>NW_026521356.1:0-2948613 GCF_021234435.1 Artibeus jamaicensis
GAGGCAACCACACATTGGTGTTTCTCTCCTTCTCTTTATCCCTCCTTCTCTCTAAAAATAAAAAAAAAATCTTTTGGTGGTGGGAGGGCTCCTAAAAATAAAGAAGGAAATGAAAGAATAAAAGAAATACTGAACTATGTTTATTCTAGTGTTTTAGAACATCTGAGTAGTCAATAATTTTCTCCAGAGAAGTTTTTTTTTAATTCAGTGCAATACCAATAAAAATTTCAAAAGGATGTCATTTGATAATTTTACAAGTTCATCCTCAATTTCATACAGTAAAGAGGCAGAAATGGTCAAGACTACTTTAAAGTGTAGGCTGACCAGATTTGTAGAACTTGTCTCTATGATAATCAGAACAGTAATCAGGCTAGCCAAATAGACCACCTAAGCAGAATAGAAAAAAAGATCCGGATATATTAACAACCTAAAAGTTAAACTTTAAAACTTTCAGAAGAAACTATAAGAGAATATCTTTATTACCTTGAAGTCAGAAAGGAGTTCATAAAATATAAAATAAATCTGTTACATCATATGATTGTATTAACTAAATCTTACTCAATACAAAAGATACCTTAAAATGAAGACAAGCCACAGACTGAAAGAGGATATTTACAACGCATCTAACCAGCTGAGTCCGTGAAAGCAGAATATATAATCATTTGATAAGGAAGAGACAGCCCAGTTGAAAAAATAGGCAAAAGTTAGTTGAGCTCTTAAAATATATAATGCTTATTATTTTGTTTCTGCCAATATTAGATATATTTTTTCTTTTTTAAGAAATTATTCTGAGACTTCCGCCAAGATGGAGGCATAGCTGGAAACACCGTGCTTCCTCACACAACCAAGTTTAGAGACAACTAAATAATAGCAACAGAAAACACAGCCAGAACACAGAAAATTGAACTTTTCGGAAGTCTGATAACAACAAATTCTTCAGCCTGACCGGTAAGAGGGGCGAAACCAGCAGCTGGCAGAGCGGGGTTGCACAGGAAAACTCGGTCAGACGGACTCGGGCACGCGGAATCCAGGCGCAGGGTTGGACCTGGTGGGCAACTCAGCAAGCAATCGCGGGGAAACAGCGAGGGAGCAGGGCTTCAGGTTGACTGTGGTCACGCATTCGTGTGTGGATAGACAAGCGAGGGAGTGGGCGATTGGACAAGAGCCAGCAGCCCCAGCGGCAAGCGGAGGCGGAGGGTGCCACCATTTCCCTGCTCCAACCCCGCCTCCACATACAGCGTCATAATAATCCAGCGACCTAAGTGGCCCTGCCCCGGTGAACAACCTAAGGCTCTGCTCTTCATCCAGCTGCGTGAAACTACAGAGGGGGCCGCCATTTCCCCACTCTGACCCCGCCTCCACATACAGAGTCACAACCCAGTGACCTGGGAGTCCAAGGCTCTGCTCCTCGCTCCTCATACGGGCGCAAACAGACCAAAAATGGCTCAAGAAGATCTCAAAGCCCCAGAGCCTATAAATCTAAGCGATGAAGAAATAGCAAAACTCTCAGACGCACAGTTTAAAACACTGGTGATCAGGATCCTCACAGAACTGGTTGATTATAGCCACAAATTAGATAAATATATGAAGGCGAAACTAATTGAAATGGATGGAATTGCACAGGACACCAATAGCAATGAAAAAAAAACTGGGACTCAAATCAATGGAGTGGACCAGAAGAAAGCAAATAATGGCCAAACAGAAAAGAGTGAAGAAGCAAGAATTCACAAAAATGAGGAGAGTCTTAGGAACCTCCAGGATATCTTTAAACGCTCCAACATCCGAATAATAGGGGTACCAGAAAGGGGAAAGGAACAGCCACCAGTGGAAAACTTATTTGAACAAATAATAAAGGAGAATTTCCCCAATCTGGCAAAGGCAATAGACTTCCAGGAAATCCAGCAAGCTCAGAGAGTCCCAAAGAAGTTGGACCCAAGAAGAAACACACCAAGGCACATCATCATTACATTAGCCAAGATTCAAATGAAGGAGAGAATCCTAGAAGCAGCAAGAGCTAAGGGGACAGTCACCTACAAAGGAGTCCCCATCAGACTGTCATCTGATTTCTCAAAAGAGACCTTACAGGCAAGAAGGGGCTGGAAAGGGGTATTCCAAGTCATGAAAACCAAAGACCTACAACCAAGATTGATCTATCTAGCAAAACTTTCATTTAGAATGGAAGGACAGATAAAGTGCTTCTCAGATAAGATCAAATTCAAGGAGTTCATCATCACCAAGCCCTTATTATATGAAATGTTAAAGGGACTTATCTAAAAAAAAGAAGTTTAAAAAACATGAACAGTGAAAGGACAACAAACTCACAATTATTAACAACCACACCTAAAACAAAAGCAAACTAAAAGGACAGCTAGATCAGGAGTGGAAACATAGAAATGAAGATCTCAAGGAGGGTTAGCAAGAGGGGAGTGGGAGGAGGAGAAGGGGGGAGAAGGTATAGAAAATAAGTAGCATAGACAGTAGATAGAAAATAGGTGGGGGGGCAAGAATAGCATGGGAAATATAGAATCTAAAGAACTTGAGACACGTGGTCATAAACTAAGAGGGGGTAATGGTGGGGACAGGGGGGTAGGGTGGAGGGGAATGAAGGGGGGGAATAGAACAACTCTAACAGCATAATCAATAAAAAATAAATTAAAAAAAGAAATTATTCTATTGTGCAATTACAGTTGTCTGCATTTACCCCATCTCCACTCCCCCCTTATCCTAGCCACACCCACCTCCCTCCCTTGCTTCCACTCCCCCCACTTGGCTTTGTCCATGTGTCCTTTATAGTGGTTCCTAAGAACCCTTCTCCCCACTGTCCCCTCCCCCTTCCCCTCTGGTTACTGTCAGATATTAATTTCAATGTTTCTGGTTATATTTTGCTTGGTTTTTTCTTTTGTCAATTAGGTTCCTTTTAAAGATGAGATCATGTGGTATTTGCAATATTAGATATATTCTATTGATAGCACCTTCAAAGCACTTTAGTTCTTATTAAGTCTGTCAAATTCTTATTTGAGTGGTGAGTATAATTGTGAGTGTATGTATGTTTTGTCAGTTTACAGAACAGAAAACAAAATGACCAATAGATGTATGAAAAGATGTTCAACCTTAGTCTAATAATCAAAAAAATGAAAATTAAAACAATAAGATCTTACAGTTCAGTCATGTACCACTCTTGTAACCTTGGAGAAGCTTCTTTACCTCTGTGAGCTACTTTATTCTGCTTTAAATGGGGTTAAAAAGTACTACCTTATCAAGTTGTAAAGAATGAATAATAGATTTGTTTTGGAACAGTGCCTGGGTATAGTAAGTGTTCAGTAAATGATAGTTGATTTAATTACTTATAATGCAAGTTAATTATAAAAATACTGAAAAATCTAGTCCCAGCCAAATTTTGTACAACTGTATCCTACTTGGAGGACTTTCAAATAGGATTTCTCCTGAAATTGCTAGCTAGTTAGCTTCTTACTTCAAGACCTCTCAGGTAGCATTAGCTTGGTGAAGTTATAACCAGGGTCTATTAGACCTTAAGTCTAAAGGTTCAGAACCTCAGTTTTTTGAGAACAGAATATGAAGACCAGTTTCTTAGGAACTGACTTATTTGGTCAAAATAATCAGAGTGAAGCTTTATTTACAGTGAGAAATATGACTGTTAAACATATTCATACTTAATTTAGGCAGTTATTGCATTCTCTCCCTGAAAGCAAACAATATGGAAAATCAGTGTTGGTTTTCTGTGCAAGGAATCAGTGCAAAGGGAGTCTGCAGATAGTTTTAGTGACTAACGACTGGCTTTAGGCCCTCACAGGATATCACCAGGCTCAAGTAGTTATATTTATGAATTGGGGGACCTGCTCCCATCACCAGTGTAGGAAGATGACTGCCTGATTATTGTTCTGAGGATGCCCCTTCTTACCACTGGCCTCCAGTGATGATCAGGCCTGGGCTGACAGTCCTCACAGTCATGTTCTTCCTGGCTGTCTGAGGGTGAACCCGGGTGACATCCAGGTTTAGGGGTCCCTAGAGCTCTGCAGTCACTCAGACCTCAGATTTTTTTGTATTTTTAACAGATGGATTATTGTGCCCACTATATTTTTTCTTTTGAATTTCAATCTCAGAATATAAGACCTTCTATTTTGGAGACATTTTTATATCATTGCCATGTACAAACATGAAGTGATGGTTCCTTATTTCTTGAACCTGCTCAATGATATCAACACCTTTATGGTCCTGTCTCTCTTCCCATTAAGGTCCAGGTTGTATCTGGAAAAATTCTGTAAAGTATTTTCTTTACTGTCAGACTCATAAGCTAGCCTATTAGAATTAGTAAAGCATTAAATGGTCCCTTAGATGTCTGTTGGTTGGTCTCTTAGAATATGGAATGTATATTATTTTACTTCTGCCAAAATTAGATATGATAGCCCTGGCTGGGTGGCTCAGTGTCTCAGTTGGTGCGTAATCCCAGGCACTAAAAAGTTATGAGTTCGATCCCTGGTCGGGGCACACACAGGAGGCAACCTATCAGTGTTTTTCTCATACGTGTCTGTCTGTCTGTCTTTCTTTCCCCTTTCTTTCTTTCTTTCTTTCTTTCTTTCTTTCTTTCTTTCTTTCTTTCTTTCTTTCTTTCTAAAATCAATAAACATATCCTTGGATGAAAAAAAGACACTGAAATTTACTGAGATGTCAGGGTCAGACAATACATGTTCGTAAATGAAAAGTTTAATTTTAGAATAATCACTGGTGTAGTTACTTAGTAAGTTACACATAGACCTTGTTTCATTCGTTATACCTCACTAATACTATAACTTGGTGAGGATGTACAACATTCAGCACTGTTACTACAGGCAACATGGGAGGGGTGCTTGAAAAAAATCATGAAGTCAGTGGGCCTTTTCTGCATGTATTACTGTATTTTTTAGGGGCTTCCCTACTTTGTGTCCATTATCCCTTGTCAAGTCTTGTTTTTTGGGGTCTCAGGCAGTTATTCATACTTTTCTCTCTGGTTTCTTCCTCATTGCATCTCCCTGTGTAGTGTCCTGTCCCTCGAAGCTCCGCTTTCCACTACCTGCTGTGGTAAATTAATCTGCACTTGGTTACTTGTGGTTGATCGGCTTTGTGTGTTTCCCTTATAAGATTCTATATTTGCATTTAATGGGGATGCCAGTGCCTTAATCCAAATGGTGGGACTGACTGGCAGGCCAGGAGGATTGATAGTGTTAAAATAGGAGCAGAGATGGCTGGGATTTAGGGGATTTGAACTACATGAAGTTCATTGCTTGGGTGTGCACTGGCCCTCTTTTCTCTTGTGCTTGCTCACTGTCGTTGAGTTCCCAGAAGTACTTCTGCTTTATTTTTAAATGAGAGATGAGGGTTCATGCACAGTTCACGTCTTTGAAATGCCTTCTGTGCCCTATTTGGAAGAAGGCCCCTTTTATACTTTTGCCATGCAGCACATTCTCTTAGACCTGTGAGTATTCACTGGGCAAACCCCCATTGGAGAGTGAGGCTGAGACCGATTCTGGCTCCTGAATTCAACTGCATTTTATGGTTTGTTTTTCACAAAGGCTAAAGAAAAAAGATAATATTAGAAAATCCTTTAATTTGCTTTTGGAAATAGTGATTTTTCTCATTTTTAATATGAGTATCTTCTAATTTCTTGTTTAGCATTATTTTACTATGCATGTTTTATTAGATTAAACTATCTAGATAAAATAAGACCATACAGTCAATTACTGTAAGCTGCTCACTGAGCCAGCCTGACGGTAGGCTCCATGGAGGCAAAATTAACTGTTTTCAGGGACGGATGACAAGGCGGCCGAGTTAGCCAGTACTTCAGTTAGAGCCGGTCATTTTCAGAGTGCACTTACATGGTCACCTTATTTAGGGCCCCCTCAAAACAACTCTTTGAAGTAGGTACTATTGCTCCCCAATTTCACAGGCTAAGAAACAGAGGCTTATAGTGTCCCTTTTATACCTGGGACGGTATTGAGGAAGGCCCTTCCCATTCAGCCGATGACCTTCTTATCCCCTAACACATACACTGATCCTCTTCAGAGAGGCTGGTTGGGTGTTGAGAGAGAAATGTCGCTGACTGGTAAGCTGGAATAATGTTAGGAACTGTTCTGTGAAGGGAGGAAAGATCCCCTGAGGGTTAGGAAAGGAAATAATCTGCCCACAGAATTCACTTCTGTGGACAGTTTTCAGTCGTGGTCCCTGGGGAAGTAGACTAGAAATTACCTTGGTAACTGGATGATATGAAATTTCGAATGATTGACACTTGACTGACTAAGGCTCTGCTATATTGCCACTCTGCAGTAGGCCAGAGGTTTGCACTCTGCTGGTTGTAAGCTCATGGGAAAAGGGTGTGGGGGGCTTCCTTTTGCAATGGTTGGTGCTTCTAGAATATAATTCCTTAGGTTCTCCATGCACAGGAAGTATCATCAGACTGCCTATCTCTAAATCTTATTTTCTAATGAAAACATAATAAACCATATATGCTCTGTTTACCTTAGTCTTCTTGCTGATACCAGGATTTTTAAGGTTGTTGAAACAGACCCCTCAGTGTTATATCTTTTTAAGAAATCGGTAACACATTGAGTCTCCTTTTTGTCCATCTCCACCCCCAGTTTGCTGCCACAGGGCATATGGTGTTGGTGTTTATCTTTTCGGTTGCAGGAGAGAGAGATTTCATATGTGTAGTTTTTTTTAGTCGTGATGGCATATAATATACACCATTCCACCCCATCACTTTTTTCACATACTTTAATTCGAATTGTTTTACGCATGGCCCTGCCTCTCTAAAAATAAAACAAAACAAAAATTACTGGTGGCAGTTGTATGGCCAGTTTATAATTTACTTAACCTGCTCTCTGTTGAAGTGCCTGAGTGTTCTCTTTCTCGCTTCCAGTTTTCTCCCTTTTATGTGACAAATATCCACCTTTTTCTTTGGCCCTTTCTTTTTGGACATGTGTCTTCTTTGCTCTTGAAATAAAGTGCTCAAAAGTTGTGTCTCTGGTCATGTCTAAAATGATGGAGCTCCGTCCTGACAGATGTGCCTTGGTGTATTTTTTGGGGGGGAAACAGGACTACGTACACTGCTAAGCATTTTAAGAACCAGGCCATCAGGAAGATGGGGTTCCCATTCCCTAGCCACCGAAATAGCCAACACGGCATCTAATCCTGATGATCCATTTGTGAATTCTAGTCAGATTTATTTTCTGTTCACAGAAATTGTTCCTTTCCCCCCACTGCGGGCAGTTCCCAGCATGTATATGTGTCTTCCATACAAATGGCCATGTGTGGAGAGCCCTCCGCTGCCATGTGGGGAGAGTGGGAGGAGGGAGCTTCCCAGTTCCATGGCCTGCGCTGCAGCTGGCAAAGCGGTTCTGGGCATTTCAGGTTGAAACTTGGAATTAGTTTCTCAGAAGAATGCATTCGGCAGTTAGCCTCCCTAGGGGCAGCACTGGTGCGCGTTCTAGTGGTGTGCCGTGCGCCCCGCGCGCTGGGCTCAGAGGCTCTCTCACGGGACCAGGCCCCCTCAGCGTTGTTTCTGTGGGAAACGTGCTCCAGAGTCTCAGCTGGAAAACAACCTGCTGTCCATGTTTATGAGTATGATATTGGACCTGTGTGGCCAGACTTTCTTCACCAAAACTCATGTGCACTGAGAGTAACCGTTATCTGACTGGGGTAAGAAAACAAAAATATCTGGATTTTTAAAAAATCATTTTAGTGCTACTGTCTGCTGTGACCACAGTGAGACTTAGAAAAGCAGTATGAGCTCCTTGCCACCTGGATGGTCCAAGTCAGTGAGGAAGAAGCAGAGTGGTGAAAACATCAGAGATTTCTCTTTCTCAGTGAAGGAGGAAGTTTCAGAGGGAAAAAACATTAGACTAAGCAAGAACATTTCAACAGACTGACTAAAGTGGCTTTTGTCCCCCAAAGACAAAGATACTCAGGAGATTTTTGTGGCCAAAATTTGGTGAAGTTATTTAAAGAAATTTTGGAGGAGGCTGCAAAGAAGTTGCCACCTGCATCCAAAAGTTATTCTTGAGGCTCAGACCAAAAGGACTATAGTAGCAATCGCTGTGACCAGCACTGTGGGAAAAACTGCACTGCTTTGATTTGGTGCGTCTGTGGGGAGTGGGGAGGGTGCGTTTCAAAGTAAAAAAAAAAAACTAGGCAAGATGGTAAATGATGGAGATGAACTTGTCTCCATCATTTGTCTAATATAACTTGTCTAATTTGTGAATGGTTTGCTTTCTTTTGTTATCAGAGAGTATACTGATCGCTTTTTTCATCTTAAAAAGTTTTTATGGAACTTTATAAGCATTCACCAAAACAAAGAGAATGGTAAAATGAACTCCATGTGCCTATCAACCAGCCTCAACATTATGGATGTTTTGACAGTCTTGTTTCATGTCTTCCTGCCACTTTCCCTCTGGAGTATTGTAAAGCACATTCCATAGATCACAATATTTCACCTATAAATACTTCAGAGGTATCTCTAACACATAAAGACTAAAAAAGTACAGTCACAGTACCATTGTCACATCAAACTAATAATTATTTCATGTTAACTAATACTTAGTGTTTGTTGAAATTTCTCCAGTCGTAGACTCGGCGTCGTGGGAAGAAGGCTGGAGGGAAGGGTTACGAATGGGAATAAAAACATCTGAGGGTAATGGAAGTCTTCCTTATTTTGAATGTGGTGACTTCAGAAGTGTATACCATATGTCAAAACATCAAATTGTACACTTTAAATATGTGCTGCTAATTGTGTGTCAATTATACCTCAAACTGTTAAAAATATATAGTGATATAGCTAGAGGCAGACAGTATTTTAAAACATGTTTTCCCAGTTATCTTAAAATATCCTTTTACAGTTAGTTTCTTCAAATAAGAATCTAAATAAGAACATATTGTATTTGCTTGATATGTCTCTTGGTTTCTTAGAATCCATAGCATATCCATCCACCCACCCACCCACCTCCTTTTTCCTTAATGCGTTTTTTAATTAAGCACTCCAGATCGTTGATCCTGTAGCATTTGCCATACTCCCATTTGGCGATTTGGCTAATTCCAGCCTTGCAGTGGCACGTTCCTATCTCCCGTATTTCTTACAACTTGGTATTAGATCCAAAGGCTTCATTGGACTTGGGGTCAGTCCTTTTAGCAAGAATGCTTTACAGGTGAGGCTGCCGTGGACCTCTTACTGCAGGGTATCAGGGAACCACATAATGTCTGGTTGTCCTGTTTCAGTGTAAAATCGACCAGTGGAGTCAGGTGTTGTCAGCCTTATTCATCCACTATAGAATTTCCTATCAGCTTTTACCTAGTAGCTTAAGGAGCTGCTGCCTAGATTTATCATTTCATTAGGGGTAAATTACTCACTTGTGTGTATCTCTGTGCATATGTGTGTGTGATTTTTATAGCTGTATTAAGATGTAATTTACATACAATAAAAACTACATATTTAAAGGGCACAATTCAAGAATTATTAATATATATACATATGCACATATACTTTGACATATGTATACATATGTGTATATATTTTTGATGACTAACTAGCTGCTACAGAAAGAAAACATAGTATTTTGGAGGCATACTGCAGGGACAAACTGTGATTCTTTCAGTGGTAGTGATAGAATTTTCCACGTGGCAACAGAGTAGAAGGATCCTTCAGTTAGGACCTTAGTTTTTACACTACTCGCTTGTCGGGGAGATGATACTAAAACAACAGGCTGCAGAAAGTAGGCCCTTTGATCTGGAAGCGGCATCGACTGCTAAGCTCTGAAGCAGACCTGTTTAATCCTTACGCAGCCAGCCTGTGGTCCTTCACTCTCAGCTGCCACTTCTCTGCACAGAGTGGGTCACAGGTAACATTTTTAAGAGTGTGTGTGTGCATTCTTCCAGTTCATTCAGAATTTCTCTGATTTTAATATGAGCAGTCTTCTTTCTCCACCTTGCCCCAGTCTACTGTCTTGGAAAAGGGGTTAAGTTTCAGGCACAAACCTCTTTGGCAAGAGTAGTAGGTTAATGAATCACAAAGTCCGATCCCTTGAAGGCCAGTTAGCCGAGCTTTGCTCCACAGATGGCATCTCCTTAGCCCCCATCAGTCATCTTACATACCTTGATCACCAGGAGACCTGGACTCTTGTGTGTATACCTCAGTGCATGATCATCACTGCTGCCAAACAAACAAAAGAGCACAAAACATAGCTGCATCTTGCAAGTATCATTAACAGTAGCATGCCGTAATGCAGGTGTCAGGGTGCGAACATTCAGCCTGAGGCTGAGGCTCTGCAATGAACAGGGAGATTTTATATTCAGAAGTATTCACAGGACTCAGTGGATATCCTAAAAAATATTTATGCTTTAAATGAGTAGATTTTGTGGTGTGTAAATTATACCACAATAAAGTAGTTTTAGAAAAGTATTTGTGAGGTTTAAAATAGATTATCTACTAGAAATGATACTTGACATTTTAGGAATAGATGAAATCGCTGAGAAGAGAACCGAGAGCAGAATTTTAAGGAAAGCCTAAATTTCAAGGAAGAGAGACACCTATGAAAACAGATGTGATTACAGACATAGGAAGAAAACCAGGAGAGAACAGTAGCCTGAAATGCAGGAGTGAATGTGTATTCAGTGTCAAATGCAGAAGAGATGCTGATGGGGACTGAGAAAAGGCTGATAATGAACCTAGCTGTAAGGAAATTGCTAATGACCTTTTGAGAAAATAGTTTCCATGAAGTGCAGGTGTTAAGGAGCGAGTTGTGAGGAAGATGAAGCCGTACGTTCCACTTGCTGGAAACGAAGTAGGCAGAAGGAGGGCTAGAGACAGTGTCAAGGCCAGTGGGCTAGAGGTGGGGCAGACCTGGGTCGTTTGTGTCTCTCTCCTTGTGACGAGAGAGTCTTGGCCTGTTTTTAAAAATCTCTCACTTAATTGTATATTAATTTTAAGTTACATTTTACCATATCTCTTGGAAATAAAGCATTAGCCAAAAATAAAATTCATTTTTAACATTTGTTATTTATAAAATTATATTCACTGTGCCACTTAAAGGGGCCTTGGCAGGTTTTGTGGTGTGTGTGATTTAGGGTACTTTAAGTAAGTTGAAGGGTTAAAATACCCTGCGCTGTCGCATATGGCAGTGAGCAGAATCGCAGATGTTGATGATACCACGTAATTAGTATTCTTTTATGTAAATGAAGGCTGTCAGCATGTTACCATAGTGTCTACTCTCTCTGAAGCTGGAATTTATGCCACTTGGTCTCACCAAGACCAGGCAGGATTATTCCACTGTCCTTAGTTAAGAACTGAGAAAAAAATTAATACAATGAGAGAGAAGAAATGGAAATCTCCTTGAAGTAGACAGATTCTCCTATTTTTTTTCCTATTTGCTTTTGTTGAATTTTTTTTCCCCCCACAGAAATTTCATATCTGGTAATGCAGAAATGTATTTAGGATAAGCTAAGAAATTTGCTATTTGAGAATAATTGGAACAGTCCAATAAAAAAATCATATTTGCAAGCTATAGATTTTTAAATGGTTACAGTGTTCAGTCATTTCATACAGAATTTGGTAAATAATGTGAAAAATCTAGAAATTTCTCATCAGAACAAAAGGCAATATCTTTTGTTCATTACCTTTTTTAATTTACTATTTTAGAGATATTAACCGTAGTATGATGCTTCTAAATATTGATTATAGTTTTAAGCTCCAGTTGATCCAGATTTTTAAAATAAAACTATGGTAATTAAGGAAGCAAAAACTAGTATTTTATCAGGTTTACTTTGTACATATTCAGGTAGGTCTAAGGTATGCAAGACATTTATTTAAAGTTGCTGATCTGCCTAGTGATGGAGAGCTGTTAAAGCACAGCCTGCTCCTTCCCAGTGACACTGCAAGTTTAGCTCTTTTGGATTTTGGATGCCTGTCCCTCTGAAAGATGTGTATTTTAAGTGGACATGTTAGGATTGTAAAGTGGTCAGAATATGTATGAGAGGTGAGTTAAACACATTGTCTTTCTTGAACTGAGTACTGTGTTCTCTTTATTCTCTATTTTGTGTGTCAGTTAAGGCAGCTTCTTCCTTTAGTGTCACTTTTGGGTGATTTCCATTTCAGTGGAAATGGAAATCCAGAGAAGCTAGTCTGCCTCACTTAAATCAGTGTGGTGAGGTGCAGAGTACCCGTGTGTTTTCCTGAATGGATTTACTCTGCCATATGGCAGGTTAGTGAGTCGCCACGACAGATTTGTAATGGGAAAAGGGCTGTGCAGGAAAGGATGTGCGTGATCAGCAGATTTATAGATCAGAAAATGAAATCAGAAGAGTTTCCAGAGTGCCCTTTTCATCTGATGGTTCTCCACGGAGAAAGTGTGGAATGGTTTTTTTGTGTGTGTTTTTCTATTTTGGCTTTTAGTTGTTCCAGCATACTTTTTCTAGCACAGGAGTTGATTTCAAAAGGCATCAGTGTTCTGGTGTTATGTTGCTGTATTCCCATTCACAGAAATATTCTCTGTAGGATTTGAAGCTGTGCTGTTAAATGTGGTAAGATCTCAGTAGCAATTAACTTCCTGAAGACACATGAAGCTTCCTATTGGCTAAAATTGGGATTTGCCAGGTTTTGAGTTGTAAGAAGCTATTCAAATATGATTCAGTGAGTACCGAATCTTTCAAAGGACAGGAAACAAAAAGCAAAGCCAAGTGAGCTAAAGATATGTCCTTATATATTTAAGTCTGCGCTATCTAACACTGCAGTCACTAACCATGTGTGGCTATTTAAATTTGAATTAATTAAAAGTAAATAAAATTAGCCACGACTGATGTGGCTCAGTGTGTTTAAATGTGTGTTTAATGGGTTGGGCGTTGTTCTGCAAACCAAAAGGTCATCAGTTCGATTCCCGGTCAGGGCATGTGCCTAGGTTGTAGGCCAGGTCCCCGGTTGGGGGTAAGAGAGGCAACCAGTCGATGTTTCTCTTGCACATCAATGTTTCTCTTCCTCTCTTCCTCCCTCTCTTCCCCTCTCTCTAAAAATAAATAAAATCTTTACAAAATAAAAATAAAAGTATATAAAATTAAAAGTTCCAGAAGTCGCTGCAGCCTGCAGTCTTACCAGTCACATTTTAGGTGCTCAGTAGGCGCGCGTGGCTCCTTGGCACCGTGCGGACAGTGCGGACAAGCAACATCTTCCTCGCTGTAGAAGCTCTTTCGGGCAGTTGGCCTAACAGGAAGGTTTTGAGAAATAAAATTCTTTAATTTCTATGAGGAGTTCTCATCCCTATATAATTTATTGAACTTCATGCAGTGGTTCTAAGGTGTTAATGTGTGCATGGGTCATCTGTAGAACCTGTTTAAAACGGGGATTCTAGACTCTTCCCCAGGCTCTGGCTCCTACGGTTTGAAGTCATGACCAGAGAGCGGTACAGGTAAGTATACAAGGGAATTCTGATGCTGGTAGGTGGTTTAGGAAATACATTTTGAAAAATATTAGAGAAACTTGAGAATTTTTCTCCCTCCTGATATTTTCCCCCTTTTATTCTGTCATTACTGACTTTCTTTTGTGTTTCCAGTAATTGATTGAAAGTATTAGCATCTTGTATACTCAAGTTCATTGGTAATAAGTAGACAAAAGAAAATTTATTTATTATTTCATCTTTTTCTTAAGATCTTATTTATTTATTTTTAGAGAGTGAGGGGAAGAGAGGGAGAGAAACATCAGTGTGAGAGAGAAACATGGGTCAGTTGCCTCTCGCACGCCCCCAGTCGGGGACCTGGCCCACAACCTAGGCCTGGGCCCAGACACGGAATCGAAGCAGCTGAGCCATACCAGTCAGAGCTATTTCATCTGTTTCATGTGTGTTTTAATTTGGTTCTGCTCTACAGAAAGTACCATTTTGGACTGCGTGGGAAGGTAATTCTAACAGAGCACCTTTGACCACTAGGAGTCGAGTACCCACAAGTCTTGAAATTACAAAGGAGTATTAAAAAAGGAACATGACACACGATCCCCTCTCTGAAGGATATTACGCCTTGTTAGGAAATGGATAAATACATCTAGAGAAATGACTTAAAGGGCACTTAGCAACAAGTTAATAATTAGAAAAATAATATAGCAAAAACTAAATCCTGCCAGTACTCCAAAGAAAAGCATGATCTGACTTGACTGGATATTATCTAAGTTGCTTTCCTTCGTGTGGTTTAAGGGTTTCTTTCTTTTTTTTTTTTTTCTTTTTAGATTTTATTTATTTTTAGAAGGGAAGGAGAGAGAGAAACATCAATGTATGGGTGCCTTTTGTGCGCCCCCTGCTGGGAACTGGCTTGCAGGGAACTGGCCTGCAACCCAGGTACGTGCCCTGACTGGGAATTGAACTGTGATCCTCTGGTTCGCAGGCCTGTGCTCAATCCACTGAGCTACACCAGCCAGGGCCTAAGGGTTTCTTTTATAGAGACATGCCTCTGCCATCTGAAATGGGTAGTGAAAAATGGGAAGGATCTCTAATTTGGTCCTGTGGGTTTTGGCAATAGAACCAGCCCAAAATGGCATCTGGAAAACTTAGAGACTACTCAGAGTGCACTACACTAGACTTAGAACTTCTCTGGGTGACCCCATAATCATGAAACCACATTTGCATTTCACAGGAATGAAAGTGGAGACGAAATGGAGGTGAAGCAAGTTCTCTTTCTAAGAGGCGCTACCTGTAGGGAATTTTAAATACCAGTACTCGGGGTGGGGGTATGTGCCAAGGTTCCAAAGAATAAAAAGGTCACTTTTAAAATAATTGGTTAGTATCTTTCCTTGGAGAACTTACCCATTAGGCTTCTCTGATGAACACTACTGAAGAAACAATGTAGGAAGACAAAAAAAAGAAAACAAACAAACACTTCAGTTTGTTGCCACTGTTTTAAAAAGCATTTTCACATACATGATGTGGAAGATTTGTTCCTTTTGTCTTGGTAGTTTAGTTACATACTGTAATACCAGTAGCCATGCCACCTCTTGTCCTAAGAGTCAGACCTATTATATTCTGTATTTACCCACCCTTTCAGTAAAGAAAGGAAAAGTTTTTCCACCTTTCTACAAGATGTGCATGTTCTTTTCAAAAAGAGACATTTTCTTACTCATTCAGGGCTGCTATGCCAAAAATACCGCACACTGTGTGTCTTACAAACAACAAACATTTATTTCTCACAGTTCTGGAGGCTGGGAAGTCCGAGATCGTGGCACCAGGTTCCATGTCCAGTAAGGACTTCCTGGTTCATAGCCATACACAGCTCTTCACTGTGTCCCCACAGGGCAGAAGGGGCGAAGGAGTCTTTTCTAAGGGCACTAAGTTAGTCTCATTGGTGAGAGCTCATCCCAGAAAGGTCAAGCCATTTATGATCTAATCACCTTCCAAAGGCCCCCACTCCTAATACCATCTTCCAGGAGGATACATTTTAGCATATGAATGGGGGGAACACAGATGGACCACAGTAAATGTACACAATGTTAACTTAGATGGAGGCTCACAGTCTACTTCCTCCATCAGGTTCTTCGGACTCAGGAAAATAAAAGTGATATTTTGTACTGTAGATAACTTTTTCTTTCTTACTTTTACCTTATCCTGTTGTCTGTGCTTTGAAATACACCGAGACCTACCTAAGATTGCCTTTTTGGTTGAAGGTCTTCCTCTCTCCTGCTGATGTTTGACACACTGTCTGTGTCTCCTCCTCTCCCCTCCCCCCGTCCCATTCTTCGTACAGCCAGTCGTGTCTTGATCAGTATGAGATGTAGAAGCTTCCTTTCCAGGACGTCATCAGTGCAGAAGTGGTTGAGAATGCAAGTTTCTTTCTCCTGGTGACTACTCAGGTACAATGTGAAATAAAGGTAATCCTAAGGAACACAAAATCAGCCTCATATAAAAATTAGCTGATTAAAATAGGCTTAAAAAATGGAAAGTTTCAAACTGGTGCTAAGGCCCTCCATATAGTACTTTATGATTCTTCCTTTTTAGGGAATTTGCCTTTCTGTAATCCTCATGCCGCACCAAGTTTTCTTTTCTTTTTTTAACTTCCAAAGGAACCAATTTTGAATTGAGAATGAGTATTGAGTTGAAAATGTCAGTTGTAAGCCTTTTTCTAGGAAAATATTTTTGCTGAAAGCTTTGTCTCTCTCTCTCTCTCTCTCTCTCTCTCTCTCTCTCTCTCTCTCTCTCTCTCTCTCTCTCTCTCTCTCTCTCTGGCCCTGTTGTGGCAGGTTGAAAGAGTGGAGCCTTTTGTAAGACATGGATAGATGCAAACATGTAGGGCGCTTGCGGCTGGCCCAGGACCACTCCATCCTGAACCCTCAGAAGTGGTGCTGTAGGGAGTGCACCACCACGGAGTCGGTGTGGGCTTGTCTCAAGTGCTCCCACGTGGCCTGTGGCCGCTACATCGAGGACCACGCCCTTAAACACTTTGAAGAAACTGGACACCCACTTGCCATGGAGGTCCGGGATCTCTACGTATTCTGTTACCTGTGCAAGGATTACGTGCTCAATGATAACCCAGAGGGGGACCTGAAGCTGCTGAGAAGCTCCCTCCTGGCGGTCAGGGGCCAGAAGCAGGACCCGCCTGGGAGACGAGGCCGGTCACTGCGGTCCATGGCCTGTGGTGAGGACACGTCCCCTCCACCGTGCACTCCTCAGGGACAGCCGCAGATGCTCACGGCTCTGTGGTACCGGCGCCAGCGCCTGCTAGCCAAGACGCTCCGACTCTGGTTCGAGAAGAGTTCCCGTGGTCAGGCAAAACTGGAGCAGCAGCGGCGCGAGGAGGCACTGGAGCGCAAGAAGGAAGCGGCACGACAGCGGCGGCTCGAGGTCAAACGGCGGCTGCTGGAAGAGCTGGCCAGTGCCCCTCCACGCAAGAGCGCACGCCTTCTGCTGCACACACCCCGCGCCGCTGCCCCGCGCCCCGCCACCCCGCGCACGCCCACCACTGGCCGCCTTCCCCCGCGACGTACACCAGCTGTGGCTCCGGGCGTCACCGGCCTCCGCAACCTGGGCAACACCTGCTACATGAACTCTATCCTGCAGGTGCTCAGCCACCTCCAAAAGTTCCGAGAGTGTTTCCTGAACCTCGACCCTTCCAAAACAGAACAACTCTTTTCCAGAGCCACCAATGGGAAGGCGTCCCTCTCGGGCAGGTTGGCCAGCAGCTCCACCATGGAGCTGTCACCAAGGAGTGACAGGGCTGAGTATTGCGAGCAGGACCGCCTCCGTTGGAATGGTGGGGCCTCCATCACCAGGAGTCTAGAACTCATCCAGAACAAGGAGCCCAGCTCAAAGCACATCTCCCTTTGCCACGAACTGCACACCCTGTTCCGAGTCATGTGGTCCGGGAAGTGGGCCCTGGTGTCACCCTTCGCCATGCTTCACTCCGTGTGGAGTCTGATCCCCGCCTTCCGTGGCTACGACCAGCAGGACGCTCAGGAGTTTCTCTGCGAGCTGTTGCACAAAGTGCAGCAGGAACTCGAGTCTGAGGGCACGGCGCGCCGGATCCTCATCCCCTTCTCCCAGAGGAAGCTCACCAAACAGGTCTTAAAGGTGGTGAACACCATATTTCACGGGCAGCTACTCAGTCAGGTAGGTGTGTGTCCACCCTATCCCAGCTCTGCCCATGACGTTGGAGGGTGGCTTGTTAGAGTTTGGCCTCCGGGTGAACTTGCCATATCACTTCATTTCAGTGAATGTTGCTAACCTTTAAGGACAACATGGGTAATGTAATATTCTCATTATGATTAAGTACCCTTGGTTGGCATACAATCCTTTGATCAGTTTTAGGAAATTGAATAATTTGCCTGTAACCCTGGTTCCACAGTAGCTTAAAGAGTATTATTCTTCCTAATTAGACATTCTTCACATACAAGGAAGGGAGGAACATGGCTAGGAGGCTGCCGAAGGCCCAAACAAGCCTCCCTCCTGTTCCCCATTACCTTTCATTTTCTAGATCTTTAGCCATGTAGGGACAGAAGCAAAGACTCACAGATAAGGCTTTGTGAGAAAATGAAGAAAGGGAATTTTTAAAGTTAAAAATGTAGGCCACTTCAGAGACTCAGGTAAAACCTCCATGCTAACCGAGGTTTGGGTGTTGATATTGAAGGTTTTAAAAGAATGCTGAGTGAGATGGGGAGAGAAAGTTTATGTAGGCTGTTAGCATTTGAAAGGGGAGTATTTATCGGCATTTCCTATTGCTCTGAGGTCCGTAGGAAGAGAGGAGCATCCGAGGAGTCCTAGTCACAGGTACTGGGAGTCTCTGTGGACACAGGGTCAAGGACGCTACAAGAACTAGGGGCCAAAAGAGGCAAGTTAGGACCGCATGGAGGGAGCAAAGGCTCGAAGAGGAAGGAGTGTGGGGACGAGAGAAACAGACGGGAGTCTGCAGATTCTCCATCGCAGGCAGATTTCAGGGTAACCCGCAGCCTGCACCGCGGCAGTGAGTCCGGTAGAGCATGTGCTTTGGACGAGGAGGAGAGAGGAAGGTGCGGGTAAGGGCCTCTGTGCGCGGTGGTTTTCCAGGTGCAGCTAGAATCACGTTGTTAGAAATATACACAGAAGTAACATGCTCCGATTCTCTTAAAGTTATGTTTAATATTATAATTAAAATATTTTTTGAAAATCGTACACACTCTGGCTTGTGTGGCTCAGCTGGTTGAGCTCTGGCCAGTGAACCAAAAGGTCCCTTGTTCAATTCTCAGCCAGGGCATGTGCCTGGGTTGCAGGCCACGGTTGGGGGCGTGCAAGAGGCAACCAGTTAATGTTCCTCTTACACATTGCTGTTTTCCTCCTTCTCTTTCTCTCTCCCTTCCCCTTTCCCTAAAAAATAAAATATTTTTTAAAAGCAGTACACTTAGTTTGGGTCAAGTTATGTGTCATGTATAAATCAAGCAAAAATGTATGTGGGAAGCATGGAGTTATAACCTGTAAATCAATCTTTTAATTCTAGGTCACATGTATATCATGCAATTACAAATCCAACACCATTGAGCCCTTTTGGGATCTGTCCCTGGAATTCCCTGAACGCTATCACTGCATAGAAAAGGGGTTTGTCCCTTCGGATCAGACAGAGTGCCTGCTCACTGAGATGCTGGCCAAGTTCACAGAGACAGAGGCCCTAGAAGGGAGAATCTACGCCTGTGACCAGTGTAACAGTGAGTGCTGGGGCTGGGGGTGGGGGGGCGTGTGAGCGACTAGAGTATCAGTTTAAGGCACCTCTTTTAATCGAGAGTCACACTGATAATACTGAGTGATTCGAAAGCATGTTTTCCCTCCCATTATACTGAAAATAAGCATATAAACCCTATCACAAAACAAAACCAACCCTAGGAGTACTGAGTGCCTCCTTTGACTTCTGGTGTGATTGACATTAGCTGTTATCGTGGGAGGCACTTGAAAGTGTGGGTCCTGAAATGGGGACTCCAAGAATGTGAGTGCTTATTAGCTTCATAGTGCTACATAGGTGCTCCCTGAAGTTCATGAATATAGAGTCTGACAGTTCTTATTTCATCTAAATTCAGGTGACATAGTCTGTTTGAGGGCTATGGCATCAAAAAAGTGTACTTTTGTACTGAACTTGTAGATTTAAAGTAACAGAAGAGATGCTAAAGGTCTGTACAATAAGATCAGGAAAGCAAGTCGTAAGGTGCATTGCTCTGTGGAAGTACATTCTGCATTTGTTTCTTCACAAGCTTGAAAGGTTGGCATTTTGGAGGGGGTCAAAAGGAAGTGTTTCTCTATCGTGGCTTTAATTTTAAAGTGGAACTCTTTCCATTTGGTTTCCTGGGCACCTTACACAGGGATGCCCTGTGTAAGGGAGGCCTCTTCTGCCCCGTCACACCAATGCTCAGTACTTCTGTTAACTTGGCATGTGCCACGGAAATGCAGAGCAAATGTTTAGAAGCTCATGTGTGAGTTTGTTAGTGTATAAAGACTTGGAAACTAAAATTAATGGATTGTGCAGAGATCTAGAAATCAACTTGCCATATAATAGTTGTACATGTTTTGGGAACAAAAATCTTATAATTGTCCATTTTAATTATTTGCATATTTTTTCATTGTAAATTGTGGGAAACCTGTTCTCTGAAGAATCAGGACAAATGTCAAAAGTAATACTTGATATTACTTTACTATTTTAAAACAAAATTTGAAATGCTGTACTTGATTAACTGTAGACTCACGTATCCTGATCTATACTGAGATACCTAGGCAGTGACTTAAATTATCTTATTAGAGCAGTATCAGTTTTTAAAAATATTTATTCATAAAACTTTTTACTTGTAAGGGACAGCAGAAGGATGTAAACAGCTTTAATTCCATCATTCTCGGACTTGATAGATTAGGCAAGAAATCCCTTTATTTATCTTTGCAAGAAAAGGTGGTTTTTCTGGTCGCCAGACGTGCTGGTTTGTTGAGGTTTCTGCAGGCAGGCTCACATGACGGCAGGGAAGGAGAGCTACGGTAAAGGGAAGGGATGAAGTGACTCTTTTGCTTGTGAGTTTTCAAAACTATGAGCCTTCCACCTCTCTTTGTGACCAGCTTAATCAAATGGAGACAGAACCGATCAATCTCAATTGAATCAGTAATTTCTTTTTCTTTGTGAATTTCATTTTCGGAAAACAAAGCCAGAGTCTATGTGGCCTTCATTTTAGCTCATCTACTCCCTCTGCTGACAGTGGCAGTCACTGCCAGGGTTCCCAGGTTACAATAATTTTCAAAAATCTGCTGGTGAATAGGAATGTAAAATAAGGCCAGGCGCTGCTTTGAATTCTCTTTCTGTTCACGCCCCCACACGTCCTGACTGGCAGCCCTAGCGGATGCGGTGGCACACTCGCTCTGCTGTGGTCCATATGAGAAGCCACAGCCCCACGTCCTGTTATCACAGAAGGTGCGGGCAGGACTCGGAATCACATCTCAAGCTCTTTAGACACTGAGACCATGGTATCAGCTCATAGACAAGTATTAGCAGGCACCACAAGTGGACCACTAACTAATTTCATATTCCTATCCATTCACCAGCTTAGTTAATAACAGCAGTCATCAGTAAATGGTTATAGAGAAGGCTGCTAAAGGAAATGAAGAGCTTTGTTCCCACCGGCCAGCCTGTCAGCCTTGTCCTGCAGGTCCAGCAGTGTGCTTTTTATCCAAGGAATGTACTTCCAAAACTAACTACATCATAAAAGTGTAAAACCAAAAAAAGTTCTTTTCTAAATATTTGTATATGCCACAAGCTTATCATGCTGGGGGGAAATCTGTTTAAATACTTTGTCCCTTAGTAATACTGTATTTCTTACCTTTTTCCAAATAATACATGCATTATTCCCCATTGCACAGGAAAGCAAACTGAGATTCAGAGTTTTGAGTAACTTGTCCAATAGCGCATACAACTAGCTGTGAGCAGGAAATAGAATTAGGCCTTTCCGATGAAAACAAAAAGCTCTTAAAGACATATTATGATATATCATAATTTAAGTTGTAAGCCCGTATTTAAAGGCCTAGAACCCTAACATATGCCTCTGTGTGCATGTTATTGTGGTGACCTTGCATGATATTCCACTAAAGCCCATGACATCAGGAGTGTGTCATGCTAAACCCACACATATTTTGGAAATTGCTGATGGCAAACATGAAAGTGGATGTATCAGAATTAGGTTTAGCTGCTGTTAAGTCAACTCAAATAACAATGACTTAAAATGAGACATATTTTTTTCTTCTGTTATGTAAAAGAAGTCCGAAGGACATTCTGGGGCTTGCATTCCCAAGTCCCTTCCATCTTTCAGGTTTGCTGCCTTAGTTCAGGGCTCCCATCCTCAAGATTACCTCATGGTCCCAGAGGAATTCCAATGCTTGTGAACAGCAGGAAGGACAAAGGATGTATCCTACGACTGAGTCAGCCCTCTTGAAGCTGCCATCCCAAGAATGCCACACAGTCAGTCATTCAGTTCATCTCTGCCAGGACTCCCACGGCCACGGCATGTAGACGTGAGGCTGGGAAATGCAGTCAGAGAGGGTCATATAGCTGCCCAGAGAAAACTGAGGTTTAAATATTAGAAATAAGGAAAGTGTGTACTGAATGCCAAGTCATCGTCTCCACCACAGCTGGGAAAAATGAGACTCCTCACCATCTATGTCTTGTACCTTTCCAAACCATATAGGCAAACGACGAAGATCCAATCCCAAACCCCTTGTTCTGAGTGAAGCTAGAAAGCAGTTAATGATCTACAGACTACCTCAGGTCCTCCGGCTGCACCTTAAAAGATTCAGGTGAGCTTGCTCTTGGGCACCCCAGGTGGCTGTAAACTGTAGGAACAACTGCTTCAAAAGCAAATGGTGAAGACACAAGTCTCTGCTGTTGGGAGGGGATGATGGTTCCTTAAGGAGCTTGTGCTTTCCATGGAGATTCCAATGTACCATGCGCAGGGAGGCACATTGATGTTGGGGCCCAGCAGGTCCGGCTTCTGTTCTCATGGCCCCATTTAACTGGCCAGCCTGCACCAGGTGTCTGTGCTTAAAGATTTTCTAGCCTCACTTGTGCTTATAGAAAGTCATCTTTAGAATCAAGTATGAGATAATCTGCAAAAAGAAGGGCAGGCAGTAAGCTACAAAAGATTATTGCCTGAATCGGTTGTTTAGGGATCTGTAGTTTCAGGATACATCATGGCACATTCACAAGAAATATATGCGTACATTGACTATTACTGTTTTATTGGTGTGAAAACCAAAGCCTGAGGGTTTTCTCAGTTCCCAGTTTTACCTATATGAGGTGGTACTAAAAAAAAACAAACAAAAAAACCTCAGGATTTATAAAAACTGTATTCCTACATGTTTAAACTTCTGTCACCTTCAAAGTACTCTCCATTTGATGCACTACATCTGTAAGACATTTTTTCCACTGCTCAAAAGAGTTTTTGAACTTGTTGATTTTGATGCCTTTTAGTGCTTCTATCGTTTTTCATTTCAACTCTTCCACATCAGGAAAATGTTTCCTTTTGAGGACTTTTTTCATCCAGGGAAACAAACAAAGAAATCACTCAGGGAGAAACTGGGTGAATAGGGAGGGTGGGGCACGGGGGTCATGCCGTTGTTGGTCAAAACTGCTGAACACTGACTGCAATGTGGGCAGGTGCGCTCATAAATCACCCATCATGAAATAGGCAGACGCATTAAAAGAGTCTTCAAAAAATTCACTGAAGCCAAACGCAGCCTCTCACAACAACGCCAGCCGGTACACTGATACAGAGGGGTTCCTAGAACACTCACCTAGTGGGGGAAGCCTGTACTATAAAGGACCTGCCCTCCAGAAGATAATTCTGGTTTTGGGGGGGTCCCCTCATACCTCTGATCACTTATGCCATTTTTTACTAGTAAGAAGTTTATATCCATGTTCTAGGTGGTCTGGCCGTAATCATCGAGAGAAGATTGGGGTCCATGTCGTCTTTGACCAGGTATTAACCATGGAACCTTACTGCTGCAGGGACATGCTCTCCTCTCTTGACAAAGAGACCTTTGCCTATGATCTCTCCGCAGTGGTCATGCATCACGGGAAAGGGTTTGGCTCAGGACACTACACAGCCTATTGCTACAACACAGAGGGAGGTGCGTGCGCTTTACTCTGTAGGGTGGGGGACACGGAAAAGGGTTGGTTTGTCCACATTTCATTTCTTTCCTTTTTATTTCATCTATAGGAGGATGTTACATACACTTAAGTCCCATTGGAAGAATTATGGAAGTTTGATTGGAATTTCTGATATATTACTAAGTAACAACATAAGATTGTTCTAAAAAGTAACAAGAACCGACACATGTAAAAGTGCTTAGCATGTGCCTAGCACATTATGCTCAGTTGATGTTTGAGGTTGTCATTATTATTGACACTGCTGCAGACCTCTGTTTCTTTCTTGGTTATGCAGAAATGATATGACTCATCTAACCTCTTGGAGATACTGTATGAATCTCATTAGCCTCAGCTCCTAATAAAGTTGAGGACATTTACTGAGCATTTACTATGTCTGTACTATATCCCATATGATGATGGAAGGTGTGGGGATACAAGGACCCCTCTCAAGAAGCTTTTAGTCCTTGTCCCCAAGGCAGAGCCGCCCAGCTAGTGGGTTGCAAAGGTCTTTTCAGAAGAGTACTGATCTTGAACCCCTCAGCCCTTGGGCAGCCAGAGTGAGCCTGTAATCAAATAACTTTTTATTCCTCTCTAGATTTTCCTTTATTACTCTTCTCTATTTACATTTCCCCTGTCCTCTTTCTCTTTCCTTTTCTTCTCCTGCAGTCTCATGGCTGTCTTTGTAGAAGGCCAGGGGAGGATGAAAGGTCCGAATACAATTAGGATAAAAAGTGTGGTCAGTTAATATTGGGAGCAATGTGGTGGTGGGGTTTGCTGGGGTAAAAGCCAGTGTACAGGGAAGTCTCTCGGTTTCACTCACTTGTCTCTCCCCCACCAACCAATAATCGAGGGTTGCTCTCTTCACACTCCTCTGTCCCTTTCTTCATCTCCTGGTTTTGCCTGCTGATTGGAAATACAAGTTGGATGGTCATTTACCCTTTCTTTCCTTTGGTTTCCTAGGTTTTTGGGTCCACTGCAATGACTCAAAGCTGAATGTATGCAGTGTCGATGAAGTGTGCAAAACTCAAGCCTACATCCTTTTTTACACTCAAAGAACAGTTCAGGGCAATGCAAGGATCTCAGAAACCCAACTCCAAGCTCAGGTGCAGCCCAGCAACAACAATGAGGGCAGACCACGGACCTTCCCCTGAATGGGAGGCACACATCAAAAACCGGCTTGCTTTTAAACAATTGGTGTCCACACATCTTTCCTCTTATAGGAAGTAAGGTTTACTGCAGGAACAGGTTCCTAGGTTCGCCTCCCTGAGTCTAGAGCTGAAGGTGCCAGGTGACTCATGTACTATCGTAAAATCTGTAGTCACTTTCTTTTGAATGGATTTGGAAATTCCCTCCTTTGATAAAACAAATCAAAAAGGAGTAACGTGAATGAAGATTCTTTCCTCAATTATTTCTGAATATAGAGGGAGCTGGGTAGAGCAAAGAGGGAGGAAATCGATCCTATCCAGCCAGGAGAGGAGCCATGTTTTCTCTCCAGTATGTGACCTTTCTGCTAATCAGGACCTCCGTGCGGCACCAGAAGAACCCTCCTGATGTGAGTAGCCCTGGATGAAGCACGTGAGGAGGGCCCCAGGCTGGCAGCTTGCTGGATGGAATTGGTTCCAAGGCAGCAGGTGAAGTCTAAGGAATTGTTCCTACAAAGGAAGTAACCTTCAAGGGTTGAAAACTTGCAGACTGACCTTTTGGGGGGATAGCAGTTAAAGATTGGAGTGAGATCATGGAGCAAACTTCCCCACACCAAATGGGAGGTTTTTTCCATCTCATGCCCTCCCTGGATGCTGCTCATTTAATCATGCCACATCTTCCGAGACTGACACGACCATCCCTTCATTCTAAAGGAGCAGTTCATACGGGGATCAGTAAACTGGCACACGGCGTGTTCTTTGTTGCTTACTGAGCCTAAGGGCACTCTGGCTACCCAATTCTGTGGCAAATCCTGGGTCAGGTCAGGGTCTAAGGTTTGGTTTAAACTAGTGTTTAAGTCAGTTGTCTAAGGCTTTCTCAGAACTCATTTGAGGGTGGGCGGGAATAGCTGGTGGCCCAGGGCTGCTCTGAATGCCTGTCACCGGTTCTTACTGGTGCAACATGCAGCTTTCTTAGCTCAAAGCTTCTTTCTTGCTACTGGAAGGTTAGAACATTATTGTTCACCACAAGGTTTGGGAGTTTTTGCTTTCCTGGGACTTAGGAAACCTGTCTCCTGTGTCTGAGCAGTTAACTGCCGACGGCTCTGACCTGTTTCCTCCCAATCTGATGACCCCTCTCGTTTCTTCACTGAGCCACAGTGAGTCCACCAGAGAAAGCAAGAGTGCCCCGTCTCGTACTCCAGTGCTAGTAAAATAGGTCTTTCTTTCTAAACTGGGTCAGTTCCTAAGTGAAATGAAATTGCCCAGGTGGAAACCTTGCTCCCCATCAGGCACCAATGAATTTCCCATCTCAGTCCTTCACTTTGACTCGCCGGTACAAGTGAATACAAACTGTAACTCTTGTTGTACAGTTGCTGCAACCTGCCTCAGCCTGTCATATGAATGCTCATCTTTTGACTGAGTATATCATATTCATATTTCAATTCAGGTAGAAGTACAGTTGTCACTTGAAGGGAACAGATGTGGAAGTAAGTTTGGGGAGGAGTCGGAAATTGGGAAAAGAGGATAATGAATAAGGGTCATAGCTTTAGCACTGTTGATGAGCCACATTCTGGAGCAGATGTGTAGCATTTGTTTTTGACCTCTTTTGAGATAAACTCTCCCACAGGATCAGCCAGACAGCACTGAGACATAGAGGAAATTCAGACAGAAAATGGCTTACCCTGATAAGGAAGGGGGGAGTGACTATATTTTAAACTTGCTTTTTCCAACACTGTGAGGTTTCTGTAATATTTAGCTTTTATTTGGAAGCGATAGCGTATAGCATTTTTTATGCTATTTGGTTTATATTGTCTACTGCAGGCTTCTTTGTCTAAGCTTGGCCTGGGCTCGCCCTCTCCTGGACACTGTTTAAAGTGCCACAGCACCCACGCCACCAGGGGCTCTGACGGGAAACTACACTCTCTAGATCCACACTTTTAAGCCGGCGTGGGCGATGATGACTTTTTGTGACAACAGAAAAGGACATTAACAAAACAAAACAAAACAAAACAAAACAAAAAAACACCCAGGAGAGTAAAAAGGAAAGCAAAATGTAAGCTGTGCCTCATTTTTCACTGAATGCAATATTATTCCAGAAAAGGAGAACTGCGGATGGAGAACCAGTAGAGCATCTACTTCATCCTTCAGACTGTCCAGGAGAAATATTTGAGAAAAATGAACATTTAATGAAAAATTAAATGACCTTCAAATTTAATTGTTAAAAATAGTTTTATACCAAATATTATAAGGACATTAAGCAGATTAAAACTTTAGCTAAATTAAGCACTTGTTTTACAAACACCCCTGTATCAAATTAATAAAATGGTTTAAAATGAGTTGGAATAGAAACCAACACCAGAGTCCTCACTGAGCTGCGTGCTCCCGAAGGCGGCCCCGCAATCACAGACCCTCAGGTACCCAGAGGCGGCAGCAGCACCAGGCCCTGTTGAGATGTTCGTATTTATGGTTTTTTATTAAAGAAGAGATCCCTGCTACATAAGTCAATGGCTGTTGTGAGGGAAACGTCCCTTTGCCTTTAATTTATTTACATTTTGGAAGTAGATGAATTTCTTAGCTGCATCTTACAACACTTTAAATTGAAACATTTTAAAGAAAAGAAGAGCCAGGTAGAAGTTAACTAGATGCTGCCAAACCAAACCCAAGATCTCCTGACTGAACCTTACAGACCCGCTTCTCTCCCGGACCCTAGTTAGCATCCCGTTCCAGGAACCCTCAGCAGTTGGCTGGTGTGTTTACTTTCCACTGTAGCCAGCCAAGATGAATAATGCACCCTGGCCCTCAAAAAGGATTTTTACCTCAGTCTAGCTTGACCTTCCTACTTGTGGTTGCCTCGGAGATGAGCATCCATGCTAGCGCAAAAGAGATTAGGAATGCCCTCAACAGCCAGAAACTGAAGCTCTTATTAAATAGTGGACAGAGCTCTTGCCAGCTTTGATCCAGCCCCTCTCAGGCTTGGGGGGTGGTGCCACACTGTAAAGAATTTCCAGATGTCTCTTTAAATGTCATGAATAAAATTGGAAACTATAGAAGTGTTAATGTGTCCTATGGACTCAATAGCAGAGTTTATTTTTGTTTTTAATGATAAGGCTTCTAGAGTCAATGATTGTATGAGTTCCCTTCTCTTCCTATGCTTACAGTTCCATCCAAGTGCAAGAACTAAGGGAGTGGGTTGGCTGGCAGTGGGGATGTGGCCCTAGCCAGCCCCCAGCCTAAGCCTAAGAGGTCAACAGTAGTGCAGAAATGAAAACTTGGTTGGGTGTGGGGGGTGGGATGTGGGTGGGTAGGCAGGGAAGGAGAGATGGAGTTTGTTCTACTTATTGATAAAGCTTTGTGATCTAATTTTATACAATTCATAAAATTTGGTGCCTTGTACCCAATTACGGTTTGCATGGAATTGAACAGATTATAGGATTCCTTCTTGTCATTTCAAGTGGCAAACTGGTTTGTATAGTGTAAAGGACACTTGGTATCAGATTTTTAAAAAGCATTTCATATCTCTTATGTGAAAGCAAATTACTCTTACTAGCAAGGTCTGAAATTTTCTGTAATGTCCAAAATCTGTATTTGTGATTATTCATGAAATGTCTGCTTCTCAAGGCAGACTTTGTACCCCACTCTTTTTAACCACCCTTTTTATGTTTAAAACGTTAGCTCAATCGAGCCTTTTCAAATCAAGCTGGGAGGGCCACCTTTCTTAACCATATACTACACTCCAATCTGGGGGTGTATCTTATGAGCAGAAGGGCTGCTTTTCCAGCTGGTTGGGAGAGCACAAACATTCAAAAAAGGCTTTTTCATTTTTCTAATGCTGGGCAAATTATGGTAGATGTCAAACAAAAATGGTTCCCCCTGAAGTGCTACCTTCATTAGTTCTGAAGTTCTTTTGCAGGAAATTTCAGAAGGCAGTGTAGAACACAATCCCTTATCTGTGAGCCTTTAATTTAGATGATAAAGCAAGCCAGTGCACTGTGTAACATGCAGAAGAGAAGGCTCAAAGAACCTGCCCACCCCTTTCACCCTGCAGATGCCGACTGGGATGGTGCCGAGTAGCTGTGGAAGGTTAAGACCCAGTCTGCTCACCTGCAGGGCTGTTCACAGCATGTCCTTTTACTCCAACCTCACACTTTCCACTGGGTCATGAGATTTCACCAAAGGGTGTTTGAGAAGCTCACCACTCAAAGCACATTTAATAACGGGGTCCCTCAGCCCAGCACTGGTTTAGTTAGGTGAGGAGTTTCTCTCTTTGGAGTAAAACCTTCCATGGCCACTTAGTTTTTTTACTGGGTATGCATCTCTGTGGTGGCTCAGATTCTTTTAAGTTAGCACTACAGCTGAAAGCGCCTTCTAAATGTGACTGTGAGTTTAGTTTTTATCTTCCGCATTTAAATTATCCACATTCTCTTGATCTATGGCTTTGACTTGAAATACTGTGTACTCATTCAACCCATCAATTACCCTAAGTATACTATACATACTATAGCATTGAGGTGAACAGTCATTTTTGTGGATTCTTCCCATACTTATTCTTTTGGCATGTTTTCATTTAAAATCTAAGTAGTGTAAGAGATTTTCATAGTACTGTGTTAATTAGGACTGAAAACTGACAGGATGTAAAACTGAGTTCCCTTGGGAAAAATGTTATGTGTTGGATGGTGAAAGCCAGCACTTTGATTTATAGAATGATGACTCACTGTTATTTTTTAAATTGTAGATTTGGTAGCTTTATTTGCTAGTCTTACCACTTGGAGGAATTAAGCCAATTCAAGTGAAATTTTACCTTACCAGCATATGGCTTTACAATCCAACAGTGAACACATTACTTGAAGCTAAAACATTTTAAAAATTTTTTTAAGTTACCTAATATATTAAATTTTGAATGAAATTTCAATAATGATTTTGAAAGATACCATGTCTTAATTGTTGCTGGGTTTTGATTTTTAACTTTGAAAGTTTTTATGAAATAGGACTACTCACAATTAAGGGATCTGGTAGCAGACTTCAAGGATGTAAGTGTGTTATAAAGAACAGGAGGTGCTCATGTTTGCCTTAGTGTCTGATGCAGGCGGAAGGGGCACAGATCTGTGCTGTGGCTTGAAAGTGTCCTTCCTGATCACCATTTGGAAGTTGATGGCTTCAAACCTAAGCCTTGCTCTCACGTATGTAACCCTTCCCAATCTTAACACCAAGACATAAATCTATCGAATCATCTGTGCTCCCACTCTAGATGCTTAAAGGGTCTTGGTTTCAGCCACAGCCCTGAATTCACTGGCTCAAACTTCTTCCTCCTAACAGATGGGGGGACCTACCTGATTAATACAAGAGAATGGTGCTTTTTAAAAGAAAACATATTTAAAATCTAGTTCTCAAACAGCTTTCTTACTGAGGCTTATGCCAGCAGAGTCAAGAGGAACTATTTTGTCCTATTTATCTTTAGGGAAGAGACTGCTAGAGACATCTGTCAACTGTGACAATTAGGCCACTATGGTACGTTTATACTGACCCTCCTTTCCAATTCATGTCCCTTAAACCCATACCAGTTCCATGAGAGACTTGGCACAGAAAAGCAGTATTTTTTAAAATGCCTACTAGAGTAAATGAACTGAAAAGAGTTGCCAAAGGCAACCTGTCTCTATTTCCACATCTCTCTTACATGAGTGTTTCCAGGCCAGTGCACTACATATTCCATTCCCAAAGAACCTCCAACTCCTGGACAGTGGCACTACCATGAATTTCAGGGTCAGAAAATATTTCCTTGTGAAGGAAGCAGTTTTCTCAGGCAGACAGTTGCTCATTTTTGTGCCCATCACCCAGGCTCACTTAACACCTTGCCTCCCACCTGCTCATCATCACTGTCCTCCTATCATTCTGTTACAGCAACAATGCCTCCCTGGTGCCTGGCAAACCTGCCTGGCACACTCACATGCTATGCAACACCAAATGGCTTCTTCCCCTAGTAAGCTCAAAAATGGATATTCCTCAATAAGGTTCATCCTATGTTAACATCAATGTATGGTGGCTACAGTTTCCATTGCTTTTTTTCCGTTTAATATGAAGCAAACCACCTCTGTCACAATCCATGTTTGGGGCTTGTTCCTGTCTCTTTTGAGTGTGAAATATAAATCATGTTTTTATGATTTTTGTAAATCCAACTTTTTACACCTTGTTTTTGTAAGCTGAAGTTTCTTATTAAAAGAATAAAAATGGCTTTGTGTGTAGTCTTTATTTTGAATAACTGTTAAAATGCCATCAGGTTACTCCTCAAGACGAGCAAAAATCACCCCCTGCGGAAACTTTAGGAACTATGTACAGAAGTTTACCAAACAGAGGACAACACTTTAGCTGAAGCCTGACTGCTGACGAGACAATGGAGTTCTGAGGAGACTCAGCGAAGAAAAATCAGGCAGGAAAGGTACCCCTCTGAGTCAAACTTCAGCTGCCATCAGGACAAGTCTTGTGATGGTCAGGGGCTGGAGAATCTGTGCTTGGAAGGTTCAAGTACAGCACGGGTTCCCTGTGTCTGCAACCAGATAACAGGACGACAGGTGGCATTAGAAATCTAAAAGCACTGGAGGAAAATTAGTAAACTGAAATCCCTTCTAACGTGGGAACACAGTTAACTAAGATATTGCCCGGGGTTTTACATCAAGTCTCCTTCCCATATTTTGTGAATAGCTGATGAAGTTATTGCTCCTCCCAGCCTTCAGGACCCTTACCACACATGCAGCAGTGGTCACGTGCTTACCTATTTGATAGGCTACACCCCTGGCTGAGGTGCCATTAGGTCAATGTCACTCAAATTCCTGGCCAGCCAAACTCCCGCAGCAAAAAGTCCCAAGTTTAGGATCAAGTTTCTAGAAAAAGAGTGTATTCTATTAACCCTGTGGTCACTGAGTGAGTCACTTAGAGGTAAAAAGCTTTCCACCACCCCCCTGGAAAAACCTGAGGCAAGAGCGGGGTCAAATGCAAAGGCCAATTTAGCGCTCGTCCAAGGCCGAAAAGCCCGTTTTTTGTGCTGGCGCCGCCTCTTCCAGTTCCCCTCCCCGTCAGGGTGAAACTCTCTAGACCTAAGCCAGGTAACTGAAAAGACTGCTTCTGCCGCACGGGAACTCTTCCGGTCAAGGGCCTCAGTAAGCCATGGCCAAAACCACTATGAGGCCTAGAAGTTGGCAGTTTTAAAAACCTGCAAGCACCCGCCTGGGCGGAGGAAAATGCGGCAAGTTATGTATACGGGCACGGAGGGGTAGAGAGGGACCAGGCTCCCTGGCCTCGCTTACCTCCGGAAGTCATTCCTATCGGTGGCGAAGCGGTACACGCCCCGAAGCCAATCCCCCACGTTGTCTGGAACTTCGGAAACTTCATTTGCCGAGCCGCCAGGGTTCACACTGACCCCACTAGAAGCCATAGCACACCCTCCCGCTCCGCGAGGTCTCTGGCGTAATCGTGTCGGCGCAAGCGGATGACGCATTTCCGGCCTAGCCCTTTGGCCTGCCACTGGCTACTAAGGGCGCCGTAGCCAGAGTGGGGTCGGTTGTCCGGGAGACACGTCACTCCAAGGACGAGCATCCACGAGCTCTGCAAGAGGAGGAGCGATGCCGGGTCCTGCGGGCCCTACTCCGGTCCACCTCCGGCACTCCCCAGGCCTTCGGCTGGTCGAGCCGCTCACACCACACGTGGTCTCTGAGTGATCATTTCATTGGCTCAGGAGAAGGATGCTGGGGATCCAGCTGTCCCAGCAGGTCGTGTCGGAGTAGGAGCTAGCTCGGCAGGGGCTGCGTAGCTTTGGAGAAGGGAATTCCCCAAGAAAAGTCTCCGTAAAAAGTCACAGAATGCGCGGGCTGAAGAGGGAGTACTCAAATTAGGTCATCTCGCCCCCTTTGACCTAATTTGCTGGGCGTGTCCCTATTTGCACTCAGTCTAGGATTTTTATGGGGGGAGAAGAGTCTGCGTCTAAAGCCTTACAGATCATCCCTCACCCTGACTCCCCCTTCTCCGGGCCGCGCAACTAGCAAATGGTGCAGTGCTTCCTGGAGGTGTCACTGCCCTCAGCTTGCAGGCTTCTGGGGGTCTTGCAGGGAAGGGGAAGGCGTTGGCCAAAGAAAAAGCCTTCGGGTTCTGAGTCAGAGGAAGAGGAGCAGGTGGGGCAGGGGGCGTCCTCCTTGGGATCAGCGGGCGTCTCCAGGGGGCCCTGCCCTCCCCCTTTGGGTGCCTCAGCTTTGTCCCCTGTTCGGCACTCCTGCTCCGGGCTGGTCCCAAGCAGTCCCCTCTGGGTTTCCTGACTGGAGCTGGGGACGGCGTTGAGGGATGCTCCGGAGATGGTCGCGAAGTGTAGTGGATCATTGTCACCTCCTTCAACTCTGTCGAGCCCCGCCTCACCCGCTCCTGGCGGGGTCAGACACGCCTATCTCAGAGCTCCGAATCCTCGCCCAGACCCGGGCGCGGCGTCCCTAGGTAGCTAGGCCCAGCCTCCCGCCCCGCCCCGCCCCTGAGCGATGCGCGCCGCCGCCGCCGCCGCTGAAGCGATTCCTCTATCGGGCTCTCCGCCCCTCCCCGCCTCCGCCCACCAGGGGGCGGCCGCGTCCCCAGTCTAGGCGCTTGTCCCGCGCCGCAGCCTTTACCGCGGCGCGGGGTGGGAACGGGAGGCCCTTGGAGCGCTCCGGCCAGGGATGCGCGGTGAGAGCTGCGGGCCCCGAGGCTCGGGTCTGGGGCATGCGGTTGGCGGACGGGGGGCGCTGCTGGAGGGACGGGACGGCATGAGACCGGGGCGAGGGTTCCAGCCCGGGAGAACTCCCTCCTCTGCCCAGCCCAAGACACTGCCCACTTCCCCTTTGATCTACACCTTTCCTCCCTTACCAAGGGGCGGCCTTTCTTCTAGTGTCTCGGCCGGGCTGGAGCCGACATCCGAATATCGACTCCTAAAGCAGCTGGGGCAACAAGGGCCGCCCCCCTGCAGGGCATAACGTCCTCCGCCCAAGGGCCCGGCGCAGTCTTGGCAGCAGAAGTGGTTCTCGTGCCAGCACTGTCCCTCTGCCTCAGTGCAGCGCCGGGAGAATATCAGCTGGGGGAGGGAGAGGGGAACGGCTCATTCATTTACTCACTCATTCATTCATCCAATAACCACGCCTTATAGCCAGTTAGCGGTAAATCATGGCTACGGACATTCCCATTTGATCAACTCAACCACTCTCCGACGCAGGGAGGGCTGATTGGCTTAGCCAGGATCCCCCAGCTAGCTGGTGGCACAACCTAAAGTGTGACCGGGTCGCCTGGACTCCTAACACAGGGTTCCGCGCGGCCACTTATGCTGATATTAAGGCAGTTCCTCTTGTGATCAGGCACCGCACTGGGCACCCAGTAGACTGATGGGAACGTCTGTCCAAGAATCCCTGCTCCAGAGAAATTCTCCCGGTCCCAGTCATATGGGGGAGACTACCTGCGGGGGGGAGGGGGGGCTTAAAGGGCCTACACGCTCAGAACTCAAGCCAGAGCAACAGGAACTAAATGGTCCAGGCTGGTGCCTTTTTCTCCCTACTCCACTCCCCGAAACCGGGACAGGTGTCCCCTTACGTGCTGCTCAGTTGGACCCTGAACAGACCCTCCACTCAGAGCTGTACCTGGTCACAAGCAGGACAGCGTGGCCTCAGCAGCTCAGCGTGATGACGGCCGCAGTAGAGATGCCCATCGTGGTAGAAGTAGATGAAGTTTATCAGGGCCTGGCCACAGGCCTGGCAGGCAAAGCAAGCCCGGTGCCAGCAATGCTGCTCTCCTGCCAGGGCTGCAAACACTCCATATTCCCCCGGCTTCAGCGGCTCCCTGCACTGCCAAGTGGGGGTGCTGGCAGGTCAGAGGCTGCACCACCTTCCCAGCTTCCCTCTTGGTTCTTGCGTCCCAACCCACCTCCCCTGCAGGTTCACCAAGAACCCCCAAACTTGGTTTCCTTTTTCCTTAAGGTTTGTCAAACTCAATCCCAAACCCCCTTTTGCCACTGGAGTCTCAGAAGCTAGCTCCTTCTGCAGTACTGAGAGGGCGAAGAGTGGAGGAAGAGGAGTATTGGGGTGGAGGGACTACATACCTTCTCACAGGTGCTTTTGAGCTTGGGAGGTACCAGGTTTGCCACTCCCTGTCCCAGGGCCTCCCGCCTCCGCTGGGCACAGAAGAGCCGCAGCTCGGCCAGCTCCTCCTCACCAAGGGCCAGGCAGTATTGCTCCTGCAGAAACAGGTTCCACTGTGCCAGGGAGAGCCCCAGCAGGCAAGATTGAAGTCTGAGTGGAGAGAGAAGGCTTAGCTGCTGGGTCAAAGGAAGGTTGTAGAACTCCAGGGAGGTGCAGGCAATAGCAGCATAGAAGGGTATCAAGATGGAAAGGGAAAGAGGGACAACAATGCCAGTAAATCTTCCTGTCTCACTTCCCCCATCCCACCCAGGAAGGGTCATCATTCCTGACATCATCCACATAGCACTTAGCCCTGTCACCCTATATTTGGGTCCTTGCTCCCAATGAGCTGTGTAGTTCAGTATCACTTCCCATGGTGTTTTCCCTATGTATTCCATATTCTCCTGCCTTGTCTTCCCAGCTGATTATAAGCCTTTATTTAGACTAGGCACACATAGGGCTTCAATAAATACTTGACCACACTCCCTACATTTGTACATTCCATTATTTGTTTCAGAAATCGTTCATGTCCATTTTCTCATTTGCTTTTCAGTCAAGTGCTGTGCAGATAAGTGTACCCATTTTGCAGATGGGAAAGTTCAGGCTGTGGTGGGGGAAAGGGACTGATTTCCCCCAACCAGTGGCATAGCTGGGCCTTAAATCCATGTTCCCTGACTTCTGGACCAAGGCTCTTCAACAATAAAGAAAGGGAGGCTGGGGAGATCGAGACCCACATCGCTGTCCTGTGGAGGGAGTTGCTGCAGGAGCGTGGAGAGCCGAGGCCAGTTGGCAGCTGGGTTGGTGTCCAGGCCAGGGAGCCCCTGGCGCAGAATGGCAGGATGCTGAGGAGAGACCTCTTCTCCAATCTGGAACAACATCTAAGCAAGCCCCTCCCCATTAGACAATCAACTTCAAGATCACTAGGACAGCTGATCCACCCCTGCATTTGCAGTCTAATTGGTGGAGGTTGAGGAGGCCTCACAGCCCAAAACACCCCCTGAAATTACTCTTGAAATCACCCCCTGCACTCGGGGCCGAGCCCCTCGGGTCTGCTTAGGCAACACAGACCCCCAGGAGAGGTCACATGTATTCATGTGAACACATTTCAAGTCACACCCTCAGGTCCTCAGGGGGCTATAGAAACGGACTCCTGCGAGGAGAGAAGGGCCACAAGAGGCAGGGCACGAAGGCTCACTCCTCCCAGCTGGTGGAAATGGGAGGCAGTCTGAAGGGTGGAGGCATGTTGAGCTCAGAAGAAAAGGTAGGGCTCCTACCTGAGCAGAGGCCTCCTCAGGGTCCCCCTGTGGCGGGCGGCCTGGGTCACCGTCTAGGCTCACTGGCAGACCTGGCTCCCGAGTGGGGGGGCTCTCCCCTCGGTGGGACCAGCCAGGGTTTGGCACTGACATTGGTGGCAAAGTCTGCCCGGAAAATAACAAGAAGATCTCCCATTTATCTGGTCCTTACAATATGCTCCTAAGCAGTACTAAGTGCTCTACAGACATTATCTCATTCAATAACCAAGTGAGTCAGGTGGTATTTTTTGTCTCCATTTTACAGATAGCCAAACTGAGGCTGGGTGAGCATACATGATATGCTAAAGCTCATACAGCTGGTAAGTGGCAGAGCCAGATGTTGAGGCCAGGCCTTTTGGCTCCAGTTGCTGAAACTCAAGCTCTGGGGTCTCCCAAGATTGAAATGGAGGAAAGAGGAGGGCATTTTGCCTTTCCCACGAGCCTTTGGGCAGACTGGTCCCTGCTTCCCCACCTCCCTCGCCTTCATGCTCACCATTCCTCATCGAGTGCTTATGAGGCCAGTGAGTCTGCTTCCTCCCCGCTCCCTCCACAGGCCCCAGACTTCCAGCTGTAGGTTGAGCCCGGTGAAAGGACCACTTCACCAGAAGCCCTTCTCAGCCTCTCTGGTCCGTAACCGTTCTCCTTTCCCTGAGCTCCAGAAGTAAGTACAATCAGTGTCCCAAGGTTTAGCACATAATTTTCTCTTTGCTCCTTGTGTCTCCCTCAGCTCCTCATCTAGTCCATAAGCTCCACCAGGACAGAGGAAAATCTTGTGTTTCCATCTTCTATCTATAGCGGCAATTTCAGTGGATAATTCTAAGTGAATCTTCAGCTCTCCTCTGGGCAAGCCCTGGAGTGACCACAGTGCCTTGGGGGTAGGGGCTGACTACTTAAGTGGAAAAGGAACGAGCCCTGCCCACAAGGAGTTCCTAGTCTAGTGGGTAAGACAGAGATGAAACCAGGCAGAATGGGGCTAGAGGTCTGGGCAGGTACACACAGCACCCTAAGAAGAAAAATAACTAGAGCAAACTTTTCTGTTTACTCTGTGCCAGGGGCAATTCTAGAATTTTACATAATATAATTCATCCTCACAACAATCCTGTGAGGTAATTTCTGTTATCCCATTTTATGGTTGAAACAAACTGAGGTTAAGTACCTTGCCCAGGGTCGCATTGGAAGGCTAAGGGGAGCTTTAGGGAAAGGCTGCCCCTGAGAGCTGGGATGGATTCTGAGTGGCAGCAGGTCACAGGAGGGCACCACAAATCCTTGGCCTCTGTAAGACCCGGCTTTGGGGGCGAGAACAGGGTTTGGATACTGCTTCTCAACCCACAGCCCCACTCAGCACCCCCTTCGGATGTCCCCTGCCACCCTTGCCTGCTCCCTGGCCCCACACCCACCTGTTTCCTTCCTGCTCTGTCCATCAGTTCAGGTTTCCTGTGGAAGGCAGCCAGGATGGGCCATTCACACTCAGGACCGGGAGTAGCCACTTCCTGGAACAGCAATACCCCTGCTCCAGGCAGCAAGGGGTGCATGGGGGAGGAGGTCACACAGGAAGAGGGGGAACACCTTGGGCCCCAGGAGGGGGCTTGCACCCTCTCTCCCAGGTTAGCTCTAGTTTGCATGAACTTGTCCCACACAGAAACAATGCTCGGAAACCTTGCCCTTCACCCTTCCATCGTCCACAAAGGCGGCCTGACTCCACCTTTGCTTAGCCCTGGACCCTGCCCTTCTAACATGCTGATTCCTTCCAGAATTCCCCCTCCCCCGGGTCCCCTGAGACCAGGGACAAGGCTGAACCCGTCTCCTGGCTGCGAGCAGGTGCAACCAGGCTCCCGGCGTTCAACCTTCCCGACCCACCCCTGCCCTAAGAGCAAAATCTGAGCTGGGAAGGTTTCCCCGACAGTAAGAGGGAGTAGTGGAGAGGTGTCCGTTCCAGCCAAGTACCCTCTGGGTAGATTCCCAAATTTTTTTTCTTGGACTTCGCGGGGCCCCCTCCTTGTAGGCGGGGCGTGGTGTAGTGTCGAGCCAGCTGGGGTTCCCACTCCGGCTGCTGGAAGTTCAGAGAAGCAGACGGGACTCCGCTGGGTTCTCACCGTCGCCGCGCGCTGGTGTCTGGGCCGTTCTGGACAGACCGCGCTGTCGTGCCCCTCACTCAGTCCCCACCCCGCGAGGCCCAGCGCCCGCCTCCGCCCGCCCCGGGAGCGCAGCCCTTCCTCTCCCACGCCCTCCAAGGGCCGGTAGAGCAGGACGGTTCCGGGAGGGGCCCGGGCTGCAGACTCAGGAAAGTCTTTGTAGGATCCCAGGGTGGAAAATGTGCAGGCTCCACTGTCCCGCACTGCTATGGGCTCAGTGTCGGAATGGCGCCCTTTCGGGCGCCGAGTGGACACCCAGGAGCCTCGTTTATAACCAGTCCTCTGACTCTCGCGGAACAGAATGCCTTTCCAAGCCTGCAGGTGCCCCCACAACCGCTCCTCTCCCGCCCCTCTCTGGGTCCCACCCCTCCAAGTTCCCTCCTCGTTCTCCCCAGGGGGCCATCCGCCCCTTCCCTTTTCCTAGCCTCTTGTACCGCCCTTTTCTCTTCCACCCCTTTAGACCCTTCCCCCATCTTTTGTGTCTCTCCCTCCATCCCCTGCCCCTTTCTGCTCTGGGAGTGGAAACCTCTAGTCCCACTTCTGGTCCCCTGAGTCCCGCCCCAGCTCCCGCCCCAGGCTCCGCTCCCCCAGCAGGGAGCGCTCAGCCGCTGGCCAGGAGCGCCCTCTGGCGTGTGCACAAGCTCCCTGCTCCCGACTGCATAGTCCTCCAAAGGGACCTTCTAGGATACGCGCCGGTCGCCCCTAGCGGGTCTGCCCGCCCGCAGCGTCTCGTTGGTGCCGCCGGTGACCTCCGACCCCGTGGCTGCGGGGCGGGGCAGGGAGATCTTAGCTCCCGGTGGCCGGCGGCTGCTGCAGCGGGACCCGGGAGCGGGGCCCGGCGCCGCCCGGGCCGCGGGGCGATGTGAGTGGGGTGCGGCGGGGCGGGGACTAGGCGGCTCCACAGTGGCCGCGCCGCGCTGCAGTCTCCGCTCCCTTCTGCGGAAACCCCGGGCGGGCGGGGCAGGTGGTGGAGCCCGGGGGCTGGGGGCTGGGATCCGGGGACAACGCGCGTACCCGAACTCCCCCATTCCTTCTCGGTGTCTAGAAATCTCCTGACAGCCCCGCAACCTAAATGCCTCTCACTCCTCAGAACCACCCCACCCCCACTCCCGACACACCTTCGCAGGTCCTATTGCCCTCAGAACCCCTCACTCCTGCTAATTTGCGATACACCCACAGAGCCAGATTCTCTCCTGGATGCCCGAAAATGCTTCTATCGCCCTGAAATTCCTCTGGTTCATCATACCCTCTCCCCATTCTCCTTGCACCATGTTCAAATCCAAAAAACTGTCCACGTTTCCCCAGTCTGCTCATATATTTTGAGTACTGATAACCTCCAGTTAACTGCTGACCCCAATCCAAACCTATCCCAGACCGGAGGCCCCTTCTCATCCAATGTAATCCCCCTCTTTTTGGCTGTCGTGAAATGTCCTGATAATCTTAGAGAGAAGGGGGCAGGAAAAGGTGCACTGCCCTCCTCCCTGTAGTTGGTTCTTGGTTTCACCCCCAGATTCCTTGTTGGTTGGCGGCTCAAGCTCCAGTCTTTTCCCAGCCGCTTGTCTTTAGGCAGTGCGGGCAGTGCGCACCTCCCTCCGCCTGCCCCCACCTTCCAAGGTGGGAAAAAGCCAGACCAAGAGAGTGGGCTTGAGCCGCCAACCGTCCCATTCACCTGGGACGTTTTCCAAGGTTGCAGAGCACAGGGGGCCCTGGGAAACGATAGTGTTTTTCCAGAGAAAAGGGTGGGATCTCGATTCCCCGGGGTCCTGGTCCCTCAGTTTGTCTACCTGGCACTAGATCCCCGAAGCTTTGGTTTATTGTTAGCATTTGTGTTAAAATTTCAGGCCTTTCAAAGCTTGGAGAAGAGAAAATCTAAAAAAGCTTCCAAATGTGAAATTGTCCTAAAAAGGGGAAATCTTCAAGAGGATTGTCCACACACTTACCTTTAGAGGTTATTTAAGCTGCAGGGCTCCACAGTTTACAAATATTTCCCTTAAGAAGTAAGGCCTTGGGGTGGGAGTTGTGGGTGGTCTTGGGGGGTTGATTCGGCAGTCTCTTGGGTAAGTACTCAGGTACTTAGTAGCAACGAAGCAGACTACAGTATTAGTTTCTTAATCTTAAGCTAGCACTTTTTCCAGTCCATCACAGTGTCTTTTTGAGAAACCCCGTTGTAAACTTCTCTGCAAAGGCGAGGAGGTGGTGGTTTTGGTGTCGGTTGTAGCAGGATTCAGGTTGGGGCGTGGGGGCCACTTAAAAGGTCTTGGGCTGCCTCAAACTTCAAACCCATTGATGCTAGGGGAGTGTCTTTCCAGGGCTTACGGAGCTCAGAATTTGGGGTCCCTGTGACCTCGATCTTGCTTATTTATCGGTGTTTCTGTCCCATTAGGACCTGGAACAGATGTCCAGGTGGCGTGGACTGACAACAAGTCAGTCTCATTAACAATTGGGGAGGATGGAATGTGTCCACTAACCTGCAGCCTCTGTCTCCCCTGCTAGGTGAACCCCAGGTGTGTCCCGGAGGGATCCAGGTGACGTCTCTACAGATCCCTTGTCGTGATGCCCCACCAAGAACAGGGGGAATAAAGTGGGGGTCCTTCCCCATGCCCCTCCAATGGTCAGTTCCCCAATGGCCTGGGTGAGGTGAGAGCTGTGTATAGGAGCCACTTTCCTGGAGTTTCCCAAGTTGGGAGGAATGGAGGGTCAGCCTTGAGCAGGGGCTTTATTCCTTCAGTGGTGGTTCTAAAAGGATATGTACTCTTACGGACCCATTTCTTGAAGCAACTTGCAACCCCTTAACTTCTCGTTGGAATCAGTGCATGTGTTTGCTTACTCCCTTAGGTCCCTCAAGCCTGGAGGCACCCTCTCCATCCCAGGCACAAGTCCTGCTATTCTGACATGCAGTCCAAGTGCCATAACCTAGGAAGGAAAAGCCAAGAATATGTCTCCCCTTTGTCCAAAAGCAAACCGGCATTTTTTTTTTTAATGAAGAAATGCCTAATCAAGGTTATAAAATGTGTGCTCTCTTGTATTTTTATTTACTTTTAGTTTTTTAATCCTTACCCAAGGATATGTTTATTGACTTTAGAGAGAAAGGGAGGGAAAGGGGGAGAGAGGGAGCAAGAGGGGAACATCCATTGGTTGCCTCCCATATGTGCTCCAACCTGGTCTAGAACTCTAAACCTAGTTATGTGCCCTGACCAGGGATCGAACCTACAATCTTTTGGTGTATGGGATGACGCTCCAACCAACTTAGCCACCCAGCCAGGGCAAAAAAAAAAAAGTGTGTTCTGTTTTAAACGGTCAATCTTCTGAGTGCATCTTTTGACTGTAATGTAGCGCCTCAGAAGAAGAGAACATCAAACAATAAAGTCGAAGTTGATGTTGGGATGGTAGTGAGGGAGGCAAAGAGGATTTGGATGACGTGGGAAAAATGAGGTGGAAAAGGAGAAAAGTACAAGCTAAAGTGTCTGGGGCTCCCAACATTAATTTCTTTGCTGAATCCGGACAAGGCCCCAGGCCGGCACCCAACTTCTTCTGATGCAAATCACTTCTGGGTCCCTGCTTTTTTTTTTTTTTTTTTTCCTTGTTGACCAGGCTTTCCTTTCCTGTCATAACATCAGCTAAAACCCTATGTACTTCTCAAGGTCTAGATCAAGTGGTACACCTGAGAAGCTTTCCATACCCCTGCCAGCATTAATCTTTAACATGTCCTAACTTGAGTTAATGTTTATCCCTTTTGTGTCTGGCCCTGGGTCGAGAGTGGGAATTTCTTGAGAGAGGGACTGTGCCGCATATTTCCTTGGGCAAAGTAAGTGATCACCGTGAGGTGGTTCTGCCAGTTTCCTGGAGCAGGACTTTGTGGAATTGACCTTGACCACTTTCTTATCTCTTATGCTTTTCCCTAGGGTGGGCTCGCTGCTCTGACACCATGGGGAGCTGTTGCAGCTGCCTGAATAGAGACAGCATCCCAGACAACCACCCCACCAAGTTCAAGGTACCCATAGCCCCCTCTCCCGAGTTTCCAGCATGGTCTGCTGATCTCAGGCCTCGAGCTGTTGAGTTGCCGCAGCCTCTCTAGAGAAGGCGAAATGAGCCCTGGCTGGTGTGGCTCAGTGCGGCCTGTGAACTGAAGGGTCGCCAGTTCAATTCCCAGTCAGGGCACATGCCTGGGTTGTGGACCAGGTCCCCAGTTGGGGGCATGCAAGAGGCAACCAGTAGATGTTTCTCTCACACATCAATGTTTCGTTCCCTGTCTTTCTAACTCCCTAACCCCTCTAAAATAAATAAATAAATAAATAAATAAATAAACCAACCGAAAGAGGGTGAGCCCTGGCTGGTATGGCTCGGTGGACTGAGCTCCGGCCTGCGAACCAAAGGATCACCGGTTCGATTCCCAGTCAGGGCACAGGCCTGGGTTGCGGGCCAGGTCCCTAGTACAGGCCATGCAAGAGGCAACCACACATTGATGTTTCTTTTCCTCTTTCTCCTTCCCTACCCTTCTGTCTAAAAATAAACAAAATAAATAAATAAAATAAAAAGAAGGTGAAATGGCAGGCTGAGGCTGTGGGCTCATAAAGATTTCTTGAGATCAGGCCCTCTGAGGTGGTCTGAGGAAAAGGAGCTCAGGCCGTTTGTTCAGCTCTTAGTACTACCAAGAATGAAGGAATGCTGTAATACAGGAGCAAAATAGGCGATTTTAGGTAATTCACTCCGGTCAGTATTTAAAACAGTGCTTAACACACAGTAATCACTGCATTAGTAGTGTTTGCTGCTTGCTTTGGGAAGCTAAGGCCAGGCCTGGCGGGCCTGTGGGCCTGTACCCGGCTGGTCCCTCCCACCTCTGAGCACAGCAGAGGGGCCCCCTCCTGACTCCCTGCCTATGGGGGCACAGGTTTCTCCCGCTCACCACAAGAGGGAGCCCTCAGAGAGATCCCGCAGTTGGGGAGGCGGGGGAGGCAGTATGTCTTTGTGCTTCTGCAGCTTGATTGTCTCAGGGTCTTAAGTAATCATGTGGCGGTCTGTAGAGTCTGTGGCGAGTCCGGTGAGCCCCTCAGTTCCCCAGCTCCAGCCTGCATCATCAGCAGGCCTGTCAGTGGTTCAGGGACCACACACATACTTGTTACTCATCACTGACCCTCTGTCCCCTACCCCCAGGTGACGAATGTGGATGACGAGGGGGTGGAGCTGGGCTGCGGGGTGATGGAGCTGACACAGAGCGAGCTGGTGCTTCACCTGCATCGGCGTGAGGCCGTCCACTGGCCGTACCTTTGCCTGCGGCGCTATGGCTATGATTCCAACCTCTTCTCCTTTGAGAGTGGTCGCCGGTGTCAGACGGGCCAGGGTGAGTACCATGCCCTGCCTCGCACTCACGGAGGGGCTTGTGCACCCGGGGTCAGGTGCGAGGAATGAAAGTCATGGTGCAGACTAGGCAGCTGTTGCCCAGCAGGAGGAAGGGTCATGGCCAAGAGCACCAGCGTGTTGATGCAGAAGCAAATGGACTCCCAGGCCAGTGCTCTTCTACTTCCGTCTTTGTGGCTCTGGCCTGGTCCCTTTGTGGGGTGTTTATTGCATAGCCCGTGCAAAAGAGCTAGCGCTCCCAGGCCGAGCCTGCTTGGGAAAAGCAGTTGGTTCCTCCTCCCGTTACTCCAGTTTAAGGGTCCCTGTTGCCCCAGAGTAGGAACAATCTTCTGAGCCCCCAACTCATATACCCTAGAGCCCATGAGTAAGGAAAGGCTAGCAGGAGGCTCTAGTGTCCTCGGGGCTGAGTGACTTGGGAATGATAGATTTGGGTAGGTCTCTTGTGTCCCCATGTACGGAGCAACCCTCAAGAGCCTCACCTTTGTCTCTTGTCACCTGTGAGCAATGGAGTGTGACGTATTCTTCTTTCCTTCTCTTCTCCCTGCAGCCAGAGGTTAGGGAGTGTTGGGCTGTGCCATGAGGTCAAGGCTAGAGGCTTCTCTTTTAGGACTCAGCTACAAGCTCTGCAGAAGGAGCCCTGCCTGGGACTGTGCAGGTGAAATGAGTGAGCCCTTTCATGAGGCTGCTAACAGACAGTCTCCGAGGTTGTGTTGCCCGGGGGAGCTGCCCCTGCTCCAGCCTCTGACCCTCGGAGCTCATGAGGCAGAGGCAGTTTGCACTGGCTGAGCAGAGAGAGGGGAGAAAGGGCCTTCCCTGCTTCTGGTGGTGTTTGATCCATACTTGGGATCCTGGAGGGGCAGCCATAGGCCCCAACACCGGGTTCTCCTAAATCTTTAAGCTTTTCCAGCCTTTTTTAACCCTTGACGTATGATAGCTTGCCAGTATATTTGCTTTTTCTCTGCCTCATGGCCCATTCCTGCAAACGCCTGCTGTCCTCTACCCCAGCCTTACTTTATCTGTCTTTGTTCTGGGTGCATGCCCACCCACACCCCAAGTAGCCTCCCCTGAGTCCCAGGCCCCACTGCTCCTGGGTGGTTCAGAATCCTAAACTGACACAACACCCTGAGGGCATCTTTAGGTCCCCCAGGTCACAGGTGCTCACTCAGCCCAGTCCTGCTGACCCTGGGCCTTTGAGTGCCTGCATTGGAGTTTGAGGGGCCCTGGGCCCCTTAATTGTGTGGCTGAGGAGACACGCGATTGTTTTGCTGCATTTGTCCTTCAGCTAGTCAGCCCGCCCTTCTTCCTTGGGGCCAGGGGCCTGTACACGGTGGATATTAGCTCTCTGGTCAGGGTCTGGGCTTAGTATCACTGAGCAAAGTACCCAGTGAATGAGCAGTGAACAGGACAGACCCTCTACCCTCAAAGAGCTTTGGGCACAGAGCTGAGGGCTGGTACCCTGAATGGAGCTCAATTTTCTGGGGAGCCAGGGATAGCAGGCAGAGGGAGACGGGGGCAGCATGTGGACAGTGGCCGCTCATGTAATAGTGCCCTTTTCACTTGGAGTCTCACTCCTCTTCCCCGCAGCTCTGTACACACCCACCCTCAGGGAAGTGACTTGACCTCAGAGGAATATAGCTGAAGTATTAGCTATCAAGATGGAAATAGCTTGCAGGAGGAAAAGAGGAGGGCGCTGGGGCCCAGCTCCTCCCATTTTAGGGAGAGGAGAGGGGTAAGAGGTCGGCTCCCCCTTGAGGTGACAGGAGCTCCCCCTCTTCCCCGCAGGCCTGGGACTGGGGTTCAGGGACATTTCCTGAGCTCTGTACCTCAGGTTAGCCTCTGTGGCTCTTCCCAGTCGGGCACAGGGTCAGAGCAGCCTCATTTCTCCCTCTCCTGCTTCAGGGATATTTGCCTTCAAGTGCTCCCGGGCCGAGGAAATCTTCAACCTCCTTCAGGATCTGATGCAGTGCAACAGCATCAATGTGATGGAAGAGCCGGTCATCATCACCCGCAATAGCCACCCAGCCGACCTCGACCTCCCGCGGGCCCCCCAGCCTCCCAATGGTGAGGAGACCCCTGTCGACCTCAGTACATACTCATGCATATGTGTACACACACGTATGGACATTCACACACACATACACAAAAGCACAGGCCTAGGAAGCCCCAACCAGTCTTGGAGGCCTGAGTCAGGTAGGCCGGTAGGGGGACGGCTGGGTGAACCAGTCTTCTGGGACCGGCGACCGTCCTCAGAACCACTCTTGGGGATGCGTAAGGCCTGACCTGGGCCAGGCAGGTGGTTCCAGCTGAGGCTGGGGAGTCCTAGGACTTTTGTCGACTGATGGTCAGGGAGCAGACAGAAAGAAAGACATTGGACGTCCATGGAAATGGCAGTGGAGCCTTTTGGCTTCCTTCCTCTCCCCCCGGGGGTCATACCCATGTACCCGTGTTGTGCCGTGTATAATGTGCACCCACATGTTTGGACCAGACTTTCAGGGAAGAAACCTTTCATTTTAACTCAATGATTTATTTATTCGTATTTAGATACTTGTTTTTTTGTATTATAAAGGAATTTTAGAATTTATTTTTCAAGATATTACGGAACAAGAAATTTTACGTAACCATTATAAAACACAAGAATAGATATGTGGTATTTCAGGTACTACACACATACAATGCGCATCCTTATTTTAAAACTATTCAAGGGGAAGGGAAGGAAAAAGAAAAACTCATGTCCTTTCCCCAGGCCCGCGCTCATCCACTAGCTACCACCAGGGCCCGCATCCTTATTTTTCTTTCGAAAACCTGGGCAAAAAAGTCCACGTTGTACATGGCGAAGTCCAGCGGCTTTCCTGACGGGTGGCGCAGGCGTCCCCGCCCAGGTGCCCCCCCATTTCCGGGGGTGCTCCCACATCTCTGCTTGTTCGCCACGAGCGCATGTGACGCACTGCTCTGTGCTCTGTGCTCCCTGGGCTGGCGTGTTGGGGACGAAAGGAAATGGAAGCACAGCACTGGTTTCAAGGAGCTTCCTGGGAGCTCACCGGCAGAGCTAGAATAAGGCAAAGGGGCAGTTCGTGATGACAAGGTGTGCCTTAAGAGTTTCAGGTAAGGCTGTGAAGGGCAGCTGTCACAGGGTCCAGGCTGAGCTTTGAGGGGAAGGATGGGGTTTGAAGAACAGAAAGATGACAGACAGTGGGGGACCACTGGTTCAGCAAGGCTAACTACTTTGGGGCCCTGGGAGTGTCTCCCCTCCAACTGGAGGAGCCCCAGGACGCTGCACACGGGGCTGCAGGTGGGCTAAGGACCTCTCTCACCCGGGCTTGTCTCTCCCGTGCCCAGCTCTAGGCTATAACATCTCTAGCTTCTCCAATGGCTTCCCTGGATGCCCAGGAGAGGGTCCGAAGTTCTCAGCACCCCAGCGCCCCTCAACAAGCAGCCTTCGACACCCCTCACTTGGGGAGGAGTCCACCCATGCCCTCATTGCTCCTGATGAGCAGGTGAGCAAGCAGCTGCCCCGCCCCTCCCTGTCGGTCTGGGTGGGGATGGAGGTCAGGAAATAGGGCACCTCCTCCCAGAAAGGATCACGGAGGGAAGAAAATCTGTAGGGTCCCTTCCTTTCCCCAGAAAGGGAGGCAGCTTCTCTGGAAGGTTTGGAGGACGAGGAAGAGGAGGAAACTCCAGCTTCTTCCCTCGTGCTTCTCATCTCTCACCCTCTGGTCCCTTCTGCTGTCCCTCCTCCCTGCCCTTGGACCCCCTGCTTCATTTGGACTTTTTCCCCCCAGTCTCACACTTATGTCAACACTCCGGCGGGTGAGGATGACCACCGCAGAAGCCGGCACTGCCTGCAGCCACTGCCCGAGGGCCAGGCACCCTTCCCCCCACAGGCCGGAGGCCCTGACCCACGAGACCCACAGGCATTCTGGCAGCCGGGCCAGGTGAAGTTCGTGTTGGGCCCCACCCCTGCGAGGCGGCAGGTGGTGAAGTGCCAGGGCCTGTGCCCCGCCCTTCGTGACCCCCCTCACCACAACAACAACGAGGGCCCCTCTGAGTGCCCGGCGCAGCCCAAGTGCACCTACGAGAATGTCAGCGGGGGGCTGAGGCCAGGGGCCAGCTGGAGACTGAGCCCAGAGGAACCGGGCTGGAACGGCCTCGCCCACCGGCGGGCCGCCCTGCTGCACTACGAGAACCTGCCCTCCCTGCCCCCAGTGTGGGAGAGTCATGCCCAACAGCTGGGGGAGGAGGTCGGGGATGACGGGGACTCGAGGGACGGGCTCACACCCTCCTCTAATGGCTTCCCCGACGGCGAGGAGGACGAGACCCCACTGCAGAAGCCCACCAGCACCCGGGCTGCCCTCCGCAGCCACAGCAGCTTCCCTGTGCCACTGACCCGCCGTCGAGGTTCCCCAAGAGTCTTCAATTTTGATTTCCGCCGGCCGGGCCCCGAGCCTCCCAGGCAGCTCAACTACATCCAGGTGGAGCTGAAGGGATGGGGTGGAGACCATCCCAAGGGGCCCCAGAATCCCGCGGCCCCCCGAGCCCCCGTGCCCACCGTCGCCCCTGCCCGCAGCTCAGACTCCTATGCCGTGATCGACCTCAAAAAGACCGTGGCCATGTGCAACCTGCAGAGGGCTCTGCCCCGAGATGACGGCACCGCCCGGAAGACCCGGCACAACAGCACCGACCTGCCTCTGTAGGGACTTCCTCCATCCCCCCCATCCGGCCTCCGCCTCAGCTCCTGTCCTCGAACCCACACACCCTCGGGTTCAGGGGTGCTTTGCAGACGGGCATTGAGGTGGGATCAGAAGCTTCCCTGTGCTGGCCAGAGTCCCCAAAGGTATCAGCCACTGAGTGGCCTGGTCTCCCTGTTGGGGAGAGGAAGGGGCGACCAGGCTCGGAGGGAGCCATTGTGGAAACTGAAGGGTCGTGATTGCATTTAGTGCCCTCCCTTTACGTCCGTTTGTCCTATCTGTCGTCTGTCCTCAGTGTATTTTTTTTGGTTGAAATTTTGAAACATTTTGTACCTGTTGATTTTATTTATCAGTTTATTTTTCTATTTATTGTTTCAAATGTAATTTAACATATTTATTATTAATATAATTATTTTTAAATTCTGGCTCGGCAGACAATAGTGAATTCTTAGGGAGCCTGCTCTGGTGTGGTCCCGGGGCGGCCGGGGGAGGCCCAGTGCGGTGGGGGCTTCGGGCCGGGAGGTTGGGCCGCTGTGGTTTTGTGCGAAGTCTGACCCTTTCCTTTTCCAAGAAGCCCTAGCCCAGGACTCCAAGTGGCCAGCAGTGGGCACTCTGTCCGAGGAAAGTGACAGGACCTGGGAGCCCCACCTGCAGGAAGGTGGTTTGTATGGGAAACTGCCCCAATGGGGCAGAACTCCGCCTCCAAGGGTGGCAGTGGCTGCAGGGAGGGTGTAGGTGGGCGGGCTGTGTCGGAGTCACCCCTGTGAGTGCTCACTGATTCTGTCTCTGCTCCCAAGTGGGCGACAGTGGACGCTACGCTCCTTTAACACCTCAGCTTGGAGGCGTGCCCTGGGTCCTTCTTTGGTGTGCTAGAACATGTTTTTTTAAGATTTTATTTATTTGTAGAGAGAGGGGAAGGGAGAGGGAGAGAAACATCGGTTGGTTTTTTCCCATACGCATCCCGTTCGGGGACCTGGCCCGCAGCAACCCAGGCATTGCCCGGACCTGGCATAGAACCGGAGACCTTTTGGTTTGTAGGATGACGCCCAACCTACTGAGCCACACAGGTCAGGGCAAGGCTAGACACTTTAAACAGGACTTTTACTAAAAGCCCAGAAATAGCAAAAAGAAAAAAACACAGTATATGTCACTAAATAATCTGGCTTGCTAAGTGTCACTTTCCCAGAGAACTGTTCCCCATGAATGGACTCCTTGGGCTGCCTCTACCCACCTGGGGGGGGGGGGCAGGCAGAGCTACTAGTCTGAGCACCTTCCTGGAAGCCCGGGGCCTGCACAGGGCCGCACACACCACCCACCAAGTGCTGCTGTTGCCGGCGCTTGGTCTCCCTGTTCTGAGGCTGCCTCTTTTCCTCCTCTCACCGGTCTCCATTTCCATCTCAAGCCCCTGAATGGTTCATCTCGAGGAAATCCAATGTCTGTGATAAGCCACTCAGGGCCCAGATGAGGAGTGGGAGCAAGATTCATCCAAGACTTAGGGACAAGCCTCCTCATCTCTGGTCGCCATTTGTGCCTCCGCTCTGTCCAGTGGAGCAACACCTGTCCTCCTCACCATGGAAACAGGCCAAGGCGAGGCCCACAGGATTTCCTCCCCTCCTGCTGTCCAAAACATCCCAGCCTGGACCTCAGTTACGGGAGCACCATTTCCTCTGGGCGGGCGTTGAACTGACCAGCTTCCAGAACCCCCGGCCTTGGGTGTCACCCTCTGTCAGTGAAACGGCTGAAGAGGGCTGGCCACAACAGGATGTGAGAGGGGCCCTCACCTGGACTCAGCAGGGGCCAGGGTGCAGCTGCTGCAACCCCAGAGTTAACACCAAACCCTTCCCTGCGGCCTTTTGATCTCTGGACCAGAGGGGCCGCCAGCTGCAGGCTGGGTTTGTTGCACCTTTCCCGCTCTGCAGTGGGACATGCCTTCCTCTCCCTGCAGCTCAGCTGGGCCCACGGGTCTGCTCTCTCCCTGCCCTCCCACGCTGCCCTTGCTCCTCAGCCTCCATGGTTGGGAGTGCTGGTCTCCCCAAACAGGAGAGCCGAGATGGGGGCGGTATGGCTGCACCAGGACCGGGCCCAGGGGCCCTGGCCATGCTAGTGACCCGGTCTGCTCAGGCTCCTGTCACTCATGGACACTGTCATAGGGGAGCCACAGGCTGGGTTCTGGTTGTGACTTGGCTGCTATCTCTGCTCTCTTGAGCATTCAGTTACCTCATATGGCCCTTGGTTTTTACTCTTGGAAATCACAGGCCTAGTTGTGCGAAGTAGCCAATGAGATGGTGTCAATGAACATGACACCACTTTGGAAAGTAGACAGACCTGGGCAAGCTGTGTTAACAGCCCGACTGTTCCCGAGGGAGAAACAAGGGAAGTCCCGGCTCCCTGGTCCCTGAGACCTCAGGCCCATTGCAGCTCCTTTGCTGAGCAGTGCAAGGAAGAGCAGTTCAGCCTCATTCATTACCTGGGGTCCTGGTCAGAGCCTGGTCAGACCCCTGGGGACTCTGCAGAGCAAGTCGTAATCGCTTTACTGCACATATTTGTGGGGTGCGAAGGGGTGTCTGGGAGACGTGTCTCAGGAATCAGCTCCCAGCCCAGTGTGGCCGCCAGCCTTCCCTGCCCCTTCCCCAGGTCCCTGCCTCTGACCCATGAGGTCTGCTGCAGGAATTTTCCTCTGGTGGGGTGGGTGGCGAGTACTGGGTGAGTTTCCTGGTAGGAAGGAGCGGCGGGAGTGACGCCCGGGAGGGTGACCACTGTGTCTGAGCCTGCCCGGCTGACGTCAGGGCTCGGTGTGCAGATGGAATCCGTTTGTCCAAAGATCATCACTAACATCGGTGAATGTTTGCTGAGTGCTCAGTTCTCTTCTTTGGAAACAGGCCCTACCCACTCCCTGGGCTGCCCTCAGGAAAGTAGGGGAGCCAGCATCCTGTGCAGCAGTGACATTTCAGGTTAGACCAGGAGGGGCCCTCTCAAAGCCCACCATTGGGTAATAGGAGCACTTTAAACTGTATAAACACAGTCGGCTCAGCACTCATCTCCGGCTCGCCGGGCGGATTGTTATCACTGACGTGCAGAGGAGGAAACAGGCCACGAGGTGAAGTGACTCGCCTCAGGCCATGAAGTTAATTAGTGGCTTAAGCCGGGGCTGCACGCCAGTCGTGGGGCGTGGGGCTCTTCCTGCCGCAGCTGCCAACCTGGCCCGGAGAGGCCTGGCTCCCCCGGTGGGCTGCGGGGCGGGTGCGGTGGCTGCTGCCCACGGCAGGAGCGGGCTGCACGTCAGCCGGGCCTCGCGAGCTCATTCCTGAGTGCTCCCACTGAGGAATCCTTTGGAATTCCAACTTGCCTGGTCACACAAGGTGAACCTGCTCTCCCCTGGGGCCTAACCAGCACCCACCCCCCTGACCCTGCCTCCTCGGCTCCGACAGTGCCTCCGAATGGCTTTCAATCTGCGGACAGGTGTGCGGGAGAGGCCTGACCTCACCTGCCCCTCCAGCCCTCTCCTGAGGGCGCCTCGGTCTCCCTCAGGCCAGGACTTCCCTGGGCTCTGGGGTGCTCTGTGAACAATGTCTTAAAGGGGACTGCTCACAGGTAGAGAGGGGGCTTATAGTGAAAGGCCCCTGGTCCTCCAGAAAGGCCAAGGAAGGCTGAGGGGAGGGAGAGCCGAGGCAGGAGTGAGGGGGCCCGTGCGGGCTCCCCAGGGCTCCGGAACTGGAGTCCGGGATCTTGTAGGTCAGCTGGGCTAGGACTCACCCAGCGATCCCTTGGACAGGATTCCTGGAGATGATCATTAGGCTTCTGCTCAGACACTCCTCAGGACCGGAAGCGCACTGGTTCTCACGTTCTCTTTCCACTTGGGTGGCCCCTAAACTGCCCCTCGTTGGGTCCTAAGTTTGCTCGGGGATCTACACACAGCTAAGATGAGTGTCCCTGCCCTGGGTGCGGAACTTGGAGACCTGGCCTCACCACTTCCTAACAACCACACCTCAGTGCCTCAGCTTCCTTGTCTGCAACACGGCGACACTAATAGCCCCTCATCATGACATGGTAGCGAGGGTCAGAGTGGCTGCCTAGTGGGACCCACAGCAGCTGCCCATAGGAAGTAAGTGTCAGTAAATGGCAGATATTTTCACCCAGATGTGGTTCTTCCCGGCATAACAAGAAAGGTCTCCACACCTGCGTGCTCTAGTTGGCCCCAGAACTAAGTGTAGGACCCGGGCCTGAACCTCACCTCCCTCCAGCCCAACATCCTCCTTGTTTTAAATGTATTTCTGGTGACACTGCTAGAGTTAGCATTCAGTTCATTGGCCCTCCGGCTCTGAGGGTCTTCGAGCTGGCCTAAACCACCAGGCCTTCCCAGGTAAGCATCTGCAGTCCTTGGCTCTTTACATCAATATCCCAACTGCCCGTCATGCAGGTGCCATTTTTTTTGTTGTCAGTTCAGGTCTGTCCTGAAGTTTAGGCCCCTGCTCTGGCAGTGGACATGGAAGAGAGCAGAGATGGGGCAGGAGGAGGTTCTCCACGGGTGTGTGTCATGAGGCTTTGCTGCGGCACCCTCCGCTTAGCTCTTCTGGAAGCTTCCCTCTGCCTGCCAGTGGCTGGTAGGAAGCCTCGCTCACCAGGTGGACGCTTCCCTGGGCCTGTCTGGGCCCAGGTACTTTGAGGATGGCCGTTCCTGCCTGTGGTCCCTGGGCACGCATCACTCGTGCTCCAGGTGTGGGCTGCGCTGGGCTCGTTCTTACCAGATCATTACTGTCACGACTGAGTTAGTGAGCAGTGTGGGGTAGGGGAACCTTAACCCCACCTGGCGCCCGCTGGCCGGTGGGGAGTCTCCTCAGCCATCTCTTTTCCCTCTGGGCTGCCTCTTTAGCTGGGAGGCGTGGTCCCCTGAGGGTCCCTCCCTGCCACCTCTCCACCTGTCCCCCTTTCATCTCACCTCATTTCCCTCTAGGTGAGAGGGTACCAGAAAGAGTGTGGCCAGGAGAAGATGGGGGGTGTGAGGAGATGGGGAAGTGGGGCCCCGGTTCTCTGGGCAGAAGGAATAGAAGTGTAATGAAAGCGCTGATCTTGACTGGGTGCCACTTGGGCTGGGGCGAGCCAGGCTGCTGCGTCTGAGAACGGTTGGGAGGAGATGGAAGAAGCACCAGGGCAGGGGCACCGGGCTGCGTGCAGCTGGGGAAGAGTGCGCAGGTGTTCTCTGAGGCTCCTCCCCTCTCTGGCCCTGGGCTGGTTCTGGCCTCTTTCCTTACTGAGCTCCTTTTCTCCTGCAGTTAAAGGGCCTGAGGAGCACCCCTATGTATTGATATATCGAGGTAGGGAGCGGGTACACGATGTGTGATCACACAAGTACAGTGGCTTTGACTCCCCAAGAAAACTTGGGACACTGCGGGTCCAGGATTCAAAACCTGTGTCATGAGGGCTGGGTCCTGACAAAGCCCCAACTCCCCAGAGCTCAGAGTCCGAGCTGGGAAAGTGAGGCTCCCACAAGACTGATCACGGAACATGGGCCTGTGCCATTTGATAGGTGTGTGACCACAGGCAGATCACATGACCTCTCTGAATCTGTTTCCTCATCCATTAAGGGAAACTAACAACACAACACAATGTTGTTGTGTGTTAAATAAGAAAATGCACATAAAGTGTTCAGTGGGTGCTTGGCCCAGAGCCCAAGCTTGGCTCTGTTAGGGTTGTCATAGCAACAGTGGGGTAATGTGGAGAAACTTGCTGATGGAGGTGGACCGTGAAGGCTGAGGAGGGTTTGGGGGAGGAATGGGGGAGTGTGGGCCCTAGCAATGAGCCTGGGCAATGGGGTTGGGAGGGGAAGGACTGGGCTGTTGGAAGGAGAGGAGCCGGTGGGGCCTCTCGCTGGACCAGCTGGGGGTGGCCGGGGAAGGCGGGGGCAGTACACTTCCTTCCTAGGCTGTGGGGCAGCAGCGCCGTGCACCTGCCTGTGGGTCAGAGGGGCGGGCCGTGGGGGTCAGGCCAGGTGGGCACACTCGTTCATCCCCCCACTCAACAAATATTTACTGAGTGCCTGCTGCGCGCCAGGCAGTGTGGTGGATGCCGGGGACACAGGCACCATCAGGGCAGATAAAGCCCCTGCCATCATGAACTTACATTCTGCTGAGGGTGAGACAATTAACCAGCAGATTAATTAAGTGAACAAGTTAAATTCAGGGAAGAGATGAGTTGGAAGAAGATGCAGAAGGGTGTGGTTGAGTGGCAGGTGTGGCACCTCAGGGAAGACCTCACTGGGGAGGTGACATGGGAGCAGAGGCTTCAGTGCCCCGAAGAGGCTGCAGGCACAGCTGAGGGGAGGACGTCCCAGACGAAGGGAACGGCAAGTGCAGAGGCCCTGCGGGGTTCAGGAAAAGTGGAAGGGCGGAAGGAGGTGGTCATTTGGAGTGAGAAGGGGGGCTGGGTGCAGGGGGAGGACCCAGGGCACACGGGGTCCTGTGGGCCGGGGAGGCCATCGGGCCAGCTATGGAGGGGTTCAGTGCAGAGGAGATCTGACCTGAGTTTTACCAGGAAGGCTCTGGCTCTGTGTGCAGATGGGGTGGAGGGCAGAGAGGGTGTGGAGAGGGCAGAAGTGGGGCATTTGCTGGGAGGCAACTGCTGTGATCTAGAAGGGGAATGACGGTGGCTTGGAGTCGTTTGGCAGCGGTGGACAAGGAGAGAAGTGGACAGATGTGGGATGGACTCTGGGCATTGATGATGGGGGCAGGGTGTGGGAAAAGGAAAGGAGGGACTGAGGATGGATGAAGGGGGGCTCTGAGGCTTGGAGCCTGATCCTTACCCAGGCCTCGGAGGGAGAAGTTCCTTTTACAGAAGTGGGAAAAGGAATGTGGGGGAAAGAGGGACAGAACTGGCTGGAGGAGGCCCTGGCGTAACTGTGCCAGGGACAGAAGATCAAGGTCCTCAGGGCCACCCAAAGCCAAGGGCTCCACCAGCCTCACCTTCCACAGGCCCCACCTTGCAGCCCCTGAGCCTGGGATCTGGTGTCTGCTCTCTGCTGGACTGACAGTCAGGGGTGGTCAGGATGCTGAGCCCCTACCCAACTCTGGGGCTTTGGGAGGTGAGGCTGCAGGTGAGAGGGATGTTGATGTCCAGAGCAGGCCGGGGGGAAGTCAGTGGAGTGAGGGTGGTCCACACAGGCAGGGAGCCCCTGGGGGGCAACTCAGCGCCCTGGGCCAGCACTGAACAATGATGACACCTTCTCCTGCAAAGTGACAAAGGCGAGACCCTCAGAAATCCTCCCGGAGCCTCAGGGTCACAGTCTCATCTTCCTGGGATCTGAGTAGGGTGGAGGAAGGGTGCCCAGACTTGGTAGGAAGCTGGGCCAGGCTCAGCCTGACCCCTCCCAGGCACCCTCAGCACCTGGCAAAGGGGATGCGCAGCCGGGACAGCAGTAGGGGTGCTCTGGGGACAACCAAGGCCTCTGGTCCTGCCTTTCTTGCATCCTGCTGGGTGTGTGAGGATGCCCTGAGGGCTTGGGTGCTCCTTCCTGCCCCGGGCCCTTGTTTCCCTGTGTAGGGGGTACAGGGAGCCAGGCCATCAGCCCACAGGGGGTTGGGAGAGTTCGTGTGGCTCCCTGTCCTGGGTCCCGGCCCGTTTCTCTCCCAGGTGTCCCACACCAGCAAGCTTCCAGGGAAGCCCTGGAAGGCTGCATGCTGTCACTCACGGGCCCACCTTTCCAGGACCCGAATCAGATCGCCACACCCATCTGAGGCCCAATTAGGGGCCATAAAGTGAGAGGCAAGGGGTCAGACCTGGATCCATTATCTGTGTTTGGTTTGGGACTTTTGGCACAAGCCGGTTCCAGCTCCTTATCTAGGCCCCAGGTTATTACATTCTCTGGCCTTTGATATGCCTGAGTCTGGGACATAGGACCCTTCCCTGCCACCAACCCAAACCCCTGCACTCCCCACTTCCCACAAAAAAGACCTGGTCTGTGTCCTAATCCAATCGACTCCAGCGAGTCCCTCCCCATACTGCCTGTCTTACGGCTCAGCCCCTGGTGCCCCCGCACAGCCCTGGCAGGGTCTTGGGAGGACACTGGGCACAGGGGCACAGGCCTGGTCCCTCCCGACAGGCTGGGGGCTTAAAGGAGGAGACTGGTCCAGAGTGGGAGAGAGTTTCTGGAAGCCCCCAAGGTGGCCACTCCCTTGGGGGAGAGATTGAAGGGAGCTGCGCGGATCCACAGGATGACCCCGTGAACGAGGAACTAGGGCTGGGCTGCTGTCAGATGCCTTGGGCTAAAGTCAGACCACCTGTCCTCATTTCTGCCCGGAAAGCTGTAGGGCCTTTCCTGGTCCAGACCCGGGGGCTGTGCTGAGAGGAGGTCCTGGGCCATGGCTCAGCCAGGGCGTGGAGGGGACAGCCCCAGTGGAGAGGGGGAGGGGAGGAGGGAAGGCAGGGCAGTTTGGAGAGGACAGGGCGGAGGGGAGAGGGAGGGGCGGCGAAGGGACAGGAGGAAGAGAACCCCGGGGAGGTCGCCCATCCTGCCCTGCTCAGGGAAGGTGTGCTGTGCACGGGCAAACACGCACAGACGCCTCCGTGGGCGAGCAGGGGCTTGTGTGTAGCATGTGAGCAGGCATGTGTCTGCGTCTGGGTGGATGTTTGCGCGCATGTGAGCGTGGGCCCTCCCAGCACTTTGTACCACGAGCTTTGCACACACGCCAGGTGCCGCACGGCCGGACACTGCACCGCGGTCTGCTCCGCTCTGCTCCCATCGGGGACCTACCCCAGTGACTTCACCACACCCACTGGATGAGACCTGCGGTTTGAAAGGCCCCGTGCCTGAGGGGGTCTGCGCCCGGGACCAGCTGGGCCCAGGGACCCCCTACGGTTAAACATGTGGCACGTAGGGAGTGGGGGAGGTGAAGCTCGGTGGGAGGCTCTGAAGTCATCCTCACCTCCTGGGGGCCTCGGGCAAGCCCCTTGCCCTCCACTGGGGGCCTCACACGAGGAGGCCGGGGCCTCAGCGCCCTGTAGGAGTGCAGCCACTCCCTAGGTTCCCACATCCACCCAACGCACTTGGTCTCTGGGTCTCACACTCTGCTAGCTTGTAATCTTTTTCCTGAGGCCTCTCCTGCCACACCCCCACGCCTCCCCAGCAGTGCAATACAGACCCTCTGCCAGCCCACACTGTCCCCTCCCTCTTCTGCCCCAGTCACTGAAGGGAAAGGGACACAGTTCCCTCCTCAGGGAGCCTCAGTCTGAGGGGAGATACCTTAAAGACTCAAGTCCCTGGGGAAGTCATCTAAAAGGGTCGGAGTCAGGCCTTTGGGGAGGACGGAGGCTAGAAGCGGTGGGTGGGCCGCTGGGGCCTGAAGGCCAACCCGCCTCCCTCTCCAGATGTATACGGGAGAGTTCGGCGTCGGGACCCTTCCTCCTAATTTCCCCGTCCTCTCGTCCCAGCTTGGCCCATCTGCGCCTGCCCTTTGTCCCCCGTGAAAGTTCAGCCTGCTGTGAGAGCCCGTGGCGGGAGTCACAGGAGGTCACCCTGCCCTGGTCCGGGTGGGGTTTAGGTCCTGCAGGGAGCAGAGGGAAAGAGTGGGGCCGTGGTGTCCACACCTCGCTTTCAACAGTTGAGCTCGGGCTCTCAGCCAAGGAGCCCTGCGCATATCCCTCAAGGCTGCTGTTTGGACTGCAGGGCAGGGCCGGCACTCTCCCCAGAGCCCTGGGCTTCCACACCGTGAAGTCCGGCGTGGGTGGCCAGCCAGGGCAGGGGTAAGCCGGGAGTCTAGCTTCCTTCCTGCTGAGGATGGCTGCTGGGTCCAAGGCCCACTCTCCTCTCAGAGCAGATCCTGGGCTTGGCCCCCACCGATCCGGAGCTGGCCTGAGCCAGACGGAGCTGGGTGCCACCTTCAAAAGCACCCACTTTTGTTGGCTAAAGGGTCCATCTGCCCCTTCTGTTTCAGCACCGCAGTCACGGATGATCTTGCGAGGTGGAACCTGATCCCAGAGTCCCTGGCCAGCTTCTGCCTCATCAGGTGAGAGGCCTCCTGCCGCCTGGAGCTTCCTTCCTGCTCGTCGAATGGTCGACCCACTGCTGGATGGGGCTTATGGAGAACTGGCCGTGGGGGGACAGGAGGAGCACAAGGGTGGCAAAGGGGCAGGCCTGCTGGGTTGACTCAGAGAGTGGGCTCCAGAAATGGGGGTCTAGTCACCCTGCGCTGACTCCCCCCGAGACTGACTCAGTCTTTGGTCCACAGCTGACAAGATGACACCGCCATGGGAGAAATCACCCTTGTGGGTAAGAGCAGCCGGCTGTAGGCAGGTGAGGTCCCGGAGCCCTGTGGCTGGTTGCCCGGGGCTGTTGGCAGGTCACCTTCCAGGGGCGGACGGATTCAAACCTCAGCTCCCACCCAGGGAGGAAGCCTGGGGGGCTTCTTTGGGAAAAATACAGAACTTTTTCCAGTGTAGGACAGAGCTGGGGGCTGTCCTGAGCTCTAAGGGGAAGTGTGCAGAAAGACTGGGGGAAGGCACTCGTGACCTCTGACCTCTGATGACTCCTCCCTCAGGCTGTCCACAGACTGACGTAGGCTAGGCCGCTGACCCAGCTAGGCTGTCATGGACATGGGACTCTGCCTCATCACTGTCCCGGAGCAGATTTTTGTCAGCTGACACAGCTCACTGGGGTCCCCAAGCACAGCCAGACAGAGGCAGGCACCCAGCCACCGCCTCTGGGGAGTCAGAGGACACTGACCTGAGGCGCTCCTTCCCAATCGTCCCTCAGGGGGCCTTTCCCTGCCAGCTTCGTAGTGCCGGGTGACTGGAACCCCCTGCCCGCCCCCGGCCTGCCCCCTCTTCCTCAAAGGCTTCCCTGGGGCAGCCCTTTCCCCAGGTTTCTGCTGCCTGTTTGGACTCCATCTTGGTGCCTGCACGGGGGCATTCGTCTGGGGTGAGGCTGTATCTGCCGCGATGGGGGAGGCGGGTGGGAGATGAGGGATCGGGCTGGGGTGCAGGGTGGATTTCTGAGCATGGGACTGGCCACCCCCACCCTGGCAGCCCCGGAGGGAGTGGATTCTGACTACTTGTCCCCGTATCTCCTTTCTCCAGTTCATCACCGACTACAGCGGTGGTCACACATCTCACCCACCACCGGTGACCACCCACCACCGGTGGCACCAGCTTCCCGTCCTGGGCTTCAGTGCCTCTTCCCTGTAATTCTCCGCACCTCGGTCTCCCCTCCCCGTCCTACCTGGGCATGGGGGCAAGCCCAGGAGGCCAGGTGGGAGGGGGGTCTTTTTGCAGCCCTTAGGGTTCTGGGGCAGCAGATTTGCAAAAGACCTTAAGGATCATTTTATCAATCTCTTCCACAAAAATAATACCAGGAACCACCGTTTATTCCGAGATGCAGTATGTATAGTGGTGGGGTCTACCTGTGCTTGGGTCCTTTTCTACCACTTTGTGACCTTGGGCAAGTCACTTAGCGTCTCTGAGCCTCTATTTCCTCATCTGTAAACCAGGGCCAATACAGCGTTTACCTCATCAGGCCCTTGTGAGGTTAAATCGCTGGTAGACATAAAGCGGCTGGAGCAATGCCAGGCGCAATGCCAACCCCCCTCCAGGCGCTGGCTGCTGTTCCCGGTGTCTGGCGCTGAGCCAGGGGCTCCATGAGCATGTGCTCTCCAAGCCCTCGTGCCAGTCCTGGGAGTAGGTGCCACCATCACTCCGACAGGTGGTCACTCAGCCCCTTCTTAAACCCAAGACTTGGCACTCGCTTGTCCCCATTCCATGTGCCCAGGGAGAGGGGTCGAAGCCAAAGTAAGTCGTGTGGGGGTCAGTGGGTCCTCTTCAGGCTACTCAGACCTCCGGATGTGGGGCCAGCCCCCCTCTCTTCCAGCCTTCAACCCTGCTTCTAATGAATAAATATGCCTTCAGCATCTTCTATGCCTCCCCGGAGGAAAGGAGAGGTACCATCCTGCTCTCCAAATGCTTATGACTAATTGCTTATGTGAGGAGTGGCGGCCGAGACCGCAACACTGCGTGGGCACACACGTGCTCAATGCCACGTAGGTTGGTGTTTTTCAAACTGCAGCTTACGACCCATTAGAAATCAGTTTGGTTGATTAGAACCATCGCTTATTTAGAAACACTGAAATAAAATAGAAAAATTAGAGTGCATCATGTATACTATGGACTAGAATTTCTTACGGCAGGTTGAGGCCTTTGTCTTAATTATATGATTTGTATGTGTGTGTGTGTGTAGTATAATGTCATGGTGTGAAACACATTTCTAACTGTGCTTTGTGGTCAGAAAAGCCTCAAGGCCTCAGCTCTGGTGGTTGGGCCCCTGCTTCCCTCGGCAGGGCGCCCCCTACTGCCCAACTCCAGCCTCACTGACCCGATCGTTTTGTCTTTCTTACCTCAAGCCCTTTGCATGTGCTACTTTGCTTGCCAGAAATGTTCGTTTCTCACTTTCTTTACCGGCCAACTTGTAGTCATCGTGCAGAATGCAGCAGTGGGTCACATTATCCCCCTCCCTCGTGATGGGAAACTGAACCTCAGAGAGGTTAAGCAACTTGTCCAAGGTCACACAGCTAGCCAGTGGTAGGCTGAGATTTGAATCCAGGCTCCTCTGATTGCTGAGCTCAGGTTCTTTCCTTATCCAGTGAGACATGCCGGCTGACAGCCTCACTTCTTCTCCTCCAGGTCAGTGCGGTAGCCACCGCAGAGGGCTCGAGCCCACGCACCTGCTCTCGGAGAAGGGCGGTTCCTGCAGCTCCGCCGTCTTCCTGAGAGTCTACGGCTCCATCTGTGACATGGGCAACAATCAACTGGCCTGGCCACCGCTGTGTCGGCTGGCTCTGCCTATTTCCTTCGTCACAGGCATCCCTCCGAGGCTCAGAGAAGTTGGGGAGTCCCAACTGTTCACACATTCCACCAAACCCTGCTTCTCAGGGCGGAGACCCAGCAGACCCCAGACAGAGCCGCTCCGGAGGCTCTGACTTTGAGGAGCAAGGCAGGTGGCTGGGGGGTTGAATAGGCAGTTCAACTGCATGCTTTCATAGATCAGCATAGGTCAGTGGGTCCCACTTCGTCATGCAGATACCACCCTCATAACCTCTACACTGCCTGCGTGTGGCCACTGGTTAGACTGTGGGCAGTGGAGGAGGGGCCATGCCCAGTTTCACCCCCTGCTGTCTCGCTTGTACAAGGCGCCATTTCTGGACCTGGGGGACAGTAGTTTGGGAGGGAGTTGAGTGGCAGTGGGGACAGAGCCACAGACCTGAAGCCCGGACTTGTGCTCGGCCGTGGCAATGGACCTTGTGCTCACAGTTGTCTTGCCTGTCAAATGGAGATGCCTACCCCTAGGCAGAGCCTTACGGCTGGGAGTTCCTGGCTGGGTTTCACATCTAGGAGATGGCCCCTCTCCATGCGGCCCAGAGCTGGGCAGCAGCAGGAGAAGGAGAAGTTTAACACCTGGAGACCCCAGGGCTAGGGGCCCCAGGCCCTCGGGCAACTGCAGGCTCTGCCCCTCCCAGGGCGACCAGCCTAGGAGACGAACTCCTTCAAGACGAGGATTTGAGCAGCAATTCTGCTGCTTCCTGATGCTTCTTGGGTGGGAGCCTGTCTTCACCTACAGTGTCCATGAAAACATCGGTATGATTATGTATCTGTGCTAAAATATAATAAATACAAGCCTAGGCAAAAAAAGACATGCTCATTCTTATTTCACCTAAAGTTACCTCTGCCTCTCTGCTGGGGTGGAAAACCTGATCACGGGTTCGTGGGAGGGTCCCCGGGTGTTGGGGGCTCCCTGAACAGGAGGACCGCCTCCTCCCTCCATCTCTGGGGTCCTCTGAGGGCAGATATTGTCTTCTCTCTCTTCTTCCTTTTTAAAATGTGTCTGTGACAAATTGTCAGTCATGAAATTGTTGTAGAGAATGTAAAGTACAGCCCAGGGAATACAGTCATATTATTGTAATGATTATGTGTGGTGTCAGGTGGGTACAACCTTATCAGGGTGTACTTATGTAAATGTCTAATAACTATAAAAAAAGTTTTAAGTTAAAATTATACGTGACTTTATAAAACTTTTCTTCACCCTAATAACCTCATTTAAAAAAATATTTTATTTAGTTCTTTAGAGAGAGAGGAAGGGAGGGAGAATGAGAGAGAGAGAAATGTCAATGTGTGGTTGTCTCTCATGTGCTGCCACTGAGGACCTGGCCCACAACCTAGATATGAGCCCTGACTGGGAATCGAACTGGCAACCCTTTGGTTCGCAGGCTGGTGCTCAATCCACTGAGCCACACCACCCAGTGCTATTTTTAAAATTGTATTTTATTGTTTATGCTACTTCAGTCTGTCATTACGTTTTCAAATGGGTTTCCAATTCCTTGTTCTGTCTCTTCTTCCAATGCCCCCATGATGTGAATATTGGTCTGCTTGAAGATGTCCGAGGGGATCCTTGCACTATCCTCATTTTTTAATTCTTTTTTCTTCTTGCAGTTCTGATTGGTTATATTTTTGTTTTGTTTTGTTTTATTTTGTTGTTTTTCTTCCCTAGGTTCCAAATGGCTGGTTTGATTCTTGGCTTTATCCACTCTACTGTTGATTTCCTATAAATTATTCTTTATTTCAATTAGTGTAACCTTTGTTTCTGACTGGATCTTTTTCATGCTTTTGAGATCCTCACTAAGTTCCTTGAGCATCCTTATAACCAGTGTTTCAAACTCTGCAGCTGATAGATTGCTTGTCCCCATTTTCTTCAGTTCTCTTTCTGGAATTTTGCTCTGTTCTTTCATTTGGGCCATGTTTCTTTGTCTCTTCATTTTGGCAGCCTCCCTGTGGTTGTTTCTATGTATTAGGTAGAACTGCTATGTCTCCCAGGCTTGACAGAGTGGCCTAATGTAGTAGGTGTCCTGTAGGATCCAGTGGCACAGCCTCCCTTATCACCCAAGCTGGGTACTCAAGGTGTGCCCACTGTGTGGGCTGCATGCACCCTCCTGTTGTAGTTGAGCCTTGATTGCTGTTGGCACATCCAAGGTCATCCACCACCTGTGTTCTGTGCGGGCTCACACCGTCTAAGCTACAAATCAGTCTGCAGATGATTGCTACTTGTGCCGGGCTTGGAGGTGCCCAGGAGAGTTCAAGCTGTGTACTAAGGCCAGCTGCTGCTAGTGTCCAGCCTGGGGTGACTTAGTGAGAGGTACAGGGCTTGCTAAATTCAGGTGCTCTTTGAGAGAATTTAGGAAAATCTGAAGCATGGGCCAAGACAAGAAATTTGTATGGAAAAGCACTGGAAATAGTTTGGGTGGGACTGGAAGTTGGGTGGGCAGGACCTCGGGGAATTACCAGGGTGGAGCAAACAGTGTGAGCCAGATTGATGGAATCTCAAAAATGCGGCTCTGTGGCTCTGTGGCTCTGTGGGGGAAGGGGTCAGAAAAGGAACGATGGCCTCTGCTAGCACTTCTGTCTGGGAGAAAGCTGTCCCCCAGCTTTTGTCCCGATGCCAGACAATTCAGTTCCTCTTTGCATGTCTCTGATGCCTTTCAATCTGCTGCCCTGTTGCTGGAGCTCAGAGGGAGTGAGTCCTAGTAAGTCTGTGCACAGACCCTTTAAGAGAAACCGTAACTAGATAGCATGGGGTCTGGCCACTTGTTGCCATGTATATGCACAACACAAAGACTTGTGGGGGAGGAAATAGGTTTTTACTAACAAGGTTCGCAATTTGAGGGGGCTGGGAGCATTCCTGCTCCGAGGTGACAAGCCAATCTCTCCTACAAATTACAGAAAACCAGCTACCCCCAGGAAGATTAATGTCCAAAAAGCTCCCCATTATTGCTTATCTATAGCCCAAGTTGTTACTCAAATAGATGTCCATCTCCCCAGCTCCAAGCTCTCTTTCTCTGTGGTACCAGAGTTGCCATTGCCTTGCAGCAGCTGTCAGGGTCTGTCAGGGTCTGGGGTGCGCTGCCAGATCACTCCAGATGGTAATGCAGGGGAAATTCCAACTGCAAGGAACTTCTCAGCTCTTGACTCCATGTGCCGTTCACAGGATGAGAGAGTGGAAGCAGTCCAGGACCTGTGTGCCATGCTGCACTGGTCGTAGCATCCCAAGGGCTGGAGAGGCGTGCATCCCAGTGTAGGACCCTGCCTCTAGGAGCTGGCTTCCAAGTATGCAGGGCCTAAGCCCTGAGAGGTCTGGGCATCTGCTGCTCCTGCCCATGCAGGGCAAAGCAAGAGCACAAGAAGCCAGAAAGGCCAAGTAGCCAAGATGTCAAGAGACCAAGAGTGTGAGCTTTTGCCTGCCTTCTGTTTAAAAGCCCTCTCCCAAAATTCCACGTGCCTCAGAAACCAGTGGGAGTGTCCACCTTTTCAGCCAGTGAGGGCCAGTGTCAGCCATGTTTGCCTATGCCCCTCTTCCAGCTGCCATGTTGCATAAAGGGTCCAATTCTTGAACCACGCAGGCTCTGTACAAGCTCTCTTCTGCTGAGTCAGGAGCTGCCTGTCTGCCTCAGGCAATCTTCCTCTTCTAGCAGCCACTCCCTTCACTGGGAGGGCAAGCCATTTTTAATCTTCAATTTTGCCTTGGGGTTTTTGCCCCACCCCTTGCCTTCTCTCAGTAATTTGACCTGACCCCCATGTTGCATAACTGCCTGAGATTCCAGCAGCTTCTGCCCTCCACAGACTCAATCCACACTGGTTTTCACAGCCAGAAGTTATGGGGACTTCTCTTCCTGCCACTGGAACCCTGGGCTGGGAGGTGTGGTCTGGGGCTGAGACCCCTCACTCCTGAGATGTGCCTCCCCATTTTTATTCACCACATGTGGGTGGGGGACTACCCATTTAGAGGTTTCTTCTTTAACTCCATAGTTTTAGGACTTCCATTCAGCTCAGTTTTTGATGGTTTTGAATGATGGTTGTTCTGTAGTTTAGTTGTAATTTTGACATGGTTGTGTGAGGAGGTGAGCAGTGTTAACTACACCACCATCTTGACCAGAAGTCTCTTCATAAAACTTTTAAAGTTTAGGGTACAGGCTGAAAGGTGCACATATCGTGAATACGTTGCCTTCTCACAGACCCATGTCACCAGAACTCAGGTCAAGCTACAGAACATTAACAACACTCCACAAAGGTCCTTTTTCCTCTTTAACCCCTACCTCCAGCCCCTGTCCAACTGCACAATATTCTGACTTAGCTGATAGTTCTGGAGAGCTTGCTAGATGCCAGCACTTTCATAATCATGGTCTTGTTGAATTACTACAGCAACCCTGTGGGGTAGATTATTATCCCCATTCTAGAGCCAGGGAAACTCAGGCTCAGGGAGGGTAAGTGAATTGTTGGGGTAGAAGCATCAACAAGTGGTGGAGAGTGGTCATCTAAAGTCAACTGCATGCCACACACACCACCGCATTCTTTGATATGTACTGAGAGGGGTGGGTGAAGAGTTAGAGTTTGGGTCCATATGTCATCAGAAATAAATATGCACGGGCACCTTTGTGATTATTTGCCCAGAAACATACCTTACTTCCTCTGGGGACTTCTGTATACACTCTTCAAAATGTTTCCTGAGGAAGCCACCTCTGTTTCCCAAGGGCCACAGCTGATTGGCTCAGGAAAGGGCACCGGACCAATCAGAGAGCTTTTGTGAATGTTGGTTTCATTCTTTCTCTGGAAATGTGAAACTCAGCTTCTGGTGGTCAGATACATGGAGAAAGCCGAGAGAGAGAGAACCCCCATCTATCCAACATACCCCTTTTTATTTTAGCCACATAGACAAGTTATTGTCTTCAAGCAAAGGGGTGTTGATCAATAAGCCATAGAAAAAAACAATGTCTATTTGTTCATTTGTACACAGAGAGATCAATTTCCAGCTGTCTGAGATACAGACAGATGGAATGGACTCCTCTGTAGGATGGGGATAAGCTGACATATTCTGTGGCGTTGTCGTGAGGGCTGCCTGACTAAACAAACATAGAGCGCCCTGCCTGGCACACCTTCAGTGATGGGTGGGATGTTTCAGCAGGAGAGGAAGAGTCTGTTTTCAGACCTGGAGCCCAGCTTTTCCTTATAGTAGAATTCTAATTAATGAACCCAGAAGGAATGATGGAAACAGAAAGGCACCATTAGGCAAACACCACCCAGATAACTGTGGCCGGCAAGAATCAGTAACAGATGTTCAGGTTAGTGGGCAGAAGAATGATGAGTCATCTCAAGGTGTCTCTCCAGAGGACACTCATTAATCACCAAGGGAAAGATAGGAACTGTGCAGGTGAGAAACCTGGTGGACCTCACTTATCCGAGTTACTCAGGTTAAGTCCCCAGTAAGAAGACATATCATGTACCTCCTGAAACATGTGCCAAGTAGCGTATATCACCTCTGTCCCCAAATGCACGCCCTCAGTCTCATGACGAGAAAACATCAGAAAACCTAAATTGACAACTTCCGGCAAAAATGGAGGCGTAGGTGGGAATACTGTGTCTCCTCGCACAACCAAGTTTGAAGACAACAAAGTTCTAGTAACAAAAACACAACCAAAGCACAGAAAGTTGAACTGTATGGAAGTCCGACAACAATGAACCATTTATCCAGACTGGTAAGAAGGGCCAAGTTAGCGGCTGGCAGAGCGGGGTGGCACAGGAAAAAGCGACCTGACCGACCCAGGAGCTCCGGTGGCAGTTGGCAGATCCCAGGTGTGGGGTGGCAACGGGTGAACCTAGTGAGGGCGCAAGGTGACTGGCTGACCGAGGTCACACATTCGTGCGCAGATAAACCAGGTGAAGGAGCGAGCAGTGAGACAGACCACTCAGGCCAGGGCCCCAGCAACGGGAATTAGAGACTGAAAGCACCAGCTGGAAAGACTTTCAGGGTCAAGGTGCCGGGAGAAGCTCCCAGACCCACGGAGAATTTGTTGGAGAGACCCACAGGGTCCTGGAGGGTGCACAGGCCCACACACCCAGGAGCCAGCACCAGGGGGGCCTGGTTTGCTTGCGGGAAGCGGCAGAGGGGACCGAAATCCAAGAGAGAGCAGAACAGATGCTACTGTCCCTCTCTGACCTTGCCCCCACATACAGCATCACAACCCAGAGACTTGGGTTGCTCTGCCCTGGTGAACACCTTAGGCCCAGTAAAATTGAGTTTACTGGGGTGGCATTGGTTAATGAAATTATACAGGTTGAAGCCCTAGTTGGGTAGCTCAGTTGGTTAGAGCATCGTCCTGATATGCTAAGGTTGCAGGTTTGATTCCCTGGTCAGGGCACACACAAGAATCAACCAATGGATGCATGGATGGGTGGAACAACAAACTGGTGTTTCTTTCTCTCTCCTCTCCCCCCTCTCTAAAATCAATAGGTAAATTAAAAAAAATTATATAGGTTTCAGGTATATAATTCTACAATACATTATTTGTATATTGTACTGCGTGTTTACCACCCCAAGTCAAGCGTTCTTCAAGCTGAGGTCTTTTAGCTCTGTGAGCATATTTCAGGGGTTACAATACACAGAGAACTCAGATCCTTGGCTCAATCTTACCTGCTGCAAGAGACCCCTCCACCCAGTATTCCTCAGAAGGTGCTCCTTTAGCCTCTGCTTGAATGACTCTGATAATGAGAAGCTCACTACTCTCTTCCTTTGGATGATTTTTAGTTTCTGAGCTCAAGTGCTATTGATAGTAATGAAAAGTTGGAATTAATCCAAATGAGTAGGGTTAAGCAATCCTAGCTACCACGATGATAGAGCACTGTATAGCCACTGAAAGTGATAAGAATGTAGCTTATCTTAATGCATGAAAATGTGTACGTAGTAATCTTAAGTGACAAGCACACTGATTACATCTATGTTAAAACCAAAGTATGCACATTAAGAACTAGAAGATAATTTAGAATGGTACAAATAGTTCTAGTTTCAAGTTGCCTTGACTTTTTTTTTTTAAGTGGTATAAGTATACAATTCTAAGTACAATTTAGAATCCAGAAATGTTTTTTAGAAAACTCTCCATTAAAGGGCTTGGGGAATATCATTTCAAGATTGACTGAGAATGTCTGCATGGAGCACTAGCGTGAAAAGGATCCTAAGGCCATGTCTCAGCACTACGGGAAAGAGTAATAGGTTTGATTAGTGATGTCTGCCATGGGTGAAGGATTGACAGTGGCAGTGTGCATGCTATGTGGTTGCCGTCTCTTGAGACACTCTCAGCAATGTCTGTCACTTTTGTAGACACTCTGAAAGATGAACGAGCTGTTTACAGAGCCATGTACAGAAAGAGACCTGTCCTTTCGGTTACAAGTGGTAAGATTTGGGGCAAGTCACTGGATATAAGATGGTATGAAATAAATCCCATAAGGGAAGGGAAAGCAATGTTTTCCACAATTGGGGTCAGTTTGAGAGTAGGCGGGCATAGTGCAGAGACTCTGTGACATTTGTAGCAGGTCTCAAAGGATGAGAAGCTCTTGCAGGAGGAGAGGCTTGGGAACGTTGTTCCAGATGGCGAGCATGGCGTGGGTAAAGGGCTGGAGGCTGAGAAATAACGGGCCTCCTCGGGAGGAAACAAAGAGGTCACAGTGAGTATTTGTAGGTTAGACGTAGAAGATGAGAATGGAAACACAGGAAGGGACCAGACTGAGTGTGTCACGCAGCCTGGGATGATGACTGGATTTTATTTGGTTAGTCACTGGGAGGGCTTTGGTGAGTTTTGAGGCAGGTGGTGCTTTGAGGGAGATACAATAAAGCCAGAGGGTGATGAGAAAATACCTCTTTCCTGGGAGACTATCACTTTATAGAGGATCCCAGGGCCTGGATTTTAACAAGAGCCCTTGGGGCGTGGGGTGGAAATCTGAGCGCTGGGATGATGGGGTGCAGGAGAGATAACCAGGATCCGCTGGGAACAGCCCCATGGGCTGCACCTACTGTTCAGGATTCCTGAACTCAGGGCCGGGCGCAGGGAGGTGGAAGTCGCAGGCTCTGCCCTCTGGGAGCTTTCAGTCTATGGAGAGAGAAAACTCACCCAGGAAAGAACTGGAGACTGATCCTAGACGGCGTGAGATCCGGTCCTAAGGGCACAGCACAGTTGGGTGTGCAGTGTTTAAGGGTAGAAAATAAACTTGGCTCCTGACTGGCGTGGCTCAGTTAGCTGGGTGTCATCCCACAAAGCAAAAGGTTGCCAGTTTGATTCTGGGTCAGGGTCGATGCCTGGGTTGCAGGTTCAGTCACTGGTAAGGGTGCATAGGAGATGCAACCAGTCAATGTGTCTCTCCCTCTCTGCCTTCCCTTCTTCTAAAAATAAATAAATAAATAAATAAAATATTTTAAAAAAGAAAATGAACTTGGGCGGGAACCAAAGCATCATACCTCCTGGGGCTCCTGTCTTCAGTAGGGAGTGGCCCTGGATGACTTCCAAGGTGTCCTCAGACTCTGCATGTCCCTGGCTCTAGGAGGTGAGTGAGGCCCTGAAGGATGGGCAGAATCTGGACACGTGGAAGGAAAAGAAGTGAGCTTTCCCGGAAGGGGGCTGGGCAGTGGAGGGGCAGACCAGGATTAGGAACGTCTGGGTGCTGAGGGGGCTGACTGAGCTGTCAGGTCAGGTTGGGCAGGCAGGGGCTGCAGACCCCCAGGGCCCAGTAGACAAGCAGGATGTCGGGCCTGACGGAGTAAGCCAGCAACGCGCAGTAAGCCACGTGGTGCCACGGGGGGTTTGAGGAAGTTCAGCCTGGCAGCTGTCAGACACCTGGGGTCCTACCCAATAAGGAAAGGTCCCCAGAGGCCCATGCTGGGGCACCCGGTAGGCCTTGCAAGACGTGGGGGACCCCATGGACTCCGCTACATTCAGAGGATGGGGCAAGATTCCAAGGAACCTATGACTTTCTTTTGCCTTCGCTTCCAAATCTGCAGATCCCCTGCCCCTGGGAAGGCGTTCAATCCCAGAGTCCCTCGTGTCCTCGGGAACTGCAAGGAGGAATGGGAGCTGATCGGGCCTCGAGACACAGTCGGGCAGGTGCCTCGCTGTCCAGGCCAGGCCTGGGCAGACCTCTGATGTCTTCCCTCCTCCCCCTCCCCAGTCAGAGGGCTGGGGGAGGCTCCAGGGCTCTGGCCGGGCAGTGCTGGTGGTGGCCAGAGTGGAAAATCCCCCACTGGCTGGGTGACACTGGTGTTTGGCAGGCCTGGTCTTGGCCTTCCGCCTGGGGCTTGAGGGCCTAACAAATCTGTTTGGAGTCCTGAGTGTGGGGTACCAGGTGGCAAAGAGGGTGCTGGTGTGGGAGCTTTTTTCCACTCACCCAAGAATGGGACGCTCTCCCGTGCCAGGTTAATGTGCTGGGCGAGCTCCAGGGCACCTTAAGCGATGAGAAGTGTGTAGCTGGGAAGCAGGTAGGGCCCGGAGACAAAGGATGGATGCACAGGACAGACCAGACCTGGGGGCAGGAAAAAGGGCCGACAGGGGCTTGGGAGGAGAGTAACAGGGGGCACGAGCATTTCAGGAAAACTAAAATCAGGGTGGAGTTGCAGTGGGGCTGGAGAAGAGAGACAATGACAAAAAGAAGCAAGAGCCAGCCCTGTCCCCTTTGTCCGAGTCCCTGCCCTAAGCCTCTTGTTGTCCCAGACTAGCATGAGAGGCAGGCCAGAAGCCAGTTTGGCTTACCCAACAAGTGTGTCATGCATGAGAACTTGCTGAATCGTAATAAGAATTTCTCCAAATGCCCCATTGGACCTTGAAAGCCTCCAAAGCTGCCCCCAAAAGCTCTGATTTCAGCCACTGGCATCCCGGCCCACCACCTGTACCAGTGCCGCCATCATCGCCATGAGGACCACTCTCACCAGCACTGTGAACGTCACCGGCGTCCTGGTCACTGACCCCATCATCCCCCAGCTCCCCTAACCGCAGCCCCTTACCCCAACGGGTTGGGGGTGCTGGGAGCCAGGACTTGAGCCAGACCTTCAAGCCTGTCACCCATAAACCAACAATTCTCAACAATTTTGGCCTAACGAGACAATTAGCAATGCCTGGAGACAACTGGGGGACCGCTGCTGGCATCTTGTGGGCAGAGGCGGTGGGTGCTGCTAAACAACCTGCGATGCACAGGGCGCTGCCACAACGAAGAATTATTCATTCTACAATGTCAGAAGTGCTGAGATGGGCAATGCACCTCTAGAGCCTGTGGCCCCCACTCTGGCTCTGTCTTTCTCTGGCCCTCATGCCCAAATGCCCCATCGCACTTCTGATTCTTGGGCAAGAAGTAATCTTTGCCACTTCAACTTTGTTCTTTCTTATCGCTCATGCCTCCTGGCCTCCATATCTGTATTGAAAAGTCAATAAGATGAAAAGTCCTTTGCGGCCACCCTTGAGAGGGAAAACACACCGGAACAACTGGTACACGGAGCACAGGCTACACCATGGGCTGAGGTCATGCTTGCCCAAGGCAGGGGGGCAGGGACTGCTCTGGACACCAGGGGTATAGAGGTCGGAGGGAGGGCTCGGGCTTTCACTCACCTGCAAGTGTCCAGCTTGGAGTAGCTTTCGCTCTGTGGGCAGTCGGCAATCGGCATTAAGAAGTGGATGGTGATGGCCCTGCTCTGCCTCCAGCTCCTGGAGGCAAAGGTGGTCGGGTGAGTTTGGGGCCTGGCAGCAGGTGCGGAACCCTGGGCAGGAGACTGCAGCCCTGCGAGGGGTGGCCTGGCCAGAGGGCAGCCCACCTGCCTCCAGAATTTCTGCCAGGGGCAGGGCAGGATCCCCGAGCCGGTAGGACAGGAATTCCAGGTGGGAGGAAACATCCAGTCAAAGGGAGAAAAGATGGACCAGAAAAACAGAATAGGGATGTCTACTGCTCAGACAGACTGCACGCGGCTGTGGTTCCTCTCACAGAAGAAAACAATTGTCTCTGGGTAGGGAGACTCATTTGCTAAACATTTCCTTACGGCCCGAACTTATTTGGCAGATGACACAATCACCTAAGCAGGAACATCAGTAATGTAGTCTCTGCATGCTGAGACGTCAGGAGAAAGGGGGTGAGGGGCAGGGCTCACAGGACACCCAGAGGGCTGGACCAGCCACGGCTCGGCTCTTAGAGTGACTCCTTATGTGGAGAGATGGATCATCTTAGAAACTTCTTGTAACATGAAATTCTGTAGAAGTGATTAGAAAGCTCGATGTGAATAGCTCAGTGCCAATGTCCCCCACCCCACCCCAGGCAGGAATGGGGTAACCGAGGGTGCTAGGGCAGAAACCCCTAATTCTTAAGCCCCAATTCCAGAGCTGACCTGGGTTCCAAACTACGCAGGCCGATTTCCTCATCGTTCCTGTGTTGAGAAGAATGGCAATCGGCCCGACAGTTAGCCTCAGAGGCAGAACCAGGACCCTGCCGTCTGAGGCCCCGTCTAGCCCTTCTCCCCTGCACCCGCAATCTGTCACAGTCGGCTGGTGCCAGGTGCCTGTCGGCCACCACAGGAGAGGAATTTCCCTGGGATGAACTTTGTCATCTGCAAAACCTTGTAAAAATGCACATATACGGCAAAGAGTCATGCCCGGCATCTCTCACCTCTTCCTGGGAAGGAACATAAGGGACATCAGAGAGCAGAGGGCCAGGTCGGATGAGGGCCCTTGAGATGGGGAGGGAGCATCACCGGTGAATGAAATTGTTTCCTGAAACTCGGAGCGAGTCCTGAAAAGAATTTTGAAAGAAAGGGACGGAGAGGGGAAGAAAGAGAAAGGCGGAGGAATTAAGAGACAGAGAGACAGACACAGAGAAGGAGACAGAGAGACGAACAAATGGAGGAAGGGAAAAACACAGGCAAACGCAAGCGACGGACACAAGGGTGCAGAGTGGCAGGGAGACAGAGGCAAACAGTGAGAGGTGGGGAGAGGGGCTGCAGGAGAGGGAGGCCCCTGCCCGGACACAGGACCTCCTGCAGAGTCCCCCTGAGAGAGTCAAGTCCATCTGTAAAACCATGGAGGAGAAGGGCTGACTGGAGGAGTTCCTGAAGACCCACAAGCACGACCCTGTTCAGAAGTGCCATATCAGTGACTTCAGCGTGGCCTACGAGCCCATGGCCTACATGGATGTGAGTCCTGATCCTCCCAGGGGACCCCTCTCCCTGCTGCCAAAGGCTAAGGCAAGGCCCGGGCAGTGAGGGGCACCCCTCCACCTCACCCACCCCCAACCTCTGCCCCATTCTTTCAGACCTGCCAGCCTGGACCTCATTCCCTGGGCAGAGCATGGGTGGGGGCTCGGCTGACCTGGCACAGGCTCAGGGGCTGTGGGCTCGGGGCAAATGTGGAAGGAAGGCTCAGGCCCCTGCTTCTGGTGGAGGCTGTAGGGCAGGAGCTGGTCCATCCTCTGCTCTGCCCATGGGGGATGCTGGGCTGCAGGTCCTGGATCCCTCCGGAGCTAACAGCCTGCTCCACTACCCTACCCCAGGCGGCCTACTTTGGTGAGATCGGCATCGGGACCCCACCACAGAACTTCCTGGTTCCTTCAGATACCAGCTCTTCCAAACTGTGGGTGCCCTCTGTGTACTGCCAGAGCCAGGCCTGCAATCTTCACAGGGATTGCTGGGGGGAGCTCTGGTCGTGGAAAGGACCAGGGACTGGTCCAGGGGCACATGGCATGTCCAAGCCAGAGGGAGGAAGCTGGTCCTGGGACTGGCACCTCTGCCTTCCTTGCTCACCAATCCCTATTCCTTCATCGGCCCCAGCCCACTCCGCTCTGCTCCATTCATTACTAGGTTCTCACTGAGTGTCTGCAAGGCACACAGGGCGACAACACAGGATGTGGGCCCCATTCTGCGGTCGTATTTGGAGACAGATGACATTCACTGTCTTAAGGCTGCCCTGGTCTCTGTCAAGGCCTTGAGGTTTGGGTCCTCACACCTGTAGTACAGAGGGTCCCCCCCCTCCGCCCCACCCTCAATGATCTCAGGATTTTGGAATGGCTAGCTTCCTGACCTGGTTAGGGTTGAGGAAAGCAGGGGGTCCTGGAGAGTCATTTATCGGCACTCACCATGTGCCCGGTGACCTCCTGAGGCCCAAAAGACAGTTGGATCTGTGCGACCAGCCCATAGGGAGATTGCAGCCCTAGGGCTCCCCAGAGTCTGTAAGTTGGAGGCCAAGGCTGGCCAGTCCTGCGGGCCTTTGAATGCTGGGAACCTAGGCCGGCCCCCCCATGACTGATGGCAGGGTATGTTGAGGCCACAGGATGTGAACACAGGCCTGAGAGCCAGGGCAGGCCCCCATGCTCCAGCCCAAATTCCCGAATCCTCCCTCCCCCTGCAGCTGGCCACAGCTGCTTCAACCCCAGCCAGTCCCCGACCTCCTCCACCAATGGCCAGGCCTTCTCCCTGCAGCACGGCAGCGGCAGCCTCACTGGCTTCTTTGCCTGCGACGCCGTGATGGTGAGTGATGCCGCTGCCGCTCCTGCCCAGGACCTGGGCTCTGACCTCACAAGCTTCTGAGACTAATCAAGAGAGTAAGACAGAGACCCTGAAAAATATGGAACACACCTCATGCTCCACTGCACAGGACAGAAAATCAGCATTCACTCACCGAACCCCCAGTAAGGGCCTTCATGTACAGGACGCTGAGGGCACCATGATGAATGCGATGACCCGGCCCAGGGAGGGGGCTGCTGGAGCTCAGGGAAGGCCATTCAGACAAGAAAGTGGCTCTTGCAAGACCTGTCAAGCAGGATGGAGGACAGGTGAAGGAGGATGAAGAATGAGACTTGAGGGGTCTCTAGGGATGTCTGGGAAAGAGTAGGTGGAGTTACACTCGTCACCTTGCATGCTGTGTGTCCCCTCCAGGTCCGGAGTATCCAGGTCCTCAACCAAGAGTTCGGCCCGAGTGAGAATGAGCCCAGTACCAATTTCATCTACGCGCAGTTCGACGGCACCATGGGCATGGCCTACCCAGCCCTGGCCATGGGCGGGGCCACCACGGTCCTGCAGGGCACGCTGCAGGGGGCGCCCTCACCAGCCCCGTCTTTAGCTTCTACCTCAGCACGTGAGGAATGGCTTGAGGGTCTCCAGGTCCGAGCCCCTCCCCACATCCTTCATCCTGGACAACTGAGGCTCCATCCTCTGGGATCTGGAGGCCTCCCAGCAGGCACTTGGCCCCAGCCACTCTATTCCAGGGCCCTCCCTCCTGGGCTGCTGACAGCTCCCCCATCCCTGCCTCTGTCCCCGGACGACCCCCCCCCCAGCATTGCTCCCTCCTCTGGCCCAGCTTGCTTCAACTATTGCTGCTGATTCTTAATACCTCTTGGGTTTACCGCCTGCCCAGATCCCCAGTTAGCTCCTTTCCTTCTGACCCAATGCTTACTACCTGGACACTTCTTTTGTAGAGCGATCTATTGCTTCCTCTCCTTTGAACTGTAGTTCTTGCTAGGTCCTGGAACAACAGCCAGGCCCAGATTCTGGTCAAGGTGCACCATGAACTCCTAACAAGTGGTTATCCTCACCACAAACAACAGCGAACACGATTCTTTCTGTGGATGGGCTTGGGAGCCAGGCAGTGGGAGAGGGTGTGAGGCTTGGAATGGACTTTCCTCCTTTCTTCTGAGGGTCAGCCAACCACCTCGTAGAGGGAGCATCTACCATCGAGACCTTAAAAACTAGAATCTGACTTTCAACCATAGTACCTACCCTGTTCTAATATTGCTGATTTACTTCCTCTGTTTATGACGACCCTGAGTTTAGTTAGCCTTTAGGAGCTTCCCCCAGTTTCACACTCAAGTTCAGCTACCAGGGAAGTCCCTTCTCACAGCCGCTCCCTGACTCACCTTTCCCTATGAGTCCTGCAGCCAGCAGGGTTCTCAGAATGGAGGAGCAGTCACCTTTGGGGGTGTGGATAACAGCCTGTACCGGGGACAGATCTACTGGGCTCCCGCCCATCACCAGGGAGCTCTACTGGCAAGTTGGCATTGAGCAGTAAGTCTTGGCTGGACCCTGGGGTTGTGGGCACTTCTTCGGAGCCAGGTTATGAAGTACCTGGCTTCATGTCACACACACAGAGCCAGGCACTGCCGAGGGGCTGGGACAGAGGCCCACCCACCTTCAGGCCTGCCCTCGTAAAGCCCCAGCTACCTCTGCTAGAGTTTCAGCCCAGCTGAGGCCCAGCTCAGCCTGCAGAAAAGAGATGGGATGGGGGGATGGAGGAGGGGGCAGGATCTGGAATCCCAAACATTTCAGACCCCGTTGTCTAACCCTGAGGGCTCACAGATTAGCAACTGGGGTGTGTGGTGGTTGGGGAGGGGCTAATTTGCTTAAAGTACATACAACAGATCAATGTTTCTAGAACCTTCCTTGGAACTTTTGAGAAGAGATTCCATGGCCATTTAAGTAGCCTTAGGTAGACTCTGGTATGGTGTGAGTCTACCTATGACGACTACCTATGACTACCTACCTATGACGACTCAGCCCGTCGTCATAATGACTGGCTTGACCTCTGCAGAGTCCTTGTCTTCCTCACTTTGCTTCTGTGACTGCAGCTGTTAGTCCCTCAGAGGTGGGGAAAGCCCACCCCAGCTGCCCTGAACCGGGGGTGCCAAAGCTGCTCATCTCACCATTCAGGCTCCTCATTGGCGGCCAGGCCATCATCATGGACACAGGCACATCTCTGCTCACCATGCCCCAGCAGTACCTGAGCACCCTTCTGCGCGCCACAGGGCCCAGGAGGACCAGTACGGACAGGTGCGTCTGCTGGGGGCCATGCCGGCCTTTCCTGGGAGCCCAGAAATGGTCCGAGATTCTTGGCCTCCGTACTTCAAGCTTCCCAAGGCGCTGGATGTGCAGGCCCCTGGGATGCCTGGGGTGGGGGCCTGGAGCCTGATTCAGGGGTGCAGACAATTGTGCTGAGGGACTGTGAGGAGGGTCCTTCTAGGCAGAACTTTTTCTGAGCCTCAGCTCCTCAGAGGAAACAGGTTGAACAGTTGCTGGACTTTGAAGTAAGAGAGAAATAACTGGAAAGAGGGGCCAAGCTGGTGAGCGACAGGGAGTAACTTTTTAATCCGCCTGTCCCCCACCTGCATGGAGCCGGGCCCTCTGCTCCTCCTCTCCCCTGAGCCCAGTCAGGACTCTGCCTAAATAACGCACTCCCCCTGCCTCCGTGGGACCGACGGGCTACTCCTTCCACAGGCCTGTGCGTTTTCAAGAGACAGTGGCAGAGACGGAAAATAGGTTCAACCTGCCAATGGGGGGAGGGTCAGGCAAAAGTAAGGTTTCTGGGGTGGCAGTGATGCTCAGGTCTCCCTAAATCCTGTCCCCTGCACATGAATACACACGTAAGGCCAGCAGTGCTTACACAGGACTTCCCTTGAGTGTCGCCACCTCAGTCCAAAAGTGGGCTCAGGACTCAGGCCTGGAGCCAGAGGGGCTGAGGTGACAGAGTTGGTAGCTCCTCTCGGGTGGGAGAGGAGACAACCTGGGCCCTGTTCCTCTCTCTGCAGTTTCTTGTGAACTGTAACAACATCCAGAACCTGCCCACCTTCACCTTCATCATCCGCGGGGCACAGTTCCCTTTGCCACCCTCTTCCTACATCCTCAACGTAAGTCCCGGTCCCCACAGGCTGAGCGAGCAGGGACATGATCAGGGTGGGAGGAGGCGTGAGGAGCCAGAAACGCTCCGTCTACTCACCTTGTGCCATTTCCCGACTTCCTTAGCACTGATTTAGTTTCCCCACTCATTGATTCTAAACCCCTTCCTCTGGAACCAGGCTGTAAAGAGTGTCATCTATTATTCATCACTATTATTAATTAGTTGGGAGAGGCACCGGCTCTCTGTTGTGCACTTACCAAGGTCAGCCACTGTGCAAAGCCCTTTGTCTACACTATCCCACTTAATTATCTCAACACTCAGTGAGGGAGATACTACTTTCTATTTTACAAATGAACACGTGGAACACCGAGTGGTTAGGTAACTCACTGAAGGCTATGCAGCTAGTCAGGGTGAAACTAAGGTTTGGATCCAAGTTGATCTGCCTCAGAGTCTTGACCACCAGGCTGACTCACTCTAGACAGGGAGCAGGAGGAAGATGAGTGTGGGGAGGACACACAGAGGAGTCCCTGCAGAGGGTCACTGTAGACTGTATTCCTCCATTCCAGAAATTCCTCCCACCAGCCTCCGCGCTGGCAGCTCAGTTGGCCTGAGCTCTCAAGGGCATACACCCTGGCTCACTAATTTCTGCACATGCACCCCACACCTTGTCCGTGCATGAGCAAAATGAATGAGTGCTGTGCTTTTGTCTTGTGCAGAACAATGGCTACTGAAACATGGGGGTTGAGCCCATCTATCAACAGCCAGAACAGCCAGCCTCAGATCCTTGGGGACATCTTCCTCAGGTCCTACTATTCTGTCTACAACATGGGCAACAAAAGGGTGGGCTTCCCCACTGCCGCCTAGACTCAGTGTCTAGACGCCTGGGCTCCCTTCCTCCTCTCAGCCCCCCACCTTGCGGGGGCTTCTCTCTGTGCTTCTCCTCTGGATTCAGCTTTCTTTTCTGGACTCTGGACTTTTTCTAATAGTAAATAGTTCTTCTCCATGTTGGTCAGCCTGTTGTTTTTTAGAGGGCAGCTGCAGCCTGTAAGGCTGCTCCTGGTCTCAGGGAGTGGGGAGTGAGATTTGCTTCTGCTGGTGTCAGGGTTGAATTTGTGCCTGCTGAACCAGGTTGTCCCTTAGTTGCTTTGAGGTTTCTGGGTAGGTCACTGGGATTCGAAAAGAAATGGAGCATAAGGTAGGGCTCGGGGATGGACCCTATACCCTTCACAGCTTCTTTCTAGAGAGGAAAGACAGGGGTAGTGGCATTGAAGGGAAAAGGGGCCCTACTCTGACAACCCGAAATGCTCTGCTGATGTAATGATCACTTACCAAACTATCACCAGATTTACTTTATGCATGTCCACATGCATGTCCACTAGCAGTGTGGCTAGGGGGTCAAATGACTCCCAAATGCACCTCCTTATCTGGGATCGACTTTGCACTAGGAGCTGCCTGAGGCATGCCAGGTGCCAAGGATGCCTATGTGCGTGGGCTTGTAAGTCATCTAGGGAGGGTCCTCTATGCCACTAGAACCCATCTCCAGGAGAGTTTCTGAAGGTCTGAGCTGAGTAAGCTGATCATATTTTCACCCAGACACCTCTATCCCGGGGCCTGTATTTGAGCAAGGGCTGGCCCTCAACAGTGGACAAGAAGATGATGGCCCAGCACCCTGTAATGTTCAACAGGGGAAGGTGACCTGAAAGATCAGAACATTTCTGATTTTGATAGTGGTGGGGGTTACCAGCAAGCTCCGACTGACGAGACCTAGGTAGGGAGGAGCTGTAAGTGCAAAATTCCTAATGTGAGGGGACAGGAGCTCCATGCTGCAGTCACATTTCTTTTACCTTATCCTTCACCAGGCTGACCCCAACCTTGTCCCTTATGCTCAGGGACAGAGGTAGAAGTGCAGGCCCATTTACCCCATTGCATACCAGGTGGGAGACTGAGGCTGCCACCCAGGAGTTACTACAACAACGGCACACCGCCTGGGGCCCTACAGCTCTCCCAGACTCTGGGAAAGACAGCATGCTTGCAGGCTTCTTCTCGGGGTCAGACAGGCCACAGGGTGTATTAGTGGTGAGCTCTGGTTCGGGACATCGCTGACTGGGAAGAGAAAGAAAACGTGCAGAAGGGGAAGAAACGAAGTGGCATAGAAGTTCCGAGTTAAACGTCAAGTCCCTGTATACAGCCTTGGGCCCACAGAGCGGGACTACAAATCCCCGCGCGCCAGGGAGAGCTGCAGCGAAGACTACGTTTCCCAGCGGGCGCCGCGCAGGCCAACGGGGGCGGGGCGGGGCGGGGCCGCGGGGTGGGTGCTGCCCTCTGCCGGGCGCCGCGGGAACTGAGTGCGGAGTGACAGCGGGAGCCGGGGCGCCGGGCGCGGGGCTCGGTGACAGCGGAGGCGGCGGCCGCTGGCTAGACATAGGGAGAGGCGGCGGCGCTGAAAGCAGCAGGAAGGGCGGACGGGGCGGGCCTCGCCGGGGGTGCCGAGCCGGAGGAACTCGGGAGGGGGCGGCAAGCGCAGCTTGAGAGCCGGACACCTGAACTTGGGACAAGTTGCCGGAGCCCCCGGGCGCGGGCGGCGGACGGATTGACCTTCAGAGCTAGGTGAGCGGGGGCCGGGGGGCGAGGGGTGCGCGGAGGGCCCGAAACTCCCGGTCCAGACTCCCCCGCCCCCATCCCGTGGGTCCGAGAGACAGGTGGGTGGGTGAGGGCGCGGGCTGGAGAGGGGAGCGAGACCGTGTGCGCCACGCCGCCACTGGCCTCGCTGTCCGTCTAGCCCGGGACGCCCGGCGCAGGGCCAGAGCGGCGTTGCCTGCCGTTCCCGGGAACCGGTGCGGCCCCTCCCTTCGGGCCCGGGCCGGGGGCGGCTTCTCTGCGACCTTATGTAACAAGGCGGGAGGGGCCGGGGCGGGCATGGGCCTTCCCGGCCCGGGAGTAGAGGGCCGAAGGGGCGGGAGGCGTGGGAGTGAACTTGCAAGAAGTTTGAGGGACGTGTGGGCCCCGCGCCCACTTCTTCTCCCCCGGACGCGGTGGGGGCGGATGGTACAGGGGGAGGGCGGCGGAGGTAAGGGAGGTGTGCGGGGGCCGAGCCGGGCCCTGCCAGGCCCTGCCGGGATGGTCCGGGGGAGTGGGAGGGCCAGAGCGGCGCCACGCCCCGGGGGCCGGGCTGTTGAGGGCGGGGGCTGGGGACGGGGGGGAAGTGCCATCCTTCCCTCCCCTCCCGTCCCTTCCACCCCCTCCCTCTCCTGAAGTAGCCGCCCTTGCTCACGTCCCCCAGAATCCCTGAGCGCTGTCTTTTTCTCCCCCTTGCATTATTCCACGACCTTATGAACCCCGGCCCCAGAGCTTACCTTTCGTGCACCCCCTCTTTCTGTTTTACCGTCAGTTCCCAGTCATCTGCCCATTCCCCGAGAACCATACCCGTCCACCCCCGACGCACACCTTGTTGGTCCCAAATCCCGGAAAACACGCCCCCTCCCCCCTATTCCTTGTGGTCGCATAGCCCAACACCAGGCTGTCCCGCCCTCCAAGTCAGCGCTCACACTTCACCCTCCCCGGACGCCAGACGGCTACTCCGCCGCGGCGCGTGCACTTACCTCCTGGATGGGAGCGGGCTGATGCCAGCTCGGTCCCCGCCCCTCGGCCCCCTCCCAGTCCGGGTTCTGGCTTCACGCACGGCTGCTCCAAGCTGCTTCGGGTTGTGAGAGCAGGTTTGCGCCGCAGCCGCCTGGAGCACCCTAGCCTCTCGCCCAGGGGGAGAGAAGGCGGTGCCCGCGCTGCCCAGGGCTCCCCCTTTCTGGTTCCCTGCCAGCCCCTCACCGCGGAGTCCTTGGCCCATACCCCGTCCACTCCAGCCGTCTGTTCTGGGGACGGTTCGGGGTGGGCAGTTTCTAGACTAAACTTGAGAGCAGTGCTTTGGCTTCGCGTTCGTTCCCTGGGGAAGTGCCGGTTAATTACTTCTCAGCCTCCACTCCTACCCCACTGAGTGAGGGGTTGCTTAGTGGAGCAGGGAGGGGAACAAGGCTAATGCAGCGCCCACCCTCCCCCACCCCCATCCCCGCCCCCGTGACACCTCTGGGATGTGGACTCAGGCCCTTGCACTTGCTCTGGCCGAGATTCCACCGGCTCAAGACCTTCCTCTAGGGTGGCTAGATGCCCGTGTGCTCAGATCAGAATGCAACATTTGGCTCCTTGGCCTGTGCCCTCAGAGGCCTTCCCTGTGCCCAGTCTGGCCGACAGCTCCCAGGCCCTGTCCTCAGTCCTCACGGCCTGGGGAAGAGACAGCAGCAAAGTTCAAGCCATCTGTAGAGGCACTGGAAGGGGAAAGGCTGGAATCTTAAGAGTCCATCCAGTCTGGTAGTTTGTTGGTATGCTGGTACTGTGCCTCAGTTTCCCTAGCCTTGCGAAAAATAGCGACTGGCTTGGCTCCTTTCTTTCTCGCTGCCAGGACAGGAGAGCGGGAACCAGGGTGCAAGTGAAAGGCCATTTCAGGTGGCTCTGTGTTCTTTTCCTGGAGGGGCCAGTGTTGCTCACAGTGGACACAGCCGGTGACAGCTGCAGTGCTGTTTTGCCTTCACTCAGCTCATTGAGGTGCAGCTAAATGGAGACCCAGGTCGCCTGGTTCCAGGTCCCATGGGACGGGTGCAGGGTTTGGGGCAGGGGACATCTCCTCAGGTGAGCACCGAGCCCAGGGAGAGCCAGGTGGGCTTCTGAGGGCTGATGGCCCGGTGAGTAACAGTCAGAGGGGAGCAGGGGCTGGGCCAGGGCAGGCAGGTAGGGTCCTGGAAGAGTAGAGCTACAGGGTGTCCATCCCCTCTGCCCATCAGGACCCCCTTTCAGTCTCTCTGCTGGAAAGTAGGTAGGAGGGGCCTCCCACCCCTCAGGTCTGGCTGCCCTTTGGGGGTCTGGCTTCTGGCCCTGATCCCTCCTGGGGCTCTGTTTATGGCTGTCATTGCATCACCAGCCAGAGTTTATAGAGTTACTTAGCACCTGCCCCCACAGGGAGTGGCCCAGCCGCCCGCTGGTGTCTGTTCCTTCCTTTTCAAAGTCAACTTGGTTTCTGCTGGCAGCAGGGGTTTCCCCAGCTACAGCTGGTATGGAAGCCAGGTTAGGCCTTTGTCCTGTGGATGGAGGGCAGTGAGTACTTGGGGCCCAGCTTAGGGCTGCCCTGGAGATGACTGTGGACATTGAGTTGGCTTCTTGCAATACAGAAGGAGGGCACTTAGGCTTTCCAGAGCTCTCAGAAGTGTCCGTGTCCCAGGAGGCAGCATATACGCATGTAATGTGTATGTCCCCATCTGAAAAGAGGGACATAAAAATGTACACACTTCATGGGCTGTAGTGAGGATTCAGACAGGAGCTGTGCCTGGTACATGGTGAGTCCATTGTGTTGCTCTGGGCGTCCCTGTGGGGGGTGTGTGATTGATGGGGGTTTGTGTGTGTGATTATGAGATTACAGGCATCAGTGTGTACATAGGTGAATTGTGTATATGGGTGTCTGCAAGTGTGACAGTAACACAATATTACACTAATGGAATATTCTCTTTATACTATGATAGAACAATATTATAAACAACAGTTCTAAAACAACAGTTGCCAACATTCATTATTATTCTTTAGAATGAGGTAGGAATTATTATTTTCACTGTACTGACTCAGAAAAGTCAGTTGCCTGAAGTCACACAGCCTAGAAGCGGTGGGGACTCTAACCAAGGCCCAGAGGGCTCCGAAGCCCGTGTTCCCAGTCCCTAAAGAGCACTTCAGGGTTTCCAGGAGTTTTAAGAGGTGGATGTGTGGTGGTCTGGGAACTTTCTTTCCCCCCACTCAGGTCTACTGCCCGGTGGGGCAGGGGGGAGGGGCGGTGAGAACTTGATGAGGCCCCTGCCCCAGGCCCACACCTGTGTCTTGGCTCCTTCTCTGCGCTGCAGTCACAGGTGATCAGAGGACCCCCTCCCCGCCCCGCCCTGCCCTGAAACCTCTCTGGACTGGCCTGGCTTCAGACAAGGCTTCCTGGGTCTCCCTGGAAACCACACGTTACCTTCCAGTAAGGCCTGAGCTCAGAGGACACTAGTTTAATCAGACAGAGAGAAAAGGCTGTGGGGGCTGTTGGGGGACGATGAGACAGCAGCAATTGTCATGGGCTCCCAGGAGACCCCCCCGCTGCCTCTGACAGGCTGTGTGCTCGGGGCAGGTTCCTGCTCCTCTTGGCCTCCGTTGCCCTGTGAACCTAACTCACCTGTGCAAACCTCCTAGTGACCCCCGACAGAGGCACCAGAATAGGAGAGGCTTCAGAAAGGGAAGGGTGTGCAGGGGGGTATGAGGGACTGCTGTCCACTCAGCAGAGCTTTGGCCAAAGGCTGGGCCTGGCGCAGTGACCAGCCAGTGTCTCTTGGGGCATAGCCATGGCTACCATGTAATGATAGCTGCCATGTAACCTAGGCAGGGGGGCCAATGAAAGCATGGACTCTGGGGCCAGGCTTCCTGGCTTGGAATCCCCGCCCCGCTCCTTACTAGCTGTGTGATCCTGGGCAAGCTGCTTAACCCCACTGGGCCTCCATTTCCACACGTAAAGAGTGAGCATTGCAGTAGCACCTACCCAACAGTGCTGTAGCGGGGGCTAAGTGTGTGCGTGCACTCTGTGTGTGCGGGTCTCGGCGCCGTGCGTAAAAATGTTAGTTGTTACCATCATCAACTCTCACAACTCACGTATATCTTTTGTGACTTTTTGAAAGATTTTATTTCTCTATTTTTAGAGAGAGGGAGAGAAACATCAATGTGTTTCTCGTGTGCCCCCCACTGGGGACCTGGCCCGCAACTCAGGCATGTGCCCTGACTGGGAATCAAACCAGCAACCCTTTGGTTCATAGCCCAGCACTCAATCCACTGAGCCACACCAGCCCGGGCTAACTGACTTGTTTCTTTATTTCTCATTTTCAAGTGAGGCAATAGAGGCATAGCGAGCTCTAGGGAAGAAATAAAGACTCATTGGCTGCAAATAGCACCCTGTGCATCTAATGTCGGCAAATGAAATGCCTTACACTGCTTTGCAGACTCTATTATGGCCACAGTCCCCACCACTCCCTATTGTTCCACATTTGTACCAAGCCTGGTCTCCACATTTAGCCCGAAAGCATAGGGGGCTTGGCAATGCCTGCAGCATCTCCACCACTCCTGTTCTGCCTGTGCCTCGGGACTCCCTGGGAGGCATCTGGCCTGGTCACTCACCCACCTCCGAGCCGTGGCTCTCCCTTGTGCTCCTGCTGCCTGTCCCTCCTCCACTCTGACCAGAGACACAGATTTCCTTGGCTGCAGTGTCACTGAAGACAGAGCTACAACCCCAGTGACAGAGCAGGATCTGGAACGTAGCATGCTCATAGGTGGTGCTTTGCTGTGGGGTGGCGGGGCAGTGGGTGAGAGCAGAGGGCGGCTCAGAGGGGCAGAGCAGGGAGAAGAGTCACTGCTAGGTTTATTCCCTGGCCCTTAAGTGTGGGCATGAGGAGGAGGAGAAATGAAGTCTGGCCATCCCACCCCAGTCCGGCTTCCTTGGGCAACCTCCTTGTGTCTCCACATGGAGGAAGTCCCAGCGTGAACTGTGATGCCATGGGGCTTAATGCAGGAATCCGGACAGACTCTCTGGAGACCCATGGCCCGTATGCCCTTCCTCCAGCCCTTGTTCGTGCTGGTCTCCTCAGCTGACACCCATCCCCGCTGCCTTCCTATCCAAACCATCTGTGCCCCGAGGCACACCTTCCCAGAAGACCCAGGGGACTATTCCGTCTGACTGCAGCCCTGGCCGGATCTCATAGTTGCCTGGGAGCTCCCACAAAAATGCCATTGCATCTGTGTCTTGGGGGAGGGGCCTAGGCATGAATATATATACTTTTAAATTCTCCAAATGAGTCTGATGCTCTTTCTCTAAGACAGTGGTTCTCACATTTGAGTGGGCATCAGAAATCACCTGGAGGAATTGTTCAAACACAGCTCACTGGGATCCCTCCTCACCTAGGTCTCTGGCTGAGCAGGGTCTGGGATTCATCAGTCCGGAGTTTACATTTCCAACAAGCTCTCAGGTGATGCTAGTGCTGCTGGTCCCCAGACCACCCGCAGCCTGCAGAACCTATAGTGCTGCAGCTACCCAGGCAACAGCCTCCTGTCCGTGGGTCTCCGGCTGCTTTGGGCCCGTTAGGCCTGTCTTCTTTTTGAAGCCAGGTCTTTGGGGGGCAGGGTCCCCTCTGAGCCCCCCACCTGGCTCTCTGCCCCCACCTCCTGTTACGCTGACCATGGCCCCGCCTTGTGCTTGGTGCCCTCCTGCGGGGCAGGTGCTCAGGAAACACTTGCTGTTCCATCGGTCCAGATGGGATGAGATGGACGGCGGAGGATGAACTGGCCCTGGAGCCGTCAGACGCGGGGCAGGTCTGAAGCTCCTGCAGAAGTGCCTGGAGCCAGAGCAGCATGATTGCAACAGGGGAAGGTGTCCGGAGCAGCCCCCACTTTGTTGCAATGAGGCCCATTACGCTATTTTATTTTTCCACCCTGTGGAGGGCCACTATTGGATCACTGAGTTGTATTCCTTGTTAATAATAAAAATGCTAAAATGCACAAAAAGCAGCCAGTCCCTTCTCCTTTCCTCACCCAGACTGGAGATGTTGGGTGGGTTGGGGTTGAGGGTGGAGGGGTCAATGCGTGAGGTAGGGTGTCTCCATCACCTTCTAGAAGGTCCTGGGCCTTGAGGACAGCAGATAGTCCGGTGACTTTGGGGCTCACGCCGGGCTGGTGGGGGTAGAGCCTTCCTTAGAAGCTGGAGGAGCTGGAGCAAAGCCTGGTGGGTGGGACGAGGGTGTGGCCTGCCCTGCAGGAGGAGGCAGGATGAGCTGGGCTGAGAGCCAGTGGGTCAACAGATGAATGAACCACTCAACTGTCAGCAGCCCGGGCACAGGTTTTGGTCTGTTCCGTTCAGTGCAGTCCTCTCATGACTAGAAGGGAGCAAGGATACAGTGGTTCTGCACTAATCTTGGCGGAGTGAGGGACTGGATCTGGGCCCCCTCATGTGCCCGGAGACCAGGACCAGCTTTGCCAGCCCACACTGCACACAGCTCCACAGGGAGGAACTCCTTACCCCACATCCCAGTGATCCAGGTCCAGCCTCGCTCTGGAGTGGGGCTCACAGCCCGTCCCTCCCCGCAGAGGGCTTCGCCCACACCGGTTCTATCAGTGGGGCTGTGGGGCGGGGCTCGGCTTGTTTTCTCCTGTTTGCCAAGGAAAGTCACAGCCTGTCCTCGGCCTTGTTTATAATTGGTTTGGAAAAACACCTGCCTCAGCCCCCCACAGTCCCCGCAGGGTGCCAAGTGACACACTATACTGTCCACTGCCTGCTGCCTCTCGTCCCCTCCCGGCTGTAGCCAGGTGTACTCTCAGCTGCCCCTGCCAGTGTGGCACTGGCTGACTTTGCTGCGGGCGGCTCTGGGGGCGGGGTGTGGGGCCAGGGGCCTTAGATGCCTGCTGATGCTGCCCTCACATTGTCGAGAGGAGGGGACCGAGGCCCAGGCAGCGTGAAGGCGGCACTGCATGGCCTTAATCACCACTGGGGTCAGCAGGCGTGAACCGAGCACGTCCTGGGCGCCCAGGGCAGGGCTGGCCCAGCAGGGCGGTGGGAGTAAGGACGTGGCTCCTCCTCAAAGCTGACAGCCCAGTGGGGATTTCAGGAACCAGGGAGGGTGGAGAAAGGCAGAGTTGTAAGATAGGACGGAATGACATCCTAAATCAGTGCACATGTGTCCACACCTGGCCCTTCACTCCAAATGGCTTTTTCCTTGGGCTGGAGGGAGTTTTTACAAAAGGGCTCCTGCCAGCATGTGCCTGGCCCAGCCCTTCGTACCCTCCGGGCTCCAGAAAGGGCGGCTCTGCCCGCCCCCCAGGCCCTTTCCCCGGGGGGGGGGTCACCTCTGCAGGCCTGGGAGCCTTCCCTCTGGGACAGATTCTTCCAGGAGGACTAGAGGCTGTAGACTATGAGGCAAGGCCACAGGGAGGCTCCTGAGCCACCCACCTGCCACTTGGAAGCCCCGGGCCGTGGGGGATGGGGCGATAAATTGGGCCCAACAGCTCAGGCCTGTTTGAAGTTGCAGACTTGGGCCCGGACCCTGGGCACTCTGCCTGTGTTCCCCTGCCTCTGACGCCCTCTCACCAACCCCCTCCCCGCCCCCACTCCCTCCGACTCTCCAACTAGTTCCACTGCATCTGCACATCGGCCTTCAGTCTGTGTGTGTCTTTCCTGCTCTGTCCCCCACGCTGCGTACTCTTCAACTCTTTTTCCTGTTTCCATCCTTTCGGTGTGTTCAGAGGATGTCCGAGGCTTACCCCGCTCCTTTGGTGCCTGCCCCTGGGAGCCTCCGAGGGCCCAGAGGAGCGGCCCCGGGCAGGGCGAGGTGGGTGGGAAGGTGGGAGGTGAAAGGCGCTGTGGGCCAAGGGGCAGCCAGTAGCCTGGGCCAGCTGGGGGAGCCCCCCACAGACAGCCCTGCATGTCACGCCACACTGCGGACCTGTGGCCGCAGCTTCTCGTCCAGTTTGGCCTGGCCGGCGTGGTTTTCAAAGCTTGGCGTGAGAAGGAAATATCAGAACTTCTATTTCTAGTTGTCTTATCTCTTTCTCCCCCTTCTTATTGTGGAATATAAAACACTTGGTGAAAGAGCATATACGTGTGTATATATATAAAATACAGAATTATACAAGTGAACATCCGGGTAATCACCACCCCAAGAAGAGACAAGATGTAGCCTCACTCCCAGATCCGCTGGTGTGTCCTGCCTTGGTCATAACCAGCTGCCCAGAGGTAACTATGACCCTGACCTTCCTTGCTTTTCTTTATCATGTAGCTGCTTATGTCTGTGTCCTTTTGCAATAGAGTTTAATTTTGCCTGATTTTGAATTTAAGACAGTTGGAACAACACTGAACACGTTCTTTTATGTCATGTCTTTCAGCTTAATAGTCCCTTTGTGAGGCCTACCCATGTTGTTGTATGTAGTTGCAGTGTGTTCGTTTTCGTTGCTGTGTAGTATTCCACTGTGCGACCCTGACGCCATGTTTGTGTCCACCTGCTACTTGTGGACATTCGGGCGGCTCTCCCTGTTTAGCTACTTGAACAATATTGTCAGAGCATTTTTGTATGTGCTTCCAGTGTGTTGGTGCCCACATTTTCCCAGAGGAGACATAATCCACAGTGAAACTGCTGGAGCACAGGGTGTGCCATGCGTGTGTGCACCTCAGCAAGCCTGTGCTAAGGGGTCGTGTGCGGGGCCCAGGAGTCTCTGTTGCTCTGCGTCCTCAACGGCGGTTGGTGTTGGCAGATGGTTAAGTTTCTGTCTCGCTGGTGAGTGAGTGACAGCGCCTTATCGTGGGTGTAATTCACATTTCATCTTCTTTTTTATAAAACTATTTTTGTATATGTTTGCTGACATGCGTGATATATTCGGGCACTGGTATTTATAAGTCATTTGTGAGAAAAGAAGCATATATTGGCAGCGCTCAAAAATTTGTGCCCAGAGTATTTGATCAAAATAGTTGGAAGACGGTTATAGTATTGAGTGCCAGGGAGGGCCTGGTTTCTGAGTGTGGGGCGTCTGCCCAGGGCCACTGAGTGCTCAGCACCTCCCACCAGGCCCACCCGGGGTGGCGCAGGTAGGCGCTGCCCCTAGCCGCTGCCCTTAAGTTTTGAATTGGCTTTTCTTTCGGGGACTTTTAAGGCAGTAGTTCTCAACCAGGGATGATTTTGTCTCCCAGAGGACACTTAGCAATGTCTGGTGACATTTTTTGGTTGTCATGACTCAGAGGATGCTACTGGCATCTAGCGGTGGAGGCCCAAGGATGCTGCCGCGTGCCCTAAAAAAATTCTCAGGACAGCCCCCGCAGCAAAGAATGACCAGGTCCCAAGTGTCGCTTGTGTGAAGGTTAAGAAACTCTGTTCTAGGAAGAGCCAGGAAACAGATTTGCCGTGAACTTGCTGCACGGCCTCGGCGAAGGCACTAAATGCTCTGAGCCTCAGTCTCCTCGTCTGGAGATGAGAGCGGCCAGCCTCGCTGCCCTCTCCCCCTTGCGGGCTGTCTGAGGACTGGGGAGAGGGCGGCTGCGTTGGCAGTTGAAGAAGCATCCTCATCCTCGTGAAGCGGCCTGCAGCCCTGCTTCCAGGGGAGGGAGGGCCTTCCTGCGCGGCCCTGGGCCCCCGAGCGGGAGCCTCCACCCTGCTTCCTGCTTCTCTAGGCCTCAGAGAACTGTGGAGAAACTGCCCCGAGGCCCCAGCCTTTCGATGAGGGCTGCAGAAATCAGGGGCTCTCTCGGGAGCCTTGGGGCCCCGGCAAAACCATTGCTGACTTTGCCCATACCCGGATGGGAGTCCAAGGTCGTGCAGGGTGAGAGGGATAAGAGGTGCTTATCATACCTCTTATCTGAGGGCCCCTTGGAAGTCAGTGCGGGGTGGGAGCCAGAGGTCATCTTCAGGGGTTCCGCACACCCAGGCCAGGCTCCTGTTCACCCTCTGTGCCCTTCCTGAGTTCGCTCTTCCAGAGAAGGGACCACGGTTGGGCTGGGGTCAGGGTCAGAGCTTCCTGGGCCTCCCTGGCCTCCCTGTCCCGGGGCTCTAGGGCTCGCCTCACCTCAGCGGCCTCTCCTGCCTTTTCCAGGAGCCATGGCCTGCCCAGTCTTCCGGCTCCTACACTATCCCTTCCTGAAACGTACTTTCATGAAAGGGTCTAAAAACTCATCCACCCTGAGGTGCAGATGACTGGTAACACCTTGATGATTGGCAGCCTTTCTTGAGAAGGGGTATTACCTAGTGAAATGTCACTAGGCACTTAGGAGCCCCAGCACTTAGGAGGAATATGCTTGGCCTCAGCGTCCACTTCATGGTGGGCTATAGGAAGACTTTGAACTGATTGTCTGGAGGCTCTGGGAAGGCCCAAGGCCAAGGTGACAGGTGTGTGTTCAGTCAGGACGATGGTGAACTGTGGGGCTTCTGCCTAAGAGGGCACATGTCTCCCGGAGCGGCTGGGAGGGAGGGTGAGTCAGGGTTAGGCCCGCACTGGCTCTAGCAGATTCCTGCAAACTGTCGCCGCCCCGTGCCTCTCCATCGAGGGGCGGGGGCAGTGTGGCCCGGGGCCCTGCGAGTCCAGGCTGTGCGGGTGGGCTGCGGCTGTCAGCGGCACAGTCTGGGAGGAGGCCGGGGCGCCGCCGGTGGCCTGGAGAACTAGGTTGGTGAGATTGGAGCTGGGAGTCCCTTGAGTTGGGTAGACTTGTGGGCGAGAAAGGCCTTCCGGGTGCCGTGAGTAATCCGTGGCCACACTCACAGCTCCCAGGGGATTGTGCAACTTCCTCTCAGGCCGAGGTGCAGGGGGCTGGGTGAGAAACAGCGCTGGGGAAAATGAGGAAACTGGGTCTGCTGCTGGTGCTGGGCCACGGCCACGGCCCTGGGCTCGGGGCCCCCGGGAGCTGAGTGTTCCAGGGGGCCTCCTCCCAGGGGGCTGCCATCTCCCAGGTACGAGGCTGCGTGCGCGTGTTGTGTCTTTGGGGAGGTGGGTGAGTGGCCCTGCTGGCATGGGGATACCTTTTCAGCAGGGTAGGACTGGGGGGGCAGATGGCCTGGGGGAGGGGTCCCTGCCTGGGTTCAGGGGAGAGAAGACAGGGCTCCCCTGAGCCTGGGACGGTGGAAACCACGTGAAACCAGGAGTCAGAGTCGCCAGCTGCCAGCCCCACCTCTGAGGAGCTAGGCAACCCTGGTTGGGTTGTTATTGTTGTCCCTCGGGCTAGGAGGGCTGGGGAAGGTCATGAGGACATCAGCTGTCTGGCTGGAGAGCAGTTTGAGCTCTTCCTGCCTCCTCTCCTCAACTCCGAGGCTTGTTTTTGGGCTCTGGTGAGAAAGTAGAGGGCACGATGTGCTTAGTGCGTGTGACACTGGCCAGGTACATCAGGGACCGGGAGCCCCTGGCCTGGATGTGCAATGCCAGCCAGTCTGCGTTCAAATCCTGGCCCTGCTGCTTAGCGGCTGTGTGGTCCTGGTGAGCTACTTAGCTTCCCGGTGCCTCAGTGCCCTCCTCTGTGAAACAGAGAAGACAGTCAGAGTGCCACCGTGCGGGTGCGGGTTCGTGGTGAGGACTAGAAGGATGAGTCCACTCTCTGCACAGTGCCCGGCACCAGGGGCAGTGCTCGGCCCAGCTGTCATTTTACCGGTGCACGGGCGGGTGGGTGCAAACAGCAGGAACCTGCCCAGGGCTCATACGGTTATTTTTTTTTACTCTATTTTTCAGTTACAGTTTACATTGAACGTTACTTTGTATTAGTTTCCCGTGGACAACATGGTGATTATAAAATCATATACTTTGTACACTGTCCCCCCCCCCCCCCCCCCCCAGTATTTCCAGTACCCCACCCGGCCCCATACAAAGTTATTGCAGTATTATTCACTGTATTCCCTGTACTGAACTTTACATCCCTGTGACTTTTTATAACCACCAATCTGCACTTCGTAATCCCTTCACCTCCTCCTCCCAGTGCCCCAACCCCCTCCCCTCCGGCAACCGTCAGTCTGTACTCTGTGTCTGTGAGTCTGTGTCAGTTTTGTTGATTTTATTTCTTAGGTTCCTCATGTAAGTGAGATCATGTGGTATTTGTCTTTCCCTGTCTGACATATTTCACTGAGCAGAATGCCCACTAGGTCCATCCACACTGTTACAAATGGTAAGAGCACGTTCTTTTTCATGACTGAGTAATAATCCATTGTGTGTACATACCACAGTTTTCTTATTTGCCAGTCTATTGACGGGCACTTGGGTCACTTCCACATCCCGGCTGTTATGAATAGTGCTCCTGGAGACAGTCTCCCCGGCGGGGATCCGACTCAGGACTGGGGATGATAAGCAGGGCGCACGTTCCTGGGCCGGGCTCCATGTCGGGCACCATGCCAGGGGCTCCCCTGGCATCAGCTGCTCCTTCGCAGTCACCCGATGAGGCGGGTGCCGTTGTCCTCCCCATTTCACAGGGGAGGACGTGGGGTCACAAAGGGGTTCAGCGCCGCCCCGGTGCAGTGATATCCATGAGGAGGGACAGCAGAATTGTCCCCTCAGCCCTGAGGTGGACCTTCACCCTCATCCCAGGACCTTCCGCTGATGGTGGTGTGGAGGAGGGAGCAGGATCTGTTATGCGGGCTGACCTCACAGCTCCTGGGCTCTGGCCCCTCTCCAACTAATGACTAGTTAGTTGATTAGTCATTAACTAATACAGAGAACTAAGTTACTATAGGGAATGGTGTTTTAACAGCTGGAGTTGGAGTGGGCTTCGCTGGGGCAAGCTTCCTGTCAGCCTGTGGACTGGAGAAAGGGGCCGACCACCAGCAGGTGGGCAGTACGGTGCGGAGGTGCTGAAGTGGCCGGACTCGGCTTTGAATTCTGCCTGAGCCATTTATGGTGTGACCTTGGGCCTCAGTTTGCTCACACGTGCAATGGGGGTTATCGTGGCACTCCACCTCCTCGGGTGCTGGTGAAGATGACGTGCGATTAGCCCCGGCCTGGCCTGGCGTAAGTGTCTCGCAATGGATGCCATTGTTGGGCACCTTTTGTAGAGAGGCTCCTGTCCTGGGTGGAGCGTTTGAGCCACACAGATATCCTTGGAGAGTCGGTATTTAAACTGTGGACCAGGACCGCTAATTGGACCCTAATCTGGCCATGAAATCAGCCTCATGGGTCCCAATGAACATTTCTTAAGTGAAAAAGAATAGAAAACCTCCCAGTGTATTGCACAGTGTCGGTAAGGGTTGTTTTGTACAAACCTTCCCGTTCCACGTTTGTGTTCCTGTGTATGCATGCTCTCTGAGTGTGTGTGTGTGTGTGTGTGTGTGTGTGTGTGTCAAATGAAGACATTTTTCCATGAGTCATGATCGAAGTATTTGGGGCCAGTGTCTTAGAAGAGATTACCTCCCTCCTGTGCAGTATTCATAGAGCATCTCCTGAGTGCGGGACTGCACGCAGGGGGCCAGGCTGGGTTGTTGGATCCAGTTCTTAGCAAGGCGTGTGTGGGTGAGGGGGCGGCAGAGGCAGAGGGTGAGGTGGGAAGGGAGCGGTTTCTGGGTGATGGTGTGCGATAGATGGGGATCGTGACTGGAGACAATGATGCCTGGGGTGAGTGGCTGGCTTGGAGTCTGGAGCTGGACAGCCACCCTGGGAGGCGGGGCTTCCTGTCAGTGGAAAGGCACAGGGTCAGGCCTGGCCAGAGGCGCCCACACTGGCTGAGCAGGGGGGGGATGGGGGTCATCTCCAGGTGCAGGGTAAGGCCTATGCCCACCTCCTCCAGCTGGCGTGGGTTGGGGAACAGGAGGACTCAGGGTTGCTGATGTTCCCCTCACTCCCAACACTTGCAGGATCCCCAGTGACTGGGTGAGACCCCGGGCCCTCCTCTGGGCCCCCAGAGCTCCAGAACCTTCTTCTCCCCTCTGCTGCCCCAGCTGGCTCTGGTGGGTCTGGCCTGGGACCTGGTTCAGCCCTGAGCCCTGGTCTAGGAGACAGAAGCCTTTTTACAGCTTAGATCCCCACCCAGGGAAAACCACAGCCTCAGTTTCTTCATCTATAAAGTGGGCTGACTAACCTTTGAGCAGCTGGCCACATGGGCGATAATGCCTATCTTGTGACCTAACGTGGATGAGCTGGTTATAGGAAGTGTGAAGAGCTCGGGGTGGATTGCTATTGTCATCTCTAAGGCTACGAGGGCTGGGGAAGGTCATGAGGACATCAGCTGTCTGGCTGGAGAGCCCCTGCCCCCCTACCCCGTGACCTGGGGCCATGGGGCAAGGGTGAGGACAGGCCTGTGACCCATGCTGAGCTGGGGATGTCCCCAGCTCTGCGGGGGAAGTGGCCTGCTAGGGGCTTCAGAGGGACCTATGTTTGACCTACATCTGGAAACCCCAACTTTCAGAGTCCCACTTACCTGGGGTACCTTAGAAGCCCCAGCTTGGAGATCCAAGTTGCCAGGTGGAGGGGCCAATTTCCAGGAAGCCGTGGGTGGCTTCTAGTCCCATGAGTCCAGACCCCAGAGGCTCGGGTGTGAATGTGCCGGTTACTGAACGGCCACATGATTGAGCACGTCCCCTGTGCCAGGCACTGTGCTAAGCACCTTTGTTGATTTGCAGATTTAATCTTCACAATAGCCTAATGCACAGGTCTTTTTATTATCCCGTTTTATGGGTGAGGAAACTGAGGCCAGGAATGGGTAAGTCTCTCACCCAGGCCTACCTGGCTAGTGAGTGGCAGGGCTGGGTTCGGGTGGCCAGGGTTGAAATCTGGGCTGTACCACTTACTAGCTACGTACTTCCACCTTGGAAAAGTGACCGAATCTCTCTTGTTGTTAGTTTCGTGCTCCGTGAAATGGGGTGACAGCAGTGCCTTCCTGCCAGGGCTGTTGGGAGAGTCGCACGGGATAATTGAGGTAAAGTGCTCAGTGCACAGTGAGGGCGCCGTGAGTGGGAGCCACTTCGTCATCTCTCTCACCTGCAGCGGTCCCCTGCTGTGTGTGACCCGGGGCCTGAGTCTCCTCGGGTGTGTGACACAGGGTACTGGCCCCTTTCTTGCCCCTCTCAGTACGGTTGTTGAGGATCAGGTGGGGTTCGAACCAGGGGTCGGTCCTGAGGGAGACCTTCATAGAACAGAAGTGCCAGGTGGGAGCCCCAGGAGCTGCCAGGAATTGTTAGGGCTTCTAGCTCACCACAGGGTCCTGATGCAGGGGCTGCCGGAAGCTTTCCTGTCTCCTGCTGGCCTCCATGGGTGATTGAATTACTGACCCCATATTCACGCCGAGGGTTCAAGATGTGTTCTGTGGAAGGGTTTGGTGGTCAAGTGGGTGTGGCAGAATGTGAGTTAAAAAAAGCCGAATGGGCTCCTTTGCTGCAGGACTTGCCAGCGCCTTTGACACTTATTAGTCAGTGTCCACCCCCAGGCTGTGTCCGTGACACGCCCCAGACACCTCAAAGGCCTGGTGCCGAAGGCACTCTTTTCCAGTGGGAGAAACAGACCTGGAGCAAAGCCTAGGAAGTGATTTCCTCAGATTCCGAAGTTGTCTTTATTGACCCCGGGCTCCGTGAATTCCCAGCCAGGGCTCTGCTGAGGACACGCCCTCCTTTCTCCCTCCTTCCTCTGTTCATCTCAGAGAAACGTCTGTGGTGCTGTTTCCTTCCCGAAGGCTCCTCACCCTTCTCTGGCCCTCCCTCTGGCTCCCAGCAGCATTAGAGTGTCGCGTCCCCTCCGGCCTGGCTGGGGAGACGGTCTGAGCCCAGCAAGAGGGCTCCTGGAGACGCTCGCCTGGCTGACGGGTGGCAGAAGGGCTTCAGCCCAGCTGCGGGGCCCCTCGCAAGTTAATTCCATTTTCTGAGCCCAGGCTCTTTCCCTGTGTAATGAAACTCATCTTCTTGCCTCTCGTCTATTGACATCTTGTCTATGCTCTATTAATGTTCAATTCATGTATAGATGTTCACGAGCCTGACAATTCTTATCCCTTCTGGGCACAAAGAAAGAAGAACGTGGAGGAGGTGAGGCAGACCCCAGACTGTGGGTCTGGCGTGGTTGGGACTGAGTCCTGATGTGCACCCGCATCTGACGTCTGCCCTTTAGCAGACTGCCGTCCCTGTCTGGGCTCAGCCCCACCCTCCACCCCTCACCCCACCAATCGCCTCTGAAGTGCACCGGGGTGGGGGACTCCAGGGACCCACTTCGCAGGTGAGCCAAGCCGGGAGGGGAGCTGAGGCGGGACTGCCTAGTGTCCCGCACGGAGGCGGTATCAGAGTGGGGAAGGGAAGCCACGTGTCCCCATGCTGCCATCCACTCTGTCTTAGCAGGGCCGTCTTCTCCAGCTTCTGTACCTTTGATCCCCCACCTTCCTCGGAGGGGGCTGCCCACGGCTCTGCCCTCACGGCAGTTGAGGTGTCAACACCCCATGCCCTTTGCTGACTGTCCCCACAGTGATTGGCCTTGCTGACTGGCCTCCAAGTGAAAGGCCAGAGGTGGGCCGGGCTGGGGCGGGAGGTGGGAGGAGGCGGGGCCTCCCTGGTAGAGAGCGTCCTCTCTGGGAGGGCTGTTTGCCTGGTTTATTCTTAGCCCTGACTCATTATAGAATCTATTTTTAGCCAGTTTCCAAGTGTTGCCAACATCTGGTGCAGCCAGTACCGAAGGGGATGGGGGTGGTGGGCGACCCCTTTGGGCTTTGCTGGGGACTGGGGGCCACGGGCGGGAGAGCCGGGACAGAGACTTCTGCTTCTTGCATCGGCCATGACTTGAACCTGGGTGTGCAGCAGGCATCCTGTTTATCCTTGTGCACCGACGACTCTCCTCATCTCCTCGCCGTAGCTCAGCTCCTGGTGGGTGGGGAGGTGGCCCGGGGCTGCCGTGCAGCCACAGAGCACGAGCTGGTGGTGCTCACCAGGTAGGCTTTCCCTAGTCCAGCCCCGTGGGTGCCAGTCGGCCGCCGACTCCTGCGGAGGCGGCCTCAGAGGAGGGAAGCCTCAAGCTAGGGCACCTGTTACAGTCACTGTCGAAGGAGGAACAACAGACATTATAGGCCAGACTGCCCGGGGCTGAGTCCTGCCTTTGCTGCTCACAAGCTGTGTGACCTCGGGCAAGTCATCAACCTCGCTGTACTCGGTTTTCTCATCCGAGAGATGAGGACGGGAGTATAGTGTTGTGAGGATTAAGCAAACGATAATGTAAGAAATACCTAAATCAAAAGCGCTATAAAATAGGGAGGTGGTGGAATTTTTATTGTTTGCATTGTTATTGTTACTAATGAGAAGCTCTGTGTGTGCTGTGATGTTGGGGTGAGTTGGGTAGGAGGCTTCTCAGCTTTTCTTGGGGTGAAGCCTGGGTGGGGATGGGCACAGCCAGGCGGCACGGCGGTGGCGAGTTCCACGAGGCCACAGTGAGGGCCCGGAGCACACAGGGTTGGAATGCGGGCTCTGCCCTTCACAGCCTGGTGAGTCACTTAACTTTTCTGAATATCCATTTCTTTGGATCCGAGCTGGAGGTTCGGAGGGAGCTGCGGTCCTAGGTCTCTCTGAACGATGGGGTCCACATGCATTACTTCTTTCTCTTGCACTTCTGTGACAAGAAGAGGAGAGAGCTGTGGTTTTTAGACTCTTCCTCAGAACCCCCAGGGGTCCTTTGGGGGCGCCCAGTTGGAGGCCAGGTGGTCTGGCGCACTCCCTCCCCACAGAGCTGCTTCATTCTCGTGTTTTACATACTGATGTTCCGAATGAATTCTGTCTGAAAACTGGGCTCTGCTGCTAGGGGCCCTCCAGACTCCTTGTCACCTGACATCTGTGTCCCCTGACTTGGCATCGACTCTGGGAGGTGACCTGTGCAGGGGGGCTCTGGCATGCCACGGTGCCCAGAGGGTACCAGGGCGCCCCTCGGCGCAGCCCACGGCGGGGCCTGCAGGCTGCCCCTCAGGAGCAGCCCGAGTGCCACTCCAGTGCCTGTGGGAGGCGGTGCCGCAGAGAGAAGACTCAGTCCCAGAAGCCAAGTGCCCGGGGGGGAGCGAGGGCTGCACTCGGTCAGAAACCCTCCTGCCACAGTGCTGGCACATAGTGTGTGCTCAGAAATGTTTGAAGTGACTGCATCCCAGAACAGTGGACCTCTGGCGTGGTGGCAGGTCTGCCCCTACGCCCTCTTCCATCGTGGCCCTCGCCCCGCCTTCCTCATCCGCTGCGTTGTTTGACCAGCCTTAAGCTACCCCAGCCCTGGGGTCCAGGCTCCGCCTTGCTCCGGCACCCAAACAAGACACTTCCCCACCTGAGCCTGTTTGTTCATCAGTAAAATAAGGGCGGCAGGCTCAGCATCAGAAGGCTCCTCCTGGCTCCTACAGCCTCTGTTCTCGGGACAGGTCACACACAGGTGTGTGCGCACACACACACACGAGTGGTCCGTGGGCCTGGTGGGGAAGGGCTTCTCCTTCTCCTAGCCAGGGGCCCTCAGCTGCTCCTGAAGTGGAGGTTGGGTGCCAGGTGTTCCTTGGGGCCTCCGGGACACCCGATGTGCTGAGCTGTGGCTCAGTGGGGGAGTCGGGGCCTGTGGGTGTGAGGGGAAGGGTGGGCACCCAACTGTGTCCACTGGGCTGGGGCCGCCACCGCGACTTTCATGTGTGACCTTCTGAGAGTGTGGGCGGCAGCCAGAGGGCACATATTTGTGTCACTGTGACTGGGTGTGAGGGGGTATGCGCGTCAGGCCAGTGAGGGTGCAGGGGCAGTGATCTCCTGTTGCCTGACTGTCCCAGGCTCCAAGGAAAATGGACAGTGATTCATGCAAAGGACCACATCTCCACATTTTGGCCACAATCCGAGGTACAGGGTGGCCAGGCCCCTTCCACCACCCCCCCGCCAGAGGCCTGCGTTCCCCTCCTCCCTGGCCTCAGACCCAGTTTCTCAGGGGTACGTGGGTGCCTTGACCCACAGCCTGCCACGCCTCTCAGTGGCCCACACCTGTAGCTACAGAGCAATGCGAGACCAGGAGGCCTTCAGGAACCCGCATCCCGGCACTAGGTAACTCCCCTGCACCGGAGGAAGTAGCCTGAGCACTGGGCTGGACGGCTGTGGTCAGCACCGCATCGCAGCTGAGTGGTTTTCTAGCTGGAGAAGACCTGCCAAGGAGGGAAGGGAGCGGCTCCACCTGCCCCCCATCTCCCTGCCATCCTGGCTGCAGCCGACCGGTGACTCATTCCCCTGGGGAGTGAGCCAGCTCCTCTCTCAGGCCACCCTGGGGCCCTGGTGCTGAGCCCAGGGCCCCAACAAGCTGGGGAGCGAGGAGTGAGCCCCTCTGTCTGGGGACGGGTTCCCAGCAGACTTTTTATGCACCTACCCCCGGCTCCACAGACTTCTTCTTCCCTTTGCCCCCAGGGAAGGCCACAGCCCCAGATTACTTAATGGGAGCAAAATGCCTCACAAGCGAGCAGTCCAGTTCCCAGTTGGACTTGGGAGGCCATATTTCCCAGTGGCTGCACCAGGCATGTTCCCATTCCACCGCCTGGGATCGCTGGGGGAAAGGGTGGTGTCTGCCTCCCCCACAGGGCTGCACAGCCTGGGAGGGGGTGGGGAGGCCCTCTCCAGGGAAATGAATTCCTGGCCTGACCCCAGATGCTGGCCTGCCCAGCTCTGCTCCAGGGTAACGCTGGGTGCACACACAGCCCCATTGTACACCCCGGCCCCGTGCCCGCAGTGGGCCTGGCACCAGCTCTATCAACAGCAGTGGCTCCGTCAGCTCCTTAGCAGCCCCTTGCCAGGGCCTGAGCCATTGGGCCCCTGGTGAGGAGGAAGCAGGCAGACTGGCATTAGGGTGTGAGTGTATCCCGAGTGGAGGGGCCATTCAGGATACTTGAGAAGCCAAAGGAATATATTTGTTTCTCTCATCAACTGTGAGCTACAAGAGCAAGGAGCATTATCCCCCCTTCACGTGAGGAAACTGAGGCACCAAGAGGTTTCTGTGACTTGCCCGAGGTCACACAGCCAGCACGTGGCCGGGGTGGGACTGAGCCCGGACCCCCTTCGTCCAGAGCCTGTGCTCCGCAGCACTGCCTGTGCTGCACACCCAGCCCCAGGTCAGAGTTCAGGAAAAGGCAGCCCAAATTTGGAGACTGAGACAAACCACTTTCTAGAAAATGTACGTCCCCAGCATGGAAGGGCACCAGCCCTGGAACTGTAGGGTCCTGGTGTGCTTGTGTGAAGCGCAGTGGTTAATTTTCAAGGACGATGCTGAGGGTTAGGCAAGCAGAGCAAGTCCCCAGGGCTGGAGTGTGGCTCTGTGCCTCAGTTTCCCTGCACCACCCATACTGTGTATCCTCTCCGTTCCTTGGGGGGGTCACAGGAAAGTAGAGGTGAGGTGTGGCCAGGGCTTGGACCTGGACCCTGACCCTCTCCCTGTGTTCCACAGGGGGGCGGGGATGCCCCCGCCCGCCTTCCTCAACCTAGACCTCCCTGCAGGCAGGGATGCTAAGGCCTCTGGTTGTTTCTATTTTGAGATTCCTTCCTGAGCTGGTCCTTAGGTTTCCCAACTTGGAGGGGACTCTGAGGCCAGGGAGCCTGCCGAGGGGGCAGCCAGCCCTGGGCTGTGAGGGGGTCCCATCTCTGCTTTGCAGCCATGGCCCCCAGACCGTGATGGAGGGTTCCCCGACGTAACTCTACGGGGTCTGCCCACTTCTCACTTTCTGTGCTCAGCTTATCTGCTCCATGAGCCCCGACCCCCGGGGCTGGCAAAGCTGAAGCGCTTCTCTTCTCCTCAGCCCACCCTGCATGTCCCCTCTCTGTCCTGGACGTGAGGCCTGGCTCCCTCCTCCTGCGCCGCCTCAGCCTTCTTAGCAAGTGGACAGGTCATTCTGCAGTGACCACAGATTGTGCAGTGCCGGGGCTGGGCTATGGGGACAGGCGGGAAAGAGAGAAGCTGGAAGGGGATGCAGGGGCTGTGCCCCCTCTCACCCCAGCCTGGACCCTCACCTCCTTCCCCACTCTGGTCAGGCTCATCTTTTCTGTTTCTGCCACTCCTGCCACTGGTCAGCACTCTTCTCCCAAGGCCACGGCACTGGGCCTGTTGGGAGGCCGCCAGAGACGAGCGGGGAAGGAGGTGGGAAGGGAGGAGCATCTGGAGGCCCAGACTGTGCTGGCAGCGGGAGTGAGGAGGCCCCGGGGCTGAGCCCAAGGCAGGTTTAGGGAGGGGAGGGACCCTGGATGCCTTGAAAGCCGGACTAGGGAGTTTGGACTTTTTCTGGGGGAACAGTGGGGAGCCACTGGGGGTGATGGAGCAGGGAACGACATTCGTTTGTCTCTCAGCCCATTTTGCTTCTGCTCCTTTGTTCTCTTGGGGCTATTTTCTTTCTCCATTTCAGCCAAGACAATAACTCTTCTCTCTGCTCTTCAATTCCTTCTGCCAGACCCCTGCTCACCCCATCCCACATAACCATACTCTGTCCTTGGCTTCCTCTGCTCAGCTGGCGGGTCTTGTTTCCCTTGCCCTGCTTTGGTTTGGCTTCCCCTTCATCTCCCTGGCCCCAGCCCACCTTCCCTGGGGCAGGGGTTGGGTGAAGTTGAACTTGAGGGGAAAGGGATACAGCCATGGTGGGACCCCACGGTGGGAGCGGTGCGATGGTGACTGAGCCAGGCAGGTGCCCTCTGTTCTGACAGCCCCACACCCCTCGGGGAACAAGCCTCCCCCGATAATGCATCTGAAGCTCATTAGGAGGGTCCCACTTTGCGTTTGTCAACCTGATAAGTGGGAGTATAGATTTCTCTAACGGATGAAGTAGACTGCTGGGCCTTCATGTTCTCCTTATTAAATTTAGCAGAAAGGGGTATTTAACCAGGTGGGGATCAGAGTGCAGACAACTACTGCTCTCTTTTATATCCTTTCAAATAGCCATCCATCCGTCCGCGCCCTCCTCCCTTCACCCACGCGCGCACCCATTCATCCACCCACTTATTGATCTGTGCCTCTGTCCATCCATGCCTTATATATTCACCCGTATAGCTGTTATATCTGTGGGTTCACCCAGGTATCCACCAAATATGTATTGAGCACCTGTATTAGATGTTTTATATCTAACTCTCACAGAAGCTCTCCAAGACGGACATCACACGGAGGAGACTGGGGCCCCGTGAAGTTTTAAGTTGCTGAAGGTCATGCAGACCGTGAGCAACAGGTCCCGGATCCAGCTGTGCCTGCTTCAAAACCCGCGCTCTCGGTGTGGAGGCAGAGTCTTCCTCGGTGCCCCCAGGGCCTCCTTCCAAGCACGGAGCGTCACAGCCATGCGGCCGAGCGAATGGGCCCACAGAAGTTCTGGAATGCTGGCGCCCCGTAGTTCTAGTGGCAGCGTGGGGGCGGAGGCCATGCTGGGCTTCTAGTCTTACTGGCATTTGCCACCTACAACCGGATGCTGCCATCACCACCCCTGGAATGGAGGCGTCTTCGTCACGTAACTCGTAGCCTTGGCACATCCTTGTTTCCTCTCCATCTTACCAACTCTGCTTCCGGGGAAGGTCTTACCTCCCAGAGGCGGGGGGGGGGGGGCTTCGAGACACACACTTGGCCACTGTGTCCAGCTTCAGCGGTCCCCTCCAGGGACTGGGCTGTTACACGCTGCTCCTCCAGGCTGCTAGCCGCTGCTTTACTCTGGCTCCTGTACTGGCCTTTCTAAGTGTTAGAGAGAGTTAGCTCCTCATTTGGGGTCAAAGCGCCTCCTCAGGCAGGCCTCACTGACTGAGGGAGGGAAGCCCCTAAAATGTGTGTTAGGGAGCAGTGACTGCTGTGGGTACCTGAGGCCCAGTCTCCTTGGAGACCTCTGTAGACAGAGCTTTAGAGTTAGCCAAAGTGGGTGGGGTGAGGGGACGGGCTGTGCATTCGCTCACTCCCCTTAATTGTTTGGCTAAGGGCTGCTGGGGGCGGGCAAGGTGCTGCCCTGGCTGGCTCTGGAACAGATGCCAGTGCCAGCAGCCGAAAGGCTCTGGGGGGCCGGCTGCCTGGGCGTGCCCTGGGCGCGAGACTGGGGCCCTGACAGCCTCTGCTGGTGGTCTGGCTGGTCCCTTGGGGTGTGGCTCTGGTCAAGCCCTCTTCCCCCAGCTCCCTCCTCTCCGTGCCCGTGGAGCTGCCACCCCCTCCCCAGCTTCCCTGGGCAGACCCTCCCCACTGGGGCCCGTCAGCACACTCACTGTGCTGGACAGACCCTTCAGGAGCACTTACTCTGTGCCAGGTGCCACAGAGAAAAGGAGGCAGCTGCCAGGATCCCTGCGGGCATGCGCAGGAGAGGGAGGGTCCCAGCATGCATGTCCTCGCCCTGTGCCGGACACCCGCCGCCCTTTTCAGGGCCTGTCGCAGGCAGCGGACCTCACTGTGCCCATAGGCTGAAGCCGCCTTCGCGTCCCCTCCCAGCTCTAGTGTCCCGAGACTGGAGACCGTGATTGTCGTGGTTTCTCCGACTTCCTTTTTCTCTCCCTCACTGCCTCTGCTTCTTCCCTTCCGGGGGCCGCCAGGTCCGTGGCTGCCTCTCAGTCAGTCAGGACCGAGCCTTCTAGTGCCCTCCTTCTGCGTCGCCCCGGGGAACAGGATGCACTTCACGGGCAGGGGGGTCAGTGTATTCAAGGGCACACTTTTTTGTCCCTGGTGAAGGCTCCGCCTGGTACCTGCTCCCCACCTCCCCCGACCAGACTCACGCTGCCCAGTCTCATGCCTTCCAGGGCAGAGGACATGGGAAGAGTTAAGAGCAGGAAGCAGAGTGGACAGAAAGGCTTCTGGTGTGGGGGGTGGGGAGGGGCAGCCGGCGGGGATGGGGCAGGTGCTGCGTCAGGCTGGTGCGCTCACACCGAACACTCCTCATCGGGCTACGCAGACACACAGGCCAAATCCTGGTCCCTTCGACTCATCCCTCTAGCCACCACCCACAGCCTTTCCCCTTGATGTTTTCACTTTCAAACCAGGTCTGGTCAGGGTGCTCGTGCCAGGGTGGCGGAGCGCAGGAGCGTGTCTGCCTGTGCTGGCCAACTTCGTTACCTCTGACGTCCTCCCCCTACTGACCAGTGGCATCGATTCCCCAGCCCGCGGGCAGGGCTGGCGCTGGCAGAGCTCACAGCTCCCCTGTACCTGCCCCACTTGGATAGAAAGGTGGCTGGACTTATCTGGGGCAGGAGTGTTGGTGTGAGGGCTGGGAGGAGGACAGGGGAGATTTGCCCGGGGACCGGGAGGTGGGATGGATGATGAGGCTCTCTGCTGGAGTCTCACGCTGGGGCTTCAGCATCTTTGTTCTGGGAAGAGTGAGTATAAGGCAGCTGCCTGCTAAGGGAAAAGCTGGGGAGACCGTGAAAGGGGAGAGCGAAGTTGCGATGCTCCTCCCCGCCCAACATGCAGGAAACCCAGGTCTCTTGGTTCCTCTCTCTGTCCGGCCGAGGGCACGGTGTTGCTTGTGTAGTGTAAGGACAGAAAAAAGGTGCGTGAGCTGCTGTGTGCATTTCGAGGGTAAGACTGCTTCTCTCGTGTCTGGGAGCAGGTCCCTCACTCCTTTGGCTGGTGGGACTGGAGCTGTCGAGGGCCATTTCTCCTGGGGGTCGGGGAGTGGTTGGTCTTCAGAGCCTTTGACTTCCCATGGAAATGGGGGGGAGGGGGGCCAGCGAAGTGTACCTGGGCAGGGCAGAAGTAAACCCAAAGTTCTGGGGCCGGGGCGCCTGCCGTGGCTGGGGAAGCGCCTGGTGGGTGAGGGCGGGATAGCACCCAGGGGCAGCTCTGGCGTTTTGTGCCTCTAATGACTATTCCCAGAAACCCAGCTCACGGGCAGGCCAGGGAGGAGACCGGCCATCGGTGCTCGTAGTGAGGGAAGAAGCCTGTGATCATCCGGAGGCCTCTGCCTGCCATGGCCACCCTGTCCTGCCCCCACCAGGCGTGAGTCAGACCGAAAGCAGAAGCTGCCAGACACTGTGAAGGGTGAAGCGAGGCAGAACCGACTGTGCTATTTTGGAACCTGGTTAATTCCCCTCCCACCCTCCACCTCCCTTCTGTCAGGGCTCCCACCCCCTCCTGGTGGCCAGCACTTTGCCTTCCTCAAGGGGACAGTTAGGACAGGACTTGATTTCCCCTGGAATGTACGGGTGAGGGGTGGGGTGCTCAAGGCCCCTCCCCCTGTGAGCCTCCCCTCACTGGCCAAGAGAACTAACTGGCTTCTGGGGAACCAGCCTTTGGGAAGCTGGGAGGGCAGTGCCCCTCCCGGTGGGAGCTCAGAGCTCGCGAGCAGGGCAGCACTGGCCAGGCCAGGCCGTGGTCCCCAGTGTTGAGGGCTGCCCATCTGGGCTCACCCCTCCCCCGCCTGCCTTCTGCCCCCCCCCCCCCCCCCCCCCCCGCAGGCCAGCTGTCAGCTGCCTCTCCCAGGGGTGTTAGCTGACAACAGCTTCAGGTGGGAGCGTCTCCCGGCAGGGTTGGGAGGGATTTCCGGACCCAGGGGGGAGATATTTTGGGGCCTAGGGCCTTTCCAGGACCCATGACATCACTCACCCTGCAGCAACCCCAACTGACCCTCCTCGTCCATGGCCCTTTTGGGGCATCCTAGGCCTGCTTGAGGTTCTAGCCCCACTTTAGGGTTTCTTTGGAACCCACATGAGCCTCGGGGCCCCTGGAAGTCCAGCCTGCGGTGGTGAGAGAGGCCGGTGGGGGGTGTGTTTCTGAAGCTCTGTCGCCCAACTGTAGGTGGGGTAGGCAGGGGTCTCCGTGGTTGGGAAATGATGGGCTCTGTTCTCGTCCTGTGTGGTGGGGGGGGGCGGTGGAGATGGGACAGTGTCCACTGGGCGCTGCTGCCTCTCAGGGGCGTGCTGAGGTCAGAGCTCCAGCCTGCTTTTTACCCCCCAGCAACCTGGGGCGTCAGTCAGCAGGCACGTTGCAGGTGACCAGTTAAAATGTGGGTCCTTGTCAACCTCGAGTGAGTGGGACTTGGGTTTCTCATTGCTCAGGTGGATCCGGGGCTTAGGGAGGTGAGAGGGAGGGCAAAGCAGCGCGGAGGACAGTGTTCTCCCAGGCCAGCGGCAGGGCACACTCTGTCCCCAAGGTCGCCTGCTCTCTGCCGGAGCAGGGGTAGGAAGGTGTGTATGGGATGGAAGTGCACATGTGTGTGCAACAGTGTGTGTAGGGGCTGCCGTGTGTGTGTGCGTGGGAGTGTCTCACGGGGCCTGTCTCGGTCACCTGTCCACTGGTAGCCACATCGGCTTCCAGGCTGTCTCCCCACAGACCTGGACTGTCCCGCCTCTGCACCCAGTGAGCACGCAGCGCGGAGCTGGCCTGGAGCCCCGTGTTCCCCTGTCCTCCTCGGTGCCTAGGCCCAAGTCAGGGCTGTTTGCTCAGGTTCATGGTGCGGCTCAGAAGGGCCCTGCCGGACCCTAAAGTATGTCACTCTACCAGGAACCTATAGAGGTATAGGTTCCTGCTCCTTCCTCCCTCCTGTCACCAATGTTCATGCTTGGAACCAGGTGGCCAGACCTCCAGAAGGCTGCAAGTGAAGTGCCTTTAACAGCCCAGGCATCTGCTACAATGTGGCGGCGAAGTGCAGGTTCTGCTGCAGTGGGTCTGGGCTGAGGCCTGAGGGTCTGCATTTCTAACCAGCAGCCCCCAGGGGCTGTGACATGGGGGGTCATGCTGTGAGTGGTAAGGACTTAAAAGGCCCTCTCCTGTCTCAACTCCGTCCAGGAGTCATTTCTTCCGCAGCCAGGGAACTAACTCACACTCTTGGACCACCTCCCAGGTGCCAGGCGTATCACCCACTTCAGCCCCCTGGGTCCCCTCACCTACTCTGAGGGAGGAGCCATCCTCTTTTACAGATGGGGAAACTGAGGCTCTGAGAGGTTAAGGACCTGTCCTGAGTCACACAGCTGGTAAGCGTCAAAGCCAGACTTGAACTCTGGTCTGTCAGTGTCCAGAGCACTGCCCATTAAACCCAACTGTCTGCCTGAAAGTGCACTCTGAGGGACCAGATGCAGCTGAGGGGATGGAGGAGGGGTGGGTCCCAGCAGCCTGGGAACAGCAGGGGGCCCCTCTGGGTGGCTCTGGGGGTGGGGGTGGGGCGGTGCCCTGAGGGGAGGGAGGGACCGAGTGGAGAATAGAGCTGGAGGAGGTCGGGGCTGAGTGGGGTCCAAGTCCTGCCCCACCTTCCTAGGCCAGGGCCTTCTACTAGAGGGCTTAAGACCTCCCCCTGCCTGCTCAGGCGCCCTGCTCACAGACTCCGCACCCCGCTGTGCTCTGTGCACCCCCGAGCCTGTGCGGGCAGAGGGTGGGTGTTCAGACCCCCGACCAGGTGCCCCGGTTCCGCTGCCTGCCCGCTCTGTGTGCCTGGCAGGCCGTCGGCCTCTCTGTGCTGCAGTTGCTCCCTCCGCCTGGTGCATAGTGAACACTGTGGGAGGTGATCATGAAGGACTGTGGGTCTGTACCCGGAGATAAGAGTTCAAGGACCACCTTCTGTGAAGGTGACGCACTGGTCCCTGCTCAGAGGCGGTTCCCCTCCCTGCTTCCGATGTCTTCTTTTATTTAGCAAAGCCCGGATCCTTCAGTTATAAAGAGGTTGTTTTCCGAGTACTCAGAAGCAGATTAAAGTCTTAGAAAGGGAGTGAGACATCAGCGGTGTCCAAGCCTCAGGGAGCCCAGAGAGGCTGTGGCAGGTGGGGTGCGGGTGACGGAGGAGAGGACAGCCGGAAGAGCGGGACAGGGGCGGGGAGGGCTGGACGGGGCTTCGGCACTGGGGCTGGGTTTGGAGCGAGCCCCCAGGAGCCAGTCTGTGGGTGGCTGTGTGCTTCTCCGCGCCCCTGTGCCTGCGTCCTCTCGTACCAGGAGCCGCCAGCTTTCCCCATGCAAGCAGCCGGCGGATGGGAAGGCAGGGGCTGGGTCCCTGGTGCTGCCACGGTAATGCAGTGCTGTGGGTCCTCCCCGTGGGTCCTGGTCCCCTCGCCTGTGCTGGAGCTGGCGGTGGTCGCCCACCTGAGACCTGGGCTTGCATTCTCACGTCACTGGGTTCTTGCAGTGGTCCCTTGGACAGGTCACGTTTTGAGTCTTGGTTTTCTCATCTGCCAGAGGTGCTCTTTGCCCCATGAGGTGTTCGTGGAGGACAGATGTGATCTGGCAGTAGGTCCAGCGAACTGCAGCACCCAGTTCGCGGTGGGGACTCAGCGAGTGTTCGCCGTGGGAGAGAGTGGGTGATGACTGGGAGGGTGTCAAGTGATTGGACAAGTGACCTCTGAGGGCCCTGAGTCTCATTCTGGGAAGCCTGAGGGGTAGGGAAGGGGGGGAGGTTCTGAAGAGGAAAGCTGATTTCTCTGCACGCTTCCCTGTAGCAGGGGAGACTGGTCGGTGGCCAGGAAACAACCAGAGAACAAAGCAGCGTGGACGCAGGCAGGACATTCAAGGGGACGGAGTGTCTAGGAGGGGGTGCAGGGGGACAAGGAAAAGAGAGGGCTTCCAGCCCCCTTGCCCCACTCCAACCCAGAAGAAAGGCAGCTGCCCTCGGAGGGGCAGGGTGAGGGATCTCATGTGCGTGTGCACGCACACGTGTGGGAGAGAGGGTGAGCGTGTGTGGCTGGGCTGTGTCTATGTACATCACAAGGGCAGACACCCCCTAGGACCTTTCTGGTTTTTCCTCTTCATGCTTCCCTGTCACATGTCCGCTGCCCCCACTTTCCTTCAGGGCCCAGTGGCGGTCCCCTTGGGGCTGGCCTCATGCCAGGGTCCAGCTGGACTCTATGGGCCAGGACGGGCTCCTCTCCGATCTGTGACTGCCTTTGAAGCTGCCCCCTTTGCTGCACCATCGCCAGTCCCACCCTTTCTTGTGGGGTGGGTCTGGGGCCTGTGGCCGATGGGCCTGGAGCGGTGGGCACTGCAGGCCACTAAGCAGTGGCCTCCCTTTCCCTTCCCCCTCCTCCCTTTCCCTCTTCCATACCTCCCACCTGTGTTCAACAGAGATTCAAAATCAAGCCCCCGACTGCACTTCCCTGCCCTCAGTGCCACGGCCTACTGCAGCCCCCCCCCTCCCGCACTGGGACCCGGAGGGGCGGGCACCTGCTCTGCATGGCGGAGGGGAGCGCATCCTGGGTTCTGGTCTTGCTCTGCGCCACCCTTATGGAGCCGTAGCGTCCTCCTGTGATTCAGTTTGTTCCCAGACTTAATCACAAACCGGGGTTGATCAGCCTGCGCCAACAGTGTTCCCACTTGGCAGAGTGATGATGTTGCGAAAAGACACAGAGGCCCACACTCTGCAGGGCAGCCTGTCCAAGGCCAGGTGGTCCTTAGCCGTGGGGGTGGAGTTCAGACTGGACGGTCCCTCTGAGGGAGAGTCTGAGATGGAGTATTCTAGGGTCATGGAAGTGTTCTGCATCTCGATGAGGGTGGTGATTACACGTGGGTGCACACCTGTAAAAGTTCATTGAGCTGCATACTTTAAACCTGTGCATTTTGCTGGAGTAAATTATACCTTAATAAAAGGAAAAAGGTCAAAATGTTAAGATGAAAATGTTTAAAGCATGTACCACTGACTTCATTCCTGTTCCTGGTACCAAATACCTTCCAATCAAACAACGCAGTTTTACAAGGGGCAAGTGTCCGTTTGCTCTCATGCAGCATTGGAAGGAGCCCCACCATTGCCTTTCATGAGCTTTAGGGAACTGCTGGGCCAGACGATACGATCACCTGTCTCTGTGAGCACCTGCAGCGTGTGCGACCGTGAAGTGCTCCGCCTGCTCATGATCTCTTTAGAACCCAAAGGTGGGCATCCGTACCCCCTGCCTCTCCCACAGCACTGCAGTAAATTCTGTGATCTACGGGCGTGGGGGTGGGGAAAGCCTTTTAACACTCAAGGCTTTTGAATAGGAAGCAAAGAGCATGCCCAGTAATGGGAAAAGCTGGTCAAGGCCATCGTGCCCTGTCCTGTAAGGAGAGTCGGAGCTGAGGTTACTAGTAAGCTGCCCTGCTGCAGCCTGGGGCCTTGATTGGGTGTGTGTGCATGTGTGAGAGAGAGAGAGAGGACATGAGAGAGCAAGAGAGAGACAATGGATGGGACCCTTTTCTCGAAAAACTCAAAAGAACAGAAAGAGGAGACCCCTCAGGGAAGCCCCAGGTGGGCATGGGCGGAGCGACAGTGAACAGTGACAGAATGGTGGTGTCTCCGCTCTGCCGGTGCAGAGACATCCCAACTTTGGGTCACAAGCTCTCCGGGGGAGAGGTGGCCCCAGCTGGTAAGCCCCACCGACTGGCTGCTGGGGAGACTGAGGCTGGGCTGGGACACTGAGGCAAGTTCCCACAGTGAGCAGGGCTGCCGGCTCCTGGGGGTCTTACGACGCCTCCCCGCCCCTTGCTCTCTTTGGATCCAACCCAACTGACACCCCCTGCGGGGCCCTGCTGGGACCCGAGACTGCCTTGTGGTAGGAAATGGCTTTGTCTTAAGGTGTAGGGACTGTGCGGACATCGTTGTTCCTTCTCCGTGTCCACCAGGCCCTCCTTTGTGGCCTCTGCCACAGGGGCCTCCGAGAAAACAGCACAAACCCCAATCCTGGAGTCTTTCTCTCCCTTCCCTTCCCAAGGCGGAGAGGTTCCGCAGGAGGTCACGGGGTGCCTTGCCCTGCCTCCAGGAGCCCGGGCACCTGTTCGGAGGCCCTCCTGTAGCAGCCGGCTCGATTTCCCCTCCGCCACACAGTGCAGTTCCCGCACCGCTGACAGACAACGTCTCCCCACCCCAGAGGCTCAGAACCCGCTAAATGGCTTAACCAGGCATCCTGGCCTCTGGGCGTGCATGCTTTGCTGTTTCAGCTGCCAGACATGTGTTTTTCTGGGAATACAGGAAATTATCTCTGCCCTTTGAGGAAGGGTAGAGATTTTTCTGCTTGTGTTTGGGAATTCCAGACAATTTCATCATTCCAGGTATTCTCTGGCCCCTGGGGCTGGATGGAGGAGACCAGAGGTCAGCTGAAACTCTCTGGCTGTAGGCAGGCTTCTCCAGTGGGAACCCCTAACGTAAAACGTGGCGCCCCCGGCCCCAAGTGCAGGACCTAAGCCAAACTCTAAGCCCGAGGGCTCAGGTGATGGAGCCAGACTGCCAGGGTTCAGCCCTGCTACGCGTTGGCTCTGTGACCTCTGGCAAGTGACAACCTGTCTGTGCCCATTTCCTCATCTGTAAAGTGGGGGCAGTGTTGCTACTCACGTCATGAAATAATCATGCTAATTAAATATGGTGCTTTGAACGATGTCTGCTGCATGTTAAGTACTCCAGAAGCATTAGCTATTAGTATGAAACATTTTTCCCAATTAGATACACGTGTTCATTATAGAAAAATTCCAAAAGGTAAAAAGAAAAAAAAAAAATTGCGTCATCCAGAGAAGTCTGTAGCGTTTTTATATATTTCTTCTTGAGAAGCTTTTCTGCATGACTTTGTGCGTGGCGGTGACCTGATTTTACATACAATGTACACCCCACGCCTCGTCACTTGAGGTGTCCCCACGCTGCTGTTGTGAGTGTGGTGCCTTGTCAGGAGGGACACATCCTATTCGTCCAGGCACCCTGTCGCTGAGCATTGAGATTATTTTTTGAATTTTCTCTATCTAATGTGAGAGCCTTTTCTGCATTTAGGACTACTTCCTTGGGCTCCTGGCTATTTTTTAAGGCTTTGACACACATTGCCAAGCTGCTTCTCCAAAGAGGACAGCTGTACCCGGGCAGCGAGTTGTGTTGAAGCCGCCTGGAGCCAAAGGGATTTTAAAGTTGTAGCCACACTTGGGTGGGAGGGCAATTCATTCAGCCCTTCTTTTAAATTATTTGTCTGGATTCTTGTGTACTGTTTTAAATGCCAGCATAACATGGAGAAAATAAATTGTGAGTGAGTAGCATGGTGCCTTCTCATAAATGTGACTCTCCGTGTCCCCAACACCCAGATCAAGTTACAGAGCATTCCTAGCCACCCCTCCCGGGGTAACCAGGACCCCGACTTCTAACAGAAGGTTTGCATCACTTTTTCGGTGAACTTTGTAAACATCGATCGCACCACGTTCATTTTTGTGTCTTGTTTCTTTTGATCAACATGTTGGTGAGAGTCCCCTGCCGCTGTGGGGACTAGTGAGTTTGTGTCCCTAGTGCCCTGCATTCCAGTGTTCGGGTGGCCCACACTTCCCCACCCGCTTTCCTGCCGGTGGACGTGGAGGTGACCTCCAGGGTGGAGGTCACTGCAGTGCTGTGGTGACCGTCTAGCGCGTGTCCTGTGCGGAGCGCATGGATGTGCTTTTCTTCTGGGCGTGCAGGTAGCAATGGAGTTGCTGGCTCGTGGCAGGTGTGTGTTTCCTGCCTGCTCCTCCAATTTCTAAAGGGTCACCTGGAAGGCAGAAGAACCCGCAGGGCAGTTGAGACCTTACAAGGAACGGAAGGGACCTGACCTGGCTAAGAGCTGTTTAGGGGTGTGAAGACCGTGCTGCTCCCGGAGGCTCCTGTCCGGGCTGAGTTGGACCCTGGCTCCTGGCCCTAGAACTCCAGCCGACCTTGCGTGGCCCCGCGCCTCTGGTGGCCAGTCAGTGTCCTCACCCAGGGTCCTAGGCTGGCCTAATGACCATTGCACGGAGCAGGGCAGGGCTTGGGCCAGACTCCAGGGAGACATGGGGGGACCCCATCTTTGGACTGATTTGAAGCCGGTTGCCCCCCTCACAAACTTCCTTTTCCCTTGTTTTAAAAGGGAAATCACACAATTAGCACATATATACATCCTAAGAGTTAAGTGATTTGAAGGTGGAATGAAAAGCTATAAGAATACCTCTTCAGCACCCCGATTCCACCACCTCTCCCACCCCCCTTCTGAGAGGGGACCACTGTGAACAGTTCGGGGTGTTGGGGGAGCCCAGATAGTGGGCGAAGAGTGGGGGCTGTGGACCAGGCTGCCTGGATCAAATCTCTGTTCCTCGGCTTATCAGGTGTGACACCTCGGGCAAGTTACTTTACCTCTCCCTGTGCCTCAGTTTCTCCCTGAAAACTGGGGGCACTAACAGTAGTCACCTCAGGGGGTTGTTGTGAAGAACAGAGGAGTCAACATTTGAAAAGTGCACAGGCCAGCGTTCCAGGAGCACCCTGACCCCCGACTGTTCTGCGCGTTCACCCATTTCCTGCCTCAGCGGCCCAAGGCCGCGACGCACGTTTTACTCTGCAGTTCGCTTTTTCCACTCAGTGCCGTGTCTTTGAGATCCGTTCTGCCTCCGTCAGACTCTCCTGTCCTGGGGCCCTCTTCCTCCCTTCTCTGCCCCTCAGGGGATCCAGGGATTTCTCCCTACCTTTCCTCCTCCTCTGTCCGCCTCTTCCTTCTGGAAGGGCTCTGCTCAGCCTGTTCGTACTAACATGTGGATGACAATGAGGCCCACACTCATGCTGGCCCGAAACCTGCTCTGGCCCTGAGCTCAGGAGGCAGTTTCGGAAGGGAGCCCAGAAGCCACCTGTCACTGAGCACCCAAGGGCCTGTCCCGGAGCACTCCTGTCCCCCCACAGTCCATGGAAAACGGGGCAGGGGCCGAAGTGTCAGCTGAGGACAATTCTGCACACTCGCTGTGTCCTGAATCCTCACAACACCCCCAGGAGGAGGTGATGTGGCTCCAATTTACCAAGGAGAAAACCAAGGCACAGAGAGGTTAAGTGGCTTTCCCAAAGTCACCCAGCCAGTCCGGGCAGAACAGGGGCTTCAGCCGACTCTGCTGGACTGTGAAGCTCATTTTGGTCACAACTAAACTAGAACCCAGACTCGGCTTGGGGCAGAGGTAGAGTCCAGTGAGAGTTTCTGGGTAAACAGTGTAAGGAAGTGGCCTGTGGGCCACTCCTGAGGGCACGGATGGGGGGTGGCTCTCATCTTCTCGGCTGAAACTTCAGTCCCCCACTACCTTTTCCATGCGTCTGGGCAGGAGCAGGAATTTTCTGGCGCATCAGGCCCCTGGTCCCCTCAGGAGGAAGGTGTCCACTGGGGGTGGAGGCAGGGGAGAGGACTCTTTGGGGAAATGCCCCAGCCCCAGTGTGTGTAAGGGGTGGGCGTTCAAGGCTTCTGTCTTACTGAGGACACGCACAGTGGGCCCTTTCCAGGCCTGGTGGGTCTGGAGGGTGAGATGGTGGGGAGGGGTCCGGGAGCACTTTTTAAAAACTTTTTTATTGCATTTGTTGAGGTGACATTGGTTAATAAACGTCACGATGTTCAGATGTACAATTCTATACTGCATCATCTGTACATTGTATGGTGCATTCACGGTGTCTGGGGGCATTTCGACTCCTCCGTGTCCCTCCTCTCAGTTGTTCTTGCCCAGACCAGGCACTGAGGAGGCTGCGTGTGGCCCCTCAGGCTTCAAGAGCAAGTAAGCATGCTTGGGGCCTATGGGGGGGGGGGCGGTTAGCACACCCAGGGTCTCTCTCGGACCACCCATCCACCCCCAGATCCCCCCAAGTGCCTTCCTCAACCCCATACCCGTCCTACCCAGGTGGGGTCCAGGGGAGGGGCCCGGGACCCTGTGGGAAGAGCAGCGCTCTGAGAGGTGGCAACTTTGACAGTGGGGGTAGGGGTGGGAGAGCCTCCGTCTGCTGCCACCAAGCCCCCGTCAGAGGACAGGGACAGGCTAAGACTGCCCACAGCCCTTGATGCACAGATCCCTCTAGGCCCATAGTCTCTGACAGCTTGTCCCAGGAGGCTTGCACAGACCCCAGGGGCACTGGGGCAGGGAGTCCCGGGTCCATCTGACATGTGAGCAAACTGGGGCTGCAGCAGCCACTCGGGCTGAGCAGGGCCCGGCCCCAGTCCTCCTCGGGCAGAACCAGCTCTAGCCCAGCACTGTGTCAGACAAACAAGGGGCCCTTCTCCCCCAGTCTCCCATGCTGGCTGGCACTGCCAGGCCCAGCCCCTCCTCCCTCCAGAGGCTAACTGAGGTGAAATTGTTCCCGAGGTGGAGGGGCTCCCCAGCGCTGCTGTGTGAGTGTGTGGGTGCAGCTGCGAGGGTGGGGGTGGCTGGGCTGGGGTCAGAGCCCCTGGGGCTGGCATGTAAGGTGGGCAGTGGGGTGAAAGGCAGCTGCCCCTCTGTAAAGGCCACAGGAAAAGGGTGAAGGCTGCACCTGTGTCCCTGCTACAGGACAGGGAACGAGGCAGAAGGGGAGCGTCTGCCACTTTCTCCTTGGGGACTGTCCTTTTGGGAACTGGGCAGATTCCCTCGAGGCTGAGGCAGCCCCTTTACTAATTCTAGCCTAGGAGGGCAGAGAAGGGAGGCCAGTGGTGAGGGAGGCCCTCTGAGTGCTCAGACCTGGAGGCGGGCGGTGCTGCCCCTGCTTTGTAGGGAAGCAGCCATGGTGGTGGTCAGAGCCCTGGTTTGGGGTCAGCCGTCTTCCGCTCCATTCCCAGCCTTGGACCAACTAGACGTGCAACCTGGGACGAGCTCCTTCCCAGCTCAGCATGGGGTCTCCAGACACTCCCTACCCCTACCCCAGGCCAGGAAGCCAGATGCCCTGGCATTGGGTCCCAGCCTCTGTCTTTACTGCAAGATCCTTAACGTCCCTGTGCCTCTGTTTCTCCTTATCTGTATAAGGAGAATAATAACCAAAACTACTTCATGAGGCTGTTGAAGTGCTCAGAACAGTGCCCAGAACACAGTAAATGCTCAAGTAGGTGCAGAATATTATTACTTCCACGATCCGGTGATTTTCACTTTATCAGTTCTTCCCCTTTGTGCTTGCATCTGGTGTCCCGCATCTGACAGAACATGTCAGCCTATGCTGCCTTCCTTTGCCACCTGCAGAGACCTGAGGTTCATTTTTAGGCCTCAGGTGCAGCTCTGGTCTCTGGTCTGCAATTCAGACTCTGCCGGTCCTTGTCTGTCTGTTACTCACTCCCTGAGTCTCCCAAGTGCTATGTGCTGCTCAAGACACATTTTATTTAGCATTCTCACCAATCTTCTAAGGTAGAAATTGCTTACAGATAAGGCAACTGAGATTCAGAGAGGTTAAGTGACTTGCCCAAGGTCACACAGCAAAGAGCTGGGATTCAGGCTCACACCTGCCCTGTTTGATAGCGCTTGCTCAATCACAAAGTCATGCTGCCTCTTGCGATATCCCTGAGCTGGGACACTCCAGCCCCTGCCTGGACCTGTATGGAGTCTGGGCATCCACAGGGGTCCGGCCTCTTTTAGAGAGTCTCAGTCCATCCCAGCTGGGAGGGACCTTAGAAATCATCTGCTCTGATCCTATCATATTGTGCATGGGGGGGATGGAGGATCAGAGAGGAGGGATGTGACCAGGGTCACTTAGTGAGCTAGGGACAGAATGGACCGAGCTGCAGGACTCATTCTGTCCTGTCCTCCTTCCTTCCAGACTAGACCTGGAGGCCTTAGTCCTTCTGTCCCACTGAGACCCATCCATCCCATTGAAGATCGGGCTGACGCGCTAGGCAGCGAGAAGCCCACCCTGAGCCCTGGCAGGACGGGGTGCCCTGAAGTGACCCTCGCTGCACAGGGTCGTAAAGGCCTGTGGACTCCACAAGCTCAGAGACTACAGTTGGCTTGCTGCTGATGGCCAGTGCCTGGTTCAGAAATAGTAACCAGCCCTGCATTGACAGAGCATCTATCGGTACAGACCCTGGGCTAGCAGCCAGAAGGACGACAGGGAACAAGACAGACAAATGCCTGCCCTCAGGGGAGTTTGCATTCCTGGTGACAAAGAAATAGACAGCCCTGGCTGGTGTGGCTCAGTGGATTGAGCGCTGGCCTGCAAATCAAAGAGTCACTGATTTGATTCCCAGTCAGGACACATGCCTGGGTTGCGGGCCAGGTCCCCAGTAGGGGGCACGTGAGAGACAACCACACATTGATGTACCTCTTCCTCTTTCACCTCCCTTCCCCTCTGTAAAATAAATAAATAAAACCTTTAAAGAAAAAGAGATAGCCAGTGAATGAAGGAACTAAGGAGAAATGTATAATATGTAAGATGGTGATAGATTATACCGAGAAACAAAGGGCAAGGGGCGTGGTGGGGGCGGGCAGGGAGTTTGTCATTTTAAGTAGGGTGGCCATGGGAAGTCTCCGTAAGGTGATATTTATGAGCCTTGGAGAAGATGAAGGAATGACCCATCCCAGGTGTAGAGGGAAGACCCTGGGCAAAGGCCCTGAGGTGAGAGTACACCTGGTGTCTGAGGGGCTGGGGGTGGCCCGAGCAGGTGGGCAGGGGAGGAGGCCTTTTTCTGATAAGGACTTTGGCTTTTACTCTGGGTGAAGTGGAAGCCATGATAAATTCTAAGCAGAGAGAGGGACAGGATCTGATTTAAGTTTTAACAGGATCCCTGTAATTACTGGGCTGCTAGTGGAATATTGGGAGGCCATATTCCAATGGGGGGAGGCTCCTTCAGGAAGCCCACACTGGTGGCAGCAAGGTGGTGGCGAACAAGGATGTATTTGAGGTCAGATGTGACGGGATGACTGTGTGGTGTGACAGAAGGGGAGGAGCAAGCTGGATGCCAGGCTTTAGGGGCTGAGCTTCAGTGAAACAGACCAAATCCGTGCTTTGCTCTAGGAAGCAGGACACATGCATTCGCCTCTCAACTTTGTCACTCACTCAGTGGCCTTGGGCAAATTCCTTCCCTTCTCTGGGTCTCAGTGTCTGCTCCTGTACAATGGGTGCGATCCCTCTTTTCCTGATCCCTTCCCCAAACCCCAGTGCCTCGAAGGGGACACGTGCCTCATAGACCTGTTCTCCTGTCCACAGGAAGCCAGCGCCAGCAGCCGCCATGGCGTCACGCATCGGGCTGCGCATGCAGCTCATGCGGGAGCAGGCGCAGCAGGAGGAGCAGCGGGAGCGCATGCAGCAGCAGGCCGTCATGCACTACATGCAGCAGCAACAGCAGCAGCAGCTGGCGGGGCCACCCACCCCGGCCATCAGCACCCCTGTCCATTTCCAGTCTCCTCCACCTGTGCCTGGGGAGGTGCTGAAGGTAGGGTCTGCCTGGCCGTCCCCCTCCTGCCCTGGTCCTAGGACGCACTAGAGCCCTTGCCTTCTCCCCCTCCCAGGTGCAGTCCTACCTGGAGAACCCCACTTCCTACCACCTGCAGCAGTCCCGGGACCAGAAGGTGCGGGAGTACCTGTCTGAGACCTACGGGAATAAGTTTGCCGCCCACATCAGCCCTGCCCAGGGCTCCCCAAAGCCCCTGCCAGCCGCCTCCCCTGGGGTGCGGGCTGGACATGTGGTGTCCTCCTCAGCCGGCAACAGTGCGCCCAACAGCCCCATGGCCATGCTGCACATTGGCTCCAATCCTGAGAGAGAGGTGAGTGAGGAACTGGGCAGTGGTGGTCACCGGCAGAGCTGGTGCCAGATGCTCTGCTCCTGGGACAGCTGGTGCAATCATGGGGGAAACGTGCTGCTCTCAGGGAGCCCCAGTCTGAGGGGAGCCCCAGCCCTGCCCTCGGGGAGCCCCAGTCTCACAGGGGAAACGTCATCCCTATTTTTGAAAGCTCTGCTAGGAGACCAACACAGGAAAGCCCAACACACCTACAAAGCCATGTCCAGACCGAAGGTATTTAAAGCAATCCCCCCTGGGCAGCTGGGCTCCTTGGGAAGAGACCTGGCCTGGTCATTGGGGCCTGTGGAGCTGAACAGCTCACCCTCTCTCTGGGTCTGTTTCCTTCTCCCCAACAGGAGTAGGTTGAGGAAGGTGGGCTCCAGGGTGCCTTCGGGTCAGTGGCTGTCCCAGGGTGCCTTCCCTGCCCCCTCCTGGTGGGCCCTTCCCAAGGGGACTTTTCTTTCTTTCAGTTCGATGTCATTGACAACATTATGTGTCTGGACGATGTCCTGGGCTTCATCAATCCCGAATCTCAGATGCCCAATACGGTACTGCTGCCCGGGGTGGGGCGGCTGTGTCAGAGGGAGGGGGCGGAGGTCCTGCCTGGGTCTGAGTCTGGAGAGAACTGGAACGGGGTCCTCAGCTGCAGAGATGAGCGTGCCCAGGGCGTGATCCAGGGCCCAGGAACCAGGGCAATCAGGGACGCAGACGGACGTGCCTCAGCCTGCACGCACAGTGGGGCTTCGGCAGGGAGAGGTGCCGGGCAGTCGGGGAAGGCGTCTGGGGCCGCTCTGGGCCTCCACACAGGGGCGGTGGGAGAGCTTCCTGGAGGGTTGCAGCGTGGCCACAGGATGGCCCAGAGCTGGTCAGTTCCTTTGAGATCCGGGGCACCCCTCGTCTACCAAACCTATGGCCCAGCGGGCTTCTCACTCCTTGGGGCGAGTGACAGGAGCTGGCTTTGTCCCCTTCTTCCAGAAGCCTCTGGCAGTGTGAATGCTCTCCGGCCGTCTTGGACAGAGGGGAGGGGGCAGGTGGGAAGGAGCCAGGCTTGGAATCAAGAGTGAGGCCTGGTTTCTGGCTTTGGCTATGACTCAAAGTCTCTTAACTGCTCTGAACCCTTGTTCTCAGTGGCAAAACAGCGCAGATACCTCGGCGACAGGTATTCACACTGAGCAGGTGGGATTGCAGGTGTCCCCACCCCTTTCTTGGAACCTCCGGTGTTCACTCCTGCCCCTTGTGCCTGGGCCCGTTACCCTGATCCTGGCCGCAGCCCCTGTTACAGTGGTGAAGACCCTAATTCTTGCAGTGGGGAGTCCAGGAATCAGTCCTTAATCTCTAGGGCCCTGGTGACATGCAGTGGCTCAGCAGGAGCTGGCCAGGCCGGTTGGGTCCCACACCTACTGCCAGCAAGGGTCTCAAGTCTCAGGAAGGAGAGAGGGAGGGCACAAGTGTCCCACCCCTTCAGCGGTTTTCGTGTGCCCTGAGGGTTCTGGGCCTGTGGTTTGCTCTGTATGTTTCTGCGGCAGGAGCTGGGGAAATCTTTCCAGAGCTCAAACATGCTCCTGTCAGGCCTTTGCTTAAACCCCCACTGGTTCCTCATCACAAAATCCCAGAGTCTTTGCAAGTTGAACCCATCACTCTAGGATCCAGCCGCACCTCCTGCCCAGCCTGCATCTCACTGTGCTCCCTCTGCTTCAGCTGCCGTGACAACCACACTCTGTCCAGCCCCCACTCTGGGTTCAGCCCCGCCCCCACCAGCCTGTAGAGATCATCCTCACAGCTCTGCTCTGGACTCAAGTTCCACACCTTCCAAGAAACCCTTCAGAAACTCAGGAACAGATTAAGTGCCCCACCCCTGGCTTCCTAATGCCTAGGCTGTAAATCCTCTCCTGCACCCGTACCTGGCTGATCACTCTCTCTTCAGAGGTTCCCGGGACTCTTAAGCACTGCATCTCCTTCAGCTCTAGACTGTTGACGTTCACGTGGACCTGCTGGCTGGAGAGGCCCAGGGTGAATTCTGACATCCCTGGTGCTGGCAGCAGGCCCCTGAAAACAAACCGTGGCCTGGGAGACACAAGCACAGCTCCCCCCTGGTGTCCCTGGGAATGGCTCTTCCAGCCACGATGGGCCCTGGGGAGGAGCCTCCATGGAGCGGGGGTTGCTCACCGGGTCCCTCTCCCCACCTCGCTCCACAGCTGCCGCTGTCCAGCAGCCACCTGAACGTGTACAGTGGTGACCCCCAGGTCACAGCCTCACTGGTGGGGGTCACCAGCAGCTCCTGCCCAGCGGACCTGACCCAGAAACGTGAGCTCACAGGTACCTGCCTGCCTCTCTGCGTCCCAGCCCCCTCCACCTCCCCGCTCTCCCTCCCTCTCAGCTCCTCTGCTTCTCTCTCGGCCTCCAGATGCTGAGAGCCGGGCCCTGGCCAAGGAGCGGCAGAAGAAGGACAATCACAACCTAAGTGAGTCCTCCTCACCCTGCCCTTGCTCCCGGCCTCCCTGTCTGCAAGGTTCTGGGCAGGACAGCCCATACAGCCTGCCCTGTTCAGGAAGGGGTGGGAGACGGGCTCCCGGGAAGAGGTATTCGTGAAATTCCAAGCACTTCAGAGTGAATGAGTTTATCAGATTGTTCTCTTTTGGGTGTGGAACCTGGGAACCTCTGGGAAGGAGTTCGGAGCAGCTGTGGGGCGTCCTCACCCAGGCAGCATGGGCTGCTAGCAGCCGGACCAGGGCTGATCCTGCTTCCCCCACAGAGCCCCCTGAGTGTGCCTGGGCTGCGCCTGACCCCCTCGAAGGCACTCGCCCTCGGACTAGGCCCTTCTCTCGTGGGGGTGGTGCTCACGCCTCTAATTGCCCCCTCTGGAATCTGTTACCTCTAGTTGAAAGGAGACGGAGGTTCAACATCAACGACCGCATCAAGGAGTTGGGAATGCTGATCCCCAAGGCCAACGACCTGTGAGCTGAGTGGGGTTCTGTGAGAAGGGGAGGGGCTGAGCAGGAGCTGAAACAGCCAGCCCCTTGCTGGTTGCCAGGGGCGAGGGAGGGAAGAGAATCCCTTGATTGCTGCCTTCTAAGAGCTTATCAGCTGTTTGAGAAAGGAGATCACCCCCCCTTCACCCAAATCAGGAAACACAAAACAGATGGAGCAGACAATCGGAACTTGAGGCTGGGGCCTGGGAGGCTTCCTGGAGGAGGAGCCATACTGGGAAAGTTTGGCAAGGACATTGGACTGGTGCAGAGGTGGTCCAGGGTTAGGAGCAGTGAGGGTCTAGGACAGGAATGGGTTTTTGGTGGCAGCAATGGGGGACCCGGGGAAGGAGGCTGTTCTTAACTGCTTGGTTCCCCGGGATTAGTGAGGTGAGTGGTACAGCAACAAAGTCACCTGGGAGGGTCTGTCTGTGCGTAGGGAGATCAGCCTCGTCCACAGATTGGAGTTGGCTGGGTCTGGGGTTTGTGCACAAAGTTGGGATGGGCGACATTGGCTTCTGAAAACAAAGCAGGGTTTTATTTCCACCTCCTGAGTGCGTGCAAATACTCGGGGGCTCTGAGCACACACCTCTGATCCTGCTGGCCTGCAGGGACGTGCGCTGGAACAAGGGCACCATCCTCAAGGCCTCTGTCGACTATATTCGGAGGATGCAGAAGGACCTGCAGAAGTCCCGGGAGCTGGAGAACCACTCTCGGCGCCTGGAGATGACCAATAAGCAGCTCTGGCTCCGCATCCAGGTCTGGCCCCTGCACTTGGACTTGGGTAGCTCTGACTCCTGACCCTGGCCTGGCTCTTGATCTCAGGAGTAGTGCCTACACCAAAGTCATGGGAATAATGCCAAGAGAAAGGGAAATGTACCAGCCAGGATGTTATGGTTTGGTAACAAACATTCCCAGCAACTTTAAGCAGCAAATATCAGCTAGAGGTTCTGTTCTGTGAGACCTTCATTCAGGGCCCAGCACCACGGACAGGTACATCTAGAGCAGGCCCCTACAGCCGTGTGTTACTCTTAAGGTGACACTTGTCACTTCTGCATGTATTTTCTTGGCCAAGGCAAGTACATATCTTCGTTTAGCCCGAGGGGGACAGGAAAGTACACACCTACCGGGTGTGAGAGGCAGAGAGCTGGAAATGCTGGGTGGGCAGCACTACCAACCAGCATAGGAGGGAAACGAAAGAACAGAGACTTGGGAGAGTCCCCTGGAGCCGCAGGTTCTAGTCTTGCCCTGGCTCTGTGTTGCGGGTCTCCGTCCTCTTTGGGCTGGAGGCTGGTCGTCTATGGGTGATTGGACTCAAGCTTTTAAACTTGGCTATTTCTGTTTCTCCATTTTCTATTTCATAATAGATACGATAATTTACATTACAATACGGCACACATAGCCACACTGAAAGGGAAAGATCAAAGTTTCATCAAAGAACCCTCATCCTTAATAGAGGCAATGCATTCTGGTAATTCCCAGTCTAGTCTAGTCCAGGCAAGTCTATTTCAATTAAGGAAAATAGAGAGCTGGTCAAGGCTCCCTGAGTGGTTTCACAGCCCACTAATGAGTTGCGACTTACAGTTTGCTAAAACACTGGTCTAGACTCCAGAGCCACCTAGGCTGAGACACTTTGTTGTCTTGGAGCTGCGGGGGGAGGAGCAAGGGCTGCGGCAGGGGGCGGCAGTCCTGGAGGGCGTGTGCCCTTAGCGCTCTGTCTGCCCCACCCACAGGAGCTGGAGATGCAGGCCCGAGTGCACGGCCTCCCCACCGCCTCCCCGTCTGGCATGAACATGGCTGAGCTGGCCCAGCAGGTGGTGAAGCAGGAGCTGCCCGGCGGCGGCGAGGAGGGCCCCGGGGAAGCCCTGCTGCTGGGGGCTGAGGTCCCCGACCCTGAGTCGCTGCAGACTCTGCCCCCCCAGGCCCCACTGCCCGCGCCAGCCCAGCCGGCCCAGCCACCATCCCCATTCCACCAACTGGACTTAAGCCACAGCCTGAGCTTTGGGGGCGGGGGCGACGAAGGGCCCCCAGGCTACCCCGAACCTCTGGGGCCAGAGCATAGCTCCCTGTTCCCCAACCTGTCCAAGAAGGACCTGGACCTCATGCTCCTGGACAACTCACTGCTGCCACTGGCCTCCGACCCCCTCTTCTCCACCATGTCCCCTGAGGCTTCCAAGGCCAGCAGCCGCAGGAGCAGCTTCAGCATGGAGGAGGGCGACGTGCTGTGACCCCGGCTGCCCCCTCGCTGGGGAACAGGGCAGGCCTGGGGGCAGGGAGGGCCAGGGCCACCCTCCTCCCTCGATTCAGGCTGCACTTGTGTGTGAAGTAGCCACCTGCCCTGCCTCACTCCCCGTCGGCCCCTTGTTTGGACTTAGTGCCTGCCTGCTTGGCAGCCTGAGGGGTCAGGAGAAGCCCCCCACCTGGCTCAGTACTCCCCAGGGGCAGCCCTCTTGATGGGGCCGAGCGGGGAATAAGTCCTCATCCTGGCTCCAGGGGCTGTGCTGGGGGTAAGAAGGGGTCCTGGGAGGGTCCTATCTTGTGATCCTGCTCTCCCCACTCCCACCAATGAGGGAGGGCCTGTTGGGGTAAGGGATTCAGGAAGTTCCTTCTCTGAAGCAGTGACTGATCCAGGGGGTGCCCATGACTGCTTTTCTGGGACTCAGATGGCAACAAGCCCACCCTCCAACCTGGCCAACCCCTCACACGGGTGGGCCCCCCACCCCCTTTGGTGCTAACAGCTCTCCACCAGGTGGTGTGAGGGCGGGGGGCGGCCAGCAGAGGGGGCTCTGCGTTCAGATGAGTGTGGGGTCACTGCTGAAAGAGCAGCTCCCCTTCAGGCTCCCCACTTTGTGCCTTTAGTAAACACTGTGCTTTGTACCCGCTTGTCCTGTCTCTTTGGAGTGGGTCTGGAGTTGATTCAATCCAGTGGGTTGCTTTCTGGATGGATACAGAGTTCGAATGCCCCCAGTGGGGGTGAACAAAGTGCGATTCGGAGAGGAGGGAGCAAGCCGGTTCCTCCCATCTCCCCAGAACGGCCCCAGGGAAACCTGGCGGTTCAGCGAGCTTTACTCAGGGGGCCCGGTGCTGATGGGGGGGGTGTTGTCCTTCGCGGCCACAAGGTGGCGCTGTAGCCACGCTAGTCTCACCCCCTCAGAGCCGGCTGAGCTGGATGATGACGGGATTGGGTTGTTCATAAACCAAGTCTACTGTTCTTAGCTGCTGATTTTGAACACCCTCCACCTAGGCTACCCCTGGCTGGGGTGGGGGGCATTCTTCTCCTGTCCCCCACCCCCAACTCTAGTGGCGACCTCTTCAGATTGTCCCCCCTCCCTAAGTGGGCTCAGACCTGGCAAGGCCAGCCCCTCTGCTCTCTGACTTAGCTTCTCTAGGATGACAGGCTCCCTAGTAAGAGTCTGGGGAATGAGGACTCATGTGAACCGGTCTGGAAGGAGGCAGGCACACAGGACACTGGGTGGAGCCAAGAACACGGCTTTTACTCCCTGCTCTGGCCAGATAATGAGGCTGCGGTTCCCCCGCCTCACAGTTCCTGAGGGTCTGTCTCTGCTCCAAGATCCTGGGACTGTATGATCTCGCCCATGATGGGGAGATGGGCTTGGGGTGGCAAGGGGTGCAGCGGCAGCTTCTTGAACTCCATGTGTCTGGTGGGGAGGGAGGAGAGGGTCTTTTAGGGCTTTGCCTAGATCTCCCTCCACTTCCCAGTCTCTTCAGGCAGAGATCAAAATGGGTTCCCCCTCATGGGGCCCTGAGAGGCTGACGGGACCTAATTTTAAAAAAGAAAATCCCAGGATGAAAATGGTTAAGAGGGCAATTTCCTCTGTACAGAACAGGAGATCAAATCAACTTTGGAGCAATTAATGTGTGAGGGGAGAGAAGGAAAAGGGGCCAGGAGCGTGGGTGCTGATGACACTTGGCTGGCAGAGGTTGCAGGATTAATCTCAAAGTCAGATGGAGCAGAAGATGACCTTGTTGTGTGTTTGAGCCTGGCACGGGCACCTCCTTCCAGCTTTAGACCCCACCTCACTGCCAGGGGTCTGCCCATGTCCCTGTCATTCTCTCCCAAGGACAAGCCCTGGACTCTGGCTGGGAGCTACCTGACAGGTTCAGGTGTAGGCTGTATAGGCACTAGAGGGGGTCGGGGTCTGGGAAGAACTCTGAAGACTAGTCCTTTGGGCAATTGAGAACTCCCCAACCCCATATGTTCTTCTTTATCTTGAGGATTCACTCAGTGGAGTGAAAAGTTTCCCATCATCTTCCTTATGCAGCCCTTCAACACCACCTTATTAGCCCCATCCACCTGCCTCCTGACTTTCTGCCCCTGGGTTCCTTGGGAAGCAGGGTCTGGTGGCCCAATGAACAGGACTGGGGGGTGTGAGGGGAGTTTCGCCCACAAGAGGGCACCAAAGGGTCAGGAGCTGGCAGTTGTCAATGGGGTTTGGAGGTAAAGGTGTGGGTTGAGAGGGGTAGCTTCAGCTTAACCGTATATTCAAAACTGTCTGCCCTAGACCCTGCAGTCTGGCCGGTCCGGTGAAGGCAGGCAGAGGTGCCACCTCCAGCATTTCAACGAGCCACCAGGAAGGCATTTGTGTATCTGAGACAGGTCTGCATAGACCTTGCTTATCTGGTGGCTGGAAAGGATCAGGCCAACAGCTTCCTGGTTGGTAAATGAGAAGGGAATGCATTCTTCATCCACACTCTTTTTTTTTTGGTAGAAAACACCTTTCCAGACTTCAGGTCCATGATAGGGAAATGACTTTTTAAAAGGCGGAGTGGGTGAGTGGGCAGTGTGAAAGCAGAGATGGACCAGTCCAACACCCTCATTCCACCGAGGAAGCCCCCAAGACCTTGAGGATGAACAAGAGAGTGAGAAGGGAGTGTCTTCAGAAGGGTGGGGGTGGACTGTGGGCCCTGCTGAGGCCAGGCCGTGGGTGGCATCGGCTCTCTGTTCCTTAGTACCTACCTCCTCCGCTGCCCCAGATGTCCAACCTCCTCCAAGGCCTGTCCACCATGTGCAGGCCAGAGCTGTCTGGGAAGCCAGAACTGCAGCAAAACCTGGGATGAGAGAAGCAGAACCTCAGAACAATGCCCTTGGAATGTCGCAAGTTTCCAGCATCCACTGTTCCTTTAAATCACAGGTTCTTCCTTTACTGTTTGGAGCCTTTGACTTGGATGAGAATCTCATACATACTGTGAATCCTCCCCACCCACCCTGCACAGCTGCCTCCAAAGAATGAGCCCCACATGTAACACTCCTGCCCCGAGTCCTTGCTCCCTGCCCCTCCAAGACACCTGGAGCAGCCAGAAAGAGCCTCTTCAATTCACCTCATGTTCCCCACCCCCTGGGACCCCCATCTCTTAGGGTCCAGCCCCCATCCTCCTCTCAGGCTCCTCCAGACTCATTTTTTCCTTTGCTCTCTCTTTTCTGAGGGGGCAGTGGAATTTATACAATATTTAAGCAGCCAGAGCCAAGTCCGGGAAGATATTATTAATGTAAAAGGGACGGCTGCAAATGCTTTTGGACCTGGTTACAATTAGAGGGTGATTTTTCTAAAGGTCAATGAATTCAGATAATATCCACAGGGGGGAGAGAAATTTAATACCTTTTTAGTGAATTAATTAATTATAATATTATATCGGCTTGGGGTTCTTTTCCAGAGTGATTAAGGGAGCGATCTGTCTTCTGTGAGGCTGGGGAGAGGCGCCTGCTGCCAGTGAGGACCCTGTCTTGGGGCTCGGGATAGGGGCCCTTCCCTCTCCAGTGTGGCCAGGGAGCTGGGGGTCTCGGGCAGCAGAGGAGGCTGGTAGGCCTCAGCCTGGGTGAGGGCAGGTGCAGGGACTGGCAGTGCCCTCTCCCCTCAGCTGGTGCCCCAAGGCCGGCCCTCCTGCTGCCTTGCCCCTGAGCCTCCACCACGGCCTCCTGCCTTACACTGGGGGAAACCACGGCCGCAGGATTCGGGAGCTTGACCTGAGCCCCGCTATGAGTCAGGACAGACCGGAGTGGCAGAGCTGCCTGGAAATAACAAGAAGACGCCCTCCCCACCCCGCAAGCCAGACTTTCTAGAAACTTCTCCACTGGCCTGTGAAGTTCCCCCTTGCCAATGGAGGCTCTGCTTATAAAATGGAAGTGTCCCAGGAGTGCTAGTGAGTCCCACTGCCGCAAGGCCAGTGAGGAAGTAGCTGAGATTTCTGTCCCTGGAGGGACCTGAAGGTGCCTGGGGAAAGGTACCTCTCACTGGCTTGGCCATTCATTCATGCGTTCAATCATTCATTCATTCAACAAACATCTGTGGCACACCCGTCTTGTGCCATCTAAGGCAGAGCAAAATCGCCCTTTTTGAAGCCCCGCCCACCTCATCTTGAGCCTCAGCAGCTCCTCTGAACAATAGGGGTGGGCTGAGGAGACCTATGGTTTCCTTCAACTCAGATAATAGTCCTCACCTCCACCTGGGGGCAGCAGAACAGCTGGGAGGGAGTGGTCATTCAGTCGTGGGTGCCTGCACACCCTGAGCACCCGCTCTGAGCCAGCTGGGGCCGGGTGCAGGAGGTGCTTGGTGGATAAAGAGCAGCCAGTCCCAGGGTCAGGTGGAGGACAAGCCGTGAGAAGGGCAGGGGGATTTAGCGAGGGTGGTTAAAAAGGGGAGAGGAGATGTGCAGCTGAGCTAGGAGAGGGAGAGGCCTTCCAGCCCCAGGGCACAGAGTGTGTGAAGGCCCATGGGTGAAAGGGCTGCTGGGACCCGAAGGGGATGCGTGGGCCCAGGGTGGTGCCTGGGAGACTTTCACGAGGCCACAGGTTCTGGGTTCCGAAAGGCAGGGAGCAGCAGCGCCACGCCGGCCTGCGTGTGAATGCGAGCTCTGCCACTCTGCCACGGGGTGGGGCTCTGCGCCTCGTTTCCCCTCCCGGGATGGGGGGTTTCAGTATCTGCCTCCCGGGGTGGCTGTGGGAATTAAAAGAACTTAACGGAAGTGCTAGGCACAGCATGGCACTCAAGATTTGGCTCTGGACATCTTCCAGGTGGCCCTCAGGGGTGAGGGGACCAGGGGTCTGTCTGCCCCTGGCTGTGCCCTTAATTTCTTTCCTTGCCCAAGGCGGGGGGGTCCAGCAGAAGCCCCGGCCTGGGGACCTTTCTGGGGCAAGAGGAGGTCAGCGTTTTTCTCCTTTCCTTGCTCGGTCCCTTCTCCCTCTTTGTCGCCCTCAGCCCCGGCTGCCCCCAGCCCCTCCCCCACTCTCTCCCTTTCCATGTGTGGCGGCCGGGGAGGGCCTTCCCACTGTACTATCTTTGGGCCCTAAATTAAAATTGATGACATCTTGAAATGAGCAGTGAGGGTAATTTTGCTTCTGAGCCGGGATGCTAATGAGGCCCCTTAATGGTGCGAATGCTGAGCTGACGGGTCGTGTGTCACGCGCAGCGGCTAGGGGGGTAATGGCCGCGGTAAGTGCCGGTAATTACACCCTGTCTCGCTGTGTTTTGGCAGTCCTGGTGGGAGCGCTGGGGCTCGGTCACCGCCAGCGGGGGCACCCCCACCCGCCACGGGCCTGACAGCCAGAGATGCCCCCTCAGCCCCGCCGGGCTCCTCAGATCCAGCCCCACCTAAGATGAGGAGCCTGGAGTGCAGCCCCCACACGTGCACGACCACGCGTACCCACGCACGCGCCCCCACACGCGGGGCAGGTCGACACACACTCAGGCTCACCCGCTATGCTCCCTCACACACACACACTCCTCACCCCGTGAACACACACGGCCTCAGGCTCACGCTCACACGTGCACGCACACGTGTCCTCACGGCGTGCGTGAGCACCAAGCACCTGCTGCGTTTCGGTCTGCGGCCTCTAACCCTCAGACTTCCGAGGTAGGCGGCGCGGCTCTCACCGCCTGACGCAGACACAGAGACAGGGCCTCGGGAGAGGAAGCGATTCGCCCGCGGCCCCACGGAGGCGGGGGTGGGAGTCGGTCCGTCCTGCTTCGCCGTCGTGCACCCTCCTCGTCTCCTCTGTGTGCACTCGCATACGCACGTGTACCTCTCAATGTGCCGGCACACGCAGGTCACAGCTCTCCTCTGCACACCCCAGTACACACGCCAGTGCACTGCAAGTGTTCACCTGTGCACCGCTGACACATGCACGGTGTGCTTAGCATGCCCACACATATAAACACATGCGTGTACATGCTCAGATCCCATAATGTCCACAGTCCACGCACACACCGCGCACTGGTCACGTAGCCACTCCAGGCTCCAACATCTCATCTCTACAGGAGGGGGAATGCGTTCTCCTCCACTGCCCTCGCTGGCATTTAACTGTGAAGGCAGAAAGACAGCCACACGGAGCCTTGTGACGTGCCCTTGCACAACCTCTGCAGAAATACACACTGGGCGCACGCGCAGGCTTTGCACATGTGTGCATACGCTGACATGTGCACACTCGTGCTGTGGAAGCTGTGGGTTTGTGCGACATGCAGCCACTAGACACGTCTCTGCACATGCGCTATGCCCCCGCAGCAGGCGTTCACACACAGCGCCTGCGCAGAGCCCCGAGTGTACACGCCCCTGGAGCTGGAACCACCGCAAGGCCCGCGGGCACCTGTCACGTGTAGGTCCTCCCACCTCTGAACCGTTTCTCAGACTGCGATTGCAGTGAAAGTATGGGCTTCGAGTTCGCCTCCGTCCTTGGCCTGGGTCCATCACTTTACTTGCTGTGTGACCTTGGGCAAGTAACTTAACCTCTGTGTCTCATTTTCTTCCTCTGTGAAATGGGGGTAATAGTGTACCCACTTCACAGAGGTGTTGGGAGGGTTCAGTGAGTGAACAGATGTAAAGCACTGGGTTCCCGGCACAGGGCAACGCCCCGGTGAAGGGGAGGCAAGGATGCACGTCAGGCTGTGACACGCTCTGAGGAGTGGGCAGTGGAAGGTCGAAGAGGGAGTGACCACCGAGGGCTTAGATGGTTCAGGAGGACTTCCTGGCAGAAGAGAGACTTTAGGCTAGGCCTTGAGAAGAACTACAGCCACTGTTCAGTGAGCACCTACTCTGTGCTGGGCCCTGCACTAGACACTTTGTGTGACCAACCCTCTGAGTCCTCTGTGACACGCCCCCAACCGCCTGGAGGTGGGTACTACGGTGTCCACCTTATGGACAAGGAGAAAAAGGTGCAGAGAGACTTGGAAACTTGTCCAAGGACAGGGAGGGCATAGATAAAAGGAGAGGAGGGCACAGGAATTCCAGGTGGGAAAGCAGCATGTGTCAGAAATACAGCAACAGATGGGAAAACACCCCAGAGGGCTCTCCTTGATACACTGTAACTGTTTCCAGATAATGAGAAGGGGCGAGCATCTGGAGGGGCGTTCTGACCTAATTGCTGTGTTTCTTGCAGAGACACCAGGGATGTTGGGGGTGGGGCGGTGCGGCACAGCCCACAGCATGCTGGGCCAGGGGCGGAAGCTGTCCACCTCCACCTCCCCCGCCGCCCCCACCAAGGACCCTCCAGCGAGGGAAGGGGCAGGTCGTCATGAGCTCACAGCCCCGGAGACCAGGCCTGGCTCTCTGGGAAAGGACCAGAAAAGGACTCAGGAGGGCAAGAAACTGTGGGAGGAGGTGGTGAGGGCGGTGAGCAAATCCCTGCCCATCCCACCTTGGAGCCAGCATGGCCACACCCCAGGGGCTACTTCCTTGGGACCCCTCAAGTAGCAATAAGCCAGTTATGAGGGCCCCCAAGGCTCTCCACAAACACAGCGTAATGTCTCATGCCCATTAAATTGCCCAGGGTCTGCCAAGCTGGTCCACGCACCATTCTCAGAGAGACCATGGATGGTTTTTCCCCAGCGTTTGCACGAGCTCTTCCCATTTGCAGTAAACTTGTTGATGCCCAACCACCACCAGTGCCCTCCTCCACGAAGCTCTGGGTTCCAGGCTTGTGGGGGCCCCTTCGCCCTGTATTTGCCTCATCCAGTCAGGTGATAGCGGTTTGGTTTATGACCCTGTCCCTGACCCTCTGCAGGTTCCTCCTCCTCATCTGTCCCCAATCTACTAGGCCACCTGTCCACCCTCCCCCGCACCCCGACCTCTGAAGCCAGTGCTCTAGACTCAGAGTTGCTGGTCCCCCAACACAGGTGCCTTCGGCCTTGCCTTGGCTCACACTGATCTCTGCCTGGTCCTTCTCCCTGCATCTCAGTGTGCCCCAGCCCCGCCGCCCAGAGACCCAGCTGGGACGGAGGCCACAGTCCCACGAACAGCCTCTGGCCACCATGGAGACAGAGCGTGGCAGGGCAGGGAGAGAATAGGCGTGGGCTTCTGAGGCCCTCAGATGTGGGTTGGCACCCCCACTCCTCCTGTTTTTGGTGATAGGAACTTGCGGAAGTCCTCCCCTGTCTCTCTGTGCCTTTGTTTTTTCTTCTTCTGTCAGGGTCAAGGGGTGTGGAGGCGGCCCAACTCACCAGGGCTGAGGGCACCCCGGGGATTGGTGCATACAGCCCCTGGCCGGTGGCAGGCAGGGGAGGGGGTGTCCACTGTGGGGGATCATATCACTTATTGTCCAGATCGGCAGTGAGAGTGGACGAGGGCACTGTGAGTAACTGCAGCAGAGCAAGAGGTGAAGACTCAGACTGTCCCAGAGAAGCAACCTGTGTGGTCACTAGTTCGATACTCAGGGTCGGTCCCCTTTCTGCCCACACCTCCGCCAGGGTGGGCTGGGGCATCTGTGTGCCTCCATGGGCCAGCTGGGCCTGGCCACCTGGGGGCCTGCTCAGAGGCCACATGAGCTGGGGGCGGGGGGGGGGGGGGGAGGCACCCAAAGGTCACACCCAGGGGCAGAATCTCAGGAGGGGACATGACACCCTGCAGACAAGGAAGGTGGCGCTGTGGGGAGTAGCTCCCTAGGCCAACAGTGGAGAGGAAACCTGAGGGGTGGGAAGGAGGGATGGGGGACCCCACCCCCCAAGATGCTTTCCTGGAAGTCCCCACAAGCTCCGCCGCTGGAAGCATGATGCCGCCCACACAGAGCGCGGGCTTGCCCGACCGGCGGTCCGGTCCTCGGAGTGCTTCCCGGGCACTGGCTCCTCCGCCGCCGCGAGCAGCCCGGGTGTGCGGGCGGCGCTGTCTGATCCCAGTTCACAGAGGAGAAGCCGAGGCCGGAGAGCTGAGGCGTAACTCGTCGGAGGCCGCATAGCTAGAAGGGCAGAGCCCCGGTCCGAACCCAGGAGCTGAACCCAGCTGCGAAGCTGGGGCTGGGCCAACGGCTCCCTGGGGGCGGGCAGGTCCTCCCCACTCCGGGTTTAGTCCCGAACGTCGTGACAATGGGGAAATCCTTCAGGAGGCGGCGGACGAGCAGGAAGCAGCGTGGCTTGCAGTGAGGCCTGGTTCGAGTCCGGCCTCATCCCGGTAGACTCCTCGCCCACAACGAGCCCGTGGCTTCACCAGGAAAACGCCTGTCCTGTTGGCTGTCCGGGCCCCAGACGCTGAGCTGCGGAAGGTGAGCAGCGCGAGCTGGGTGTTTCGTGGATGCTGGCACTCGCTCCTCTCACCCTCCACGCTGGGCCAGCCCTGGGGTCCCCTCACCCCAAGGAGGCCAAGACCCAAGGCTCCAGGGGGTTACCCAGCAAGGGCTCCCTGAGCAACACACAGAGAAGCCAATACTTTTTAAAAATTGGTATTTATTAGTTTGAGAGAGAGAGAGAGAAACCCTGATTTGTTGTTCCACTTACTCATGTATTCATTGGTTGGTTGCTTCTTGCATGTGCCCTGACCAGAGACCGCAACCTTGGCTATTGGGATGACGCTCCAACCAACTGTGCTACCTGGCCAGTGCAGAGACAGTACTTTTGAGAAAAAAAGCTTTTATTGTGAGGTCAGCTGTCAAGGAGACTGAAAGCAAGACTCAAAGTGTCCCTCCTGCCCTGACCGGTGTGCAGTGCGCAGTGTGGGGTGCGGGGGTCGTCCCCCAAAGCAAAAGGTTGCCAGTTCGATTCCGAGTTGGGGTGTGCATGCAGGAGGCAACCAACTGATGTTTCTCTCTCACATGATGTTTCTCTCCCCTTCTCTCTAAAAATAAGTGAATAAGTAAGTAAATAAATAAAAATCTTTTAAACCCCCCCAAAACTGTCTCCCGGGTCTTCCCAATCCAGGGTTCGGGGCAAGACTCAGGGGTTTCAGCCCTGGGTCTCCCGGGACAATGGACTCCTCACCTCCGGAAGGGGGTCCCATGTTCGGTCGCAGTCACATCCCGGTCCTTTGGTTCCATGGGGTGGGTTGCAGGGGAGTGTTAAGGGCCCACCAGTGTTACCAGTCAGTGGTGTGTCCCAGGTTAATCTTTGGTTTCAGGTCTTGTTAGAAGCAGGAGGGGGCCGGTTGGAGCTGGTTCTGTGGTTCTAGTAGCACACATTGCCATTCTGATGTGGGCTAGGAATTTTGAAAGAAAACTTCAGGGTTCCGATCTAAGACGCTCAAAGGGTCAAAGTTGTTATTTAGATTGTTATCAGAAAAGGGTACCTGGCTTTAGGCCAGGGCAGGTGGGCCACCCCAGCTGACCCCCTCCAGGGCCAGGGTGGGCTCAGGGGCTGGGCCGGGGTGGGGGCTGCACCCACCACAGGCCCCTCGGGTGCCTTAGCTGGAAGATTCTAGAAAAGGGGAAGGGGAGGAGGGAGGCTGCTTCCTAATAAGCAATTAGTGTCTGCTACGTGGCTAATCATGTGGTTCTGTGTAATTAAGAAGCTTATTAGTGCTGTGTCAATTAAGGTTTAATTAGTCCCTTCTTCAGAGAAGCCTGAAAGACCCTCATGCTGGAAGCTTCTGGAATGGAAGGTGGCAGTGGGGGGTGAGGAGGTGGAGGCAAGGCGGGACAACCCAGGCAATGGGAGAGCCCCACTTCCTCTTGTACCCCATCCAGTTCTGGGACCAGTGATTTGGTGACCTTTGGCCCCACTCCCACCGGCTCTGGTCCTGGAGATTTGAGGGTCTCTCCATCACCAGGAATTGTTCATCCAAGGGCGATGATACCTTGCACAGCTCCCATGAAGGGGCCCTTAAGGCATTGATCCCCATTCTCCACACCTGCTTTAGGGTAACTTCAATGGCTCCCCCTAAAGGAGGTGAGGAGACAGGGCCTAGAGAGGTTAAACAACACACCCAAGGTCACCCAGCTGGTTAGGTGGCAGACCTGGGACTCAACACCAGGAATGCCAGATTCTTTCTTGCTTTTCTCTCCTCTGCCCCTCACCTGGGCACCCCACTTTCCTCTGCTACTCAGTCCTGATCTGGCCTGGTGGCGGGGAGCAGAGCCTCGCCATGCTGCTCACCGCGCAGCAGGCAGAGGCCGCAGGTGGGCGCAGCGTGCTGGGCCGCAGGGCGCCATCTGCTCGGGGCTAGTCAGGTTTGGAACGTCACACCCGGTGGTTTTCCTTTCACCCTTCAGCTCCGGGCCAGCTGTTGCCTGAGGCCCTTCCATCCCGGCCACCTGGCCTCCGTCTTCCCAGAGGACCTCCATCTCCTTTGCAGGGCTGCTTTGCTTCCTCTGGGGCAGTAACTGCTCAGAATCCTGTGGCCCTCAACTCCCCACGCCCTGTTTAAAAATGTGAACAGTTTTATTGAAATAGAATTTGTAAATTATAAAGTAAGTGTGCAGTGCAATGGTTTTTAGCATGTTTACAGAGTTGTTTGCCATCACCATAATCTAATTTTAGGACATTTCCTCACCCCAAACCAGAAGCCCATGCCCGTCGGCAGTCACACCCGCTCCGCCCTCCACCCCGCCGCAGCCCTGGGCAGTCACTAGTCTGCTGGTGTCTCTGCAGACGTATCCGCTCTGGACATTCACACAGAGGGGATCGCGCCGCATGTGATCTTTCGTGGCTGGCTTCTTCCACTGAGCATAATCTTTTCTTCACTCCTGTTACTGTACCAAGTGACACCGTGATGGATGTCGTTGGACGTCAGACTTTCGAGCACCTGTTGAAGAAGTTCTTTAGGGTAAATTCCTAGAAGTGAGATTGCTGAGACAAAAGACGAGGCTCATGTTTTGATGCAGAGCAATGTCTCCGACTCAGAGCAATGCAGACAGCAGGAGGTGGGCTGAGGTCACCTTCCCACCAGACTTCCTCTGCCAGGTGTGACAGGGTGGCATTTCTGGGCTGTGGCAGGGAGTGAGGACCCTGCCCCATGCTTGGATGGAGACACTCAGTATCATCCATCTAGGGAACAGAGTCGTCATTTCATTTTAACAACCCTTTCTAGTCCTGTTTTGGAAGCCAGACCCTGGGCTAGATCCGGAGGTGGGGAGAGAAATAAGACGAACCCTTGCCCTCAGGCTGCCCACAGTTTAGTGGGAGAGGAGACAAGTGACCAGGAGCGTAGGGAAAAAGGTGGTGAGGGCAGGAGGCTCCTGGGAACACGGCCCGGCCACTGGAAGTGTTCGATTGGAGCTCTGCCTCCCCTCCCCCACCTCCCGGGAGCGGGAGAAGCTGGAAGGCCCAGTGGGGGAGGGGAGGTAAGGAGATTTGGCTTGAGGAGGAGAGGAAATGAAACCGAACGGAGATAATTGTTCCCGTTTGACAACTTTTTCTAATTAGGGACCAATTATGTCCTCGGGTACCTAATTGGGGTCCTGGTAGATTCTCTAATTTGCTAGGTAATTACTGGACAGTAATTCTACTACGATGAAATTGGGGGAAGAAACATGTTATTACGACATTTTGGTTTTCACCATCCCGGAGGGCTTGCCCTAGAAGACAAGCTAGGTGACCTGAGCTGCCCCTTCTGCTCCCAACCCCCACCCCTCACTGCCCCTTTCCTTCCCCTGCCGGGTGCCCCTCACGGGTCTCCTTCCTGGTCCCTGAGCTCCGGGAGCCTGCAATCGGGTTGGAAACCATCACCAACACCACAAGGGTACAGGGTCTTCTGTATTTTTGCCGTTGTAGCACCCAGCCAGCTTCTGGTCACAGAGAATCACTCTGTGTCAGGAAACTGTCCCAGGACACATGCACAAACACACACACACACACACACACACACACACACACACACACACACAGATTTATTTTACTCCGAGGCCCAAACACACAGACGCCACTGTTATCTCTGCTTCACAGGTGGGAAACTGAGGTACCAAGAAGTTAAGTAACATGAAGGAATTTAATGCAAGGAAATTAGCCAGACGTGATTGAAGGGTTTGTGTTGGAGCGCGGCTGCCGCGGCGCTGTTTGCAGGCCGGGCGCCAGTCAGCAGTGGAGCCAGGGCAGGAGGCTGCAGTCTGGCTCTCGGGCCGGGTGCCCAGGCATGACGCCGCCCTTTCTGCCTCAGTTTCCCTCTGTGAAATCACTTCTTTTCCATTTATTAAAATTGCTTTATTGCAGCGCAGCTGACATTTATTGCACATATTTGAAGTACACACTTCGATAAGCTTTGCTTATGTTTCCACTCACAAAACCGTCACCTCAATCAAGATAGTGAACGAGTGCATCCGAAGGTCCCTTGTGATCCTCTGTAACCCCCCCTGCTCCCCCCACCTCCAACCCTAGGCAGCCACTGATCTGCTTTCTGTCACTATAGGTCAATTTGCATTTCCTAACATTTAACCCAAATGAAATCATACATTCTGCAGCCTACTTCCCCCCTCTGGCTTCTTTCAGAATGGATAATTATTTTGAGATTCATCTATGTGTTGGAAGCATTACTATTTCATTCCTTTTTATTGCTGAGTAATATTCCATTGTGTGGATGTACCACAAGTCGTTCATCCCGTCACCTTTTTAAAAAAGATTTCATTTATTTATTTTTAGAGGAGGGGAGGGAAGGAGAAAGAGAAGAGGACAGACCTGCAACCCAGGCTCGTGTCCTGACCTGGAATTGAAACAGCGACCTTTCACCTTGCGAGATGATGTCCAACCAACTGAGCCACACCTGTCAGAGTTACCCCTTCACCTTTTGATGGACATTGGGTTGCTTAGAAGTTTGGCTGTTGTAGTGGTATCTCATTGTGGGTTTAATTTTCATTTCCCTAGTGAGTAATGATGTTGAGCACCTTTTCATATTTTTATTTGCCACCGGTATTTTTTCTTTGGTGAAACATCTGTTCAAATCTTTTGCCCATTTTTAAAATTGGGTTGCTTGTCTTCTTTTTAATGAGTTTTGAGAGTTCCTTGTATATTCAACATAGAAGCCCTTTATCATATATGTGATTTGCAAGTGTTTTATACAAGTCCGTGTCTTATCTCTTTATTTTCTTAACAAAATCTTTTGAAGAGCAGATCTTAATTTTGATGAAGTTAAATGTATCAATTTTTTCTTTTATGTTTTGTACGTTTTTGCTTGCCATATATTTTTAAGATTTTATTTATTTTATTTTTAAAGAGAGGGGAAGGGAAGGAGAGAGGGTGAGAAACACCAGTGTGTGGTTGCCTCTTACACGCCCCCTACTGGGGACCTAGCCCTCAACCCAGGCATGTGCCCTGACTGGGAATCAAACCTGGGACGCTTTGCTTCACAGGCCCTTGCTCAATCCACTGAGCTATACTAGCCAGGGCTGTTTGTTATATTAAAGAAATATTTACCAAATCCAAAGTCTCAAAGATTTTTCACCTATATTTTCTTCTAGAATTTTTATAGTTTTAGAGTTTACATTTAGGCTTATCATGCATTTTGAATTAAGTTTTAAATATAGTGCAAGATATGGGTCAAGTTTATTTTTTTACAGATGGATATCCAGATTGTTCCAGTCTCACTTGTTGAAAAACTGATTATTACCTTGGCACCTTGGAAATTTGAATTGCCTTCCCATCTTTGTTGAAAATAAATTGATCATATATGTGTGCGCCTATTTCTGGATTTTCTATTCTGTTCCATTGACCTATTTGTCTATCCATTGTATTAATTTGTCTGTCTTGATTACTATACATTTATAAATCAGATAGTGCAAGTTCTCCAAATTGTTCTTTTTTCAAAGTTGTTTTGGCTATCATAGGCCATTTGTCTCTCTGCATGAATTTTAGAGTCAGCCTGGCAGTTTCTCCACAAAAGCCTGCTGGAGTTTTGACTGGGATTACACTGAACCTGCAGATCAAACTGGGGAGAACCGACGTTTGAACAGTGCTGAGTTTTCTGACCCATGAACACAATCCATCTTTTCATTTCTTCTATTATTTCTCTCAGCGAAGCATTTTAATTTTTCAGTGTGCCAGTCTTGCACATCCTTTATCAGATTTAGCGCTGAGTATTCCACAGTTTTCAATGACATTACAAGTGCTTCTCTGGTGATTTTGGACTAACTGGAGGTTTCATCAATTGCATTGATCTTTCTTAAGGAATCAATTTTTGGTTTCATTCATTTTCTCTTGTTTTCTATTTCACTGATTTCTGTCATAATCTTTATTATTTTCTTTCTTCTGCTTATTTTGGGTTTCACTTGCTTTTTCTTTTCCTAGTTTCTTTAGGTGGAAGTTTCAATCATTGATTTAAAAATCTTTCTTTGTTCTTGATAAAGGCATTTGGTGGAATTAATTGCCCTCTGAGAACTGTGGTAGCTGTATTTTACCCATTTTAACACATGCTTTTGTTTTCATTCGTTCAGAACGTTTCCTGGATTGTGGTGGTGATGAGGGTAGAAAGCCGTGAAGGGGCCTCCCTCCCTGCCTCCCTGGGCTGGGAGCTGGTTCCCAGCGGCCTGCCCTGCTCTGTACTCCGCTGTCTGCCTCCGAGCCTTCGGCACCAGCCCTGTCAGCCCAGGCTGGCCCGGGAGGGAGCAGCAACTCTGACTCCCAGCACTGGGTGGGGCCCCACTGAAGAGCCACCGAGTGGGAACATTTTCCAGGATGAACCCACTGAGGGTTCATCATGGGACACTCAGGAGTGTGCAGACACAGGTGGGCAGTCATTCGGGGACTTCATTCCAGACCTGGGATGTCAGCAGGCTGTATGCAAATGACCTCCGGTGGTGTTCACTCTTCCTCGGGGGAAAGAGGTCTGAGCGGGGCCATGGTGTCTGCCCTTTGCCCATTTGTCCTCGGATTCATTCCTTGCCCTTCCTCTGTTATGAGTCACAGGGACAGTGGCCCTTGCAGCCTGCGTTTCTCGGGCTCCTATGTCAGCCAGCGTCCATCTGTGTTCAGCCAGTGGAGGCACGGGAGGGAGATGGTAGGACAGAAGGAAGGGAGAGGCCACGGTGTTTGTGTTCCTGATCCTCCCTCTTTGCCTTGGGTGGCCTCAGAAGCAGTTGCGTCCTCTCTGTGGCTCCTGCTCTCCCAGTCAGCCCTCTTTCCCCGCGCAGCTCCTGCGAGGCAGGCAGCCCCTGCAGTGCTTCAGCTCCCTCCACGAGGTCCTGGCTGCTGGGCTCTGACAACAGACCTCCTCCTGTTTCCTGTCCATCCATTCCCAGTGCTGCTAATCCCCGGGATGCCTCACCATCCCACTGGCTCCTCAGCTCTTCCACTGGGAAGCCAATTAATTCCCTGCACTAAACCCATTCCCTGCATTAACGCCACCTCCACCTCCCCAACACACACCACAGTTTGGAACTCTGTAAATTTGCCCAACTGGTCCAACTCATAGAGCCATCATTCAAAATGGAGTGGCTCCTTTGGTTAGAGTTTTAGGACAAGACCCCAAGAGACGCTGGATGTCTTCATGACTCAGCCACCCATCCCTGGTCCAACCGGGCATGGTCAAGTTCAGGGCAGCCACACCCTGTCCAGCTTCTAGGGGCACCATTCACAGAGAGCCAGTGCGGATAGTGGCCCCTGAAGTTTTTCCACGGGAGGCCCTTCTCTGAGCAGCAAGTGTGTTCCCTCAATGTCCTGGCAAGATTGGATGGTAACTTCTAGTAGAAAGAACCACGCAGGGCCTCTCTCCTTGCGGGGATGAGGTATGTCTTCAGAATCTGTTCTTATTTCGTCTACTCAGCAACCTCTCCCTGCTTCTTCTGAAACAATACGCCTGCTTCGGAGGGAACTGTTCCTCTTTCCTCCATGTGGTTCTGATGAGGCTGTCGATCACCCCCAGCCTGCGACAATTTAGAGGGTTGGACATTCGACCCAAGAGAACCATCCGGAGTCCTAGGATTGATAAACCGTGGGAGTCTCTTTTCCCGCGTGGGTTGCTGGCGCCTCTGATTCCCCTGTGCCTCACTCTCTCCCCATCCCCCAGTACGGAGGGGCTCTGTCTGCAGTCAGGGACATGGAGGCCGGAGGCCGGCACACAGGAGCCGGGGCTGAGGCAGAAGGAAGGAGAGCGAGACTCCTGGTGGCACTGGATTCCCAGCTCCCACTGAGTGCTGAGGACTTCTTTTAATTTTACGAATGCCAGAGTGTTCCTTCTAACTATGAGAACTGATTTTTTTTTTTTTTTTTTGCTTAAGTTTGTTTGCAGAGGATTTCTATTGCTAGCGTGGTAGACATAGAGATCTCTGAATTCTTTGCTGGGAAAGTGAGAATTTGGGGCAAACTCTCTACTCCCCTCACAGAACAACTAATGCTAAGAGAAGGGAAGTAGATCAGTTAGTAGTTTTCTTTTCCAGTTTGAGAAATATTTGGCATACATCGCTGTATAAATTTAAGACACATAGCATGATGTTTTAACTTATACCTATTATAAAATGATTATAAGTTTAGCTAACACACAGCATCTCACATAGATACAATAAAAAGAAAAGAAAGAAGAAAGGAAAAAAATTCTCTATGTGATGAGAACTCTTTGGATTTACTCCCTGAACAGCTCTCCTATGCAGCACACAGCGGCCTTGGCACTGGCCATTGTGCCTGCATCACTCCCTAGGGTTCGTTTGTCCTCCGCCTGCAAGTTTGTACCAGTTGGGCCACCATCTTCGCCTCCCCTCCCCCACCCTCTGTCTCTGGTAACCACAAGTCTGATCCCTCTCTCTTAAGATTCCACATATAGCCCTGGCTGGCATAGCTCAGTGGATTGAGCGCGGGCCTGCGAACCAGAGTATCGAGGTTCGATTCCCAGTCAGGGCACATGCCTGGGTTGCAGGCCAGTTCCCAGCAGGGGATGCGTGAGAGGCAACCATACATTGATGTTTCTCTCCCACTCTTTCTCCTTCCCTTCCCCTCTCTCGAAAAAATAAATAAATAAAATATTTAAAAAAAAAAGATTCCACATATAAGTGAGATCACACAGTATTTGTCTCTGTCTGTCTTATTTCACTTAACATAATGCCTTCAGGGTCCACCCATGTTGTTGCAAATGACAGGATTCCCTCACTTTTATTGCTGAATAATATTCCATTGTATATACATATATATTTCAACTTCTTTATTCATTTATCCATTGATGGTCACAGGCTGTTTTCATGTCTTGGCTTATAAGTAATGCTGCACTGAACATTTAGGTACAGATATCTTTTCTTTCCTTTTTAAAAATTTTGTTTATTTGTTTTTAGAGAGAGGGGAGGGAGGGAGAAAAGCATCCATGTGTGAGAGATACACTGACTGGTTGACCTGGCCTGTCACCCAGGCATGTCCTCTGACCAGGAATCGAACTAGTGACCCTTTGGTTCACAGGCCAACGCTCAGTCCACTGAGCCACACCAGCCAGGGCTGGTATCTTTTCAAGTTACTGTTTCTGTTTCCTGCAGATATGTTTCCAGAAGTGGAACTGTTGGGTCACATGGTAGCCCCATTTTTAACCTTTTGAGGAATCTCCACACTGTTTTCCACAGTGGCTGCACCGATGTACAATCCCGGCAGGTCTGCCCTAGGGTCCCCTTTTCTCCACATCCTCTCCAGCATTTATTTCTTGTCTTTTTGATGATAGCTGTTCTACCAGGTATGAGATGGTAACTCATTTTGGTTCCATTCACATTTCCTTAAAGACCAATGGTGTGGAGCATCTTCTCATGTACCTGTTGGTCTTTTTAATATCTTCTTTGGAAAAATGTCTATTTGGATCTTTTGCCCACAGTTTCTGGGGGTCAGGAATTTGGACATAGCTGAGATGGGCGGGTCTGGTTCAGGGTCTCTCGTGAGGCTGCAGTCGAAATGCTGGCCAGAGCTGCGGTCGTCAGCTTGACGAAACTGGAGCATCTGCTCCCGAAGTGGCTCCCTCAGGTGGTAGCAAGTCTGTGCTGGCCAGGAGCAGAGGGGCTCGGCTCCTTGAATGGACACCTCTCCAGAGGGCTGTCCGAGTGTCCTCACACTATTGGCAGCTGACTTCCCCCAGAATGAGTGATTCAAGAGACCAAGGTGGGAGCCCCCGTGTCCATGTGACCTGGCCTTGGAGTTCCACACATCTGGGAAGCTGGCTACCGTGCTTACTACGAACCAGGCTCTACCGCTCATTCAATCTTCACGCAGTCACTGCTGGGAATAGGTATGACATTTCTATCATCTGCCAGCACCTGTGTGGTTGGGATCATGATCCCCATTCTACAGATGAGGAAATTGAGTTGGACCAGTGAACTCACGTTTTCAGGATGGCATCTCCACGGAGGCACCCTGGACCCTGGGTCTTCTGGCTGCAACACCTGAGCTTGTCTCACTTTTCCGCGCTGCTTCCTAGAAAGCAGGATGTGCCCTGGGCCGGGAGTCAGGGTCCCGGGTTCCAACCTAGACGGTCCACTGAAGTTGCAGTCACTTCCTGTAGCAGACAGTGTTGAGCGCCTGCCTGTATATTCGTTAGGACTGTACCGTTACAAGTTCACTTCTCTCCCACATAGACACGTTCGGAGCTGGTGGGACGGAGCCGGGGCAGTGCTCGGCTCCTCGAGGTTCTCAGCAGTGCCAGGTGCTCCCTTCCAGCTCACGGTCCTGCCAGGCCCCTGCTGCCATGGGGGCATCGCGCTCTCAGCAGTGAATGGAGGAAACAACAGGGGGGGGGGGCGGACCTCCCGGCCAGTGAGCGAGCACGAAGGGCGCAGACCTTCGAGTCCCCTCGAGCTTGGCAATGACCGGCCGTAGCTCTGGCCAGCATCCTGACTGCAGCCAACCCCACAGGGGACCCCGAACCAGCCCCGCCCAGCTCAGCCACGTCCACATTCCTGACCCACGGAAACTGTGAAAGAATAAATGCCCATTGTTGTTTGAAGCTCTTAGGTTTGGATTTTTATTTGGTTTCATATAGATAATAAATACAGTATTTGTTCACTAAATATTAGTTTTCTCCTTTCTGGCAAGACCCTTCTCTCCCCGACCTGACTCTCACTGCCCCACAGATGCCGTCCGTGAGGTGTTAGGATGTGTGTGTGCCCTCCTGCGTGACAGGCTCTGTGTGAGCCAGAGGAGGGAGGGGTTCGGCGCGGCCACCCTCACAGGCACCAACACCCCATGTCCTCCTCAGGGCACAAGCTGTCATCCAGGTGTGATGTAAAAGAGAGCATGACAAACCAGGTATTCAGAGGGCCACGTTCTCATCCAGCCGGGGTACTAACCAGACCTTGGCGGAGTCGCTGTCCCTCTGGGCCTGAGTTTCTTCTTAATAGGACAGCCCTGACTGATGCGGCACAGTGGATTGAGTGCCGGCCTGAAAACCAAAGGGCTGCCGGTTCGATTCCCAGTCAACGTACTTGCCTGGGTTGCAGGCTGGGTCCCGAGTAAGGGGCATGCAAGAGGCAACCACACATTAATGTTTCTCTCTTCCTCTTCCCCTCTCTCCAGAATTAAAATCTTAAAAAAAAAAACAAAAAAACAGTAGGAGGGTATTGGATAATCCCCTTGCTTCCTTCCCATTCTCACATGTGAGTCAGGAATATACACTGTATATCTTTTTCTTGAAGGGCAGCACTTCACACGTAAACTGCACACATCACAACCATACAGCTCAGGATGTTTTTACATGCTGAACACATTTATCTAACCAGCACCCGATGAGGAAGCAGAAGCTTGCCTGCACCTTAGAAGTCCTGCGTACCGCTCTCCCTTACGGTAATAATGGGGAACAGTAACTGACTAGCAACACCATGGACTGGTTTCTCCCATCTTTGTATTTTGTGTAGAAAGAGTCATACAGTCGGCTGTTCTGCGTTTGGCCTCCCTACTCAGGCTCGAGTCTGTGAGGTTCATCCCTGCTGCCCTGTGCGTTTGCTGCATACCATTCTGTCCTGTGAATGTTTATCCGGTGCCACCACTGACGGGCGGCCGGGTGTCCTTTCGGGGGCTGTTAGAGCAGCGCTGCTGTGAACATTCTAGCCCGTGCCTTTCGGAGCATGCGCGCGCACATGCCTGCTTCGTACATAACTAGCAGGGAACGGCCGGGCTGTGTTGTATGAGGACGTCCACTGTAGAGGATTTGGCCGATGGAGACCCATCCACTGACACTGCCGGCACTGGGGTATGAGGCTTCCAGGGGCCCAGAGCCCTCACGAGGTGGGGAAGGCTGCACCTGGACGCAAGAAGCTGGGCTCCGCCACCCGGAGGGTGGGTGGCAGTAGGAAGGCGGTGACAGTGACACCTCAGGAGTGGAGTTAGAGGAGGGAGTTGCAGCCTATCAGGAGTGTGGCCAGCTCTTGCTTCTCTCCTCAGCTAAGCAGATAGAGGAGGCAGAGGTGCCCACTCCACACCCAGGTGACTCTAACAGGACTGAGGCTGAAACCCCTCTTCTCTCTGTGGGATTTGTCCCTGTGTTGTCCTTACACTGAGTGGGAACTGCTCAACCCCTTTGACTGGCCCGTGGTGGTAGAGTCCAGGGGCTCCCCTGGAGAGGAGGTAGGGAAAGGCTGCGGCAGACCCTCTGGTGGCCCCCCACAGCGAGCCAAGCTGGGTCTGGCCGCCAGCCACTGCACACCCACACCGGGTCACCGGGGCCTGCCTGCCTCCTCTTGGCGTAGTGGTGACGCGCTCTCTCACTGACCTCTGCCAGTATCTCCATCCCCTGGCCTCCATCACAGCCCAATCAGCCGTGAGTGCCAGAAAACTGATGCTCCTCTGGGAACAGCCCTCAGCCAGGAACGGTGGGTTTGGTGTATAAACATTGCAGCCCCTTCGGAGGCACCCGTCCTCCAGGACTGAGTGCCGGCCGTTAGCGGTGACCCATTTGATGCCCTGCTCTAGATTTCCTCCCAGCCTCACTCCCCCTCCCTACTGACGTTTCCTGGGACCCCTTCCTGGACAGCCTGGTCACAGCCTGGTCTAAGGCGGCTTCTGGGGGAGCCCAACCTAAGGCCACATGTGACCCAGTCTGGACAAGGATATAAGGAGACCTGCTGGGAGCTTCTGGAAACGTTTCCTCCACTCTGGTAAAAGGTACAGGAGAAGCCCTGTCTAACCCACCTTTTGTTCTGGGTCAAAACTGTGTGTGCGCTTGAGGGCTGGGGCTTCAGTAGCCACTTTGTGACCAGGAGGGGAGACAAGGACCACACGCTGAGGGTGACAGAGCTGAAGGATGACATCTTTGACTCTCCCCATCAGCTCGGGGTCACCTACCTCTGCACTTCTTGTTAAGGAGATGATACATGTCCTCACAGATTAAGCCACCTTTACTTGGGTTGTCTGCGAGACCCATCAATTACCATACAGACCTGGTCCCAGAGGTGCAGCTGTTGGAATCGACATCCCCACACTATGCGCTACCACCCTGAAGCTCCCAATCCGTGGCCCCGCAGAAGGGCTAAGAGGCAGGCCTGGGGTGCAGTGGAGGCAGAGGGGGGCAGCAGGCTTGAACTCCAGAGGTGGCTGAGAACCAAGGGTCCCAGAAGGGAGAGGGACATGTGGGCAGCGGCTGCCTGGGGTCCCAAGGACAGGGGGTGGAGAGGGCGAGAAGGCACATCCCCCATTAATCTGGTCAGGGTGAGCGTTGTTATTGTTATTATTATGAAGTATCTCAAGGCTCACACTCGTCCTGGCCTGGCCAGGCCCCACTAATGGCCCCATAAATCCCAGCCATAAAGAGTAATGGGGGGAGACAAATGAGATAATTAGGAATAAATCTCGCCGAGGTCTCTATTCAGCAGCGTCCCTGGAACTGGCCAATCTTCCGAGCCATTAGCCGGGCCCCTAATTAATGCCAAGCCGCCCAGCGCTGGGGAGGCTCCAGGCCTGGGAGGGACCCAGGCTTGGGGCACCACGGCCCTCTGCCGGTGACCTTGGGAGGAGCTGGGGGACATCCGCCCGCTTTGCTCGTCCGTCTCCAGGGCCTTAGGGATGCATGGCCTGCACCTTCCCGACTGCCTCCCTTTCTTCATCTCACTCTGCCCCCACCCACCTTCCATCTCCATCTCCCACTTGTCAGTCACTGCCAGCATCCCTGGGCCATGGAAGGTCAAAATTGTGGGGCCACCTGCAAAAACCCTCTACCACCTTTCCTCCCTGCCACCCATCAACCTCAGGGCAGCGACCCCAACTACACCCCCTGCCCTAGAACCGTCCTTGAACAGCGGCACCTGCCCCCCAACTGCCGTGGTCCATTCCACGTGGGACATTTCTCACCATTAGGGTGGTCTCTCCTGCCTGGAGCTGGGAGCTCCCTCCTTGTTATGTCTGTTTCTTGGTCTTACGTCTAGCTGGAGCCTGAGAATGAGCCTTGCTCTCTTCCCAAACTGCAGGTGGCTGACGGCCATTGCCCTGACGTCTCTTCTCCAGCCAAACGCCCTGAGCTGTACTCAGCTTGAGGCTCCAGGCAGCCCTCCCCAACCCAGGCACCCGCTCCGGACCACCCGTGGTAGTCTGACCCCACAGTGACCTCTGTTGCTTTAGTCTGCCAGCCGTCCCCCCACCTTTGTTATGGCACCCCTACTTCTTTGGGGAGCTTTCCTCCCCTGATTCCACATGGTTCTGGAGGGCCAGTCAAGAAGCCCATCGGCCTGGCCATAGAGGCCTGGCCCATTGTAGCTCTTTATCTGCTGGCATGGTGACTGGCCCAGGGATGAGCCTTAGCCCCTTTCCTGGACCCCTGGGGTGGCAAAACTGAGAAGTGCCAGGTAGACACGGCATGTGAATACACCCCCTTGCTCCCAGCTCCACCACCTGCCTGCAGTAGGAAGGAAGGAGTTTGTAAGCCAGGGAGAGGCAGCCACGGAGACGGCAGGAATCCTGGGTATCGAGGCTGCTACAGGGTCAGGGGAAGGTAGTGAAACCAGGTGAGGGGCAAGGAAGGCTGGGAAGGGGCTTTCCTCTGGAGGAGAAGGAAGGTGAGGGAATGGCTGGGGTGATTATCTGCTGCCCCATGCGTGGCCTGAGGTTCCTGTCCCTGCCTTGTCCCCAGCCCTTTTTGCACAGGGCCAGTCCTGAGAGCTGCCATGTCCACTCTGCCTTCCTGCTTCTCAATAATGCGGAGTGTCTGCAGCAAGTGTCCAGAGGGCCTCCAGGAGCAGCCCTCAGCTCCCGGGTTTGGGGGGTACTGGTGAAGGCCCCCAAGCATGGCTGGCTGCATGCAATCCAGCTTCAGGCTGCTTAGAGGGTGGTAGAGCCTGCAGCTTGCTTTGCCGGCTCTGGGTAGGAGCACAGAGAATGTCGGGGAGGAGATGTGCCCACGTGAGGCAGAAGCTGGAGGAGGCAGAGGGGCGGGCGGACCACTCCCTTCACAAGCTGCCCTGGGCTCAGCTACTTGCTCGGTCACGGGGCAAAATCCCTTGGAGCTGGCACACAAGATCACCCAGTGCTCACTGGCAGACCGGGCCAAGGACAACTCCATTTGGCCTCCCCGCCTTCTCCTCCCATGCGTGGTGATTAATGCCCGTTTTGGGTTAGACCTGAGGGTGGCCCTTCAAGACGTCTCTTGGGTGACAGGGGTGGGTCTGGGGCTCCATAGATGAAAGAAAACCAGAGCGGCAGCCTATTTCCCCGGACATGTGGCCACCACCAGATCGCCAGTGTCACTGCTGTTCCATTGTACACATAAGGAAACTGAGGCCAGAGAGGGGAAGGGCTTTCCCTAAGGACCAAGGCAGGGCCAGGGCTGGAACTGGCTGAGACCAGCGGTTGGAAAGCAGAGATTGAGAGTCACCAAAGGGCCATGGAGTGGAGATAAAGGGTCTAGAACGAGGGCTTGCTCTGGAAGGATATCTGGACAGGGCTGGAGGTGGCCTTCAAGACAAATGCCATTTGCTTCCCAGCAGGAAGTAGGGCCACCTGGGTGAGGTGGGGACATCGTGGAAGGCAGGGCAGGCCTGACGTGAGGGGAAGTGAACACAGGTCTCATATGTGCATGTGTGCTGTGTGAGCGTGTGCATGCCATTTTGTGGAACGTATGTGAACATGCGACTGTAAGAAAAGTCTGTATGTAGGTGAATGACTTGCATGTGTGAATATGTGTGTGTGGACATCTGAGTGTGTCTGTGTATATGAGTGTGCGAGTATGTCTGAGTGTGTGTGTCTGTCAGGGGGTGGGGGGTGGCTGGCTGAATCCTGCCCCTGTCCCGCCCCCACCCCGCTTAGCCTCTCAGGTTTCAGCCACTGTCCTTTAGAGAACAGGCGGGCAGGAGCCTGCAGCAGGAAACCGCTATTTGGATTGCAGAGGCGCCTCTTCCTGTCCCCGCGGAGGGCAGGGGGCCAGGGAGGGGGCCTTCCTGCCCACCTGGACCAGACCTCTGGTTGGTGGAGCACCCCTGCCTCACATCCCTCGTGGTCTGGCCTGGCTCAGCCCCTCGGACCCCAGGCTTGGGGAGGAAGACCTGAGGTGGAGCCCCCCCACCGTTGTCCGTCCTCTTCAGGACACAGAAGCTGCCTGAGGCCCTGGCGGCAGACTGGCACACCTTCGCCACGGGCGACTGGGCAACCCATCCAGGTCACAAATGCAGGCGCTGAGGCCCAGCAATCCCACTTTCAGAAACATTCTAAATAGAGCTCGCTCGTGCCAAAGGACACGTCTGGAACCGTGTTTATAACAGGGACATAAGTGGGGGAGACTAAATGGGAGCCAGGGACTGGATCGCAGCTCACCCCTCGGTGGAGCCCTGAGAAGGGAGATCCCCAAGACTGATGGTCACACAAATATGTGTACAGGATTTTGTAAAAAAAGAAAGAAAAGGAAGAAAGAAATGCAAATGTTCATCTATGCACAGATTAGACTTGAATCTTGTACTCTGGTCATGCAATTAACTAAGCAAATAATTGAGGTAGATAAACAAATAAACAAACATTGGGGGCCTGAGAAGATGGGGCTTCTCTCCTGGATTTGCTCCTATGTGACCCTGGGCAGGTCCCTTTCTCACCGTGTCCTGAGTTTCCTGTGTGGTCCCAGAGGTTGGAGAGCCCGTTGGCGGAGCGAGGCCTGTGCTCCAGTGTGTGGGGGTGGGCGGGCAGGAGAGGTGTGGCAGTGCGGGAGTCCCTCTCTGCGCCTCATGTTACCTCCCACTGCTGTAATTGCAGCCCACTGCCAAGACCATGAGCTACTCCTCCTACGACATTCCTTAAGAGAGTTAGGATTTCAACCGGCCCTTTTTCTGAGCTCCCTCCTTCCTTCCAGAATCCCTCCAGACCACTGCAGACTTCGTTCCCAGAAGCAGGGCCCACCAATTTCCCATAAGGTCTCCTCCACTTTAAAGGCCTCCTTCATCCACGTCTTCTCCTCGGGGGAATCCGAGTCCAGCCATGAGACATCCTCTCACTCACTCAGCCTGAGCCCCTCCAGCTTCCTCTAGGTCACGGACTGGGTGGAGGAGGCTCCGCCCAGCCAGCCCTCCCCCCCCTCAGAGTCGGCCATCCCCAGGATAGCCCTGCAGCGCTCAGGCCTGCCCCTGGCCTGCACACCAAGGGCAGTGGACACACGGCCTCCGAGGCTTCTGCCATTCTGGACAGTATCTTCTTCCTCAAGCCCCCTGGATTGAGGATGACTGAACCGGGCCATGCGACCCTGCGCAGGCTGTACCTGCCTCCCAGGAGCAAGCCCCAGCTGTGCAGGGACCAGGGTTGCCCCTCCCCAGTCATGGCTCTGCCACTGAAATAGGTGCCACCCTGCGCCGGGGAGCCATCACTGGGAAGGGCTTCAAGAAGCTGGAGTCAGCAGGAGATTAATTAATCAAAACCTGAACACATCTGTTGTTAATTAAGTCTATGCCAAGGGTTAACTCTTCTCTTTCTGGACTTCCCTTCTCTTTGGCGGGAATAGGGGAATAATGGTGAGGAGTCGATGCCCCCCTTCCTTCCTCCCCTCGCTGAGAAGCACGGACGAGGGAGGGAAAAGGGAAGGGGCCCCAGAGGGCAGGGAAGCCTCATCCACTTGGGCGCTTTGTAGGGGGTTTGTGGGGACTGTTTGCTTTTTCACATTCGCAGTCCATGGACGTTACTCGTGAGTCCTGAGGAAATCTGAAATGAACAAATACCTTTATTTACAGCAACAAATAGAACAGCCCCTCTCCATTCCTTCCCTCGCCCCTTCCAGTCTTTTCTATACCGTTCCCCCCTCCCGCCCTGTCCCAGGTCCAAGCCCAGCCCTGCTTTGCGCTGGGGTCACTACATGGGTCAGCACCCCACCCCCAAAAGCCCAGGAAAGGAGACCAGGGAGGGGCTTGGCTGCGGGCAGGGTGGGGTGTCTCTTTTCACATTTTGCTGTGCTCTACGCCCCGGGCGGCAGCGGGGGGGGGGGGAGGGGGGCGGGCACCGGGAGCAGAGAGGTAGAGAAGCGCGCAGCTCCGCCTCCCCACGTTCCTGCCCCTCCCCCAGCTTTCACAGTGTTCCGCGGCCCTGGCAGCTGGGCCAGGAGCGGTTCCCACTCTAACCCTCTCCTCCCAGGTCCTCGGTAACCAGCAGGAGGACGGGCTCTCTGCAGTGGGCCGAGCTCCCGTGACTGAGGTGTCCTCCGGGGCGCCCCCCTTCACACCGGGCTGGGTTCTGAGAGGTCACTGGGTGGAGGAGGGAGGACCAAGGGGAGGGGGCTGATCAAGCTTTGTGTGGCAGCCCCTGGGCCGGCTCCCCTAGGACGACCCTGCGGAACCCGGCGAGTCAGGAGGAGAAGCACAGCCCGCAGCACTCCATGCAGATCTCCAGGCAGTCGGCGGACTCGCAGCAGGCGTCCAGGATGCCGCAGTCCAGGTCGCAGGGCAGGTCGCAGTCGGCGCACTCGCCGGAGCCGCAGCAGCAGCAGCAGAGGCACGAGTCCTCGGAGCTGCAGGAGCCGCAGGTGGCGCAGTCCAGGACGATGTTGCACAGCGTCAGGAACTCGCAGAACAGGCAGGACAGGATGCAGTGGACGCAGCAGTCTGCGGTGGGCGGGCAGAGGGAGCAGGGTGAGACGCCCTGGGGCAGGGGACCCGGCCCCAGCGCCTTCACTGAGTGCTCAGCAGCAAGCGAGCTCAGTAGCTCCGTGAAGTGGGGACTGTGAGGAGCCCTCCTAGGGCACCGCGAGTGACTCACACACACCTGTGTGGTAACCGGCAGAGTGAGGGTTCAGCCCTGGCAGTCTGGATCCTGAGCCCCTGAACCTGGCCCTCCTTAGTCATTTCAAGTGCTGGGCATGAATTAAACTCACTTAAACTCGCAACAACTCCATGAGATGGGGCTACTATTAGCCTCCCTCTACAGATCAAGAAACTGGGGCAGAGAAGTCAGTCACTCCAAAAGGTAACCAGAATCCTCCCACCGGCTAACCTCTGCCAGGGCAACTGCTTCCCCACTGCCTCTCCGGTCCCCACCCTGCACCTCTGGCCACCCACCCCCCACACAGCAGGGCCCCTTGGACAGCTTTGGTGGGACTCTGCGTCTCCCTCCAGTGGCTTCTGCCTCACTGGGAGTAAAACCTAAAAAGCTCAGAGTGGCCTCCATGGCCCTCTGGGATCCGGTTCCCCCTTCACCACCTCATCACTGCTATGGCTTCTGGTCTCGAAAGCACCCCCCCACCTCACTCCCAGCCTGGAATGCTCTTGCTCCAGGTACACTCTCTGCCCCCTCCCACCTCCTTCATTACCCAGATGCCACACTCATTAATAACGTAACCTGCCCGTCCCTGCGCAGCACCCCCGCCCCTCGCCCTGGCCTCCTTTGCCTGTCTGCACGAGGACTCAGCACCTTCCACGGCACTACACAGCTTTCTCCTCCCACTAAAATGTAAGCGTCACAAGGACAGGCATCTTTGTCTGTTTGGGTCACTGATATAGTGTCCCTAGAACAGTGGCCAATACGTTGTAGGTGCTGGGTAAATAAATGGTAAGTGACTTAATACATAAACTCTGGGCACCCAGCTAGTAAGTCATGGAGCTGGGACCCGAACCGAGGCAGGCTGGCTCTGGAGTTCACACCTGGAAAGGCTCAATGTGCTGCCAGGATGCTGAGCTGGTACCCATGCCAGGGGCCGGGCCAAGGGCAGAGTGTCCAGCCCGCGCGCCCCCCTCCCCCCCGTAGGTGAGGCCTGGGCGCAGGCTGCTGGTCCTGTGGGAGCCTCACCTTGTGCCAGAGGGTGACTCCCCAACCCTTTCTGGAGTGGGGCTCTACAGCTGGGACCTCTGCAATCTGTCTGCAATCTGGATCAGGGTGTTGCCTTCCTGCCCCCTGAGCTCCCACCACTTCTCACCTTGAACTTTATCATCTGGACACACTAGCCATTTCTCACCTCTACGCTAATGCCCTCATGGCTAGATCCTCCTACTCAACACTTAAGCCTTGCTCAGATTCCTCCAGAGCCTTCCCAGACTTGCCTCCTCGGCTTTCTGGGCTGGAGTGGGTGTCCCCTGTGTTCTCATAATACCCTGTGTGTGGCTTCATCACTATGTTTATCACAACATATGGTGATTACCTGCTGTGTCTCTCTCCTGAGAGCTTCAGGAGGCCATGGACTGGGTACTCAGCACACAGCACAGTGCCCACTACGCTTCAAGTGAATGAATACCTCTTTCATAAATTAACAGGGCAGAATCTGCTCTGCAGGGTGGGAAAGTTTATGAATACATATGTGCAAATGTGTGTGCTGAATCCTGTTTGCAGAGGACCAGGCCAGAGTCCCCTAACATGGACAGGAATCACTTAAAAATTCTGGGGTAAAGGTCAAGCACCACTGAGCCACAGGCAGACGAGACCCATGCTGAACTGATGCCTGGCGGGGCGGGGCAGCTGGTTGCCCAGCATGGCCCCGCAGAGGGTCTCTGTGTTACAGGAACAGCATCTGGTGTGTCTGAGTCTGCTGACCTCCCACTGCACCTTGCAGCCCCTGCCCCACCCCCAGCTAAGCATGTGATGGCGCATCGTTTTGTTCTGCTCTCACTAAATGGATGGTTCAGTCATTGAGGAAAATTTCCAGAAACAGGGTGGCTTAAGCTGGATCAGCCCAGATGGCTCTATTCCTCATTACAGAAACTCTGGGAGAACAGGGATGAAAAGGGGTTGGCCTTGAGGAGGCAGATATACCTCAGTTTACCCAGTAACCTTTGCAAAGTTCTCAGACTTGAGTCTTGCGTCAGACACCCTGGGAGTCTTGTTAAATCTCGGCTCCTACCTCACCCAGAGGCTCAGGTTCGGTGGGGCAGAGGCTGCACTCGCGACCAGAAGCCTGGTGAGGATGCTGCTGCCGGGTCATGCCTTGAGGAAGCTGGCTTTGGGGGCCCCTCCGAGGGAGAAGCAGGGCACTTACCTTCCTGCGCCTGGAGAGGGATCTGGGAGGCAGCAGACTTGGTGCTGCCCTTGCTCTTCTTACTGCCCTGGCTGGCGAGAGACGGGTGAGCCTGCAACTTCCGGTGGGCCTTGGGGCCACCCAGGGCACCGTTCCCCGCTCGCCTGGCACCGCCCGGCTCCGAGGGGTGGCCAGAGCCATTTGCCAGTAGTGGGGTGCAGCCCAAGGTGTTCCCCTGAGGCTGGCCTGGAGAGATGACCAGAAAGGGTGATGGGGGCAAGGTGGAGGGCTGCCTGACTGTGCTCTACTCCTGCCTGCTTTGTTCTTACGCACCCCACAGTTCACCTTCTGGATTTGTATTCTGCAGATGAGGAAACCGAGACGCAGAGAGCAGAACGGACTTGCCCAGGGGCACACCAGGAAATATCGGCAGGGTCGGGCCTGCTCCTCACCCCGGCTCTCGGGCCAGTGCTCATTCAAGGAAAAACAGAAGTGCAAGAGGGGCTCAGAGCCTTGGATCCCACCTTCTTACCCCACATGAAATCCATTCTCCTGCTCTTGGGGTCCTGGGATTTTGGCAAGAGTGGTGGCAGTTGAGGGGAGGGACAGGGATAGTTCGGCTGGGGTGGGGAGGACAGCAGCGAAGCAGTTAACCTTCACTTCAGCCGCTGCCAAGCCCCCAGCTGTTTTTGCCCTTCGTGTGCTGGGTGAGTTATTAGAAACATCTGTTTGGAGATGAATGCCTGGCTCTGGAATCCAGGGGCTCCGTGCTGCAGCCCCTCTATCTCCTGCTCCTCCACGCCCCTGCCCTGGCAGCCTCTGTGGGGCCCCTGGGGTCTGGGTGAGGAGGGAGAGAAGAAGGCAGGCGAGAGGGAGAGCCCTGAGGTTGGAACCCCCGCAGCCTCTGTGAGTCCCCATCCCAGACCGAGGAACCAGACTTCAGTTTTGTCAGTGAGGTGCAGGGAAGCTGGCCCTGGAGAGCTCCCCAAACACCCACTACTTTCCTTCACCTCACTCAGGTTTGCTCGTGTGAAAGGCACAGTTCTACTCAGGAGACATGGGGCAGGTGTGTGTGAGTTGGGTGAGGAGACTGAGAAGGGGACATGGAGGGCCCTGGGGCCCCGCAGCTGCCCAGAGTGAGACCTGGGCAGGAGCCTGGGACCCTGAGGGGCTCTGTAAATAGGGGGAACTTCCATCTCTTGGGTATGGACCCCCAGCTCCTTCCAGGCCTGGCCTCTGTGTTTGAACTGTGGTAGCAGGAGATGGGGGAGGGGTGCCTGGAGACTGAGGAAGGTGGGGGGCAGCCTCAGTGCCATGCCCGAGGGGCTGGGCTGCTGCTGGGCCACTGGGTACTTACTGCATGCCAGCCGCTGGGCTAAGCCTTTGACCTGCTAATTATTCTCTCACCGGATCCTCTCAGTATACCTAGGGGGCTGCATCCTCCCTCACGGATGAGGAAACTGCATCCCAGAGAGGTTCAGTGACTTGTCCAAGGTCCATAGCTGGTGTCGGAGGTAGACCAGCTTAGAGGCTAAGAGCTAAGACTCAGAGGCCAGAGAGGTAAGGAATGGGCCGAGGTTGGGAGACAAGGGACTGAGAAATAAGCTGCTACTATTACAACAATCATTACACTCACAACTAGCAGTTTACATGTTTTGAGCTGTTACTGGTGCCAGACAGTGCAGAGAGCTTCATGTGTAGTAATGTCTTCAAGCATCACAATAGATCTATTATTAGGTCCATTTAACAGATGACAAAACTGAGGCCCAAGGAGGCTACAACTTGCCAAGTTTCCACAACTGAAAAAGGCAGGGGTGGTGTGGGGTAGAGATTGGAATAAGGAACAGAGGACAGGTGGGGAGTCAGGGGACAGCGGGAGACAGGCCTCTGGAGAGGCTCCACGCCGGAAGCCTTCTCCCCTGAGGCGTGGCTGGTGCCTGCATCTGGGTAAACAGGGTAAGGCCACGGGAAGCCGCCAGGCCTGAATCATCACGACCCACCTCTTGGCCCCATGAGGGTGACTGGGCTGAATCCCTGGCCAACCTCAGTGCCCCCTGCCCTGCTGCCTAAACAAGGCACAGAGACCAGAGGGCGGGCTTGTGTGGTGAGCTGAAGGCCTGGGGGGTGTGGGCAGACACAAAGCTTGCCTGTGGCCATAGCTGAGAAGTGACCGTGGGGACTGAGTCACAGAGCAAACACTTAAGGCCCCCAGACACAGGAGTGACTGTCCAACTCCCACCCAGGCCCCTCTTCTGCGGCCACTGTGCTGACCTCTTTCTCTCAGTGCTGCCCGTGGGCGTGTCTGGAGGAGGCTGAGGGCAGTGTGCTACCAGGGTTTAGTAACCCTGACTTCCAGAGAGTCCAACTTCGCCCCAGATGCCCTGCCTGAGGGCGGCTCCCTGCTCAGCGTGCCAGCCGGGCAGAAAGGCACAGGAAAGAGCCCTGGGTCAGGAGACCATAGTCCCCCAGCTCAAGTCCAGGGTGAGTAGGTCTCTTTGTCTCAGTTTCCTCATCTGTAAAATGGGTTTCGTGGTAGCTACGCTGCCTCGCTGCAGGCTGATTTACAGAGCACGTGGGGTCATTCGGGGAAGGAACGTTGTAAAGTCCAACTGTGTCTACAGATTTGAGGTGTCTTATTAGTAGTTACAAAACAATTCTGACTGCCCCTTCCGTGCTTCTGAGGGTGAGGGTGGAGAATTCTCTCCCTCCCAGGACCTCCTTGGGGACCTGGAGCCAAGCTTAGGAATGGAGCTGAATTCTGCCCCTTTCTGCCGTGGGGAGGAGTGTCTCCTTTCTTCTGCCCTGGACGCCCTGAAGGGTGGTGCCGTGCCAGCCCGTTCCCCAGTCCCCCGCTCTCTTCCTGAGGGGAGGGCACCCCTTCCCATACAGCCTCACACTTTCTCGTCCTGAACCATGTTGCCTGGAGCCCGTGCACACTCACTTTGAACCAATTTTATACTAATCATTTTGTACATGGAGACCTTCTCCCCAGACAGAAAGGACAGTGACAATGTCACGTGCCTCTCCACTGCCCACACCTCCAGGTCCTGGCCCTGTGCTAGGTCCTCAAGGGCACCCACTGCAGTTTCGCAAGCCCATCTCAATTGGATTCCCCAGTGCAACCCCTACTTGTTACCACCCCAACCCTCTGGGCCTCTAGGACTCACGTGTCACAGCTTCTGTGGGGACATCGAGGTCAGTGCTGTCCAGGACCTGGGGGGCCCCAGGGTCATTGCCTTGGGGCATGGAGGGTGCCGCCTCCTCCAGGAAGCCCTCTTCCAGCACTACCTCCACAGGGTGAGTGGGTCCTGTTCCTACCTCCAGCCCAGGCAGGAGGGGTGGGGTCTGGGCTAGGGGAAAAAGCAGACGGCCGCGGTAGTTTCCTGGCACCCTCTTGCTTGCCTTGCCCTGGTCCCCTTGCTGCAGCCCAAAATGCCTTGAGCCCTCATTCTTGGTCTCTTCGTACAGTTACCCAGACTTTACCCTATCTGGCAAGAGTGCCAGACTCCAAAATAGACTCCCAAACCACAGCGTGTGAGTGAGCAAGGGTGTGTGTGTGTGTGCCTGCGCACGCGTGTGCCTGCGTGCGTGTGCGGTGTCAGGAGGGGAAGGAGAAACATGGTGCAGGAAAGAACAGATGGGTGGTCAGCGATGCAGCGGCAGGGACAGGCGCCGAGAGTGACAGCGGGGGGAAGAATCAAAGGGACAGTGGAAGGTAGAAGCAAAGAGAGATGGAGCATGAGAAGGGGGGGGGGTGCTGGGCATGGAAGGGGACAGTCCCAGAAAGCCAGTGACAGACAGCGCGGGACAGGAGAGACTCAGCAGGAGAGTGAGAGTTAGCGATGGGGAGAAAGATAAAGACAGGGGCAGAGGCAGAGGCGAAGAGAGGCAAACATGATACAGACAGAGCGAGAGAGAGACAGACAGTGAGAAATTGGGTCGGGGAGAGAGGATGATAGCGAGAAAAAGAGTCAGAGGAAGCCTGGGGTGAGGCGAAGGCTGAGGCCTGGGGCGGAGGGGCTCTGGGCCGGAGGGGAGACAGGGAGAGGGCAGAGGCTGGGAAGAGGCGGCCGCAGCCACATGTAATTACAGTGACCAACTCAGCCCGCGCTGCATGGTGGGCGGAAGGAAGGAACGGAGCCACCTTCAAACCCACAGCTCCCGGGGCGGCAGGACTCGGATTTGGGCCCCCTGGGCCCAGGGGGAAGGTTAGGGGGATGGGCGGTGGAGGAGGGAGGCAGAAAGCGCCCGGTTCCCACACCCCCAGTCACTGGGCGTGGGAAGGCAGCGGCGAGACAGGGAGCAGGAGGGTGAAAGTAGGGGTCGCAGGGCCAAGGGCGAGGTTGGGCAATGAGAGGGTGCGGGGTGCAGTCTGAACCTCTCCATCAGACCTCAGGCGTGCAGTCAGGGTGACAGGGGCCTCAACCAGGTGTCCCCACATGCCATATTGGGAGAGACACAGAGACAAGACACTCAGAGGGACCCAGACACCAAAAGGGCACAGGGGGAGGAGAGGGTCTCAGGGAGACAGAAAGGACGGGAAACCCGCACCGTGAACACCCTCAGCTGCACACACGCACCACAGAGACTGGGAGAGAGGCCTGCAGAGGGACAGAGAGAGGCCGACTGGAGTTGGAAATAGAAACGAGTCGGCGATGAAGGACAGAGGACCTTACATGTGGGGCCCTTCTCTAAGCTGTCTCCAAATGGTGGGGCGGGAACAAGAGAGGAGGGAGGTCATGAAGGTTGGGCACTCAGGTCGAAGGGATGGGGTGTCTTGAAGGAGGGCACGATCCCTGGGCTCAGCTGCTTCCCGGGGCCCTGAGCATCCCTCTGCGGCTTCTGACCCGCAGAGACCCCTGTGCAATCTTTGTTCCAAAGACCCTGGTCTCCCATGACCAGGAGGACAGGGACCCCAGAGGCCCCAGGTGAGTAGCACCCAGAGCAGCAGGCTGAGCAGACATGCTCATGCCTGCCCAAAGAAGCCACAGCTCTTCCAAGGAGGCAGGAGCCAGGTTGGGAGGTGGAAGGGGCTGGGGCTCCTGCGACTTCCGGAGGACACCGGAGTTAGGTGTTGAGAACCTCTCATGGTGCCCATCGGGGCTCCATGGAAACAGGGTGGGTTCCCTCCAGCCCTGCCGTGCTTTGTGCCTGTGGAGAGGGGGGCTGGGCATGGTCACCGCCTGGGTTAAGGAGAAAGAAGTCAATGGCTTTTGGAAAAGATCACAAAGCTGGGAAGGGGGGTGGGGGCCAGGCAAGCGGAGATGACACCCGGGGAGGAGTGATGCCAGATGGGGCTCTCCTAGTCTGCAGCAGATTGCACAAGAGTTTCAGGGCTAAGACCCAGGTTGCAAGTGAGGGAGGGAGGGAGGCTGAGGGCTTGGGTCCTAACTCCCTGGAAAGAAGTGAGCCTGCCCAGCTCCAGCCTGAACTGGGATGAGAGGAAAAGGCCTGAGGGAGAAGCTGTAAGACACAGCCCGGGGTTGCACCAGTTACCAGCGTGGGCAAGTTACGGAGACCTGGGTCACCCTGTGTGAGGAGGGGGCTCCCCAACACTCGTGTCTTGGGGTTTCAGAGAGGAATGACATGCTCAGCAGTGTCCTGGCCTGCAGGGGCCATTCGGGAACCCTTCCCATTTACCTACCCACCTGCCTGCCCTCCCTTCCTCCTCCTTTCCTGTGATGGTAGGTTCAACATTTACTAAGCAGCTACAATACATCTGTAACGTCAAGCACTGGTAGACCAGATAAGACAGGTCGCTGCCTCAGGAATTCTCCTTGAGGGTTAGGTGCAGAGCAGCCACACACACCAAGGGGCAGGAATGACAGCAGGGAGATCTCCAAGAACTGGGAAGCACAGAAAATGGGCATTTATCCCAGGGGTGTGTGCATGTGCACACTAGGACGCTTCCTGGAGAAGGCAGTGTCCATGTTGGAGCTCGGATAATAAGTCAGCAAAAAAGCAGAAAAGACCTTTTCAAGAGGAGCCGCAGCAACCAAGACTGCAGGGTGAAAAGTTGCAGCATGAATGAGGGAAATGACCACGCGCACGGTGCTGTTGAGGCCGGTACACCTAGAACAATAGCTGGGGCCTGGTGCGCCCAGGTGGGCACTTCCCCCGGCCTTCCCCTGAGGTCACAGGGTGCACTGGGTGACTCTGTCAGTCCTGCAGTAGAAGGGGTCAGATCGCAGCTCTCTGGGCTGCCAGGGCTGGAGAGGGAGGAAGGCGGGAGAGGGCCTAGGGAGGCTGGTTCCCATCTCTGCCCCCCCTCAGTGTCACCACTCTCCGGGCAGTCTTTTCTAATAGTCACAGAGAGGGCTGTCGACCTCGAGTCTGGAGGGAGCAGAAGATTATAGAGAGCACAGACCATGAGCAGCCATTCTAGGGTGAGCATTAGACCTCTAGAAAAGAAACCAGGAAAGAGAATCCAGTTCAGGCATCTTGACCTGGAAACACAAAGGAACAGTCCTCCTGGGGTTAGGAGGGGCAGAGGAGGAGACCCAGAAGCTGCCTGGGGAACCATGCTGAGGGCAGGTGAGGAAACTGCTGAGCGCCCAGAGACCAGCAAACAGAGTGAGGAGGAACAGAAGTGGCAGGGAGGCCTGATCTGTGAATGAGAGGCTGCCCAGAGGGGCCCGGTGCCAAGATGCTGGACCAGGAGGCAGCGCTCACCAGGGCACATGGAGCAAAAGAGCCAGACAAGAGGGGGAACCCAGGTGCTCAACCGAGAAGAGACAGAAAGAGCTTAGTTTTCCTTCTTGTGACTATGAGACCCTGTGTCCAGCGCCAAAGGGAGAACATTTCTGAGGAAAACCCCCGGAGGGATGTCCAAGAGGGTAGAAATGTGGAGTGGGCTGGGGAGAAGGTTGCCTAGCAAAGGCCAAGGGCTGCCACGTGGACGCACAATTCCCGTTCTCCATAAAGGCCCCACCAAAGGGGCAGGGGTGAGCCTGGAGACCCTCGTGGTGGCCCGGCCTCCCGGAGCTGCCATGGGCCCAGCCAGTTGCACACCCGCTGTGTAACCACAGGGCCATCTTTTCCTAATGTGCACAGAAGGCCATACATGCTGGCGGCATGTCTGAGAAACGCCCCCGCCCTGCACCTCTCTCAAGAATCCCCATCTGTAAGTGGGACATACAGAAAGGCAACAGCCCCTTTGCCTTGATAGATTTCATTTCCACGACAGGATAAGGTGCTGGTCAATGCCCCAGAAGAGACTGGAAAAATCATGTTTAAATTCATGTTTAAATTCACCGAAGGGTGAGAGACCCACAGTCTCAGTAGGGACCTTGCGGGCTCCCTCTGCCTGCTGTCCACCAAGTCAAGGGGTACTCCTGGATCGAGAAGAAGTGGGGGAGCCTCTTCCAAGTGGGAGGGGTTCACTCCCAGCCTGGGAAGTGCCCGCGGGGTCTGTTCTGAAGCCCCAGTGCCTGGTCCCTCACACCCAGACTTCTGCACTGACTCTGTGGACTGTGGATCTGGGCTTTGCCCTTGGAGCTCTGACCATCTCCGGAGAGAGAGGGCGAGGATCCGACCTGCTCTGAGAGTGGTGACTGATGTCGGTCTGATATTCGAGGCCTCAGTCTAGATTTTCAACCCGGTTAGCGGAGGAGGATCCCACGTTTCAGGCAGACCGACACGTCCATGGCCCCAGGCTCTCTGGCCAACCCGCCCATGCTCAGATTGTTTCTTTTGACCAGAAGGTCCTACCCCTCCCTTCTTCCACTCTCCAAATCCAACCCATCCTTCATAACCCAGGTCAAGTTTAACCTCTTCCTCCAGAGAGGTAGGACCTTCCCTGACCCCTGCGCCGATTGTCCCTCCTCTGAGTGGCCCACTTACTGAGAACTTAGCACGAGCACCCCCTGTTGTCAATTATAACTTGGTAGTGACGTCCTGGCTCCACAGACTGCAGCCTCCCTGGCTTGCTCGCTTGGGGTGGTGTCAGCGTTCATCTCTGCACTGGGGTGGGCCCTCCGCAAACGCTTGCTGGTGAGGACTGAGTTCCGGAGCTCTGGAGGGCCCAGGTCAGAGGAGAGAGGCTGTGATGGCGAGGACGGGGGGTGGCACCTGGCTCTGAGCCCCAAGAAGGTGAGAATGTGGACTCTGATACTTAGTTGTGACACACTGGTCACAGTCCCAGGCCACCAGGCTGACGACTGGGGAGACAGGGCCTGCGCTGGCCAGCTAGGCTGGGCTGGGTTGGTTTTATTTTAGGTCTGAAGGCTCCAATTCCCCAGGAAATTCAATTTAGAACCAAGAGCAGGAATGTGACGCCCCAGTGAAATCTGCGGTGGTTTAGGGAGCCAGGCTCTGGGGAGAGGCCACTGGGGGAGCCAAGGGTGTGGGGGCTTGGCCACCTGCCCCAACCAGAGCTGCCCTGAGTCCCCTTCACCCCATTTTCATCTTCTAGGTTGAGGGAGAGGCTGACTTGCTCCCTGGCTGTCCGGCCAGCAGGGCCCCCAGTGGCAGCACCTTGGCCTTGCTGTGCTGTCAGGGCCCAGCAGGGAGTGGGGGGGACTCTGGTCCCAGATTCAGGCGTCTGTGGGGTTTTGGCTGGGTCCCCTGCGGTTTGGGCTTCCTGGGCAGCAGCTCATTCTCCTAAGACGGCAGAGCCAGGCCTCCTCGTGTTATGAAAGCCACATTGTCTGGCCTGGCCCAGCCTGGGGAGGGGGCTCACAGGAGCACTGGGGGCCTCAAGTTACAACCCAGGGCTTAACCCTCCCAGCGGCCCACCTGGCCCCGGTCCCCTGCCCCAGCACGTTTCAGCCCCTCCTCTCCCTTTGGGGCCGGAACGGGCAGCACGGGCAGAGGATCTTGGAAAGAGGCGGTGGAGGAGGGAGCAGAGAGAACAGATAAGCAGAGTTAGAAGGCAGGGAAGTGGGAGGTTAGGAGAGAAACTGGAGGCAGAGAGAGAGAAGAAGGGCGAGAGAGGCTGAGGAGGAGAGAGAAGTCCCCAGACACAGAGAAAGCCTTCCCAGCCCCCACCTGCAGCTTTCTCCAGGCGGCAGAAGCCCAGTCCTTAAGGGGGTTATTCCCCAGAAGACCCTGCTCTAAAGCCCACAGAGAGGAGAGACTCTGAGGGTCAGCGGGGTCGGGCAGCAGACACATTATTGTCATTCATGTGCTGGCCCTTGGCCAGACATCTCCACCTGTCCTCACTCCACAGCCCGGTGACCAGAGTGCCATCTTCCTCACAGGTAGACGTGGGGAGCTGAGTCAGGCCTCTCCAGGCAGACAGACAGGCCCCTACGGGCGGACGTGGACACTGGGGCCAGAGAGGGGAAGGAACTTGTCCAAGGCCATGCAGGGAATTTGTGTCAGAGGTCTAGGACCAGACCGTCATTACTCAGAGAATCAAAGAGTGGGGGTGGGTGAGGAGAAGGCAGGAGAATTAGACGGACCTGGAGCTAGGGTTCAAGTCATGAAATGTGGGCGGTGTTCTTGCACCCCAGCCTTGTGCCCGCCACAAACCCCAGAAGTTCCCGACTTCTCCCTGACCCTGCGTTTCCTTGTGAGCGTCAGCTCCTGTCTGCACAGTGAGGAGGACTGAGAGCCGCAGCCCCCAGCGTTCCCACCTCAGGGAGCCACAAATCCTCCCCGCTAGGGAGTCTCCTGCAGGAATCCTGGGAGGTTGCAGGCCCTGTGAGTTAAGAGAAGGGGCGTGTGTGAGCAGGGTAGGGGCAGCCGGGACTGGCCAGGCCCGGGTGGGGAGGAAGGCGAGGGAGACAGATGGCAAGGAGGGGAGGCAAGTAGGCGAGGGGCCGCGTCCTGTGGTCGCTTTAGGAGGACAAAGTTTTCGGGAAGCGCTGGGCTCTGGCTGGGGTGGGGGAAGGGAAGTTAAGATTCAGACACCCCCACCCCCGCCTGAGGCCCCCATAAATATTTACACACTGGGCAGAAACCACTGGGACACAAATCCCAGTCGGACAGACAGACACTGCGGGTGTGTGTGTGTGTGTGTGTGTGTGTGTGTGTGTGTGTCTGGTGTTGGGAGTGGGGGGTGTTAGAGCCAACTTGGCGCACCGCCTGCGTTCGGGCCCTGCCCCCATCACCCCAGAGCTCCATTCTCTTTGGACCCCGTCCCCGACAGCCATACCCCTTGCCCCTATTTCCACCCAAGCTCCCCGAGACCGGTTCCTCCAGTCTCAGCGAGAAGCGGGGGAAATTAACCCACCCCGGACCGCTACCCAACTCCCGTCCAGGCTTCCTCTCCACCGCCCCTCGTACCTGGGTCCGGGGCTGCGCTCGGGGCTTCATGAGGCGCGTCGCAATGAGGGGGGTGCTGGCCACTCACCTGGGACATCGGCCCGGGATCTGCGAAAAAGAGAGCTCAGCGGGCCGGGCCGACCTACCCTTCTGCGTGCGGGGGAAGGGGTACTGGCAAGGGGCGATCCAGCCGCAGGCGCGCGCCTCCCCCTCTTCCAGTCCGGCCACCGACTAACTTACTCGTGCAAGCTGCCTGCTCCTCTTTCGACCCTCCAGGATCACGCCGCGGGGCCTGCCATGCGCGCCTGCCCAAGGCGCCCCCGCCAAGGGGCCACGCAGCTCCCCGGTGCCCGCCCCGCGCCCCCTCCCCTCTCACTCACGCCGCTCTCTCTTCTCGGCGCCAGCTCGCGCCCTGCGCCCCCTTCCTTCTTCCTCTTCTCTCTCCAGCCCCCGCGCTCCTCCCCTGCTCGCCTCTCGCCTCCCTTCCTCCCCGGCCCACCCTCTCCCTGTCCCCTCCTCGTCGTCCCCGTCGATTCCCGCCCCGCCCCGCCGCGGCTTCCCTTCCCCCGCGCGGGGCTCGGCGCTGCCTGGGCCGGACACGTCTGTCCGCGGGGCGCCGCGGCCCGAGCCCCCACAGGAAGCTGGCTCCGCGCGTTTCCTCCGCGCTGGCAGAGTTGGGCCCGCATCTCCCCAAATCTCCGCCCCCCGCCCCGGCCCAGAGCCCCGCGGGGCTGCAGAGGGGGCTGCGCGCTCGCCCGTCCGAAACGCTGCAAAAGTTTGAGGAAAGGCAGAACCAGCGAGAGAAAGCGCTGTGACTACAACCACCTCGGGCTAATCGTCTGAATAACTGGGGCCCTCAGAGCTCCCTGCCCCACAGAGGGGAGGGGTCAAGCCCCTCTGGCACCCTCTGCCCACCCGCCGCTGCGTCCTCGCTCGGCGCCCTAAGCCGGACGCCCGGGGTCAGGGGCTCACAGGCGTCGTGCCCACCGGGCCAGAGGTCGCCCCTCCGGGAAACCGGGCTGGTGACTAGCAGCTTCCCGAGCCCGCCAGCAGTCCCGGGCACCCCCAGTGCCCCTGTCCCCCGCCAGCTGCGCGTGGGAACTTGGGTCAGAAAAGCAACTTTGGAGGCGAAACGAACTTCTCCGAGTTCAGCCTTTCTTTTGGCTCTGGCCTGGAATCCAAGGCCTTCCAAGTTGCGGGAGCGCGGGGGGAAGGGGCGAGAAGGGGCCCTCCCAGGCGGGGACAGCTGGGCGGCACATCTGGAACTGCGTGCCGCTCCTTCCTGCGGGCCGTGCGGGGAGGAAGGAAGCCGCCATCGGGCAGCCCGCGGGGGTTCGAGGACCCTAAGGCCGGCCGGCTGGGGCAGGGCGGCTCCGTGCGAGGATGGCCCGGTGGGGCCGCCCGCTGGGATGACAGCGTCTCGGCCACACTCGACCGGGCCGCCGCGGAGCCGCGTCTGGGCTCTCCGCCACCGGGGCCAGTGAGCAATTAGGGAGGCGGCGGCGCCAGGCCAGTTCTCCCGGTCCGGGGGAGGCAGGGGGTGGGGGCGGGCGGCTCGGACGCCGGAGGCCGAGGGGCCGAGCGAGGGGCTCTCCCCGCCCGCGCGGTCGCTACTCACGGCGCTCGAAGGCCCTCGCGGCTCCGTCTCCGTCAGGCTCGCGTGGCCCCCGCGGCGCCCGCCGCGCTCTCGCCTCCCGGGCCCGGGTCCCCGAGATGAGCCCAGGTGGCCGCGGCCGGAACGGGGGTCCCGGGCCGGGAGGAGGGGGTCCCGCTCCCGGGGCCGGCTGCCTGCTGCGGGGGCCTAGCCTGGCATCCCGGGAGCCAGCCGCGGTCCGGCTGCCGTCTGGGAGTCCGGGAGCTCGGGGCGGACTCCCCCTTCCTGGCAGGGGCTGAGTCACCGGGACACGCCCGCCCCGGGGCTTGGCGGCCGCGGCGTGCTAACCGGCTTACCTGGGCCCGCGCGCTGGGCCTCGCCCGACTCCAAGGGTGGAGTGAGGCGCCAGGGGGTGGACACTGTCTCCCGGGCAGCCCCCCACGTCCTCTCTGCCCCCTCCCCAACCACAGACCCTCGCGCTACACCCCGCCCTCTTCTCAGTCTCTGTCCAGGGCCCGCGAACTCGGGATCAGCGCAGTTCCCCGGCCTCACTGTCCGAGTCGCTGGCTTGAGCTCTGAGCCCTGAGAGTCTGGCCCGGTACTAACTAAAATGTCTGGTTTGTTGGAAATGTAAAATATGCTTTAAATTTAATCCCACATGCTGGTTATACAAGTGTGCTCACTTTGTGAAAATTCAGCAAGTTTAACTTGAAGCTCTGTGTGCTCTTTTGGTGTGAAGATTACACTTGAATAAAAGTTTTAAAAAATCAACACTCATTAAAAACAATATTCCGGGACAGAGCATGGTAGGGTGTGATGGTCAGGCCCGGGGGCTTGGCCCAGCTGGTTCAGATCCCAGCCCCTGGGGGAGTCCCTTCCCCTCCCTGAGCCTCAGGAGGGGTGATGGGGCCCTCAGTGTGGGACCCAGTCATCTCACTGGTATCCAGGACGGGGGTTAGAGGCCTGGGTAAGTGAGGTAGGTGGGGCATTCGTCGGGGGTGCAGTATTGAGCAGGGAGCCAGAATATATAACACTGTTATCCAAAAGTTAAAAAAAAAACAACCCACCAAGTCAGCATTGGCTTGCAGCCTCACCATTCAGCTGCCTGTTCTTATAAATGAAGCTTTATGTGACCAGGACCCAGATTAGGGTGAGGTGAGTGGGATAGGGTCAGGCAAGTTCAGAGTTAGATCCTGTCTTTACTGACAGTGTTAGTTCATCATGGATGTGGGGAGTATTAATTTTGTTTTTTAGATATATTGCTGGAAAATTTGTTTTAGTGACTAGGTTTTTGATGCCCCCTTCAGTTTGACACTTGAGCCAAGGGCCTTGCTCACTCTAGGCTTCACACGCCTCACCTGGTCCCGGTCTGTTGCTCTCTTCCTGCAGGTCCTGGCCAGGACCTACGGGGAAATGAGCAGAGGCGGAAGTTGCCTCCCACCACACACACACAACACTAGGTGGACTCTGTACCCAAGTCCCGCCCAGATTTCCTGAGTCCCACTGATCAGTTCAGAGTAAAATGCAAAGTCCTTAACACCAGCCCTAAAGGTCCACAAGTGAGAGGGATTCTTATCTGCCTTTGCCTTTATCTCCCTCACGCATTCCCTTCCCTCCCTACTGCTTCCTGAGTTTGTTTTTTCACTTTGCCTCCTCTGCTTGCCTCAGGGCCTTTGCACTTGCTCCTCCCCCTGCACAACACGTACATCCCCTAGATATTCACACAGCCCCCTTCCTCCTTCCCTTATTTCCTCTGCTAACTCATCCCTTCTCAGAAGGGCCATCCCAGACCCTTCATTCTCTGTCCCTCACACCACTTGATTATTCTTCACAGACCTTATCACTTTTCCTGTTTGCTTGTTTATTGGTAGAATGAAAGCTCCAGGAGAGAGGGGACTTTGTCTGCCTGCTAGCGTATTCCCTAGAATTGCATCTGCCCCAAAGAGCTCAATAAATATTTCTAGTTTCACACCTGAGAAACCAGGTTTCCAGACTACCACCCAGTGCTCTTTCCTCACCTCTTATCCCTAGAGTCTTCCAGACAACCAAGGCTGACAGTGGCCCTGCAGAGCTCCCCTGGACAGTCCTTTCCGAACAATGCACTCAGCAGGCCTGGCCTGGCTCCATCCCCTGGTGTCCACCCTGCCCCAGCGTCCAGCAGGCATGTACAGCTCTTCCCAGCTTCCTGTCTCTGGCACGGGGCCAGTGGGCTGGGCTGGGTTCTGCAGCTGGACCACAGCTGTGGTCTCCGCCTTGCCCTGGAGAATGTCGGAGAGCACACAGTGGAGCACCTCCCTGCAGAGGGCTGTGTAGAAGGAGGTGCGTCCGTGTGTGGGGAGCTTGCTAGGGAGGGACCTCCAGCTCCCTCAGGACTCCCTCCCTGATGGGCACTGAGTAGGGGACGGTACTCTAATCCCCACTTCCTGAAGGAAGTGACACGATGGGGAGAGGGGAGCTTTGAGCCGCAGGCCTGGTTCTGTCTCAATCCCCCACTCCTGGTGATGGGAGGTAACTGTGGTGCGTCCCATTTCGTAACCAGGAGCTGGGCATGCTCTGTCTGCCAGCCGCTTGCTAGATATTCCTAGATTTGTTTCTTCCTTCAATGCCCACACAGTTATTATCCCCATTTGACAAATGAAGAACCGGAGGCACAGGGAGGTGAAGTGACTTGCCCGTGGCCACACAACTGGTAGTGGGTGCCCTGGGACTTGTACCGCATTTTCTGAGGCCAAGTGCAGTATCCAGACCCCGACACAGCCTCTCTCGGGTACAGAGAACTGCCCTATGTTCTTTGCGTGTCCCCAACCTCCAAGCTGGCTGCTGAAGATGGAGACATGGCCCTCTGTCTCACTGGTAATTGGGGTACCCGGAACCTGGCAGAGGACAGTGGGAAGAGTGGGGCTGAGTCTGATGTTATGGAGACTCAGTTCGAATCCTGGCTCAGTCACTCCCACCGGGCTATGTGATTCTGTTGGGCAAATCATTTGAACACTGTGAGCGCCCAGTTCTGTGTAAATCTGGGAGGACCGTTCCCACTTCTCAGCGGGGGGACCACCGATGGAGCACCTGGAAGAACACGGCTCTCAGTGAACACTAACGCTTGCCCAACGCTTTCCTCCCGCTCGCTCGCCAGCAGCCAGTGAGCATCCGAGGGCACGTCTGTTATTGTGTCTTGTGCACAAACCCGTAGACGGTACACACTGCAGCAGGCACAGCTTGCAGCACTTCACGTGAACTAGCCAGCTCAATATTTACAGTATTAAATGTTAGTCACTGTCCAGTACCCTATTTCTCGGATTTCACAGAGGAGGAAGGTGAAGCACAAAGGCCAGGCAACTGGCTTAAGCTCCCCAGCCTGGCGGGAGGGAAGGGCCCGAGTCCTTGCTGACCCTCCACTCCCAGAGAGGATCTCTTCCCCTTCAGCCTCGTGGTAAACTCATGAAATGTCAGCCATTAATCATGTATAAATATCCTCATGCACAGGCTTCCCAATTTTTTTTAGTAATTCAACTTTATATAAATAAACCTGTTAACTTTTTAGGACCATGCCAACATTTAGATTTTTAAAAAATACTTTATTTTTTAGAGTGGTTTTAGGTTCACAGCAGAATTGAATGGAGAATACGGTGATTTCCCACGTCCCCTTCGCCCGTACAAACGCACAGCATCCTCACTATCAACACCCGCTCCAGAGTGCTGCTTTTGTTACAGTGGATGAACTCATGTGGTCACGTCATTATCACCCAAAGTCCATGGTTTACATTAAGTGCATTGTGGGTTTTTGTTTGTTTGTTTGTTTGTTTTAGACAGAGGGGAAGGGAGAAAGAGAGGAAGAGAAACATCAATGTGTGGTTGCCTCTCAAGCATCCCCCACTGGGGACTGGCCAGCAACCCAGGCATGTGCCCTGACTGGGAATTGAACCACCAACCCCTTGGTTTGCAGGCCAGCGCTCAACCCACTGAGCCACACCAGCCAGGACACCTGTGGGTTTTGACAAATGTATAAAAACGCATGTCCACCACTACAGTGCCATAGACAGTTGTTTCACTGTCTTAATAGTCCTGTGTGCTTCACCCATTCATCCCTCCTCGTACACCCGTGGCAATTATTTATCTTTTTACCATCTCTGTGCTTTTGCCTTTTCCAGAATGTCATACAGTTGGAATCATACATTATGGAGACTTTCCAAATCGATTTCTTAGTAATATGTATTTTATGTTCCTCCATGTCTTTTCCTGGCTTGATGGCTCATTTCTTTTTTTTTTTTTTTATTGATGACTCCACTAAACAGAATAGTGGAGGAATTCAAAAGACTCAATATTTATTATAATCATTGCAAAGCAATTTGAAGCTAGGCCAAGGCCCTCCAAACCTGGTGATTTAATTCCACTGTTATAAATAATCCAACAGGATACTCAGCCCCAGAATTGGCCCTTGGAAGTTGGAATGAAATTGTGACCCAGTACTTGGCCTCTGGAGCCACAATAAATGTACTATAAGAATGTCGAATACATGTGTTACCTTTTGTAAGAGATCATGTTAGTGGCACAGACTAAAACTTAGAAAAATCTATATGGATGTATAGTTCTATAATTTTATTTTTTATTTTTTAATTTAAAATTTTTTTATTGATTATGCTGTTACAGTTGTTCTATTCCCCCCTTCATTCCCCTCCACCCTACCCCCCCATCCCCACCGTTATCCCCCCTTTAGTTTATGACCATGTGTCTCAATTCCTTTAGATTCTATATTTCCCGTGCTATTCTTGCCCCCCCATCTATTTTCTATCTACTGTCTATGCTACTTATTTTCTGTACCTTCTCCCCCCATCTCCTCCTCCCACTCCCCTGTTGCTAACCCTCCTTGAGATCTTCATTTCTATGTTTCCACTCCTGATCTAGCTGTCCTTTTACTTTGCTTTCGTTTTTGGTGTGGTTGTTAATAACTGTGAGTTTGTTGTCCTTTCACTGTTCATGTTTCTTTAACTTCTTTTTCTTAGATAAGTCCCTTTAACATTTCATATAATAAGGGCTTGGTGATGATGAACTCCTTGAATTTGATCTTATCTGAGAAGCACTTTATCTGTCCTTCCATTCTAAATGAAAGTTTTGCTGGATAGAGCCATCTTGGTTGTAGGTTTTTGGATTTCATGACTTGGAATACCTCTTTCCAGCCCCTTCTTGCCTGTAAGGTCTCTTTTGAGAAATCTGCTGACAGTCTGATGGGGACTCCTTTGTAGGTGACTGTCCCCTTAGCTCTTGCTGCTTCTAGGATTCTCTCCTTCATTTTAATTTTGGCTAATGTAATTATGATGTGCCTTGGTGTGTTCCTTCTTGGGTCCAACTTCTTTGGGACTCTCTGAGCTTCCTGGATTTCCTGGAAGTCTATTTCCTTTGCCAGATTGGGGAAATTCTCCTTTATTATTTGTTCAAATAAGTTTTCCACTGGTGGCTGTGCCTTTCCCCCTTCTGGTACCCCTATAATTCGGATGTTGGAGCGTTTAAAGATGTCCTGGAGGTTCCTAAGACTCTCCTCATTTTTGTGAATTCTTGCTTCTTGACTCTTTTCTGTTTGGCCATTATTTGCTTTCTTCTGGTCCACTCCATTGATTTGAGTCCCAGTTTCCTTTTCATTGCTATTGGTGTCCTGTGCAATTCCATTCATTTCAATTAGTTTCGCCTTCATATGTTTGTCTAATTTGTCGGTATAATCAACCAGTTCTGTGAGGATCCTGATCACCAGTGTTTTAAACTGTGCATCTGAGAGTTTTGCTATTTCTTCATCGCTTAGATTTATAGGCTCTGGGGCTCTGAGATATTCTTGCGTCATTTTTGGTCTGTTCTGGCCCTTTAAGTGTGAGAAGCGGTGCCTTGGACTCCCAGGTCGCTGGGTTGTGACGCTTATGTGGGGGCGTGGTCAGAGCGGGGAAATGGCGACCCCCTCTGCTGTTTCTCACAGCTGGGTGAGGATTAGCATCTTAGGTGGTTTACCTGGGCCGGGCCACTCAGAGTCTCTGGGTTATGACGCTGTATGTGGAGGTGGGGTCAGAGCAGGGAAATGGCGGTGCTCTCCCTGCCGCTGCCGCGGGGACCCGCCCGGCCCCAGTCCAACGGCCCACTCCCTCTCCTGTCCGCCCACGCACAAGTGCGCGACCACAGTCAACACGCAGCCCCGCTCCCCAGCTGTCTCCCCCGCGGTCGCTGGCCTGGTGGCTCGCTCGGTCGCTCACTAGGTCCAACCCTGCACCTGGATTCTGCGCGTCTGGATTCCGCACCTGAGTCCGGCTGACCGAGACCTCCTGTGCAATCCCGCTTCACCAGCCGCTGGTTTCACCCCTTACCGGTCAGACTGAAGAATTTGTTGTTAACGGACTTCCGAAAAGTTCAATTTTCCGTGTTCTGGCTGTGTTTTCTGTTGCTAATATTTAGTTGTCTCTAAAATTGGTTGTGTGAGAAGGCACGGCACATCCACCTATGCCTCCATCTTCGGCTCATTTCTTTTTAGTGTTGAATAATACTCCATTGTCTGGATATACCAAGTTTATTTATCCATTTTCCTGCTAAAGACACCTTGGTGTCTTGGTTACTTCCAAGTTTTAGCAATTATGAATAAAGCTGCGTAAATGTCCACGTGCAAGTTTTTGTGTGGACATAAGTTTTCAACTCCTGTGATTAAATGCCCATGAGTTGGGTTGTATAATAACATCCTGTTTGATTTTGTAAGAAGCCACCGACCTATCTTCAAAGCATCCATACCATTTGTATTCCCACCAGCAATCAATGAGAATTCCTGTTGCTCCTCATCCTCATAACATTTGATGTTGTTAATGTTCCAGATTTTGGCCATTTTAATAGGTATGTAGTGGTATCTAATTGTTGCTTTAATTTGCATTTCCCTAATGATTTACGATATTGAGCATCTTTTCATATACTTGTTTGCAATCTGTATATCTTCTTCAGTGAAGTGTTTGTTCAGGCCTTTTGCCCAATTTTATATTGGGGGATGCATTTTCTTATTGTTGAGTTTTAAGAGTTCTTCATGTATTTTGGCATGTCTTTCAACACTCCAGCCGGCAATGCCGCCTGGCCAGGGCAAGAGTTCTTCACATATTTTGGACAACAGTCCTTTATCAGATATGTCATTTGCTAATATTCTCTTCCAGCTCATATTCTCATTCTCTTGAAAGTGTCTTTGCAGAGAAGAATCTTTTAATTTTAGTAAAGTCCACCTTATTAATTATTTCATGGGCCCTATGCTGTTGTATCTATAAAGTCATTGCCAAATTCATGGCCATCTAATTTTCTCCTTTGCAATTATCTTCTAGGAGCTTTTTTAAAAATCCTCATCCAAGGATATGTTTATAGATTGATATTGAGAGAGAGAGAGAGAGAATAACACCAGTGTGAGAGAGAAACATCATTTGATTGCGTCCTGAACATGCTCTGACAGGAGACAAAACCCACAACTTAGGTAAGTGCCCTGACCAGAAATGGAACCAGCAACATTTTGATGTTTAGGATGACACTCCAACCAACTGAGCCACAAGACCAGAGCTATCGTCTAAGACTTTTATAGTTTTGTATTTTTATTTAGGCCTATGGCTCATTCTGAGTTAATTTTTGTATTATGTGCGAGGTCTGTGTCTAGATTAATTATTTTTGCATGTAAATATCTAGTTCCAGATTGGCTTCTCAGTAATATGTATATAATGTACATTTTTGGTGTACCTTTAAAAAAAACTAATTAATTAATTAATTTATTTTTAGACAAAGGGGAAGGGAAGGAGAAAGAGAGGAAGGGAAACATCAATGTGTGGTTGCCTCTTGCTGGCCCCTACTGGGGCTATGGCCCCAAACCGAGGCATGTGCCCTGACTGGGAATTGAACTGGCAACCCTTTGGTTCACAGGCTGGCACTCAATCCACTGAGCCACACCATCCCCTTGGTGTACATTCTTGGTGGTATACACTTGGGTTGTTTCTACCTTTTGGCTGTTGTGAATAATGACACAATCAACATGAGTGTACAGGTGTCTGTTCGAGTCCTGTTTCCTCCATTTGGTGAAAAGATGACCTTTGCCCTGTTGGGTTGCCTTTCCTTCTTTGTCAAAGATCAGTTGACTATATTTGTGGGTCTATTTCTGGACTCTCTATTCCGTTCCATTCGTCTGTTTGTTCTTTTGCCAATACCACACTGTATTGACTTCTGTACTTTTATAGTAAGTCTTAAAGTTGGGTAGAGCCAGTCTCCCAACTTTGTTCTTCAATGTTGTGTTTGCTATTCTGGGCCTTTTGCCTCTCCACACACGAACTGTTTTTCAAACAGCTTTATCAAGATGTAATCCACACACAACTTACCCATTTAAAGTGTACAATTCCATGGTTTTGGTTGATTACATGATAGTTTAAATTATGGTAAAATATATGTAACATAAAATTTTCCATCTAAATTATTTTTCAAATGTACAACTTAGTGGCATTAATTACAGTAAACGTGTTGTGCACCCATCACCACTATCTATTTCCACACTTTTTTTTATCACTTCAAACAGAAATTCTGTAACCAATAAGCCATAACTCCCTGTATTAGTTTTCTAGGGCGGTCATGACAAAATGCCAATAACTGGGTGGCTCAGAATAACAGCAACGTATTGTCCCAGTTCTGGGGGCCAGGAGCACATGGCCCAGGACCCAGCAGGGCAGCGTTCTCCCTGACAGCCCGGGGGAGGGTCCCTCCTCACCTCATCTAGCTTCTGCCAGTTGCTTGCCATCCTTGGAGTTCCTTGGCTTGTAGATTCTTCACTCCAGTCACGTGGCCATCTGCTCCCTGGGTCTTCATATCATCTTCCCTTTGCACATGTCTGTCTCTGTGTCAAATGTCCCTTTTTTATAAGGACATCAGTCCTATCGAAAAAAGGCAGTTCTAAACAAAATCCTAACCTGGCCAAATCTGCACAGACTCTATTTCCATGTAATATTACATTCTGAAGCTCTGAGGTTTAGGGTGTCAGCATTTCTTTCTGGGGGGATAGAATTCAGCCCATAACATTCCCTATTCCTCTTTCTCTTCAGCCCCTGCTAACCTCTAATCTAATGTTCTGTCTCTGTGAATTTGCTTATTCTAGATATTCATATACTATAAGTGGAATTGAGTATTTGTCCTTTCGTGTCTGGCTAATTTCACTCTGCATAATGTGTTCAAGGTTCATTCATGTTGTAGCATGTATCCTTTTATGGTCAAATAGTATTCCATTTATGGATACACCACATTGAAAACTCCATTTCCACGTTGATGGCCGCTCGGGGAGTGTCTGCCCTTTGGCAGTTGTGAAAGATGCCGTAATGAACACGAGTGCGCAGGTGTGTGTGTGGGGTCTGCTTCCTCCACACTGTTTGGATGGGGCACCTATATCCATTTAAAGAAATTGAACATCAATCCCAATATATGTCTATTTACTTATAAATTATATGCCTGTGCTATTGTGTTAATGTGTAATGTACATAATAAATATATATTCAAGCAAAAAGACAAAAAGGTGAGAGGAAAAGTAAATATTAATGAATCCTATGTAAATAGAAGTTTATATGGAAATTGGTGTTTCTCCCCCAGCCCCACTTGGGAGACAAGGGCGTGCTCCTTCCTGATTGACAGGTGGTCTCGCTTTAACCTCCTGGGTATGGCTTTTCCTGGATCCCATGTTTCTTTGACAATCTGATGGGAGACATGATCACTTCCCCCCAAACTCCACCCCAAATAAACATGGCTTTATTCCAGTATGAATTTGGGAGACTTATGGACTCCCAGGAAGCCTCATTTAAGATAATTGGCCCTACTTTGAAATTCCAGGGGAGGAATTTCAGGCATCTGAATGGAGTGGCATTTGGAGGTGGGGAGAGAGAATTTTATCCACACCTGTGGCCCTGTTCTGAGTCCACGGGTTCTTTTTTAAGTTTATGCCTGGCATAATGAGCCTACTTTACTTGCTAAGTCTATAGGTTTTGGAGGATAATCTGACATTGCTGAAGAGAACAAACAAAGCAAAAGAGATGAAAGGTACAGAGAGTGGGCCTGAATCAGATTATCAGAAAGTGCTTCTGAGCAGCCAAGAGAAGAAAAGGGGGCTGCGGGTCGTGAAGGAGATGCTGGAAGTGGAGGAGGGTGTTAGCCAGGGTGTGTGTGTGTGTGTGTGTGTGTGTGTGTGTGTGTGTGCGCGCGCGCGCGCCCACGCGCATACCGGTCACTGAAGATAACCCTGGAGTCCCATTGGGATGACCAGTGCTCTGGCCTAAAGCAGTCAAGCTGATGGGTGGGGTGATGTCAGATTCCCACTGAGGGAAAGAGTCACTGAGAGTTTGGGATTGGAGTTTCCTCTCTGCTTTTGGCCTTGCAGGAATAAGAAGCAAAGCATTTTCACGTTTATCACCTCATTTAATACCATTTGCATCAGTTAGAATCCAATCAGGGAGACAGACATCATTTCCGGTGCTTTAAGTAGAAGGGGTCTCGCACAGGGAGTTGGTTCTGAATGTCATGAAAGGGAGGAGGTGGTTGATGCTCAGAGGCTAGGAAGCTGCTGCCATTCCTGGGCTGGAATCCACAAACCCACACTTGGGGTTTAGCAGCTAGAAGCCCAAGGTCCCTGCGGCCCACCAAGGCTGCGAAAGCACCTGCCCCTGGTGCCCGCCACTGCTGCCGCCACTTCAGACGTCACCTGCAGCGCAGAAAAAGCCATTCGCTCTTCCTCAAACTTTCCCATCTCACACCGGTTCCTGCCATTGACAGAACTCACCTGGAGTTTGGGAAATGTAGTTTTCAGGCTGCCAGCCCCTGCTGAACACACCAGAGAGAGGCTGAAGTGAGAGTCAACAGACAAAGGACAGGCGTGCCACAGTAGCCGCTGCAGGTCCTGGGACGCAAGCAATAGAGTCGCTGTAGGCCACTTCATTTTCTGTCTCCCTCAGCAGACTGGGCGCTGTTTGTCCACCACAGCTTTTCTAGCACCTGGAACTGGGGCCTGAGTCAGCATTCAATAAAAATGTCTGCTTGACTACACTGGCCTCTTGAAAATAGAGAGGGTGAGTGTTCTCTGCTTTTAACATACAAAGAAACCAGGGTCCAGAAAGTTATGACTTGCCCAAAGGAACCCGGCTGCCTTGACAGGCCCGTCTGGCTGATGCGGCAGCCGCCAGCTCCCGGCCGCACCCCAGCCTGGCTGCCCGGAGCAAGCCGGGAGCCACTCTGTAGATGTCTCTTTCATGTCTTCATGCGCTCATGGGGCTGGGGCCAAGAAGGGCTGACTCAGCTGTGACCTTCTCAGGGCTGGTAACTTTCTTCTGCCCAGGACACAGGGCATCCTGGTGGCTCTGCCGAAAAAGCCACGATGGAGATCAGGCAGTCTGGGCAACTGAGGCTGGGCTGGGAGACACGGAGCGAGGCCCGGCGCTGGCCCCGCCCCCTCTGTTCCCCAGGGTGGAGTCGCTGCTCTGCTTATGGCGACCTTGATGCCCAGACCCCAGACGGGCCTGCATGCTTGGATATGCACGACTGTCCTTATGGGAAAGAGGGGGAGTGTTAGAAATGAGGTCTGATCCCAGGGTTTCTCAACCTTGGCACTACTGACATTGGGGCCAGGTAATTCTTTGTTGGGGGGGCTTCCCTGGACTCTGTAAGATGTTCAGCAGCATCTCTTGCCTCTACCCACTAGATGCCAGCAGCGGTCCCCCAGCCGTGACAACCAAAAATGTCACCAGACATTGCTAAGTGCCCCGAGGGTGGGTGGGTGAGGGGAGCTAAAGCCCCCTGGCTGGGAAGCACTGGCCCATCCCTAAAACTCAGGATGTAGCTTTACACTGACCAGCAACCAGGAGATGGTGCCCAGTCTGACAGAAAATATAACCCCCCGCCCCAAGGGAGAGAGACGCAATCCCGCACCTAGTCTGAGGGAAGAGACAGACCCTGACCTTGGGGGAGTTTGGACAGCCCCCAGAGAAGAGGAAACATGGTCAAGAACACGGACTTGGGAGCCAGAATACTGGTTCAAATCCTGGCTCCCCTGATCATAGGACAAGTCACATCTTTGTGCCTTGCTTCCTTGTCGGTAAAAGAGGGAGAATGAGAGCACCTGTCTCGTAGAGTTTTATTCAATTACTTATTATTTTACTTATTCTTCTAATAGACTTTATCTTTCAGAAAAGTTTCAGATTTACAGAAAAATTGAAATGAGAGTACAGGGTTCCCATGTACGTCAAACTAGCTTTCCCTTTTGTTAACATTTGTTACCACCAGTGAACCAGCACCGATGCTTGATTCCTAACTAAAGCCCATACTTTATTCAGACTTCCTTAGTTTTTGCTCAGTGTTCTTTTCTGTGCCAGGACTGCATCCAGGAGAGCACATCACATCCGCTGTCCTGCCCCCTTAGTCTCTTCCTGGCGACCACGGCCGTTCGGAGGAATCCTGGTCAGGCCTCCGGCGGCAGGCCCCCCCCCCCCCCCCCCCCCCGCACTGGAGCTGGTCTGATGTCTTCTCGGGTTTGGACTGGGGATATGGCTTTTCGGAGGAAGCTCACAGGGGTAACGTGCCCTTCACAGCACATTCCAGCAATGGTGCACATTATCAACGTGATGCGTGCCTGCCGGCGTGGACCTTGACCACCTGGCCGAGCTGGTCAGGTTTCTCTAGGGTGGACTTACCACCTCCTTTCTGACTGTGCTATTTAGGAAGAAGCCTCAGTGTGCAGCCCACACACCAGGAATGGGGAGCCTCGTGTGGCTTCTGTGAGGACTGAGGAAGTCAAGCAATGTCAGGTCCTTAGACAGCGCCTGGCAGGTGGTCAGCTCCTCTAATGATTTGCTATGAAGAAGATGATCGGCAGACCCTCTGAAGAGGACACTGGGCAGTCCCTGCACGGAGGACATACTTAGGACAACTTGTAAATGGCATACTGTACTGGGCAGAGCAATAACTCCGCCCCAGTGGTGTCCGGGAATTTATGGATGTATTACCTTGCAGGCCAAAAGGAACTTTGCAGATGTGATAAAGGGTCTGGACCTTCAGAAGAGATTACTCTGGATTATCCAGGTGGGCTGATCTCATGGCATACATCCTCAACAGTGGAGAAACTTTTTTCAGGTTGAAGGCACAGAGAGAAGGTGCAATGGGACCACAGAAGCCCAGAGAGGCGGCAGCAGAAGGGTCTCACCTGCCCCTTCCAGCTTTGAAGATGGAGGGAGGGGCCCCAGGTCCCAGAAGGCCCCCAGCCCTGCCAGCCTGGAGTTCAATCCGTGAGACCCATGTCAGACCTGTGACCTGCAGAAAGATAATGCCTTTGCTTTGCTGAAAGCGGCTGGTGTTGTGGCAGTCCGTTACAGCAGCAAATCTGTCACACGTTTCCTGTACGTATATAGGAAACTAATACACACACTGGGGTTGGGAGTGGAAATATAGTCCTCAAGCAGAAATTACTGTTTACTAACTGCAGTGAATCATCTTGCCAGGCCCCTCCCTCTGCAAGCTCAGTTCTTCCTGCCAGTAACAAAAATCCACCGACACTGATTTTGCAATTTCCTGAGGACCAGCTTCATGGCAGGCACTCTGCTATGCATTTTTTCGTTTGTTTGTTGGTTTGTTTGGAGGGGGGTTGGGAAGGAGATTGAGAGAGAGAAACATCGATTGGTTGCCTTCTCATACACACCCTGACTGGGGATTGAACCCACAACCTGAGTATGTGCCCTGGCTGGGAATCAAACCCACGATATTTCAGTCTGTGGAGTGATGCTCCTACCACTGGAGGCACACTGTCCAGGGTTCTGCTGGGCCTTTTAAAACATGGCGTCATTGGATCTTCATGCCATCTCATGCTATAGCACAGACAGAGGGAAAGATCTTTTGTCTTTGCACCTCCCAGGTCAGCTCCCTGCTAATAATGAATTCTCAGCAACTGGAGGTGACTCTTCAGTAAGCCAACGCCCCTTTTAATCTAAGGAGTTACAGTCCTCAGTTCAGTCCTTAAAATCAGGAGTTAAAGGACTTAAAATCAATCCTTGTAGACTCATCAGAACATTGCCAGAGTATCTGGATTGTAACCATCCACTCATTCTTTCTCCATTAAGCACCAACTGTTGAGCCCCTGCCCTGAAGAAGCTCCGATCCTATACAGAAGAGTGGGGCACGGACTTCCATAGCCATGTCCCGGTGCAGAGGGGCAATTTCCCTGCAGAGGCTGCAGCTGCTCTGAGAGGTACAAACTCTTAAATATCGCTACATATATCAGGTGCCTATGCATTTGTACATGAGTAATGTTAAGCCATAATGTTCAAGCTAGTCATGACCTTGAACCTATACACCTGATATATGTAACAATATTTAAGCAAATATTTGTATCTCTCAGATTGGCTTTGGCTTCAGCTGGGTTTAGGAAGCATGTCATGGTTGTTAAACTGGGGAGGAAGCACACCAGACAGGAAATTTGGAAAGAGGTGGTGGTGTGCTTCACTTGGATCTTGAAGAACAGGTAGGCTTCACTAAGCCGAAATGATGCCAGCAGCATTTCAGGCAAGGCAGAGAGGAAGGGAAGTGGGGGCTAGTGGATTAGCTCGTTTGTACTTCACGGCATCCTAATTGATCAGGTACTATTATTATACCCATTTTGCAGAAAAAATAAACCAAGCCCCAGAGTAGTTGAATGAATTGCCCTACAGCACACCTGGCTTATAAGTGATGACCTGGGGTTTGCAGCCCTGCAGTCTGACTCCAGAGCTCCTATTCTTAGTCTTTTCATCACACAGGGGACGGTGGGGTGGTTTGGGAGGTGGGGAGTTGGGGGGGTGGGGAGAGAGCCTAGCAGGGTAGATTTAGACCAAAGGAGCAATGAGTGAGCTTTGTTTATTTATTCCCTTGTCATTCAACAAACACTGATGGAGCCCCCAGTGGGGGCCAGCGCTGTGCTAGGGAAACCAAGGTGACTGGGCAGCTAGATGCTGTACTGCCTCACTGCATAGTGAGTGCCCCGAGGGATGGGCACAAGGGAGGGAGAGTGTGGAGGCCTCCCTGGGGAAGCCTTTCTTAGGACAATGGAAGAGGGAGCAGAGTCAGCGAAAGAGACAGGGAAAAATGGCTTAGAGAGCTCTGGCAGGGAAGACAAGAGAGCAGAATGAAGCTCATCCTTAACATGTGTGGGCCGGGAGGACACACCACATCCTCCACTCACAGCCTGCCCTCCTGCTCCTCACACTCTCAGCTTGCTCTGCTGAGGGTGCGGTCTCATCTGAATGCGCACGCATGTTCCAACCATACATCCGAGCTCTGTCCATACTGTCCTCCTACAAACAGCTGCCCCCATCACCCCTCAGACCCAGGGGGCCCCATGCAGCCATGCTTCACCCTCAAGAGGACAAACCAAGGCTCTGGAAGTGGGCCTGGGCTGTCTGGACCAAGGATCCCTGAATATCGGGTACTTGGAGCATGCTCCAGAAGATCAGCTATGTGCTCTGGGAGGGCGTCTTTCCTTGGCCCCGTGAGCGTCTTGTTCTGTCAGGGACTCTGGTTGTCCAGGTCTAAAACCCATCTTGTACAGAATCACTGAGGCCCTAAGGAGAAGTTTCATTCAACGTCACATTCTCCCAGGAGGTTGAGTGGAGTGAGGATTGAGAAGCGGCCACCACAGGTAGAAGGTGGCCCGGGCTTTGTGAGGGAGCAGTGTGTGAGCAGGCGGGGGTGGCGGGGAGCGTGAGGTGAGGCGCGGAAGGCAGAGAGGACAGAGCCCTCTTTCAAGAAATTTGGCAGGAGAAGGAAATAAAGTCAGAGGAAAGGAGCTCAAGGTGGGGAGGTAGGAAGGAGGGAATGTTTTTGTTTGTTTGTTTTTAGAAGGCAGTCGACAGAAATATGTTTTAGTCTGAGAGAAAGGAGTCTGTGGAGAGAGAAGCTGAAAAATCAGGGGATAGAAAGGAATGAAGAGAAAATATGACCAAGAGGATCTTTTTTTAACCTCATTAGCCAGGGGATAGGATGGCTTTAGGAAAAAAAGGAAGGACTTCTCTCTGAACAAAAGTGGGCAGAGATTAAGGAAGCCCTAGTTGGATGGTCCTTATGTTCCCTTGTTGAACATTTACAGGACACTCACTCCCTGTGTGTCAGCACTGTTTAAATTCTATCTTACCCACAATCCTTAGGGTCAGTACTATTATCGTCCCCCCACCCCCACCCTGCCATTGACAGTAGTGAAAACAGAGGCACAGAGAAGATTAGCAACTGGCCCAGAGTAACGCATCTAGTTAGCACTGCTCTTGGATGCAGGCAAAGGGGCCTCTGACCTCAGACCTGCATTTTAGAAGGCTCTGAAGGTCACAGCTACAGCAAAAATAAATTTATTCACAAAAATAAGACTTTAGTTTCTCTCTGTAAGGAAGTGATAGTGGCAAGATTTACCCATTGCCTTAAAAAACTAGGATCCAGACAAAATAGATAAAACAATGATTTTCAGACTTTGGGCAAAGGCAACTCAGGACTATGATCCCTTAGAAAAGAGAAACAAATGAGGTGAGCCCTGTAATTACCCCAGCTCACTGCCGGGGGCGGTTTCCAGGCTTCAGTGCAGGGAGAAGGAATCCAAACAGACCTTGCATGTCTTGCTGATTGAGAAGACAGATTTGGAGTTCAATAGGCCAAGGTGCTAGAATCTGCAGGGCATCGTCCCAGGGAGGGGAAGCGGAACATATATCCGGAGATCTGCAAAAGTATCTTCTTGAGCTTTTGGCTGAGCACTGATTTGCACACACATGAAAGGAAAGTCTAGAGAAAGAGCCACTGAAGGCAGAGCAACGCCTGGAGCTCACACAGGGCTGGGATTAGTTTGTGTTCCCAACAGGCGGAGAGGAAAGACCTCATAATACATGGGGTGTCGGGTACAGTCCTCAGAAGGCTATCACCTCAGTAGAGGTCTAAATTAGCCTTGGACTAACAGCTACTCTGTATCTGTTCTGAGAAAAATCTTTAAAGCAAGCCTCAAAAGTACGTCTCATTCCAAGTATTTTAACTACGCGCCAAACAAAGTCCAACACTGCTTAAAGGAATGCAACAAACGGCCACAGCAAACAATGGAAAATTCACAGTGTCCGGCATCCGGTCAAACTGCAGACCAGTATCACTTGTGAACATAGATGCAAAAATTAGAAACAATTTCAGCAAATCAAATCCAACAGTATATAATAAGGAGAATACATCATGACCAGTGGGTTTTATCTCAGAAATGCGAAGTCAGTTTAATGTGGGAAAACCAAACAATTCAATTCACCATATTAGCAACCTAAAAAGGGAAAACCATGTAATCATTTGAACATCTATTGCTAATACAAACTTCCACAAAACTAGAAATAGAAGGAAAGTTCCTCAAAATGATAAAAAGTGTCTAAAAACAGACCTGGCTGGTATAGCTCAGTGGATTGAGCACAGGCCTGTAAAACAAAGGGTTGCCAGTTCGATTCCCAGTCAGGGCACATGCCTGAGTTGCAGACCAGGTCCCCAGTAGGGGACACATGAGAGGCATTGTGGGACACACTGATATTTCTCTCCTACTCTTTCTCCTTCCCTTCCCCCTTCTCTAAATAAATAAATAAATAAATAAAACATTTTTTAAGTGTCTAAAAACAAATAAACAAGCAACAATAAAAGGCATGCAAAGAAAGTATGACTCCAATCAGGAGAAAAATTGGTAGAAACAGACTGGAAATGAATAGATGAAGGAATTAGCAGAGGACACTGACAAAGATATTATAAACGTACTGTACCTCATTTGCTTCGTATATTCAACAAGGTAGAGAAACACAGGAATATTATAAAGTGAGAAATAGAACATAAAAATATTCAAGTGTGATTTCCAGAAGTGAAAACTATAATATCTTAAGTAAAACATATGTGTAATGTGATTTAGAGCAGATAAGATAACGTAAAAGAAATAATCAGGGAGTTCGAAGATATACCACTAAAAAAAACAAAAACACCCAAAATGAAGCCCAGAGACAAAAAAAGATGGGGAAAAATAAATAGAACATCAGTGACATTTGAGATAATATTGAAGAAATTAACCAACACATAAATAATGGGGTTGGAGACTTGGATTGGGATAGGGGGATAAAAAATAAAATTGAAGAAATATTGGTCGAAAAATGTCCAAATTTGATGAAAAGTAAAATGACAGAGTCAAAGGGCTTCATGAACCCAGGCACAAGGAACATAGAGAAAACCACATGAAATCACGTCATAGCCAGATTATTGAACATCAGTGATAAAGGGAAAATTGCATAAGCAACCAGAGGGCAAAGACATGTCACACAGAAGAACAAAAAACGAACGGCAGCACACTTCTCATGAAAAACTATGCAAACCACAGGACAATGGAGAAGAAAAAAGTACTAAGAAGGAAAAGAAACCATCAACCTAGAACTGTATATTTGCTAGAAATATCTTTCAAAAATGAAAGCAACCTAGAGACTTTTTCAGACATAGAAAAACTGGGATCTAGAATAGACAAAGAAAATTAGAAAAAATGTAGGAAGTAGAAACACTTATGCTGCCTAAATTCAAGACTTACTTATAAAATCACAGTGTACTGTTTATGTGTAGATAAATAATCAATTGATATTCATTAATTATAATTTGCATTTCTTTCTTTTCATATTAATAGATTTAATATTAGTATTACATTTTAATAAATAATATTGAGTATATTTTTAAGTGTAAAAGAATCTAAACAATTTTATTTTTTATTTTTTACATACCTTAAAATGTATTTATAATAAACATATGCTAAAATATACTTTTAACACAATTACATTTTATTTTAATTAAAAAAATATTTTGTTTACTTTTAAAATATATTTTGTTGATTATGCTATTATAGTTGTCCCACTTCCCCCCCCTTTATTCTCCTCTGCCATGCACCCCCTCCCACTCACATTCCCCCCCTCTTAGTTCATGTCCATAGGTGATACGTATAAGTTCTTTGGCTCCTCCATTTCCTATACTATTCTTAACTTCCCCCCATCTATTTTGTAGCTACTATTTATGCTTCTTATTCCCTGTACCTTTTTCTCTATTCTCCCCCAATTCTTCCTCACTGATAACCTTCCACGTGACCTCCATTTCTGTGGTTCTGTTCCTGTTCTAGTTGTTTGCTTAGTTTGTTTTTGTTTTTGTTTTAGGTGTGGTTGTTAGTAACTGAGTTTGCTGTCATTTTACTGTTCATAGTTTTGATCTTCTTTTTCTTAGATGAGTACCTTTAATATTTCATGCAGTAAGGGCTTGGTGATGATGAACTCCTTTAACTTGACCTTATCTGAGAAGCACTGTATCCGCCCTTCCATTCTAAATGAAAGCTTTGCTGGATAGAGGAATCTTGGATGTAGGTCCTTGCCTTTTATAACTTTGAATACTTCTTTCCATCCCCTTCTTGCCTGTAAGGTCTCTTTTGAGAAATCAGCTGACAGTCTGATGGGAAGTCCTTTGTAGGTAACTGTCTCCTTTTTCTCTTGCTGCTTTTAAGATTCTCTCCTTATCTTTCATCTTGGGTGATGTAATTATGATGTGCCTTTGTGTGTTTGTCTTTGGCTCCAACTTCTTTGGGACTCTCTGAGCTTCCTGGAGTTCCTGGATATCTATTTCCTTTGCCAGATTGGGGAAGTTCTCCTTCATTATTTGTTCAAATAAGTTTTCAACTTCTTGCTCTTTCTCTTCTCCTTCAGGCACCCTATGATTTGGATGTTGGAATGTCTAAAGTTGTCCTAGAGGTTCTTAAGCCTGTCCTCATTTTTTAAATTCTTATTTCTTCATTCTCTTCTGGTTGAATGTTTATTTCTTCCTTCTGCTCCAAATTGTTGATTTAAAAAAATACTTATTTATTTTTAGAGAGAGGGGAATGGAGGGAGAAAGAAAGGGAGAGAAACTTTAATGTGTGCTTGCCTCTCGTGTGCCTCCTATTGGGGACCTGGCCCAAAACCCAGGCATGTGCCCTGACTGGGAATCAAACTGGTGATCCATAGCTTCACAGTCTGGTGCTCCATCCACTGAGCCATACCAGCCAGGACCCAAATTGTTTATTTGAGTCCTAGTTTCCTTCCTTTCACTATTGGTTCCCTGTACATTTCTCTTCACTTTGCATAGCCTTCACTTTTCCCTCCATATTGCAACCATACTCACCATTTCTTTTCTTTTTTAAGATTTTATTTATTTATCTTTAGAAGGGAAGGGAAGGAGAGAGGGAGAGAAATATCAACGTATGGTTGCCTCTCATGCATCCCCTGCTACGACCTGGCCTGCAACCCAGGCATGTGCCCTGACTGGGAATCGAACCTCTATCCTTTGGTTCCCAGGCCCACACTCAGTCCACTGAGGTACACCAGCCAGGCCATACTCAACCATTTCTGTGAGCATCCTGATTCCTGGTATTTTGAACTCTGCATCTGATAGGTTAGCTACCTCTTCATTGCTTAGTTCTATTTTTGGAGGTTTGATCTGTTTTTTAACTAGGGCTATATATATATATATATATATATATATATATATATATATTTTTTTTTTTTGGTCTTGGCACACCTGTTATATAGTAAGGGTGGAGCCTTAAATATTTGCCAGGACAGGGCAACCCACATCACTGTGTCGTGGCACTGTATGTGGGGGAGGGTCCGAGAGGGAACAGTGCCACTTTCTCAGCTCTCATCCAGCTTTCAGTCACTTCCCCTGCTACCCACAAGCAAATTGGGTCCTTCTGATGCTGATTCCCAGGTGGGTAGGTTTGTGTACATTCTATGACCCTGTGGGTCTCTCCAACAAACTCTCCTGTGTGGCTGGTAGTTTCTCCCACCTCTGCAACCTCCACAGATTTCTACAGAGGTTTGAGGCTTTATTTCCCTGTGCTGGAACCCTGGGTTGCATGGTCTGTCTCGCTCCCCAGTTGTTCTTCTGGGTTATCTGCACTCACATGTGGGACTGCCTGGTCCTCCAGCCACCACCTGTTGCACTTCCTCTGCGCACTGGCACCTGCCTCCGGCCCTGCTACAGGTCTGAATGAATGCTTCTTCTTTACCTCCTTGGTGGTCGGACTTTCAGACAGTTGGATCTTCTGTCACTTCTGGTTGTTTTTTGTTTGAAAATTTGTCCTTTTGGTTGTGTGAGAAGGCAAAGTGTATCTACCTAAGCCTCCATCTTGGCTGTAAGTGCTATTTATCTACTTTTATAGAGAAGGAAAGGGAGGGAAAAAGAGAGAGAGAGAAACATCTATGTGCAAGAGATACAACAATCAGTTGCCTGTTGCATGCCCCCAACTGGGGACTTGGCTGGCAACCCAGGCAGGTGCCCTGACTGGGAATTGAACCAGCGACCTTTCACTTCCCAGGCTGGTGCTCAGTCCACTGAGTCACACCAGTCAAGGCTACATTTTATTTTTAATCTTTCATATTATTAGTGTCAATAAAACAATTACAGAACCTTGATTATGAAGACATAGTTGGTGATTTTAATGAAACAAGAGCAAGAAAAAGAAGTGTTACAGAATCAATATAATAATCATGAATTATGGATATTTTTATTGATCATTCATTCAAACATTGAGAGTCTTTCAGTGGAGTCCCCATATATGTACAATTAATTAAATTCAGTGGTTACATATTTTTCTGTCTTTCATCATAGAAATACCATAGGCCACGCATATACACAAACACAAACATATTTTTGGTTATAAGGAAGATATACTTGTCAGCCTAGGAAGCTGGAACTTATTTTAGGTAATGGCTTGTTAGCTTTATTTGTAAATTTTAACCATTAAGACATGGAATTTGGGGGCCTCCTTTGCACTCTTGCCCTGGGACGCAAACAGGAAGGCAGGGGCTGTGTCTGGCCCACCACTGACCCAAGACCTCACCTGGACGGTCTGAGCCCAGGCCCCAAGTGCCTCCCCCTGCACCACACTGCCTGGCTGTAGGGGGTCAGGGAGGTCCTGGAAAGAGCGGAGCCCAGAGACATTTCTGGATGAGGCCTGTGAAGACGCCTAGGAACCTCTGTGGGAAGTGGAACAAAATGCTGAGGAGGAGCGTTGGACGGTGGAGGAGGTGAGGAGTGCAGACTGAAGGTGGTGAGGGTGCGGGGCCCGGCTTCCTCTCTGGGACAGGAGACTCACTGAAGGGAGGGTTACAGGGGGAGCTTGTGGCCTGGACCTGGGAGGCCCCGGGTTCTGGCCCCTCTGTTGAGCTGGCTCTCTTTACTTCAGGCAATGCCCTGTTACCCTCAGGAATGGAAGGCCGGTGTCGCTTGGCCATCTTAATACTAAGTACAGAGGAATCAAAGCTGTGTACTACGTTCTCGCTGGATGGCATAGAGTTAAGTTCCCATGGCATATTTCTGGTCACAAAACCTCTAAATAAAGACCCCAAACAGTTTAATATTAAACATAAAAATACTCCTGGCTGGTGTGGCTCAGTGTATTGAGTGCCAGCCTGTGAACTGAAAGGCCACTGGTTCCATTTCCGGTTAAGACACACAGGTGGGCTGCGGGCCAGGTCCTCGGTTGGGGGTGGGCAAGAGGAAACAGATCGATGTTTCTCCCCTTCTCTTTCTCCCTTCCTTCTTCTTTCTCTAAAAATGAAGTCTTTCGAAAAACATAAAAATAGATGTAAACTGTGCATATAGTTAAGAAAGGTTTATAAAAACAAAAAAGATAATGAGTTTCCCACCCGCTTATTCCAGCTCAGAGTAAGGTGGGCACCCGCCCTGGGCAGGATGCCCTTCAGTCACTGGGTGCACTCGCACACGCCCACACTCACTCAGCCTGGGACCATGTGGACAGTCAGTTCACTTCACATGCACATCTTTGGGGTGGGGGAGGCCACCAGGGTGCTGGGAGAAAACCCACGCAGACAAGAGGAGAGCACACAGACTCCGCCCAGACAGTGGCCCCAGCCAGGAACCGATTTTTTCCCTAAGCAACATCATAACAAAAGGCCCTTGCGTGAAACCACGTTATTTGAGTACCTGCTGCTGCTGGGTACTGCTGGATGGCGGCCCGAGACAGCCAGTGCTGGAGGCAGGCTAGCACCAAGCTGAGATCTCTCTTGTCTGATGATATCGAAGGATTGAAGAAGAATAAAAAATGCAGTTATTTTTGGCTGTGCCCAAGGTCCCCCAAATCATCCCCAAGAAGCCAGTGATACATCCCCTGCTGTTTGGGAAACACCTTTCTGGGCCAGGTTCCAAGACGGTGCTAATCGAGTGTCCAAGCAAGACTTGTGCCATTCTCCAAGTACCACTGACCAGATGTCAAGTGCTGGGTACGCTGTTTCCAGAGACAGCCCCGGACAATCTCTCGCCTCCATCCTGGGGCCATGCTGCTCCTCCCACCAGGGGACAAAGGTCATTTCCCCTGCCGTTGCTCTGGGCTGGTCTTGGCACTTGCTTGGACCGGAGAATGCACGGACATGTTGCTGTGCCAGTCCCAGACTGGGCGCTGGCGGAATGCATCTGCCCGGACTCCCTCTGAGCCCCGGGCTACCTCGCAAGAAGCCCACCCTGCTGGAGACGGAGGTCCAGCCATGCTCACCCATTCCTGCCGCCCCAGCTGGACTGCCTGTTGAATGCAGCCAAAGCAGTGACCTCAGCCACCACCTCAAGGAGCAGAGGCTGCTCAGCTGAGCCCCCAGCATTGGGAGACACACTAAGTAACTATTGTTTTAAGTTACTAAGTTTTGGAGTGGCTTTTATACAGCCATAGACAATCGAAACATGTGTCGAGCACTGCTAAGAGCCTTACGCCTGTTATTCATTTAATCCTCACAACATCCCTGGGAGAAGGTTACTCTTAGCTCTATTTTACAGGTGAGAAAACCCGACCTCAAGGGTGACATCGATTTGCCTGCAGTCTCACAGCTAGAAAATGGTGGAGCCTGGATTTAGACCCAAGTCCATCTGACTCTAAGAAGGGCAGGACAAGGGGATGGCTAGGCGATCAGGGCCTGCTGTGCTCCCGTGACCGGAGGGAGGGGAAGGAGGGTGGTGCTGCCCACCTCATGCCCCCAGAGGACTGTCCTTGTGCCACAGCAGGAGTCTGGCAGGCCAAGGAGGGCGAGTGCAAGATGGACCGGGAGACCAGGTTCTGCACTGAGGGGAAACTCTGGGAGCAAAGGCCTTCATGACCTCCAGCTCTTTGACCCAGGGGGACCCTAGCCGCCCACCCATCTGAGACACCACCAGACTTCACGTGGTCCCACCTGGATGTTATATCCAGAAAGGTCTCCTGGTTCCTCCAGCTCACCAACCCGGGGACCCATGTGGCCAGCCTCCTGATACTCATGGCCACATGGTGATGGCCCCAGGGCTGCCGGCACTGGGCATCTCCTTGGCACAGAGCTAGAGTCCATGAGCTGAGGGATCACGGCAGACTCCCTCTGGGAAGAGCAACGCCTGTTTTCTTTCTCGCGGACTCACGGGAGCCTGCATCTCCATATCAAACTCTCACATCCTGTTGAACATTCTGTTCAGGTCCAAGCTAAACCAGAACTCCACCTCCCTCTTGGATGCTGGATGCTCTCTCTGATGGACGGGAGCCCCGGCCAGGTAGCTCCATTGGTTGGAGCGTCGTCCTGATACTCCAACACCTGTCAGGGCACATGCAGGAATCCGCCAGTGAGGATGGCAGGGGAAGGGCAAGGCAGCTCTTTGACGACACTCGTATTTCCTCAGGCAGGTGGAGCAGGGTGTCCTCACTAAGCCCACACTGGGACTCAAGGGCCTAAAGGTGCCGACCTGGGCAGGGCCCCCCACCATCTGTCGGCATGAGGTTACTGATTCCTACTCAGGCGAACCTTTGGAGGCCTGGGAAGAGAAGGGACGATTCTGGTGCTGTTGGTTGCATGGGACAGAGGGGGGATGAGAACAATGACATGAAGGTCGTCTGTGCAGTGTCACCTCCACCTCTGGTCCACCTGTCTTCTCTGGAGACGGGTGAGAGCCGAAAGCCGTATTTCTCAAAACTCACTGGCAATAGGGACTCAGGTGCAAATCAGCTTCCTCTGAATGTCGATGTCTCCACGGCTGGTATTTGGAAGGCAACAGTGGTCACCCTCTCTGGCTGCCTTGCTCACAGCAAGGTGGTGGAAGTGTGCCGTGCTCTTGTCGCCGCATCCCAGGGGTGGCTCTGTAGGCCCCGGCTGTGGAGAGGCTGGTGTGGTGGTGGCAGCTGCTTCCTGGCCCCCAGATGGCAGCCACAGGGTGTGTTCTTGAACTCTGAGCTCCAGCCAGTGGGGCCACAGGGTAGCCCCCTGGCAGGTCCCGTGGGCCACCACCTCTCCTGGGAGACCCTATTCTCTCCACGTGGAGCGTGTCCCACAGTTCTAGTAGGAGCCACACCTACCTCTCCAACACCTTCCTCTACTGAATGGCCTGTCTTGCCTCTTCGTATTCCTTCAGCACTGTTTTTAAATCCTCTCCCCAGGAGAGCTGCTCAGCTCCCGTAACCATCACTTCTGTGTGGATAAGAAGCCGTCCCTGGTGCTGTGGGAGCAATGGACAGAGAATCCCGAGGCTAATGGCACAGCCCTGGGGCTGCCACTCACCACCGGAGCACGGGGAACATGTTCCTTCTCTGTGGCCTTGGTTTTCTAACTCCCAAAATGATAGTGTTGGAGTGGGAGTTCCCTCCCAGCTTGAAGCTAGAGTGATTCATTCCACGAACGTGTAATCAAGTGCCTGCTGCCTGACAGGCACTAGGCTAGGCTCTGGGGCTGCAAGTCCCTGCCCTAGGCAGACAGGCAGATGACACATAAGCACAGGCTTATGACACAGAGGGCTGCCTCCTGTATTTGAAAGAACGGGCGAGTTCCACCAGCCTTGTTAAGGAGACCTGCGGCTTCCTGGCCTCCCTGGTAGGCTGCCCATTCCCCACGCACAGCCACTCACAATTCTTTCAGATGATTCCGTCCAATTTTAGCCCCATATCTGCAGAGAAGAGATTTACCTCACTACTTTTTTTGGTTTTTCAATTTCATGTGCCACCAACTAAGTTCTCACCCCGTAAGACGTAGGCATCACTCCACCCGAGCAGCACCCCCCCAGCTCCCCAGTCTCCCAGTGGTGTCACCCTGTCCCCTTGGTTAGCTGGGAATTCCGTGTATCCATTATCAGAACTAAATGTTCCTTGTAGTGAAACCATGTCATATATTATTATTGCCTTTCTTTCAATATTTTCTTCTTTCTGGAGTTAATTTTTATTTGCTTAGTTTTCTGTTTACCCATTAGGGATTCAACCCCAAATCTTCCCCAGGGGCCTAGATCTCATTGCAATATGTTCGAATGGTAGGCATCTGTGCATCCCATCCTCTTGAAGAAACCTCTCCCAGGGCCCTGACTTCCTCCAGCAGAGCTGGTTGCTGCACCTGCGGCGGTTTCCTAGCCTCTCCCTCAGGTTGATCTGCTTCCTTTTTCTTACTTCAGAGAAACACATCTCCACTGTGAGAAATGGCAAGTGTGGCAGTTTTCAGTGAATTTTCATGTCTTGACATGTTTTCATCCTACGTGTAATTCATAGTTTGGCAGGGTATGGGATTTTAGGTTGGAAATAATTGTCTCGTAGAACCTCAGAGGCAACGCACCATCATCGTCTGTGATAGTGATGTTGAACAAACAATGCTGTTCTGAGTTATTTTTTTAGTATATTTTATTGATTATGCTATTACAGTTGTCCCATTTTCCCCCCTTCACTCCCCTCTGTCCTGCACACCCCCTCCCACCTACATCCCCCGCCTTTAGTTCATGTCCATGGTCATACACATAAGTTCTTTGGCTTCTACATTTCCCACACTATTCTTACCCTCCCCCTTTCTATTTTGTACCTACCATCTATGCTACTTATTCTCTGTACCTTCTCCCCCCTCTCCTTCTCCCATTCCTGTTGCTAACCCTCCATGTGATCTCCATTTCTGTGGTTCTGTTCCTGTTCTAGTTGTTTTCTTAGTTTGTTTTTGTTTTAGTTGTGGTTGTTAATAACTGAGTTTGCTGTCATTTTACTGTTCATATTTTTTATCTTCTTTTTCTTAGATGAGTACCTTTAATATTTCATAAAATAAGGGCTTGGTGATGATGAACTCCTTTAACTTGGCCTTAGCTGAGAAGCACTTTATCCATTCTAAATGAAAGCTTTGCTGGATACAGCAATCTTGGATGTAGGTCTTTGGATTTCCTGACTTTGAATACTTCTTTCCAGCCCCTTCTTGCCTGTAAGGTCTCTTTTGAGAAATCAGCTGACAGTCTGATGGGAACTTCTTTGTAGGTAACTGCCTTTTCTCTTTTTGCTTCTAGGATTCTCTCTTTCATTTTAATATTGGCTAAGGTAATTATGATGTGCCTTGGTGTGTTCCTCCTTGGCTCCAACTTTTTTGAGACTCTCCGAGCTTCCTGGACTTCCTGGAAGTCTATTTCCTTTGCCAGATTGGGGAAGTTCTCCTTCATTATTTGTTCAAGTTACTTTTCCAGTTGTTGCTCTTCCTCTTCTCCTTCTAGAACCCCTATAATTAGGATGTTGGAACATTTAAAGATGTCCTGGAGGTTCCTAAGCCTCTCCTCATTTTTGCAAATTCTTGTTTCTTCCTTCTTTTCTATTTGGTTGTTTCTTTCTTCCTTCTGGTCCACACCATCGATTTGAATCCCAGTTTCCTTCCCATCACTATTGGTTCCCTGTACATTTTCCTTCATTTCACTTAGCGTAGCCTTCATTTTTCCATCTAATTTGCCACCAAATTCAACCAATTCTGTGAGCATCCTGATCACCAGTGTTTTGAACTGTGCATCTGATAGGTTGGCTATCTCTTTGTCATTTAGTTGTATTTGCTGTGGAGCTTGGATCCGTTCTTTCATGTGGGCCATTTTTTTTTTTTTTGGTCTTGACTCACCTGTTATGTAGTGAGGGGCAGAGCCTTGTATGTTCACACAGGAAGGGTAACCCATTTCCCTGGGTTGTGAGGCTGTATGTGGTGGAGGTGTCTGAGAAGGAACAATGGCACTTGCTCCACTCTCTGCCAGATTTCAGTCACTTCCCCCGCTTCCCACAAGCAAACTGTCCCCTTCTGGTGCTGATTCCCATGTGGATGGGTTTGTGTACATTCTAGGACCCTGTGGGTCTCTCCAACGACCTCTGCTGTGAGGCTGGGAGTTTCTCCCACTGCCGCCTCAACCCCCACAAGTGTTTTCAGTCGGTGGTTTAAGGCTTTATTTCCCCCCAAGCTGGAGCCCTGGGTGCATGGTCTGTCTCACTCCCCAGTTGTTCCTCCCAGTCTATCTGCATGTGAGTGTGGGACCAACAGTCCACCAGCCGCCGCCTTGCCCACCCCGGTCCCCCACTGCCCTGCCCCAAGTCCTCTCCTCCCAGCCACCTGACTCCGCCCCTCCTACCAGTCTGGATGAATGTTTCTTCTTTTACTCCTTGGTTGTCAGACTTCCACACAGTTCAATTTTCTTTCAGTTCTGGTTGTTTTTTGTTTTTGATTTGTCGGTGTCCTTCTTTTGGTTGTGCAAGGAGGGACAGTGTGTCTACCTACACCTCCATTGTGGCCAGGAGTCAAAAGTGCCTGAGTTACGATCTTTTAATGTGGCTTGTTTTTCCCTCTGGAGGTTTGCAGGATTTTCTTTGTCTCCAGTGTTCTAAAATTCCAGGAGGTGTGCTTCGGTGAAGGCACATTTTCATGCACTCTTGGGCCTATTCAGGATGTAAACTCATGTCCATCAGTCCTGGAAAATGCTCTTGATTTATGTTTTGGGGAGTTTTCTCTTCTCTGCTTTTTTCTGTCTCTTTCTTTCTACGTCTTCTGTTATTTAGATGTTGGTCCTCCTGAACTGCTCCTCTGGTTTCATTGTCTTCTCTATTTTTCTTTATTGTTGCTTTGTCTGCTGTTATTTTGGGAAGCTATCTTTAACTTCCAGGCTTTTTGTTTCATTTTTCACTTCTGCTATATTTTTCCTAAGACCTTATTTCATTCTCTGAATGTTCACTTTTGCAGCATCTTATTCTTATGTCACGGATGCAATAGCACATTTGTGAATAAATGATTTTTTTAAAGATTTATTTTTAGACAGAGGGGAATGCAGGGAGAAAGAGAGGGAGAGAAACATCAATGTGTGGTTGCCTCTCATGCGCTCACTACCGGGCACCTGCCCTGCAACTCAGGCATGTGCCCTGACTGATTTAAAAAAATTTTTTCATCACCCTGGCCAGGTAGCTCAGTTGGTTGGAGCATTTCTCCACACACCAAAAGGTTGCAGGTTCAATCCCCAGTCAGGTCACATACCTAGGTGGTGGGTTTGATCCTCAGTTGGGGCGCATGTGAGAGACAACCAATTGATGTTTTTCTCTAACACTGATGTTACTGTGTGTGTGTCTCTCTCCCCCTTTCTCTTTCTCTAAAATCAATTTAAGGAAAACAAGTCCTCGGGTGAAGATTAAAATAAATAAGTTTTCTTTATCTGCATAGCAGCGTCCTTCTCCACGTTGCTCTTTCTGTTTGCTTTGTTCTCCATTTTTCACATCGGATGCTCTCCGCATGTGTTGAACCTTGGGTTTCTGTGGAGGAGGGGGACTCCAAAAGCCCTGCACCTGTGGCAGGTCATTGCTGCCCTGGCCTTTAGATTAAGTCTCTCACTTCAGTCCCGTGGCGTGCCCTTGCCTCAACTGCCTCAGTGTCCCCCAGCCCTCAGACCCTGTGTCTTACCCACTCCAGGGAAAGGGACCTGCCTGAGCAGAGTGGGGGAGGGGATCTGCAGGATCCCAACTTAAAGTGACTTTTAGCTGGTTCATTTTTTTAAAGATTTTATTTATTTATTTTTAGAAAGAGGAGAAGAGAGGGAGAAAAATGTCAATGTGTGGTTGCCTCTTACACACCCCCTACTGGGGACTTGGCCCACAACCCAGGCATGTGCCGTGACTGGGAATCAAACCAGTGACCCTTTGGTTCTCAGGCCAGGGCTCAGTCCACTGAACCACATCAGCTTGGGCTGGTTGATTTTTTTTAAGGCTTTATTTTATTTAGAGCAGTTTTAGGGTCACAGCAAAACTGAGCAGAAAGTACAGAGTTCTCATATGTCCCCTGCCCCCAACCTAAAACCTCTCCCACTGACAACACCCCCACCAGAATGTCACTTTTGCTACAGTCAGTGAGCCTGCATTGACACATCATTGTCACCCAAAGTCTGTAGTTTATGTTAGGGCCCACCCTTGGTGTTGTATATTCTATAGGTTTGGACAAAAGTATAAAGATAACGTATCTACCATTGTGACATCATAAAGGTAGTTTCACTGCCCTAAAAACCCTCCCTCACCCCAGCCCCTGGCAAACACTCACTTTTTATTTTTAAAAATTTACCCTTACCCCTGCTTCTAGAGGTAACCCAGCCAGCCAGCCCCGATCCCTGCACCCGGGGTAGGGACGTCCACAATGTAGGCTGGGTTGCCTCTCAGCTTCCCTCATGGCTGGCTCAGAACTCACATTTCTCTGCCCATCCTCTCTCCAGCTTCCAAAACTGGTTGCTGTTGCCTTCTGCTTTGCTCTGTTTCTATAAGTTGATATCTTAAAAAAAAAAAAGTCCCTCATCGGTGGGTTAGCAGGGCTTCAGAAGGGCAAGGGCATTAAGGAAAATGTGTGAGCTCAACCCACCATCTTTAATTAGAATTTTCTCCAATTGATTTCCTGTTACCTCAGATTCAACCTGACCCAGACCAATCCCTTCCTCTTCCATGACAACACAAGCTCCTTCTCTGTAAGTCCTGACTTCTGCCTGCGGCTCTGGTACTCTGTTACCTAAGGTTTAAAACCATGGGGTCCCCTTTGCACCTTTGCTTCCTTTGCCTCCTATTTGAGGAACCAGTTTTTCTTCCTTCCTTCCTTCCTCCTTCCTTCCTCCTTCCTTCCTTCCTCCTTCCTTCCTTCCTCCTTCCTTCCTTCCTCCTTCCTTCCTTCTTCCTTCCTTCCTTCCTTCCTCCCTCCTTCCTTCCTTCCTCCTTCCTTCCTTCTTCCTTCCTTCCTTCCTTCCTTCCTTCCTCCTTCTTCCTTCCTCCCTCCCTCCTTCCTTCCTCCCTCCTTCCTTCCTTCCTCCTTCCTTCCTTCCATCTTCCTTCCTCCTTCCTTCCTCCCTTCCTCCTTCCTCCTTCCTTCCTTCTGTCTTCCTTCCTCCTTCCTTCCTTCCTTCCTCCTTCCTTCCTTCCTTCCTTCCTTCCTTCCTTCCTTCCTTACTTCTTCCTTCCTTCCTTCCGTCCTTCCTCTCTTCCTCTCTCTCTCTCTCTGGTGTTTCTCCCATTTCCCTTTTCTCTCTCTCCACAGCCACCACTCAGACCCCTCCTCAGACCCAGGCCTGAGTGAGTAGCCTATTAGCCATCTTCAAGCTTTCCCTTACCCTTTCCCATCTAACCTGCAAATGTCTTATAAAAAGAAAACAAAACCAGACATGGTCATGTCATTCGCTGTTGAGAAATAGCTTGTCTAGAGCAAAATGTCCAAAATTCTGAATTGTCAGGCAGGTTTCCAGAGGATGACCCCAATCTGTCTTTCCAGGCCCCATTCTCGGGCCGCTGCTCCTGGGCGTGGTCACTCGGGACACACTGGGCCCTGCCAGTCCGTTCCCTCTGCCTGTGGGTGTCTCCAGCGCTGCCCCTGATGAGAAGCTTCCTGAGTTACCCCAGGAGACTTGCACACACCCTCTCCTAGGTTCCCAACCACAAATCGAGTGTCGCGCTGTCACTTTCCTGCTTACACGCCTGTCTCTCTGTGGGGTTCCTGGAGGGGAGGGGCTGTCTTACCCAGCCTATCTTCAGGACTGAGCTTAGTGACCTGTATGTAGTAAGTTCTCAATAAATGCTGGGTGTATGAATGACTGACTTTACAGTTATATATTTGACCCTTGAACAACATCAGCTTGAACTGTGTGGGTTTGCATTTTTTTTTAGTTTATGCAATCAGACCTCCATGTCTTCAGGTTTACATCCACGGATTCAACCAACTGCAGATGCAGAGCGCCGACCATATACATTGTTTCATGTCATTTTATATAAGGAAGGGACTTCAACATGCTTAGATTTTGTATTTGCAAGGGGTCCTAGAACCAAACTCCCTAAAGGTACAAAAGGAGACCGTAGTTAGGTTTTGGGGGGAGGCGGATTCATATGCAGATTCTCAACTGCTCTGGGCATTGGCGTCCCTAACCCCTGCATTGTTCCGGGGCTGAGTGTACTTCATTCTTTGCGGATGTCTATTCCTTCCTATGCAGCTGCCTTCATTGTCACTATACGAACAACTGCAATAGGAAGATGTTTTTAATAATTAAAAGTCCTTAGAAGTGTCATAAGAATGACTTTCTCTACATCATGGATTATTTACAGCAAAAGGAAGAGGAGCATGTTCTTTTGCATGATGCCTTGTCTTGATTCATCGGTTATTTTACCTTACACATCAGTGTTCTTTCCCCAAGTGTCCTGTACGCCCCCTGGAGGCAGGGCTTGTGTCTAGCAGTTACTCTCAGCATTCCCCGCAGCACCCAGCACCAGTCTGGGCGTACAGTTAGGTGCTTAATAAAGATTTGTAGCTTCACCACATACACTCCAGGGCAGGGAAAGGTAAATGGGCTAGTTTGGGTGATTCTTTTGGATGGAAGCAAAATCAGGAACCCCAGCTGGGCCTGGGGTCAGGCCTGGGTGATGGTGGTGAAGGTGTGACAGCAAGGACCAGAGGGGCTGTGGCAGAGGGCATCTGGGACGGCCAATCACAGGCAAGCATACATGAAGAAGCAGGAAGCAGGAGGAGCATGAGAAAGGAGTTGGGTGGGGGGAGAAAGTCCTGTGTGTGAACTGGAGTGGCTGCTGGGTGGGGGTGGCAAGTGCAGTGGGGGAGGGTTGGAGGTAGGGGGCAGGCCCTCTGGGGCGAAGGCCTTAGGGCCACTTCTGCATTCTGCGGGATGACCAGCCCCATCCTCCCTCCCACGTCTCCTGCCCCCTCTTCGCCTGCCTCCTGTTCCACATGGTAGCACCTGCGTCAGAACCACCTGCCTGCATTCTGTGAGTCTTGCCTCCTCCTCACTGAAGGCCTCTGCTCCTGGATGGAATTCCCACCCCTTCTTTGCTCTCCCCACTTCACCAGATGGGAGTTCCATGACTGTTTCCAGGCTCCCCCTCCCAGAGGGGTTCCTCACCGGAGGGTGTTTCTCTGGGGCCCGCCCACCCTGCTCTTGGCCCCGCCCACCCTGCTCCTGGCCCCGCCCACCCTGCTCCTGGCCCACTCCTGAGCCCCGGAAGCAGCAGGTGGCCTGAGGTCCAGATCTGGGAGCAAGAGGAGCACTGAGCCCTACTGGGGAAGAGGTCTTCACCTAGCGGGCCAGGAGCTCCAGAGGACGCGTGCCCAGAGCACTTCTGTACCATCCAGTTAACCTGGCCCATTTTACAAAGATGGCCAGGCAGCCCCTCCTGCCTAGGACAAGAGGGCCTTTCAGCCTTGGCTGCCACCATGACCACCTTCTCAGGAGGAGCTGTTTTTCTAAACTTTTGATCCTGAGGTAGAGACAGACTGCAGGTGTGGAGGAGACTGGGCCTGTGATGGGATGTCACTGTGACTACCAGGTGCTACGAGTCGCTGCCCCTGGTGGTCCTCTAGGCACGAACATATCTGAGTAGTGGCCTGTGTGCACCCTACTGTCTGTCCACACTCAGGTGTGCTCGTGGGAGTGTGCACGCACACTCGTGTGCAGTCGCTGTGAACTCCCCACCTCACACAAGGGCTGCTTTGTCTTCGCTGCTCCGACTCCCTTTTCCATCAGAAGGCCCCTGTTTGGTTATTTTTATGGGGTGTTTCGGCCTTTTTCTCCGGTCTGTCAGTTCCTCAGTGACTATTCCAAGCCCCAACTTACCTCACTCTGCCTAGACAAGAAGGCAGCCGGGGTACGCTGAAGCCAGCGCCCAATTCCTGGCTCTGAGGCACTCTGTACCTCAGTTTCCCCATTAGGAGTCTCCAAATAAAGATGCAGGGGCAGGGGGGCAAAGTATGCCCCGGTTGGTGTGACTCAGTGGATCAAGCACTGGCCTGCAGACCAAAAGGTGGCCGGTTTGATTCTTGGCCAGAGCACATGCCTGGGGTGCGGGCCGGATACCCAGTTTGGGGGGTGGGGGAGAGACAATCGATCCGTGTTTCTCTCCCTCTTATTCTTCCTCCTTTCCCCTCTCTCTAAAAAGACATAAAATCTTAAAAAAAAAAAAAAAAGACCAAAGTAAATAGTATCACTAAACAGCTAAGCCACTGAGCCTCCCTCCTCTCTTTCTCCGCTGGCAACCCAGGGTTTCTCATTCTTAACGCCTCATCTGTCAGCTTCTTTGCTTTGCTGTGTCTCTGTTTCCTCTTCTGTAAAATGGGATGATGATAGGATCCAAGTCAGAGTTGTGGGGATTATACTAACTATGAAGCTCCTAGTCCAGTGTTTGGTACCTCATAAAAGCTCATTAAATTTAATTATTTCCCTTACGAATCTTTATGGCGCCCTTTGTTGTGCCCAGTGTGCTCCAGCGCTGCCGTCCCTCCAGATCCTGTCTCATCTCCCTCCCCATCTCCTGGTTCTGTTTAGGGTGTGTAACAGGTCGCAACAAGTTGGAGGGGCCTGGGACTCGTCCCCTGTCATCTGCCCTGGGATAGAGGCTGCTCTCTGGGATATGGGTTTGCAGGGATGCTGTTCTCAAGGGAAGATGAGCCCTTCCTCCCACCTCTCCCCACCCCAGGGGTAAGTTTACGTAAGGAGCATAAGATCTGCTTTGTCTAAAGCGCCCTCTGCTGGCCATTAGCAAATGGCCTTGCGTAGGGGTGGCCACCAGTTAATGGTAGGAGGAAGAGGTTTCAGAAGGTGAGGGGAAGGGGAAATTCTGCTCAATGCAGATCCCAGAGTGCTACCTCCTCGCCCTAAAAATGTCCGGCTTGGAGTACCCCTCATTTTTTTCCAAACTGAGAACAAATTCTGAAGATAGCTCCCCTCTCCCTGTCAGGACAGAAATGCTAAGAGCAGGACAAGCTGTCAGCCACAGTAATGACCTGCCCCAATGGCTGCGGATAACAGCAGGAAGGAGAAGCTAGACATCATTGGGAACTTCCTGGCAGCAAGGCATAATCGTGGGAGTGGGGGAGAGGCAGTTCTTACTTAGAAGAAGGTAATAAGGTGGTGTGAGGGAGGGGTATCCCTCATAGCATCCGATAAGAAAATTGTCTGCAAGCCCAATACACTTAGAAGCTGGTGGTCCACAGCAGTGCCATTTCTTATATTGCAAGACCCTCTCTTTTGACAAAGCCCAAAATAGATCTTCACTTCATGCCCAAATACACTGACCAGGCATTTGCCACGTCTCCGTGGGAGGAATAAAATAAAAATCAAAACAAAAATTATACCTGGCTGGTGAAGCTCAGATTGAGCACCGGCCTGTGAACCAAAGGATTGCGGTTCGATTCCCAGTCAGAGGACATGCCTGGGCTGTAGGCCAGTTCCCAGCAGGGGACGCACGAGAGGCAACCATATAATGATATTTCTCTCCCTCTCTCCTTCCTTTCCCCTCTAAAAAAGATAAATAAAATCTTAAAAAAAAAATTCTAGTTGAGCCCTGACTGGTATAGCTCAGTGGATTGAGTGAGGGCCTGTGAACCAAAGGATTTCGGTTCGATTCCCAGTCAGGGCACATGCCTGGGTTGTAGGCCAGGTCCCAGTGGTGGACACATGAGAGGTAACCATACATTGATATTTCTTTCCCTCTCTCCTTCCCTTACACTCTAAAGATAAAGCAATAAAATATTTTTAAAAATAAATAAATAAATAAATAAACTTTAGTTGAAGCAGAAGAAACTGCAGTTAGACAGCTGGGAGAACTGTCCCAAATGAGGCTGAGTAGTCTCCTCCCTGCAGCCGTGTCCAACCCATGGTACATGGCTGCGTGCGGCCCAGGATGGCTATGAATGTGGCCCAACACAGAATCATAAATTTACTTAAAACATTATGAGGCTTTTTTTGTGATTACATATCACAACGTATTTAACGTGTGGCCCAGAGACACCAAAAGGTTGGCCACCCCTGCTTAGTCTCTGGGGTCAGCCTGTAGACCAGACCTTTTTCTTCCAGGGGGGAGTCAGGGGCTGGGAGCCTGGCAGCCAATACTCTGGATGCCTTGGGTCCAGGGGGCTGGTGGTCCCGGTGGGACGTGGTGGCAGTGGAATCGTAATTGTTTCTATGGAATTGCCACTGTCCAGGTTAGTGGTATGTCCAGGGCCTGAAAGCCTCCACGGAGGGCAGGGAGGGGCAGAGAGGGAGGGGCAGAGAGGGAGGGGCGGAACAGAGAAGACCGGAGGGTGGGAGGGAACGGAGGGAATGGTGCTGGGAAGGGCCAGAAGACAGGCCAGGGACAGGGAAGTCACCGACTCCAGCTCCAGATCCCACCTCCCACTTCAAGGCCCACTTCTCCCCAAATTTGGCTTTTGGACCGCTCCAGCCATTTGGTGGCTTGTGGGAAGGGCAAATGCTTGCATTTATGCTTCAAACCCTTTCCTCTCCCTCCCCACTTTCCCCAAGCACAGCTGACCCTTGAGTTATACAAGTTTGAGCTCCACTTACATGTGGCTGTCTTTGAACACTCAGCCGGCCCTCCTCATGCGTCTCTGGGTTTGACCAAACCCATGTGCACAGGGCCGACTGCAGGCACTGTGGTGTTGTTCTGCATCTCTATATACAAGGGACTCAAGCATCTGTGCAGTTGTGTTCGTGGGGGCTCCTGGAACCGATGGGGGCTTCTAGGGATGACTGAAGCTTGGGGGGAGTCAAAAGTTGTGTGTTTAGCTGCATGGAGGTCAGAGCCACTAACCTTATCTTCCAAGGGTCAACTCACACACTCCTCCCTGGGCCCTAAGGATAGAGGCCTGGGGTCCCTGCCCTAAGAGGTGTCAGGATGCATCTCTGGTTTCAACATACCGGACTCTTCCTTTTCTTTTCTCCCCCAGCTGTCCAGGTCCTGCATACGAGCCCGCCAGTACTGACACTGCACACGTGGGCATCGCCAACAGCCCTGCCCCAGCAGCTTGATGCCCCTGCCCCCGGCACACGCACGCCCCTATGCAGGTAGCCCCCGTGAAGACAAGGGTGACAGGCCCAGGGCCTGTGGGTGGATGTCTCCGTGGGTAGTGGCCCAGGTAAGTGTCCTGCAGCTGGACTCCCAGCTGCAAACACACCAACAAGAAGTTGTATTTCAAACCTGGGAACTGGGACGAGTGGTGACTTTGGGAGAGAGAAACGATGAGCCATGTTGCTTGAAAGGAAACACCACAGAATGCCCAGAGGATGTGGGAGCGCGGACAGAAGCAGGGAAACTGAATGTCGGCTGGAGGCCTGGTGGCTGGCTGGTGCCTGGTGCACAAGCCCACTCACCAACCCGCAGAAAACGCTGTGACAGGCGCCCCCACTTCCCGCTGGTGTCTCCTGCCCCCAGCTCCCCAGAGCAGAGCAATTTTCCACTTTAATGCCTCCCCCCCCCCCAACGTGGTGACACACACAGGGCCCGGTGTATAGAGGACGTTTAATATTTCTGTGCTGGTCAAACAAAACACAGGTGGGGAGTACACAGGGGAGGGGGCGGAGGGCCCCCTGCCTCTTGGGAGGGGTGGCTTGTGAAGGGACGTATGTGGGGGTTTCTTGGGAAATAGTCCAAGGAGTCTTCTCAGCAAAAGGGGCCTAGCCCAGGGTGTCACGAGAGTCCAACACACCCAGTCCTTGGCCTCAAGTCGGGATCCCCCATAGGGGGTCTGTGGAGAGTGTCACTTTTTTCCAGCTCCTTTGCTGGAATCCACACTCCCAGCGTGATGGGGGACTTGGTCCTAGAGAGGGATCTGGAGAACCCCAGGAAGCAGCCCAGGGTTGGGACTAGGGCTCATATGCCCGCTGCCCACGGGGGTGGAGGGGCTGAGGGCGGCCCACCTCCGTCCCCTGCCCTCTTTCCTTCTCCCGGCTGGGCAAGAGCAGAGGGGAGGTGAGCAGGGTCCCCAGCCCCAACTGAGTCCCAGGGTCCTCAGGGTTGGGTGGAGAAGGGGTGAAGAGAGAGGGTCTTGGCCACCAACAGACACTGTAAACTTTGGTTTAAAACAATAACTTAAGTGGAGGGAAGGCTTCCAGCCTGGGGCCGGGGTTGGGAGAAAAAGGACCGGGGAGGGGGGTGTGTAGGAGGCGACAAAGGAAAAAGCGAACAAAAAGTTTTGGTTTTTGCTTCCGGCATAAGAAAGGTCTTTGGTCATCTGTTTAACTGGGGGGACAGGAAAGAGGTGCTGAGGGTGGGTGAGGGAGGACTGTAATAGAGGACCTACAGGCTGGGGGCAGGAGTGGCCTGCTGGGTCACAGCAGCCACCAAATTAATCCCACCGGCCCCTCAAGCCCAGTGTCAGCCTGGCCTTTCCCCAAGACAGCGGCAGGATGTGGCCGGCAGCCCAGGCACCACCTCTGCCCCACCCCTCCCCTCAAGGGTGGCTGGGCTCCCTCCGGCGGCCCCACCTCCAGAAGTCTGCCTGGCACGGACAGGAGGCGGCGTGGGGCCTCTTCCTCTGCTCCCCGGATGGTGGGGCAGCTGCAGGGACATCCAGCAAATGGGTGGAGGCCAAGTTCAGCCTGGGTCCCATCTCAGGTGGGGAGAAGGGGTAGAGCCAGGGACCCTGCCCCTGTGTACCCCACATGGCACACAGTTTGTACCACCCCAGTTGTGGCTTTTGAGTGGGCACAGCCGAGGGGGCTGGTTCTTCTGGGGATGGGTGGAAACTTCAGTTCCTCCACCCAGGCCAGGGTGGAAGTAGGAGTTTAAGGGTGGAGAACTTTTTCTTCACAGTATGGAAAAGAAGGTGAGAGGGAGCACAGATCAGGGGAGTGGGGGGCCTCTGGCTGGAAAAAACACTGCCAGAGCCAGGTGCGAGGGGCCCTGGGTCTGAGAGGGGTGGCTTAGCCCCGCCTGCGGGTCTCCACAGCACTGCGGGGGGGGGGGGGGGCAGGGGGGGCCCTGTAGGGAGAGCTGGTGGGGGCGGAGGGCCCTGCTGCTGCTGGTGGCGGGGAGGGTCTGAAGAGGGGTCTGGGCCCTCCGTGTCCTCTGCTGGTCCCAGACCAGGGGTTCTATTTCCCCTTGGGGGTGGGACCGTCCCTGCCCCAAGCGTCTGTCAGTCAGGTCACACTGGGAGTTGCTGGCCAGTCCCCCCATCTGAGTCCCGAAGTGCCTTGAGGTTTGGACGGGGCTGTGGAGTGGGGGTAGGTGGGGCCTGGGGCCAGGAGGGGTCTCACCCCTGCCCTGCCTGCCCCTGAGGCCCTTAGGAGAGTTCCTCTCCAGGCAGCTCCTCCTCCAGGTCCCTGTCTTCCGTGGGCCCGGCAGTGCTGGGGTTGGAGGGCCCCAGGGGGGGTCCGGGCCGTCGGTCTTCCTCCGCCTCGGCGGGCTCCTCTTTCACCTGCACCTGGTGGCTGTGATAGGAGGGATCATGTGGGCACCCTGGTGGCCTTCCCCTGCTCCCCTTGAAAACCCATCCAGAATTTTGGGGCACAGAGGGATGTCCACATCTCCCCTCCCCAAGACCTTATCATCCCTGAGCCACTGGGGCCTGCTGTCTTAGGTCTGATGGAATTCCCCAGGGCTCCAGTCAGAGGAAAGGGGAGAGGAGAGAAGATGGGGGCGGGGGAGAGGATGTAGAGAGAAGGGGTGGGTGGGTAATGGAAGGAGGAGAGAGAAGAGGAAGGAGAGAAGGACCCACAAGAAAGGAAGAGGCCCCTTGTCCCGGGGGGCGAGGCGTGGTGAGAGGCACCCCCACCTGCAGTGGGAGAGGCTCCGTCCCCGGCATCCGTGGGCACTGAGGGCAGGGGTCCGTGCGCGTGCTCACCTGTACTGGGGCGGGGAAAGCCGAGGTGGGCTGCTGCTGCCATTGCTGGGGAGCGGCTCCCCCGGGGCGCCCACGTCGTCGTGGCTGAGGGGCAGCAGGCTGCTGGTGGAGCCCGGGTTCAGCACGCCAGGGCTGCTGAGGATGGGGAAGCTGCTCTCGGCCAGGGCGGCCTGGGAGGCACAAGGGCAGGCCCTGTCAGTGGGCTGTACCTAGCCAGGTTTTACCCCCTCCTCACGCCCACACAGCCTCCCATGTGTCTGTTTGTGTGCCGGCCCGCTAGGGGATCTATCTGGCAGCTCCCCCAGCCCAGACTCAGCCTTTAGAATACCACACCTCCCACAGCCAGAACTCTGACCCTGACATCCTCCCTTCCAGCTCTCCCAGGAATCTGCGCCTCACTCAGCTCCTTTCCAGGAGACAGAGGACCTCCAGACTGCCAGGCCAGGGAAGGAGACCCTGGGGATTATGCCACCGCCCTGCTTCCTGCCCTGCTCTCCCAGACCTAGTCTTGAAAGCAGAAGTCCTCCCACTGCAGCTGAGGTGGGGCAGAGGGTCGGGGTTCTGGCTGCCCGGAGTAGTCTTCTCCCTTCTTTTCTTGCTCCTCCCCCTTCCTAAAGATGGGGAGGGTGGGGGAGGGTCTCTCTACAGATCAGGGTGTGTTGAAGAAGAATCAAGGGGGCAGAGGGGCGCGGGGGAATGACTGGTGGGCTCCGGGAAGGACCTGATCACCTGGTAGCTGGCATTAAGTGCTCCGTAACTGAGGCTGGAGATCATGTTCTTCACCAGGGTAGGGCTCCTGGAGGAGAGAGAAGGTAGCGTGTGGTTCGTTCATTCACTTACTGCTCACTCACCTTGACTCTGACTAAGGGCTCACTCTGTGCCAGGGACCATTTCTGCCCCATTCATTGCCCTGGGGCGGGGGTGGTCAGAGCAGGGTGGCTCCTGTCTGTGGTCCCTGCGTGCGTCCCACCTGGCTCAGTTCCCACGCTGGCCTGGCACAGCAGGTGCCAGCAGCCCCCGCACAGGTGAGGTGCTGGGCCTCAGTGGCTCTGGAACGTGTCTCAGAGCTAGAGAGTGGGAGCAGGGGCCCCTCCCAATGTCCGTCCTCACGTCCTGCTGCCCCAGCACCTCCTCTCCGCGGTGTAGAGTTTCCGGTGTCTGGCAAGGTCCAAGCTACAGCCTTGACAGTCCCCTATCTGTCAAATTCACCCTCTCCCCAGGACCTGCATTTTGGGACAGCTAATAAGTCATGTGCTCAGGCAGCGACCGTGTGCTCCTTCCCAAAGGCTTTCCTGCACAGGAAGGCACTCAGGAGCCGGGTCAGGGGAAGCAGTGGCTCGACACTGCCTCTTCCACAGTGATCACCCCCCCGTTCACAGGGGCCTCAGAGGTCATGCAGCTGGTAGGAAGGGATCTGAACCCAGGTCTCCTGACTCTAAGTTGGTAATGAGACGTGCAGACACCAGCTGTGATTGGCACGTGGGGGCGGTCAGAAGAGGACGCTTTCCTTCCTCTCCCAGGCCCCAACCCTGCTCCTGCCCCAACTGCTGTTGGGGGTGGAGAGGCTCTTGCCCTGGGAGAAGGCATCTTTGAGGGGAGCAGGCACCCACAGAGATATCCATCTGACTTGCCTCAGACCTCTCTCTCCTTCCCCTGGGGCCTCAGGGTCAAGAGCACAGGTAAAGGGTAGCCCGTGTGGGGTGGCTGGAGTAGGGAGAAGGCCTCTGGTGCTGGAAGAGAAGCCCAAAGAGGAGGTTTAGACCCTCTCCCAGGTCCCTCAGTTGCCACTGAAAATGCCATGCGGTTGAACAGATCACAAAAGACAGGTCAGGGACTCAGCTCTGCCATTAATCTGCTGTGTGACCTCCCTCCAGCCCCTTGTCCTCTCTGCGCCTCCTCTCTGATAAAGTGAAGACTTGGGGCCCGGGGCTCTCATATGTTGACTCCTCCTGTGATGAGGGTGAGTAGCTCTGGGGATGGCAGACCAATGGTCACAGTGACTAGCATGTGCCCAGCTCTGGCCATGGACACTTGGGGCCTATTTCCTTCTAGTGAAATATGCCCCTTGGCTCCTTCACTCAGTCAGAAGGGCGGGCAGAACAAGGCACAAATGCCCTCTTTCTAATCATGTCATTTCCAGATTCCAGCCTCCCCTGAGCCCCTGCACCCCTTTTCTCCCCACCTCACCCCCAAAGTGGGGAGCATTTGGTGCACTGGGGAGGCAAGGTGGTGGCCGGGCCCACGCCCTGGTGGATACACCCCGCCCAGGTCCTGGCCCACATACCCTGTCATCTTTGGTGGTCTCCGCTTCTGATACTCCCGCTCGTCCACAGTCCACACGGCGCCCTTGACGTTCTCCACACGCACAAAGCACTTGTGCAGGCTGAGGTTGTGCCGCACGGCATTCTGGGGGGTGCAGTGACAAGGGGCAGGTGCTCAGAGGCAGGCTGGGCCCTGCCTCTGCTTAGGTGAGCACACCTTATTCCACCTTCCCTGACCCAGGGACTGGCAGGGGGAGGGCCACCCCCTGGCCAGGGGTGGGGGGAGAAGCCCCCCCTCCCTGCCCTTGGAGTCTGGTGCTCCCGGCCTCTTTACTACCGATAGCCCATTTCATTATCTGCCCCTCTTCTTCCTGCAAAATTCTGGAAAACTGTCTACCAACTAAACAGTAGGTAGTTAGTAACACTCTGTGCATTATCATTAATCAGACACACAGTAACTGTTACTGAGGTTTCTGAATGGTCACACTCAGGCCTTGGCATCTCAGTGAGCCTGGGACACCTTATCTCAGGTGCCCAGAGAATTTTCACTAAGCTTTTAAAGTTTGGGGGATAACTCAGGACCTCTTACGGCAGCCCCTCCCCACTCTGGGAGCAGGGGAGCCCGGCTTGGAGCTGTGCTGCAGAACGGAAAGCTTACTGACAGCCCGGGGCACACAGAAGACGCCTAAGACAGACTTGCTGAAATAAACCAGAGAATGGAGAGCGTGGGTGCAGCAGCCACAAGGCAGGAGGAGGAAAGAAAAGAGGGAAAGTCACCTTGCCACTCCCACCTCCTTCTGGCAGGGTATCGTCTAGAATTGAGGTCATCTGGTTTGTAGGACACTTGGGTGAAGGTGGGGGTGCTTGGCCCAATTCCCTGCCCTCCCCGCCTCCCCCCTCCTTCACCCTGGGAGCCTAAGCTAGGGCCCCAAGCCACCCACTTCCCCCACCCCCTACCCTGTCCCTCAGTCCTGTCCCTACATTCTTCTCTGAGCTTCATCCCCGCTAGCCGTCCCTGTCCCTGTTACCTGTCCTCCCTCACCCCCCACCCCCATCTTGTCTCCTCTTTACATTTCTAAATGGGGAAGAAAGCAGGCAGGGCGGGCAGCCTGTGCCCCTGGAGATCCCCTCTCCCTCTCCTCCTTCCAACTCTTGCCACTTGCAACTGGCCCGATTTCATTACCAATTTTAATTTGCCTCTAATTAAATCCTGTGTATTTTTCCGACTCGCTTGCTAATCCACGAGGGAGGCGGGTGGCTGGAGTGGAATCTCTTGGAGCGATAATTACAAAGGGCCTAATCACGCCGGGGCTCCTGCCTTGGAATAAATTTGCCCGCATTACGGGGCTCCGATCCTCCGCTTTGCAAATGAGAATGACCCCAATTTCCGAGGATGGCCTCACCGGGGCTTTTTTCCCTCATTTCGAAGCCTGATTCGTGATGAGAGACTAATTCGTTACGCTGAAACATTAACGGCAATTTCAGGGGTCTGGCGGGGGCTGCGTAAACAAAAGGACAGGCCCACAACATCGGCCCTGGAAGGGGACGGACACAGGGGGAGGGCTGGGGAGGACCATCCACTTGGCAGATGGCAGCTCTGTCCCGGATGAACAGCAGCTGGCCTGGCCGACACTGCCTCCCGACCCCTCTTCCCTGGTCTGAAGTGGATAGCATCTCAGGGTGGGGGCCAGAAGGGTGAAGGAGGAGGGCAGAAAGGAACCAGAAATAGTTAAGAGGAGGGACCTCAAGGGAGATAGGTGGGTGGAAAGTGGAGGTGGGAGGGAAAGAGTTGGGTGTAGACAGGGTGCATTTCCCAAGTAACACGAAGGAAGGTTCGAAACGCCCGAAGGTCAGAGTGAACCTCGAGCTGACACAGTCTGTGTGCCCCAAGTGGGGGAAGCAGCAGCAGAGCACTGCTGGCTGGGAAGGCCACCCAGCCAGCCATTCAGCCAGCTTACTGCTGGGACTGAGGCGGGTGAGGGGAGGTGGAGGGGAGGACTCTGCAGCGAGAGACACACCACCGAGGTGACCAAGGCTGGGCAACCAGGTGAAGGTGGCATGAGAGGCCAAGGGCATTAGGCCACGGGGCTTCGTGACAATCATCAGGTGTTTCAGGAAGCCACCTAAATGCATTCCCCCTGATTTCAAGAAGGGAGAGTAAAAATTGCTCTGAGGTGGTATGGTTAAGAGAGAACAGGAAAAGGGGGGGGGGAGGTGAGTGGTATGCTGCCCCCAAGGAAGACACTGTCTGATAGAAGGGAGGCTCTACATTGTCACTCCTAAAGGCAAAGGGTTAACATGCCATGTGTAAAGTAAACATTACTAGTAACCATAATGATTCACACAGCAACTCTATTATTTACAAAACCTAATATCCAACTGGCCTAGAGGTTGGAGACTGCGCTAGGAGGGCCTAGGGAAGGCCCTGCAGGCTCACAGAGAGGGCAGAACTCTGGTTGGCCGGAAATTACATCACTTGTAGCCAATCAGAGTAGCTGTCCCAGCCTCAGAAATTCTCACCCAAGCTTTGGAAATTGGGCCTGGGGATACGGAGGATCATGGAACAGTCTCTCTTGCTGTACTTAGCACACTCCCAGAGCACAGAAGGCTGGGCCCTGTGCAGACTCCACCCAGTCCCGGGCACTGATGGGGAGGGGGCCTCAGTGACACTTGTAGAAACCTGGCAGGATGGGGGGAGGGGAAGGAGTAGCCTGTTTGACTGCAGTTTCTGCACTGGCCAGCAGGGGGACCCAAGAACCAGGGATCCAAGTGCCGTCCTGAGGCAGGGACTCCTCAGGTGCCTAAACTTCCCCATAGTGCTCAACATTTCCCTCTCTTTACCTGCTCCCCCCACTCCTCCCAATTTAGACATGACTTCCCCACTCTGCTGCAAAGACCCTAATCTTCTCACCCATCAGACTGACACACACACAGACCATCCTGGCTATAGAGAAACAAATGGCTTAGCAGCTCAGCCCACATCTCAGTGTCCTATTTTTCTAGGGTCCCTCACTCGCTTGCTTCTGGTCCCACAGGAAAACTCTTATGGGCTGAAGGTGTTGAAATGACTAATTGGATGGAGACAATTATCTTCCTGCAGCCGACGGCGGATTGGGGAGAGCGAGTGAGTGCCTGTATTTGAGCCCCAGTGTACACAGTCCATGAGTCTCAGTGCATCCTGAAGCCTGCGCCCCACGCCGCCCACTCCATCCTCAGTTCCGGAGCATGCGCCTTCAGAGCAAGGCAGCCGGGCCTCGAGGGGATCCTGTGAGTGTAACGCGGGCCTCCCTACCAGGCTCAGGCATTACCAACTCTCAAGGGCCCTACTCCATGAGGCTTGGGGCCCAGGGGGAAGCACTCCAGAGAAGAGGAGGATTTCTTCCCAGAATGAAGGCAACACAAGGCTAGAAGGGAGGGAGTCATTAAGAGGCAGTTCAAGAACATTCCATGGCCCCTAAAGAGGTAGGGGTGGAGAGAGAGGCACATCCCAGCCCGAGCTCTGGTGGGACTGTTAGGTGTGCTCAGTCTCAGGGAGACGTGTTGTCCAAGGGTGACTGGGGCCCCGGGCGGGGGGAAAGGGCCGTGCCTCACCTTCCAGGTGGCAGTGTTTCTCCGGAAATAGGCAAACATCCTGGTGAACCAGTTATAGATCTCATTCAGGGTCAGCTGCCTGTCAGGGGTTTCCAGAATGGCCTGTGGGCAAGGAAGAAGCAAAGGGACCCTCAGTTTAGGCCTCAAAGGGTCCCAGGCTTGTGAACTCATCCCCAGGGTCTCTCTCTTCTGCCTGGCCACTAACTCACCCTAAGCACAGAGGAGACTGGCTGCAGAAGCCTGTGGGTAAGGATGGGGGATACTCATCCATCCTTAGCAGGGCAGGCTGGTTACAGCCCAGCCACAAGGGAACACAAGCCTCAAGGGCTGTGCACTTGTGCAAGGGGCTCATGAACTTCTCCGGAGAGAAAAGGGCTCCAAGGGAGTGGGAACAAAAGCAAGATCCTTGGGAGAGGTATCTAGGGGGTGGGGACTGTTTGGAATTTATCCTGATTTTGGCAAAGGGCACCTTCTGAGATGGTATGTGTGTGTCTATGTGTGAGAGAGAGGGAGAGAGGGGAAGCTGAGTAAGAGTGACCGTAAGTCTATCAGAAAATAGTCTCAAGGGAGTGTGTGTACATAGAAATGAGAGAACGAATACACTGGGTATGAGTAACATAAAAAGTGTGTGCTCACAGAGAAATGGTCACATGACCAGCAGAAGCCTGGATCTGAGACCTACGGCTGAGAACGGTGAGCAGGAGACAGCCCCGAGAGGGGAAGCTGTGTCCCCTACCTGGCACAGGATCCTCCTGGAGGCTAGAACCCTGAGGCAGCCTGTGTGCCACTTCCCACCCCCTCCAGCTACCTTCCATGCTCACCTGGCGGATGAGGGAGGCATAGGTGAAGGGGGGCCTGACATCCGCGTTCTTGTAGAACTCGTGATTCTGGGCCAGCTCTGGGGGAGACAGGCAGAGGGTGATGTAGCCACGGGAAGGCCCAGCTTGGGGAAAAATGTCCCTCCTATAGCCCTTACCTGAGGAGATGGGGGAGCAGAACTTGTCGCTGCTCCTCCGCCGGGCGGGGCCCCCGCTGTGCAGGGAGGCAGAACCCAGGCCTGGAGGCCTTAGAGGGGTGACAGGAGCAGCAGCTGAGGTGGGGGGGTGCACGAGGCCATCTGGGAAGGAGTCTGCTGCAGAGACTGTCACCTTGGAGAATGAGGAGGAGCCGGGGGCTGGGTTCAGCTGTGAGCAATGGGGAAGGTGCTGAGACCGGCCAGGGAGCTGTGGAGGGGCTAGGGGGGGGCTTGCGGGGAAGGGGGACACTCACCGGCTGGCTGAAGGGCTTGGGCTCAGAGGGCCGCATGTGCAGATGGGCCATCATGGCTTGCAGACGCTCGCTCTCCTTGGCAAGCTGTGGAGAGGCAGAGAGGCTGGGGGTGAGCAGGCGCTCTGCCTGGAGGCAGACACGTCCTCCTCCTCTGCATCCCGCCAGACTCCCCAGGAAACCCCTATTCCCACCACCACTCACCTCCGAGCCTCAACTTCCAGATCCCTCTGTCCCCTGCCCCTCCGTCCCCTCTGGCCCCTCACACCCTCAAGGTCCTGGACAAGGGCCACCTGCCCCATGAAGCTTTCCTCACTTCACTGCCAGACTGCATGTCCCAGACTCCAGTTCCTCAACAGTCGGGGGCCCTCTTCCTAACAGCACATGCCTTTTCTCCCTAACGAGGGCAGAGGCTGTGGCTGAACACCACCCAAGTCCAGTGGCACTTGTGTGTGAGAGGGTCCTCATGCATTGAATGGAGACACAGGAATGGATGAATGATTCATTCACCCCCATTCATAAATGCAGTAGATCTTTTACAACTAGCATCCCATGGCAAGGGCCTCTGCTCGGTGCCAGAGGGAAATGGGTAAATATTGATTGGCTGCCTGACCGTCTGTCCTGAGCAGCCCCAAGTGCTCTTGTGTTACAGAACTCAGACTCTGGAGCCAGACTGCCTAGGGTCTTTTCCCAGCTGTGCCACCCTCTAGCTGGGTGACCAGAGGCAAATTACTTCACCCCTCTCTGTTCCTGTTTTCTGTAACATGGGGGTAATAATAGTACCCACCACACAAAGTTGTTTAGAGGATTCCCTGAGTTACACAGGTTAAGTATTCAGGACAGGACAGAAGAAGTTAGTGTGTTAGCTATAAATATTACTTTTGTTTCTATTAGCATGAGTCTCTTTTTCTGGACCTCCCAGCAGAAACAGCCCTGACCCTGGTTTACCTTTCAGAATCAAGCTAACCATGGTAATGAGGACTTGGGAAATAAAAGATGCTGGCTCTGACCATATTACCCTTCCATAAGACTCCCCCAGAAACCCCTCCTGGAAAGTCAGTGCTGTGGATGGGGCAGGGGCTAGTTCTCCCCCCCCCCCCGCCCCCAGCCGTGTCCCTCTGTAGCTTCGGCCACACCTGGATCTCCAGCTGCTGCACCACCTGCATCTGCACCCGGCACTGGGCCGTGCTCCGGTCGTCCAGGGCGTGCTCCGTGTTGAGGTGTCTTCAGGGGGAAGCGGGGATGGAGAAGAGAAAGTTGGCCCTGGGTTTCCTTCCATTACCACCCTCCCACCCACCCTCTAAGCCGGCCCACAGCCTGGAAAGCAGGCAGACTGAGTGATACAAAGAAGGGGAAGGGGTGGGGAAAATGGGGCAAAGGAGGAAGCAGCCTTCTCCTCATCCTCCTTTGATGTCTTTGCTAAAATCGCAGCTACAGAGAGATCTAATTGCAAATGAACTAATTAAGTAAACCTCTGACGAAGCGTGAAAACAATTTGTTTGACCCTGATGCTGCAAGGGTCTGGGAGACAGCGGAGTTAATCAGTCAGTGACAGAGCCTGGCACGGCTGTGGCAGCTGGTCGCCTGCTGCCAGCCGCCTGTCTGCCTCCCGCCCTGCCTGTCTACCGGCCAGGCCTGTCACTAGGCCATCACTCATGGGGGCTGAGGCTGGGGGGAGGGCAGGGGTGGGAGTTCTGTCCTTGTCCTCACACCCGGACCCTGGGCTGTGCAGCCTGGGGACAGGGCAGGGAGGCGGGCAGAGGTGATGGGAGATAATCAGGGCAGAGAAGGAACTAGGGCCCCTGGAGGAGGACCGCTAGTGGCTGAAGGCCTGAGAAGGGACAAGATAGGTGCAGGCGGGGGGAGGGTGGTGAGGGACCCTGTGGAAAGGCTTCTCCGGGTAGGGGGGCAGCCAGGGGCAAAAGGAAAGACCGGGTAGACCTACTTGATAAACTGGCCCAGGTCCTCACACAGGGTCTCACAGCCAGGCCACTTGCACTCTCCGTGTCCATAGAGGGGGTGGGAGCTGGGGGTCTCCTCATGGGAGGAGCTAGGAGAAGGGACAGAGGCGGTGGTCAGGGACCCTAAGACACCAGCAACCCAGCCCCAGTTCCCCCTGCTGGTGACGTTTCTGTCCCTAACACAGTTTTCCCAGAGACCTGGCACAATTTTGTGTGCCCTGGGAGAGAGATACATTTCCGGGTCTCTGAGTTCCACCCCACTCTCCCAGCCCCCACTGTGGATTCCGCCCATAGGGGCCCAGGCAGGCCCCTGGGCAGGTCTGCAGCACCCCCTTCTCAGCCTGGGCCCTGTACCTGTCTCTCCGAGGTGTGAGCACAGTGGGCTGTCCATTGGGCAAAGTGTGGTGGGAGAGTGGGGGTGAGACTTTGGGGGGGGCAGCAAACGAGGTAGCGGTGGCGGCCGTGCCAGTGAGGTCCAGCCCCTCCTGCTTGACACTGTCCTCGGCAGGCTGCCCAGGGGCACCCTCGCCCTTCCACAGCTGGGGCAGGTCTGTGGGGCACACAGCTGCTGTGGGAGAGAGAGGGGAGAGGCTGGCAGGGCTCCAGGAACATAGGGACCTTCCCATCTCACCCCTGAGAGTAGGGAGTACCAGCCCCTGGGTGCAGTGAGGGCCATGGGGCTGGGCTTAGAGGGTGGGTAAGCCACTCACCTTGCGGGAGCGTCTGGAGGGGCCCCGAGGCTTGGTTGGGTTGCAGGCTGACCAGCCCCTGTCTCTGCAGGTTGAGCAGGTGCTGTTGCTGCAGCTGTTGCATTTGTAGGAGCTGCTGCTGGAAGGCCAGCTGCTTGTTCCCCAGTGCCTGATGGGGAGCCCGAGGGGGTGGGCAGAGAGGGGTGCCATCAGCCTCAGGTGCACCATCTGGTGCCCACCCTGCAGCCACCCCCTCCCAGGGCCTCTCAGCCCCCGGAGCTGTGGGTGCAGTGTCCGAAGCGGCAGCTTCTCTGCTCCCGGCCCAGCTTCCATAGGGCTGCATGCCTCCTCGCAGTAAACACACGCACACACGCACTCACGCACGCACGCGCGCGCGCAAAACACACAGCCAGACTCCGATGCCTCCCTCCTCCTGCTGCTCAGCGCCTTCTCCAGCTCCAGCTCCCGGAACTGCAGCTGTGCACGCCTGGGGGGGGGGGGCGCTCTCATCACAATGATCGATGAGCCTGTCAGACTCCAGGGGCCACTCCTGCCTGGAGGCACCCTTCCCACATGCCTGGGGTGCCCCCCTTCTGCCTGAGGAGAGGGCCTTCTCCCCTCCAGCTCCTCTCTTGCTTCTTAGATACAGAGAATCACAAAGTCTGATGGGACTTTAAAAGATCAGCATCAGCTAGTCATTAGGACCCACGATCCCTACTGCTGGGGGGCACTCTCACACTTGTTCATACCCTGGCTCCAGCTTTCCCCGTTCTCTGGGTTGGCCCAGCAACACCCCCCCCCCCCCCCCCCCCCCGCCGGCCAAGATTCAGCTCTTCGCACAGGCACCGACAAGTCAGCAGGCTGCGAGTCTTCTCCAGGCCTGTGCTGGGTGCTTGTGAGGCAGGGCTGTCCCTGCCTGCCTGCCTGCCTGCCTGCCTGCCTGCCCTGGGGCTGGGGGCTGGCTAGTCAGTAGAGGCAGCCTAGAGATAATGCAGAGAATGCAGCAATTACTAGACCTTGAGGGGGAGGCTGAAGCCTTGGGAAATGACTGGGTGTCAGCAGGGCAGCCTTCCAGGTGGAGGCAACTCAGAAGCTGGTTGTGGTTTGCACAGCAGGAGGGAGGCACATGTTTGGGGTAGGGGAGTGGGGGGAACAGCAGGGCCTGGGACGGAAGCTCAGGAGGCACTGTTGCCCAGATGGGGCAGCAGATGTAGGCTGGGAGTTAGGTCTCTGGAGAGGGCGGGGCTGAATGTTATAAGAAGGGACAGAAGTTGGGGCTGTACTAGTGGGTGGGGGCAAGTGGTTTGCTGAGTAACTGAAAGATTCTCAAGACCAGAGGGGAGGACTGAAGTGCTGGCTCACTAAGAGACAAGTGGGCAGGAAGAGGGCATGACAGCAAGGCAGGTGGTCATGAGTGTGGGCCATGTGACACCACGCACACGTGTCTATACACATGTGCAGAGGCAACACAGAGCTGTCTTCCTGCTCTTGTTAACGCAACGACATAAGGCAAGGAGAGGACTGAGTGCAAACGAGGGGAGATAGAGAAATCTGAGCCCCTTTCCCCATCTCCCCCATGCTCCCGCTCCCAGGCTGATCCCCCACCCAGGCTTTTCCTGACTTTCCCACTGTGTGCCCACCAAGCAGTTCTCTGAGAGTCCCAGCCGCCTGCCAGGAGAGGGCTGGGATGGCAGGTGAAGGCGCGGGGCCCTCCCTGGGCCCCTTACCTCTTTGGGTGGCTGCTTCCCAGCCTGCTGTTGGGTGAGAAGCTGCAAGTGGAGCTGCTCTTGCTGCTTCTTGTAATATTCCTGCAGCTGGGTGGGGAGAAAGGGGTGGGAGTGGGTTACCACAGGCAGCGGGCCGCTGACCCCAGAGCAACCGCAGCCCTGCAGTGACCCAGCCACCAAAGGTAGGAGTGGGGAGCCTTACTGGGGCAGTGGGACAAACAACCCGGCAGGGAGAGTGCTGCTGAGAGAGGCTCAGTCAGTGGAGAGGGGAAAGGGAAGCTTCATCCCACACCACCCAGCCCTCCCTGACTCCTGGGTGGGTCCTCTGACCAGGTCAAGGTGCTGGGAGTCAGGCTGTTCCAGCACTTTGCCCTTCCCTGGGGTTCTGGAGACAGAGGGGGGCTCAGCACCAGAAAGGAAGTGCAGAGGGACAGGGGGCGGGGGCGTAGCTGTGGGAGAGGCCTGACTCCTGCGGCCCCCCCACTGCCCTGGGGGAATGCAGATCAGTCCAGCCTGAGCAGTCTCTCCGGTTTCTGCCACTCGGTGATGTTGGTAGTAAGCAGGGCGGAGGTGGGAGGCCAGTGCCCATCCCCCACCCCCCACTTCTCGGCTGCCCTGAGGCCAGACTCACCTGCTGGAGCATGAGTGCTTGCTGCTGCTGAAGCAAGGCCTGCAGCTGCGGGGGCGACAGGATCTGTTGCATCTGTTGGGGGGTAAGCATCTGTGGCGACATCATGGCCACCGACACGGGCACCTGTGGGATTGGGCCCTGTTAGCCTGCTCGCCTCGACCCCACCTGGGGGTGGGCATGTACCCAAGGCCCCTCCACAGGATGGCAGAGGGGCTCCAGTGAGTCTGCCTGGGTTCCAGTCTGGCTTTGCCACCAAGCAGCTGGGCGTCTTTGGACAAGTGACTTACTTCCTGTTTTCTTGCTTTTTAAATGGAAGCAGCAACAGCACCTACCTCTTGGTAGGTTTTCATGAGGACTAATGAGTTAATACCCCAAATAAAGCCTGGCACACAGCAAGTACTCATGAAGGCTGCCTATATTTGGGACAGGTGACCTCCGGTGCAGGAGGATTAGACTCTAGTGACACTGGCTGGTAGAACCCATGTAATGGGAGGGCAGCGGCCAGCCATTCCCAACTGTTGCTCTGTCTCTTTGGGGACATACGAGGCGGGCCGGACCCGAAGTGCAGCCTGTGGCCACGGGGGGGATTCGAACAGTGGCCCACATGGCAGGAGCCCTGGACTGTGGCTCTGCTCACACACGTGTTGTGTGCTTCCGCACAGCTGTCTGGAGGATGCACGGAGCCAGACGTCCTTGGGTGGGGGGGTGTGGTTATATCTTCAGCAGCGTGGGAAGAACCCCGGCAAGGAGTTAGGAGGCAGGCTTCTACTCCCAGTTCTGCACTGAACCTGCTGTGCGACAGTCACTTGCCCTCTCTGGGGTGTCAGTTTCCTCGAATGTCAAACAGGGACTGGATGATAACAGATGACTCCTTCCAGCTGGAACATGCAGGTTTCTCCAAGCAGAGCAGCTTTCTGTCCCTGCCCTGGGTTAGGGCCTCTCCAGGAGGCCCAGAGAATCTAGCTACAGGCAAAGGTGCAGGCAAAAGCAGTAACAGCATTCTTTCCCCAGCCCTACCTCCCTCTGCAACCCTGAGGCTCGTGAAGTCATAGTCAGGGAGGCCCGAGTGGCAACACTGTCCTAATGCCATTTTGGCAGGACCGGTGCCCTAATGGGGCTACCCCCTAGTGGGGCTATCTGCCACTCCCGTCACGCTGGAAGTGCGCGGGACTCTTCTCTAATCTCCTCCTCACTCCCAGGCCCTAACACAGTGCCCAGCATACAGTAGGTACTAAATGTTTGCTCCCTTGAGCTGAAATACTTTCCCCAGCAGATGCAGGCAGCTCTGCCAGCCCTGGGGTAGGGAGGGAGGGGTACAGGGTGGCCCAGTCAGGGAAGAGTGTCCTGCGGGGACTTGTCTTGAGGAACTTGTTTCAGGTTACATCCCCAGGGGACTCATGGCCCCTCTTACCTCCCCCCAGTCCCATGGGTGGGGCAAGGGAGGAGGAGGAGGTGGTTCCTTCTGGGATCCCTGGCAGGGGCAGGACTCGGCTTCCGGCCACCAATTAGGGAATCCCCAAGCAGCAGAGCAGCAAGAGAGGTGAGGCGAATCCTCTGGGACACGGGAAGTCCCACTGCCCACAGTGACTAGTGGCTGAGACCACCCCTGGGCTTTCCCCAGCCTCTCTGCACACTCCCCCAGACGGGCACCGCCTGGCTCTTCAGCCATGGATATCCCGTGGGAAGGAGGGCTCCCAGGGGAGTGTTCAGTGGCAGGGTCGCGATTCCAGCCCAGGTCTGTGTGCTCCATGGCTCCTGGTGTTTCCACATCCCACACTTCCTGCTCCACCCTGGAGCAGGTCCTGAGAAGCATTACAGAGGGAGTGTAGAAACTGAACCATCCAGGGAGTTTAAGGGAGGGGGACCCCAAAGGCCAATCTCCATCTTTACACTGTAGCAAAGGAGATTGTGGGAAGCCAGCCTGCAGGGGCGTCCTGGTCCTCACTGGCAAAGGCGCCTAGGGGAGGTGGCAGAGGGTGGCCCAGACCCACCCCCTTGCGGAGCCAGCCCCCGTGTAACCCCTGGGGCAGCCGGGGTGCTCATCTGTCCTTTCCTCCTTCCATGGGGGCACCCAACATGGTGGCATTGGGCTCAGAGCCCTAGATTCCCGAGTCAGGTGACCTAGGTTCTTGTCTCTGACACCAACTATTCTTTGAAATCACCAAGCATCACTTTCTGCATCCTCTAATTGGGATTTGGAACACCTGCCCGCCCTGCCTCACAGGACTACACAAGAGGCTGCGGTTGACTGCGGATTACACGCCAGGCACTTGGCTAAGCCTTTAATGAGTATGATCTCCCAGAATCTTCGTAGCAACCCTGGGAGGGGGGTGTCATCATCATTACCATTTTACAGATGAGAAAACAGAGGCCTGGAGAAGTTAAAACACCTGCCCTGCCTTAAAGAGACAAGGGGAGAAGGGGTAGGTAGAAGTGATTTCTATGCTATTAAATGCTAGGCAACTGGAGAGACGACTACTTTTTAAAAACATTCTGAATGTTCCTTTCCCCCCTCTTTTCTTGTCTCTGCCTTTCACTTTCTTCTCTATTGCACCTTAGGTAAGGTGCACCTCGAGGGGCCCCAGAGGGCACTGGGGGGCAAGGGTCACTTAGGACAAAAGCAGTGGGCCTCCTGTTCTCATCACAGCAAGAGCTGCAGCAGGGAGGGACTGGGCCCGGAGCAGGGGAGACTGAGACCAGCCACCCAGCTCTTTCCAGGCACCAGGAGTGAGTCACTGTGAGTAGCATGCAAGAAAGGATGTGGCGTTTCCTTCCTTGGGGCTTTCCTGCATGAGGCAGGGGGATGGAAGAGATGACCCTGGAAGGCCTCCCCAGCCCCAGACGTTCCTGCCACGTGGTGGACCTGCTGGCTGGACGGGCGGCTTCGGGATAGATGGAGACAGGTTACCTTCCGTGTTCTTGTCTCTAAGGTGGTCCAGGAGGGTCAAGAAAGGTCAGCAAGGTGGCTGCCATACACTGATCTCCTGGATTGGCTGACCCATCCACCTCTTCTCACGCCCCTTGGGGTTCTGAGCACTGAGTTGGAGCCCCCCTGGTGTCCCCACTGACCCCTCCCCAGGCCAGGACGTGTCAGGATGGGCACTGCGGGGTCTAGTCGGCTCAGCAGAGCTGGTGAGTCACCGCCTGGAGAGTGGCCAGGGCAGCCACACGCGCACTGAAGCCCTGGCAGAGTGCGCACTGGGCTCCACGCTGACAGCCGCCTGCAGCCCCGCCCCCAGGCCCCACTCAGGCCTGGACCCCTCCATCCACTGTGGTCACAGTGTGCTAGGCCGGATGGCACCACGGGGAGGCAGCTTATTTGGGAGCTGAGGGTTGGGATGGATGCAATTTGGTGCCCATTGAGGACCCAAACTCAAATTCTGGAGTACGGAGCCAGGGTTCCCCTGGGTGCCTTTGGGGACGAGGCCAGAGCTTAGTTTAGGCTCAATCCCCTGGCATATCACCAGAAGGAAGTCCTCAGACTAATTCTGGGCTGAGTCTGCAATGAAAAAAGATGGTGGTGGGACACTAAGGTAGGCAGAGCTAAGGCTGATTCTCTGGGCTCAGGCAGGTGCCTGGCCTTTGACGAGCATCTGCTCCAACTCCCAGCGACCTGTGCCATTTCCCTGCCTGGCATCCAGGCCTGGGCGCAAGCCTGGCAATCTCGTTAAAGCTGGGGACCTAATGAGGCTTTAGGAACTCATCTGAAGCTGGCTCCGGGAGAGGGCTAGTGACCGTGGCTGGGGGGAGACTGCAGGCAGGAAACCCACCTTGAGCTGGGGAGTAGGGCAGTGTCCTGTGGGGCCGCTGGGGCAGGGCTGCTAGCGGCCTCCCTTCACTACCCATTTCCCCAAACGCCGCATCGACAAAACGCACTTTCCTACTCGCTCTCCCCTACTGCCCCACCAGACGTGAGCTCACAGGAAAGTTATTTCCAGGCCCTGCACCCCTGTTCCTGGTGGAACAGAAGCCCCATCTTCTTAGAGACTGTGAAGTTGAAAGGCAAGGAAGGCATCAAGGCTGGAAGAGATGAAGGACTAATAGTCAGGGCTGCAGGCTCCTGGGGAAGTTCAGACACGGCCTCCGAAACTGCCACCTGCCTGAGCCCAGAGAATCAGCCGGCAAGGGCTCTGTCCCCATGGACTGTGAGTGTTTACCACTGTGCTAAGTGCTGGCGGTGCTACGGTACAGGCAGCGAAATGTGAGTTCCGGGGCTAGTTGTTCGGGTTCAAATCCTGGCCCCGCCACTTATTAGCTATGTGACTTTGGACGGGTTATTTAATCTCTCTGGGCCTCCGTTTCCTCATCTGCAAGATGAGGCCGATAACAGCATCTACGTCATAGGACTGAGGATAAATAAGATGATACTTACAAAGCACTTAGTGTCTGCCCCCAGGTAAGCGCTCTGTAAATGTCAGTTGTTGGTCTAGGAAGTACTGAGGAAGTAATTGTTGAGCGAACGGATGAATCAATCATTAGGAGTGAGGGGTCAAGATGAGAGGAGGCCTGAGACTCATTCTCTCTGTCCCTCTGACCAAAACCTCTGCCTCCCATTCAAGGTCTTCCAGGGACTTTCCTCAATCTAGGAGAAGGGGTCTCCCAAGGCAAATTCCGAAGCCTCCCTTCCTTTCTCATTCTTCAGCTCTCCTACCCCTCATACCTGGCTGCAAAGTACTTCCTGTGCCTGACCCTCAGTCCCTCCAACACCCATCAGACTCTTCTTTCTCACCTCTGGTCGGCTGGTCCTTTCTGGCTTGGGGTACTGGGCTGGGCCCAGGGTGGGGAGAATTAAGAAAAGTAGCCTGGCCCTGGCCAGGTAGGTCAGTTGGTTAGAAAGTCGCCTGGATATGCCAAGGCTGTGTGATCGATTCCCAGTCAGGCATATGCAAGAAGCAACCAATGAATGCACAAATAAGTGGAAAGCAAATGGATGTTTTTCTCAAATCAATAAACTGAAAGAACAGTGGCCTGAAGGCCACTTAGACACAGGGAGTATGTGTGTGTGTGGCTGGGGGTTCCCTAACTCGGAGACCCAGTCCTGACAGCACAAAGGGGGAACTCTCTCTTCTTCCCAGCACTGGCTTTCCAGGTTGTGTCCTCCCCCCCTCAACGCAGGCCCGTACCCCTCTTTGCCCAACTTCTCCCCCCTCAAGGGCTGTCTCATTAGATTCAAAACTGAAAACAGGGCTAAGTTAAGGCGCCACAAGTGTTGGGCACCTTGAACTTGTTCAAAACACTTTCTGAACATGAGCTTGCTCCATGTAAAACCCAATCCTGGGTCCTTCCCTGGGCACCCTGCACCCCATCCCCCATCCTGCCTTCCTCCCCCTCCCCCCTTCCCTCAGCACTCCGCCCCCCAGACTCCAGAGCTCCTTGCTCAGGATAGTGTTCAGCTTTCCTCCCTTAGATAAACTTCCTTTCAAAGCCCCGCTTAATCCTCTCCCCAATTCCAAGCCTCCCGCCGCTGCTGCGGGAAGGGGAAGGGGTAGGGGGGTAAGGAAGCCTGGCTGGCGCGCTGAGGGGGAGGAGACTGGGCTGCCCCAGTTGTGACCCACCCCGACTCAGACAGCGATTCTCCCAAGTTCTTTGTGACACAAAAGGTAAACAGAAGGCCTGGCTTACCCCGGCCCACCCCCCACAGATCTCCCTTCCCCCAGCCAGCCAGATGGGCTGGCAGGCTGGGGGAAGGGAGGGGGAAAAAGGGCAGATTGTGCAAAAGAAAACAAAAGAGACACAGAGACATCAAGAGACAGGAAACTCGGGGAGACAGAGAGAACTGGTGGGTGAGAGACACGGGGGGAGACGCAGTGACCGGAGCAACTGAGAGTGCCCGGGAAGGGAGTGGAGAGGGACAGGCCAGTGACCACACCAGGACGGGGAAACAGAGACCTGGTAAGTAAGTCACCCTGAGGCCAAGGAAGAGGAACCTCGTGGAGAGGGACAAGGACCGAGAGACCTGAGTGCAGGTTCGAACTCAGTCAGAGGCCAAGCAGAGGAAGGCCTGGGGATCAGGTGGAGATGAGAAAGTGCAAGTGTCTTCACCCTGCCCCAGCATTTCCCTCCGGATGGCGGCTGGACAGAGCAGTTCTCCAACTGGCCCTTCCTCTCCTTTGTTTTGCCAGGCCCGCCCTCTGACCTGGCCCCAGCCTGCCCGCCCCGCCCGGCCCGGCCCCGCCCCGCGGGCTGGTGCCCTCCTCCTCACCTGCACTGCAGAGGCTGCCTGCTTGCTGTCATTGTTCCCGGGGGAGCTCAGGCCTGAGGCCTGCTGCAGCAGGAACTGCCGGGCTACCTGGAGAGCCTGCAAGACAGGGTGAGTCAGAGTGCCCGCCGGGGCTGCTGTGGGCTGCAAGTCGGTGCAGTCAGTGCGGTGGGTGCAGAGCTGGGGTTCAGGCGGAGTTTGGGAAGTAAAGGGGAGGAGGTCTTGGGGGTGAATGAAAGGCTCATGGGGTTCACTTGGGCCTGGGGTAAATATAAAGACAGGAGTCACTGAGGCATCAGAGCCCATAGGCACTCACTCTGGAAGCTGGTGAGGTCTGGTGCCCTCGTGAGGGCGGCACATGGAAGGGTCCCTGGCCCAACAAGCGGGTGGACTCAGGGCATTAAACATAGGTACTACTGTTGAGCACCTACTATGTGTCAGGCACTTTATAGGTGTCTGGGAGGAAAAACTATTCTCTTCCCTTCAGGTGCTCCTGGCTGGACTAATGATCTGATCAAAGTGACACAAGGCAAGTTAGCAGGAGAAAAACATTAAACTTTAATAACACATATACTCCCTGAATTCATGGTAGATACCCAGGAGCAGAGTAACTGGCCATCACCTTAAAGACCCCCCTTCATCTAAAGACAAAAGATGACGCGGGGCGGGGGCTGGGGTCAGTTCTGAGAGGCCACCAGGAGAAGCACAGTGGACAGAGGAGGGAAAGCTGCTGTGCCTGCTCCCCGGACAGCCAGCCAGGCCCGGTGGCCAGGGGGACACGCTTACAGAGGGAGGGGTCCCATCTATAAACGTCCTATCCAAAGGGTACCTTCTACTTGGTTCTCAGAGCTTCTCCCAGGTCTGCTCTTTCTTAAAATTAACCAGCCTAAAATAATCGACACCCTAAAGCCACATATTTTGGGGTGGCAAACTGTTCCCCTTCACAGGCAGGGTTCTCATCTAATTCTCTCCCGTGAGGCAGGTATTAGCAGCCCTACAATGAAGATGAGGAAACAGTCTCCAGGTTAAGTACCTTGCCCAAGATCACACAGTCAGGGGATGTCAGAGCTGGGACTGGAGCCTGGCGACCCTGGCTGCACGGCCTGCTGCCTGGCGGGTCCAGGGGCTGAGGGGGCAGCACTCACTCGGAGTCAGAGCACAATGGCAGGGGGCTGTGGATGGAGGCTCAAAGTCCGTGCACAGGGGGCGCTTTCTGAGGCCAGCGGGTTGAGGCACAGGGCCTCCTGGCACTGGGGGAGTCCAGTCAGGTCCTGACAGGGGTGTGTGAAGTACCCATGAGAAACACGGACTGCAGCGGTCAGTGGTCGGCTCTTGGAGGCCAGGGTGATGGGAATGGACTCCGGTCAGCAGACACTCAGGAGTGGGAAGTGTACTTCATTTGCAGGAGGAGCAGCTCAGGCCAGACAGTGGGCCTGGGACGTGGGTGGACGCACTGTGAGAGGTCAGGTAAAAGAGCGAGGGGTCAGGGAGGCTGGAAGTTCTTTGTAAGGTCAGCTGGGCCCTGCAGCCCCCCACTCCTGGGTCAGTGGGGGCTCAGAGGCGAGGGATGTGGGCATCTGTCCCCAACCCACAGTCCAGGAACACAAAACCCGCCTGCCTCCAGGTTTCTCGGAGACCTAGAACGCCAGAGCAGCCGTGCCCAGGCCTCAGACTTGGGGCCCTGGCAACAGGCAAGCCTGGGTTTGAATCCCAGTGCGATTGCCGGCGGTGTGACCTTGGACAAGTTGTTCCATTTCTGTTTCGGTCTCCTGATCTTCAAAACTAGGACACTACCCATCTGCGAGATACTAGAGGAATTAAAGGCCCGATGCTTTCACTTTGTTGGCATTGGCAAAGCGTCTGTCCTTTCCCTTCTCGTGAATCTCCCTTGGTTCTCTCCCTCACCTCCTTCAGCCTCTCCCAACACAGAGCAGTGCCCAGGGCACCTGTTCAGTGACACACGACCACCTCTGTCCACACACACTCCTGTCTGTCCTCACGTGGACTTCTACTCTCCGAACCCACCACGTGCGCCAGCAGACAAGACCCTGTAAGGCGAATCGGGACGCACTCACCCACACTGGCCCCTCGGCAAGCACTTCCGGGGCGCCCTGGGCATGCCGGGCGAGTATATACGCAGCCCCCTTCGAGCAGCTGAGCCTCCCCCCCACGCCGCTGAAATCCAGTTTTCCTTAGGATGGCATCTACACACACACTGGCGTGTCCATGGGAACACAGCCCCCAGCAAAGCTGAGGTTCAGACAGGCGTGCTCCTTAGGCCCACCTCTTCCCCTGGACCTCACACCAGGACCAGGGTTTCTTTCCAAGATGCCCTTCAGAAAGTGTAAGCCTGACCTTCCTGGGTCGAAAGGCTCCCAGAGGCTGTGGAAACGGGGTGTGCGCAGGGTGGGGAGAGACAGGGCGGCGGCCGGGGATGATCAGAGAGGAGCCCCTGCTTCTGTCTGCCTCGCTAATTTCAGTGACCCCCCTCGAGACCTGATGATGCAGGCTGGACAAGTGCTCTCTGCCCTCCAAAGGTGGAGGAGGGCGCAGGGTCAGGGGTCAAGGTGGGGGAGAATGGCTCAGAGCTGCTCGGTGCAGGCAAGCAGGAGGGGAACACCGGTCAGTGCAGGGACAGGAAGCACCCGCCCCTGGTGGGGAGAGGTGGGCAGCAGGGGGGTTTCCAGGGGCATTTGGGGGGAGCCCCATGCAGTCTCTTGGTGGGGGGAGTGGCTGGGGAGTTGGATTTACTCCCCACTAACTCACTTATTTGTGGTCTCCCGGAGCACGAAATTACAAGACTCACAGGAAAAAATGACCTGGGCTTGCAGTCTCATTCCTGGGAGATGTCTCTGTGACAGGCCGCTCATTCCCGTTCCTTCCCACACCGTTGGCTGCTGCCCTCCCCCTGCCCCAGTGGGCCTCCCCTTCATGCTAATCAAACAGCCGGCTAAGACCCAGGCCCGGCCAAGGCTGTCCCCTTCTCGGACTTCTCACTCATCCCTACTCGGTCTTTCTTCACACTGAGTGCCTGCTGTGTGCCAGGGACCGTGCTAAGTGCCGAGGACTAAATGCCGAGGACACGGAGAAACAGCACACGCCCTGCCCTGCTCCAGGCTCACAGCCTGGGTGCTCAGACGACAGCTGCCTATCAGAGGCTGGAGTGGAGGTGGGCACGGGTACAGGGCCCGGGGTGGGGCCTCCTCTGCCCGGGGAAGTCTGGGGAGGCCTCCCGGGGAGTGGCAGCACTGACGGGGTCCTGGGGGTGTTCCAGGCACAGCGACCTGCACACACCACAGAGGAGTAAACTGGCCCAGCAGGCTGGGGGACCTAACCATTCCCAGGGCAGAGTTCACTCTCCAGAGTGAGGGGGCTGCGTATATTCCCACTCCAGAGACAACTCTGGAGGCAGCAGTGGGAGAGGCTGATCCATCCTTTCCTTCCTTCGCTCACCCGGGTTCCTAGCTGCCCATGACGCACAGGCCCTGTGCGTGCAGATGGCGAGGCAATGACGAACTGCACAGGTAATTTTGTGTGATTTGCCCTGACCCAATTTAGGGTGCTTTGGGTACCACCTAAAAATCACCCTGCAGGTGTCAGGGGCGGCGTAACGGGCAGGCCCTGGGCTCAGGACCCAAGCTGCCCTCCTTGGATTGCCTGGGCGCGTCACCAGCAGCTTAGTGCCGCTCTACTCTCTGCTCCTGCCACTGCCCTCACTGCCCGTCCCACCTCCAGCCGGGGGGCCCTGCCTCAGATGGTCGCCCAGCAGATCACGTAGGACTGAGATTTCGCTGAGCCTCACCAAGTCAGGTCCACCACTCTAGTGCACAGAGTCCTTGTCCACCTCCACAGGCTGCTGGTACTGGGTCCAATAGCTCACTGGCTGGCCTGCCTCCCAGAAATGAGGGAAATGAAGTCCCACCCCCCAGCCTGACAGATCCAGACCCACTTTCTCTGACGATGCCAACTGGGTTGTACCTTCCTTGAAACACAGATGTCAAATGTGTCTGTAATCCCAGCTACCAACACACAGCAGACACGGGAGAAGTCAGTCCTGGCTGAGCGTGGGAGGCAGGCACAGGCTGACAGTTTGGGAGCCAGCATCTGGAGAGGGCCTGGCGGTTCTCAAAGCACTTCTACAAACATTTAGCTGAAGCTTCACAACCCTGAGCTGGGCAGGGCAGGTATCAGTGTCTCCACTGCACAGGTAAGGAATATGAAGCCAAAGGTCTGACAGCCAGGAGGCAGAATCCAAACACCTCTTGGTGCCCAGCCCCACTCACCCCAGAGGGGCCACTGGGATGTCCTGGGCAGTCTGGTGAGGCCTGTGACTCTGGCCCCTCCTCCAGCCAGCGTAATGTTTTAGCCACCTGGGTGAAGGGGAGGTGAAGCTGGTTGAGATGGGGAGAGAAGACCAAGAAAGGAATCTCTAGGAGAAAGGTGGGCTCAGTTTCCCTTCTCTGGGGGGGCAAAGGCATTTAGAATCCCACACAAGGGAGAAAACATTATGGAAAACCTGGGAAGGAGGAAGGGGGGGCTTACGGCAGAAACTGGGAGCCATTTGGCTTCTTGAACGTCCTTTTTCTCCTCCCTCCACCCCGTTGGAGTGGAACCCAAATGCCTGGCTCTGTGATTTTGAAAGTGAGGCCTGGTCCTCCTCTAAGGGAGGCAGGACGGGTCTGCTCAGTGGAAGGACCCTGGTCAGAGATCTGGACCCAGATCCCGGCCCTACCACACACTGTATGCCCTTGGGTAAGTCTTGACCTCTCTTAGCCCCAGCTTCTTCCTCTGCAAAATAGAAATAGCCCTGTAGTTAGCGCACAGAGTTGTTGTGAAGAATGTATGAGACAATGTGCGTGGAATACTCAGCACAGTGCCTGCCACCAAGAGGGTCTTGAATGGACACTAACTACTGTCACTTAATTTAGGTCTTGCCTTCCCAGGCAGCTCCCGGTCATCTGCCCCGTCCCACCCAGAAGGACTTGCTAACCCAACCCTCTTCCAGCCTACACCCACCCTCCAGTCCCTCTCAAGCCTAAGAACTTGGTCTCGGTCTCTTGCTAATGAAGCTGATCTCTCCTCCCCCCACCGTCGCCCGTTCAGAAGTCATTAGCAGAATCTCCACAATTAGGAACAAATGGCTTATGACGGATGGCATCCAGGGAGGGCCGCTAGGATGGAGGGGAATCAAGCTAGAGCTCTGAGGGCAACAGGGAGCTGCCAGGAAAATAAAAAGTCTTGAGACCTGAGGGTCCGTCATCTCCAGCAGGAGACCACCCCCTCATCTCTGCCTCTGAGGATTGGGGGGGGGGGCAGGTATCCTCTCCTCGGAACCCAGGTGCAGGGCTGTTTACTAGGCTGCACCAGTCCAACTCTGAGCTGGGGTCCTGGTTTTACTCCGTGTAAGGATGTGGATGTGGAGGGCGGGGATGTGGCTGGAGCCTGGGGAGACTAGCCTGAAGGACTGAGCTCTGCAAATGGAGAAGCAGAATCACACAGACCATGACCTGGTGAGCTGAAGTGTTAGAGGGAATCCAGTGTCATGTGTTCCCAACTGCTGGTCACAACCCAATGGTGGGTCATGATGTTAATTTAGTGGGTCAAAAATAGGAAAAAATATACATACACAGATTTTTTAAAACTTAGAGTTACTGGGTGAGCATTAGGGCTGTTTCATGTCATTGTGTGTGCCAGAACTCCAAGTAAAATGGATCTCTCACTGTGGTTCTCAAGCAAAAAGGTTTACGAAGCGCTGATGTAGTTCACTTTACAGATGACCCAATGGGTGTCCAGAGGGGCAGTGGCATGCCCAAAGTCACTCGGTGGCAGAAACAGACCCTGAGTCCCCTGGGGCTGACATGGGGCCCTTCAGCCAGGAGCTCGACAGAAGGGATGGAGGATTCCCGAGCAGATTCTGGTTTAATTTGGACTGTGGTAGTGGGAAGCCAAAATAGACGAGCTCCAAACTCCTTTTGTCTGCACCTAGCTAACTTGGGCAAAACTGGGATATAAACCGTCAAGCCCTGGCTGGTGTGGCTCAGTGGATTGAGTGCCAGCCTGTGAGACTAAAGGTCACAGGTTCAATTCCCAGTGGGGACACATGCCTGGGTTGTGGGCCGGGTCCCCGGTTGGGGGCGTGGGGCAGGGACATGCAAGAGGCAACCATGTATCTCTCACACGTCAATGTTTCTTTCCCTTTTTTCTTCCTCCCCCTCGGAAATAAATAAATAAATAAACAAACAAACAAACAAATAAGTAAATAGATCTAAACTGTCTTGATCACTTCAACTGGGTGCTGGCTAGATTTAGGGGCAGGGGCACTAGGAAGGTGTTTGGAGGTGTTGTCCCATCGCAAAGCTGAAGAGCACACCCAGGAAAGCCCAGTGCCCGTACTCCCTGAGCCACGGTGTGACTTTCTCTTCATTTTATCAGTAATTCAGCAAGCACTTCTGAGGCCCCGCAGGGCTCCGGCCTGGCCCTAGACACCGCTGACTCAGTGTATTTGCTGTAATGAGGCTCACGTTCTCGTGGGGTGAGACAGACACGAAAACAGAGGCAAGCCAGCTATCAGATGGTAAGCGTTCCACAGCTGGCTGCCTGTGTGGGGTGTCCCAGCCAGCGAAGGCCTGTCTGAGAGAAAGAGGAGGCAACTCTGCCAGGAGAGAGAGTGCACAGCGGAGGGAAGAGCTGGTGCAAGAGCCCTGGGGTAGAATAAGCTTGGAGGCAGCCCATGCGCGGTCAGTGTGGCCAGGCTGAGTGGCCTGAGAGAAAGTCCCAGAAGTGAGCAGGGGCCAGATTATTCAGGGACAATGGTTTTTTTATTTCATTCTATACTTGAGGAAAAATTTCTGCAGGATTTTAAGCAAACAAATATAAGGAATTAAGGATGTGGTAGAACTTCCTAACCTGCAGATGGTAAACAGTAGGTGCCTAATAATCACTTGTTGATTTGAGTTACACAAAAAAACATCTCGCCATCCACCAGGGAAGAGAGAGTAGAGAGAACCAGAGGAGAGGAAAGGGGCACAGGGAGGAAGGTCAGAGGTCAGCGGTCCCAACCACGAAGGGCACTGACCGTGGGAGATCCAGGTGCTACACCTGCCAGGCTTTGTCCTCCAGCAAAGAGACATAAAAATGAAATTACACGGAGGAGGGGCAAACGGGGTGGGGAGTGGAGACCATAAAACCCCTGAAGTGATTCTACACCTTTTTCCCTTGGGGGAAAAAAGCTTTTTGGAAAAGGCTGTAAATTTTTTTTACACCAACCTCATAAAAATGACATCGGTGCATTCTCAAATTAGAACCATTAAAATGAAAACCAGCAACTCGCAGATACAGCCGGGCCCACGTGGTGGGAGCCGCTCGGCCTGGGTGAGCCGCTCGGCCTGGGTGAGCCGCCTGATTTCAGGGCCCCTCCCTGCCCGGCAGGGCCTCCTCTCTGCAAGGAACGGGCCTCCGCCTGCTTCAAGTCAAGAGACCGGTGACTTTCAACCATGTGCTGTGGCACACCGGTGTGCCACAGGAATTTTTAAACATACAACACCTGAGTATTCAGTCAGGGGCACTGATCTCCTTCCCCTTAGACTGTCAAATAAATAAATGACAACGGCCAATGCAACAATAGCCATCTGGTGTGAACAGAATCATACCTATTTTTTGTTAGATCAGCAAAACATTAAATATATTTTTTGTTGTACTGCAGAATTTTAGTAATTAGATTATGTGTGCCACGAGCTGAAAAGGGTTGAACATCACTGGAATGGACCAATGAGCCCAACAACACTGAGAGGGGAAAGGCTGGCCTCAGAGAGGCCCCCATGGCCACTGCTCTCGGACCCTGTGGGCTCAGTGCCCAGGGTGCTGGGTGGGGCTCGGCCCAGCCCCCTGGGGCCAAGACCAGCCGGGTGGGGGAGGGGTGCTGGGAGAGGCCAGGCCTGTGAGACTCTGGGGTATCCAGAGTCACTGAGTCTGGGTGTCAGAAGACACTGGAACATTGAGGGCAATGGTGGTGGGGTGCATCCCTGCACTCCCCTATGTCGCCCCCTGGCTGCTCTCTACCTCCCAGACAAGTGGGTGGCCCTTATCTGTGGGCTCACAGGAAGTGGGTCTTGAGATCTGGGTGCAGCGCCACTGTGAGCCCAGCCACTGCCACCATGAGCCCAGCCACTACCCTTACACTGGCCGCTTCTGCAGAGGTAGGATTTAGAGTGGGGGTTGCTGGGCCAGGCGATTCCCTTCTCAGAATAAAGGTGCTCCCCTAGGAGACACACTAACTCACCCTGGGACCGCGGGGCCCTGGGGTGCGGCCCTCCCCACTTCAATCCCTCTTCCTCAGAAAAGGAAACATTCAACCCTCCCTTTCCCCAGTCTTCAGACTCCTGATCAGGAAGGACAACATCTCTGGCATAAAAGGGGGCTTAGGGAGGAGAGGAAACTCAGAGGTCTTAAAATTCCATATCAAAAGGGTGGTAGAGTGGGCTGATTACTCTCTGGTCCCCAAAAAGCAGAGGCCTGGGAACCCCTTCCCCAGCCTTGGGCTCTCTCTTCAACCTCCCCCTGCCTTCTTCCTAGAGCTCCCTCCTGGGGAAACTCCCCTTTTCCTTGGACTGAGAGAGAGTAAACCAGGGCGGGGACAAAAAGGGGGCTAAGGCCCTCCCTCCTACTGGTCCTCTCACAACTCAGCACCCCCACTCACCTGGCCTCCATCCCCAGGCCAGGCAGGCAGGAACCTTTCTCGGCCCCCACCCCTGCAGCTGCAGGGGGGGCTGCACTGCCAAGTCTCCCCTCTGGGGGGCCTGGCCCCACGTTCCCACCAGGCCCCCAGCACCTCCTGGGGAAGGGGCACATTCCGTGGGAGGGAAAGAAAAGGACAGAAGGTGTAGGACTACATGTGGAAGAGCAGAATCTGGGGCACAAGGGAGGGAGTCCCACAGACTGAAACACGGGCCCCAGACCTAAAACTAAAGGTAACTGTAGACTGTGTGTGTGAGGTGGGGGGGTGCTAATTCGCCCCTGAAGCCTCCCCTTCCGCCCCATCCCCCTAAATAGCTTGGGCAGAAGAGAGCCAGATGGAGGAGGAAAACAAAAATCCATTCTTCTTCCCCCCCTCACCCAGTTCCCTAAACCACCCCCATCTCTTTGGAGGGGGGGAAGTGCAGATGCCCCTCCTTGCCCCCCACCCCAACCCTTTTGAATCTCCTCACAGGATGTGCACAGGGTGGGATTTGGCCCCAGTTGCCACAGCAACTGCAGTGGGAGTTCCCAGAGGCTAGGCAACCCCCCTGTGACCCTCGATGACCTGTCACCCGCACAACCTGAGGACAATAGGAGTGCAGCTCTGGAGGCCCAGGACGCCTTTCAGTGCAGCAGCCCCGCCAGCCAGTGGCTCTGCCGTCCCCACTGGGCCCGCTGAGCCCTCCGAGCCCCAAGTCCAGCTCTCCGTGGCCAGAGCACCCAGTCTGGCCCTCAAGACCTCCACAGGCCCTGCACCTCCCCGAAGCCGGCACACACTTCTCCCAGCTCTCACTGCCCCCTAACAGAGAGCCCAGTGGGTACTTGTGCAATCCCTGAGGAAACCTCCAAACACTGGGGACATTTTCATACAGATGAAATCAGATTAAAATAAAAGGCAAGGGCAACCTTCAAAGAAAAAAAGCCATCGGGGGGAACTATGAGGGGAAGGCAAGGAGGAAGGGCTTTGCACTGGTGAGGATGGGGACTGCTGGCCAGCTGGTGTGACTGCGGGGCTTGGGGGTGCTCTTTTTAACAGCAGCCGGAGAATCCCCAACTCCGGCTGGCCAGCATGGTCCCTGGCAAAGACTAAGCTTCGATGTGTGTCTGCTGATGAACCCCTGCACCAAGGCCTACCAAATTCCCCACCTGTTTTTTGCGGGGTATTCTCCGTGAGAGGGTGAGACTTGAGACTACGTGAAAGACCAGGGAGAGTGGACGTGGCGTGGCTGGGAGGCAGAGTAAACCAGGGGGGTTACAAAAAGGGGGGGCTGAGGCCCTCCCTCCTGCCCGTCCTCTCACAACCCAGCCCCAACAAGGGTGTTGGGAGGGGGCAGCAGGAAGCTGGGGCGTTGATTACCCCAACAGGGCAGCCAGCTAGGGACCCTTTCTCCACCAGAGGGGCCTGGCAGCCGAGCGCGTGCCCCCCAACCCCGCCCCAGCCTCTGTTTAAACAAGCTCCAGCCTGCTGTTGCATGGAAACGGCGCCTGCTCCTGCTCCAAAGTGACGTGGCTGCCCTCTTCAGCACTGTTTGTTTCGGCCTGAAGTCCTGTCACCAGTCTGACTTCTGACTCGCCCTGTTTATCTCTCTCTCCTCTGTCAACTCATTACTCCCACAGGCCAAGCTTGCATTTCCAGGGCTTGTTTACCCAAAGCAGAGGGACAGGGACCAAAAGACAGAAGGACAGAGGGGGAGGGCCCCGTGTGCCGCCACAGACCCCGCCCCCAACCTCCTTCCTCTGGAGTGGCTACTCAGGGCAGTTGACAGTGTTGGGCGACAGTGTTGCTGCTGTTTGTCTGTCTTCAGAGCCCTTTTAGGTTGGGAATGGCGTGCTCTCATTTACGCATCAACAGACATTTATTTAGCACCTACTATGTTGCAGGCCCTGCTCCCTCCGTTTCCTAAAGGGGACTGTGTGAGTGGCAGGAGCAGAAAGGAGGCCGTGCTGAACCCTGAACCAGGATCTGAGGTCTAGCTGCAGCCTTTGCCATGACACCTGGACAAGTCAGAGCCACCCCCGATACCCCCTCATCTGTGAAATGGGAGCAATCAAACTCCTAGACAGTTAAGTGACGCAACGTATGTGAAAGACCCAAAGCATCCACGGGCACAAGATGCTTGTCTGTTTGTCCTTGGAGGCCTTCCTGGCTGGGGTTGAGGGGAGAAGGGACCCATCAGACCAGGCTGTGTTTCCTATGGTCATGTCAGCAAACAGCCCGCAACATTCGTTGGGGGGCAGAGAGGGGCAGGAAGTGTTGCCCCTGAAGCCTCCCCAAAACCTCACTTGTATATTGGGGGGTGGAAGGATGGCCTCCAGACTCATTTCATTTTAATTGAAAATTTTGTATTTTTAATTTCGCAGGGCTCTTTTCACAGTTTGGAGCCAACAAAACCTTTTTTTAAGTCTCAAATATTTTCCTTGGCCCCGGGCACTACGCCCATAGTGAGCCCGAATGGATAAAACAGCCCTCTGCCTGCCTCCACATCTCCACCCCAGTTTATTTGTGAAACAGATACAGGATTTTCCAGGACTTTGGGATATTCCCCAAAACAAACAGGAGTAACTGGAACGTGGAATAGATGGTAAAACATGGCATGTGTGCAGCGCAGAATGGAGAAACCCGATCGGTACAGACAGTTCCGCACCCCCCCCCCCACAAATCTCCCCAGTCACCCAGATATCGGCTCGCTCTTCACTTGAACTTTTAAGACATTCCCAGTTTCAGTATTTTTCCTGCCCACCCCCGACTCGAAACGTTTCACTGCTCTGTCTGCACAGAAGTGTGGGAGGGGAAGCTGGCCATACAAAAGGGGTGGCCTTGGAGCCTTCTGGCAGGGTGTGGTTTGTTATTATTTTGATAAGAGGTAGAATTTTGCCCTTTGACCTTCTGTCCCCAGTAGATGGCACAGATGCTGTGCGTCTCTCCCCCAGAGATCCTGCTCAGGAAGGCTTGAGAGATGCCAGAAAACTCCCGAGGACCATCTCCTTAAGGAAGAGAGATGGGCCCTTTCCACTCAAGCTTCGCTGATTGTAAGAGGAAGTGATTTTTAAAGCTCTTAGCTCTGTTCATATCCACAGCCCATGTGTATACAGGTTTCACACCCAAACTGCACCTGATCCTAACAACCCTGTACTCGAGGCAACAAGAAGGGCAAGGCTCAGGGAGGCCCAGTGGCCGGCCAAGGTCACTCTAAGGGGCAGGCTAGAACCCAGCTCAGGGCTGTTCCATTCCTGTGTGACTGCTGGCTGGCCAGCTCAGTGCAGGGTGCCCAGCTTCCGACCATGCTGCTTGCAGTCTGACCTCAGGCTCCAAGGAATGTGGTGGGAAAGGGCCCCTCAGGGGCTATGGCGTAGGGGAGGAGCCCCAGAGTGACCCTGGGAGACAACGTGAGGGCTAAGTACACACATCTCTCTGCACACAAGGCAGGGGTGGGCAGGACCTGGGCTTTCCTCATTTCTGACAGAGCCCCCAAGGGCCAGTGCTACCAGCAGTGATTCCACCAGCAGGGAGTCAAATAAAAGAAGCAGACGCTCAAAGCCAGGCTGGCTGGGCCGGTTCTCCTGAACTCGTCAAGCACGATTCTCCCTGTCTCCCGGGTGGGGCTGGGACCTGGGGCCCCTGTTCTGTCATCGCCCAACCAGGCTCCCCACCCTAGGGCCTCTTGATCTGCAAAAAAGCTGGTTTTGAACTCCTGAACTCTGCAGTTCAGGGTGGGAACGGTGGAGGGGAAGAGAGAAAGTGGATGCAGACAGGGGTTCCCAGTCTGAGCCCTAAAAATGGAGGCCTGGGTTTGCCTCTGATTCTTGGCCTTTCCCCAGCTGCTTTGGCCTCTAGTGGCTGGAAGTTTAATCTCTGCACAGCTTGGGTCGGGAGCCCAGGCAGAGATGGGGTTGGGGATGGGGATGTTTTACAATACAAATAAAGTGGAGATACCCACCATGTGCGCAGCTCACCCCCTTCCCCCGGTTAACATACTTCTAAAATGAGGACCCTTCCCCACCCTCATTAACTTGGCCAGTACGCAGGGGAGCCCCGGTGCCTGCCCATTCAACATGCACACCCTCAGGACTGCTTCCCCAGTCTGTCTGTGCTGGTGGGCAATTTCTGAGACTGTTCTAAGCTCCATGATCTCAGGCCCCCGAGTCCCACTTCTTTCTCTTGAAAGTGCAGCTCTAACCCTGTGTTAAGGGGGCCACCAGAATGGGAGGGCTCAGAGGAAGTCCCTGGAGGCTGGACCTTCTCCAGACTGTTCAAGTGAAGCTGCTTCGCCCTGAGCAGGGGCTCCAGGTGGCCAGAATGGAGTGAGAAGTGGCCCGGTGTGCCCCTCCCCCAAAGTGGGGCGCCCGCTCCTACCTGTTGCTGCTGGAAGTGCAGCAGATCCGCGGGGCTCATCTCGCCGTTGCTGTCTGCTCCTGCTGCCGCGTCCCTGCCCGCACCGCCTCCAGCAGTGCCCGCAGCCCCGGCCCCGCTGCCGCTGCCACTGCCATCGGCCTGCCCCGAGAGGCTGCCCACACCGTTCTGACCAGACGGAGCTGACCTGATTGTCTCCGAGGCGGATTCCACCATCATGTCGCTCTAGCGGGACCTGGAGGGGGAGGAGAGACGGGGGGGAGGGGCTGAGGCTCCAAAATAAACGGGCAGGGCTGGTTCTACCCAGGGTAGCAACTGATGCCCCTCAACAACCCCCGCCCCCAACACCACCACCTAACGTCCCCACCCTGGTCCTGGGGCATGCCCTCCTCCTCTTCAACTTCCTGGGGGCTACTTCTGGGACTCTTCTTGGGGTGCAGCCTCTCCCAGTGTCATGCTCCCCCAGGCCCCAGTAAGAGGCAGCTCCAGACTGAAGGTACACCCCCACCCTGGACTTTTCCTTGACTGGACTTCCAGAAGACCTCTGCAGAGCAAGGGGGGAAGCAATTCCTATGCTCCCCCTCCCCAAAACCTGTTTGGGCCTCTCCACCCAGGCCAGGGCTTGAGAGCCCTGGGGAAGAGAGGGGCGGGGGGGGGGGGTGCTGCAGGACTTAAAAGCAGATGATCTGTTCAGTGGGAGTCACTACATAGCTGTGGCCTCCTCTCCCCACCCCCTCACCAGTTGGTAGAACACCTGTAATGGCCTTTGTGTTTGTTCTCATAGGTGGGGAGTTCCCCCAGGGCAGGAGAGTCCTTATGGAGGCTCTTTTCCCAAGGCACAGACGCCCCAATCAGTATTTGTCCCACAGCAAGAATGGCTGCCACTGGCCCAGCAGCTCCTGGGAGCCAGACTCAGCATGGCCGAGCTGTGGAGTGACGGCAGCTGTGCTCCCCCTTCTCTGACCGTCCATTCTCAGGCTGCAGGCTGGGCTCTGGCCCAAAGCAGACACTCAGTCCTGTTTTGTCTCTACAGGGACGAAAATTCCTCATCACAGGAACTGTGAGAGTTACCATCATCCTGCCTTGACAGATGGGGAAGCTGAGGACCCAGAGTTTGGGAATTCATGGAGGAAAGGAGTCAAGGCCTGAATCCTATACCCTCCTCCTCCCACCCCAAACTGCCCCACAAGAAGCAGTCGAAACAACCCCAGGAAGAGAGAGGGTACATTTGGGAGTGTCAAGGATAGTAGGGAGGAGGAGGAGGCCTGAGCTTCTTTCTACAGCTTATGGAGGTCCCACTATTTCAGGGGCTTGTGCACACAGTGTGTGCTGGGGGGGCGGGCTTTAGCTCGCAGAGCTGCTCTCCAAGTCTGGGAGGTCTCTGACTATCCCCCAAAGTTCCTTGACAGGCACAAGGATTTCAGTGAAACAGGACACAGCTGGTAACCACCACTGATCTTCAACACTTGTCTTAAACTCCCTAAAACCCAGTTTCCTTGTCTGTGGAAGTAAATAAATCCCAGCCTCCTGGAGTCCTGTAAGGAGTAAATAAGACAACACATACAAACCACGTAGCAGAGGAAGCTCCAATCAACCCCTTTTCACATGCCCTATTTGTAAGAATACAGACCCTGAGACTCAGAGAGGTCAAAGACGTGGCCCAGTTCACACAGAGATCAAGGATGGAAGCTACCGAGCGGCTACCTGGGGCTGTGGAAACCAGCCAGTGTTCTTCCCTCCCTTCCTGATTACTTTTAAGCAGACCCCACAACCACGGGGTCTCCTTGACCCAAAAGGCAGCCGAAGGCCTTCCAAGTAGCAGATTAGAGAAAGTGCCGATAGAGATTGTTCTTAGTTCCTCCCCAGAGTGGCAGCTCCCAAGAGCACGCCTACCTCCAAATTCTCTCCTTGTACCTCTAACTCTTTTCCCCTCCCTCTCCTGGGTCTGTTTCCTCCCTGCCGGGAGCACCAGTTGAAGTGAGAGCATTGGGGGATGGGACAGACAAGGAGCCCGCCAGTTCACACGTGGGCCACATCACTGCTTGACGGCTCCTCTCCCTCTGTGACTCCAGGTCTCTCTGTCCCCGTGGATCTGTGCAGCTTCCTCTGTGAACCTGTGCTGCTGGAATGTCCTACATGCGTACATTTTTCCTGTGCCCCACTCCGGCCCCCCAGCCAAATGCCATTCCTACTCCTGGGTTCTGAGGAGCTGGGCCCGGGGCGAGGGAGAGGGTAAGGTTGGGGGCGACGGTTTGGAAGAGATTGAGCGCTCAGTCTCAAGCCTTAATGGCCATGTCAGCCAGAGGGCCAGTGGCTGCCAAATGATGGATGGGGTGGGCGCCATCCTCCACCCACCAGAACACAGGGCTCCGGCCCCAGCTTCGGCCCCCCCTCCCCCAACCACCCACCCTGATCCCTCCCAGCAGCTTACACAGCACCTTCCCCCACTCCAGCCTGGGCCCCAGCTACATGAGGGGGATGGGAAGACAGCAGGAGCCCACTCTGCTCTCCCTCTCCCCCCACACTGGCCCTGCTGGGGGTGGAGAGCAGCTGCCTGCCCTGATTCCAAGTCTAGCTTCTCTGAGATCTGAGAACTCCTGGGCCCCTGGGGACAAAGACCAAAGCCTCAGGGGTGTGTGTGCACAGGAGAAAGGAAGGAGAATCCAGCAGTTACTTTCCTGGGGTAAAAATGAGGGCCCCCCCCACTTCCAACACACACACACACACAGAGCATAAAACTGTAGATCAGACAGCAAGTTTGGAAAAAAGGAAGAAAAAGGAGGACGCAAACAGAGGTGTCCCTTTCTTTCCTGTTTTTTTTTTATTGGGGGGTACATAGCGACACCCATTGAACAACATAATTGCCGCGATGTGGCGTGTAATAATAGCTATTCAAGGGCTGATCATTCATATTAAACAGGGTGAAGCAAGCCTCTCATTTGCATGCTTGAGATTATATGCATTTGAAAAGTCATTTCCGCAGGGTGTACGAATGGCATTAATTCCCAAGCGGCACACTCTGCCCCCTCCTGGGAACATCACCTCCTTCCATGCTCCTCCTGCAGGCCCACCGGTACCCACTGAAACCTGCAGGGCTGGTGTTCCCAGGGGGTCTCTGCACCTCACCTCTGCCCTGGGACACCTGCCCTCTGAGAATGAGCACACCAGTGGCCTCATGCTTCCTGCTCACCTCTCCACAGGGTGTTGGCAACAGCACTGGGGTGTTCCCTGCACTGTGGGTAAGCAGCCTCTGGGGGCCTGGGGCCCAGCCAGCCAGGGTTGGGGTGGGGTGGGGTGGGGTGCTGGATGTGGGCCTTGATATCAGTGCCCTGCCACTGCTAGGGCGTGGGGTGTAGCGGAGGAAGCCGGTGTCCATGAGAACCTGGACCCTGGCTAGAAGAGAAAGCAGCCCAGCTCAGACACAACCAGCTGGGAATATTTTGCCTTCCTCCTTCTCTGGGCCTCAACTTCCCCATCTCTACATCCAGAGGTGGTCTTGAGAAGTGTCTTCTGACTTGGAAGCTCCAGGAAGGAGTAAGAGTCCCTGGTCCGACATGTGGATATGAAGCCAGTGTTCTAGTGGGTGGAAGAAGCCAATGAGGGTCCACTTGAGTCACAGCTGCGGTCTCTTTCCCCAAAGGGCTCCATCCAATGGAGACTTGAGCTCCCTGCTTAGGGACTGGTGGGCGGGGCAGAACTCCCTCCTTTCACTCTGCCCTCCGCCTCACTCCATATGCTCCTCCCCCAGTCACCCATTTCCTCAGCAGAGAGCAGCTGAACACCCACAGAGGAGGAGGAAGATCCGGGAGTCAGACCACCTGGTTTCGAGGGCCAGCTGTGGGACCTTCGGCAAATCACTGCCCTTTGCCCAAGTCACTGGGTAGTTCTATTTTTTTTTACAGCACATACTGGGGTGGGAAGTTAGAAGGTCTTTTAGTCAATAAATTCAGGCCCTCACCCCCCACCTCAGCCTTCCCAGATCCCTCTCCTACGTTTTGGGGCCGCGGGGGAGCAACTGCCGGAGAGTTATTTTAGGAGATCTAGGATTTCTGTCTGGGGCTCTGGTCCCGCTCATAGGCAGGTCCTAGTCTCCCGTCTCTCAGGGTACCCCCCCTCCGGGAGCCAGGGCATCTCAGAGCCTTGGGCCAGGCCCCGAAGCTCCTGCAGACACCTCGGCCTTCAGAGGGGAAGGAAGGAAGCTGGGTCAAAGCCGCAGCCGCCTCTTCCGCTCTGGGGGAGTCTGTGGGCCGCTGGGGGCTCCCACTTCCCCAGCGGCTTCTGGCCCTTCTAAGAACCCCAGCGGGCAGGCGCGCAGGTAAGGGACTCCTCGGAACTCGTCTGGGTCCGCCTAGTCTCTCCCTGGCCGGAAGTGACGAGCTCTACTTACCTTAGGACCAAAGGGAGGACCCAAAGGCCAGGGTGCTCTGGAAGAGGGGAAAAAGGATGGGGGGCCCTACCCGCGGAGAAACCTTTGTGCCTTTTCCGCGGGCCCATATGGTGTAAGAGAGTATTAATTACCGTAGCTTTTTAATTAAAAATCGCTTAATCTGAGCCTTAACATTTGCCACGACACCCTGCGCCTCGCCACGAACCCGCATCGCCCGCCCTGCCAACTCATCAATTAATTTTTATTGACGTTTTCTTCCCCAAACAGGCACAATACCAGGGTTTTCCAATTAACACCTCCGCGATCTCTAATTAGTGCAATTAACAGACTGATGGATGCCCGGAGTTTACCCGCGAGCGAGGGAGGGGAGGAAGGGGCGGGGCAACCCCCAGCGTGCTCCCCGGGCGCCAGCCTAGAGGGCGCGCACGTGTGTGCGCGCAGCTGGAGGGGGCGCATTCCCGGCTCTTTGGGAAGCGTGGAGGGTAAGGGTGTGAGTACAGGCAACCTGTATCTGGTAATGGCGGTGGTTTGAGTTGAACTAAGGAGACAATGTTTCCAGCCCTCCAGAAAGCTACAATCTAGCTGTAGAACTAGCTGAAAGCCTGAGACTAAAAGTTGGAAAATCTGGCACCGAGCCCTAGCTTTATCACCAACTTGCTGTGTGACTTGGACCAAGGTAACCCCCCCCCCTTTTCTCCTGTGGATATTGGGGGAAAATTGGACTAGATGTAGCTATTTATAATGTATACCCCTGTCAACTTCCAAAAAAGATTGTGCAGCAGACTGCCATAAAAGACAGATTAAGATTCTTAAAATATCATGGGGTGGTAGGAAGGGAGAATAAATGGACCAAAACCTTAAGCTAGAAGATGTCAAACTTGAGCGCACAGAATCACGTTGGAGGGCGTGTTAAAACACAGACTGCTGGGCCCCGGGCCTGGGGTTTCTGATCCAATAGCGCTGGAGTGGGCCTGAGAACTGTCATTTCTAAAACATTCCCAGGTGATGCTGATGCTGCTTGTCCCAATGCATAAAGGGACAGGGCTCCAGTGATGAGCACGGACTTGTGTTACGAGTTCCCTGGTGGCCAAAACCAGGTGACCCACCTCCAAGGCCACTCCCTCAGTGAACGTGGACTGAGTGCCTGAGTATGCCAGTCCCTGAGGATCTATCTTCAGGAAACGGAACTGTGACCCCTGCCCTGGGCCGGCTTACAAAAGTCAAAGGAGCCAGTGCAGTAGTGTCCTAAATGCTTTGAGGGCAGCTGGTAATGATGCAGGTCCTATCCCCACTCCCCTTCATTTTTTTCTGAGTAAATCTGGCATTTGTCTTCTTGAAAGTTTAGCCACTAGCAGGGTTTGGGCCATGAACGAAGTCATTCTTCTCTCTCCTCCAGTGTCTGGCCAGGAGCATATTTCACCAGCAGTGCCCCCTTCATTCATTCACTGGTTCCACAATTAAGCACCTACAGTGTGCCAGGCTCTGTATGCAGAGCTGAACAGAACACGGGCTCTGCTCACCTGGAGCTTATGTTCCCATGGGGGCTGGGGGGCAGGTGATAAGTAAGCTCAAATAAGATAAATTCTATCAAATGTGATTACAGGGAATAAACGGGGCTCTCCAATTTAAACGGAGGGGAGCAGGGCAGGCCTTCTTTTTGAGGAAAGAACGTTCGAACGTAGAAACGGAGGGGAAGGAGGTGCCGGCACCGTGTCTGCTGAATGCGGGGGAAACGGCGCAAACGCCCCTTCCTCACTAGAGGTCACCAGTTGGAGAGTCGTCCAGTGCATACACGTGGGTGCCACACGGAACAGAGAATGGATCCACCACGTATTTCCTTTCTCTTTTCCTTCCTTTCTAGCAATCCTGAGATCAGATCTTATTTGTGTCAAGGGACATAAAGCAGAGGTCTTTTCAGACTTATAAGCACTGGTGTTACAAGTGACAAAAGGATGCTTCCCAATCTGTCATCCAAAGGCCCAGGGACCCTCCCCCACCCCCGACCCCCCAGTTCAGCTCAGGCGCCAAAAGCCCACTGGCTTCATGCTGCCAGGTAAGAGGAGGGCTTGAGCAGCACCCTCTCTTGCCCTTGGTCTTCGCCTTGGCCTTCCCTGGCCAGCCACTTACTTGCCATTCTACCTGCTGTCCCTTCTCTGGTCTCTTATGACCTCTGTAATGAGAGCACTGAGCAGTAAGGTCACCAGTGTGAGCCTTGGGTTCCTTATTTGTCATATGGGGCTGATACCAATAAACCTTCCTTTCAGGGGTGCAGTGCTATCGAAGAAAATACACTGTGTGAAGGTGCTCAGGAAAGGGCAGTAACTATAATTATGGGGGCACATAAGATCCTGCTACAACCCAACTGAGTGGGCTGTAGCTTAAAAACTGATCCCAGGCCTCGGTTCAGCACCCGAGGAAAGTAAAGCAGGGCCCAAGGGTTAGAATGTGCCTACAGCTCAAAGTGGGACCCTGACCTAGAGCAGGGTCATGGGCCGTGTGACTACTTGGCTCTCTGAGTCGGCCAGCCGTGTGTCTCTCCCGGAAGATGGGTCTCCCTGAGTTCCAGAAGCTTAGTCCCTTGTGTGGGTAGGAGGCTAGCATCCTAGGTTTCTCTCTACTGCCACTTCTGCCTGACACTCTCGCTAAACGACACCCTAGGAGTTACCTGCCCCGACTCTAGGAACCATCTAAGGCCTCTTCTTACCCTAAAATGTCAGGCCTGAAATGCTTAGTGGACCCGGCAGGGTGAGGACAGCCTTCTCCAAAAGGCCGCCACACACCGGATTTGGAAGGTGGGCCCCATCCTGTGCTGTCTGCTCCAGGTTCTCTCCCAAGTTGCAAATAACCATTTTCTAATCATAAAAATAAAAGCCATCTTGGTAGAAATGTTTGAAGGAAAAAAAAACAAAGAAAAATAATTAGTACCCATAATTCTACCACCCAGGGAGCCAGCCCAGCGGACCCGCCCCTTCCAGTCAGCCCACTTTCACTCTTTTGGCATATAAACATTAAAAAGTGAAACTGGGGTCATAATCTGTACATGGTTTGAATTTTCCTATTTTTCCACTCACCACTTACTATCATAACCATTTCCACATGACATCAAATATTTTAAGCAACAGTTTTTAGTGGCCACATAGTTGCTCGGATGGGCTGCGTGTTCCAGAATTTATTCAGCCAATCCCCTAGAGTTGGACACCCTGACTGTTACGTACTTTTTTAGAATGTCTCTGCGATGAACACCCTTGTGCGAACAGGAGACACCACACATTTCTGACTATTTACGTAGCATATGTATTTGAAAGGCAGAAGTGCATATTTTAAGGCTCCTGATACATTCGTTCCCTAATTGATGTCATAAAACTTGGACCAATTTTGCCCTCTCTTCGGTAATGTGCCACATCCGAACCACTCAGCTTTTTAGAGATTTACCTCCATTCTCTCCTCCTTCTCCAGAAGATTCTCAGATCCTGCACAAGGCATTCGAAACCCAACAGTACAGACCCTGTCTGATGCGGACGAGTTCACAAGGCACGCGGCTGGGTGGCGGGCCTTTGCCTGCAACTGATACGGAGTCCTGGGGTAGGGGGCACCTAAAGGTGCATAAAATACAGCCCTTGCTTTGAAGGGCCTTACAGTTTGGTGAAGAAAGAGACACACTGGCAAACACAGCGTTAACAAAAATACCCAGGCTCCACCCTGGCTCATTTAAGTTAGACTCTCTGGGGAGTGGGATCCAGGAGTGGATAATTTAAAAAGCTTTTCCAAGTATTCCAAACTTCAAGTGCAGCCAAGGTCGAGAACCTCTCTGCCCTACAGACCGTATGAACTTGACAAATGTTATGTTAAGTAGACACTGGGGGCAGTGGGTGCCTAGAGGAAATGGGAGTGCTCTGGGGAAGGCTTCCTGTAGGAGGTGGCTTCTGAATTGAGTCATGAGGAAGTGAAGCCTGGGCACACAACTTGTGAATACATTTTATTCCTGATAATGACCATTCCACTCACAGAGTCCCGGACAGTCCTTTCCCGTACCCTGTTCTCTCCTCTCTTCTCTTCTCCGCACACCCTGGCACTCACTTCGACAGATGAAGAAGAAACCACACTTTGAAGATGTCTTGACAAGGCCACCTGGCTGCTAAGAGGCTGAGCCAAACTGAAACCCAGGCTCTTCCGACTCCCAAACCAGCCCTCTCCTCCCAACACCACCCCTCAGATTCAGTGCAGCCCAGGGGGCGGTCACTCTGGCATTTCCCCGGATTCTGAACGGCCACCACCACCATCCCTCAGTTCACTTATTCCTGGCTCCAGCCCCAAAGTTTCCAGCAGGCCCTAGCAAGGTGGCCTCCCTCAATACTCCCTCCTAGTACAATGACCAAAAGGAAAAATTAACAATAAGAAAAAAAAAAAAGAACCAAAGATCCCACTCCATCTCATTAAGAAAGTAAACATAAGAGCCATCTAAGTGTCTAATTAAGCTTCTAATTAGTCCCTGCTTGTTACTAATGCAAATTAGATTACTCCGCTTAACTACAGCATGTCCACAACACCCTTGTTAATTGCGGCCTTTTGAAATTAAATTACTCCCTAATTAGCATATCAAAGCCATTGATTCGGAGCTGGGAAAGATGAGGGCAAGAGGAGCCGAATGCCAAGTTTGGTTAATCTGAGATGGCTAATTAAATAGTGACGTCTTTTTCGTGTGGGGGGTGGGGGCTGCTGGTTAAGGGATGGGGGTTACTCACCCATGGCTTGAGTGGCCATCTGGAGCCTGGTTCTGCTAGAGCATTGGCACCAGGGGGCTCCTGTGGGCAGAGAAGGGGCTCCAGCCAGCCTGGGCCAGATCACTGGGACTGGCCCTCTCTGGGGCCCTGGCTGCTGTGCCCGGCCTGGACACGCCCTGGCCCTTTGTCTCTGAAATGATAGGTAGGCGCAGCTCTGACAGGGATCTTGGGTACCAACTTAGGGGAACCCAAAGCACATCCACATCTCAATCTGCAAGCTTCAGCACCCTTCCGCATCTCTCTCCCTGTTCCAAGATGAGTCCTGGAAGGGCGACTTCTACATCGTTCTTCCCTAGTCCCAACTTGCAATTCTATTCTTAGAAGACATTCTCCCCCATCCCCGAAAAAAATGTATGTAAAGCCCTGGCTGGTGTAGCTCAGTGGATTGAGCGTGGGCCTGCGAACCAGACAATCTCGGTTCGACTCCCAGTCAGGGCACATACCGGGGTTGCAGGCCAGTTCCCTGCAGGCCAGTTCCCAGCAGGGGACGCACGAAAGGCAACCATACATTGATGTTTCTCTCCCTCTCTCCTTCCCTTCCCCTCTAAAGATAAATAAATAAAATTAAAAAAAAAAAAAAAGAATGCCTCTCCTGAAGAGATAAGGCAAGTATGTATTGTTTAAAAAAAAATGTAAGTAAGTTTGGGGGCAGGCGAGAGGGGCTCCCCTGGGCAGGGGTGAGCTCGTTTCAGCTTGGAACAGGCCCCTCAAGACATAAGACCCCATAATTCTCTCCATGGCAGAAAGAAGGAAGAACAAGTAGAGACCACCATCCATTCTTAAGAAGCTGTGTGAGAACTAGATTAGGTCAGGGGATGTCCTTAAAAGTCTTCTCTGAGCTCTGGTACAAACCCCACAGATAACAGGTGAAATCTCCACGACAGAGTTGTAACCAAAATGCCCCCAGGACCAGGCTGGTCCCCCAGGAAGCCAAGAGAGAAGCGGGTGGCACTCAATGCCGGTCTATCCTGAACCACACAGAAGTGTAGACTCAGTGCCAACAGTGTGAGGGCTTTTAAAAAGGACCCAAGTGGGGACATTTGTGTGAAATTTACCACGTAATATACTGTGTGGGCCAACAAATCTGGTAAGGGGTGAAGTCGGTCAGTTTGCGACCTCAGCCCTTCTGTCAAGCATTCCAGAGGGGCAGGTTCCAGTTAGCTGTGTGACCCTGGACCAGTTACATCACCTCCTTGGGCTTGGGTCCCTCACCTGTCAAATGGTAGTAATAAATGTTACTTTCGGAACAAGGAAGTACGTGAACTGGCAAAGCCCAGTCAGTTCCTCATTCAGGCTCTGGTGACCACCTAGTTCTACTCTGTACCTGCCACAATCTCCTCCCACATTGGAAAGTCTTCTAGAACCTTCCACCTTCATGCAGGAAGCAGAGTCTGGGCTTCCAAGTGTCCCGGAAATACTGAGGGCTTGTTTCTGCAGATGCCTGGCCCGGCGGGGAGGTAGCGAGGAGGGAGGCACCACACGCCCGCACCGCCCTCCCCCCATTTAGATAGGCAACACATTCAACAGATTAGCCCCGGCGGGGGCAGCAGCTCCTAAATGCCTCTTCTAAAAAAGGTAAAGCTTTCACAAAAATCCTGACGGCTGACAGGCCACTAGCCTGGTCCTTCGGTGTCCCCTTTCCCCAACTAGGGTGTGTGTGTGTGTGTGTGAGGGGGAGGCTCTTTGGAGTGTGTCCCCAGACCCGCTGCCCCCAGTTCTGCTCTCCAGGTTCCTTACCAGCAGCCCCTACAGCACACAGGGTCAGGGTCAGGGCCAAATTCCCAAAGGGTGAGGTTTTGTTGATTTAAGGCAGGATCAAACAAGGGCCCAGGGGAAAGGAAGGGGGCCCTCCACGGCTTAGAAAGGGTGGATGGAAGGCAGTGCCCAGCCCACGGGTCTCCATCCGAGCCAACTGAGCAAAGGGGCCCACAGCAGCAGTTTTGTTAGAAAATACGTGGAATTAAAAGCGAGGCAGAAAAAGAGACAGGGGGAGGGCCGAGGGTGTCCCGGTGTGAGGGGGAGGGCCGCGCAGCGGCACACAAGGGCCCAGCTGAAGCTGCCTGGCTGAGCTCTCTCCCCCGACGAGATTCAATTAATTGATAACGAGAGGCATCAAATTAATTTCTGGAGGATGTGAGATTCTGATGAAGGGAAATCTCTTCGATGGGGATCAGGCGGGAGGGGTCAGATTGCACCCCTTTAATCGGGACGTGCTGCCTAATTGGGAAGGAGGGGACCTGCCAGGGCCACGGAGTCGTCCACCCCGTGCCCCTTTCGGGATGGACGGGAGGCTGAGGGCTCTGGACGCAGTGGGATGCAGCGGAACAAAGGGGAAGTGCGCTGAGACCTCCGGTTCTCTTCTTACCAGAAGCCCAACCGCAGGCTGCGGGCAGGGTAGGCCAGGGAGGGGACTCGCCACGGCTCCCTCACCAATCGTACAGTTAGGAAAAATGAGGCCCAGAGAAGAGACTGTCATGTCATGCCCAAGGTCGCAGAGGGAATGAGGAAGTTGGTACAGCGCGCATACTGTGCCCCTCAACAGTGAGTCCCAGACCGGAAACCCAGACCCTGGAAGTCATCCCGGAGCGCGAGGAGGGCAGCATACGACGTGGAAGACCCTCCATGTGGCTAAAAAGCAGAGGCCAGGCAGTCCGAGCCTCCCCACCTCCCCTCCTCCAGCGATCCCTGGAGCCCCAGGCACTGGGCAGAGTCGGTCCTCAGCAGGCATTTCACCGTGGGGGGCAGTGGGCTCAGGTGTGGGCGATGCAGGAGCGTGCTGCCAATCGCAAGGACGCGCTCAGAGGCGCAGGGAAACGCTGGCAGGGCTGGCAACCCAGAGTGAGTGCGCTCAGCTGGGGGAGAACCGGTGGCCCTGGCTCTCCGGGAAGCTTCCTAAAGAAGGGATTCTTCCGCATGGACCGACTCTGCATCCTCCCCCCACCCCCACCCCGCCCCGCGCCCCCACAACCGACCAATCTTCTGACGCCGATCTAGAGATGAGCAAGCCTCCGGAAGCCAGGGAGGTCTCCACCTTATCACTTGCTCCCCAAGCACTCCCAACAGCCGCCACTCTCCATCTCCTGCAAATCCCGACATTCCCACTTCCCCCCAAATTTCTTCCCAGCCTCAGTCGCCCTTTCCTTCCAGGGTGCAGATGCACATTTGCCCAAGGAACCCCTGAAGGAAGGAAATACATCACTACCCTCTCTTGGACTAACTTCTTCAGGCCTATGTCTCCAGGAAGTGCAGGATCAGCTGGGGAACCTCCCGACTGAGGAAACGAGAACAGAAGTCCCCTCACCTGCCACCTGCCAGTGTCTCTTCACACAGCCCAGACTTCCTGAGGGCTGTCCAGGGGCCCGTGAAGGCATCCTTTCCCGGCTGGGGAATATCAGGACCACAGAGCGCCTCTAGTCTCCAAAAGATTTGTGCTGGGGCACTTGCTCCACTTCTGATTCTCCAAGTTGCAAGCCAAGCTACCCGCTCAAAATCCTCTTCACCCAGACCCTCACAGCACACACTAAGCCCCACGGTGTCTGTGGAATGAAGAGGAGGGGTCTCTGTCTCCATTCTGGGTGGCCATCACTTATCCCGCCTTCACTGTGATGGGAATTCTGGGTAACTTTTGCCAGTTCGCCCTATTTTGAGCAAATGCCAGAGTCACTATTCTACACATTCCACTCTGATACTGTTGGAGGAAAACCCCCCATCTCACGCCCGCCCACCCCCACCTGCCTTTGCAGGGTAGCACAGGTGTCGTCAGAAACTCCAAGCAGGAGAGAAAACCTGTACCCCTGCTCTGCAGGGCCAGCGGTCCGCTCACCCTCAGGTGGCAGCCTAGGAGGCACCCGTGGGACAGAGGATGGGGCATGGGGAGAGGGGCAGAGCTGCTGGGATTGGGGGCACAGGGTGTGCGGCTTTGACCAGGGCTGGCAAGAGGAAAGATGCAAGGCCGAACCGGGCAAGGGACAGCCCAGGGAAGGCAAAGACCATATAGAGGGGAAGGAGGGCACCATCAGCCAGGCCCCGGGACCTGAGGCCTATCCTAATGTGCACCTTTTGTGTCGAGAGCTCTTTGAGCCCAGGTGTGGCCTGAGTGCAGGCTCCGGGTGGGGACCAGTCGGCACTGTCCACTCATGGCCACCACACGGCAGGCCACAGGCTGGGAGTGAGGAAGTTTCCTGCAGCGATTCCAGCGTGATGTGACTGGCAGCAGGAAGGACGGTGTGCATTTTCCTTTATGCCGGGAGTCCAGGAAGGCCATGCTGAAAGAGCCAGCAACTTCGGGCTCAGGGGATGTTTCTTTTTGCTCTTTCTAGATGACCCATCCAGGGTAGGTACCAAATTGATCTGAAGCTGGCTGCCAGGCTTGTATTCCATGAGGCTGTGAAGCTAGGGTTTCAAACCACAGAAGTCTCTCTTTTTGGAGAGGTGGTGCTCCCAGGCATTTTTCCTCCTCTGGGTTCTGGGGAACTATCCCTCCCACTTTTGTCTCCACGAGGACCTTAGGAGGCCTGGGAGAGAGGGGACAACTGCACATTCCAGGGTCATGGGCAGAGGGGTGGCCCATACCTGAGCTTGTGTGTGTGTGTGTGGGGGGGGATTGGGAGGTCCTCCCGTACCCTGTCCTCTGCCCCCGCCCCCAGCAGAGGCTCACGCCCTACTGGTTGCACTGGAACTTAGAGGCGCCACCGTTTCCGTCCCTGCTCTGTGAGGCCCCAGTCAAGCTGCACCTCCTCTCTGGGGTCCATCCTCTCGCTCCATAAAATGGAGGACAAGGCTCAAACACTGCCAGCATTCAGGCCATCATGCGGCCTGGTGGTGCTGGGACAGATAATAAAAGCCCCCCCCCCCCGTTGGTCAGCACTACCAGGCGCCAGGCACTGCGCTAGGTGCTTTACATGTGCCCTTCGACTTCCAAACAGGCCCTAAACAGGTATTATTGCCCTACTTCACATACACAGAAAACTGAGGTTACAAGAGCTTACTAAGTTGCCCAAAGTCCCATCACTATGGGCAAGATCCTAAGCCTTTTCCACTCTGACCCATGCTCTGCCCTGGGGAGCCCTGGGTTCCAGAGTTCTGGAACCAAGTGGGAGGAAGGGTTCCTTCCAGCCAACGGAGCCTTGGAACCCTGTGACAAACGGTCTCTGCCTTGCTGTGGTCTGGGAAGCCAGGGGAGCTCCTCAGATCCTGAAGGAAAACTCTGCCGAGATCCTTGGATGGAAGGAATGATTATTTTGCAGTTCGGGCTATCAGAAAAGTAAAGACATTGTGCCTGCTTGGGATACGAGTGGAGGGGCCTGCATTTCAGCAGAGACTGGAAAACCACCTCGGCAGTGGGCGGCGACAGGTCAGGATGTAAGTGAAGAGGGTGCAGCGCGGGGTGTGGCACAGCAGGGAGCCTTCTCAGGGAGACAACCCTTCCCTCCCCCAGCACCTCTCCTCTAAGACAGACACCCCGCTCCCACCACCCTCTCGCTAAGCGATGCCTCGTCTGCCTCTCCTACCCTGACACGGGAGGTCCGGAGAGCAGACCCCAGCCTCCGCTGCCTGGGTACTCCAGTGCCCAGCCTGGTACCTGCCCAGACAGAGTAGGGACTCAGCAAACATTTGGGGAATTACTGGATCAAAGAAAGCACCCCCTAGCCCCCCTGCTTTCCTCCCCACTAAGGAAGAGGTGTGTTTGGAGTAGGGGCCCAGCAGGATATGCACATTCCTGGCAAGAACGGACCTACCTGCAGGCAGCCAGAAAGGAAGTTTCTGGCCAAAGGCAGAGAAAAGGGGGTGGGGTAGGGGTGTGTAGGTGTAAGAAGGGCACCTACACAGGAAAAAAAAAAGAAAGGAAGAAAGAAAGGAAACAGGGGCAGGTCCTTTTGCGAGTTGGGCCCACCCTGCCCCTGCCCCAGCATTCCGCGGCACTGTTGTCAGGCCTCTCTCTCCCCGGGGCTCAGGGGTTCCCCAACTCCGTAACTCCTGGGAAACCTGCCCAGGACTGCGAGAAGGGCAGAAAACCCCACCCAGGGGCCCGACACTCAGTGCCAGGAGGGAAGGTTCCCATGGTCTCCCACAATGAGTGCCGAGGCGGGGGACCAGGGTACGGTGGTGATCGAGGGGGCCAGCGGAAGAAGTTCAGGTTCAGACCTTGGCGAGATCCAGGGTGTGCAGGAGAGAGGGCACCCACAGTGCCACTTCCTCTCCATGACACCTTGCCCCACTGACGAGGGTGGGAGTGACACCAGATGGGGAGCCCCCCCAACGCACAGCTCGTTCTTCTGAGCCTTAGATCTTCGGGCAGAACAAGCAGGCTGTCCAGGTGCTCCCAGTCCCCGGCCCTCCCTCCAGCCTGCCAGGTGACAAAGAGCCCCGGAACCCGGGCACGACAAAGTTTCTCAAGTTTAAAACAAAACAAAACAAAAAACAAACAAAAAACCCCCAAGCCTGCAGACTTCCCCTTCCTGGCAGTGGTTGGGGTTAGGCAGGGTTTGTCTGGGGCAGGGGCTGTTTGAGGCAAGGGGTTCCCCTTCCCCTCCCCCCCGGGGGGGGCAGCCCAACTTTCTGCCCTTTGGGGCCCCTACGCCCACCCACTGGCTCACCAGGAACATTAAGGGCTTGAAATGCTCAGCACCCACAAGGTTTAGTCCTCATTCTCCAAGGACAGTGAGTTTCTGGGTTCAAATTCTCAGCGTGGTGGTCTCCATCATTGTGTTCAGTGGCACTATTTATACCCTCCCCAGGCTGCAGGCCGTACAGCCCGCCCTGCTGCTCCCTCTTTCTGTGCGGGAGAAGGGGGCACCGGGCCCACCCTGGGGCTCCATTCCCAGCTGCCCCTCAAGCTTCACTCCCCTGGTCCTCAATTCCAGACCCAACTCAGTTCAAAGGGGACAATCCAGGTGGGGGGTTTAAAACAGCGTATGAAGACGCAAAAGTCCCAAGTAAAAACCCGCGTTGGCCAAAATGCTCCTGGGCTTTCTTAGGGACCGCGAGGAAGGCAGCTTCGGACTTGCTCCTCCGCCCGACCCCACCCCCCAAACCCTGCTCCAGGCTCCGAGGACAACCTGCAGCGGATCCCTGTGCTGGGGTGCCAGACACGCGGGGATCTCTCTAGAAGCCTTAAACCCCAGGCGCCCGACGAAGGAGGAAGTCGGCCAAGCTTGGGTTAGGAGCGAGCGGGGGCGCAGCGGGAACAGTCGGGTGCTCCGGAGCTCAGGGTCTCCGCGACCCCATCCCCTCTCCCCGAAGCCTAGAGAGTCCGAGTGGGGCGCCCGCGTGTTCACAAGGTCGCTCCAGCTGGAGCGGCGGGATCTGCAGCCCTTGGGGCCGCTGCCTCAGAATCCGCGTCCCGCGAAATCACACGGTCCTTCGACGGGGAGGCGAGGACCCCAAGTCGCCCCACCTTCTAGTGCCACAGGCTTGGCCCAGGCTCAGCCCAAGTCAGTTCGGCGTTGACCGGGAGTGCAGGGCTGCAGTGCCGCGGGGTGGCCGCGGGTCCGAGACAGGGGTCTGTCGGGGCTCATCCGCAGGAGACACCGAGTCCTCAGTCTCCCTCCTCAGAGTCCCGCTCGGTCACCCCGGAGCACTTTCCAGGGGGCCCTGAACCTGCTGCCACCCCCCACTCCGTGCACGGTGAGGCGGGGGTTCTCAAACGGGATGAGGGAAGGTCTCGGCCAGGTCAGTGCCCCCCTCTCCAGCATCAGCGAACAAAATCACACGGGCAGGTTCCAGACGCTCTCAAGTCCCTAAAGAAGTTTTCCGCTCTAGATCCGAGCTGACCGAGGGATGGGGGAAGAGCTGGCCCCGGAGCCTTCCAGGTGCGACCTCCACAAAAACGCGTCCCCCTCCGCACCCGAGGCGACGCGGCTGTCGCGACCGCGACCCCCCCATCTGCCTTGACGAGTCTTGGGGAGTCCTAGATAGAGGAGGATTGGAGGAACTCACTTCCCCATTTCCCTCCCCAGCTCAGGAAAGTCCGCATCGGGAAGTACTCTTTGTCTGACTCGGGGCGGGCGGGGGTGTCGCGCCCCTTACACCCCGTTCCCAGCGGTCGGACCCGCAGGGGGCGGGGCCCGGATTCTTGGGGAAGGGCGGGCCGCCGTAGCCTTTCCAGCCCCCACCCCGGCCGACCTCCGGCTGCCCCCACCCCAGCCCGCCGCCGCCGCCGCCGCGCCGGAGCCCCCACCTGTTCCCAACGCAGCTTGGGGCCGCGAGGGCCCGGCTCGGGGTGTCGCGCCTGCGCCGGGTCAGGGCGCAGCAGCCGGCCCTGGCTGGAACAAAGTGTGCCGGCCTGGGCCCGGCTCCTCCCGGCGTGGCTCCGGCGGGCAGTTTGCAAACACAAAGTAAGCCAGCGAGCGGGCGAGCGAGTGCGCGAGCTCGGGAGTTGGTCTGGTCGCCGGCCCAGCCCCCACCCCGCGTCCCCGGGTTCGGCCCGCCACCTACCTGTCCGGCCCGGCCGCTCGGTGCGGGCTCCGGCCCGTCAGCCCGCGCGGGGCATGGGGCTCGCTCGGGTCGCAGCCCGGGCCCGCTGCCGCCCGCTGGGGCTGCCCCTCCGCGCCGCACAGCTCCGGGGCGTCCTCCCTCCGCGCCGCGCCGGCCGCCGCGCGCCCTAGCCCCGCCGGGGCATCGCACTTTGTGGGCAGCTCGGCCAGCTCCGGCTGTTCTCCTCCTTCCCGGTCCTCCCGCGACGCTGGTTCGCTCGCTCCGGCGCCGGGCTCCGGGACCCCGGCGTCCCCGCCCCCGGCCCAGCCCTGGTTCCGGCCCGGGCTCCTCCCCGCCGCGCCGCCGCCGCCTGCGCCGCGCCCTCCTCGCAGGATGGGGGCTCCGTCCCGGCCGCCGGTCTCGCAGTCCGGTCCGCAGGGGCGACCGACTCCGGACTCCGAGGGGCTGCGACTGAGCCGGGGCTGCGAGCGGCTGCGAGCGGGCGGTGCGCAGGCGGGGCGGGCGGGGGCGGGGAGGCGGGTGGAGGGGGAAGGAGGGAGCGCGCCGCGAGCCTGGGCGGAGGGAGGGAGCGAGTGAGCGGGCGGCGGAGGGAGGGAGGGAGGGAGGGAGGGGAGACCAACTTCTAGCGCTACCATAATTCGCCTAAAGCAGGTGCATCATCTTTCACCTAGCGAGGCCGCCGGCCGGGAGCGAGAGAAGACCACGTGGATTAAACTTTGGGGGAAGAAAAGTGGGGAGGCCGGGAAAAGACGTGGGGCTGCAGACCTGAAAAGCGGGGGGAGGTGGAGAGACCCCAGGAATTCACCCTGGCCTCGCGAATCCTATGGCGTGCTTTGCAAACCCCAGCCCTTCTCCGGATTCTGGAGGTTCGGCCAAGCGCCGGTCCCACACGGTTCACTGGTTCCCGGCGGGCTGCGCTCGACGCGGGGAGTGGCCGGGGGCCCGGAGCCGGTGGCAGGTCTATGCCCTTCCTTGCCTCGTTCCTGTCCCCCACTGAGGGGGGTTTGGGGGTGGGTTTTTGAGCGAGGGCGGGGGAGGTGGCGAGGCTCCTTCTGGGCTTTGTGCACTGCCACCCGGGCGATCGCCGACGCCCTCTCCGGAAGGGGGATTTCCCCTAAAGTGCTCTGCGAACCGGTAAGGAAGGGGCCCAACACCGGATCCACGCGGCCTGGAGAAGGGCAAAGTAGAGTCAGCTAGCCGGACAAATTAGACTGTAAACAAAACTCAACGTCTTTTGCCCCCGGAAAACTGAGGGTATTTGATGGTGGCAGTGGTGAATGTTTGGGGTGGGAGGGGAAGTCCGGGGGAGGAAAGGCCCGAGATCCCAGAGGGAGGGCCGTGCTGGTAGCAGATGCCCCGCTCAAAGGCCTGTGGCAATCTAAGTCCTCCCTCCCACTCTCCATGTTACAAACATCTCCCATCTGGCCCTGTGTATTGGGGTGGGGAGAGGTGATGGATGCCTCGGGGATCATGGAGGAGTGTCCAGGACCAAGTGAGAACCCTACTCTGGGGTGGGGGCAAGAAGGCAGTGGCGCTGGAAGGCTCACCTGCCCCAGGTCACTTGAGGCAGGTGGGGATGGGCACACTTGTTGCTTCTGCGGAATGTGAGCTGTGGGGGCTTCAGGGATTGGTGCTTAGGGTGTGTCAGTGCTGTGGCCAGGGGAGAGAGAATTTCTTGTTCCAGAGGCCTTTCCAATGGGGCTTGGAAGAAAGGGTCTTGGGAGAAGAGGTTCCCTCTTGGGTTGTTCGCCACCACTTACTCTATTTTGTGTGTGTGTGGGTGCAAATAACCAGAAGTAGTTGCAATGTTAGCAATACCTGTCCAGGCCCAGATCCTATGTATTTGCCCTCTTGGGTAGGTGTCACAGCCATTCTTGGGTCCTGCTGGAGGCTTTCAGATACTAGGTGTGAACTCGTTGTGGGGAGGACTCTGAGTGCCATTTATTTGGATGCTATTATTGGAAAGTGTCTTCAGTATAGCAGTAACAGTAGCAATCTGAACAAAATAACAGCTAAAGTTGGAGTCATATAGCACAGGCCAGGCATAGGGCTCATTTCACCTGCACAATAACCATGTGAGGCAGTACCATTACCTGCATTTACAGAGGTGGAAACTGAGCTAAAGGGAGATGAAGTCCCTTTCCCAGACCTACACAGCTGGTAAGTGATAAAGGCAGAGTCCCTTCAGTGGGGACCAGGGAGAGCTCTGGGAGATCTTGAAAGCAATACAGCCTACTTGTGGGTTACCCAAGGAGTACAGTTTGGGGGGAAAGAAAGCTCTTGGTTGTGTGCCGGTTTCTCTTCTATGGAGAGCCAGCGCCAGTGGGAGGCAGGGTGTGTGGACAGGCCTGAGCCAGGCCTGGGGTTGGCAGGTCCTTGCGTAAGCCCAGCTGGGCCATGACCCCCTTCCCATTCTTCCTGCAGAGAGCTGGGGTGGGTTTCTGCAGCAGGGAGGTGGGGTCAGGTGAGTTCCCGTGGGCTTCTCCAGCTCTTTGCTGGCTGGCTGTCCTCGCCACCCAGTCCTCTTCCATCTCCTGCAGCAGCCCTCCTTACCTCACAGGCAGGCCTACTTGCCCAAATTTCCTGAGAACTTTCAGCCCTCATTTCAGTTTACCCCTCATCTCCAGGCCAGTTCACTTCCCAGCACCCTGTGAGTCAGCGTGGGTGGGGGTGGGGGGAGCTCAAGGGAGAGGCAAAAGACCCTGTCTTGTCTTCACCTAAAGGGCACCTAAAGCAAGGACCACCAAAGAAAGGTGTGGAATAAACACCCCGAAATCAGAGAAGCCAGTCCAAAGTTCCTTCTGGTGCAGAAGCTCTGTGTGAAGGTTCAAAAGAATAGCCCTTGGCTCCCCAGACAAAGTGGGAACTGGCAGGAGGGTTCGTCCCTCACTGTCCTTCCTCCTTCAAAGGGTCCAGGGAGGGCCTGGGGCTTTGGCTGTGGCAGGAGCCAGGGCCCTATTTGGAGGCCATGGTTAAGGCACAGGAGCTAGAGCGAGGCAGCCCAGGGCTGAACTTCAGCCCCTGTCCCTTACCAGTTGTGTGACTTGGACAAATCTGAGCCTCACTTTCCTCATTCACCAAAATTAGGAGGATGCTTCCTAGGTGGTTGGGAAATAACGAGAAAGCTCAAGCAGAGTCTAGCTCCATGACCTGTTTGTTCATCGAGTGCTTTCCATAAACATTCATCTTCCCTTTTGTGAGCCCCAGTTTCCTCGCCTAAAAATGAGGACTACAGGCCTCACAGAACTGCAAATCACGCATCCGACTGCAGTTAGTGCTTATGAAATGCCTGTTGTGTGTCAGGCACTTGATTCCTGTGCTGCTCAGCGTGCGGCTCTTCTCGTTTTATGGGTGAGGAACTCACCCCGGGTCACACAGCAGGAGGGGACCCAGCAAAGACTTGTTCCCAGGCCTTCTCACTCTGCAGCGGATGCCCTTTCCCCAGGCCAGCTGCTTCCCTGCTCTGCGGATGAAGGGGGCTAGTGTGTGAGCTTGTTCCAAGGACCAGGCCTGGCACTCAGGGGCTGTGTACAGTCAGAAACGCTGGTCTCCCTGTTCCCACAGTCCCCTGACATCTATGCCCAGATATTTTGTTTCCATTCACCTGACTGCTTCAATCTTACCTCTGCTCGAAAACCACCTTCTTTTTTAGTTATTAAGGGATAAACTTCACCAGCACGACATAGCAGCAGCATCACCCCTAAGCATTTACCAATGGAGATGCATTCACATATGCATTCACCAAAAAACATGCACTACAATGTTCTTAGCAGCACTATTACCAGTAGCTCTCAACAGTGCATCGGGCGAATAAATCACAGGACTCGAATGCATTCGCTAGTACTTGGCAGTGAGAATGAATGAACTGTTGCCACACACAGCAACGTGGAGAAATCGAACAACCAGAATGTTGAGCGTAAAAGCCAGACACCTGAGAAAACACACAGTATGATTCCATTTATCTGAAATTCAAAAATCAGTCAAACTAATTAACGGTGTTACTACTCAGCAGAGTGGCTACTCTGGGTTGGGGAGAGACTGGGAGGGGCATGAAGTGTTTCCTGGGCTTCTGGGAATGTTCTGTGTTTTGTTTTTGTTTTTTTAATTTGGTTACTTGGGTGTGTTCACTTTGTGAAAATTAATTGGGCTGTATGTACACTTATGATTTGTGCATCTTTCTTTATGGCTAAAAATAAAAGGCTTAAAAAGGACGGGCTGCTGATCTTGTTGAGGTCCCTTCATATCCCTCCCTCTCTTTCTCCACCCTTCCCTTGCAGAGCTAGCCAGTTTCCTGAAGTTGGTAGGTAGCCTTCCCAAATAAGTTTTATACTCTTACTCATTTAGTATTGCTTGGGCATCTTGAAATTTTAGAGAAAAGGTATCCTTCTGCTCCTTGCTTTTACTTTTTGTTCTTGTTGTTTCACTCAACTTTATGTTGCCAAGATCAATTCGGGATTGCTACATGTATCTCTGGGTCGTTAATTGAAAAGCCTTCTGGAGAGCCTTCGGCCCTACCAGTGTGCCCTGGTTTCTCTACCCAGCCTCCCTGTGATGGGCGGTTGGGTTGTTTCCGATGTTCGGCCATTGTGGGCAGGCTGCGGTGGGTTTCCTTTCCGGGGCAATGGGGCGGGGGGGGGGGGGGGCCGTCCAGGGCTTTCTGTTTCACTCTGTATTGCCTCCTGCTCAGTGAAGGTGACCCCCTTTTCCCTGTAGTTCCCCCACTCTGGAATCTTCTCCCTTCCCCATCCCAGCTCTTCCTCCCCACCCTGCTTCTCAGTCTGACTCAGAAAGACCCAGGTTCTGTGTTGGGTAGGGGCATGGAGGGGTAGACAGGGGCAGTCTTTTCCTTTGCCACGAAGGCCCCTGTTCCCCAAGATAAATGACGATTTAGACAGAGATATTTCATTGAAGGTCGATATCTTAATGAATTGTGCCAGAAAGCTTCAAGGTACTCTCCAGACTCCCCCCTTTTAAGGGAGGTCTCCTACTTGGGGGGGGGGGGGCGCTTATCAGTTGACTGCATTGCTGTGAGTAGAGCGCTGAGCAGTGTGTGGGGGGAGCAGTGGAGAGCAGGACACCAGCACAGGGTGGGAGGGGTGGCTTACCATGCAGGTGTCCCAGCCCTGAGAGATGTTTGCATTCCCCCACCCCCACAGTCACTTTTAGGGACTCAGAGGCCCAGGACTGGTCCTCAGGGTGTGGGCACGGGACTCCCGGCTGATTGGTGGAAAATCAGTCATTAAGGATCAGGAAATGAACACTAACCTGACAAGCCATGGACAATTTCCCATGAATTACAACACAGCGTCTTTGGGTCACTCCAGACCCCCTCCGCGGAGGGACCTCTATGCAGGGAGAGAGCAGGACAGCAGCAGCAGCAGCAGCCCTGCACCGGTCCGGTCCTGGTCCCGGTCCCTGTCCCGGTCCGGTCCCTGCAGCGCCCATCCTTTCAGGGAGGCAGGGGCGGCGCCTGGGCCCGGGAAACGCCCAGGAGTGAGCGCGCTCAGAGAAAAGAGCCCCTTCTGCCTTCACGGAGTTCTTCATCCTTCAAGATTTACCCCATGTCTTCCTCCCTCGTGAAGATGCTTGGATTTAAATTGAAATTCTGTTACTCTCAAGCTTGAAATCTGGAAGCAAGGGGCTTCGTCTCGGTTCCTTCAATAGCGGGATTGGCAGAAAAATGAGGGTCTGGCAAAGAGGTGGTGAGGACTCATGTGGCGTTCTTCCCGGTAGAGGCGTTGGGTAGAGCTACTGTCGTTATTTCTTTCCTTTCTTTTAAAAAAGAGTTTATTTATTTATTTTTAGTGAGAGGGTAAGGGAGGGAGAGAAACACTGAGCAGTTGCCTCTCACACACCCCCAGCTGGGGACCGGGCCCACAACCCAGGCATGTGCCCTGACTGGGAATCGAACCAGCGACTCTGGTTCACAGGCCGCACTCAGTCCACGAGCCACACTGGCCGGGCCGTCATTGTTCCTTGATCAGCCAGCCCACTCCCACCTCTTCTCCTCTCCTCTTGAGCACACCTGTTGGCATTACAGTGTTTTGTTCGCTGACTTTTCCTTAATAAACACCTTATAACTTTCAATACATCGTATTGTTTGTTAACTGTGTACCCATTTGTGCCTCAACTCACCAACTAGATAATAAACTGAGCCAGGGGCCCCCAACTTCAGTCGGCTGGGGACTTCCTGTCACATCCAGCATCGCAGGTCTTGCATAGTAGGTGCACAGTAAAGGCGTGTGGAATTCTTTTGATTATGATGTGATCATTTTGAGCAGTTTTTTTTGTAAAGTTTGAAGGTATGGGGGGGTTGTAGAACTTATATAATAACTCTGCCTTGAACGATTGGAAGGAAAGACTTGGGCGGGGGCAGCGTGGATGGAAAGTGGGGCAGGACGGCACCGCGCCTCCCCGCAGCCCCTCCCCCTCCCAGAGCGCGGCGCTCCGCATTCTTCCCCTGGCTCTTCCCTGCCGCCTTTCTGCGTGTCTGCTGGGCATGCCTTTCGGACTTTTTATTTATTTACTTACTTAGTTTATTGATTTTAGAGAGAGAGAGAGAGAGCGATTCGTTGTTCTACTTATTTATGCATTCATTGGTTGGTTCTTGTATGTGCCCTGACCTGGGATGAAACTGGCAACCTTGGCCTATTAGGAAGCCACTCTAACCCACTGAACTACCCAGCCAGGGCTAGGATTCCGTTTGAAGCAAGAGCAATATTCCTTCCCCAGGGAGGCTGGAGGGCCTAGCTAGGGTCTGGGGTCTCAGCCACTGGCACTGGGAAGGGAGATGCAATGTGAAGGAGGAAAGTCAAAGTCAAGGTAGCCTCACAGGAAATAGCCACCACCTATGAAGCATCTACTGTATGTATGTACACCAGACACTTTTCATATGTCTCTCTGATTCCCACAGTGGCCCCAGTGTTTCTGTGTTTTAATGTTGTTTTTAAGGGAAGGCAGTGTCCCAGGTGGCAGAGGCAATGGACCTAGTGCTACACGGAGAGAGGAGAATGTCTTCACACGTTCCCTGTTGTGTGTGACATCTGGCTGGGCCACGGAGTGGGGTTCACACTCTTCTCTGGGGCTTCCACACACTGGTGTGAGTCACATTCTGTGCCTGGCCCGGACCCCAGGGCTCACCTTCTTTCCAGTTCTCCTGCACCCCCTCTTCTTTCTGGCTTTCTCTTCTCTAGTCCTCTCTGCTCTTGACCCTTCCAGCCCCCAAGGCTGACTTCATAATTGTTAGGTGGCAGGAGGTGCCCACGCCAGGCCTCTGAAGGCTCCAGGGAGGCCGGGTCTGGGTTAGAGAAGAACCTGTGCGTTAGGCACGGTGTTAACCACGCTTCACGGGTGACCTCGTTTCACTCCGAGCAGCCCTCCGAGATGGTGTGCCGGTGCTGCTGGCGCCCTCTGTTCCGTGCGCCCTCGCCCTGACCACTTCCACCCTGGAGACTTCTACGCACAGTCCCTGCCTGGCCTTGCCTGAGGGCAGCCTCTGGGCCCTGGAACCCATTCCACCGCTGCCACCACCACTGCCACCACCGTGTTGGAGGCCAGGGTGTCAGGCAATTTGCGTATAGCTGCCCCACTCCCTCACCCTTCTGTGGGGGTGACTGGGGTGCACGTGCTCCCCGGACCCCCAGGGCTTTCCCAGCGAGGCAGCCCACCCTAGTAGCAGGCTGCACAGCACACTTCACCTCCTTCTTTTCCTTCCTTATCTTAGTCCCCCACTTCTCTCGTGGGGTTTCCTAAATCGGCCATGTGGACCGGGCTGCTTCTGGGGGAACCCAGCCTAAGTCAGGTGGGTACTGTTATTATCTTCATTTCACGAATGACAAGACCGAAGCTGTGAAAAGTTGAAACTCACCCGCAGTTTCACATTACATAAGAGAAGTGCCGGCATGCACAGCTGACACGCCACTCTAGGTCATCGTTCTGCCACCTGGCTTCTTGAGGGCGCTCCCCCCTGCCCTGGAAGTCTGGTTCAAGTCCATTCCCCTTGCTTTCTTGCCTTGAGAGGTTAGAGGCGAGGAACAGGGTGGGTCAGGCATCGCAGACTGAAAGCGGGGAGTGTTTCCAGGCCTCCGGCCCTCCCTGCCTCCTTATGAGTCACTAGCGGGCAGACAGAGCCGGCCCCTGGGTCCTGGACAGAAAGAATGGTGATGAACACCTACAGGGCTGGACATAAAACAAACGTAAAAAAAGTGAAAGCCCCTTGAAGTCCTGGAAAAGGAGAGGACTAAGCCAGGGGTCCAAGGAGAGGGCGGCTTGAAGCTGAAGAGTCTTTCCAAGCCTTTGTGTTATTCAAGGGACCACGATCAGACTTCCCTGGACACAGCAGCCCCTGTGACAGCAGGAGGAACCAAGGTGAGAAGTAGGAAAGGGTTTCTCGATAGTGAGGTTTGCCCAGCCTGGAAATGTGGAAAGTCCCCTGCCGAGCAGCTCAAGGCTGGGGGGCGGGGACTGGCCTTCCTCTTTCACGAGCCTGGAGGTGGGCATGGTGTATGGACGGGGTGTCTCGAGCGTTTTGTAATTTTCTGCTCGTTTGGTTTTCACGACACCTCTGTCTTAGTTTAGGTCCTCCCAGAAGCAGGCTCCGAGACCAGGACCCCAGCGCAAGTCGTTTACTGGGGAAGCGGTCCCAGGAAATACCAGCAGGGAGCGGGAAAGTGAGAAGGGAGGGCAGGGAGCCAGGGCAGGGAGTGTCGTCCCGCAGGTCGCTGCCAGGTGAACGAGGGAGGAGCAGTCCGGCGGGGAACTCCGGAAGACGCATGAGACATGCCTCGAGTGCTCCGCACCACAGGGCAAGGAAGCCGGGGCATTTGTCCACCAACTGCCTCCTGGTCATTGGTCCAGGGCTGTTTCCAGGCACATTTACTATCCAGCACTTCCTGCTTGCCCTGATCTGGGGCAACAGTGTTTCCACGGCCAGGAAAAAACCCTCAGGCGAAGAGCGTGTGTTGGCAGTAAGCAACCCTCTCCGTCTAGAGGTTAAGTGCTGAGGAACGCTGGCACGGTGCCAGCGCCGGCCACACTCTGCCCTTCTCTTCTTCTCCCTGACTTTCCCTTTCCACGTGCCTTTGTGTGCTCCTGTCATCTCCCACTGTCCCCTCTTAAACGCCTGGTGTCCTCAGTCTTGACCCATTGCTCCCACACGCTGCATGGCCCCTTGGACAGTCCCGTCTCCTGTTATGGCTTTAACTACCACCTGGGAGTTGTTGACCCCAAGTGCTGTTCCGGACCTGGACCTCGCTTCCACCTCCGTGTCTGTGAACCTCCACCGATGGCAGAATCCCCCAGACCCAGATCATCCTCTGCATCCAGAACGTGCCCTGCCCCCGCCTGCTCTCCCAGTGGTGTCACCGTGACCCACCAGTCCCTCCAGAAACTAGGGACCGCCCTTCGATTGTCCTTCTCTTTGCCTCTACTCAGTCACCAGATTCTGTGGATGTGGATTCCAGACTATTTCTTTTTCTTTCTTTCTTTCTTTTTTTTTTTTTTTTTAAGATTTTGTGTATTTATTCCTAGAGAAAAGGGAAGGGAGGGAGAAAGAAAGGGAGAGATACATCAACCCGTTGCCTCTCACGCCCCCAACTGGGGACCTGGCCTATAACCCAGGCACGCGCCCTGACTGGGAATAGAACTGGCTGGAACTGGCGACCTTTCAGTTCTCAGGCCGGCACTCAACCCACTGAGCCACACCAGCCAGGGGAGATTTCAGAATATTTCTCAGAGTCATTTCCTCCTCTCCACCCCCGCTCCCACTGCTGTGGGTCTAGACCCTCATCACCCCTACTTGGGGTGATGTCCCACAGCCTCGTACCTGCTGTCCTTCCAATCTAACCCCCCCACACCTCCCGCTACCCCACCCTCCCTTGATCAAATGTTCTATCTAACGTGCCAGGCTTGGGACTTGCAAATTGCTGCAGCCACTATGGAAAAGAGTAGGGAAGTTCCTCCAAAAAATTAAAAATCAAACTACCTCATGACCCAGCAATTCTACTTCTGCATATTTATACAAAGAAATCCAAAACACTAACGGAAAAGCATATGTGCACCCCTGTGTTCACTGCAGCATTATTTACAATAGCAAGATAGGGAAACAACCCAGTGCCCTTTAACAGATGAATGGATAAGAAAAAGCTGTGTTACACATACATAATGGACTATTACTCGGCTATAAAAATGAATGAAATCTTAGCATTTGCGAAAGCATAAGTTGAATGAGTGAGACAGAGGAGGGCAAATACCATGTGATCTCACTTAGATGTGAACCTAAAAAACAAAATAAACAAACAAAACAGAAACAGACTCATAGATACAGAGAGCAAACTGATGGTTGCCAGAGGGGAGGGGGGCTGGGGGCGCTGGGTGAGAAAAGGCAAAGAGCTGAAGAAGTACAAATTGGCAGTTACAAAACCGTCTCAGGGATGCGGAGTGCAGCATGGGGAATAGAGTCGATGATAGGTAATAACTGTGTGTGGTGCTAGGTGCGTTCTGGGCTTATCCAGGGGACCACTCTGTAAATTATATAAATATCCAATCAATTATGTTGTGTACCTGAAACTAATATAATATTGAATGTCAAGTGTAATTGAAAAAATAAATATTTTTAATTTAAAAAATAAGTTGCCAACCTGAACTCGTCATGCGTTGTTCAAGGTCCATTCCCCCAGGGCCAAATTCAAGTACTTTGGCCCGATGTTCTGGGCACAGGCTGCCCTTCCTTCAGCCTCCGTTCCCATCCCTGGCTGCTCCCAGCTCTTCCACTTGAAACTAGTGGCAGGTGCTGTGCTCTTTCTCCTGTCACACGCTTAGAATATCTTTCCTTTTACTTGCTTTTAGGGCTACCTCTAAGTCCCAGCTTTGATGACGACTCTTCTTGGAAATTTTCCTTGGATGTCCTGTGCTGGGTTGGGCACTCATCTTTTGTGCTTTTGTTTCTGTGCGAATATCAGAAAGTTCACTCCAAGTGGCTTAAGTAACAATGGGAATTGACTGACTTGTGTAACTGAATAATCAAGGGGTAGGGCTTGCTGCAGGTCATATGTGATCCAGGGGCTTAAACTGACGTTGTCAGGTTCTCTCCATCGCTAACTCTGTCTTTTCCTGTGGTTGGGGGATGGGTGGGGGAGGTGCTTTATTCTCAGAGTCTTTGGAGGGAGTCCCATCAGCTTCAGACTCACATCCTGCCTAGTTCAGTCCAGTGAGCTGATCAAGCAAATGCTGGCTTGTTGGGACCTGATGAGAGATTTATTTGCCCTTCCCCAAACCAATTTAAATGGCCAAGGGCTTTGAGTGTTCTATTTCTGGGGTTGGCAAACTATGGCCAACGTGTTCCTGTGATGGCAGCACTCTAGTGGAGGCAGACACCAGAAAACATTTTCTGTAACGGGACAGTGAACATTTTAGCTCTGCAGGCCAAGGCAAGATTGGGGATATTACTATATGTGGGGACTTACATAACAAGAGAGAAAACAAATTTCCCCCCAATTTTTATTGATGGGATTACAGTTACAGTAATAATGGAGTACAACGTAGTTTTTTTTTTTTAAATACAGGTCTACTAATTAGAAGAATGGGGTGGGGGAGGGGGATATATCTTTTCATTGGGGTTCAAAGTTAATGCTCCCTATCATCAAGTACTCATCCATAAAAATTCTTCTTAGCTCACAGACCATACAAGAACAGGCAGGACGTGGCCGAGGCGCCACTGTTTTCAGACGCCTTCCGGAGCCAAGGGGAGCGATGTGGGCAGCACACTCTGCCCTGATGGTGGGGGCCCTGTCGGCACCCCAGGTCTCGGGAGGTGGGGCTGCCCTCGCAGCGCTCTTTTCAGAATCAGGCTCTGCGGGCATTTTATGAGGCAATTCTCTGTAAGACAAGTTCACGTCCATTAACATCCCCTCACCCCCAATCCTGACATTAGACAGGGCAAGGGTGGTTGTACCCTTTTCACAGAAGGGAAACTGAGGCTCAGAGAGAAGTGGCTGTCTGGGGTTTCACAGCAAGGGCTCTCTGGGACAGCTTTGCAGACTCTAAGACAAGGGCGTTGTGACCTGGGCTTCATAACTGAACTGTGGTGTCCCTGGCTGGGGCGGCAGAGGCTGGCTCAGAGGCTAGGCTCCAGCTGAGGCTGTGACACCCGGTGGTCGACTGGGATGGGCCTGGTCCACACTGCTTCAAGAATCTCTAGGTTTAAGCCTGTCCTTCTTATAACTCCCCACGCAGGACTTGTAACTAGCCCCAAACTAGAGAAAAATAAGGCTTCAGGCAAGCACGCCCAGGACCACAAACAAGGAATCTGACCCTCATCTTCCTCCAGCTTCTAGGCCTGACCTTATCGGGGTCCCCGATGAGGACTCCAGGCCCTGTGAGCCAGAGTTGGGTTTAAAGCCTTGATGTTGGGGTGATCCTGGGTCAGGGCAGACAGTGGGCAGCGCTCAGCAGGACAGTCTCAGCCCTCCTCCAGGCAGGCGGGGCCGCCCAAGGGCAGGACAGGGTCCGGCGTGCCGACAGCCATCAGGGAAGGAGAACAGCCTTCTTCTCTCGGATGATGATATTTAAAAACCAAGGGTGTGCGTGCGCCAGTACCTACCAACACACACTTTCACGCATTCTCTGGTGTTACACATGTATGTACACACTCCCATGGTCAGTAGTCACACCCATAACCATCTTTACTACCAGGGGCTTGCACACACACACACACACGTTCCTATGGTTTCCCACACCAATTCACACACTCCGAGCTCATACCACATGTTTGCACACCTCAGCGTTGGTGTCCTAGGTCTGCCAGAGCAAAGCGCCACTGGTGGCTGGAACGTCATTGTCTCACACGCTGGGCGGGACCCAAACCCAGGTACTTTCTGAGACCTGGAGGGAGGACCCTTCCTTGCCACGGGCTAGCTTCTTGCAAGCGTCTGCTAGTCCCGGGTGTTCTTGACTAACAGATGCATCACTCCAATCTCCGCTGCCATCTCCACAGGAACATCTTTTTATTAGGACACGAGTCCTATTGCATCGGGGGCCACCCTCTGTCAGTATGACCTCAGCTTCAGTGATTACATCGGTTGTGACCCTATTTGCAAATAAGGTCACATTCTGAGGCGCTGGGAGTTAGGACTCCAGTGTATCCTTTTTGGTAGACACGATTCAACCCAAAATAACACCTTTTGGCCATAAAATGTCACATGTACTTAGCACACTCTCATAGTCACACACAGCTATCCTACTGAAGTCACACAGACATGCACACTTGTCCATTCACGCCTTCCCAGAGCCACAGAACCACACACAGCCACACGTACAGCCAGGATCGCACGCTCGCATTCACACACACACTCACACACACTGTCCCCCACGTGCCTTACAGTCACTTTCCTTCACATGCTCCCCTGCCCCTGCCCCGTCCCACACATCCCGCTGGCCACACTCAGGGGCCACCCCGTGGGGGTCATGCTCTGAGACCTGGCACATTTGCAGCCTCGCACTTGGCTCCTGCCTCTCACATCCTCTCCCACCCACACAGTCTCTCCTCTTCTGACTCCTTCCCCGCCCAGCCCACCCCATCCCCAGCCAACCTCAGGCTGGGGAGGCTCAGCCGGCCACTCCGCCCCGGCCCAGCCAGGATACCCGGTGGACAGCCCTTCACTGTCTGGGACCAGGGGCCCGCACAGCCTTCTCCATCTCAGACTCCCAGTCTTCCCTCTCAGGAGTAGACAGACAGACAGACAGACACACGCGCACACTCTCACCCCCGAGCCGCCCCGCCCCACGCAGCAGCCTGTTCCTCATTATGGGCCAATGCGCCTGTTTACTCACCCAGCTGGAGATGGTTAGAGAGTGATAAATAATGAAAGAGAAAACAGGCTTTTCCCCTCTGCGGCTTCTATTTATGTAACATGTGTCACAGCTCACTCACAGACTTTGTTTCGGAGCTGGTTGCAGGAAATAGTTTATTTTTTCCGGACGGTGGCTTGGGGGGGTGGGGGGTGGGGGGTGGGCCCCCGGGGTTCAAGTTTCTGGTCTCACACTCAGGGGAGTTTCGGGATCCGGCACACAGAGTCCCCTCCTGGTCCTTATCCTCCCCACCCCCCCACCACCCCAGGGCAAACGTCACAGCTCAAGGCTGCCTTAGACCTGGGTTCTCTGACTTCACTGATTTGGAAGCAGTTGGGTGGGTGAGGTCCCTTCCCAGCTGCTTCTGAAACCCCTCCAACAGATGAGCTTGTGTTAGGAGCCACACGGCTTGAGGCTAGGGCTCCCTGAGAGCAGCCATGGTCCAGGGGATTCCTCGGTGGCCGGCACCTGTTGGGGGAGGGTCCGAAAGGGCCCCTCCTGTGGCGATCCGCGCCCACTGACCACTTGGCACTCTGATGCCTGCGGTCTCCCGGAGGCCTCAGTTCTCAGCTGCCGCTTCCCAGGTGAGGTCACTGAGGGGCCCCGGAGGGCCTTGCCATGGTCTGCCCAGCTGGCCCTGAAGAGCCGGGACTTCAAACCCCCACTCCCCACTGCCCGCTTCTCCCAGGGGCACCTCCCTTGGGAGACTTCTGCTCAGGCAGGTGAGGGTAGTTACAAGGGTGCAGGGGGCTGGAATGTGGGGGGCCATGAGATGTCAGAGATCTGAGACGTGCCCCCCCAGTCTCTCCCCAAGACACTATGGCAGGCCATCTTTCAGGGGATTCTCTAGGGAGGGAAGAAGCAGCAGGAAGCTGCCCTGCTCGCCCGACCCCAGTGCCGGGAGGTTCTTGGGAAGTCCGAAGGCCACCTGCGCAGTCTGAGCCTGTCTCTGTGAACGCCGGGGCAGGAAGCCCCCGAGGTATCCCAGGCCGCCTACTGGGGAAATGCAGAGGTGCTGCTGACCCCAGGAATGAAGAACCCACGGTGGACGATGGGCCAGGGAGCCCCGCCCCCACAGTCCTCAGGAGAGGTGTGTGTGCGCGGGCACCGCGGGGTCATTCCCATCCGGCGACCTCGCGGGCTCTCCCAGGACTGCCCCACACATCTCCTAGCTGATGAGAAGTGGTCACATTTCCAGGACAAGACCTTTAGAGCCCAGCGCCTGGGGTCTTGGATATTACCCTCTAATTTAGTCCTGGGATTTCTTATGGCTCTGAAGGGGTCCCAGGAGAGAGGGGCCTCAAAAGGTGGCCTTGCCGGGAGCCTCCTGCATCCCTGTCCCTCTGCAGGGCAGGGTGTGGGGGAGGGAGGGCTAACCAGAGCCCACGCCCCGGCGGTTTGTCCAGGCTGTGGCTGGAGACTCCACAGCAGTTTGGCAGGGGCTCTGTCCAGGGCAGCCCCACAGCCCCCACGGGCACTCGCCTGCACCCACGCACACACCCACTCTCGGGCGCTCCCTGCAGGCCCAGAGCTCTGACTCCAATGTGCCCTGTGGAGGGCGACAGGAATAGTACAGGTCCTCCTCAACCCCAGGAGCTCAGCACACTTGTCCCTTAACTTCCCAGTGATCCTACAAGGAAGCTTTCATTATAACCCCCCACCACCACCACCTGGTAGGAGAGAAAAATGGGGCTTGGCAAAGCAGAGGGATTGGCCCCAGGCCACATAGCTGCTAAGTGGCAGAGCTGAGGTTGGGGTCCAGACCATGCCGACGCCAGGTTCACACTTCATTCCCTTCACGGGCTGCCTTTCCTACTTCTTTCCCAACACCCAGTTGGTGTTCAGAAAGTCAGCTGCTTAACATATACCCACATATGGGCGTTCGTTCTTTCGTACGCACTGGGTACAGGCGCCAGCTACCCTTCTGCTCACCTACACTGAGATGTGATTTCCCGGCAGATTCAGAAAGTCAAGGCTACCTCTGCTTTCTCCACAGCGAGAACCAGTGCCAGCCTGAATTCCCTGGGCTCCAGCTTGTTTCCCCTGTCTCTCAGGCCCAAACACCTGAGCAAGGCTTCCCCTGCTTTGAGGAGGCCAGGAGCATTGGCCGGGCTCCTGCCCCAGGTCTGACCCTCGCTCTGGAAGCCTCTGGGGTCCGGCCACCTCCGTCCTCACCTCTTCCTCCGAAATGTCAGGCCTGGCACTGCCCGCCTGTAGCCCCCTCTCCCCGTGGCCCCCCGGGAGTCCAGGCTTTGCTTGAGGGCAGCGAGTGAAGCCGGCTGTAACAGAGAAACCTCGGGCTCTTCTTCAGAAGTCCCAGAGGAGGCAGATCTGAGGAAAGGCTGCCGAGAAGGCGCCTGCAGCAATGTCAGCTCGAGAACAACTGGGCTGACAGGCTGCTGAGCGGGGATTAAGGTCGGGATCAGGGAAGCTGGGGAAATGAAGGCAGGTTCTCTGCTCCCCGCACTGCCACCACCGCCGCTGCCGGCTGCAGCTGGGTTTCTCTTCCAGTTTGCTCTCGCTCTGGGAGGGTGGCTGGGGAGGGATGTGGGCAGGGGTGAGGCAGGGAGGTGGGGGGAAGGGCAGCGCAGAGGAGAGGGTGCCAGGCGTCTGGTTCTCTGGGCTCACTCAGTGCAGGCAGCCTGTATGCAGACCCTGGCCTGGGACCCTTCGCTGGTGACTGTCCCTAGTCAACCACGGGCCGCTAGCCCCGGTCCTGTCACCCTTCTGCGATATGCAGAGCCTGTCCCGGCTGTGCTGGGGCCTGACTACCCCGACAGGACTAGTGGGGATAGAGCTGATCAGGCCCACGTAGCCCTCCCCCAGAAAGTGGACAAGCCTCTTTCTACCTGCCTTCAAATGCAAGATGCCCTGTTCTGGGGAAGGGTCATCACCAAGACCTTTCTCATCACTGAAATGTCACCAGAGCCCAGCCAAATGGGCTACAGGGTTCCAGATGACCCAGTGCAACAAAATTCTAGCACAACCTCAGTCCCCAGCATTGCCACTGGTGCGGTGGCTAGGAGCATAGCCTCTGGTCTCAGAAAGCCTGGGTTCAAATTTTGACTCTGCCACTGAATGTGACCTTGACCTCTATGCCTCAGTGCGAGAAAATAGTAGCACCTCCTTATAAGGTTGTTGAGAGGATTAAGGGAGTGAACACAGGAGAATTTCTTGGAGTACAGCCTGCCACAGAGGATGTGTGCAATGAGGGTGGTCTTACTTTTTATCAAGGGCAGAGTGAGGGAGTAACAGTGGCAATGTGAAGTTAATCACCGGAAAGCTTCCTGGAGGAAGGGATTTTGGAGGCTGAGGCTTGGCAGGGATGAAGGAGTAAATTGGGGGTGAGAAGCGCACTCCCGTGCGCCAGGTGAGTGTGGGGTCTGAGAGGGGCGGGGATTTAAGGACGTGTCTGGTGAGAGACGGAAAGGATACACTTCCGGGGAGCCCCAACCCAGCCGGTCTTTCTCCACAGTTTCTGCTCTAACTAGGGGTAACATGACCGACCACTCTCTTCCAGTCCTGCCAAGGGCAAGCCAAGGGTGCAAAGACCATGAAAAGATACTGTTTATCATGGTGACCTTCCCAGAATAGGGCTTATTCCAGAACTTCAAGCAATTCATAGAGGCTCCCAGAACTCCTGGGTTCTGTAGACCTGGTGAGGGACCAGGCAGCAGAGAAAGGGGCAGAGACCATGAACCTGGCAGCAGACAGACCCTAGGGTCAAGTTCCAGCTCTGCCACCGACCAGCTGTGGGACTCAGAGCAAATCAACTAGCATCTCTGGCCTTCAATTGCCTGGTCTGTGAAATGGGGTAAAGATGACATGGGAACCAAGAGGCGGGGGGCGGTTCCTGGCCTCCAGGACTGCCCCAGTGGGGCCCGCTTACCCTGGCTTAGCCCGCAGCTCCTCCTGGGTTCCTCGGCCCTGCGCCCTATCTCTGGACACCCTGGCCACAGGCTGGGGGTGGGTGTCAGAGCTAGAGAGGGGGTAGTGGTAGCTGAGGAAAGGGTCCGCTGAGAGGTCTCTGGAGAAAGCGCCTGGGCCAGGGGGCCTGGTCTCAGGTGTTTGTGGGGAGTTCCTGCCTGGGGATTTTACATCTAGGGGACTGGCTTCTGGAAAAGCTAGTTTCAAAATCGTCTTTTTTACCCCCTGTCAATAAAAATTGTGTGTATTTATTATAGAAAGTTTGTAAAACATATAAAAACATAAAAAAGGAGATAAAGTACATATAACGATAATACCACCAACTCACAGATAACCGGGGTAAGATTTTACTGTATCTTTTAGTTTTTTTAAAATACATGCACACATTCATAATAGTCACAGGGATATAAATTACAACATAGGGAATAAAGTCGTAATATTATCATAATAACTATGTATGGTGCCAGATACATGAAATATTGGGGGGACCACTTTGTAAACTATATGATTATCTAACCACTATGCTGTACACCTGAAACTGATACAAAATACTATTGAATATAAACTGTCATTGAAGAAAAAGAAACATTTTCCAAAAGCAAATGATATATATAGATACATACATGAGCATTCACACACCTAGTCACAGTACTCACACACATATTCACAAACACGTATGCATACAGGTGACCTTTTATTACAGTATAACATGCTTAATGTACATATATGTCAAAACATTTAGAAGTGGGATCATAAAATCTTAAATGTATCATCATTTTTTCAAACTGTTTTTTCATTAAACAGAACATTGAGAACCTTTTCCCCAGGTTATTAAATATTCTTCTCCGTCACAATTTGCAATGCCTGGAGTCCCCCGTTTTGGGGGTGTACTGGAAGGCATATGGTTTTATCAGTTCTCAGCTGTTGGTCATCGATTGTGTCTAGGTGTTTGCTATTATAAACAACACTGTGACAAACATCCTTGTAGAGAAGTCTTTGAGGGGCAGCTAACTTTGCCTTGTTTGTTTGTATGTCCGTCTGTCCCCAGTCCCCAGTGAGGCTTTTTAGTGCAAGCTCTGCATCTGATTCACTGGTTTGGCTCCTGGGCCCTTGCAGACAACCGACCATTGCCGAATGGCATAGCGTTTCTGGAGCCTGTACTCTGGGCTGAGGAACTGAGATGGTGGGCTGATCAGAAAGGAGACCACCTTCCCTGTTAGAACACTCAGGGGTCCCCACCACTTCTCTGTTGGGTCTCCCAACTTCTCCTGGGAAAAGAACATTCCCATGCCCAGAGCCACTGGCCAGGCAGGAGTCACAGGGAACTGCCTCGCTTTATTTATCTCTTATCTTCCTGGGCAAACGAAACAGTGCCTCCCTCTGCCAGGACCCACCCCCTTCACACCCCTGTCTCTGACTCACTTGACTTCTTTTGTTATGTCTTCTTGCTGCAGGCCCAGCCGACAGAGCCCTTTTACCTGCTCATTAGTGCGCGAGCAATGTTGTGGCAGCTCCCGGGCTCCCCACGAGGCAGCCCCCTCCCGGGTCCCCATTCCTGACAACTCAGCCCACTGCGCCCTGGGAAGGGCCCACACGGCACACCTCAGCCCTGCCTCCCCCCCCCCACCCCGCCACCTCCCTCAGCACCAAGGAGCCTTTGTCTCTACCTCCTAAGACTGGTCTGCAGATTCTTGGGTTTGGAGCTGAGACCCCAACTCCCAGTTTTCAGTGGGTCAGAGAGAGAGAGAGGTGAGAGAGAGTGAGGAAATAAAAATCGAGAGATAAAACTTACTAATTTAATTTCTCTTCTCAGGTATCCATGCTCCCAACCGCCTGCACATTTTCTGTTGTTAAAATTTTTATTCTTTTTTTCCCCTCCCTTCTCTCTCTTCTTTCTTTCAGCTCCCACACACTCTCCCATCCTCCTGTCCTCATTTCCCCTCCTCTCCCCTTCTTTTTTAAGTTTTTTTTTCTTTTAACTTTCAAGGTCATTCCGGACTCTTGAAGCCGCCAGTCCCTCAGTGAGACGTGAGCGCCACTGGCGTCCGTGGCCTCTGTTTCCGTGGCAACCCAGTAACCATTAATTTTCAATTAAAGGAGACAAAAAGCTCGATGACAGCTCTAGGTCTGCTGAAGATGTCAAGAATCTGTATTAATATACAGCAAGAGAGCATAATTGTGTGTCCATCTTCCAGAGCAGCGAAAAATGGAGGGATAATTACCAGCTCGAAAGCCACTCTGTAATTTAGTTCTTACTGTCACCACAGCCCTACACATTAGCATAAATTAAAAGCAGAGTTTATTGTTATCAAAGTGCATTGATATCGCCAGACCCGCTTTCTTTCTTTTAACTGTTTGTCGTGGGTGAGTGACTCCCCAGCTCTGGCTGGGGTCTCCCTGGGGTGGGGAGAAGTGTGCGTGCAGGGGCCACTGGGCTGCTGGGGTGTTAGCTCTGGAAGCTCTTGGCCATTTCTGCCATCTTCCTTTGGCACAGATGGGGACAAGGGTCAGGGCACTGGCCCTCTGAATGGGTCTGGGGGGGCGGGGAGGGCTGTGATACTAATTCTCTCCTCCCGTGCAAGTGCTTTGTCTTGCTGGAGCTTCCAGCTCTTTCCAGAGGGGCTGCTGTCCAACTCAGCACCCGCCCCCCCAAGCCCCCGTCAGTGTCTAGCCCAGTGCAGGGCTGGTGATGGGCGCTCAGTGCCAACCTGTTAAACAAAGGATGAGTGAATGCCCCAAAGGTCTCCTCGTATGGGGTGGATGTCAGCAGGGGGCCTTCCTGCCTTCTCAAGTGGGGTCATGGCCAGCTCTGATGGAGATGCTCCTGGCTCTGCCTAGTTCCTGCTGGGGGTGGGGCCGCTCGCAGTGTGGCCCCTCTGGATTCCCCCTCCCACTGCTGCTGGACTATCCACCCACCACGCCACCTCCCCTCGGGCCCCGTCTGGGTCCTCCCATCCTGCAGACTCACCTCTGAGTAGAGCAGTTGGAGCTCCTCAAGTGTCTCGCTGCCAGGATGCCAGTGACAACGACAGGAATCAGAAATTTCCGTGAATGGGGAATGCGGGGTTTTCTTGCATTCTATCCAGAGAGAGCTGTCCTTCAGAAGGGAATTTAGTGTAATTACCCTAAGGGAGCGATCCTTAAACAGTCAGTCACAACACTGACCTCCTGGTTGAGATCTGACAGCAAAATTACAGGCTGTGTACTCAACAGAAGGGGCATCCTCCTTTTGGTGGGGTGGGGGGGGTGGAGAGGAGGAGGAAAAGGAGATGCAGAGACTTTGAAAAGAAAAGTGTGGGCTCCCAGCTGCCAGGCCTGCGGGTTCTTCTTGGCAAGGCGTGCGTGGGGCAGGGAAAATGCGCCCAGAGGTCCCTCGGAACTTGAGCTGGTTCATGAGGAGGAGCTGAGTGTGGCAGTCAGACTCCGTAAACCTCTGAGCCGTGGTCTGTGATCTCAGCTGAGTTTAATCTCACTGAAGGTGGGGTTTGGAGGGTGCTAGGAACTATCCGGTAAGCTACACAGGCATGTTTCCACAAACAGATCTGTCCTCGGTCTCTCTGGCAGTGGCTGAAATTTCACCAGTTCTTGTACTTTCGAGTTAACACATCCTAGACTCCGTTAAACTGCCCCTGGGTTACCTAGCAGGACCGACATGCTCATCCGTGACCACTCCAAACCCCGCATGGACTAATCTGTCAGACGTGCTGGCCTGTCGTGTGGCGGACTTTCACAAGGTAATAGAGACAGTCTGGTGTGTGGACAGATGTCCGTGGACTGTAGAGCCTGAGAAGGAATGGAAGCTGACCCCCAAATCTCACAACTGGGAGGGACCCCAAAATCAGCGGGTCAAACTCCTCCCAGAGCAGGGTTCTCCTCTGCTCCACCTCAGCCAAACCCAGCACCTCTGCTCACAAGACTGTCAGCAGGAGCTCACAACCGGAAAGAGGTCCATTTCGCCACTGATCACTGGAAAATTCCTTTTGCATGGAGGAAAAACTGTTTCCCTGAAATTCCTACCTTCCCCTTGGAGCTCAGGAACAAATCTAAACTTTCTCTAGTGGGACTGCCTTTTGGTTATGCAGAGACAAAGCTCCACTGTCCAACATCACCTTCAATTCTGGGACAAGGTGGCCCATCACCATTCACTCACCCTCCCCCGGAAGAGCCAGAAAGGAGTCCGAGAGGATGAGGGAGGGCCTGGAACACAAACCCAGCATTTATTGAGCATCTACTATGCTCTAGGCACAAACACACCCCATACTACTTCCGCCCTCCCAGCTATCCAGTGAGGGGTGGATATAGTATTCCCATTTTACTGTAGAGGGAAGAACAACCCAGGCAGCTGCAAGGCACTTGCCGTGATGAAGAGTTGGGCAAGGGGCAGAGCCGGGATCAGAGCCCAGACCCTGGATCCTGGCTGAGGCCTTTGCCCCCAGACCCCTCAGGCCCCAGGAACTCTGTCCTTGGTCTGCCTGTATCCCTGCCTTCAAGGTGCTTTGCTCCGCAGATGTCATCTCTCCCTCATTAGTCAGGGGGTGGGGGGGGAGGAATTCCAGGGGAAACCCAGCTCAAGTCCTGCTTCCTCCCTGAAAGCCCTCCGGCCCTCAGTTAACTGGTTCAACAACATCCACGGCAAAGTCGGCTGTGATGCCTGACCACAAGACCACGCTCCAGGGCCCTTTCTAGGTGTAAAAGGCATTTCATTCAATCCTCCAGGCCTTTTGAGAGCTCTGCCCGGACCCCCCCACCCTCAGAGTTCTGCATCCACTTCCGAGACCACCTTCCCGGCGGGCCGAACCTCACCATCTTTTCCCAGCTCCTTCTATCCTGTTCTATTTCCTCCCATAGCTCCTCTCACCTTCTAACGTATAATCCACCCATGATTACGTCCATTGTCTGTTTCCCTCCATTTTAGGCCCCCCAAGGGCAGAGGCTTTGTTTATTTTGTTTTCCGTCATATCCCAAGCACTTAGAACAGCATCTGGTGTACAGCAGGTACTCGATGCCTATTTGTCAAATACAAAGAAAAGTACTTAAAACCCTCTGAGGCAGGCACAGTGGATATTCTCACAACAGGGCAGACCTACAGCTCTCGTTATGGGTTAGGTGACTCGTCCAAGTTCACAGAGCCGGCAATACCCAGATTCAAAGTCCTCATTCCTCTTGGGCTGCTGAGTATGGAGCAATCTGAGGGGCCTTGAGCCAGGGCCTCGTTGTGAATTGTGTGAGTTGGGGTGTGAGGAAGCTGGCTTCTTGGGGGATTTCTCACCTGCAGGCTGACCTTCTGGAACCTCCCTCCTAACAGGGTGAAGAAGGTGCCTTCCTTTTCCAGCAGCAACTTTCAGAACCGCCGCCCCCCTGCTTTCCCTCCCCAGACTGGGAGGGGCCTGCAGGTGTAGTGCAGCTCCCTCCCCTCCCCTGAGGACTGGGCTCCTGCCGAGGCTGGAGTCCACACCCAGAGCCCCGGGAGGCCCTGCGAGGCCCGGACCCTGGACCCTGAGAGGCTCTTCTCCCTTAGATGTGAATCCGGGCCCCAGAGTGCCCACACAGAACATACATCTTAAACAAACACTTCTCCTTGCTGTTTATCTCCCTGGCCTTTAAACAAACTCTTTCAAAGGTTTCTGCTGATAGGAGAGATTTACTGAAAACCATTCCTTGCTTAAAAGCCCTGGGTTTACGCTGCTGCCGGGGTGGGGGCAGCCAGGGGACTTAAAGCCTGGGGTTTCTCTGCCTCCGGACCACATGTTTATCCTTCAGGCCTCGATAGAGGAGCAACACAGACTAATCTTTATGGAAAAGAAAATAAGAAAGCAGAAAAAGGGAGGGGCGGGGGCTGGAGGAGAAGTTTGGTTCTCCTCATTGACTCCATGAGGTCCTGGCAGGGCCATTACAGGGGCTGCGGCAGTGCCCACCGAACGCAGCGCCTTGGGGAGGCGGGTGCGGGGCTGGGGGAGGGCGGGGCTTCCTGGAACTTTGGACCAAAGGCCCTTGGGCAGGTGAGCCTCGTCTTGGGCCCCCCACCCTGGACAGAGGCCAGAGAGGGCCTCTCCCAGCCGGGGCCTCTGGGCAGAAGGGAGAGCAGGGCTGCAGTCCTGGGACAAGGTGTCTGTTCCTGCTTTTGACCTGTGTTTAGGAAGCACCTAGTCTACGCCAGGGCCTGGGGCAGAGAGTTGAGTAATCATTACCATTTATTTCAGCATTTTGTGGGCCTGGCACAGTTCTAAATCACTTACATGAACCAGCTCGTTTGCTACAACAGCCCCAGAGGGAGATTCTAGAGTCATCCCAGTTTTGCAGATGGGGAAACCAAGGCAGAGGCTGACTTCAGGGCATGCCTTCTCCCCAGAGGTTTTGGTCTAGTCTGGGCATCAGATCTGGAAATGCGTCCTGAATGGAGAGCCATTTCTGTGGAGACTGACACTCTGTTACGCCCCCCACCCCAGTGCTCCCGGTAACATAGTGCCGCCTCAGCCGAAGGTGTGCACGTCTCCGGGTCTGAGCTATGCCTCACAGTCCATTCTTGGTGGACCACGAAGTGCTGATGCATCTTATCATCTTAAGTTCGAGGAGACATAGTAGTCCTCCCTCATGGGGGGGGGGCGTGTTGCAACACCCCCCCCCCCCCCGTAAATGCCTGAAATGGCGGGTAGTCCTATCTAAATCTCTGATAAAGTTTAACTTATAAACTGGGCGCACACTCCAAGAGATGAACTACTATAACCGGTAATGTAACAACACGCTGTAATAGAAGCTGCGTGGATGTGGTCTCTGTCTGTCTCTGATAACGGAGACAGCCACCAAGTGACTAATGCGCAGGCAGTGAGTGTACCCTGCGGATCTGCCAGACCCGGGGATGACTCATGTCCCGGGGGACAGAGCGGGACATCTCGAGATTTCATCACACCTCGGAGAATGGCGCCAAATTTCAAACTTACGTTTATTTCTGGAATTTTCTGGTTAATATGTTCAGACCTCGTCTGGCCGAGGGTGACTGAAACCGTGGAGGGTGAAGTGGCAGGTGGGGGTCCCTGTGTAGGAGAGAGAACTAACCTCCGCCACGGGTGGGGCCGCGTGGTGTGCACATGTTCTCTCATTCAACCCACCTCCCAGAGCTCTGAGGTGGGTCACGGGCACCTCTGGTGGGAAACGGAGACGCTGAGAATGCAGTGACTCGCCCAAGAGCACCCAGCCAGTGGGCGGTGGAGGCAGGGTTTGAACCCGCACTAAATGGCCGGATATTTATTCCTGACCCCTGAAGGGTGCTTTACACTTCTCGAGCTGTCTTCACACCTATGTCCATTGAGGAAGACACTGAAATCCAGCAGGGTTAAGTGATCTGTTCTAAGGTACAACGCCTGACTTCATGGGAAAGACCCATGAGAGGTTTTATTTTTGTTTTTTTTTTCTAAACTCGCCTGGACTTTTGTAGATAGAAAAAGCTGCTCCTAACAGGAGAATGGGGCCAGGGCAGAGGCCTCTGAGGGTGAGGGCCACCCTGGGGTCCAGGCACCGAGGGCTGCGGGGGAGGCCCGTCCTGGGACCTCCCAGGGGCAGCGGCCCTGGGCCGGGGCGGGGTCACGGCAGAGGCTCTGCTGCCTGCCGTCTGGTCTGTGCTTATAGTTGTGAAGTGGAAGGGCTGTGGCGGCAGGTGGGGAAGGGAGCAGAAGGCAGGTAGGAATTTCTTCTCCTTCCTGCCCAGAGCTGAGGCCGGAAGGCACTGCCCCTCCTCCGTGTTTACACTGAGCCACTCAGCGGGTCACCACCCTCCCAGTGGCACAGACCGGCACTCCTCCCTCTCCTCTGTCCCCTCCCCTCCCCCTTTCTGCTAGGCGAAATACTTTCCCCCTCACCCTGAAAGCACCTTTCAGCACCTGGGCCCTGAATTGGGCTCAGCTTCTAGGGAAGAAAGGGAGAGAGTGTGAGGGGGAGGGGAGGAGTGGGGGTGGAGGGAGGTGAGGCAGGGGTGAGGCGAGGTGGGGAGGTGGGAGTCAGTCCAGCTAGGACGGAGTTATGTGAGTGAACGTTTTGCACTCATCACCTTTCTTTTTTCTGTTATTTTTTATGACACCCAGTTTTGAAAACCTCTGCTTCCTCCCTAGCAACGCTGCTCTGAGATACTTAATTCACACCAAGGTAAACACGACTGATAACAGCTTCTAAAGTGACCCTTCCAAGAGAGAAGTGCATTTTGGCAATGGCCTCTTTGTTTGTCCATTCATTCTTTGATTTACTCAACAATTTCCTTTGGCATTCCTGGGGACCCTCCATCCCGTCGAGAAGCCTCAGCCAGGACATCCATATGCTGTTTGGTGGCTGCTGTCCAAGCTTTGGCCTTTGCCGGTAATGACACCTCCACCCTCTTACACAACTTGTAGATACAGGGCAGCAATCCAAACTCTTCTTTTTCACAATTCAGTGACAGGAAAGGTAATTCATCCTCCTGAAAAAAGTTGGGGGGACTTTGCCTTAAAAGAAAAGGGACATGCTCTAATGGTGGATTTCGAGGTACCAACTGATCAGGTTGTTCTAGTCTGACCATTGGGCTGGGCTCCTCTGGGCCTTTGGGCAGCAGCCCAGGGGCCTTGGGTGGAATTTCCAAAGAGGGCCATTGGCAGCGAGGTTCTGGATTTGTTTCTCCCTCTGTCCTTAGCAGGGAAGGGCTAGCTGAGAGCTATTAGGGGAAGACTCTGAGCTCAGAGCTGGAAGGGACCCAGGGAATCACCTACTGCAGTAATTTACAAAGGGTGGAGTGGCTTAAAAGCAGCACAGCCTTTTAATAAACTTCATTTACACTAAAATGCAAAATAGAAAACAGCTATGAGTCACAGCTCTGGTTGAAGTGGGGAGGGCAGCTGGACCCTACATGTTCCACCCCCAGCCCCTGAAATGGTCCAAAGGTCCCCTCTGTAACTTTAAAGCTAGTTCAGGGATCCATTTGACAGACAAGAAAACAGAACACGATGGAGAAGATGGTGGTCCTTGGGGTCCTCCACCCTCTCATGGTCTGCTCACGTTCATTCCCTGGACTCATGATGAACTTGACCTGCAAAATCCTACTCACCCTTCAGGGTCAGTTCAAATGCCATCTCCTCCATGGACCCTTTCCTTTCTCTTATCCAATTTTGGTCCCAGCCCCACCGCTCTGTCCCCAGAGCTCCCTGCTTTTGCACCTCTCTTAGAATCAACTTCCCTTGCATTTCTGTTCTAAAACAGGTCTTTTCTCTCTCCCCAGACAGCTGGGCTCTCTGAGGTTAGGCGTGCAATAGCAGGAAGCTATTGACATGTTTTTTGGGGGTGTAGGTGAGATGCTTTGCCAATGTTGAGGGGTGTTTTAACTATTGGACAACCCTAATCTTCAGCAATTTAGCTAAGAGGGCATTGAGTTTGATTAGCAGGTATTTGGAGACCTGAAGTAGGCAGGGGGAGGGGACACAGCCTTTAGAGCCTGGGGGAGGGGCTCTTCTGCCCTGAACTGCACCCCCCCCCCAGCCAACCCTGAGAAGACGGATGGCAGAACTGTTGTGGGTAGGGGAAGAAAAGCCAGAGCTTTTACACCTCCCACATCACTATTTCCCCTCTTCTCAGGCATTTTAAGAGCTCAGTCTCAAACTCTTCAAGGGCTTTCGAAACAATTAGATTTGCAAGTGCCCAGCGCTCAGTCTAATTGCTTAAAAGCCACTTCAGGCTCCAACTGACCCAGAGTAAAGCCTGTTGAGGGGGACAGGGAGGAGGGGAGACCCGAGACACCGTGTCGCCCCTTTCCCCAAGCTTTTCTTGGTGACTAAGGCCTGGGCCAGAGGTGATGCCAGAAAGAGGCCTTCTATTGTCCCCAGCTGGCAGAGCCACTGTCATCTCCCTGTCCCCTCCCCAGCCCTTGGCCCCAGGGAACCCGACATATAAACCTTCTCATGTAATTCCCAGCACACTCAGGGCCAATGGTCAGAGTCAGGAAGTGATTAACGCAATATAAGCAGGTCTAGAAGTGTCAGAAGGCAAACCTTGAGGTGTCTGACTCAAAGGTGATGCTGTTCCCCTGGGACCCTCTGCAACCGGGTGTGAGGGACGTTTGCAACCTCAAAGCCAGTTCCGTCTCTCTATGCCTTCCTGATCACTCCTTCCTCAAATTCTGGTTTCTGTATAAAATTTTCTCTCGCCCAAGACCTCGTAACACCCCGTATCAGATAGAGCCAACGCTTCCCTGCAGCCTCCCAGCCCCTCCAGAATTTAACGCACCCCACCTTAGCCCCAGCCCACCCCGTGCCTTTCTGTGTGCTGTGCATCTGCCCTCCACTCCTCACCATCCAAATAAAGACCCACGTTTCTGTTCCCAGGATTAGGTTAAGCACTGGGGACACTGGGGTGAATGAGCCACAGGTCCTGCTCTCCGAGTGGCACGCTTTCATTGGAACGTAGAAACAAAGATCTTTGTTCATTTGTTTGCCAAATATTCGTTGAGTCCCTACTACGTGCCAGATGCTCTTTCAGGCCCTAGAGACATTGAGGTAAACAAAACAGATCAAGTCCCTACTTCATGCAGCTCACTTACATGGCTGGAGGAAAAATGGGTAATGATGCCTCAGCACAGTGGTGTCGAGTCCACCTGGTGGAGACAAGTGCGTGAAGGGGAAACAAAGCGGGGAGAGGGGAGGGCCTTAGAGGTGGAACATTCTAGCAGAGACCCGAGTGGAGGAAGCGAACAGCCTGCACAAAGGTCCTGAGGCAGAGATGCCTGTATGTTCAAGGAGGCACCAGAAGGCCGTGTAACCAGAGAAGAATGAGTGAGGCGAAGAGGTGAGAAGACAGGACAGAAGCACCAGGGGCCAGGTGACAGCAGGTGCTGCCGTCTGGGCAGGGCCTTTGGATTGTAGAGGGAGATGGGAGCCACTGGGGCCATTGAGCAGGAGTGACACGAGCAAACGTGTTTTAAAAGGATCACTTTGGCTACAGGTGCAGGACGGCCTGGAATGGGGCAGGGGTAGAAGCTTGGAGCTCTGTTAGGAGGCCACTGCACTGGTCCAGGCAGAGTTGCTGACAGTTTGGGTTGGGGGTGGGTTTGGGATGTTGGGAAGAGATAATGATGACACAGTGCAGGTGCTCTATTAGGAGAGCACAAGGTAGGGACCCCTGATGGACCTGCAGACAGAGTTGGGCTGTTGACAAGGAAGGGATGCTGGAGGTTGGATCACAGACTTAATCTTAAATGAGGACGAATTGGTCCAGAGGGGAGATGGGAGATGGGCCAGAGGGTATAGCAAGAGCTGAGTTGGGTGCTTCACAGGTTGCAGGGAACGGGGATCGTGGTGGACAAGCTGGGCCATCAATTAGAGGTAGGGCGTGGGGTGGGCTGCGGCTAGAGAGACTGGGGGGCCAGACACCAAAGGCCAGGAGCCAAGTTGAAGAGTTTGGGCAGCAGGGAGACACAGAAGGTGTCAAGCCTGCCCCAGGATAATCCGATTTGTGCTGGAGAGAGATAATTTTTGCGGTGGAGAAGGGGGAGGGGCAGGACTTTGGGCTGTTGAGGGGACCCTATGACAAATGAGGTGGCCTGAACCACAGGAGCTGTGATGGGGCTCAGAGATGTGTTTAGAAAGGAAAGTCACCAAACTGTTCAGACTTGGCTAATTGGATAAAAGGGAGCAGAGAACAGGGTTGAAGAGTGACTACATTAAGCTCCAGTGCCTCTGGACTGGGTATGAGGGGCCCCTGACTTAGGGTCCTCTTCTGGATCTCCCCTCACAGGGTAAGGACTCTGCAGAGCCTGCTGGGAGCCACCTTCCTTCCAGATGCTTCTTCAGGTACCCAGGTCCCTGGGATTCTCGAGTGCAGATCCCATGCAGGCTGCCTCCCCAGGTCCAGCCTCCGGGGGAACCATGCCTGCGCTTCTTCATCCTGAGCTGAGTGCGGGGGGTGTGCAAAGAGCTCGTGTGTGCAGACTGGGGTTCCCACATGCGTGCTCCTGAGGGTCTTCACGGCCGAAGGTGCAGTTGGGGATGGGAAGGGAAGGGGCCCTGTGTTCCTCAGTGACTGGGGTGGGGCACAGAAGCAGTTTCCCCCTGCACTGCCCTGTGCAGAGCTCCAAGAAGCCTGAGAAATCTAAATTTGAACCTGGCCTTCTAGATCTTTAGAAGGTATATGTGTCAACGTGGAAGAATAGAACATATTTTATTTAACAGTTTGTTAACTTGATTTATAACTTTTAAATATTTAGACATATGGAATGTGGGCCTCCATTTGTACTTTTGCCCGATCTAGGAGGGGTGAGTGGAAAACACCCCCGGGGCCAGGATTATGTCTTATTTGCCTAGTTCACTCTCCTTCCTTGCTTCCCCGCACCCCCACCCCTGGGCCCCTGGGCCTTGGTGATTTCCACCAAACTGGAAAGAGAATCAGATTCCAACCTGATGGTGAGAAACGTGGACTTCACGTGACCCCAGGGGAAAAGTTGGTCAGGCTGCTGCAGAGGGCTCTGGAGGTGTGGCTTGCGAGGGGGCTGGGAGGAAGCAGACTTCACCCAGGGGGCTAGGAGCTGGGGCCCCAGTGTCTTTGGGATTGAGTGGTCTGGGCTGTCTACTTACCCCTCAGAGCCTCGGCCTGTTTCTTGCAGACCTGGGTAAAGATAACACCCCGAATGACCCCTGCCTCGCAGGTGCTGGGGGAAGACAAAGTGAGGGTCTGGCATGTAGTAAGTGCCATAAACCACTTGTCATTACTCTCACATAAAATGGCCCTTTGAGGGAATTCTAAGCCAAGTCAAGGGACAGCTTCTGGCAAATAAAGGACAGAGTCCCAGCTGGTTTTGGTGCCAGGTGGTTCTCTTCCCACTCTCAGAGTACCCCACTCAGTGTCCCTCCCTGCTGGGCTCCCTCCAGAGCTCCCCACAAGGGTTGTTGGATGTTTCGGGTAACTCCTGTTCTCTGTCTCTTTCAGCTCCACCTTCAACATCCTCTCATTCCCTGGAAGCTTTGTCAAGCAATTCGCTTGGATATTCTTGAGGCCCCTGCTCACAGGAGAATATCAATGGGTGAGGATGGACCCTCAACACGTGATCTCATTCGATCCTTTCAATCCTTGGGATAAACCCAGGAGCCCTGCTGCAGGTACTGCAACATGATCCCTATTTTGCACATGAAGACACTGGAGTAGAGAGAGGTGGCGGCGCTTGCCCAGGACATCTCAGTGGGCAAGTTGCTGAGCCAGGACTAGGACCCAAGAATGTGTGGCAGGAGTCCACGCAGGGTTCCTGTGACACTCCGGCCTGCGGAGCTGACAGCTGTTAGAGGCGAGGCCCTGTCCCCGAGGGTCCCTTCTGTGGGGCCCTGCGGACCCTCAGCAGGATGATGATGGGTTGATGTTCTGGTTCGTGGGAGGTAGGAAGTTCTTTTGGTTTCCTTTAGATTATAGCTGAGGACCTTCCTGACAAAAACAAACAAACCAACCAAACAACCATCTCTGCGCAAGGGGGCGTGGGCTATGAGTGGGTCTGGAAAGGAAGGCGCTTTGTGTGTTGGAGAGTCTGAGGCAGGGCTTTTTCGGCAGAGTGGGTTCCAGTTAGAGGAGAGTCTATCGAGATGAGCAGCTGCTCCTTCCCCACCCCAACCCTGTCAGACCCCACAGCCTGTCTCTATGGGGGACCACAGACATGATGGCACGTGATGGGCTGCACGGAAAGCTGCCCGACTTAGGGAGCAAAGGCCCGTGAAATGATAGTCATCGTTTGCTGAGTGGAGACATCTGATTCTGGCCCCCAACTTCCAGAGCTTACAGCGTCATAGGGAGATGGACACATGCTAGGGGGACTTCATGTGGGACGGGAATGGGCTCAGGCCTGCCTTTGAGTCCCGAGCTGAACTCACTGTGTGACCTTGGGCAAGCAAGCAAGTCACCTACCCTGTCCAATCTCGGTCTCCCATCCACAAAATGAGGAAGTTAGCATCAGTCACTGGATAAAATCTTGTTTTTCCTCTTAGAATGAGATCCACACTTCCAATGAAATCCAAACCAGAATTTCTGGCCACAAAAAGTAGGGCTGCTCTGCTTCTGAGACCGGGGGAGCCCCTGTGCTCTGTCTTCCTCTTCTTTTCAGACCCTTTCTAAGGGCAGCTCTACGTGCCCTGACTGTAAGGCCTGACTGAACCTCACACCGAAGGAGCTCAGGACAGGCCTCATGGACTTGAAGGCTCGGCGGATTCTGACGGTGTGGGGAGGGCACCGCGGGCAGGATGTGAGAAAAGATGCAGGGACCGGCAAGGGCCAAGTCCGTGTTGGCACAGTGCCAGCCTGGCTGGACTGGCGAGTCCTGTCTGAGAGGAGGTGCAAAGGAACTAAGAAAGGGGTCCTCAGGAGCGTCTAGGGGTAGAGATTATTTCTGCGACAACTGGGAACACAAGCCCAGGCTCCTTCCTGCAGGAAGGTAAGGGATAGCCTGCTGTGAGAGGTGGGGAAGGAACCCGCGGCGAGGAAATGTTCATAATCACAGTGTCCACGTCAGAGGAGAGTTGTGTTTGGGGTGGAGGGAGGTAGTATATAAAAAGCCCAGAACAGTGTCTGGAATATGAGGAATGCTGTATATACAGCCTTTGTTCAGACTGGAGTGGACTCTGAGGGTGCCAAAGTTGTGCTTCCCTCCTGGCTTCTGTCCTAGCATGGGTAGTGATGGTGTAGAATGTCACAGCCTCTGTGCTCAACAGTTCGGGTGATTATGAGCTGTGCATGTGCGTGTGTGGGGAGTGTTGTTGCAGGTGTCTTTCGACCACTCCCTAAGATACACGCGTGCGCACACAGGCTTCTCTCCCTCAGTCCTGTCCCTGTTCTCTGTGGCCCGTTCATTCCTGGCCATCCCACCCCCTGGAGCCCCTGATTTCCTTCCCTACCTCCTTCTCCAAGCTGACACCTCGCTCTCAGCCTCCTCCCTCTCCTTTGCCTGAGTCCCCGCCCTCCCACTCACCATAAATCTGTAACTCTGGAGTGTGTGTGGGGGTGGGGGTGCTGTGGTGGAAAAGCAGCAAACTGAACCAACCCCAGCTAATTTAAACGGCGATAAATCTCTGTCTATCAGGTTTGTTGTGAGCACAAACATTGCCAAACAAGGGCCCAGATGGCCTGCAGGCCCTCCTCCCCTCGGTCTGCAGAGCTTTAAATGGAAATGGTTGCTTTACACATCTATTTACTACATGGAAGTGGGGAAGCTTGAGTCCAGGAAACAGGGGACATGCCGGGTGGGAACCCTTTGCAGGCCATACCTGAGCAGGACTCTTCCGGCCAATCTCTAACCTCCCCCTTCCCTAGTCCTAGAGACAGCTCCAGGCGATCCTTCTCTGACACAGCCCGCTTGGGGGAGGGGAAGGGAAGAGGCCACCTTCCTGGGCAGATATTCAGGCCTCAACCTGCTCCAGTTCCCAGACGCATGCCCCTGGGCAGCCAGACCCAGCTCCTCCCTGTTGTTTTCAAAGTTCTTCACCCTCTGCCCAGAACTTTCCCTTCTTCCCATCTGGCCAGTTAAAGCCTACCCTGTCCCTCCAGCCCAAGCCAAGCCCCACCTCCTCCAGGAAACCTCCCCACCCCTAGTCCTCATGGACCTCTCTGGGCTCCACTCCTACAGCACTGGCCCTGGAAAACTCAGCGTGGTCACTATGACACAGCTGCTTCGGAGGCAGGCAGGTCTGGGCGCACAGCCTGGCTTTACTACAAACTGAGGGACCTGGGGCTGGTTAATATGTCAGCCTCAGTTTCTTCCTCCGTAAAGTAGGTATCATTATGGGATCTTTGTGATGTGTAATGAGTGCAGAATGTGCTCAGCAAAGTGAGGGGCACTGTCTCAGAGCTCTGTGTGTGTCAGCTTTCACTATTGGTGCTGTCCAGACACGACTGGGCAGCACACTTCTCTATGCCCTGTCTTTTCATAGAGATGTGTGTGAGTGTGAGTGTGTGTGTGTGTGTGTGTGTGTGTGTGTGTGTGTTAGGGACCTGTGGTGGGAGAGGACTGGTCCTAGTTTACGTCCCCTGAAAACAGATTTTGAGACAAGGACTTGAGTGCAGGTAGTTTATTTGGAAGGTGGTCCTTGGCAGCTGGAGGGAGGGCATGAACAAATGAGCCAGGAAGGGCAGGAGAACAGACAATGAGGGCGTTACACTCCAGGCAATGGGGACTTGCTGGAGAAGTGTGAGGCCACATCGTGGACTTGTCCCACCCACTGAAGCAGCCAGGGCATTTATCCACCCACTCTTAGCCCTCATTAGCTGAGGGCTGCTGTCCCTGGGACCGTAAGTCCCTGGCATTTCTGAGACGCCCTGTGGGCTGAGAAAAGCTCCCTCAGCACTGGAGAAACTATGGAGGTGAGAAGCAGAAAGGCTTCTTGGGTGGACAATCCCAGGCTCACTGTCCCCTTTCCATCACAGCAGCAGATGAACTAAGAGGCTGACCCAGGGGACATGAGGTGAGGAGCCTATAGCATCCTGTGCTGAGTTCTTCACTGTCCATCCCTCCAGCCTCCAGCACAGAGTTCTTCCCACGACAGGCACACCATCATTATTTGTGGACCGAAGGAGGTTTGGGCTTAGAGCTGGGAAAACCTGGATTCTCTCCAGCGCTCGGTTTTGAACTCACTGTGTGACGCTGAGCAAGACACGTGGCCACTCTGGGCCTGAACTGCTCCTTCTGTAAAACTGGGACGTTGCCACCTTCTCTGTTTCTCTCACTGGCTGTGACAATTTGGAGCAGCCCTTTGAGGGGTGCTTGGAGCCAGTGACATTGGCTTGTGATAGGGATTGGGGGAGGTTCCCCTCTCCGGTGTCATCCGACCAAGAGGTGCCCAGTGGCACCCTAGTCACACACATTCTGTGGTCAGGAACACACAAGTGTGTGCCCCTGGCCCTACCGGGATGCCTCCCAACTCTTCCTGCCCCGTGACCGCTCCAGAGGGAAAGCATCAAGAAAGAAAAAGAACAGATTGCTGACTCCTCACTGGGAAAAATCCAAAAGGGATCCAACGGAATCCAGAGGGGTGCACTGTGGTTCCTTATTTCTGTGTCAGCGGTGGGGTTTTCAAGAGCTAGTGAGTGTACAAACCACTTAGGACAGAAATGCTTGACCTGGAATCCCTAGCATGCTCATGGATAAGCTTTGGGAGCCCCTCAATCCCTTGAAAATATATGTAAAATTGAGTATGTGAGTAGATGTGTGCATGTAAACTGTTCTAAGGTGGTGATCTGGAGCTTCCAGAAAATTCTTAGAAGCCTGTGGCCCAAGAACAGTAGATTGGCTTGCCCCAAATCTCCCATCTCAAAAGGGAGGATACTGAGGCCAAGAGAGGGCATGATCTAGTCACTATTCCCTGGGGCTGAGGGTGGGTGCTGAGGTCTGTTTCCATGGAAAACAAAACAAGATAAAAGATTGCAACAAAATTCGAAAGAAAAAGAGGAACTCCCTGTTCCAGAAAAGCTTGGGGGGCATTGGTGGGCCCGAGTTTTCAGATGTGGAAGTGGAAATGATCGTCATGCTTACCCACATCTCAAAGGGGTGGTGAAGATTACAGGTGGCCAAGCAAGTGGAAAAGACTTACAAAAAGGAAAGCTGTACACGAACTCTAGCAATAATCATTACAGCAGAGGCCCGGGGACTACCTGTGCGGCTGCTGGGAGGATGCTGTCTACCACTTGGATGCCAGTTACTCAGTTCTGAACAACTATGAAATTCCCCTTCAGGTCCTCATGCCCATCTGTCAGGGTGAGAGATCTGGTTTTGGAGTCGAATCTGAATCTGCTGCTCAGCTCCACAACCTGTGAATGGATGGATGTGTGTGAACCTGGACAAAGCATTTAACTTCTCTGGGCCTATTAGTATCCACCTGCGAAGTGGGGACACACCTACTTGATGGGGGCGTTATGATGATTTGATGAGTTAATGCAAATGAAAATACCTCAAGGTGACTGGCTTATAATAAGTGCTCAATAAACATGAACTGTTTTGTTCCCGTTCCTTGACAGCCGGTAACTTTGGATAGTTTATTTGTTCACTACGACGTCTCTGTCTCCCCCACATCTCTATTTTCTCCACTCAAATGTAAGTTCTGCAGCATAAGAGCATGACTGTCTTGTTTACAGTTGCATTTCCCAAGCCTGGCACACAGTGTGCAACAGATATTTGATACATGAATGAATGGAAGGGCCAAAGCACGTTTTCAAGGATGGGGAGGAACTCAGACAATGTGAGAACACTCTTGGGTCTGGACCAGTCCCAAGAGGGACCCAGAGCTGCGCCAAGAACCCTATTAGGGGTCAAGAGAGGTTAACCTCTGGTCCCAGCTCTGCCACTTAACTGCTGAGCCACCTCCACCACTTCACTGGCCCTCTCTGGGCTTCTGTCGCTTCTCCAAGGAGCTCTGACCAGAGAGGAGTGAGGGTTTTCGGGATAAGTCGCCCACTTAATTAATGAAGAGGAAGGAGAAATGGGAGAAGATAAAGCCGGGGGAGGGTAGCAATCTGGGAGAAAAGTCAACACTTTTCTTGGCGTTCAGCAGCTGCGGGCGCGGGGGACCTTTAGGGAAAGCCACGCTGGGGCCAGCTCGTTTAGCGGCTGTGAGCGCCCCGGGAGCGTGTCTCCTCCGCAGCTTGTGCGCCAGGGCCTCGGCCGGCCCCTCCCTTCCTGGTGCGCCTCGCCAGTTCCCGCCGCCACTGACTTTCTGACTTCTTAACTTGTCAGCAAATCCCAGAGTTAAAAATGCACACGCACCCCGGCCAGCCGCCAGCAGGGCCGTCTGGCCGCGGCTCCAGATGTGGGGCCACCGAGCAGGCCGCCCTCCCCGCCGCGCAGACTAAACAATCGGCCTTGGCCGTGAGCGCAGCGCAATTCCAGATGCCGCGTCCCTCGCGCCGCGCGCTCATTGGGCCGCGGGCGCGAGGCTCTGTCAGCGCGGGCCAGGCCCTGCCCCGTGGCCTTGGCCCCGGGTCGGCCCTCTGAACTACTTAGGGCGGGGTCGGGGTGGGAAAACTGAGGAGAATGGGGAGAGGGAAGGAAGGAGAGAGACGGAGACGCAGGGAGACACTCGAAGAGAGGGGGAATGAGAGGGCAGAGACTTTTTTCCAAAAGAGACATCTCTAGAGACAAAGGGAGAACCAGAAACACTGAACTATATTCGGGTTTAGAAAGAGAGAGATAGAAGAGAGGGACACACGCGCGCACACACACACACACACACACACACACACACACACACACCGAGAGACAGAGACAGGCAGGGCCGACTGGCGTGATCGCAGAACCGAGAAAGGCACAGACTAGCAGCTGCGAAGGCGAGGGAGAACCGCCCTCCAGACCCACATGTTTACCGCCGGGTCGCTGCTGCGTTACGAGCCCATCTCTCTGTTTCACGGAACCTCCTTCTCACATTCTCACTTTTATAATTCTTCCTAGACCCCGGCGAAGCCGGGGGCTGGGCCCGCCCGCACGCACGGCGACCCAGTGCCGGCCGCGAGGAGCCGGGGTGACTGGGCGGAGAAGGAGCCCTCGCCTCGAGCAACCCGAGCCGTTGAGTTCGCCCCAAACCTGGCCTGGAAACTCGGACGCTGCGGGCGGGTGCGGGATGGGGGCGCTCTGCGGGGTTTGCCTCAAGGCAGACGGACGCCCCGAAAGACTCCTGCGGGGAGTCTTTCCTCCGCCCGAGGCTCTCCTCTACCACCCAGCCACCCCGGGGGCACCCTCCTTTCCCTGGCTCCTTGGGGCCTCCATCTCCAGAGAAAGGGGGACGGCAGGTTAGCCGCGGCCCAGCGCAGGGAAGGTCACCGGGGACCACCCGGCGGAGCCCCCACCCCCACCCCGGCCTCGGGCTCCGCCCCCGCCTGGAGATCCTGGGCGCCCTGGGGGTGAGTGCGGAGGGCAGCGCGGCGGCCCGGCGGCTCTTGGCGGCCCCTCTCTGACAATCTTTCCTTTGTTTGTTTTCTTAAATCTGGGAGGCCCGAATTCCTGCCGGATTCCGTAGGTTTCACTCAGGAAGGAGGCGCCCCTACCCCGCCCCCTCTCACGTCGGGCCTGGGCCCGGCTGCAGGGGGAATGGCAGGTTCTTCCCGGAGGCCCGCGGCGCGCAGCCCGGCGGCCCGGTCAGGGCGAGCGGGCGTCGGGCACCACGGAGAGTCCCGGGCTCCCTGCCTGCGCGCCGGCCCGCAGCCCCGCCGGAGGGCCACCGGCAGCCTCGGAGGAGAAAATTAAAAAAAAAAAAAATCCAGCAAAGTTTTAAAAGGCACAAAGAGCAACCCTCCCCCTCCCTACACCAACCTTATTCCACACCTCTCCCCCACCTCTCACACTCCTTTTAAAAAGTGTGTGTGTGTGTGTGTGTGTGTGTGTGTGTTTATATATATATATATATATATATATATATATATATATATATAAACTCGGGCCTCATTAATTTCCAAAAAAAATTTCCCCCAATAAAAGGCAAACATGGAAAGAAAAACAAACTATTAGAAAAGAGAGGAGGGAGGAAATGTTATTTAAAAGGTTAGCAGACCGCATCATTTTCCAATGATATTATATACTCCCAGCAGTATCCAAAATATATATGGGCCCTGGGCCAAGAATGTAAAAAAAAAAAAAAAAAAAACTTGAAAAAAACCCCTCACTTAGACACAACATCTGGACCTGGGAGCGAACAAACCCCCCATTTATCACACTTAATCCTCCAATGAAGCAATCGACAGTTGACTTCTGTTTTGCTAATTTAGTTGCTTTCAAGAGCCGGCCCAGTCCAGACCAGGAATGAAGTGTCACTTGCAGAGGACCTGCCCTGCCCCCACCGGTCTCCGCTCTCTCCTGCCAGGGCCCTCAGATAGGGAAAAAAACGACCATTAAAGAAGAAAGAAACTTTTATGAATTCCCTTTACCCCCGCCCACTGGGGTCAGTGAAAACTTCCACTCTGACCTTCCTCTGCTCCCTCGCCCAGCACCCCGACACCCACTTCCTTGGTGACACGCCCTCTGCCCGCCAGCTGCCTCTCCCTCAGACTCCAGGAGGAACGGCATCAGCCGGCGCAGACGTCAGCGTCTCCCGGCCGTCAGCCTGCTTCCCCAGCGGCTCCTCGGTTGATCAGGTACTGCCAGCCTCTGCCTGGCCCTGCCCCGCGGCCTGGCAGCTTGACCCTCCGGCAAGGAGAGCAAAGCTGAGGCAGGGTCCTGGTGCTTGGTCGGAAAACCTCTATTACCTCCCCATGTGGATGGGAGGCGAGGCCCTGGGCCAGTGGTTTCCAGAGACAGTGGGATCTTGTGAGGACAGCAAGCGGGTGGGAGAATAATCAAGGAGAGTGTGTCATTTGAGGATCAGTCAATAAATCCCTGGGACCCTGGCCCAGCGGGGCTGGTGCCAGAGGCCTGGCTGGCCCAGAGTGCAGACTTCCTCAGCAACCTTCCTTCTCCTTCCCAGAGGCCTCGTGGGGCTCTCTCTCCCCACCTCTCAGTCCACCTCTTAAGTCTCCATGGCTTCTCTCCTAGACTTTGAAGCCTAAACTACAGCCATCTGTCTCCTCGTTGTTGAGGACAGTTGTATAGGGAACAGTGGAAGTTGCAGACTGGAGTACTGTCCTCAGGCACCAACTCCAGCCTGCCCGTGCCTCAGCCACCCCCAGCCCCCTGCTCTGAATACTGGCAGAGTCCCTAGGAACAAACTGCACCTAAGAAAGGTCTCCAGCACCCTGAGTCCCAGTCCTCTGTGGCCTCTCATGGAGGCCTGGCTGGGCCTCAGACTTCAGAGGCTCTGGGTTCTGGCCCCAATCCAGGTGCAGTCTCACGCGTCCTGACCCCACCCTCCAGGTCCCACAGAAGCCCTGTCCGGAACATCCTCTGTATGGACTGTACTCATTCCAATAGGCTTTTTTTTTTTTTGCTTCACAATAGTAATCTTTAGTACATGCTTAAGTGAATAATCACTATTATATTATCTCATCAATACAATATTGTTTACTTATCTTTAGAGGGGAAGGGAAGGAGAGGGAGGGAAATATCAATGTCTGGTTGCCTCTCTTGTGTCCCCTGCCAGGAACTCGCCTACAACCCAGGCATGTGCCCTGACTGGGAATCGAACTGCGATCCTTTGGTTCACAGGTCCACGCTCAATCCACTGAGCTACACCAGCCGGGTCATCCAATAGGCATTTATGAATACCTACTGTGTGCCTGGCAGTCTGCTAGCATCAGGAAGTGAAGATGGATGAGACTCCTTGCCCCTGGGGGCCTAAGGCTCTCCTGGGCCTTATTTTCTGCTCATACGAGATGTCATATTGCCCAGCTGTGCTGCTTCAAAAAGCAACATTGAACAGCTGTCGTGTGCCAGGCACTGTGTTAGGCACTGGGGATTCTGAGGGGATGAAAGACCATTTCTGTCCTTAAACTTGCCAGGGAGACAGACATGCCAACAATTACTCAAAGACAAGGCAGAAAGTAAGGCCCAAGTTAGGTATTTTTAAAAGCTTCAGGGTGTGCCCAGAAGAGGGACTGACTCACCCCGGCTGGGAGGGAGGGAGAGGTGTGATGAAGCCCAGGGTGCCGGTGGTGGGCCCTGCTGCCGCAGCCCCTGAGGATCATCTGGAGGCAGTGCGGCCTAGTGGTTAAGGGCAAGGGCTCTAAAGCCAGAGGGTGTGGTTCGACTTCCTGTTCTGCCACATCAGCTGTGGGATCTCAGGCTTCTTAGTCTCTTTGAACCTCAATTTCATCATCTGAAAAGCGGGACTAATAATAGTAAATGCTCTGTGAGGGCTCACTGGGATGACACGGGGCAAGCAGCTGGCACATGTCGAGCTCTGAATGAATGACTCCTTAACTGTCATTCTCTAAAGGGGTAGGGACAGACTACCTTGCAGCCTCCCTGGCACCCTCCCCTGTTCTCCCCTCCCAACCTGAGGACCTGGCAAGTGCTGAGCACGGAGAATAATGGTGGACCAAAGGGATGTGTAAAATAGAAAACCTATCAAACCCTGGGCCGAGTGACTCTAGTGGACAAGGCCGTGTGCGGTGGGCGCGGGCCTGGGTGCGGCGTCTCCTCCCTCCGATACCTGACCACTGGCTGGGTGAGCTCTGATGGCTGTTCTGGCAGAGCAGGAGGACTCTCGGAAGCCCCTTTTCTTTGCTCAGCAGAAAGTCAAGAAACGTCTTCTGGCCTGGAGCCCCTATTCTGTGACTTTGGTTTGGGCTGAGTCCTGACTTGCTGTGTGTCCTTAAGCAAGACCTGTCCCCTCTCTGGGCCTTGGACTCCCATAGGTAAAATGAGCGGGTTGGACGGGATGCTTCCCAACCTCCGCTGCAATCTTTGTGCTTTATGTCTGCTTCTCCTTTGAGCTGGGGAACCTCATCTCCCTTTCTGGAGCCTGCTTATATGAGCGTGTGGTTTTCGGCTCTCCCACTTGTCACCCGCCTCCTGGCTTTTTTCTGTGGCACCCCCTCTTTCTCCCTTTTCGCTTCCCTTGGCTGTCTTCTTCTCCCTCTTCCTCTGCCACAGTCCCAGGACCTGGAGACTGCACGAATGGACTCACCTTCTCCTCCTTCCCCAGGCTCCCCCCTCCCCGCTCTACCTGGCTTCTTGACCCTCAAACAGAATCTGGGCCCACGGAGCCAGGCTTCTCCATCTGTCCTCTTGGTTGGGATTCTGTCCCTAAAAGCCTTGGTGGTGCCCTGACCCTTGACCTCTGACTTCTGAGAGAGTGGGAGAATGGCATCCCAGCTGGACCAAGAGAAAGCCTAATATGGGTCATATGTCCCCAGAGACTAGCAGTTTCTGTATTCCCACGCTGCCCCCCTCCTCAATCCCAGGCTCAGGGAAAAGGGGCAGGAGAGGAAGACTTTTCTGTCTAGCCGACACTCAGCCCCCGATCCGCCTCCTTCTCCACGCGGTCTCCCACTTTGGTGGCGAGAGGAAGCCCTTCCTTCACAGAGGCCCATGTGCTCGGAGGCTATTATTGTCACCAAGGAACCACTTACCATTGTCAGGGACCACTTCTAGAGCGCCTACTATGTGCCAGCTAGGAGCCAAGAGGAGGTGTCACGTTGGGCTAGAAGGGGGTGGGGTTGGACAAAGGCTGGGGAGTCCTCAGGGAGGGGCCGCTGCCAAGCCCTGGCCTGTGGGCAGAGGGTTTGGCAACGTGGTGCGAGAGCCCAGCTGAAGCGGCACCTGAGATGGAGACAGGCTCCGGAGGCAGAGAAATAGGACGCAGCGTGCTGGGTGTGGTAGAAGGGGAAGGGGACCTGGGCGTGGGGGTGGGGGTGGGCACAACGGGCCATTGTGGGCTCTGGAGTCACTGTCACTCCTGGACTCTGGCCTTTCCCTTCCTCTCCATCACCCTCCCGCTGGGCTGGACAAGTATCAAGGTAAATGGAAGATGAATTCAGTCATCTGCTTCGGCCCCGTCTGCGTTTGCCTAGATTACAGAGGACGGAGGGGGTGTGGTGGGTGCTGCGCGGCCCAGGTCTTGTTTTTTCCCCTCAGCCAGGAGGGAACAAGGAGGGAGCATGTGGTCACTGGGGTATGGTCGACAGAGATCTAACCAAGTGTGGTGACCAGGCTTTGGCCTCGACAAGCCTCTAGCTAGCTGTGTCTGTCCTTGGGAAAGTCACATACCTGTCCTAAATATCAGTTCACTCACCTGTAAAGTGGCCTGAGGGTGACCCTTGCTCTGTCTCCGTCAGTGTTGCTTGCTGCTGTAACAAAGCCGTGGACTTCGTCAAGGACTGTACACAGGGCAGAGCTGACTGCCTTTGCATCCGGCGCTCGCCCCTCTGCTCACCTCCTCTCTGCCCGATAAAGCTCCCCTCGGGGCGAGAGCAAGAGAAGGGAGAATTGATGGCTGCCCAGGTGGGACCGACTATTGAGAGACCTAAGAATAGGAAACAGGATTCAGATTCTCCAAGTATTCAGCCAACCAATCTCCATTAATTCACCACTCATTCAGTTACTATTTTTGGAGCTTCCTCTCTGTGCTAAGCACTTTGTAGCCCTGGACCTTCAAAGATGTACAAGTTCTGTCTCCTGCCCTGGGGGGACTCATCGTCAGATGGGGGAGGCTAGAAACACAGACACAGATAGACACACAGACATGCACAACCAGTAGAAACATGTGATAATGATAGCTAATATTTATTGAGCGCTTACTATGTGCCAGGAGTGGTTTAAGCACTTTACATGTATGAATTCATACGATTGTTCTCGTTTTGAAGATGAGGAAACTGAAGCCCAGAGACAGTAAGCAACTTGCCTGAAGTCACGCAGCTAGTGAGTAACAGCCAGGATTCGATTGTGGAGAGTCCATTTAGAGCCTGAGCTCTTAGCTAGTCCATAACCCATACTGCATAAATGTACCTACACCAACAAGGGCAAACTAAGAATGAAGGGAAGGTTAGGTTGAGCCTCCGAAGGAGGAGAAATGGAGAGGAAAGTCAGATTATCGTCTACCTTTCACAAGGGCAGGACAAGGTGAGGGTCCTGACTTGCAGCTGGGCAAGACTGGAAATGTCTCAGAGAAAGGGGTTGCTGGGATGTGTTTCCAAGGCAGGAGGCTGAGGAGTCCCCTGATTGGGATGGAGTCCCTTCCATCCCTTTGCTTGTGTCCTTTTCAACCCCCAAATCTGTGAGGGTGAGCCCTCAGCAGTCTCCTAGTAGGAGCAGTGTGACACCGATGCCACATATACATGGAGCTTCTGCAGTTCCACAGCCTCTTGGGCCCCTGCTCCTTCCCTCGCATGCAGTGCCGGTGAGCTGGGAGGAATGCACGGCTGAGTGTTCCAGGAGGTACTGCTTAGGGAACAAGCGATAGAAATCCACCTTCGTTATGTCAAGCAAAAGGAAAGGATTGTTTGACTCCAATAACCAGAAAGGACAGGAGTGTGTGTGTGTGTGTGTGTGTGTGTGTGCAAACGTGCACACGTGGGAGTGTGGGGGCACAGTGCACAGAGTGCCGCGCCTCAAAAGATGCCGTCAGCTTTCTCTCTTGCGTTGTTTTTTAAAACAAATATTGGCTTTATCTTTTTAAATCGATTTTAGAGGGAGAAGAAGAGGGCAAGAGAGAGACAGAGAGAGAGAGAGAGAGAGACTGACTTGCTATCACATCCGCTCGTGCATCCGTTGGTTGACTCCTGTGTGTGCCCAGATGGGGGGGCAAATCCATACTGCAACCTTGTCGTACCTCAATGGCACTCCTACTACCCAAGCTACACAGCCAGGGCTCTTGCGTTTTTTTTCTTGATCTCATCCATATCTTGCCTATTTCTGTTTGTTTGTTTGTCTGTTTGATGTGCGATGGCCTCATTGCCCACACCCTTCCCCATACTGGGTGGGGTTGGGGAGAGAAAGGGAGGTCAGGGCTTCCTAATCTGCTGGAGGTCAGGGAAAAGTGGGTAGAAAAGCATCACAACAGACGAGTTCATGCTCCTATCTTGGAGGAAAGAGCATCTGCCACTTTCAACACCCTCTTCTATAAAATCCTAGGGGAGAACTCCTATTGCTCTACTTTAAGTCATGTGCCCACTTCTCTGATGAATCAAGTGGCTAGGAAGATGTTGTGCAATGATTGGCTGGGCCTGGCTCATGTGCCTATCCTGAGGCCAGAGAGGTGGGGAATTGTGATTGGTAGCCCTGTATGTAGAATCTCATGGAAGGGGGGCAGCAGCCATTGTGCCAGGGAAAAGGGTGCACTCACCAAAAGTGGACAAGGTTGCTGGGCAGGCACAAACAGCATATGCTCCCCACACCTTGGAGCTTCACATTTTAGTAAAAGATTTGGGGGGAAAGTCTTTAATGATACTTTAAAACATTATTTTTATTTATAACACCCATAGCTATATTATGGAGAAAATTTGAAGTTTATATAGATTTTAAAGTAAAACAGGAGATACCAAAAAAAGTTGGATATCAGCAGGAGGCTGTCTTCCTTATCCAATCCCCTCCAACCTCTTGTCTATTTTTTTCAAGCTTCCCTGGTGTTAAGGATGGAGATGGGATGAAGACAGGGTGAAAACTGGAGATGCACAAGAAATGGAAACAACATGGATTTTGGAGTCGGAGAGATGTGGCTTAAGAGCTTGCTCTGCCATTGCTTAGCAGTGGGCTCTTAGAAAAGTCACGTCCTCTCTCTGAGCCAGTTTGTTCTTCTGTGAAAGGGATACAATGATGCCTGCCTGGGAGAGGGTGGTGATAGGGAGTAAGTTCCCTAACACTGAAATAGCCAGTCCAGGGCCTGGCTCCAAAGAAGATACTTTGTAAATGTCAGCTCTCACATTCATCCTTCCATGCCTGCAGGCTGCTTAGACCAGCTCTAATCCAGGGCGGTGGGTGCAGAGGAAGGAGGAGACCCCCACACACAGCCCCCAGCTAAACCTCTGCTGCTCCGGACAGAAGCCTTATGACTGGGGAGCTATAACCACAGACACGGATATGGTGCTAACTGGCTTGCCACCTTGTAGATACTGAATAGGCAATAATCCTTTGCTAGTGTAGACACAACATCACCCACCGAGGGGGAATTTATTGTCCCATGTTCCCAAAGCCCTTTTCACTGACTTTCTGTGGTTCATATTACTGAGCACTGTGCTGATGTAGTTGCTTGTTTATATGTCTCTTGCTGCCACCAATTTGTGACTTTTTAGAGGCAGGAATTGTTTTCTCCGTCCCTGTATCTCCAGCGCTCTACACTGAAGTCGGAGTGGAGTAGGGCCCGGTGATTGTCCAGTGCCTTAGTGAAGGGATGCACGGACAGACCTGCTGCCTGGAGTCACCTTTTGTTCAAGAAACAACAGTTATCATCACTGTTTATTGAGCCATTAAAATGTATCAAGGATGTATTATGAGGTCTTTCATTTGTTCTTTTAAAAAAAGATTTTATTTATTTGTTTTTAGACAGAGGGGAAGGAAGGGAGAAAGAGAGGGAGAGAAACATCAATGTGTGGTTGCCTCTCAGGCACCCTCTACTGGGGACCTGGCCTACAACCCAGGCATGTGCCCTGACTGGGAATCAAACCAGCGACCCTTTGGTTCACTGGCTGGTGCTCAGTCCACTGAGCCACACCAGTCAGGGCTCATTTGTTCTTTCATATGATCCTTAAAACAACCCCTTGTCATCGGGATTATAACTTGTGCCCATTTCAGAGATGAGAAACTGAGGCTCAAAGGGTTACAGAACTTGCCCCTGGTTACCCAGCCTGAAAGTGGTGGCATTGGATGGAACGTGAATCCATTTGTCAGGTGTCAAAGTTGGGAATAAATTTCTGCCTGCTTCTGTCTTTCCTCCCTGTTTACAGGGAGATGTGCAGACAAGAGGGCAGCGAACGGTACAGAGAAACCCCCAGAAATAAAGCTGAAATAGGGGGTCTGCTAGAGAGAGAAAGGGCTGGTGATCAGGGAGGCTATTGCGTAGGGCGGGGGAGGGGTGGAGAAGGAGAGCTCTTGCAGGCTGTAGGTCACGGGAAAGTTCAAGGGGACTTGGGGTCCCGGGAGACTGAGCAGTGGTCAAGTATAGTAGGAGGAGGTGTCAGGGCAGGGTCTCCCCTTTGGAACTGGCTGGGGCAGGGAGTCAGCCCCTTCAGGTTGTTTTCCAGCTGGATTGGGGGGTGTTTAATATTAATAGTAATGACTGTGGCGGGAAGATAATAGGCCTCCGTCAGATTAGAAGGGGGTAAGCGCTTATCTCTGGCTGCTGAAGACACACGTCTTTCACCTGCTCCTTTAATATCCCCCCTCTTTCATTCCACCGCCCACCCCCTCCCACAAGCCTAGAACAAAAGGGGTATTATGGGCCGGGGTGTTTTCAGGCTGCAGCCAAGGAGACCTCCCCTTCCCCCTCTACTCCCCCCACCCCGGTTTGAATGAGGCTTTTTCCTCCCATAAGAGATTAGCTCCGTTTGACAAGGCAGTGAACTTTGGGAGGGGTGAGTGGGGGTCTCCTCCGGGAGCCTCCAAAGTGCAGCCCTAACAAATGCTGCTGCTGGAGAGAGACCCCTGCATGGGGGGAGAGACATCTCTGAAGACAGACACACAGAGTCGGCTGCAGACGGAAGGAGAGACGCACAGACACAGAGCAGCAACTGCACTGAGGTGGATGAGGTCAGACTGAGGTGTGAGGAGCCGCACACACACACACAGATACCAACACACGTGCGTGCACACACACACACCACTCGCTTCAGGATGTCGGGGAGAGAGACAGACACATAGACATCCGCACAGAACAAAGAGAGAGAAACACATACATACACACTTGTCACCAGACGGACTGACCTGTGAGAGACAAAAAATAGAAAGGGAGATGGAAGGACAGCAGACAAAAAGATGAGACACTAAAGAGACAAACAAGGATGAGGAGAAGAAAGGAAAGGGAGGGAGAAGATGGGAGACGAGGAGCTGAGATCCGTAAGAAGTAGAAAGGAGAACAAGAGACTTAGAACAAGAATTGCAGGAAGGCTGCTGACACTTGACCTCCCAGGGCTGGCTCTGCTGACCCTGGCCTTGGGCCTGTTGTGGAGTCAGGTAGCTCCCGAGCTGTTGTTTTCATCCCTTGGGAGGATGGAGTGGAGACAGGGTGCGGGTGGGGGAAGACAGGGACCAGAGAGGGAGAGAGAGACGGACTGGGGAACCAGCCCAGAGGCGAGAGCAGTAAGTTGGAAAAGAGGGAAATGTGAACTGCCTTGATAAGGCAGTTCCCAGCCTGTGGAGGGACTGTCGGATGGACAGGAGCCATTGTGGAGGTGATGGGTGGGGGACAGGGCTCTGAGGAGCTCCTTGAAGTCATCCAGGAAAAGGCTCCATCACTGCGGGTGGCGAGATGGGGGATACAGAAACACCAAGGGCCACTGCTACCATCATAGAGTTCCCACCTCACTTCCGTGTTGGAGAATCCGCCGGCACAGTGGTGAGAGAGCCAGGCTGTGCCACCGGGACAGTCCTGAGTTCAAGTCCCTGCTCTGTTGTGAGGTGGCTTCAGGCAAAGTCACAGGATGGGGATAACAACAGTATCTCCCTCAAGGGTGGTGTTAAGGCTCCAGTTAGGACAAGGTGTTTAGCATCACAGAGACCTAGAGTAAGGACCAGCATCTACTGGTTACTTAGTTTGCAGGCCTGGCATCGTTCCAGTATTTCTGAAATCTCAGAACGACCCCTCCAAGACCTGGCTGAAGAACACCGTGTATCGCCGTGCAGCGGTGGAGCCGTGGCTGGAGCCTGGACAGCTGAGGCTCATTCACACCGGGCACTGTCCTTACTAGTGAGACACACAGTCCCCAGCTCCACCATCGGGAGGAAAAGTTGACTTTTATGTATCCGAAAGGGCTTAGGGTTCTTGCTGGCGGAAGAGCATGAGAGGCAGAGGTATGCTGGTAAACGTTCAACAGCTGGCTCTCCAGGAGGAAAAAAAATGCTCGCCAATTTCCAGGGTGGGAATACTTTCACCACCGGGGCCCCCACCCTACCAAGGTGGCCTTCACTGAGGGGACTCAAGAGATGCCTGCGGTCTGCCCTGGCAGGCTGTGTGAACGGCTGCGGCAAGCACTGAGGAAGTGGGAAGTGGGTTGCCTGTGCAGAGAGATGGCTTTGCTGTACTCTTCCCCCCAGAAGCTCAGGAGAGAAGGGGCACCTGGCATCCACACTCTGTGCCAATGCCAGTGGTCGTACAGCTGGTTCCAGACCAAGGGCACATGTGTGGAGTTGGTGGGAGTTCAGCAGTGGGAGGGGAGTGCAGGGGCTGACTGTGGGGGCATCTGTTTCGGGTCTCCCTCTGTCCTCTGCAGCTGAGAACACCTTGAGGACAAAGACCACTCTTCTCCTCCCCTCATCCTTGCTCAGTCCCTGCCACCCTGGCCCTCCCAAGTGCCCAGAACACCCATGTAGGTGCTTTGAACTCCTAGTGTGGGGTAACAGCAGTGCTGGGGGAGGGGTGGACCCTGAGGGCTGTGGCCCCTCTACTTTGGGGCACCCAAGTGTCTTCTGTGAAACCAGATACTCCCCCCAGTTGCCCACCTGGACACCTGACTCCCTCCTGGGGCCCACTCAGGGCGCAAGCCGTTTCCTGTCTGGGTCTTGGTAACCCCCTGAAATCCCGGCCTCCCTCCCCAATCCCTTCCAAATGCTTATTAAGCCGTTTGCAAATCCAGGGCTGAACTGAGCGGCGTGAGTTTAATAAAGCAGAAGACAGATGCCATCCATCACTGGGGCCGGGTGGGGCTCGGCGAGCTGATGGACTCACACCCTCCTGGCCGCTTCTAGGTCAGCCGGCCAGGCATCTGAGCGGACTCCTGTCCTGCCCACCCTGGCCACGTTCCCTGTTCAGGACCACCTCCTGGCTGCATGTGGCTACCTTTTAGGTTACATTCCTGCTGTGGGTCTGGGGTTTGGGGGCAGCCACTGGCTCACTGTGGACGGAGAGGGTCTGGGAGTCAAGAGAGTCAGCCCAACCCCCACGTTCCACGTGGGTGTCTGTAACGGGCAGGGCTGAGACCAGGGTACAAAATTTATGTGGGAGCCCAAAACCTCAGTAACTGACATAAATAATATTTTGGCTTAATATTTAAAAAAAGGAAAATTGATGCCAAAAAATCCACGATGAAGAGCGAGCGGTCTCCATCTTACATACATACGGAATCAATCCTACAGGTCCCCTTTTTGCCCCAGTCTCCAGTATGACTCCCGGAGGCACTGAGAACGGCCACCGCGGATTCAAGGGGTCCAGAAGCCAGTTCCTGATCTGCCCCCAGACCTGCCCCTTCTGCAGTCTTTGCCACCTCGGGAAGGGCAACCCTATGCATCCAGGTGCTCAGGCCAAAAGTGGGGCCCTCCTTGACTGCTGTCTTTCTCTCACATCACACAGCCAACTCAGGAAATCACAATGGCTCTAATTTCAAAATCGATCCAGAATCTGCCACTTCTCATCACCTGCACTGCGGCCCTCTGGTCCCCGTGTCACCCTCTGCTCAGATCCCCCACGGCTCCTCCCGCGTGGGGAGTAACAGCTGGTCCTTACAGTCCCCGCGGGCTCTGTGTGATCTGCCCCCTTCCTGTCTCTGACTCGCTGTCATTCTCTCCCTTGTTCCCTGTGCTCTGGACACATTAGCCACTAGGCACAGCCCTTCCTCAGGGCCTTGACACTTGCTGCCTCTCTGTCTGGATACTCTTGCCCCAGGTGTCCATGGAGCTGCTTCAGGGGTCTTCTCAAATATCACCGAGTTACTCTATCTAAAACAGCACACCCCCACCCCCTACGGTGCCCCCTACCCACTTACTCTGTTTTTTTTCTTTTCTTTTTTTTTTGAGGGCGGTTTGTGTCTAAGGCCCCTTTGTGACCCAAGCGCCGGGCAGTGGAGACACGCACAGTTAGTGCTGTCTGCCGGCCCCGCCACCAGGCGGAATACTTTCTGCAGGCGGCGCTGCCTCCTGCCTGCCTGCCAGTCTCTGAGCCTCGTCTCGTTCCAAGCCCCACAAAAGGCACCTCTTCCAGGAAGCCCGGCTCATGGCCAAGGGCGTGCGGCCTGAGTCAGAGCTTTGGTGCTGTATGGAGGGCGCTGAAGAGGAACCGAAAGCTCGGGACACAGCCCTGCGGCGGGCCCAGCTCTTTGTGTCCTTGTGCAAGTCACTTCTCTTCTCCGAGCCTCTGTTCCTCCTTCAGAAGACTGTGTGGACCAGGTTCTGACTAGCTCTGACGTTCTAAGATTTTAAAGCATTTCCTGAGAGCCTAATGTGGTCTCTGGAGTCAGACTGTCAGCTCCAATCTTGATACCAACACTCTCTAGAGGGGCCAGTTAGATGCCCTGGGCCTCTTTTGTTGCATCTGTAAAGTGGGAATAATCATGGTTTCTTGTAGGATTGTTGTGACAGTTAAATGGGAGGACGATCGGATTCATGTACTCAGAAAGCATCTAAAATTCTCCATAAATGTTAACTGGTTTCGTTACCATTAGTGGACTAATTGTGGAGAATTCTGGAGTGTTGTAACTGGCTTTTTGTATTTTAGCGGATACACATATTTATACACAACAGCAGCAGCAAACCTTTCACCCCCGGGAAACGGAATGGCTGGCAAGGGCCACGGGAGGCCTCCTTTCAGGGTCTGGTCTTGGGACTGACTGTCCTGGCTTCTGTCCTCCCCGCCAACCTGTCGGTGACCGACACCTTCCTCCAAGGGGTTCCCCACCCTCATCCTCTGCACCCCAGCCTTCTCCTTCCTGCAGCCCCCGGACCCAGCCCTCCCCACCCATGTCTCCCGACCCTGGGCGCCTGATCCCACCAAGACCTCGGCCTGGGCTGTAGCCCGCCTTTCACACCCAGATGCTGCGGCGGGCGCGGGAGTCCTGCCTGGGGCTGGGCTGGCGGCCAGCTCGACATCTGGCACCGATTACCAACAGTGGCTGCGGAGTGGACTCCTCTGCCTGCCACTCACCTATCTGCCGGGGTGACAGAGGAGATGGGAAAGAGGTTTTCACAGCTGGAATAAATTGAGGGGAAGTGGAGGGGGAGGGTCAAAAAGAGACAAAAAACAACATTGAACTCAAGATGGAAGAAAGACAGTATTAGAGGAGGTAATGAAGAAAATATGTGTGCACGCCTGTGTGTGTGCACATGTGTGTCTGGGGTAAGCACGAGCGTGTGTGTCTGTTGGCAAGTCCGCCAGGGTATTTATTTAGTGTTATTTAGTATTTTATTTATTTGTGTGTGTGTGGGGCTGCCCCCTCCTACTGGAGTCTGGGCAGAACCCCTCTCTGTGGTGCCTCAGTAGTAGGAGAAGGGGGTTGGGAAGGGGGGGGAGGAAGACGCAGGGCAGGACTGACACGGAAGCACATGCTGAACAGGCAGGAAAGGGGGAAATGGAGGAAGAAGGGAATAACGGAGAAACGTGGCCCTCGGAAGACGAGAAGAAAAAAGCAGAGTGGCCCAGGACACACTGTGGCCTCACCCCTGGCCCACTGTCGCGGCCCCGGATCTGGGCCCCAGAAGCCCTTTCCCTCTGCGGTGACAGCTGGGCCAGGCCTCCCTCCTCCTCCTCCCCCACCTGCTGACCCCACACAGGTCCCCACCCTCCCCTCCCTCCCACCACCCATACCTCTGAGGCCAGGCCTTAGGAATTCTCCTCCTTCCCCATCTGCTCCCCATTGACATGAGGGAGCTTTCAATTGCCCGCTCATTAGTCACCAAGATATTTCCCCTGTACCAACACCCCCCCCCCCACTGGTCTAGCTTCAATTGAGCCAGGGCCGGAGGGGTCCCAGCCCCCCACTGGGTCCCTGTTTGCAGCGAACTGTTCTGTAATAACCTGTTAGAATTCAGAGGGGCCGACTGGCTGCAGGACTGGGTGTGAGAGCTGGGGGCCCTCTCAGTGGAGAGGGCCCTCGGAGGCTGCTTGAAGTGTGTGAGGGGCTGGGGGCCAGTGGCCCACTGTGAGCAGCCCACTTTAGGCAGCTAACACCCCTTCATAATATTATCCCTGTTGAGTCCATAAAAGCCCCCTCTAGCGTTACGGCATTTGAGAGACTATTAAGTTTTAAGGCCTTGGACCTCCGGGGAGGAGGCCTGTTGACAGGGGAGTTTTGTGGACTCTGGGTTTCTGTGGCAGCCAGGAAGGAGGGCAACTGGTACTGAGGATGAGGGCCTTGGACAGTGGCAGTCAGGGCCGGGGCAGAGGGTCGAGGGCCAGCACACGGCCCAGGACCATTTTCTCTAGCTCTCTCTCTGTCTCTTCTGCTCAGTGACTCTCGAACTGTTGAAAGCCATCACACTAGCAGGGCTGGGGGAGCAGGGAGGTGAAAGGGGCTTTCCCCCATGAGACTAGGAGGGTCGAGGGGCTCCAGGCCTTAAGGAATGACACCATCTCCCATAATCCCCTGGGTTGCCCGCTCTTTGACCTCCTTGCTTGGCATCCCCTGTGGGAGGATGTGGCAGCTGTGCTCTCCCAAGCTTTGCTGCCACCCCTCCCCTGGGAGCTGGGGCTTTGGCACCCTCCCCGCCTGTCCTGGGCCCCTACACTTCTTCAGGCCAGCTCTGTGAGAGCAGCTGGAGCCCCCATCAGAGGCGCTCTGGGCAGGCGGAGAAGCCCTGCCTGGACACACAAAATCTGTGTTTGTATCCAGGCCCTGCCACTTATGGGCCATGTGCCCTTGGATCTGTCCGGCGGCTTTTGCTTTTCTTACCCATTACCAGAGGAGGTTGGACTAGGTGAATCCTAAGCGTGCACCCGCGGTCTGACCCAAATTGATTCCTTTGTGGGAGAAGGAGTAAATATTTGATTCCAGTGAGAACTTAGCTTGCAATGATGGCTGATGTATTTGAGTGCTCACTAGGTACTAGGCATTTTATGTGTGTTCTGTCCTCATAGTGGGTCCCTGCTGTAGCCACTAATGATTCCTAAAAGTAGGAATCATTCATTCCTACTTTGCCAGTGAGGAGGCCGAGGTGGTGGGAGATGAAGTGCCCAGCTCATGGCTGACCACTGGCTCTAGGGCCTGTCACTTCACGCTCTTCAGTGCATTGCAAGGTTCTGACCACCTGTTGACCTGTCGCACGCAGGCTCGCCTTGTGTAGAAGACCTTGGGTATATATGGGGGCAAAAGTATAGGCCTGGTCCTTTCCTGGTTCTCAGTCCCCACACGCATTCTTGGACGACCCTGTGGGCCTCATGTTTCTCCTCCGCCCATTGGGAACATTCAGAGTCTGATGGTCCCCCCTCACTGGCTGCTCGGGGAGGACACACAGACAACAGGCACGCAGAGTGCTCAGCCCAGGGCAGCTCATGCAGAGGGCTCTTTGCATGTCAGTTACCACTGTCATTGTCACTGCCATCCTCCCGGGTTGTGAGATCCCTCCTCAGCCAGCTCAGGAGGAAAACCACCCAGAAAGCGTCTGTGTAGGGGCGCCAGCGCAGCGCAGCTTGGAGGTGAATGGAAGCTAACTAACCCTGTCGCCAACTGTCCAGCCGCCTCTTTTCCTAAGGCCTGCAATTTGGAGATAATAGTAATAACAACGCCTCACATTTGTAGAGTACTGTGTTTAGCATTTTAATTCGACTCTGCAAATATTTACTGTGTGCTGACCGTGTGAGGAAACTTCACATAGATTGCCTTCTTTGAATTGGCAAACCCGTCCCCTTGGCCCTGGCACACACATGTATACACACACAAACCCATGCGTGCATACGCACATACACACTTGAACACAAACATGAGCACAGGCACATGGGCACACATACTCATGCGTGTGGACACACACACGGCTGCTGCTTGCCCTCCCTCACCCCCCTCAGCCTTCGTCTAAGTTTCGCTGTTAATTTAGCAAGCTCACCTTAAACCCTACAACTCTAGCAGGCCATGACCCTGACCTCCGAGTCACCCTGCCGAGGCCTGTCCATGAGGATGTTTGATGGGGTCGCAGACAGACAGTGGACTGGCTCACGGGCTGGAGAGTCAGCCAGCCTCAGTTCCAGTCTCTCCCTGCTCCTTACTTAGTAGTGTTGTGTCTCTGGGTGAGTTGTTTAATCTGTTTGTGCCTCCGCTTTGTTATCTGTAAAACAGGGATGATGATAATAGTGACCGCATAAGGTCATTGTGAGGATTAAACAGGACGATGCACCTGGCACAGTGCTGGGTACACACTGACCATGGAGGCGCCTATACAACGGCAGGTGCGTAGAATGGTCTCGAGCAGAGATAATCCCCAAGGTGATAAAGTCGGCGCATCCCTGCGAGGGGTCCCAGCTAAAATACGCGTGTATTTTCCTCAGCAGTCCATGGTCAGTATCACTATCAGTCCTTTGGGCTCAGGTATTTCTCATCTATTCAACTACCCCTGGAGTTCAATAGCTTAGTGTCTTCATGTGAATGAGTGTAGCAGATCCCTTAGAATTTGACTCTAATTAGGAGAAGACTCCACCCTCCCTTTTTTCAGGAAATATTTATTGTTCACTTCCTATGCGCTGGGTACCAAAGATACAAAGGTGAATAAGATGCAGACCCTGCTCCCAAGAAGCTCCCTCCCCGGAGGGGAAGACACACCCTGGCAGTCGCTCTGATGGCCTTCAGGGAAGGAGTGGAGGGCAGCTTCGAGTTGGAGGGCAATGAGTCTGGGAGGAAAAGAGTGCTCAGGCTCACTGGAGGGAGGTCTGGGATGGCATTCTGGGTCAGAGGGCAGGGGGCAGCTAGATTTTGCAAACAGGACAATGTTGGTGGTGGTGGTGCTGAGGGCATGACCTTGGGGGGACAGACTGCACCCACTCTGAGGTTTTCCAGAGGTCTCTCTGTTGCCCTGCATCCTGGAATAGGTTGCTGTATCTGCTGCTAGGATCAGAAAGGCTGGCCCTACCCCACAACCCAGCAATTCTACTCCCAGGGCTATACCTGGACAAAAATGAGAACCTCGTCCACAAGAAGATTTGTCCTAGAATGTCCAGAGCAGCACTGTTAGTAATAGCCAAAACACTAGAAACAACTCAAAATGTCCACCAACAGGAAAATGGATTAAATTGTGGTGAATTCATACAGTGGGATATGTATTACAATAAAAATAAACTACTGCAACATGCAGCAACCTGGATGAATCTCCAAGACATTATGCTGAGTGAGACAAACCAGACCCAAAAGAGAACAAACGTGCGATTCCAGTTTTATAAAGTACAGAGACAGGCAAGACTAATCTACGGTGATAAGGGGTCCAAAAAATGTTTGCCTGGAGGAAGGAGGACTGACTGGGAAGGAGCACCTGGAAAACTTGCTGGGGTCATGGAAATGTTCTCTACGTTGACTCGGTGTTGATTACGCAGTTACATTTGGCAAAGATCATCCGTTGTATACTGAAGATCTGTGCCTTTTTACTCAATGAAAATTATACCTCAATACAGGAAGAAAATAATCCCAAAATAAACCATAAAATCTTAAACCTTTGTCTCCCTCCCTCTGCCAGCAGCCTCGCTGGTACCCTCCTCACCGGGCTGGGACCATGGCCTCAGCTCTCAGCTCTCAGCGTCTGCAGCCTCTCACGACTCTCTCCATCCTGCACACAGCCACCGGTCCAGCTGTGTGCAGAGCAACCCTGGACAGCAAGGAGCTCTAGGCCGAGAGCTCAAGGATTCCCTGTTTAAATCTACCTCCATCTCTTTCCAAATGTGTCATTTGGTTGAGCCACATTGCTTTTCTGAGTCTCCTTTTCATCAGGTGACAAACAGGATCACACCACCTCCTTGAGAGGATTGAAGGTGGAAATGGGAAAGTGTCTGTGCAAGGGCTTCAGAAACTGAGGAGTTCAGCTACCATAAGGTGTTGCTTATACCACTCAGCCTCTTAGGAAACTTCAGTGGCTTTTGTATAGCAGCTGAGGCGAAGGTGATCACTGGTTCCCGTTCTTCATGCGCACAGTAGGATTCTGCACTCACACCCTTCGTTGTGTGACTCTCCCTCCCCACTATACTGCTGGTGGGCTTGGCCACGTGATCGGTTTCAGCCAATGGCAGGTCAGTGAATATGACTAGGGCACAGGATTAAAAAGGTTTGTGCTGTTTGGCTTGGTCTCTTGAGCTCCTGTGATTGCCATGCTGGTTCAAGGAGAATGTGGAGTAGCCTTGAGCCCAACCCACAGTCTGTGAGAAAAACAAAGGCTTGTTGTTGTAAACCATGGAGTGTTTATGTGATTTGCTAGGCAGCATTACTGTGGTAATGGCTGACTAATATTGCCTCAAGGTCATCTCCAAGCAAATCTCCGTTCACCTACTTCTCTAGTCCCATTCCCAACAACTCAGCTCCAGACAGTCCCTGCAACATCCTGTGAAATTTAGCATTCCCTCTCGCTCCCACTCGCCTAAGTTAATGGGTTGTTTTCCATCCTGTTCTTCCTCTTTTTTTGAATGCCAAAAATTTTCCCTTTTCACTTTACCAGTCTGCGCCAGCCATACCTATCCTGGCAAGGACAATTAAAGTACCACCTCCCTTTGGAAGCGTTCCTTCACTGTCCATCCCCACCCTGCCCCAGGGCAATCTCCATCCACTGAGCTCACACCCCTGCCGGTCTAGTCCTTCACAGATGCTGAGTACACTTCAACCAGCATCACTGGTTGGACTTCATCATTGGGCTTAATCTTTCCCAATGAATGTCCATGTCCTTCATCTGTGTGTGGCTTCGGAGTTTTCTGCTAAGCATGGAATTGTGGTTGGGAAACACCTGTTAAATTATTGAAGAAATCAATCAACAATAGTCCCTGTGTAACTTGCCACAGAACAGCCACCTTCCTTGAAATTGTGACTTGCAAGTCTAGCTTTAGGCCCAAGCTAGAAGTTAACAGCTGGCATGGAGAAAAAGGCAATGAGCTTCAGCCACCCAACAACAGAGGGATGGTACACACCCGTCTCATGGGCTGAGGGGAAGAGAAAGGTGATAGCGTGACCCTACTCTTATCCCTTCCCCATCCTCGTCCGATTTCTTTTCCGATCTTTGTCTGTCTCATTGAATGGCTAAATGATAATGGCTTCTAGACTGTGAACCATCAGCTACACAGCTGGAATCTAAATTGTCATACTTCTCTTGATGTTCATCTTTGTGTGGGTGCCCAGGGCTTTGTGTTTGTTGCTCAATAAATATTTAATGTCTGAAAGAATGAATGACATACTTTTAAAAGCTTTGGAAAATTATGGTGTTTGGCAGTTTGGGGACCCATCCTCCTGAATTCAGAAACATTTAAAAACTCCAACACCAACTATTTGGGGGTTGGGGTGATGATGGCAGGAAGTTAAGGGGCCAGTCGACAGACCTCTGCTGCTCTAAGGGGCCTTCTGAGGCAAGGGGGCATCCATCAGAAAGCCCCGCTTTAGAAATTTCCCCTGTACTGACACGCCCACCCAGTGATAAAAACTTTGGGTTAAAAAGCCCCTCTTTCATTTTTTAAAAGATTTTATTTATTTGTTTTTAGTGAGAGGGGAAGGGAGGGAGAAAGAGAGGGAGAGAAACATCAATTGATCCATAGGTTGCCTCTCACATGCCCCAACTGGGAACCGGGCCCCCTACCCATGAATGTGCCCTGACTGGAAATCATCGAGCCTGTGACCTTCCAGTTTGTAGGTTGGTGCTCAATCCACTGTGCCACACCAGCCAGGACAAAAAAAAACAAAAACCCTCTTTTAAAACTCAGACACTCCTTTGAGGAGATAGATCACTCAACCGAATGCCCAAGAACTTGGTTGGGGGATAGGCAGAGGAGAAGACTTTGTTCAAGGCCAAGCTCCCAGATCTGAGCTGGCGATAGTCAGAACTCCAATCCAGGGCCAGGGAGTAGAACTTGTAAGGTTGGTTTCAAGACAACTGTTCCTCATTCTGCACTTTATCTAAGAACCTGGGGCACCGAGAGGCCCAGATATGGAGGGGTGGATGGTAATGAGCTTCCCTGTGACTCCTGGGCCTGCATCCATACCCCTCTTGGGAGTGAAAAAGGGTAGGTGTTGGCTTACTCTTAGGTGGGAGATCTGCTTCCTTGACTGTGAATGCCCTGTAGGGTGGGGGTGGGGAAGGAGGGAGTCTGGAGAAACAGAGTCTCTGCATCACTGTGCCTCCAGCCCATTCTGCAGGGAAGGCCCAGGTCCCCCAGGGCACAGAGGCAGGGGGCCAGGATTAAGCCTTCTTTCTGTGTGGGATGCAACTGGGCAGGGATAAAAGAAGGGAGGGAGCAAGTGTTGAATTAAGGAGTCATAAGTCCCAGGGAGTGACCCCGTGCTCTGTGGGGCCCACCTGAGCCCTGCATCTTTAGGATTTATGCAGTCGCTATGCCTCCTTGGGGCCCTGCCTCCTAGCTCAAGTCACGGGATTATTTATTCCTGCTCTTGTCAGCTGAGAGGATTGAAATCAACTCCAGCTCACTCGCCATACAAGGGGGCAAACGGGGACCAGGCAAGGGCGCATGCACGTGTGTAGACAGACAGGCCAGCACGGCCCATGACCCCACCCCCCCAGCCACAATACAAGCTCGCAAACTCCACACTAGACCCCAGCACCCAGTCCTGGCAGTGCCTAGGGAATTGTGGAGGTTATTTTAAGGTTGTTTCCATGTCCTTATCTGTCCCGCCCCCATCCAACAAACAGTCAGACAGAAAAACAAACAGGCCAGTGGCTTGGGCTGTTCTCACGGAGAGGCAGACCCTCCCTTCACCCACCCCCAGAGTCTTTCTAACCAAATTCCTCCAGACAGGGCCCCTGCACTTCTGTTCATTTTATCCCAAGGGGATACTACTGCTGTCTGTTCTGAGAAGCTGTTTCTCCCATTGCTTTTTCCTCCTCCATTTTCCAGACGTGCACTGGCAGGGCCCCAAATAGGACGGGATGGGGCACTTGCTGGCCAGGTGAGTCCTGGCACCGCCTCGGCTGAGCTCTCGCTCCTGGCCACTTGGGTCAGAGATCCCAAGGTTGACTTTTATTTTGCTGCAGGGTAATTTGTTGCCTCTGTAGGAGACCCTCCCAGAAACACTGGATTCTGGTCTCTGCAGAGAAGGAAGCATTACAAAGAGAAGAACTAACGCAGGAGATAAGAGGTCCATAAGGGGAGGGAGAGGCCTTCTCGGTGTGCCAGGCCCAGCTGGGGAGCAGGGGACTTGCAGAAACAGAATCGTAAGACTGATTCAGTCAACAGATGCTTACCTGGCGGTTGCTGCGGGCCAGGCACCATTCTAGGCACTGAAGAATAACAGGTGAACCTGACAACCAGGTCTGGCCCTCAGGGGAGCTTAAACACTGGTTGGAGGGGAGTAAGAAGGAGGGAGGTGTGGCTGGAGCAGAGTAAGGAGGGGAGAAGGAGATGAGGCTGAAATGGAGAGGTAGAGCCCAGGGCACGGTGGACCTGGTAGGCTCTTACCAGTTCGGGTTTTATCCTGAACAAAATGGAAGGCCAGGAGAGAGGGTCTCCGGAGTCCACAATCTTTTAGTGGGAGGGAAGTCTCTTATGATTTGGGGGTGTGTGGGGAATGCAGTGTCCCACTTAGGGAGTCGGGGGACAGGGGCTTCAAAGGAGCCAGGAGGCCTGGGCCAGGCCTCTCCCTCTCCCCAGAGCCCCTTCCCTCTTCTCTTCTCTGTTCACTAACACCCCATCCTCCCTTCCTGCCTTTCTAGTTCCCACCTTCTTTCCACACTCCCTATCTGCTCTTCCAGGTGCTAGGCAGCCTTGACCTCCCCATCTGACTCAGGTCAGGGCCTCAGGAGTTCTGGATCTGAGATTTCAGGCCCTCTGGTTAGTCGCACAGCACAGGCAGCCCCAGCACAATGAAGATGTGACCACAAGCCTCATGGGTCAGTAGAGCCCTGGTCTGGGGAGAGGAGCCCTCCATCCCTTTCCAGTCCCTTTGTCCCCAGAGCAGGCTGGACATTCTCAGAACAAAGTACTGAGCTGCAAGAGACCAAAAACCCATTAGACAATCAATCAATCAATCAATCAAGTCATCTTTTACTTAACTAGAGGGGCAGGGACAAAGTTCCAACTGAGAGTTTCACTAATTTGGAGAATTTGTGGATGTTTAATCAAGCTGGAAACTACACGTTGATCTGGGAGTAAAAATGTCCTACAGGAGACCATTTGGAGTTTTTTGTGTTTTTCCTAGAGAAGGGGCAGGAGGCAGGGTCTTACAGCTTGATTACTCGGGGTGGGGGGTTGTGAATGAGTGGGAAGGTGGTGGGCATCTCTTTTTCTTCCTCATGTGTAACTTTGCTTCCAATTCAAATGGCTTGTGTCTAGGGGGAGAGGTGCACTCCACGGCCAGACCTTAAGAGTTGGCGGCACGGTTTCAGCCCAGTCCCTGAAGGAGGGTAAAGTCCCAGCCTGCCGCACCTCCTCAACGCCATCTCTTGGTCTCTCCCTCTCTCCAGGCTCCCTTCAGCATGGTCCTCTCCAGCCGGCTCCTGAAGGACTAGAGTGAGAGGGGACAGTGAGTTCATCGAAGTCCCCTGGGGCCCAGAAAACCCCAACAGTGACCAGCGTCTGATGGCAGAGCCAGGACCCAGGTGTCCTGGGGGCCCACCCTAAGCCTTTCTTCGACCCACTCGGGAGTCGATCTCCCCCACCGTCCTGAACAAAGCTGGTGGCGTGACACCTCTATAAAAGTCCCGCGGGCTTTCCAAGTCGCCCTTCCCGCCCGGGTCCACCGCGCAGCCCATTCATCCTGGCCTAGGCCTACTCGCCTGCACCTCCTCTCCCCTCCCCCAGCGCGGAAGCACTCTGTTCGCTTTTCCCCGGCGGTCCTGCTCCTGCCGCCCAGTGACTAATACCGCAGGTTGAGCAACTCGCCGGCTTTGGCGCCCCAGAGACGGCGGGTCATTACCCCTCCGTTTCGCTCAGGGCTGTGGCCTTGAACTCCCCAGGACCATGCGGACCCGGCTCCCTCACCCAATCCGGTATGCGCGCGCCTTGCGCCTCTACACCCGCCCGAGGGCGCGTGGCCGGGCCTGGTTTGTCCCCTAGGACTCGGGCACCGCGTGGCACTCGGGACCCTCCAGACTGTCCAGCTTAGACAGGGAGGGCGCCTCGTCGCGGCCAAACTCTAGTAGAGAGGTTGCAGGGAAAGAGACGTCCGCGGAGGCGGAGACGAAGTGGAATGCTTGGCCCTGCCCGCCTTTCTGAGCTCAGTGTCTGCAGATTCTCGAAGGTCAGGTGTCTGTGCGGATGCTGTGTGCGTCTCGGTTGGAGGTGAGGGGGCTTTGAGGCGCGCGCTGCTCCAGGCCTTGGCTAACTCTAGGCGACCTCCCTTTCCCTCATGCGACTCCTAATGTCACCTCTCTTTGCGGCGCTTTCTCCTGTATCCTTCCAGCTTCCGACCTCCCTGGCTGTCAGTGCCTGCAGCTTTCTCTGTCTTTCTGTCTGTCTGTCTGTCTGTCTGCCTCTCTGTCACCATCTCTCTCCCTCACTTGGGGTGTTTATTTCATTGTTTCCCTGAGCTCCGCAGCAGTCTCTCCCGCCGTCAAACTCTGCTATCCCCACTCTGCCTGTGTAATTTAAAGCTATAGTTAAATTATGACTTCTCCGGACCTGTTGTGGCACCTACGCCTAAGCCTAATTAAATGATCACATCCATTCTGAAGGCAGCTCTCTTCTCCCTCCAACGTTAATTACAACATAAGAGGCTTTAATGGCCCGCCTCACCTCCAGCTCCTGGAAAGAAAGGTCAGGCGATTAATTTTCGTCATTAATCTTTTCCCAATGTGGACACTGTGCTGTCACCGGAGCCTATTAAACCCCCTTTGTCCCCCCTTCCAGTCTCTGTCGCCCCTCACCCCCTCCTCCCGGAGTGACTGCAGAGAAGGAAAATATTTAAGAATCACTTTGTCTCTCTGGCTTTTTTCCCCCTTTTTCTGGAGACAGCTGCTCCTTGGGGGTCTTGGGGGTGGGATAAGGGGGAGGCGCCAAGTTCATTTCCCCGTGGCTTCAGACGGCACCTCTGAAGGCTGCTCCTGTCTGCAGAAAGCGTTGCGAATTCAGGAGTCAGGCTGAGGAGCAGAGAGGCCAAGTCTGTGGCGTTCCATCACTTCTGGGAGGGAGGAGGGACCGGTGAGGCAGGGCGCCACCTGTCCGTCCTCCACTTGGCTCCTCATAATAAAAATTAAGAGTGGTTGACACAGGGCTTCATGGTCTCGCACAGACAGTTTTTTCTGGGGTGTTCTAGATTCCATCCTCATGGCAGCTCACTGCCCCTTCCCTCCTTCCTCCCCGGCCCTGCAGCTTCAGCCCGCTCCACGGGGGATTCTCTAGATCTCCACATTCCTGCAGTCACAGGGGCAACTTCCTCTGGGGAAGCTGATTCCAGACCCCCCAACCCCACCCCAGGAACTGGGTGTCCTCCCGGGTTGCTGGTGGTCCTGGGTTCAGAGTGAGGAGGAGTGGGGGGAGGGGCAGCAGAGCGGGTAGCAGGCAGGGAAGGGCTGACCGCAAGGCCGAGGGGCACGTAGGAGGGGCACGTAGGGGGCAAGGGATGGAGGAGGCCCTGAGGGTGTGTTTTCCCAGGCCTGGATTCCAGCAGCAGGCCAAAAGGAGGGGGGATGGAGGAGTGTGAATTGGCTCTCTGCAGACAGCTTTTCTTCCAATCCCAGAATTTATTTGATTTAAAATTCTAATCCAGAAGAGAGTCCGCAGGAAGTGGAGGGGGTGAGGCTTGGCCAGGAGAAGCTGAGAACTGGCAGGAACATGAGGGGCGCAGGTGTGAGAGGTGCCAAAGACACAGGAGCAGCTCACAGCCTGGCCCTGGCCCTGCTCTCTGTCCCATGGGGGAGGGTACCAGGGACCAGGCAAACGGGGTGACGATTGGAAAGTGATGAAACTGGAGGAGTGGGTTTACATGGAGGGGGAGAGCCCAGGCACCTGACCTCATGACCCCAGAGAGGCAATGGTCCTCATCCCTTCAGTCAGTGTGGGGAGCACACACGCCACACCCTCCTGTGCTCCCTGGCACTTTCACTCTTTCTGTCCAAGGAGACCCAGCCGCACACACTCTCCCTAGACTGTCTAAGGAGAGTCAAGGATCCCCTGGGGTGTCTTGGAACACAAACCTCCATAAGGGCTGAATTAGTCATAGTTGTCCCTCAAAGCCCAGAAACCCAGGGCTGCTGTGATTTCTAGAGCTTCTGGCCCTAGGAAGAAAGATGTTAGTTAAGTAGGGAAGGGGGGGGGGACGTCATTGAAACCCAAGACTGACTCTCCAGCCAGGAGGAAAGGGCAGCCTGGCCCCGTGTTCACTGACCCTGATGATGGGAGTCCAGCCAAAGCTGTGCTCCGCCTTCCTGCTCTGGACAGCAGCAGGGGGGTGGTGGGGAATCCAAGTTGCAAAAGGGGCTTGGAAGGCCCCACCAGTGACCAGAGTTGCTTTGTGTCCAGCAAGGCTGGTTGTGCCCAAGTCACCAACTTTTGAAAAGAAGAAACTTCTAGGAAACTGTGGAAGGGTTGGCCAGGACCCAGGAGGCTGAGGCCCCTCCCACAGACGCCTCCTTTCCAGGAGGCGTCCCCTCGCCCCTCCACCTCCCCAAGCCCGACTCCTCCTGCCTGCGTGTCTTCCTGTGGCCCAGGACCAACCCTCCCAGGCCCGAGTCAGCCCGACGCCCTCCCTCCCCAACTCCACCCCAAGGACATTGGGGACATCACGTCCACAGAGCCCTGCACAGCGGATAATAATAATTAATAACCATTAGGAACAATAAGGAGAATACCAGTGCCCAGTCAGCCTGATGTGCAGCCTCGGCTTTTTTCTTTCTTCCCTTTTTTTTCCTCCGATGAAAACAATGATTTGACTTTGAAGAAAGTGACTTTTTTAAGGTGAAAGCGGGATTGAGTTCCTCATCTCCCCCCGCCCCGCCCCCTCCTACTGTCCCCCTTCCCTTCTGAGCTCCTCCTCCCATGTTGCCCCCCATTTTTCTCTCTCCCTTGTTTCTTTTTCTTTTAATACTCTGCGTTCTATCATGCAAATCCCCTTTCAAATTATGAGAGTATTAGAGCCATCAACGGTAATGTCACCGCCACAAAATGAGAGTGGGGACTTAAGCACCTAACGAACAATGAAATGTGCGAGCCCTGGGACAGGACAATTAAGAACTGGGCTTAGCCAGCCAGGGAAATTTATTGCTATCAAATCCATATTTCTATTTTCCCCCTGAACAGTAACCTATTTGAATATGATTAAAGGGTTTCATTACGGCAGAGAAAAAGGCCCGTGTCCTGTGTGGTTCCTGGTGAGCTCACAAACACGGTCTGGAGCTGGGGTGCCCCCGTGAGGGTGTGGGTGGGGGAAAGTGGGGGGCCAGGTCGTGGAGGACCCCGAGGTCCAGAAGTGGAGCAGTACGGGGGCCAGCTCCCTGTACAGTTGGGTCTGGTGGGGATAGCAGTTGGTTAGAAATGAGGACTGAGAGTCTCAGTTTCTCTCTTCCAAGAAGCTGCTGGAAGTTTCCATTAGCAGGTAGGGAGACTGAGGCACTGGGGGGAGGAGCAAGTTAAAGAAGGCCACTCACATTAGGGAGAGCCGCAGCTCAGGGACTGGCTCCAAAGCCAGAGTCAGCCTCCGTCCCCTGCTCCACATCTCCCTCTCCTCTTTATTGTTTCTTTCACATATCGCACACCCCCCAACTCCAGTGCTAAATGTTGTAAGATACACTAGAAATACGAGAAGCCACTCCAGTTTTCAAAGATTTGCAGTCTGGGTGAGGCAGTGAGACTAGACAGAGGAGCAGAGGAGGAGAGAGCAGCTGGAGTCTGTGGCCGCTGCCTGTCAGGATGCATGGTGCTGAATCCCAAAGCGAGCAAGTCCTGAGGGGCTCAGGAGGGTTTGGGGGAGCCGGGGCCGGCTGGAAAAGCTGCAAAGCTCTGCTCTAACACAAACAGATGGCAGAGAATTTTTCTCCCCTGGAAGTCTGCACATCATCACCCTGCTCCGGGGCAGAACCTTCATCAGATCCGGCCACCATCCCACCCAGCTTTCTCAGCGGCACCTAAACCAGTACCACCCAGGGGAACGGCACCAGCAGCCGTCACGCTGCGCCCGAGCCTTTGAGCGTTTGCTCACCATTTCAGTTGTAAAGAGCTTGCACATGCCTGTTCTCATGAAATCCTCAAAACAACCATACGAGGGATGGGGGCAGGGCCAACGTGTGTGATTCAGAGAGGTTAAATAAGTTGTCCAAAGTCATACAGGCAATAAATGACAAGGCTTTAATCTGAACCCAGCTCGGTCTGGCTCTGAAATCCATGCTCTCACATGTGCCATTCTGGTCAGGGGGTGACGCTGTGCACATTTTGGTCCAGCCAGCTGCACCCCACCCCCACCTGTGGAAGCTTCCTTCTTGCTAGAAGCTCTGAGGAAAAGAACAGTGGCCTCGCTGGACAGAGCAGCTGTATTAACCCTGGCAGGCAGAGGGTGACAGGTGTCACGCGTAATCACACTCAGCTGCAGCGCACATGCATACCAGCAAATGGACAATCACACACGATGGGAAATAATTCAGTCCTGAGTTGGGTGGTCCTGAACGGGGAGGAGGCTGAGGTGGGCCTCGACATCGCAGGATCTGGAGGCAGAGCCCTAGCCTTCCACGTGGGCCCCGGCCGTGAGGGAGAGGAGAGGCCCGGGAAGGGGCAGCCAGCAGGGTGTGAGGATCTGAGATAGGACGCAGGCTGACGGGTGCGACTAGGGCAAAGGGCGGGAGGGGGTCTGAGATCCTTCCGCCTTTGGCTCCTTGTCTCACTCCCACGACACGTACTCTTCTTTCCTCTGGGACAACCCCATGTTTCATACCTGGTGCTTCCAGAGACTGCAGTCTTTTATCCTGGGAATCTGAATAAAGCGGCAGCGCTAGCATTCGGACCTACCCTGTGTCATCTGGGGCTCATTCTCTGCCAACCTGTGCTGGCCTGGTACACCCAAAACTTAGGCACTGCCAGGTCGTGGGAAGGGTTGGCTGAGGGTGGGAGGAACTCCCTTCTGGCACCCAGCAGCACCCTTCTGAGCTCTCCTTCCCTGCCTTCTCTGTCCATCTGCACCCCTCTCTCATTATACTCCCCAGAGACGGCTTCTTTCATCCACTCCTTCATTGCTTCTGCATCCATCCGTTCAACAAATACCAAGCATGTGCTGGGCTATAAAGATGTTTCCATAGCATCCTTGTTTCCAAGAAGCTCATCCTCTGTTAGAGACCTGGGCATACACACAGCAAAGAATAATGACCTGGCGAATGAGGGACAGGTTCCAACTGGGCACAGCCACCCTCTAAGGTTGGCAGGGCAGATATTGTCCCCATTTGAGAAGTAAGCAAACTGAGGCTCACGCAGCTCAACTGAATATCCCAAGGTGGTGGCCAGGGAACAAAAACAAAACCCTGATAAGCTATTTGGCATTTCTGTCCCTCCCTACTTCCTTCCAGTCCTTCCTTCCCTAAGATCACCTAATCTCAATATTCAGTCTTGGCTTCTGTTCATCTGTCCACCCAAGGGTGTTGCTTCAAATGATAAGCTTATTTAATCACCAGTCAGAATGGACGCTGGTCATCACAATGGAGCAGAGTCCTGAGGCCCCCTGCTGGGCCCAGCTCTAATGTTTAGTTGCTGAATCTTGGGGAGTTCCAGTAAATCACAGGGCAGTGGCTAGGGTGGTGGTGGGGGTCGGCGAGCAGCATTTATTAGGGTAGGAGCAATGACTCTTCACTAACCAACACAGGACTTGCAACAACCAGTGCAGGCCCCCTGGTGTATGTCACCCAACTATCAGCATTACATCCACCCATCTGTTCATTCATCCGTCCACCCATGAACCCCATTTATCCACAAACCCGTTCCATCCAACGCCACTCACTAGCATGCTCTGAGCGCTGTAGGGGAGTGACTGGGAAGTACAAGATAAGCTTTGTTTTCTCTAGGAGCCAGGACAGATCACCCAAATGTCCAATAGCCTGAGAGGTGTCTCAGGGCAGTGTGGACCGGCTGCCTAGTGTCTGGTACATACCTAAAGGGTTCAGAGCAGACCAAGGGCATATGTGTGGTGGAGGCCCAGAGGCTCCCAGAGCACCACAAGCCTTTGCACTAGAGTTTTGAACAAATGAGGATGAATCTCCCAACTTCTCCTTGGCCCAGCCTCCTGGTGGCATCACATGCTTCACTAGCCAGAAGGTCCAGGTCTGAATATTAGTTTGCAGTGGGCCTGTCTACTACACTCTGTCTGCCTCAGAAGCTAGAAAGCATAGACACATAGAAGCTGCTGGCTGCCGGCTGCTGGCGGCCGGCTGCTGGCTCCCACCCTGACCTCTCCCTCTGGCAGGAACTTGCCTCCTGCAAGGAAGGAGCCAGCCTATGGATGGGTTCCCAGCTCTCCCTCCTCTCCCTTTTCTCCCCCTCTCTTTCCTTCCTGGGGCTGTCAGTTTAATGGACAGGTGTTTAATTCCAGCCTGTCAGGCGCCTGGAAATGCCAGCATCACTGCATATCAGTTTGTGGAGTTTGCTCTTAAAAAGAACTGAGAAGCTGAACTCTGCTGTCTGCAGCTCAGCCCTGTCTCTTTCTGTCTCCAATCCCATCGGACACCCCCTTTCCCACTGATGTTTTCCACTGGGGCAGCTGAGCTCAGGGATCCTGGCTGAGGAGGCGAAGAGCCTCCAAAGCCTCCAGTGGGGATCAGGTTCCCGAGTGCTAGGTGTCATCAATTATGTCCCTGGCACGCGCTGGGCCTGCTTTTTAACTATTAAAATCATGTAATAGCTAAAGCACACTGCTCCTGCAGCCCTGGGGCAAAGAGGCAGCTGTCAGATTCTCCAGCCAGCACTGCTCATGAATGAGCCAGGAACTGCATGCTCACCTCTGGCCTGGGGGACACGTGAAAGCAGCCCCAAGAATCTGCTGTGGAGTTCTGGGAGCTCAGATATGGGGGTCAGAGCATGGTCTGGAGTTCACTGTGTGATTCTACCCTCAGAGGACTTGCCACCGGGCTAGTCTATCCGCCTCAGAGCTGGGACAAGGGGCATGCTCGAGGTTGCACAGGAGGGCCTATCTTTGGGGGTGAAAGAGGAAGCCTTAGGAATTGGGTCAGAAGAGGGGCCTCTGGGGTGTAACAACTGCAGCCAGCAGACAGAGCTGGACAGCCCAACTCAGGTGCGTGGCCTCTCAGAGGGCTCACCCTGGCACACGGCTTCCCCTGCGCTTCCTTTCCGGCCCGCTCATGCCCACCGCCCTCCTGCTCGCTTAGCTATTTCTTTTGGCTTTGACGCCTTCCACCTGTCTCCCCCACCAGACCGCCACCACCCACATACCCCAGCGAAGCATCACGGTTCCTAACGAAACGGAACCACTGCCAGATGAAATATATTACTATTAAATACTTAATTCTTCTAGTGAGCAGAGAGCAGGCAGTATGAATACGATTATTAAAGAAAATTACTTTGGCTGATCAGATATTTCTGCATACTAATTTCTGACCCCTCTTCCCTAACTCCCGCTTCTCGTCCCTCAGAGACCAGGACAGATAAAATTCCATCACAAATAGCTGATTGTCGGGGCTTGCATTAAAAATCACATTTTCGCCATGGCGCTCTCTCTCTCTCTCTCTCTCTCTCTCTCTCGTGTCTTCTCTATGCTGATGTCCTTGCTGGAGAAGGGGTGTCCCTAGACAAAAGCGACTGCGGGACAACATCTAGGGAGACCCTGAGCCCTCTATCTTCTCCTCTTCCTCCACGTTTTCTCCAGTATCAGCAGATCCACTATTCCAACCAGTTCCCTAAATGGGCAGAAGACAGACCCTGCAAGCACAAGGGACTCTGCTCTCAGCTCCCCCAACATGTCGTCACTCCAGTGACATGTTGCTCATGTGTTCTGTGCTTAGGAGCGCGCTGGGGCTGCCTCCAACCCAGAGGGCTGGCTGCCCCGAGTGGGGACTTGGGCTGTTCCGGAAGGTCCGGAAGTGTGGCCGGAAGCCCCGCCCCAAAAGATAGGGACGTTCTAACTTCAGAGCTTGTGATTGGCCAAGTTTAGATCTCTTTGTAAACATCTGGGGAATGCAGAGTGAGGGAATTCATTCATGGACCCATTGAAGTCAGCCAGCTTTCATGTGTGTGTAGATGTGTGAATGTATCTCCAATGTCTGACTCAACATGACACTAACTTTCTATGCCTTGGTTTTCGCACCTGCAAAATGGGGATAATCGCTGTACCTACTTCATATGATATTGTAAGAATTGAGTTAATGTACAAAAAGTACTTAGAACACTACCTGGCACTTGAGAAGTACCATGTAAGTGTTAACGATCATTATTAGTATTGTTTCTAGTATAGTTATTGGTACGTGTGTAATTTAAAAGACGTGCTCCCCACCTTCTCATGAACGACTCGCCCCGTCAGAGAGAGTTTCTCCAGACTTCCTTCCTAGATTCTCACTTGGCTTAACTGGGTTCTCAGTGCCTCCCAGGCCCCCTTCACAATGACCCCTCAAACTCACTCCGAGCCCCTTGGCCCCAGTTCAGACCACTGGTGCCAGAGGTATTACCAGGATTCTGGCAATCGGGAGTGGTGAGGGGAATGTGCTAAAAATACACTCATTCCCCACAATCCCATGAGCCTCCAATTTACCTGCTTTTGTAAAGAGATGCTTCCTTAGGTGTCATGGGCGGAAGGTATAATTACAGCCTGGGAATGTTAATTCCCTTGCCCCTGATACAGGGATCACGGCTCGGCAGGGTTCCTGTTCCCCACAGAGCCTCGGGAGGGGAGTGGGCAGGCAGGCTGACGCGAGTCAGGGTGGGAGGCCATGCCAGGCCTGGAGGTCTGTGGGGTGGTGCCCTTCCACCAGAACAGGCTGCGGGGCACGGGGCTGCATGAGGCCTGGAGGGCGCGCCCTCTCTTACTTGGCTACCCTCGGGAAACCCCTGGGAGACTGGGGCTGGAGGAGGTGGACACCCTGGACAGAGGATCTGCCAGCCTTGAGGGGAAGTGAGAACCCTGAGTCCCCGTGTCCTGTCTGTGTCCCTGCTCCCACCGTGCTACCTTCTTCATTCTATTTTCAACATGACGGCTCAGAGGGATCCTGGAAAACCCCAAGAGAGAGTTCCCCACCTTACTCGGAATCATCACAGTAGCCTCAAGGCCTACCCACCCCCTCCCTGCTGCGTGTTCCTTCACAGCACTCAGCAGCACCTGGTATTGTGTATATTTTCTTTCTTCTTTTTGTTTTAGTGTATGTCCCTCGCTGGGACAAGGTGTATGTCCCCCATGTGACAAGGGCCCTCTTTTGTTGTTTGCTGTTTTGTTTCCAGAGCTCAGAACAGTGACAGGCACATGGTCTGCGCCCATTACGAGTTTGTGAGTGAATGCGATGCTTCTGGAAGGATTTCCAAGCAGTTGGAAGAGGAAGTGTCGAACACAGAGGCACAGGCAGGCCCCACGCATCTGGCAAACTTGAATGGTTTTGTGTGCTTGGTCCACAGGATGCTCATGGGAGAGGAAGAGATGAGAGCAAGGTGGCACGCCATCCTTTCCTGAAGAGGGCATAGAGGAGGGCGGCGACATGATCAGACCTGTGTTTTTGAAAGATCCTGGGGGCTGGTGGGGAGTGGGTTAGAGCTGAGCAAGACTAGAGGCAAGAAGACCGGGAAGGAAGACGTGCAGGCATGCAGGAGAGAGGGGATGAGGTCCTGACCCAAAGCCAGGGTAGTGTGGTTGGAGCTGAGTTTCCAAGGGAGGCGTGGGCATCTGGAATGAGAAGCAAGGTGGCAGGCCACCTCCTTCTTCTCCAAAACAAGTGTTCCTGCTCCCCAACCCGAGCCAGGGTATACCCAGTTCTGCCCCCCTTGGAGCCCCCTCCCTTGCCTCTGGCCCTATCTAAATTCTACCCATCCTTCAGAGCTCACCCCACCCCCTGCCCCTGCCTCTGCATCTTCTTTATCACACTGATGTCCTCTGAATGACTGGCATTCCTCATCGGCCACTCTTGTCATTGCCTGTCCCCACCTGTCATGTAAACATTTCATGAGAGCTTCTCTAAGGACTGTGGTATTCCTGTTGCAAGCCCAGCAGAATGGCACAGTGGTTTAGAGCCTGGGACTTTGCCTCCGGCAGTCTTGCATTTAAATCCTGAGTCTCCCACTTAGCAGTTAAATGACTTTAGGTAAGTTACTTCCCCACATGTAAAATGGGAATGAAAGCATTACCACCTCTTAGGGTTGTTCTGGGGGTTCACCAAGCTGATGCAAGTAACAGAGATGAGCAAGATGGAAAGTGCGTCTCCACATCCGCTGGATTTCCACATTCCTCCTCCAGCGCCGCATTTCGCAGACCTGGACATGCTTAGCCAACTGCATCGTGGCGACTGACCCTGCCTTCTCCACTAGACCGTGAGCGCCATGAGGGCAGGAGCCAGCACAGCCCAGCACAGCCCCTTGCCATAGTCGTAGTTATTAAATAAATAGGTGCTGAATGAGTGGAGTGTTGGATTATTAAACACTTAGCATGTTGAATTCAATGGAAACTAAGATGCCAAAGAGAGAATCCCAGCCAGACTGACCATGGTTCTTCCCAGGAATTCCAGCGTCCTGTGGGAGGTCAGACAGAGCGGACTTCCTTGGATGCCGGCGGGCAGAGCGGCCCGGAAGTGGCAGGTGGGTGGGTTTGTTTCATCACACCCTTTCCTAGAAGGGAGAGGTGGAGGTCAGAGGAGCCAGGGGCTGGGAGCTGCGGCCCAGTCTAGGGCAAGGAGGGTGCAGCCTGCAGAGTGACCTACAGGCAGAGGAAGGTGGCTGCCTGGCCCTCACCCCAACTCTGAGTGGAAGATTCTGGGCTCAGAGGCAGGAGCGGGGCTCGGCCTGCCAGACCCTCTGGGGAGCTGGCAGGCCTGAGCCTCCGTGGAGCGCTAGTCCCAAGGCTGTATATACACAGGGCTGGGAATGTTTATTTTTCCTTATTGACTTTCTCCAAATAAACCCCTGGCCAGCAGAAAGGGGCTCCCAGCAGCAGCTGTTTACTCAGTGTTTGTGATAAAGAGGCTTCTCCATAGCAACAGGTGGCGACGACGTGCAACTCTCCAAAAACATGTAGGGCCTTGCAACAGGGCTGTGTGAACTCCGAGGGGGAGAGAAAGAGGCAGAGGAAGGAAGGAAGGAAGGAAGGAAGGAGGGAGGGAGGGAGGAAGGGAGGGAGGAAGAAAGAAAGGGAGGGAGGGAGGGAGGGATGGGAGGAGGGGGGAATCAGACCAGGAGCCTGGGGCCTGGGGAGTGAGCAGAAAGGGAGACAAAGAAGAAAGCCTTGAGGAGTTTAGAGGGTTCTGTCCCCAGGGAGGCTTCTGCTTCTGGAGGAGGGACAAGTGCAGCAAGTGATGTGCAGGGAAGTGTGCACTCTGCTGGGTGTGGGGTAGCTGTGAGCAGGAGCTCCTCACAGAGGAGCCACTCGACGCGGGTTGTGCGGCCTAGTGGAAGTGTGAGCTACTGCGTATTCAAGTTACTGTGTGTGTGTGTGTCCTCTGCACTCATTTCCTAGCGCCGCCATGTTACCACAGACTTAGTGGCTTAGAACAACAGGAATATGCCCCCTTCCAGCTCTGGAGCCCAGGAGTCTGAGATCATGGTTGAGGGGGGGGACACTTGGCTCCTTCTGGAGGCCCAAGGGAGAGTCTGTTCCGTGCCTCTCTCCCCGCTTGCGGTCACTGCCAGCGCCCCGTGGCTTGCGGACGGATGACTCCAGTCCTGGCTCCCAGTGTCACATGGTGTTTCTTCCCCACGTGTCTGTGTCTGGGTCTAACATTTCCCTTTCTTATAAGGATGCTGGTCACTGGATTTAGCACCCACCTTAACCCAGTGTGACCTCATCCTAACTTGACTACCAGTGCAAAGGCCCTATTTCCAAATAAAATCATATTCACATTAGGACTTCAACATGTTTTGTGGGGAGCATGTGCCCACTCCAGGGGACACCTGCGTGAGGGCAGGGCTGGCGGTCAGTAAAGCTGGGGTGAGGAATCGCACGGGGGACTTAGCAGACAACCTCTTCATGCCCTGGCTGCTCCTGCTGCAGAAGAATGAGGTGGTGGGTCTGGGTAAGGGACCTGGGGACTCTCGTTTGGGTGAGGCATCAGGTGCGTGACCTTGGACAATTCACTTCCTCTCTCAGCACCTCTGTCTCCCCGTCCGTCCCAGGAACTCCCACCTCGCAGAGCTGTGAGAGTCATCAGGCTCCTGCACAATGCCTGGCGCGCAGCAGGCCGTACTCCAAGTACGGGCATTTTGGTTATTTTTCATGGCCTTGGCATTTTCATCAGGAGCACGTGGAAATGCACCTGGGAGTGACACACTGGGCTGGCGCCCGTTCGTGGAGACAGCAGCCTCCATTCCAGAAGTCTGTGCAGACACCCAGGCCCCAAGCGGGGCCTGATTCAACACGGGCATGTCCCTGGTGGAGTCTGTCCCAGAGGCCCGGCGTGGGCAAGGGTGTCAGCAGGGATCTTCCAGCTATACACAGGGCCCCTGCCTGTGCAGCCAGAGGCCCACCTGCACCGCCTTCCAGTTCACCCAGTGGGTTCGCCTGAGACTCAGGCCAGCTCGAGTTGCTGCAATCATTCCGAAGCTGAAGTGTGTGAAGGGTGATGGTGACCAGGCTGAAAGCACACACACACACCCTCACAGAGATGGATGCATGACTCACAGTCATGTATATACACACCTCACACACACACCTTACACACACATACACCTCACCCACACACAGCATACACACCTCACACACATACACCCCCCACACACACCATACACACCTCACACATATACACACCTCCCACACATACACACCTCCCACACAGCACACAGACATATATACCTCATATAACCTCACAGATACACACACCCTGCAGACACACAAACACAAAGACTGGTGGCACAAAGACTTCAGCCACACGGAGTGTCTCCAATCCCACGGGTGCCAAGGGTCCACACCCAAACCTGTTAGTTCGTGCACTGATCTTTCTTGAACAGCTACTATGCTCTAGGGGCGATTCTAGTCGCCAGAGAAACAGCAGGGGACAAACTGTGGAGATTACGCTGTAATCAGGGAGGCAGTAAGAACATGAATAAGGAAATTGTAGTCTATATAAGAAAGAATTTAGGGCCATGGAGGAAGGAGGAAAGGGGCGAGAACCGGCTGCGGCCCCAAATGCATCTTCTCCTTCCTACCCGGGCTTCCCACTTTCCCCCCAAAGCCAGGCTGTGAGAAAGAGCCTGCGGCACCCAGTCCTGCCCTTCTCTCCTGAGCCAGCAGATCGGCCTGGGCATGCGGCCAGAGTCGGACATTGGCCCAGTGGCTCCTGGCCTGGCTAGTGGGGCGTGGCCTCTGGCACAGTCCCCGCAGCCGCCAGCCCTGCGAGGGGCGGGCCTGCGCTGCGCTGCGCTGCGCTGGAGATCTGTTGCTCTCCAACTACAGCGTGTCATCCTCCTCGTTACTATTCTAATCCTCATTACAGGGAAATGTCCTGGCACTCAAACACAACAACCACACAGCGCTGTTACACAGCCCCGTGGGGAGACAGGGCATTTTTCTGGAGCTGCTGGAGAGAACAGTCAGAGAGAGCACCGTGGGGAGGCGGGGTGGGGGTGGGAAGAGCTGATGCCTTCTGGACTTCCGTGCAGCGGGTGGGTGCAGTCCCTACTGAATGTCAACTTTTCCTCTCCTTTGTCCTCCCAGCTCCTATTATCATCCTTACCAACGAGAATGCAACTAAATTTTTTACTCTAGGCCTGCACCTGCCACCAACTAACCCAGAAGGCCTTCAGAGCCAGCCCTGCCCTCGGCTCATTTCTCCTTGCAGCCAGGCACCTGCAGCGGTGCTGGGCACACAGTAGGTGTTCCATAAATGCTCCTCGAAGGGGTAAGGGAAAAGAGGGGAGGAGAAGAACAAAAATGAATGCAGAACTGAGTGGGGGAGAAACAGGGCCTATTGCCCTAGGCCCCTGGGCAGGCAGTAGGACTCAGGAAGGACAGGGACAGGAGCGTCCCCTGGCCTCAGGATCTGCGCCCTTCTGGAATCATAGTCCTTCAAGTTCCACCATCTTCCTTTGTGCTAAACATGACCTCTTCCTCCCAGGGTCTCATTTAAAAGGCAGGTGTACTTCCTTTGAAAGAGAATGTGTTAGGTGACCCACAGTGTGGTATTAAATAACCCTGGGCGATTCCTTGACCGTTTCTGGGTTTCACGGTCCTGGTCTGTAAAACGGGGCTGCTATCACACCTACCTCGGGGGTGCTGAGCGGTTAAATGCCTGAGTCTTTGCAAAGCACTGAGTGGGCGCCTGGCTCGCAGGGGCTGCTCCGCAAGCAGCGGATTGGGTTGGTGTGTCAATCAGATGTCTTCCTCCTACAGGACCCTCTGCTAGGGTGGGGCAGGACGAGGGGACACTTTGATTGACTGCTCGTTTTCCCCAGGGCTGGCCAGCCTTGGCATTGCTGACGAGCCTGAGGCAGGAGAGGGGACACAAGGGATTTAGAACCTCAGGCAGCGGGGTGGTCTTGGGCCCCTGGGAACAGGGCCAGATGAGGAACAGCGTTTGGGGGCCTGGGTAGGGAGGGGGGACATGGGGAGGGAGCAGCAGGAAGGTGAAGAATGGAGGACTAGCAGGTTTACTTCCAGCCCTGAGCAATGAGCACAGGGGAGACAGCTAGAGAACAGAGCCCTCAGAAAGTTTCCACCACATTCCTGCTAAAATTAGCCCCGTCTTGCGTATGCAACTCTATATTTAAACCAGCGGCCTGTCAGAGTCACTGTGCTGAGCTGCCGGCACACGCCAGTGGGTTTGGGGCCCAGTACTGAGGCAGGGGTGAGTGCAAGCGGCACCTCGAGGCATGGGCAAGGTGCCCCGTGCATGGGGTGAGGCCATCACCCACCCTGCTTGTGCACAGCTGCGTGGGTGCGTGAGTGTGCAGCCCTTACGTGTTGTTCCCAGGCGGCGTGTGAGGCCTCCTGCCTCTTGTGCTGGCCTCAGCGGACAGAACCTCAGCCAGCCAGACAGACACAAACACCAGCACAGATGCAGGCACAGGCAGAAGAGATGGGGGCAGACAGGTGGGAAGAACAGTCTTGAGAGAAAAGATGAAGGAGACAGCGGCCCATGAGTGAGGGACAGGGGTGGTGGCAGAATGAATCTGTGGAGGGGACAAAGGGAGGGAGATAGATATAACAATAAATGGCTTGACAAGGAGCAGGTGATACAACCTGCATTTGGGCTGGCCTCCTAGTCCGGGGGACTGTGGGGACTCACGACTGGGCTCAGCCTCCTCTGACTGCCGAGCCCCCCCATGGCTCCCCTTCGGAGGGTGGGGGAGCCCAAGCTGCTCCCTCCTTCCCCGCCTGCCACCCGGCCTCCTCCAGGGAGAGCGCTGGCTGATAAGAAGCCGGTTTTACCTGAGGCCTGGAACATTAACTTTGACACTGAAAAGGGGATATTTTATTACCCAGGAATATTTCTGCATCTCTTCAGAGATCTTCTTGCTCAACCCCCACCCACAGCAGCAAGCCTCTTTAGACAATTAAAGCCAACTCTCCAGTTAACCCTACTGATCCTGCCCTGCTACGGGCCCCGAACAGGGATTTTACACGGGAAGAGGGTGTTTGTATGTGGGCGAGTGTCTCCTCTATCCTGCCCCTCCCCGCCCCCGTCGTGTGTGTGCTGGGGCAGGGGGGTGCCTTGGGAGGCCTTCCCAACAGGCCCTTCCTTCCTGTGGCTCCAGTCTCCTGCCAGGGGCCCCAGAGAGCAATCAGTGCCCTGTGAGCCTACAGACGGGACCACTGAGTCTCTGAGAAGGGGTGTGACCAGCCCAGGGTCACGCAGGAGCTCATGACTGAGCTGGGCCTGAACCCCCGGCTCCATGCTTTTTCACAAATTCTCTGCCTTTGTGCTGAAATAAGTCCCTGTCATCCTTAGCACATGCCTGGCTCGGATGTCACCTTCTCCCTGGGACCCGGCTCTGGCTTTCCAGGCAGGATGGCCAACAGTCCAGTTTTCCTGTGACTGCCCTGGGCTGTCACAGGACATGGCCAAATGCTCCATGTCCAAGCCAGGATGGTTGGTCACCCTATTTCCAGGTCACCCTGTTTCTGTGCTCGCAGACACATCCGCTGGCACAGCTAACCCTGGCGGACCCTCTCCACTGTCGTCCCAACACAGATTCCTTCATTTAAACCTCATAGTAATCCTCTGCTGTGGACACTATTACTCCCACGTCACAGGTGGAAAAGGGAAGCCCAGGCAGGGACAAAGGCCAGCCCAGCCGAGCGGCGCAGGGCCAGGATTTGAGTCTGCGCACTGGCCCCGGGCAGAGGCTCCCTGAGCCAGCGCACTGTCCGGTCCTCTCCTGGAGGGCTCCTCTTGCGATCGGTATAGAAGGCCCTTTTCTTGCTCTCACAAATTCTCTGCGGAGCAAAGCCCGGGTTTCCTTGACCCCAGTGTCCGGCACAGTGCCGGGCACATGATAAGCACTAAGCAAATTCTGCTGACTGATCCGTGCGGCCCGTCCGCCCTCAGCTGGCACTCATCCCCCCCCTTCGTCCCACGCTCTGGGCCGCCGCCTTCCCGGCCCTCCTCCTTGGTCCTGCGTGTTGTATTCTCAGTTCCCGAGCCCTCTATTCCACAGTCTTGAAAGAAACAACCTTCCCGTGAGCCTGCCAAGGTCAGAAGGAATCTGCGTTCTGAGAGGTTCCAGACTCCGTCTTTGGCCTGAGGCCACCGCAGACCCACCCTCCGTGCGGCTGCAGGGTGGGAGCACCCAGACTCCGGAAGCTGGACCCTGCTGGTGGCCTCTGGCTTCTGGGGCCTGCGCTGCAGTCACCCTGCTCCTGTTCAGATGTAATCCCCACTGAGAGGTCCGGGTGGTACAACTCTTGCGGTTTACTCTGTTTCCAGAAACCCTTAGTGAAATTACAGCTTTAATTAAATACAGCTGGCTGTACGTTATACTCCATATAATTATCGTGTTATTATTATTATCACTTAGACAAAAGTTCAAACAAAGTTTATTGTAAATACTGTTTGACAGAAACAACTGGAAGAGCTGAGGGCTATTGGCCCTGCTGAGTGACAGACAGGGGTGGCCGCTGCTCCTCTGCAGGCAAAGGGGGGAGGGGCTTTGGGGGGCCGCGGGTGTGCGTGGGGACACCTGGGAAGAGAGAACCCAGGGACAGGACCCAGTGGCCGTGGAACCTTGGGCAAGTCAGTGCCCCACACGAGGCCTCAGTCCTCTCCCCTGGGATAGAGAAGTTTCATTTATCCTGCGCATCTGGGTTGAGACCTACTAGGTGTCAGGCACTGTTCTGGACCCTGAGCTCAGGGGCCGACCAAACAAACAAAACCCATTCTAGCAGGTGGGGAGAGACAGGACATGAATGCAGACATGAATGTGTAATATAACATCATACCAATGAGTCACCTGAGGAAAAATAAAGCAGGGAAGGGGAGAGAAAATGGTATTAGGAGACCTGGAAGGCCCCCCAAAGCGGTGACGTTTGATTAGGGGCCTGAATGAAATGAAAGAGTGAGCTGTGAGGAAATAAGGGGGAACGGCCGTAGTACAGGCCCCGGGAGCCTCCCCGGCGTGTTCGAGGAGTGACTGGGGGGCCAGAGTGCTTGGATCAGTGGAGGGGAAGAGCAGGAGCAGCCGAGGGAGACTGGGCGCCGCACGTGTGCGGCCTGGGAGGCCTCGGAGGGGACTCTGGACTTTACTCAAAATGTGAGGAGGTGCGAATGCAGAGTTCGGGGAAGGCAGGTGACGTCACAATCTGCTTAGGATTCAATCCGAATAAGCACCCCGAGTCTCCTTCCACCTCTGACCCACTCTGACCCCGAGGCCCATTCCCGTGGAACTAACCTCCCCAGAATTTAGTTGCTTAAAATGAAAACTTACTATCTGCCATAGTTCTACGGGCTGACTGGGCTCAGTCAGGCAGCTCTCGCCTGGGGTTCGGTCAGGTGGCAGCTGGGACTGGGGCCAGCGGAAGGCTGGATGGGGTGAGACGTCCAGGCGTCTCCATCGCTCACATGCCTGGCATCCCACCGGGGCCGCTGGCCAAGCCTCTTCTTCCCTCTGTCCTCGTGGCGGCTCCACAGGACAGCATGGTGGGCTCAAGGATATCTGGACTTCTTACATGGCGCCTGCCAGTGACCCTATCGGGAGGCCCAGGCAGAAAAGCTTTTTCCGATCTTGTAACTCATACAATGTTATTTTGCCACATCCTATGGGTTACCCTGACAGGGATCAACGCCAGAGTAAGAGTTCGGGAGGCACAGATAGTTTAGAAACCATCTTTGGAGATAAGCTGTCACCGGTTCCTATTAGAAAAGCCACAAAAATAATGATAGCTGCTGTTCATTGGGTGCTTTCTGTGGACCAAAGTACTGTTCTGGTTTCCATATTGTAACTCGTCTTCCCATCAACTCTAAGAGACATGTACTATTGTTAACCCCATTTTATAGATGGGGAAACCGAGGCACGGAGAGAGAGGTTAGGCATCTTGTCCAAGGTCACGCAGCTAGGGAGTACGGAGCTAGGATCGAACCTGGGCTGCCTGGCCTCAGAGTCTGCTTTACCAGACTCAAGCTTCCTTGGCAGCCCAGAGAGAACACCCCAAAACAGCTGGAGACAGGGCCTGTTCCTGGTCTCCCCCCAATGTCCTTGCCCAGGGCGTGGCAAGTGTCTGATTGAATTGGCTTGTGGAAACTCACAGCAAAGAGAAACTTTCCCAGGTGTGGACGGACAGGGCTTCCTGGGCCTACTGCCTGAACACACCCATGTCCCTTACAATTGGTCCATATAATCACAGACCCACAATATCTTTGAACCGGAATCTTCAATATCAAGCCCAAATCCTATATACAGACACAGGAACTGAGGCCCAGAGAGAGGTGCTGACTAGCTTAAGATCACCACGGCTGCTCTGCAACACACTGGTGACACGGGCAGTCCAGGTTGCACCCTGTGACCACACACAGAGCCCTCGCGGAGGTCTGGGCAGGGCTGGAGCCAAGGCCCCAGCATCTCTCTGCTCCAAACAGAGCTGCATGGTGTGCATGGCCCTGGGTGTGACCAGTGTAAGAGTGCTGAGCTGGAGGGGGCGGCATCCGGGGAGGGGGAGGGGGCTCTGTGGGCAAGTGATAGCGCAGTGCACCAGGAATCAGAGGAACTTAGCCTGGCCACCTGGAGCACCACATTCAATCCCTCAGAATCCCCGAGTGAAACCGCCCGCAGCCCCAGCCACCAGGGGCGCTGTGGCACCCCATGTGCCTTACTCAAAGCCTGGGGCTTCTGAAGATGGACGGTGGATAGGAATCAGGAATAAGAAAGGCTGGGTGTCTGGCATTTCAGAACCTGGACTTCTGGAAGGGGCAGGGCCCCTCGCTGGCTAAGTCCAGAAGAACTATAAGGTCTGTGTTGAATCCCAACTCCTGATGGGGGATGGTGGTGGACTTGGACGGGGCCACGGTATTTTCTTCTGGGATCTCAAACCTGTGGCTGTGTGGGTTTGGGGATGGGGCAGATTGTTCCTGGTGGCCAGGCCAGGCCATGGCCATGGCCATGGGCCTGCTGTTTCTCCTCCTTCTTGGAGTCGCCCAGCCCATCACCTGGCTCAGAGTGTGGAGCAGGTTGCTAACTTCTGCTGACACTGGCAGGGGCAGCAGCTCCCAGCCTGATACCTCATGGCAGCCACACTTGCACAAATCTTTAATTGTTTAGTTTAAAGAATTGTGTTTTGACCGCGAGGGGATTTTGGCTGGAGCTCAAGAAGTGATAATGATATTTCGCTGCCAAGACGTCTCCTTGGCTCTCTGTGTGTTAATGTGCACTTTCAAGATGCTCCAATTAACTGCATCAGCTCTCGGGGAGAGAAAGGGGGAGAGGGAGGAAGCAGGCAGGAGAGAGAAGGGAAGGAGGCTGGCGATTCGGAGAAGGCAGACAGGCCCCCCACTCCATCTTTTTATTAGCAAACAAATGGGGGGCGGGTAGATGACAGGCTCCAAGGGAAGTGGGGTCTTGCGCTTTGGAGAGGCGATATTGGATGAAATCTGGAAGAGCCCCGAATCAGATGCCCCAGCCCCTTCAGAGGGCTCTGTACCTGAGTCCTCTTCAGACCAGGCCGCTTCAGTTGCCCCCCCCCCCGTGTGGTGTCCCCCACACACCCATTTCCTTCGTGTGTGCTGGCCTCCTCCTACATGCGTTTCGTTTCCCCATTACTCAGAAGAAGACCCAAACCTGATTTAACCCAACCCCTGCCTGTCACCATTCTGGCTTCCTCCCTGCCTGCTCCCCTCACCCTCCCGCACCCCTCCAGCCACACACTCTCCTCGCCTCTGCCGGCGCTGAAGTGAACGTGCAGGCATGCGGGGCGTGCTCCCCCACAGGCCTGTGCACTTACGGTTTCCTGGGCTCAGCACGCACTTCGCCAAGATCTCTGCTTGGCTCGCTTCCCTGCCTCCTTGAGGTTTTGACACAGATGCCACCTTCTCAGTGAGGCCGTATTAGAATTGCAGTTCATGCCCTGTCACTGCCTACCCCCCTTGCCAGCTTGTCTCTGTACTCTGTAGCATTTACCAACATCCAACATGCTATTCACCCACTTTTTATTTTCATTGCCTGCCTCCGTCCCTGGCACGTCACCTCGGAGGGGGCAGTTTTGAGTTGTGCGTTCTGCTATCCACCTCCAGCGAGCACAGAGGTGCCTGCCACACGGGAGGGGCTCAGTTAATATTTGTTTCTTGACGTGGCCAAGAATGAACTCTGCACTAAACATTATGCTCATCCCAACACGGTTCCCTCCTTTGAATCCTAACTGCCACTTTATGTCCATTCTTCATGTTAGGCCTGCTCCTGCACTGCCCAAACTATTTCTTTACCTTCAAGTCTCCTTCTTCCTTTCTGATTCTCAATTCAGCGGCAGCCCCAGCCTGCTCTTCCCCTCTGCTCTTCGTCTTGCCCTCAGAGACCAAATCTTGACCCCTTCCTCCACCCGGTCAGCTCCTTCTTGACTAAGTGTCCTCCGCCTTGCCTTGGAAGCTTCCGGCTCCGGGGTGCTGTGAGACCCCACTCCACCCTGAGCCTGGAAGGGGCACCTTGCACTGAGAGTCCCAGCAGACGATGCACGGCCACTCTCCCCAATCCGGAGAAGCGCAGTGGAGGAGGGCTGCGGGTGGGCCCGAGAGCCCTCAGCACTGTCTCAGGTCTGTAGTGGCTGGGGGGGGGGGGGCTCCCTGGTTACTTTCCTTTCCCCTGGGACGAGACGAAGAGGACTCCCCATCTCTGTCTGCTCCCAACTCAAGCATCAAAATGACTTTTGCACATGTTGAGGTGTGAGCTCACAACAGCCTCCCTCCTCCCCTGTCACACACATATGCTCTCCTCACACTCAGGAGCATCGAGAATCACAAACATACTCCACAATTGTGCATGTGAAACCAAAGGCTTCCTCTAAGCCACATCTGCCCCACAGAGACCCCCGCTCCAAGTGGAGGGAGGTGGGCAGCTGGCGGGAGGTGGGGGGCCCCGAGGCTGCGCACGCCAGAAGGAATGGGGGAAGGCCGAGGCTCCAGCGGGACCGGTCAGCCTCCTCTCCCCACCCCGCGGCCACCGAGGTCTCCCCTCCTTTCTCTCCTCCCCTCTCCTTTCTACCCCTCCTCCTCCTTCCACTGCCTTCCCCCTCATCCAGCGCCTATCAGGCCTCCGAGGGAGGGTCAGCTCTGCCGGCTCAAGTTACGAGAAGTTGAAGACAGGAAGATTTAGCGAGAGAGCCGGGCCCAGCACAGTGTACCGTTTGTCCGCCTTTGAAACCAGAGGCTGAGCAGCCGGGTGGGAGGCGGAGCGGGCGGGAGGCCGCGGACACTCGGGTGAATTATCGCTCCGTTCGGGTTCTGACATCCAAGGCTCTGGCCGCCCTCCCCCGGCCCCAGCTCCTGTTTCTCCAGGTGCTGGGGTGTTTTCCTACGTGTTAATTTGCCCCAGTTGACGCGCCCATTCTTGGCCCCCTTCCCCCAAGTGGAGACCAGACTGCACCAGGGTGGGTCGCGGGGGGGTGGGGGGACGGGGAGTCTGGGGGGCGTGAGACAGGGGAGGTGTGGCCCAAGCCTTGCCCTGGGCTGAGAGGGACAAGAGATGGGGTGGGAGATGCGTGTTTGAGGAAGGTGGGTGTTGACGCATAGACCCTACATAGTCCTCCCCAGGCCGGACACCCCCTGTGAAGAGTCCTGGAAAGCTCCTGTTGAGTCTGCCCCTCAGGCCTCCCTAGCCACCTCCTCCTGGAAGCTCACTAGGATTTCCCCTCCCTGGAGAAGAGCCCCGAGGAAAATGTCTGTGAGGTGCTTTTAGCATCTTCACTAAGACATCATGCGGTCAATCTAGGTTTTACGTTTATGATTTCTAGAGATATTTTAGACACAGGGAACAGGCTCTGAAGGGATAAATGACTTGCCCAAGGCCACTCAGCTACTGACAATTAAGGTCAGGATTGGAACTGAGTGTTTCTGAGTCCATTGTCCATGCATAACCGCACCCCTCCTGCTCGTGGGAAGAGGGTGTCTGCAAAAGGAAGGAGAGGGGAGCACAGAGCCAGTGTAGCAGTGGGGGGGGGGACCCACCACAGGCAGGGGAGGGGCCAGCAGCCTCAAAAGCTCTCAGGGATGCCAGGGACCAGCCTGACCTGGCCCTTTGATCCTGGTGGCTCCTCTCCCAGCCTGGGCTGGGACCAGGTGTGAAGTTGGGGCAACGGTCACCTGCCAGCCTCAGCCTCCTCAGGGCGGCCCCTGACGGTGCATCCACACCTCCTACCCTACAGGCTTGAGGCCCAAGCAGGGGAATGAATTTCCAGTAGACTTGGGAACTGGAGGTTTAAGATTGGAGAGGGGCTTGTTCTGCTTGCTGCAAAAAGCTGGCAGCATAAAAGGTCTCCTGTCTACGGGCCGTCTCACTTTTCTTCTGAACAAACTGGTAGGGGGTAGGGGTGGCGGGGGAGGAGTGGAACATATCTTCCAGAAGTGGTCTCTCTTGGACCCTGCAGTCCCTTGCCACAGGCCCCCCACATCTGCCAGCAGCCAGGCCAGGTGTTCCCCACCCTGGGCTTCTCACCTGTGATGCTGCTGCACAGCCTGCGTCTCGGTCCTGGCTGCAGAGCCCCCTCTCACCTCACTGCTTTCCCAGAGGCGAACAGACTCACCTCCACTCGACCTGCTCCTCCTCTTCGGGTTTCAGCTCCAACTAACCGTGTGCCCCTTGGGGGGGCTGTGGGGGGGACGGTGGGCAGCTGGGTCAAGGAGTGGGCACTGGTCACCTCCTTCCCCTGCCCAAGGGAAAGTTTCCAACCTCCTGAGCAGCGCTGTGTGACAGGCAAGGCCAAGAGAGAGGCTTTCAGAAGTTGGGGTATTTAAACCTCCCCGCCCACCTCTCTGTCCATGTTTTCCTTTCATCAGCCCCTTCTTTCACATGACCGTCCCTACCCAAACCGAACCCTATTCCCCCTCCTACCATCCCCTTCCCCTTCCCCTCCCAGACTTTATAACTTTCAGAGTCCTGTTTCCTTACCTCCTGCTTCTGGTGAACCCGGAGGGGTATCAAGGGTGGGCTGAGCACAGGGGGGGGCGGGCTTCAGAACCTTCTCCCGGCCCTACCTGCTCAGCCGGCCCAACGCCTCAGACCCCTCAGGCCGGGGTCCACTTTACCAGTCTTCACCACCACTGTGGCCGTGGGCAGATGGCCTCCTTGAGCCCTGCCTGTTCACTTGGAAAACACTCGACTGTACCCCCCTGGGGCTGGTGGTTAGGACAGGCACACCGGGCACATAGTAGGTACTTTATGCAAGATACTTTATGCCAGGCGAATTAGTTGGCGAGTGAGTGCCTGCGTGTGCCTGTGATGAGGGTGTGCCTGAGAGAGCAGGCGAGGGAGAGGGAAGGGCTGGCTGGATGGGCCGCGGCCCAGAGCAAGCTCAAAGAAACTGCAGTACTGACGCCTTTGAAGAACTCCGCAGATGTTCCTGGAGGATCAGGATGGTGACTAAAAGGTCGACGGCACCTTTACTGAGCTCCAGTGGGTTGCCTTGGCCGAGAGTTAGGCATGGTAGAGGATAGAAAAAGATGCATTTATTGATCCGATACAGAATTTTGAACATCTTTCATGTACCAAGGCGGGTACTGGACCAGTTGTGCTCAGGAAATAGCACATAAAAAAAAAAAAAGATTGCGAGAAAATTAACGAGGGGCTAAGATGGATGGTCTCCCAAGGACATGGGGTGGAGGTTGAACCCGCAGGGCGAGTGGCAGCCGGGGAAGAGCACGCCAGGCGGAAGGGACGGTGTGAGTAGAGGAAGCAGGGCAGGAGGATCTTGGCTTGTCTGCGGAACCGAAAGAAAAAGGAAAGAAAAAAGTGTTGAGGTGTGCAGAAGCCTCGGGAGCGTGGCGGGGGAGCGGCGGGGGCGGGGGCTGGGGAAGGCCCTGCAGGGCGTCTAGCAGGACACTGCCGGCCATGGTGAGGTGCTGAGATTTTCTTGCCAGTGTAGCTGGGGGTCACTGGAAAGGAAAGAAGGACACCATTGGATTAATACTCCAAGATTGTCCCCGGGGCTCTGAGAAGAAGGGGTGGGTGAGAATAAGGATAAGGGCAAGAGTGGGGGTCAGTGCAGACTGAGCAGAGGTCAGCTGGAGGGGATACAGACTGGCCCCAGGTGGCGGCAGTGAACGTGGCGAGGAAGGATGGATGTGACCAAGCAAGACTGGCTGATGGGCTGGAGAGGGGCGGTGCGGGTGGGGAGGAGGAAAATCAAAGGGTCGCCTAGGCGTTGGTTTGCTGGGTTGAGTGTTTTGGCGGATGCCGGCAGCATCTCCCAGCCAACGGGAGAGCCCGAGGGAGGAGGCTGTGGAGGAACACTGGATCTCTATTCCGGTGCAGTGGCATCTGGGATGTCCAGGAGGGCGGGTGGCGAGAAGCTGGAGAAATGAATCAGGAGGGAGAGTTAGGGCTGGAGATGGACGTTTTAGGGGCTTGAGAAATAGAGGCTGTGAATCCTTGGTCCTGGATGAGACCACCTGGGAAGAGTATAAACACAGACGAGAAAAGGGGTCTGGCCTGAGCCAGGAGGAGGCCCACTGTTTAGAGTTAGAGAGAGGCCAGCAAGAGCAAGGGAGAAGAGGCCCAGCCTGCGAGGTAGAGGTGAGGGGCGATGGGGGGGGCACAGGACAGGAAGAGGAGGTTTCAAGGGGAACCTGCCTCCGTCACACGCTGCTGAGAAGTGCAGAAAGTTAAGGACACAGAGATGACCGGGGGCCTTGGCCACGTGCCAGCGGTTTTGGCAGAGGGTGTCGGTGAGGGCCGAATGCCTTGGCCTCCAGTGGGGCAGCGGGAAGCAGCCCTCACTGTACATGCAGCGGCTGGGAAGATGGACTGTGTGAAGGGGGAAAGGAAGGAGTGAGAGGTTGAGTTGCGTTTTTTCTTTTCCTTCAATTTTGCTGCGTGCACCCTCTCCCTCTGGTTTCTCAGCACCTCCAAACTCTGCAGCACCGACCATCCCAGTCGTGACAGAAACTGCTAGCAGTTGACTTCCATATCTATTCTCATTCTCTCCCTTAGTAATGAAACTATCCATTTTCTTGTTGCACATGTTCTCGCCCAGAATGCAGACTGCCTTTCCCAGTCTGCTCTGCTTCTCGGCATGGCCATGAGACACGACTCTGCCCTGTGACATGTCCAAGAAAGTATGAGGAGCTTCCAGGAAATGGGAAATGGGAGGAGAATCCTTCTTTGAGGTTTCTTTTTGCTACAATCGTTTTGCAGTTGTTTTATGTGCCACACAAAACTGTGATGGCTGGAACCGGAACAGCCGTTTTGGATCATGAGGTGGAAGTTATGTATGAGGAGGACAGAGCGACAGAACAGAAGGAACCTGGATCTCTAATGACTTTGTGAACCCACCCACCTGGGTGGGATTCTTTTTTTTTTTTTTTTTTATGATGTACTTTTCTAGGAAAATTTTTTTTTTAAATTTTTTATTGATTATGCTGTTACAGTTGTTCTATTCCCCCTTCATTCCCCTCCACCCTATCCCCCCATCCCCACCATTACCCCCCTTTAGTTTATGACCATGTGTCTCAAGTTCTTTAGATTCTATATTTCCCATGCTATCCCCCATCTATTTTCTATCTACTGTCTATGCTACTTATTTTCTGTACCTTCTCCCCCCATCTCCTCCTCCCACTCCCCTGTTGCTAACCCTCCTTGAGATCTTCATTTCTATGTTTCCACTCCTGATCTAGCTGTCCTCTTAGTTTGCTTTTGTTTTAGGTGTGGTTGTTAATAACTGTGAGTTTGTTGTCCTTTCACTGTTCATGTTTCTTTAACTTCTTTTTCTTAGATAAGTCCCTTTAACATTTTATATAATAAGGGCTTGGTGATGATGAACTCCTTGAATTTGATCTTATCTGAGAAGCACTTTATTTGTCCTTCCATTCTAAATGAAAGTTTTGCTGGATAGAGCAATCTTGGTTGTAGGTCTTTGGATTTCATGACTTGGAATACCTCTTTCCAGCCCCTTCTTGCCTGTAAGGTCTCTTTTGAGAAATCTGCTGACAGTCTGATGGGGACTCCTTTGTAGGTGACTGTCCCCTTAGCTCTTGCTGCTTCTAGGATTCTCTCCTTCATTTTAATTTTGGCTAATGTAATTATGATGTGCCTTGGTGTGTTCCTTCTTGGGTCCAACTTCTTTGGTACTCTCTGAGCTTCCTGGATTTCCTGGAAGTCTATTTCCTTTGCCAGATTGGGGAAATTCTCCTTTATTATTTGTTCAAATAAGTTTTCCACTGGTGGCTGTGCCTTTCCCCCTTCTGGTACCCCTATAATTCGGATGTTGGAGCGTTTAAAGATGTCCTGGAGGTTCCTAAGACTCTCCTCATTTCTTTGAATTCTTGCTTCTTGACTCTTTTCTGTTTGGCCATTATTTGCTTTCTTCTGGTCCACTCCATTGATTTGAGTCCCAGTTTCCTTTTCATTGCTATTGGTGTCCTGTGCAATTCCATTCATTTCAATTAGTTTTGCCTTCATATATTTGTCTAATTTGTGGCTATAATCAACCAGTTCTGTGAGGATCCTGATCACCAGTGTTTTAAACTGTGCGTCTGAGAGTTTTGCTATTTCTTCATCGCTTAGATCTATAGGCTCTGAGGCTTTGAGATCTTCTTGAGCCATTTTTGGTCTGTTCTGGCCCTTTAAGTGTGAGAAGCGGCGCCTTGGACTCCCAGGTTGTGACGCTGTATGTGGGGGTGTGGTCAGAGCGGGGAAATGGCGGCCCCCTCTGCTGTTTCCGGCCGCTGGGTAAGGAGTAGTGTCTTAGGTGGTTCACCTGGGCCGGGCCACTCAGAGTCGCTGGGTTATGACGCTGTATGTGGAGGTGGGGTCAGAGCAGGGAGATGGCGGCGCCCTCCACTGCCGCTTGCCGCAGGGACCCGCTGGGTCCCGGTCCAACCGCCCACTCCCTCGCCTGTCCACCTGCGCACAAATGCGCGATCACAGTCAACACGCAGCACCGCTCCCCCGCTGTCTCCCCCGAGGTCTCTCGCCTGGTCGCTCGCTCGGTCTCTCACTAGGTCCAACCCCACACCTGGGATCCGCGCGCCTGAGTGCGTCTGACCGAGACCTCCTGTGCTACCCCGCTCTGCCAGCTGCTGGTTTCGCCCCTTACCGGTCGGGCTGAAGAATTTGTTGTTAACAGACTTCCGAAAAGTTCAATTTTCCGTGTTCTGACTGTGTTTTCTGTTGCTAATATTTAGTTGTCTCTAAACTTGGTTGTGTGAGAAGGCACGGCACATCCACCTATGCCTCCATCTTGGCAGAAGTCCCTGAATGGGATTCTTATGTATGGGATTTTTTGTTTAACAGAAATAAACTTTTATCTTTTACAAGCAACTGTTATCTTGGATTTTTCTGACACTTGCAAAAACCTAATCCTAACTGATATGGTAGCAAAATAGGGACTGCCAAGGAGCAGAGGGGACAGGTGACCACAGCATCCTTTCACTGGAGCTTTGAGAAATGTGTGGCCTTGACCTCTAAACTCAGCTCCTCACACACTGGCTTTGGAGCGCTTAGGAGAGAATTGGGAGCCTGCCCTGGAGGTTCATGACCAAAGGGTTTGCTCAGCCAAGACTCTGAGGAGGGCGCCCAATATGCTGGTTGTCCTGTGTTTGCCTCAGCCCCAGCCCAGTCTGCATGCTACCCTGCTCTGCTCTGCTCTTCTCTGTGCCAGGAGGTTGAGCCTCTGGCTTCCCATTGGGTTTGCCCCATGGGAGTAGCCAGCAGGCAGGCAGTGAATGGGGGTGAGAGGAGAGACTCAGCCCCAGGACTCTGGTATGGTTATTTGGTTACTTCACTCTAAGACAACAGCTTCTGCAGGGCAGCCCCTGCTCCGGGGCTGCAGCCTTCATGGACTCATCCAGCGCTTTTGCTCCCCCGGCCCCTCAGACCGAGGGTGGTAACGGCCGTGTTGCTAATCTCTGGGCCTTAACCTTCCTGGTTCCTCCCCTTAATTCTGGAAAGGCTCCTTCTTCACATCTCTTCATTTGTACCAACTGCAGGGTGAATCTGGTTTCCTCTTGGGATAACTCTTTCCTCTGATACCGCACCTTCCATTCGGGCCATGGAGAGACCTCTGGGCAGAGGCAGCCCATGGGAGAGAGAGAGAGAGCAGACAGAGGGGCAGAAACAGGACAAAATAGGGCAGAAAGCTAGAAACAGAGAGAGAGAGATTAAAAGGTAAAGGCAGTGGTGGATGGAGACGGAGCCGACAGCAGTGGAGATGGAGGGGAAGGGACATGCAGACAGATGAGGCTGCCAGGGGACAGGGAGCCCAGAAAGGCACCAGGAAGAGGACTGGTACCCACAGGTAAAACTGCCAAAGGATGAGACGGGTGCTCCAGCAGAGAGGTTGGAAATGGGGCAGAGAGCGGGATAAAGAGAAATAAAAGCCAGAGGCTCAGTGACAGAAGGACCTCAGCGCAAGCAACAGAAAGAAGACCCCCCCCCCCCCCCCCCCCGCACATCCATTTAATGAAAAGATGTCAGCCCTAAACCGAAGTTCCCTCTGCCTGCAGCCCTGGGCTCCGGATCCTCCCGTGTCTCCTCCACACAGCGGCCAGTGTGGCGCCTTCATCTGACCATCCGCGCAGACTGGAGCCTTCTTCAGGGGGACTAGTTGTGTCGGTGGGGACCTGTTCTGGGGGCATTAATGCAGAGGATCAACAAGGGGTGCAGACGCCAGATGCTGAGTGGGAAGCTGTTAGCACCTGGGCCTGAAAGGGAGGGGAGGTGGTTCCCTAAGTCAGTGAGGCTGGAGCTGTGGGTGAGGCTGCTCCCGGGACCCAGGCTTTCAGTGGGGACAACGTCCATTGCCAAACCTGAACAGCAGGGAAGATGCTGGGAACGACCCCCCCCCCCACTTCTCTCTTCCATCCTCCAACCTTCTGCTGTGCCTTCATTGGCCCAAGACAATGGGAAGCCTGAGGTCAGAGAGCTGAATAATGGGGTCAGTTTCTGGGTGCAGAGGAAGGAGCAGAAGTTTGGAGAGGGCCAAGGGAGACCACTTAGCCCCCTAGATCTCCTCTTCCTGGAGTGGGCTCAGAAAGGGCCCAGCTCTACCCATTGGAAGCCACGTGGTCAGGGATGTTTTATGGTTCTCTTAGCTTCAGTTTCCTCATCTGTAAACTCAGGGTAAGAATAACGCCCACTTCTGAGGTCTGTACGGGGAGGCTGCCCCTGCAGAAAGGTCTGGCACAGTGCCTGCCATGCTGCAGTTCTGGGGCACGGCTGGAGGGGGCAGCTTTTCCCTCTCTGGTGCGGAGTGCCCCCAGAGGGGGATTGGTGCAGCGGGCACCGCTGGGAAGAGGTGTGGGCTGCGAACCGAGGCCCCAGAGCCCTGCAGAGCAGCACCCGGACGCAGGAAGGGTGGGAAGGCCTGGCGGGATGAGGAGCCCATACCAGGCCACGGGAGAGGCCTTGAGAACAGCTGCTAAAGGAGGTGCCCAGGACCGAGTTTCATTTTATTTTTAAATTTTTACTCCACAGACTTCAAACACATGCTGGGGGCAAAATTAGGTTGATAGCTGTGAGTACACGAAACACAGAGCTTGTTCCTGTATCATTACTTACGAATTACTGTGTTATTTTTCCGCGCGAACAACTGCGAACCCGCTGTGGCGCAGCCCTGTGTGCTCAAGCAGAGGGGAGAGGAGGAAGGGGCCCTGGGCGCCCGTCGCCCAGCCTCCGCCGTGAGTAATTCGTGGCCTATCTTGTCTCATCTCTCCCCATATTATTTTGAAGCAAATTGCAGCCATATTTCAGCTGTAAATATTTCATAGGTATCTAAAAAAGATAAGGCCTCTTTTAAAAATAACTTCGATACCATTACCACGTAAAAAATGAAAATGAAGTCTTTAACCCCAGCGGCGACGGCCTGCCCGGGACGCCGGGGAGGTTTTCGGCACCGTTCTCCAGTACAAAGCAGGCCTCCTCGGAGAAGGGCCGGCTCTAGGGCTGCGGGTGAGAAATATACAAGTTGGACTTGGAACATCTCTAGTGCCAGCAGGTATGGAAGTGAAAGCAAAACTGAAAGCCCCCCGCTGACAGGGGTGTGCCACAGGGACACAGGAGCCAGCTGAAGTGGTTCCCAGTGGCAGGAGTTGGAGCCATGTGAGCAACACCATAAATACAGTAGCATTGGATTATCACCCAAAGGGCAAGGTAAATATCCCCAAGCCCATGCTGAAATCAATAATTGACTAAATAAATATACGGGGGAGAAGAGGGAACTCTCCCATGCAGAAGGATTTCAAATGATTTACATAGACACTCGGCCCTGAAGGAGGGGACAGCAGAACTGTCCCCCCCACCCCCCGGCCCCGGAGTGTGTGGCCTGGCCACAGTGCCTTCCTTCTGAAGTGTGCAGTATGGAAAGGGGGTAAAAGAGCGACTTTACAGTGGGGAACCTGACAAAACACCACCTCCACCTGGTGATCGAGGTCAACATCAATGGCAATAAATCGTGTGCCCTTCATATGATGTGATAAACATGGCACTTTACCTCTGTGACCTTCTTCTCCCAAAGCCATAACCCCAGGCTAATCCCGGGAAAAGCATCAGATTTCAACAGAGGCACACGCCACAGGAGACGTGATCAGTTCTAGAAATTGTCAAGGTCATCAAAGTAAGGGAAGTCTAAGAAACCGCCTCACCCAAGAGGAGCCTAGGGGGACAGGGCCGCTAACTGTAATGTGGTGTTCTGGGTGGGATTCTGGCACAGAAAGAGGGTATGAAGTAATGACTGAGGAAATGTGAGTAAGTACTGAGTTTTGGTCCATAATGGTGCATCAGTCTGGTTCCTTCACTGTGACGATGCACAAGACAAAGGTAAGCCCTTAACAACAGAGGGAACTGGGTGTGTGGGGAGGAGAGCAGGCTGGGGATGTAGAACCTCTGTTCTTTTTCCTCAATTTGCTATAAATGTAAATGTGTTCCAAAGAGAAGTGTTATTTAAAAAATTAAGTCTGTAATGTATCCGACAAGTATCGAGTCAGTGTTCGACTTTTTAAAACATTGACTCCAGAGGAAGGGGAAGGGAGGAAGAAGGAGAGGGAGATATTCTGCTGGGCCCTGAACGGGGACCAAACCCACAGCCCAGGCACCCTTCAGTCTGCAGGACCCTTCAGTCTGCAGGCCGGTGCCCGTCCATCTGAGCCACCTTGGCCAGGGTTCAACTTTTTATTTGTATCACAAATATATTTTTCTTTCAGTTTATGTAAATCAGGATTCAAATGAGGCCCACATACCGCAGCTGGTTATGGACTGGGTTTTGAAGGAAGCGATTAAGGGAAAAAAGACCTTTCTTGCATCATAGTGTTTTGGAGTATTTGGGGCAGGAGAACGGGGAAGGGGGAGTAATGTTTGCTTGTCTTGGCTGGAGCAACGCATGAGGAAAATGAGGTTTCAGGGTGGGACTGCGAGGACGGTTGACCCTCCATCTTTCCTGTCAGGGAAACCTGACAAAGTTCAAGGTCTTGCGAGCTCCGTCTCTTGTTCGTTGCCCTGTCACTGATCTGCCTCCAGGACATCCTGTGTGGCTCAGGCCCAGATCTGAGACGAAATCTTTGCTCCACCACCTGGGGAAGCAACAAGCTCCCTGAGCCTCCCATTTCTCATCTGCAAAATCTGATGCGTTTTCAACCTTTCTGGGCTGTTGTGCACATAAAGTGAAATAATACTCCTCAAAGTGCCTGGAATTATGTCTTTCTCTTTTGGGACAGAAGAAAGAGGCAGACTATGGCTAATCCAACAAAAAGTTTATTTGAAGGAAGGTGGAGTAAGGAGTTGTCGTGTGTACCCGGGGAGTGGGAGGCCCTCTTGGCAGAGGGTGAACGTTGACCCCTGAGAGGGGAGTTCTGGGTGGGGGGTTTGATAGTAATTGGAGACCAAATTGGTATTGGGCCAGCCGTCAAAGGGCCTGGGAGGTGCTGGAGGCTTAAGGGAGGCCCGCAGTCTGGCCTTGGGTGCCAGTCCTATCCTGAGGGTCATCCTGTGGGAAGCGGACAGAGGCTCTGTGGGGGCTGGTCCCCCAAAGTAGGTAGGCCTCCCCCTTGGATGACAAGAAGGAAGGGTTTCAGGGGCAGAGGGAAGGGACACTGGAGAAGAGAGATGGGCACTAGGAGGCAGCAGCAGAGGGACCCTGAGAGGAAAAGAGGCCGAGAGACCAAAGAGAGAGGAGACAGGACAGCAGAGCAGGAGTCAGAGACGGGGAAGCACAGCAAACAGGCAGCAGGCGGGTGATGTCCTGCCACTCACACCCCGCCTCTTCCTCCTCCTCTCAGGTACACATGTGCTCCATGGTGGGATCTCAGACACAGTCTGGAGATGAGTTCACCTGTCCTAAGAAAAAAAAGTGAGAGGGAAGGTGGGGGCAGGGCGGGGGAGGACCCTCCAGGATTGAGAGCAAATGCTGTGGTTGGGAGAGGTGTCAGGAACCCCCTATGTCCTCCCATATCTCCCGGCTAACCCCCTCATCCCAGTTTCCCACTTTAGGCTTGCTTATTCCAGGCTGTCTGAATGCTGTTCCATTGCCCAGAATACTTTATCAGTCCCCCCTCAGCCTGATAAAAAGTCTACCAGTCCTGCAAAGCCTGCAAAACCTGCTCCAAGGCTCAGCTATCCTTCACCCTGAAGCATTCCTTGCTTAGGTCCCCTTAGCAACTTGGTCCTCTCTCATGGTTGACTGTATACTTTCTACTTGGTGTTAAGCTACACTTACTGAAATTATTATTGCACTATAGGGCGGTTTTCCGTGTGTGTGTGAGTCTTCCTTTCCTTATAGATTGGACCTTGTGGTCTGGATCATGCCTGTCCCTGAGAAGTACCTTCACATTCACTTGCCAAATGGATGAAAGACCACGGAACCCACCCCACCCCATCCTTCCATCCCTGGGGTAGGAGAGGGGAGCAGAGACTGTGACGGAAAGGGCACTCCTGTCTCAGTCCTTCAGGATCCAAACAGAAATGAGCTCAGAGGTGCCAGTGGCGCCTCTGACTCCCACTGTGACACACACGGGGCCACACGCCCCAGGAAACCACCGGGGCTTCACCAAGTCTGGCCTGGGTGGGCTCTCTGGAAGTATCCTGCACCCATCTCCCCCGTGTCCTGTGCCACAGACGGCCTCACACACAGAGCCCTTGGCTCATTTGGGGAGCTCTTCCCTTCCCTAAGGGATGAGACAGTCAACCCACTTCTTAATTTTGTGCTGGATTCTGGAAAGGAGGATGTTAGGACCCAGACTTGCTCGGACGCATGGGCAGGGAAAGACATCCGTCCTCCGCACACTCCTGGGCCCCACACCCACTTCCAGGCCCTGTAGTACTGTAGGGCGGAGGGCCTCTCACCTGGATATAACACAGACAAAGCCCTACTTGAGCAGAAAGCAACCCAGGCAGGAAATCCCGAGGACTGAGACGAACTTCAGGGGGAGGTGAGACCTTTAGAGACCCCGGCCAGGCCCTTGGGTCCGGGCTTTCTCTCGCTCGTCTCCATCCTGGAGTCCCCACGCTGCAGGCGTCCACGGAATCTGCCGGACACTGTCCCATTCTCTCTCCTGTCTCAACACCGCCGCCGGGCCGGGCGCATCTCTCCCACCTGGCCCCCTGGGGGCCCTTTCTCCTTCTCCCCTCCATATCAGCCACCTCGATGGTGTTTCTATTCGGAGATTGACAAGAAATGCACACACTAAATCTGAATTCAGTTCAATCACAAGTTAACACTTGTATTTGTACAGTAGTGTAGCTGGAATCCTAGGGTTAGGATTGATGTCAGAACAAGTAGCCAGAGGGGAGGCAGGGGGCCTCCAGTCTGTGCTGTGATGGTTGGGGCGACTGGGGGCGCAGTGCCTCCCAGCTGCCCACTCTGCTGCGGAGACCTCTCCAACCACCAGGAACGGCTTCCTTTTTCCGAACAACCTGGACTTCTGGGTTTTTTTTGGGGCGGGGGAAGGGTGTGTGTGTGCACAGCAGAGGCACTACTGAGCACACAACCACTTTTCTAGGGAAAGGAAGTTTTGTTGTTGTTTTTATAATCTGTTTGCCTTTTTAACCTGAGTTAGTGGTTCAAGTGCAACATGCCATAGGGTTTGCCTATGCAGACAGCACTCAGCCCAGGGGTGGGGTACAGTTTGAAGAAGGGGAGGGAGGGGGGAGGAACACGGTGTCCAGCTGAGGGAGGTAACCTGCAGGGGTGAGGCTTGCTGGGGGAAATGAAGAAAGGCAGGAAGATGCTGGACTGGTATGAAAACACAGAGTTGGTGAAGAAAAGAAGGAAAACTTGAGGTCTTCCATTCACAAAAACCCCCAGAGACAGGGCCTGACTCCTCGGCAACCTTGGGCAAGTGATACTCTCCTGGGGCCTCAGTATCTTTATGTGGAAAGTGGGTGTAATATTAGTGCCTGTTTCCCAGGCTTGTTGTGGGGATTACATGAGAGACATCGTGAAGTTGTGCTTGGCACACATTAAGTGCTCAATAAAACAGCAATGCTATATATACGTATATGGTACAATAGTATGTTATAAATAATACGCTATGACTTGCTCTTTTTTGGGCCCCAACTCTCCTTCAGCTTCAGAATCTGGGCTCCCTTTCTGCATCTGTCTAACAAATCCGTTCCTCCCACTTGTGTGGTTTTGCTGCCTGCCACGGACAGCAGCCAACGCTGGGTGGAGCGGGCAGAGGCTCCCCTGTCCATTACTCAAGGTTTCCAAGGCCCTGGCAGAGTCCCCCTCCTCCTCCTCCTCCTCCTCTCCAGGCGGCTCCCAGTTCCTGAGGATAGGAAGTGTGTATGTTTGGAGTGGCAGGAAGTCTCCCAGAGTATTGTGCCCACAGTCGGGGACCCAGAAACCGGCTGGGAGCTCTCCGTGCCGCCTGCACCAGGCACCTTCAGCAGCCTCCTCCTGTTCCCAGCCCTGCAGGGCTCCCCACTGCTGGGCAGTCAGGCAATCTGCCTGCTGGCCTGGGCTCTAGCACAAACTTGCTGTGTGACCTCGAGCAAGTCTCTTCTCCTCTTTGGGCCTCAGTTTGCTTCTGTGATTTAAAAAAATAAGGGGAAAAGAATGACAGTTTCGTGATTTGATGATGTAAACTATTCAGATAAGAAAAAGGGAAGGGATAGTGAGAAAGCCAGGGAATTTGCCCACTGGAGTCCAGGCACTGATGGTCAAGGCAAAGCGGTGGGAGGAGATGATCTGAATAGCCCGGCTCTCCTACCCAGGCAGTCACAGGAGTGGAGACCCACTCTGACCAGCTCCTGGCCTCGGAGAACACGTCTCCGCGTTTCTTCTCTGATTCCAGGCTGGCCTCTTCCAGAGGCTTCAGCCCTATTTACAGAAATGGGAATTTGCATGATGAAAATAAACCCAGCCGGACTGCGATTTTTACTGCGTTTGGCACCGGGCTCGGAAAAAGCGGCTGCATAGCCAATTACTGGAATTTTTAAACACAAATAATATTTTACGGGATCAGTGGGCTGGCGCGGGGCCGCCGCACCCGGCACGGCTCCTCCGCCCACAAACAAGCTCCGATTGTGCGGCGGGCGAGCGCGCCAGCCCTGGCCTGGGAGGAGCCGCGGGGGTACGGCGGGCGGGCGGGCAGGGGTCCCGGCACGGGCAGGTGCAGCGCGGGGCTCGATGGCCCGGGCGCCCGGCCGGCAGGGAGCGTCTGCGAGGCCCAGCCCGGGGTGGGGTGCGCTGGGCGCCCAGCTCACCTGAAGCGCCAAGCCTGGAAGCGTTTAGCGCGAGGGCGCGCCCAGCGCTAGCTCCCCCGCTCCGCGGCCGCCCGCTGGGCCTGGCCCGCTCCCCGGGCCCTTGGCTTGGCCGTGGCCGCCGCGCCGCCTCCGGAAGGCCGGCTTCCCGGAACGGCCCGAGGGCGGCGGGGAATCCGCGCCGAGGCCCTGGAGCCAGCCCTCGCCTTCCCTTTCCCGCCCGAGACGCGCTGGCGCGCTGGGAGCCGACTCCCGGGCCTCAGGCTGCGCCCAAGAGGCCAATGCAGGTCGAGGGGGCACAGCCAAGGGTACGGGGATATCCCCACCATCCCACCAAGGACCCTCATTCCTGCGCGTTGGAGACCGCCGGGCCAGGCCAGGGACCCGAGACGCTGGCCATCTTGGCAGCCGCCCAGTCCCCTGCCTGGGTCGGGTCCTCGCGCTCCGTCCGCCTCCCCAGCCCAGCGCCAGCGCGCACAGGGTTAAGCACGAGCAGGTGTGCAGCCAGATGCCGCTGACCATCCCCCTCCCCCACAGCCCCGTCGGCCGCCTCCTCCTCCTCCTCCGCCCACCCGCTCAGAACCAAACAGTCCCAAATAAAAGTGCTATTGTTGCCTCTCCCCACCCCCGTCGCTGCCCCGCCACCTGGAGCGGAGCCCGGTCCCCTCTTCACCTGCCCCGGGGCCCGCCTGGGGGAGGGGAAGTGGGGCCTCCTAGCCGGGACTTCCGCTCCCCCTGCCTCCCTGCTTCCCCTCCCCAGTGTCCCCAGCGCTGACCTCTGAGCCAGTGGTGGGGGCCGTGACTTGGGGTTTGGGGGCACCTTTCTGACCTGAGAGCTGGGTTCTGGCCTCCCCTTGCCCCTCCCACTCACCCCTCATCCTCACTGGCTAGACACGCGGCGGGTCTGCGGAGCCAGAATAGCAGGCCCCGCGCCGGCGCCCAGGACAGTGCCAGACTCACTGGGGCTCAGCAACTGGCAGCTGGGATTTTTAAAAAATCATTTGGCCTTCGACAAGGCAAGGGGTGAGAGTGCTGACTCCCTTTTTACAAACCAAGAAACGGAGGCCCGGAGAGGAGGTCTTTAGACCTAAGTCACAAGGCTGGTAAACGTTGGGGCTTCCTAAACAAACCAGGTCTGCCGACTCCCCTGGCACTGCGGGGCCTTTGGTGCTCATTTGATGGACAGTAAATGGGAGACACCCCCCACCCCCACCCCAGACTAGCAGCCCGGCACCCCCCTGACCCACTCTCAGACATGGGACAAGTTATTCCTCCCCTGGTGTCCCCGTTCCTAAGTCGATGGGAGTGGATCAGCGTGAGTTTTGGATTCTCTTGGAATCCAAGGGGCTGGCTGACCCTCAGGGTCTGGGGGACCCGGGTGGAATCCCATGAGTGGGCAAGACAGCCGCCGCCTGTGCAGAGGGAAGAAAAGGTTTCCCCTTTCGCTCCCCATCCCCACCAACCTTCCTCCGCCCTGCCTCCATCCCTCCCTGCCGGCCCCTGGGAGGCTGAACTGCGAGGTTAAATAAATATCTGACGGTGGCCCAAGGAAACGAGTCAAGACGGTTGCGGAGAGAAGAAACCCAGACCCCAGAGAAGATCCGCCCCGGAGCCAGCAGCCCTTGCTCCGCCCCTGATGCGTGCAGAGCCCTGGCTGTCAGGCCTCGCCCGAGTTCTCCGAGATAGCCAGCCCAGAGCAGGCGCTGCCCCTCTCCCGGGACCTCCCCAACCCTGGCGCGGAGCTGGCTGGGGCTGGGGGCGTGCGCGCTCGGTTACCGTATTTCCTCTCCTTGCGCCCTGGGTTTGAGCACAGGTATTTAACTTCTCGAAGGCCCGGGACAGTCCTCTCAGCCCTGCGGAAAGAGCAGTTCTGGGAGTCGGGCGAACTGAGGTTTTGTTTTTGTTTTCTTACCTCTGTCGTTCTCTCTCTCCTGACCTGCGGACCTGTAAATCTCGTTTCCTGTTTCCGCCTGACCCTCTCCCTAGCAGACCTCGCCAACGCAGCGTGTCCAGCTTTGAAATTCTGGTCTCGTCCCCCAGACCTAATCCTCCGGTCTTCTCCGATTCGGAAAGGGGCCACCTCATCTCTCCAGTTGCTCAGAGAGAAAATCTTGGAATTATTTTCGACTTATCTCTTTTCCTGTCATCTTTCATCCAAGGGCCTTAGCAAATCTTGTTTACCTTCAAAATACATCCACAATCTGCTGTTTTCCCCCCCACTTTCCCCACTGTTCCAAGCCACCATCTTCTTTTGCTTGGGATATTGTATGACACCTCCTAACTTCTCCCTCTGCATCCCTGTCCCCTCTATCTGTTCTCAGCAGAGCAGCCAGGGTTATCTTTTTAAATAAAAGTCAGGTCACGCAGGTCCCTCAAAATCTTCTAATGGCTGCACTTTCACTCTGAGAAAAAGGTCCTTCCAAGACCCTGGATGGTCCACCTCTTGGCCCTCCTTTCCCACTCCCCTCTCCTCACTCCACGCTGGTCACCCGGCCCCTCGCAGCTCCACAGTCAGAGCAGCACACCTCTGCCTCAGGGGCTTCACTCTTGCTATTTTTCCCTTATATAATAAGAAATAACATAAGAAATTGCTCTCTCTGCCTAGAATGATCTTTCCCCAGATTCCTACACTGCTTCCTTCTCTCACTTGGCTAAGGCTTTCTCTAACCCCCCCCCCCCCCCCCCAATACTCACAGGCTCCTCACAGTGTGTGGTTGCCCCTTGTGCATGCCCCACCTGGAGGGCCCTGCAGTCCAAGCATGGGCTCGACTGGGAATCAAGTGGATCCGGCACCTCCTTGGTTCACAGGCTGGTGCGCAGTCCACAGCCAGGGCCTGCCTTTACTTTTCTCAGTAGCATTTATCACCACCTAAGATGCTACACATTCACCTGCTGATTTGTTTGCCTACCTCCTCCCACTAGATTATAGATGCTATGAAGGCAGAGAAAAAGCCTTAGGCTTAGAACAGGGCTTCCCAGGAGTAAGCACTCGGTAAATATTTGTTGAATAAATGAGTGAATGAAGGAATGAACAAGTCGCTTCACTTCCTGGGCCCTACTTTCTTCACTTGTACAAATGAGTTGGACCCAATGAAAGTCCCCCTCAACTTTGAGAGTCCCATGGCTTCTCCCAAACCTTACCTGCTGAATGTCAGGTCCCAGGCCTTCTACAACTCACCTGGCAGGGTGCGGAGGGGGCTGGGAGGTATAGAGCAGTTTTTGTGGGAGAGGAGACCTGAGGCTGAGCTTTCTTAGAGAAGCTGGTCAGTAGGAGGGGATGGAAGAGAAGCCCCCCCGTCCGGCCTCCACTGAAGGAGCTGCCCCTTCCTTGCGCTCCCATGGACCACTCTCTCCTCTGACCAGAAGAACTTTGGTTGCCTGGAGAAGCCAAGCTGGGGGATGTATAAAATATCTCTGTGAGGCGTGGAGAGCCGGTGGCTTAGGGGGGCAGAAAAGGGGTTGAGGAGGGTCCTGAAGGCTCCCCAGAAACACGGAATTGTTACCTTTCCTCAGACTTGAGGGATCAAGAGAGGTAAGAGGGGAGGGGATTGCTAATCAATCAATTCATTTGCTCAGGGCTGCATATGCTTAAAGTCTTTTTACACAAAGGTCCCCGGGGCAGAGACGCGGTGACAGCAGAGCTGGAGAGGGGAGAAGCCAAGATGTGTCTCTGGAGGCTGGCCAGAGGTTTGATCGGCACTGGGAGTCCAAGATGAATGAGACTCAGTTCCCACTCTGGAGAAGCTTAGATTAGTATCTAATAAATTTAAAACAATGATTAATGTGTTATAACCAGGCAACTTATTTGAGAGCAGACAGGAATGATCCCAACTTTTCCCATCGTGGGAGCGGATGTCAAAGGAGGTTCCCTGGAGGGGTGACATACCTGGGCAAGACTCAAAAGATAAAGAAAGGGGAGAGGCCTCTTGGCGAGGGCATGAGTGCAGTGCCAAGACTTCCCGATCGCGGAGTCGACGTGCTGAGAGATAAAAGCTGTGATTCTGGAAGGTGAGGCTGAGGGGTAGACAGTTGAACCAAGGGATCAACCAGCTCTGTGTCTGTGCCGACCAGTGCAAGGCGGAGAGGGCTCACCCCTGCAGAAGGCCCCCTCATTCATTCCAGAAGCATCCCTGAAGTTCCCTCTTGTGCTCGGACTGGGACAAGGCCGGGGGTGGGGGCAGGGAGAGGGGAAGCAGAGGCAGGGACATACGGAGTGAGACCTGTACCAGTGGTCAGGAGACTTGGGCCTCCGACGGTTGTGGTCCCGGTTGACTCTGTGACCCTAAATGAGCCTGGAACTTCTGAGCCTCAGCTCTCCTACCTGTGGAGTTGCTAGATTTCACCTGCCCTGCATGCCTCATGGATTAGACTGAAGGACAAATGAGATAATCTCAACATATGCACTTAAAAGTGTAGGACAGAGGAATCAGAAATAGCATAAAGCAAGGTCTCAGTCCTTCAAGAGCTTAGAATATGGTCTTTGTACCTTAAAGCCCCCAGCCTAGGCACCCCAATCTTTTATTTTAATCCTGACCTTGGGGTCCCTCTGGACTGTGCAACTCCCTGCCTAGCCTTACACTTGGGTTAGCTTTCTTCCTGACCCCAAAGTCCAAGTGAAGGCTCCCCCTTGTGGCACGTCCTGGAATAACAGGTCTCTGAGCAAGAAGAGGTAGGGTGGGGTTGACCACAAAAAGGGAGCAGAGCAGGAAAGGGCCAGAAGAGGAAGAGTCAGAGTCGGAAGACTGGGAAAGGAACAGGGCAAAGCCGTGAAGAAAGTAAATCCTAAAACAGAATGTTAGACGGGAAGACACCTAGGACCCCTCCTACACCCCATTTTACAGATGAAGAAACTGAGGCCCCGTGAAGGAAATTAGAGGCAGGACCATGACTCAGGTGTCCAGACACTCCTATGCTGGTGCACACTCCATTCCACCATGAATCACATGAGTTTACATAATGCAGTGAGCAAACAGCACAAACTGCTAACTCCTTCTACATCTGGTCAGCCTCCCTCTGACCATGTAGGGGCCTCTCCTAGGGCAGAGATCACCAAATGCCCCACTCTGCCTCCAGAGTGGCTGGTATAGCCTCAGAGCTCATCTGCTCTGGATCCAGAGATCAGAAGTAGACACCTCACTGGGGTTTCTCCCTTTCCTGGGATATGGATGTGGGGATGAGGATGGGGACCTGCCAAAAACCCACAATTAGATGACCAGCCCAACCAGATGGGGGTGTGTGTTACAGTCACAAGTGCCGGGTGCTTTATCTGAAGTTCTTTTTAGCCTGCATTTTCTAATTTAGTCCTTGTTGCTATTATTAGCCCACTTTAGAGATGAGAACCATGAGTCAGCAAAGGACCAAAGGACCTGACTTGCCAAGGTCAAGAACAGCATCAGAGAAGGACCAGTGCCGTGTGCACAGAAGGCACTGGCAGATGTCATTATGTACCCGTGAGAGTGCTTTGTTTTTACGGAGCTGACTTTAGGAGGAACTCTTCCCAATCTGCCTTCCTTGGATCCTGGCAGCCTGGAGGCCTTGAGCTCTGTGTTTAAAGTAAAGGGTGAGGTGGGGGGTGGGCAGGAAGAGGGGCTCTTTGCTTGTACTGAGGTGAGGGCCTTACAAATAGCTTCCCCAGTGGTTGGCTGAGGGGAGGCCTGGATTTCTGCTCATCCCAGGGATTGCAGAGCAAAGGTGGGCTCAAGGGCCACTGCCCAAATGTTCTCATGTTGTCTAGGGTCACTGTTGCCCTGGCCCATTGCTACATCAGCAGGGCACTCAGCAAACGGGGGGAACCCTGGGACCAGGGGTGGAGCGCGCTGCTTCTGGGTTCAAATGTGGTGTAACCCAGCACAGTGTGGAGCAGTGGTAGGAACCCGGATCAGAACCAGGCTGCCTGGGTTCGCATCTCAGCTTTCCCACTTAAAAAATCTGTGGCCTTGACTTTGCTTTTCTGAACCTCAGTTTTCTTATCAGTAAAATGGGGAATAAGAGCACCGACTCAAAGACTGTTAGAAGCATTAAATGAATGAGTCATGCAAAGTACTTAGCAAAATGCTTGGCATATAGTAAGTGCTCGATAAACCTAATCTATTACTAGGAAGGACCCATCTGAGTTACAAGATCTCTATACAGTGAAAGGGGTTGGGACAGATGAGTGATTTGCAGTTGTAAAGGCCACAGCTTTCTGGGGGAAGGTTGTTATTTTTTTCAAAAGCAGAACTTTAGGAAGGAGAACTTGGTAAAGCATTCAGTGGTGTGTCCTGCAGATCTGATGGTTTCCCTGAGGGGCCTGTGTGTACAGGGCTGATTCACAGGACCAAACGTTCCTAAGGTCCCTGGCTCCCACCTTATTCTGTGGCTCTGGAGGGAGTAAAGTCCAGGGAAGTATCAGGCTGGATGACTGGGGGCCCTAAACCTGGCAGCCCAGATGGCACCGTGGGCTGGCTCCCAGGGTCCTGAGGTTCCTGGATTGTGCTGCATCCAATTTCTCCCTGGGGGGTGGACGTGGGTGGTGGAGGAAAGAGAAGGCCTGGTGGGCAAAGGGCAGGCAGGAAGAACTCCTCGCCCATCATGTTTACTGAACTGCACCGAATTATGACGAAACGCCAAGCTCTGGCTTCAGGCAATTGCCTAAATCATTTAGGGGTTGACAGAGAAGGGAGGGAGGGCACGTGGGGACCTTGGGGGGGGGAATGTTCTTGTAATTCTTCAGTCTGAGGTACATTAAGGAGCCATAAGCCATGTCGAGAGCTTGAATTACATTAGAGAGATTATCCTGTTACAGTTCATAATCCTGGATAATATACCGTCTTGGAGCACACCTGCCCCTGATAAATCTCACCCGGTAATGGCCTGACCCTGGGGACCCAAGGAGGCTGGGCAGCTGGCAGGGACTATCAGTGTGGACACAGCCTCAGCAGAGGCACACGTGAGTCTCCCTGACTCATCTTCGCGCCCCCCTACCCCTGCCTCAGCCTGGAGGGCAAGAAGGTAGCTGGGGGCGTCCAACTTGTCCATCTCCACTCAAGGTGCCTGGCTCCCTGGGGCTCCTCCAGCCTGAAGCCCGACCCCACGAGCCCACTGCCTCCTTCCATGGGACAGGCCACCTGCATCTCTGTCTCCAGCCTCTTCTCTCCCTGAAGGCCGTCTCCCCCACCCCCACCCCCGGGCAGATGTTTTCCGAGCACCTGTCTGTCCAGCTAAACTGCGAGCACCATGAGATCGAGAACCATGACTATTGCCACAGAATTTAGTGCAATGAGGTTAAATAACTTACCCGAGGTCATGAAATTAGTTCGTGGCAGAATCAGGATTCCAACCCCCTTTGTCTGGCTCCAGAGTCTGTGCTTTGGGCCATGAAGGAGCACTGCCTCTCTGACTAGTCTGTTGTACTTGGGGGCTGGGCCTCACTTTCCGCAAGGTGGCAGATCCTTACTGGACTCTATTTGCCTTTCCATGGGGCATCCTCACGGGTCAAAGGGATGACTCTCTCATAGTAGGTCTTAGGGTGGGACAGCACCTGAGCCTTCCAGATTTAGCCACAGCCTTTTCCAGTGGCTCACTCCACTGGGAGAGCTCGTGTACACCCCCGTTAGCTCGGTAGCCCTGCCCGCGCCCTGACGCTATCTCCTCTGTAGCTACTGCTCTGTTCTGCTTGGTCCCCAGCTCCTGGTGGGCCTGGCGCTGTCTGAGTAGCTGCTACATGTCACTGCCATCTCCGCATGACACCCCAATCCCCACCAGCCTCAGCTTCTGCTTTACCCTCCCACTTCCCACCACCAAGCACACATTCTGAGTGTACCTCTACCTGGGGTCACCTTTCTGGGCCTGCCTCCCGGGGTTAACCATGCTGCTGGGGCTTCCGCTAACTTACCTCACTCTGAGTCTCCTAAACATAAGCCACGGCTGCCGTGTCTCGAATGCCCCCTGAGTGCTGAGCCCTGACTGACAACCACTTCTCATCTGCACTATCTCATTGGCCCTATGCGATGGGTACTACATACTTTCTATTTTATGGGTGAGAAAGTTGAGGCTTAGAACAGCTAAAAACAGTGTCATCCCTGGCTGGTATGGCTCAGTGGATTGAGTGCCAGCCTGCAGATTTTGGCTGCCAGTTTGATTCCAGGTCAGGGCACACGTCTGGGTTGTAGGTTTGGTCCCCAGTTGAGGGTGCGAGAGAGGCAACCGATCAATGTGTCTTTTGCGCATTGATGTTTCTCTCCCATCCCACCCTCTAAAAATATAATAAATTAATAAAAACAGTGCCGAAGGGCAGCACCTGGTAAAGAGCACAGCCGGAAGTTGAACCCATGCCAGAGGACATGTGCCTGCAGCGTCTCCCTGGGCACCAGGCTGCCTCCCCAGCCCCATCCAGGTCCACCCTTCTCGTCCCCGCCGAGGTCTCGAGCACCTTCCGCCCTGCCTTTCTCTTGCCAAGTTCCAGAACTCCCCTGTGTGCCTGGTCACTCTGCGACTCCAGAATTCATTCCCTGTCTGTGTGTCTCCGCTTCATTCATCCTGAGACAGAACCACAGCAGTCTGACCGTCCGCCCATCCATTCATTTCCATCCTCCATTCATGGAATCCTGGAATGTCATAGCGAGAAGGGGCCTTGGAGATGATCTGGTCCAGCAGTGTTTAAACCAGTATGTATTTCTCAAAGGAAAGCTTCAGTGGAAGTTGAACAGACAAATGGATCAATGGGCAGATCAGTGAGTGTGTGTGGGTGGTGGGAGGTTGGAGGTGGTGTCCAGGGTCCTGCCTTCTCCCCGTGTCCCTGTGACCCCCTGCTCTGTACTCCCAGAGTACTGTAGGTTGGGGGCTGTGTCCAGACACCCAGCCTGAGAGACCTGTTGCCTTCTGTCGCTGGGTGTTCAGCATCACAGCAACTCCTCCCAAGCGCTGAATTGCGCAGACCCAGGCCATAACCTCAGCTGCCATGCTCCACTTACAAAGCTCCATGACCTTGGACAAGTAAATCACTCAATCCTTATGGCCCTTCGTCTATTTCTCTCTCTGAAAAATGGGAATAATAACAGAACCTATCTGCTGCTGTGTGATAAACCACCCCAACGTATAGTGGCTTAAAACAGTGATTGTGGGATCTGGCCCAGGGGCTGGGTTCAGCGGGAGGTTCTTCTGCTGGTCCCACAGTTGCAGCCTCCGGGGCTGGGCTGCAGTCGCCCGGAGGGCTGGTCTGGGTGCTGGGGTGGCCGGGCCTCTGGCGCTGCGCACTCCCTGGGGGCTCCTCCTCCGCACAGGGTCTCTGCAGCTGTGCCCAGACTTCCCACACAGGAAAGAGCTCAGAGCTCCCGGAGGCACAAACGTGGGAGCCTCCAGGTCTTCTTAAGACTCAGGCCTCACTTCTGCTGCATCCCGTTGGCTAAATTCAAGGGGAAGACAAATAAATGCCAGAATCCACAGTCACCTTGAACCTACCACAGCCCGTGTGACCTTGAGTGAGAACATTGCTTAACCTTTCTAACTTTCCATCTGTGTCCTCCTCTGGGAAGGATGAATGCCCAGCCCATGGAACAGCACCTGGCACACAGTAGGCACCCCCTGCGTGGTTGCTGGGTCTGTTTTTACTTCCAACCCACATGGCTAGCACGGTGCTAGGTAACTGGTGGGGCAGGCTATCAGAGTAATGGCAAAAACAGTTTATACTCCTGATAATAAATAATCTAGTTCATGAGATAAAATTAACACATGCAGAGATCAAAGCACTAATTCTAGGCATCGTGTAATTAAGGAGCCCCTGAGAGGCACAGATAACACACTTGAGGAAGTTGGAGGACAAAGTGATTGGGCGAGAGGCAGGGTGGCCAGCGGGGCTTCTAGGGCAGGCCGTGCCCTCTGAGGGGCAGGGCGTCCGGGAGGCTCGGCACGGACTCGGACTCGGGGCCCAGTGCTCCGGTTTCAGAGCCGTTCGCTGCCCCTCCACGGATGCGCCTTTGCGGCCTTGCTAGACGCAAGTGTCTCTGTGCCTCAGTGTCCTTTCTGTAACGTGCCCCTGTCTCATCAGGCTCCAGTGACAAGAACAGGACTTACTACGAAGGGCCACAGTGTTTGACATGCGACTGAGTCCTCATGGAGTCGAGTCACCCCATCGCCCCAGGGGAGACGCGACTCTGGCTGGGTGGAGAGGAAAGACGCGGGTCTCCAGGTGCATGGAAACCGTGACTGACTGACTGCCGGGGTAAAGCAGGAGGGTGTGGGTGTGTGCCGTGCTCAGGGACGGAGAGAGTGACTCGGCACAGGCGCAGAGGCAGAGAGGAGCGCAGGTTGCAGGGGAGCCTTTGAGCCTGGTTAGAGTAGTTTGGACTTGACCCTCAAAGGCTCCTGACAAGGGAGGGGTGGCATCGGGCTGTGTCTCTGAAAGAGACCCCTGGCGGGGGTGTGCAGGTGGGTTAAAGTCAGAGAGATGCCTTGGGAGAGCGCTGCCACAGCCGAGGCCAAAATGGGCCCGTCCAAACCTGAGTGGAGGCTGAGGGAAAGGGCAGGGACTGGCCGCCGGAGAAGGGGTCACGGCAGGTCTGGGGCACCCGGGCCTCCTGCCACTCTGCCCACTGCCCGGCCGCTGGCTTCTGCTCCGGCTTTCTCCCTTCTGGGCCAGGCTTGACGGCTGCATTGGGGGGGGGGGAGATGCACAGGGCAGATGTGCCCCCAGAGAAGGGCCTGCGCCCCACCTGCTCTCACCAGGTGGTCCTGTACTGCAAGGAGCAGCTCTCGGGCTGGGGGCTGTGGCCCGAGGCCCGGACCAGGCCTGCATGCCCAGAGTGAGAGGCTGAGCCGGCACCCAGCGCTGCTGCCATGTGTGTGTGCGTGTGTCAGAGAGTGTGCATCTCTTGTTTGTGCGTGTGAGAGAGACACTGTGTGTGTGACAAAGAGGAGAGACGGAGGACCATATGTCTATTTTCTTTGAGAAACAGATGCCTCCTCAAGTGAGTGAGTCAACAAGAAGAGAAGGGAAATGGGGTCAGAGAATCCCTTCCACACCAGCAAGTCGTCCCAGGGACAGGGCCCCCGCAGGTGCCAATGGTTCCGAATTTTCAGACTCCTTCCTTTCTTCTCCCTCTCTGTATATTCCCTCCCCACCAAGCTTGGCCACTCATGCCGGCCGCAGACCCTGCCTGTCCCTTTCCGGTGGTCAGGGGTCCTGATGGCAGGGCGCCTGAGGCCCCTTCCTGGGCGAAGGCCCTTCCAGGGCTGGGGTGGGGAACAGCCCGGGTAGGTCCACCTCGCCTCCGCCCAGACCCGCCTTCCCTCTGCCATTCCTCTACCAAATAATGAACACAACCCCCTGGGCGAGCTGACTCTGGAACCGCCCTGGCCCACCCCCGCGCCTGGGGAGAGTGGGACAAGAAGGGGCAACCCTCTGCTCCGTGCGTAGACAGAGCGAGCAGGGATGGGAGCCGCCTCCGTGGTTTGCCCTGTGTGTCTTGGTGTTGTCTCTGTTCTTCTGTCCTCCTGTCTGGTGAGAAAGCAGAGCGACTGCAGCCACAGGGGCCGGGGTTCAAACCCCATCTCTGCCTCCTCCCAGCTGTGGCATCAACGTGACTTCACCTCTCTGGCCTCTTTTTCCTGGCACAATGAAGAGCCCAATCATGTCTATTGCTGGGTTGTTGGAAGAATTAAATGAGAAAACCATCCTAGGTGCCTACCAAAGGCATTTTCCCTCTCTTTTTGTCTTACTTTTCTTTCCTTATCCCTTTCGTTTCATTTATTTAAGAAAAATTTACTGGGTTTTTGAGAGACAAGACTGTGGAGAAAGAGAGGGACCAAGTCCAGGCACCAGGTTGCATCTCTGTCCTTCAGGAAGTGGGGAGCCCTGAAGGTTTCCGAGCAGGGGTGACACCCTCGGTCACCCCTGTGCTTCCGGACCCTGTCTGGGTAGCGCCCCGCTGCCCACCCGGGGGCCTGGAAGTGGGGCAGCAAACCAGGCACAGCGGGGAAGCCTCTCCAGCCCCTCTGCCCCCCTCTCCCACCCTGTGACATTCTTTCTCTCCCTTGCTCTCTCTTCCCCTCTCCCTCCATCCTTCTCCCCCTCGGCTCCCCCTGCGGCTTCCCAGCTGCCAGCAGATGACATCTCCTTTCATGTTTGGGGCTGAGCTCGGCTTTGAATGTTCGTTTGATTCCGTTAAGATAATAGCTGGTTCGCTGTCAGATGCAGACTGATCAGTTAAAACCTTAATCACTGCCTGTCTCCTCACGCGGCACTTATTTTTTAAGAGATTAATCCCCTCAGCCCCGCTCCAGCTCACACCGGGCTTGGGGAGAGAGAGCCGAGGTTTGTGTTGCCCTTGTTATTGTTATTGTTGTGATTGTCATCCTCGCTGTGCGGCACTTCAACTCTTCCCTCTGTTCTTTCAGCTGTCCCCCATTGGTTTCCCAGTCCTCCTCCAGCTCACTCACGTTCCCTCTCTCTCTCACACACACACACACGCACGCACGCACACGCACGCTTGGCTGTGGCTCTGTAGACACAGCGCACCCAGGAGCCCCAGTGTGCCCCCTCTGCCCCCACGTGCACCCCTGGACGTGGGCCACACAGTGAAGGGACAGGCCGAGGTCCAGGTGGATGGAGGCCAGGACGGTCGGCGGGCCCAGCTCTGTGCCCCGGGCAGAGTCGGGAGCCGGGCAGACTTGCCCCACTCCTCTCTCAGATACTCACATGCTTCGGGGCCCCGAAGAGGAGCCTCAGTTTCCTCATCTGTAAAGCGGGCCTGGGAAAACACACTTCAGGCAGGCTATGAGCTTGGAATACAAGAACAAATGTGGGGTCCCCACCTCGGGCCCGCAGGGAGGGTGGGCGCAGTGTTACTCTGCTCCTTGTTCCCACCTCCCAGGACCCACAGAAGGATCCTGCCCGGAGGCTGCCGGTCGCCTGCCTGCAGATGACGCGTCCTCATAGGCCTTTCTGCGGACGCTCCTCACTGGGCTGCTCCTGTGTCGGCAGACACCCCTTACCCAGGCCTGTGGACCCGGACTCTGGTGGACACTGGCCTCTGTGGGAACTGGCCTTCACAGTTGGTCCAGAATTGTACGGAGGGAAGAAAGCCAGAGAACATGCATGGAGAGGCTGAGGCTCAGGGAGGGGAGCCCTGGCCTGGGTCTCTGCCGCATGGTAGCAGGGCTGGGACTAGAATCCAGTCCCGCCTGTGCGCTCATCAGCCCCCCAACCAAGCAACACTTACGAGGCTCGTACTACGGACCTGGGTGGTACCCAGGGTGGCTCAGACCCTTTCCTGTCCCGGCTTGTGCTGTAGGCACAGGAAGGCTTTCTGGAGCGGGTGGCGTCGTAGGGTTTGGGATAGCAGGGCTGCTCGGCCGGGGAGTGAGGGCCGCAGCCCGGTCCTGGCATGGCTCCGGTGCTCAAGAGAAGGTCTCGCCCAGGACGGGCGCTGTCTGCAGCCTCCACATGCTTGGAGGTCACACAGCAAAGCACAGGGTGGCGCCTGCAGGTGCCGAGATTCGTGTCAGGTGGAAGGAAGGATTTCTGGCCCTGATGCGTGGGAACAGGTGACCCGTGAAGTGGCATCTCCATCATCAGTTCCACCCTCCCTTCTGCTCTGTGAGGTGTGAGCAGTGTGGGTGCTGGAGCCTGCTGCCGAGGCTCGAATTGCTCACCAGCTGGGTACTTGGATGGGTCGCTCAGCCTCTCTGGGACTCAGTTTCCCCCTCTAAAATGAGAATAATGATAGAGCTTTAGCACGTAGTGCCTGGCACATAGTGATCGCCACACAGGCGTCAGTCATGACTGTTTGGTTCAGACGCGTTGGACGCCTAAATGTGCCAGGCTCCGAACCAGGCGCTGAGGGCACAGAGTTGAGGGAGACGTAGCCCCTCCGTGCCAGGGTGAGCCTGGCCTGGTGGAGAGGCAGGGAGAGAGCCCAGCCTCGGGGCGGGGAGGGCAGGGGTGCAGCCTCCCGGAAGAAGTCACCTCCGAGCCCCTACGAGGGCGGGGGGCGGGGCTTTGTTTTGCTCACTGCCGTATCCCCAGTGCCTGGATGGAGGCCTGGCGCGGAGCAGCCGTCAGTCTTTGCCGAATGAACACGTGAAGAGCCGGCCACGCCAGGTCCTAAAAGAGGAACAGGATGACAAACATCCCTTCCCTGGGTCTGTCTTCTCATCTGAGGAATGAGCACTTGGACTTGGGGTCCAAGAGCCCTTCTGGCTATTCTAGGAATCTGTGCCAACTGACAGGGGCCGGGGTGCAGAAGAAGATAATGAGCGTAGGGGAGTGGGGGTGGGGGCGGGGAGGGGAGGAGGAGGAGGAGGGGGTGGGGTTTCATGGCAACTGGTGGGGGTGGGGGTGGAGGAGGGGGGCACGTGGGGGGGTGGGTTCCATTCCTGCTTATACACAGGGGGCTGGGAAGGGTGGAGGGGCCTGAAACGTCCTCCCCAGTTGCTACACCAGCAGGAGGTGGCCCAGGGTTAATGGTATGACATCCCTGGCCCGATGGGCTTCTGATGCCTTTTCTAATTTGGTGAGCGCTGCAGATTAGAAGGCAGGGAGAAAGAGAGTTTTCCTCTCACAGGTTATTATCCTGCCAACTCCCCGGGTGCCCAAGGGAGGGAGTCAGCGTGTTCCAGGAGAAAAGGAAGCAGGGCCTGGCATTCTGGATCGAGTGCCCCTGGGGAGCGGGGAGGGAGGCAGGGCTGGTGCAAATAAAATTGATGCTATTAATGGATCTGGTGCTGGTTGAAATGGGAGCAGCCGTGTCTCAGCAGCAGCGGCAGCCCCGGTGGGGGGAGGGGCTTCCTGGAAGTGGGACTCGCACATGCTGAGAGTCCTTGCCGGGGAGGGACCCCCGGTTTCCCTTTTCCTGAAGAAGGGAGACAGCCTCACCTTGCTGGGTCACAAGGCCCTCTGCCCCCGCTCTACACCTCCTTAGTCTAGCTCCACGGCCCCGAGGTCTGGGCCGTGGCAGTCCCAGCTCCTCAGGGAAAGGCCAGTGCCTCTGGGCCGCAGGTCACATGGATCCCTTCCAGAGAATTCTGTCACACGCTGGCCCTCTTATCAGCTCACACTGGAGAATAAGAAAGAAGGGGAGACAGGCTAGGGGTTGGCTATTCTGGTCTCAGAAAGGGGCCCTCGGGCAGCCCTCCTGGCCAGAAAGAACATACACCAAGGCCTGCCTCTGATGGCCAAAGCCCCCTCACTAGTCCTTCCTCGTTAGGCTCAGGCTGAGTGGTGTCAGGGAGGGGCACCAGCCAGGAGGCCCGGAATGCTGCATTCTGGTCCTGCCCTGACCTGCAAACTAGCTGGGTGACCCCAGGCCAAGAACCACATCTCCCCGGGCTTCGGTTTCCTCAACATGCCTGCTGAGAGGCTGTGACTTAGGGTGAAAGGTGCCTGTCCCTGAGGTCACACACGTTAGCTCCTCCGAGGGCCTTCCCTACCCAGCCACAGCTGGTACTGGACGCAGAGGACAGGCGAGAGGAGAAGGGGTTGGGGTGAGGCTGCTGTGGGAGGGACCTGGTGGGGCAGGAGTCTTGGCCCATGCTGCAGCCCCTGGGATGCTGGCCCGCCCCCTGGGGAGGAGGGCCTGTCAGGGTCTGGTGGGCAGCCATGAGGGTGTGGCCAGGGGTAGTCTTGTGGGGAGTTCTTTCCAGACCAGTGGGGTACCTAATTATTAGACACATTGACTAAACCATTTAACATTTTTTATTTATTAATTTTAGAGAGAGAGGAGAAGAGAGCAAAAGAGTGAGAGTGAGAGAGAGAAGCATTGATTTGTTGTTTCACTTGTTCATTGGTTGGTTCTTCTAGGTGCCCTGACCAGGGATTGAACCTGCAACCTCGGCGTATCAGGATGACGCTCTAACCAACTGAGCTACCTCGTCAGGGCCTTGAGTGACCATTTTTTTAACATGACCCTGTATGATAAAATTATTGTCTTAATAATAAATAATAAATAACAAATAAATAATTATAATGTTCAAAAAAGACTGTGAAACTGTTCTTTAACCTTATACAATTATACCAGTAAATAAATAATAAATAAAAGGAATATTATAGTACAGAAAAGACTAAAGTAATTAATACTTTTAAATTGTGCTAATTTTTTTGGAGGGAAGAGGGAAAGTAAACACGTGAAGAAAGCTCCCCCAGAAGTGGACTCTGTAAGTTTCAGAGGGTGATTTGCATAGAGAATGACAGGACTGAAGGTCCTTGACTCTGTTACTTTGTCTTTGCAGTCACTGTGCGTCCTCGTTGTCCTTTTTATTTCTGAATCTCCTGTTTGAACACAGGAATGCACAGAACTGCAGGAGCTGATGCACAACCTGTGACCCAAGCCAGCTCTCACCACTCTGACTCGTTACAAACTTACTTCGAAATGAAGTGTAGCGGGTTCTGTGTACTCCTGGCTGACTATAAACATGAGATTTCTTGGAATGAACTACAATATAGTATCCAATCTTTATGAGAGGATAAGTAACAGAAATTAAGTCACTTGAAATTCATGTATATATTATTGCAACTCAAGAGTAACCACAGTAATTGCTTAGAATATAGCACCATGGTTGTTTTTGGGGGGGGGTTGGGTGGGGGGAGGAGTATTTTTATCACCGACACACAATTTCTGGTGCAGGGTGATAAGAAAGCAGATCAAGTTCAGTCAGTTTTATATTGTTTTAAAGTCCTGTGCAGACCACGAACCCAGGTGTACCCAATGCAGACTGCTCCCACTGCCACCTGCCCACACCCCGGTTCTTCACTGCGGTTTGCACATCCACAGCCCAATATTTCAAAAACCTCTGATCCAAACCCTTCCCAGTCCAGGCACATTAAGAAAACAGGCAAACAGCAATACTCTTTTTTTTTTTTTTAAAGATTTTTATTTATTTATCTTTAGAGGGGAAGGGAAGGAGAGAGGGAGAGAAACATCACTGTATGGTTGCCTTTCGTGCATCCCCTGCAGGGAACCGGCCTGCAACCCAGGTATGTGCCCTGACTGGGAATCGAACCTCGACCCTCTGGTTCGCAGGCCTGTGCTCAATCCACTGAGCTACACCAGCCAGGGCCAAACAGCACTACTCTTGAATCACCGTCAGCAAGCACTGTTGTTGTTATTTGGTGAATGTAAAGAACCTGGCACATTTTGAATAGTACCCGTCACATGGTGTAAGCATTGTGTTTACTGCTTCACACACATTAACTTATTTGGTGCTCTATTTTGGGAGGTAGGTTTAACTAAGGCCATTTTATAGATGAGGAAACTGAAGCTTAGAGGGGCTGCATAATCCAGTTCGCGGAGCTGGATTCAAACTCCAAAACCGATACTTTTAACCTCTACATGACGGACATATAGAGTTGTGTGGGGATTAAATGAAATGGTGCCCAGAAGTGATTAACAGATAGTCTAGTGCATAATAAATATGATAATGATAACAATAAAGAATATCATCATTCTGAATTGTAGTAATGACTATACGGTGCTTTATATTCCTGGCACAAAGTAGGTGGCTAAGAAGAATGACACCACAAGGCCTTATGTGACTGCACACCCAGTGAGTAGAGCGGGTAATGCTGCAGACATTCAGAGGCTGGGGGTTATTTTGAAGTGGCCAAGGGGTCAGCAAGGACTTCCTAGAGGGGGGTGGCTTCACGTAGGCCCCACAGCAGGCTGCCTTCAGGAGCACACCTTCCCTGCTCCCACTCCTTCATGCAGGTAGAGCCTGCTCTGTCCGGGTGACTGACCAGGGCAGAGCTGCTGGTGCAGGAGGACCCCAGGCCCGAATCTCTGCCTTCCCTCTGCGACCTGGCCTCCTGACTGCTCCAAGGCCACCTGTCTCCAGGCGGAGTCCTGCTTCCTGCTAACCCTGCCCTGCCTCTGCCCTGCCCCGTGTGCTCATTTGCAGACACCAAAGAATCCCTCCCCTGTCTTCCAGCCCTATGCAGATAGGAAGGGCTTTGTTTCTATTTGTTTTATTTATCAAACACTTATTGAGTACTTACGACCTGTCAGACTTGTTGTAAACACTTTTGAACATTAGCTCACTTTATCCTCATCATAAGCCTACGAGGTTGTCACTATCATTACCTCCGTTCGACAGGTGGGGATACCTAGGCACAGACGTTTGTTTACTTGGTTAGAAATGGCAGCTGAGGTTCAAACACAGGCAGTCTGGCTGCACACTGCATGTCCTGAACACCACGCTGAGCTTTGAAAGCAGGGGTCATCTCTTGGTCATCTCTGTGGCCCCTGCAAACCCAGCCCTAGTGTCCTTCTGGTAGAGTGTCAGGTAATATGAAAATTTACTTTAATGAATTGCCCTGGACTCACCTGCCAGACACCTGGCTCCTGGCACTATGAAGGCCCAATTCGAACCAGGGCTCCTCACCAAGGAGGTTTGTCTCCCTCCTCCCTGGGGACGTTTCACAATTTCTGGAAGCAGTTTTGGTTCACACGACTGGGAAGAAAGGTGTGTAGGTTGTACCAGCATCTGGTGGGTAGAAGCCAGGGATGCCCCCGAACATCCAGTAACACATAGAACAACCGCAACAAAGACCCGAGAGGCCCATCTTGGAGAAACCCCGCTCTGGAAGCCCAGCTCCGCCACGAGAGAACACCTTCCTTCTCTGAGGCCTTAAGAAGTAGTGAGAGGCCAGGAAGGCTAGCCTGGCTCCCCCCAGGGGCCCCGCCTCCCTAGCCCCAAACACCCATCATCAGCTGCCTAGGGAAGGGACCACAGATTCCCAAAGGCACTGGGCTGCAGTGCGTCCACTGGATGAGAAAGCAGGTTAGGGCTTTGGGGAACCAACTTCTAGCATTTCTGGCTGGCTCTGTCTCTTGCCAGATACATGACAGAGGCTATGTGTGTGACCTAACCCCCTAGTCTTCTCTCTGAAGTACCATGTAATAATTCCGACTTCACAGGCTTTGGTGAGGGTCAACTGAGATAACGACACAGAGCTAATTGCTGTTGTAACTATTATGTGTTGGGAAATGTGAGACTTGCGGTGAGTCACGCAGGCCTGCCTGTTCCCACTTCCTCTGTGCGGAGAGGTTGATTGCATTGGTGGGGTGAGAGGACAGGTCTTGCTCCTCCGAACTCCAACCTCCCTCTGAGGGAAAGGGAGGGGGAATGAGGAGTCCCCTCGCCCGCCCCCTCGGAGTCCCAGATCCGCAGGTCTCTGGGAGCAATGGGCAGAAGAAGGAAGGGTTGAGGAGGTGCCCAGGGGGAGATGCAGGCCCAGCTGCCTGCAGACCAGGCTCTGTCCCATCGGGCCTGGAAGCCACTTCCCCAGACAGTAGCAATTATCGCAATCAAACAGTTGACACCAATTACGCACCAGGCAGAGAGGCAGCGGCTGCGGGGACGTCTCGGCTTTGCATATCTTAATGTGGACTGACAGATGCTGAACCGTGGGGGCACCGGCCTTGCCAGCTCTCAGCTGTTCTGTGGCACCAATTTTCAGAAGCCAAATTACTGCCACGGCCTGCCCATTTGCAGGGTGGATCTGCGTCCCTGGAGACTGTTGGCATCGCCTTCCCTGGAGGGCCAAAGGCGCGCTGGGTCCTGCACACAATGTCCTTTGGGCCCGCAGGCCCCACTCCAGAAAGCCCTGGTGCACTGCCCAGAAGGCGCGCAGGCTCCTTCTGATGTGCCCCGCGTGCCAGGTCTCACTCTTTGGCCCACAGAAGCACCCTGAGAGACTGCGGGTGCAGAAAGAGAAAGGAATCCAGTTCCAGGCATGTCTTTCAAGACTGACCTGCCTGAAAGTCAGGGAGGGCTGCGGTGGGTGGGGTCCCCTCCGGAGCAGGTAGACCGGCCGTCTGGCCCGCCAGCCTCTTGGTCGCAGGAGAGGAGGCAGACCACTCTACGAGAGCCCCTTCCCAGATGAAGAGTTCCCCTGGGGTGTCTGCCTCTCTGTCTGTCTCCTGCCTCTCCCTGCACCCCCCCCCCCACACCAACCTCACTCCCTCTGGACTGCCAGCCCGTTTGCATCTCTTAGACATACTGCAGCCTACTTTCCAATCTTGTGAAAAAAGAAGCCCTTTTAGAAAACCGACCACCCCAACCACCCCACTGTCTGAATGGGAAACCGGAGCCAGCAGGGGCGGGGGCTCCCAGGAGAGCTGGGAGGGGGGCTGCGACTCCATTGACCAGACCTCGACTGGGCAGTTACTGGGCACTGTGCTCCGGCTGCCAGTGCTCCGATCCAGTCGTGAGGACGGAGCAGTGCCGAGGGCACTGTGCGACCTAGAAGGCAGGGCCTAGGGACTCGCTTTGTCCCCACCATCCTCCTCGCCTGGGCATCTCGGCTGAAAGCGCGGTTATCTGTGTGGATAACCGGAGCCAGTCTGGCTCTTCCGAGTCCTGGCTCAGGTCCCGCCGTGCAGGACTCCGGGTTCCAGGCCTACTTCTGTGCGAGGCCGGGGTCATCAATGCTGGAGCATTAGGGGTTCGCTTTGAGGACAAGGGAGCCAGCACTGAGCGGAGCGTTGCAGGTGTCCCCTTCAGCCCCCGATGCCACGAGCACATTCTCGTTTCCACGAGCAGCCACGAATGGCCGCATTAGTCACCACCCCCTCCACGTGCGGCGCCCGCCCAGGGGGCCGAGGCAGACCGGAGGCCTGGGTGCCAAGAGGAAGCGGGTTAGATTCTGCCGTGCGCCAGGGCGGAGAGGCGGCTGGGTGCCTTTGCTGGACCGCGGGACACCTCGGGGCCACAGCCTGCCTCCAGGGACACCCTGCGGAAGGCGCCGCATCGTGCCTCGCTTGGTGCCCTGCGCGCCCCCCAGGCCTCTCGGACTTGAAAGACAATGTGCTCCGATTCCCTGGTCCTCTGGGTGGGCGGGCGACGCCCCTGGCGCGGAGGAGAATGTGTATCTGTAGATGGTGTCAGCAAGTGCATGGGCCATAAAAGGCCGGAGCGGGCTTCCTGGGGATTAAGGATCAGACACAGGGAGCCCTGTTCTCTCCTTCTCCGCCCTCTTCCCCAGCCCGGGAACAAGAAAAAGAAAAATCTGTTGGAAATGCACTTTCCCCCTGCCACCCCCCCCTTCTCCTTCTGCCTCCACCGACTTAAAAGAAAAATAAAATACATTCCAGGGACCAGGACGGCTGCAGAGCAAACTCAAACCAGAAAATGCTTAAAGATGTTTTAATGACTTAAACACAGGGGCCGGTTTGTGTCTAAAAGTTTCCACATTAAAAAAAAAAAAGCAAATTCAATATTAAATATCCTTCCACCGCCTCCTGGACCCTCCGCTGGCCCCGCGCCGCCCCTCCCGGTTCCTCCGGCCTTCTGGGCGGCTCCCCGCCCCGTTTTCCTCTGCACCTCGGCTTTCAGCTGCGGGCTATTAGCACCCAGTGTGAACAGAGACCAGGCCCCTCCATAAAGTTTATATTCACATTCCAAAAAAACGAAAAAACAAGGAAAAGGGAGAAAAACAACACCCTGGGTACAGGCCCAAACGCCCCTGCACGCAGAGCTTCCCCTCCCCCAAGCTCAGGGCCAGAGGAACTGTTAACTAGCAGCTGACAGATTTTTACAGCGCGAATTAGACCCTCATTTGGCTCAGGATTAGCCCAAATCTTCCATCTCATTACTGCTCTGCCTTGCTGGAGCCCCCTTTCTCGGAGCTGGGGTGTTGTGGGTATGTCTTTGGGGTCCTGGCCAGAATTCTCACTCTCTGAGCTGGGGTGGGATGGAGCAAGGAGACAGCGTGGATACCGGCCACTGGTCAGACCCGGGGCCCTGGACGGGGCTGGGGTGGCCAGCCAGAAGTCTACCTGAATTTCTTGCCACATTCATTAGGTGGAGAGAACAGGATGCCTGCCTCCATGATGGAGAGGGGGCTTGTGGTGGAAAGGCAGGTGCTGGCTTACAGATTGGTCTTCTCCTTATTATCCCAAGGGATCACACGCTTTGTGAATAACAATGATTGTCATATTTACTGATCACATATTAAATGCCAAGCTCTATATTGAGCCCTTTTGCACTTAATCCTCACAGTAAATCCTCAGTGTGGACACTGTTGTTATATCCCTGTCTTCAGACGAGCGTATTGAAGCTTAGAGAGGGCAAGACATTTTCCCAAGGACACAAGCGGTAAGTGGAAGAGCTGAGATTCACACTCAGGCATGAGTGACTCTAGAGCTCTGAGCCTTCAGGTCAAAGGCCTCTGGTGCCAAAATCACAGACGGTGACTCCTGTGCTAACTTCCACACCTAAGCTCTTGGTCCTCATTTCACCTACTAACTGACATCAGGAACTTGAAGCCCGAATTCCCGCTGGTAGAGTTCTGACCATCTGCTGTTCTCTCTGTCGTGAGATCGAGAGCTATTAGAAGAGGACCCTGGTGGAGTGACTGACTGGCTTCTCTCTGGCTCTTCTTCCTCGACCCAGTGAGGCACAGTCCTGGGTGTCATTTCCCATAAGGCAGCTAGGGTTCTGCCGAGAGGACTGGGGGGAGAGGGGGCATCACGTCATTAAACTGGAGAAGAGCTGGGGGAGCTGGAGGCCTCGGCAGCTGCCCAGATGTTTAGCCCCTGGGAGCTTGGCTCTACAGAGGACACTCCAACTGCTCACACCCTCTTCTCTGAGTGCAAGGCGGCGTGGGGCGGGTGTGGGGCGGGTGTGGGGCGGGTGTGGGGCGGGTGTGGGGCGGAGTGTCGGGGTCTGGACATGAAGGGCAAGGGGAGGCGGCCTCGCCTTATCAGCTCCCGGGTGCGCTTTTGGAACAGGCTGCTCCACGGTGCGGCTGGCCATTCAAGGGTTGGCTGCAGCAGGAAAGTGTCTGGGAATTCTGGAGCCACTTGAAATCCTTTTTTTTTAGTGGAAATTTGAAGGAATTTTGAAGCATATGTAATACTTACACTTTAAGTGCCCTTTCCAAAGTTAAACCACGTTGTCAGTTTAGGAATGTAAAAATGGTTTATGTGTAACTTGTTTTGCTCATAAAATCTTTGTTTGGGTGTATTTGGAAACGTGAGGCCAGGGAAAGGGACGTTGAAACTTGAGGGAAAGCCTCCACCCACCGACTTAGAGGGAGAGAAAAAGTGCAAGGCGCTTGATAAACTTGTTTGTCTCTGTGTGTGGTTGGTTCGGCCCACGCGTGGTTCTGGAGGTTGGGTGTCAGAGGCCGCCCCCCGCACCCCACAGAGAGGAGCTACCAGTGGAACAGGGCGGGAAGAGGGGTGAACAGCGGAGAGCCAGGGAATCTGGAGCTAAGTTTTCCGAGGGATTCTGCGGGGGGAGAAGTGCGGCTTTGTGCAAAGGGTAGGCCGTTTTCCTCACAGCAGTCACCGCATTCCCAGCTGAGAATGAAATTTCAATGTCTTCCTATTAGTCTTCTCTCCAACTTCTAGTCTTTCTTCTAGTTTTCCCCTCCGGCTCCTCCCTCTTCTTGTCTTTTTGCTACCTTTTGACTCCCAGTCTCCCCGCCCCCCCTCCACCGGAGCAGCGAGTCTCCCTGAAGTTCTCCAAGGGCTCCTAAACTCGGTTCACTTCCACCAGCCCTTGTTGCACCCTCCTGGAACACAGACAGGAATTAGACCCTTGGGTACCAGATGCAGGATGTGCCGGAAGAGGGTAACTGCTATTCACTGAGCACTTCCTATGTGCTGAGCACTGTATTAAGTGACATATGTATTATATTCACACAGTTAATCTTCATAACAATCCCAAGAGGTGAGGGCTATTAAACCCATTTTACTGATGGGAAAACTGAGGCATAGATTGATTAAGTCATTTACCCGAGGTCAATTGGGATTGGACCCCAGGTATTCTGGGTCTTAAGTTTATGGCCTTAAGCATCCCAGTATTCCAAGGCCAGAAGTGTACCTAGGATGTTAGGTGAGTACTGCGGAGGGCACTGTCCCTGGCCTTGGGCATCTAGGAAGGCCTCCTTGAGGAAATGACCTCTGAGTGGCTGCAGAGGCAAAAAAAAAAAAAAAAAGAAAGAAAGAAAGAAAGAAAGAAAGAAAAAGAACATTCTTGGCTGAAAGGACGGCAGAGAGAGGTATCACAGGGTAAACCTCACCACTGCATGCCAAGAGATAAAAGTTCTCTGGAATTTCTAGAATGTAAATAAAGTGTGAGGTCAGAGGAGGCAGGAGAGGAGGCTGGAGAGACAGGTTGGAAAAGGGCCAGACCACAGAGAGCTTGTTTCTTGCTTGGAGTGACTAGTAGGCGAGGAAGAGCCATTGGAGGGTTTGGGCCAGAGAATGATACAAGAAATGGTGTGCTCTTGGTAGAATTCTGTGTGAGTGTGTGTGTGTGTGTGTGTGTAAAGGGCGGGGCACAGTGGAGAAATGACTGGATATCGGTGGGACTGAGCAGGGGTGGGAACGCCAGTTGGGAGCTGAATAGTGGACCTGATAGTCTGCCCGATGTTGGAAATGGGGAGATGATTGGATATAGAGGAAAAAAGATATTTTTAAATTTTACTTTTACTTTGGATATCTATCGGTAGCCTGCCTTATTCCATGAGAGGTTTTCAGCTAGATCTCTGACTTACTAAATGCTTCCCAGAATGTTTCCTTATTTTTTCCCTATGAAGTGGAACCACTGGGCAACTTGGACCAGTTCACATTACTCAGTTTCCTTTCTGAAAACTGGCACGTTTATTATGGCCCGTGACTGTGCGAGCTGGTTTGCTGGGGTCGGTCCTGAGTTCACCTGTTACATAGTTTTTAGCAGCACTCCCTGTCACTCTGTAAAGTGTCCTGGATTAAACAATGAATTATGTGGCCACCCTAGTTAAACCTCATATATGAAAAACAATTGCAATAAAGTGTTAAATCTTGATGGTGCTACATTATATAAAGTACATTAAAATGATCTTACTTGCTCTAAGAGAAAACCTTGAGTAGACAGGATAAAGGTAATTATTGCCACTCCTTTGTCTCTCTTCCCTATCCTTTTTGCTTAACACATGAAGAGAAGGAGGTTCAAGAAAACTGAAGGACTGGCTGAAGGCGCCCATGTAGAAGGAGGAGTTGGAGCTGACTCTTCCAGGGTCTCGTTCAGTAGCCTTCCTCCGCAGTAGTCTCCATTACTCTGCCGCCAGAGACTGAAGATGGCCACACCCTCTTTGCTGCTCCTCCCATGGGTGGGTGGAGTCTAATCTCTCTCCTTGAATTTAGTTGGTAGCAGTTATTTGCATAACCAATAGAATGCGAGAGAAGGGACATTCTGGGACTTCTGAGGCTAGGTTATGAGAAGCCTTGTGTGGCTTCTGATTTTGACCAGCCGAGTTCAGGTGTCCAGAAGGCAGTCCAAGTTTGTTGGAGCTGAGTGACGATTTACAGTACAGCTGGACACCTAGTTTCTAAGCATTAACTTACTTGTGATAGTCCCAGTCTTGGTTTAGAGCAGCGATTTTCAACCAGTGTGCCACAAGAATTTTTAAAACATGCAATGCTTGACTATTTAGTCAGTGGCACTGACCTCTTTTCCCTTAGATTGTCGAGTTAAAAAAATGACAACAGCCAACACAGCAATAGCTGTCTGTTGTAAATGAGTCAAAATTACACCAATTTTTTGTTAGATCAGCAAAATAATGTATTTCTTGGTGTGCCACAGAATGTTAGTAATTAGCTCTGTGTACCATGAGCTAATTTAAAAGCGCTGGTTTAGAGCAGATTCTGTAGCTGGCAGGGCTGTCTTTAGCTCAGGCAGCACGCCTTTCCCCTCTCTCCTTTTCGGTGCCCACTTGTGGTCTTCTGCTTTCCCTAGGTATGTGGGTTTATGTCTTATGTTTCAATGTGGAATGGGAATTTTGTTTCTGAATGTATTTATTATCTGTTGCTGTGTTACAAATTACCTCAAAACTTAGCAGTTTAAAACAACTAGTAGTTATCATATATATCACAGCTTGTATGGGTTGAGAATTTGGGTGGCTCAACTGGCTCGTTCTGGTCGAAGGTGTCTCCTGAGGTTGCAGTCGAACGTTGGCTGGGCACGTTGGCTGGGCTGCCGCCCTCTGAAGGCTTGCCTGGGGCTGCAGAACCCACTTCCCGGAGGGCTCCCTCAGGTGGCTGCTGGCGGGAGGCCTCAGTTCCTTCCATGTGGGCCGCTGCATTGGCTTGTGTTTTTTGTACTCATGACATGGTGGTTGGCTTCCTCCAGAGATAGTGATGAGAGAGAGAGAGGAGGAGGGGGAGGAGGAGGAGGAAGAAAAGGAAGAGGAAGTTATAGTGCCTCTTATAACTTAGTATCAGAAGTCATATACTGTCACATCGACACATTCTACTTATTAGAAGCAAGTAACTAAGCCCAATCTACACACAAGGGGAGGGGAATTAAGTTTCACCTTTTGAAGGGAGCACATATTTTAACTGGACCACTTCTTTTTTCTTCCAAGAATTGCAGAGAGGGAATCAGTTGTATTTCAGGGGGTTGAGGGTGGGGTGGGCAGGAGACCTAATTCCTGAATTCATGCTGAATCTACTTAGTGCACCTGGTCCTGTTTGTGTAGACAGTTATATGGCAGAATGTTACAGTGGAAAGGGGCCTTGGAGGACTCTCCAGAGGCTACAAACTGGTGATTCTTGGGCCGAATTTGTCTAGCTGATCTTATTTTGGTAGGTGGAATTTTGATTTTCAAAAATTGAATGCCTTTAGTTGGACACGTACCTTCCAGCTGGCCTACTGTTCCTCATTGTCTCCTATAAGCTGATGCTCTCATCTGGGTAGCCCACTGGCCCCTAGAGTTTTCTGAGTCTTCAAACCCCTGGTTCTTACCCATCCCTCTCTTTTCAGATGAGGAAACTAAGGACCAGAAAGAAGTTGTCCAAAGCCAAAGTTGAGTGGTTGACAGAATGAGGTTCTGACCCCAGGTTTCTTGACTCCTCGTTCAAAGTTCCTGCCACTTCCCCTCTTGCCCTTGGCATGTTTCATCAAAAGTGGCCTTGCAGCCTTCCCTTTGTCCTGGGGAGTGTGCCCTCAGCCCCCGCTCCCCGTCCATGCCCTGCACCCCCATCCCTTGTTAGATAGGAGGGGGAAAGGTGTTTCTTTTATCCACATATAAAGATCTGAATGGTGGAAAAAGTTTTAGGTTTCACAGCCCTAGAGAAAAAGAGAATCAGGCATGAGTGTGGGGAACACGGGGAAGCAGTGTGGTGTGAGAGGGAGGCCCTGGGGGGCTTTTCAGTAGGTTAATAACAGGAGCTGTTGCCAAATTGAAATTTGAAAAAGGAAGGCTTTGCCTTCCAAATGTGGAGAAGGGGGCGAATCCTGTCCTTTGATGAGTGGTTGGCATTCTAGCAAAATGAGACACTCTGCCCCAGCGGCTGCAGAGGACATTGGGCTGGGGAGGTGGGGTGGGCAGGGGCCTCTGGAGCCCCAGCGATGAGGTTAAGATGCAGAACTTTGAGGCATTGGTGCATTAGCAAGGAAATGGCAGTCACTCTGGCAGCTCTTGATTAAACAACGTGCAACAGATACAATGGACAGAGGAACCTGTCTCAGTCTGGATTACTCACCAACCCCTAGCCTCTCCAGAGACCTGTCCTCTCTCTGTGGCTTCCCGAGTCCTCTCTGAGCAGTTCTCAGCTCCATTCTCTCCCCTTTTCACTCTCTCTTCTGGATTCTGAACTGCATGTCTGTGGCCCTTAGAAGCTGCAGCTTGTCCCACTTCTGCCTGGGTGGTGCTGGCCCGGCTGCCCATGGGGACTCTGTCCTCCCCACCTCTCCCTTCCTAGTGTTCTCCATCTCCAGGTGTGTGGAATGAACAGGCTACCTGATGTTTGGCCATTTCAGGGAGGGCCGGTCTCCCTGGGTCTCCTGACAGAGGGGTGCTCAGCTTGGTCCCCCAGGAGCTCCTGGCTGTGCTAAATGTTCAACCACTTCCAGCCTTCCAGAGATGCCTTTCCTTTGGTCTCGTAAAGTCATAGATGTTTATACCTGTAGAGGTCTCAGAGCTAGGGGCTGGCCGGCGCAAGCATAAAACAGGCGTTGCTCCTCCCAGTTACAACCACCGTAGCTTCTGCCCTCAAGTCTTCCAAATGTTGAGTGAAAAGCCAGACATGATTTGGTGGAGTGATTTTTATGAAAGCGAAGACAGGCCCAGGAGGCTGGGCAAAGCTCTTGAAACCTAACTCAAAAGATACAGTTGCATTTTATCCAATTTTGTCCTTTCTTTGGGAAAAATTACTTTTTTAATACATACTGAGCAAAGTCCTAGGCTTTGAGGATTTAGAGGGAAAGGGGATGTAGACCATTCTTCAAATTGCTGAGCTTGGTAGTGAAGACTAATGATATTAATTATTATAAGAGCTTATTAGAGCTGTTATAGAGCACTTAATGTATATCACAATATAGTCATATGCATAATAATGTCATATATGTGTATATAAATTATATATAATTTAATTCTCACAACAATCCTATAAAGGTCACTATTACTATCTCTCATTAAATACTGAGAAAATAGGACACAGAGAGGTTTAGTAATTTGCTCAAGATCACAAAGCAAGTCAGTGTGGTACAGCAGGTTGTTTGGCTCTAGCTCCAGAATCAGTGCTCTTAAAAATGAAGTCACAGTTCAAGGTAGTCTTCACGGTCAGGGATGGGGAGTGTGGTTACTATTAGATCTGAAGGCGATGTTGAAGATAATGCAGACCAACGTTTCAGCTGGGAAACTGAGGCTCTGGGAAGTTGGGTGGCTTCCCGAGGTTACAATTACTAAGTGGGTGTTGAAGTCACACCGCCCATTCTGATGGATGTCTTTCCCTTCCTCCACCTCTGCCAGGAATCTGGGAAGGCTTCCTAATCTGGGCTAGAGGCACCCAGCAGGGGAAGGGCATTCCAGGAAGGGAGGCCCGGGGAGCAGAGATGGAGGCCCGGGGAGCAGAGATGGAGGCCCAAGGTTCCTGGCAGGTTCTGGAAACAGTAAGCAGGGGTGTGGCTGTAGCACGGGCAGTGTGGGGGCAGCGAAGGATCAGGGTGGAAAGGGGATGGGGCAGATTGGAAAGGACCTGGAATATTTTGCTAAGAAGATAGAGGGGGAGCCCTTTGTTAAGGGCACCGTGATGAAATGTACTTCATAAATTTTCTCTCTGGCCTTTGTGTGGAGGAGGGGAAGGAGGAGACATCTGCAGGACTGGCACAGGGAGGCTCCGGGAATGCCTCTGTGTCAACAGGACATTTATAAAGAAGAGCGTGTAACAAGGACCAAACGGGGAAATAGAAACTCCTCAGAGGTCAGACTCCTAATTTAAATGTCCAAAAAGAAAGTTAAAGGGAAGGAATTGTCAGGACAAGTTGAAAAACCTTGGACCGACGGGGTTTTACAAACAGGTAAGAATGAGAGTGAGAGCTCTTCAACCCGTGTTTTGTATTCAGCTTCACAGGGAGAAGAAAGACTCTCTGGACTGAGGACAGGGAGGCAAACACTGACCGGAGAGAGCGGCAGCCCGAGCAGGGCTCAGACTGCACCACGGTGCCTGGTTCTCCAGGCAGATTCGCATCCCCCCAGAGGCCCAGGGAAGCAGGCCCGCCGAGGCCGCCGAGGCCCCGGAGCAGGCGGGGAGGTCCGGCGGCTGCAGGCGGCTGTCCAGCTGTCCAGCACCGACTCAGCCGTGATTCCAGACTGGCTAACCGAGGGCGTCTCTGTGCCACTGTCCCTGGCTCCAGTCTTTAGTTTCCAAGAAACTTTAAAAAAAAGTTGTATATAATTTAATAAAAACAATACATGCAGAGAAGTCGAACAATTCTGAAAAGCTTACAACGCAACCCAGCAGGCTCCTGTTTCACTGTGTGCCTGCTCACTGGCTTCTCCCCAGATGCCATTCGCTCACTTCTCTGCTGTGTCCGTTAGCTTCTGAACACGTTCTGGTGCTTGCTTCCACGTTTTAAAATAATATGACTACCATGCTGTGTCTCGATCCGTTTATTTTAGGTTGTGTTGTAAACTTCCCCTGGTGAACACGCCCAGTCCATCTCCCTCCGGAGCCCACGAAAGACTACTTCTGAGCCTCCTCTGGGGACACAGGGACACATGACTTCCCACTGGTGAGTTGTAAGGGGAAGCGCTGGGTATCACTCCTGAGGTGGTAATGGCTCAGATGTGCCTCTCTGCTCTCTCTGCGCCCCCACAGATGGGACCGAGGGCTCCATGTGTTCCCGGGGTGTAGCTGCCGGGCATAGAGTCTCTGCCTGAGCCCCTGAGTGACCACAGGGAGCAGAATCCCTGGCCACCATGTGAGGAGTGTATCCTAAGACATCAACTTCTGTTATGTTATGTTATGCCATTTAGATTGTGGGGTCATTACTATAGAATAACTGAGTCCATCTCGACTAATATAAATCTTATTATGAGTTTAGTTTACTCTTAGTTCTCCAAATCATCCTAACTGCACCTCAAGTTTTGGTTAAATCCATCATCATTGTTTTGAATTTCACGGTTATGCTGAGATTGCTCACTGCTGAGCTAAATAACGCATGATTAATTCTCTTTAATTGTAAAAAAATTTATTTCTCTAAATTCAGTAATTATTGCATTTTAAAACATTTCGCTTCCTTTGATATTCTCAATTCTTCCCATCCTTCAATAATTTTCTACAAGACATACCCCATTATAATTTTTCACTCTATCGCACTGTTATCGAATTCATCAGCTCCACTTTTCCTCTTTCTCGAAGAGGGCTTTCTCGGAGCCTCCGAACTTCTGCTGTAATGTGGACTGAAGACTCCCTCAATCCACACAACAGTTCTTCCTTGTTTTCTGGATCCCGTGTCGTCTTCTTTTTCTTGGTTTAATTCCTCTTTCTGATGGAGCACATCCTCTAGCGGCTTTCTGCGAAAGGGTTGCTGGAGGATGTATTTTTGAGATTTTGTGTGTCTGAAGCTGTCTCTTACCATTCACATGTGTGGTTGGTAAATTGGCTGGCTCTGGAAGCCTTGGTTGATAATAACCATGGCAGACATTACATGCTGTGTCCAGTAAAATCTTGGGCACATAATTAGACTACACTTTCCAGCTTCCTGTACAGTCAAGTTTGTCCATGAGATCAAGTTCCCTTTCGTGGGAATTCAAATTCCAGACCTGGTCCGTTTGAATACTCCCAGGCACGCTGCTCCATGCTTTCTCCCCTTCTGGCCAAATGGATGGAGACAATGAAAATAAACTTCTAGGGCTTTGCAGAGCTATGAGGTGAAAAGGGCACCAGTTTCTGAACAATCACATGGAGAACTGCTCTGCCCTGAACAACCCACCCGGGAATGTTGTGTGAGCTAAAAATGAACACCTACTGTTTATGCCAGTAAAACTTTAGGGTCTACTTGTTATGACACCTAATCTTCTCTAACTAGTACAGAAAGTGATTGTAGGAGTGGGGTGATGTCATTAAAATGAAATGTGTCATTGGCTAGGGAAAAACAGATATAACGAGATGGAGAGCTAGAGGTACCTGTTTTGCTGGGACAGAAGCACTTGGTTAGATGGATACCAGAGACAATTTAGTGTCTTACTGAGATTGCACCCACAGTGGAAGAGGTCGGAAGGCAGACAGGGTTTGTTGTTGGGTGTTTACTTCGCTTCACCGGGAAAGGCGCGCTCCGGAGAGCACTGGGCTATCTGTAAGTGGTTATCAAGGGTGGGAGAAACAGTTTCCCCAACCTTACAGAGGAAGCGATAAGACTGAAGAGTCTCGGAGTCACGAAGACCAGACTTTGACGTCATTTCAGTTAAAAAAAAGAGACTTGTCTCTGCAGCAAGACACAGGTTAGGGATATTGTCTCCCTGATAAGCCCCTGATAAGCTCCCTGATAAGCCCCTGGTTTTATTTTAATTTTATTTTTTAGAGATTTTCTATTTATTACTTTCTTTTTTAAAAAGAGAGAAGAATAGGGACAGAGGGAGAGAAACACCAACTGGTTGTTCCACTTACTTACACACTCATTGACTGGCTCTTGTGTGTGCCCTGACTGGGGATGGAACCTGAATCTGCAACCTTGGTGCACCAAGATGATGCTCTAACCAACTAAGCTACACATGTAGCTTTATTAATTTGACACATAGAGATTGACATGAGGCCAAAGAAGCAGAAAACAAACAAACAAAGTTAACAGCCACAACTAGGAAATTTTGTATTTGGTTACTGGTACATGTAACCAATGGGCAGCAAATAGATCGGAAATCTATTTGAAGGAAGAAATTGAATTCCCAAGGAAACCACAACCATGGCCTGAAAAAATGAAAATGAAAACAGAAGACACTTTATTTTTGTTTTTTTAAATTTATTTAATTGTTGTTCAAGTATAGTTTTCTGTCTTTTACTCCCATCCCAGCCCGCCCCCCCAGTGCTCCCCACCTCCCTCCCATTTCCACCCCCCTTTAGTTTTTGCCCATGAGTCCTTTATACTTGTTCCTGTAAACCCTTCCCCCATTCCCCCCAAATTCCCTCCCCTCTCCCCTCTGGTCACTGTCAGCCTATTACAAAAAACACTTTAAAACACCTGGACTCACAAACTTCTAAGAGCAAGAAGTGGGCGATGGAAGCAGTGGGACCCCTCCCCCCAAAGGGGATCTTCCCAATGACCACTTCAGGTGTGGCCACAGGAGACAGTGGACAAGGGGCAGTTTCTTGAAGGGGCAGAGGTGGGACCATGGAAGACCAGGGGCAGCTCCTTTTGGAGACAGTCCTGTGTCCCGCATTGTAGATAGAGGCTGAGAGTCCCAGCAGAGTTCCATCACTGTTGGGGACCACCGACCGACTGCCTGTGTTTCCAAATCTTAAGTGCAATTAACCCTGCACACTGGGTGCGTGCAGGGTTGGAGGGAGCGGCACAGTGCCTAAGTGTGTGAGCCGAGAGAAAGTCCATCAGAGCTGATGGAAAGGACTGCATATCGCCTAGAGGACTGGCTATCAAGCAGAATCCTGAAGCAGATGGGGCTTTGCTTTGGCTTCCTTGGGAGGTGACTGAGTGTATTCTATGAGTGACAGAAAGGCCACACGTGCCATGCTGATCGTAGAAGAGACTGTTAGTTGGGCACCCAATCTGTTGTCTCTTCTTTCTGGGCACACAGATAAGGTTGTATTTTCCGGTCTCCCTCGCTGGAAGATACAGACATGTGGCCAAATTCTCTCCAGCGGAATGTGAATGAAACAGTGCGTGCCAATTTCAGGCTTGGCCCGCAAAGACTTCCCCAGGTAGTCTTCTGCTGTGCTCTTTCCCTTTCTACTGGCCGGCAGCAGGCATGACAAGGAGGCTCCAGAGCAAGCGTCCTAACCTGGGGTCCATGGGCCAAAGTTCAGGGGATCCTATGAACTTGCATGGGAAAAATATATCATTATTTTCCATAACATCGAATTGAAGTATAGCATATCTTTCTATCACGAATGCAGATTTAAAAAAACAACAACAAAAACCCCACAGTAGTAATAGCAATACCTGTGACTTTGTCACCCGTAGAAATCACAGCTATTTTCATATCATATTACAGTTGCTGCAGACATCACAAGATATCATTACATTCATCACTACTTGGGAATCACAGCAGTTATTAGACCTGCTCCTGGATTGCATATAATTGCAGTTTTCCTGCTGACAGACACACAACACGACTGGCCGCCGCTGAGCTGAGGAGGCGGCACCGGATACAGTCACACGGCCTCACATTGGTGAACCAGAGAGCTCTGCTGCCTTCCAGGAATTCCTGTGATTGTTAGTCAGTTACTACGTGTTGGGAGGTGTGTGGTTTTCATTGTTGGCTAAAGTTTATAAAACTGGGTGATTCAAATCAATAATCGTAACTTTTGCTAATATCGAGAGGTATGATGTTCACAAAGGTACTCAGTCTTCACACTGATATATCTTGAAAGAGCAAATGTAACTTTAAATCACCTATGCTTTACATGTAGTCTTGTTATCTACTGAAGTAATACAGAAACGCTCATATAGTAACATATCAACAACTGTCTTTTTATATTTTGATACCTATATATTCATGCGATTGGTTTGATTTTTCCTACTGGAGTTTTAAAGATTTAAAATATCCTGAGAAGGGGTCCACAGGCATCACCAGACAGCCTAAGGGGCCCAGGGAACAAAAAAAGGCTGCAGTAGGGCGGAGCCACAACATGGAAGGAGCTCAGGTCCTGCAAACAAGAATCTGCCTCTTATGTGAACATCCATCTAGGACTCTTATGTGAGCCAAACACAAACGTCTGTTGTGTAAATTTTGGGACCTGTTGTCACCAGAGCATATCCTACCTAAAGCAAAGATATGGATCCATTGATTTGTATCTTCTATTGTTACTTTGGAGAAGTTCAGTGCCACACTGGTCTTTGTTCTTCTGTGTCATGTCCCGGCTTGGTGGAGCCCTCACTCGCACCACATTTTTCTAGTTAGGATTTTTACTTCCTCTTTTGTTCTGAAATTTCACATGTTGTGCCCTAGAGTGGGTCTTTTCTTCATTAATTATGCTTCACCCTCAGTGGGCCTTTGTAAACCTGGCAACTTGTATGTTTCATTAGGGGACAGTTTATTGCTCAGGCAATATTCCGGTTAGCTATTGCTGTGTCACAACTCACCCCCAACACTTACTGACCGAAAACTACAGCAGTTATTTTACAACCTCCCATGGATCTTGGCAAAGCTCAGTGAGATGTTTTCCTCTTACGACCCTATAGTGAGTTGGTAGCTGGAGCTGGGGCAGGAGGGACTGAAGAAGCAGGAGCAGCTGGGCAACTTTCTCTCTTCTCAAAGTATCCTGTGTGATCTCTCCACATGGCCTCGCCTGGGCTTCCTCACCGTATGGAGGCCTTACGCAATCAGGTTACACATGGCTCAGGGCTCCAGGTCAATTTTTCCAGCAAGCAAAGCCGAAGGAGCACTGCCTTCAATGACCTAACCTTAGATTCACACAGTCTGCCTGCCTTACACCACACTATACCTGTAGATACAGTCACAAATCCTTTCCAGAATTAAGGGTAAGAGACATCACCTTTGGATGGGGGCATGGCCAAGTTCTAGAAAGTGTGTGGAATGGGAGACGTTGCGGCCATCTTTGGAAAACACAATCTGCTACAATTTCCTCTTCCTTTCAGTTCTTTCATTATTATTCTCCTAGTAGTCAGTTTAGATCCTCTGGACAAATCCTTTACTTTTCTTTCTTCCTTTTTCTTTACTTTCCTTATCTATTCTCCCTTATTATCCCTCACATTATCTCTTTGTTCTACTTTCTAGGAAATTTCATTGACTTTATTGTCAACCCTACTACTGACTTTAGCATTTTGAGTACCATTTTTACTTTGCTCTCTGTTCCTTTTTATTTTTTAAAGCATAGCATCCTGTTTTTGTTTCAGGGATATAATTAACATCCTTATCTTTCTGAGGCCATGAATTATACTTAAAAAAAATTTCTGTGGTGGATCTGCTCATATACTGATATGTCAAGGAGAAAGCAGCACAGGAGTTCTGGCCGAGATGGAGACATAGGTAGAAACGCTTCACTTGCTCACACAATCAAAAGAAGGACAATAAATTTAAAAGCAAAAACCAACCGCAACTGCCAGAAACTCAAATTTCATGGAAGTCTGACAACCAAGGAGTTAAAGAAACATTCATCCAGACTGGTAGGAGGGGCAGAGACAGGCAGCCAAGGCAGAAAGGACGCACACCCAAGGAGGAGGTTGGTGGACCAGTAGGTCCCCCATTCGTGGGCCAATAAGCTGGGAAGAACCATTGGGAAGTGAGACAGACTGCGGAACCCAGGGTCTCAGCATGGGAAACTAAAGACTCAAAACCTCTGGATGTAAACTTCTGTGGGAGTTGTGGCAGTGGGAGAAACTCTCACAATGACAGGAGAGTCCTTGGGAGAGGCCCACAGGGTCCTAGAACATACACAAACCCACCCACCTGTGCATCAGCATCTGAAAGGGCACAATCCAGTTGTGGGAACTGAGGGAAATGACTGGAAAGTAGGGTAGAGCAGAGCCAGCAAGTGGCATCGTTCCCTCTCTGACGCCTCCCCCACGGACAGCACCACAACACAGTAAAGAGGGTTGTCCCGTCCTGGTGAATACCTAAGGCTCCACCTCTTACAACATAATAGGTGCACCAGGACAAAGAAATGTGGCCCAAATGAAAGAATAGATCAGTCCTGGCTGGTGTGGCACCATGGATAGAGCACTGGCCTGCAAACCAAAGGGTTGCTGGTTTGATTCCCAGTCAGGGCACATGCCTGGGTTGCAGACCAGGTCCCTAACAAAGGGCGTGCTAGAGGCAACCACACATTGATGTTTCTGTCCCTCTCTTTCTCTCTCCCTTCCCTTCTGTCTAAAATAAGTAAATATAAAAAGAAAGAATAGATCAAAACTCCAGAAAAAGAACTAAGCTATGAGGAGACAGACAACCTATCAGATGCAGAGTTTAAAACACTGGTAATCAGGATGCTCACAGAACTGGTTGAGTATGGCTGCAAAATGAAGAAATGAAGGCTATACAAAGTAAAATAAAGGAAAATATACAGGGAACCAAAAGTGAAGGGAAAGAAACTGGGACTCAAATCAAGAATTTGAAACGAAATGAGGAAATAAACATCCAACCAGAACAAAATGAAGAAATAAGAATTCAAAAAAAAATGAGGAGAGTCTAAGAAAGCTCTGGGACAACTTTAAATGTTCCAATATCCGAATCATAGGGGTACCAAGAGGAGAAGAGGAAGACCAAGAAATTGAAAACTTACCTGAACAAATAATGAAGGAGAACTTCCCCAATCTGGCAAAGGAAATAGACTACCAGGAAGTCCAGGAAGCTCACAGAGCCCTAAAAAAATTGGACCCAAGGAGGAACACACCAAGGCACATCATCATTAAGTTACCCAAGATTAAACATAAAGGGAGAATCTTAAAAACAGCAAGAGAAAAAGAGACAGTTACCTACAAAGGAGTTCCCATAAGGGTATCAGCTGATTTCTCAGAAAAAAAACCTTACAGGCAAGAAGGGGCTGGAAAGGAGTATTCCAAGTCATGAAAGGTGAGGACCTACATCCAAGATTGCTCTATCCAGCAAAGCTTTCATTTAGAATGGAAGGGCAGGTACAGTGCTTCCCAGATAAGGTCAAGTTAAAGGAGTTCACCCTCACCAAGCCCTTATTATATGAAATGTTAAAGGGACTAATCTAAGAAATAGAAGATGATTAAAAATATGAACAGGAAAACAACAAACACAGCTATCAACAACAGAACCTAGAAAACAAAACCAAAAACTAAGCCAACAACTAGAACAAGAACAGAATCACAGAAATGGAGACCACATGGAGGGTTATCAGTGAAGGAGGAGAATGGGAGGGGGTACAGGGAATAAGAAGCATAATAGCTATGTAGAAAATAGACAGGGAGAGGTTAAGAATAGTATAGGGAATGGAGAAGCCAAAGAACTTATACAAACAATCCATGGACATGAAGTAAGTTGGGGTGGAATGCTGGAGGGTGGTGGGGTGCAGGGAGGAGGGAGGTAAAGGAATTAAAAAAAGGAAAAAGTTGTTTTGCTTTTTACAATTTCCTCTTTTCTCTGAGTTCTCCCCCTCTCCTTTTGTTTCTTTAATGTTTGAGTCTTTCCTCAAATATGTGATTATTCTTGGATGTTTCTGATGGAAGTGCATGGGTGGCCTTGTGGACTGGTGTGTATCCATCAGGTGGCCAGTGGGCGGTTTTAACTGGGAATTTCAATTGCAGTTGCAGGTGTCCGGAGCTGAGTGGGGAAGGATCGAGGGAGCTCCTTAGCATGTGACTCTGCCTTGATTTTCCTGGGCCTTTGGATGTTCCTACTTGGGAGCCTCCCTGGTGCACCTGTTTTGTAACTCCATAACTCCAGGACAAATGTCAGGACTCTGTGGGGCTGGGCAGGTGCGGCTGGCTGATCATAGGGTGCCGGCGGGTCCCGAGAGTGGTCTCACTGCTCCCTTATACAGGCTTTCTCACAGTCCCCATGTCTAGCCCTCCACCTCACTTCGGCTTTCTGCAGCACCTGGTGTCTGCCATTTCTGACTCTTTCCCAGGTTTCCTGTGACCAATAGGTTTTCTCCTGGATACCTCCCGTATCAAAGAGACTTTCTTCCTCTTTGCTAGATCATATGCCATTCTGCTTTGTTTATTACTGTGCTTCAGAGATTTTGATGTCTTCTAATTCTACTGAAGATAGAGTTGTATTTCTGTTTTGTTTGCTTAATTTTGTATTTTGAGTGATATTCAAGAGGGGAAGGGTCAAAACCTGGGAGCCCTCCCTGCCTCCTGTGTCACAGTGGGGACGAGGGTCCCGCAGGCCCTATGCTTAGAAGGGCCCTGCACTTGGTTTAATGCTCTCCTGTCACCATCTCGAAATTTGTGCTTTTTTTGAACAAGGGTTCCGCATTTTCATTTTGCAGTGGGCCCCCCAAATTGTCTAGCCACTCCTGTCCACTGTTGATCTCCCGACCTACCTTCCATGCTATTCAAGTGACTATTTTGAAATGGTCTTGCTTTCCCTCACGGGACTTCAGTGGCACCCGAACCTTCAGGATGAAGTCCAGCCTCCCCAGTGTCTTACCCAAACCACCATGGACACCCCAATGGACCACCGTGGGGACTAATACCTGATCCATAGCTCAGTGACTCAACGCAGGGTTCTATGTGTCTTCCTAGTGGTTCTATGACATCACAGTAGACACACCAGGGGCCTTCAGTGACATGTTTGAATGGCCTTCCATGGACTCAGATACTACAAGAGGTGGGAAAAGAGACTTCTTCCAATCACACCTTTCTTCTCTTCCCAGAACTCTCTCACATTTCAGTTCCCAGGCCAAACTGTATCAAGGAGCACGTTTAACTGATTCCCTTCTACAGGTGTGTGTTGGGAAAGAGGATTTTGGGGGTGCTCTAGTCCTCCAGCCGTGTGCCCGATTCAGCAGCACATACACTACTCCTGCCGTAGGAAGGAGTCGGATTTCTTCTCCTTGTCCTTCACCCTCTGTCCCCTTCCCTGAGGTCTTCTGTCTCCTGATATTCTTAGCCACCAACTCCCTGCCCCCAGCTCTCAATCTCTCTCTCTCTGCCCTTCAGGGAAAACTAAGAGATTCCCTCTTGTAGAATCCATCCCTAAGTCCTTGGAGAGAAGAAGAGTGTGTGTTGTATTTGGGCAGGGAAGGTCTGTCCTTGTGGTTCCTTATTTCTTTTCTTCTGAGTATCTTTTCAACTGATTTGAACTTTTTCCCTTTTAGGAGAAACTGGTACCTCAAAGAATCAAGCTGGGAGGCAGAGGCAAGCCAGGGGCCTTGCTCTCTCCCTCAGCAGGAAATAAGCCTTGCTTCTCTGTACCTCATCACTCTGAGCCCTGTCTCTGTGGGTGCAGCCTGAGGACCAAGGCAGTGCTGCACCCCCGGCCCCTTCCAGTCTCCCGTCCTGCCTCTCATGTGCTCCCCAACATGTTATTGGGGAAGAAGCAGCTGTCCCCTCCAGTGACCGTCTTCAGGGATCAACCCTCCCAGAGTTCTCCAAAGCTCAAGGCCAAGGCCATGCCCCAGCTTGTACCTCAGGGCAAGTCAAAGGCTTCCTGCAATGCCACACCACTGCGCAAGCTGGTACCCATGGGTGTGTGGCCTCAGGGTTTTTACCCGTTCTCCAGGTCCATGCCACAAGAATCCCTGCACATCTATATCCCATAGTGAGGGAGTCATTGCCCAGCCAGGGAGCAATATTCCCAATGATATCATTTGTGGAAAGTGACAAACCCCAGTCCTCTCCACCATTCTTGCTTAAATAAAAATGTATTTAGTCAATTATGGTCTTTCTCTTGTGTATACAGCAGAAATGGTATGGTAAGGGTTTGTTTAAAAAAAGTTAAGCTATTTATTTATTTATTTTTAGAGAGAGGAGAAGGGAGGAAGAGAGGGAGAGAAGCATCGGTGTGTGGTTGCCTCTTGCACACCTCCTGCTGGCGATCTTGCCTGCAGCCCAGGCATGTGCACCAGACTGGGAATCAAACCAGAGACCCTTTGGTGTGCAGGCCGGCACTCAATCCACTGAGCCACACCAGCCAGGGCAAGGGTGTGTTTTAACTGAGAATATATTTTATTTTTTCATTTACTTCCAATTGGGTTTTCTAGGGTCCTGATCTTATGATTGTATGTGGGAGACCCTGTGCCCTTTGGATTTTTTTTTCTATAGTGTCCAGTCCTAGTGGGTCATGAAGTCACACCCACTTGAGTTCAATTTCCATAAACCTGATGGGGATTTTGATTAGAATTGTATTGAGTTGGTAGGTTTGTTGAGAACTAATATCATTAAATTATGAGTCTTCCCATTTGCGAACTGGTATATCTTTCCATTTATTTAGTTCTTTACATTCTGTCAACAATATCTTTCAGTTTTGGTGTCAAGGTCTCGCCCAATTTTCACTAGATTTATTTCTAGACATTCAGTGGTTTTTCTACTCTTGTAAACTGTATTTTTATAAGAAACTTTTAAGCCCTAGTGATGGGGTAGTGTAGGGAAGACAGCCTCTGAAAACCTACGCTTCATCGTTTATAAAATCAGCTTTATTGAGATACAATTCACATACTATACAATTCGCTGGTTTAAAGGGTACAGTTCAATGGTTTTCAGTATATTCATAGATATATGTACCATCTCTATAATCGATTTCAGAACATTTTATCACACGAAAGAGAAATTCTATGCCCTTTAACTATTACTGATCTATCATATTGTTTCTTATAATTTTATTTTCTTTTGTTGCTGGTATAGAAAAATGCAATTTATCTGAGTGTATCACTTATATCCAGGGACTTGGCTTAATATACATATTATTCTAGTTGGTAGATTCTTTGGGATTTCCTATCATGTTATCAATACAGAATATTTTGACTTTCCTGCCCTGGCCGGGTGGCTCAGGTGGTTGGAACATTTTCCTGTAAACCAAAGGGTTGCAGGTTCCATCCTGGGTCAGGGTACATCTGGTTGAGGGTGCCTACAAGAAGCAACTGATCAATGTTTCTCTTTCTTTCTTTCTTTCTTTCTTTCTTTCTTTCTTTCTTTCTTTCTTTCTTTCTTTCTCTCTCTCTCTCTCTCTCTCTCTCTCTCTCCCCCTCCCTCCCTCCCTCCCTCTCTCTCTCTGTCTCATTGTCCTGCTAACACAGCTGAAGCAATGTCAAATACAGATGTTGACAGGTGAGGGCATCCGTCCTCACCTGAAGGAGGAAGCTTTCATTATTTCCTAATTAAATATGATGATCACAGTAGGGTTTTGTTTGTTTGTAGATAGTCTTTATCAAATTAAGGAAGTTCCCCATAAGTTACTGAGTGTTTTTATCATGAATTGGTCAAATCTTGTTATCCTGACTTCTAATTCTGAATCTGCCACTTATTAACCATTCCATCTAGGGGAAATCACTTACCTTTTGTGTATCTCAGTTTCTCCATCTTGAATTGGGGGAAGGAATTCCTATCTTAGTTTCTGGTAAGTAGAGGAGGTTTATAAAGAACACCAGCCCATAGCAGGTGTTCACCTGAATGCCCGGCATTACTTTATACACTGTTTCACTTGCCATCCTCCTCCCTGAAGGTTTGCTTTGTCCCTATCATTCAACGCCATAGCCCGAGTGTTTAGAACAGTGCCTGGAACACAGAAATTGCTTTGGGAAAGAAATTTTTAGATTAATTGATGTTAAATTCATCTTTCCCAGAACCTTGTGGCTATAAAGCATGGTTTTAGGGTCTGGAATTATACTTGCCACTAGAGAATCACATAATTCTCTTGGACAATTCCTAAGTTCACTGCCAACTTTTCTTCTGACTTCTTAAAAGTGCCATATTTTCCCCTCCTAAGTTATCTAATCAATACCTGTCCCCTTTTCTCCCCTGACCTGCTGTGCATCATGAACAAGTCTCTGCACACTCCTCCTCTGAGCCCCTGGGACTTTGGGGGTTCCCCCCAACTTGGTGCCAAGGCAGACATGAGGCTTGTGGCCTTGCAGACCTCCTGAGAATCTGTTCCGCTTTATCCGAATCTCTCTTGACAGCAGCAAAACCCCAGGTCCAGGATGCGCCTTTCTAAAACCTCAGCAAGTTCTGAAACCAGGGAGGTGAATGAGGAACTCGCAGACTGAAGCATGAAGACAACAGGGGCACTCCCCAGTGCTGCCCTCCCCTCCCCCATTGCTCCCCTCCCCCAGATCTATCAGGGTTTCCAGAGCACCTTTCTCTCTCCTGGGACGCCTTGTCTTTGCCGCCAAATTCGCTCTCTCCTTCAGATCAGGTTTTTATGGTTTTGTGTGTGTGTAACCTTGGCACCACTGACATTTGGACTGGATAATTCTTTGCTCATGGGGCTGCCTTGTGCTTTGGAGGATGTTTAGTGGCATTTCTGACCTCCGCCTACTAAATCTTCGTAGCACCCCGACTCCACCACCTGGAACTGGGACAACCAAAAATGTCCAGACGTTGCCAAATGTCCCCTGGAGGAAAACATAGCCCCTGGCTGAGAACCATTGCTCCACATGATCATTCTAAAGCCCCGTTTTCATAAGCCGGTCCCAGTTTAAGTGGCGCCTCTCTCAGTGGGCCTTTCCTGCCTCTCCTAACGTACACTCACTTCCTTCTGAACGCTGGGCAGCCCAGGCCGCCGCACACCAGAGGAGAATAGTACCCACCATGCTGTTGCACAGACAGTCTGACGTAATCTTTATAACAGCCGCGTGAGCAAATCCTGTATGGTCCTCTCCATATTTCAGATGCTAGGGCCCAGGGAGGTGAAGTCACTTGCCTGAGGTCACACAGCTGGAAGTGGCAGATCTGGGACTCCAACCCAGGCTGTCTGGCCCACAGGATCATAAACCATTCACTCTGTCCCACTGCACATTTCCTTGATTGTTTCCTCCCAAATGCAATCGCAAACCCTTCGAGGGCAGGGACTAAAGTTCATCCCTGGATGCTCTGCGGTGCTGAGCATGGGGCAGGAGGACCAAATACGAGTTTAGTTATTGATTTCCTGCCAAGGTGGAGTTTGGGGCATTAGAATGCATGAGTCTGTGGATAAAATTGAGGATTGGGGAGAAGGAATTTCCAGGTTGAGACTTAAATATAATATATATCCACAAAATGCATCTAACATGAGCCCATGTCTCAATGCATTTTCACAACTGGACGCACTTGCGTAACCAGACTAAGAACAGGAAGACCACCCTTGGCCCAGAAGCCTCTCATGCTCCCTTCTGGTCATCCTCTCCTGAAGTAACCACCATGTTGCCTTCTAATGCTATGGACTCATTTTGCCTGTTTTTGTACTTTTAATAAATGGCACATGGTGTATGTACTTGGGGTCTGGTTGCTTTTGCCCAACATTGTGAGAGGCATCCATGTTGCTGCATGTAGCGATAGTTCCTTCTTCCTCTATAATATTCTGTTGTGAGATTCTGCCACAGTGTCTTCACCCATCCCACTGGGTGAAGTGTCCATCCCAGTCCCACTGTTAATGGACTTCCGGTAGTTTCCGGTTCGGGGCTCTTGTGCAGAGCACTGCTGCGCCGGATTTGTGTCCGTCCTTGGTGACCATTTCTGTTGGGGTGACTGACACCTCCCTGTGGAACTGCCAGGTCATAGGTGCGTAGGCTTCGGCTTAAGTAGACGCTGCCTATCTCCCACAGCTTTCGTATTTGGAGGCTTTTAAAGCCATAATGGGTATTTCCACTTCTGGACTGCTTTTCTGAAAAGATGGGAGAAAGGAGGGCGGCGTATGGCATCCCTGGCATCTTCCAGATGACCACGCCTGTTCAAAGGTCCTTCTTTATAGGAAAATAATGTCAGAGATGAGAGGGACTGTACAGATCTCAAGTTCAAGGCGTCCATTACCCACATGGAGAAACTGAGGCTCAGAGGTGAGGGCTGACTGGTGCAAGGTGGGGGCGTGCTCCCGCTTGGCCTAGAAGCCACGTGTCTGGGCTCTGGATCCCCATCTATCTTGTTCTCTGGACACCTGAGGAGAGGCGCTCATCTGGGAGGCGAGGGGCGGGACTCGGCGCACGAGGGACTCACCAGGATTACATGTGCAGCGGAGAGCCAGAGTGTGTGTGGGGGAGGTGGGACTGGGGAGCCGTCTTGCTCCCTACATTTTCCTTCAGTTTGGGCCGAAGCCAAGGAAAACACAAGCCTGGCCGCTCCTCCCACCAGGGGAAGTCAAAGTGAGGGGCTTTACAATTAGAGTCTGGAAAATCTTCCACCTCACATCCTCCCCCCTCCCCCAGTCCAGGGAAAAGTTGGGGGGGGGGCAGGAGCTGCTGGCAGTAGGGACCGGGGTTCCAAGGTCTGGAAACAAGATGGGCTTCCCCCTCAAGGGGCTCACAATCTTTGGTAAAACCAGACAGACCTTGGGCGTACAGCAAACCCCCATTTATTACGTACTGAAATTCCATCCACCAGGAACCTGGAGGGAGGCTTGAGCCAACCTCCAGCGGAAACAGCGAAGCGCGCGCCTGCCAGCTCCGGCCTCGGTCCTTACCTGGTGCCCCAGACCCACCCCTAGTTCTGCAGCCCTCGAGCGTCCGCACCCTGGCCCCGGCCCACCGTCCACAGCCTGCCGCCTTCATGAAATTCACGCTTCGTTTTCAGAGAAGTGGTTTAAGCCGGCAGTTAGGAAGGAGTGGAAAACCTCCCCCAACCCATCCCCGACTTCCCTTATTTCGCACCCCCTCCGCAGGTCCACAGGTCCCCGTCGGGTAGAGGAGAACTAAGAGAAAGCTAAAAGCGGGGTTGCTTCTCTTTCTAAACTCTTTTAGGACCCCCCCTTTTCCCTCCCTAACCATCTGCCTTCCCGCCGCTGCTCCCGCGCCGGGCTGGGGCGCCAACGAAATCTGATCAAAATGCATTGCCAAGTTGTTAAGGTATTTGAATTAAAAAAAAAAAAAAAAACCTCCCAAGAAAGAAAGTATTTGATGGCTAATAATCTCATTTCAATATAATGGGACCTTCTTCTGCAGAGAGCAAGACAGGTTAAGAGATATAATTATGACTTTGCAAACTCTCTCCCAAACGCGGGAGACGCGCTGACAGGTCTGCGCGCGGCTGCGCCCGACTCGGCTCCGGGAGACGCTTTGTCTGCAGGGCCCGTTAAAGAGACACGGTCCCTTTTCCCCCCTCGGCCTATTTTGTAATTTAACTGTCAGCCTCGTCTTCGCCCAGGGTCGGGGGCAGGTGGAGGAGGGGGACTGCGGGGGTGGGGAGAGGGGAAGCCGAGCGAGGGGCTGACCTGTCAGACGCTGCCCGGGAGCGTGGAGCTGGCCGTTCCAACCTGCTCCCTCGAGCACGCTTTAAAGTCCCGTCTCGGGCAGAGTCAGGCGGGAGCGACGGCGGGGGAGCCGGGCGGCTTCAGGCAGCGCGGACTTAGTACCCGTCTCCAAAGTGGCCCTTTTCGAAGGATCCAAAAGGCCCGAGTCTTTCTTGGCAGAGCTGCTCGGTTTCAGCGGGCGGAGGGAAACGGAATTAGGAAGCTGGGGAGAGGTGGTGGGTGCTGTTCAGGTCTACCTTCCCCCCTACGATCTTAGCAACTCCTTTCTCCTTTTACCACAATAGGAGAAAAATACCCATTCCAAGACCAGACAGGGAAAGGAACATTTCTCAGTTTTATATTTCTCCCCTGCACAAAAGTGAGAGAAAGGGAATTCGAATGCGGTGTGTCCGTGTGTGCGGGGAGGAGGGACGGCAGCGAGCGAGCGAGCGATCCCCGCGCACTTGACTAGTACCGATTGCTGTTCAGGTCCGAAGACGTGAGGGAAATTCAGGCTGGGAGCTCGCGAGGCGCTTGAACTGCCGCAGCCAACCAGCCGTGCAGCCGTCGCGGCGACTCGGAGGGACCGCGGTCGCCCTCCGACTTGCTGCGTGGGCGAGTGTGCCCGCGTGCGAGTGCGCACGTGTGTCAGCGCGGCTCCCGGGAGGCCCACTGGCTCCCAGGCGGGGACGCAGCGAAGCTGCACTGAAGACAGACTGACAGAAAGTCTGTCCCTCCAAAAGGAACCGGGGATAAAGGGGACCAGAAGCCTGCCGGGTCCCAGACTCCTAGGAAGCCGAAGGGAGCCTTACTCCGGGCATCTCCCGTCGCCCTCAGCGCGGCCCAGCTCTGAAATGAAGGAATTCGGAAGAAGCGGGAGCGCCACTCTCCCTGCCCAGCCCTCCAGGCCCTCTAACGGTGGCCCGGGGGACGCCGGCCCAGTGTCCCGCCAGGGGTGTGGTCCCCGTGATTCCCTTGGTCACTCTGGCCCGTGGGACCGCCAGGCCAGGGGCACGGCGATCCCGTTTTCCGGTTGGTGAGGCCCCGGTGCCGGGGCACCGGGATTCCCTCTTAGCCTCGAGACCAACTCTGGGGACTGCTCGGGACGCCTCCCCGCATCTCCCACGCACAAGTGGCCACCGCGACTCCGTAGAGTCACTCGAGGAGCAATAAAAGTGTTGGCGCGGTTGCGCCCTCTGCGGAATTCACGCCCAGCCGCGTACCCTCAAAGTGGGGCTGGGATGAGAACGGGGTCATCCTCAAGCGCCCGTCGGCTCCCCCTGGCGGCCCGGCCCGAAGGCTCTTCCCGGCCGCGGAGGACCCGGGGAAAACCAGGCCCCGAGAGGGGAACTGCTCACCTGGTTGGTCCCGGCTGGTCTACTCGCCCCGACACACGCCACCCCTTCGGCCTCGTGGAGCCCGGGGTGGCCTGACTGTGCTGTGGCAGACGGGGAGGGGACATATCTGCAAGCGGACCCCATCCCGATTCACTCTAAGCGATAGTTTGCTAGGCGAGTTTCTGACACCCCTGCTCATTTTCCCCCCTCGGTGTTGAATGATCCCAGGACCGAGGCCTGGCGCGCAGCCTCCACAGCGGAGCGTTGCTGACAGGAGCCATGTGGCCGCGAGGGCGCGGGACCGCGGAGGGTCGGAATGGGGCCCGAGCGGAGCGCTGGGGGAGGGCAGTTCGGAGAGCCTTGGACGGCGGGCGGGGGTCCTGGCCCCTTGGGGGGCGCCGGGGAAGGCGGGCGCGAGCCGGGCGCGCCGCCGTCGGGGTCAGGGGCGAAGGGGCAGGCGGAGGACAGCTCGCGGGGAGCCGGCGCGGCGGCTCAGGTTACCGCGGCCCGGCCCTCCCACCCGCAGCTCGGGCGCTGAGGCCCGGGCCGACTCGGGCCGTCCCCCGCTGTTTGCATTTCTCTGGCAGCCGGCGGGGCTCGGGTTGAAAGGAATCGCCTCCATTTGGAACGTTGTTTATTTTTCTTAACTAGCCCGCGCCGACAGACGACCCGAGAGCGCGGCGGCCGGACCCGCCGAGCCCTCGCTGGGAAGGGGTCAGGACAGGGGTCGGCCCGCCGAGAGGGGCTCCGCGAGCTCCCGCTGGGGAATGCGCCCAGGTCCCCCTGCGGCCGGGTTGGGGGAAGGGTCGCGGTGGGGCAGAAACCGACTTTCTTCCACGTAGAAAAACATACTTTCGCCAAGTCACGGTTACCTTAGCTTTGACCTTGCGTGAGGCGGGGCGGCGAAAAAGTTAAGCTTTCTGCTTTGGCGTCCGGCAGCCTTGGATTTCAGTTCCGCTTCCACCAGTTTGAGCTCTCTGACCTCTGAGCGAGCGGTCTTTGAGACTCACTTTCCCCTCTTCTCAAATGGGCCCAGCGCAGTGCTCAGCTGTTGGGGTTGTCATTAAGGACTAAATGAGATCACGCACGTAGTCCCTCAGCGCGGGGCCTGGAACTTGCCGAGCGCTCGGGAGGCGTTAGCCCCTCTCGTGGGGGGCCGAGGCTGGTTTTTGGTGCTGGGGCCACGCGAAGGGTAGTGGGGGGCGGGGACAGCCAGCCAGCGAGCGGCCCACAGGGAAGAGACTGGAGCTGGAAGCCCACGACTCTTAAGCTCTGGGGAGACGTGCGGGGCTGGGGAGAGTTCTGAGCGTTTTGACATGAAATGAATAAAATGCAAATGATATTCAAAGCAAGATGCTAATGAGGATCTATTCTTTGAGCGTCTACAGCCCTGCCAGTGCCCGGAATAGTGGCGGAGCTGGCATGGACTCGGGGACCCGCAGGGCCGGGCGGCCCGGCTGGGGGCTGTGTGTGTGGCGGTGAGTGTGTGCGCGTCGGCGCGCGCCTGCTCCGGAATGTGCGTAGCCGGCTGCGGGCGTGCTCGCGCCGTCATGAAAATGAGGTCAGGGAAGGTCGTTCCACTCTGCAGCATAAATCAAGGAGGAAAGGAGAATGGATGTGAGAGACAGTCCCTGGAGACCGCCCCGAGAGAGGCAGAGCGAGGGAAGAGGGAGGGGAAAAGTTCCGCGGAGAACAGGCGAGAAACCGGGCCAGGCGCTCGCTCTCCCCGCGCTTCCCGCCCCGGCGAGTGAGCCCCCCAGCCGAGCCTCGACGCCCCAGACTCGGACAAGATCGCGCCCTAAATCCCACAGGCTCCCAGCACCACCCCCACCGCCATTTAAATGCTCCCCGTCTGAGCTCTCTTTATGTGCGCCGTGAAGACCCTTGCACCCGGCCTCTTCAGGAGCCTGTAAGTGCCCACGCGCACACGCTGTTTGCACACGTTATTACACACTTGTTACTCGCGTTCACAACAGCGGGGGCTCGCGGCGGAGGCCGCCCCGCTTTGGGCTGGAGCAGGCTGCTCTCAGCTATTCTCCTTTTGCGAGTCTCCTTTCTCCACGCAGTCCTCGCGGGCTCGCCAGTAACCCACCACCCCGGTGCTCAGGCCTCTTTAGTTCTTTGCCTTCTGCCGACCGGCAGGGGAGCGCGGTGCTCCGGGCCAGTGTTTTCCTTCGCTTGTCCTGCAACCCAAGCCGCAAATCTCCTGAAGCTCGGCCGCCCTGGGTTGGAACTCGGGCACAAGCCTGGGACCACCCGACTCTCAGAGAAAGAAGGATCGCCGTGGTGCAGCCCAGGATGAGGGAGGGAGAAGGAGAGGAGCGTCTCTCCTCTTCTCTGCGTTTTGGAGACTCCTGGCTCGGAGTGCAGGGAACTGCAGAGAGACCGCCAACCCCTGGAACCTCTCAGGTGCCCGTGGGACTTTGCTCGTCGGTGCACTCGGTTACCTGCGGCTCCCAGAGTGTGAAGAGACCAGGGAGGAAAATGGATAGCGCCTACGGCCTGCACTTTGCGCCCAAATCAGATGTGTTTCCCACCGCACTTTTATGACGAGTAATAACGATGATGCCTAAAGCCCGTATCGCAGGCACAAAAAAGGCGCATGGTAATATATTGAGTGACATGGACAAAGAGCTGTCACCAGCACGATCCTTCCTGAACCTCTGCATTTTGTAGATTAAGTCATGTATCCATTTCGTTCAGCAAATGCTCGGTGAGACCCTACTAAGCGACAGAGAAACAGGACACCAAGAGCCTGGCCCTCAGAGCACTGACCTTCTGCTGGGCCAGAAAGGCAGTAAAGAGAGAAACTCAGACTCGTACTACGGTGTGGGGGAGGGTGAAAGTGACCAGGCTGCGTTAGCCAGGCCCTCCGCGGAGAGGAGGCAGAACCCTGAGTAAAGGCAGGGCTAGAGCCCTGCAGATTTCTGCAGGGACAGGGTGCCTGGCAGAGGGAACCGCCAGTGCAGCCGGAGGCGAGAAGCGCCCGGGGAGCAGCCTCTCAGGGAGGGGAGGGGAAGGAGCGGGAGTGGAAGTCAAGCGTAGTCTTGGTGGTGGGGAGTTTTGGATTATGTACTTAGGTGTGATTGGGAAGCCATTAGAGCACTTTTAAAAAGGAGCAGAAACAACTTGATCCGTTTTAAAAAATGATAGATGAAGACAGAGAGTTTAACAAATTTGTCGCGGTTTCCAGCTTTTTGAGTTTCTTAACCCAGATCTCCAAATGTGCCCCAGTCCACAAGGTCAAATATGCATGTTTAGGCGAGTGCCCCAGCAGAGGGGCTCAGGAGATGTCTTGAACGGCATTGTCCCTCCCATCCATATTTTTAGGCATGTGTCCGGAATAGGACGCTGGGCAGGGTCCCTAAACTTGCCAGCTCAGAAATCTGTGTTGTGGGGGAGGACCCCTTGACCCCCCAACCTGAGGATCTTTGCTGTTCCACTTCCTGACTCCTCACCCCACCTAATTGCCTTTGCCCTGCCTATCCTGGGCCTTCCCCAGGCTTTGGGGACAGAGAGGAAAGGCGACTAGGCTAGAGAAGCTAAGATCCGGTCTCTCTCCGAGGCTCCAAATCAGCTACTCAGGCTTCGGATTCTTTTCCCCAGATGAAATATGGTTGTGCGCACAACCGGCATCGTGGGTCCGCACTGCCCCCTGGTGGCCAAGGAAGATACTGCAGCCAAGTCGGTATAAGATGCAGAACCGAACCAAGGAACCACAGGGGCTCAGGAACAGGCTTACCGGTGGCTTGCCAGGTGCTCAGCAAGGTACTACTTCACTTACTTTAACCATTAGAGTAACTCCGAGAGAGAACGATCATTTCACTCACTCTACAGACAAAGGAAATAGGGGCCCAAAGAGGCAATGTGTTTTGTTTTAAGCATATATAGCTAGTTGGAGGCAGAGTGATTTACTCACTTTCGCACTATCTTTTGAAGAGGGAAATATTGGCTTCCGTTCCAGCAGGCCCTCTCTCCTTTTAGCCCTGAAGAATCATCTAGAAAATATCTTTAGCGCTAAGCTTCCAAATTTGTCTCTGAGAATGTTTCACGGTCACTTCTCCTACTCCCTTTAAAGCCCATTTCAGATGGGTCCGTATTTTCAAGTTGAAATTGGTTCAAGAACAGCTGGTCTGTCCTGCATACTTGCATGCGCGGCGGGGCTTGCGTGGTGAGTAGTGGTGGTGGCGGTGGTTTGTCAGAGGTCTCTGTCTCCTCTCCGAGGTTCAGGCTGGTCGAAGAACCTCTTTCCTGACCCTGAAGTGCTCTGAGTGGGGAGCTCCTGCAGCCTCAGACTGCACCAAAGAAGGGACGTCAAGGAATGACCACACGGCCCGCCTCAATGCTTCTTCCGCTTCTTTACTCTCTGTGGCGGGGGAAGGGGTCTCTCTCTTCACGGAAGTCTGCGACAGTTCAAACTGCTTTTGCACTTGCAGCGGTCTGTGTGGGCAGAGGACTCTTGGTTGCAGCCCCTTCCCTTGGACCGCCAGTGCGAAGTTGGGAATTGTTCTCCATCCTCTGCTGCCCCCTAGTGGGCTAGGGTATGGCTGCCACCGCCAGCCTCCTCAGCCCTCCGCACGTTCTAGTCTTTTCAGCTTTCTTCCCTGGACAAAGTCTCCTCCCCAGAGGCCATACAGGTTTCCTGGGAAAAGATGTGACATTTTGGGAAAGTTTTGGCTGCAGAACATCCCAGAGCTGTGTCCACATAACACCAGGATCATTATTCTTAAACATTTAATAAGAGGCCTGGGGAGGAGTTGAAGGACCCTCCCCTCGGACGCCCTCCCACCTCAGGCTTGGGCGTGAAGAGCTCACAATTTTTTTGAGAAGACGCGAAATGACTCTACAGTCTTTTGAACTCTTAAATAATTACAGGTTCATGGGAAATTGAAAGGTAGTAGAGAGAAGTCCGGGTACCCTTGCCCGGCATGTAAACGCCAGTGCAGTGAAGGTGCACAGCTAGTATTCTGTCACCCCCAAAGCCCCCTCATGCGTCCCCTTCCCAGTCTCACCCATACCTGCCTCCCCCCAAATTCTTAGTCACTGAGTCCTTAATGCGCGTTAAATTTTTATAATTTTGCCATTGTGAGAATGTTGTGAATTATACAATATGTGATTTAAAAATTTTTTTAAGTTTATATTTTTAAAAAAGATTTCATTTATTTACTTTTGAGGGGAAGAGAAGGAGAAAGAGAGGGAAAGGAATACCAATGTGTGGTTGCCTTTCGTACACCCCCTCACAAGGCACCTGGCCTGTAACTCAGGCATGTGCCCTGACTGGGAATTGAACTGGCGACCCCTTGGTTCACAGGTTGGCACTCGGTCCACTGAGCCACACCAGCCAGGGCCTTTCTTCAAATTTTCACAAACTGTTTTCCACAGTGGTTTAGCATTTATATTCCCAGCAGCAATATTTGAGAAATACAGTTTCTCTGCATCCTCATCAGCATTTGGTTTTACCGCTGTTTTTAATGTTGGCTATTTTAATAGGTGGGTAGTAATATCTCATTGTACTCATAATTTCTCTAGCCATTTCTCTAATGGCTAGTGATGTTGAACATCTTTTCCTGAGTTTCTTTGCCACTGGCGAAATGTCATGCCCACTTTTAAATTGCATTATTATTTTTTACTATTGAGTCTTGAGAGTTTCCTTATATAGTGAAGATATGAGTCTCTTGTCAGATATGCAGTTTGCAAATATTTCCTACCATCTGTAGCTTGTCTTACCATCCTCTTCACAGGGTCTTCCACGGAGCTAAAGTTTCACATTTTGATGAAGCCCACTTATTGATTTTTAAAAATGGATTGGATCATGCTTTTGGTATCATGAGTCTTAAGAACTCTACACCAAATTTTAGGTCCTAAAGATTTCCCCCTATGTTGTCCTCTAAACTTTTATAATTTTGTGTCTTACATGTAAATTTGTGCTTCATTTTGAGTTAATTTTTCTATAAGGTTCCATTTTTTTTTTTTTTGCTTATGGATAGCCAACTGCTTCAGCATCATTTGTTGAAAAGACTATACTTCTTCTAATGCATTGCTTTTCGCATGTTTGTCAAAACACAGTTGGCCATACCTGTGTGACTTTATTTCTGGTCACTCTATTCCCTTCAACTGATCCCTCCACCAATACCCCAGAGCTTTGATTACTGTAGCCATATAAGTCTTGAAACTGGGTAAAATGATTCCTCCCACTCTGCTTTTTCCCCAGAATTGTTTTAACTTTTCTAATTGTTTTGCTTTCCCACATAACCTTTGGAAGAATCTTGCCGATATCTAGAAAAAGACATCTTGCTGGGTCTTGATAGGAGTTGCATTAAGCCTGTAAACGACTCCGGGAGAACTGACATCTCCCCTATGTTGCCTTCCAACCTGGGGCACCTCACTTATGTTATTAGTGTTCTGGAACTTTCAGCATCCAATTCCTGCACACGTTTTTGTTACAGGTACTTCTAAGAATTTCATCTTTTGTGAGTGATTGTAAATGGTCTTTGTGTTTTTTATTGATTTCTGTGTGTTTATTGCTAGTATATAAAAATGAAATAGACTTTTGTATGTTGATCTTGTATCCTGTGACTGGCTGAAATCACTTATTACTTTCAGGACTTGTTTTTGTAGATTCTTAGGGTTTTCTTTTTTATATAAACCATCCTGTCATCTGTGAATAGGGACTTCTCTCTCTCCCTTTTATCTGTAGGCCTTTCATTTCCATTTCTTGCCTTATTGCACTGTCTAGAACTTTCATTACTATGTGCATAGCAGAGGTGAAAAATGAATATTTTTGCCTTGTTCTGATCTTGTTGAGAAACAGTCTTTCACCATTAAGCATGCTAGCTGTAGGGTTTTTATACATGTTCTTCATCACCTTGAGGAAATTCCCCTCTATTTCTAGTTTCTTGAGAGTACCATGAATGGGTGTTGAATTTCAAATGCTTTTTATGCCTCAACTGATCATGTGATTTTTTCCCCTTATGACTGTTAAAATGGTGGATCACATTGATTCATTCTTTTTTTAAAGTATATTTTATTGATTGTGCTATTTGTTCTCCTCTTTACCCCCCTGTGGCCTGCACTGATCCTGTGTCCATCCAGGATTCCTGTCCCCACCCCTGGCTCATGTCCATGGGTCGTACAGATAAGTTCTTTGGTATTTCCTATACTATCTTAACCTCTCCCTGTCTATTTTGTACCTACCAATTATGCTTCTTATTCCCTGTACCTTTTCCCTGAATTCTCCCCTCCCCACTGGTAACCCTCCATGTGATCTCCATTTCTGTGATTCTGTTCCTATTCTAGTTGTTTGTTTAGGTTTAGTTTTAGTTGTTTTTTTTTTAGGTCCAGTTGTTGAAAGCTGTGAGTTTGTTGTCATTTTATTGTTCATAGTTTTGATCTTCTTTTTGTTAGATACGTCCTTTTAACATTTCATATAATAAGGGCTTGGCGATGATGAACTCCTTTAACTCAACCTTATCTGGGAAGCACTGTATCTGCCCTTCCATTCTAAATGAGAGCTTTGCTGGATAGAGTCATCTTGGATGTAGGTCCTTGCCTTTCATGACTTGGAATACTTCTTTCCAGCCCCTTCTTTCCTTCAAGGTTTCTTTGGAGAAATCAGCTGACAGTCTTAAGGGAACTCCTTTGTAGTAACGGTCTCATTTTCTCTTGCTGTTTTTAAGTTTTTCTCCTCTTTAATCTTGGGTAATATAATTATGATGTTACTTTGGTGTGTGCTTCCTTGTGTCCAAATTCTTTGTGACTCTCTGAGTTCCTTGAACTTCCCAAAAGTCTATTTTCTTCACCAGATTGGGGAAGTCTACCTTCATTATTTTTCAAATAAGTTATCAATTTCTTGATCTTCCTCTTCTCTCCTGGCACCCCTATGATTTGGAAGTCCCAGAAGTTCCTAAACCTCTCATTATTTTCTTAGAATTTTTGTTTTTTCATTCTATTCTGTTTGAATGTTTATTTCTTCCTTTTGTTCCAAATCATTGGTTTGAGTCCCGGTTTCCTTCCCTTCACTGTTGGTTCACTGCATATTTTCCTTTATTTCACTTTGTATACCTTTAATTTCTTCCTTTATTTTGCAACTACCTCAACCATTTCTGTGAGCATCCTGATTACCAGTGTTTTGAACTGTGCATCTGATAGGTTGGCTCTCTCCTCGTTGCTTAGTTCTTTTTCTGGAGCTTTGATCTATTCTGTCATTTAAGCCATATTTCTTTGTCTTCGCATACTTGTTACATTCTGAGGGGTGGGGGCTTAGGTATTTACCAGGGCGAGCCACCTACTTCACTGCATTGTGGCCCTGCATGTGGAGGAGGGGTCGGAGAGGGAACAAGGCTTATTGCTCAGCTCTCCACCAGCTTTCAGTCACTTCCTCCGCTACCCACAGGTGAATTGGGCCCTTCTGGTGCTGATTCCTGGGTGTGTGGGTTTGTGTACATTCTAGGACACCGTGAGTTCCTCCAGTAGACTCTCCGGTGAGACTGGGAATTTCTTCTGCTGCTGCAACCCCAATTGGTTTTCACAGACAGAGGTTCAGAAGCTTTAAATTTCCCACGCTGGAACCCTGGGTTGCATGGTCTGTCTTGCTCTCCAGTTGTTTCCCCTGGTTTATCTACATGCAACTGTGGGACCACCCAGTCCACCAGCTACTGCCTTGCCACGCGTCCTCTCTGCCCCACCGCCTGTCTCTGCCCCTCCTACCAGTCTGGATGAACGTTTCTTCTTTCAGTCCTTGGTTGTTGGACTTCCATACAGTTTCATTTTCTGGCTGACTTTCAAATGTTGGACCATGTTTGCAACTCTGGAATAAACCTCAGTTGGTTTGTATAATTATTTTATGTATTGCTGAATTCTATTTATTAACATTTTGTTAAGCTATTTGCATCTACCCTGGCTGGTGTGGTTCAGTGGATTGAGTGCCAGCCTGCGAACCAAAAGGTTGCCAGTTCTATTCCCAGTCAGGGCACATGAATGGGTTGCAGGCCAGGTTCCCAGTAGGGGGTGTGCAAGAGGCAACCACACATTGATGTTTTTCTCCCTCTCTTTCTCCCTACTTTCTCTTCTCTAAAAAAAAAAATAAATAAATAAAATGTTTTAAGAAATGAATAATGAAAAAAATTTTAATTTTTATTTATTTATTTTTAGAGAGAGTGGAAGGGAAGAAGAAAGAGAGGAAAGGAAACATCAATGTGTGGTTGCTTCTCATGTGTCCCTTGCTGGGGACCTGGCCTGCAACCCAGGCATATGCCCTGACTGGGAATTGAACTGGCAACCCTTTGCTTCACAGGCCTGTGCTCAGTCCACTGAGCTACACCAGCCAAGGCTGAATAGTGAACATTTTTTTAATTAAAAAAAATTATTTGTGTTTATATTTATGAAGGATATCAGTCTGAGGTTTTCTTTCTTTATACTGTCTTTCATTTTGATATCAATGTAGTTCTGGGTTCATTTTTCTATTTTCCAGAAGAGATTGTGTAAAATCAGTGTTATTTTTTTCTTTAATAATTTGGTACAATTCTCAAGTGAAAACTTTGGGCCTGAAGATTTCTTTTCGGGAGTTTTTTTTTTAAATACAATTTCTCTTTTGTGCGTATACATATCAAGTTTTCTTGGATTCAATTTTCAAATCACACGTATTTGCTTTCAAGAACCTGTATTTTTTGCACTGGCTGGTGTGGTTTGAGCGGTAGCCTCTACAATGGATTGAGTGCTAGCCTGCTAATTGAAAGACTGCTGGTTTGATTCCCAGGCAGGGCACATGCCTGGATATTTCTCTCCCTCTCTATTTCTCTCCCTTCCTCTCTCTCTAAAAGTAAAAATAAATTTAAAAAATTTTTGAAAAGGAAATAAAAAGAACCTGTATTTTTTCATAGCATTTACTAAATGTTTTCATTATCCTTCATTGCTGATGGTCTATCTCCCCACGAGGGCAGGGGCCATACCTACCTTGACTACCACTGTATGTCTAGAGCCCAATGGAATCTGGCATAGAAAAGACACTTAAATTATCTGAGTAAACTTGTTCTCTCCCTGCCATCTACTGGCCAACAGGAGTAACAGCTCTATTAAGTATTAACTGTGGTGTTCACATCTGTATCCATAAAACCACTGCCTTAGAAGAGAAAAACGAAAACAATACAAGCAATGAGACTATGTAGAAAGAATAGAGTTACGATCACAACTGATTCAGCCCCTTCTATCTTCTAAAGAATTGAAAAACGATCGCTCAGATCCAGAACAGTGAACAGGAGGCATGCAGTATCCCATGTACATGCCCTCGTTTTAATAACATTCTAAAGACCGATGTATAAAGGACAAGAAAGGAAATATCCTATTTGTCGAGTACTCTTGCTAGCAAAAACTTCTTTACAAAAAGCTTCTTTCAGTGACATCTCTTAAGAATTTTATTTCTGGTTAATACTTTGGAATTTTTACCAATCAAAAAGTACTGGTGCTTGTCATCCATGCGATAATATTGCCATATTTCACGGCACTAGTGAGCAGACCTTCCTGGGGTCTCCATCTGCATGTGGCAAATGTGGAGCTCGGACTCTGCCAGCTTATTTGCTGATGACAACTATAGTAAAAAATACATTTTACTCTAAATATTCAAGACAAATTTGCCTTAGAATCCTAAAACATCTAACTGAATCAAATTTTCATTTTTGTTCTCTTATTTAAAAAAAAAAACAACATCTAAATTCTCAGACTACCCTGTACTCCAGTTTATTTGAATTCATTATTTGTTCAGTGGCCCACGAGATTCTCTAATTTATGGAGCGTAACATCAGTAACTATTGATATTGGCACTAATTTTACCTATAGTGCAACCCCACTGTCTTACCCCAAATCTGGGGTGGGGTGGAGAAGATCTGTATAAGTTTATTTGAAAAAAAAATTTAGCAGGAGCCTTTGCGATTTTGCTCCCTGGCATATGTCACCAGTTTGGCTTAAATTAACTCATAACTTTTTTTAAAAAAGGGAGAGAGAGAAATTCACCACTGTGTACAGCACAGCAGCAATTGGGCAGTATACATGTGCGTTCTATCTCCATGCTTGTTAGAACTGCCAAAATTAGATTTTAAAAATAAGTCTTGGTAAATAAGTCGTATTTTATTTACATGAGAAGGTAACTGGATCGTGGAGTCTCTGTCGATTCACTGCTGCAACTTCTTTCACAGTGTAGCTCCTTGTCACACACGGAGCACGGCTTTCATCAAAGCCAAAGGAAACACCATCAGATTTGTGGCACTCTCTCTGACGTTCCCCAGGTCGTCCATCCGAGTTTTCTTCTGTGTCTCTGATCGTCCTTCTTCTGGAGAGGTAGATGGTCTGGAAACAAAATCTGAACGTGAAGGTTTCTCTTCCAGCAGCTCTTGCCCACGGTCCTTTTGATCCCTCTGGTCTTTGAGGTGATGCTTGTTTTCGCTCACAGCTGTGCCCGAACCTGATGGCTCCTGCTGACTGCCTGCTGCCAGTTTCTGTAGGTCACTGCATATATTTTCCTGTGTTCTTTTACAGGGAAACTTGGCACTCCAAACGAATGCCCTGGAGATCATTTGAACAATACACAATGTGCTGTTGCTTCTCATCATATAATCACTTATTCATAATGTGCTGGCCAAGATAAAATATAACCTCTTTCATAATATCGACATAAATGTCTTTTTCTGCACTGACAGATTTTAATAACATCAGAAGCGATGGCTTTGGCCTAACTAGGGTCCCTTGCTCCGGAGCTGGATTTGGAGAGGTGCTTATGGCCTCGTCAGTGGACACAGCGCCGTCAGTGGACACAGACACGCTGGTCTGCACACCTGCCACATCCTGACGTGGGAGAAGGCAGGGCCTCAGCCAGAGCCCCGCCCCCCACGTGTGGCTTCCTGCTCCATTTCCTTCTAGAGATAGAGGCCTGCGCATGGCCCCAGAGGTGCCGAGCAGGACAGGGGTCACCCAATGTGCAACCCCTACCGCATGAGACATGTTTCCTTTCCTTAATAGTTACAGGGGTATTCAAACGGTCTGTTGCACATTGAATAGGTTGTGGTAGTTTGTACTTTTGGAGGAACTGGTCAGTTTCATCCAACCTGTCAAGTCTGCCTGTAGAGTTGTTTATAGCACCCCTGTTATCCTTTTGCCATTTGGAGGGACTGTAGTAATAGCCCCTGTTTTGTTCCTAACATTAGGAATTTGTGTCTTTACTCTTTTTTTCCAGGCCAGCATTGCTAGAGGTTTGTCAGTTTTATTGATCTTTTCATAGAAACAGCTCCTTGTTCAAGCCATTGATTTTCTCCATTGTCTTTCTGTTTTCAATTTCATTAATTTGTGCTCTTACCTTTATTGTGTTATAGATGGGGAAGGGTGAAGCAATGTGAAGGGACTGAGGTTTCTACATGTCAGGCATGCAAAAAGAGAATGACACTCACAAAACGCTTCCATAGGGAGGAGCAAAACAAAGAAACAAAAAACAAAAACAAACACAAACAAAGAACCCTGTCCTGGCAGGGCGGCTTAGTTAGTTGGAGCATCGTCTTGTACTCCAAAATGTTGCGGGTTTGATTCCCGGTCTAGGAGGGTACAGGAGGCAGCCAATCGATGTCTCTCTCCCCGCCCAGCCCCTACTTCTCTCTCTAAAATCTGTCAAGATAAGAAACATTCAAAACCTGGAGAGAATTTTTGGTGCATTTTTGAACCAATTGTCAGAAAGCAGTACCTATACGGATTGAGAAATGCTCTGGAAAATGGCAGTTTAGTGTCTTCTTTTATACGTGAGAATCAAAGCAGGAGACATAAGGGGCTTACATGAAATCCACTGGTGATTCGTTAGGGAGGCAGGAGAGAGCAAAGCGGGAGGGTGGGGAGGTAAGAGAACCTCTGGGATTGGATAAAAGGTAAAACAATAGACACAAACTTCTTTTACATAGATGGGTGATAGTTAACATTCAACAATTTACGTGATAACAATGGCAATGAAGGGGTTTGTGGTCTCTGATCGTGCCTGAGGGGTTTGAGAGGAAGGGAAGTTACCCTGACATTCCCAAAATCTGTTATCACAGATGTAAAAAGGCAGCAGACGGACTCAGTTAAGGTAAAGGTTGACCTTTGTTAGGGAAAAATGCCACCCTAGGAGATGACTACCAACTAAGGGAGGCTTTTAGTTAATAAGTTTTTAAAAAAATATATATTTTATTGATTATGCTATTACAACAGTCCCATTTTTTCTCCCCTTTATTCCCCTCTGTCCTGCACCCCACCTCCTACTAGCATCCCTCCCCCTTAGTTCATGTCCATGGGTCGTACATATAAGTTCTTTGGCTTCTCCATTTCCCATACTGTTCTTAATCTCCCCCTGTCTATTGTACCTGCCATTTATGCTTCTTATTCCCTGTACCTTTTCCTCCATTCTTCACCCTTCTCTTCCTGGCTGATAACCCTCCATGTGATCTCCATTTCTGTGGTTCTGTTCCTGTTCTAGTTGTTTGCTTAGTTTGTTTTTGTTTTATTTTTTAGGTTCAGTTGTTGATAGTTGTGAGTTTGTTGTCATTTTACTGCTCATATTTTTGATCATCTTCTTTTTCTTTAACATTTCATATAAAAAGGGCTTGGTGATGATGAACTCCTTCAACTTGATTTTATTTGGGGAGCACTTTATCTGCCCTTCCATTCTAAGTGATAGCTTTGCTGGGAAGAGTAATCTTGGATGTAGATCCTTGCCTTTCATGACTTTGAATACTTCTTTTTTTTTAAAGATTTTATTTATTTATTTTTAGAAAGGGAAGGGAAGAAGAAAGAGGAGAAGAGAAACATCAGTGTGTGGTTGCCTCTCTTGTGTGCCCTACTGGGGACCTAGCCCTCAACCCAGGCATGTGCTCTAGACTGGTCATCAGACAGATGACCCTTTGGTTTGCAGGCCAGTGCTCAGTCCACTGAGCCACACCTGTCAGTGTTCAGGATTTTGAATACTTCTTTCCAGCCCCTTCTTGCCTGCAAGGTTTCTTTGGAGAAATCAGCTGATAGTTTTATGGAAACTCCTTTGTAGGTAACTGTCTTCTTTTCTCTTGCTGCTTTTAAGATTCTCTCTTTATCTTTAATCTTGGGTAATGTAATAATAATAATGTGCCTTGGTGTGCGCTTCCTTGGGTCCAATTTCTTTGGGACTCTCTGAGCTTCCTGGACTTCCTGAAGTCTATTTCCTTTGCCAGATTGGGGAAATTCTCCTTTTTTTTTTCAAAAATAAGTTTTCAATTTCTTGCTCTTTCTCTTCTCCTTCTGGCACCACTATGATTTGGATGTTGGAATGATTAAAGTTGTCCTGGAGGTTCCTAAGCCCGTCCTTTTTTTTTTTTTTTTTTGATTCTTGTTTTTGTATTCTCTTCTGGTTAAATGTTTACTTCTTCCTTCTGCTACAAATCATTGATTTGGGTCCTGGTTTCCTTCCCTTCACTGTTGGTTCCCTGTATATTTTCTTTATTTCACTTTTTATATAGCCTTCACTTCTCCCTTTATTTTACATCTGTATTCAACCATTTCTGTGAGCATCCCAATTACCAGTGTTTTAAACTCTGCATCTGATAGGTTGGCTATCTCTTTATCGCTTAGTTCTATTTTTGGAACTTCGATCTGTTCTTTTATTTGGGCCGTATTTTTTTTTTTTTTGTCTTGGCAAGCTTGTTATGTTGTAAGGGCGGAGTCTTAGGTACTCACCAGGGCAGGGCAACCCATGTCCCTGTGTTGTGCTGCATGTGGGGGAGGAGTCAGAAAGGGAACAATGGTGCTTGCTCAGCTCTTGGGGGGCTTTCAGTCACATTCCCTGCCACTCACAAGCAAACTGGGCCCTTCTAGTGCTGATTCCTGGGTGTGTGGGTTTGTGTACATTCTCCCCAATGGACTCTCCTATGAGGCTGAGAGTTTCTCTTGATGCCACAATTCCCAGAGGTTTTTACAGCCAGCGGTTTTGAGGCTTTATTTCCCTGTGCCGGAACCCTGAGTTGCTCAGTCTGTTTCACCCCCCAGTTGTTGCTCTTGGTTAATCTGCATTTGAATGTGGGACTGCTCATTCCACCAGCTACCACCTTGCCCACCCAGTCCTCCAGCCGCCTCCTTGCCACAGGTCCTCCCTGCCCCGGCTGCCCATTTCTGCCCCTCCTAGCAGTCTGAATGAATGTTTCTTAACTCTGTGGTTGTCAGACTTCCATACAGTTCAATTTTCTGGCAGTTCTGGTTGTTTTTTTGTTTGTAAATTGGTTGTTGTCCTTCTTTGGTTGTGTGAGGAGGCAAAGTATATCCACCTCTGCCTCCATCTTGGCCAGGAGTTAATAAGCTTTAATTTTGGACCCTCCTTTGTGGTTGCTTTAGGTCTCTGAGTTTGTAAGGCCCCCTGGCAGGCTCCACTGAGCCCATCAGGTTCATATGTGGCCCCTTTTCTTTCACAAGTCAATAAACGTATCCTCAGGTGAGGATTAAAAAACCAAAAAAGACCTTTGTAGCCTACAAAGGCTACTGGCAGGAGCAAGGCTGAAAAACCATGAAGCTGTAAACATGGGCTGCCTTTCATGGAAGGTGAGGGGTGACTCAGGGAAGAATCAGTAGCCTGGAGGGATGAGCCAAAAGGCATGGTGAATTATTCCCATGTAGTAGTGGGGCAATTCTAATAAAAAAACTTCCAACATCTGCCCAGCTGAGTTTCAGATTTTCTTTATTTGAAAAAGATTCTATTCACTTTTAACAGAAGGAAGGGAGGGAGAAAGAGAGGGAAGTATCAATGTGTGGTTTCCTCTCGAGTGCCCCCTACTGGGGACCTGGTCCCCGACCCAGGCATGTGCCCTGACCGGGAATCGAAGTGGTGACCCTTTGGTTTGCAGGCCGGTGCTCAAGCCCCTGAGCTACACCAGCCAGGGATGAATTTCAGATTTCCTATGGATCAGTGCTCCTTTGGCCTCCCATTTCCTCCTCTTTTGAACAGGAAAGTCTACTGTGTACCATGTTGTACCAACATTATACATTGTTTGTGTGTGTGGCAGATAAGTGATCTCTTCAAGCAACCCCTTCCCCATCCCAGTACACACCAGGTTGGTGGCCACAGCCTCCCGACTGTGGCCTTTATATCGAGAATTGTACAGAAGGAGCCACACCCGAGGAGCCTCATCCACACCTGGACCCAATTTAAATGACAATTTCCTGGACCTCATGCTAATGCCATGATGGGATGAGACTTTTGGAGGCTTTTGGAGGGGATGAGAGTATTTTGCCTGTGGGAGAAATAGAAATAATTTGGGACCAGAGTAGGTACTGTGGTGGTTTCAAAATCTATTCACCTCTTGCTTTAATTTACCTGTCTTCAAGTGTCTCTCCCTTTGAGTTTGGGCTGGCCCCAGTGACTAGATCCTGATGAACGCGGTGGCAGCAATGTGACTTCAGAGATTAGGTTATAAAAGGCACTGTGACTTCCTCCTCCCTCTCCCTTGGATTGCTCCCTCTGGGGAAGTTGGCTCCTAGATTGTGAAGAAAGGCGCACGTGGCCAAGGACTGACGCCTCGTTCCAACAACCAGGGGAGTGAGCCATCTTGGGGGTGGTCCTGCAGCCCAGCCTTCAGATGACTGTGGTTCTCGCTAACATCTTGACTGCTGTACCAGAGATTCTGAACCAGGAACACCCAGTTACGATGTTCCCAAATTCCTGACCCCCTTCCGGAGCAATCTGTGAGATAATACTGAGGCAAGATAGTAAGAAGTTAGGGAAATTCCTGGACAAGTGGAACAGGAAAAACTGAGACAAAATAAGTAAACTAGGCCAAACCATTTGAGGAATTTATAGCCAGCAAATAAATCACAAGGTTTTATCTTCCCTAACCAAGGACATTTTGGAGCAAATGGTTTACACATTCCAGACAGTCCCAGGGCAGACTGGCCCCGGACCTGGTCCTTCTTCAATAACCTCCTGTGAAAATAAAACTACCCCCAAATAACCCTAACTCCTCTCTTCACACATGTGGATGAGTCAACTTATTGAAGGACACACCTGGAAATCTAGTTAATATTCTGTTAAGATCCTCCCCCAGGATTCGCACTGACCAAAGAAAGATAAAAAAGCCTCAAGACAAAGGACTCAGGACATTCTCACTAGAGTACGCCCATACCTTATATTTTCACTGTCTTTCTCTCGATGTCAACAAGTCCCCACGAGACTTGCAGCCAGTGCAGCAGCAGCAGCGGCAGCTTGTCCCAGGCTGCCCCCCTGTGCCTGTCTCCAGGGCCCCCCTTTTCCCTGACTTCCCGGTGAGCTACAGCAACTCCACCCGGGCTCTTGACTTTCCTATAACATTTCTACAGAGCCAGAGCATCCCTGCCTAGGTCCCTCTTGTTGCTTCTTCTGCCTTAAACCCTTCCTTCATTTCACTGTCCCCCACTTTCATAAATGTACTCTCAAAGTCACTTGGACTTGTGCTGTGAAGTATTTCCTGTTCCAAGTTGAGAACCCACACTCTACTGGCTGCCCTGAGGCAGCCCTGCTCTGGGCCCAGACCCCATAGCAATACAATGCATGTGTCATTTGCTGTTTTAAGCTACTAACATTTGAAGTAATTTATTACACAGCATCAAATGAGGAGAAAACTAATTTTTTTTCCCCTAGAAGCTGAGGGAAGAAAGCATTTCAAGAAGAAAGGAGTGATAAGTCATATTCATTGCTGTTCATTTTCCCAATATGATGGCATTTGAGTAGTGACCACCGGAGTTGGCAATGTGGAAGTCACTGGAGACTGTGACTAGATGTTTCAGGGCGTGGCACAGACAAAGACCAGGCTGGTGGCTTTGAGAATAGAAAGAGAAATACTGGAGACTACGAGGGTACCCAGTCCTTTTGTGGGGTTTTATTGTAAGTGGAGAAGTAGCTGGAGATGCTGCGGGGTCAAGAAGGTTTTTCACATATCACAGCCCACTTACATTCTAATGGTCATGACATGTAAGAGAGGGGAGGACTTCTGGAGCAATTTTCTCATGTAGACAAGAGAAGATGGGATTTGGGGCTGATCTGGAGAGGGCGGCCTGAGATGGGAATGCGGGGAGTGACAATGCCTCAATAGCTTGGGTAAAGGCCTCTATGGGCCCCTCTTTTAAAAAAAGATTTTATTTATTTATTTTTAGAGAGAGGGGAAGGGGAAAGAGAAGGAGAGAAACATCAATGTGTGGTTGCCTCTCGTGTACCTCCTACTGGAGACCTGGCCAGCAACCCATTCATGTGCCCTGACTGGGAATCGAACCTGCAACCCTTTGGTTCACAGGCTCTATGGGCCCCTCTTGACCCTCAGACTTTGTGAGCTGCTTGCCCAGCACTCCTACTGCTCGGCCTTCCAAGTAAGACCCCAGACTGACCTGTGCTTAGAGACCTTCGTGGAAGCTGGAGAGGTTGTCCCTGGGAAAGTGATAAGGGCTTCTGAGGGTAACAAGAAAACAATGGCTACTGTGGGCAAATGAGAGGCCCGGGTGGTGTCAGCACCAAGGCTGTGATGGAAAGTAGGGGCTCTCAGTGTTCTCAGCTAGGTCTGCACCCCTAGCCAGGGCCTGTGAGGGGAGCCGTGTCTCCTAAAGCCGGGGTGGGGGGGAGAGAAGAGCAAAGGCTGGAAGATGCCTGGAGGAGAAGGCACTGGAGAGCCAAGGACTGTCCCGGAAGGTCTCTTCTGGAGAGAGCCTCGGGCCGATGGACATACAGCCACGATCCTGTCCCACAGGGGCACCCTCTGTGAGGCTTTCCAAAATGAGGACCAGGACCAACCCATGTGCCCAGCCTTGGAACACATGCAGAGAATTCTAGTCCTGAGCTACTGAATTTATAATCTGTGGGCTGGTGCTGGTCTACAAATTGTAACCTGCCTGCAATAAGGTAAATACTAAATCTGACATCACCTCAAGGTCCAAGTATGTGATTGGTAAACTTGTTTTGTGCAGGTGAACAGGGTGTAGACCAGTTGGGTGTTGTCAAATGTCATGGACAGCTGCATATGGAGCAAGCTTTGTACTGGCAACGCACAGTAGGACTACCTTTCAGCATGTGATACTACTTTAAGATTAGTTAGTTAACTATAACCCAAAAGCATAGAAACACCTGAAAAATTATTTTTTAATTTGTTTTTTTACAATCATTAAATTTTAAATCCAACTTCTTTTTAAATAAAATTTAGAGTGTAACATGATTAGCAAATCAGAGTAGTTAATTAGTTAATTCAAGTACCAGTTTACAGGAAGCAAAGGATAGCAAAAGAAAAGTCACTGAACTTTTTATGTAGAAAAGATGCATCTTTTCTGAATGTAGCAGTAATAATAAGCCAAAAGATGATAATGGAGTTGATTCCAAAGAAATTTTTCCTTCTGAATTTATTCCAAAGATTTGCACTGATTTTACATGAAAATGTATTCCTTCATTGTGATAGGTAGAAAATGACCCGGACCCCAAGTGTCCACATCCTAACCCCAGGGACCTGTGCACATGCCATCTTTCATGGCAAAAGTAACTTTTCAGATGTGATGAAGGTTAAAGACCTCGAAATGGAGAAAGCATGTGTGTGCGACAAATCTAATCATTAGAGTGAGAAAGCAGAGGGTGTGTGTCCCAGCTCCTGTCAGCAGGGAGCAAAGAAAAGGGACCTCTAGCTCTGAAGACGAGAAAAGGGGCCAGAGCCAAGGAATATGGGAGAGTCCAGGGGCTGCGGAAGAAGGTCTACAGAAGGAGGACAGGGCCTCAGTTCTGTAGCTGCAAGGAACTGAATTCTGCCTGAGACCTAAATGAGTGAGAAACGAATTCTCTCTAAGAGCCTCCAGAAAGGGATCCTGGGACTTCTGACCAAAGTGGAGGCGTAGGTAGGATGGAGGCGTTGTGTGTCTCCTCGCACAACCAGATTTAAAGACAACAAAGATTTAGAAACAAAAATGCAACCAAACAGACAGAAAAGTAAACTGTACTGAAGACCGGCAACAATGAACCATTCATCCAGACCAGTAAGAGGGGTGAAGTCGGTGGTGGTGGAGAGGGGTCCTGGCAGGAGGAGGTGGTGACACAGGTGCAGATGGAAACCCAGTGAGGCTCCCAAGGTGGCTGGCTGACCGGGGATGCACATTTGCGCAGAGAAACCAGGCAGGTTTAAAAATGGTCAGTGAGACACACTGTGCAACCCAGGGCCCCAGGGAAGGGAAATAAAGCCTAAAAGCACCGATTGGGAAAACTTTCAGGGGCTGAGGTGCTGGGATAGACTCCTAGCCCCACAGGAGAGTTCCATGGGAAGACCCACAGGATCATAGAATGAACACAAGCCCACCCACCCGGGAACCAGCACCAGAAGGGCCCAATTTGCTTGTGGGAAGCAGCAGAGGGGACTGAAATCCATGAGAGAGTGGAAAAAACGCCACAGCTCCCTCTCCGACCCCGCCCCCAGTCACAACCCAGCAACTGGGTTGACCTGCCCTGGTGAACACCTAAACTTTCGTCCCTCATATGTAACAGGCGCAAATAGACCAAACATTATGGCGCAAGCAGAAGAACAGCTCAAAGTCCCAGAGCCAATACTTCTAAGCAACCAGGAGATAGCCAACCTATCAGATGCATAGTTCAAAACACTGGTGATCAGGATGCTTAAAGAACTGGTTGATTTTAGTTGCAAATTAGATAAAACAATGAAAGCTACACTAAGTGAAATGAAGCAAATTGCACAGGGAACCAATAGTAATGGAAACAAATCTGGGACTCAAATCAATGATGTGGACCAGAGGGAAGAAAGAAATGACCAACCAGAAAAGGATGAAGAAGCAAGAATTCAAAAAAAATGAGGAGAGTCTTAGGAACCTCCAGGAAATCTTTAAACATTCCAACATCTGAATTATAGGGGTACCAGAAAGGGAAGAGGAACAGCAATAAGTGGAAAACTTATTTGAACAAATAATAAAGGGGAACTTCACCAATCTGGCAAAGGAAATAGACTTCCAGGAAGTCCAGGAAGCTCAGAGAATCCCATAGAAGGTGGATTTAAGGAAGAACACACCAAGGCACATCATAATTACATTACTCAAGACTGAAAATGAAGGAGAGAATCCTAGAAGCAGCAAGAGATAAAGAGACAGTTACCTACAAAGGAGTGCCCATCAGACTGTCAGCTGATTTCTCAAAAGAAAACTTACAGGCAGGAAGGAACTGGAAAGACGTATTCCAAGTCATGAAAGGCAAGGGCCTATATCCAAGATTGCTCTATCTAGTAAAGCTTTCATTTAGAATGGAAGGGCAGATAAAGTGCTTCTCAGATAAGGTCAAGTTAAAGAAGTTCATCATCACCAAGCCCTTATTATATGAAATGTTAAAGGGACTTATCTAAGAAAAAAAAGATTAAAACTATGAACAGTAAAATGACAGCAAACTCACAGTTATTAACAACCACACCTAAAATAAAAAGAAAAACAAATTAAGCAAACAAGTAGAATAGGAACAGAACCACAGAAATGGAGATCACATGGAGGGTTAGCAACAGGGGAGTGGGAGGAGGAGAGAGGGGGGAAAGGTACAGAGAATAAGTAACATAGATGGTAGATAGAAAATAGGCAGGGAGAAGGCAAGAATAGTATGGAAAATATAGATGCTAAAGAACTTATGACACATGGACTTGAACTAAAGTGTGGGGGGGAATATGGGTGGGAGGGAGTGTGTTGGGTAGAGGGGAATGAAGGGGGGAAAATGGGATAAATGTAATAGCATAATCAATGAAATATATTTTAAAAATTAAAAAAATGAAAACAAAAATCTATCTACAATCACTCAAATATTACTGACACGCTACAACAGAGAAGTTTGCCTAACAATGTCCGGTTAGTATGTGGCAGAGAAGGAAGCTGAAACATCATTTTCCACTGACTCTTTAGCTCAGTGGATTTGGGAATTGGCTCAGGGTGTGGAAGACCAAGTCTCAGAACAAATAAAGCTAGCAGAGACTTTTTCATGGTGACTGGAGAAACGCATGTGTATTGCTAACATAGCTGTTCTTTTATTATATGTGCAATTTGAACATGGTGATAGGTAGGAGTTCCCCTGTATCTTTTAGCTTCATTGCCAAAAACACAACTAACTCTGGATAGTAAACAAGTACGAAGGGTCACATTACCAACAAGTGATTTGGGGTTTAAGTTTTATGTAGGAGTATGTTCTGATGGCTTCAGCTGCTATGATAGTTGCTTATGACAGTAGCTCAGTTGGTTAGAGCGTCGTCCTGATACACCAAGGCTGAGAGTTCGATCCCTCGTCAGGGCACACACAGGAATCAACCAACGGACAGCTAAGTAAGTGGAACGACAAATTGATGCTTCTCCCTTTCCACCCCGCCTTCTTCTCTTTCTCTCTCTAAATTAATTAATTAAAATAGAGAAAGTCTTGCAGTGAAAAAGTGTCAGCTGAAATTAACAGGGTGCTAACTGATGTGGAAAATTATGAATTACATAGATATGAATGTTGTGAATTTGAGATCATTCTCTTTATTATGTGGTAATGTGGAAGCACCACGAAGGGTTGTTTTTTGATGCCAACTTGCAGGGATTACTGAGGGGAGAGCTCTGTCGAGAGCTTTGATCTATGGGAAGAACTCCTAATGTTTTGGCAAGGTAGAGACCAGTTTAGTAAGATGTGAATCGCACTGTTAGTTAGACTTGTTTATATTATAGCCTGATGTTAGCATTTCTATGCAAGGAAAGAATGCATCATGTTTTTCAAGGGCAAATAAAATTGAAGGGTAAAAGCAAATGTTAGAGGCTTACACGAATAGCTTTTGTAAACTGTTATGACACATTCTTACTTTAACTACAATCATCACCAAAATAGGCGATGATCTTCATATTGCATATTTGCAAAAGCACTCATAAAAAACCTTACTAATTCGATAAAATGTTTTAAATTCACATTTCTGTCAAGAGAAGATTACGCATAGGAAATCCACAGATTTAGAATCCATTTATGGAGGTTCTAGCAGGGGAGCGCAGCTACTCGTATACCCTTGACCGAAGAGCGGTCCGCTCCTCTAGTTGGGAAGGTCGTCCTCTTCGACCGAGCACGCAGCTTCGGGAGAGATGCACATGGATCGGTGAGGGAGGAAGGGGACACCCGCCCAGCCAGCCAGATCTGGCGAATCAACCCTGACGATCAATGGGGTGACAGATGTCGCAGCTAGATCGCCCTCACATCCAGAATCCATTTTTAAAATATAACTATAACCTTTTAAGTAACTAGCTACTGGAGGATTGAAGATGAATTTTTAAAAAGATTTTATTTATTTATTTTTAGATAGAGGGGAAAGGAGGGAGAAAGAGAGGAAGAGAAACATCAATGTGTGGTTTCCTCTTATGTGGCCCTCTCTGGGGACCTGGCCTGCAATCCAAGCACGTGCCTTGAGTGGGAATCAAACCTGCAACCCTTCGGTTCACAGCCCACACTCAATCCACTGAGATATGCCAGCTAGCGCTGAAGAGGTATTTTGAAAATACAGTGTCACTTGCTTTCTTTTGTAAAAGTTAAAAAGAAAGATACGGAGCCTGTTAAAATTGCTTTAAAATTCCTTCTTATATTTTTGTCAGCATGACTTTGTGAGACCAGTTTTCTACTATGAGTGTTATTAAAACAAAACAATGAAACAATTTCTGTATACATTCCCCCCCCAACTGTTATGGTGTCATTAATGTTACTCAGATTGGGTAAGTTAATAAGCAAAAAGAATGCTCATTTATCATATTAAAATCTTCAAATGTGGACACACAGGGTATTTGTTCGAAGGGCAAATATTGGCGTTTGACCTGCGGAACCTCACTCTTCTGTCTGGTTGTGACTGAGGGGCTGCACCGCGTCCGGGATCAAAGCCCAGCCAAGGCTGCGCCCACCGCTCACAGGTGCGTGTCCAATGAGCAGCGCCTGTGGGTTTCATCCTTTCAGTTTCTCCCGTGTTGTGTGTTCTGATTGCGTAATATTTGTTGGAATGTAACTTTACATCTGTCAAATCTAGTAAGCGTTTTGGGCTTGTACGTCTGCTTTTCTGGTCATTGTTCCTAGAAATTTAATTTTATTGTACTTTACCAATAAATAGTTATCGATGGGTTGGCACCGTCTTAGTCTGCTCGGCTGCTCTCACAAGGTACCACGGACTGGGCGGCTTGTGAACAACAAAAATTCATTTCCCATGGTTAGGGAGGCTGGAGGTCTGAGGTCAGGGTGCAGTGTGGTGGGGTCTGGGTGAGAGCCCTCTTCCCATTGTGACCCCACATGGTGGGAAGGGGGTGAGAGAGGCGTCTGGGTCCCTTTTATAAGGGCACGAATTCTACTGATGGGGGCTCCACCTCATGACCTAACCACCTTCCAGAGACCCCCTCCTAACACCACCACATTGGGGGTTAGAATTTCCACGTAGGACTCTGGGGAAGACACATTCAGCCCGTCGCCAGCACAGATACTCTGAGGAGCTTTGATTTAGACTGAGGTAGGCAAGCTTTCTTCTGGAGGGACAGACAGTGACCACTGTAGGCTTTGGAGGGCCATATGGCCTTTGTCACAACCACCTGACTTTGTTGTTAGCATGAAACAGCTATAGATAATATGTACACGAATGGGTGTGGCTGTGTTCCAATAAAACTTTATTTATGGACTGAAATTTGAACTTCCTATAATTTTCACAAGTTATAAATTAAAAAAAAATCCCCCCCACCCATTTCAAAACCATTTTTAGCTTTCAGATTATAATTTGCAGATTCCCTGATCTGGGCCTGGAGGATGGGACAGACCAACATGATACTCGTGGTGGGGGTGGATTATGGCCAGTGGCCCCCCCCAACACACACACGGAGCACTTACCACGTGCCAGGTCCTGATGACTTCTCCAAAGACATCAGGTCTTGGGCTTTTCTGTGGCTGGGTCCTACAAGCTCAGACTGAGCGACATGACCAACTGATCTTTTTGAGCATCTTTGAGGAGGCTTGTAAATCACTGGGACAATGTGTGGTGTGTGTGTGTGCTCACACGTGAGTCCCCTGGGCAGAGGTTCCCAGCAGCCCTCTCAGGAGACCAGCGTGGGGGGAGGGGCAGTCTCGCTTCCATGACTAGGAAACCAGGACGCACCAGAGAGAGCGAGCGGATCCCAGGAAAAGGTCACACCAGGACACACGGCCAGATAGAACTTTTTGGAATTAGAGATAGAGTTGCTAGAACGGTTGTGGGTTCTACACCAGTAGTGTCCTGCATCTTCCTCCCTAGGATCAGTCATGGTGACAATTAAGAAGCCAGCGCCAAGACTTCCGCCAAGATGGAGGCATAGGTGGATGTGCCGTGCCTTCTCACACAACCAAGTTTAGAGACAACTAAATATTAGCAACAGAAAACACAGCCAGAACACGGAAAATTGAACTTTTTGGAAGTCCGTTAACAACAAATTCTTCAGCCTGACTGGTAAGGGGTGAAACCAGCGGCTGGTGAAGCGGGGTAGCACAGGAGGACTCCGTCAGACGGATTCAGGCGCCGAATCCAGATGCGCGGAATCCAGGTGCAGGGTTGGACCTAGTGAGCGACCCAGCAAGCGACCAGGCGAGTGACCTCGGAGGAGACAGCGGGGGAGTGGTGCTGCGTGTTGACTGTGGTCACCCATTTGTGCCCGAGCGGACAGGCGAGGGAGTGGGCGGTTGGACCGGGGCCGGCGGTCCCTGCGGCAAGCGGCAGTAGAGGGCGCTGCCATTTCCCCGCTCTGACCACACCCCCACATACAGCGTCACAACCCAGCGACCTGGGAGTCCAAGGCACCGCTTCTCACACTTAAAGGGCCAGAACAGACCAAAAATGTTGCAAGTTCTCAAAGCTCCAGAGCCCATAGATCTAAGCGATGAAGAAATAGCAAAACTCTCAGACGCACAGTTTAAAACACTGGTCACCAGGATCCTCACAAAACTGGTTGATTATACCGACAAATTAGACAAATATATGAAGGCGAAACTAATTGAAATGAATGGAATTGCGCAGGACACCAATAGCAATGAAAAGGTAACTGGGACTCAAATCAATGGAATGGACCAGAAGAAAGCAAATAATGGCCAAACAGAAAAGAGTCAGGAATCAAGAATTCAAAGAAATGAGGAGAGTCTTAGGAACCTCCAGGACATCTTTAAATGCTCCAACATCCGAATTTTGGGGTACCAGAAGGGGGAAAGGCACAGCCACAAGTGGGAAACTTATTTGAACAAATAATAAAGGAGAATTTCCCCAATCTGGCAAAGGAAATAGACTTCCAGGAAATCCAGGAAGCTCAGAGAGTCCCAAAGAAGTTGGACCCAAGAAGGAACACACCAAGGCACATCATAATTACATTAGCCAAAATTAAAATGAAGGAGAGAATCCTAGAAGCAGCAAGAGCTAAGGGGACAGTCACCTACAAAGGAGTCCCCATCAGACTGTCAGCAGATTTCCCAAAAGAGACCTTACAGGCAAGAAGGGGCTGGAAAGAGGTATTCCAAGTCATGAAATCCAAAGACCTACAACCAAGATTGCTCTATCCAGCAAAACTTTCATTTAGAATGGAAGGACAGATAAGGTGCTTCTCAGATAAGATCAAATTCAAGGAGTTCATCATCACCAAGCCCTTATTATATGAAATGTTAAAGGGACTTATCTAAGAAAAAGAAGTTAAAGAAACATGAACAGTGAAAGGACAACAAACTCACAATTATTAACAACCACACCTAAAACGAAAGCAAACTAAAAGGACAGCTAGATCGGGAGTGGAAACATAGAAATGAAGATCTCAAGGAGGGTTAGCAACAGGGGAGTGGGAGGAGGAGATGGGGGGAGAAAGTACAGAGAATAAGTAGCATAGACAGTAGATAGAAAATAGATGGGGGGGCAAGAATAGCACGGGAAATATAGAATCTAAAGGACTTGAGACACATGGTCATAAACTAAAGGGTGGGTAATGGTGGGGAAGGGGGGTAGGGTGGAGGGGAATGAAGGGGGGAATAGAACAACTGTAACAGCATAATCAATAAAAAAATTTAAAAAAAAAAAAAAAAAAAAGAAGCCAGCGCCAGCCTGTCCCAGACTGAGAACTGAGAGTCCTGAGTCAGTGTATGGGGCCTGGAGCTGGCGACAAACCTGATGCACCTGACACTTCCCTACACCAGCCTTTCTTCTTACAGAGCCATCCCTGGGTGGGTGCTGGCCCCTCGCGGAGAGCGCCTGCCCTGAACACGCGACAGTTGCGGTTTGATAGTGCCCAGGAGCCTGGAGAGCACCGCTGCCCGGTCAGGGCCACACCAGGACTTGCCCTCTGGCCTCAGAGCTGCTCGCTCTGTGGCCTGCTGTCCCAATCATCCCTTTCACAACCTCTGCCCCCTTCCCCATCTCCTTCCCTTTCTCCTCAACTGGAAGCGGCAGTGGCATCATCAGCAGTCCTGGGAGTGAGGCTCCCGGGCCACGTGGCCCTTTTCCATGTGCTGGTGGGAGGGACAAGCGGGTTGGCTGGGAAGAGGGAACCTACTGGCCCCGACTGTGCTTAGCTGTTCCGGCACTTGACAGAGATAGATAGATACAAAAGGCCTAGGCCGGCGTCGGGAGTGGGAGATCAACGAAGGCGGATTCTTCGGGCAGAGGGAAGCGGGACCCTCCAGCTGCAGGTGTGGAGCTGGCCCGGTTGGAGGGCGCACAGCTCCAGGTCTGTGAGAGGCTGCCCTTCTCCTTCTCGCCCGGTTGCCCTTCCCCCACCAGGACCTGGGGGAGGAGCCAAGAAGGTCTGGAGGAAACTGGCCGGGCAATGGACCTTCTGCTCTTCCTCTTCTTTCTCCATCTGTGTTTTGCAGAGCCCTGCCTGGCTTTGCCCCCTCCCCACGAAAAGTCACGATGAGGGTAGGTGACAAGCTCAGGGTCACTTGGAGGTCTGAGCGAGAGCCCTTAGCCCCCCTGGCCCCAGGAGTAGTGAGAAACATCATGCCCAGGCCTGCGGGTGGGTCAGTGGCTTGTTTCCACCTAGGAGGTCTTGTGGGTGCTGGAGGAGCAGGAGGTGTAGGGAGGGTACCTGGCAAAGGAGGGAAGAGGGGAGCTGGGAGCAAAGAGAACAGGGGTCCTCGGAGGGGCTGGAGGAAGGGTCGGATCAATAGGTGGGCAGGGAAGGGAGCACAGGAGTCTGGAGCTGGCATCATCTCTGCACCCTAAACTCTCGCCATCTAAGGACACCAGAGGAGTATGTGTGTGATTACCACATAAACAGATGAGAGACTCCAACGTCTCTTTCTTTAGTGAATGCTTGTACTTTTAAATTTTATTTTTTTAAAGATGCAATTTGCAAAAAGATTTTATATATAAATATATCTAATAATAGATTTTATATATTTAATAAAATATATTATTCAATAAATATTATTTTAAGTATGTATTTATTAAATATATTTTTATATTTAATGCATATGTATTTATACATATTTAGTGAGAGAATTAGGGGCCACATGTAATTCCAGTGGCGGCCACCCCAGGCTGGGCTAATGTAACATCTATGGCAGGGAGCCCTGTGTGTGGATTAGGCTGAGGTGGAAATTTGAACCCATTGAGGGGACTTGATTCAATTCCACTACTTTGCACCTAACCCCACAACTCCTACTCCTCAGGCTGCCTCTGTGCAGTGCCTTTCTCCTTACAGTAGGAGGGAGCAGAGACTGAGGTTAAGGGCAAGGGGTCAGACGAAAGGACAGTCCCAGAAGGGACATCAGCTGTCAGTGCGTGAGGGACTATTACCAGACTCAAAGGGTTCACTACACTGGATGCTCTATTAAAAAATGAGATGGTGCCCTGGCTGGTGTGGCTCAGTGGACTGAGTGCTGGCCTGAGAACTGAGGGGTCGCCTGTTCGGTTCCCAGTCGGGGCGCGTGCCTGGGTTGTGTGCCAGGTCCTCACTAGGGAGCTCCTGAAGGGCAACCATGCACTGATGTTTCTCTCCCTCTCTCTTCCTCCCTTCCCCTCTCTCTAAATAAAATCTTTAAAAAATGAGATGGTGGTGGCAAGGCAGTTTTATTTACTTGCAACGAGTAAAGGAGATAGAATTTATATCCAAAGCTCAGTCTCCTGGAAGGGAGGCTTAGCCATTGCTTATATACATTATTTGGTCAGTTACATGCTGATTTCTTCTCTGCAGTTGGCTGCACACTTACCAGGTTGGGTTCCTGTCAAGCTTATCTTGTTTACTGCTAGTCTGCAAAATACTGTGCTACATTTTAACACTTAACAAGACTAGCTTCGGTAAGAATGGCCCAGACCTTGAGACCCTTGTTCTATCTAACGGAACCACAGGTGGAAAGGCAGGATGGAGTTTCACAGCGAGAGGAAAACCTTGGAAATAGTGCCAGCCACCCGCATGTACAAGGTTAGTTTACAAAGCGTGTTCACGTGCTCTCTCTCTTAATGCCCGAAACAGGGTTGTGAGGGACCTGAGGCCCAGATCCATCAGTGACCTGCTCCGAGTTGCACTGTGAGGTGAGGTGGTGGTGTTATCAGGATACACCTCCTGAATTCTGGGTGTCTGTCTGTGTCACATACAGCACAGGGGACCAAATTGCACATGCCTGCAGGCGCGAGCTCCTGGGGGGTTCCTGGTTTTCAGCTGGGCTGGGTGTCCCTCTCTGAGCCTAATCAAATACCGAATGGTAGGAGGGCACCCTCGGGAGGGAAGAAGGTGGCCCTGGCTGGCATAGAAATGCGGCATTGGGTGTGAGGGCATGGAGCCACTGCCTTCTGAAGCTGATATTTCTCTTGTCTGGCCACTGCTGACCACTGGGAAGGAACGCCTCCTCCTTGAAGGCCCCCAGATTTTCTCTTTGTCTGCATTCCACTGTGTCCTTCTAGTCTGTGGTTGGCTCTGCTTGGTTCTCGGCTGTGTTGGGGTGGTCCTGAATTCCCAGGGGATAGGATGCTCTCCAAGTTGGGATCTACCCCTTTCTCCTACCCATGGCTTCCCCACTGGTGTGAGTGGAGTGAGACCTTCCACACAGATTCATGGCCTCAGCACCCTGTGGCGCTGTGGTGAGTGGGTCTCGGGCTGGCTGGGGGGCCGGCAGAGCAGGGAGAAGCTTGTCTCCTGGGAGAGAGGGGTTGCAGGACAGGAGTAGCCAGGGACCACACACGGGCATCGTATCAACCATAACGTACACCAGTTCAAATAGTGTTTTTTTCCTGTCTGTCTCTGCACACTCATTTGATTGTTACAAACCATTATTTTCTATGACCTTCAAATTCATGCCCTTGGGTCATGTCCACCTATAGTAGCTGGGTTGCTGAGATCTGAGGCTGGCCTCAGGTGTCTTTCATAACTAACCCTCAGGTGTGCACAGGGACATACTACACACACACACACACACACACACACACACACACACACACACACACACAGTCATTCCCTCCACCAGATCAGACCTGTACCCCAGAAGTCCCTCCTGGGGTCCCCTCCAACCCTCAGGAGGGGTAGAGCCTCAGACTCTGGAGCTCCCATCCTAGGGTTTTGTATCATTCTATGTCCTGAAGGGCAAAAAGTGTGGACACGATGGGGAGGATGACAGAATTTGGTGAGAAGAAGAGACCAAGGAACCAGGGAGGACTGGGCCTGGACAGAGGGTCAGATGGAAGAGAAGGCAGAGCGCAGTCAGTGAATGTACTTTGCATTCCTTCCAGATCTTCCTCCTCCTCCTCACTTCTCGTGGCTGTACCAATACTGTGAGAGTAGCAACAACAGCTGCCACCAGCCCCACCAAGACTCCAGGGCCATGGGCACTCCCTGCTCAGCCTGGGATCCCCTCACCTCTTCCTGCTCCACTGAGATCCAGACCCTTTGAAGAAAAGGCCGTCCTTGTGCCTCTGGAAGGCGCCTCCCAGCACCTGAATCCACTGCTGTGGTGCTGCCTCTCCCCCAAAGCTGAGGACCTGCCAGGTGCCTTCTCCAATCAACTCCGTGGAGTCCACTCCATGTCCCCAGGGCATGGGCCCCCACCTGCAGGGACTCTCCCTGTGCATCTGGCTCACCCTTCTCCCACTGACTCCTCTCAGCAGGACCAAACCCATCTGGCAGGCATCCCCCCATCTGCCCTTCTCCCCCCACCCCCCACACAGGTTTCCTGTGTCCCTGTCAGTCCACAGATCAGCCAGTTGCCCAGGTAACCATTGAGCACGTGGTCAGCTTTGGTTCCTCCTCCCATTAAAGGTACTACCGTTAGTTCATACCATATAAAAATGTAATATTTGATATTTCTAAAAATGACATAAACCTAGAGAGGATATGGCAATGCAGGAAAAACATATGCTGGATAAAAGGGTTAATAGCATTAGTAGATAAATGTCTCTTTCTTTTCGATAAATAAGAATTGGTCCAAAAAAAAAAAGAATCAGGCAAACATTTTCATTTTAAAAAGGGCTAAGGATATGAAGAAGTAATTCATTACAGAATAAAGAACAAATAATATGTATGAACACGTGTTCAAAATGGCTGATAATCAAAGAGATGTGAGATGAAGTGAGACCTCGGGCTTGGCCCATCAGGTCAAAGAAGATTGAAATAAATGATAATCATATTCGGAGCTCCAGAGGTGTTGGGGAAAGGGGATTCTCATGAATTGTTGGAAGGACATAATTGATAGCCTCTTCCTGGAGGGCAATGTGGTGATGAATTAAAAGGCAGAAAAAGTAATTTATTCATCCATTCCACTGTTGATGGACATTCGGGTAGTTCCTAATTTTTGACTGTTGTGAATAAGGCTGCTGTGAACATTTTATTAAAAAGACTGAAAAAGAAAAACAAACAGAAGAAGCACCTGGCTTGTGAAGCAGCAGTTTAAAAAATTCTTTAAGTTGATGTGTGATGATTGCTGTTGTTAAAAAGACAAATAATTGTACAAGACCCAAAAAACCCAAGCATTTCCCTGCTGCACCATTCTTGGCTCCAGCTCATTCCCCTGAAGGAGTCCACTTTAAATCTTTTATCTGTTATTCTAATATTTACTTCTATATTTTTGCAAGAGAAAAGAAAGAGACAGCTTATATTGCCCTTCACTGATTTTCCAGTTTTGGATATTATCCATGAATCTTCAATTAATGAAGATCAGCCATTTAACACAACACTTTCCTACCCTCCTCATTTCCTCTATCCCTAAACCCACGATATAATAACAGTTGTATACAAGATGGATGTTTAGATTTTACATATTCTGACCCTGTAAATATTTTTATTGCCTAGCAATGGAATGAATGTACTGTGATTATATTTTCAGTATAATTTTTATTATTCTCCCCAATTGCCTTATTTTTCATTTGTTTTATTTTCTAGGTATTCACCACCAATTTATTTCTAAACTCTACCAAGAGTGCAAATTTCATCTCAGTTGGTTCAAACGCATTAAGTCGTTAATTAGATCTGTTCCCTCAAGACCCCTGGCTGTGCCCTGTGGTCCTGCTGACGGGCTGCCCAGCTGTCCTGGGAGTGTACTCGCCATCTTTCCTGTTGCTCCATGGGCCTCCATCACGTGTTAGACATGCTCTCTGCTGAATTTCATGACTTTTTCTGGGTTTATCCCTCTTTTCGTTGGGACATTCCTTTCAATACCTTCCCTTACTTGTGAGAAGCCCGCTATTTTTATCACCAGTGCATTGATTATGAGATTTTTCTCCTCTCACTCTTGATGCTTTTAGGATGTTCTCTTCCTTCCCCAGTGTTATGAAAGTCCGTGTTGATGTGTATTGGGGAAGGTCTCTTGTCTTTTTTTTTTTTTTTGCACTGAAGACCCAGAGGACCTCTTCAATCCAAAATTATATCCTTAACTCTGAGGCACATATTCTTTATTTTTTTACATTCTTCATTTTCTGAACTAACATTTTTTTCTCTGTGGAATTTCTGTTATGCGAATGTTAGGCTTTATGGACCTAGCCTCCAGATTTCTCATTTTTCTCTTTTAATTTTCATCTCCTTTATTTACTTTGGACCGAGGCTTATATTTTTATTACAATTTACATATTATGAAATGCACAGGTCTGAAATGTATAATTTGATGGAATTTTGACATATGCATATAACTTGCTCCTGTATCAGTATGTAGAATTATTCATCACCACGTCACCCCCAGAGACGACCACTACTCTGGTTTCTTTCACATAGATTAGCTTTGTCTCCTCTAGAACTTACAAGCAAAATCAAAGTGCATAGACAATTTTGTGTTTGGCATTTTTCACTCACCATGATATTTTTGAGGTTCATTCATGTCATTGCATGTATCAGTATCAGTCCCTTTTTGTTCCATTGCAGGAATATACATCTGTATATCCATTTTCCTGTTGACATTTGGGTTACTTCCAAACTTGGCTATTATGAATAACACTGCTGTGATCATTCTTGAACAAGTCTTTTTAAAAAACTGTTGTTCAGTTACAGTTGTCCCACATTTTTCCCCATTGCTCTCCCCTGCCCTGTCCCTCCCACTCCCACAGTCAACCCCTTGCCAACTGTCCATGCCCATGAGCCATCTATTCATGTTCCTTGGCTTGTCTCTTCTCATTCTTTCCCCCATTATCCCCCTCTCCCCTCGCTTCTGGTCACTGTCAGTTTGTTCTTTATTTCCATGTCTCTGGCTCTATTATGCTCATTTGTTTGTTTTGTTCATTAGGTTCCATTTATAGGTGAGATCATAAGGTATTTGTCTTTTACCACCTGGATTATTTCACTTAGCATAATACTCTCCGGTTTCATCAGTGCTGGCATGAAGGGTAGGAGTTCCTTCTTTCTGCTGTAATACTATTTCACTGTGTAGATGTACCACAGTTTTTTGATCCACTCATTTACTGATGGGCACTTAAGTCATTTCCAACACTTGGCTATTGTAAATAATGCAATTGTGAATATTGGGGTACATAGTTTTTTGAATTGGTGATTCAGGATTCTTAGGGTAGAATCCCAGCAGTGGGATTGATGATTCAAAAGACAGTCCCATCTTTAGTTTTTTTTGAGGAAATTCCATGCTTTTTTCCACAGTGGCTATACCAGTCTGCATCCCTCCTAACAGTGTACTAGGATTCCACTACCTTGCCAGCCCTTGTTGTTTGTTGATTTGTTAATGATGGCCATTCGAACTGGTGTGAAGTGGTATCTCAAATGGGATTTATCCTAGGCTTGCAAGGATGGTACAATATACTCAAATCGATAAATGTAATACATCACATAAGCAATATGAAAGACAAAAATCACATGATTATATCAGTAGATGCAGAAAAAGCATTTGATAAAATACAGCACCCATTTGTGATAAAAACACTCAGCAAAGTGGAAATAGAGGGAGCATTCCTCAACATCATAAAGGCCACATACGAGAAACCTTCAGCCAACATCACACTCAATGGGCAAAAACTAAAAGCTTTCCCACTAAGAGCGGAAACAGGACAAGGATGTCCATTTTCACCACTTCTATTCAACATAGTATTGGAAGTCCTAGCCACAGCAGTCAGAGAAGAAAAAGAAATAAAAGACATCCAAATTGGGAAATGAGGAAGTAAAGCTGCCATTGCAGATGACATGACAGTGTACATAGAAAACCCTATAGATTCCACCAAAGAACTATTTGACCTAATAAATGAAGTTGGCAAAATGGTGGGATACATAGTCAACATTCAGAAATCGAAGACATTTTTGTACCCTAACAATGAAATATCAGAAACAGAAATTAGGGAACAAATTCCATTTACTATAGCAACAAGAAAAATAAAATACATAGGAATAAACTTAACCAAGGAGGCAAAAGACCTGTACTCAGAAAACTATAGAACACTGGAGAAAGACATTAAGGAAGACATAAATAAATGGAAGTATATACTGCGTTCATGGACTGGAAGAATGAACATCATTAAAATGTCTATACTATTCAAAGCAATTTATAGATTCAATGCAATCTCTGTCAAAATACCCATGACATATTTCACAGATATAGAAAAAGTATTTCAAAAACTTATATGGAACTATAAATGACCCAGAATAGCCTCAGCAATTTTGAGAAAGAAGAACAAAGTAGGAGGAATCACAATACCTGATATCAAATTATATTACAAGGCCACTGTAATCAGAACTGTCTGGTACCAGCCTAAGAACAGACACATAGACCAACTTACACCATACACAAAAATAAACCCAAGATGGATAAAAGACTTAAATATAAGTCATGACATCATAAAAGTCCTAGAGGAGAACATAGGCAGGAAAATCTCAGATATTCCATGCAGCAATATTTTCATTGATATGTCCCCTAGGGCAAGGGACATAAAAGAAAGAATAAACAAATGGGACAACATCAAACAAAAAGCTTCTGCCTGGCTAAAGAAAACATTAATAAAATTGAAAAGGAATCAACCATATGGGAAAACATATTTGCCAATGACACCTTGGACAAGGGTTTGACCTCCAAAATATATAAAGAACTCACGCAACTGCACACCAGGAAGACAAACCAAGCAATTAAAAAATGGGCAAAGGATGTGAACAGATACTTCTCCAAGGAGGACATACAGAGGGCCCATAGACACATGAAAAACATCGCTAGGCTCAACGTCACTAGCCATCAAAGAGATGCAAATTAGAACAAGTCTTTTTAAGGACATAGATTGTAATTTTGCTAGGATTGCATAACAAAATGCCAGACTGGTGGCTTAAACAACTGAAATTTATTTTCTCATAATTCTGGAAGGTGGAAGTCCAATATGGAAGTGTCAGCAGGGTTGGTTTTTCCGAGGCCTCTCTCCTTGTCTTGAAGATGGCTGTCTTCTCCTTGTGTCCTCACAAGTCATCCCCCTGTCTGTGTTATGTGTGTGTCCTCATCTCCTTTTCTTACAAGGACACCAGTCATATTGGTTAGGGCCCACCCTAATGACCCTACTTTAACTTGCTTCTTTAAAGATCTTATTTCCAAATGCAGTCACACTCTGAGGTACAAGGAGTTAGAACTTACATCAACTTCGGGGGACTCTATTCAGCCTTAACATGCATTTTCCTTTCTTTTGGTTAAATACTTAGACATGGAATTGCTGGGTCATAGGGTACAAGTATGTTTAACTTTATGAGAAACTGCCAGACAAATTTCCAAGTGATTGTATATCACTCTCCTCCCCCCACCAACAACAATGCTTGAGACTTTCTGGGGCCTTTCTATCTTTGCCAGTGTTTGGTATTGGCAGTCTTCTCAATTTTGGCTATTCTAGTAGATGCATAGAGGACTCTGACTGTGGTGTGATGTTGCATTTCTCTGATGACTGATGATATTGAGCACTTTTTTCTCTGCTTACTGGCCACTACTACATCTTCTCCTAGGAAGTGCCTGTTGAGCTTTTTGCCTATTTTTATTGGGTTATTTTTATTTTTAGTATTAAATTCTAGTCCTTTAAGTATTCTGGCTATAAATCCTTTCCAATCTTTGAATTGCACATATTTTTATCTTGGTCTGTAGCTAGCCTATTCATTTTCCTAATCTCTTTAGAAGAATAAACATTTTTAATTTTGATGAAGTTCAATTTACTTCTTTTATGTTTAATATTTTCTAAGTACAAAGAAACGTTGTCTACCCCAGTGTCATAATGATACTTTTTAAAAAATTTTATTCATTTATCTTTAGAGGGGAAGGGAAGGAGAGAGGGAGAGAAACATCAATGTATGGCTGCCTCCTGTGCGTCCCCTGCTGGGAACTGGCCTACAACCCAGGCATGTGTCCTGACTGGGAATCGAACTGCGATCCTTTGGTTCGCAGGCCGGTGCTCAATCCACTGAGCTACACCAGCCAGGGCCATAATGATACTTTTTATGTTCCCGTCTCAAAGCTTTATAGCTTTAGCTTTATGTTTAGATCTATAATCAATGTCTAAATTGATTTTTGTGTATTGAGGTTCATTTTTTTCCATATCCAGTTGTCTCAGCAGCATTTGTTGAAAAGGTTTTCCTTTTCTATTGACTTGTTGTGGTGCCTTTATACAAAATCAGTTAAGTATATAAGGTAGGTCTGTTTCTGAACTCTCAATCCTGTCCCACAGATCTATTTTATCTTTTAGTTTATACTATACTGGTAACTACTGTTGCTTTATATTAAGCCTCAGAATTAGGCAGTGCAAGTTCTCCAACTTTTTTTTCACAATTTTTTCCTGATTATTTTAAATTCTTTACTCTTCCATAAAATTTTAGAATGAGCTTATACATTTCTATAAAGAATTGTTTTTGGGGCATTGTGCTGAACTTACATATCAGTGTTAGGAGAATGGTTATCTTAACAATATTGAATCTTCAAATCCATGAATATGGTACATCTTTTCATTTAGTTGGTTTCCTGGATTGGTACTTCACACTTCTTATATGTTCTATGTTAATTTTCATCTCAGTTTAAAAATATTTTTCAGACTTCCACCAAGATGGAGGCATAGGTAGAGACGTTGTACTTTCTCAAACAACCAAGTTTAGAGACAACTTAATATTAGCAACAGAAAACACAGTCAGAACACAAAAAATTGAACTTTTCAGAAGTCTGTTAACAACAAATTCTTCAGCCTGACCTGTAAGGGGCGAAACCAGCAGCTGGCGGAGCGGAGTAGCACAGGAAAACTCGGTCAGATGAACTCAGGCCCGAAGAATCCAGGCGCAGGGTTGGACTTAGTGAGAGACCCAGTGACCCAAAGACTGCGGGGAAACAGCGAGGGGGCAGGGCTGCGGGTTGACTGTGGTCGCGCATTCGTGGGCGCATAGACAAGCTAGGGAGTGGGCGATTGGACTGGGACCCAGGGGGTACCCTGCAAGCGGCAGCGGAGGGCGCCGCCATTTCCCCGCTCTGACCACACCTCCACATGCAGCGCCGTAACCTGGCGACTCTGAGTGGCCCAGCCCTGGTGAATGACTTAAGACCCTGCTCCTCACCCAGCAGAGCTAAACAGCAGAGGGGGCTGCCATTTCCCCGCTCTGACCACGCCCCTACATTCAGCGTCACAACCCAGCGACCTGGGAGTCCAAGGCACCGCTTCTCACACTTAAAGGGCCAGAACAGACCAAAAATGGCTCAAGAAAATCTCAAAGCCCCAGAGCCTATAAATCTAAGCGATGAAGAAATAGCAGGACTCTCGGATGCACAGTTTAAAACACTGGTGATCAGGATCCTCACAGAACTGGTTGGTTATAGCCACAAATTAGAGAAACATATGAAGGCAAAACTAATTGAAATGAATGGAATTGCACAGGACACCAATAGCAATGAAAAGGAAACTGGGACTCAAATCAATGGAGTGGACCAGAAGAAAGCAAATAATGGCCAAATAGAAAAGAGTCAAGAAGCAAGAATTCAAAAACATGAGGAGAGTCTTAGGAACCTCCAGGACATCTTTAAACGCTCCAACATCTGAATTATAGGGGTACCAGAAGGGGAAGAGGAACAGCCACAAGTGGAAAGCTTATTTGAACAAACAATAAAGGAGAATTTCCCCAATCTGGCAAAGGAAATAGACTTCCAGGAAATCCAGGAAGCTCAGAGAGTCCCAAAGAAGGTGGACCCAAGAAGGAACACACCAAGGCACATCATCATTACATTAGCCAAGATTAAAATGGAGGAGAGAATCCTAGAAGCAGCAAGAGATAAAGAGACAGTTACCTACAAAGGACTTCCCATCAGACTGTCAGCAGATTTCTCAAAAGAGACCTTACAGGCAAGAAGGGGCTGGAAAGAAGTATTCCAAGTCATGAAATCCAAAGACCTACAACCAAGATTGCTCTATCCAGCAAAACTTTCATTTAGAATGGAAGGACAGATAAGGTGCTTCTCAGATAAGATCAAATTCAAGGAGTTTATTATCACCAAGCCCTTATTATATGAAATGTTAAAGGGACTTACCTAAGAAAAAGAAGTTAAAGAAACATGAACAGTGAAAGGACAGCAAACTCACAATTATTAACAATCACACCTAAAACAAAAGCAAACTAAAAGGACAGCTAGATCAGGAGTGGAAACATAGAAATGAAGATCTCAAGGAGGGTTAGCAACAGGGAAGTGGGAGGAGGAGAAGGGGGGAGAAGGTACAGAGAATAAGTAGCATAGGCAGTAGATAGAAAATAGATGGGGGGGCAAGAATAGTATGGGAAATATAGAATCTAAAGAACTTGAGACACATGGTCATAAACTAAAGGGAGGAGTAATGGTGGGGACGGGGGTAGGGTGGAGGGGAATGAAGAAGGGAATAGAACAACTGTAATGGCATAATCAATAAAAAATAAATTAAAACCACACACACACAAATATTTTTCAAAACGTTTTGTCAATGTTATGTTCCAACTATTTTATTACTTTTTAAAGTTTTCTATTATATTTTTAATTGCAAAAGTTACTTTTGTGTTTCAGAGAAGCCTCTCCTTATAACACTCTATTCTTGTTTCATAGATGTCTTCTCTTTTTTTCCTAAAAATATGATGTTTAGTACTTTAAAAATATTTTATTTATTTTCTTTATTAGAGAGAGAGGAAGGGAAGGAGAAAGAGAGGGAGAGAAACACCAATGTGTGGTTGCCTCTAGCATGCCCCCTACTGGGGACCTGACCCACAACCCAGGCATGTGCACTGACTGGGAATTGAACTGGCAACCCTTTGGTTTGCAGACCAGTATTCAACCCACTGAGCCACATCAGCCAGGGCTGATGCTTAGGGCTTTAAATTGTTTAATTAAGGCCCTTGCTATCTATTTCCCTCACATCTCTTTGTGTGTGTTTAAGTTTTGTTTAAAAATTTGTGCTATATATTAAAACCTTTTTAAAAGGTGTTGTCACACACATTACTAATTATTCTTTCTATTTTCTGTATATTTTGCAAAGATTTAAAGAGGAAAATTACAAAAGAAAGACAGCAGCATAAAAATGAAAATACCTGTGTGTGTGTTTTTTACTGAATGTTGGACTTCACTCTAGAGTAGAGTTTCTCGACTTTGGTACCATTAACATTTTGAGCCAAATAATTCTTTGTCCTGGGAGCTGTCCCATGCATTGCAGGATCTTTAACAGCATCCCTGGCTTCTACCTACTAGATGCCCTTAGCACCTCCCCCTCAGTTATGGCAACCAAAGGTTTCTCTAGACATCGACAAATTTCTTCTAGGCGGAAAATCACCCCCAGTTGAGAACCACGGATCTAGAATGATCAGGCCAGAGTCTCTGTGCTTTCTGAAGGACCTCCAGCTCTCAGTATCTGTGGTACTTTTCTTGTGAATTAGCCTTTCCCCCAGAAATGAATCCTTTAACACTCTGTCTGTGTGGGGAGAGGGTATGAGTCTGCCTGCTAGTATTCTTGAACCACAGTTGCTTCTGTGCTAAATAATCACTGATATGGAATAACTACTTTAGAATACCTCTCATAATGTAGACAAAAAAGCAATTTAGTTTAAAAATGATCATCTACAAAACAATAAAGAATAGGGGACAGCAAATGCATAAGTGGTATTTTTGAAGGTCAGAAAAATAAGAATAGAATGACTTAAGGTATCACAGAAGAAAACCTTCTTGAAGGTTTTCTTGAAGAAAATTGTGTGTGCTGATTAAAAGAACTTAATGCATCACAAAGTCAATGAACAGAGATCTAGGAGTATATCCCATCAGCTAGGATAGGCTTGTTTCTGCTGGAGTCATTCAGTGACTTTATGTGACAAAAGTTTATTTCTCTCTTGTGCTACGTCTGCCGAAGGTCCAGGCAGACTTGCAGGGTGCTGTCCACCCAGGGTAGCTCTTCAATGGTACTGACCTCTCCAAATCAATGTGCTTCTGCGGCAGAAGAAGAAAGTACCAGAAAGATAAATGCTTTCATTCAGAAGGGGCACTTCCATTTACATTTCTTTGGACAAAACAAGTATATTGTCCTGGCTGCTATGGCTCAGTGGACTTGGTGCCAGCCTGTGAACCAAAGGATCTCTGGTTCAATTCCCAGTCAGGGCACATGCCGGGGTTGCGGGCCAGGTCCCCAGGAGGGGGCGTAGGGGCATGCAAGATGCTACCACACATTGATGTTTCTCTCCCTCTCTTTCTCCTTCCCTTCCTCTCTCTCTAAATATAAATAAATAAAAATATCTTTTAAAAAAGCCCAAGTAATATCGCCCAGTTTTAAGGGGTCTGAGAAATATGATTGTCCCAAGTGTCCAGAAATAACGATAACTGAATATAGCTGAATAGTAGTCATGTCCACCACATACCTCGAGGCATAGCTGGCAAAAAATTTTTTTATGATAACTAAGAAAAAATCTATAAGCATTAATGTTGGAGGGAAGAAAGGGTTACTTCCAGAGGACTTAATAAAAAAAAAAACTCAGTTTCAGTGGTTTCAGAGTCTCTGCTGCTGCACCGCATGGTAGAAGACAACAAATTAGCCTCTTTTGAGAACAGGGAGAAGTATTTTGATTTGGTAATTTTATGCCTCATTAAGTTGTCCTAATTTTGTAAAGACAACCCAAAGGGTTTTCATATGAAAGAACTTAAAGTAGCTTTCTTTAAAAATATAGATTGAAAATTTACTTCAGTTCACTGAGGTAGGATAAAAAACAAAATAATAGAGCTGTGGTTGAAAGATACGGAGTTAATCAGAAACCAGTCAGACTAATGATAAGCTCAAATCACTGCTGTAATTCTGCGTTAAAGATAAACAAAACTTAAGGTTTGTAATCGTTGCCAGTGCCTAGAAATGTGACTGAGTTTTGTATTTCGACTTCCTATTTGGTGACTTGATAATTTCTCCTATTATCTCTAATGACTTATTGTATATATTTTTGGCATTTCTACATAGATAATCATATCACCTGCAAGCAATGCTAGTTTTATAGCCTCCTTCAGACCCACACGCCTTCCTTTTTCCTTGTCTTAAGACATTGCCTTGGATTTTCGCCGCCCCACTAGCAGAGGTGATAGTGAGTCTGCTTGTCTTGCTCCTGGACGTGAAGGCGATGCTCTTCCATTTCCAGGCAGGTTTCTGTGGTGTATATACGTTGTTCCCGGGCAGTAAGAAAGCGTTCCAGCTGCTTCTTTCTCTGTGAATTTTAACCACGAGTTATTTCGAAATGTGATTTTAATTTTTCAAATATCTAGTTTTAGTCATATTTTTGGTTACTCCTACTTCAGCTGCATTGTGGTTGTAGAATGTGGACTGTATTGGGAGGTGTAGTCGGTGGTGCCCAGATTCCCTTGTGGGTGGAGGCGGTCCATTTGCTAAGCCCTGCGGTGCAGCAGAATTCCAGCGTTCAGTGTGAATTCCGGGCATCTCAAGACAAAACTTCGGCTTGTCCTTAATGCACTTTTCTCCCTTATGGTAAACCAGTACCATTTCCTTTCCTGTACAGTAATTTGTTTTAACTGGAATTTAAGTAATTGTCTTTTTAAATTTTAATTTTTTAGTGTTTTGATATAATCCAACCCCAAATTCCTGGCTACCCATCCAAATTTCCTCTCAAGACATCTCAGGTGTCCTGTTAATTCTCTCCTGAAAAGTCACACTGGCAACTTTCTGTGGTCCCCATGTGGACTGGCTGCCCTCCGAACCTGGGGCACAGCAGTCATCTGGGGTCCCCTCCCCATGACCCCGGGGATTCCCTTTGTCTTCCCTGTGCCATTTCCCAGTTCCTTGTACCCGTGTTTTTGTCCTGGTGGAACACATTCACTAGCAACTGCAGAAGAAAGGGGGAATGAAATATACATTCCAAGGCCTTTTATATCTAAAAATGCCTGATGCTGGTAGTTCGACTGATACACCATTTTGCATTGAAAATCATTGGTCCTCAGACTTCTGAAAACCATTGTTCCTTCCAACTTCTGCCATGTTGAAAAGTCTGAAGAAGCCATTATGATAGCTATGGTATACTGTGTGATCTATTGCTTTCACTTCATCAGTACTTCCTGTTTGTCCCCAGTGTCCTGTACTGTCACAGTGATGAGACTCAGCATGTGTGCATTTCCATTCATTTGCTCAGTATAGTGAGTGGCCTCTTCCATCTAGAAATTCATGGGAAAATTTCTTGAATTAGTTCATGGTTGATTTCCCCTTCTCTGTTTTGGGAGGCTGGCCTTAACTCTATGTTCCAGTCTGCTCAAGGAAAATTTCATTCCTGCTCTCATATATATGTTTTTAGATTTCCCAGGACTGTTTTACTTCTCTGAGTATCTTGTCTAAAAGGTTTTGCTATTTTTATTCATGGCTTCCTTGATGGTCCCTGATTCCTCCAAGTTGCTTTCCCACTCTCTGTTCAGTTTTTTTTCTTTTACTTGAGAGTTTTTCCTCAGATACCCTGAAATACAAGGTTAACTGCTCAAATTCCAAAGATCACTAAATGTTGCGAGCCATTAGTGGGGTTTGTGCATGGGGAGCCCTGTTTCGTTGAGGAAACACAGTTGTTAAGTCTTCAGTCATTTTTCTTGGGCTGCTCCATTCCCAGGGAAGACTCACCAGTCTCTTGTCTGGAGAAAGAAGATCTGGCTGCCAACTTTCTGGGATGCGAAGAGGAGAACAGGGCTGGGGTGTGTCTCAGCCTCAGGTATGCATTCCTCAGGTAACCCCCTGACTGTCACCAACCTCAGTTGCTCCTGTGGTCTGCTCCCTTCCTACCGCTGCCAGAAATTCTCTTGTAACCTCTCTAGGGATTCACTCCCAGCCTTTTTTCCAAAATCAGGAAAGGCCAATTATCCATCTGCAGAAAGTGGGCAAGGACATCCTTGCTTCTTAAATGTCTCCCTGCTATCTCTGCTTAATTGGATGCCCCCTCGGCCTCTCCATGGCCCCAGCCGTGTTGGAGAACTGGCAGAGTAGAGATGTCTTGATTTCCATTTTCCTCAAAGCTCACAAAGGATTCTCAGTTCTGCTGTCATTTCCCACTCTTTGTATCCTTTTCAGCTCCCCAAAGGTTCTTGCGTTTTTATCTTCTAGTTCCCCTCATCCTTGTGTTTTCCCCATTTTGTGGTTTCAGCAGAGCAAAAACAAGGGTGTGTTTTTCATCTGTCAATCTTACCTGAGAGTCTGAATGTTGGTCTTAGATTATCGGATCTCTGTTCCTAAGTAAAGGGGCTCCTAACCTCTTATTCTCACTTGGTTCTTCTCTGGTTTTTGAGTCAATGCTGTTGTAGTCACAGGAATGACGTGAGCAGATTGTCTCTCTTTTTTACTTCCGGGTATTAGTTGTATAACTTAGGGAATGTCTGCCTTTGAAAATTATTTTTGGCCTGTGGTTGACTCTCCCTCCACAGATCCTGTGATAATTATGTGATAGGATTTTTATTTTTAAATTGTTGCTGGTCTAGTCAAGCTTTTAATTTCTTACACCAAATTTGAAATTTTGTATTTTTTAAGAAATGTATCCATTTTGTTTGTTATAAAATTTATTATATATAAATTTCATTATATATAAAAGTTATTATATTTATTAAGTGTGATTGTTCATAACACTTTTATTCTGAAAATCTCTTTTGGGTCTTCAGGGACTCTTCCTTTGTTTTCTTTATTTTTTATTTGCACTTTTAAACTTTTCATTAGTCTTCCTAGTGTAACAGGGTGCAGCAAGAGGGGGGCCCCAAAAAAGAATTTAGGATGGGGTCCAGAGCTCAGGGTGTCCAGGAAATATTAAGATGTCCTCACCTCCCCCAGGTGTCAGTTGGGGGAAGGGACAAATGGAGCAGGGCCATTGAGAGTTGTTCTGCATAACAACAGTTTCACAGCTAACCTCTGGAATGGTCATTTAACATATCTATAACTTTTAACTGGTTTCATAGATATGTTAAATAGCTGTGGCCAGGCTCTGAGCTAGGGGGATGAAAGTGACTGTCACCCAAGATGCATAACTGGGGGCAGGTCCCCTGAGTTACAGTACCCGTGTGAGAGCTTGGAGTTGATTGGCTCCGCGCCATGGGGCCACACCTGCCCAGACTCACAATGGCAGCCCAGGAAACTTGTAATAACATGGGAGTACTGGCAGGTGTAACCAATTGTGGGAGGAGTTGGAAATGGGGCTGCAAAGGTGGACTGGCTCAGGGATTTAAATGCAGATGCAGCAGCTATTGGAGGGAGAGTCACACGGTTTGGGGCAGAGTGAGGACCCCTGCAGTGATGTAAGAGAGAGCCACAGGGTTTTAGCAGAGTAAGGATCCCCTCTTGGCGAGGTGAAAGAGAGAGCCACGCAGCTTTGCCAGAATGTAGACCCCTGCAGACAGGTGAAGAAGAAAGACACGTGCTTTTGGTGGAGTGCTGACCCCTGCAGTCATGTAGGAGAGAACCATGCGGTTTGGGGCAGAGTGCTCACCCCTGCAGCTTTGGTAGAAGAGGCCCATGCGGCTTTGGGATGCTCCCTTTGGCCGCGTGGCCCAGGAAGCAGGAGAGACTTTGCCTGGAAAATGGGTACAAAGAACTCTTTGCCAGTAAGCCATGAGAAGGTGCCACATGACTTTGGATTAATTGGAGATGGTGGACGATGGATGGTGGACGGTGACACAGCTGACGGTGCCAGTGGCTTGGAAACATGGACATGTGCTTCTTTTCCTGAGATATGGTACCCCGAATTAGGGCAGGGGAGAAGGAAGCGCTGTGGGCATCTGTAGTTATCCTAAAGGACTTTGATATTTTTATGGGGACATTGGGTCACTACTTTAAGTTTGTGCAGCTTTAGATAAACCTTTCCTTTCCTTTTCACAAATCTCTGGCATTGGGAGATGTCTTTCCAATTGGCAGCGGACAGACAAGCCCAGTAGGTATTAGTATACCGTCCTTAAAAGGGGCCCCCGTTGTTCTGTAACAGTTTTTGGCATCCCTGGGTGGCCCAAATATTGCCCTCCCCTTGGACCTCTGTTCGGTAACACTAGGGATTTGTGTATCTTGTTGTTTTTTATATTTTCTCCAAGAAAAGCATTTAGCCCTGGCAGGTGTGACTCGGTGGATTGGGCATCATCCAGCAAACCAAAAGGTTGCCAGTTCATTTCCCAGTCCGGGCACATGCCTGGGTTGCAGGCTCTGTGCTCTGCCCGCCATGGGGCACTTGTGGAAGGAGGTCGATGTTTCTCTCTCACACTGATGTTTTTCACCCTCCCTATCTCTCTCTCTAAAATAAAATTAAAATTTAAAAAAAATGTACAAACTATTGTAAATACAGGTAAATCCTCTTCTAAAAAATATTTTATTTTGTCCATTTCTCTTTTGCTCTCATTTCTGTATTTAACTGATTTCTGTCTCTCTTAATCAAAACAATCATAGCTGCTGTAACAGATATATTTCAAAATTGCAGAGAATAAAAGTTGATTTCTTACTCATCTAACAGACCAATAAGGGTGATTGGGGACAACTTTGCACAGAACTACGTAGGCACCAGGCTTTCTCCTCTCACCGCTCTGTCATCCTGCTTTCTCGGAGTCTTCTGCTTCCCACAGTGGATGGAGAAGAGGAAATGTGGTGCACGGGAGGGTTTATAAGGCAGGTTGGGAGCGGATCTGGAACAATGCACATCGCTTCTGTGCCTCCCACCCTACCTGGGCAAAAATGGGGTCTACCTCAGCCCTCAGGAAGACAAGAAAATAGGTTTTGGTGAGCACAAAGCAGCTCTGCCTTTACTTTCGTCATTTCCTCTCCTTCTAGTCTTTGGGTTTTGCTGAAAGATGGCACCAGTTACATTCCCCACCCATGTCCACTCCCACCTTGGCAGCAAATGAGAGTGACCTTCACTATATTCATGGTGTATATCATTCTTATTTTTGCCAATCAGAAGGTAAAACAAATATATCCCATTGTCTTAACTTGCATTTTTTGATTACTAGGTATGTTGAACAATTTCATTTTCACATTTACTCATTGTCTATTTGGTTTTCTAGTTTCTCTTTGATGTCTTAGATGCTCCCTCTATTTACATTTATATTTTTCTAGTTGATCTCAAAGAATTCTTACATATTACATGCAACAATGCTTTAAATGTTATATAATTATGTATAGACATATTTCTTAGTTTTTCTTTTACTTTATGTTGTAATTTTATTTTGTTATACTTTTTTACACAGCCAGATCTTTCAATCTTTTTTATAGTTTCCACCATTGAGTCATGACAAGGAAGTTATTTATTGCAAGCTTATGTAAATGTTTCATATGATTTTCCTTCTAGAACTTTTTAAAAAATATATTTTATTTATTTATTTTTCAAGAGAGAGAAAGGGAAGGAGAAAGAGTGGGAGAGAAATATCAATGTATGGTTGCCTCTCATGCATCCCCTGCTGGGAACTGGCCTGCAACCCAGGCATGTGCCCTGACTGGGAATTGAACTGCAATACTCTGGTTCGCAGGCCCGCGCTCAATCCACTGAGCTATGCCAGCCAGGGCTAGAACTTTTATAATTAGTTATTTTAGAAAAAAACATGTAGTTAAAAATTAAGGCAAAAACCGGAGCCACTCTGAACTCTTCTTTTTGTCTCATGGCCCATGTCTAATCCGTGAGCAAACTGTTGTTTCTGCCTGAAGAGTTCTTCTGGTCACCTGCTTCTTCCAGGCCACCATCATTTCTCACCTAGATTATTGCAAAAGCTTTCTAGCGGATTTCTCTACCTCTACCCCAGCTTTCCTACTGAGCACCATTCACACAATAGCCAGAACAATCTTTTTATACTGTAAATCAGTTCAAACCCCCCTGGTGACTTCCCTTCTCAGAGTAAAAGACAAAGTCATAAACTGGCCAACAAGGTCCCCTGGGATCTGTCCCCTCCCTCTCCCTGGCCCCTCTTCTAACACTCTCCCCTTCTGACTTTGCTCCAACCACACTTGCCTCCTTGCTACTCGTCAAACACTTACCAAGTGTGTCCTGACCTCAAGATCTCTGCACCTTTCCTCCCTCTGCCTGAGTGTTCTTCCTCTGGACCATAGATGCCTTGCTCCTTCCCTTCCTTCATGTCTTTACTCAAATGTCTCCCTGTCAGTGAAGCCTTCTCTGCCCCTCTACATGGAATAGCAACTCCCATTCCCAGACAGATAAAACCCTCTGAATCAGTTATGGTGTGCTCAGAAAACAGGAGCACATTGAGTCATTTGGAATTAGAGGAATTAGACGCATTGCACCATGATGGGAGCTGGTGAGCAAGTCTACGATGTTGACTTGCCACTTGGCGCTGTGTGTAAATCACTGTTAGTCATTGGGGCTGACATCTGAAAGAGAAGTTGGACTTGAAGGAAGAGAGAATGGGGACAGATGGAGACTTGAACTTGCCATAGCCTCTCATTGCCTCTAACTTCAATGTCAAGGGAGGGCTGCAGGAGGAGATGACGCCTGTGGCCACAGAGCTGCACACATGCTGGGCCTAGGACTCTGGGAGGCTGAGCTCAGGGAATGGCAGGCCAGGTACTGGCCCAGAAGCAGGAAAATAAGTAAAAACCAATGGAATAAAATATATGTGTGAACTATTTAAAGTTATACCCAACAGAAGCAGGTATTCAAACATTTGTAAAAATCTTCAGAAGAGCTAACCCTTAGTATTTTGTATGAAATCACTCCAATTGATAAATATGTTTCTCAGGAAACTTTCCTTTTTTCAATGCATATTTTATTGATTATGCTATTACAGTTGTCCCATTTTTTTCTCCCCTTTATCCCCCTCTGCCCTGCACACCCCTCCCTCCAGCATTCCCCACCTTAGTTCATGTTCGTGAGTCATATATATAAGTTCTTTGGCTTCTCCATTTCCTATATTATTATTAACCTCTCCTAGTCTATTTTGTACTCACCAATTATGCTTCTTATTCCCTGTACCTTTTTCCCCATCCTCCCCTCTACCTCTCCTCACTGATATTCCTCCATGTGATCTCCATTTCTGTGATTCTATTCCTGTTCTAGTTGTTTGCTTAGTTTGTTTTTGTTTTTGTGTTTTTTTAGGTTCAGATGTTGATAGTTGTGAGTTTGTTGTCATTTTACTGTTCATATTTTTTAAATATTTTATTTATTTATTTTTAGAGAGGGGAAGGGAGGGAGAAAGAGAGGGAGAAAAACATCAATGTGTCATTGCCTCTTGTGCTCCCCCCACTGGGGACTTAGCCTGCAACCCAGGCATGTGGCCTGACTGAGAATGAAAGCAGTGACCCTTTGGTTCACAGGCCAGCACTCAATCCACTGAGCCATACCAGTCAGGACACTGTTCATATTTTTGATCATCTTCTTTTTCTTAGATAAGTCCCTTTAACATTTCATATAATAAGGGCTTGGTGATGATGAACTCCTTTAACTTGACCTTATCTGGGAAGCACTTTATCTGCCCTTCTATTCTAAATGATAGCTTTGCTGGATAGAATAATCTTGAATGTAGGTCTTTGGATTTCATGACTTGGAATACTTTTTTCCAGCCCCTTCTTGCCTGTAAGGTCTCTTTTGAGAAATCTGCTGACAGTCTGATGGGAAGTCCTTTGTAGGTAACTGTCTCTGTATCTTTTGCTGCTTCTAGGATTCTCTCCTTCATTTTAATCTTGACTAAGGTAATTATGATGTGCCTTGGTGTGTTCCTTCTTGAGTCCACCTTCTTTGGGACTCTCTGAGCTTCCTGGATTTCCTGGAAGTCTATTTCCTTTGCCAGATTGGGGAAATTCTCCTTTATTGTTTGTTCAAATAAGCTTTCCACTTGTGGCTGTTCCTCTTCCCCTTCTGGTACCCCTATAATTTGGATGTTGGACCGTTTAAAGGTCCTGGAGGTTCCTAAGCCTCCCCTCATTTTTTTGAATTCTTGTTTCTTCATATTTTTCTGTTTGGTCATTTTTTTCTTCCTTCTGGTCCACTCCATTGATTTGAGTCCCAGTTTCCTTTCCATCACCATTTCTTTCCTGTGCATTTCCCTTCATTTCAATTACTTTAGCCTTCATATGTTCCTCTAATTTGTGACTAAAATCAACCAGTTCTGTGAGCATCCTGATCACCAGTGTTTTCAACTGTGCATCTGAAAGTTTGGCTATTTCTTCATCACTTAGATTTATTGGCTCTGGGGCTCTAAGTTCTTGAGCCATGTTTTGATCTGTTCGTGCCTGTTAGGTATGAGGAGCAGAGCCTTAGTTGTTCACCAGGGTGGGGCCGCCCAGGTCGCTGGTTTGTGATGCTGTATGTGGGGCGGGGTCAGAGAGAGGCCACCCAGGTCTCTGGTTTGTGACGCTGTATGTGGGGGCGGGGTCAGAGAGGGGCAATGGTGGTCCCCTCTGCTGCTTCCTGTCACTGGGGCCTACGCGGTCTGTCTCACTGCTCGCTCCTTTGCTGTTTTTCTGCACGTGAATGTGTGACCGGGGTCAGCCTGCCGCCTTGTACCCTCACTGGGTCTGCCTGTCGCAGCCCCACACCTGGGATCCACCAACCACTGACCACACGCCTGGGTCAGTCTGGCCATTTCCTGTGCAACCCTGCTCCGCCAGCCACTGGCTCCGCCCCTCTAACCAGTCTAGCTGAAGTGTTCCTTGTTGTCAGACTTCAGTATAGTTCAATTTTCTGTGTTATGGCTGTGTTTTTGTTTTACTAAAACTTTATTGTCTTTAAACTTGGTTGTGCGAGAAGGCACAATGTTTTCACCTATACCTCCATCTTGGTGGAAGTCCTCAGAATCAGAAAATGGTATATATATATGAGAGCTTTTTATATGAAAGTCATATATATACATATGATAGAAATATATGCTGGCATATATATATTTCTATCTTTTTGCATTTCTACACCAAAGTCCCCATGCAATAAATAGAGCCTTGCAACTTTTTTCACTGGAACTTGATCTTGACATTGTTCTTTACTGACACACAGAAATTTGACTCATTCTTTTCAATACCAGCAGGGCATTTCATTGCCAAGTACTCAACCACTTTCCTAATGATTATGAAAGTTGAGAAAGCTCTTACCAACAGTGCTGCAAAAAGCTTCCCTGTACATACACTGGTAGCTTTGTGACACATCTATAGGCAGATTTCTAGTAGTGTGGTTGCTGGGTTAATGGGTACACATGTTATATTGATGCTGTCAAAATTGTCCTTTTTGGAGTTTACACCAACCTGCACCCCTAACACCTAGCAGTGCATGAACATGCCTGGAACCTTGCTAATGGTCTATGTTGTCCAACTTTTCAGTGTTTGCTAATCTGATGGGTCTGGATTATATTTATTTGGAGTTTTTCTATTCTTTATAGCTGAGCTTAATCCCAACAAACACAGGTTTCACTGTTGAGAGCTTTGTTAGGTGTACCATTTTAGTTTAATGGTTATTTTCCCTAAGCATTGTTGCATGTTGCAGTTGAGCAGTCTGTTATTTCAAGTTCTTCACAGGCGATGGCTGCTTCCTCTCTGATCTGTGTTCTGCAATTTCTTGGCAATCTGCTGAGATGAGGATTTCTTTTTGTTTATATTGATTGGCTTATGATAGCCTGCATTTGTGGCTTAATGACTTTTCATAGCTCTGAAAAATTCTTAGCCATTCCTCACACATTGCTTCTCACGTTCAGTTTCTGCTTAGGATTTTGAAAGCTCAACCGAGTATTGTTCTCTTTTGAACAAGAAGAACAAGTCAAGTAAACTACAAAACCATAACTTTTCATGAACGTGTAAGAGAGCTGAATTTGTAAGGCAACCAAGTAACCTAATATCCAAGAGAAGATAGGCCACTCCAAGTGAGCATTGGCTCACCTGCTCACAGAAAGGGAGAAAGAGATGCAGAATACAAACAAGTGGGCATGAACCATTCAGCTAAGATTTTAACCTAGTGTCAAAGGTCAGCTCAGGTTAGCTGACAATACAAAGCTCCGGAGAGCCTGAGGCACAAGGGGAGTGCTCACACCCACTTGCAATCTCTTCCAGGTGCTCATGAGACAGATTGGAGGCATCGAATCTCCCTAGGTGAGAACCTGAAGAAAGAAAGTGAGAAACAGACCTTTATCCTCTGTAAACAAAAGCATTGAGCCCCTGGGTAGGGGCAACAAGCCCTGATACCCAAGAGCAGAGGTGAAGACCCCCTGAAGCTAAGCTAATATCTCTGAAAAAGCTTTCTGGCTGCCTAGAACACCAATGTGGTGACCGGAGCTCCAGCAGTCATCTTTGCCACAAGATGACAGAATTTGAAAGCCCTGAGCTGGGATGCTGGGATAGAGAGTTGAAACCAAAGTTCCTGACGATGTAAAACTACCATACCAGCCCTGAGGGGCATATCTTTGAACTTTTTTTAGTGAGAGATAATACAGTACTGTTGCTTAACCCAAGAGTTTTCTGTTATATTTAGCCAACTAACTGTAACTGAATCAGAACTAGACATATGCCTCTCATTTACAGAGGAACCTCATGTCCCTGGGACCTGTAGGGAGCTGCAATTTTCAACTGGTACCTGACTAGTCAGGGGCACTGACCTCTTCTCCCTTAGATTGTCACATAAATAAAATTATAGCAGTCAACACAACAGTGGTGATCCCGTATAAATAAATCAAAATTATACCTATTTTTTGTCAGATCGGCAAAAAATATAATCTATTTTTTTTGTGTTGTGGAATTCAAGTAATTCGTTTATGTGTGCCATGAGATTAAAAAGGTTGAATATCGCTGCCCTAGATCATAAACCCTGTATCTAAACAAAGACTCAGCTGGCTCAGAAGGCAACCTGTGCTTTCATGGGTAGACCTTCAAAATAACAGCTGCTCTAATATTAAAAAAAATTATCCTAGGCTAAAATTAATTTAGTGTGAAAGATATTACTAGGATAAAAGATATTACTTTTGGAGTATTGAGGGCTGAGGATAAGTAGTCTAAAAACTAATGGCTTTTTAGGATGCCACACTCCACATGCCTCAATTAAGCCATAGGAAGGCACAGAAACTTATCCAAAGGTAAGCCAGGTAAATCGCACCCTCTAGTGGTGATTTTAAGTGTATACAAGATTGTGACCTGAAGATTTTGTTTTGTTTCCTTTTGGGACAAATAAATAAATAAATAAATAAAAGCCTGACTTGTGGTTCTTCTATTTAATAATAGTGTAGTCACTGTGAAATGAATGGCAACTCTTTCTTATTTACAGAGCTAAGGGTTTCTGCTATAATTATTTTACAAAAAAGAATTAAAGTTGCCATTGTACAATATAAACAAATGGTGTCTACATAAACTGGTTCTTGTAATTCATGTAAAAGTGAAAATTGCACTTCCGGCCAAGATGGAGGCATAGGTAGATACACTGTTCCTCCTCACACAACCAAAGGAAGGACAACGATAGATTAAAAACCAAAAACAACCAGAACTGCCAAAAATTGAACTGTATGGAAATCTGACAACCAAGAAAGCCTGACAACCAATTTTGTTAAAGAAGAAACAGTCATCCAGACTGGTAGGAGGGGCCGAGACAGGCATCTGGGCAGAGGGGACTCGCAGCAAGGCTGCGGCTATTGGATCAGGGCAGATGAGGCGGAGGCTGGTGGAGCAGGTGGTCTCACATTTGCGTGAGGATAAATGGGGAGAAACAACTGAGGAACGAGACAGACTGTGCAACTCAGGGTTCCAGTGCAGGGAAATAGAGCCTTAAAGCCACTAACTGAAAAAAAACCTGTGGAGGGTTGAGGCAGCAGAAGAAACTATGGCAGAAGAAACTCCCAGCCTCACAGGAGAGTTTGTTGGAGAGACCCACAGAGTCCTAGAATGTACACAAGCCCATCTACATGGGAATCAGCACCAGAAGGGCCCAGTTTGCTTGTGGGTAGTGGAGGAAGTGACTAAAAGCCTGCTGAGAGCTGAGCAGGTTTCGTTGTTCCCTCTTAGATCCCTCCCCCACATACAGCGCCACTACCCAGCTACGTGGGTTGCCCCGCCCTGGTGAATACCTAAGGCTCCACCCCTTACTACATAACTGGTGCACTGAGACAAAAAAAAAGGCCCAAATAAAAGAACAGATCAAAGCTCCAGAAAAAAAGTACAACCAGGTGACGCAGAGATAGCCAACCTATCAGATGCACAGTTCAAAACACTGGTAATCAGGATGCTCACAGAAATGGTTGAGTGTGGTCACAAAGTAGAGGAAAAAGTGGAGGCTAAGCAAAGTGAAATAAAGGGAACCAACAATGAAGGGAAGAGACTCAAATCAATGATTTGGAACAGAAAGGAGAAATAAACATTCACATGGAACAGAATGAAGAAACAAGAATCCAAAAAACTGAGGAGAGGCTTAGGAACCTCTGGGACATCTTTAAATGATCCAACATCCAAATTATAGGGGTGCCAGAAAGAGAAGAGGAAGAGCAACAAAGTGAAAGCTTATTTGAACAAATAATAAAGGAGAACTTCCTCAATCTGGCAAAGGAAATAGACTTCCAGGTAGCTCACAGAATCCTGAAGAAGTTGGACCCAAGGAAGCACATACCAAGGCACATCATAATTACATTAGCCAAGATTAAAGATAAGAATCTTTAAGATAAGAAAAGAATTTTAAAAGCAGCAAGAGAAAAGGAGACAGTTACCTACAAAGGAGTTCCCATCAGACTGTCAGCTGATTTCTCCAAAGAAACCTTGCAGGCAAGAAGGGGCTGGAAAGATGTATTCAAAGTTATGAAAGGCAAGGACCTACAACTGGGATTATTCTATCCAGCAAAACTATCACTTAGAATAGAAGATAAAAAATATGAACAGTAAAATAACAACAAACAACTGTCAAAAACTGAACCTAAAAAACCACAAAAACAAACTAAGCAAAAACTAGAACAGGAATAGAATCACAGAAATGGAGATCACATGGAAGGTTATCAGTGGGGAAGGAGAGGGGGAAATGGGAGAAAAGGTACAGGGAATAAGTAGCATAAATGGTATGTAGAAAATAGACAGGGGAGAGGTTAAGGATAGTATAGGAAATGGAGGAGCCAAAGAGCTTATATGTACGACCCATGGACATGAACCAAGGGATGTGGGGAATGGGAGTGGGATGGGGTGTGCAGGGCAGAGGGGAATAAAGGGAGAAAATGGGACAGCTGTAATAGCATAATCAATAAAACATATTAAAAAATGAAAATTTTGTGGTTATTGTATAAATAACTGGTGTCTATATAAATTGGTTCTTATAATCCGCATAAAATTGAAAGTCAGTATTATCTTTTCACATGGACCTTTTGGTAAAGTTTTAAAAGTGTAATATTTATTCTTTTAAGATTTTATTTATTTATATTTAGAGGGAAAGGAAGGGAGGGAGAAAGAGATGGAGAAAAACATTGGCCTGCAACCCAGGTATGTGCCCTGAGTGGGAGCTGAACCCACGACCCTTCAGTCACAGGCCAGTATTCAATCCATTGAGCCACACCAGCCAAGGCAAAAAATGTAATATCTCTGTAATAATTCTTAACATAACTCAGTTGATTGTTGATCATAATCTAGTCATATTTTATAAAATTACTAATATACTTTACTACAATACTAAGACAATGAATATCTCTAAATACTTTTGAGAAACTGGGGTTCAAAATTAAAATGGATTGTGATCAAATAAATTAATACTTGTATATGTTAGGGACCAAGTATCAATTAAAGGTCTAATATATGTCATGCATACATGCATATATATAATGCATAGACACACACACGTAATTTTGACCAATGGAATAAAGAACTAAGGTGCTTTTAGAAAGTTTCAAAAACTTGTTCTTGTCTGCATTCTCCCTTTTATTCATCCTATGAAATTCTCCCTCAAGTTTATAAGAAATATTTTATTTATTTACTTTTAGAGAGAGGGGGAGGGAGGGAGAAAGAGAGGGAGAGAGACATCAGTGTGCGGTTGCCTCTGACACCCCCAACTGGGGACCTGGCCTGCAACCCAGGCATGTGCCCTGACTGGGAATCAAACCAGCAACCCTTTGGTTTGCAGGCTGTTGTTCATCTACTGAGCCACACCAGCCAGGTCTCCCTCAAGTTTTTACTTTCCCTAATTTCTTCCTGGGGCTGACACAGAGTTGCTTCCTTTCAGTTTACTGGTACTATGCTAAGGTCATACTAGCAGAAGGATACTCTGGACAAATGCCATGTAACATAAATGCCCAGATATTGGGCTAGGGATTTGAAATAATAAGTATAGTCTTCACACCATGCCCATGAGTTCTACACCTATGTATACTTGTCAAAATATAGAACACACTACTTTTTCCTACAACTCAAAATGAAAAAGGAAACATACATATTATGGACATTATCTTATCAAATGTTTGAATAAGATTTAACTATTTTATAATAGTCAAGGTGGACTAGCTTGTGTTACAAGAACCATAACCTTTTCCCTCCTCCTCCTCCAATCTCACTGGCTTGGCCCCAAAAAATGTGCCCCTCATGCCTCATTTCTGATGCAAATGAGCCCTCAAAGTTCTGCTCAGTCAAGTTACTTAGAGACTTGACTGATAAAAGCTTCCACAACCCCTTTAGAGGAAGAGGAAATATGGTGAATTCTGTGCAGACACAGAAAGCCTCACTACAACTGATAACAGCTTTCTGCTCAGAACTCATTGACCAAAACCAATCTCATGGCCATTCCTTACTTCCAAGACTGCATGGTGGTGCAATCCCATCAATGCCAGGAAAGAGAAGAGACGCATTTGTGAACAATCCAAAAGTTACTACATGTTCAACACAAGAATAGTTTAATTATGGGATGGCAAGAATATATATCACATGTTTTAAGATTAAGAAAATGGGGTCATCACTATGTAAGGTATATGAATGTCTTATCACTATGTTGGACACATGAAACTAATATTGTATGTCAACTATAATTGAAAAATACACTCAAAATATAAATAAAAATTTTAAACTTAAAAAAAGTTATTTTAACAAGCAAGAAAAAGTTGGCAAAAGAGGGAAATCTACTTAATATGCTTTTATATCGAGATTCAATAGAAAAATGACAGTAAAGTTGAAGCGGATGTATCTAAAATGCATTTGAAGATCATATATTCTTTTTTAAAGATTTTATTTATTAGTTTTTAGACAAAGGTGAGAAAGAAGAAATGAGGGAGAAACATCAATGTGTGGTTGCCTCTTGCACACCCTCTACTGGGGACCTGGTCCACAACCCAGGCATGTGCCCCAACTGGGAATTGAATTAGTGACCCTTTGGTTTGCAGGCTGGTGCTCAATCCACTGAGCCACATCAGCCAGGGCTGAAGATCATTTATTTTATATATTCTATTTTTACTTTGTTTGGTCTTTGCCATTAACCTCAATACCAATCTGCAGCATGTCAAAGTTAATAGCCAATAATTTTGAAAGTTTACTTATACATTTATATTATATTTCAGTTATGCTACTAGAGTTTTTATTGGTATAGTAATAAATGCAAAATGGTTTTGCTCAGTGGAGACTTCCACTGACTAATATGTTTAGAAAAGCTGGTTGTAAGCAACTCTGTTCAACTCCACTTTCTGTGATGTCATGCTGGTAGTTTGAAGTCACCAATCACAAGAGTATTTATACCATAAAAATTGGCAATTGCTATGAATTAAGCTGCTTTTCAGAAAGCTGGTTATTGAATATTTACCAGGATTTCACCGAATAAAGACGAATAAAGAACAATACATATTGGACATTTGTTTTATCTTCTTGGGAGAAATTTGCCCATTTTAAAACTAGTTTATTCATCTTTTTATTATTCAGAAGTTAATGTTCTTTTTATATTCTGGATACTGGACCCTTATCAGATATATGATTTGTAAATCTTTACTGATTCTGTGGATTGTTCTTTCACTTTCAAGTTTGTATAATTTTGCAGCACAAAGTTTTTTATTTTGATGTTCAATTTATCTATTTTTTTCTTTGGTGTGCTTTAGATGTCATATTTAACAAACCATCATCCACTCCAATGTCATAAAGATTTACTCTTTGATGGGCTTGCAAATTGGTTCAGCCACTATGGAACAGTATGGAGGTTCCCCCCACAATTAAAAATAGAACTACGATATGACCCGGCAATCTCACTTCTGGGTATTTATCCAAAGAAATCCAAAACACCAATTTGAAAAGATATATGCATCTCTATGTTAATTGCAGCATTATTTATAATAGCCAAGATATGGAAGCATCCTAAGTGTCCATCAATAAATGATTAGATAAAGAAAATGTGGTACATTTATACAATAGAATTTTACTCAGCCATAAAAAGGAATAAAATCTTACCATTTGCAACAACATGGATGAACCTAGAGGGTATTATGTTAAGTGAAGTAAGTAGACAAAGAAAGACAAGCGCCCTATGATTTCACTTATATGAGGAGTCTAAAAAATACAAAATAAGTAAACAAGTGAAGTAGAAACAGATTCATAGATACAGAGAACACTTTGACAGTTGTTAGATGGGGTAAAATGGACATACAATATAATATTAGTTTCAGGTGGATAACATAATGATTTAATATTTGTGTATATTTTGAAATGATCACCATGATAAGTCTAGTTAACATCCATCACCACACATAGTTGTGATGAGAAATTTTTTTTGTTGTGATGAGAAATTTTAAGATCTAGTCTCTTAGCAACTTCCAAGTATTGTTACCTATGGCTGCTGCACTGTACTGAGAGGGTTTTTTTTAAAAGATTTTACTTAACTATGTTTAGAAAGGGGAAGGGAGGGGAAAAGAGGGGGAGAGAAACATGGAAGAAACATCAATGTGTGGCTGGGTCTTGTGTGCCCCATGCTGGGGACTTGGCCTGCAACCCATGCATGTGCCCTGACCTGGAATTGAACCAGTGACCCTTCGGTTCACAGGCTGGCACTCAATCCACTGAGCCACACCATCCAGGGGAAAAGTTTTTTTAATGTACATTATATCCTCATTTATGTCCCTTTGTTCCATGTTATACTTCAAGAATATCTCTTATTTCTAGATTATTTATAGGTTGGATTTCTGTGACTTGTCTTCCAATATACTTCTAAGCTTTTCAAAATGTCTTTATTTATTTTATATTTGGAAGTATTTCTGATGTGAATCTTCTCTGCTATTGATTTGTTTTTTCACACCATCGAATCTGCATTTTATTGATTCTAGTATGGAACCTGTTGGATTTATTTCTTTTTTCATCACTGTCCTGTCCCATAGCGCCCTCTTTCCTTTTCTTCCTTTTCAAAAAAAAAAAAAATCTAAGTTTATTCTTGTTTAACGGTGGCCACGTCCCCTCAAATTGTTTTTGGGGTTTCCCACACCTAGGCCACACCTACAGAATGCTGAGGCAGCTGCAGGCGGTGGGCCAGCCTGATGATGAAGAGGGTGTGGACCTCGCATTAGAAAAAGCCAAGAGAAACAGGGTGAGCGTGAGTAGGGACAGAATGTGGAAAACACTTGGGTCGGGTACCTCACTGAGCACTTTCCATATAGCTCTCACTTAGTCCTCACAAAACCCTAAAAAGTGAAGCATTAGTATTCCGACCTGTCCCTCTGTGTGCCTGACACTCTGGCCTGTGCTGAACTGGATGGAGAGAGCACCTCTGGAGAGCTAGGCAGCCCTCTATTTCACTGATGATATTAATTCCTCACATTTGTTTATACAAAAATGTTACTCTCACTACAATTCTATAAGGTTGGTTGAAAAGGTCATTGTCTTTGTCCCCAGAGAACAGAAAACTGGCGGTTGGACAGGCTTACTTGAACGTCGAGCTTTGTCTCTGGATTCTTGCGTTGTCTTTGACGTCTGGAGCTGAGGCAACCAGTGGTGAAAACAACAGTGGACTTGGAACTTCCCAATAGTAGTATCATATCCTGTTGTGTAACTTTCTGGAGCCGCTATATCAGGGTGTTGCCTTGTAGCTGTTTCAGGAGCCACGGTGGCAGTCAGAGTCGGTGCCCTTGAAGGATGAGGAGGACCAGGCTCTGGGGGCTACTCTGGATGTCCTTCTTCTTTGGTAAGGCACGGAGGAGGTGTGAGCAGGTGAGGTCTGCTCAGGACCTTGGAAGTTTCCACCATGAGAAAGGTTTCCCTTTTCTTTTGAAGCTCTGGGAGAAATGACCACCCAAGATAGAGTCAACCAATAGCTATTCCAGGCTGGCTTTCTCTACCCAAACCTAGGAGAATCAGGGGTGGTAATCCATGTGGTTCAAGTGGAGTTTGGTTCTCATGGACCAGTGCATTTCTTTGTGTCTCATTCATGGTTTTCCAAAGGAGAATTGGGAGAAGATGAAGGGTTGAAGGTTGTGTACTTGTTGTGTCCTATGGGGATGGAATCAGGGTTATCTAAAAGCTCCCAGCTTCTGTGTCCAGGAAACAGAGTCACTTGACACCCTTTCACCCATGGCTGGGACTGCTCTAGTCCCCAGCAGACAGCTACTGTGGTCCAGGTAGCTCAGAGGGTGAGGGCTGACTCTAGAGTCAGACTGTCTGGCTTGGAGTCCTGACTCTGTACTGTGGGAGTTTGGGCAAGCCACTTAATGAGCTCCGCTTCATTAAATAACCTGTGCCTTGGCTTCCTTACTCTCAAACAGGAACAGCAGTGTCCATCTCATACATTATGAAGATTAAAGGAAAAAGTTATGAAGGTTAAATGAGATAGTATTTAAAACAGCAATAACTGTTGCTAGTTAATAAATGGTATTTGTTAGTCTTTTTTAAATTAACATAAGGAATTTCTTTCTTGAAATGGTGGAAGACGTGGTTTACAGATAGCACTTCAGCATCAATTTCTGACTGTCTCTATTCACAACAGATGGGCAAGTTTGCAAGCAATCTCAGTCTCCTGTAGTTCCTACTGTCTTAACCCATTTGGGCTGCTCTTCGGCTGCGTGGCTTGTAAACAGCAGAAATTTATTTCTTACAGTTCTGGAGGGAGGAAGTCCGAGATCAGGGTGCCAGTATGGTTGTGGTCTGGTGAAAGCCCTCTTCCAGGCTGCAGACTGCTGAGTTCTCACTGAGTCTTCACATGGTGGATCAGGAGCATTCATCCTGCTCATTAGGGAAAAGTCCTCATGACCTAACCATCTCCCAAAGACCCCACCTCTTAACACCATCACTTTGGGGATTAGGACTTCAACACTGTGGGGGGACAGAAACTTTCAGACCATAGTATCCACCTTGCCCGGGGAGTTGGCAAATAATTTACCTATAACATGAATTAAAAGATTAGGGCTTCTTAAATTAATGTCATAGAGGTGGAGAGTGGAGCATGTGTATTTTCTTCAGAGCCCATCACAGTGCTTGGAACTGAATAGGTTCTCACCCGCCGTTTGATGAATGACTGAGTGAATGAACGAGGGACTAGACTTGGTTTAAGACAACCCTTAGCTTCTGCTCACCTGTCTCTTAGAATGGCATTTCTGACCAAGGTTCATGGGAGTCACCAGGAATTTTGTTTTCAAGGTTTCCTTAGAAACTGGAGTCTGATGATCCCAGAAGAATTGGCCTTCAAGCCTGGTTTCCCTCTCAAAATCCTCGGGAGTCCTTGAGTTGGGTCTTTCCAAGGTCAGGCTGAGGTAGCCGGGGCCTGCTAGAGCTCTTGGCCCATCCTGAGGTGGGCACAGAGGTGGGCTGTGATGAGCCCAGGGACCCCATCGAAGGGGCAGTTGTCATTTTTTCAACAATGTATACTGTCAGAGCTACTGCTCAGGGATGGAAGTGTGTATATGCAGCAATAGTGTTAATAGTAGCAGTAGTAGCTGTAGGGAACCAATAGCCTGAACTATGATTTAATTCAGCATTACTGTCCAGCTAATATTTGGTGTTCCATGGAGGAAGGTATCCCAGGTCTGACTGGATAAACTGTCATCCCTGTTGTGTCCAGTTGAAAACATAGACCTGGATCTTCTTCTTGCTTCCACTTTACTTGGGTTCCCCACTAGGAAGGCTTACTTCAGCCAGACCAGATCACCCCCAGTTCTAGGTGGTTAATCTGCTTCAGCCCCTAAGAGTATGATTGCAACTATCGTCAGTATATAACCCAAGTGTTCTCAGCCTTGGTGTTACTGACATTTTGGGTGGAATGGTTCTTTGTTATGGAGCTGTTTTATGCATTGTAGGATGGCCCCTACCAGTTAGATTCCAGTAGCACCCTGTGCTCCCAGATCCAACAACCAAAAATGTCTCCAGGCATTGCCCAATGTCCCCAAGGAGGGAAAATTGCCCCCGGTAGAATTTGGCAATTGAAGTTTCATGTCCCATTAACACATCAACTCGAGCAAGGAAGAGCATTCTTCTTAATAGCTACAGCAGTCTCAGGGGGCATTTCCAGTTGGCTCAGCCCCAGTCATGTGCCCATTGTTAAAGCAACCAGAGTGGCCAGGGTGATACGGCTCTTTAATTGGCTAAGCCTGTGTCACGTGTCCACCCTTGAGAATGTGGACAGCCCTATCAGTAAAGACACATAGGATTGGCCCCCTGAGAAAGATGCCCAAGGAAGACATAGAGGAATACCAGAGAGTCAGATATCTGTCCACCATGTCCTCAAGATGGTTTCCTCACTGTTTTTCCAATAGTTTCTTGAACTGATCTTTCTCTTGGCTTAGATGAAGTTCCTTTAGCTGTTTGAAGGAGTCGCTGTCTGCTAGTATCATGTCTGCACACCCACTCTTCACTCCCTGTACACACACACACCACTACTCACAGTGAAAAGACCTGGGGTCTGGTGCTGGCTGGCGGAGAAAGTTGTCTCTTTGCTGGAGCCATAAGGTTCTTGTCTGAAAAATGGGTAGTTAAGCAAGAAAAGGAGGTGGTTCTTCTGTCTTTTTTTCCAAAGAGAGGAAAGCTATTCCTCACAGAGCCTAACTTTGATTCTCTGCTTACAGAACTCCAAAACGTAGCTAAATCACAGGAGAAGAAGTATGAACGAATAGAGGGGCAGAGCCTGGAAGTGGATTGTCCCTTCAATGTAAAAATGTACCAATACAGCCAGAAGGAGTGGCAGAAGCTGACAGAAGGAAAGAAGCCTTTGACACTGGCAAGGACAGAGAGGAACTCAGGGCAGACCAATAAAGTCCAGGTGGGGAGGTACTTCCTAGAAGACATCCCAGGTGAAGGTTTACTGGTTGTCCGAATGACTGACCTACGACAGGAGGACTCGGGATTATATCAGTGTGTGATCTACCAGCCTCCCAAAGAACCCCTCATGTTGCACCGTCTAATCCGCCTGGTGGTGAAAAAGGGTGAGTGACCAGGGACTGGGAGGTTGAGATGGGGAGAGCCAGGCTGGGTGGTGGAAAGAGGCTGTGGTGGTATCACTGCAGAGCTGTGGCTCAGGATTTCTAGTAGCCTGTCTTTCTCCCAGAAGCTCCACGTCATTCATTTGAGGTCCCTGAGAGGCATTTGGTCCGACAGTGAAAGTGGTTTCTATGTATGGAATTCCTCTGGGGTGACAGAGCCTAATTTGGGGTGCTCTTATAGGATGAGGGGTACAGCGAAAGGTGAGTGGAAGACTTTGGATAATTTAGTCTCATTTTTCAGGTCTCCAAGTAGTCATTTCCTTGGGAAGCCTCTGGGATCCATTCTCCCACTCCCAAGGATGCATTTGATGGCCCTCCTAAGTGCTTCCTTAGCAGTGCTTCTCAGGCCTCACTGAGGGCACAGACCACCAGGGGATCTTATTTCAAATACAGACTGATGCAAGAGGTCTGGGGTGAGACCGAGATTCTGCATTTCTGACCTGCTTGAAGACGATGTTGATGCTGTGGTCCATGGCTCCCATTTTGGGCAGTAAGGCTACCCAAAATACAGAGCTCGCTTTGTATCCCCTCCCATGGACAACACCATCTCCCTGGGTGGTAGTGGCCAGTTTACTTATGTCTCCCCTATTGATCTCTGAGCACTTTGAGGGAGGAGCCAGCACTTTGCTCGACTCTGTATCCCCAAGTGGTTAATATGGTGTGGGGCACACAGTAAGCTTGAAGTAGATGTTGATCCAATAAATTAAGGAAAGCAGAGGAAAGAGAGACAAGTTCAAGTTCCTAGCACCTGAGGAATCCTAAGCCTAAGGAAGACAAGGAAACATATGCAATATATTAATAAAAGATGGCTTGTGAAGCTATGTGCCATGGGTGTGGTTGAGTATGAGGTGGAGTGAATGGTAAAAGCTAGAGTAATCAAGGAATTGTTTGTGAAGAAGCGGGCATATGGATTGGTGAAGGATAGCAGGCATTTCTAATGACGGGAACAGAAAATTCCTCCTTCTCTCTTTCCCTCCCTTCCTTCTTTCCTTTTTCCTCTCTCTGACCCAGGCTGGCCCCACACATTCTTTTTAAAATCTCAGCAAAAGAAAACCTTGCTTCATGAATGTCCATGTTCATGTCCCTCCTCAGCTCCATTTACCCTACCACCCATCCATCCATCCATCCATCCATCCAATGTGTCTTCTTGCAGATCCTGCTTCAGACAGTAATCCTACCGAGAAGGTGCCTGAGATTCCCACCATTCCTCCTATCACCACCAAGGCCCGGGGCAAGCTTCCTATCAGCCCAAATGCTGTGACTCAACCCTGGTTCACATCAACTGCCAGCCTCTCCTCTCCTAATCTGAGAGTCAACTCCACACATGGGACGGATGTCATTAGGTATGGTTTCCAGGTCTCTGGAGGAGGGGGCTGGTTTAAACACCTAGCCCTTGATTCCCAGTCCACGTGCTGAGAGGATGTGGGGAGTAGGGGAAGGGGGAGGGGGTGGCGCAGGAGCAGGCTTAAGTCAGCTGGTAGGACTTCCCAGGGGAGGAAGGAGGTGGTGCCAGAGTTAGGAGGAGCATGGCAGTGAGGCTGCCATGATCCCCAACTCACCCTCTGTCTCCTCTCATGCCAGAGGAGGGAGGGAAATGGCACCTTTGCTGGATTCCAATGTTTATTCATGTTTATATATTTTAACACAATAGTAATTCTAAACATTTTCATTATTTTTCCGTGCTAAAACTCTTCTTGATGCTGCTACCTAGTCTTTGTAATGATAATTTCAATGTGTGCATACTTTTGTATCAGTGGAAAAACTGTAACTTACATAATCACGCGCCTGTTTTGAGATGTTGAGATTGTTCCCTTTTTTTTTAATAGTATTAACTCTGAGCTGGACATATTTTTGCAGATGTCTTTTTCTTCTTTGAAATGCTTTATTCAAACAAAGTTACTGTTAAGAGAATTTGAACATTTTTATTGCTCTGCATACATCTTGCCAAATGCTCTTCCAGTGATCAGAAATAATCTTCAGTGTGGTCCATAAGGCGTAAGTATAGCAGTGTCTCTGCCGAATGGCCTCCAAGGATTTAGCATTTCTTTCTTTTTTTTTAAAGACCTTATTTATTTATTTTTAGAGAGAGGGGAAAGGAGAGAGAAAGAGAGGGGAAGAAATATAAATTTGTGAGGGATACATCAGTTGGTTGCCTCTCATGCAACCCCTTCTGGGGACCTGGCCTGCAACCCAGGTATATGATTGGGAACTGAACCAGCAACCCTTTGGTTTGCAAGGTAGCACTCAGTCCACTGAGCCACATCAGCTAGGGCAGATTTAGTATTTTTAAACCATTCCTGCCCAGATAGGTGTGAACTGGTAGTTTCTCTATTACTGTGGACAATGAGCTCCTTGTGGGTAGAAGTGGCGACTTTTCCCTTGCACTGTTTCACCAGAACCAGCCTAAGTGCCTGGTATGTAATAGGTGCTCGTTGAATCTCTATGAACAAAATAAAATAAATGATCTACTGAGGGTCGACATTTTTCTGTATTCACAACTTTTAATTTCTAGTGTGTAAATGAGCACATATAGCCTTTGCCCACATTCCTACTGGAGTTCCCCCTCCCTACTTCTTTTATCTATTAACTTTTATCTTAACTAATTATAAACTAGCCTCTTGGAGTCCAGGCAGGAAAGCAGAAGCCACTGAACTGTGTGAAAACAATATAATTTAATACAGGGAGCTGTTTGCCCAGGTGATGGAAGAGCTGGGACCCCAGTTTGGGGATGGATGGAGAGGCTCCTCTGAGGAAGCCACTTGTCACTCTGACCTAGGGTGCATTCCCCAGAGGCAGGCTGTGGAAAAAGTCTCATGAAGATGCTTTAGGAAGTGATACCAGATAAAACCACTAGGGAAGTGGACCAGGAGAGAAGGAAGCCTAGCAAAGGGTGTCATAACCAAGCTGAGTCTCACAGGGGGAACTTTGACTCAGTGCTGCAGAGGGCCCTGGGGACCCACAGGTCACACCCAGAGTTGCCTGTCTCAGGGGCAGAAAGCTGGATTATTTATATTCCCGAATTTCCAGTCCTCAGTGGTGGCCCAGGGAACTGCCAGGCACTGCAGAGATTTGACAGACTGGTCTTTGTCATCTCTGGAAGGGCTGGGTGCTGGCCTTGGGAGAGTGAATACACCCACGAGCTCCCTGCATGAAAATCTTAAAAGGTTGGCATAGCATAAGGCAGGACACTGGCAGGAAAGACAGGAAAGAGGTGGAGTTATCCGAGCCTAGAGCTGGGACCTTAAGGCAGCAGAGCTCATACCGGCACAAGGGCACAAGGGCTCAAGGGCTGCAGAAGCGCTGGGCCAGCTGGCCCCTGCCCCACACCCTCGCCAGCACTACCAGCGGCTGAACTTGACCAGGCCACATTTGACACCTAGGGGAATGCTGAGTCAGGATAGTTTCATAGGCTAGAGTTGGATGTAATGCAAAAGGGCCATTTGCAGCTTTCTATGGCCATTATGTCCTTTGTCCCTTTGCTAGAGTGTACATTCAGTTTTCAGTTTTGCGTAGGCAAATGTTGATCCTGAAATTACTGCTTTGTTTTATTTCTTAATTGTGCTTAATTCTATTTCTCAGTGACATTTCATTATTTAAATTTTTTATTTGAATTTCTAGTCATCTTTGGGAGGGGTGATTATTTTCTATTGTAGAAATTGTAGAAAAGATGACTTTCTCTTCATATTAATATCTAGGTACTGCTAGACTATTTACTAAACAACCCTTGCCTATGTAGTGGGCTCTTGATTGAGCTCCTTAGATGTTAATTCTTATATAATGTTACATCTGTCTTTGGATTTTGATTTGCTTCACTGCTACCTATTTCTCCTTTTGTTTCATGTCTTGTCATGCAGGTGACTTGTGCTATGACCTATTTCCATGTCTACTGAGTCTAGATAAGCCAAGTGTCCTCACTCATTTCTATTTATTTTTTTAAAGTATATTTTATTGACTATGCTATTACAGTTGTCCCATTTTTTCTCCCCTTTATTCTTCCCCATCTTGCACCCCGCCTCCCACCAGCACCTCACCTGAGTTCATGTCCATGGGTCATACATATAAGTTCTTTGGCTTCTCCATTTCCTATACTGTTCTTAACCTCCCCCTGACTATTTTGTACCTACCATTTATGCTACTTATTCTCTGTTTATTTTCTCCTGTTCTCCCCTCTCCCCATCCCTGATGATAACCCTCCATGTGATCTCCATTTCTGTGATTCTGTTCCTATTCTAGTTGTTTGCTTAGTTTGTTTTTGTGCTTTTTTGGGGGTCCAGTTGTTGATAGTTGTGTTTGTTGTCATTTTACTGTTCATATTTTTTATCTTCTTTTTCTTAGATATGTCCCTTTAACATTTCATATAACAACGGCTTGGTGATGATGAACTCCTTCAACTTGACCTTATCTGGGAAGCACTTTATCTGCCCTTCCATTCTAAATGATAGTTTTGCTGGATAAAGCAGCAATCTTGGATGTAGGTTCTTGCCTTTCATGACTTTGAATACTTCTTTCTAGTCCCTTCTTGCCTGCAATGTTTCTTTGGAGAAATTAGCTCATAGTTTTATGAAAACTCCTTTGTAGGTAACTGTCTTCTTTTCTCTTGCTGCTTTTAAGATTCTCTCTTTATCTTTCATCTTGGCTAATGTAATTATAATGTGCCTTGGTATATGATTCCTTAGGTCCAACTTCTTTGGGATTCTGTCAGCTTCCTGGATTTCCTGGAAGTCTTTTTCCTTTGCCAGATTGGGGAAGTTCTCCTTCATTATTTTTTCAAATAAGTTTTCAATTTCTTGCTCTTCCTCATCTCCTTCTGGCAGCCTCATAATTCAGATGTTGGAACATTTAAAGTTGTCCCAGAGTTTCCTAAGCCTCTCCTCATTTTTATTTGGATTCTTGTTTCTTTATTCTGTTCTGGTTGAATGTTTATTTCTTCCTTCTGTTCTAAATTGTTGATGTGAGTCCCAATTTCCTTCCCTTTACTGTTGTTTCTCTGTATATTTTCCTTTATTTCACTTTGTGTAGCCTTCACTTTTTCCTCTATTTTGCGGCCATACTCAACCATTTCTGTGAACATCCCGATTACCAGTGTTTTGAACTCTGCATCTGATAGGGTGTCTATCTCCTCATTGCTTAGTTGTTTTTCTGGAGTTTTGATCTGGTATTTCATTTGGGCCATATTTCTTTGTCTTGGTATACCTGTTATGTTGTAAGGGGAGGACCTTAGTTACTTACCAGGGTCGGGCAGCCCACTACATTGTGTTGTGGCACTGTATGTGGGGCAGAGGTGATAGAGGGAACAATGCTGCCTGCTCGGCTCTTTCCTGGCTTTCAGTCACTTCTCCCGCTTCTCACAAGCAAATTGGGCCCTTGTGGTGCTGATTTCCAGGTGGGTGAGTTTGTGCATGTTCTAGGACCCTGTGGGTCTCTCCAATGGACTCTCCTCTGTACTGGGAGTTTTTTTCTGCTGCTGCAACCCCCACTGGTTTTTACAGCCAAAGATTTTTGAGGCTTTCTTTTCCTGCGCTAGAACCCTGGGTTTCATGGTCTGTCTCACTCCCCAGTTGTTCCTCCTGGTTTATCCACACACACATTTGGGACCACCAGCTGCCACTTTGCCCACCCACTCCTCCAGCTGCTGCTTTGCCACGTGTCCTCTCCATCCCAGCTTCCTATCTCTGCCCCTTCTACCAGTTTGAATGAATGTGTCTTCTTTAACTCCTTGGTTGTCAGATTTCCATACAGTTTGATTTTCTGGCATTTCTGGTTGTATTTTGTGGTCAAATTTGTTGTTGTCCTTCTTTTGGTTGTGCAAGGAGGCAAAGTGTATTTATCTATGCTTCCATCTTGGCTGGAAGTCCACCTCTATTTCTTCTTAAAAAAATGTTATCTACTGACATTTACCCAGGACATTGAGGATCATTTTTGGTAAAAATATGTAAAAATTCATGATAGAATTTTGATAAGGATTGGATTCTTCTCAGTTGATTGATGAGGAAACTGAGACCAAAGAGATGAGGGGCCTCTCCTTGGAAGTAGATCATGATGCTGAGGATAGGAACTAGGTTTCCTGATTCTGGGACCTCTCTGTTTCTCTACTCATCACAGTGAAGGAAGGGAAATTTAACCAACCTGCCTTTTCTCCTTGTTGTTGCTCCTGGCCTTATATTCTCTAGTAAATGTATTTCTAATCGGCAGTTTTAGGCAATGGGATGCTGAATGCCAGGGTCTAGTCAGTATGGAGAAAGGTACTGGAAGAAACTATACAGATAAAATAAGTGATATGAAGAACTTTTGTAGAGTGAAACTCAAGAGTGAGGGAGTGCCATTGCCAGCAGCAGCATTAAATCTCTTCTCTCCCCCAGGATCTCTCTAATCAGTATCATCACTATTGTGGTATGCGGAATCCTGACCAAGAGCCTGGTCTTCACTGTCCTGTTGGTTGTCACACAGAGGTCATTTGGACCCTAGATCCATGAACCCACAATGATGCCCTGTGACCTCCATCCATATCCACCTGGCAGTTTTGCTAGAAGACGACTGTGAAAGGGGACAGAAAGGAGGAGTGGGCAATGCTTGAGCTGAATCTGTAACACAGGTTATTTCTAAGGCTCAGGATCCCAACTTCCTGGCCTGCTGAGTCCCCTCATTTCACTAATAACCTTGGGTGTGTACTTTGTCCCATCAGAAGAGAAAATACAGTTTCCAATATGCCACAGGCCTCCATTCTACCAGCGGCTTAGGGTTTCCATTAAATAAAGGTAGAATCCTGCCCTGGTTGGTGTGGCTCAGTGGATTGAGAGCTGGCTTGCAAACCAAAGGGCTGCTGGTTCCATTCCCAGTCAGGGAACATGCCTGGGTTGTGGGCCAGGTCCCCAGTGGAGGGTGCGTGAGAGTCAACCACACATTGATGTTTCTCTGCCTCCCCTTCTCCATCCCTTCCCCTCTCTAAAAAATAAATAAATAAATACATGTTAAAGAATAAATACAGAGTCCAGTGCTTTTCACCGTTGCTCGCTGTCTTGTGGGGGTTGTGAGGTACAAGGGCATAGCTGCTGAATCTGTCTTGGTCCTTGCTCTGGACCACAGCACTTTGGCCTGACCCAGACAGAGCTGCACTATAGAAGCATCTGCTCTCCTAGCCTACAGGATCTTCCTTTCTTCTAGAATCAGACATTTGGATTTCTCCCTTTATCTGTGGCCCTTTCCAACAGAAAGGTGTTGGAAAACTTTGGAATGAGGAAAAGACATGTTACCGCAGTGAGAATTGTGTATTTGGGAAGAAAAAACCAAGTTTACCAGAATGCAGCATCCTGGGGCAATACTGGGAGGATCAGATAGGACTGATAGAGAATACCATTTTCCTATCAGTTGTGTCATCACTGGATCTTCAGAACAATGCCGGGAAGGCAGAGAAGTGCGTGTCTGGAATGAGACCACATGAGTAGTGTGTCATGACTTGCTGGTAGGATAAAAAAAACTACAGAGTTCCTTTACTGAAGACTAAGCCCGTATAGAAGAGAATAGCCAGGAGTTCTGGGTGTAATGCCTCTAAATGCCTCTTTTCCTTGTATCACGCAAGGGCCAGGGGTGACAAGATCTCGCCATTTAGGCTTCTGGAGGCTCTTCCCTATGTGCACTCCCAGTTCCTCACCCTGCTTTCATTTTACTTTCCAGGTCTGCCTCTCTGAGTCCCTCATGATCATTGATGAAATAGGTGTCCAGGCTGACCTGTGTCTTGCAAAATCCAACAGATTTAAATTAAGACTTTCCAGTTTCCTGCCTCCTTTGGCTCTAAAACAGAAGAGTCCCCCATCAGTGGGGAGAAAATTATAGATCCTTCTATTCCAACTCAGCAATGGCCAAGGCCAATTTCATATCAAATTCCCCAAGAGCAAACACACCTCCCAACACACAGCCCATCTTGTGCTAGGGAAACATATTTCTACAATCAGCATAACTTTACCCCACTACTGTGTAAAAAGGTACCTGAGTTCTAAGGTTCAGCCACCCCCTGCAACTACTCTGTCCTATCTGTATCCCACTGCCACCATGTAAGGACTTCCTCATCAACCAGAGAACAGCTGTTCTGTCTGAAGCCTCCAGGAGGTTGGCACTGAACCCATAGAGATTCTCTCTCATCCCCCAATTTTGAGTCCATCAGAAGATGTATTAAGGGAATTCATGTCTTATGAGAAGGACTTCTTACAGAAACCATTCATCCTAATTCATCTGTTTTTCTGCCTAAGAGAGCCAAGCAGCTCAGAGGCAGTAACCACAGGGTATGCAGTCTTTGCTCTCTGAGGTTACTGGTCTGGGACCCTGGGTCCTGCAGTTTAGCAGGTCCAATGCTGTCTCTGTTCATGAAGTTGACAAAAAGGCCAGGGCAAGGGAGGTACCATTGTTAAATGTAGAACACTTCAGGGCAGTGTTTCTCTAACTCTAGTCCTTAGACCACCTGCATCAGAGTCTCTTGGGACATTTATTTAAAATGTAGGTTCCAGGGCTCCCCCCATACCTGATGAATCACAGCAGTGGCTCTCTCTAAGTGGTCCTCAAGCTTGTTTGGAAGATGGAGTTCAAAGAAGTCATCATGCTCTTTACTAAACTCCATAACCAACTGCATGAGTTAGCATGCTTTACTATAGATTAAGTCATGTTTAAGTCCAATACATTAAATTTGCCTGAGAAATTATGTACACTAAATTGGAAGGCAAATGGTTGTGCTGGGTGCTCTCCCATTTGCACCTATAGGCCCACCCTCCATCCTTTTCTTTCCTGACCAAGGTGGGTTAAATCAACAGGCTCCCTTGCCCACCAACTTCTGGTTGGGTTTAGCAAGTGGGCAGCATGAAAGCAGAGCAGAAGATGGGGAGAGAATGAGGGCAGGGTTTTCATCCTCTGGGTTCCTGTGTGGAATGGCTGCATTGCTCCAATGGAGGTCCCTTCAAGCCCCTCAACAAAGAGCCACTATCTCCAAGTTTGGGCAGTTGCTCAATCCCCTTACCCCTTTAGGCCTAGAGGTGGTAATGACACCACTGTCACCAACCTCAGGGTATTTTCGCATCCCTTACTGATTTCCCCAAATACCACCCCACTCTTATCAAACACTTCTCAATTACTCAGTTTCAGAGAGCCCCCTGCTTCTTGTTGGGGCTTTAACTAATACAACAGTGTAATGTGGTTAATTCCACAGGCCTTGGAATTAAACAACACCCGGTTTGAATCCTATTTCAACAACATCCTTGAAGTATGTCTGATCTTGAGTGACACAGTTAATCTCTCTGGGCCTCATTCTGGAGATATTCCCCATTGCCTCATGGGCAAAATAACCAATACCAGTCATAATTCTTGATGCCAACAACTGAATCCAATTCTGGCTATCTTAAATGGCAAGGTAATTTAGAAAGACATCAGTAGTTCATAGAGTCAGTAAGACCTGGTTTTACTGACGAACCAGGTTTACAAAACAGCAGAAGGACCAGGTTTACAAAACAGCAGAAACCAAGAGAGAATGGACAGCAGAGGCCACAGCGGAGGTTATAGCATGAGGCAGTCTAGTGATGAGCTTGCCATTCATGCCACTGCCCCTGCACACTTGGAGCCACGAGCTACTTGAGACCATACTATTCATGGACTCTCAAGGTGCTGTCACCTCCAATTGATGCTGCAAGTTGTATCACATGCATAGGATCCAAACCCTGGGCAGAATCATGCATTTTGCCATGCTTGGGTCAAGTCACAAGCCTGTGCCATAGGTACCAGGGAGAAGGGGTGGAGAAATTTGCTTCCATATCAACAGAGAGGGAAGTGGAATTCTGTAGCCTAGGGGCACCCACACTTTGGGGCATATCCTCCAAAGATAAAAGGTGCTGGGTGCTGCAGACTCAGAAGATGGCATTTTCTACACAACTTCCCAAAGCTGGATTAAATGAGATAACCTGAGCAAAGAATCTGGGTGCAGGTTTTACTTATTTATTTTTAGAGAGAGGGGAGGGAGGGAGAAAAAGAGGGAGAAAAACATGGGTGTGTGAGAGATACATCAATTGGTTGACTCTCACACACCCCTAACTGGGGACCCGGCCTGCAACCCAGGCATGTGCCCTGGATGGGAATCAAACTAGCGACCTTTCAGTTCACAGGCCAGCACTCAACCCACTGAGCAACACAAGCCAGGCCTTGTATAGAGCTTTTATAGGTATTGGCTATTTGGACCACTTGCCTCAGAATCACCTGGGCTGCTTGTTAAAATGCAGATTCTTGGGCCTTCTCCAGACTTACCAAATCATAGTCTCTGGGGATAGAGCCCAGGCACATGCGTGCTTGCCAGGTTTCCTGAGTGACTCAGTCACACGCCCATACTTGAGAATCATGGTGTGGAGTAAGATTAAAGAAGGCATGGCATCAGGAAGGTTTGAATCAGGCCTTGAAGGGCAAACCAAATGTGAATGTACAGTTCATTCCAGACAGGGAGAGTGGCAAGAGGGGTTGTGGAATGTAGTAGTGGTCAGTGTCCAGTGATGAGAATGTCTTGGTGACCTGAGGAAGTGAGTGGAGCAGAGGTGGGACATCAGATGGGTGAGTCAAGAATTGCTGTGGTGAAGAATGGGGAGCTATCGAGTGTTGCCCAATAGGATAGGGCCAGGGCATAATGAAAACAGGAAGGAGGATGTTGCAAGGGCCATGATCTCTCTTTTCTCCTTTTGCATTTTCCTGAACCTGTGCCTCTCATCACACTTTCCTTGGGGTTTCTCAATTGCAAAGTAACAGCTAAATCTTGCAGGGTAGATAGAAAATACCCACACGGGCCACATCCTTCACCAACTACTAGAGCCCCTGGGATGGCCAGCACACAGCAGATGGAATGGAGAGGACAGGGCACTGGGGTGGCCATGGCTGCTGCCGCCACTGCTGCTGCTGCTGTGTCTCAGGTAAGGAAAGGCAGGGAGAGAGATGCAGGTAGGCAAGGGAGGCACCTACTAAGAGGGATTTTCTCTCACTTATTTAGGAGGACTGGAATGGGATCAAGGCAGGAGTTAGAGATGGGAATGGGAAAAGGAAGGTAATGAATGCAGACTGTGCTGCTTGATCCTGACCCAGCAGGGATCTAGTGCATCTCAAAGTGGAGAAAATTATGTGAAGTCAACCAAACAACTGCTCCTTGTTGGGCTGGGCCCCTGGGAAATGTAAAGCGGTACAAGGCACAGTCTCCCCTTAATGGAACATTCAGGCGCTGAGGTAGAGAAGCATTAGGAGGGGAAAAGGCAAATAACGAAAAGGGGCCAAGTGGCAACATGAAGACAAAAATACAGCAGAAGTCTAGCAAGATGCAAGGAGGGATTGCAGAATAGAGGTTCTGCAACCAGACAAAGGTGGGTTCAAATCCTGTTTCTGCCACTTTCCACATATGTGACCTTAAGAAATCCTCTAACGTCTCTGAGCCTGTTTTATCATTTGTAAATAGTACCTACTTCAGAGGGTTGTCCTAAGAGTTAAACTGCCAGCACACAGCAGATGGAGTGGAGAGGATGTAAAACACTTGGCTCAGTATTTAGGGCTTAGTAAATGCTTATTAAAAGTTACGGTGCATGACAATGACAACTACAATGACAATGATGATGATGGTGATATTGACAATGAGGATGTAACGAAGTGTAGGGTGATCAGTGATATTGAGGGTTGAAAGGAGGCTGGAACTACTCAGTACACTCCCCTGTGGGGCCACATGGAATGGACATGGGTGGAGAGGAGTGGGAAGAGCATTCAGATGGGGACATCAGGCGCTACCACAAAGTATTGTATGCCTGAAAGCAAGGGGCATGTCTGAGGAATCAAGTAGAGCAGAAAGGCAAAACTGGTTAAGTTCTCTTTTTACTTTTTTAAAACTTCTTATTATGAAAAATTTTCAACCTACAGCACATATAAAGAATAGTCACCACAAATGGATCATCTAGATTCAAACACTGAACCATGATCAATATGGAGCCTCATTTGTTCCATATGTGTATACTTGTGTATTGTTGAAAATGCTGAGCCATTTCATAGTAGTTTATATGAACTAAGGGCAGGGAGTGCTTGTGGGAGGGGAGTGCCGGGTGGAGGGGAATAAAGGGGAGAAAAATGGGACAATTGTAATAGCGTGGTCAATAAAACATACTTAAAAAAAGAAATTCTAAATTATTCCTTAATGTTTAATGAACCTACTGGGACTCTCGTCTGCTCTCTTGTAGCTGCCAGATGGTCTGTAGAGGTAGGGATGGTGGGAGAAAGATTGGCTCCCTGAAGCTCTCTGACTTCTCATTCTAGGATTCCAAGAGGCAGGTGAAGACGAGGAGCCAATGTGCCTGGTAGAAGGAAGGAAACTGACCATACCCTGTTTTTACAACATCATGCTACAGGACTCCAGGCTGAAGGCCTGGCAGGGGGTGGGGAGCCAGGCCTCCCAGAGACACTGTTACGCAAGAACACTAGAAACAGGGTCCTAAACTGGGCTCGGGATGGGAGATACCTACTAGAGGATTTCCCACCAACACCATGTTCATGGTCACAGTGATAGAGCTCTGGAGGCAGGACTTGGGGCGGTATCAGTGTGTGATTGACCTCTCCCCTCAGGACCCTGTTGTCCTGCCTCCTTGGCTAGTACAGTGCAAAGGTGAGCGGCAGTGAGAGCCCAAAGGGGGAAGGGTTGTGCAGGCTGAGCTCCTTAGCCACAGGCCAGGGCTCCATCTGCCACCAGGGTTGCTTTGGAGAGCACAGTGTAATGGGACAAGCTCTCTACCCAAAACCAGAGCACCTGGGTCTTCCATTGTCTTGCTTCGTGACTTTGAGAGTCATAGCTCCTTTCTGGGTCCCAGTTTTCTTGCCCATTAATGCAAGAAAGTTGGACTAGGTGGTCTCAAAAATCCTCTTTGTGGCAGAGTACCTGAGAGAGAAACCAGATAACTGAACACCGACTATGTATAGCCCAGCATCACCGCTGTCTCTGTTGTACAAAGGGAAGAAGGCACAAAGAGGTTACGCTACTCACTGTGTCTCTCAGCTGATCGTGACAGAGACCCATCTGATTTGATTGTCCTTGGTGAATCCTGGAAGTGGGCCAAGTATGGCCAGTAAAAACTGTCCCCTTTCTCAAGCGATTTAAAAGGGAGCAGCCAAGGAACAGATATTAGAAAGATGAAGGACTTTCACTGACCTTGAACTGCTTCTTGCCAGTGGGGGCACTGACAGCTCTCCCCCTCTTTTCTTAGAAAGCCTGTCTACCCACCTAACCTCATACTTCTGCCTCACATTTCTCAACAAACCCTCTCCTTCTGAGCCAGTGAATTGGAGAGGACTCTACCATGCAGGACCCTGCTCATCCACTTCCTGGTTACCCAACTGTGTGAATATTAGGGCAGGGCTGGGCTGAACCTGAACTTCATAGTAGTGTCTGGAGACAAAGAGCTGATGAAGCAAAATGACAGTGCTATAGGCAGGAGTGGAGGGAAGCTACTGAACCCACATAGCAACAACAACAAAAAAAATCCTCCACTTTTTTAGAAACATCCAGTGGTGCCCACTAATTAAGAGCCTGGTTACAAATGATTCATAGTCAATTAAGCAGTTCCAATGTCCTCTACCCAGGAACAGTTTATTAATTCAGTCTTAGTGCCTGTACATGTGGAAGTACTAAAAATGTTGCTCTTTATAAAGATAAATGGGGCCGTCGCAGGAGAATAAAAAATACTCTGGCCTGGATTTCCCCTCCCTCTCAACCCTGAACCTACTCAGTGACCTTGAGCTGGCTTCTTGTTCTCTTCTCGTCTTTCTCTGGTGTGACATTAAGTGGCTCCAATTCTCTGGTTTCTCCATATTGAAGTTCAGAGAAACAAAGGCCTTATATTTGACCCTCGGCAGAGTTTACCCACTCTAATAGACAGCTTGGGCCCACCAGGTCTGAATCCATCATTTAACAGCTACCTGGTTCTTTAACTCAAGTCTTATTAAAGACAATAAGAGAAATAATGGAGAATAACCGAGCACATATTGTTGAAAGAGAATGATAATCAAGTTTAATACAGAATAAATGTGAACATAATTATTTTTGTCAAACCACAAGCCAGAGGAGTTTTCATAGCAGTAACTGGAGAAAACTTTAGGATGATGGAGCCAAGGAAACTGAGTCTAGTACAGATTGTTCCTGCCCGAAGGGCTGACTGGCCTCCCAGGGGAAACAAAGACAGAGCCCTCTGAGAAGGACACCTGCAGTAAACCCTTAGGCTGCCTGAAGAGGGGTTGGCAGCCAGGCTCTGCTTTTAGTCAGGTTCAAACAAATGAATGGAGAGCTCTCTCTGGCGTGGTGCTGGGCTTGTCCAGGGATAGATGGACTTATCCTCAGTGACCTGTGGGGAATCCTTCTGTATTTTTCTTCACTTTTCCATGTGGGGAGAACATGGCAGCTGGTGGTCACAGAAAGAAACTTACTTAATGTGATGCTATTCAGAGGTGATGGATATTGTCCATCCAAACCAATTATAGGAGGAGAGACTTGGAATGGGAATTTAAGGGAGAGCAGGTGGGCCATGGGAGGCAAGAGGAGTGAAGTTTCCTGCCTAATGGACCTCTACAATGGGTCAGAGGCAAGACCAGGGCTTGTCGTAGGCACAGTGAGCAGGCCACTTGACTGTGATGGGCTGGCTGGATGTGGGGGCCAAGAGATAAAAAATTAGGCCAGGCTTATTGGACAAGACTCTGAAGGCTGAGACCAGCAAAATGTCACAGGAATACACAGGAAAGAGTCAGGGACATGGGTCCCTGTGCTGGCTCTACTACTGTCTACTGAGTAACCTTGACATTCCCTGTTCATCCTATTCTTCAGGGGTTAGGTTGGATGGTGTTGTATGTTGCTTCCACCTTTGACCTTCTAGGACCCTGTGAATGTTGATCACTTAAATAGAGAGTACAACCCCATGGCAATGAACTTGGGAGATGGCTGCTTAGCCTGTAGAAGAAAAATTGTTCCAAACATCTTGGAGATCCCTCTCCAGTTCATGTTGAGGCAGCCAGGTTGTGCCGACAGCCTGGCAAGCTCAGGGTATGCTTTCCGGCCTTTACCGAGAATTCTCTGAGCACCCAGTAGGGTCCTTGTGTCAGTCAAGGCCCTCAAGAGTTTTTAATCTCTTTTGGAATGTGGCACCTACCAAAGAGAACCAACCCTAAAGGGCAATCTGGATTCAGTGTAAGTTGGATCTGAATGAGGGTTGCTGCACAGAGCCCATAGCAAAGCAGAACACTTTGGGGTTGGTTATATTAGCTGGGGCTCTTGGCTCATGCCTCTCGAGTGGGCTCCAGAGAGCCACATGGCTAGACCACATGAAGGACTGGCTCCTGATCCAGGCAGGCAGAGGAAATCCTGAACCCCAGCAGGCTGAATGACCTTCACCACTATTCCTCTCCTGAAGTCCTCAAGCAAGCCTTGAATGTTACTACCTCAAAATGGTAAAAGTCTCATCAACCAGTCACAGAGGAAAGGAGTCGAGGGTTGGAGAGCTAAGATCATAAAGGTGTATTATACCCTTGATGATAAGGCATCGCCTAGAAAATGTGGCCCAGGTGTGAATGGAATCTGAGTAATCAAAGGACTCTTCCTTGAAATTACAGGAATGGGATCAACAGAAGTCCTTCCCTACTCAGGGTTGCTGCAGTGCAGGACTGGAGGTGGGTGTAGAAAACACTACCTAGGGGAAGAAAAGGTAGCAGAAGAGTAATCAGTGCAGAAGAAGGGGTGACCGCCATGCCAGGAGCAGGTGGTGGGAATGCCCTCGCAGAGCGTGTCAGCTACAAAGGTAGACAGTTCGACTGAGTGGAGAGGAGATGGGTAAGGTTAATCTGGCCAGTGAATTCAGACTGTGAGAGCCTTGGTGCCATGCAGTCTTGCGCACTTTGTCCTATAGGCAGTGAGAACAGGAAGGGCTTCCCCTTGCCCCTAGAGTGGAAGAGTGAGGGCTCAGTGCAGAGTGACCCAGGAGCTGTGTGCAGGAGATACACAGAAAGGAGATATTAGAGGCAGAAGACCAGGTAGATTCCTTTAGGGTGAAAGCCAGGGCAGAGGATTATAGAAAAAAAGAAAGCCCAGCCTCCAAGTGGGCAATGCCCTTCCTGGCTGCTCTCCTGACCAAGAGGCAGGGAAGCCTGCTGAGCTTCAGAGCAGAACATTTGGCAGACACCCACCCTTTGGGATTTAGGAGGGTCAAACCTAGGACACCAGTGCTTGCACTTGACTTTCCAGGCCTACCTCTTGCCCTTGACCTTTCCAGTTTGCCCATGCTGGCCACTATTCTGACTTGTGGATTTGTCCTGAGCAAGGGCCTAGTGTTCTCAGTCCCGTTTGTCCTTCTCTGTAAAGGCTGGGCCTCAGGTGAGTGGGGGCTGGGGCCAAGTCTGAAGTGGAAGTGAATGAGGGGACCCAGATGGTGGCTGCAGATGTAGGTTTAGAGGGACCATGTTCCAGGGGTTCCTCAGAGCTTCTCCCCTGACTTTCCCCATTTCTGTTCACAGGAGTCTTTGCACAGGAGGCAGGGCCAGCCCTGGGGATGAACAGGAAGACCTGGGGGTGGGAGAGACCTGCTGTTTTTGCTGCTTGGCAATCCAGTCTTTTTTTTTTTTTTTTCCCAGAGGAGGGAGGGAGAGTAAAGCAGGGGCTGCATGGATAGATCTTTTTAAAACACTGTCTGTTTTTCTCACTCCTCAGGTGAGCCAAACTGAGGGAACGAGCAAAGTCGTCCTTCTAGGAGCTGACCAGTCAGGGCTTCCTCCCCTCGCAAACAAACATTGCATTTCACGTTCTGTTCAGTAAATAAACAAACTTCTCTCTCAGGGAAGTCAAAGGCTTACTAAACATCTGTGAGATCTCTGCCCAGCCATTTTCTTATTCAGAAAGAGGAAAATAGTAATGAGTGGGGAAGTATGGGGAGCTGGGTGGAAAGACATCCACTGAAATAATCAGAGGCCAGGAAAATGGCAAATAATTTTTGCATTAAATACAAGAATTGGCACTCAAAGTGTAATTCAAATGAACCTTATGTTTGTTCCCTTACTGCTGTCCAGACTCGCCCTGCTGGGGACGTCTCTGGCCCTCTGATGGATGAAACCTACAGCAAGACCCATCGCTCTTCTGGTCAACTTTTAAAAACATTTTATTTAATTTTATGTTTGAGTTAAATTTATTAGAGTGCTATTGGTTAATAAAATTATATAGATTTCATCTTCCGGCCATTTTAAACAATTGGACTTCATTTTTTAGAGAAGTTTTAGGTTCACAGCAAAATCGAGGAGACAGGACAGAGCTCCCATGTGGCTCCTGCCCCCACAGGTACGCAGCCGCCCCACTGCCCACTGCCTGTTTCATACGCGCTGTCAGCCACAGACACACCTTACCCTTCATCTTGTTTAATGTGTGTGTGTGTTTCACCTTCCCCATCTTCATCGCGTAGCTGCGCTTCCTACACTTTCTCCCCACAGGCATCCTCTTAATACATTTAATGTACTTTCCATACATGTATTTACATTTGTGTGGTTCCTTGAAAATATATAGAAGTGATTCATGCACTTTATTTTACGCAAATTTTACTCTAAATTTTTGGAAATTACTCTCAAAGCCATACTTTTTTAATAAAAAATGTGCACTTCCATGGAAAACTGCATTGTGTCTAGCACACTCTTCCTTGTGTTCTCCTATTCTGACTCAATGAGAACTATTTTATAATTCTGTAAATTGTAGGGAATTGTGTGTACAGATGTACAAATTCTATCTTCCTTCCTCTGCTGTGGGAGGGATGAAAACCCTAAAAGTGGTTTGTCTTCCCACACAATTAATTTCAACATTTATTTTTTATTTTTTAAATGTATTGATTATGCTATTATAGTTGTCCCATTCCCCCCCCTTTATTCCCCTCTTATTTGCACACCCCCTCCCACCCGCATTCCTTCCTTTAGTTCATGTCCATGGGTTGTACATAGAAGTTTTTTGGTTTCTACATTTCCCATACTATTCTCAACCTCCCCCTGTCTATGTGCTACCTACCGTCTATGCTACTTATTCTCTGTACCTTTTCTCCTTCTCTCCTCCTCCCACTCCCCTGTTGCTAACCCTCCATGTGATCTGCATTTCTGTGGTTCTGTTCCTGTTCTAGTTGTTTGCTTAGCTTTTTTTAAGCTTCAGTTGTTAATAGCTGTGAGTTTGTTGTCATTTTACTGTTCATACTTTTTATCTTCTTTTTCTTAGATAAGTCCCTTTAACAGTTCATATAATAAGGGCTTGGTGATAATGAACTCCTTTAACTTGACCTTATCTGAGAAGCACTATATCTGCCCTTCTATTCTAAATGAGAGCTTTGCCTGATAGAGTTATCTTGGATGTAGGTCCTTGCCTTTCATGCCTTTGAATACTTCTTTCTAGCCCCTTCTTGCCTGCAAGATTTCTTTTGAGAAATCAGCTGATAGCCTTATGGGAACTTCTTTGTAGATAACTGTCTCCTCATTTTGGCAGCTTCCCTGTGTTTGTTTCTATATATTAGGTAGAGCTGCTATGATCCCCAGTCTTGGTAGCATGGCCTAATGTAGTAGTTGTCCTGTAGTATCCGGTGGAACATCCACCCCTATCACTCAAGCTGGGAACTAAAGGTGCACCCTTTGTGCGGGCTGAGTAAACCCTCTTCCTGTAGTTGAGCCTTGATTACTTGTTGGCAGGTTAATGGGAGGGATTTACCCAGGCCAGCCAGCTGTAAGGATTGGCTGTGACCACTGACCACCAACCTTCAACCTCCCTGGAGGATCAGCTGTGCAGGGGCAGGGTGCTGATTCTCTGAATGTGGTCTGTAGCTGTCCGCTGGGTGCACTGATCCTGATTTCTCTGGTGCAGGCCAACGTTAGCCCTCACCTGTGTTTTGCTTGGGACACTCTGTCTGAGCTATATAGCAATCTGAGATGGCTGCTACTTGTGCTGGACTTGGGGATTCCCAGGCAAAGCTAAGCTGTGAATCAAGGCTGGCAATCTAGTGCCAGGCCTGGGGCCACTTAGCAAGAGGTATGGGGACTGGGGGCTCACAAAGGCTGGCTATTGCTTGTTTGAGAGGATTTAGGAAGTTGTGAAGTATGAACCAAGACCATTCATATGGAAAACTCACTGTTAACAGTGTGGGTGGGCTCATAAGGTGGGTGGGACAGAGTCTCAGGGTATCTCCAGGGTGGGGCAAACTGTGTTGGGTTGATGGAGTCTCACATATGGCTTCAGTCTGCTAGCTCTGTTGGGGGAGGGTTTAGAAAAGGGACAATGGCCTCCACCCACCTTTACGTCTGGGAGAAAGCTGCACCCCAGCTCTTGCCTTGGTGCCAGACACTTCAGTTCCTCCCTGTATGTCACTGGTGCCTTTCAAGCTGCTACCCTGGTGCTGGAGCTCTGGGAGAGTGATTGGATAAGTCCATGTGTGGATTAAAAGGTACTGCTTGGGACTCCAGAAGTTTCTTCTACCAACTCAATCTCTGCTGGTTTTTGCAGCCAGAAGCTATAGGGATTTCTCTTTCTGGCACTAGAATCCTTGGCTAGGGGACCTGATGGGGGGCTGAGACTCCTTACTCTCAGGCTATCCCTCCCAAATTTTTATCCACCACACATGAATGTGGCACCAGCCTGTTCTGTATCTCTGCCCCTCCTACAAGTGTGAATGGATGTGGTTTCTTTAATTCTGTAGCGGGGTCAGAGAGGGAGCAATGGCAGTCCTCTCTGCTGGCCCAGTCCAACCCACCGCTCGCCCCCACCTGTTTATCTGAGCAGAAATGTGCGAGCCCACCACCCTGCGCCTTGTGGTCTCAATGCTCGCCTCTTCACTGGTTTATCTGCACGCAAATGCTCGACCAACCGACCAACCGCAGACAGCCAGCTGCGCCTCCTCCCTGTGTCCACCCGTAGTTAGCCCGCACCTGGGATCCACGCCCTCGGATTCCTGCACACCACCCAGGTTGGGGATCTTTTTGGCTAACCCGCTCTGCTGCTGGCTTCGCCCCTCTTACCGGTTTAGCTGAGCATTTTGTTGTTTTCGAACTCCATATTATCGATTTTCTGTGTAGTTTGGTTGCGTTTATTGTTGTTAAAACATTATTGTTTTTAGATTTGGTTGTGCGAGGACGCAAGGTGTTTCCACCTACACCTCCATCTTGGCGGGAGTCCTGATTCTTATTTATTTATAAAAGTTCTGTTTACTCTGACAAAAATGTTTACCACTAGGTACATCAGAAATGTAAAAACAAAACACAGCAATCACTACCACATAAATGCAAACTAAACAGAACCAAAAATGAAAATAGAATGTGGTGCAAGCCAGCAGACCCTCATTACCAGACCGAAACAAGAGGGATATTCTTATAAATGGTTAAGAATACCTGATGTGACGATATTCTGTGTGGGATTTCTTTTAAAAGAGAACTTGAGTTTTGTGAAAAACAAGCATCTCATTTAAAATAAAGCAAAATTTGCTCTGGCCAGTGTGGTTCTGGTTGGTTAGAGAACTCTCTTGTGCACCAAAATGCTGTGAGTTGGATTCCCCATCAGGCATGTACCTGGGTTGCACGTTTGATCCCTGGTCAAGGTTCTGACGGGAGGCAGCAGAGTGATTCTTCTCACATTGAAGTTTCCTTCTCTCCTGCCTTCCTTCCCTCCCTGCCTCACCCCTTCCTTCCTCCTTCTCTGAAAGCAATGAAAAAATGTCCTGGGGTGAGGATAAAGATAAAGTAAAATAAAGCAAAATTTTAGGCACTAAAGTGTTCTGTATTCTGAATTTGCCTTTTGGTGAACGACAATGGAATGTCACTGTCAAGTCCAGATCCTTGGGCCAGAGATTGCTAGTCAGCTATGTAATCATCCATGAAAAAGCACTAAGAAAATATAAATGAGTTAAGTTTGATGCAATTGTCAATAAACTCTACAAGGTCATATGGTACTTAGCATAACTGAGAATCTGAATTTGAAGTACAATTTTCTGTAAATGGAAGATAATATTCTACAGTGAAGAAAATACAGAAGTGAAAAAATCTGCTTTGCACCATTATTAGGATGACTGGTTTCTTAATTCAAAATGATTATTTGATTGAGAATATATTGTCACAACAGAACATGCTTTAGCAACGTTAGAGTGATCTGCCGTCATGGAGAGTAAAGTGAAAGATGTCCTCAAATGATCTTTTATCTTATAAAATAAAGATCAGCATTTTATTATTTGATATTTCCTGGTATTAAGATTGGACCTGGTATTATATACTGAGGCTATTCCACCTTTAGTAAAATTATTTTCAATATTACAAGCCTGTAAGTCACATATACATAATAGGAAATTTCATTTTACCCAGCATCTCTTAAGGAAAATGGTGAGATCATCAATATACAATTAAATAATGTGTGGCATCCAAACCACACGCTCTGAGTAAGTACCAAACACTTCTTCAAAATACCATATTTCACCTTGTATCATGCACATTTTTCCCCAAATATTTGAGGGAAAATAAGGATGCACATTGTACGTGTATAGTACTTGAAATACCTTGTATCTGTTCCTGTGTTTTGTAAATATTTGTTACAAAAAATTTCTCGTACTATAATATGTTCAAAAATAAATGCTAAAAACATAATAAAAACAAAGACTGAAATAGAGAACAAGTGGGCAGTGAACAGAGGGGAGAGGGAAGGGAATTTAAGGGGAAAAATGGGGAGGGATTTTGAGGAACAAGTATGAAAGACACAGGGATGAGGACTGGGGGGGGAATGGGAGGGAGGTGGGGAGACAGGGCATGGGGGGCTGGGATGGGAGAAATAGACAAAAAAATGTACTTGAAAAAATAATTAAATAAAAATTAAAAAAAATAATAAAAAAATAAAAATAGGGTTGGAAAAAAATAAATGCTAAAATTCATTTATAATACAAAAGGCCAAGTATCTAAATATAAATAAATGAATAATTAAATTAAAAATTAAAACAAAAAACTTTTTTCCTGAAAGTTTGGACCAAGAATGTGGGTGTGCATTAACATAGCAAACACAGTGTGTCTCAATACGACACGAACCCAGAGGTGTACTGAAAGAAACAGCCACCCTGACTCTGTCAGAAGAACTTGAACCACGGCTGCTACTTTCAGACTCTGAGGAGCTGCTGCTGCTTTCGCTCCCTCGGAAACCACTCCCAGCAACAGCCTTGGACGACAGAGTGTCCTCAGATTTTGTTTCACATTTTCTGAAATGTAGCTGATTATTGACATCCAGTAATCGCTTTTCCAGCTCCTTTTTCTTTTTCTTTTTCTCTGTGAATGAAGCTTTTCTTTGGACTTCATTATTTTCCTACCATGAGGTTTTAGTGGTCTTTTTCTTAGACATGCAGCAACGTATAATCTAGTTCTCTTACTGTTGTTGCTTTCAGTGCTTCAAAGTCAATCTCTGTTTCAGCACAGCTGGAATTTCTCAGTGAAGGCTCTCTGGCTTGTATTATATGAGTGCCTTTCCCAGGTTTATCTGCAGGGATTGTTTATATCCAAACTTAGCTGCCTGTTCTCCTCTAGTTCATAGGTTCAGTGTTCACCCTCGGGTTTCAGAGCCAGCACAGCTGTTTCTTTTTCTCTGACTGGATTGCTCTTAGACTTTTCCTTCAATTTCATTTGCTTAAAACTTTTTCTTTGATTTTCCTCTCCGTTATTAACATTTTCATTTTACTTTTCCCTTCCAGACTTTTCATTCTTTTTTCTTTAGCTTATGGAAGGTACTTGAGACAGAGCCTGTAGTTGTTGATGAACAGCTTTATGCCGCTCCTGAAGCTTTGCAACTCGCTGAACTAGTTCATTTTCAGAATTACCGGAAAAGTTATCTTCAGGGGAAGCTTCACTGCTGCTTTCTCTACCTTGGATTTCTGTGCTGTTTTGATGTTACGTACAGGTGTACAGGTTCACCTGAGACCTTTGCAAAATGCATTTCAAAACACCCTGGAGCATTCTTGCCATTGTCACTTCATGATCTGGAGGATTGTATTTGTAGCAATTCATGAACATTAATCTAACATCTGCAGCAAATTCGTATGCGTCTTTATGGCTTGGTTGTCCATTTTTCTCTTGATAGTTCCAAGATCCTTTGGATTTTTCATCACATCGTTGCAGTTATGGACTCCCAATGCATTAACAGGAAGAGGATTATAAAGGGCCAGGCACATGAAAAGTGCTTCTTTGCAAGGATTTCTTTAAGATTCTCACTACAGTGTCTTAACTGTTTGGCTACTTTCACACTCTTTACAATTTAATATTGTTGCTGAGAATGCAGCAAAACATTCTTCAGCACAGTTTCTTTTATAGGTGGCATTTTCGCTTTTTTTTTTTTTTTCTGTAAGTGCTGGGAGAGATTCACCCCCTGCTTTCACTACTGAAGTTGTAGGAGTTGTTGCATCTGCTTCCTTCTTCACACCCCTTGTAACCTGGGCCACCGTTGGTGAGGAAGCATTGGATGGAGCACCTCGTGCCATACTTAAAGGAGAAATAGGGTACTTAAAGAAAGCATACTTAAAGGATATTTCAGGAAATACAGAGGGATTCACTTGCTGCTTAAGTACTTTTTCTGATACTGTAGGAGACTGTTTTTCTTTAAGAGAAGAAACTGCTACATTCTTTTTATTTAAATAAGTAATTTGGTTTCATTGTTGAGACTAGTACAGATGTCCCCTATTTTCCTCCCTTTCCCCCCTCCACCCAGCCCCGACCCCATTTCTGGCCTTCAGGACATTGTTGACTGTGTTCATGGATATGTATATATGCACATATGTTCTTTGGTTAATCTCTTCCAGCCCCCACCTCCCTTCTGAGATCTGTCAGTCTGATCATATATCAATGGCTCTGGTTTTATTTTGTTCATCAGTTTATTTTGTTCATTAGATTCCACATATAAATGAGGTCATATGGCACTGGCCTTTCTCTGACTAGCTTATTTCCCTTAGTATTGTGCAGATCCATCCATGCTATTGCCAAGGGTAAGAGTTCCTTCTTTTTTACAGCTCTGTAGTATTCCATGGTATAAATGTACCACAGTTTTTTTACTCACTCATGTACTGATGGGCACTTGGGCTGTTTCCAGATCTTGCTATTGCAAGTAACGCTGCTATGAAAACAGGGTGCATATATTGTTGGGCGCCTTCTTCATGCTTCCCTTACCACCCACAACTTGCTGTTCTTGTGGCCTCTGTAATATTTCCATGTAAACAACTCTAGAGCTTGCACCATAAGCACAATGCCATCTCCAGGCTTGTTGTATAAATGACAATTTGGAACATCGTATTGAAGTCTCCTATACATATTGAAGCCTGCACATAATATTTATGTGCTAAGCACTTCTAAATTGTACTTAAATCCATTGGGCTTTTTATAATGGTGTAATAGTCAGGCAATGTCAGTTTCATGGCAGCCACAGACTACTGAAAGGCCAGGGAAAGCTATGCTTTCATAAAGCCTTCAATACACTTCTTTGTAGCTACTGCCGTTGATTTGTCAGTTGCCATTTGTCTTGATATTTTAATACTCCAGTGGTGGAGGGTTAGCAACAACTATTTGTCTACTTGGCAGAAATATTCTTGGTTGCTTCACCCAACTGAGTCACACTGGCAAGGGCAAGGAAGGACTTCTTGAACAGTTTCAAAAGCTCAAGTTATAAGGCTAGAAATAGTTGATTTGATTCCATCAAGACTGAAGGATTCTCTTCAGTGAGCAACACTATGGGAAAGTTAGTAAGCAGATAACGGGCTGGGAAAAATTAACTGAAAATGTCTAAAACTATCACGATAATACAATGTGTAACATACAAGGAGCTATACTACGCAACAAGAGAGACAGGTGTCCCAGTGGGAATGATTAAAGCATTTGAAAGGCAGTTTACAGAAGAGGAAATCCAAAAGGCATCCAAGTGATGTTCACACTTGTTAGCAATCAAAGAAATGTCCATTAAAACAACCATGAAGTGCCAGTTTACACCTTTTCAACCAGCAAGATGAGGACACTGTGAAGTGCTTGGTGTCCCTGGGAACGTGGCACCCAGGAACTTCAATGAGAGTGTAGACAGTCACAGTCACAGTCACTCCTCCCTCCCTGACAGCCCACAGGTGTGAGGAGAAGCCTCTTAGAATTCCCAGAGCATCTTAGGGACCATCCAAGACATCAGAGGGCAGAAATGAGGCCCAGAGGTTGCACGGGGCTGGCTGGTCCAAACTGTCACCCTGCCACGTAGGAACAGAGACAGGGCAAAGACCCAGGCTCCTGACTGCTGGGACCTGAGAGTCCTCCCCAGGGCCCTCTTTGTGACTCCCACACCTGGTCTTCCTAGCCCTGATTCTGGAGCCTTCTCCCACCCCAAATCTGCCTTTCTTTTCTGGCCTTGGTAGCTTCCTGTTGATGGTCCGGCATGACAGCCCTGTCTTTTCTAAGCTGGTTGGTTTCCTCCTACCCCCTGGTTCCACTCTCCTCCCCCCACACCCCCAATTCCACTGATCTCTGATCCCTATTAGTGCTTGGAGCCAGACTTTTTCCCTATCCAAGCCTCCTGGGTTCCCTACGACCGGGTCTCCTCAGAGGCCCAGAGACCCCTGTAACCCTGTCCCCTTCTCCTGTGTGCATTGCCCCTGCACGGTCAGTTCAGGGTGGTCCTTATACATACAAACAAGCTCCAACCACAAGGGACCTGGCTCGGGGACACCGTAGCAGCAGCTGATAAGCCAGCCCAAGTCCATTCTCCCTCTCCTTCCTCCCACCAGGAAATCAAGTTCCTTCTGTCCCCTGGTTGGACTGCTTCTAGTTTCCTGGTGGCCAAGGCCCTGGTGCTGTCAGTCCTATCTGTCCTCCTGAGCACGCGCTGGGCACAGGGTGGGTGGGCTGGGTTTGGTAAGGGGGTGGGGGCATGGAGCTGGGGACAGTTTCTGTCTCAGAAAAGATGACCAAGAAGAGGGAACCAGAGAACCCTGAGGTGGGAAAAATCTAATTGAAATACTGTCTAATCTAAATATTTCTCAATCATTAAATAGTGTCTAATCTAACTATTCATCAATTCCTCACAATTTCTGCCTTTCACTCAGATGTTATCTGTCCCCATTTAAGAGAAACAGGTCTTAGAGACAGATGCATTCCCAGAGCCCCCGTCGCAGGCTCTGCCTCCTTCTCCGTCCTGAGAGGAAGGAGGGCAGGAGGAGAAAGCAGAGAGCTGGGGGAGAAGGTTCAGGAGACAGGAAGGGGCATGGGTGCAAGTAGGTGAAAGGGAGACGAGAGGGGGACAAGAGGACCTGATATCGGGGACACAGTAGAAGGAAGGGCAGGGAAAGAGGGTGAGGAAAGGATGCACTTCAATTTGTTAATTTCCTCCTCTTCCTCCTCAGGGTGAAAACGTCATGGTGGGGACAGCAGTGATGGCGGTTTCTGCACCTGCCCAGCCTGGGCCCCAGGACCCCTGGGTACATTTAACTTCATCCTTGGATCCAGGATGAATCTTTCTTCTCCCTGTCCCATGCCCTTCTGGCTTGGGGCGGGGGTGGGGGGCACCCTAACCATTGAGAACCACAGCCTGGTGCTGGATGGCCAGGGTCCAAGGCTGTTGGAGACACCCTTCAGCTCCTGAGTTCACCAGTGGTGTCCCTTCATCGAGGTCCTGAGTGCTACTCTGAGATCGACTTCTCGGGCCCTGGACTTTCCGCAAACTCACCACCCACCGAAGGTCGATCTGCATCTGGGTCACTAGATGCCACTCTTGGTCCAAGGCATGCTCAGCATGTTCCCGCTCCCACGACCTCGTTCCTCTCTGGGGATTCCCATGGTCTCTCATCCCCACCCCAGCGGGACACCACGATTCCTCACATTTTTCTTGCTACTGCACTACCGAAGAGTTCCTATGTATTTTCTCTTGGGCCCAAATCCAAGCCCTTGAGCTGAAATGTGTAGGGGAAACTAAGCAAGATGGCAGACAAATCTCACCAGCCTTCCTCTCCTCCCACTCCACACATCTTAAAATGAGATAGTAAGGACTTAAAAATGAGTCCTAAAATTGAAAATAAGAAAGGCTGTAACCGGCAAACCAGAAACAGAGGAATTCCAGACGTTGGAATAAAAATCATATGCAACAAATATGATGAGTACATATGTGTTGTCCAATTGAATACCTGAAACCTATATAATTTTATTAATCAATGTCACCCCAATAAATTCCATAATAAATAAATAAGAGAACAGATGACTCAGCAGTTCAAAACATGAGCAGAAGACAATTACTCCAAATGCTTGTTCCTTAAAGAAAATGGGGTAATCCGCGCCAGTTGTGCTTGCTGCTCTGCACGAGAGGAAATTTATAGACTAAAAAAGAAAATCAAGTTGAACAAAGAGAATAATTGGCTGCGAGTGAAAGATAAATCTTTTAGGGGATAGAAGAGGATGCCACATTCATAAAACAAGGAAACAGCCGAGTCATATTTAGAGCGTTTAACATCCAGTAAGGCCTGGGCGTTGCCTACTCAGAACTGGTGTCTACCATGAACCACCTACGTGGTGGTGCCAGTGTGGACGCTCTGGACGCCAGCCGGGGAGGAGGTCACCATCCCGAGAGCCCCGAGCATTCAGCGCACCGTTTCCTTTTCCTTTCGGCTCATGCCACAGGACCATTGCCTGTCTGTGTGAGGCAGCGCTTTTACTTTATTTCTTCAATTTATGTTTTTTATCCGCATTCCCCTTTCCATTTGCCTATGGCTCTGAGGCAACCACTCTAATGCATTTGACATTTAATATTGAATTTAAGTGCATCTTTAAAAACATCTGGTGTTGTTACTGTGACCGTATTTTCACTTCTGTATAAAAATGGTGATGTACCTTTTTCACGTGCTTGCTTCACTTGTGGCCGGGTGCACATCCACAGCCCAGTGCCTTTCAGTGCTGCAGCATATTCCACTGCCGGTGTTCCCCGCCCCAGAGCATCACTCAGAACCCAGGGTGGGTATGCTGTCTTGACTCCACTCCCCACCTTGCGGTCAATGGGGGATGAATATCCTCCGTCATATTTGCATGTGGAATTCTGTGAGACTTCCTTCAGCATTTATACCTGGGTGGAACTAGATGGGTTGTAAGATCTCAGACACCTCATTAATGATGCCACGTTGTGACCCTTGAACACTAATCTAGACAACCATAGGAAGTACCACAGCACCATCTATGGGGTGTTTTTTGTCAAACGAAATGGGGAATGAGAATAAATAAAGCTGAATATGGCACCTAGAGGTCAGATGTATTATTATCTCTATTTTTGTGCATGCTTGGACATTTTTATACTAAAACCCACATACATATAAACACTCTTGTTGAAGTTACAGCTATTTGGTTTTCAGTTGTAAGTGGCTGAACCCAGTTATTTCTTTATTTATTGAACTTACACAACTATAATGCATTTGGACAAATTTATTCTACCAGTACAGAAATTCATTTAAAGAACATTAGCAATAGAATAAAAGTGGATTAAGAGCTAACACTTAGATATAACTTCTAATATTTTATCTTAACATTTTTGGTTTCAAAATTGTTTAATTCCCACCTGAAACTAATATAAATTAATATTGAATATCAATTGTAATTGAAAAAAATTAATTGTTTTAATTCCCTTAACTGCTATTTTCAAACTTGTGATAAATTCTATGCTTTAAGCTAATGTCTAAAAAAGTTTAATTTTCTTAAAAAATGTAAAGATATTACATCATTGTCTTACCTCCAGAGTTGTGATGGAAAAATCTGATATTAATATCATTTTTGTTCATTTAAACTGGACTGTTGATCTCTGTAGAATATTTTAGAATTTTTTTACTTGAAATTTGTATTATAATGTATCTTAATGTTGGGTATTTACTTATTTATTATATTTGAGACTCTGAATGAGTTCAATCTTATATATTTCTTTAAATTCTCTATATTGTCTTTTGTCTCTCTGACAATGTTATATTAATTTTAAATTATAGTTCTCTGATTACCTTTTTTTGGACTATAAGACACAGCTAGGTTTTAGAGGAGGAAAATAGAAAAAAAATTTTGAAGCATAAAATCTGGTAAAATATTTAATAACATAAATAACATAATATTTCACCAATGTAAATGTAAACAGAACCCAACAGCATCATTAACAGCCATTATTCCTCCCAATTTGGTGGGGGACAGTGTGTCTTATAGTCTGAAAAATACGGTAGTTCTTTCTCTGTAAAAGATTGTTAAATTTCTTTCTCTGAAATAGCTTTGTTTAATTTGTCATTTTGTTTCATAGCACATGGTAATTTTTTGTGTTATCTTTTATTCCATTTTTTTAAAGAAAAAATTTTACTTATTTATTTTTATAGATGAAAAGTGTGGGAGAAGAGGGAAAGATCAGTGTGTGACTGCCTCTCAAGCACCCCCTACTGGGGACCTGGCCCACAACCCAGGTATATTCCATGACTGGGCATCAAACTGGTGACCCTTTGATTAGCAGACCATCCTTCAGTCCACTGAGCCACATCAGTCAGGGATATTTCCTTTGTCTTTAAAGGTTAGTGAATCACTATAAATTCTGCTGAAGGCAGCAGCCTCAGAGGTGAAGAGATGATAGGTTTTTAGAAATAGTCCAAATGTGTAAGATACATTGTGTTTATCACAAAGAGCCATCTACATCAGTGGGTTTATTTAACAAATGGAACAGGGATAACTATTTGGAAAAAATATTTTACCTTCTCTTCACACAGTAATCTAAAATAAAATTTTAAATGGATTAAAGAGATGAATGTTAATCAAGAAAATCAAGCTTTTTCTTTTCTAAAAGAAAGAAACTGTATAAAATAAACATGAGATAATCCAAATTTTAAATTTCTTTTTGTGTTAGTTTTGGTAAGATGTATGCTTCAATAATTTGTGCATTTTATCTAAGTTGTCAAATTAATAGGCATTAAGAGCATCATAATATTACATTCTTTTAATATCTGTAAAGATCTGTAGGAATGTCCCTATATAATTTGTTTTCTTCTTTTTCTTAATCAGTCTAGCTAATGTTTAACACATGTATTATTTTCTTCTAATTTCTCTTTAGTGTATTTTATTGATTATGCTAATACAGTTGTCCCATTCCCCACCTTTATTCTCCTCTGCTCTGCACACCCCCTCCCACCTGCATCCCCCCCCCTTAGTTCATGTCCATGGGTCATACATATAAGTTCCTTGGATTCTATATTTCCTATACTATTCTTAACCTCCCCCTGTCTATTTTCCACGTATCATTTATGCTACTAGTTCCCTGTACCTTATCCCCCTCTATCCCTCTGCCACTGCCCCACTGATAAACCTTCATGTGATCTCCATTTCTGTGATTCTGTTCCTGTTCTAGTTGTTTACTTAGTTTGTTTCTGTTACTTTTTTTTTTTAGGTTCAGTTGTTGATAGTTGTGAATTTATTGTCATTTTACTGTTCATATTTTTTATCTTCTTTTTCTTAGATATGTCCCTTTAACATTTCATATAACAATGGCTTGGTGATGATGAACTCCTTTAACTTGACCTTATCTGGGAAGCACTTTATCTGTCCTTCCATTCTAAATGAGAGCTTTGCTGGATAGAGTAATCTTGGATGTAGATCCTTGCCTTTCATGACTTTCAATACTTCTTTATAGCCCCTTCTTGCCTGTAAGGTTTCTTTTGAGAAATCAACTGATAGTCTTATGGGCACTCCTTTGTAGGTAATGGTCTCCTTTTCTCTTGCTGCTTTTAAGATTCTCTCCTTATCTTTAATCTTGGGTAATATAATTATGATGTGCCTTAGTGTGTGCCTCCTTGGGCCCAACTTCTCTGGGACTTTCTGAGCTTCCTGGATTTCCTGGAAGTCTATTTCCTTTGCCAGATTGGGGAAGTTCTCCTCCATTATTTGTTCAAATAAGTCTTCAATTTCTTGCTCTTCCTCTTCTCTTCTGGCACCCCTATGATTTGGATGTTGGAATGTTTAAAGTTGTCCTGGAGGTTCCTCAGCCTCTCCTCTTTTTTTTTGAATTCTTATTTCTTCATTCAGTCCTGATTGCATGCTTCTTTCTTCCTTCTGTTCCAAATCATTGATTTGTGTCCTGGTTGCCTTCCCTTCACTGTTGGTTCCCTTTATTTCACTTTGCATAGCCTTCACTTTTTTCTCTATTTTGCGACCATACTCAACTAGTTCTGTGAACTTCCTGATTACCAGTGTTTTGAACTGTGCATCTGAAAGGTTGGCTATCTCTTTGTTGCTTAGTTGTATTTTTTTCTGGAGCTTTGATCTGTTCTTTGATTTGGGCCATTTTTCTCTTCTTTTCTTTTCTTTCTTTTTTTTTTTTTTTGGTTTCAGCATGCCAGTGAAGTAGTAAGGGGCCTTAGGTGTTCACCAAGGTGGCTGTGTTGTGACACTGTCAGTGGTGGAGGAGTCTGAGAGGTAACAGTGCTACGTGCTCTGCTTTCTGCTTGTTTTTAGTCACTTTCCTTGCTACGCACAAGCAAATTGGGCCCTTTGGTGCTGATTCCCGTGAGGGTGGGCTTGTGTACATTCTAGGACCCTGTGGGTCTCTCCAACAAATTCTCCTGTGAGGCTGGGAGTTTCTCCTGACACCGCAACCCTCACAGGTTTTTTCAGTCAGAGGTTTTGAGGCTTTATTCTCCTGGGCTGGGACCCTGGGTTGCACAGTCTGTCTTGTTCCCCAGTTGTTCCTTTGAGTTTATGTGCATGTGAATGTGTGACCACCCAGTCTATAATCCTCTGCCTTGCTGGGTTTGCCATCTGCCGCCTTGCCGTGAGTCCTGCCCATCTCCACCCCTCCTACCAACTCGGATGGATGTTTCTTCTTTAACTCCTTGGTTGTTGGACTTCCATACAGTTCAATTTTCTGTCAGTTCTGGCTGGTTTTTGTTTTTAAATTTGTTGTTGTTTTTCTTTTGGTTTTGTGAGGAGGCACAGTCTGTCTACCTACACTTCCATCTTGGCCACAAACAAATAAATTTTTTGAGTACCTTTAGCTTTGTGAGTTTTCTGTATTGTCTTTTATTTCATTGGTTTTCACTCATTTTTATTTCTTTTTTTTAACATACTTTCATTTAAATTTTGTTCTTCTTTTCAAGCTTCTTAATGGGAAAGCTTAGAGTACTGATTTTAAAACTTTCTATTCTCCGCCCAGCTTTAATGAGATATAATTAACATACAACATTGTGAGGTTCAAGGTGTACAGCATGCTGATCTCACTTAAATATTGCAATGTGACTACCACCATAGCATTAGCTAACACCTCCATCCCCTCACACATAGCCAATTTCTTTTTGTGGTGAGAACATTTAAGATCTACGCTCTTAGCAACCTTCATATATAACACGGTATTATTAGCTTTAGTAACCACACTGTATATTAGATCCCCGGAACTTCTTAATCTTATAACTGAAAATTTGTACCTTTTGACCAGTACCTCCCCCTTTCTGCCACCCCAACCCTGCACCCCATCCTCTGCCCTTGGTAACCATCACTCTGTTACTTTGAGTTTGGCTTTTGTTTTTGAATCCTCACCCAAAAATATATTTATTGATTTTAGAGAGAGAGGAAGGGAGAGAGATGGATATGAGAGAGAAACTTTGATCAGTTGCCTCTGGAACATAGCCCAACAGGGGCTGAACTCACAACCTAGGTTGTGCCTGAACCAGTAATCCAACCCACAACCTTTTGGTATATAGGAAGATGCTCCAACTACTGAGAAACCTGGCCAAGGCATGAGTTCCGCTTTTTAAAATTTCATATATAAGTGATATCATACAGTATTTGTTTTTCTCTTTCTGACTTATTTTACTTTGCATACTACCCTAAAGGAGACCTTTCTACTTTTCTAATATAAGTGTTTTAACCTTACATTTCTGTAGGAGGACAGCTTTATCTAGATCCTGAAACATTTCATATGATGTTTTTAAGTTCAAAATATATTTTAATTTCTCCCATGATTTCTTCTTTGATCTGTGGATTTATTGGAAATAAATGCCTTGATTAGTTCCCAGTGATTTAAATATTTAGATAATTACTTTTGATTTGTAATTTTAATTCCATTGTGGTCATAGAACACACTCTATATGACTGCAATATTTTTCAATTTATTGAGTTGTATAGTGTGATCCAGCTTATATTATAAAATATGTCCTTGAAAAGAATGTGTATTTTTCAGTCATTAAGTGCATAAATGTCAATTAAGTCAAGTTGATTGATAGTTTTATTCAAATATTTTATATCTTTACTGAGTTTTATTTTGGTCTATGTGTTTTGCTCATTATCAATAAAGGAGAGTTAAGCAATTCCAAGTATGCATATGGATTTTTTATTCTAGCAGGAAAAGGTTATAAACCAAGAATTATGTAGTTAGCAAAATTATTCCTCTAATATGAAGGCAAAATTAGAAGAGAGCTGAGGGAACTCTGTGTAGCAGACTTGCCCTGTAAAAAACACTAAAGGGAATCTATTGGGCTGAAATGAAAGCACATTAAACAACAATTTGAATCCACATGAAGGAATAAGAACACTAAAAAGGTTACTACATAAGTAAATATAAAAGGCAGTCTAATGTATTATTTTGTTTATAACTGTTCCCCTGATTAAAAGGCAACTGGATACAGTGATAACTATAACTGTATTGATGGCTTATAATGTTTAAAGATCTAATTTACATGGCAATAATAGCAAAAAATGAGCGGGAAAGGGAATGAAGCTATAACGGAACAAAAATTCTTAAGATGCAAAATGAAATCCCCAGGGCAACCATTAAAAATTATTTCGATAATGAGAAAAAAACAATGAGGGCATTAAAACTGCACATAGTAAGTATCTATTTAACACAAGAAAAGGCAGTAATGGAAGAATATAAGAACAAAAACTACAAAAGACAGAAAAGAAATAGCAAAATGGAAGACATAGATCAGTAATTACATTAAATGTATTGAACACTCCAATAAAAAAAAACAGAGATTGGAAGAATAGGAAAAGGAACATGAACCAACTATACAATATTTACAAGAAACATGTTTTAGAAGCAAAGACATGAATAGATTGAACGTAAAGGACAGGAGAAATACACAATGCAAACAGTGATCAAAGGACAGCTGGCATGGCTATACAGATATCAGATAAAATAAATTGTAAAATAAAAATTGTTGTTAGAAACAAAAAAAATACCTCAATGATAAAAGGGTCAATCCATTGGGAATATATATACATATATATATATACTATATTTTTATAAATTATATAAATTATGAACACATAGATATCTAACAACAACATCCCAAATTACACAAAGCAAAAACTAACAGAAATGAAAGGGGAAAGAGACTAACAGTATTAATTGGAGACATCATACTCCACTTTTAATAGCTGACAGAATGCCTAGGAAGAAGACCAACAATGAAATAGAACACTTGAACAACACTATACACCATCCAGACCTAACCGTCATCTATAAAATACTCCCCTGCCAAAGTGGCAGAATACAGACTCCTTTGCAGTGCATGTGGCACTGGACAGTCATATACTAGGCCATGAAACAAGCCTCAATAAATTTAAAAGGTTTGAAATCACAAAATATATTCTCTAACCACAGCAGAATTAAATTAGAAATCACCAACAATATTACAATTTGGAACTTTATAAATATGTGGAAATTAAACAACACACACTTAAATAGCCAATGGGTCAAAGAAAAAATTACAGGAGAAATTAGAACATATTTTGAGATGGATTCAAACAAAAATACATCACACTAAAATTGTAGAGTGCAGCTAAATCAGTGTTTAGAAAGAAGTTTCAAGCTGAAAATGCCGATATTCTAAAAAGAAGAAAGATCTCAAATCAATTAGCTAACTTTCCATTTTCAGCAACTAGAAAAAGGAAGTGGAAATTAAACTCAAATGAAGCAGAAGGAAGGAAATAATACAGCTTAGAGAGGGAGTAAAGGAAGTTGAAAATGATAATAGAAAAACAATAGAGAACATTAAGGAAATGAAAAGTTTGTTCTTTAGAAAGCTCAACTAAGTTAACAAGGTACAGCTAGACTGGTCGAGAAAAAAATAGAAAAATCAAATTACTAAAATAAAAAATGAAGGAGAGGTGGGCAGTACTACTGACCTTAGAGAAATATAAAAGATTATAAGGGAATACCATGAAAAACCATATGCTAAGAAATTAATTTAGATGAAATGGACAACTTCATCGAAAGACACGAACTACTGAAAGTGACCCAAGAAAGAGAAAAATCTGAATAGTCCTATATGTTGAGGTCCAAAACAGATGTTGAAAAGGGACAATCCCAAACGAGCCCCGGATAAAGTTAGGCTGACCAGGAACTAAAGTTAGGCTGACCAGGAGCAGGGAAATTTTTACTTCCTAAAAGGGCTAACCGCCAATTTTCCTAATAAGCCAATGGCAATCAGCTGTTTAGAGCTAGCCAATAGCTAACAGCCACATCTGCTTCTGTTCAAAGCTTGCTTGCATACCCCTATATAAGGACATAGCTGTAAGCGCCGGGGCGCGGCTCTCATCTGCAGCTCTCCTGAGCATAGTGTCCTCGGACACTCAGAGAGCTCGCCCCTGCGCAGGTAAAACTTGGCCAGTAAAGTAACATCTTGAAAATTCTGAAAGTCTCTCAACCTCTGTTTCTCGTGACGGCGGATGCAACACTATACCAATAAAGAGATTGAGTCAATAATAATTTTAAAAATCCCATAAAGAAAATCTCAGGCCTTGATATTTTCACTGGTGAATTCTATCAAATATTAAAGAATAATTAATATAAAAATTTCAAGAGGTCTTCCAAAATAATAGAGGATAGAGGAGAACACATTCCAACTCATTCTATGAGGCCACTATTACCCTGATAACAAACCAGACAAAGACATCACAACAAAAAGAAAACTACAGACCAATAACTGCTATGAACACACATGTAAAAATCATCGACAAAACACTAGTAAACTAAAACCAGCAAAAATACAAAAAGGGTTATACACCATGTTAATGGGATTTATCCTAGGTATCCAGGGTTGATTTAACAAATGGAAATAAATCATCATAACATACCATACATATAGAATTAAAGGAGAAAAAACACATGATCATCTCAAGACATACAAAAACAGAATTTGAAAAAAATCCAACATCTTATCATGATAAACAAAAACACTTAACAAACAAGAAATAGAAAGGAACTTTTTTCACCTAATAAAGGACATCTATGAAAATCTTACAGCTAACATGTTCAATGATGAGAGACTGAGAGCTTTACCCTTGAGATCGGAAACAAGAAAAGGACGTAAACTCTTGCCCCTTCTATCCAACATTGTACTGCAGGCTCTAGCTAGGACGATTAGGCAAGACAAGGAAATAAAAATTATCTATATTAGAAAAGAAGTAAAACTATCTATTAGCAGATGGCATGGTCTTCTATACAGAAGATCCTGAAGAATACCCCAAAACTATATATTTTAAAAATATCAAAACGAATAAATTCATCAAGATGGAAAAATACAGGTCAATATACACAAATCCAATTGTTTTTCTATACACTAGCACTGAACAATCTGAAAATGAAATTAAGAAAATAATTTTACTTACATTAGAATGAAAAGGAATAAAATACTTAGGAATAAAATTAACAATAGAATGTGTAAGACTTGTGCACTGAAAACTACAAGAGACTATTGAAAGAAATTAAAAATCTAAATAAACCGATATCACACTTATGGATTAAAACACTTAATATTGCTAACATGATAATACTTTTTAAATTGACCTACTGATTCAGAGAATTCTGGCCAAGATGGAGGTATAGGTGGAAACATTGTGCCTCTTTGCACAACCAAAATTAAGGACAGCAAAGATTTAGGAGCAAAAACGCAACCAGAACAGACAGAAAATTGAACTGTACGAAACTCCATTAACAATTCATCCAGACCAGAAAGAGAATTGGAGTCAGCGGCCAGTGGAGAGGGGTCATGGCAGGAAAAGGCTGGCAGGTCCTGGGCTTGGGAGAAAATGAGCAAACCCAGTGAGGCGTGCAGGGCGGTTGGCTCACCTCGGTCACATATTCATGTGCAGATAAACCAGGCAAAAATGGGCAGTGAGATGGACCATGTAACCCAGGGCCCCAGCACTGGGAAATAAAGCCTAAAAGCACTGATTGAAAAGGTGCTGGGAGATACTCCCAGCCTCACAGGAAAATTCACTGGAGAGACCTACAGGGTCCTAGAATGTACATAGGCCCATCCACCCAGAAACCAACATCAGTGGGGCCCAGTTTGCTTGTGGGAAGTGGCAGAGGGGACTGAAATAAGAGAGAGAGCAGAGCAAGCACCAATGTTCCCTCTCTCACCCCGCCCCCACATACAATGTCACAACCCAGAGACTGGGTTGCCCCGCCCTGGTGAACACCTAAGGCTCTACCACTCATATGTAACAAGTGTGACCTGACCAAAAAATTATGGCTCAAACAGAAGAATAAATAAAAGCTCCAGATCCAATACTTTTAAGTGACCAAGACATAGCCAATCTATCAGATGCACAGGTCAAAACACTGGTGATCAGGATGCTCACAGAACTGGTTGATTTTGGTTGCAAATTGGATGGAAAAATAAAGGTTACACTAAATGAAATGAAGCAAAATGCACAGGGAACCAACAGTGATGGAAAGAAAACTGGGACTCAAATCAATAGAGTGGACCAGAAAGAAGAAAGAAACAATCAAACAGAAAAGAATGAAGAAACAAGAAGTAAAAAAAATGAGGGGAGGCTTAGGAACCTCTAGGACATCTTCAAACGTTCCAACATCCGAATTATAGGGGTACCAGAAGAGGAAGAGGAATAGCAACAAGTGGAAATCTTATTTGAATAAATAATAATGGAGAGCTTCCTCAATCTGGCAAAGGAAATAGACTTCCAGGAAGTCCAGGAAGCTCAGAGAGTCCCAAAGAAGTTGGACCCAAGGAAGAACACACCAAGGCACATCATAATTATATTAGCCAAGATTAAAATGAGAGAATCCTAGAAGCAGCAAGAGATAAAGAGACAGTTACCTACAAAGGAGTTCCCATCAGACTGTCAGTGGATTTCTCAAAAGAGACCTGACAGGCAAGAAGGGGCTGGAAAGAAGTATTCCAAGTCATGAAAACCAAAGACCTACAACCAAGATTGCTCTATCCAGCAAAGCTTTCATTTAGAATGGAAGGGCAGATAAAGTGCTTCTCAGATAAGGTCAAGTTCAAGGAGTTCATCATCACCAAGTCCTTGTTATATGAAATGTTAAAAGGACTATCTAAGAAAAAGAAGATGATAAAAATATGAACAGTGAAAGGACAGCAAACTCACAGTTATTAGCAACCACACTTAAAACAAAAGCAAACTAAACAGACAGCTAGATCAGCAGCAGTCAAAGAAATGGAGGTCACATGGAGGGTTAGCAACAGGGGAGTTGGAGGAGGAGAAGGGGGAGAAGGTACAGAGAATAAGTAGCATAGACAATGGGGAGAAAATAGACAGGGGGAGGGCAAGAGTAGCGTGGGAAATGTAGAAGCTAAAGAACTTGTGATACATGGTCATGAACTAAAGGAGGGGAATGTGGGTGGGAGGGAATGTTCAGGGTGAAGGGGAATGAAGGGGGAAAATGGGACAACTGTAATGGCATAATCAATAAAATATATTATAAAAATTGACGTACTTATTCAACACAATTCCTATCAAAATCCTAAGTTGCTCTTTTCAGCAATTGACAAATTTATTCTAAAATTCATGTGGAAATACAAGGGACCTGGAACAGCCAAAACAATCTTGAAAAAGAACAACGAAGTTGGAGAACTCACACTTCCTGATTTCAAGGTGTATTACAAAAGTACAGTAATCAAAACAGTGTGGTACTGGCTTACATGCGGATCAAAAAAATAGAATTGAGAGTCTGGATTTTTGACAATGGTATGAAAACAATTCAGTGGGGAAAGAATTCTCATTTCAACAAATGATTTGAACAAATTGAAACAGCTAAGTATTCACATAGAAAAGAAAGAAGTTGGGCCTTTCTGCCTCTGAGTAAGCATCGTTGAAGTCCCCTTTCCTGCAGTCATTGTGTCTAAGTCAGAGTTTCCCAAAGGGCCGAACAGCTACAGAAGCTCTTGATCACAGGTTGGAGCTTTGCAACAGCAGATGAGAGTCTGAGGAACACTCACAGACTGTGTGGTGATGAGAGTTCCAAACACCGAGCACTCCAGAGGCTTTGGGCTTGTCACATATGCCACCGTGGAGGCGGTGGATGCAGACATGAGTGCAAGGCCACACGAGGTGGGTGGAAGAGTTGTGGAACCAAACAGGGCTGTCTCTAGAGAAGATTCTCAAAGACCAGGTGCCCACTTCACTGTGAAAAAGATTTTTGTTGGTCGTATTAAAGAAGACACTGAAGAACAGCAACTAAGAGATTATTTTGAACAGTGTCAGGAAACTGAAGTGATTGAAATCACGACTGACAGAGGCAGTGGCAAAAAGAGAAGCTTCGCTTTTGTGACCTTTGATGACCATGATTCTATAGACAAGATTGTCATTCAGAAATACTGTACTGTGAACGGCCACAACTGTGAGGGAAGGAAAGCCCCATCTAAGCAAGAGATGGCTAATGCTTCATCCAGCCAAAGAAGTTGAAGTGGTTCTGGAAACTTCGAAAGTGGTTGTGGAGGTGGTGGGAATGACGACTTTGGTCATGGAGGAAACTTCAGCTGTTGAGGTGGCTTTGGTGGCAACCGTGGTGGTGGTGGATATAGTGGCAGTGGGGATGGCTATAATGGATTTGGTAATGATGGAAGAAGTTTTGGAGGTGGTGGAAGCTACAGTAATTTTGGCAATTACAACAATCAGCCTTCAAATTTTGGACCCATGAAAGGAGGAAACTTTGGAGGCGGAAGCTCTGGCCCTTATGGTGGTGGAGGCCAATACTCTGCCAAATCACAAAACCAAGGTGGCTATGGCGATTCCAGCAGCAGCAGCAGCAGCAGCAGCAGCAGCAGCAGCAGCAGCTATGGCAGTGGCTGAAGGTTTTAATTGCTGCTAGGAAACAAAGCTCAGCAGGAGAGGGGAGCCAGAGAAGTGACAGGGAAGCTACAGGTTGCAACAGATTTGTGAATTCAACCAAGCACAGTGGTGGCAGGGCCTAGCTGCTACAGAGAAGATATATTTTAGATAATACTCATGTGAATGGGCAAAAAACTTGAGGACTGTGTTTGTGACTAATTGTATAACAGGTTACTGTATTTTTCGGACTATAAGATGCACGTTCTCCCTGTCCCCCAAATTTAGGAGGAATAATGGTTGTTAATGTTGCTGTTGAGTTCTGTTTACATTTACATTGGTGAAATGTTGTGTTATTTATGTTATTAAATATTTTACCACATTTTTTGCTTCAAAAATTTTTTTCCTATTTTCTTCCTCTAAAACCTAGGTACATCTTATGGTCCGAAAATATGGTAGTTTAGTTTCTGTTCTGTGGAAAGTGTAAAGCATTCCAGCAAAGGACTTTTAATGTATATCTTTATTTGCACCCCTGCTGTTGATTGCTAAATGTAATAGTCTGATCACAACACTGAATAAATGTGTCTTTAAAAAAAAATAAGGAAGTTGGATTCATACCTCATCATCACAAAAATCAACTCAGAATTGATCATAGACTTAAATAAAAGAGTTAAACCATGAAATTTTTAGAACATAGGAGTTAATGTTTATGACCTTGGGTTAGGCAGTGGTTTATAAAAATGACACCAACAGTATGAGTGACAAAATAGATAAATTGGACTTCATCAGAATTAAAAACTCTTGCGCTGAAAAAGAATACCAACCTGAAAAGTGAAAAAGTGATCCACAGAATTGGAGAGTGTGAAATCACATATTTCATATCTATAAAATGTAAAGAATTCTTTCAATTCAATAATAAAAATACAAATAGTTTCTGTTTCCAGAACAGATGGTGTAGACTCACTTTTTCCTGTGCCTCTCCTCTAAACACAACCAAATGTCCTGTAATTAGTCAACAGATAATAATAAAGGGATTCTAAGAGCAGGGTAGAGGAGGCAACTGACTAGAGACCTCAAGACTTGTGATGAAACAGCACAGCCGAGTCCCTGAGTTTTCGCTTCATGCCCTGTTCCCCTGGGCTGGGTGTTGGAGAGGACAGTGTGTGTCTGATGAACCAGCAGCAGTGACAGCAGCACAGCCCGGAGCCACTGACAAACATGCCCCTGTAACAACAAAGCCCAGTGGCAGTAACAACAAAGCCCTTTGAAACCATCGTGTGTTCTCCAACTACGGTGGAATTAAATCAGAAATCAATAGCAGGAAGAAATTTGGGGACTAAAACTACAATAACCAAAATAAAGAGCTTTTTGGATGAACTCGATAGAAGATGGGGAGGACTTCCAGCCAAGATGGAAGCATAGGTGGAAACACTGTACCTCCTCACACAACCAAGTTTATGAACAACAAATATTTAAAAACCAGAATGCAACCAAAACAGAGAGAAAATTACACTGTACCGAAGTCCCACGACAACGAACCATTCATCCAGACCGGTAAGAGGGGCGGAGTCAGCAGCTGGCCGAGCAGGGTCGACCTAGGCGCTCAGGTGGCAGTTAGCAGATCCCTGGCGTGGGGTGGCAACGGGCGGACCCAGTGAGGGTGCAAGGCGGCTGGCTGACCTGGTCACACATTTGCGCACAGATAAACCAGGCAAAGAAGTGAGCAGTGACATAGACTGCACAACCCAGAGCCTCAGCGCCAGGAAATATAGCCTAAAAGCACCAATTAGAAAGACTTTCAAGGGTCTAGGTGCTGGGAGAGTCTCCCAGGCTCACAGAGAGTTCATCGGAGAGACTCACAGGGTTCTGGAGGGTGCACAAGCCCACACATCTGGGAACTAGCACCAGAAGGGTCCAATTTGCTTGTGGGAAGCAGCAGAGGGGACTGAAATCTGAAAGAGAGCAAAAAAAAAAAAAGCCATTCCCCCTCTCTGACCCTGCCCCCACGTACAGCCTTACAATTCAGAGACTGGGTTGCCCCAGCCTGGTGAACACCTAAGGCTCTGTACCTCATATGTAACAGGTGCAAACAGACCAAAACATTATGGCTCAAGAAGAAAGAACAGCTCAAAGCCCAAGAGCCAATACTTCTAAGCAACCAAGAGATAGCCAACCTATCAGATGTGCAGTTCAAAACACTGGTGATCAGGATGCTCACAGAACTGGTTGATTTTAGTCACAAATTACATGAAAAAAATGAAGGCTTCACTAAGTAAAATGAAGCAAAATTCATAGGGAACCGATAGTGATGAGAAGGAAACTGGGACTAAAATCAATCGAGTGGACCATAAAAAAGAAAAAAAAGACCAAACAGAAAAGAATGAAGAAACAAGAATTCAAAAAAATGAGGAGAGGCTTAGGAACCTCCAGGACATCTTTAAATGTACCAACATCTAAATTATAGGGGTACCAGAGGGGCAAGAGGAACAGCAACAAGTGGAAATCTTATTTGAATAAATAATAATGGAGAGCTTCCTCAATCTGGCAAAGGAAATCCAGGAAGTCCAGGAAGCTCAGAGAGTCCCAAAGAAGTTGGACCCAAGGAAGAACACACCAAGGCACATCATAATTATATTAGCCAAGATTAAAATGAAGGAGAGAATCCTAGAAGCAGCAAGAGCTAAGGGGACAGTCACCTACAAAGGAGTTCCCATCAGACTGTCAGCTGATTTCTCAAAAGAGACCTGACAGGCAAGAAGGGGCTGGAAAGAAGTATTCAAAGTCATGAAAACCAAAGACCTCCAACCAAGATTGCTCTATCCAGCAAAGCTTTCATTTAGAATGGAAGGGCAGATAAAGTGCTTCTCAGATAAGGTCAAGTTCAAGGAGTTCATCATCACCAAGCCCTTATTATATGAAATATTAAAAGGACTTATCTAAGAAAAAGAAGATAAAAAATATAAACAGTGAAAGGACAGCAAAATCACAGTTATTAATGACCACACCTAAAACAAAAGCAAACTAAGAGGACAGATAGATCAGGAGCAGAGTCACAGAAATGGAGATCACGTGGAGGGTTAGCAACAGGGGAGTGAGAGGAGGAGAAGGGGGAGAAGGTACAGAGAATAAGTAGCATAGAGGGTAGGTAGAAAATAGACGGGGGGAGGGCAAGAATAGTATGGGAAATATAGAATCTAAAGAACTTGTGACACATGGACATGAACTAAAGGGGGGAATGGGGGAGTGGGTGTGCAGGGTGGAGGGGAATGAAGGGGGGAAATGGGACAACTGTAATGGCATAATCAATAAAACATATTTAAAAAAAGAATATGGGGATGACAGGATGGGATTAGTAAACTTGGCAGATCAATAAGATTTTTCCAATCTGAACAACAGAGAAAAAAGCAGACCGAAATAAAATTAGCAGAGCTTCAGGGATCTACATTTATACCATTTATATCATCAGAGTTCCAGAAGGAGGGAGGGAAGAGTGTGGAACTGAAAAGGTATTTGAAGAAATAATGATTTAAAACTGCCCAAACTTGGCAAAAGATATAAACCTGTAGATCCCGGAAGCTAAATGAACTCCAGCTAGGAATAAATTCAAAGAAACATACCAAGACATATCACAAGTAAATGTCTGAAAATTGCAGACAAAGAAAAAAGCCTTAAAAACAGACAGGAATAATGCATTACCAATTTGAATATAGAGACAGACCTTCTCATCTTGAAACCATGGAGATCATAATGAAATGGCACATTTTTCAAGTGCTGCAAAGGCAAATAACCCAATTCAACACTGGACAAAGGGTTTGAATACACATTTATCTAAAGAAGATATACAAATGGCAAATAAACACATGAAAAGATGCTCAACATCAGCAGTCATTAGGTAAATACAAGTCACACTCACAAAGAGATAATATTGTACTTCACAACATCAAAAAGACAGACAAGTGTTAGGAGACTGTAGAGAAATTAGAACACTCCTACATTGCTGGCGAGTGTGTCAAATGGTGCATCATGTTGGAAAACTATTTGAAAGTTCCTCAAAATGGTAAGTGTAGAATTACCACATGATCAAGCAATTCTATTCCTGGTTACATACCCAAGAGAAATAAAAATGTATGTCCACACATAAACTTGTATTTGAATATATGTAGTGGCATTGTTCCCAGTAGCCAAACAATCGAAATGAATAAGATGTCTATCGACCAATGAAAGAATAAACGAAGTGTGTTTCTGTACAATGGGATACTATTCAGCTGTCTAAAGGAATGAAGTCCTGATGCAGCTTGTTGCAGCAAGTACTGGTACAACATGGACAAATCTTGAAAACACTATGCTAAATGGACTGAACACTATATGATTATGTTTCTCTGAAATGCCCAGGAAAAGAACTCATAAAGATACATAGTAGATCAGTGGTTGTCTGGGGCTGCAGTGGGAGAAGAGGAGAAATGGGGAGTGTGATGAGCTGGAACATGGCTTCCCAAAAGATCTCCACACCCTAATCCCTGGAACCACTCAATATTATTCTGTATTAGTTTCAGATGCACAGCAAAGTGGTTAGACAATCATGTACTTTACAGAGTAGCCCCCCCCCCATATTCCGAGTACCCACCTGGCCCTGCATATGTAGTTATCACGAGATTACTGACTATATTCCCTATGCTGTAATTTACATCTCTGTGGCTGTTCTATAACTACCAATCTGTGCTGCTTAACTGCTTTACCTTTTCCACCCAGCCCCCAACCCTCTTCTCCAAACTGTCAGTCCATTCTCTGTATCTATGAGTCTGTTTCTATTTTGTTTGTTTCTTTTGTCCTTTAGATTCCACATGTAAGTGAAGTAAACAATAGGTCTTAGCAGAGGAGATTAAGTTCAGGATTCTGAGATGGGGAGGTGATCCCGGATTATGGGCCTGGGCACTAAATGCAATCCCACGTTTCCTTATAAGACAAAGGCTGCGGGAGATGTGAATGCACAGGGGAGAAGGTGATGTGGGGATGGAGCAGACTTCGGAGATGCTGGCCTTGAGGACTGCAGTGACGAGGTCACAAGCCGTGGAGTGTCAGCACCCACCACTGTAAGCTGGGAGAGGCATGGATTCTTCCCCAGAGTCACCAGAGAAACCTCAGCCCTGCCAACACCTTCATCCTGGCCCAGTGATACCGTTTCAAACTTCTGGCCTCCAGAACTGTGAAAAAATAAGTTTGTGTTGTTTTAAGCCCCTCAGTGTGTAGAAATAGGAAACCAGTCCAGAGTTTGACTGCTGATGGACGTGGGGATATGGAGTTCCATTTGGGGTGGAGAAAATGTTGCAGATTTGGGTTTTGGTTGTACAACTCAGGGATTATGCTAAACACCACTGAATTGTACAGTTTAAATGAGTCAGTTTTATATTATGTGAATCACATCTCAGTAAGACTGTCAAATAAATCTTTGTGACCTTGGGTTAAGCAAAGATTTCTTAGATGTGACATGAAAAGTATGAGCCAAAAAAATGGTATATTGCACTATATCAAAATGAAAAAGTTCTGCTTCTGAAATATACTTCTAATAAAACGACAAACAACAGACTGGGGAAATGTTTGTAATGCATGTATTTAATGAAAGAATACATCAGAACAGCCCTGGCCAGTGGCCCAGGCGGTGGGAGTGCCATCCTGCACACCAAGGAGTTGTGGGTTCTGCTCTCAGAGGCAACTGATTGATGTTTCTCTGGAATCAGTGTTTCTCTCTCTTTCCCTCCCTCCCTCTCTAAAATCAATAAAAAACACACATATCCTTGGGTGAGGATTAGAAGAAAAAAGAGTACCATCAGGATATATAAAGATCACAAGCTTCTATAATAAGAAAACAAAAATGAGAAGATGTGAACAGACACTATCTTAGAGAAGATATATTGATGGCAAATAAGCACAATAAAAGATGTCCAGTATTCTTAGAGAGATGCAAAATAAAGCCACATTGAATACGACCACACACCTATTAGAATGGGGGTGTTCAACACCTGACAGTATCAAAGTGCTACCAAGAATAGGGAACAAGTGAAACATAGCTGGGAGAAATGCAAAATGGTGCAGCCACACTGGGGAACAATTTGTCAGTTTTTAAAACATTAAACATAATCTTGCCATACAACCCAGCAACCCCACTCTAGGGATTTACCCAGTGAAACGTAAACTTATGATCATACAAAAACCTGGGTACACATATTTGTAGTGGTTTTGTCTGAAATATCCCAACTGCACAGCAACCTGAATGACCCTCAGCTGGGATGTGGGTAAACAAGCTGTGGTACATCCATACAACGGGATCCTACTTTGCAATAAAGAGGAGCAAACCACTAAAATACCCAACACACATCTCGAATGCATTATGCTAAGGGGAAGAAGCCATACTGTATCATTACATTTTTGTAACATCTAGAAAAGGCAAAACTAAAGACAGGAAAAAACCCAGGTCATTGTTTGCTGGGAACTGAGGGTGGAGTGAGGGGCTGTCTGACGAGCGACATGAGGAAACTTTGGGGGTAATGGAATGTTTCTATATCTTGCTTATGGTGGTGGTCACAAATCCCTATGGGTATGTGAAATTCCCAGAACTTCCCACTGAAAAGAATGAATTTTATTCTGTGTAAATCAGGTGTTAATTTTTTAAATGGAAACACAGCACGGGTTAAAAGCAGGTTTACAGTTGCTTGTGTGTAAAATAATGTAATAATAACTAATCATACAATAATAAACTGTGTTTTGCAGATTCATAAATGTAAACCTACTTCTGCTCCACCCTGTAGAAAGAAACAGAAAAACAGTATGCTGTATTAAATTACTTTGTTGAAAAAAGTCTAACATATACACATTTTTAGAGATGTTGATAAAGCCTTCCAAATTTCCTTCCAAGAACACTGGTTCCAGTTCATACCACCTCTGTCAGAGGAGGGAGAGGGTTTGGTTTTTGTACCCTCATTGACACCCTGTGACAGAGAGGGCGCTTCTAGGGCACTTTTCACGATGCCTCACTCAATGTGGGCACGCTCCAAGGCTTTAAAAAAACCCATTTTATTTATTTTTAGAGAAAAGGAGGGAGAGAAACATCCATATGTGGTTGCATCTCACACACCCCGTACTGGGGATCTGGCCTGCAACCTAGGCATGTGCCCTGACTGGGAATTGAACCAGTGACCCTTTGGCTCACAGGTAAGCACTCAATCCACTGAGCCACACCAGCCAGGCCACATACCAGGGCTTTGCTAGCAATGTTGATTCCAGGTACGTGGAATCCCTGCCAGGGATAAGTGACATCCCCACTCCTGAAGCCATTCACTGTGCTGATGGAGGAAAGGAAGGATGGAAGATAGCATGTATGTTGGGAGGAGAGATGGCCTCGGAACTCGGGATCTGAGGACAGTGGCAGCAGTGTTGAAAAGGGAGGTGGGTGAGGAGAGCAGGATAGGTCTTCTGGGAGCTGAGAGGTTTGGAGTGACAACTGGATCTCATTCCTCTACCCCCAAGCCTAGCACACCCGTGGCATATTAGATTGTAAGAACGGACAAATTATATCAGATTGAGGAACGAATAAACGAGTAAGTTAAGAGACTAAACGTTTTGGGTCAGCAAAGATAAAACTTCCTTGGTTTGGGACTTGGAGGTTCAAACTCAGTTTAAGACTGTGGCCATGCAAACCTGAGGACTTCTTACTGAGTCCCACCAGAGAAGGAGAAAGTTGGCACAGGTGAATGGGGGAGCACACAACATCAGGGGCTCCACTAGGTCCCCACACCTCAAAGGAGCTGATGACACAGCTCCTGCCTGTCAGTACTGTATCCTGATTCTCAGCTCTAGGGACTAAGTGAAGGGTGGGGTCTTGGGCCAAATGCTGGGTCATTTTAGCTGGAGCCCAGCGGCTGTATAGGCGAGATAGGGTTGAGCGAGAGGAAGTGGAGTGGGCATGCCTGGGTGCTGGCTGGGGGCCAGAGCTGGGGGCCGAAGGGGCTGGGGGTGTGGCTTCTGGGGAAGAGGTGGGGGAGGGGAGGATCTGCCCTTGCTTCAGGAAGCCTGTAAGAGGCAGCAGGAGTCTCCTGAGAGCTGGTGGGTGAGTAGGCAGGTCAGCAGGACAGGTAATGAGAAGGACAGAGCTAGGGAGGCACGTTAACAGCAAAAAGGACAGACTGTGTGTGTGTGTGTGTGTGTGTGTGAGAGTGTCTCTCTGTGTGTGAATGTGTGTGCACGTGTCTCCACGTGTGAAAGCACAGAAGCCCCTCCCTGACCCCAAACCTTATGCTCTAAGTTTTACAATTTGCATCTTTTTTTCCTTATCACCCTAACTGTGACAAAACTAAGATTGTGTTTGCACATGTAGGGGGTTATTTGTGAGCAGGAGTGACAGTCTTGACCAGCCAGGAGTCTGTGTGTGTGTGTGTGTGTGTGTGTGTGTGTGTGTAAGAGAGAGAGCCAGAACGAATGCATTCGGTGAGGGATGAATGAGTGAGTGAATGAATGAATGAGTGAATGAATGTGAGTTTTTAAGAAACTCCTTGGAACGTGTGTTTGTGAACAATGTAATATCCAAGACGCCTCTCCCTGGCCACACAGCCCCCACCCTGGATGTCTAATCCCAGAGCATTCCAGGGAAGTCTGTACCTGAGGTTCTAGAAAAGTCGCACCAGCACCTAGATGGATCCCTGTCTTAGGATAGGAGGCACACTTTTGGGGCCAGTTTCTGGGAATCTAGAGAGTGTGGGAAGTCGTCAGACCCTGTGAACCCTCCCTGGGTTGCGGGGCCCAGACTGGGTGGAGCAGCCACACCTGCCTGAAGTTTCGAGGAAGAGGCGGAAACAGTACCGGGCACCGCCCTCCCACAGGGTCTGCGGGCTCCTGCGGTCTGCCGTGCACAGTGGGTCCCGTGACCTTCTCACTTCCCTAAATGGGCAACTTCACTTTTAGAAGTTAAGATTCTCCCCTGGCAGACCCAAGGGGTCCAGACTGCACCGGCTTGGAGCCCCGACCTTGCATACGGGGGGCGTCCTGGCCCCCTGCTGGCCTGCGACTGTCGCGGCTGGATGGAGCCATGGCTCCCACACTGTTACTGCTGCTCTTCCTCCTGTGGCTCCAGGGCTGCGTTTCAGGTGAGCAGGTGGGTGGGCTGGCTGGGCGGGCGGGGCGTACGGCCTTTTCCTGGACCCCCCAACGGGCTATTTCTTGCTCAATGATCTTGCTTAATATTTTGTGGAGTTGGAGGAGGGGGAGGAGGAGCTCGGGCTGGCCTAAGCAGCTCCTTACCAGAGACCAATGAGAAGCTTCCATCTTAATACCTGGCCCCAGGCAAAGCTCCTGAGGTCTCACAAAGCTCTGGACCATCTCTGCGTGGCTTCCTCATGACTTCTGACCAGGGACACTCGAGTTCCTCACACAAAAAGCCTCTTCCCTTGGCTTCTGTGAGGAAGGCCCCGTTTGGTTGTTACAGGAATCATTGCATCATGTGTGCGTGTGCTTTGAACTTGCTTTTTCTCAGAATGCTGACGCCACTACGCCCTGTCCAGAGTGGAAGCAATCCCTGAAGTCCTCTCCCACCCCACAAACACCAATGTTCTTCAAAGGGGGAGGGGGTCACCCAATCCTGCCTCCTTCGCTGCCATGGCAACCAAGTTACCACTTCCTGATCAGCTCTGGGCATGGTGGGGGTTGGCAAAACATACTCCTCACCACCTGTGAGGGGATGGGCGGTGGACAGGAATGAACACAGTACCCTGGAGACCCTTTTCCAAGGTCACCCCATCCACGCACCTTCCCCAGACATAACCCTCTCTGTGCCTGGCCTGTTCCGAGCCATCCTGGGGTCCCCCCAAACCTCCCACCCTCCAAATAACTGAGTTGAATCATTCTATTTAGTTTGTGTGGGACAAAGTGGTGCTCAGAGGGGGCGTTACCTCACTCCAAGCCTCAACTACAGTGGCAGCTGGGTTGGAAACTGAGGCAGATCTCTTAGGTGCCAGGCCTTTGGTTATCAGCTCTGGGCTCTAGTACAGAAGTCTGGAGCTACCTGCATTTGGAAAAAGGAAGTATACATTGAGCACCTACTATACTCAAGGCACTGTACTGGGATATAGTTCTCACAGCCAACCTGATCTGTTCATGCGGTAGAATCAGAGTTTTAACCCAAGTTTATTTAGACTCCAAAATGTGCGCTCTGGTCTGTCCCACGGGGTGTGGGGGGGAACTTGTGTGTATTGCTTGTTTGCAGAAGGCTCTGGTGTGTTAAGGAGCAGGTGCTGAGCTTACAGCAGGCAGAAGGGTAGAGGGACCCTCCCCACCTCTCTCTCTCCCCTGTCCCCCTATTCAACCACCCTGACCTAGTTCTACTCTCTTCCCGCCAGACTGTGGGTCATAAAGTGCACAGACCACGTCCATCTTACTCCCAGGCATAAAATCAACGTGTTGGAAATGAACAGTGGATAATTGTAGAATTCTTTGGCTTGTACCCTGATGAAAATTTCTGTGCACTTTGGGGCATATTCAATCTATGGGTTTTATGGAGCTAGTATATTTTAAAATTAAAGACCACCTAGAATGAGCCAATGCAACTTGCTATTTAAAATGTATCTATGGTGAACCTATTGTAAAATAAATAACTACTCTTAATGTTTTAAAATTAAGATTGGATCTTCTTATCTACTTAAGTCATTTGTGCTCTGGAATTTCATAACTTAAAAGCCTGTGCTTGCATTTGTGTGTCTGTCTTCTTGAGGTCAAATCCTGAGTCTTGCCCATGAAATTCTGAAGGTGGGGCTTGTCATGTTCCCATCAGACTAGAAAATACCATGAAGAAAGGGGCCTGCACCTCCCCCCGCAGACCGAGTCAGCTCCCTCCGAGTGGGGCTGTTTCTCCCTCAGACTGTGCATCCCATGTCCGCAGGGCAGTACCCACCTCCTCTCCATTCACCACGAGCTTCAGGTTTCAAGATGTCACCTTCCTCCTCTCTTGCCAGACCTTGCTCAACATGGCGTGTCTCCCCAGGTGCTCCTGCCGAGAGTGTGTACTCCAAAGTGCAGCATTTCGAAGGGGAGACCCTGTCTGTGCAGTGCTCCTACAAGAGCCGCAAAAAACACGTGGAGGGCAAGGTCTGGTGCAAAATCCGGAAGAAGAAGTGTGAGCCTGGGTTCACTCGGGTCTGGGTGCAGGGACCGCGCTACTTGCTGCAGGACGATGCCCAGGCCAAGGTGATCAATATCACCATGGTGGCCCTCAGGCGCCAGGACTCGGGCCGCTACTGGTGCATGCGCAACAGCTCTGGAACCCTCTACCCTCTGATGGGCTTCGAGCTGGAAGTATCTCCAGGTGAGCAGGCCTGCTGGGGCACTGGGGTGATTGGGGATGTCCTTCTTGCCCTGCACTCCACTAACATTGGATATACTGAGAATAATAATCCTTCAGTGGGCATGTTGCACAGTGGGGCTTTCACAGGCAGCTTCATGAACATTATTGTCACCACTTTGTAGATGAAAAAAAAAAATGAGGTATAAAACCACCTATGTGTCTCTGACCTTAACCAAGATAACAGAGCTAGAAAGCAGCAATGGTGAGATTCAAACTCAGGACTCTGCTTTGTTTTCTTCAGTCTTCTGTTTAATATATATTCATTGAGCCCTGATTCTGTGCCAGCCACTATTCTAGGCCCTGAGGATACAGTGGTGAGCAAAAACAGACACAGTTCTGCCCTAGGGGAGATGACTGACAATAGTACATCTTCAGACAATAATTGCAGATGACAACTAATATTCTTAAGCAAATGAAACAGTGTGATAAACTAAAAAGTAACTCAGTGGTGGGGGGAGCCACTGAAGTACCAGGGTTCAGAGAAGACCTCCTTCAGCAAATGTCATCAAGCAGAGCCCTAAGTGATGAGAGCTTTCTAGCTCTGTTGAAATGTAGGTGCTTCAAAGTTCATTTCAAGTGGGGAGAAATGCATGTACAAAGGCCCCGTGGTGAGGAGCTAGGGTCATATGAAGCAGGCCTGTGTGGCTGTCCATACTGAGTGTGGGGCAGAATGATAGGAGATGAGGTTGGAGAGCCAAACAGCAGCCCTAAAGTCCACAATAAAGGAGTTTGAGGTTTATTCTAAGTACAATCGTTATTGCAGAGCTTATCGGGGTGTGGCTTATCTTTAAGACATTAATGGCTGCTATGTAGAGGATTGTGGAGGGATAAGTGAATAAGCAGAGAAAAACTGTGGGCATTTGATGTGGATCCCGGCTCCTGGGCTCCACGGCATTATGGATGAGATGAGACAAATTCACACCCCAAGTCCTGTGGAGGAAGAGGGATGGTTCAGCTTCTCTCTCAAGAGGAGAAAAGTCTCAACCTTTGCCTTGACAAGCTTTTGTTGGGTTCAATTTGCACAGGAATACAGGGTGTATATGTAAAGCTCATCAATCAATGTCAGACAGTAATGATTAAACAATAGATAACATTCAAAGGACTCTGAGGGCTTATTCTGAGTCAGGGTCAGACAGTTAAAGGGCCATAAAACTTTGGGGAACAAACTCACCCCCTGCTTGGACCCTTATCATTTAAATTGAGGGTATTAGCAAAGTAGGTGTCATAGGATTTTATGCATTCTTTCTTAGGCCTGATCACCCTAGGAAACCCACCCTTTCCAGCATAGGGCAGCACACATGTCCAGCATTGTTTTGGGTTTAAGGCATTGTTTCGGGCTTAAGTCAGGCAGGGAAAGTAAGGCAGTCAAGAGATTAGGAGACTTCTTGCAGACAGAATGAGAACTCAGGCTATGTCAAAGCCAAGGGGCGAGGTTCCATCACCCCCTTTTTCTTTAGCCCCCAAGTTCTTCCCTGAGGGTCCCTTTGCATCCATGCCTGTCTTAGGTCGTCACTCTTTCGAGGACTCTTACCCATCATTGGCTAACCAGTCATCCGCTTGAGGCCAGGCAGAGTGAAGAGAAAGGGGGCAGAAGTGGTGCCCCTACAAGGAAGATAAGCTTTGTCTCCTAAGTGGCTTATGGTCCCAAGGTCATTTACTCAGCATTAGCCATGGGGGATTACAGCTTCTGAAACCAGGCAGGGAAGTTCCCAACAGGTATCCTGCCTGGAAATGACAGTGTCTTAGAATAGGATATGGTCCCTGGAGGTGGAAAAAAGTGGAGGGGCCCCAATTTATGATGGTCACACTCTTGCCCTTGCTGTATGTTTTTGAAGTAAGACTGGATTTGCTCATGTGAGAGCTGAGCAAAAGCAAAACATCAAGGATGACCTCAAAGTGTGCCATTTCACCTGCAAGGTGGAAGGTGGTACCATGGACTGGGTAGGGGAGATCTGACAGAGGAGATAGTTTGGAGGAGTTTGGAGGAGAAAAATGAAGAGCTCTATTTTATCATGTTACCTTTAAGATACCTCTTAAAGCCTCACATGGAGAAAGGAAGAAGACAGTTGATGTATCAGCCTGAAGCTCAGGTGAAAGGTCAGAGCTGGGGATATATTTAAAAGTATCTATATAAAGACAGTTTAAAGTTATAAGTATTAGAGAAATCTATAGAGACAGAAAGTAGATTAATGGATGCTTGGGGCTGAGAGGTAACGGCCAGTGGATGAGGAGTTTCTTTTTGAGATGATGAAACTATTCTAAAATTGACTGCGGTGATGTGGTGTGACTCTGTGAGTTTACTAAAAATCATTTAATTTGACACTGTAAATGGGTGTGTTATCAGAGATGTAAATTATATCTTGATACAGTTCTTAAAAATTCATGAAGATATAAGCTCTCTGTTGAGTGTAGAAAAAGAAGAGAGGGCCGAGAACCTAGCCCCAATGTCCTCCCATGTTTATGGATAGGAAAGGGTGAATGGTCAGCGAAGGAGCCAGAAAAAAGTAGCCAATGATTCTGAAGTTCATTACCTATTCTTCTCTGTTCCCCCAACCCAACTGCATCCCCTGTCTTTTGTTGGGTCTGAACGAGGCCAACTGCTCTCTGTAAGATGCTGAGTTCAATCTCCTTCCTCCACTCTCCAGTTCTAATTTAGATCCAGGGAAGTGGTTGAAACCAGTTGAAACTTGTAGGGATACAAACATGAATTTGGTATTGCACTATGTCCAATCTCACTTTGCATCTCTTAATGACAATTTGGGGAGATTCCAAATTCGCAGACCCTTTCATTTACTAGAAAATAAAAAATCCCCAGCCCAATTGAAATCATCTAGAAATATATGCTTTGCTTTACTCCTCCTTGAAGACCAAGTTTCATGGCCCAAGGCACCTGAAATGAGAAAGAGGAGTAGCCTGCTGACTAACTCCTCCTTCATCACTGGAGGCGAGGAAGTGGGTTTCTCTTAGTCACCTTTTCCATGTTTTCCCCCTCACCCCCAACTCCTTGGTGTACTGGAGCAGGAATAAAGGTTGTGTGGCTTCACTGACCCTTGTTAGAATTCTCTTTCTGTTGGGTGTCACTTTTTTTCTGCCCAGCCCTGTGAGGTCCTCTATGAAGAGAGTGTCTAAGTGGCTCTCCCAAGGCGCCTACGTGTGAGCTCTTTGAAGAGTCCTTCGGTTCTGCTCAGTAGGCTGCTGATGTGGGACATCTGGCTGTAGGTCAGCCCCTTTCTCTATGCCCACCTCAGCAATGCCACTTGTTCTGGGTTTCCTTGCCCAGAAAAAAAGGGCACCTTCAATGGTGACCCCTGGCCCTAAGGAATAGGGTCCTCACCATGCACAGTTGAGGGATTCAGCAGCCTTCTCTAACCCCCTGCCATCTCTCTCCAGTTTTCTTGTTCCCAGCAGAGAAAGACCCAACACTGCCCCCTAGATTAGACCTCAGAATTACAACTCCTTATCCTTGACCTTGCAAACACCAGCCTTCTAGAAAATGGAGTGGTTAAAGGTCTGGGTTAATGGATGAGGGTAGCAGGGCTGGTATCTCTTAGAAAAACCCCAAGAAAGGTGTCTGACCCTGCTGCTTGTGGCGTTCTTTGGAATCTAGGCCTTTCATGCTTCTTGGTCCTCGTCTCTGGACCCTAGTCATTAATTATGGAGCAACTGGAAAAGTCTCACCCCAACATCACAGTAGAGAAACCTCTTTGACCCACAGAAATGAGGAGGGTCTAGAAGTGACAAAAGAGCTGGGGACGGGTCCCAACTGTGGGCCCAGGAGGCCTGGCGGGCAAGGCTAAAGAAACTCTGAAGTTCTGTTCCTTCTTTACTGTGCCTACTTCTTCTTCCTGACACCACCCTCTGAACAAATACACACCTGGTCCCTCAGCAGAGCAGAAGTGTGGGTCTCAGTTCAGGAGGGGAGACGAGGACAGGCCTCACCCCGGCATAGAGACAGCCAGGTGGGTTGCCAGGATGTGTTCCCAACACCTAGGCCCCTAACTCACTCTAATGTTCCTCCCTCTCTGTTCCCTCAGTCCCCACAGCCGAGAGAAACACTCCTCTTACACAGCTGGCCAAGACCCTCAAGAGTGGAGTTGTCACAACGGGCCGAGCTCCCACCTCAGGCTCTGATGCCCCTTTCACCACCAGTATGAGGATGTTCACACCCGGAGTCCTCACCTTGGACAGACTTTTGCCCTCCAGTGCCTCAGAGACCATCCAACTGAGCTCCACGGCAGGCTACAGCTTCACCAGCCCCTCTGCCCTGGGGCCCAGAAGGACCAAGGGGCTCCAGACTGTGACTGCACCTCCCGGCGTTGCCAGAGCCTCCTCAGCTGGCCCCGTGTCCATCTCCACTAGGGCCAGCCACCTGCGCACCAGATTGCCCACCACGAGAACATGCCACACCAGCAGATCTCTCCTCAACAAATTATCCCCTATCAGGTACCCATGGGTCTGGGGGCTGAATGACACTTTACCAGGCATGGCCACAGTTCTCAGTGCCGCAAGATGCAGAAGTTATAGCAGACCTTCCCCTTTTGCCCACCCCTTCCCATGAGGGTTTGTGGATGGAGAGGAGGGAGTAGGGACAAGACAGGGTGGTGGCTTGGAAAATGGGGAATGGGGGATGCTTTAATTTGGGTTCCTCCAGAAGCAGACTCTGAGACCGGGATTCGCATCATATTTGGAACACGGGGAGCGCATGGAGAAGTGAGACGGGGAGGAAGGAAGGCAACGGACAGAGTGCTTAACCCAGGCACTGCCACTGCGGGCAGCGAGGACGCAGCCCCTGTGGGGAACTTAGGGCCCCAGTGTCAAGCAGCCACCTGAGTGGCAAGATAGCTGGGGTATTTATATACCCACTCCTGTTGGGCATCAGGAGAGGGCTGTAGCCAAGTGTGGCCAGTGACAAAAGAAAGTCCTTAGGCCAAAATATATATATGCATACATACATGTGAATGGAGGTGCTGATGTCAGGTACACACGGAAGTGATACAGGCAAGAAATACAGGCAGGACACCGGCAGCATCTGTTAGAGACCAAGGTGCTAAGAGATATCCTCCATCACTATGACAGAATAAGGACCTTTGTCTTTTCTGTCACAAATGGGGGTCTCTTAGAGTCCCTGTCCTCAACAATAAGCAGACTTGGGGGAATAGAGGATGGGTGCTCCCCTCTGTCTGGGGACTTCCTCCCCTGAACTCTGAGTGCCTCAGTTCCTTCTCCCACAGCTGAGTCCTCAAGAAAGAGACCATCGCTCCCTGCGGGGCCATCAGGGTTTCCCCCTTCTGAGTCCTGTCATGTGGTGTTCGGAAAGACGTGGGTCGAGGTGGGGAACCTGGTGCTCACCTCCCCACTCTGTCCCGCCTTCTCAGGCACCAGGACTCCAACCCCATTGTGCTCCTGGGGGTGCTGGCCTTCCTCTTGGTGCCTGTGACGATGATCGTGGTCTATGGGTTCTGGAGGAAGAGACACATGGGAAGTGAGTAGAGCCCGTCCTCCCAGGCCCCTGGGGGCTTGACACACTTTCCACAGTGCCTGAGTGTGGATGGTCCCCAGGCGGTATATCCTCACCTGTGCCCAGCCGGGAGGACTGTGAGGTGCCCAGGTGAGGGAGGAGGGTGGGCAGGCAGGTGCAGCATTCCCCGGGGCTGACCTGGCAGGAAGTGGAGGCACGGCCAGCAGACAGGCTGCTCTAGCCCAGGAGCACAGGGCACGATGAGAAGGAGCCCACCCTTCTTCAGCTCTCTCCCTGGTCCTCACAGGCTACAGAATATGCAGGGACCCTGTTCGACCCTGGAGGGACCCCCCTGGAAGACCGGAGCCTCCTTGGACACCTGCTTGGTTTAAGGCCACTTATGGAGTGGGCGAGCTTCTCCCAGAGGGACCCCAGGAGGCTGTAAGAGGAGTGAAGATGAGGACCTGTCTGGACTGGAGCCAGGTTGGGGGGTGAGGACTTACGCAACGCTGGGCTCAAGCCCTCCCTAACCCGAGGCTGCACTTCACCTGCTCAGTGCCCCTGGGCTGCCAGGAACCTGGGGAGAGGCCCAGAGTGGAGGGCACCATGCAGCAGGTCCCAGGGGAAGCTGCTGAGGGAATTCTGCTTAGAGCCACAGCTGACCGGGACCCAGCTGGGTGGTGCTGTTTACAGACAGAGCCTCAGCTCCCATTGGCTCAGAACCCCTGCTGTCAAGCTGAGGGGAGGGCGAGTGGGGTGGGGTGGACAGCTGTCCTCTCTCTACCAGGACCCTATGTCCTCAGCTTCCCTCTGCTCCCCTCAAGCTTCCCCATGAACTTAGGGAAGAGTTTCAGAGGCAGCCCATGTCCCAACGGTTGACCCTGGAGGAGAAGGAACAGTGAATAAGAACTGGGGGTCCCTAGAAGCATTGGCAGCAGGGTACCTCAAAGCTGTCCAAGCCTGCATCCCCTGAGCCATGTGTCCTCTGACTGACCTGTGATAACGCCCTGCCCTGATTTGGGCTACTTGTCCCTCAAGTCCTGGGAGCCAGCAGAGCCTGCCCTCTCACTGCTGCCTCCTGCTGGCCAGATTCTCCTGTGACAGCTGTGACGGGCAGCTGAGAGCCCCCCTCAGCAGCAGGACCACCAGCCTGTCCCCAGACTGGGGTGCAGAGGCTGAAGTCAGGGCTGTCTCTCCCAGTTCCTACACCTGGACTCCAGGCATGAGCTCTTGCAGGAGACTGAGGGCCCTCCAGGGTCCACTGAACAGGGGACTGCAGCTCAGAGAAAAGACAATTGGCACCCCCAACCTCAGAGTCTCATTTTCTCCTGGGGAGAGAGGAGCCGTTGGGACCCAGCAGACAACTCACAGCTGATGACAGCCTGGTAGGGGTGAGGTGAGGTTGGGAGGATGGAGCCCAGGAGCCCGAGCCCAATTGCCTGAGTCTTCTGCCCCTGCCTCATAGGCTCCTGAGCTCAGACTTGGCTCGTCTACAGGGAAAGCTGGAGAATACGGGCTGCATTCACCCCCTGAAGAGCAGGGGGCCACCAGCCTGGAGTAACCGAGAAGGCACCTGGGGATAGATGTGGCATCTCTACTCTCTGCCCTGGGTCAGGGTCCTCCCAAGTGGGCTAGCATGTGCCATAGGCAGGAGACACAGCCAGAGCCTTAGTGGGGCCACTCCAAGATGGATTTGGGGAAAGAGGAGGGGGCAGGGGGTAATCCTATGGGACCCTAGGAAGGAGGCACCTCTTCCCCATGTCCAGGAGAGGGCACTAGCGGGCAGACTCAGACTGAGGAACTGCCTGGCCTGTGGCTGGTACACACACACACACTCACACACACACACTGACATCTGTCCTCCCTATCAGGAAGGTATGGCCACCACCTGGTAGTAACCGGGAGCAGGTTTAACTCACTTGAGGGAAAATGGGTCCCTGAGAGCTCAGCTCCATCTTGACCCTGCAACTGGCATGACTGCCCTGCTTCCCATGTGAGTGGGGTGCCCCTGGGAGAGCCCTGCAGGGGGCTGAGGCCGGGACCCAGGGCGCCCGGGGTGCCAGCCGCTCCCGTGTGACCCTGTGCAAGTCACTAACCTAGTGGGCCTCATTTTTCCTCTCCTGTGAAAGAGGACACTAATTCCTACCTCGAAACTTTTCAGAATAAAACAGAAGAACGTGAACTTTAGATGACTGAGTGCCTTATGATTGCTGGTCTTCAAATTCTTTTCACGTTAACACATTGTGTCATATTCTACATTTTTAGAGAACCATGGACACCGTTTGTTTTGTCCTCGACTGTAAGAGGAAAGAGGGCAGAGGGGAAGACAGTCCCCAGGTGGTGGGGCTGGGTCCAGGCAGAGGCCTGGGCTGCGCCCAAATGTCAGGCAGAGTAGCCAACAGGGTGACCTCCGTCCCTGCTTGCCCAGGATAAGGGGTTCCTGGGGGACCCCCATGTGCTGCCCATCGTGGAGCCTGCTCCCGCACGAACTCCGCCGGAAGGGGGACACTGAGTCCTGAGAGGAGGTGCAGACCTCGTGCCCTGGATCTCCAGCTGCTGTGGGCTTGGTGTCCTCTTTGGACTCCAGGCTTTTGGGACATTTCTCCCCACATCCTAGGATTTAACTTCCTTCTTTCTCTTCTCACCCTTGTCCCCAGAGCTCCGGGGGACCCAGATCCTAGCGGGGAGGTGCAGGGAGGGCGAGGGTTTCAGACAGGTCAAGGCTGCGACTGACTGCCTTTGGTGGGTGAGACAACCAAGCTTCCTGAGCAACAGGCCCAGACGCCAGACTTGCCTGTGAAGGATGTCCCGCAGTGCCCAAGGGAGAGAACGGAGAAAACCCAGCGCCCCGGGACCTTTGGACTGAGGAGTGGCAGGTGGACCTGATACCTTCCACTATGAGGCCAGCAAACAAGCCTGAGCTTCACAGTTCTCTGAATGGCTCCAAACTGGTTTTCACTTCCTATCAAACTGAGTTGGTAGACAGTCAGCTGGGCCATCCTGCTTCTCCTTCAGAGCTGATAGACTTCTTGCCCCAGTGCTGGAAGCAGTGAGAATAGAAGGCTTCCTCTCAAAGGCAGACCTCCCAGCCCCCCTGGGCAGCCCACTGCCCCGACCACAATGCAAGGGACTAAATTTCTGGCACTCCCTGCCATCCAGGTAAGTCCTGAAGGGCGGCCTGTCTTCAGAAGTGCTTCAAAGGGTGGCCTGAGCTTCCTGTTGCCCAAGGGCTGCTTCCTGCCCTTGTCTCCCCAGGCAGGTCCCTAGCGCTTCCAGCTCCTCGTGCTAATCCCCACCTCAGGGGGCTGCTTCCTTCCAACCCAACCTGCCACGCTGCCTGCTTACAAGGTTTTCTCTTCACTTCGTTGCTGGACTCTTAACTATGAGCAACCTGTGACAATTATTTTTCTGTAGCTCATCTAATGACAATTCTTTTCTTTTTTATTTTAATTTTTATTTTTCAATGACAGTTTACTTTCAGTGTTATTTTACATTGGTTTCAGGTGTACAGCACAGTGGTTAGACACATATTTTACACAGTGGTCCCCCCGCCCCCCAATATTTCCAGTACCTACCAGGCACCGTACGTAGCTATTACAATATTATTGACTGTATTCCCTATCAGTCACAGGGATGCAAAGCACAAATTATTTTTAAGTGTGTTTGATTAGTGTGGTCTTTCAACAAATGCTTATGGAGCGATGATAATGGCAGGCTGGCAGCTGGCGACACGGGGACAGGGCCCCCCTGCTGCACCCCATCCCCCTCCCCCGTGGTCTGCTTTGCTCTCTCTCATCCTTGCCAGGGACTCCCCTGCATCTCCATTTCTGGAAACGAGTCTCCGTCTCCTTCTCCTGTTCCCCTGCAGTCCCCACAGGGTTTCCAATCCCCAGCAGGCCTGGGCAGGAAGCCTCTGACAACTGGGGATGCTCAGAGGGTCCCCTAACGGTGCCACTCACCTTCGGCCCCTTTTGTTGGGTGGGGAGAAGGAAGCTGAGGCTGGGAAGGAAGTGGTAGGTCACAGGAGAGAAGGAGGGAGGAGAAATGGATTCTCGTTTCACCATGGTTTCCTTCTGGGCTTTCACAGATCCCCCCACCCCAGGGAGAGGGAGACGGCCTGACCGTGTTGGTCTCAAGAGAGCCTCCGCCCAGGCCAGATGCAGCACTGCAGGGGGAGGTCTCGGCTACAGGCCAAGGCCTCTCCCTCCCCCCAGGCCCCCACTTCCCCACCAGAGGCCTGTGCCTTCCTCGTCTCTTCTTCCCAGACAGGCTGGGGTGGCAGCGCTGAATCCCACCCAGCTCTGTCTTCCCCTCCCAAGGGGCTTCCCTGCTCCCACCCCAGCTCAAGAAGAGGGCCATGGCCTGGGAGGCCACACAGCTGCTGCCACTTGTCCTGCTGGTGCTCCTGGTCTCAGGTGAGGGGCAGGTGAGGGCCAGAGGGAACAGGGCAAGAGGAGGAGGGATGGCCAGGTGTGGTGGGCTTGGAGGGGTTAGGCGGAGAAAAGGGGCCAGGGCCGGTGCGGGGCACATTGTGAGTGTGGACACAGAGAGGACTTCCTGAGTAGGGCGGTCCCATCTCACAGCTCTGTGCTGGTAGCTGGGGCCTCCCTAACCTGAGGGTTTATTCTCAGGCTCCTGGGAACAGCGGCCAGAATTGCTGCGGAAACTGGAGGGTGAGACCATCTCCATGAGATGCTTGTATCCACCCCAGAAACGTCCGAACACATAAGTCTGGTGCAGAGAAACATCAGCGCATATTTGTACCATACTAGTCACCCACCCTAGGCTCAGGACAGGGCCTGGGAAGCCTCCATAGTTCATCCAGGATGACCCCAGATCGGACAGCTTCATCAACACCATGGCTAAGCTTGCGATGAAGGACTCGGGGCCCTGTTGGTGTGGAACCTTCCAGGGTCGTTTTTCTGAAACCACCCATCCGGTGGTATCTCAGCGTGAGTTCTTTCCCTTCTTAAGTGTGCTTCTCAGGTTTCCTGAGTCAGAAGATACTAGTGCTGGAAAGGACCCTAAAAGTAATTTCCTTCGACCCTCTCACATCTGAACACTGGGGTTCCTTGCCCAAGGTCACTAGCTGGGAAGGGCAGAACCACCACCAGAACTCAGAGCTGCTGGCTTCCGGTCCTTCCTTTGCCGCCCTTCTGTTCTTCCTTCGCCCACACACACATTTCTCTGAGCGTTTTTGTTGTTATGAACGGGGCTCCTCCACGGATTTGTAATGATCATTAAGCTTTCCCAGGCCTAAGCAAGGCTGGCTTATCGGTCCGCTCTAGAGCATTTCTACCCCCGATCCCAATCCCCAACCTTCTCTCAAAGGGCTGTGCTTGGGTCACGGGTAGGTAGTCGGGGGTCAAGACACGTGAACCGACTGGAGACGGCCACAGTGATAGAGACACGAGACTTCAGGGGTGAGGCTGGGTGGTGTAGTGGCCTATGCCTCAGAAGGTCTGGGCCTTTACCTGGGACCTGCCGCCCACCCTAAAACCTGAACGAAAGTCCTTAAGCCTCAGAGTAGGAAGCTTGAGGCTGCCCCTAACCCTGAGGCTGCCCCTAACCCGGAGGCCCTGGGGTGTGCCTCCTAAATGTGTCAGAGATGCAAAGCTCCCCTGCATTTCTCTGTGAGCATCAGGCATTAAAACACTTCCTCAGACCCTGGCCCTGCTGCCCAGCCTGCCCAGCCGTCTGGTCAGCCGGGTGCCTGTCGGACCAGATCAGCTGTTCGGTCAGTCTCTGCCCCAAACTGCCCACCACCCGTTCCATGTAGTGCATGGGGCTGGGCAGTGGAAGGGGAATCGAAACCTGAGACCCCCTCCTGTGCTGGAGGTCCAGCCTGCGTGACAGATGAGTGAAGGGCTCTGATGCAGCATGGCAGGTGGCAAAACGGAGGCATTTGGAGCGGGGCCCAGTGAAGGGCGGGCCCAGGGTGCTGGTGAAGGCCAGGGATGTGGATTCTCCCAGAAGAGGAGACACTAATGGGTCTGGTTGGATGAGCAGGAATTAATCCAGGGGAGACAAGAGGGTTGGGAGAGAGGTGGGAGGCATTACAGGTTGAAAGAGCATGACATGTTGCAAAACAGTAAGATTAGAAGAGACTAGATCAGGGGTCCCCAGCATGCTGGCCGTGGACTAGGAACAGGGTTGCACAGCAGGGGGCAAGCAGTTGGGTGAGCAAGGGAAGCCTGAGCTTCACCCCTGTCTTCTCCGCCCCCCACCCCACCCTCCCCCTGCCCTCTCTCCACCCTGTCCGTGGAAAAGTTGTCTTTCATAAAACCTGTCCCTGGCACCAAAAAGGTTGGGGACCGCTGCTGTAGAATATATCCTAGGTGTCACAGATGACAGTGTGACACCTTATCTAAGCTGCTTCCCCTGAGTGGCACTTCACTGTGAAGGAAATCCAGTGCAACTCTGTGTAACACTTCCATGCATTTGCAGGACATAGGGTGCTTGGTCCAGGGCCACGTGTGGGCCCCTGCCACCCAGGGTTGGGGGCTAGAAGGAGGAGACCTGGACTGTGGGGTAAACAGACAGCAGTGCCCCCTCACTGTCATCTCTCACAGCTTCGACCCTGCCCACCAGCAGCACCAGGAGGACTATAGCCTGGACATCTGTCACCAGCCCTGTCGGTGACAGGTACTGTCACCCCCTCCCCTGTCCTCTAAGACCTCCATTTCCTCCCATCCATGCTCAGCTGTGTCGAATGCTTCCAACTACACATCCCCACGGACGCCTGACTCCCAGGGCTGAGACAGGAGTCAGTCAGCTCACCTCAGCTCATTTTACCTCTTTGAGCCTCAGTTTTCTCATCTGCAAAATGGAGTCAATAATTTTTTTTTTACCTTTGGCACTATCAACATTTGGGGCTGAGTGATTCTTTGTTGTGAGGGGCTGTCCTATGCGTGGGGGGACACCAGCAGCATCCCCAGCTCCTACCCACTACATGGCAATAGCATACACCTTCCCCAGGCACCCAGTGGTGGCAATCAAAACATCTGCAGAGTCACCAGGTTTGCCTTGGGGGACACGGAGGGCCCAGTGCCAGGCCTGCTTCTTTTTCCTTTTCCCCACTCCCAGCCTGTCTCCTCTTTCCCAGGAAGCTATCCCAGAGCCCCGGGGACCTCGGAAAGGGCTCACTCTGTCATCACTACAACCCATGGCCTGATTTCTTTACCTCTGTGGATGGTTGCCAGGCCTCAAGCCCCGACTGGCCTGCAGCTGTTTTTCTTCCTGCCTTAGTCCTGTGCCCTCACTCCACTCTGTCGCAGTGAATCCTGGGATCCTGCAAACCACAGTTCCTTGTCCGAGGCATTATTACACCAGAAACCAAGAGGTGCTGGTCCGTGGAGCTGAGTGGTCGGTGTCCCTAGAGCTGCTGCCTTGCCCCCATGACCCCTGACGCCCCAGGCACCTTGCCTAGGTGCCTGCTATGTTGTAAGGAAGTCTACTTTTTGCTTTTCCTTTGACTTAAGACAAGACCTATGTAAATGTGTTTGTTATGTACAGAGCTGCTTGTCCAATGACACCAGGATTCTGCAAGAGTTAACTGCATCTCAAAGGGAGGGGCTGAGGGTGAGGAGCGGGGACCAAGAATAGTTAAGGGAAGGGTGCAGGAGAGGTGAGCACAGACCCCCAAAACAGGGGCCCAGAAGGCCAGTTAGGGAACAGCAAACAATCGGTGCAAAACTAGAGACATCGTCTGCGTTCCTGCTTTACAGACAAAGCAGGCCTGGAGTCAGAGTGGCACTGTGGCACTGCGTGGCCTCCAGGGCAGACGCCTTGGCCAGTTCAGTGGGAGCGTTTGTGTGATGGCAGCCATGGGGGAGGGGTGATTTCCCCACAGATGTTTGGCTATGACTTTCCTCACCTGACTGGTCCCTTTTCCAAAGCCCCCCAGGCCACTGGGATATCATCTTCAGTGTGACAGCGGCCCTCCTGCTGCTGCTGGTGCTCACCCTCCTCATGATCCTGTTCCTCAGCAAAGCCGGAGGAAGAGCCAGGACAGGTAAACCTGCTGCTGGCCCTGGGCAGACCACTGAGTGCTCAGCCTGGGTGAGGTGCTCCTGAGCCACGAGATGGACTTATCATGCCCGGTTACCTACAAGGAAACCGAGGCCTGTGAAGCCAGTGCCGAAGTGCCTGAAACTAGGTATTTTAGTCCCACTTGGGGGTCATATGTTTTGTCATCTTTTTATAGTTAAGGACTTTAAAACAAACGTATGTAAACACTTTCTGGTTCATGGTATTGTTTTTTTAATTGTTGCTATCATGTTTAAATACTGTCTTTCTAAAAGCACTTGAAGTACTTTTTGATCATCAAAGTTTTAAGTGTTCAGCATCAATCACATGTAAATTCTACAGCAGTTTGTGTGAGATGATTGGATGAATGCCTTTGGATGGCTCCACCTCTCTTGCTGATTGGTTTGTTCAGCACCTGGTGCTGTGTGTTTATCTATCCCACACCCAGGGCTGTGTCCGCTGACATGACACTGACACAGCAGGCCAGAGTGGCGTTGGCCCACATCGCTTTTGGTTTGTCAAGCTATAAAAATACTAAAGTGGTAGTGGATTGTAAAATTTTTCAAAATGTGTGAAGTCTATTTAGTAGGTCATAGTAATCTTTTATAAAACAAGATAGAAACGCTTTGCATATTGGAAGGATAATTTTTCATTGAAGTTTAATTCTAGGAGATGTGTGTGTGTGGTAAAAAAATAAAATGCTTTTCTTTGTGGTTCCTGATCCAAAAAATTTAAAACACACTATTATATAGTATTTGTTCAGCAGCAAATAGATTATGCTTAAACGTGATGTGTAAATTTGAGAATTTCGGTGACCTCACCTTGATTAGGTTTACTGCTTTGATGCAATTAAACACAGGCAGCCAGTTTCATTTGCTCCTTAGCACTAAAGTCCACTTTCTGGACACTAACCTGTCCTGGCCACCTGGGCTCTTTCCGGGTGGGACGGTGTTTCCCAGCCAAGCCTGGCCTCTCCCCCATTGGGGTCCCTTCTACCAGGCCAGGACCTCCTGCCCCACCCCGAATTTGCATGAGAGCAGAAGAGAGAGGTCCCTCCTCTAAACCTGACTGCTTTTTCCACAGGTAAGGACAAATCCCACCACACCTGTGACACCCCCGAGCACCCGTGTGAGGCACAGGCTGCTCTCCCAGTGATGGGGTGACTTCTTGTGGCTGAGATGGTCCTATACCAGTGAGGGTCATTCTTTCCTGTGAAGGAGATGAGGAAGGGGGAGCAAAAGAAGGAAAGTCCTTACCAACCCAGAGGGGAGAAGCTTTGAGTCTGAGGGTTGCGATGGGCAAGCTATGGGGACCAAAAGGGGGTTTCTGGAGACATGCCCGCTCCCCTCCACAGGGTCTGGGAGGAGTATGACTAAGACTGAGTCCATCTACACAGGGTCTGGGACCCAGTGCCTCTGACTAACCCAATCTTCGCCGCCCTCTCTGACTCTCACTTCCTTCCTGACCAGGGGCCGTGAAATCTTTCTGATGGATTATGCAAGTTCCTTTGTTGGTGACTAACCCTGTGAGTCCCCTTCCTTAACTGTCCTCTCAGAGCCTCAAAGCCAAGCTGGGAAGGTCTCTCCCTGCTACCCCAGGCCCTCTTCTTCTTGGCCCGATTCTAATCCGGCCTGTTGAATGACCCTGTCAGGACGTTGGCAGTGCCTGCTGCTCAGGGGTCCCCCTAATCCTTGGCCTTGCCAGGCAGGATGGAGTCGGGGGTGGGGTGGAGGGGTGGCTTGTTCCCTACTGTAGCCCACAAAGCTCCATCAGAACTGGCTTGGGCTCCTCTGCCTTCCACGGAAACCATGATGTCTCTGCTAATTGTGTCTCAGTCAAACAGCTGTTGAGAGAGGCTTCCTGCTTTCTTGAAGTACACGTTCACAGGGCCCTTCTGGGGTCAGGGCCCCCAGAGAGTGACTCTGAACCCTGGGAACTCCAGGCCACCTGGGCAGGGGGGTTGTGTCCCACCGCATTATGGGGAAGATGGCTTGGAGTTGCAGATCCATCACTTCTCGAAGGTGACATTAAAGGTCATAGAATCCAACTGCCAATGGAACGCCAGAGCCCCTCTCTGAAATTCCAGTGCATCCTGCGCTCGCTGCCGCCATCTCTCCGAGGACTGGGAGCTCACCGCCTTCTGCTCGGGTGGCTTGTTTGTGACTGTCTCCATTAGGAAGTACCTTGCTTACCTTCAGTCCTGATGGGACCTCTGCTCATAGGATGAAACCTGAGGCTCAGGCTGTGTCTGGGTGTGATCTATACAATGGACATCTGCGTGCCTTTGATTCCCAGGGCTTCGATCAGCAGATGGGCTCTGGTGAGGACACTGGGGACATCTACTATGCCTCACTTACCCACCTGAACCACTGTAGCCTTGAGGACTTCGTCTGTGTCAACACCCACCCCAGGCCAAAGCCCACACCTGACCCATTTCTGGCTGTGGAATATTCCAGCATTGCTAAAAACAGACCCAGCACTCCAGGGCAGCTGCCCTGGAGAAGGAGCCCAGGATCTGAAAGGGACAGAATGGGACAGGAGGGTGGGAGAGAAGGGGCCTGCAGTTTGAGGCCTACGGGCTGGTGTGGGGGAAAGAGGTCTTCTTCCTGGAGGAAGGTGGCTTAAGTGCCTGTCACTTGTGATGTCTCTGTTGATGTCACCCGCCTCCCAGGTTCCCAGCATTGAGGATGTGTTTCCTCCCTAGTCTGTGGTTCCATGGATGTGTGACCATGCAGACCTGCAGGGCCAGGCACTGGGATGAGGGAGGCGGGGAGCAAGGAGAGCACAGGATACTCAGAATCGCCTCGGCTTCTCAGCTCTCAGCCCTTCTGCCCAAGTCCTTTTCCTGCAGCCCAGATCTGACTTAGAGGCAGGCCATCGCCGTACCCTGACCTCCCACCTGACCCGACCTTGCTCTGGAAGGTCATTGACATTGATGTGCACCCCATTGACCTCTGGTCCTTCACAGTTCCAAGCTCTTGGCTGTGCCTCTGCTCTTGGTCTCTATTTTAGGTTACAGACCCACTGAGAAAACCCCTCTTCTGATGGTCTCCCTGACTTGGGCTTCTGGCTGGCATTACTGTGGCATGAAGCATCAGAACCCATCTAGGGGTCAGGATCCTCATAAATCACCAAAACTCAAAGGATGTGCTCGGACTAGAGCTCCTGTGTTTACATTCATTAGACAGCTACTACTGGGGCTTGTTGATTGCCAGGCACTGCCCAGGACTGGGGATACAGACACTAATTCTCATAAACCAACATTAATGGAGTGCTTCTTAGGGGTCACATTCCTCCACATGCATTAATGACTTGAACATCCCTCTAAAGTCACTATCTTCTAACTTCCTCCCCAACATCCCTCTGAAGCACAGGTGGCCAACACAAGACCCATGGGCTGGATCTGGCCCTCCACCTGGTTTTATCTGGCTGGACACCTTGTTTCCACCCAGTGACAGCACAGAGCTCCTTGACCCTAGTTAAGGAACGGTTAAATTTATACAGTCCTAAAATTACATTCGGCCTTTTAATGGCAACTACATGAGGCTGATGTGGCCCCTGGTGAAAATGAGTTTGACACCCCTGCTTTAAGGTAAGCACTTTCTCCCATTTTACAGATGGAGAAATTGAAGCACAAACCATAAAGGGAAAATGTGATGTATTTGACTATGTTAATATGAAAAACCCGAGTATAAAAGAAGACACCAGAAATAAAAGGAAGGATGAGCCACAGACAGGGAGACAGCATTGGCAATGCATAAAACTGATAAAGCGTTAGCAGCCAGAATTTATGAGTCAATTAAAAGGCCAAGCCATTTTTAGTTGGCAAATTTTGAGTAAAAAATTCACAAACAAGAAACTTTAAAAATCATAACACATAAATAATGTTCAATTTAACCAGTGTTCAAAGACATCAAATCTCACCTAAATACATTCGTACCCAGCATACTGACTAGTAAGGGGCTTCAAATATGTCTGTAATGTTTTATTTAAAAATATGTATATAGGGGTAGGCAAAAGTGGGTTACAGTTGTTCATATGGAAAATAATACAATAACAAATGAATAATAACACAAGAATAAACTCTTCCACTATTCACAGCTGTAAACCTCCTTTTGCCCACCCGTTTTCAAAGTTAGATGACCTCAAATTTTCTAATTCTGAGAATCTGTGATAATAATCACAGGAAAAAATCTAGTTCTGTGAATGAATTTAGGCACTTCAAATGGCATCTTCTTCTGTAAAAATGCACGTGAAACCACTGGGCTTCTGTCCCACTAGAGATCCACGTGGCACAGAGGACACCACAGCACAGTGCACGCACCTGGCCCGGACACGCGAGTTGCTGTTGCCTAAGTGTGCTGTGAAACTGCACCGACCACGGTGCAAGAGACAGCACACACTTTTCACTTCCTAGATCTGAACTACTTTTTCCTCTTTTGCTTTTTTTCATTTTCAAATATAGTGAAATACTTAGATTGACATAGTCGGCTGATAGGTGCATGAGTTAGGTACATACTTTTCTGAATGTTTAATGTATTTCTGAATTTAAAAAAAATAGCTTTTGCAAAAGGCCAAGCAAGAGCTGATGTGGAGATAGCCTAGGGTGCTGGCTTAGAGAAGAGGGCTGGGGGTACCACTTAGTTTGAGGAGAGAGCTAGAGCAGGGAAGGCAGCAGGAGCCTGGGGATGGGTGTGGGGGACAGAGAAGGGGAGTGTCATGGCCCCAGTCGGGTGTGGAAGGTGAGTGATAGGGAGCAACTGAGGAACACACAGAGATGTATAGCCAGTCTGGCTAGGAGATGGCCAGTGACAGGGGCAGTTAGAAGAGAGAGCCAGTTTGGGGAGGAAGTTAGAAGATAGTGAGTTTAGGTTTAAAAGTATTTAGAATGGTGGGACAGCTAAATCTAGAGACGAGAGTCTGGAGTTGAAAAGAGAGATCAGGAGTTAGGGTCACTTGCTGACCCAGAGAAACGTAGCCAGAAGAACTCTGACTCTTGGGATATAGTTTTGTTCAGGTGATGAGAGAAAGACAAGGATCCAAGGAAAAAGAGAAGAAGCAACCATAGAAGTAGGAGAAATACTACTGTTTCAGCATGCATCCGTCAGGGTAAGCTGACGGCTATAACAAAAAACCAAACCTATGAAAAGTCTATTTCTCACTCCTGTCACAGTACAGCACAGGTTGGTGAGGAAGCTCTGCTCCACACAGGCACTCAGGGACTCAGGTTCTTTTCAACTAGTTACGCTCTCGTATCTCGGAGCCCTCTGCTGGACCCTCGGCATCTGGGCAGCAAATGCAAGGAGAGGGAGATAGCACGGGTGATTGCACAGGAGGCCTTACGGGTCATGCTTGGAACGGGCAGATGTCATTTCTTCCAGAACTGTCACCTGGGCACCTTTAACAGCAAGAGTGACTGGACAATATAGTCTAGCTATTTTCTCAGGAGGAAATAGTTTGGTGAACAACTACTCAGCCTCTTCCAAGAGTCAAGACATAGTGAAAGAAGAGTTCTAACGTAAATTATAAGTCTTAAGGCAGCTTCCAAGGATTCAGAGATTCGGCTGTCTTCTCTTTCCTAACTTCTACCGCCTCTTCTCCTGCTTGACCTTTTTTTGTCCCCCAAATCCTTACTGTATTTCTCAAAACAAGCTCCTTGGTCTACCCACTGCAGCTGTCACATGTGTAACCAAGACACAAGCTGTACTTCATGACACCCTAGTCTTCTGAAGAGTTTCATTTGAGGACATCCAGGCTGCAACCAACCGCAAGTCATCAGAATAATCTGAAACTACTCTGCTCCTTAAGGAAACACACATAGGAGCACATTTTCAAGTCCACATTTACCTTGCTGTCAATACCTGGTAGCTACCTCCTCACATCTCCCCATCAAGTCTCACTTTGAGATAGTTTCCTGGCTCTTCAATCCTTTTGCCCACCTGCTGGTGGTCTTCGGTGTCTGCACTGATGTCGTGTCCCCTTGGGCCAAAAACTTAGAGATCAACAAGTTTGGCCTGAGGTTGGAGAAAGTGTGGATCCTCCATATCTCTCTGGTCCCTAATATTTTAGTCTTGTCTTTTAGGAGTTGGGATGTTTGAGTATGTGGGCATAGTTTGGAGATGTGGGGCAGGAGACTGACTACGGGCGGCTTCTGCTACATGACAATGGCCTTGGAACACAAAAGCAGGGAATCACAAGCTGAAACTTACTACAGCTTTTGAGGTATTTAGATTCAATTTCCAAATGTTCCACAAACCATTAGCATTTTTAAGAGACACTAGTAAGTGTCATGTGAAAATAACCCATGCTAGTAATCTGTTTTCTCCAACTATTTGAATATAAAGAAAAATAAGTTATGGTTATCACAATTTGCAAGAGTCGACTCTTAGAAACTCTTTTCATATCCATTTATAGGAGGCTGATTAAATAAATTATGCTTTATCCACACCAAGGAATATTATTGTAGACGTTATAAAAAGGAAGTTAAACTATATCTGTTGATACGGAAGGATGATCCAGATATATTAAATGACAAAATGCAAGCCGCAACGTAATATATCTAGCATGAGCTCATTTGTGTTTCTGTCTCTGTGTGTGACCATTGGAAAAAGATTAGGTGAGCACACACCAAAGTATTACCAGCGATTATCCCTGGGGAGTGGGATTAGAAGAGTAGAGGAAGATTCCACTCAGGTCTAACTTCTACCTTGTACCAGCTGTATGGGCCTGGATAAGTTATTTCATTTCTCTGGATCTTAGTTACCTGGAGCAATAATATTACTTACCTTGTAGGTAATGATGTAGCACAGTTAAAGTGTTTAGAACAAGGTCTAGCGCATAGTAAGCACTCAATAAGTGCTTGTGTTCTTTAAGTGGTTGAATTATGGACAACTTTCACCTTGTTAGAGTAAATTATTATATATTTTTTCACATAAAAATAAATTTAATATAGTTTAAAAAAGATGTTTTAAATGTTGAACACACTATATATAGTTATTCTTATAATAGACGAAATCTCCCTTCCAAGCCGCGCCCCACCCGAGCGTGGCAGGTAGTGCTGGGGAAAATTGCCCGTGGCTTGAAGGTATGATGTTCCAGTTGCTGAGTAACTGTTGATACCGTTAATGTATGTCATCTATTTAATAAAGTGCTGTTATAGCTTGCGTTTTATCATTTCAATGCTAGATCTGCAAGAACCTATATTTTGCACCCAATAATTTGTCTCTAGGACTATTTTTGTAGTCTGACGTCTTGAAGTTTCAAAGGTTTTCATGGTCAGAGGATGTTAGAAAGGGCTGACCTGAATGCACATTAGTTTCGGGATTTATTACTTGGATGATCTCCAATTGCTCCACCTGCTCAGGGTGCAGGGGAAAGAACTGTGGCCTCACTCAGGCCAGGGCGTTACAGGGAAACAGTGCCACTCAGTGGGGCCCTTTCAGTGCTGGAGTGGGAATCACCCTCTTCCTGCAGAAGCTTTTCTTTCTCTTCAGAAAGGCTGCAATTCTCTGACAATCTTCTTTAATTTTTAAAGCATTATGTTCCCAGCTATGACAAGACCAACCTTCACTGTGCAAATTCTGGGATCAAAGCCTGGATTCCCATTTCTACCCGGATGGACATCCTGACTTTTCAACTTATACTCATCTTAGATGCCCAAATGTGCCTTTTTCACTGAGGTGGCCAGATATGTCCCAAACAGCCTCTGATGAGTCGTTTGATGGCTGCTCTTTACCCCCCCCAACCCACAGTATTGACTTCCTAGAATTTAGGTGCTGTGTGGACTTACCACAACAAGAAACTGCCACCCTAACAACAAAGAGTCAGTGCTTCTTCTGCTTATTGTACCTTCCCAGCACCTCACATGCTGCCTGGCACTCAGTGAGTGTTTGGAAAATATATGTGGAGTAAATGACTGTGCCCCTGGGAAGAGTGCTTCTGGCTTTCCTGTTCCCTTCTAGAAGAGTAAGAAGAATGCCAAAACGAGAGGTGCACTGTAGGCCAAGTTCCCTCCCAGGAATGGATGCACACAAAAGGGTTCACTTGCCAATCATTTTTAACTGAGTTCTTTAGAGAGCAGCAGGCAAGGATAAGGGAACCAGTGAGGGGTGCTGCTGTGTAAAGACAGGGAGCTGCTGACACCCCAAGCTTGAACAAAGAGGGAGAGAGAACAGTGTTATTGTACTATGGGAAAGGAGATACAGTAACCTGCAGGAGCTGCGGCTGCAGAGGAAAGCAGCCACTGTCTGGGCTCTTGTCACTAGCCCCATGTGGTGAGACTGAGCAGGGAGCCCACGGGCTGTGGGCCTGGGCCTTGGAGACCAGAAGGGCCATTCTCCTAGGGACAGATCAGACTGAGCAGGGAAAGCATGGGTTGGGGTGGGTGGCAGTGGAGGATGACCAGGCACAGTGGTGTAGGATGTCACAGGCAGCAGAAAAGCCAAGGGGAGGAGGGCTGAAAGGAGGCCACTGGTGACTTCTCAGACTCAAAGGAACAGTGAGTGTGACTAGTAAGTCACTCCCTGAAACCCCTTCAGTCAATCCCTGAAAAGTAAAACAAACAAATAATAAGAATATGACAAAGAAAGGGCAGCAACTGAAGGGGACATGCAGACAACTGAAGGGTTTTCAGGACAGGATAGACTGTGCCCATGTGAATAGGAAGGGAAAGGTGCTGGGTGGGGGGAGGGGTTTGAAGAGGACAAGAGAGGCTGTAGGTGAGAGGTTCCTAGGGATTGTTGAGAGAGAGAGAGAGAGATCATCTTGGAAAAGGAGATAGAATTTGAGGATGAAGATAAGCAGGAGGAAAAAAGATTTTTGAGAAAAATATATTAAAGAGGGGAAAAAATAATACTAGCTACTTTTTTTTTTAGCACTTAACGATGTACAATAACTTTAAATACCCAGAGAGTGAAGCCAGACTAGGGAGTTAAGAAACTTTCCTAAGGCCATATAGCTGGTAATTAACAGCTAGATTTGAGCACAGATTTGTAATAGCCCACAGTCTGTGTGCTTAACCCCTCCCTGTAGTTCCAGTTTCTGTCCCACCTGGCCTTCCAGTGCCCACACTTTGACCCCAGGTTAGACATTTCCCCCAACCTCAGCCAGAATGTGGACCAGTCCTGACCCAATCAGGCAGCAGGTGAGAGTCCCTGTGCTTGTGTCTGAGCCCTAGGTGCCTAGGATGACATGTATGGTGTTCAGTGCCTGGGTCCCTGCCTCCGCACTCACCTCCTGAGAGATGCTCTGCCATGAAAAGAAAAGTCATTGCCCTTGGACAAGGGCTGAAACCTTCAATTAGAAAACATAAGATGCTAAGAATGGGGGGGATTGACTCAGCTGGAAGTGCCAGAGTGATGGTATAAATATAAGGAGAGAGATGGGAGATGGCCAAGTTTATAAAGGGTCAGAGGTGAGGTTGGGGCTTGAAGGCAGGGGTTTGAATCCAGGAAGGTTAGATCAAGTAAAACCAAGACAAGATCAAAGAGGGAACTGGGGAAGGGAAGTCTTCACTGGCTGCTTATCAGAAAATGACATTTGTGGGATCTGATGTTTGAGGTTGGTGGCCAAAGGTTGGTGGGCACCACCAATTACTCTCTCAAGCCCACTTCTCAGGGAGGGCTGGTGGGGCTTTCCCAGGCTGGGCTGATGGGGTGTCCTGTTAGTCTGAGTGGTTCCCATGGCATCAGTTCCAACTGCACCCCTCCTGGAGGCCAGTGCAGGCCTGAGTGCTGGCCATGGTCCTGACCAGGCTCTGGCACTTCTCTTGCTGCTCAAAAAGGCAAGACTTCGAATGAGAGGATGATGGAAGATCTGGAAGAAGGTGAAGATTCTCACATATATTCTTAGTGTAGAAGGAGGAGGTGGATAGAAGTGTGTGTTTGAGGAGGGTGACAATTTTGAGCAGCTGCTATAAGGAGTCTACTAGACAACCTGCTGGAATTCTGAAAGGCAGCTGTGAAGTTCCAGCCAACGTTAGACATCTGGAGTAGTTTGTGTGTCCGGTCATGCTGCTGGTTCTGTGGTTTCCTGAGCAATGGCCAACACCATATCAAGAAATACTGGATCTCCAAGAGACCTGAGTTGCTGACCACAGTGACTAGCACATTCATGGTGGTTAAATGCATGCATTGGTGAATGATGATGTTCAGATATAATTACAGAGGGAAAGAGATCACCAGGCCCAAATGTGAGGTGGCAGGTGTCTTGGAACTCAGATTTATCAAAGAGAAAGGCAGGACCCTGTGCTTGGGAGTGGGCAGAGCATAAGTGTTCCTGTGTTCAGATAAGAGGATCTGAGCATCTTCTAGCTTGAACTTCATTAGCACAAGCTAGAAGATGAGAACATTTGATACACATGTGCTGGGAAGAACTAGTAAATATTTCTTGGTGTCTGGCCTTTGACATAAGGTTCGAAGGAAGAAAAAGGACCCTTTCTTCAGGTAGAAATGAAGTAAGAAGGGGTCATAGTGGAGCATAAATGGCCAAGGAAGTAATATAAAGATTTATGGGACTTTTCAGTCCTGTTTCTGTCTAAGATGTAGACAGCTAAACACATTTAAAATAGCAGCAAAATCATGAAATACTTAGGTAGAACTGCAATGAAATATGTGGAAGATTTGTATACTGAAAACTATAGGACATTGGTGAGAGAAACCATAAAATTAATAAATAAATGAAGAGCTAACCTGTGTCCTTGGACTGGAAGACTCAATAGTGCTAAGATGTCTAGTCCACCCCCCCCCCAACTGAGCTATAGATCCAATATAATCCCAAACAAAAGCCCAACAGGCTCTCTCTTTGGTGGGAATTGGGGCTGGGAGGGAGAAAGTGACAAACTAGTTCTAAAGTTTACATGGCAAAGCAAAGTAACTAGGATAGTCGAAACCAGTTTGAAGAACAGTTGGATTCCCATACCACTTGATTTAAAGGCTTGTCATTAAACCACAGTGAGTAGTCAAGATGGTGTGATATTTGTGAAAAGATAGACACATAGATCAATGGAACAGAATGGATAATCAAGAAACAGATCTACCTGTCAATTGATTTGCAACAAATTGGTTTAGCAAAAAGATGCTAAAACAATTCAAGGGAGAAAGGATAGTCTTCTCAATAAATGATGTTGGTAAATTGGATGTCTGTAGGCAAAAAAACAAAAACAACCCAACAAACAATCAATAAATTGAACTTTATCAGCATTAAATCTTCTACCCTTTGGAAGACACTGTTGAGGAAATGATCAAACTAGAGACTGGAAAAATACTTGCAAATCACATATCTCACAAAGGACTCATACCCAGAATATATCAAGAATTATCGTAACTAAATAATAACAATAATAATAAACCACTAAAAGGGACAAAAGATTTGAACTTTGCCAAAGGAGATATACAAATGGCAAATAAACAGTGAAAGATGTTCAACATCATTAGGCATTAGGAAAATACAAACTAAAGCCATAATGAGGTATCGTGATAAGCCTATTAAAATGACTGAAAAAGAAACCTGATAATATCAAGTCTTGACAAGGATGCAAAAATGGTGCAGTCACTTTGCAAAACAGTGCATCAGCTCCTACAAAATTAAACATTCACTTACCACGAGATCTAGCACCCCCACTGGTTCGGTCTTATCTGAGGGAAATGAAAACATATGTCCACACCAAATATATGCACATAAGTGTGTACAGTGGTTAATTCATAATTGCCCAAACTGGAGAGAACTCAAACGTTCATCAGGTGATGAATGGATAAAGCATCTGTGGTTCAGCCACACAAGGGAATACTACTCAACAATAAAAAGAAATGAATCACCGAGAAGCACAACTTTGGGAATGTTGAATGTACCATGATATGTGAAAAAAGCCAGACCCAAAGGGTACCTGCTATATCATTTCATGTATATGACATTCTAGAAGGGCAGGGTACTCTAGGACCACAAGTCAGATCTATAGCTTCCAGGGCCTGGATCTGCTCAAAGGGGTGTGATGGAATGTTTCTTGGCTGATAGAAATGTTCTGTATTTTGATTATGGTGGTTGATATGTAGATGTAAGAGTTTGTCAGAATCCATAGAAATGGACATTCTAATGGGGTGAATTTTTTGTATTAAACTATATGCCAATAATCCCAACTTTAAAGACCATAGAGGGATCTTATACAGTGATCTTCACTTGGCCTCAGATCTGCATTCTCTAGGCCCCAGGTTGAGACTGGATAGTTGGCTCTGTAGGTGAAGGATGATCTTATGTTCATCATTAACTATCCATCGCTCTGCACATCCCCTGCCCAAATGGTGTGCACATAGTAAGTATCGATAAATAAATGAATGGAAGAAAAAGTCAGAGTGCTTGCAGGAAACCAGAGTAGGCCCTGGTGATCCGTAGGCCACAGTGGTCTCTTATAGCCTGTCTTGCTACTTCTGCTGGCACAGCTCAACTCCTTGCCCCTGGGAATTGCTTTGGGTCCCCCACCCCATGTTGACTCACGTGGTCATTTCACACCTTTGTGCATTTGCACATGCAGGTCCCTGTGCCTGGATCACCCTTCATTGGACTTGCACCTGTGGAAAAAGCACCTCTCATCCCCCAGATCTCCAGGAAATGTCATGTCTGCTCTGACTGGTGTGTCTCGGTTGATTAGGCATTGTTCCACAGAGGGAAAGGTCACTGTCCATTTGCCAGTCAAGGCACAAGCCTAGGTTGTGGGTTCAATCCCTGGTTGGGGCTTGTGCAAGAAGCAACCTATTGATGTTTCTCTTCCTCTCTTTTTCCCTCCCTTCCTTTCTTGAAAGAAAGAAAGAAAGAAAGAAAGAAAGAAAGAAAGAAAGAAAGAAAGAAAGAAAGGAAGGAAGGAAGGAAGGAAGAAAGGAAATGTCACATCCTGTCTTGTTCCATAGGATGATGGTGAATCAAAGGTGTGTGTATGCACAATATAATGGTCATGTGAGTGTGTGCCCTCGGGAGGTGCCCAGCTGGGTAAAGGAGACTAAAGTTGGGCAGGAGATTCCAGGGGGCACAGAAAGTTGTCCCTCTCACAGATAGCCCACTATTTCTTTCCCTTGCTCACTAGGATATGGTACTAGTTACTTTTGTTGAGTGCTTACTGTGTGTCAGGTCCTGTTCTAAAGCACTCTGCCTGTAGAAACCCGTGTTATCCTCCCAATAACCCTGTACACTATTCTCATTCCCATTTGACAGAGATAGGAACTGAGACACAGAGAGACTATGGATGTGTGGCTGCACACACAGGGGTGAGTCAGAAGGGACTTGAAGTCACAAAGTTAGCTCCAGAGCTATTTTTTTTTATACCACTGATACACCGCAGGGATGCCAGTCCAGAGGGTGAGGGTTCTGGCTTCTTCCAAGAAGAGAAACTGTCCTTCATCCCCTATTAGGCTTGAACCAGAGAATGGCAGGCAGTGCCACTGGAGGAAGGTGTGAGCACCGTGGTGAAAGTCATGATCCCTGTAGGCTCTGCAGCCTCCAGCCGTGACTAGCCCCAGCCCTGTGGGGTCACCCTGGGGGGTGCACAGACGAAGGGCTGGCCTCTCTGAGGTCCGAGATCCTCAGCCTCTGGGGGAGGCTGCAGTAGCTGGCTCCACCTCTCCTCTACTCTCCTCCCCCACACTGCAGCCCCTCCCTGAATCATAAAGCCAGACCCTGGTCCGGTCCGTTGCTCAATCCCCAGGAGCTGGTGTCCGTGGGCAGCGCCTGATGTCCTGACCCTCTTCTTTCTGCAATTCAAGAGAAAAACGAGATCTTGCACAAGGCACCCTGCGTCTGCTCTCTGCAAGGGAAGGGTGTCATGGAGCCTCTCCGGCTGCTCATCCTGCTCTCTGTCACAGGTAGGATCCCCTCCCTCCACTGCTGGTAGCTTCTTTCCTTCCCCTTCCTTGAGTATATGGCAGGTGGGTAGTTGGTTGGGGAGCACTGAGCTGAAGGAGGTTGAAGTCCTCGCACATTCTGCACCCCTCTCTTTCTGCCCACCTCGTATCCTTCCCCTTCTCCCCTCCCTGGGAACAGGACCCACGTCAGACTCTTTAATGCACGCTCAGGTATAAAGAGCTGGTGGATTCTGGTCACATGGAAAGGGAAGGAGTTCTGGTGGTGACATTTCAAACACTAGAGATTAGCTGAGGGAAGTTTGGAGGGTACTGGTCAGAACCCCGAGACTTATGAACCACTTAACCACAAGACTAGCCCCAGAGGAGTGGCAGGAAGGAGGGGGGAAAGAACCTGACTGAGAATATGTGTTTTGGGTGACCCCTCCCATGCTTGGAAGGTCCTCAGCTCTGGAGAGGAGGTGAGGGGGCCGAATATTTCTGTTACCGAGCTGGGAGAATTGACACCCCCACTTCTTGCATACAACTGCTGCCCCTTCTCAATGAGGGGAGGGTGCCTTTGCTTCCCCAGAGCAAGACACAAACCTGGGTGAGAGGAGCTGGGGTGGGCTGGAGGAAGGTGGGGGTGTGGCCTACCTGGAGGCAGAGGGATGGAGGGATGGCACGGGGAGGGGACTGCTCACCAGGCCTCTCTGTTTCCAAAAAAACAGGTCACCAGCTCCACGACCCTATTTTTCAAGTTTCTGTCACCGTACGGTGGACCATGGGGTGACCATGGAGGAGGATCAAGAAAGAGAAAGCTGAGGCAGAGAGCTCTGAATGATTCCCTTGTAGCCCCTGCCCTGGAAGTAGACTAGTGCTCTAAGCCCCTCTCCCCCACCCCAAGGAGGACCCCCAAAATAGCAACCTCATGTCTCCCCCAAAATAGCTGAGACAAGTCCATCTTGAAAGGGGAACAAAGCCACAGAAATAGGGAAGCTGGAAGCTAAAGGTCAGGAAGAGCAGAATGCCAAGCCGGTACCAGCGTGGGCAGAGGCACCAGTGTGGGCAGCGGCAGCAGAACAAACAGGGCAGGCAAGCAGGGGCTGCCCATCCCCCATGGACTAGCCCCAGGCATGAGAGGGGCACTAGCTCTTCTCTCTTGAGGTGGAGAGGGGTGAGGAGATGCCTCATTTCCATGTGATAGGGAGAAGATGTGTAGAATAAACTGGAGAGAACTTCAGAACCAAGAGCTTTTGGAAACAGGCCCAGAGAGGGTCAGTTACTTCTTCAATGATGTTCAGCAAGTACGACAATGATAGATCCAGACCCAGAACCCAGGGTTCATTGGTCCCAGTCTTCCGTACTCACATTATGCCTGGACTGTGCCACCTCCTTCTAACTTCTAGAAGAACCTGAGCTCCTTAAGGGCAGGATTTCTGTCTCTTTTGTTCACTGCACATAGTAGGTGTTCATAAATATTAGGCAAACGACTGAAAGAGTGAATGAATGTCTCCTCCCCAGCGTTGTCCCGAGCCCACAACACCACGGTGTTCCAGGGCGTGGCAGGCCAGTCCCTGCGGGTCTCCTGCCCCTACGACTCCTTGAAGCACTTGGGGAGACGCAAAGCCTGGTGCCGCCAGCTGGGTGAAGGGAACCAATGCCAGCGGGTAGTCAGCACCCACAGCTCGTGGCTGCTGTCCTTTGTGAAGAGGCGGAATGGGAGCACGGCCATCGCAGATGACACCCTGGGTGGCACCCTCACCATTACAATGAAGAATCTTCAAGCCCAGGATGCTGGCTTCTACCAGTGTCAGAGCCTCCATGGCAGTGAGGCCGACACCCTCAGGAAGGTCCTAGTGGAGGTACTGGCTGGTGAGTGGGCAGCTGGTGGCACCCTGGCCTGCCCTTGGGCGGGGGCTCATGTCTTCGGTGTCTGTGTGTAGGACTACCCTCTGGCCTTTTGGCGGCCCTGGGAAAACCCATACTGTAGATCTCGTCCCTGCACCGAGGGTCACAGTGGGTGGTTATGCAGGTTGCTCGCTGCGCAGGGGGCCATGGTCCAACCCTGCCACCTCTGTCCAGGCCGTGGCTCCTGGGGCAGGACTGCATCACTAGCAGAAGGGGGATTAGCACAGGGGCCATCTGAGCTAACTGTGGTCCTGATTCCCAAAACAGCTCTATCCCTTTGGCATCGGTTGGGATGTGAACACTGAAGGTAGTCTTTGAGCCATGGGAAGAGATTCACTCATTTCCTTACCCAACCAGCCAATGCTCCTACCAACATAAACTAAGCACTAACTAGGTATAGAAAAACAACTCAAGAAAGGCACACTGTGCCCCTGAGCCACAGAGCCCCTGCTTCTCCTCTCTGGGACTCTAATTCCTCATCTGGAGCAGATCAGTCCTGCTGACTCTGCAGGGCTCCTGAGAGGCACACGTGAGATGAGAGTTAACTGGGCTTAGGGGTACGGGGCAGCCCGGGACCCAGCCCCCTGCTGCTGAACTGCTTGGCATCTTCATTCCAGGCTCTACTGGGTGAACCAGGGGGAGGGCTACCCCCTCCCCTGAGCTTTGCACAGGGGGTGCCCTCCAGGAAAGCAACTGCCTGTGTCTCCAGGGAGAGACCGTATCCTGGAGGAGAAGAAATCTGAGGTTGCCTTCCTTTTTCTGACTCTCTTTTCCCCCACCTCCTCCTCCTCACAACATGGCCCCTAATGGAAAAGTGGCTCCAGAGTAGTATTTGTCTAAGGTGGGGAGCTTAGGAGAGACTGCCTACCCCAGACCCCACTTCCACCACCTTGCTAAGTGGAAAGAGGCGTAAGGGGTGAGGAGACACAAATGTTCAGCTCTGTCAGGGTGACGCTCAGCCGACTCCCTAGAGTGTGGCAGAAAAGAATCCATAGCTGGTGCAGACAGCTTGGTAGTTTGCTCAGGACTTCTGGACACATTCATTATATGACCTGATCTTCCCAAAGGCCCTGGGAGATGGGAGGATGGGAATCACAGTTACTGAGCTCCTAGAGGGTGTTAGAGACTTGTACAAAGATGTTCCCACTGAATTTGCAAAGGTATTATTGAGGAGATGTTCCTAATTGCCCTAATTTACAGGTGAGGAAACTGAGACTTAAAACGGTTGACAACTTGTTCCGCACAGGGCCAGAGCCCACAGGCCTCCGCCTGCTCAGAGAAGTTCTCCCCACCTGGGCAGGCTGCCTCAGGGGGAGGGCATCGAAGCTCAGCGACTCTGTCTCCCACAGACCCCCTTGATCGCCAGGACCCCGATGATCTCTGGATCCCCAAGGATGCCCAGGTGGAGCACAGCGTCTCCAGGTACAGTGACGGGCCTTTCCTAAATCCCTGGCAGACGGCCCTCCAGGTCCCGGGCCTGGGGTTGATACTGCAGGTCCCAGAACTGCAAATTCCAAGGCAGTTGGAGTAGGAAAGGGCCTGGAATGATCTTATGTAAACGCCCTTCCAAACAGCCAGTGAATGTTGGCATGACTGTGCCAGTTGCTAAAACGTTGAAGTTCTTTCATAAACAGTTTGCAGCTTCAAGATTCCAAATGGTCAGCTTTCTGCACCTCCCCAGGCAGCCCTAGGACATGTGCACAGTTCAGCAGCAATGTGCATTTTAGTACTTTGGTGCAAAACTGGGAACCCCAATGTGTTCCTTTGATGGGACCAGAATCCTTTCTGATTGGTTCATGTCTGTGTATTGTATTAAACATTGTTAAACATGACCATGGAGCTCACATGTTCTCCCCTTGTGCACATCCCCCCCGCCCCCACCACTCCATTCCATCACGAAAGGCAGAAACTGTTCAGCGAGGAAAGGTGGTGTGTTTAAATGCACTTAGCAGGCAGGCCCCTGCCTAGAACTTAGGTCTCCGGAAAACAGGCTTCCCAAGGCCCCAAAGCTCCATACCAGGGGTGGTGCTGGGTGGGTGGGGCATACCCTAAGCTGTGGGAAGATCCTGGTGTCTCTGCATCCTTCCCTGGGGCCACCTGGAGTCCTCCCACATGCTCTCCTTGTTTCTCCAAGGAACCTCTCAGAAGAGGAGCTCCCCTTTCCACCCACTTCCATCCTTTTCCTCCTGGCCTGCATCTTTCTCATCAAGCTTCTAGCAGCCAGTGCCCTCTGGGTTACTGCCTGGCATGGGTGTAAACGGGGCACATCCCCGGCCAGGGGGCCCGACTGCGGCCATGACTCAGGCTACCAGCTGCAGACTCTGACAGGTGAGCTTGGAGAGCACAGTGTGGCTGGGGGTGGGTGGGGCAGAGAGGAGAGGTGGGGCTGAGAGGGGCAGCGTGAGTACTCTGTGTGTTGCAGGGCTGACAGACACCTGAGAGGAGAGGACCCCACGTGGGATGACAGGCCCTGGGAGGTCTGCACGCTCGCCTGTCAGCCACCGAGACTCCCGGTTCTGCTTTGGCAAATCGCCACTTTGCCTGTGCTCTGCTTCCCCTGGCTCCAGTCGTGTGTGTGTGTGTGTGTGTGTGTGTGTGTGTGTGTGTGTGTGCGCGCGCGCACGTACAAGGCACCTGTGCCTTGGAGGTGGAAAGACCATCTACCCATTTCTGGACATTGGACATCAAAATTTTCACAGATAAATCTGAGACTTCATGTTTAACTGGATTGTTTTGGGGCATCATGAAGCTCTTTTCTTTTGCTTCAGTGCCAAGAGAATAAATTTTGATGAGCAAAAAGGTCAGACTCATTGGAACCTAGGATCTTGGATATAGTATGTCCCTCCATTCTCATAAGCCCCAAAGTAGCCAGTCTTTCTGTTCTCCTCTCTCCCTCCCCTAGATCTACTTACCAAGTCCTCTTCCTCCCCTGGAATTTCTCTAGCACCCAGTCTTCCTCTCCTCTCCTGTCCTCTTCTTTCTTCTTCCTGCCTCCTGTCCGTAAGTTCCCTAAGATTATGGCTGGTCTCCCTGCCCCAGGCCTCTCTCCTCCCTTCCCATGCCCACACCCAAGTCCATCCAATTCCCAGCTGACTCATCCTTTTCTGGAGCTTCGCTTTCATCATGTTACTTCCCTTCCAGAGGAATGACAAAACATGAGTTACAGAGGGTAACACAACGGAACTGGAAACTACTGACCAAAGTCCCTCATTGTACAGAAGGGAAACTGAGTCTCATAAGGGAAAGGACTTACCCAAAGTCCCCAGTAGAGCCTGGAAATCCAAATTACACTTGGCATTCAAGGGGCCCTTCCCTCTAGCTCAGTCCTACTCATCCACTCATTTATTCATTTAACAGATCTTTTCTGTGTCAGAACAATTCTAGGCACCGGAGATGCAGAGTGAACAAAAGAGGCAAAGGTGCCTGCCCCTGTGGAGCCTCATTCTGATGGCAGGCGAGAGGAAACAGTGAATAAGTCAGTCAGCTGGTCCGGCACTTTGGGAGTACAGAAGGGATGGGGGTGATGGAATTCTAAAGGGTAGTCAGAGGCAGCACCTGAGAAGCACTTGGAGGGGTGTGGTAGCGAATCTCGCCTCAGTGTTCAGCACACATTCCCCACTCAGGCCAAGAGTAAAGGGGAAACTGGACCGAGACTTCCCCGGGGGGTGGGCTGCTGGGAAGAAGAGGAAAGGAGCTCCTCTGCCCTGGGCCACGTGGCTGCTTGGCCTCTGTCTAACCTGAGTGTGGGCCCTGGGATTTTGGATCCTTGAGGTAGCTGTGTTCTGGCCTCAGAGCCCTGCCCTGCCCAGCCGAGCCTCACTCCCCAGCAAGGCTGCCTCTCTGTCCGACCTGGTCTTCTGACTCAGGGGCACGTGGAACTTCCTCTTTACACCCCCAGGCAGGACAGTCGTCAAGACTGAGTGGAGCCTAAACTGAGCAGGGTTCCCCCTTCCTGTTGCCCGTCCCTCTGCACATTGCTGAAGACTTCGCTCCCCAGGCCAAGTGCCTGGTATTGGCAGCCTTTTCTTGCCTTGGGACCCCCTGCCATGGACTCTCTGGGGGGCACGCTGGAAGGAAGGGGCTTGGATAGTTCGGTTTTAAGCTTCAGCTTTGCCTCCTGCTAAGAAACTTTAAGCCAGTTCCTTAACAACTCAGAGCCTCACAGTCCTTTTCTACTGAAAAAGAAAATAAATATCTACCGGGCTACAAAATAATGCGGAATGTAAACTGTAACTGAAAAATAAAATCAAAACAAAACAAAACAAAACAAGCCTACCTTCTCCCGGGAGGGAGGGAGGGGAAGGACGGGGCCGGGCCAGCCCTGTCTCTGGCGTCTCAGGCACGTTTGCTGCTCAACCACCTGGGGCAGAGCTTGGCCAGTGCCCTGTGCTCAGAAGGCCCAGACCAGGCAGAAATGTGAAAATCTTTATAAAGAATTATCTCCTTAACAGGGAGGATAGTGTATTGTTAAAACAAAAATGTGCTCTAAATAAAAAATGCTCAGAGGATAAGAAATCTTATTAAGAGCACTAAAAATTAGGAGCACTAAAAAATAAAAATTTAAAAGACAAAAATAAAAGAGATGGAAGGAAAAGATGCTATCTCCAAAAATCAGGACAAAATGGACAAAAAATGATGAAAAATAAGAGAGAAAGAATATGAAAATGAGATGAATACCTTAGGTTCCATATCTGACTAATTAGGGAGTTCTAGTGAAATGGTGGGTGGTGGGGGACAGAGAAAATGGAGGAGCAATTATCAAAGAAGTAATGCAATTCCTGGAGCTGAAAAATGTGGGTCCACAGTGGAAGAGTAAACAAGGACAGGCCAGGTCCATCTTCAAGGGGGGACCTCCCAAGGTGAGGCTGCACCACAGGAGGACCATCCGAAAGCTCAGGCGGGGACACATGTACAGACTTTAGAATCAGAATGGCCTTGGACTGTGGGTAGAACACTACCTCCCTCCTTCACAGCTCTGCATCCTCAGTCTGTATTTGGTCTGCATTTGGAAGACCTTGAAGATCATTTTTCCTCTTTCTCTAATGCCCTCCAGCTGCCTTAGCTGAGCCCCAGCCCTGCCTTTCTGTTCCCTGCCCTCAGGGTCAGTTTCTGAGCAATCAGCCAACCAGCATTTGGAAGCACTCCTGGTCCCCACCCATAGAGGGCCCCACCAGCATCTGCCTCCCACCCCATGGTCACTGAGAGCCCCATGTGACTGTCTGAGGCAGATGTTTCCTGCCCCCGGGGGAATGCTGTGTCAGTGCCCAGGCAAGCCCCTGAGCTGCATCTCCCTGACCAGCGATGGGTCCCAACCTGCTCCTTCTGCTGCTGCTCCTGGGACTCCACACAGGTAAGGTTCAGATAGAGCAGTACTCTGGGCCCTGCATACTCTGTTCCATGCCTAGAAATAATCAACATTATTGTGGTAACAGTAACAAGTGTAGGGCCCAGAAGGTGGACCTCCAGGTCCTTGTGTCCCTATGCCAGTGGTGGGCTGGGAGGTTCCCCCAACTCCTGTCTAACACTCCCACATCCTTTCCTTCCCTAGGCCAGGGCTTGGCTGAGGAGCTTCAGGCACCTGCGGGGGGCTCCCTTCAGGTGCAGTGTCTCTATGGACTCCAGGACATCAAGGCTCAGAAGGTGTGGTGCCGGTTCTTGCCAGAGGGGTGCCAGCCCTTGGTGTCTTCAGCAGTGGATCGCAGAGTGCCAGGGCACAGCCGCGCATTCCTCACCGACCTGGGGAGTGGCCTGCTCCAGGTGGAGATGATTGCCCTGAGGGAGGAGGATGCTGGGGAATACGGCTGTGTGGTGGAGGGAGACACTGGGCCCCAGACGGTGCACAGAGTGACTCTGAAAATCCTCCCTGCAGGTGAGTTACCCTAGGCTGGCCACTGCTTCCCTGCACTGCCCTCCCCACTCCCACCTACTGCTCCTGGGTCCTGGGGTGGGGGCTCTGGGATAGAGGACTCGGGAGGAGGCATCCTTTTGACAGCTCTGCAATAACGGAAACCAAACTGGTTGAGAAGTCTTAGATAAAACAGCCAAACGCAGCCCCCTCCTCCCCCCTGCACAGGCTGGTCTACCCCAGGAAGGCAGAGCCTCCTCCCCACCCATGGCCTTGGCCTCCTCATCCAACGTTTCCAACATACTCGATGCTAATTTTTTTCTTGAAAATATTTTAAACAAAGTTCTAATTGGGGCACATCAACTTGAACTACTCTTTTATATCATACAGTTTTTTATTCCTATAATAATGGGTTGATGACCTGAAAATGACTGAATTCATATCTTATTTAATTTTATAAGTCTTCACGGAGCATCTAGTATGTGTCTCACCTACAGGCAGGTACATGCAATGTCTTAATTACTTCAACCCATTCCATTTTAAAAATGAGAAAAGTGTCATTATTATTTAAGCTAATATTCTCAAACCTAATTTCTAGAATAGAAAACACTATCTTTAAAAAATAGATTTTATTCACACAGGCTACAGCTACCTAATGTCTAAGCATTAATTTAGACAAAACTTTAAAGTATTACAATTATTTTTCCCAGAAAAATAGGATGTTATAAAAAAATGTGTTCTGGGGGGGGGGAAATGGTCAGCTAGCTGCTGAAGCAGAGACTGCTAGTAATTTTCCTTAGGGATGCCGACATGTTTTCATTTTCAGGTCTTTTCTCAATCCCCAAATAACTAATTAAGAAAGGCATTTTCCCCTGTCTGTTAATTAAGTGGATGGACTAAGTTGTTGTGAGAGTCCCTCTTATGTGGGGTCCATGATTACTATTTTATGCTAAAAAGTACACTCCTGTTCGTCCGAGTCGTCTTTGTCCTTCTTCCTTGACACTCCAAGGTCTGGGAACTCAAGGCTGTAACTCGTGCAATTGTGACGAGACAAGGTGCACTGGAAGAGGGGCAGGGAGACGGGACCTGCAACGGCAGGTGTGGGGCCCCGACAGCTGTAGACGGCGCATGTTTGAGCAGGCAGGTGGAGCATAGTGTCCAGGGAGGATGTCGGGGGCAGGTAACGTAAGCTTTTAGCTTCAGGGAGGTTCCTCCGTGGTGGCTTAAAAGGTCCCAGGAGAGCAGGACATATGCAGCAAGACTGGGGCCACAGCACCTCCATTTCCTGGTTTGGCAATGGGGTGGGGAGTAGGCTTGGCGACTCTCTTAAGAACAGGGTGAGGCTGCCTTCCCAGAGAGACTAGAAGGACTGGCCAGGTTCCCAAGACAGACCTTCAGGTCCAGAGAAGCCAACCCTGAGTCCCTCAGACTGAAGTTGAGCACGTTATAGGGATGACAGAAGCTTTGTCACCACACTGGATCTCAGGATCTGGGCATTCCCTCAGCAAGGGTCAGTTGGTATGTATCACATTAGGGCTGACCCTGCAGTTCCTTAGATGCCGAGGGCAGAGCTCGGGGTGGGGCTCAGCCAGCCTGCAGGGGGCCACGAGGCGGCAGGTGTGTGAAGAGGCCTCGGTCGCTGTGCTGAGCTCCTTTAGAGAAATAAGAAGGAAGCGGGTGGGAGGGGTGGTAGAGGGGAAAGTGGACATATTCACAGTCAGGTAGAGCATAAAGAATGCCATTCCCAGGCCCCAGTATGAGAGAACCCTAAGGAAAACCCCAACACCCTTCCCTGTGTTTCTTACTGAAACCTCTCCTTCCTCAGCTCTACTCCTCCATTGCTCAGACCTCAACAGGCCCTTAACCCTACCCCCAGTGGGTATGTGCTCATTAAATATTTCCTTCTGACTCAGTTCGTGGCCTGAACGAGGAAGAGGAGGTTGACAGTTTGGCTGACGACCTTTCTTCAGACTCTGGAGCCAGCGCCAGCCCTCTGGAGCCGAGGCAGAATGTGAAGAGGTACAGACAAGAACGTTGTCTGGGCAGCTGCAACAAGGGTGGTGGTGAAGATATGGCTTGTTTAGAGCCCCAGACTAAGCCAGAGAGAAACCTTATGATTCCTTCCTTTCCTGGGGAACTTCTGATCAGGCAGCTAGGCAGACAGACAGACCTACCTCTCTATCCCAGTTCAGCAATAGTCCTTTCATCCAGCAGGGTCTTCAGTCAGAATACCCTGATAATGTGTCTCTATTCTGCCCCACCTGCACCTACCCTCCTCATTCCACTCCTCAAATGTCCTTCTTCCAACCATGGCTCCACGAGAACTGTACCCTGTGTCACTGCTCCAGGATTCCTGGCTAGCAGCTCCCAAGTAAGTTGAGGGTCAAGCTCACCTGTCCCTTTGTGTCCCTCAGCATCCCTCTGATCTGGGGCTCTGTGCTCCTGCTGGGCTTACTGGCGGTGGCAGTGGTGCTGCTTGCTGTGTTGGCCAGAAAGAAAGGTAGGTAGTGGTTCATTCTCCTACCCCAGCATGGCCCTGCTGGGCCTGTCAGCCAGTCTTACAGACGAAGCCAGGAATGTAGGTCTGCCCCCTACAGAGGGCTTTTATGGGCATTAGCAATTAGCTTGTCTGGGCATTAGCAATGTCTACATTCTAGGTCTGCCCCCTGACCCTAGAATCCCTGAGGCTGAGGGGCAGAGGGAAGGAAGGAGATTCAGTGGGAGCAGCCTGGGGAAAGACAGGAACTGGGAAGGGTGATGGAGTGGTATTATAGACAGGGGACTGGAGAGGCGAGAAAAGGTCTTCTGGAACTAGGGTGAATGTCCGGGCAGGTTTGGACCAGAGCTGTGGAAGCAGTAAGTGGGTGGGGAGAGTCAGGGCAGGCTGGGTGAGGCTGTGGAGTCCCAGGGGAGAGGTTCGGTGGTGGGAGTGGGGAAGGTGAGTTCAGACTTGAAAAGAGGAGTGGGTGACAGGGTAGAGGATGGGCTTTGAGCCAGGACAGGAAGCAGACTGTGCTGCTATCCTCTGTCTTGCCAGGGAACAGGCTTGTTTTCTGTGGCCAATCCAAGAGCAGTGGAGCTCCAGGCATGGTAAGAGGACTCTGCAGGCTCCCAGACAATTTCCCCGGACCCTCTACCTGCCATGCTCACTGAGGGGTCCCGGGCTGATGGGGTGGAGAAAGGACTGGGGCCTAGTCGGGGTCCAAACCATCTCCCTAAATGCTATAAACTTGGCACTGATGGTTCCACCTTCCCACCTTGGTATCCCACCTTCCCAGATTTCGGAAAAAACTTGGGGCTTAAAAATCTTCAAGAAGCCCTCTTGCCCACTGAGATATTTAGGATTTGAGAGACAGATTCAGTATGGTTCTGGGATTCACCCCAAAGGGAACTGGGGCTGAAGAAGGTGTTCTTTCTTTCCTTGATTTGCCTGCTTTTGTTATAGGCACCCTCCTCAATGGTCCACACTGATGATTCCGGACTGGCTGGAGATGTGCCGTCAAATGTACCATATGCGAGGCTCGACTCACCACCTTCCTTTGACGATACCACCTATACCAGCCTACCTCTTGAGCCCCCATCAAGGAAAACCCCATACCCAGCCCCATCCTCTTCACCCCCTCTGACTCCTAAGGTCCTGACCTGTTCCAAGCCTGTGACATATGCCACAGTCATCTTCCCTGGACGGGACAAGAGTGGAGGGGCCTCCTGGGAGCCAGCCCAGGATCCTTCTAATAGCCAGACTCCACTCAGCTGAACCGCTCACCATACTGTGTGCTCCCAGAGACCATCCTGGGCTTCTTGTTGTGCGTCCATCCAGCCAGTCCATGCTCTACACCCTATCAGAGCAACTGGGGATGTTAGGGTCTAATCTAATGTCTTGACTTTTCTAACCTGGAAAGTGACAATTGGGTGTGATTGAGGTGTCTTGGAGAAGCCTCCCATGCTGGTTCCTCTGCCATTCCACCCCTGGGCTAAATAAATGCTAAATGATGATATATAAACTCTTGGTGTTTGAGGAGAAAGGGAAGGGCCCAAGTTTGACTATTTACATGGCCTGTGAACTGAACAGACTCCAGTCTGGATTTTGTACTGCATCACCTCCTGCCTGCCCAGCCAATGGGAAGAGGCTTCATTCCCTGTTCCAGACACTGCAATGCATTTTCATTCAAGGGGCACTGAGAAGGCTTCTTCAAAAGTATTTTCTGCTTTTCTCATGATACCTGAAAGTATAGCTTCATTTCCTTGAGTCTACAAATCTTTTCTGCTTCTGCTGTACACCTTATAAACAAGTGACATCTTCTGTTATGACAGCATGTCATGGGGAGAGGGGGATAATAATTAAAGGAGACTCAGGATCGCCCTGACCAGTGTGGCTCAATTGGTTGGGCATGGTTCTGCAGAGGGAGAGGTCGCTGCTTCAATTCCAGATCAGGGCACAAACTGGGTTGTGGGTTCAGTCCCTGATCAGGTAATATACAAGAAGCAACTGACTGTTTCTCACATTGATATTTCTCTCCCTCTCTTCTTCCCTCCCTTCTCTACTTTCTAAAAATAAATAAATACAATTAAAAAACAAACAAACAAGGAGACTCAGGATAGATGGGGTGTGAGAAAGGGGGCTGAAAAGAAATAGAGATAAGGACAGAAACACAAATATACACCAATATCATCCCTTGGCAGGATAAAGGACTTTCAAACACCAGGAGATAAAAGACCTTTGCAGACACCAGTTTTGCCAGAGCTGCCTCTCTCAACAGGGTGGCCGTCTGGTAGCACTGTTCCTTTTGGCCTGAACTCTAGAGCATGGGTAGAGCCCAGTGGAAAATGGGGGTGGAGGGATGGGGAATGCATAATATGGGTGTGGCCATGGTTAAGTTTAAATAAAAAGTAATTCAGGTTGGGGGTGGGAGAGCCTTTATGATTTCTGTGAGGATTTCTTTGGAAACAATTCAATTTGAAGATACTTGCCCACATTGAGGTGAATGACCAAGATGCTCAGGAATCTAGTTGTCTCACAATCATGGAGAGCTAGGCATAAAGAGGTTTTCCCCATGTGGAAGGGCCCTAGGCTTGATCTAAGCATCTCAGGAGAAGGAACAGGCAAGGGCTGTGCCCTGGGCTCCAGCTGTATAAGCCTAGAGATGCTATTTTTAGGGAGCTATGGCAGGATGTTCTGAGCTTCCCTGATAGAGTCTTGGTCTGTGACAGAACCTAAATTTACTTCTGTCCCTTTTGGAGGCAGCAGCTGACCTCATCAACTAAGTCCTCATTTTCCCTGAATAAGATGACCCAGGACCTGCCTTGTAGGGAGGTGAGGGGATGGAGGGAAGGGGAAGAATGAGGGGGATGGGCAGAAAAAAGCCTAAAAAGAACCCCTCTGGGAAAAACTTAGCCTAGTCTAAATGTATCTTGTACTTTTCAGAACCTGACAGAAATAAAAGTATATTTAGCAGTACAAAGGAAAGCAATAAGGAAGATAACCAATGGGCTGGGGGAGAAGAGGGAGGGAGGGAAGAGGAAGACCTCATTGCTCATGGTAGGAAGACAGTGAATACCAATCGAAGTTGTAGTTATACATAACTTTTAAGATAAAAATACTGACCTAAATTTTATTATAAGAAACACATGAAAACAAAGCAAAGAAAATTCAGGTGACATGGTGAGATGATTCTTTCACATTAGAACCTTTGGAATTCAGCTAAAGAAGTTCCTAAAGGAAAATTCACACCCTTAACAACAAGAATTAAACATATTACTCAAATAACTAGTTGATTTTAAAGGAGAAAAATGATATAACTAATACATAAATAAAAGAGCTAATTCTTTGAAATGAAATTAACTAAAAAAGAGATTAAGTATCAGTTACTTTACTCAAGAAGAAGGATGAAATAAAAAATGACAAGGGGAACTTTCCCATTAAGATTAGGAACAAGACAAGGATGCCTGCTTTCACCACTCCTATTCAACATAGTATTGGAAGTCTTAGCCACAGCAATCAGACAAGAAAAAGAAATAAAAGGCATTCAAATTGGAAAAGAAGAAATAAAACTGTCATTATTTGCAGATGACATGATAGTATACATAGAAAATCCTATAGACTCCACCAAAAAACTACTTGACCTAATAAAGAAACCTGGCAAAACAGTGGGATACAAAGCCAATATTCAGAAAACAAAGGCATTTTTGTACACCAACAATGAAATATCAAAAACAGAAATCAGGAAAAAAATCCCACTTGCTATAGCAACAAGAAAAATAAAGTACCTAGGAATAAACCTAATCAAGGAAGGAAAAAGCCTGTACTCAGAAAACTACACAACACTGAAGAAAGAAATTAAGGAAGACACAAATGGAAGCATGTACCATGCTCATTGATTGAAAGAATGAACATCATCCAAATGGCCATACTACCCAAAGCAATTTATAGACTCAATGCAATCCCTATTAAAGTACCAATGATATATTTCACAGATGTAGAATAAATATTTCAGAAATTTATATGGAATCATAAATGAGCCTGAATAGCTGCAGCAATTTTGAGAAAGAAGAACAAACTAGGAGGGATCACAATACCTGATATCAAACTGTATTACAAGGCCACTGTAATCAAAACAGCCTGTTACTGGCATAAAAACAGACACATAAACCAATGGAACAGAACAGAGAGCCCAGAAATAAACTCAAGTTTCTATGGTCAATTAATATTTGACAAAGGGGGAAGAAGCATAAAATGGAGTAAAAATAGCCTCTTCAACAAATGGTGTTGGGAGATCTGGACATCCACATGCAAAAAAAATGAAACTCGATCACCAACTTACACTGTACACAAAAATAAAATCAAGGTGGATAAAAGACTTAAATATAAGTCATGACACCATAAAAGTCCTAGAGGAAAACATCGGCAGGAAAATCTCAGACATTCCATGCAGCAACATCTTCACCGATATGCTCCCTAAAGCAAGGGATATAAAGGAAAGAATAAACAAATGGTACCTCATAAAATTAAAAAGCTTCTGCATGGCTAAAGAAAACAGCATTAAAATGAAAAGGGAACCAACTATATGGGAAGACATATTTGCCAACGATACCTCGGGTAAGTGTTTGTCCAAAATATATAAAAAACTCACATAACTCCACTCAAGGAAGACAAAAAACCCAATTAAAAATGGGGAAAAGACACTTCTTCAAGGGGGACATACAGATGGCCCAGAGACATATGAAAAGGTGCTCAGCATCACTAGCCAACAGAGAGGTGCAAATTAAAACCACAATGAGATACCACTTTACACAGGTGAGAATGGCTGTCATAAACAAATCAACAACAACAGTTGTTAAAGAGTATGTGGAGAAAAGGGATCCCTACTGCACTGTTGGTGGGAATGCAGACTGGTGCAGCCACTGTGGAAAACAGTATGGAATTTCCTCAGAAAACTAAAAATGAAACTACCTTTTGACCCAGCAATTCCACTGCTGGGATTATACCCTAAGAGCCCTGAAACACCAATCCAAAAGAACCTATGCACTCCAATGTTCATAGTAGCACAATTTACAATAGCCAAGTGCTGGAAGCAACCTAAGTGCACATCAGTAAATGAGTGGGTCAAAAAACTATGGTACATTTACACAATGGAATTCTACACAACAGAGAGAAAGAAGGAGCTCCTACCCTTTGTGATGACATGGATGGAACAGGAGAGCATTATGCTAAGTGAAATAAGCCAGGCAGTGAGGGACAAATACCATATGATCTCACCTTTAATTGGAACATAATCATCAAAAGAAAAAAGCAAACAAAATATAACCAGGGACATTGAAATGAAGAACAATCTAACGATAGCCAGAGGGGATGGGGAAGAGGACAGTGGGAGAAAGGGTTTTCAGGAACTACTATAAAGCACACACGGATAAAACCAAGGGACAGGGTGGAGGCAAGAGAGGGAGGTGGGATTGGCTGGGGTGGGGGGGAGTGGTGGGGGGAAATGCAGACAACTGTAACTGAACAACAATAAAGTAATTAAATAGAAAAAAGCCAATCCAAAAAGCTTTTAAAAAATGATGAGTGTGATATAATCTCAGATATAAAGGCAATGAAAAAATCATAAGAGCATTTTGTGCTGGTGGTGAAGTGGGAATGACTATAAAGGGGCCTAAAATAATTTTTTTAACTTTTTTTACAAGTTGCCATTATTGATTATGCCATTACATTTGCTCTATTCCACCCTCCATTCCCCTCCACCCTGCATACCCCTCCCCCACCATTTCCCCCTTTAGTTCATGAACACGTGTCTCAAATTCTTTAGATTCTGTATTTCCCCTACTATTCTTACCCTCCCCCTATCTATTTTCTATCTACTGTCTATGCTACTTATTTTCTGTACCTTCTCCCCCCTTCCCCTCCTCCCACTCCCCTGTTGCTAACCCTCCATGAGATCTTCATTTCTATGGTTCTGCTCCTGATCTAGCTATCCTCTTAGTTTGCTTTTGTTTTAGGTATGGTTCTTAATAACTGTGAGTTTGCTGTCCTTTCACTGTTCATCTTTTTTATCTTCTTTTTCTTAGGTAAGTCCCTTTAACATTTCATATAATAAGGGCTTGGTGATGATGAACTCCTTGAATTTGGTCTTATCTGAGAAGCACTTTATCTGTCCTTCCATTCTAAATGAAAGTTTTGCTGGGTAGAGCAATCTTGGTTGTAGATCTTTGGTTTTCATGACTTGGAATACCTCTTTCCAGCCCCTTCTTGCCTGTAAGGTCTCTTTTGAGAAATCAGCTGACAGTCTGATGGGAACTCCTTTGTAGGTGACTGTCCCCTTAGCTCTTGCTGCCTCTAGGATTCTCTCCTTCATTTTAATCTTGGCTAATGTAATTATGATGTGCCTTGGTGTGTTCCTTCTTGAGTCCAACTTCTTTGGGACTCTCTGAGCTTCCTGGATTTCTTGGAAGTCTATTTCCTTTGCCAGATTGGGGAAATTCTCCTTTATTATTTGTTCAAATAAGTTTTCCACTGGTGGCTGTGCCTTTCCCCCTTCTGGTACCCCTAGAATTCGGATGTTGGAACGTTTAAAGATGTCCTGGAGGTTCCTAAGCTTCTCCTCATTTTTCTGAATTCTTATTTCTTCATTCCTTTCTGTTTGATCATTTTTTTCTTCCTTCTGGTCCACTCCCTTGATTTGAGTCCCAATTTTCTTTCCATTACTATTGGTATCCTTTGTATCACCATTCATTTCAATTAGTTTAGCTTCCATATGTTTCTCTAATTTGTGACTAAAATCAACCAGTTCTGTAAGGATCCTGATAACCAGTGTTTTGAACTGTGCATCTGAAAGACTGGCTATTTCTTCATCACTTAGGTCTATCGGTTCTGGGGCTCTGAGTTGTCCTAGAGCCATTTTTGGTCTATTCGTGCTGTTAAGTGAGCGGAGCGAAGCCTTAGTTGTTTACCAGGACGGGGAGACCCAGGTCGCTGGTTTGGGGCGTGGTCAGAGAGGGAGCAATGGCGGTCCTCACCGCTCGCCCAGCGCATCCAGTCACTCCTCACGCCTGGGGCTTGTTTATCCGATCGGAATTGTGCGAGCCTGCTGCCCGCACCGGCTTCCCTTCTCACTGGTTTCTCGGCACGTAAATGCGTGCGACCGACCGACCCACTGGGCCCCTTCCCTGTGCGCTCTGGCAGCCAGCTCGCTCGCGATCGCGCCCTTGGTTGCCTGCGCGCACCGCGCACCGCCCTGGGAATTTTTTCTTGCTAACCTGCTCCGCTGCTGGCCTCGCTCCTCGTACCGGTCCAGCTGAGTATCTAGTTGTCCTTTGGAGTCTGTATTGTCGATTTTCCGTGTGGCTTGGTTGTGACTGCTGTTAAAAATAGTTGTTCTTAGATTTGGTTGTGCACAGAGGCGAGGTGGTTTCTCCACCTACTTCTCCATCTTCCTAAAATAATTTTTTGAGTGATTGAAATGTTCTCTATCATGATTATGGTGGTGGTTACATGGAAGTATAAACTTATGAAAATTCTTAGTAAAAATAGTTGCATTTTACTGTATGTAAGCCATATTTTGATAAAGTTGATATTAAAGACATTTGAAAAATCACTGGTAAATCATTAATATAATCTTAGGAAAAAGATCTTTAAAGTATTATAAAAAACTCAGAAGCCCTAACATAGTTCATGTATATATTAAAATTGATACATTAAAATAAACTAAGAACAGACTGATACCTTTTTCTCTGTGACAAAAATCACCATGAACAAAAGACAAAACACAAAATGAGGAAAATTCTGCAACTCATACAAAGTCAGGGAGCTGATTTCCCTAACCCTACAAATCAACTGAAAAACAAACAATAGAATAGGATAATAAAATATATACATATAGCTCACACAAAAGGAAAAATAAACAGCAAAGATGTTTAACTTTATATGAGGGAAGTACAAACTAGAAGTACATTAAGAGTGATTTAAACAAAAATGATGGTTAAAGAACTGTAAAATATTCTCTCATCCATAAAAGCAACAAGAAAACTGGTAAAAATTGTCAGACTCTACCTTTTCCGAAGTCTGGAAATTAAACAATGGCTTGCATCAATTCAATGCATGTCTACTCAAGAAAAATGTGTTTTCCCCCTCTTATATGACTTTAAAACACAACTTCATAAAGCACAACTGATGCAAACACCATTTATTAAGATGTAACTTTTATGGCAATAACAATATAAAAATGGAGGGAGGGAGTGGGCTATATAAAAGTTTTTTACATTACTGAAATTAAGTTGGTATTAATCTGAACTAGATTGTTTTAAGTTCGAATGCTAATTGTAATCTCCACAGCAACCACTAAGAAAATAACTCAAAATTATAAATTTAAAAAAGCAATAAAGGAATTAAAAATAAAATATAACAAAAATTACCTATTTAATGCAGGGTCTGACACAAATAATGCCCCATTTTTATTACAAAATCTTTTACTACAAAATCATAAGCATGTAATTCTGTAACATAACAATATCACAGTTAAACACACCATATGACGTTTTAGGTGAAATGTTCAAATTAAAAGTATAAATTATTACACTCAAATTATTACCTACCAACCACACTCAGGCAGGCAGGACACTGTATAATAAAAGACAGCAGTGGAATAGAGGGAAAAACATTAGATAAGTAGAACACAAGATGACAGACATTAACTCTATGTTATCAGTAATTACATTGAATATAAGTAGATTAAAAGGCAGAGATTGGCAGAACAGATTAAAAACACACAATCCAACTATATGCTGCCTATAGGAGACAAACTGCAGATTCAAAACACAAGTATGTTGAAAGTAAAAGATGGCAAAATATGTATCATGCAAACTAGCTAAAGAGAGTTGGAGTGGCTACATTATTATCAGACAAAATAGATTTTAAGACAAAAACTGGTACCTGTGACAAAAAAGAAGACAGTTAATAATGATTAAAGAGTCAATCCATCAAGAAGTTATAACAATCATAAATACATGTGTACCTAACAATACAGTTTCAAAATACATGAAGCAAAAACTGACAGAACAGAGGGGAAAATACACAGTAATAGTTGTAGATTTCAATATCCTATTTTCAAGATTAGATAGAACAAGTAGACAGAATATCAATAAGGAACTAGTACACATTATAACATTATAACAACATTATAAATCAACTGGACCTGACAGACATCTGTAGAACACTCTACTCAACAACAGCATGTATGTGCAACATTTTCCAGGATAACCAAATCTCAATAAATTTAAAAACAACTGAAATCATACAAAGTATGTTTTCTGACCATAATGGAATGAAATGATAAATAACAGAAGTAAATTTTGAAAACTCACAAATATGTGGAAATTAAACAACACACTACTAAATAACAAGTGGTTCAAAGAAGAAATACAAGAGAAATTAGAAATACTTTGAGATGAATATAAAAATGTGATATATCAACATATAGAGGATGCAGCAAAGTCAGAACCTAGAGGGAAATTCATAGCTATAAGCACCTCTATTAAGAAAGAAGAAAAATCTCAAATTATAACCTAAACGTCCACTTGAAGAAACTAGAAACAAGAAAAAAACTAAACCCAAAACAAGCAGAAAGAGGAAAATAATAAAGATTAGAGCAGAAATTAATGAACTAGAGACTAGAAAATGAATGAAATAGAAAGCAATAGAAAAAAAAATAAACAAAACCAAGATTTGGTTGTTTGAAAAGATCAACAAAATTGACAAACCTTAGCTAGACTGGCCAAGAAAAAAAGAAAAGACTCAAATCACTACATTAGGAATGAAACTGGAGAAAGAACTACTGATTTTAAGAGATAAAAAGGATTATAAGAAATACTATGAAGGATTAGATATCAACAAATTAGATAGCCTAGATAAAACTGACAAATTCCTAGAAAGACATGAACTACTGAAATTGACTCAAGAAATAGAAAATTTGAATAGAACTGTAACAAGTGTGTTAGGAGGTTTATTAGTAATCATAAAAGTTCCTACAAAGAGAAGCCCAGGCCCTCATGGCCTTCCTCGTGAATTTTATCAAATACTACAAAAAAACATTAAAACCAATCCTTTACAAACTCTTCCAAAAAATGGAAAAGGAAGAAATACTTCACAACTCACTCTGAGAAGCCCATTTTACCTTGATGCACAAACCAAAAGAGATCATTAGAAAACTATAGACCAACCCAAAATCCTCAAAAAATGCTAGCAAATAAAACCCAGAAACAGAAAGGATTCACACTATGACAAAGTAGGATTTACCCCAGGAGTGCAAGTTTGCTTCCACATATGAAAATCAGTATGATACATCCCCTATTAATTTAAAAAAATAACCAGAACTACATGATTGTTTCAATAGATGACAGCAGATGCATGGTCAGAATACAACACCCTGTCATGATAGAAACATTTAACAAACTAGGAATAGCATGGAATTTCCTCAACCTGATGAAGAGGATCTACAAGAAACTCAGAGCTAACATCATACCTGAAAATGAAAAACTGAAAGCTTTCCCCCTACGGTTGAGAAGAAGACAAAAATGCCCACTGTTGTCAGTTTTATTGAACATTGTACTAGAGGTTCTAGCAAGTGCTATCAAGCAAAGAAAATAAATAAAAGGCATCCAGATTGGAAAGGAAGACACAAAATCATCTCTGTTTACAGATGACATGATCTTATATATAGAAAATCCTAAGGAGTCCACAAAATACTTAGAGCTAATAAATGAGTTAAGAAAAGTTTCAGGGTACAAAATCAATATGTAAAAATTATTTTTTATTTCTATACATTAGCAATGTAGAATTTTAAGGGCCTGACCAAATTAAGAAAAAAATAATTTATAATAGTACCAGGAAGAATAAAATACCCAGGCATAGATTTAACAAAAGAAGTACAAGATTTGTACTTTGAAAACTAAAAACATCATTGAAAAAATTAAAGAAAACCTCAATAAAATATATTTTTTTAAAATGTTAAAAAAACCTAAATATATATGGAAAAGATAAGCCATCTTCATGGGTCAGAGACTTAATATTGTTAAGATAGCAATTTTCCCCAAATTGATTTATAGAATCAGTACAATCTCTATCAAAATTAGGGCTATCCTTTTTGTAGAAATTGACAAGTTGATCCTAGAATTCATTTGGAAATGCAAGGGGCCCTGAATAGGAAAAAAGTCTTGAAAAATAATAATAAAGTTGAGGGGTCACACTTCCTGATTTTAACACTTACTGCAAAGCTACAATAATCAAGACTTGTGTACTGGTATAATAAGGATCTATATGTAGGACAATGGAAGAAAATTGAGAGTTCAGGGAAAAAAAACTAAACCCATACATCTAGTAAAACTATACCTCAACAAGAGTATTGAGTCATTTACATGAGGAAAAAAATAGTCTGTTTTACAAGTGGTGCCGAGACAAGTGGATATCTATATGCCAAGGAATGAATTTGGAAACTTCCCTCACACTCATGCAAAAATTAACTCAAAATGAGTCAAAAAGCTAAATGTAAGAGATAACACTTCGATAACACTAAGTTTTGTAACTTGGAAGAAAAAAGAGGAGTAAATCTTTGTGACCTCATTTTAGGCAATGGCTTCCTAGGTATATATACACAAGAGAACTGAAAACATGTTCATAAAAAGACATGTACACAAATGTTTATAGCAGTGTTATTCAAAACTGCCAAAAAGTAGAAACAACCCAAATGTCCATGAGGTGATGAATGGATAAATAAAATGTGGCATATCCACGTAATGGATATGCTACAACATGGATGATCCTTGAAAAGATTATGCTAAGTCAAAGGATCTAGACGCAAAAGGCCACATATTATGGTTCAATTTATATGAAATATCCAGAACAGGCAAATCCATAAAGATGGAAAGTAGACTAGTGGTCACTAAGGATTCTGGGAAGGGGGAGTGAGGAGTAAATGCTAATGGGCACAGAGTTCCTTTCTTGGGGTGATAAGAATGTCTGGAGTTAGTGGTGATGGTTGCACAACTTTGTGATATACAAAAAGCCACTGAATTGCTGCTCACCATAGAAGGGTGAATTTTATCTTAATAAAATTCTTTTAAAATTGCCCTAAGGGAAATAAATGCAAAAAGGGAGCAACATGGTATGTCTGATTAGTACCATTGTGGGAAAGAAAGGTACAGCGAATGCTCATATTACAGCTTGTGGGTGCACAGAATAATTTTTCAGGGACACACAAGGAAGTGGTAACATGGTTCGGCTGTGGGGAGGGAAACTGGTGGCTGGAAGACAAAAATGGGAAAGACTTTCATTTTTATACACTTTTGCTCTTTGAATTTTGTAGCACATAAATATATTATCTATTTTTAAATATAAAAATTTAATTGATAATAACAGCTAACATTTACTGGGTGCTTACTATGTGCCAGGGACTGCTCTAGCACTTTATATTTATTTATTCTTCACAATGACAATCTTTTGTTCCATCTGTAATCCTCATTTACAGTAAAGGAAAGTGAAGTATAAAGAAGATATATTATATGATGAAAGAAACACAGCTAATACATGGTGGAGTTAGACTTTGAGCCCAGGCTGTTTGGCCCAGAGTCCTTGCTCCTGACCACTACTCTATATGGCCCCTCAGAAATTTGAAGGAGTAGAGGAGGAGAAAGGAGGGGTTAAGAAATGGAGGAATGGAAGGGAGACAAGAGGAGAGTGGAGGGAGAGGAAAAAGGGTAACAAGAGGTGGAATAAAAGGGGTTTGGGGAGAGGGGGGAGGAGGGAATGTGCAAACCAAACAGGATGATTTAAATGGCAAGTACAGGCCTCTCTTTCCCAAATATCTCCCTGCAGGCCCTTAAAATTCTGATCTTGGTTATTTGAACAAAATATTGAAGACGGGTGCAGGATAGCCTCTTATAGGCTAGGTCCCAAGAAAGCCTGTATAGCCTAGTGGTTAAGAGCATAAGCTCTAGAATTAAATTGGAGTTGGAATCCCAGCTCCATTTTGTAGCTGTGTTTCTTGGAATAAAACCTTTCTAAGCTTCAGCTTCTTCATCTGTAATACAAACATAATAAAAATACTTGCTTCACAGAATTGACATAAGGATTTAAAGAATGCATTTCAAGCATGGAGTGAAGGTTAAATGATATAGCTATCATAACATTAGTTAACTGACTTTATGAATACTAGATGATTGAGTCATAAAGTGTAAAAATCAGTGGGAAGGCCGTACTCTGTGGAAGAAAGACCATCAAACAGATAAGGACCAAAGACAGCAGCTCCAAAAGGGGGAGAATAAAAAAGAGCTGGGCACGGGCCTGCGAACCAGACAATCGCGGTTCGATTCCCAGTCAGGGTACATGCCAGGGTTGCAGGCAGGTTCCCTGCAGGCCAGTTCCCAGCAGGGGACGCACGAAAGGCAACCATACATTGATGTTTCTCTCCCTCTCTCCTTCCCTTCCCCTCTAAAGATAAATAAATAAAATCTTAAAAAAAAACATTAAAAAAAAAAAAGAGCTGGAGTCACACACTCTGGTAATTTCAGTTTTACATGGAAATGTGAAAATCTCATAGTGCAAAGGAGAAACCAATCCCCACTATATACCTCTCAAAAGATTCCTTGACTTTTTAAACAAATTAAATTTTTTTTTTTTTTACTGTGGCCCTGGCTGGCTCGCTCATTTGGTTAGAGCATTGTCCCAATATGCCAAGGCTGTGATTCGATCACTGGTTAGGGCACATGCAAGAATCAACCAATGAATGCATAAATAAGTGGAACAACAAACTGATGTTTCTCTCTATGTGTCCCTTTCTCCCTTCCTCTCTCTTTCAAATCTATAAATAGAAAGAAAAATTTTTTAAAAATTTATTGTTTATTCTATTACAGTTGTCCCATTTTTTTCCCTTTTGTCTCCCTCCATCCAGCCCACCTGTCTCCATAGTCAATACCTTCTCCACTGTCCCTGTCCATGGGTTATTCACACATGTTCTTTGACTAAGCAGTCCATTTCCACACTTGTGCTAAAAGAGAGCAATGTCAAAGTACTTGCACTGTCAGCCTGCTTTTACCTGATGACAACCTCTTTATGGGGGTCTTGTTTCCTGTTTGCTAATGGATCCCACCTCATATAAAATGAAATCAGTATACCTCAAACTCTCCCAGATCTCTGGTCAACCCTTGGTTTTAATTTTTCTACAGCTGTGCAAATGATAGCACAGAATTAAGAAAGATCTAAGTTTCATGCTTCATAAACATAGGCTTTTATTTTGACAAAGATATAGACAGTTATGACTGTAAAAGGCTAGTATATTAAATATGTAAACTACACAGTATCTTAAGAAGGAGAACTTTGGGTACTTCTTTGTGTTATATACAATAAGAGAATCATGATCCCGTCAGATGATTTTTTTTGTTTTAACATTTACATTCTTGAATTTCTTCTTTATCCCTATTCTCCTTGACATCAGCCACTCTGTCAAATCCTGAAAACAGGAACATAGAAGATATCACAATCACAAATATTCTCAGCAATTACAGTTAACTTGAGACCCTGAAAAGGGAGATTTGCTGGGCCCCAAGGCAAGAAACTATACCCTTTCCTCTCTTTTTCTTGTCTACATCTTAATTTACTTGTGTAGATATTACATTTTTATTTTAAGGCTCTTTCTCCCTTAATGACTATCCAGCTACTTAGAGTGAATGACCTAGTTGTTTAAACTTGGACCAAGTGGGGACTTTCTACACTTAAGGATTCTACATATTGCAGTGAGGGTCTGGCAGAGGCTCTTGCATTATTTAGCAATCTGTCTCGGCTGGGTCCAGCACTAGTGAGGGGGGAATAATTATCTCAGGAGAAAGGACTAACTCCTTATATCCATGTGTCCCTTCTTACTTTGGAGGTGAAGCCTTTGGCTGCTTGTGAGTAAGAATCTGACTGTTCTTTATGTCTCTCAGACAAGAGTTCCAGGAAGGAATGCTTACTCCGTATTTCCTTCAAAGGACTTATTTTCCTCCAGGAATTCTCCATCTATCCAGATCCTGGTCAAACAGGTGTCAAAAGGCCTGATGATGTTAGTCAAAGACATGAATTCTCTCTGTCCATATCTCATTACAGATGCTTTAAGCTCAGAAACCCACTGGTGATAGACAGGACAGGTCACACATCGAGATAAAAACTCCTTAAAGTACTGAAAGGAAAGGAAGGTCCATTAGTTCATGGATTAGTGTACTTCCTTCCACTTGACTCTATCAGAACTTATAACAGTTCCCACCCAGCACACTCACTCAGGGTTAGGGGAACAAGGAGGAGTTATTAGTGGCAAGTAGGATGAGAAGTTGTTTTGAAATATAGAGGAACTAGAATGTCTTAGACCCAGAAGGCAAGACTGTAGAGAGATGTATCAAATTATAGACTTGTCAGAGTGGGTTCAAATGTTAACATTTTAATGGTACTGGGTGGTAGCTGTGCAAAGGCTTCTGCTGCCCTTGGATACAGTCCTGACTTATATGCAAGGATATCTGGGAGGGCATGTGAGTTCAGTGGAAAGAATTCCTAGATGGGAAAAAGGGGGTTCAAGGGGTAAAAAGAGGCAGAGGCAACAAAGAGAAGAGTAAGGGACAGGTGCAGGTGGCAGAAAGAGTACTTACTGCAGGGTCAAACTGCAACTTAAGTGTTAGCTGAAGGACAGTAGAGAAACAGGTACCTTTATGACTTGACCCTGAGTCTCCGGGCGGATGTGCATGAAGACACCCTCTGGCATTTTCTGCAACATTAGCACGTGACACTCCAAGAAGCGGACAAAGCCATGTGAACCAAAGAGGGAGGCATTGGTTCTTTTTACCAACTGGCGAGCCTTGGAGAAGTGGTGCTCGAACAGAGTCCACTGTGAATCCTGGGCAAACCTGGAAGAAAAAAAAATCACAGCTCTCAGCTCTGTCCCCTGCTCACCAACCATCTTCCATAGACACATTATTTCTTTAAGGCTCTAAAATTTCCTTGATAGTGAGAACTGTGATGCCGGAAAGTAGCCAAGGCTACTAACTTGCATGCAAGGAGACCAATGATATTCAGCCTTGCCATGGGTTATCTAGCACTGAAATGCAACCCTAAACTTAATCTTCAACCTGTAGGTCTAACACCATTAATGAAAAAGCAGAAAAGAATCCTTCTAATAAGATGGGAGTGGGAAGTAAATGGTATTTAGAAGTGGGTTAGAGATGTGAAATAATGCCTTCATGATGTCCTTAAATTCTACCCTTTCTCATAGACCCCACATTACCACATGGCCAGAGAGGAGTGGATCCCCAGCATGACATTGCTCTGAGAAGTTAGAATGCAGCTATGCTCATAGTATTGAATGAAACGCAGACACTTTTCAAAGGGCCGATACAGCAGTCCTGTGGACAGAGAAGGTAACCAGGCTACTAGAAGGTGTGCACGTAGGAACTGGTTTCGAAGGTGTATGGTACAAGGGAGGAGACGACATCTGAAAGGCAGGCCCCCCCTGAATCACAATGTGGTTCCTAGACTTTATAGAGCCAGGGACTGGGAGCAGAGGCCATGCCAGAGGGACAGGCTCATGACTGCTTCTGTTCCAACCTAGGGCCCCATCTAAGGTCTGAATCCTGCAGGAGTACAAAAGGGCCCTGCATAATATTTACCTTTTCCATACAGCAGCAGATCTAAGCAAGCAGAATAGAAGCAAGCCAGGCCAAGGATATCATGACCCTGGGAAATGAGTGCCCACTGACTGTCCAGCACACGGACACATAGATCAAATCTGCCAAGAGACAGAGCCACTGGGTTCAGCTAGGAAGAGGGGACCATGGTGAAGGACAGGAGGGGATCTTACAACTTCAAAGCAGCCTAACATCTGGTACACCTTTTCTCCACAGCTCTATTTATAGAGAGAGCATCTGTGCTTGGGATCAGAGCTGTCTCTAAGCAAAGGAAGTGGGAAAATACCTCTAAGAGAGTTTCCAGGGTCTAGGACTACTGCAATTCTCTACCTCCCTAAATAAAAATGCAAAAATGTAAAAAAAAAAAAAGTAGCAGCCCAGAATCCACTCCTGACCCCCACACACTTAAGGTAATGCTTCCTGAAGTGACTAGAGAAGAGACAGCCCTGGCTGTGGAAATGAACACCATCTCCCTCTCCTCTATAAACTTCTCTGGGAGATCATACCCTCCCTTCTTAGGAACAAATAAAAATGACAAAAAATGATCTCAATACTTCTTTTTCAGAAATGCAGATCTGAAGAGAACTGAGAGAACCAGATTCTCCAGAGCTGGTTTCTTGAGATGTCTGCATATCTCATGAGCTTGAAAACCTAAGGAGGTAAAAGAGCATTGTGTGAGGTCTAGTTGTGAACTTGGCCTCTAAAGCCTTAAGCCCACCAACCCAACCTCTATTACCCAGCTTGATGGAGAAGTCAAGATGGCCGAGGCAGAGCTTGGTGAAGGCCAAGGCCTGCATGAGCTGGGCTGTGGCCAACAATCCCTCCCTGGAGAACCAACATAGGCTGCTTTTCTGAATGGCCATTCGCTCACAGTGCAGCCACTTCTGCCTGTCACCCACGTTCTGGGAGAACTGGGAGAGGGCCACATAGGTGGAGACAACCTGCAGGGCAACAAACACAGGGCAAAATATTCTGACTGTACATTCACACTACATTTCTGTCTTGTCCCTCTTCTGCACGAGTGCCCACGTTGGTGCCATGCTGCTCATTCTATCTGGACTCCACTGTCCCTACCACTTACCTCCACTCCGGCTATGAAAACATACTCACACTTCTAATTTGATTATTCTCACTGCCTGTTCTTTATACAAACCACTTTCTCAACCTGCCCCTCTTCTTTTTCTCTAATCCAAGACTTTTTCTTTCAAAACAGTGGCCAAACCTTACGTGTTTTCTCTAATTAAGGTCTCTGACTTTAATTCCTCCCAGCTCTTCAGAATTGCTACTAGATCTCTGTCATAAATATGTGCACTTTTGACATAACTGATGCCTCACTTCTCAGAATCATCTTTACTAGGTTTCCAGGACACCATGATCTCTTGGTTTTTCTCCTGCTTCTCTGACAACTTCTCATGTTCTTGTGCTGGTTTTTCCTTATGACCCTGAACCCTTAAGGCTGGATCTGTTCACTCAGTCCTTGGACCTTTTCTCATTCTCTTAGTGATCTTACTAAGTTTCATGGCTTTAAATGCCATTTACACACTAATGATTCCATATTTCTATCTCCAGGCCAGACCTCTCTCATGAACCTCCAGATCTCTCTCATGAACCCCACACTTGTATATTCAACTGCCCACTCAACATCTCCACCTGGATGTCTAATGGGAACCTTGAATTAAATCTGTCCTTGTGGCCAATCTTCCCCCAAATCTGTTTCTTCTACAGACTTCCCCATCCCATTTAAGAGCATTTCTAGCCATTTAGTAGTCCACATTGCAAATCTTGGATTATCCTTTACTCTTTTCTTTCTTTCACATCCTGGAATTAATCCATGAGTGAAACCTCCTGGCTCTCCTGACAGAAAACCACTTCTCCTCTCTTCCTCTGCCACCACAATCCAAGCCAACCACTGCTTGCCTGCATTATTGTAATAACCTCCTAACTGGCCTCCCTGCTTTCTCTCTTGCCCACTTCAGTTTATTCTAAATACAATTACCAGAATAATCTTTTTAATAAAATATTTTATTTGTTTATCTTTAGAGAGAGGGGAAGGGAAGGAGAAAGAGAGGGGGAGAAACATCAAAGTATGGTTGCCTCTCACATGTCCCCTACTGGGGACCTGGCCTGCAGCCCAGGCTTGTGCTCTGGCTGGGAATCGAAACTTCGACCCTTTAGTTCACAGCTGGCACTCAATCCACTGAGCCACACCAGCTAGGGCAAGAATAATCTTATTAAAATGTAAGTAGACACTGTCATTCTCTTCTAAGAAGCCACCAAAGGCTTCCAATCTCTAGAGAAGAGGCTGAAACCCCTATAGTGGTCTACAAGGACTGTATAATCTGCCATCCCCCCCAACCCCAGTCCCTCTGATTTATATCCTTCCTCTCTCTCCTCCCCTTCTTCCCATCTAGTCATACTGGCTTCCTCCCTGTTCCTCAAACACAGAGGGCATGCCTTATGTATTCACTGTGCACTCTGCCTGTACACTCTTCAACCAGATAGCCATGTGGCTTACTTTCTCACCTTCTTCAGATATTCACTCAAATGTCACCTGCTCAGTGAGGCTTTCTCTGACCACCTTGGAACCCATCAGCTCCTAGAACCTCATGTCCCACTGTCTCCATTTAATTTTTCTCCATGGCATTTATTATCACCTAACATACTAAGTATTTCACTTATTTATTTTCTATTTCCCTGAAACTGAGATCAGTGCCTGGCATATAATAGGTATTCATCAGTTATTATTTGTTGAACAAATGGATGAGACAGAGAGACAGAGAGAGACAAACAGACAGACTAAAATTAGGAAGACACGTTTCTCTTCCTTCTTCTTTTCTAAGTCACCAATTTGAATCCTTTTTTAGATCATGAACAACTCTGAGAATCTATGAAAGCTATGACTCCTTCCCAACCTCCCACCACTCCCCCAATGCTCTTATGAACACGCACATAAAGTTCTACATTTAATTCAGGGAGTTCACAAGTAGCCTCATGCCTGGAAAACCCATCTATAAACTGTAAGTTGAGAAACCCCTGCTCAAACCCATGGTGTCTTGTTAAATCTGGGTTATTGTGGAAGCATGCAAACCAGTAAGTTGGCAGTGTCCCTCTCCCTAGCATTTTAAGTTTCTGAGTGAGGTCTGGAGGTAAAGCAAGAACTTTTTTTTTTTTAACCTGGGCTTCATTTGCAAACTCCTCAGCTGAATTCTTCTGCATCAGAGTGGCCAGGCAGGCAAACCTGCGGCTGCTGGCTGTGGCCTCCAGGTTATAGAGCTGCCAGAGCAGGGAGAGGCAGTGCACCTGCTGCTGCAGGACTGCCGACCTCTTCTTACTGTTGTGAACACAGGGTGGTTAGCATACCTTATTCTTTAACAATGCCCAACTATCCCTCCCCACAAGAAATCCAAGTCAAACTCAGAAATATTTTTGGGATACCACTAATTTAAATCCCACTGACTTTTTTAACTCATCCCTCTTGACTAGGAAAAGTTCAGAGAGGTTTTTTATAAAAGTCCATTCTTTGAATTGTTCTTTTGGTTACATATATTTCCTATAAATTATTAGAGCTCAATAACTAGGAAGCAATTTAATATTTTTATATCAGAGAAATAATATTAAATTGCCACCTAGTTATATATCTATGTATGTACACACACCCCTATCTTTATTTGAAAGAGACAGGGAAACACCACATTTCAAAAACAAAAGTCCTCATTCTGTTACATGTAATTGGTTGGGGAAGTGAGGCGAACTAGAACTGTCTGCGATATGCTTGAAAAGAGCAGTCTCGGGTCAATGTGGCAAAACTGTAGGCTGGGGCCTACTTTAGTCCTCTGCGGCCCTAAAGGGGACCAGGGCAACTTGGTCAGTCTTCTCACTTCTCACTAGGATTGTTTGGATGTTGGTTCAGGGAGCAGGAATGCCAATATTTTTCCAGGAATGTTTGGAAAAGAACACCAAACCAGGTCCAAGGGAAATTCCTTTTTAGCAGTCGAAGGGCTTGCCTAGCCAGTTTTTTGGCCAAGGTGATCTGTCCCATGTTTAAACAGACCTGGACATAAGAAAATAAAAAAGATTAATGTAAATGTGGGTAGAATACTATGGATATAACACACTGACTCTTTCATTTTGGGATGTGTACTTGGGGCCACTGAGGTGCCTGAGTGAACACAGCTGGAGCAGAGCCTGTCCACATTAACAAGCATGGGTAGGGCCATGATCAAGTGAAGGAGTGAAAAAATAGGATTAAGGAGAAAGCACCCTCATTTCTCATCTCCCACACACTTGTCAGTGAGCAGTAGACAAAGACTGTGATTTAGAAACTGCCTCCACACTGAGGTAGGATTGGGCAGGGATTCAGATGCTTCAAATGCATCTGGGAATATCGCCACATCCCACACCTCTTTTCCTAAACAGGCTGCACCACCATAGTCATTGTGGGATAGGAACTGGAGACCTCCCTAAAATTATCATATACCTTCATGTTCTAAGGCTAAACCCTTCAAAAAAGTGATCAAGTCTATGGTGATTCTAGAATAATTGTGGGAAGACTGAACAATAACTTCTTATAAAGGAAAGAAATAATTATTTCACTTTGCTCCAAAGACAACTTGGTTAAAACACAAATAATACAATACCATGGACAACTCTAACATTTTCTTTGGCATTCAAAGGCATTATACACATTAGCTTTATTCTCCTAACCAGATTATCTTAAGGTTCACATGAAAATTTGTTTTTATATTTTCAATTAAAAAAAATTTAAAGCTCAGCCCTCTAACAAAACATCTCCATCTCCTATGAGGCCATTATTTATAAGCTGTTAAATAATTATCCCAACACATTACATTCTGTTCAGTTTCATAGTAATAAGGCTTTGAGAAGTTGCTGAGCTGTCCTAAGTTGCTCGTACGCAATAAATAAGTTTGCTCCTATGTGTCCTTTGAAAATGGAGTATCTTACAGTGTGCTTTCCCCAGAGTTTCTTTTTGTTACACAAATCTCATTTCTGGGTGAAATTTGTTATACTATAGAATTATATGATTTTTTTAAAAAAAGGCAAGCTAAAAAAGGAAGGGGGAGCCTATATATATTTATGTATGCTGAGCCCCTCTGATGGAAGACATAAAGACACGTAGCACTGGGGAAGGGGCACGGACTTAGTGACAGGGTTGGGGAGACTTTCAACTGTACGATTTTTTTTCTTCTAGCTTTACTTAGTATTTTTGACACATGATATAGTAATGTCAGTTTAATGTGGGCAATGTGACTTTTAAACTGAGATATAACTGGCATATAACACTTTTAGTTTTAGTTGTACAACACAATGATTTGTTATATTTACATATTGCAAACCATGATACTCACCATAATAAGTTTAGTTAACATCGATCACCTTACATTGTTACAATTTTTTTCTTGTGATGAGAACTTTGAAGATCTACTCTCTTCACAACTTTCAAATATACACTACAGTTTTATTAACTATATTCACTACACTATACATTATATCCCCATGACTTACTTAGCTTATAACTTGACGTTTATACCTTTTGACCACCCTTACTCATTGTTTCCCACTTGGCCCCAACACATACATACTATATATATATTAGTTTATGTATACTGCAATAAGCAAAGGGCATTACTAGGTAATTCACAGAAAAATAAAGGACCAATAAACATGTAAAAATAATACATCATACTAATAAAAAACAGATACTAAAATATAATATAACTTTCATCTATGTATTAGCAAGTTTTAAAAAGGCTAATATCTGATGTTGGTAAGGATATAAAGAAATGGAAAACACCTGAACTGATATATTTTTGGTGGACAATTTGGCAGTATATTTACTAAATGTAAAATCATTCATATCTCCTGCCTTATTATTTCCACATCTGAAAATATCTCTTACAGAAACGCTCTCACAAAAGGAAAAAGAGATATTTACAAGGATATTCACCATAGCAATGTTTATAATAATAAAAAAATCAGAGACAACCTAAATGCACAGGAAGCAGGGAACGGCTGATATATGCATACAATGTAGTACTCGGCAGCTGTAACTATAATTAGATGTACATCAATGTGCACATACATTCAATCTGTACTATTAAAAATAAAAGTCAGCTACAGAAGACAGTAAGCAATAGGATCCTATTTAAAAAATAGAAAAACAGGACTTCCTGTCAAGATGGTGGCAGAGGCAGATATGGCTTGTTTTTTTGTACAACCACATCAAAATTACAACTAAAATAGAAAACAACCATCACTTAGAACCATCAGAAATTGAGTTGAATGGAAGTCTGACAACTATGGAATTAAAGAAACCATATCCATCCACACTGGTAGAAGGAGTACAGACACAGAACGGTCTGGTCCCACGCCTGTGTGTGGTGGATAAAAATCTCGGAGGGCTATCTTGGAAGGAATCCCAGCCCCACACCAGGACCCCCAGCCCAGGGTTTCTAGTGCTAGGATGATAAATCCCCACAACTTCTGGCTACAAAACGCAGCAAGGACGGAGTCAGTGGAAGAAACTTCTGGGGCCCCAAGCAGTTCCTCTTAAAGAACCCACACATAGACTCAACTATGCAGACTCATTCCCTCTGAGCTCCAGCACTGGGATAGCAGCTTGAAAAGCATCAGTAATATACAGGGAGGAACTAAAGTGTCTAGCATCAAAGTAAGCAGAGACCATTGTCCCTTTACTAAACCTTTCCCCAACACAGCTGGCAAGCTGGTGCCATATCTGAGACTCCATTAAACCTGGCTAACACTCTTTGACCTGCCTTGGAGATCCTCAGAGACTCTACCCCATCCAACTTATAAGCCCACCCAAGCTGCTATTTCATATGAATGGCTGGTCTTGGCTCATGCTTCACAACTTCCTAAATCCTATCAAATAAGCAACAGCTGGCCTCAGTGAGCCCCAGGCCAGGTACTAGCAGTAGCCAGCCTAGATTCATAGGTTGACTTCCCCTAGGAATCTCCAAGCCCAGGACAAACAGTAGCCATCTCAGATTGCTTTATAGCTCAAGCAGGGTGCCTCAGGAAAAACACAGGTCAGGGCTGACCTTGGCCTGCACCCCCAGGGAAACCACAGGGCCAGCACACCCAGTGGACAGCTACCAATTACACTGAAGCAGCACCATCCTGCTCCTGCACAGCTGATCCTCCATGGAGGGCAGAGGTTGGTGGTCAGTGGTCACAGCCAATCCTTGCAGCTGACTGACCTGGGTAAATCTCTCCCTTGACATGCCAACAGCAACCAAGACTCAACTACAAGAGGGTGTACTCAGCCCACACGAAGGGCACACTTTGAGTACCCAGTTTGGGTGATAGGAGAGGGTGTGCCACTGGACCCTACAGAACATCTACTACATTAGGCCACACTATCAAGATATGGAGTCAAATCAGTTCTACCTAATACATAGAAACAAATACAGGGAGGCTACAAAAATAAGGAGACAGAGAAACATGGTCCATATGAAAGAACAGATCAAAACTCCAGAAAAAGAACTCAACAAAATGGAGAAAAACAATCTATCAGATGCAGAGTTCAAAACACTGGTTATAAGGATGCTCAAAGAGCTCAGTGAGGACTTCAGCAGCATAAAAAAGATACAATCAGAAACAACAGATACACTAAATGAAATAAAAAACAATTTACAGGGAAACAGCAGTAGAGTGGATGAAGCTGAGAATCCAATCAATGATTTGGATGTGAGGGAACAAAAACCAACCAATTAGAACAACAAGAAGAAAAAAGAATACAAAAACATGCGATAGTATAAGCAGCCTGTGGGACAACTTCAAGAGGTACAACATTTGCATCATAGGGGTGCCAGAAGGAGAAGAGAAAGGGCAAGAGATTGGAAATCTGTTTGAAAAAATAATGAAAGAAACCTTCCCTAATTTGGTGAAAGAAATAGACATGCAAGTCCAGGAAGCAGAGAGAGTCCCAAACAAGATGGATGCAAAGAGGCCCATGCCAAGACACATCATAATTAAATAGCCAAAGGTTAAAGATAAAGAGGAAATCTTAAAAGCAGCAAGAGAAAAGAAGTTACCTATAGGGGAGTTCCTATAGGACTGTCATATGATTTCACAAAACAAACTTTGCAGGAAGTAGAAGGGACTGGCAAGAAATATTCTCAGTCATGAAATGCAGGGACCTGCAGCCAACATTGCTCTACCTAGCAAGGCTATCCTTTGGAATTGAAGGACAGATAAAGAGCTTCCCAGTCAGGAAACAGCTAAAGGAGTTTATCATTGTCAAACCATTATTATAAGAAATGTTAAAGGGACTTATTTAAGAAAAAGAAGATCAAAACTATAAGCAATAAAGTGGGAAAAATATGTATATATCAACAATTGAATCTTAAAAACAAATGAAACAAACAAGAAGAGTAGAGACAGAATCATGGATATGGAGAACGTTTTGATGGTTGCCAGATGGGGAGGGTTTCAGGGAGTGGGTGAAGAGGTCAGGGGATTAAGAAGCACAAATAGGTAGTTACGGAATAGCCATGGGGATGTAAAGTACAGTATAGGAAATGGAGTAGCCGAAGAATTTGTATGAGACCCATTGACATCAACAATGGTGGGAGGATTGCCTGAGGGAGTGGGAGAGCTAGGAGGAAGGGGGGGGGAGGAGGAAAAATCAGAGCAACTGTAATAGCATAATCAATACAATATAATTAAAAAACAGCAAAACAATCATCATCTGACTATGTGTCCATAGCCAGTGGAATTTGCACCGGATTATTAACTACACTTGGGGTAGCATGAGATTAGGGAGGGCTGTTTCACTTTCAACATATATATTTTTATGTTTTGAATTTGTACACCTTTTAATCACATTATCACATTTATAACTGCACGCACAAAAGGGATTTTTAAAAGAAACACCAGGGTAACCCTCAGCGAGAAATAATCCAGACTTCAAGATCAGCCCCCGTCCTCACCTCTGACCGAAGACAGCAGAAAGTGGCCTCCTCAAACTGACAGATCTTCACCTTGTGCTTTTTAAAAAATGAGAGTGCTGAGGGCTGGCCCAGAAGACTGCTTGCCTTCCTCAAATAAAAGAAGGCCTCCGAAGGAGACAAGAGACGGAGAAACTGGATTAGGATTCTGATGATGCTAGCTGTACGATAAGGGTGAACGAAGGCTGCAGTAAGGTTATAATGAGGGTCAAGATTTGCACTTCGCTCTGGTTGGATTTCGAGTTAGAAACGATGAGCTGGACTGCATGTGCGAGGCAGGAGCAGGGCTGCCAGTTGGTGCTCTTTCACTACCTCATCCCCATTCATGTTTTCTGCTAAACCCCTCTAACTCCTTTTGCTTTCCCACTTTCTTTCACTCTTCTCTCCAGGTAACTTGAGAGTAAAAAATTCCAGTTGAACTCCCCAAGTAAAAGAGCTCAGTTCAGGGACAGACTGCAGAGCCTGCTCACCATGTAATTATCTGACAGATCCAAGGAGGCAGCAGCAGCCTCCAGCAGGTAATAAAATGCACATGTGTTTTCTCCGATGACCAGGCAGTGTTGGGTAAGGGGCAGGAGCACTAACTTCAGAATTTCCTCACAGTGACAGGGCTTCACGGTCAGCATGTCTTTCTCCGGGCTGGTCTGAGCCAGCTTCCTGCTCACTTGATCCAGGAACTCTTCCTCTGTTCTTTGTGGGGAGAAGATGAAAAAACGAGGGTGATCAGGCAGCAGCCACTTTTGCTGAAGCATTACCAGGTCTCCGGCCCACTTTTTTCAGGATGTTTTCCTTTAAGATTTATTAATTCTATGTCTAACCTTTTCCTTCATCACTGCATAAATTTTTGAAAGTCAGGGACCTGATCTTACAATGGTAAAGTCCTATTTCAGATTTTTAAAAACCTAAAGCCAATCTAAGTACCTCACAAACTAAATACCTCACAAATTAAATGGATAAATGACCACACCTGAAGAGTAAACTAACAATGTGTGAATAAAAACATAAAAGTAGTACAAAGCAATAACTATATATTTATCTATTAATATATCTGAACTTTGTCACAGCATATCTGAATATTATTTTATATACCACCACCATCTTATCCTGCCACAACCCTGTCATTCTGGCAGGCAAAAGTCACTGCCCTTTTGCAAAGGAAAAAATTGAGGCTCAGACAGCTTAAGTAACATATTTGACCTCATAGCTACTGAATAAAAACAAAACTAGAGCTCACCTCTCAGACTACTGGTCCAATGAACTTTCCACAGGTACCATGAGTTCAAAAGAGGTCAGATCTCTCTGAGATAGAATAATCGAAAAAAAGTGGGCACTGAGGAGGGCTTTGAAGGATGGTGAACATTCTGGTAAGTGGAAGGATATGGAGGTCACTTAGGATTTTAAAAATAGGGAATTGTGAGAGGGATACACACAGGTGTGTGTGAAGGTGAATCATGTTAAGTATAGATAGGTTTTCGTTTGAAAAGTAGGATAGCCTTAGCTGGTGTGGCTCAGTGGATTGAGTGTCAGCCTGCAAACTGAAAGGTTGCCGGTTTGATTCCCAGTCAGGGCACATGCCTGGATTGTGGGCCAGGTCCCCGGTTGGGGCGTGTGAGAGGCAGCCAATGGATGTATCTCTCACGCATTACTGTTTCTTTCCCTCTCTTTCTCTCTCCCTTTCCCTCTCCGTATAAGTAAATAAATAAAATGGTTTTTTTTTAAAGAAAGAAAAATAGGATATCAAGTTGTATAAGAGAGATAGGAAACCATAGCATGTCTGGTGAACTCAAGGTAGGAGTATTTAAAATTGATGGGATAGGCATTCGAAAACCAGAAGGTACATGGCTGGGAAATGTAAGCTCATTTTAATATCAGTTGGGGTCAAAAATAACTGAGAAGGCAAATTTATATCTGAAAAAAATCCTGCTATGTGTACAATACACTTGAGAGCTATTAAAGCTTTTCTTAACCACTAACAAATAATTTCTCCAAATACCATATGATCTCACCTGTAAGTAGAGCCTTATGAACAAAACAAACAAATGAGCAAAATAGAACCAGAGACACGGAAATAAAGAACTGACGGTGACCAGAGGGGCGGGGGTAATGGGGGAAAGAAGGGGAAGGGTCAAATCAAGAAACACGTACAAAGGACTCACGGACAAGGGCAGTGGGGTAGGGGCTAGATGGGGCAGAGGAGAGCAACAGGGGGAAAATGCGGACAACTGTAACTGAACAACAATAAAAATATATAAAACTAGGATGAGAACTAAAGCCATTTTATTGAACATAAAAATCATTTTACCAAAAAAAATAGTTTCTCTACAGAGTATCAGAACTGTCTTTAAAAATCTCTATTTAAACTTAAATTTTAGGCTGACTACAAGAGTCACTACTTCTGGGTGTCAGATGCTTTCCTGTTCTGCAGGTGGGGAGAGTGCCCCAGTTGGACAGTGGGTGTGTCTCACTTTCTGGGCCCCTTCATGCATCTCCACCTACCTGCAGTGCTCACTTGTGAAGGCCTCCTGACTTCTAGATGGTTTTGTCTGGAACTGAAAACAATCTGTAGGGAGAAAAAGATGACTATCTTTAATTATCCATGTTTGTTCAACTGAGGACATTTTAAACCCCTAAGTACCTTTCCTTTGCCGCTTAGTTATGACATTATTGCCCCCCTCACTATAATAAGGATAAATTTAGGTTTAATATTTTCCTACACCCAAAATTAGTATGGTAGCTTGCAAATTTCTTAATGGCATCTATTTGGGATTCATATAGTAACCCCTTTTATTCTCATTCCCCCCAAACCAGTTCCTAATTCGCAGAAGGCACTTGCTATTTGGTAAATAAGTAAGTAAGTAAGTAAGTAAATAAATAAATAAATAAATAAATAAAATGTCTATTTGGTCTGATGGCTACTTCTAACAGTAGAAACCCCTGAAAATGTATAGAACAGATTTATGAACAGATCAGAGAAAATCACAGAACCTATGACCTAGTGAAGAAAATCATGAGAGCACAAGATGTAGCCACTCTGGTGGCCTGCAGAGGTTTTCAACTTTACCTAGTTGGTCTTAATTAGCCTTTGTCCTCTAAAGCTGCCTTCTCAAAGATCAAAAAGCAAAACTGGGAATAAGGTTGACATGTTACATGTTAGGGCTCAGAAGTATGTGTGGTGGATTGAAAGAGTCTAAGAAAACTGCCATGGGGAGGACTGATGCTCAGGACTGACTCTCTGATAATTTAATGTCAAATGAGGTCAGGTAAGGATAAAATGAGGACACTGGAGTTTGGCAGCACCACTGCAATGCACAATCCCTAGGGCACCATAATGTCACAGCCTGTGTGAATAGCACCCTCTAGACTGTGCAGTACCTGTTGTGCGTAGCCATGGACAGAGGCCCGGGGTCTGAGAAGCCTCCTCAGGTTTCAGCTTTGCTGGGAAGGTCTTGAGCCTGTCTCAGACAGATTGATCAGGTTGTCTGATCTAAAGCTGACACTGACCTCTTAAAAACAAAGGTCATATAGGAAGTGTGAATGATAGCACAATTTCATCACAGTAACAGACTAGGACATTCACCGTTATCATCACAAAGTGCAAAAGTACAAATGCTCATAGTGTTTATCAATCAATGACCAATTCTCCAAGTTACTAGTCTACCTTCACAGAGTCATCATACTGTTACAGCTACAAGAGGTATTAGGATCATAGGTCATATCTTTCATTTTAGTCCTTTACCACCAATCCTTCATCATTTCTCTATCCCTTTCCCCTGCCTACACCAATACCAACTTCTCTTCTATCTTGACAGCTGTCTTCAGCTATAGAAGAAGGCTCAACTCTGAAAAAACAGGTGATGTTGTAAGAAGGTAGATTTCATACTGATAAAAAGATGAAAGAAGAAACTTTCTAATAGCTGTTTGCAATGAATGGGATGTTCTGTAAGGGAAACTAAAAAAGTTAAAAGAAAGATGAATAAACTCGTATTTGGAATGTGATAGAAGGGTTAGAGGCTTAGGGGACCACCCGTCCACTAATCCCATCTTCTTCAAGTAGCTAAATCCTACTTACCCTTCAAGTCTAACTCCTGATAGTATCTCCTTCAAGGGACAGTCCTCTCCTACTCATCCCTTAGGAAGGATGACTTAATGGCCCCTTCTCTAGGTACCCACCCTCCATGTATACCATTTTCATCACCAGTATAATATTTTCATGTTATACTGGAATTGTCTGTCTCTGTATCACCCCCTAAAACTGGTCATTTTAGGGACCAAGGCTCATTCATTTTGTATTTTTTAAAAGATTTTGTTTATTTATTTAGAGAGAGAGGAAGGTGGGGAGAAAGAGAGGGAGAGAAACATTGATGCCAGAGAGAAACATCAGTTGCCTCTTGCACGTGCCCCAGGGACCAGGCCTGCAGCCCAGGCAAGCACCCTGACCGGGAACTGAACTGGTGACCTTCGCTTTGTGGGAGGATACCCAACCAAATGAGCTGCACCAGCCAGAGCTCATTTTTGTATTCTTAACACATAGTTGCAGTATCTGATACACACAGACTCCATATATTTGTGCTAAGTGGAATAATTATAATAAAAAATAACTAAAATGTACTGTGTATTAACCATGTGCCTAGCACTATTCAAAGCACATTATATATTTTAACTCATTTAATCCTCACAACGACCCTATCAAGGTGGTATTGTCATTTTTCTCAATGAATTGAGGTTAAGGAATTTGCCTAAGATTGCCAACGAAAACAAGTATGACTTCTAAAGTTCCTTTTAACTTAGAGATTACGTTTTTTTTTTTTTTTTTTTTAAATCTCAGGGATAAATGGCTCTTTCTACCTATTTTTTTCTCTCTAATGTGATTTCAACTTTTGAATGAAGAGCTCCAAGTTAATGGCTAAAGAGAAGTGCTATCCGCATGTCATCTTTCTGCCCCCCTGGGTTTACCTTGGAGAGAAGGCAGCTGCAATTTGTCTGTGATCACTTGTGTTAGCACTGAGCCAGTATCTTTGTAACTACAGAATCGGGATGTCCCTCTGGAGCTCTTAACAGAACAGATGGCAAAACGATGGAAGGGGACAAAGTCCCCACCATGGCAGCTCTCACAGCGGCAGGCCAGATCTCGGAGAAAGCAGGCACACTCAAGATGCAGGGCTATTTGCTGTGCCTTGGGCCACAGCTCCCAAGCAGCTTCCCGTAATAGAGGCACTTCAAATTCTAGCACTTCGGGTTGAGGTAGAGATGGTTCCTGTTTTAGCCTGAGAGGAGAGCCACCATCTGAAACAGAAAAATCCGAGTGTCTCTCTTAGTCTTTGTATGCTACTATGTAGCAAACTCCCAAGCACATGCTGCTAGTTTTTAAGAAATTTCATTTACCATTCCACTTTGTATTACCGCCTACCTTAGAGAAAGAATTTTACACCAATCTGAGAGTGCTATTGACCATATCTAGTATAAAGTACCATGGAAAAGGAATGATCATGGGTACAGAAGTACACTTGGATAGATTTCTTAGTTCCTTCTAAAATGAGCTTTTGTACTGCAATCATAAATGTCAAACCATCAGAAATGCTCTATTCAAATATAAGATCCAAACATATTTCAAAGTCAAGAGGAAATATTTGTGGACTACATGTACTTCAGGTATTCCATGCCACAATTTTATTCTTTCATGTGGAGAATTTGAGATTGCAAACTAATGTATCTTGCTTTGTTCATGTCTGTTTCAGTATCACATGTATTTATCTTCTTGTGAATTTCTAAAATTTGAAATAGTTTATTCTTCTTTCTTATTATTTATACCTAGACACTAATAAAGGATTATGGCAATATTTTGTGAACCCAAAATCAAAACACAAATACTTAACAAAGAGCTAGAATTCTTGAAATTAATATAATTCTGAAAAATACAAGTTACTCATTCACTAAAATCATGGTTCCCTCATGATAAAATAACTGTTTCTCTCCATTTCTTAGCTATAAGCTGTAAGGGACTGAGGCCCTTGATGTATGATACTGATGCTCTTTCTCAACACAGATTCCTCCCAACCCCCACTAAAGGCTCTCTATTTGGGCCTGAGAACAAGGGAGCAACTCTTCCTTACCTGACTTTTTCTTTTCCTCTTTTGATTTTTCAATAATATCAATAGAAGAAGGCACTAATACTGGCTCAGCAAGCTCCTGGGTCTTGTCACACCAGCGGAGCACGTGTGTATCTACAAGAGCCCTCAGCACCTGAAGGAGCGTATGTTTGTCCCAGCCAGGTAGCAGGTGCTGCAGCAGATCTACGTGGAAGGAGTCACCAATGACCGCGGCACACTTAACCAGCAACTGTTCTTCTGGGCTTAACTGATCCAGTTGGTTTACTGCTATTTCTGGCAGAAAAAAGTCAGTAGTGAACAAGCATTCTATCAACATAGAATACATTTGTTGATAATCTGTTCATTTAAAAAACATATGTAAAGGCTTGCTTTGTTCCCACCCCTTCTTCACTCAGCCCAATCTCTTAGAAGAGACTTATCTCCATGTCCTCATTCCTCATTCATTGTTCAACCAACAATTAGATTTTCACATCACTGAAACTCTTCACTCATGGTCAACAAAACCTTTTGTTTGTAAACCCAATGCTATGCTCTGAATCATTCAGCTGTACTAACAATTCTTCTCATTTTCATGACTAGTAAGTACCTAGACTCTTTGCTTCAGACTAAACATGGAGGGCCAGACTTCCTGGTCTTGGAACTCTAATAATTATAATGGTCTTAATAACTTCTAAGCATTAGAGTGAATCTCTCCATACTATGACCCATACATTAAAGCAGTCTGTATTGAACCAGTAAATCACCAAGCCCAAAATCTTGGAATAATTCTGCACCTTTTTCTTTCCCTGATAACCAACTGGTCACCTCACTCATCCTTCTTCTAAATTCTCTTGCATATATTTCCTCCTAATAAGCAGCCATTTTCTCCAAGACCACTATACCACCCTGTTTTGAATATCTTCAATTTCCTATCATTCTTTTTTAAATATATTTTATTGATTATGCCATTACAATTGTCCCATTTTCCACTTAATTCCCCTCCCCCCTGCACACCCCCTCCCACCCACCTTCCCCCCTTTAGTTCATGTCCATGTGTCATAAGTTCTTTAGCTTCTACATTTCCCACACTACTTTTGCCCTCCCCCCTGTCTATTTTCTCCCCACCATCTATGCTACTTATTCTCTGTACTTTTTCCCCCTTCTCCTCCTCCCACTCCCCTATTGCTAACCCTCCACGTGATCTCCATTTCTGTGACTCCACTCCTGATCTAGCTGTCTGCTTAGTTTGCTTTTGTTTTAGGTGTGGTTGTTAATAACTGTGAGATTGCTGTCCTTTCACTGTCCATATTTTTTAACTCTTTTTTCTTAGGCAAGTCCTTTTAACATTTCATATAATAAGGGCTTAGTGATGATGAACTCCTGGAATTTGGCCTTATCTGAGAAGCACTTTATCTGCCCTTCCATTCTAAATGAAAGCTTTGCTGGATAGAGCAATCTTGAATGTAGGTCTTTGGATTTCATGACTTGGAATACTTCTTTCCAGTCCCTTCTTGCCTGTCAGGTCTCTTTTGAGAAATCAGCTGACAGTCTGATGGGAACTCCTTTGTAGGTGACTGTCCCCTTATCTCTTGCTGCTTCTAGGATTCTCTCCTTCATTTTCATCTTGGCTAATGTAATTATGATGTGCCTTGGTGTGTTCCTCGGGTCCACCTTCTTTGGGACTGAGCTTCTTGGACTTCTTGGAAGTCTATTTCCTTTGCCAGATTGGGGAAGTTCTCCTTTATTATTTGTTCAAATAAGTTTTCCACTTGTTGCTCTTCCTCTTCCCCTCCTGGTACCCCTATAATTTGGATGTTGGAACATTTAAAGATGTCTTAGAGGTTCTTAAGCCTCTCCTCATTGTTTTGAATTCTTATTTCTTCGTTCATTTGTTTCTTTCTTCCTTCTGGACCACTCCATTGATTTGAGTCCCAGTTTTTGTTCTATCACTATTGGTTCCCTGTGCATTTTCCATTTCACTTAGTTTAGCCTTCATTTTTTCACCTAACTTGCAACCAAAATCAATCTCTTCTGTGAGCATCCTGATCATCAGTGTTTTGAAACTGTGCATCTGATAGGTTGGCTAGCTCTTTGTTGCTTAGAAGTATTGGCTCTGGGGCTTTGATCTGTTCTGTTTGAGCCATAATGTTTTTGTCTGTTTGCACCTGTTATGTATGAGGGGCAGAGTCTTAGGTGTTCACCAGAGTGGGGCAACCCAGTTGCTGGGTTGTGATACTGTACATGGGGGTGGGGTCGGAGAGGGAGCAATGGTGCTTGTTCTGCTCTCTCTCAAATTTCAGTCCCCTCTGCCACTTTCCACAAGCAAATTGGGCCCTTCTGGTGCTGGTTCCCAGGTAGGTGGGCTTGTGTATGTTCTAGGACCCTGTGGGTCTCTCCGATGAACTGTCTTGTGAGGCTGGAAGCCTCTCCTGGGACCTCAACCCCTGAAAGTTTTTCTAATCAGTGCTTTTAGGCTTTATTTCCCATCGCTGGGGTCCTGGGTTGTGCGGTCTGTCTCACTGCCCATTTTTTTTTGCCAGGTTTATGTGCATGCAAATGTGTGTCCACGGTCAGCCAACCAACCACCCTGTGCACCTCACTGGGTTGGGTCTGCTTGTTTCCTCCCCATGCCTGCATCTGCCAACCACTGCCTCTTTCTGCTGGGACCCCTCTCCTCCGGCTGCTGACTCTGCCCCTCTTACTGGTCTGGATGAATGGTTCATTGTTGTTGGACTTTAGTACAGTTCAATTTTCTATTCTGGTTGTGTTCTTGTTTCTAAATCTTTGTTGTCCTTAGTTTGGTTGTGCAAGGAGGTACAGTATTTCCACCTACGCCTCCACCTTGGCCCAGAAGTCTCAATTTCCTCTCATTCTTATCCCAATAACATATTAGCTATTGGCAGAATTATATACTAAAAGTACAAATATAATCATGTCAGTCTTCTTCTTAAATACTTTTATAACTTATGTGGCCTTTCATAATCTAACTTTGGCCTTTCAATTAGACCTTGGGTTTGCAGACTGAGCCATTCATTTTAGCTTATGAATTAATATAACTTTTTTCCTTCTCTGTGGATAATGCTGAACTTGGGTTAACTTTCTAGTGCTTTCTCAGGATCCTGATAAAATGAGAATGCCCAGCTGAGTTACCAGGTAATAGTACTTACACTAAAAATGATCTCTCCCCCATAGCTAAGGCTAAGTGAGCAACCTTTCCCACCATAAGCTACTAAAAAGACAAAGTTTATCCCTCTGGCAGGGGCTTCGCCTCTGCTCCTTTTACTTCACCCTGCCTGGTCCCCAGTGCTTGCTCAGTTAGCTAGTGACAGGTAAGACTCCTCAAGGGAGGGATGACCTAAAACAGGTACTATCATGGAGCCCCTAGGGAAGGACTTGGGGGCTACAGAAAAGGGTTGATGAACCCTCATCCCTTGGCTTTGACATAGCCTGAGTCCTCATTCTGTCTTCAAGAAGTCTGCTAATCTCTTGGCTGCCTTACTTCTCCTGCCTGATTTAAGCCTGAAGCAATGCCAGTGGTGGGCGCAGCCCTGTGCTGGAAAGGGTGGGTTTCCTAAGGCAGTCAGGCCTAAGAAAGAATATGTAAAATCCTGTGAAACCTGCTTTGTTCAGAATGCTCTCAATTAAATGATAAGGGTCCAAGCAGGAAGTTACTTTGTTCCTCAAAGTTTTATAGCCCTTTAGCTATCTGACCCTGACTCAAAATAGGCCCTCAGAGTTCCTTGTATGTTATCTATTGTTTGATCCTTACTGCCTGACAATGATTAATGAGCTTTACCTAGATCCAATAAAAGCTTGTCAAGGCAAGGGTCTTGGTGCTCTCCTCTTGAGAGAGTGGCCATGCTGTCCCTTTTCCTCCATAGGGGAAAAAATTATCTCTCATTGGAAACCAAACTTGGATTAGAAAACTGTGAATGAACTATAAATATCTAGGGGTAAGCCACAGCTTTGGGATTCCTTGGGTATAGTAAATCTTGTAACAGGTCACGTCCCTTGCAGGGCCTGGAAGTTATGCTGTTATAAGAGATACAACTTTTTACCTGGGGCGTGGGGCTTCTATGTACCTATCCATCATTGTCTCATTCCATCACACCTAAGCTGTTCCTTCAGGCTCCAGAGAAGAGCAGTGAAAACTGTTGTGAGGATACCCATTAAAAAAACCAGCAGCTGCTGTTCTATTATCACGCTGTATTTCCTGACCTGTGTCCTTCTAAGTTAAGAAAGCCATTGCCAAGTGTGGCCTGTCATAGTTGTAGGAGTATGCACTGTGTACATGGACTTAAAACCCCCCGAATGAATAGCTTATAAAAGTTAATATTCACTGAACATTTATTACGTGTCATGACTTATTTCATTTAATCTTTAGCTAACCCTATGAATTAGGAGTTATCATTACCTTCATTTGAATGATGAGAAGACTAAAACTTACATAAGTTAATTTATCTAAGGTTCACAGCCAGTAGAGGAGCCAACAGTCTCCTCCCCTAAGTCTTTCTAACTCCAGGGTCCTGGCTTTTTTTCTTTCTTTTTTTTAGAGGTGGGGAAAAGGGGAGAGTGGGAGAAAAAACAGAGAGAAAGAAACATTGATGTGAGAGAGAAACATCAATGGCTGCCTCCCATATGTTTCCCAACTGGGGATGGAACTCGCAACCTAGGCATGTGCCCAGATTGGGAATTGAACTGGTGACTTGGGAATTGAACCAGCGACTCTTCCGGTACAGGGGACAATGCTCCAATCAACTGAGCCATACCAGTCAGGGTCAGAGACCTGGCTCTTAACTACCATTGTGTTCTGTACTGCTATTTTATACGCATGTCACATATTTTCAGCAAGGCCATCTATGACTTGAAGTATGCTTATTCATCATCATAACCCTCCCGAGGGCTTAATATAGTACACTGCCCACCAAACTCTTGAATATTTTTAAAAAACTCATCTCTAAAAAGAAGAGCATCCCTGTCCAATTATGCCTAACTAATTCTAATGGCTTCTTTATCGCACAAGTCATTATAAACTTACTTTGCACTCTTTTTATTAAACTACTGCTATGTGCATAACACTGTCTCTTCACTAGTAACATAAATTTTCTTAAATTTCACCAACATTATCTCTCTTGCTTACTGTTCCTCCAGCATAGGAATATGCACAAAGGGAAGCTCAGGACATAATTTTTATTAAACAACTAAAAAAACTTTTCCAGATAACCACTTATCCCCAAAGAACAATGTGCTCACTTAAGTAAACCATTACTCAAGTAACACCATAAGTCTTTAAAGGGCTCTCTTGGCAGTATCAGAACTTATTTCTGGAAAACAGGTTTTTTTTTTTTTTTTTTAAAGAAAATGAAGCTGGCATGATGATAAGAGACGTATACTCAATGACCCACCAAATGCCTAATTACATTAACAACTGTCATTGGTTCACTTAAGTTTTTCAAGGGACCTGCCTTTTAACAATGGTGGGAGAAGCACTGTATTCAAGTTCACATCATCCTTAATGATGCAGACATTAAGTTCCTGGTTTTCTTCAGAGCTGGCAGGGGAAATATTATGCATTGTGGATTTCATGGCACTGGCTGTAGAGAAAGAAAACAATGACTGAGGAAATCACCATGCTCAGTGACTGTAGTTTTAATGGAACAAAAATACAAGAATTTAGTCAAGAAACAAACGATGAAGATGAATGGAGCATATCACATTTAAAGTGGTTTACCCCCACCCATCCTGCCTGTTCTCTAATTTTCTCTTAGAAACTAACATTTTCTGCACCATATGGTATGACACTCTCTCTTCCTGTTTACCTTTCAATAGCCCTCACTTCTATTATATCACAACTGTAGGATGCCCTTCTAGATTTACACATACTTCCTTTCTTCTCTTCCACTCTCCTTCCTTCTCCCATTTCAGCCATCCAAATAAATCCTCAAGTCATCCTTCTCTTAAGTAGTGTGACATTCTATATTGAATTTTCATGTTTATAAATCCCCTCTAGTGACTGTCACGTTTCTAGATCCCATTTTCCCATTCCCACCACCTGCGCTGCTCAAAAAGGAATTACAGTAGGTTGATAGACTCAGGTTATCTGAGGCAGGTATTTAGTATTTTCACCCTAGCTGTGTATTATTTATATAGTTCCCTTAGCTAGGAAAGCCTACTCCTACCTATAAGGTCAGAAGAGAATAAGCATGTACCTTATAAGGGTGGGGTGATGCAGCTGGACCAGGGTAGAACCCTGGGAAGCTAGGCTTACCTGAGAGGGTCTCCCACTTGTTGTTCTCCTCCTCCTCCTTTTGTAGGTCATGAAAGAGCAGTATGTCCTTTGAGAGAAGGTCCTGGCATAGGACCTCACAGTAAAGGGGGTTCCCCAAGCATCTGCGGAGAAGGTAGCTGTAGAGATATAAGTGAGCGCTGACTAAAGATACCCACTTGAAGAGAGCCAATCATGAGGGTATTTCATAGTGGGACTTTCTTCTTTTGTTGAAGTCAGCTTTTGATATACACTAACTGCTGCTGAGAAAAGCAGCAGCACAGAAATATAAAAAAAATTCTGATTGGCTATAAAAAGTATTTTGGCAGTAACTATTCTTTCTTAACTATTTTGCTTCTATCAGTGTTAAAACAAACTAAGGTCCACTTGCTAAATGGCCTGGCAGAAACTGGCCTGACTACATATAACTGATACATTAAGTAAGCCATCCAAGTCCTGTGGATAACTGCCCTGTGAAAGCCTGGTGGATAGCCCAGAGAAGTAGCCCCTTACTGGTTTAGGACACTGTCTACCCTTACATCTAGACTTGGGTCTCACCATGGTTACTAATGCCATTCCTCCCTTAATGAAGTGTCCAGCTAGCCCTAGCCACTCACGTTTGCAGCTCTCGGGGGATGCTCACCACCCCCAGTTCCCAACACGCCATTCTCAAAAGTGAGTTTGCTGCTAACTGCGAAATGGGCATCAGCGTAGCCTGAGGGCTCTGCAGGAAGTGCTGGGCCCCGCCACACAGGGAGAAGGTAGGCGTCAATGTCATCACCATGATGATAGGCACACTGGAGAGCAATGTTCCCAAAAACTCCCAGGAAGCTGCATCCATATGCTGTGCCTCGTCAATGAGGAAAATCAGTGGTGTTTCCCTCACTGCCTGGAAATAACAGCAAAAAGACAATGACAACCTCTGATTAGAGGTGAAGTCACCCAATTTGCGAATCTACTGTGAATTTCCCATCAACAATTTAAATAAAATGTCAACACATTTATTTATTTATACAGGCTGAGGTTTTCAGAGTAAAATGTATCCTAAGTCCAGGTAATATTTTACTTTGTAAATATAAAATATAGCCTGTATATTTAATTCCTAAAGAAATCTACTGAGTTCCTTGGACAAGAAAATACTCTGACAATAAGATAAAGTAAGTATCAAAATATTCTCCAGATCAAACAAAGCTTTCAAATATTTCATTTGCAAAGGCTTCAAATTGTGTGGAAATTCACACTTTAAATTAGTAATTTCCAAAGCAGGTTACAAATCAGAATTTCCTGGGAGTGCTGCTCAAACTACCAATTACTAGGCCCCACTCATGCAGACTTCTAAAAAATGTATTTACTTTTATCCACTTTCCCCATTTAATGAAGTGTCCATTTTAATGTGTTTATCATTTAACCTTATGTTTGTATTTTGTTTTATAAGCATGCATGGTTGTTTTGTCAGTAATATTACTTTTACATAAGTGGTACTGTATTGCAGATCCCATTATTTGTCTCTCTTTGTTAAGGACTGTACGATCACCTGTGTTACTGTTATTGTCTATTTCCTTACTTGTAACTTCCCCATTTAGTCCATAGTGTTCATCCATGAGTTCATGTCAGTGCCTCCCTGGCCACCACAAACAAACACTGTAATAAATAGACTCCCTGGAATATATATCTAGGAGTGGAATTGCTGGGTCTAGAAAATGTGTGTTCTTAAAATTTGAGTTATTACTTTTACATTGCTTTCCAGAATGGCTATATCAGTTTCTGCTCTTACAGATTCTATAATTCTGGGTTGAGGGCCTTAGTATCTGTATTTTTCATAGCTCTCAATCTGTACTTAGAAACTACTGTTTTAAATTATTAGAATTTCATTAAGAAACAGGGTCAAAAACCAAAGCGGGGTAGGATCAAGAATGGGAAATGGGATGGCTAGGGTGGGGGGAAAATGGAGACAACTGTACTTGAACAATAATAAAAAAAAAGCTAAAAAGAAAAAGAAGTGGTTAGAAAAGAGCAAAGACCTTTATTGTATGCTGTGCTATATGATGGATTCAAGGTTAAAGACAGAAACAATGAAGATATCAACAAACAGACAGGTGAAGAAATACCTAAATCCAGTTTGATATGGATAGATTAAAATAAGCATAAACCATTTCCATATATTAAGAGTTAATGGTATGTAACAAAAGTACCCACCTTCTGTAGCACTTGAAAAAAACATGCTTTAATTTTCTTTTGTTTGGCCAGGTCATCCATGTGTGAAACTTTGAAGGATAAGGAAAACTGACCAGAAAAATTATTCATATATTAGCATTCAAAATGACAATCTAATAAAAATATACAAGTTCCCCAAAGGAAATAGAAAATTACCCTATTTTGAGTGAGAATGGGTTTCTATAGCACTGGGCATAGTGTCACAAACACCCATATGTAGTGCAGAGGGTCAGACTGGAAGTCCACTGGCGGTTAGAGACAGAGAGCTACTTTCCATACCAGACTCCGGCAAACCCTTTAAGGTCATGACTAATGAATGAAATAATAGGTGGGGCTTAGCAATGTCACCATGGACAGCTCCAGTACCCCAATTATTCCAAGTAAACCAGGATGAATGTATACATGAATCTTATCAGAAACAATTGTCCCTGGCTGGTGTAGCTCAGTGGATTGAGCATGGGCCTGTGAAGCAAAGGGTCACTGGTTCAATTCTCAGTCAGGGCACATGCCTGGGTTGTAGGCCAGGTCCCCAGTAGGGGAAACATGAGAGGCAACCACACATTGATGTTTCTCTTCCTCTCTTTCTCTTTCCCTTCCCCTCTCTCTAAATAAATAAATAAATAAATAAATAAATAAATAAATAAATAAATAAATAAATTTAAAAAAGAAAAGAAACAATTGCAATGGACATCACCTAACATTGTTTCTTGTGCTAGACCAAGGCACATTAGCTACCGTGGACCTGAGAGCTAATGTAGGGCTACTCCTTAACCACGGGCCAGAGCCAGAGCCCTAGGCAAGGCCTATGTTAAGACACGGTTATGCTGAGGGATTGAACAGATTTTAATTTTCTCTATTTGCCATTAAATATAGTGCTTTATAGGCTGGGTAGATCAGGAGAAGTGATGGAGGATAAAAAGATGAAAATAGTGGACCAGGGAATTCTTAGCCTACTCTCCACTGGGTTCCACATGCACCCTAGACCACTGGAAGCTTTTGAGATTCAGCTGCCAGTTTAAGAGACATACTCCATGGCTAGGGAAAGTAAAGGTAGGTTTAAAGAACAAAACATTGCAAACTGACTAGAGAATGCATGAACACAATTCCTGGGGATGCTTGATTGGTCAGGATCATCTTGATGGATTTAGCACTTTCACCTTTACAATGGAATCTCTTATATACCATCATCTTGGAAATCCATGCAAAAACCATATAAATACTACGCTTGTCATTTCTATAGGTGAAAAGAAATTGAGGCTCAGAGAGGCAAAGTGATTTGTGCCAGGACACACAACTAGCAAGTGTCAGAGTCAGTCCTAGAATTCACTCTCCTCAAACAAGAGAAATACTGGACTTTGGTGTCTAAGGGATTTCAAATCTCACTCCTGCCACTGCTAACCATGTGTTCTTAGGCCATATATACATCAACATCAGTAATCCAATTCAGAAAGCCACTGCTTTCATTACCTTGACAAAGAAGAGCTCATTAAAAAGGCAGTGAAGTGGTTCCTCCACCACCCCATGGAGCTGTTTGTATAGGCACTCTTGCCGGTAGTAGGCTGGGCATATGTCGATCTCAAAGAAGATGGCCATGAGGGTCTGGATGGCATAGAAGCACTGCTTGGAATCTGCTTCCTTCAGCTTCAATGACAACACCCTGGTGAATGTTACTATAGTCACAGAGAGTCCTCTGACCCATAAAGAGGTTACTCACTCTACCAGCCCAAGGATGCTAAACCTAATAATACAAGAGTCTCACCAAGAAGGGAAAGGAGCCCCAAGAGAAGCACATGTTAACTGAGAAAGCAGGAGTCTTTACCTGTGCCCTTCCTTCTGGGCCAGTAAGTTTATTTCAGCTAATAGCTGGCTTTTTCCATAGCCCTTTCCACCTTCATACAGAACTGCTTGTCCCTTCTTCTGGTGCAAGCATCCCTGCTGTGCCATTCGGAAGGCTTCCAGTTCTTTCTCCCGGTCTGTACAGAGATAGGCAGCACCTAACACTCCAGTGCTTTTTTCAGTAGACAATCTATTTATTTAAATTAACTTGAAAAATTAAGCCTCAGAATGTGTTCCCATCCACCCCCTCCAGAATTCTTGGCAAAGAATCCCATTCTTTGGTGAGGCTTCAGATATCTTTCTAGAAAATTAACTCTGGACTATACAGACATGTGTGCTGGGCTTGGTGGTTTGCTACAGAGCCTAAGCAATGACATTCTGGACAGTCAGGTACCACGTGGACATATGGCTACTTTATCTTCTTAGCTTTCCATAAAAGTTTCCATATTAACAATTTTAGTTGAAGTCCATTACTGCTATATACAGAGAGTTAATGATCTAATAGATATAGATAAAATAAATATAAAGGTAGAAAATTTGTAGTGTAAGTGGCAACAATTTTGGTTCTATCTTCACTATCTAAGGGCAAGGAATTTCCCTAGAAAGGTGTGCCGCAACAAGCTGGTCGGATCTCAATAGCTGAACTCTGACTCACAAAGATGCTCACGAAATGTTGGTACTTCTCAGGCAAAGTGATTGGGCTCTACCTAACATTGAAAGAGTCAGTATGAAAAATAAATGGTGAGTCCTCTTCAAAATGACCATGAATTCACTAAGAAGGCTGCTATCTATTTTTAATACAGTTTAGAAGCATTCAGTTTTGAATTGTTTTTTAATCACATTAACCATCTATAGCTGAAAAAAAAATACAATTTAAGGTAGAAAAGAAAACGCACCTAACAAAGGGTGATTTTTATTTCTCTCTCTGACCAAATGTCTCTTCCCAAACATTCTAGGGAAAAAGACAAAGGGAAATGTATCTATTAAAAATAGACTGGAATAAATAAATAATACTCATATCTCTAAATAGACAGAGGGAAAATTGTCCTTATATGCAAATACTTTCAGATCACTCAAGAGATGCAGAATTCTGTACAAAAGGGATTTGTAAAATCTAAAAAGTTTTGGGAGAAGGGAAGAAGTATTATTGATTGTTCTAGGTTCAGGGAAGTATGAAGTACACAAAGAAAAAAGAACATCTAGAATAATGAACTATTGCTATTCTCTTCCTATTAGAAAACAAGAAGTTCACTGAGGAACTAGCTAAAACTAAACATAAATGAAGGTCTCAGACACAAAGCTCTCCTCTTATGTCTCTTATTTCAGCAGACTGGTACTAGAAGCATCTTTCTAATTTCATACCATCACTGATTACTCCTATGCCCTGATCTGAATGAATGATCACACAATGACACTCACATACATCTTCTATGGCCAAGATATTCATACATCTTCCCAGGGTTGGAGATGTTTTTCATCATCTTCTCTGGAAGTTTCTTGAAGTTGTATGCAGGTAGCATGGATCTTAGGTAAGTTACTTCATCACAAGACACCAAACCTGGATAAGCAGTTATCATTCTGGCCACAAGGTTCACTTTTGGGCCAATAACTATGTCACGGAGACAGAAAAGAAAAGGATGCAGAATTTTGGATCGCCTCCTCCACCTTTACCCCCTAAGTCAGGGCACTAACAGTCCAGCGTCCTGTTCTACCTGTATATTCATGTCTTGCTATTGCCCCAACCACGCCACAGAACACTGGTCCATTGGTGATACTGATGGAAACAAGCCTGGGGATCAGAAAAGCAACAATGGGTAAATACTCAGTCAGATGCCTATAGGTCAGGCACTAGATCTGCTACTATCTAGATCCAGAAGACTAGTTTTAGAGGCCAGAATGGAAAAGGCCAGAGGCTGCTGTTAGTCATTAGCACATCATGGGTACAAAGTACTGAATATTAGGGAAATAACCAAAAGGAACAAAATGGTCCCTCTAATCCAGGAGTTTTAGTTGGGGAGTAATTGTTAGTAAAAAAACCTAAAAATAGGTTTTATATCTGTCAGATACTTTATAAGCTTTTTGAAGTACTTTCAAATTGATTACTTCACCTGATTCTTTAAGGGATACTTAACAACAAACATGTGAAATATATAGGGCACATATTTGAACCCCATTTGACAAAAAAAAAAAAAAAAAAAAAAAAAAGAACCCACAGGAACAACAAGGAGCTAATTTTCTTTCCCAGAGTTACACAGCAGAAGTCATGAATATAATCAGAATGAGAATCCAGGCCTCCTGACTCCTGGACCAATGTTATTTCTACTATACACCACACTGCCTCAGATAAAACCCCAAAATTAAATAGATCAACAAATGTTAGAACAGAGTTAATGGATTGAATAATGCTAGAATGTCAGAGTAAGGAATAACCAGAAGGTCACACTGCTGATGGAAGGCTTCCTAAAGCAAATTAGATATTAAAATAAATTTTAAAAATTAAATAAAAATTTTTAATCCATTCATACATGCATACGTTCATTCATTTAACAAGCTGAGAAGTATGTACAGTACCAAGCACTGGGCTGGATATGTAAACAATGAGACCTGTACAAATACACGCTTCCCTGGAGAAGTTCAGTCTGGTGAGGAGGGTGGTAGGGAATGAGGAAAGTGAAAAGGCATATTCATAGTTTAACAAGACAAATACTACATATTAGTGATTGGTACAGCAAATTAACAGAGCAAATAGGAGGGAAGCATTACCTGCAGAGTAGAAAAAGTATTTCATAAAGGAGAGGACATGTGATCATACCTTGAAAATGCCAAAGTGGGGCAAAAGCATTCTGTTTAGTGGAAAAAGGCATAGGCTTTGAGGGGTCTGACACGCTTCTGCAAAACTAAATATTGTATTTTGCTGTGTATAATGAGCTCCCCATGTACAGTGTGCACCCACGTTTTTGGCCCAGAATTTCGAGGAACAAATCTTTCATTTTAATTTTTAAATCCAATTATTTATTTATTTATATTTAAAAACAAAATTGATGATCATATTCTAGGATATTATTTTGCATATGGATGTCATTTTGCTTTCTACAGTTATACTTTTAATGCATTAGCATATATAAAAGAACTAAAATCATTTATATAGAACAGAATTAGTACTACCCATGTATAATGTGCATCCTTATTCTTTACTCAAAAATTTGGGCAAAAAAATATGCATTATACATGGCAAAATATGGTAGTTCAATAAGGCTAGAGCACAAAAGGTGTTTAGAGTAGGGAAACATGAATGGAGAAGTGGCTCTACATCAGCCGTGGATGGAAAAGCACTGGAAGTATGAATTATTTTTTAAAAGGGCATATACAGTTCTAGGTGAGGCAAAGGCTCAAAGGTGGCAACGGACAGAGAATAGGTTTACTTGATTGATATGAAAATTTCCTGTGACAGGTAACAAGATGTATGGATGGAGAATGAGGGTGCAGTGAGCAGTTTTAAGTTAAATGTACAAATAAACAATTTTCAGTTGCTCATAAAGCATGAACAGTGACAACATTCCTAGCATTACTGTTTTCTGAGACATTAAAATTCTCTTGCAGAATTTACAGAAATGATAGGATTGAAGACTCTTACCATTCATTCACTGGGCCCATTGCCCAGGATGACTACAAGAGATACTCAAGACAAGAACCAGGCAGTTGGTTCTGCTACCATACCAAGGACAAAACTAAAAATCTTCTAAAGTTTCATCATGCTTCCTTTGTCTAAAACATCGTTTCCCACTTTCTCCACCTACTGAACTTGCTTTCTTGTCAACCTGGCTTGAAAGTCATTTCTATAGTCAAGACATCTCTGGCATCTCTGGTGAGAATTAACTGTTTCTTCCCATAGCAGTTTGTTGCAGCTCCTACAGCATTTTATTCCTGCAGTTATTTTTCTTGTTTCCTTTTAAATTAAATTTATTGGGGGTAACACTGGTTGATAACATTATATAAGTTTTACATGTGCATCATCATCTGCATATTCCACTGTGTACTCACTGCAGTTATATTTCAATGTATTAAAGATAGTTGTTTACTTAGCTGAGGTAAGTAGTGTCTCACTTCTCTATGTCCATGAAACCTAGCACAATAAATGGCTCATAGTTGTGTTCAACCAATGTTTGTTGCATGCATGCAGTTATGCATGCAAGAAACTCAGCTATTCACAAGATAGTGATAAGGAAAAATAATACTTTTCTCACTTGGTTACTTCTTATTTCTTTTTTTTTTTTTGTATTTTACAATCCCTCTGGCAGTCCATGTTCCTTTCTTCTTTTAAAAAATGTTCTTCATTGATGAAGAATATATTCTTTCTTCATTATATATAAATATACAAGTCAATGCACAATTTAATAGCAGAATAGCCCATCACTGGATGGGATGGCCCAGCACACCCACAGTGGAGATAAGATTTGAAAGTAGGTTGTAGTAGCATCTGCAGATCCCACATGCCTGAAAGAAATGTCAACACATATCTGTCTTGGGCTAAGAGTCTGAGTATATACGAAGCAACTGTAGCATCTTTTTTATCTGTAAAATAAGGAGTTGGATCAGATAATCTAAATTTTTTCAATTCTAACATTTTATGAGTATGTCTTTACAATTATATCACATTGGTAATATATGTTATTCTTTTGGGGGAGTATTTGCATTTTATAAGAGGCAGTGGTGGGATAATGAAAATGACAGAACTGGAGGACAGAAGATCTGGGTCTCATTACCAGCTCTGCTACATGCTAGTAATTTCTCTTCTGTGGTCTTAGTTTCCTCATGTGGAAAAGAGGAATAAAAATTTTCACATGAGTAGCATACATGAAAGTATTCTGTAAATTTTAAAGTGCTATATAAATGTGTGATATAATTTTATTTATCTTGAATAAGTATAGCAAGCAAATAAATCTTTAACTTAATGTTAACAGTAGAAATAACTGGTTTTCAAATTCATTCATGTTACACTTTCCCCATAGTTTTCTGGTGGAGGAAAAAAAAGTTATTTGAGAAATTTCAACCAACCTTGTCATTGTGAGACTAGTGGAAAAATGGAATTTTCTCTACCTATATTAGGACTAGGAGTTTATAGAAGGTGGGAGGGTGAGGTAGGTGCATAGGAGGGTGATCATATCAGTGTGGATTCCAGAAAAACTAATGGGTCTGGAAAAGACCAAGAGCGAAAGCCAGAAGGAGAGCATTAACCAGCTGTGGTTCCTTCCTACCTGGGTAACTGCCCCTACCTCCCTCCCTAGTAGGTAGACAGGCAGACTTTGTTCTACGTTCCCTCCGCAAAGACATATTATTTATTTTATATTAATTTACACACCTGCTTGTTCCTTTGCAGTGTTCTCGAATCTTGCTATGTGTATTCTGTTCCCTCCCTCTCTTACCCCAGGGATGGAAACTGATCTTCATTTACTGTGGATATCTAGTGCATTGTTCTGTAACTAATGATTTCTGAATAGATCTTGTTTTCTGACTTCCCTTAGCAGATTCTCTTCCCTTTAGGAATTTTCTGGATATCCTAAAGCCCTGCTACTTGTTACTGCCTCCTACCCTGCCTGAAGAGTCCCCTGGGACCTGAGAAGCTCCCCTCTACCCCACCTTCCTCCTTACTTGGTCTCAGCAAGATTCTCCCAACAGTAGCTGAAGATGCTGAAGGAGCTCTCCAGGGCATGTGCACTCTCATCTGGCTTCTTATCCCCAGGAAGGCCAAAAACACAGAGGAACATGCAACCCTGGGACGGAGGACAAAGAAAGAAAGAATTTACCTGGGGAAGGAATATGGCTTGCCACAAATGAATTGACTCCTTTGAATGAAGCCAGACCCTTTCTTCACTGGTCTTCTGTTGGGAATGTAGGATTCTATGATTCATAAAATGACCACTCTAGGTCACACCAACATGGAAACTTTAAGAAATAAAATCTTAATTTAACTATTCAAAAATTTAACATTTAAAACATGAAAGAAATTAATGCCAAGAGCCTTTTCAAAACTTCAATCTCTAGTGTATACTTTAAGCTAAATCTATGTGCCCACATTGTCTTCATTCATTCTATAATGTTAAATATTGATACTGCCTCTTTTCAAGCTCTTTAATTAACTGAGAAAGAGCTGATTACATTTACTCTACTATTAGAGCCAGAAAAACATCTTTATGCTTTCACAATTGTTTTTCAACAAGAATTGAATTTAAAAAATACAGAGAATAACCCTCGATTACCCTGACAATTAACTATTAGTTACATTTTTAATGTAAAATAGCTTGTTACAAAATAAGTAACAGGGAACCTGACTTATGCCTGTGTTATATGAGAGGTAAACTGGTCATATAAAACCAGTATAATCTAACTAAAGTTATGAGAGATGTCATCACAGTAATTGGTATAGATGGGGAAATCTGCTTGTATACACTGGGGTGCAGGAGACAAATTGGATCAATACAAAAAAGGTCATCACATATAAATGTACACCTGTTTACATTCTTCACTCACCATTACTGTTGATGGGTCAGGTTCCCTTATACTTACTTTCTCAAACATAAAGACCCGGCACAGCTGGCCACCCCCTTTTTCTATAACTTTGGAGATGTATAATGTAGCCTTCTGGATAAGATGACACAAATACAACATCCTTGCTGTCTTGTGGAACTGTAGGCTGACCAGAACCATAGTCACAGTGCGAAATTCGGATATATACTCCACAGGCTCGCCTTCATCAATCTATAAAGACAGTGAGTTACCTTGCCTGCATCTTCAATTGTCAGTATTGTGTTTAGGAATTTTAATTCTATATTCCACGGTGAGTATGAAAAAATAAGTTAGGGTGTCAGACCAAATCTTAAAAGAAAATTCAGGTTTGAGAGATATAAAAGATATACAAACCAGTAAAAGGAATGAAAACTGTTTGACTTTAAACCTAATTCACTGTGGAAACTTGTCAATATTTTATATTTTCTAAGAGTTTGATAACTCTTAGAAAAGAGTCTCCATTAGTCATTACATCTCTTACAAAGGGATTCACATATGTTTACATATAAACAATAAGTCAACACATATTTACCAAGCATATACTTACTACTCTATACCATACCATACAGTATACTATACTAGTATAGTGTATACTATACAGTATGCTAGTTTCTTGAGGGACAAACTGAAAAACAAATACAACTTTTACTTTCTAGGATTGAGAAATCTAACTAAGGTTATGAGAGATGTCATCACAGTAATTGGTATAGATGGGGAAATCTGTTGGTATACACTGGGGTGCAGGAGACAAACTGGATCAATACAGAAAAGGCCATCACATATAAATGTACACCTGTTTAAAATACATGCACAGTTTACACAATGACTCAAGAACTAGGAAATAACCTTCTTCAAAAGATTTTTCATTATGTGCTTCCGCAGAGTTTGCTCAAGTGCAGGGTCTGGATCCAGTTCCAGGGCAGTTCTTAGAGTGTCTGAGAAAAGGAAAACAAACAAGATATCTCCAGTCATGTTGAAAATTAATCTTTAAATTCTGAGCTTGGGTAGAAAGGACAAAGTAACTTACCAGCATTTGTGTGGTAATGTGGCAGATATTCGAGGCACTTGTCAAAATGCTCATCAAAATCAAATGGGTCAATGATCCGCATATCTCTTAACTATGAAAAGAAAACTACTCAATTCTGTGCCTACCCGCCAACAGGATTACCTTTGGTTTTTTTAACACAGGGGCAGAGGATGCCACCCCTGATTATAATTTTTCTTTCCAGCCTTACTGTTCTGCCTTGTGTATCTTTCTGGGAGAATATCCCGCACCTCCTTCCAAAATAGAGTTCCAATGGTTGTTGTTTTGGTCAGGAAGCATGTGACCACCACCAGAGCACTGACTGCTGTGTGTAATAGAATGGCCTTTTCAGAATGGGCAATGGATGGGACCAGACTCCTACCTTCACAGCTTCATCCTCCTTCATGATTTCCACTTCAAACATGTACTGCTCACAGAGCATCCAACAGTGCCAGGACAAAACAATCTCATTTGCCTGGGCCAAACGCTGAGCTAACCGGACATCATCTACATCCCGCCCAGTCACCAAGAGGTACTGTTGCTGCTCATCTCCAACAATAACCTGGGAAATCCGACCTGCAGACAGACCTATTCAGAAAAAAGGGGAGAAGTGATGAATAGCCAAACTCAATTAATTATGCAAAGGAAAAGATATGGAATCTTCATACTGCTTTCTGCATTATGCCAATCTTGTTATTCTCCACAATTGCAGAAGTATTTGGTGAACTCATGTTGAAAAATAATATCTTGCCTCAGATTTCCTTCTGTCTCAAACATACCTAGAGATAGACATTCAAACAAGTCTGCGTTGTATAGAGGAAGAAACAAGAGATACTAGGCTTCTAAGAGTCTTGTCTTTGAGCTGCCTTTTAAATGGACTCTCCTGGTCCATCCTAGGTCTCTCCTGCTGGCAGAGACTTAATGGTTATGCTCAGAAAGTGTTATCATGGTGACCACACCATCCCTCCTTACATATAACCAGGGCTGATGAGTAGGAAATCAGTATTTTAATGGACATGGTCTAAGTCATCCAATCCAGGCTAAAAACAAAAGTTTTGAGAGAACAGCAGAGACATCTCTTGGCCAAGATAGAAAACAGATAATGAATTTTCCATAATGCTTGGAACAATTAATAAACTGATAAAATACACAAAGTAATTTTCAAGATATTGGCATGTCTAGTAATGGAGCACAATGATGCCTGAGAGATGGAAAAACAAGGTGAATCCTCTGATACCCCAGCTACTGTCTGGAGAGTTTCCAGGACACATCTCAGGGAGTAGACACTCAGACACAACTCAGAAGACTTCCTGAGTTGAAAATATAAAGATAGGAGTGAGTCTGAGGAGGCCAAGGTGGCTGGAGGTCACAGGGAACTGTGAATACTGAAGAGAAGTGTATACAGACAGAACTCCAGCAATCTGTACAAGAACCCCCTCAAGTTTTTAGCTGAATACTGATAAGTGCATTGATGTGAGGAAACCACCTCAGGTCAGGGGCAAAAAAACACATGAAAAGATATGAAGGGACAATCCCCAATATCACATAAGGCTGGGAATTGTTCCTGTTCCCACTGGCCAGAGTGTCAAACTTAATAATTCACAGGACTTTGAAGGGGTTTGCCTCAGGAATGGGTCAGAACTAGCCTTAGATTAAATACAACTCTTGTCTCATACAACAAAGTCTAAAAGCAAAACCTGAAAGGATCAAGATACCCAGATCTCAGAATGAAGTTTGAGAGTATTCATTATGACAATATTTTATAAATCTAGCACTCAACAATATAGAATTTATAATGCCTAGCACCCACCAAAAATTACCAGGCATGCAAATAAAAAAGAAAATGTGATCCACAGTGAGGAGAAAAACAATCAATCAAATCAACCCAGAATAATACTGATGATAAAATTAGTAGAAAAGAACATTAAAAAAGTAGTAACTACATTCCATATATTCAAGAACCTACAAAAAACACTGAACAGATAGAGACATGGAAGATTAAAAAAAAGACCCAGATCAACCTTCCAAGGGTAAAAATCACAAGGCTTGAGGTGTAAAATACACTAAATAGGAATGAAGATAATTGCAAAAGAAAAGGTTTGTAAACATGAAAAAATACAGTAAGAGAAATGATCCAAAATGAAAAACTGGGAGGAAAAAACAGTGAATATTGCACCAGTCAGTCAGGGTACAGTTTCAAGCAGCTTAACGTGTATAATTGAACAGAGGAAGAGGAATATAGAAAAAATTGTTTGAAGAAGTAATGGTAGAACATTTCCTAAATTTGATTAAAAAAACTAAAAACCTAGAGATTAAAGAAGATCCCTAAGCATGAGAAAAATTTTAAAAAACCCACCACCAAACAAATAAAACAAACAAACTGTACCTAGGCATATCATAAACAGATGACGTAAAACCAGTGATAAAGAAAAAATCTTAATAAAAAAACTCCTGGCACACGAAAGCCCTGGACTGGCTTCACAGGTGAATTTTACCAAACATTCAAAGAATAACAAACTCCTATTCTCTTCTAACTATTACAAAAATTCAAGAGGAGGGAAAATGTGCAAACTCTGTTTATGAGGCCAGTATTATCCTAATTCCGAAACCAAGTAAAGACACAAGAAAGAAAATTACAGACCAATATCTGATAAACATAGTTGTTAAAATCCTCAACAAAATATTGACAATCTGGATCTAGTAATACATTAAAACGATAATACACCATGATCAAGTGAGATTTATCTCAGGGATGTAATCGTGGGCTGCCCTACCCTGGCGAATACCCAAGGCTCCTCCTCTTACTATGTAACAGGTACACTGAGACAGAAAAAAATGGCCCAAATGAAAGAACAGATCAAAACTCCAGAAAAAATATAACCAAGTGACGAAGAGAGAGCCAACCTATCAGATGCACAGTTCAAAACACCGGTAATCAGGATGCTCACAGAATTGGTTGAGTATGGTCACAAAATAGAGGAAAAAGTGAAGGCTATGGAAAGTGAAATAAAGGGAACAGTGAAGGGAAGGAAACCAGGACTCAAACCAATGGTTTGGTACAGAAGGAAGAAAGAAACATTTAACCAGAACAGAACGGAGAAACAAGAATTCAAAAAAATGAGGAGAGGCTTAGGAACATCCAGTACTTCTTTAAATGTTCCAACATCCAAATCATAGGAATGCCAGAAGGAGAAAAAGAGCAAGAAATTGAAAACTTATTTGAAAAATAATGAAGGAGAACTTCCCCAATCTGGCAAAGAAAATAGACTTCCACGAAGTCCAGGAAGCTCAGAGAGTCCCAAAGAAGGTGAACCCAAAGAGGAACACACTAAAGCACATCATAATTACATTACCCAAGATGAAAGATAAGAAGAAAATCCTAAAAGCATCAAGAGAAAAAGAGAGAGTTACCTACAAAGAAGTTCCCATCAGACTGTCAGCTGATTTCTCAAAAGAAACCTTGCAGGCAAGGGGCTAGAAAGAAGTATTTGAAGTCATGAAAGGCAAGGACCTACATCCAAGATTGCTCTATCCAGCAAAGCTATCATTTAGAATGGGAGGGCAGATAAAGTGCTTCCCAGATAAGGTCAAGTTCAAGAAGTTCATCATTACCCAGCTCTTATTATAGGAAATGTTAAAGAGACTTATCTAAGAAAAAGAAGATCAAAAGTATGAACAGCAAAATGACAATAAACATTTATTAACAACTGAACCTAAAACAAAAAATAAAAATGAAAACAAAAACAAACCAAGCAGGCCCTGGCTGGTGTAGCCCAGTGGACTGAGTGCCAGCTGCAAACTGAAGTGTTGCGGTTCGATTACCAGTCAGGGTACATGCCTAGGTTGTGGGCCAGGTCCCCAGTGGGGGCCATGTGAGAGGCAACCACACATTGGTATTTCTCCCGTCCTTCCCCTCTCTCTAAAAATTAAAAAATAAAATCTTTAAATAAATAAGTAAATAAGATCTTTTGGGGGGTGGGCTGGGATGAGAGTAAAAAACAGAAAACTGTACTTGAACAATAATTAAATAAATAAATAATTAAAAAAACAAACTAAGCAAACAATAGAACAGGAACAGAATCACAGAAATGGAGATCACATGGAGATTTATCAGAGGGGGAGTGGGAGGGGAAGAGGGGGGAAAAGTACAAAATTAGCAGCATAAATGGTAGGTACAAAATAGGGGCGGGGGGGGTCTAAAAATAGTGTAGGAAATGTAGAAGCCAAAGAACTTATATGTATGACCCATGGACATGAACTAACGTGGGGGAAGGTGGGTGGGAGGGGGTGTGCACGCAGAGGGGAATGAAGGGGGACAATGAGACAACTGTAATAGCATAGTCAATCACATACATTTAAAAGTAATCTTGTACATGTGCCAGTTCATATATCCTCAGGTATAGCAATAGGATAAATGTTCAGAAGTGGGATTGCTGGGATAAAGAATAAATGCTTTTGTAATCTTCATAGAAATTACTGAATTACCCTCCACAGAAGTTGTATCATTACTGATTCTCACCAGTACCACATGAGAAGGCTTACTTTTCACAGCCTCAACATCTTCAGTATGTTTAGCACCTGAATTTTGGGGTTATCTATAGGTAAGAAATGATCTCAATTGTCATTTTTCTTATTATGAAGTTGACCATCTGATATATTTCTTTGTGTACTATTTATTCATGTCCTTTGCCCATTTTTCACTTAGAATGTTACTTTTCTGGATTTGTTTTTTTTTTAAATGTCTGTATATTCTTTCTGTATTAGAAAAATCACTCTTTGTCTATGTGATGAGTTACAAATTTTTTACCCAATTTGTCATTTATCTTTTGAAAATTGTTATAATGTTTTTTTGTTTTTGTTATTCTGAAATTGGGCCTCTTTTAGTAGTTACTACCTATCTTTAGCTGCAGGTCTTGGCCTTCTCTGGTATGGTAGACCCCAAATTTCTCCTGTATCTCCAGACTGCATTTTGCCACCAGGGTAATGATGTCCCTCAGCTGATTCTGTTCTACTGTCCAGAGTGCCAGGAGCACATTCCCTGCAGAGACACAAGACAGGTTGACAGTCAAATACCTGGAATCACTTGGCCAGTGTAAGGTTCCCAATAATGAAGAAGATATCATGCAAGGTATCAGGCAAAGTTTCTTGGTCTTACACATTACCATAGGTTAAAATATTGCTTTAGATTCTCAAAACTATTGAGCATATAAAAACATGTCTAGGTAGCCCTGTTGGTGTGGCTCAGTGGATGAAGCACTGGCCAAAAGGTCGCTGGTTTGATTCCCAGTCAGGGCACATGCCTGGGCTGCAGGCCAGTTCCCCAGTTGGGGGCGAGTGAAAGGCAACTGATTTTTTTCTCTTGCACATCAATACATTCTCTTGCACTTCATTTTTCTCCCTCTCTTTTCCCTCCCCACCCTAAAAATAAATAAATTATTTTAAAAAATTAAAACAACATGACTAAGTAGAAGCTGACATATTACTAAGGTTTAAGGATTATTTTGGTAATCTTCCAGTATACTCCACCAGTATACTAAAAGAAGGGCAGGGGTACTAGCAGAGAGGTTCATAAAATGTAGGTTTGTGTTCAAATCTAATTTTATGGCTGGCTTAAGTTTAAATAAAAATATGTGCCAACTCTGTGGCATAAAGCTGTTAATGATCCCGAGTTCTCCAGATAGGAGACTTTTGATTCCTCCCTGTCTTATATTTAGCTCCTGCTACTAATGACCAAGTTTCTCATTAGTTTTCACATGCATGCTTTATAGGCACTTATATTTCTGTCACTCAATCTAAACAAAATGTAAATCAATGTGAGCTTAATATTGGCAATGCTTTTCCATTAGACCAGGAGATCTTTTGAGGCAGAGATTGGTCTTCCTCATCTTTGTTTCCTCAGGCCCAGCACATATGAATAACCAAATAATGCTGAATAAACAAGTATATCAAACTCTACCTAATATAGTTTTTCTCACTTGCAGCCCTTTAAATATTTAAAAAAACTGAAAAATACCTGTAATAGTTAGGATATCCCCTCCAAAACAGAGTACATCTGAAATTGAGTAAGGGAGAGAGAGGAAAATAAGTCAAAATCAGAAGTATACCAGATCACAGAAGAATCATAGATGATAAAGTGACCTACTGAGTTTTCCTCATATCTTTTCTGGTCTATTTGTGTACTCTAAGGCTTAGGTTCCTTCTTTCTTCCTTCTAGCTTCTCCCCAGATCCATTTGTCTTTAGATCATCTCTAAAATGGCAGAATCTGACCAGTCTGGTGTAGCTCAGTGGATTGAGTGCGGGCCTGTGAACCACATGATTGTGGTTTGATTCCCAGTCAGGGTACATGTCTGGGTTGCAGGCCAGTTCCCAGCAGGGGACCCACGAGAGGCAACCATACACTGATATTTCTCTCCTCTTCCCGTCTAAAGATAAATAAATAAAATCTTGAAAATAAATAAATAAATAAGACGGCAGAATCTGTTCTCTTCAAAGCCACCCCCTTACTTTGTGCTCTGGATCCTAGGCCTGCTCACCTTCTCAAGAACTTCACTCCCTCCCTTATCTTCTATTGGATCATTCCTATAAATATTTAAAAAAACCAAACCAAAACACAATAAGATTAACCTACCTATTCTGGACTTTACCTTCTTCTCTAGCTACTAGGGCCATTTTTATTAATTTATTTTTTGCTACATTCCCAGCAAAAAAATTCTCAAGGTTGACTATATACAATTTTCTCCTCAAAACATATTCACTCAAATGTTTTCTCTACCATTCTCTTCTTAGGTTACTGACTTCCATCTCTGCCACCTCACTAAAATTATCAAGATAATAAACAGCATTCATCTTGCTAACTTCAGTATTTTCTGACTTTGCTGTATGACACCTTTCATTTTCAACCCAGCAAGTCATCACCCTCTTCTAGCCAGACTACTTTCTCTTTGGTATCATGAATACCACAATATCCTCCTCATTGGCTGTTTTACAGTCTCTTTTGTAGGTTATTTCTCCCTAATCATAATCCTTCCCTGGTATTCCTCAAGCCTCAGTCTTAGGCTCTCTTTATTTATACTCTTTTTATCAACTCACACTTTGATTTCTCCATTTGAATGCTTATCGATATCTCAAGCTCAAAATATTCAAAACAGAATCTGATTTTCGTTCTCAAAGCTCAGACTTTCCCATTTTGGTAAGTGATGCCACCATCAATTCATTTATGAAAGTGGAAAACTTGAGCATCCCTTTCCTTACCACTTCCCACTGAAATTCCATACATTGGCAAATCCTGTCTGTTAAACCTGAAAAATATATTTCAAGTCAATCCATTTCCATACAGATTCACTGCCATATCTTGAGACCAATGGTTCCAATCTTGACTGCATGCTGGAGTTGCCTGTAAAATGTTAAAAAATATGATTCCTGAGCCTACCTCAAAATATTCTGATTTAATTGGTCTGAACATCAGGATTTTTAAAAGCTCTCCAAGTGGTTATCTAATGTGCTGCCATGGTGAGAAACACTACCCTAGACCAAATCTCTATCATCTTTCCACAACTGTTCCAATGATATCTTCCAGCTTCCATTCTTAGTACCTACACTTCATCAGCACCCTGTATCCCAATCTCCATGAGGCAGCTAAAATGAGCTTTTAAAAAATGTAAGTCAATTACACCACTCCCTTGCTAGAACCCTTCCAGTTTCCTTCTGTACAAACATGTATAATCCAAACTCCTATATAGCTGATACTCTCTAACCTCACCTCAAACCTGTCTCCCTCCACTAGCTATGCTCTAGCCACCCTGGCTTCTCAGTTCCTAAAACATGTCAAGCTTTCTCTCACCTCAGAACCTTTGTACTTGGCATACTTCCATCTGAAATGCCTTACCCTTGGCTCTTCACAAGATGTTCCTCTTATCATTTACGTCTCAGCTTAAATACCACCTATGACAACCCTAATATAGAAACTATCACCCTACAATTTTCCTCTCTTTAGTAACACACCCTATGTATTTCCTTTGTAGAATGTATAATTGATAATCATCTTATTTATGGTCTTTCCCACTAAAATAGAAACTCCACAAAGGCAGGAACTCTGTCTTATTTCCCCCTGTATTTCTAATAGATAGCAGTTCCTGGTGTTACATTTCCTACCTAGTACATAATTTCTATCTCCCCCTTTCATCTAAACTTGGTGAGAAAAAATTGAAAGACCATTTATACTTGTTCCTCAGGGGTAAGGGGTGAGTCAAATTGTTTGTAAAGGAGGATGCTACAAAGTTAGTATTCTGGTGAACCTAAGAATGATGGACAAAAGTGCATGGGGCACTGTCAGTAAAGAATGAGAATGTTCTGTAAGAACTACAGAGTATAAGGCCAGAGTAATTTCTGTTGGGTAGGCCTAACTACACTGGAAGGTCCCAAAGAGTAGGTTTTTGCATTCCCTGCACTGTTACAGTGCATGTCACAGAGTAGGTACTGAAAACATGTTCACTGCACAAATAAGGAGTTTCTTTTGCAGATTATGCAAATATGCACAAGCTTGATACATGGCAGAAAATAAAGACTTATTCCTACTCAGAAGATCAAAACCCAATACCAGCGTGAGGAGATATTTTGTAAATTATATCTAATATACACACACATGAGGCACATTGCATTTTTGTTAGAAGAGACACCCTGAGGAATACCTTATTTTGAAATACAAACATACAAAGTTAACATTAGCTTTTTCCCTGTTTCTGGAACAGGATGTGAGACTGGGCAGAATGGCAGCTACAGGCAAAGATTGAGCTTGTCAGTGGCAACCTGAAGAACTAAGATGAGTAACACTGAAAGAATGACCCTTTGGTATCCCTTTTAAAGCACCCCAGGTCCTGTTCTGCTGCAAACCCTCAGGAGCCCAGACCACACCTTCCTTGCCCCCCTACAATGGTCACTCACGCTCCACGATGTCACTAATGTAATAACTGAAGATGTGGGCCAGTTTGTCCATGTCATGTTCCGACTTGCAGGTCAGGCTGAACCTGTCCATTAATGCTGTAAACCCTAACCAACAAAGCAGAAATGACTAAATTAGCTGTGAACCCCACTTTTAGGCCCTATTCCCTCCGTGTATCAATCTGACCAGACTGATAAAGAAGCTGTAAATAAGCACACCTCCTGGAGGTGAGCAATTCCATTATCCACTAACATGGTTGGGGGGCCAGGCTGGTTGCTGCTGCCTCTGGAGGAATCCAGAGGGCCGTTTCCAGGGGCTGCAGGCGGGGGAGCTCCCCACAAAATCCCCTTTTCATCTGAAGCCAACTACCTCTTTCCCACCACCCTCTGAGGCTCCCTGGCCAAGGGAGCTGTAGGATTTCTCCCCATGTGATAGAGACACCACTGACAAGGGGAACAGATGAATGCTTTTTAGAGAACACATATTTTGAGCTCCTTGAGGAAGGCACCTTGTATCACTTGTCTTCATATCCATGACACATAGAATCCATAACTATTTGTTAAACGATTCTCAAATAACTGCTAGTTCTCTAACTCCTGGAATAGCGGGCTCATAATTGTAGCCCCAGAAAATGAATTAACTGAGCGAATAAGCAGATGAGGAAAAATACTTATTGGAAAATGCTCGGTTTTGGGAGAAACTTGGATTAAATGTCTGCCGTGTGGCCCGGGAGCTCTTTCCCCTTATGAGTCTCAATTTCATCATTTCTGAGGGAACTAAGCCAGAGGGCTCCTAAAGGCGTCCTCCTGGTTCCCTGCGGCCGGAGGCCTGCAGTCAAACAGCGTCTTAGTTTGCCCGGGGCCAGGCCGGTAAACGCCACGGCCTCCAGGAGCTGAGGCTCAACAGCCGCTCCTTTGGCGGTGCGGAGAGCGACGCACCTCCCCTCGCCCTCACCCGTCACGTGGACGCTAAGGAGGACGCCTGGGGTTGTGGCCAGCTCGGGTTCCGATGCCCCGGGCCTCCTAAACACCAGCAGGTCGGGAAGCAGCGCCGCCAACCGGGCTCCCACAGGCCACAAAAGCGGCGCCCTGACCGCACCGCCGGACGCCATGACGGTGGCGTAGTTGCCCGCCCGTGCTCCCTCCAGGTAGCAGCCAATCCGCATCGACGGCCCTGGCGGGGGCCCGCCCATGAACCAATGAGTGTGGGCTTCCTTGTGGTATTGCTAATTGAAGCGGCCTTGGGCCCCGCCCCACTGCTTCTGGCCTAGTTCACCCAGGCGCTGGATTCCGGGGAGGGGCAGAAGACTTGGAAGGGAAGCGCTGGGCCTTCAAAGTGAAATTCACGTTTTTTTTCTTTTCATCTTGAAATGTGATAGTGAAGATGCTTTCACGACAAAACGGATTATCTGGGATAAATACCAATAGGGCCATTTTTGTGCCCTATCATGAGTAGAAACGGGTCATCTCTGAATTTCTAAGGACAAATTCTACTTGCATCTGGCTAAACTCAGGATGGTCTTTAAATTTAACACCGTTAGACTAAGGCTGTTTTACCGTTAGTCTGTTTTGTTAGGGGAGTTTCTTGTTTCTGTTGTCTGCCAGGACAGGTCTATAGGGTCGCTTGTGGGAGGGCTCCATGTGGCTGGTTTTCTCTCAATTCCTGGTTCTGACTTTTGTATAAGGGCACAGTGTAGGTTGCCAGTTTGTTCCTCAGATTCAGGAAGAAACAAAAAGATCTAAAAACTTTATCTTCTGTGTCTACACTTACACACCACCTAGTAAGTCAATCCGTTTTGGTGGGCTAACTTTACTAAAGGAATTCTCTGCATTTTGATTAACACTTCCCATATTAAGACCAAATGTATGATTAGCCCACAGGGAGCAGAAAATACCTGGTTAGTCCGGCGGGAGGGCCAAACAGAAAGGAAGGGATTAAGAGGCGAGATAACTAGGGTCTGGGCACTGCAAGTTTGATACTCCAGTGTTCACATGTCTGTCTACAGAGATCACAATTTCAACATTATAAACAACCAAAACCCAGGGGATGTAGATTTGTCAAAATTCAAATTAACTTTTTAGTATTTTTATAAATTTATTTAAAAAAATGACAATTGCAATGACATCAATGATCAAACCACCTGTACTCCCCCTGCTGCTGAGGGTAAAAGATATATAATTGGAGTCCCAAAGGAAAAGCAAGACATTATTATCAGGCACTCAATAGCCATAAGATGTTGGTCCAGTGGTACAAACACTGACATGTTCAATGTACCAGTACAATTAAAATATATTCATTTACAATTATCCTGGGGAAAGAAAAGCACTCAAGAAGTGGAATAACTATTCATTAAACCAAATACTCACGCATCCATTCACTCTGCATCTAGAAGTCATCACTACAGTCACAAGGACAAATAAAAGAACTTGTAGCAAAAAATAAAAAACCCAAAGCTCAAATCCCCACTACGTGGGATATTACAGTGCACTAAATTGACCACAATAAAAAAAAACCATGAGTTAGCTGAAATGCAATGACAAGATAACAACTGAAGCATTTGATTTCAAACAAAACTCAAATGCATGAAAAAATAATTCTGCAACATTGAGATTGGTATTACTATGTACCAACTTACAAACACAAATAAATAGCATTTTAGAATTGCTATTGGCCTAAATACTAAAAATCAAATCTGAGGACTTTCTTTCTGAACTCTGCATCTTAAAGATTCCTAAACAAACCATACAAATTCCCCATTGTTTTTTCTTTTTAATATTTATTTTTTTAGAAAGGGGAAGGAAAGGAGAAAGGGAGAGAAACAATGTGTGGCTGCCTCTCTCGTTCCCCTACCGGGGACCTGTCCTGCAACCCAGGCATATGCCCTCACTGGGAATTGAACTGGCAACCCTTTGGTTTGTAGCTCGCACTCAATCCACTGAGCTACGCCAGGGAGAAAATTCCCCATTGTTGTTAGTAATCTATCATCTGAAAAGTTTGGAGCTTACTGGATAAAGTTAACATCTGAAACTCTAATATAAAGAGCCAGAAGTTTCTAGTGAGTCTACTAAAAATGATATCCCCGGGCCCCCCCCCACTGGAAGCCAAGAGATTTGATTTCAGAAACTAGAAATACTTCACTTTCTGCTTCCTTTGCATAGCTCTGTACCTCTTTTCTACCATTACAATGATTTCCCTTTGTGGTGTTTTCTTTAGAGAGTGAAATTTATCTTTTCTCTCTTAATATAGAGTAAAATAGAAAAGGCAATCTTTATTCTTGGCATTTAAATCAAACCCAAATATTCCTTGAAAGAATTAAGTTCTCCTTCTTTGTTTCCAGAGTAGGCAGAAACTCTTCTGAAACATTATCTTATTGCTATTAGGGTAAAACATCTAGAAAAGTGAGGCACAACTCATTCCAGAAACTGGCCCAGTGTCTTACACTGCAGGCATCTCTATTTCCAGTAAGTAACTAGTCCCCAGGATGTGGATGCAATGTGAAAACCTTCCTGCACGAGGCCTGTGAAGGGGGCTGGAGGGGCGGTGGTGCACGAACAAATGAAAACTAGAACCAAAGAGTCAGCTGCCGTGGGAAGAATGAGAATGTCTGCTTTCTGGGGCCAGCACAAAGTGCTGCAGGAGTGAAGTCAACATCCACTTCAAGAGGTAACCTGGAGAACACCCAGGACAGCTTGACTAAACAGTGCTTTCCAGAAATTGTCAAGAACCAAATCTCATACTTCTCCCTTTCTGTTCTTAGTAAAATGCTATAGTGTCAATGTAAATTATTCTCTTCATCTTAATGAATCCATCCCAGGCATCCATCCACTGAAGAATCATACCAAATGACAACACATGGGTATAAATACTACTCTCTTCTTCTAGACTGAAACACACACAAACCCTTCTGTTTTCCAAATGCTGTCACCAAGCCTATGATTGAAAACTCTCTAGTTTGGCTCTCTGCTTAGGAGTTACGACCACTGTCTTCAGCACTTCAGCACACAAGATGTATTGTTTTGTTCTCTACTTAGGAAAGGAAGTTTTGAGTTCCAACACCTTCTAAATTGTCTTAAAAGTAGCTATAGTAGTAACTGTGGTCCAGATGACCTGTCAACAGACGGACAAGACAACTGGTCAAAGCTAAAAAAGATTCAGCAATTATTATTTTTAGTGCTTGATTCTTTTATCATTCTATCCCCAAAATTAGCTTTTTCTTGGCTGGAGTCCAAAAACACCAACCTATCATCTGGGTAGACAGAGATTGTTATTATTACCACAGATTAGATGAATGTATCTCAGAGAATTTATTATTTCCATATTATGAGATGGAACTTCCTCACCTGGAAGTCATCTCTGAATACAAAGTATCCATTTACTTAGCCTGAGATCTCTCACCAGAGGGATGGATGGTGTTTAGATTCCATGGGAAGAAGTGGGCTCCACCTTCCCTGAATTCAGTTTAGCTTGAGGTTATTCTCCTCTGCTGAGATAGTTGGCTGGCTTCACCAGTCAACTTAAGTGCTGTGTGTGGTACTGCTGGGCTGGCATGAGTCCCTTGCATCATCCTAATCCGTGAAATGTCAATGTCATCAACAGTCTAAAACAGGTCCTGACTGAAGGGGTGAGAAAGGCTTGCCACTTCAATTTGCCAGACATTGCTGCAATTATAATACTGAACCACTTATTAAAAACTAAGTGGGTTTCTGTCCCATAAAAAGGGCAGAATGTGATCATCAGTGTCCCATTGGAAGAACTGATCAATTTCCTGGAACAATGGCGAAGAACATGACCTTGATCAGGCCCATCACATAGCCTGGGGTTAGGACACTCGGATAATCTGTGTCATGGCTTCTTCATCTGCTTGGTTTGGATCCTAGAGACAAAGAAAGCATAATAATGAGGAAAGTCCTTTACAAAAGCAACAGAAACGTGAGGCTCTCACCACTTTAACACCAAGGGCATAGATACAGTTTTGCCAAGTAAACCAAAGGCCTACACACAAGTCTGAATACATGGATTAAAATGCAGCTCCTTTAGGAACAAAAGGGACAAGACAATAAACCTTATTCTTAAAATATATATATATATTTATTTTTAGAGAGAAAGAGGAAGGGAAGGAGAAAGAGAAGGAGAAAAACATCAATGTGTAGTAGCTTCTCACATGCCCCTTTGTTGGGGACCTGTTCTACAACCCAGGCTTATGCCCTGACTGGGAATCAAACCAGCGACCCTTTGGTTCATAGGCCAGCACTTAATCCACTGGGCCACTCCAGCCATGGCAACCTTATTCTTAAAAGGATTAAAAATGTGGACTGGCACTCCATTACTAAATACTCCAGAGTGGATGGCACACCTGTATTGTGTTGTACCATAATATTTAAGGTTCCTTAGAGGGGGCTAAGCAAAAGACCAAGTGAAGCTATTATCATGCTGTATTTCTGTGTCATTATTTTCTGATCATCGTATTTAAATGCTGAGCATTTAGCAGAGCTAAGTGACACTGGAATTTATTTACTTTAATACATTCACCTTGTTAAAAGGTTATAGTGTAGCCTAAAGGTTATATATAAACCTGATACCCAGATGAAAACACTGATTTACTAGGACTAGAGTCAAAATGTTAGGAACCCAGCAAGAACCAACTCCTAAATCTCTTGGTACCCATTTAATATTCTTGCCACTAAACTTTGCCCACTGTCTCTTACTTAAAACTTGCAGTGTTAAGACAAGAATTTGTCTGTGGAATCTTTTTGCAACTCTCCACAATAACTCATCTTCAGTTCTTTCACATCAAAGCTCTAAAGCCTGAATTGGCATGATCCAAGGAGGAGATGAAATATTTCTGTAGGTGGTAGGACTGGAACTTGATCTTGATCAATGAGTGAGAAAAGCAACAGCATTTACTGAGCTCTCACCATGCACTAGGCTAAGTAGTTGCCTAATGTGACTTACTGCATGAAATTCCCACAACATTCCTGTGAAATAACAATAGTATCTACTTTAAGGTGAATTAAGACTAAAAGAGGCTAGGTAACTTGACTGAGGTCATATTTTTAGTTCATGGAATTAGGAGAATTCCTGGCACAATGCCCATAGCTGGCATCTCTACATCTATATCCTGCAGGAAAAAGTACTGAGAAAGGACAGTAGGAATTCCTACAGGTAGTGATTAATAGCATAGAAGGTAGGAATTAATAGCACAGAAGGAATCATATTCATGTGTGGGGACACTGAGAAATCCTACCATGACTATTGAGAGGCATGATGAAGAGCAATAGCTTAGATATCACACAGAAATAGTTTGAGATCTGATGCAGTAAGAAATGAGAAACTAACATGCATCCTTGAGCAGGGGCCTGACATCATTTAAAAGCATTATCTTATAAAGACTAATATGACAATAGTACAGGTGGGATGTGACAGTCATACAGAATGAAATGTCAGTAAATGCAAGGAATCCATTAGTTCAACCAACATTTATTGAGTGTTTGTTTTGGATGGGGCATTAAACTAAAAGCAAAAACAATCCTCTACTCTTTACACAGCTGACAGCCTAGTGAAGCAGACAACCACTACACAATTATACAAATAAAACACTTCAATTATTATTACACTCTAAAGAAGATGTGGGGAAATAATAGGGTAGGGAAGACCTATTCTGGATAGGATGGGCTAGGGACAGCCTCTCAGATTTAAACCAGAACCTAAATAATAAGGAGAAAGCCATATAAAAAGGTGGAGAGTGAAGAGCTTTACAGATCAGCTATTTTAAAGATAAAGGTTGTAATGGCAGGAGAGAGACCAATAAACAGCGTAGCAAGAGCATAAAGACCAAAGAGTAGGAGAAAATAAAACCAGAGCTAGATCATGCAGAATCTTGTTTGCCAAGGAAAGCAAGAAAGGGAAGGGGTAGAAGGGGTTTAAAAAATACAGTGATATGATACGATACACATTTAAAAAAAGATCACACTAAGATGTGAATAATGGATGAGAAAGGCACGAGAATAGGAGAGATCAGTAGGCAGTTGTTACACTAATCAAACCAAAGGAGAGAGGATTAGACGAGGCCAACAGCAATGGGAGGGAAAAAGCTAAACTGATTCGAATTTTATTTGAGGCAACACCAAGATTCAGACAATTCTAGCTTTAGTGACTGGGTGGATGAACATGTCACTTGTTGAGATGAGTGGTTGGGGCATTAAAAAAAATAAAGAGTTTTATTTTGAATATATTGACTCAGAAATGCCAATACAATAAAATCAGCGGTATTAGATTAAGAACCAATATAATACAGTAGTTACAGAGTAAGTTCTGGAATTATGAGGTCTGTCCGGAAAGTATCTAGCCATGTAATATGAAAAACTGATGCTTATTGAAGAAGACTGAGATACAAGAAACACTGCACAGGACAATGATGTCTCAGTCCCCTTCAAAAGCAGGCACCTTAGGACCTCACATAGTTGTCTGTGTCTCTTCCACTATTCAAAATACTCTGCAAAATCCTTTGTTGGAATTGCCATCAGCTGCCCCATCGTAGTTTCCTGAATCTCATCAAAGGTCTGAAATCTTTTCCCTTTCAAAGGTGATTTTAATTTTGGGAAAAGCCAGAAGTTGCAGAGTGCCAAATCTATTTTGTAGGAAGGCTGAGTCACCTGGGTGATTCGATGTTTTGCTAAAAAACTCTGTACAAGACGTGGTGTATGAGTGGACATATTGCTGTGATAAAGCTGCCAATCACCAGTTGCCCATAGCTATGGCTATTTTTGTTGTATTGTATCTCTCAACTGATGAAAAACATTGAGGCAGTATTCTATTAATTGTTTGGCCTAAAGGGGCATACTCATGATGGATAACACCTTCCCAATAAAAAAGAAACCCAAGACCAACAGTTAAGATGGTCTGGATCTGGCTGAAACTTTGCCACACCTCCCTTCTTTGGCTATGGAGAACCAGGTGACCTCCACTGGGACAACTTGGCCTTTGTTTCTGGACCATAGCTGTAGACCCACCATTCATCTCCGGTTATGACCTTCTTGAAGAAATCTGGTTCATTGGTAGTAGTTTGAATCAAGTCATTAGCAACTGAGGCACAATGTTCCCTTTGCTCTGGTAGTAGAAACTGAGGAATGAATTTTGCCACAACACATTTCATGCCAAGATCCTGCACCAAAGTCTCAGGCACAGTAGTTTTTGGAATCCCCAGATCAGCTTCTAGTTCTCACATAGTCACCGATCTTTGTTGATTGCAGCCCATACACGGTCAACATTGTAGGGTGTGCTGCTTGTTGTGAACTTTCCAGAACATGGATCACTCAACAGATTCTTGGCCATTCATTGAAGTGTTTGTGCCACACTTGTTGTTCTACTCAGTCATTTTGAATGTGACAGCCACCCAGTACACATGTTCATTCACTGGCATCTACTGCCTCTACAGTGAAGTTGTCACTGTTCACACACGCACATTCCAGTCCACTCTCTGTGGCTGCCAGGTTACATCAATGTCATAAGAACTGTTCTTGTTATATAAACAATGGCTGGACTTTTTCCAGACAGACCTCATATACTGCCTGGGTTTGAATATCAGTTGTATCATTTTACTAAGTATTTTTTTTTTTTTTACTTAAGGCAAACAATTTTGCAAACTACTTAACCTGTCTAAACCTCAGATTCAACTGTAAAATGGAAAGGTAATTCTTAACTCATGGGGCTTGAGGTTGCTATAAAGACTCAGTGAGAAAAAATGCTTACAAAAGTACTTAACATAATGGCTGGTACATGGCAGTAAAGTATTAGCTGGATATTATTTTCTGAAAATCAAGACAAGTGAGTATTTCAAGAAAGAATTAATGTTAATAACTGGCAAAGATGGGGAGAAAAGGCCACTGGGTTAAAGACTTTTAAGTTGAAGGTACACAATGTAGCATTCAATTTAGAGAATAAAATTAGTCCTTAGTGTCAAAATAGCAGAGGATAGGGCCAAAGCTTGTACCCACAAAATACAAAGTAATATGAATGAAAGGTGTAAGTCTTCTTACCTGCATATGAGGACTATCTTTTTCCTTTGGAGAGAAAAATCGCCCACCTTCACCACGCTTCCGTGCCATTGCATGACGGTGCCGAGACTCATGCAGGTATTTCTAAAACAAGAGAAATAAAACCATTTAACTATTAGCAGCATAGTTATCTAATGCAGATTCCAAATTTAATAGTTTAGAAAAGCAGTGATCAAAGCCACCAGGGGTAATTATGACTTTGAATTATGAAGAAAGCTTTGGGAAAAAATGAGATAGCTGCTAACTATATATAACTACCATAAAGCTGTGAATGTTACACGAATATAATAGTAATAATAATAATAGACTCCTCAATGGTATCATGGAAATCACTACCTTCCTCCCAATACACATATCTTCTCCTTCGCTGTAACAGACCAAATTTTAGTTGGGCAAATGGTTACTCAGTAAAAACACTGCAGTTCCTACCCTTATTGACAGGTAAGTGTGGCCATGTAATTAAATATCTGCTAATGAGATACATAAAACTTCCTGAAAGTTTTCCTGAAAGACAGCTGCCTTTTCTATCCCATTTGCTCCTGGGCTGGAGCACAAGCAGCTATCCTGGACTACAATGAGCTCACTAAGAATATTAGATAGTGTTATTTTGTTTTTACATTTGCAGCTGCATATAGTAATAGCAAATGCTAACTAGCTTTCTACCTTTAATTGTTTTAGAAGGTACTCAAGGAAACAAATCATATAAGAAGTAATTAATTCCCAATTCCCAAAGTAGAACCCTGGTATTCTTTTTCTACAGGCTTCACAATAGTACACATACCCTTCTTTCCTTTGGAATTTTCCCTTCTGCCTCTAGTTTGGCCCGGGCTTGCCTCCTCTTAAGTATGCGATGGTACTGTTTGGCATTCACATAGAGAGGCTCTTCTTCAAGCATCTCTGCTCCAGGTAGAGGGATCCTTTGGATAGCAGGAACAGAGCCAGCACCAGGCACCATCTGTGTGAAGAAAATACCCGTTTATTAAGTAGTTACATGAAGTATGGATATAGAAAACAGTTTCTTAATCCCTATTAATCTATTTTCTTCTGAATGCTACTAAGAGTAGCTTTTACATGGCATTCAGTTCAACACATTTCCTGAAGAATTATACTAAATGCATTTAAACAAACATTACACATAATTGTTACAGAGGGCCCAGGAGCTAAGAAATGATATAACCTGGTCCAAATTCTTGTCCATGCATGACTCCATTTTCTAGGAATGTCTGCTGCCATCTAATGTCCAGAACAATAATCATAAGACAATAAAACAGTATGAAGAAAAATAGGTACAAGTTTATTACAAGTTTATTACATGCTAGCTGTCTATAATTACACAGCTAATTAAGTTACTATATGATTCTAACTTTTCAAAGCAAACAAAAACAAAATACTGTACTGTACATACAGTATATGTATGAAGAAACAAGTCTCTTTTGCCTCACTCCCTTCCCAACTGTAATAACTTTGAGTGGTCTGCATTGTTTCTTCCCGTAGTTTACTCCACCTCCGTGTAGGCTTCTATTAGTCAATTCTTAACTTACTCATTTTTGGTACTATGTACTGACATCCTGTTTTGATAGATGAGGATTTACCTTTCACACACACCACCCAACCCTCCTCCCATATCTTCCCAATATATTTATGTCACACAATTTTTGCTTTTTCTGATACAATCTTTCTAATTTTTAGTTTATTTCTTGTTTCATTCTAGGAACAATGTATTTTCCAGTTGCCAAAGATCAGTAGTCTAATTGTCCCTTCATTATTTGAATTCCAAATAAGATCACATAAAAGCAGACATTTACACCTGTTTAACTACTATTGTATCTCTAGCACTGAGAATAATGCTTGGCATGCAGAAGGCCCTCAGAATAAACTATGGTTGGCTGTAATGTTTACTGTAAAAGTGGATGTCTGAAAGTGCCTTAAGGATCAATTTCAGTTCCAAGAGGTCAACATTATAAACAAATTTTATAACAGACATCAAAATGCCAATTCAAGAATTTCTCAAAGACAAAGAGATACACAGAAAAATAAATTACAGATGAGAACAGTGAGCTGAAGAATCAATATTCTTACCATGACCATCCCTCCTGAATTGACCACATTGCCTGCCACTGGTAGAGTCACAGTGACAGTCCCTTGTCCACTGCTGGTTGTATTGGTGTTGGCTCCTGTCTGAACAATCTGTGCTCCTGCCAAACTGGCTGCTGGGATGGTGATCATGCCTGAAACAGGGACTGTAACTTTAAGAAAATAAAGCAAAAAACAGGCACACAGAAAGAAGGGAACACAGTTAGTCCCTCTTCTATCTGGCACACATTCATTCACCCTGGAAAAACATACTAAACAGCACAAGGTGGGGGGAAAAGCACACACTCACTCTTTGCCTTGTTTACTAAATAAAACCCATATAATCACAATCCCTGAAATTCTATTAACTGTCTGGGTTCTAGCTCTAAATAAATCTATCCTTAAAATGGATACTTTCTGGACATTTCAGTAAGTTTTCAATGGGTGGTGAGGCAGTTTGGAGGCCTCCCCTTTCATGGGTTGGTCTTACTATAGCTATACTCACTGTTTTTGTACATATATACAATCTGCTTCAGGATGGAGATTTTACAAACTTACAAACTCTTCCTCCTAACTGACAATGAACCACTCAGTTTCAGGTCTAAAACTTAAAATTAAATCAAGCATTCCAAGTCCCCAAACTATCACCAGCAGGTGAATACCACCTTAAGAGGTATTCACCATTGTTTTCTTGAGCTCCTGCCACTGCTCAATCTAGTTCAGGCCCTCTCCTGAGTCATATGAGAGTGCATTGTCACTGCATTGGCTCGATCTTGTGTACTGCTAAGTTTTGATCACAAGTCAAACCTATAGTCATGGAATCTGAGACATCCTTTTCAGATTTAACTATGACAAATGCTTCCAAAAGCTCTTCAGTTTAGTTTGAGCCGTCTCCTCCTCTGTCTGAAGTACATTCTCCTCTCAAGCCATATTTCATCTCTCCCTTCTTTATGCATCATCTAGTCCTAGTACATACCTCTATCAGGGCTCTGCACTGTATTTGTTCACATGCATGCCTCCTTTATTAGACTACAGACTGTTGAGATGAAAGCTCTTCTTTCTTAGCAAAGTTCTACGTACATTGTAGGCATATGTTAAGTATTTTTTGGAATAAATTATGAATGAAGTGGCCCTGAAAAAATACACCTAACAGCAACAATACCCAAAATGCCAAGCTGACTTCTGATCCATGTCTCCCTCTATCAACAAAAAAACTCCTATTTCCAATCTTCCTATTTAAATATATTTCTTCCTAGAAAAGAGTAAAAGCTTACAGAATCCTTAGGACTAGTCTTTTAACAATCACTGTAGGGACTTCTACAAATGGAATTGATGTTGGTCATGTATTGGTTACAAGGAACCAACAATCAATGGAGACAAGGAACCAACAATCAATGGAAACTTGAAGTCTTATTTTCTTGTTCAAAAATGTGTCACATAGAGGTCACCATGAAATTTCTGAAGCATCATTGCTCAAGAGATGAAAAAGATACCCCCCAAAAGCAGACAGAAATGAATGGGCACACTCACCTTGCTGGAGAATGGTGCCATCCGCATTAACTGGCTGATAGACGATGGTCTGCCCTTCAGCAGTCTGTGCTACCTGCTGCCCCTGGACAGCAATCTGTTGCTGTGTCTGTAGCAAATAAATCATGACACAATTTATTAGATTCTAAGACATCACCTGCGAAAAAGACCATGTAGTCTTTCTCCTAAAAAATACTTTGATAGTTCCCCCCATTTCTACTACATGTGAAATACTAGGCTGAGCTGTCTGAGCCTTACAGATCAGCTATGCTCCTGTGATCACAGAGCTAGTGGAATTACCTGAGTCTGACCTGCTGTGACAGCGGTCTGGGGCTGCTGGATGATGATCTGCTGGGTTTGGCCCTGCTGGCCCTGTACCTGTACAGCCTGCCCACCTTGGATCTGGATCTGTCCAGGAGGAACCAATTGTATCTGTGGAAGACAACACAAAGAAGGGTTAGTACTCTGTTGACACTGGCCTCTTTTGGCTCCAAGTGCTAGTTACCCAAACTCCTCTACAGAGTGGAAAGTGCTCTAACGAGGGGGAATTTTGACTACTGTCTGGATGATATTAAGGAATCAATGTCAGTTTTTAAATGATAGCGCTGGCATGATCATTTTATTTTTTTAAATCATGTTTATTTAAAAATATGCTCTGAAGTATTTCTTACAGATGAAGTATTTCATATAGTCAAAATAATTCTTGAGAAAGTAGGTAAATGCAGATGAAACCAGAAAGACTGATTATGTATTGATAACTGTTGAAGATGGGTATGGTGATTAATCATACCATTCTCATTTTTGTCTAAGTTTTCTATTATAAAATGTTCAAAAAAATAAATCACTACTAAAACTGGTGACACTCCTTATATTTTATAAATTTTATAAAAATGGTACCATATTGTTTATTATAATTAATTCTTAAATATAATTTATTATTTCTTAGTCAATATTGTTTTCAAGATATAGCTAGTTGAAATAAAACTAGATCCTTCATTTCACTTGATGAAAAGTATCACGTTAGATAATCGCAGTACAACACATTCATCCATTCCTGGTAGTATTTGGGTTTAGTAATATCGTGGCGTGGCATCCTCTAGGGATCCTGGAACATCTCCCATGAATAAGGGGGACTACTACAGTTTTCAGTTTTTCAAAAAAAAAAAAAAAGTCTTTCTCTACCCCGTAACATAAAGAAAATTCTCCTGTGACGAGAATCTGTAAGTTTCCAAGTATGCTTTCCTTACATTTATTTAATTTACTAACAAGTTATTATTATTGTTTTTAATTCTCACCTGAAGATATGTTTATTGACTGTAGAGGTGGGGGAGGGAAGGAAGGAGAGACAGAGAGAAACAGAGAAAGAAACATCGATTGGCCGCCTCACACATGTGCCCTGACCAGGGATTGAACTTGCAACCCAGGTATGTGCCCTGAACAGGGATCAAACCCGCAACCTCCTGGTGTATGGGGCAATGCTCCAACACAGCCACCCAAGCAGGGCAATCTAACAAGTACTTTTGTATCTACTCTGAGGCAGAAATTTTCTTTTTCTGTACCATTCTTTTTTTTGTTGTTTACATTTTTTAAAGAAAAAATTAGAGCTCATATACATTATAGTTTCAGGTGTACAATACAGTGATTCGACAGGAGTACATACTGTATGAAGTGATCACCACAAGTCAATCTAGTAACTGTCTGTCACCATAACGTCATAGCGATATTAACTGTATTTCCTATGCCATACATTACACACCCATGACTTATTTTATAACTTAAAGTTTGTAATTCTCAACCCACGTCACCTTTTTTGTCCTTCCCCTGCTGCCTTCCTTTGAATAACCACCAGTTTCTTCTCTGTACTTATGTCTTTGTTTTTTATTAGATTCCACATATAATTGAAATCATGTTTGTCTTTCTCTGACTTATTTCACTTAGCATAATACTCTAAGTCCACTGTGTTACATGTATATCATTCTAAAACCACTACTTCACTATTATTTTGAATTATTTTTCAATATTCTTCAATCTATTTCTTGACTCTCTATTCCAGTTCCATTGTTTATATCAAGCCAGGGATCTTCACCTAAAATTGTATGCAAAATTTTCCATGTATCTGGACGTCTACACCTTTTTCTAAGAGGGCATAGGGTCTCAGTGGAATTCTAAAATAGAGAATACAATATAAAAAAGCTTAAAAAGTATTCTCCTGAGACTTCCGCCAAGATGGAGGCGTAGGTGGAAGCACTGCGCCTTCACTCACAACTATGTTTAAAAACAACAAAGTTTTAGTAACAAAAATGCAGCCAAACAACAGGAAATTGAACTACACGGAAGTCTGACAACAACGAACCCTACAGCCAAACCGGTAAGAGGGGCAGAGCCTGCAGCAGAGAGGGGTCGGGAAGGAGAGATCCACTGGACCAACCTGGGCATGCTACCCAGGTGCGCCAGCAGCTGTGGGCAGATCCCAGGTGTGGAGAAGTGGGTGGACCCACTGAGGGCAAAAGGCGGTGGATCCACTGAGGGCTGCTCATGGTCACGGTCACACATTCGCACGCAGATAAACCGGTGAAGGAACTAGCAGTGAGATGGACCACGAAGGCACCTGTGGCAGGAAGCAGCAGAGGGAACCACCATCGTCCCTCTCTGACCCCGCCCGCACATACAGCATCACAAACCAGCGACCTGGGTGGCCCGGCCCTGGTGAACAACTAAGGCTCTGCTCCTCATATGTTAAAAGGCATGAACAGATCAAAACATGGCTCAAGAACAACTCAGAGCCCCAGAGCCAATGAAGAAATAGCCAAACTTTCAGATGCACGGTTCAAAACACTGGTGATCAGGATGCTCACAGAACTGGTTAATTTTAGCCACAAATTAGAGGAACATATGAAGGCTAAACTAATTGAAATGAATGGAAATACACAGGAAACTAATAGTAATGGAAAGGAAACTGGGACTCAAATCAAAGGAGTGGACCAGAAGGAGTAAAAAAATGACCAAACAGAAAAGGATGAAGAAAGAAGAATTCAAAAAAAAAATGAGGAGAGGCTTAGGAACCTTCAGGACATCTTTAAATGTTCCAACATCCGAATTATAGGGGTACTAGAAGGGGAAGAGGTACAGCCACGAGTGGAAAACTTTTTTTGAACAAATAATAAAGGAGAACTTCCCCAATCTAGCAAAGGAAATAGACTCCCAGGAAGTCCAGGAAGCTCAAAGAGTCCCAAAGAAGTTGGACCCAAGAAGGAACACACCAAGGCACATCATCATTACATTAGCCAAGATTAAAATGAAGGAGAGATTCTAGAAGCAGCAAGAGATAAGGGGACAGTCACCTACAAAGGAGTTCCCATCAGACTGTCAGCTGATTTCTCAAAAGAGACCTTACAGGCAAGAAGGGGCTGGAAAGAGGTATTCCAAGTCATGAAATTCAAAGACCTACAACCAAGATTGCTCTATCCAGCAAAACTTTCATTTAGAATGGAAGGACAGATAAAGTACTTCTCAGATAAGATCAAATTCAAGGAGTTCATCATCACCAAGCCCTAATTATATGAAATGTTAAAGGGACTTATCTAAGAAAAAGAAGTTAAAAAAGATGAACAGTGAAAGGACAGCAAACTCAGTTATTAACAACCACACCTAAAACAAAAGCAAACTAAGAGGACAGCTAGATCAGGAGCGGAACCATAGAAATGAAGATCACATGGAGGGTCAGCAAGAGGGGAGTAGGAGAAGGGGGGAGAAGGTACAGAAAATAAGTAGCATAGAGGGTAGGTAGAAAATAGGGAGAGGGCAAGAATAGTATGGGAAATATAGAATCTAAGGAACTTGAGACACATGGTCATAAACTAAAGGGCGGTAATGGTGGGGGAGGGGGTGTGCAGGGTGGAGGGGAATAAAGGGGGGAAATAGAACTGTAATGGCATAATTAATAAAATATATTTTAAAAAGTATTCTCCTAAAATAAATGGTTATTCAAAAAACAATAATGAGAAGCAACCTCTTATAGAAAAAATTGGTATCTTAAGTATTCTAAGAAAGGCTATGGAATCTTACCTAGAGCCTTATATATGTAACAAAAAAACAATTTTACCTAGATGGTTTGATTAGTTACAGTCCATCTTGGAGGAAAATATAATAAATCACCCTGTCAGAGACTCTTAGAATAAATAAATACACACATATATTAATCAAATCCCATAAAACATAGAATTTAGAACTGAAATAAACCCTTGAAATCACCTGATATAAACTGCATTTTCAGATGAGAAAACTGACAATCAAATGACTTGACCAAGATCCAAAAGACAATGTCTAATGGCAGACCTGGGAATGAAAGGTCAGGTCACTGTACCCCGAGCACACTGTTGCAAGCACTGTATCACACTGTCTCCATTTAGGAGTGAAAAGGCAGATGTGACAAGGGAGGGCCAAAGAGGAGACAATGAGAGGAAAAACAGAAATGAAATAGCAGTGTAAAACAGAGTAAAGCACACATACTGAAAATATATTTAAAGCCTCATACACTCATTCATGGAAAAATGTGGAAACTATTTTTAATCCTAATCACAACTCTATCGTGGCAAAAATACGCCAACAGCTTTAAAAATTCTCCTACCCCCTATCCAAGCAATGCCTCCACTCCAAAGAAACTGCCCTAAGAATTAACTCAACTGAAAAATAAAACTATCATGCTCAAATAAATTTGCAGTAACCTTACCTATAAAAGCAAAAATAAATACATAAATGAAAATAAAGGAAAAAACCTTAAATATACTTTTTAAGTTGCAAATTCTGATTCTTCAAATTGACCATTATGAAAGAATTTAAAATAAGAAAATTAGCCCTAGCTGGTGAAGCTCAGTGGACTAAGTGCTGGCCTGTGAACCAAAGGGTTGCCAGTTTGATTCCCAGTCAGGGCACGTGCCTGGGTTGAGGGCTGGGTCCCCAGTTGGGGGCGTGCCAATAGGCAATGGATCCATATATCTCTCTCACACTAACGTTTCTCTCCTTCTCCCCCCCCCTCTAAAAATGTATATAAATAAATCTAAAAAATAAATAAGCTTACTTAAAAAAATCAGGTGGAGATACAGTAAATTAAAAAAAAACAAAACAAAACATAACTACATACATGATACAACCAGGCTCAAAAACTATGCATAAAAACGAACTCCAAGAAAAAAGAGTGGGGCAGGAATTTATAAATTAAAAATATTCAAGGGGCATCTCATCCAATTTCCATGTGTGAACATTACTGGAGTCTTGGTTAACTTTTCAAGTTAATTGTATTACCTGTCTATTTGCCTATCTGTTTGAAGTTTTCACAGAAAATGAAGGTTGAAAAAAAAGTATGCATACAAACTATAAGAGAATATGGAAAACTTAAATGTTTAATTTATTAACCTACTTTTTGTTCATTTTCTTTTCCTAACTTCCTATGAGAAATACCATTCATTTGAAAAAAAATTAAGTATTTAAGGTTATAAAATTTGCTCCAAATATAGTATTAGGTGTGTGTGATGGATATGGACTAAAGTATTTTCTTTTTCATTACTTGCTGGATAACTCAATTATTAATTCCATGGAAAGAAAAGAGTAACATTTCTAAGCAAAAACAAAAACCTCAAACAGACTGTAAATTCCCTTCCTCCCTGACTAAAAATGCCAACATGGGTCACCCAATGAATTATTTTCATTAAACTAGATTCCCATGTTTTTACTCTTTACATTGATTCAAAATTATGCCTAATGTAGTCCTTACCAGAGATGTACAGTTTCAGTCTAGTCCTGCTTTATCAGGGGTACTTAGACATGTGAAATATCAACTAAATGCAAATAGAAGGTAGGAAGCAATTAAATGCAAAGTACCAACTGTCAAAGAGTTTGTAATATTCTTTAATATATTTTATTGATTATGCCATTACAGTTGTCCCATTCCCCCATTTCCCTCCCCCCTGCACACCCCCTCCCACCCACCTTCCCCCACTTTAGTTCATGTCCATGGGTCACAAGTTCTTTAGCTTCTACATTTCCCACACTACTCTTGCCCTCCCCCTATTTTCTCCCCACCGTCTATCCTACTTATTCTCTGAATCTGTATTTGTTTACTTTTTGCTTTTTTGTTTAGTTATGATTTGTATGAAATATACTGGGGTAACATTGGTTAATAATATTATTATAGCTCTGGCTGGTGTAGCTCAGTGGACTGAGAGCAGGCTGCGAACCAAAGGGTAGCTGGTTCAATTCCCAGTCAGGGCACATGCCCTGGGTTGCAGGTTGGGTCCCCAGTAGGGGGTGTGTAAGAGGCAACCAAATATTGATATTCTTCTCCCTCTCTTTCTCCCTCCCTTCCCCTTCTCCAAAAATAAATAAATAAAAATCTTCTTTTTAAAAAAGCTTACCTTTGTCAAACAAAATGAGGACAAAAATAAAATTAAAAAACTTTTAAAATATATTTTATCGATTATGCCATTACAGTTGTCCCATTTCGCCACTTCATTCCCCTCCCCCCTGCACACCCCCTTTAGTTCATGTCCATGTGTCACAAGTTCTTTAGCTTCTACATTTCCTATACTATTCTTGCCCCCCCCTCTATTTTCTACCTACCCTCTATGCTACTTATTCTCTGTACCTTCTCCCCCTTCTCCTCCTCTCACTCCCGTTGCTAACCCTCCATGTAATCTCCATTTCTGTGGCTTCGCTCCTGATATAGCTGGCCACTTAGTTTGCTTTTGCTTTAGGTGTAGTTGTTAATAACTGTGAGTTTGCTGTCCTTTCACTGTTAATCTTTTTTAACTTCTTTTTCTTAGATAAGTCCCTTTAACATTTCATATAAGGGCTTGGTGATGATGAACTCCTTGTATTTGACCTTATCTGAGAAGTACTTTATCTGCCCTTCCATTCTAAATGAAAGCTTTGCTGGATAGAGCAATCTTGGATGTAGGTCTTTGGATTTCATGACTTGGAATACCTCTTTCCAGCCCCTTCTTGCCTGTAAGGTCTCTTTTGAGAAATCAGCTTTTGACAGTCTGATGGGAACTCCTTTGTAGGTGACTGTCCCCTTATCTCTTGCTGCTTCTAGAATCTCTCCTTCATTTTAATCTTGGCTAATGTAATGATGATGTGCCTTGGTGTGTTCCTTCTTGGGTCCAACTTCTTTGGGACTCTCTGAGCTTCCTGGACTTCCTGGGAGTCTATTTCCTTTGCTAGATTGGGGAAGTTCTCCTTTATTATTTGTTCAAATAAGTTTTTCACTTATTGCTGTTCTTCTTCCCCTTCTGGTACCCCTATAATTCAGATGTTGCAATGTTTAAAGACGTCCTGGAAGTTCCTAAGCCTCTCATTTTTTTGAATTCTTATTTCTTCCTTCTGGTCCACTCCATTGATTTGAGTCCCAGTTTTTGTTCTATTACTATTGGTCCCCTGTTCATTTTGCTTCATTTCACTTAGTGTAGCCTTCATTTTTTTCATTTAATTTGTGACTAAAATCAACCAGTTCTGTGAGCATCCTGATTATCAGTGTTTTGAACTGTGCATCTGATAGGTTGGCTATCTCTTTGTTGCTTAGAAGTATTGGCTCTGGGACTTTGAGCTGTTCTTCTGCTTGAGTTTGGTCTGTTCACACCTGTTACATGAGGGGCAAAGCCTTAGGTGTTCACCAGGGTGGGGCAACTCAGTCTCTGAGTTGAGACGCTGTATGTGGGGGCAGGGTTAGAGAGGGGGCAATGGTGCTTGTTCTGTGCTCTCTTGGATTTCAGTCCCTTCTGCTGCTTCCCACAAGCTGACACCTTTCCAATCAGTGCTTTTAGGCTTTATTTCCCGTTGCTGGGGCCCTGGGTTTTGTGGTCTGTCTCACTACCAGTTTTTTGCCAGGTTTTTTTTTTTTTTTTTTAATTTTATTTAGTTATTTTTCAAGTACAGTTTTTTGTCTATTTTTCCCATCCCAGCCTCCCCCGCCCCTTGCTCCCCACCTCCCTCCCATTTCCACCCCCCTTAGTTCTCGTCCCTGTGTCCTTCCTATTTGTTCCTCCAAATCCCTCCCCCATTTTCCCCTTAACTTCCCTTCCTTCTCCCCTCTGGTCACTATCCCCTTGTTCTCTATTTCAGTGTCTTTGTTTTTTGTTTGTTTGTTTTTTCTGCTTGGTTGTTTGTTTTGTTGTTTAGCTTCCTGTTAAAGGTGAGATCATATGGTATTTGTCTTTCAACCCCTGGCTTATTGGAATTCTATGCTGCAGAGAGAAAGAAGGAGCTACTACCCTTTGCAACAACATGGATGGAACTGCCAGGTTTATCTGTGTGTAAATGTGTGTCCGAGGTCAGCCAACTGCCTTGGGCATCTCACTGGGTTTGCTGGATTCCTCCTTGCACCCGGTTCTGCTAACCACTGCCTCTTCCTGCTGAGACCCCTCTCCCCTGACGCTGACTCCACCCCTCTTACCGGTCTGGATGAATTGTTTGTTATTGTCAGACTTCAGTACAGTTCAATTTTCTGTCTGTTCTGGTTGTGTTTTTCCTTCTAAATCTCTGTTGTCCTTAAATTTGGTTGTGTGAGGAGGCACAGTATCACGCCTCCATCTTGGCCAGAAGTCAATAAATTATTCTTTAAAAACCTCTATTCTAACGTTCTGTCTGAACACTTTTTCATACCACTCACCTGCTGCAAACCCTGTGTTCCAGATACAGGTACTTGCATGATGGTTTGACCTTGTCCACTAGGGACAGCCTGGACCATGATGGGTTGGCCAGTTGATGTGATTAACTGGCCTCCACTGACCTGTACCATTAATGGCTGCCCCTGGACCTAGAATGAAATAAAATAAGAACAATGAAATAACTTAAGACACAAAATGGGTTTCACTAAAAGTGAAATCACTGGAACTATTTTGCTGCCTTGCTAGACAAGTAGGGGAAAAAGGTAGGAGAGGTCCAAAGATAATAAGTCTCAAGTCCTTGTCCTCAAATTCACTCTTCTTCAAGCACTTACTTTATCTTTGACTAAAGGCCAAGCTGAATGCTTTAAAGTCAGATATAATGGAGTACATCTAGTCTTTGTAAGTCTCAATACATATAAGGCATTTATCAACAAATACAGGCTAAATCCACAAGAAGCATTTAATCAAAATGTTAAGACTATTTGCCTTTTTAGACTAATATCCAATAATGGTCTCTAGTAAGTTCTGAAAAGGAGGCAATGAGACAGGTAGGTGATGGGGGTGATGATGGTTAAGTACAAATTCTAAATAATCCGAAGGGAATAAATCAAACTGTATCCTGCAATGACTCCAGGAGGCAGGGTAGCAAGCTACTCTAGAGTCTTATGTAGAAGACCCTTTCTCCCTAGTTTCTCAAGAATAAGTGAAATGTACATCCTTTGCCCTCTTCACCTTACTCTGGGAATTCTAGTCTGGTGGTTGTTTAAGGAGCCCACTAGTAAAAACTGTTGAGAAATATTTTCTGGCCAGTTTGCAGTATCTGGTGGAATTCTTCACACTGGACCCTGCAATGCCTGCAGTTACTTTAACTTTAACAGAAGCAATGACAAATATGCAAATTACACAGAGCATTCAAATATACCAAAAAAATTCCCAACTTTCAAGTTCCCATAAACAGAAGCCAGGACATTGTAAGTGCTCTGCAACACCTTGAGTCCCAATATAAAAATACCCAATAACTAACAGAATGCTTTCTAGAAACCAACCCCCCCAGGCCATTTGAAAAGTAGAATCAAATTTTCAACAGAATAGCTAAAAGTCAAAAACTTTCATTTTCCGATTCTTTGTTTTGAGAAATTACTTGCAATATTACAAAAAAATATTCATAAGACTAAAGTACTCATTCTTAATGCTAGTGAAAGACTGTTCAAATAAAATTAATCACAAGATCAATCAGTTATAGAGCAAGATAGATATTAAGGAGCTCCTCCCAAGTATACCAGAATCTTCGGAAATTATTCAAACTCCTAGGCTTTGTTAAGCCATTCCTGGAGGAATTCCACTTCAGTATTAAAGATTTTATAATCTGATTCTCATGCTTTCTCCTTCCCTTACCTCTCCACCCCAAATCAAACCCCCTTTGCTACACCAATGTCTGCATGTGCTCTATCAGAAAACATTTTTTCCAGAGTATTTATTGCACGAATAACTGAAAGAACTACTTAAAATTCTCCAAAATAATAAGACCCTTAAGAAATGGATTCCATTATTTCCATTTATTTTAAATAAAATCTGCATAGGTAAGGAATACAAGTTTTAGGCTACAACTACTAATATTTTTCTGGCTATTCTTCACAGCTTCTCCCCTTGTTGACATGCTGTAAGTGCACATAATAAACCATTTGGGACTCCAAGGAGCCACTGTATTTACAACACATAAGTAATTACAAAGACACATGCATCAAACAAAAAGCCATACAGTTAAAAGCATGTTACATTCCCATTCCACAAGTGGTTAATGACAATATTTTACATATCGATAAGGTGAAACAAGCATGAAAAACATGAATTACAAGCTGCTGTACTCTGAGATACAAATATAGGTAGGGAAAACTTACAAGTTCAAGTTCTTTCAGCTAATTTTATGTTCAGAATTGGCTGTATATCATCAGTACACAGCATGGGTGGCAGATGTGAGGGTGGGCCCAAAAGATAAAAGTAAAATAATTACAATAAGGGGTAGTTAACTACAGAATGTTTAGCAACTAGTAATCAAGTGAGATGCTGCTTTTACATTCTACGTCCAACTTTGAAATATTTCCATTAAATGAAAAAAAATATATAAAGCACTCAAATCTTGACAGTTTCTCAAAAATATGGTAATTTCAGTAAAAGTAACCTGGAGACACAGAAGAGACTAATGCTTCTACCCTTCATTTTATGTAGAAGCTGGTCAAAATATCAGTCCAGTTTAAGATATTTAACTTGGACAACATCATGTTAGGGGACTGCCTTGTTTAAGTAAGAATTCTTAACAGTGGCTCTAACACCTAAGACCTATGGAAAGCAGACCCCACTTGTGTCCAACCTGGAGGGACAGTATAATCTTTGCAGATCTAATAAAGACAGGTCATCTCCCCAGGAAACAGTAAAAGGCAGCGGTTAGGAGAGTAACAGGATTTAGTCGTTAGATAAAACTTGCAAAGTACAATGATTATTTTGTAGCTGACTTGTCCTTTTACCGAAACGAAGCAAAATTTAGCTTAGCTAATATGCATATATTTTCTTCTCTACTATTATAATTCATGAAATTTCACCACGCAATTTGATATAGTTTGAGCTCTAAATAAATTCTAACATCACTTGTAACAATTCTTTCCAAGGCATTCCCAAAGAAACACACCAGCCAAATGCCATTTCCAGAAAATTCATACTAGAAGCACTATATGACTTGGCATGAAACATTAGAAAACTGGCATGTTATAAGCCTCAAAGACAAGTTAGCATCAAAAACATGCAGCTGACTTTGCCATTCCTCCCTGAGATCCTACCACAAACAGCACCAGACATGAGGAAAGGAAAAGTTCATGCAGTGCTTACAGAGAGTCAGAGAGGGCACCACTACCTGGAGGGTCTGGACTTGCTGGCCTGAGGCGGATGCCACCTGGGCCTCAGTCTGCAACTGGACAGCAGTGACACCACCCTGCTGCTGAGAACAGGAACAGGAAGAGCTTGAAATGTGTCAGGAAGGAAATGTATAGTTCAAGACAGGAGATTGCCTTACCTCATAAAGTAGAGGGAGTTTGTTTCAACAGCCCCACCCTACACAGGACTTTCAAATTATATAGACTCCCTACCTGGAGCTGTTTTGTAGAAGGTAGCAGGATTAAAGATATTAAATAAAGATATCTGTCCCCAGAGTGGAATTCGAAACATACTTCCACAACTCAAAAACCTCAAAAACATTTGTCATCATTAACACAAATTTTTTAATGCAGACCCTCCCTCTGGAGATAGGCATTTGGTCCTTTTGCCTACAAAGTTATTTTAATGCTCTTTTTATTTCCTCAAATGAGTTCACAAGAACAAAGGTTTTAACAGCTTTGAAGCTACAATAAAGAATTTCTGGGGCTCAAATGCAATCACCAGAAAGGAAGAACAAAGCAATCACTGTGAACCAACATCATTTTCATGAGGTTGCTGCTTCCATATCCCAAAACTAAGATTACTTATACTTAGTTGGACTACCTTAGAAGCAATTTTCAACCTAATTTTTATAACAGGAAAAAAACTCACCCACCAGGGCATTGGTGTGAATGGAGGGCCCTTTGTGGAATCCCTATTACAAAGAGAGTAGTTGAAGGAAGCTGCCAGAGCCACAGCGGGTATACAAAAGGAAGTCGAGCAAAGGAGTTTGTTTAATTAATCTCTTTATCAAGAGTAGCTCCTTTCCTTGATCATTAGACAAGACAACTCACCATTAAAACTTCTTGTGACCTTCCTGCTAACTACTTTTCCGTATTATTTTAACTCCATTTTAGAAACAAAATATTCCCAATCTTGGCCTAAGATTAAATTGATGCCTAATAATTTCTTTTATTATAGGGAGAAAAACAAGTGAAGTTTCACTAAAATCAGATATAAGCATCAGAAAATGTAAGCGCTGTATAAATTTTAAAAAGCAGCCCATTTAATAGTAGTAAACCAGCACCAGGGAATTCGTTTCTACTATGTGCTTATCCAGAAGAGTGGCTGTCTAAATATCATCCTTATGGTAAACTAGAACTTTTCAGAGTAAGTACTGTGGTGCATCAAATCAAAGAGCAGTGAATTTCTTAGAAGCTGACTATCTTGGTTTGTATATTGTGGCCAAAGCCTTACTAGATCACACACTAGCATGATCAAGAAGAACAACCAAACTGAATCCAGAAAAAACCCCAAACTCCAAATTTCCGTCTGAAAACAGACTAGGTGTTTTGACTTTTAAAAAGATCAAAGGGGCAATTTACTATTAAACCAGGCTCCCATGAAGAGCAAATTCTCAGTAGTCATGAACTGGATACAAAGTTCTGAACACAGAAAACAGGAGAGAAATCACAACAAATTCAATCTTCAAAAAGCACTTCAGCACAAGTCATCAGACCCATCATTTATAAGATCTGGTACCTCTCAAATAATATCCCAACTGAGTAGTGCTGTTATCAGCTCCACTGCTGTGATGTTTACAGCGATCTTACTTTCATACCTGCTGCTGAATCTGTCCAGCCTGTACAACAATCTGCTCTGTTGAACTATTGCTGTTCGTTGTATACTGCTCCATGGTCCCTCCAAGTTGAAATTCGGCACACAGTGAGTTTCACTCTGGAGAGTATAGAAGACTGTGAGATGCACTCCTATTCGAAATGTTGAGAAAATAACAAGAGTGGGATTTGTCAATAAAGGCCTTGCCAGATGATTAACCTTGATAACTGATCATTGTACTTTGCTATTTCCCATGTTTTAAAAATGCTTTTAGTCACTCCATTGGCAACCTAACCTTTCGATACTAAAAGAGCAACACTTGCACCTTAGAAATATTATGTTGTGATGTCACTTTGTTGCAAGGTTCACTTAGCAGATTTTTAAGTCTGCACATGTCTTTAGAGAACAAACAGTTTAATTTATAACACATATTTGTTGCCTGCCACATGTTACTTTAGCTCCCTACTATAGTAAGCAATTTAAAACTCTAGGGTTTATTATTTAGTAAGCAAATTGCCCAATCTGAAGCCAAATGTTTATTTTGTTTACCAAACCTCCATTAAGTGGAGCTAAGAAAGAAAGCCCTAGCATAGATTTAGGGTCTGCATTTTATTCCAGAGCTAGAAATAAAAAGGAATTTCCAAATATTAATGGCAATAATGATTATTTACAGAAGGAAAACATTTTAAATGGCTACAATTTTCTCTAAAAAGAGCTAGTTTTCCCCAGTCCTGAATTTGAATGCTTAATAATATACCACCCTTTACTGTATAATTTTAACTTTTTATTATAGCAATTTTCAAATATATACAAAAGTAATGATCATTATAATGAACCTCCAGAGCCATCATCCATCTTCAATGATTCTCAACCCACAGATCCCAACCACTTTCCACCCACCCCTGGATTTCTTTGAAGCAAATCCCAGGCACCATATTATCCCTGCCAAGTCCACAAATACTTTAGCATCCATCTCTAAAGAGTAAAGACTCTTTTGTCTTTATCATTCCACCATAATGATATTGTGTCTCTATAATATCACCAATAATATTAAGGACTTATTAAATTAATATCAAATAGCTAGTCAATGTCCAAATTTACCATTCTTATATACTTTAACAATTGAATACTCCTTTTTGAAATAAGGACACAATTGGGTAAATTGAAGTGATATTTGAGAACCTTGAATAATGACTTGATTAAAAAATGTAAAGGTAGTCACCTTGGAAATATGGGGGAGGCACAGGTATATAAACAAAATGTAGATAAATATTTTTCCTCAATTTTTCTCTAAAACTTGAATGATAAAAATTATGTGAGCTAACTAAGTTGCACATTATAGCAGCAAAGTATGGCACCCCTCTCCATAAATATACACATGGTGAATGAGGTTACTTACTCACCAGGTGTCTTGATATTGTGTGAAAGAAGGCAAAATATATTCAAGTGCATGTCCAAATATTTAGGAGGAAGTGTACTGATGTCGAAAATTTACTTGAAAATACATTTAAAAAATAAGATAGACTGACGAATGAATGGGTGTTAAGAATGAACAGATATCTGAAAAGGCAGGTATGTTATTGTACCATGTTAATGGTAGACTCTGGGAGGAGGGTACACTGATATTGTGAAATTATTTTAACTTTACTGTAGGTTTGGAAAAATTTAAAACTAAAATGTTGGAAGAAAAAATTGAACAAAAATTAATTAAGCTTATCATTTACAAATAAAACGGTATGTGATGTATAAGTCATAAATGAATGACAGGATGACTATGTCATCACAGCATTGTGCATCTGGTCATACGATCCTCTAACTCACTACCTTTGCTCTAATGAACATACCAAACAAATGTCTAGTTTTCATTTGGATTTACATATAGGTGAGCCAATAAGCAGCATACATGATCAAGAACACAAGTAAATCCAATAGTTACTTTCTCATTACACACTGACGAAGTGACACTCTGATCTTTATGTCAGCCTCTTCTGAATTGGTTGACTGAATCAGCTCTAGGAGATAGTGGGAACAGTATGGATAATCAGGTTTTCAACTAGACTAAGTGACTGCCAGGGAAGTAAAAAGTCTCCCCTAAATTATATCTTGTCTCTAACTGCGGTACACATGATACATATGTACATTTAAAGAACTAAGGGTCACATTATAAAAGAGTACGTATGATTTCATTTATATAAAACTCTGAAAGGACAATAGTAATCTGGAGACAGAAAGTAGATCACTGTTCCCTGGGACTGGAGGGGGTGTAGGGGGTGTGGTGAGGGGAGGGGAAGTGGGAGATTGACTGGGATAGAGACCCTGGATTTTTCTGGAGTGATGGAAATGTTTTGGATCTTCACTGTGGTGATTCCATAGGTGTATAAATTTGTCAAAGTTCATCAAAATGTAAACTTAAAATAATTACCCTCTGTATCTAAATTATATCTCAATAATCCTCAATGATTTGGAAATCAGGATCATGAAGGAATGTCTTCTATATTTCAATACCTCCTCCACCCCAAACCCCCTTACTGTATGAGGTTCTTTCCTTGACCATTAATTTCCTGAAATTTGTATCTTACTCAAACAGCATAGGGATTACCAATATATAGGTCATTCAGATTTTAACTAATTTATACCATAACACAAATGCTCCAAATGAAAAACATTTAAACCCGCTATACTTTGCAGGGTAAAAAAAAAGAAGGCAACTTCAAATCTAACAGCAGTTCTCTCTCACATTAATGTGAAAGTGATTCCGTCTGGAATGCGATATTGCTAATGGTGAGTGCTGTAACAACTGGCTTCAGTGAAGCCCTATGTTCCTACTACAGTGAGCTTCAGTTAGCACAACTGCAATAAAACCTGACACTGTCTTTCCTCAAGTGCTTCTCTGCCCAAGATTCTGACAAAATTAAGTCATCCTGATTTACTCTGTCTAGTTCTTGCTTCTAACTCAAAAGTTTTGAACTTTCCCCCCCTCACAGTGTGTGTTTATTCTGGCTAGCAGAAAAATTCACTTCTTTCCACTTCAAGGCATAGGTCCTGAAATGTAGCTAATTACTATGAATCCATTTTATATGGATTCACATACATTTTAGAGCTAAAACTTCCAGAAAGTCAACTATAAGCACATGACAAGCCCTCACAATCACATTTGATAATCACTACCAGGTAAAGCTTAGAATAGTGGCCTTTGAACTTTTTTGACCACAATTCATAGTAAGAAACACATTTTATTATATCACTATACACATCAAAAAAGTAACTGAAACAAAAGTTTCATGAATACTTATCTTTTATAAGATATATACTTTGACATTTTCCAACTTATTACAAAAAGATCACCATCACTGGCCCACTAAGTTGACTCTACAACTTAACAAATGGGTCCTGGTCTTTGATAAAAGACTATGGAGCTCTCCAGCTTCCTCAGTGTCCAAGGGGTTTCTGGATTCGAGTTCCTAATTTGCTTCTTTTCTCCACTAATGATGTAGCATGTCTCAGACATTGTCCTAAAGGTTTTAGAAATAGAAAGAAAACTCTGACAAAGATCCTAACTTCAGAGTCTCTGAGTTTAGTAAAGGAGTAAAAATCTGTACTGGAACTTATGAAAAACAAAGTAATAAGGAAATCTGGAGAACAGAGATTTCTTCCAGCTAGGGAAAGATAAATCAAGGAAGACTGTAGGAAAAGGTGGCAAGAAAGATTTGTATGTGATGATGAGTGAGCCGGTGGAGTACTCCCAATGAAGAATCAGCATAGATACAAGGACACAGGCCCTGGCTGGGTAGCTCAGTTGGTCAGCATGTCATCCTGATACATTAGTGTGGTGGGTTGGACCCCCCTGTCAGGGTACACACAAGAATCAACCAGTGAATGCATAAATAAGTGGGACAACAAACTGATGGTTTCTTTCTTTAAAAATCAATAAAGATAAAAAAATAAGGCACAAACATTTCAGCATATGAACAGCAGACTAAAAGACCCCACATGTCAAGTGAAAGGTAAGAGGCTAGACTCCTGTCTCAAAATTCAAAGCAAAGTTCTTCTGCAGACAGGCAGGCGCTCTAGGTGTTTGGCAAAAACATAGCCAGACTATAACTGTCTTTTAGAAAGTCTAGCAAAAGTGTTTGCCGCGTCTATAAATGTGGATAAGAATTAAAGAACACTGGATTAGGAGTTCACTGAAACCTACCAGTTGTGTGACCTTAGTAAATATGATTAGAAACACAGGCACCATATACACTAAAGACCCACTCTATACAGTAGGGACTGCACTTGGTGCCTCACATAAGTAAAAACTTTATTTTTTGTTATTATTTTTTATTTTGAGAGTATGTTTGTTAAAGTTTGGGACAGTGAAGGACAAAGGGCAGGCTTGGGGTAGAAGAAGCAACAGGAGAGAGCCTGGGTGGTGCTCTGCTTTGGCTCCCTAGCAATATTATAGGAAAGAAGCAAGCCACGTTGGGCTGCTGTTAGCTCACTGCAAAGTCAGACAAAAAGGGGCTTTGGAGACAGATTCAGGGGGTAAGTGTGGGATGAGAGGCTGTGTGTTTCAAGTCTCCCAGGGACCCTTAGAGTTTAGGAGAGAAAAGTAAAGATGCACATTTGAGAGGGAAGAAAGGCGAGGGCATGCTCCAAAGAGCTTGATAATAAAAAAATTCAAGTCCTAGGGATATCTCCCTTTCTCCCACCACAAAAATCCACTGTTTTGGGACAAAACCCCACCAGTCAGAAACTTGTTTCTTCAATCTTACAAAATATTCTTTAAGATGTACAAGTGATTTATCAACTGGGCTGTCCAGCCTAAACTCTTTACCCCTACTGTCCACTGCCTTTATTCTATCTTCCTCGTCAGGGACACAGCAAAATCTGGTGCCTCTTTCCAAGTTCTCTCTAAGCAATGTTCTTTCCTGTTAAAAGGAAATCCTATCATCCTGAGGTCAATCACAAGTGTGGCTGTATTAAGTCTCCCACCGGAGGTAACTCATGTATCAATACCATACTTCACAAAACTGAACTGGGCCCTATTATAGCACTATCCATTAGGTATTGATTAGTTGTTCACATGTCAATCTCCCCCAGGCAGGGAAGGTTCTTATTTACATCTACCCACTCCCTCCCCATCACATAGATGGGGAGGCCTGGTACATGTTAACTGCTTTATACCTGGTTGTCAACACATTTCTTCTCACCCTAAGGAAAACCCCACAATAAAAAAGTTAATATGGAATTCGAAAGTGTACTAGAAAAATATAAACCAATAGTTGAGAAATGAGCCAATGAATCAAGCTTGACACGTTCAAAGTTAACACAGAAAGGTGAAAGAAAAACGAACTGTACATTCTCAAGGGAGGAAGAATTCACAAGATGAGCAACGGACAGAACTAACAACATGAAAAAGCAAGTCGTGCAGCCTCCAGGTAAAGGATCGCCAAAACCTTGCAGGTTCCAGGCACGAGTGGACTGGCCTTAGCGCCCGGGCAAGAAAGGGGAGACCGCTTGCTTAAGACTCCAAGACTGAGGTGTGTGGTTCTGCCTAGCAAGCTGGGCGGGGAGGAGAGGAAATGACGAGCCAAAAGTGGGTGGTAACGGCGCCGACCCGGGAACCCGGGCTGAGCCTGATGTAAGGAGGGGCCCCGGAGGAGCAAGGGGGAGTGGGCCCACTGGCTCACTCCCAGTTCCCCCTCCGGGAAGACGGCAGGGACGGCCAAGCAGAGCGCCGAGGTGGGGACAGGCCATCTCCTTCTCCTCACTGCACTTGAGGCCTTGCGGTCGCAGGAACCCATCTTTTCCAGGCCTCCCTGCAGACCCAGGAGGGCTGGGGACAGACAGACCAACACGGCTCACGGAGGGCCGGGGGACGCCGGCGGGGGGGCCCCAGTGGGAAGGTTTCCCGTCCGAGGGTCGGTCCATGGAGAGTGCAAGGGCAGACTTTTGGGCTTAAATACGAGGCTGGAAAGACCAAGAGGAAACTACGGAGGGGGGCGCGTGTGTGTACCTGAGTGTAGGGGTATTCGTGGCAGGCAGGCATCCCAATCATTCCCGAGCCTGAAGCCTGAGAACCTTGGTCTAAGAGTCGGGGGAACCGGGACACATCCCCACCTTGCACTGGCACCCTGTAGGAATCTGGACCCCAAGGTGCCTGCCCCTGGGGGCGCCATTCCTGCGCGGGGCAGCCCCCTACAGGCCTTGGCCGGGAGTGCCCCGCAGAGCTCGCAGGCCCTCGGCCGGGGTTGCCTGCCACCCCACTCGGCTAGGCTCAGCTCGACTCCCCGGGCTCGACGGGCATCTGGGCCTCTCCTGAGTGGTCAGCGAGACCCGCCAATCGGGGCGCTGGGGCCGGCTCTGGGCCGCTGGATATTGGCTCCTCACACTCACCGTGCCTCGCTCCCCCGGTTCGCTGCCCGCGCTGATTGGCTCCAGTACCGGACTCCGAAACCCAATCAGAGGCTCCAGCCGCCGCCGCCGCCGCCACTACCGCTGCCTGGCAAAATGGCGAACCTGAACAAAGGGGAATCGGGCCTCCCTCCAACCGCCTCCGCGCAGGCGTCTCTGTGACCACGCCCCCTAACCACCAGCCACGCCCCCCGCTCTGGGTTTGCCCCACTCCGATTGGAAGAGCATTGCGCAGGCGTCCATGAAACCACGCCCACTGCCTTGATTAGCTAGCATTCCCGACAGAAGGAATACGCAGGCGTCTTCTTGACGCGTCAGACGCTTGGGCTCGAATACCTCCCTGATCATATTACTACGCAGGCGCCAGCTAGCTTTTTTTGCCAACTTCCCACCCACTTCTATGCGGCTACTGGAAGCACACCCCGGGCTAATGCGCAGGCGCCGTCCCTCCTTGCTCGTGGTTGGCTATCTCGTTACGCAAGCCCGGGTAGCGGCGGGAGACTCCACGGTGTTTACCGCCGGAAGTTCGGCGGCCGTCACCAAAGAGTGCAAGTTCCGCTAGCTAGCTAGAGAGGCTTATTTCCTTTTCGCCTGGGAGTGGTGGGCGGCCATGTTAGGTGCGTGTTTTTAAAGGCTATGGCGGGATTGGCTCCGCCTCTGGTCTTGTCGGATGCTCTCCACCTAGCAGGGCGGGATTTGGAGGTCTTCCCCGCGGGGTGGGTTTTGTTAACGGCCTTCTTCAGGTGAAGGGTAACCCCGGTACAGTGGGGCTTTGAGCGATCTTTCCCGCGGGACGGCGGGACAGGTTCTTCACCCTCGCTGACCCGCCCCAGGGTAGGAGACAGTGGGAGGCTTCTATAGATTCTTCCGTTACCCACTCCCCTCCCTGCAAAAAGAGGGGAGTAAGCTTTTCTTGAGGGTCCACCTCCATGCGTCGGTCAGCACACTCCCTAGTTGCGGTCTCAAGTTCCTACTTTTATTTTCTAGGCCAAACCCACCGAGTTTAAGAACTGTACTAAACCCGCCGGGCTCGGAGAAAGGAGAAGGCGTGTTTTAGGGCCGTCTTTACTTGCCGGTGGAGCTAGCGCTCCGGAACAGCGCGAAATACGAGCGGGGCACGGTCCTTTTTGAACCTAAGGCTTTTTTCTTTTTGCCTCAGAAGAGTTTTGCATTATTGCTTACAGGCTGGACGAACTCACATTTATTGATAAACGTTGGGAGGAAAAATAAAGTGGGTGGTCAGGTTGAGCAGAATGTAATGTATTTAGGCTGCCTAAGCATTTCTCCTTCCTTTTCCCTTCTCCTAGCTGAGGAAACATTTCAGTTTTGGAGGTAGCAACTCGATATCATGGCCGGCAGCCCTAGTGAAGATGCAGAAGGAAGCAGAGTGCGTAATAACTATTAACTTATGGTGAACTGAAATGAGAGTAATTGAGGTTAAACGTATAAACACTTTTTAATTAAACCAGTAATTGAATTGTCTTTCTTTTCTTCAGCTGTTTTATAATACAACCTAGGCAGAGACCAGCCATCACTTTCCTTTTACACATGCTTTAATTCGTAGTGGTTAACTCGTTAAATTCTGACGGTTTGGCTTTAAATCAAGAAGGTGGGGGAGGGGCAGCAGACTGGAAAGGAAAACAAAGAAATAGTTTAGTGTTTTTCTGTATCTAATAAAACATTTCTTTCCTTTGCACATTTTAGATCACTTATGTAAAAGGAGACCTTTTTGCATGCCCCAAAACAGACTCTTTGGCCCACTGTATCAGTGAGGATTGTCGAATGGGTGCTGGGATAGCTGTACTCTTTAAGAAGAAATTTGGAGGGGTGCAGGAACTGGTAAATCAACGTGAGTTCTGAAAACAGCTTAACTTTTATGCCTTAGCTAGAGCATCTTTTGGCCTCCTGTTATACTTTAATTATTAAACAAGAGATACATGTAAAGAAGGTGTTCTTAAGCACAGTACTTTTAATTCAGATTTTTTTCCCCACAAAAATAGCCTCTAGTTTGGGTCCTTATCACACTAAGCTTGACTTCTAAATGCTTCTCATTTCTTTCTATACCCATAAAGCCTATTGGTAATTGTCCACTTCTCAGAAAACCTTAATAACTGAAGTGCTTTGCAAATCCACAGGTATTAGCTTCGTATTTAAGATCCTTTGATCACCCGTATTGTATATAGGAGTTCAGAATCCTTTGTTACTCTCTTTCATCACTTTCTACCAATGATTTTAAACCAGAGGTGTGTATCAGAATCTCGTGGAGCTTCTGGAACAGTTGCTGAGACCACAGTCCAGGCTGAATCAGGATCTCCACTGGTGATTTTGATTCCAGCTTTTAAAAAACAATTTCTATTTGGTACTGTAGTTATATGTGAACATAACACCTTCTCATGATTGGAAACTCTTATGATTAGGAACCTTTCTCTATACCTAAGTCCCCCATAATTATGCTTAAACATTAGCTCTTTGTATCTACAAAGGTTATTGTTGAATGAACACAACTGGCAAAGAAAAAATGTGAGTAAAACATGGTTGAGAAAATGATAAAGTGGGAAGCTAAGGAATACAGTATTTAGGAAGGCAGATGAAGAGCAAAGTGTTCATAGGAGACAATAGATTTCTTTAGAGTTGAAAATGTTCTGAAGTAAACATCTAAAGATTTTTTAAAATCTAAGAATGGAGATAAGTGTTTTGATTTTCTTTTTTCTTTCTACTATTAAATAACTTTTTCTTAGAAAAGAAATCTGGAGAAGTGGCTGTTCTGGAAAGAGATGGGCGATATATATATTACTTGGTAAGATGGGGCCAATTCTCAATAAGTTTTAAGGATTGGTGAACAGATAGGCTGTGCTGAATTTGTGATGATTATGATATTCCATTCTAGACAACCAAAGATGTTGAAAAGCTTCTGATCTCATACCAACTCAGGTCCAGTGTTGTTGGCTCTTTGGACCTCTGGGTTAGAAAGGAAATTGCATCCTAGCTCCACGGGAAAGAGTGCTGTGATGTCTACTAAAGGCCTTTGTTCAAAGACTTGCAAAAGTTAGGGATGTCTTTCATCCTTTAATTCCTTCCTTGACATAGTAAGATAGAAAAACAATAATGTGTCAAGAGACAGAATGCCCAAAGGAGTTTTTCCTCATTCTTCCTTATCAAATGTACTCCATTGCTTTCTTGCCTACTTCCTCAGTGTGGGATTCTTCCACTGTCCAAACGGTCTTTGGCTCTGGAAAGGGTGTGGCTTATTGGCGATGGTCCTGGTGACTTACAACCCACTACAAGGATTTGGACGGCAGACTAAGTGGGGTCATTTGAATGCGGTCTTTAAGGCTGATGTGACTTCCAGTATTACTTGGAATGCTACCAGTGTATCTCTGCTTTTATAGAGAAACAAAAAGCAAGCAAGCATAATTCTTAAATAAATAAGCTTAACAGGAAATTTTCAGGTGGTTTGGGTTCTTCCTTATTACAAATATGCAGTAGCTTATCTCTTGGAAGAGGCATAAAGACTTTCACCTACTTTGCTTAGAAATAATACACAATAGGCACAGTTCATAAGCCTCTTGGTCTTGAGAAAAGGAAGGATTATATACATGGTAGTATCTGGGTTTCTCAGACCCTATTTAGTTGATATTCCTGAGAGCCTCCCATAACTGGAAGGAACATTATGACATTTGTCATCACTGCTGTAGACTATTCTGTAAAAATACACTTGTTTTACTTAGGATGTTAGGACAATGTGATGACTTCTTTGGCTGTCATTTTGGACTAATAGAGTTTGAATTTTTTTCTTTGTACTCAGATTACAAAGAAAAGGGCTTCACACAAGCCAACTTATGAAAACTTACAGAAGAGTTTAGAGGCCATGAAGTCCCACTGTCTGAAGAATGGAGTCACGGATCTGTCCATGCCCAGGCAAGGAAATGACAGGGCCCTAAATGAAGATTTAATTGGTTGGTGGGGCTTATTGTCTTACCCAAAGACAAATGACTTAAAAGCTTAATCTAAAATACGGACTGAAAGGTAAACAAATTACAGAACTTAAAAAAATCACCAGTGAGTCCTGGTTGGGTAGCTCATTTGGTTAGAGCAGTGTCTCAATATGCCAAGGTTGCAGGTTCGATTCCTGGTCAGGGCCCATGAAAGAATCACTAATGAATGCATAAATAAGTGGAACGAGAAAATGATGTTTCTTTCCCTCCCTCCCTCTTTCCCTCTCTCTCCCTGCCCTTGTTCTCTAAAAATCAATAAATTAAAAAATTTTAAAAATCACCAGTGAACCAGTTGTCAGATCTTAGGCCAGGGCATACCCTGGGTCTTAGCCTGGGTTGAATGAATAAGGATAAGTAACTTAAAATACACACCTGCCTCAACCTTTGTAGTAGAGGGGAACAGTTGTTAATCACATTTGTTAAATTTCCAATCCTCTCCTTGAAGCTTAGCCATGTTTTCTGAAGCAATGTAAACTTAAGAACCAAGACCAAGCAAGTGTGATTTCCCTTTGGGCCACTTCAGGTATCCCAAACCTGTTAATTTTGTGCAAAGAAAGTTGTCAATGATGACTACCTTTTAAACTTCATGCTTGTTGGTGGTCACCTTGGGCAGTAGCTAGAGGATATGTCCCTGATGTAATGTCTTAGGTTCTATCTGTTGGAAACTTAAAGAATGATGGGGTTTCAACATCCCTTTTGCTGTGTCTTAGGAAATAGGCTTGGGCTTACCTTTCCCTGTCTGCCTAGTTTTGAGTTAGTGCTGACCGTATGTTCAGGTTTATTCCAAGCTCCAAGTTACTTATGTGGCTACAGGGTCTCTCATCTTACATTGGTCCTTTATGTACTTACGGATTATGTAGCAGAAACTTTTTTTGATTATAGTTTTTTTCAGGGACTTACCACAGTATATGCAGTTAGCAGTTTTAAGCCTCTCTTTTCCCCCTAGGGATGTTGAGGATCAGTAAAGTAATATCTTAGAAGAAAGGTGCTAGGTAGTAGAGTTTTATGGGTCGAGAAAGGTTTTTTACCAGAGTATTGCAAAGACCTGAATTGCACTCATCTTGGCATTTCTCAGCATTCCATCTTGATTGCCTTTTTTCACAGTTTCTGCTCCTTGACTGTCTTATCTTCCATAACTTTCCATTATAAGTGTGTTTTTTAAACGCCATCCTTTTCCTACCTATCCACAGCTAGTTTTCACAAGTAGACATAGAAAGATAGTAAGTCTCCCATGTCATGCAGTTATACATTTATAAATGTTGCTTGAAATAATTGGGAAGTGGTAACCAGTAGGCAAAAAAGAAGTGACAGCTTTGGAATGTTAGGGCTGTTGAGGAACAGTCTTGGGTGACTCAACAGGAATTAACTTCCAAATTCCCACCATGGTTGCCAATAAGCATGAAATCAGATAATGTGTTCTTATGCTTTGGGTGAATGCAGTCTAAAGAGGGAAAGAGTGATTTCCTAGATACCTTTATCACAACCAATGGAGATGTTTTGTCTTTTTCAGGATTGGGTGTGGTCTTGATCGTCTGAAATGGGAAAATGTATCTGCAATAATTGAAGAGGTGTTTGACGAAACAGACATCAGAGTCACTGTGTATACACTCTGAACAGATGAGCATTTTGGATGTGTCTGCGTTTTCCTGTATCATCCCTACTGGGCTATACGACTGGGCAAAATGACCTTAAAAATTGTCAGAGGAAAGTTTCATGTCAAGTTGTCTGTGTCACAGGCCATGGTTAAAGTTTCCATATTTCCATGATTGGACTGGTACTCTGGAGGAGAGATTGCTTGGGAAATGTTGCTGTGATTTTTCTCTTTTCTTTTTTTTTCTTTTTAGGAAGGTAGGTAATAAATAGCCTGATAAGAGTTGGGGAACAAGATGTTCGGCCAGAGGACCCCTTTTTGTTCCAGGATGCTACCTGATTTGTTTGGCTTGTCACTAGGTGGCAGCATTGATTCTACTCTACTGTTTTCAGAGAAATTTCAGGAAGGATGAACATTTCAGTTAATTTTGCATCTTTTGGCATTTGTGCATTTACTTAGTGTTATCTTTATGTCATCAGATTTATCCTAGGAGAGAATTTTGAGGGGTTTTTTTGTTTGTTTAAATTACAAAAGCAGACTGCTTCAACATTGTTAAGGAATTTGTAGAGACCCCCAAAAATTGGAAAATAAATATTTTTTCTTGGGTTACAATGAGGTTCTGTGCACATGTCTGACTTGTTCTGGACTTGGATAATGGAGAATTCACCTATAACTTAATTTGGAAAAGTCGGAGAGGGGGGTGCAGAGGGAAGAGCGGCCAGGTGAGAAGAATGGACAGCATCGATGGGTCAACATACTGAAAAGGCAGGTTTTTAGAATATCCTCATGGTAAACTCTTCTGTCCACTACGTAGTGTCTGTGATTGAACCTGTCTGAATTTAATCATGAAACAAATAATACGCGTTAATGCCTTGCAAAGTGCTTAGTGCAGAGATGACTCATTTCTCAACGAAATCCATATGCATCTTCTTTAAAAAAAAAAAAAAGACCCACCCCCCCCCCCCCCAATTTTATTTTGATAGTTGGGGGATTAGGGAAGATGAGTAGGTTTCTTTGTGTTTTTAAGCTCTGGGGGTATACTGAAGTGTAACCAGCTAAGAGAGCAACACTTTGCTTGTGTTTTTGCAGTGAGAGAAACAGGTTCATGGATTTATCCAGTGGTTCAGTAGCAAAGGTATTGGGAAAAGTAGTGGTCTTTTTCTCCCCCACCCCTAACCCCCTTACTTCAGTGTTACAAGTTAAAACAGCCAGACCTAATACTGATTTTTCTCCCTTGAGTGAATTCTGGGCCTTCATAGGACTTGCTTTCCCAAGTGTGAAAGAACTAGATTTTAGAATAGGCTTGTTGAAACACTAGGAGAGCAGTGGTTAAATATAACCTTTGTACTTTAGACTTATGTTCTTATCACATTGCAGCCTGATATGAGGCAGCAGTTTAAAAAAGTATTTCATGTGTTTTGTGCCTCTGTGTGGAACAGACAGGTTCTTCATGTTACTGGGCTGGGGTAGTGCAGGAGCAAATTCATTTTTAAACTTTCGGATTAAAGCTTTTCTTGAAGCTTTGCTTCTGTGCATTATTAATAAAATTGAAGGGGAAAAGAATGTCTGAATACATAAAACTGAAAACGAGAGTGAATGATGAGAGGAAACTTAGAATTAAAGTATTTTTACTAACTATGTAAAACATTGGTATGGAAGGCTACTACACTGAAAGGGATTAGGGTGAATTTTTATATGGAGTATGAACCAAAGCTTAGTGTTGTGGAGGACTGGGTCTAAGTGGAATTCTGGAATTCAACAGGGATGTGATAACATGCTTTGTCATTTGCAGAGAGTCTTGGGGTCAAATTCCGATGACTTATCACACTCAAAGCCTGGGGAAAGGCATTGCCTTGATAATCAGAATAAACATGTGATTCCTGGAAACCTAGTTAGAGTTTGGCAAACACTCAGAAATTCACATGTGAAATTTTACTTCTATAAGACTGAAACCTTTTAAGAAATAAGACTTTTACATTAGCCTGCCATCAAGTACCATGTGTAGCCTACCCTTAAATTGTGTATCTGAGCATTGAAATGCTCCTGCTTCTCCCCTCTGGTTAATCAAGAGGCTAATTGCTTATTAATTGGCTGTTGGGACATGGATATTTTATATACAGATTTTCCACGCCTTTTGTTTTACCCTCTATCATATACTTTGTCTTTAGAGAAGGCAAAAGGCACTCAAGGAATCTCAGAAGGAAATGTTTTACGGAGGTCAAGACCAGGATGAGAAGTCTGCATGAGAGAGTATCCTGTGTTGCCTAGACAAGTCCTGGTTTAAATCTCCCTCCGTTATATATGGCTTGGTTCATAGCTTGGGAAACACTATTCTTGGGACTTGATCACTGTCCATAGTTAACTTCTAAATGTCCAAGTTCCTTAAAAATCCTGGTCACAGAAAAACCACACCATTTCTTTTATTGTTGCTGCTTATTTTTCTTTAGAAAAAACACAAGTGAATTTCTGGACATATTTCAAAGATCTGCACAGATCTTGGGTCTGAGGTTCTGCCTTAGGCAGCCCATTTTGCCTAATGGTTAGAATCCTCAGCCCCATGATACCTGGTGCCCATATTTGGTTGCTGTTTCTCCTTGCAACTCACTTTTTTTCCCCTGAGAGCAGCCTTAGAGAAAGATGCACAGCTAAGATGATTTACAGCATGAGAAGTGTATTTTGAATCCTCATAGGGTCTTGGGCAGGAGGATTGGTTGGTGTCGAATGGTGTCCAGCTCCAAGTGGTATTAGGAAGTCAGACGTCCCAGGTGGCCATACCTGTCACTGCTGTCTTCTGGCAGCAGGCAAGCCTTAATGAGAAAACAGAAAACGTTACTGAGAGCCCTGCTGACTCCAAATAATGAAGAGTTCTCTTATTGAATTAGGGTTTCTGTGTGCCCTCTCCAAGAAGTTCCTAAATTTTTCCATAGTCCGTGACTACTGGTTTACCCAGAGTTGGATTTGTTCCATTTCTGTTTTGGTATGGTTCACCCAGAGAAAGCCCCAGAACAGATCTGCGTTGACTGTTGGAGTTGAATACATGGTTAAATCCTCATCTGTTGTGTTTTTAAAGAGATGGAGTAAGAATTAGGAAATCTTTCTTTAACAAATGCCCATTTCTTGGGAGTATTTTAATTAAACAGAGTTGTTCTTTTGGGCTTTTAGATAACATCTCTTTTTCATGCCAGTTTTTTTTTTTTTAAACTTGGTACATTTTAACCTTTTCCTTTGGTAACATGAACAACTCAGATAGAGTGCAGGAAGTATTTTAATAATGGGTCCAGAAAATACAGTTATGCACATGAATGGAAAGAGGTTTATAATGTGGAACATGTCCAATGATATTTCATTAAGAATAATTTGACTTAGAAATGGACTTTTCTATCAAACCAATTTATCTGTTTTATTTCTTTTTAGATTAGCATAAGGTACAACCCTCAATTATCCAAAATTAAAAGCTCTTTTAATTCTCCTCGAAATGTTTATTTTTATAGCAGATTTAGCTATCTAATTTGATTTAATGGGGGGAAAAGCGAAAACAACCCAAATCCCTGAGGACTTGCTAGTTAGGCAGCTAGGAGAAGTGGCCCATGACTCTGAAAGATGTTTAAGAAGCAAGTACACTAGGGTAACAATTAAGCTACCAGTCATCACTCTGTAGAATCTATGTAGAGCTTATAATTACAGTGATAGTACCGACACTAATAAAATCTTCAAGGAATTTAAAAGCTAATTTTGAATCTTTAGAGGTCACCTTGAGAAATCTATTTTTATTACCACTCACCACCACTCAGAGTGGCGTTTTATTTTATAGGAGCAGAGTACCACGAGACATTACCTGACCATAGTCTCACTGAAGTCAATGCGTGGGTCCTGCTATTTGTAAGACATGGCTGAGAATCCTGCCTTCATGGACCGGCAAATGCTCAGCTAGAGAATTATCAGGCTCCCCCGAGTGCACGTCTAATAGCAAACACCTGCCAACATCAATCTCCAGAACATTGATATTTTCAAAACATGTTTATGAAGTGACATTTCTTAAGAATAATAGTGAGAGACACCAAACATAAATTGAATCTTCACAGAAGCATGCTACTTTTGTGTTTTAGTAATATGTTTTTCCAGAATTAAGGTGGTGAAGACCCTGTATCTGTTACTGGAGGACTTTGAACAGCAACTCAGGCCTAGTGAAGGGACTTCGTCATAGCATTGTTGGGGGAGCAAAGTAGATTAGACCAAACTCAAAAAAAGGTAGTAAAAGATTCTTTACCCTCTTTCCTGAGGGTGATTGGCCTGTTTCTGTAAGAATCTAATTTACCCTCAGCAAGAGGCCAAATTGGCCTTAATTGTGCCCTAATTATTTGCTTAAATAGCTAATTTTTTACTTCCAGTTCTCCTATCCCATCTTGATATCTGCAGGAGGCTACTTTTGAGCCGTTCCCTAGTTTACAAACATCTTTTTAACTCTTTAAACATTCCTGCATAGAAGAACGTGTTGCTGTATTATCCCCATCCCCACACTCAGCAATGTTCTATGAGTTCTGAGGTCTTCTCAACATAAGAAAAATGTTTTTATACTATACATTCACACAGCAATTATTGGTCTCCCTCAAAAAGGAATAATTTATTTGAAAACACGAAACCTTCTCTGGCCAAAAAAAGCTGAAGAGTTTCAAAGGTATCAAAAGTGAAAAAAATAAAAAAAGCCCACCCCCAGGAATGAAACACCTGATTTAGAGGAAGAATGGAATGGTAGGGTCGCAATTAGGGGTGGGAGCAAGGCATCACCAAAGTGTCTGGAATTAGTGATTCTGGAAACATGGACATGGGTGTGTGTGTAGGGGATTGGAATATATTCGAGGCTGTTGCTCAATAGCAGCACTCAGACCATCTACATCTTTCACTACAGAAAGTTCCATTGAATCAAGGCTTTTAGATTCCTGTTAACCTTAAGTATTGCATGTTATGGGGAAAGTTAGTTTGATATGAAAGTAGGTATTAAAGGATTTAGGGAGAGGAATTTCAAGGAAATAAAAGGAGACAGGATCTTCTAAAATGTTTTTACAGTCAGCCCAAAGCAGAAAAATGAAATCCTTCCCCAGGAAAAATCCAACACCACTGGTTCCACCTGGCCTCAAACTACCCAATTAATGGAGTAATGGTGCCATGACTCACGTGAGGCTGTGCCCAATCGCCTACTTCAGAATGTCAGCCAACTTTTCCTCGTAGTACAGGAAGTTCTCTTGAATGTCCTCCCAGGGCTCAAAGGCCTTGGATTCACCTTCTTCCTGCTCTACAAAATTCTGCCAGATGTACTCGAAGTCCTGGGGCTTCATGATGCGCAGTTTGCAGCCAGCTTCCTTCAGCTTCTTCAGAGCAGCCTGGATTTCGGGCTCCTCCCACATGAAGAGGCGCCCCACCAGAATGAGCAGGCGCAGGTTCTTGGTCTTGTTAAGGGTTTTGATGATGCGGTCAGCACAAGCTGCGCAGGGGCTGGAGGACACATACCAGGTGATGTTGTATCGCAGGGCCGGGTCGAAAGCTGGCACAACGGTGTTGAAGAAGGCCTCCTCTGCATGGGCAGTGGCGTGCTCGTCCTCTAGGTATCCCCGGGATGCCTGCACTTGGCCTCCCTTGTCTTGCACTTCAATCACATAGCAGAGAAAGGTCTTGTTCCGGCCAGAACTGTACTCCACATTCCGAAACTGGAACTTGAAGTAGTTGACAGGCAGCCGCTCCCTGCGTGTCAAGGAGACAAAGGGACAACGATGAGTTGTTTCTAGGGCCAGCCTGGAGTAGGTAGCTATCCAAGATCTCAACATCAGTGACAGAAGGGCATAAAAGATCCCAAAGGGTTTATTTGTAGGAAAGAGAATTTGGGGTGAGGCGTGCATTCTGGTCACCCCACCAGGAGGGGTGTCCAAGCACTCCACCATTGCTCCCAGTGCACAACACACACCTACATTTCTAAATCAATGACTCTTTAACCTGGCTCTACGTTAGAATCACCTAGAAGACCCTACAAACATTGCCTGGGCCCCACATGAAACCAATTAAATCAGGACATCTAGTGGGGACCCAGGCATGGGCGTTGCTCTCCAGATGATTCTAATCTGTGATCAGGTTTGAAAAGCAGTGTTTAAACAGTAATTTTACAAAGTAGCAAACGTAAAATTTCTCACGGCAGATCAAAACAAAGATTTCATAGAACATTTCATGCTTTCATTCTTCTCCTTGTCACTCATTTGTGCTGCATCTTTGGCCTGGAATAGCCTACAGTTTGCAGTGCCATGCTCTCCTAGTGGTGTTGCTCAAGCCTATTGTTTCCCTTATGTGGAAGAAGGGTGGTCACATAAGTGTCCAAGAATTTTTTTATCTTTGAGGCCACACTACCTAAAGGTATCTCAATGTGATGGAGCTTGCATGTAGTATTGAATCATTTCAGAGTCATGGACGATTTGGCCTCTGCTCTCCAGATGCTTATAATCTAGCTGGATTCTAACCGGACAGAGATGATATAAATAAGATGGCTGAAAACAATAGAAAACTTCTAAAAATGAATAGGTAGAGTGAAGGATATATGAAGGCTCTTGAAAGTTTAGCTTTGATTCAGGAGGCAATGGAGAATCACTACAGGTTATTGAGTGGAAAAAAAACATGTAATAAAAGTCATATCCGTGGAAGAGGACTGTAGTGCTTTGGGCAGGCAGTGAAGCTGGGGAAAGCCTGAAATGAAGACAGCCCAGTTGGTGTCTGAGGAAACCAGACTTGGTGATGAATATGTCCAGCGCCTTCCAGGAGAAGATGCATGATGAGAAAATGAAAGCAGAAGAAAAAGGCCAGTATTTTTTTTTTTTTAAAAAGTTCAGTAGTAAGAAGGGGAGGGAAGAGCAGAGGGACTAGAGAGGGCATCAGAGTTAAAGATCATTTTTTATCTTTATGTATATGCATGTGTTTTTCTAAAGTAGGAGGATATGTGCAGGTTTGAAGGCCAAGGAGAATAGGGAGGCTTTAACAGGAGAGATGGAAAATGCTGGAAGGAGGCCTGGCCAGGTGGCTCAGCTGGTTGGAGCATTGTCCTGTACACCAAGAGGTTGCAGGTTGATTCCCGGTCAGGCCACACGCCTAGGTTGTGGATTCAATCCCTGCTGGGAGCACATAAGGGAGGTAACCAACTGATGTTTCTCTCTCATGTTGATGTTTTTCTTTCTCTCTTTCCCTTTCTTTCTTTCTAAAATGAATTAACAAACAAACAGCTCCACCATATCCTCTGATAAGGATTAAAAAGGAAAGAAAATGCTGGAAGGAGAGCAAGGGATGAGTACCAGCTGGACAGGCCGAATGTTCTCTTTTTTAACAATGTAATCTCCGGGGAGCATTTGAGATCTTGCTCCTCAGCATATGTCATCCTTTTAGCTCAAATAAGCTCTTGTAAAAATAAAAATAAAAATGTAATCTTTGTGGCTGCCCAGAAGATACCCCATGGCAGCCATTAACTTCGCTGTTTCTTCTCTCCCTACTGTCTGTTTCCCTGAAAAGGTCAAAGAGGTCACCTAACTCCCTGGGTTGCAGGGGAGTCCCTGGTATCCCAGGGCCTTGGCTTCTTAGTAGTAACCAGCAGGTGCCAAAGAGCTGAGTAAACTAGAGCTATTTCCCTGCAGTGTTCCCTTCCCCCATCACCAATTCTCTACCCAAGTTCCCATGTCCCTTGCTGACAAGTTAAGTTTCCACTGCAGAGATGGATGTGTTTGAGGATCCAGCCCCAGGGATTCCATCAGGTACTATACTTAGCTCTCTAAGCCCCCTCTCTCTGCTTGGATGTGTTTATTATTTACTTAACATTTTGGGAGAATGGATGCTTGACGATTTCCCTCTTCTCTTTCAATCCCTGCTGAGATTAGCTCTCTCTAATTGATCTCCCCTTCCCCCAATCTCCCCACCTCAGACCACTCCTGAACTTTCCTGGTTGCTAAATGATCCCTTATTTCCCTGGAGTTTTTTTTTTTCCTTCCCAGGAAGTACAGAGCTTATCTTTCTTGCCCAAACCCTTTTTTTTGCTTTCAAGACCTGCCAGACCATCCCACCTCACCCCAAGTCTAACCCAGAGTCACTTTTATGATGGATTCTCAAAAGTCTTCACTAATGTTTTCGATAAGTCCCGTGGCTTTAAACAATACAATGTATAAGGAAACCAATTTTACCATAGGCTAATTGATATAAACAAAACTTAAATTCCTATGGCATCTCATCAGAATTATAATGAAATGTCATTGAAAGAAATGTGGTTGTTTGAGGACCTAGTGCTACATTCACGATAGTGTGCAATTGGCTTGGGGGCTTCAGCAACGGCTGTCTGTGGTCCTTCAGGTTTCCTTCTGGGACCACCAAAACTATTGCTCCCACTTGGCCAAGTACAGCCCCATAGAGTATGAATTTGGTCCAGTGTGCAATTGCAAGTTGGCTGGATGGTCTGAGGCTGCTGCTTTTCTCTGCCCCTCTTAAGTTCTGATGATTTCCCTCCTCCTCCTCTCCTCTGGGAGGACCCAGAGAGATGTGAAACCCAAGGGAGAGGAAAAAATTTCACCTCTATAAATGCTGTTTTCCAGCCCCTCTTGCCAGCAGCCACATGGTCTACCCCATCCCCCAGCAGAGACAGCAAAGTAAGACAAAAGAGTTGCCTCAGGAAGGGCAGTGCTTTCAAAGGGGCAAAGGAAAGTCAGGGAAGGTCTTGGCTCTCATCTCTATTGGGCTTCCTCAGGGACTGAGTTTGCCTGGCTTCTCCTTTTTGGTCTTCTGGAAGGAGCATAAAGATGGAAAGAGGTTCTTTGGGAATTCCTACATACTGAAACAGCTAGGCCCTTCAGGGAAAGCAGGGGAACAGCATTGGTAGAGGCCTGAGAATTCCCCAGGGAGCTAAGCCAACATGGTCTTCTTTGGTGATATTACAGAATCACAAAAGAAGTCAATGCTATTATGCCCACTGGTAGAAGGAGGGAAATAGTGACACTTCTTAAATAATCACATTTTTTCTAGTAGCATGGCATGATATGCACAAGGACCGCATTCATTTACACTCTCTACCTCAGCAGACATTTTACCGCCAAAGTGGGAGGTGTGTGTGTGGATGCTGGAGTGGTGGACAGGACAGAGATGAGGATGACAGGTTTTTCTGCCTGGGCTCAGTCACTTCTTCAGGCACCGAAACCAATAGCATTATTCCTACTCCCAGTCTCAGACAACACCACTTTAAGCACCACTTCCTCATACTTTATGCAAGCAAGACCACTCACACTTCATCTGCTTAGACCTAGGTTACTGGACATTGCAATTCTGTAGGCAGGAAATTGAGACTCCAAATATCTAGAAAAAACTGGGATGATGATCTGCTTGGTGGAGGGGAAGGGATGTGAGTAAATCTGTGTGTGTATGTATACACACATGCACACTCACACAGAACATATATATGTGCATATATATGTATATGTGTGTATATATAGAGAGAGAGACACACACACAATTTCCTACATCCTGAATTTCCTCGTGAAGTCCTCCCTGTGATGAATTCCCTATCCCAACACCTGACAGAGAGCTGAACACACAATAGGTGCTCATCATTAGTTCATTCTTTTATTCACATATATTTATTGAGTACCTCTTAGGAGCTAGGTACTATTCTTGGTAATAGGGACAAAGGAATTAAAAGGCAAAATTCCTATCCTTGTGGAAGTTAAATACTAGGAGGAATACTAGAGGAAATGGGCGGTAAAGAAATGATTCCTATTCAGTAAATATTGGTTGACTATAAAATACTCCTCCTTATGTTGTTTTAGCCACAGTGTGATGATATGGAGTCAGACAGTCCTGGGGGTTCATGCTCCGCTCCATCCACTAGCTTTGGACAAATTATTCACCCTTCCAAGATTCTGTTTCCTTATCTGAAATATGGGTTGAGTAATCCAGCCCCTCAGAGTTTGAACAGCTGTTGACACTCAAGAAATTAAACCTAGTATTGATGGGTGGTGTCCTTTGAGACCCCAAAGGGGTCTCAAATCTTATCCCTCAGAGCACCCTCTTAGGTACTACCGAAACTCATCCCTTCTCTACTCTTCCTCATTTTCAGAGGGTCCTCTCAGTGGGGTGCTAGTTTAGCACCCAGCAAGTTGAAAGAAAGAGAAAAAAAACCCACACTGATTTCTAACTTTGCTGACTTCTGTAAACACTCTCATTATGGAGACTCCAAGAATGAGAGCAGGGAAGAGAGATGCACAATGGACTCTGCCAACGTGACCTGGCTCGGGCACACCAACTGCAGCGTGAGACCCTTCTTTAACACTGTCCACCGTGTTGTTTGTTAATGTTCTTAGGTCTGCCTCTGTCCTGAGTGCCTATTCAAACGTGAATCATGACAAGCAGGATATATGTCTCCCTTTATTCCTACCTGGAACTCTTCCCTCCCTTCAGACTGCTGAAAAGCCACCTGCTTTCCTGCTAGTTTGTGGCCCAAGTTTAAGGAGCAGTATGGACAGACCATTTCCTATGAAGTCTAGGCCAGGAGACCTGCTTGAGACTCCTTTGACTCCAGGGCATCTGGACAGTGAAGGAGAGGAAAGCCGTCTCCTCATCCTGTCTCTGCACAGACACAGCCGCACCTCTGAGCTATTTTAAGCCATCTGTTTACCCCAAGGGGCCCAGGAGGCAGATCTACCGGCTGTTACTTGTGGCCAGGAAACACTCAGGGCCCCACCTCCCTCCTGATCTGCTCTCAGAGCACCCAGAAAGCTGCCCCCTCCCCCTGCCCTCGTGCCTCTTTTCTGAACCTTGGGTCAGGGAAAGCCTCTGAACCACACTACCCTTGCAGACAGAGACAGATGGAGCTCTGTCTGGTAAACCTGGGAACCAGAATGAAGAAGAGGATAGTGGAAAGGGTACTTGGCCGGAGTCAGAAGACCTGCCATTTATGGGTTCTGAGGTCTCGGACAAGTCTCACAATCTCCCTGACTCTCGATTTCCCCATCCGAGGGTGGCAATACTGTGTCTCCCTCCCCCAGCAGTGTGCTGAGGGCTGAGTGAGCTCGGGCATGTGAAAGTATGCCATGATTACAAAGACCCGAACAGATGTAACCCTTTGGTATCCACCACACTCCAAGGCCTATTCAACTCAACAGTCTAATTCTGATATAGACCTACTGTGTCCTTGTGCTGAGAAGATCACACCACTGTACAGAGTGGGCATGCGTGTGCGTGTCCGTGAACAGGGCAGCATGGACCAGTGTGCTCAGGTGTTAGAAACAGGATTTCCTTCCACAGAGAGCTCCTGGAATCAAGGACTCTCAGGTCTGGGGGCCCCGGGCTCTCCCCCTGTTTTTGTTAATTTGTGCCTATAGTTTTTTCATCCTAAATTGAGGGCGACATTAGTTGGTTGGACATGGGAGAATACAAGTTCGGAGGCTTTATCCTGAACTCTTGCCTCCAGAATTCGGAAGCATTTTCCCTCAGGTTCTCTTAGATATCAGAAAATATCTGAGCTGGAAGGGATCTTAGGAATTGGCTAATGTAAACTGCTCATGTTACAAATGAGAATAAGGAGGCCTGGACTGGAAAGCCACTTGCCAAGCTTAAGACAGCAGGTCCAAATTGCCCCCCGGGGCTCCTCCTGCCTCTGGAAGCCAGTACACCTCCATTCTTTCTGAAATTTTCAGCGCGGCCCCTACTCTGTCTGTGGGCACTGCTGGCTCCCAGGAAGGAAATCTTGGGGCTCAGGAGGAAATGTGGCCCCTTTTTTGTTCTTTTTGCTTAGGATCTTAGCAGGGTCTTCTCTGGAAGGGACACAGAGGGAGGAGGAGGAGAAAGACCACTCGGTGTTATTCCTGGAGACTGCATGGTGTGGACCAGACAGAGGGACCCTGTATGCAGCCCCCTCGTTGTGGCCTTGAGACCCTTTGCTCTGGGTTCTGGTTCCCCTGGGCTGTGGCTGCAGGGGTTCGAACATCTCCTCTCTCCAGAAGCTCCTGCCCTGGCCTGTTACGTGTGCTGTGACTTCCCTGTTCCCCCGGGGGTGGATGCAGACAGTCCCTGGGGACACTCAGAAAAGATTGAACAAGGACAAAACTGCTCCTCACTCAGGCTTAGAAAAGAATGAGTCTGTCTTCCCTGCCTCAGGATCTTCTTCTGAGAGGCTCTAAAAGAAGGGGTGAGAGACATGCAGATAGAGGAGAAGCCCGCTCAGCAGCAGAGAGAGAAGTGGAGAGAGGAGGTCCTCTGGGGCCATAGTTAAATGTGTCAGTGTCATCCTATGTACTTACCAGGTTCCCTGGGGCTAAAGAATCTCTACCCAAAGAGGCAGGTGATGTCCCAAGACCCAGAGGCCTCAGAGGTGGTTTCATTGCCTCCAAGGAGCTACTCCTGCCTCCCCTAATTAGAGGGTCTGTGGTATCACCCCAAGAAGCCAAGCAAGATTGCTGTGTCCCTAGAAGCCCCCCACTGTGCACCCTGTGCATGCTAACAGTTTGACCCTGACTCCTGCTATTACCATCCTAAATTCCCCCAGCCTGTCCCCAGCCTGTGCTCTTCTAGGGAGGATGACCCCAAGCCACACTGGTTCTCACCCTGTGACGATTTCAAAGGGTGGCAGTTCAATCAGCTCTTTCAGCTTCTCTGGGTCATCCAGGTTCTCCAGATCCTCGCCATTCTGGGAGGCAGGCGCAGAAGCCTCAGCGTCCTCTTTTTTCTGAGCCATGGAGGGGCTGTGGCTGGGGACATCCTCTTTTTTCTGAGCCATGGAGGGGCTGTGGCCGGGGAGTCACTGAAAGAGAGAAGAGGCAGCAGTCTGGGCCAGGGCTTGGCAGCAAAGTCCCAAGCAGCTGTCAGCAGCTAAATCTGCTGGGGGATGGCAGGCAGAGGACTGGGCAGGCCAGGTTGAGTGTGCTTACCCTTCACCACAGGCTTTATAAGCAAAGGCCTCCCGCCCCTCCCCCAGGCCCTCTCCCTCCCTCCCTCTTTTTTAATTGAGTGACAGCGGGTGCCAGGATGGGGGAATGGAAAATCTGGCCATGAGTATCCCCTATTTATCAGTAGGCAAAGACAGGAAGCTGGCAGGTGGGGATGGCTTGACCTGCTCTCCCTCCCCACACATATTTATATTCTCTTACTCCTCTTCCCTCACCTTATATCCTTCCCTTTGTTTCCCACCCAATTTCCCCAGCTCTTTGTTGGAGGGGGGGGGATGTTGTGGAAGGGGCCTCAGGGCAGGCACCCTGAGATTTAGGAGGAAAGCGCTCTCGGAGGTTTAAGCAGGGTGAGGCTTGTACTAAGGTTGCAGACACCCAGGCCAGTGTGCTTGAGAAAAGTTGGGCTCAGGGTGGGATAAGGACTGCCAATGTGGACAGAAACTGTGAACCTCTACGCAAAAGGATTAGATGCAAATTTGCCTGTTATGGACGCATAATGAGATGACAAATTTGGGAGCCTCCAGTAGTAACAATGCTGCCTGCCATTTACTAAATTTAGAGTTTTAGTGGTTTATAGGTGAAATTGGATTTAATGCTCTCAGTGGCCCTGGGAGGCAATGTATCTTATCCCCAAGTTATACATGAGGAAACTAAGATACATAGAAGGGTAAGGGCCTTGCTTAAAGTCATAAGCCCATGAGTGGCAGATTCAGGGTTAAAACACAGGCTTTATTTTTTTTATTATTGAATTTATTGGGGTGATATTGGTTAATATGATTATTTAAATTTCAAGTGTATAATTCTATAATATATTACCTGTACAGGGTGGGGCAAAGTAGGTCTACACTTGTCATAGGAAAATAATGCAATAATTAAAATAATAACACAAGAATAAAATCTGTTTCACGTATTGACAACTGGAAACCTACTTTTGCCCCACCCTGTATATTGCATTGTGTGCTCACTGCCCAAAGCCTCATCTCCTGCTGCCATGTATTTATTTACCCTCTTCAACCTTCCCCTCCCCTACCCTCTGGTAACCACCTGTTGTCTGTGCCTATGAGGGTGTTTGTTGTTGTTGTTTTTGCTTGTTTGTTTTCTTTTGTTTCTTTCTGTTTTATATCCCATCTCTGAGTGAATCATATGATTCTGGTCCTTTTCCATCTGACTTATTTCACTTAGCAGCCTTAAGATCCAGCCGTGCTGTCGAAAATGACAGTACCTCATCCTTTCTGTGGCTGAGTAGTATTCCACGGCGTCCATGTTCCACAGCTTTTGCATTTGACCATCCGCTGGAGGACACTGAGGTTGTTGCCATGTCTTGGCAACACTGTGAATAATTCTGCAGTGAACATAGGGGCACATATATCCTTACAAACAAATGTTTTCAAATGTTTCGGGCAGGTCCCCAGAAAAGGAATTGCTGCTTATATGGTAGCTCTATTCTTATTTTTTTTAGGAATCTCCATGCTGTTTTCACTAGTGGCTGTATCAATTTACATTTCCACTAGTAGTGTATGGGGGTTCCCTTTTCTCTACATCTTTGCAACACTTATTCTTTTCTTATTGATAACAGCCATTCTAAAAGGTGTCAGGTGGTATTTCATTGTGGTTTTGACTTGCATTTCCCTGATAGCTAGTGCAGTTGAGCATCTTTGCATATATTTGTATGTCTTCTTGGGAAAAGTGTCTGGCCAGGTCCTCGGCCCATTTTTTTTTATTGGATTGGTTGGGTTCATTTTTGTTGTTGAGTTGTATGAGTTATTTCTATAGTTTGGATGTTAGCTCTTTATTAGAGGCATTATTTGCAAATATCTTTTCCCATTTAGTTGGTTGCCTTTTGGTTGAAAGTTTCTTCTGCTATGCAGAAGCTTTTTAGTTCAATGCAGTCTCATTCATTTATTTTTGCTTTTACTTCCCATGCCTTTGGAGTCAAATTCATAAAACCCTGTCTAAGACCAAGGTTGATAAGTTTAGTACCTATAGTTTCTCCTATGTATTTTATTAAAACCCAGCTTTTTACTCCAGAGGCCAAACATTCAACCACAAAGCTATGTTTCTTCTTAGTTTTTAAATTCATTTGACAAATATTTATTGAGCATCTACTGTGTGCCAGGTGCTGCTTCAGATACCAGGGATATAGCAAAGAACAAAAACAAATGAAAATCTGCTCTTACAGAGAATGAAGGGGTTGGACAATAAATAGGACAAGATCACATCACCAAATATGATCTATTTGGTGGAGCTAAGTGCTAAGGAAAAAGGTAGGGAAAGGGGACAGAGTGATGAGGGAGGGGTGTTCAATTTTTGTAGGCGAGCCAGGAAAGGACTTTGAATAGGAGACAATTGAGAAAAGATCTGAAGGAGGTGAAGGAAAAAAAATATGGATATCTAAGGGAAAACTGTTTCAAGTAGGAAAAGAGCAGATGCAAAGGCACTGAGGTGGGAGCAAGCAAGGGCACCTATGTGTCTGCAGAGTCCTCAGAGATGAGGCCAGAGAGATAAATAAGGGCTAAATAGGCTGGAGCCTTATGGGCTCTTTTTCTCTGAGTGAGATGGAAAGCCACTGTCTCTGAACAGATGAGACACACAATCTGACTTAAGTTTTTACAGAATTGCTCAGGCTGCTTGGTTGAGAATAGACCAAAGGTGAGAAAGAGCAGAAGCAGAGACACTACTTAGAAGCCTATTGAAACTAATGACGGATGGAGTCCCTAGAGAAATCCCTGAGCTGGCACACAGTTGGATGATGGATGGATGGTTTTTGCAGTTCACATGAGAGGTCCTTAGAAGGGGCACGGGTTTTCATGTTTGGGACAGTGCAAACACACTGGAACGCTCTCGGGGCTACAGAGGGTGGGGTCAGAGTCACCCAGAGGTTGAAAACAGGAATGGAAGAACAGTGGGAGACTGGGCTGAACAGAGCTCCTAATGGGATTGGCTGGGGGAGATAAGAAGGTAGGGGACCTTTCAGTGGCCTGGCTAGAGAGTGAGAGTCAGGGTGGTTTGGAGGATCTGGGCTCTCTTCTCCAGAGAATTCTAAGCAGCCTGGTGCCCAAAGATGCCCAGGTATTTTTGTTTGCCTGAAATGGTCATAGTTTATACCTGTCGTCCAAGCATCATTACTACTGGTGCCCCTCACACTCTGAATTTGGCCCAGTATAGACAAAAACTACATGGTCTTTGGGGGTTTATTACTAGAAACATTCTTACCTACGGGGTTTATTACTAAAAACATCCTTATCCAGAGATTTTTTCCAGGTATATTTCCAGGGGCACAAAGCCCACAATAGTGGTAGGAGAGCCTGTGTCCACAAAGAAAAGGCAGCGTTAGCTGATAAACAGCAAGCACATGTTATTATTATAAGCACACAAACACCCAGCATTTAAATGCAAAAGTTGGTTTCATTCTTTTACTGGATCCATATTTACTATAGTGCCAGAGACTGTAGTAAATACCAAGAATACGGAGATGAGGAAGACACTGCCTCACCAGGAGCTCCCAGTCTTCATGACATTTGCAGCACCATCAAGCAGTCCACGTGCATTATGTCATTTAGTTCTCACACCTGTCTCACACCGGTGCGTATTATGGGCCTCGTTTTGCAAGTTAAGGACGGGACTTGTGCAAGATTCCACAAGGAGGTAAGTCCAGGTCTTCTGAGCCTGAGTTCTTATTTCCAGAGCTGCACCCAGCTAGCTCTGATGAATTATCTGTGTACCATTATCAATGTCACAGCTACAGTGATGTGCTCAGTTCAAGAGAGGAAGAGTAAAATGTCTGGGTGGTGGAGAGGGGTCCTTTCAGTTTGCTGTTCCCGTGGGAAAGACTTCTTCCCTTGGCTGTGATGTGTAACTCTGGACTGGGAGAAAAGAAGAAAATTCCATGTTTATATCTCCATCTCAGCCCTTGATTCACTGTGTGGTTTTGGTCCCATCAGCTAGCATCTCTGGGCCTCAGTATTTGCACCTGTGACGCAGGCTGAGCTATTGCTTTCTGTCCCAGCATAGTCAGAGGGGTGGAGACGAGGAAGCAGGGCTGGCTCCAGGAAACCTGCAGGGAGGAGATGAACAGTACGGTGAGAATGTGCTGACTGAGTGGTGCTGGGAGGTGGTGCGGAGGTGGCCTCCGGCTGGTGCTCTCTGAAGAGGTGACCTCTCACTCCCACCGTACTTGTGTATAGTTTTTCCTTTGACACTTGAGTGAGTGCCCTAGACCTTCCCCAGGACTGATGACTGACAGCTTCCTTTCTCTGCTGCTCCTTTCCAGTCCCCCTCCCCCATCTCTGGAGGCCCTCTGACAGCTCTGGCTATTTATGGCACCTCCTGGGGGCCTGAATTCCTGGCTGGTCCTTGTCTCTTCTTTCCAAGTAAGACCAGTTTCCCTTGCTGGCTCCAGAATGCAGCAGCTAATCTGGGGGATCAGATGCCAGGAGCTGGACTGGACTCCTCCTCCTGCAGCTGCCACCAGACTCTTTTGAGGGCAGGCATTCCCAACCCCTCTTCCCCTCACCCCCACTACGGTAGCACTTCTGAGTAAGTTTCTATCAATATCACCTTCCTGCAAGGGAGGAATCTGGGGAATAAGTTATCTAGTTTAAGCACTTACAAAGAGTCAGTGGGATGCTGGGATTTGAACCCAGTCAACCTCCAAGTTCCATGCTTTTGCCACCGTGTTATCCTGTCTGAAATTCAGTCACAGTGAGAGCTGTCACTAGCACAGCCATGACTGAGAACCTGACACTGGTCTAAGCGGGTCACACAGATTAACTCATTTCATCCTCACAAGGATGTTGGGGTAGGTAGTAGTATTATCCTCATTTGTGTGTGTGTTTGTGTTGTGTGTGTGTGTGTGTGTGTGTGTGTGAGGATATTGAGACCAGAGAGGTTAAGAGACTTGCCCAAGGTCAAGTAGCTAGTAAGAGCTTTGTGCTTCCATAGTCATGCTAACCCCCTCACCATTTAGTGCCTACTGTTACCAGGACTCAGGGAGGCCAAGCTCTGAGGGAAGAGGGGCAAGAAGGCGACTTGGAGAGAAGGAGTTCTTGCAAGCAGATTGGGCTCTGGAAGCAATTGGTATTTGAGGGAGTGGGTATGTGTAGAGAGTATAGGCATAGAGACACCAGACAGCTGGTGAGTGGGGATGGAAACCAAAAAGGGAATTCTCCCAATCTGTCCCTGTGGGCCCTAGCCCCTTCTGTCCAGGTGGCAGTGGCTGGAAGGAGCTTGGATGGGCCAAGAAGAAGCCACGACCTGCCTCTCCCTGTCCCATTTCCCATAGTCACTTCAGGAAACATTTGGAGGTGCTTGGAGCGGGTGGAGGAGGAGGGAACAGGGCCAGGCACAGCTATTTCTTGGGTCTCGGCTGGATGCCGAGCTGCCCTCATGGGGAAGGCAGTAGAGAGGCCAGGAGGGTGCTGGTGGAAAATAGTATCCTCACCAAGGGAAGGTTTAAATTCTCACCCTGTGAAATGAGACACCTTGGGAGCATGCTGATGGAGTGGGCGCTTTATGTGCAGGAACAGCTGGGACCCCAACAGCACGTTGCCCCAGAAACCCAGCTCGAGAATGCCAATTGCTTGGTCACTACTGAGACGAGGTACACAAACAACACGCTGGACACCCCCTGGCGGACAGGAGCCTGCCGCTTCCAGCAACCGCTCTGTTGACATAAACATGGGAGTGTCCAGAGCTTTGGCTGGGTAGGAGGAGGGGCCAAGGGTCTCCCAGAGTCTGAGGTTGGGCTCAGAGAAAACACTAGAATTACATTGGAGGTCAGAATTTTCATTGTCCTCTTACACAGGACACGGTGCTTGGCTTGCCATGCAGAATACATTACTCTGAAACAAATGGTGACTCCTGGGACTTTAGTCCTGGTTACCTTGATTCCATTCTGGTGGCAGCTCCCAGAACTGCCCAGCTCCCTTCGCGGTGTCTTTGAAGAAAGTAACCTGATAAGAATCATATACATTATGGTGACTAATAGTGTTCCTCTTTGAAGGGGTGTTTGCAGAGTCCAAGTATCTGCTCGGAGAGAGTGAGAAACTTAACAATCAACTTCTGACTCAGAAAATTTCCACCCTTAGAAATGTGTAGGGGTAGGTGCAGGTGGCGAGGAGAAGGGTTTTTCTGGTACTCCCGAGCAGATAATTTCCAGGGTGTGCTGGGGACCTCGGAGATATAGACAACTAGAGGGACAAATGAGGCTGAATAAACAGGACAGAGCCCCTAGTATGACAGAGAGGTTGCGCCTTGCTTGTACGTTAGGAGAGAGCCCTAAATGTGTGAAGGGTCCTTGTGAGCCAGGAAGGGGGCAGGAGTCTCTGCGGACTCTACCTGAAGATGAAAGAGGGCACCCAAACCACAAAGGTCCCCATCCAAAGATAGGCTTTGTTTGGATGGGTAACTGTGAGACGCTATGGAGGATCAGCAATAAACCCTTAAAAAAGCCTTGTGCTTGCTTTTTGGAGCTACAAGAAAGGGGACCTCTGGGAAGACTGAAATTGGGCTCAGTGTGCAGGGGAAGCCTAGGTGATACAATGGATGGTGGTCACCACAGAGGAAGATAGACTTTGGAGCCCTGGCCGGGCCTGACAACACAAGGTGGGGCGGGGAGCTTACCTTCCACCACAGCATCACTCAACCGGCCTGCAGGGAGGCGGGAACAGAGATGCACAGAGAAAACCCTTCCTGCATTCTGCCCCACTCTCGGCCCCACCAGCCTTTGTCCACTGGAGGTATCCCCATCAGTTTGCTCTCCTCACCTTGCCGCTGGGCATCTCTATCCTGCAGACATTGGCAAAGGGATGAAGAATGCAGGGTTCAGGGAAGGAAAGGAGAAACTAGAATACAATAGAATGAGACATACCGCCTCCAGGGCTGCTCCCCACCTCTCCAGACATCGGGCGGGACAGCTGCATGGTGGGAGAAGAGCTGTCTCTCCCCTCCCCATCCAGTAAATCATTTTCAGACACATGTGCCCACTCAGGGGCAAATGGAAAACACTGCCCAAGGACAAAGAAGCACACACGCATGATTTGGATTGTGGAGTCCTGGGACACATTTGGCAAAGACAGGAGGCAGCTCTGACTCTATTTAGGCACAACTCGAGGTAACAAGAGAGGAGGGGCTGAGGACAGTGTGTGCTCCAGGCCAGGTTCAGGGCTGGGAGGTGGGGTAGGAGAGGAGGCCCAGGCAGGCTGGGAGGCTGGGAGATTAAAGCCTCCCACCCAGGAAACAAGTTACTTGTGCAGAGGAGGATTTTAAGAATGACTTTGGGGTCAGATGTTGAGAGTTTGGGGTTGGAATCCTGCCCTTTCCAAATGATTCTGCACAAAGTCAGGAAGTCCTTTAGTTTGGCTCAAGCCATGTCAGGTAGTCATGCTATTCCAGGGCTTGGGACACGGCCCAAATCAAGCTTCCTTCTAGGGCCAACTTTCTGAAATTGGAGGCCTCCAGCACCCTGGCTTTGTGACATGAGCTCACCCTGGAGAGGTCGAAGTCATGATAGGCAATGGTGCATCTTCTTGGAGGGTCAGTTTTACTTCTAGACTTAGTTGGTAACAGGAATAAAATTGGCAGCACATATTTATGATGCCTATATGAGATGATGATAACAATAATGACAAATATCTGTAGCATGTTCACTTGTCTAAGGTCACACAGCAATAGTGGAGCCAGGATAAGAACCCAGGCAGTGTGGCTCCCAAACCACCCTCAATCAATATTTATAGATTACATGTATAAATGGAGTTGTAAATTCAACTAAAGCTAACTGAGGTGAACATGTAAGATAAAGAGCCAGTGATGTTGTGTGTTTGGCACTGGCCAGGCTAGTCCCCAGATCTGAGGGCAGCTCACTCATTCTACTGGCTCATAGAAGTTTGGAAGTACTGCAGAGTCTTGAAGCAGGGTGGGTCTCCAAGTGTTGCGTGAATCAGAACCATGTGTGCTTTATAAATGGGTGGCCTCCTGGGTTCCCCTCCTAGAAGAGTTAACATTTGTTATGCACTTTCTCTGTGCCAGACATCTTTTTATTCATTATCTCATTTATTTTCCCAACAATTTTATAGGTCCCCATTTTACAGATGAGGAGAATAAAGCACAGACAGTGAAGTAAGTTGCACCAGGTTACTAGTTAATAAATGACAGTATGAACTCCAAGCCCGGATTTTTCTGTCTCCAGGGCCAGAACTGCAAACCACTGCACCCCAGGGGCCTTATTACCTCAGATGGTCTGATTCTCTGGGTCTGAAGTCCAGGTCTCAACAAGGGTCCCAGGAGGTCACTGAGCCACACTTTGAGAGGCAACTTCCTGTGGCAGCTGTTCTCAATCCGGCTGCACTTTAGGACCACTGAGAGGTTTCAAAAACTATTAATGCCTTTCCCTTCCCCAAAGAGAGGCTTTTTTAAATAGGCCCAGAGTGGGGTGCAGGTCAGCATTTTCTTTTAATGGGACAAGGTCTTCATTTAATCAATTAACCAACCGACCAACCAACCAACCAACCAACCAACCAACCAACTAACCAATCACTAAAGGAATCAGCAAAGATGTGTGAAAACCTGCTCTGTGCCCTGTGCCACGTGCCACACGGGGGCTGAAGATACCAAGGTGGGAGAGACAGTGCGTGTGTGCCCTAGGAGTGCAGGTGACCAACCTGCCTGCTGGGCAGAGCATGCCCCAAGTGTGGGAGTGCGGTGGGTGCAGATTCTTTCCAGCTGTTCTTCCCTGGCAAGCTCCAGAAAGAGCTAGACTCTCCAGATGATGATATCCTTCTGACTATATGAGATGATGACCTCCCTCTGTGAGGTCCTTGGCCCCACCTGAGAAGACATAGTTGGGTCCAACCCCAGAACTTAGGTTACAGAAACAGGTGTCAAAGAAATAAGGGCTCCGAGAGACCCTCCCTGCCTGGAGCTCTCAAAGTTCAGTGAGTGGCTGACTAAAATGCTGGGAGCTTGTTAAATCTAAAGATGCCTGGAGCCCATCCCCAGAGTTCTCACTCCTAGGTCTTGGATGGGGTCTGAGAAATATACATTTTTAATAAGCTCTCCAAAGGCTCCGAGTCATCCTCAGCAGTGGTTCTCAGGGGGGCCCGCCCTTGGAGAGCCTGGGCAGTATTTTATTTTTATTTTATTTTATTTTATATATATCTTAATCATCACCTGAGGGTATATTTATTGTTTTCAGAGAGATAGAGTGAGAGAGAGAGAGAAACAGACAGACATCATTAGTTGCCTCTTGTATGCGCCCTATGCAGGGACCAAACCCACAACTTTTTTGGGTACATGATGATGCTTCAATGAACTAAGCCACCTGGCCAGGGCCTGGTCAGGATTTTTAAAAGCTCCCAGGGCACGGTGTGTGGGCCTTCCAGCTGGTTGAAGTCTTTGGGTAGGTAACATTAGGGCTTCGAAACAAGAGGAGATGAAAATAAGAGGCAGGAAAGACTGAAATGAAGATGCCAAGGAGCAGGTTTACAAAGAGAGAAGCAAGAGAGAAGGCTGGACAAGAAGCTCCTACTGAATTCACTTATCAGCACCAAACCTTACATCGCCCTTATTCACAACATTTTTCTCCATTATAATAGTTATTAACTGATGTAAAAATTTAACAGTATAAGTATATGAAAACAAAACAATGATCTATAATATTACTTGCAATAATTACATACAGCCTTAGTATGTCATATAATGTATATCTTATAACCACATTATATGTTAAATATGGTCATTAATATAATTAATATAATATTAATTGGGGGCAGGTTTGAGAGGATATGTGAGTGGAGTGGAGATGATACATGACCCTCCTCATTCATGTGTCCATACATTTCTCCTCGTGTACACACATGCACACTTAAACGCACACACTCACACGTGTATACTCACACACTCACATCCACACACATGCACATCTACACACATGCATGCTCACACACATCACACACACTCACATACCCACACTCACACATGCTTACACACATGCACACACACTTCTTCCACCCCTTCTCTGCGGCCCTGGACATCATACACTCAAATTCATATGTATCCTTCATATCACACCCTCAAAATTATTCTTAGGGTTTTATTAATTGATATTATGAATTAATATTTATCAATACAGAATTTATTAACTTGCATTAGTGTAAAATAATTTTTCTTCCTCTTCCCCATTTCTCTAAATTCTAATGAAGAGTGGCACCAGGGGACCCAGGGCAGTGGCCACATTGGGGTGAAGTCACCTTCATGACTCATCAATCCCTGGCCCCTTCCTCCTCCCCCCAGAGCCTCACAGCCTGCCTGCAGTCTCTTCCACCCTTCCCTGGCCTTCCTCCTCCTTTTACTGAGCCCTGGTGGCTGAGCCGCTCTTCTCTCCTGTGGGCTGCGGCTGGTGCTCTGGACAAAGGCTGTCCCTCCACAGGCGGTAGGCGATGGAGGTGGTGACGGTGAGCCAGGCCAGGTAGGGCAGCAGCAGAAAGGCGGCCAGCTTGTTGATGGGGTGCCAGATCAGCGCCATGCTCACGACCAGCCCGTAGAGCAGCAGCAGGTGCAGCAGGGCCTGGTCCAGGGGCAGGGCAGTCAGGCAGGCTGGCCTGGGAACCAGACCCCCGACCTTTCTGCAGCACCCTGGCCCCCATGAGCCAAGTTCCTGGGACTCTGTGCACTCCACTAGAGTTTGGAAGGAGTCTGCCCACCTGACACCTGACCGCCCCTGATTGAGCTGCTGTGCTATGCTTCTGGGGCCTGGTGGTCTCACCAGCTCCAACATTACCTCCACTGCTGAGCACTGTACCTTACCAGACCAGGGGTATGGGCTGCAAAAAAGAGAATCAGGGCAGTCCAGCTGATAGCGAGCTGCACAGCGTAGAGGCCGAGAGGAAGGGCCAGGGGCCGTCCGAAGCCCCCTCCCATGTCCTTCCACACCAGGTAGGAGGCATAGCTGTGAAGAGATAGTGGCAGAAATGCTCAGGAGGAGGATGTTCCGTGGCAAATGGAGGAGGCACTCTGGCATAAGGACTCCTGGTTACAAAGAGAGAACCCTTGTGGGCTGAAATGAGGGCAAATGTGTCTAGCAGCATTTGAGGGCTGAGAGGAGATGGTGGGAGCATTTGGGCATGGTGAAGAGGGGGAAGGGTGGGGGAACTTGGAGAGGACTGGCTGGAAGCCTAGGCAGACACAGAAGGAACCCACCATACAGGGCAAGATGGGGTGCCACCCTTTTGGAGGTCAGTATGCAGCAGTAGCTCAGGTGTGGGGGACTCGTTCCCACTCCAGTGAGTAACCAAGGCCATGGCATGGGGACAAGTGCTCACCCCATGACAGAGTAGATGGCTGTCCACACAAGCAACAAGGCTTTGTAGGATGGGCACCAGGGCAGCTTCCTCAGGCTGTCACACCAACCAGACAACTTATGCGGGGCAAGGAGTCCGACCAGGATGGGCCCCAGCTGGGGCAGGGCCACAAAGCTGACCCCTTGAGGCCACATTCTCCTCAAGGAGGCAAAAACTGGGTGGAGAGCAGAGAACATGCTCATGGCGAGCCTTCCCCTTCATCCTTTCCTGTGTCTCCTTGTCTGTCTCCTGCTACCTGACACTACGCCCTGGTCTGAGCACCCTGTCCGCTCCTTGCTTCTTTTCTGGTTTCTATGGACTTATTTTTCTCACACCTCTCATTTGGCACTCAGAGGATACTGTCTGGTATTGATAACTGCTTCTGAGGTAAAGGTCCTCTCCCTCAACAAAGATATGAACCCTGCAGCTCAGATCCATTTATGACCATCCATCTTTTTTACCTTCCACAGCAGGTGGCACCTGGCAGGCACTCAACAGGATCAGTGTCTTAGGCTGAACTCAATAAGGTGACATCACTGACCTGGAAGGACCATGTTCAAAAGGTGGAGGCCTGAGATCCCTAAGGGTCTTTTCTTGCCAACAGTGGGCCAGCCCATCTGCCCAGGGCTTATCTTACTGCACCAGACTGGCAAACCCCAGGGACCCAGCCCGCTGGACCTCCTGCCTGAATTCAAACTCGGCTGAGTGACACTGTGGGTTCTTTTCTCTGAAGCTGTAGGTCTCATCTAACCCTCAGGGACTGTGGGAAGTTCTTCTTATGCCTATTTACTTTCAGAGGTTAGGTGCCACAAACATGCATGCCCAGATTTCTCATGGCCTGATTTATCAAGGAAACAAACTCCAGATCTTTGATTAAGAAGCTGCATGCTCACTTGCATGTTGCTGTGTATGCCATGCCCATGCAGGTCAATGCATAGCCCCTCCTCCAGCCAAGGCCCCCAACCCATATTATTCTTCCCATTTGCACATAATAGGTCAGCCTCCTCCTCATGATCAACAGGATTGGAAAGAAAAAAAAGGTAGTTATTCTCAGGGTTCTGAAGTAACTGACTGCCTACTGCATACTTGCCTGTCAAGGGCCGCTGACCATGTCTTGGCAGTTCCAGGGACCGTGCTGACCCGTCTGCCTGCCTGTCCATCCTTCTATCGATTTTTTTCTGCGCTTCATTGTTTATTGGTTTGTCTTCTGCCTTCCTGTCTCTCTGTCTCTGTTTTCTATTATTCTGTCCAGTGTTGGAGGCCCGCCTCACCCTCCCACCCCCATCCTCTTTTCTCCTGTTCTCCACCATTCCCAGTGCCTCCTTATTCCCAGGCCTGTGCTCCCCTTACCTCAGACAGCACACCTCCCAGTCTGGGTGCCTGAGGACATATGATGTATGAAAGGCAGAGGAGGGTGGGGGAGGAGAAAAGGGTGGAGTGGGGCTCCTAGCTGGCCTGCCCTTCTCCAGTGACAAGGGTGGTATCAACTTGAGAGCCCAGGTTGTTGCTTGCACGGCCCTGAGGGGCTATCTCAGACCAGGGTCCCTGGTCTGCTGGTTGTGACCACTGGAGGAGCCCCTTGATGAATGATTGAGACTTTGGCATTGTGAGACTTGGATGTCCTGAGACAGCTCAGCCCCAGGTTACAGGGCCACTTACAGCTTTGGTCTCTGCATCCTGTGAGTTAGCTTTGTGTGTCTACAGGGTGGTGAGGGACCCTCAGATTTCTGTAGACCTTTCCTGTAACTGGGATTATCCCCAAGCACCAGCTTTAAAACTGAGTTCATAATTAATCCGTGGACATGGCCCCTGGTTATAGCTTGCTGGTCGGCATGGCCTTTTCTGGCTTGGAACTCAAGCTCGACATCTTCCACAAACCCCTAGAACTTTATGACCCAGAGGAAAACACAGCCTTCTGTGTGACTCAGACAGAATTTCCCCCAGGACAGACTAACCTCTCCCGCCTTGGTCCCCATCAAAGTTCTGAGTACTCTCCGTTGCTTGTACTTTACACATGAGATCCCCTTCCAGGCTGGCTGCTCTCCACCATTCCTTTGCCCACCTCTCCACTTTGTGGGCCCTGGGAGATGTTTATCCCACCCTCCTGCCTCTAATCAGGAGAAGGCAGCAAGAGGGAGGGGTTGCAGTTAGGTGCAAGAGGCTAGAGAATCATTAACTGAGATGAAAGCTGTGGCAGTTCCTTAGTTCTTTATGTTTTAAAGGAGATAGAACTGGGGGATGGGAGAGTTCACTGTGGCTTCTTCACTGCAGGAGGCCAGACCATGGAGATAACCACTTACTGTGTACCATTTTGCAGTGAGTGCTTTATATTTATTAGCTGAATAATGACGATGATTATCTCTTACAAGGTAGATATTATCTGCATTTGACAGACAAGGGAAATGAAGCTCAGACAGGTTGAGTTACTCACCTAAGATTACCTAGCTGACAGGTGGGTCACCTGGGTTCAGTGTCGGCAGTCTGAATTCAAAATGCGTCTTTTCTCTTAGCTGGTCCATGCATTCATTCAACAAGTCTTTGTGGAACATCTGCTCTGAACCAGGCTGTACCAGAGCTAAAGATACAGCAGCAAACAGCTAAAAAATAATCCTTTTTTTATCGGGAGCTTTCATTCCAGTAGCAGTATCTTTCCTAGACAGAGTTTGTTTCTAAAGAAGGACTAGGGCTGGCAAATGGCCTGAAGTTCAGCTCTTCCTCAGTGTCAGCTCAAAGTATGGGCAGTGGAAAGAACACTGGGTGGGAGCAGACACGCCCTCTCAGTGCCTCTCTGTCATCTCTGCGCAGGGATGGGCTGGAACTGGACACTAAGCTCCCTGGCCTTTGCCCACTGGCAGCACCTGGGACCTTTTTAGAGATGCAGAAGCTCAGGCCCCACCCCCTAACTATGGGGCCAGAACCCACATTTTAACAAGATGCCTAGGTGGTTCCTGTGCACATTATAGTTTAAGAGGCTTTGGTTAAGTCTCCCTCCTTTTACATTCTGCCATTTCAATAGCCTTTGGTGGGGGAAAGCCACTCACCAGCAGAGGGCACTGTAGGGAGGGCATTCTCCTGTACCTGGGGTGCACCTGTACACAGGTTGTCTCCTCTCTGTCCCTGCCCTTCCAAATCTACACTGGCAAGCTCACTGACTTCTGGGATCCTCGGCTACTCCCCCACCCTGGTTGGACTTTGCCAACAGTCAGGGACTGGCTTCCCCAAACCAATGTGGGGCGGCTGGGAGGAGGACTCTGCCGGGAAGCCCTGGGCCACTCCTGTCTGATTCTCCACCCACCTGCACTGGTCTGCTGGCCTGGTGACGGGGCTGGCTGACCTCTATTTTTCTCAGGGAAGAAAGTACTGTTTCTAAATAAGCAGGCAGCCTCTGGGAGCACCTGCATGGTAAGGTAAGCACGCCTCTAGGGCAGCTGAGGTTGTGTTGGGGCCACCTGGGGCTTACAGGAGGAGTCAGGCCAGCTCAGCCAAGGCTGCCAGAGACTCTGTGCTGGAGGAGAGGCAGAGGGGCTTGGGATATGGCCACTGCCCAGTGGGTGTGAGGACCAGGGGTGTAATTCTGTGTACTGTGGACATGTATGCTATGCTGATGAATGCTACCCATGACTGAGGTTTGGACTCTTCCATCTTGGTACATTTCATGTCCTTCAATCAGTGGAAATCTATTAGGGTTGAGTAGGCATGGTAAGAGCCAGTGATGTGGGAGATGGGTTGAGAATTTCCTCAAAGGAGATGAGCAGAGCTTTGCAGCAGGAGCCTAAATCTTTGTGCTAGCAGAGGTGACTCCCTAGGGACAGGTAATGGCAGCATTCCAAAGGACCTGCATCTCGGGAACTGGGGGCTGACACTGGGGTCAGGCATGGGGTTGTGAAGCTCCAGTCTACATTGATGTAGTGGCGGCCATGCTGTCAATTCAGGACCCTCCTGGGGCACAGGGGAAGATGGAGGGGGGGTGCTGAGGCAGACTGGAGAGGACAACTGTCAGTGTGGGAGGATGAGGGCTGAGCTGGTGGAGGCGTTGACCTGCTCCAGGCCAGGTAGTGAGTGGGATCCATTTGAAAAGCCCAGTGAGTCTTTGGGAAGCAGTACATACCAACTGGTCCAGTGTGGGAGGCTGGGCAAGGGGACTCTGCTGTGCCACATAATGGGGTGGAAGGGATTTGGACTCTGGTCTTTGGAGCACAAGGAAGGTGGTGCTATAAAGCCAGAGTGGAGCTGTACCTTTCTTTCACTTGGGCTGTCCCATCCCTGCTGCTGGTACCTCGCTGGGCGGGGGTGGGGGGTTGTATCTCACTGTGGAACCAAGGATGTGCCTTTAGTTTCTTCTGTTTGTCTTTACTTTATTTTTGTTTACTTCTCTTCCAACTTCATTTCTACTAAAAGTGGAAAAGTAGAGACCTGGGGAAAAACAAGAAGCAGGAAGAGAAAGGGAGTGTTTCCAGAAGTCCTTGTCATCCCCGCTCATTCTCCTGTCTTCGGTCGTGGTTTAATAATCTCCCATCCGTCCTCACTGTGGGGAGAGAAGTTGGCTTCCTTGTCTGTGAAATGGAAACATAAGGAACACCTAGCTCACAAGGCTGCAGTGAGGATTGAATTAGAGAGGCCGCATAGAGTGCTTCAACACTGCAGTGCAGAGTACATGTTAGCTGTTATTATTACAGTTATAATCCCAATGATCTTTAATGTGGAAGAACTCAAAGGCATGGATGGGATGTAAAGGGAAGCTTCTCATCTCTTTCGGCCCCATTCCCACCAGATGCGGGGCATTGCCAACTCACCCGCTTCACTCGTGTGCCTGAAAAAGGCCGGCAGCACCATCTGCACAGCTGGGCCCTGTGACAAAGGGAACAGTGCCCCACCTTCCCTTCCCGTCTTCATTTTCAGGGAGGACACAGGGAGACAGATCCTCCGTCCTCAGTCCTCAGGACACAGAGGAGCTTCTGTCCCTGTCTGGGAGGAGCTAGGAACGGGGCTTAGGCTCCATGGGTCCCAAGGAAGGAAGAAGGCAGGTGGGCAGTGAGGGAGGGGGGGGCTGGGCAAGGCCTCAGCTCCCCGGGGTGGTTTGAGTGTAGGGAGTGGGGAGCATCAGATGCCAGACACTTGTGAATCTGCCATGTAGTGAATGAGTCCCTTTCCCCCAGAAGCTTCTTGAGAGCTGAAAAGGATGCCATCTTCAGGAAGACTAAACTCGCAGTGCCTGGTAGGCAGCTGGTCCTCAGAAAATGTTCATTTGAGGGGGGAAAAACACACGTGACCAAAAGTTACTGAGTATGATGGGACCGCAGCGTAGGGAGATTCTGGAGGCATGAGGCTGTCTAGGGCTGCTGAGCCAGGAGCGGGAGTAGGGCTGGGGCTTTATTGAGCAGGAGGGGTCCAGGTGAGGTTAAAAGGCAGGTAGGGAGCACAGGTGAGGAGTGAAAGAGAGCAGTATGAGCAGAAGTCCGAGGTAAGAATTAATGAGATGTGAGGAGTTCAGTCTGGCTGGAGTAGAGAGTACTGGAAATCAGGGGAGGGAGAGGCAGCAGTTTCTGGAGGGCTTCAGGAGGAGCTGACATGTGTGCAGGAGGCTGCTGGAAGGCCCAGGTCCCAGTGTGAGCCTCCCCGCTGCCGGTGGGTGGCTGGGTAGCCAGATGAGCAGGTGGTCAATTTATGCTTTACCCCTGCCTCGTTCCAGCCTCACTGGAGGCTGCCAGCTTTGTTTTTCTCTTTTTGCTTTCACTTTTTAACTTAAAAAAAAATATTTTACTTATTTATTTCTAGAGAGAGGGAAAGGGAAGGAGAAAGAGTGGGAGAGAAACATCAATGTGTGGTTGCCTCTCATGTGTCCCCCACTGGGGACCTGGCCTGCAACCCAGGCATGTGCCCTGACTGGGAATCGAACCAGCGACCCTTTGCTTCATAGGTCCGTGCTCAATCCACTGAGCTACATCAGCCAGGGCTCACTTTTTAACTTTTGTTACTTTTATATTTTCATGTATCCTTGTGGGCTCCCTTCCAGCCTTTCTGCAGAAGGCGGGGGGAGGCATAAATGAACAGGCATATTTGGATAGGGCTTTATCACCTACACATGCTTTTCACATGATCTCATGCCATCCTCAGAATCACTGAAAGGTAACTTTTTTCCACTTGTAACAGCTTTTAAAAAGCATTGCAAAGTTAATATAAAATACATGCCTAGTTTGAAAATTCAAAGGAAACAGATAAAAGACAGTTGAAAAAAGCTGGTTTACACCTCCCGCCCTCTCAGTTTCTCGTCTCTGTCACTGAGGAGCACACTGGGAATGTGTTGGGGGTTGTCCTCTCAGACCTGCATGTCCGAGACAGGAGCCACTAGCACCTGCGGCCGCTGAGCACTTGACACGGAGCAAGTCCCAACAGTGATGTGCTGTAAGTGTGAAATGCACACGGCGTTCAAAAACTTACTGCGAAAAAAGGATGAAAAATATATCTCATGAATAATTCTATATTGATTACTTGTCACAGTAATACTATTTTGAATATATGGAGTAAAATATATTATTAAAATTAATGTCTCCTTGTTTAACCTTTTTAAATTGGCTGCTAGGAAGTTTAAACTTACACATGTGGCTCACATTGTATTTGCATTGCACAGCACGACTCCAGACCTTTCTCTGTAACTTAGTATCTGGGGTTGGCAAAAGTCAGTTCACAGCTGTGAGTATGAAAAAACAGTTCATTCTTGTATTATTTATTTATTAATTATTGTATGATTTATTTGTATTATGTAAACTTACTTTTGCCACCCCCATATATACACTTATAAATATGTATCTATACATATATATGGTTTTGTTATTTACATTAATGAGACCAGAGGATTGTAGCTCCCTGTGAATTGTTTTTCCACATAAGATTTTTTCCTATATTGGCTTCTGTAGATCAAGGTAGATAGTTTGACAGACAAGGGAACCAAGGTACATTAATGAACATGACAAGCACACTCAGCCAGTGACCAAGGTGGCATTTGAATTCACATCCTCTAAACCCAAGCTCTTTCTGCCTCAGGGGAGTTAAATTTGATGTTTAGGTCATGAAGCGCTATGGTTGGTTCTTGAGTAAGAGAGAAATGGGTGAAGTTCTGTTAAAGGAATTCATCTGACTGGGTATTCGGAGCACACCGGGCTTTGCTCTCTCATTGCAGTCATTTGGAAGCCAAGTCTTGGCCTCTACAGCATTGAAAAGTCTTAGACAGGCACTGACCTCCTTCCCTGTCCTGCCCTTGGCCTTGGCTCTTACAGGGGAGCAGGGGAGCTGGCTGCATCCAGTGACCAGGCAGATGTGCTTGCAGCAGAGTTCCTTCCAACCTGCCCAGTTCCTACTGCTGGTGGGGGTTCTGGTGGCAAGTGTCCTCCTTCTGGTGCAGTGCCTTCGATGGCACTGTCCTTGCTGGACGCTGCAGGCTTTCTGGAAGCTGGATAGGCAAGAGGAGCCAGTGTCTGAACCCCTGCCCCTACCAGAAAGCGAGTCCTCAAGGCCATGCCCACCAGCCACCCTGTCGGAGATGGCTGCTTTCTACCAGGAACTGCACATGCCCACCAAGGGCCACACCGTCATCCGTCAGCTGATGCACAAGCTGTTAGTATTTTCAGCTCGAGAGGTGGATCACCGGGGCGGCTGCCTGATACTCAAGGACACAGGCATCTCCCTGCTCATCCCGCCAGGTAACAGCACCCCAGCTCCCTTTTCACCATGTAGTTGTTCAGACTGAGTGTTGTACATTGGAGGGTGCGTCATTCATAGACATCTTCCTAATTTTGAAAATTATTTGTACTTTTAGTATGACTTTATTGACTCCAAAGATGAATATACTGTATATTTTTGTGACAACTTCCTGGCAGGTGGAAGTAAAGTGCCCTGTTCTAATGAACAGTATGCTATGACAATCCTCCAATAAAGGAAAATAAAGTGGAGGAAGAGCATTTTTTGCAAATTCACACACACCCTGGAAGGGCTAGTGGCAGCCCTGTAAGAAGGGCAGGTGACTTGTCAGCTCACAGTCATCTTGATCTCCACCTGTACTGCCTTCCCGTGTGGGCACCCTCTACCCTGGGCTCCTGCCCCCCTCCCCTCCAGCTCTGGCCTGGCCTTCCCTGGGGCTTGGGTGTGCCTGCTTGTCAGGCTCCTCCCAGGTCTCTGTCTCCCCAGGTGCTGTGGCTGTGGGTCGCCAGGAGCGGGTGTCACTGATCCTGGTGTGGGACCTGTCGGATGCCCCATCACTGTCCCGAGCCCAGGCGCTGGTGAGCCCCGTGGTGGCGTGTGGACCCCACGGGGCCTCCTTCCTGAAGCCCTGCACCCTCACCTTCAAGCACTGTGCACAGCAGCCCGGCCACACCCACACCTACAGCAGCGACACAAACCTGCTCGAAGCTAAGGCCTGGAAGCCCCTGGGACAGTCAGGGGCCCACACTTCCCTGGACGAGTGTCGCATCAGCCTCTCCCACTTCAGGTAGGCACGAACCCATCGGCCTGTCCCTTCTGCCCTCTCTCCTGTTTGCCCATCCTCATTTCTCTGTACAGATTTGCCCCTTCATCTGTCCCAGATGGCCTGCAAATCCCCTGTCCTGTTGTGTCCCTTTGATCCCTCTGTCCTGGAGTCTCTGACAGCTTGTGTCTCTCCAACCCTGTCCAGGACTGCCCCCACCCCCCCGCCCATGGTCTCTGCCTGTCTAGAAGGGCCTGACTTACCCCCGTCCTCTTTCTGGAGGGGACCTGTCCTTTCCCCACCTTTGTCTCTCTAAGGTTGTCTGTCTATGCCCTGCGCCCTTGCTCAGGATTATCCCCCCACTGTCTAGGGCGGTTTGTCTCCTCCGGGGCTCTAAGAGCCATCTCACCTCTTGTCTTAGGCCCTTCTTCCTCTCACTTCCCTGACACTCGTTAACCAGAGCAGGACCAGCCATCTGTGGGACCCTTCTGAAGCGTGGTGGCCCTGAGCCCTCCTGCCCACTGTCCTGTGCTGGAGGATGTTTACTGGCTCTTCTCCCATACTCTGTGATGGTCACTGAATGTGACCCACTTTTTGTCCCCTTACCAACTCCCCACCTCCACCTACTCCCTCTGCACATCCCGGCCTGCTGTCCCAGGCTCCTTGAAGGGCCACACAGAGGCCTCTAGCACAGCAGGAACTGCATGGCTTATGTGCTTGTCTCTGTCACTCTCTCCCATTTACTCTGCAGCCTCTACACCTGTGTGCTGGAGGCACCAGCAGGCCAAGAAGCTCGAAAGTGGCTACAGCTGGCAGTGTTCTGCTCACCACTGGCACCAGGGCAGACCCACCTGCAGCTGCGTGTCTACTTCCTCAACAACACACCTTGCGCCTTGCAGTGGGCCCTGACCAATGAGCAGCCCCATGGTGGCCGCCTGCGTGGGCCATGCCAGCTCTTCGACTTCACTGGGGCCCGAGGGGACCAGTATCTAAAGCTCAAGTACATCTCTGAGGGTGAGGGAGGGGTCTGGGCCTCCCACTGGGGTAGAAATCTAAGCGCCTCAGGTTGCTTTCAGAGACCACTGGGCAGACGCCAAGGGGGGCCCTCTGGCTTCCGCTGCTGCCTCCAGGGGCCCCAGGCTCTGCCCACTTCCTCCGTCTCTCTGGGGCTCACTCAGCCCCGCCTCCTCCCCGGGAGGACAAAGTGACGCAGAGTGGGAGGAAGGGAAGAGAGACGTGGCACAGTCAGGAGGGAGGAGGACGCTTTTATTGTTCCACCTGGATGGAGCTCACGTGGAGGAGGAGTCCCAGCCTTCTCTGCTTGGGCCCTTTCCTGTGTGGCATGGGCTGTGGGGACTGCCCCTGGGACCTAGGGCATCTGTATGGGCACACAGACGTGGAGTTTCTGGGGGTAGTGGATGAGCGGGGGATTTGGAGGGGAGGGTGCAAGGGTGGGGGGTCTGCGTGTTGTGTATGTGTAGGAAGTATGTGGAGGTAGAAGGAAGACCACTCACAGGGTCTCCTGCCCAGGCTCTGTGGACTCCCGTTCACTGGAGACCCCCCTCTTGACTTCGCTCCCTCCTCATCCCTCAGCACAGTACCCTGCATAGTACCCGCCACAGAGCAGGATTCCTTAAACTCCGTGGAAGGCCCCGCCCTCTGAGACCTTCTGTTCTCTGTCACCTCCCCAGGTTGGGAGAATGTGGATGACAGCAGTTGCCAGCTAGTTCCCCATCTCCACATCTGGCATGGAAAGTGCCCTTTCCGCTCCTTCTGCTTCCGGAGAAAAGCAGGTAGTCTAGGCACCCAAGCCCACTTCCTGACCTCTCCTTTCCTCTCCCTACCTGGGCACCCTGGAGCTCTGCAGCTCCGCATTCGGCCACGCACACAGACCTGTTCACAGAGAGGAGATGGTGTGTCCTGCCCAGCTTCCTCAGCTCTCCAGGCCCTACTGTAGAGCCCCTTTCAGGTCTCCTGCTCTTACGCCAGGACTTTTCTTTTGTCACCTGCCACATACTCTCCTTTTTGTAGCCAATGAGAATGAGGACTGTTCAGCACTAACCAATGAGATCATTGTCACCATGCACACCTTCCAAGATGTGAGTTGGAGCTGAGGCAATGGAACGTTAGGGCCTGGGGGGAGTGCTGGACAAGGTGAGAGAGGAATCTGGTGCTCAGTAAGTACGGCCCTAATCACATAATCGAGCAGGCGAAGATGGTACCTGGCCTCCAACTTACTCCCCATCCTTGACTCTTGTCTGTTCATGGATGAATCCAGTAGGAGGGTAAAAGAACCAAACCTCTTCTTAACCCAGGGGAATCTGAGCATCAAAGAGATGTGGTTTCTTTCTAAGCTGATTGTCTTCACCTGAGAGATGATGTATATCTTCAGTGTGGAGAGTGGCCAGGAAGGCGTCTTCATTAGGTGGGATTGGAGTTAGATATCCCACTCTCTTAGGGAAGATATGAAGAAATGAGGGTTGGTGGCATCTTAGTGGAGAGCAGGCAAATACCCCTCAGGGGTGTCAGCTGGGGAGGAGAAATCAAGGAAAGGTGGAGTGGAGGGAAGGGGACATGTATGCCTGAGTTCAGTGTCCCAGGACCCCACCCAGGACATCTCCTGGCATCTTAGGATGCACTCTATTTGGTCTTCATGCCCCAGGTCCCAAAAACCACAGCACAGAAACTTATGGCTGAAGGTTCTGGGGTCAGAGAAGCAGAGGGTGGGGGTCCTGTGTGGGTTGCATCTACTGATAAAGTAGCCCTGAGTGACAGGCTGAGGGACAACATGAGAAATGGAGGTAGGTTCCCCAGCTTCTTGCTTAGATGTCTTCTGATCCCTAAGTGTGTCCCTGGCACCTCTGTTGGCGCAGGGCTTGGAGACCAAGTACATGGAAATCCTCAGATTCCAGGTATCAGAGGAGGAATCCTGGGCAGTGCCACCCCCTGTCTCCCAGCCGCCTCCATGCAACAGGTGAGATAGGGGTTGCTCGGGCTGCTGCCTGAGGGGTGTTTGGGATTCCCTCCCAGAGCCTGTGGCATTTGGGAATGTGTAGAAGCAGACTGGGAGTCTTTGACCCTCCCCTCTGAAAACACCCTTTCCTGGGTTCTCCTCAGGTTGCCCCCCGAGCTCTTTGAGCAGCTGCAGATGTTGTTGGAGCCAAACAGCATCACAGGCAATGACTGGAGGAAACTGGCTGCTCACCTGGGGCTCTGCGGCATGAAGATTCGGTAAGAAGGGCGAGTATGTGGATGAGAGAGAAGGGGGGGCTCTTAGGACGCCGGATAAGAAAGAAACTTAAAAGGAAGAGAATGGCTACTTCCATCTACCATATTGTCCATAAAAGGGCAGGTCTTTCCCTTTTCCACTATATTTTCAGCCTAGAATGATGCCTGGCTCCTAACAGGTGCTCAATGAAAACTTAAACATAAATCAATTAACATGTAAGTTACATATGAATGCTTAACATGCTGTACCCCGAGGTACAGACTGTAAAACAATGTGTATAAGGCATGCAGTTGAGTGCCTGGCAAATGTTAATAAATGTTGGCAATAATGGGGGCAATGCAGCCATGGTCTCTGTCAAGAGAAACCAGTAGAACAATTTTGGGCTAAGCCCCAGAACCCAGACTGTGAGTGCAGTGCTCAGGGAAGAACTCACCTAGGAGATGGGACTAGAGCTGGGTTCAGCTGGAAACAGGATGAATTTTAAAATCACTCATTTATTAAACATTTATCAAGTACCTACAATGTCCTGGAGAACTTTGCTAAGCTTTAGGACACAAGATGAATGGTCCTAGCCCCCAGGAGCTCACATTCTAATAAGGGATACAAATTGCTTAACAGAATAAAGGCAAGTGCTCCTTGAGCCTTAGTGCTTGTATCCTATATTGCAGAGCAAGTTGAAAGTGGATAGAGGCACAAAATAGTTAAAGGAAGTCGTGAGAGCAGAATGGTCTTCTTCCCCTGGGAGATGGGAAGGGAGGTTGGCCATTCTATTTGCGAGGAGCAGCAAGAGTTTGTGGGCAGGTTGTTTGCAAAGTGGTAAATGGTTAGCCTGAAGAAGGAAGGTTCAGGATGGGAGCAGGAAGGAAAGGTGAGGAAAAAAAAACAGGGCAAGGCCAAGTGGTGGATGAGTGGGAAAATCAGGGGTGTGAGCTTGGTGAGCAGGCAGAAGAGACTCTGAAAGGTTTTTGAGCAGGGGAGGGTCTTGGTAAAAGCCATGGTTTAGAACAACTGTTTCCCCAGTGGTGGGCAGAATGTTGGGGCCTGGGAGGGAGGAAAGAGGAAAGCAGAGTGTGGTGGGGTGGGGGGGAGGGTCGCTGTTGGAAGTAGAGAGGGCAACTACAGATCAGAGCTGCAAGCCACCTCAGGTTCTCAAGCCCTCGGGGTAAGAAGAGGAAACTGAGGCTTAGAGAGGAGTGACCTTTGAGCCACTGCAATCTCAGATTTCAAAGTCCTGGGCCCTCCCTTCTTCCCCGCCACCTTGAGTCTCCTGGAAGGCAGCAAGAGCAGGATGAGAACCAGAGCTGGGGGCAGGGTGTGGTTCTCACTGCAGTGCTTCTTGGCTCCTCTCCTTTCCTCCCACACCTGGGACCAGGTTCCTGTCCTGCCAGCGAAGCCCTGCGGCGGCCATCCTGGAGCTGTTTGAGGAGCAGAACGGCAGCCTGCAGGAGCTGCACTACTTCATGACCCTCATGGAGCGGCTGGACTGCGCTTCTGTCATCCAGAACTACCTGAGCCAGACGAAGGTCGACAGCCCAGCCCCGGTCCGCGGGAGCGCCTGGGAGAGCCAGGGCCTGGAGCTGGAGATGGAGAAGCTCTGAGTGCCCAACCACCCGGGGTGAAGGGCGGTCCGCAGCACTCTACGAACAGGGGTGTGCCCGGACACCTAGGGAGAACATAGCTGTTGTTCCTGGCTGTGCCCGCCGACCTCATCAAAATCCCCACGCCTATGGCCACTGTGAGGCTAGACTGCCATCACCCGCCAGCCTCTCAGGATCAGGAGCTCCCTTGTGATCCGCTTTGTCCTGCATGCAGATCCCCTCCTGGACGGCAGGGGGCGCAGGAGGACGGGAGATGGCCTCACTTGGCTGCGCTTGGGGAAAGCTATTTAATAGACCAATGGACTGCTAGGTTGCGGTGTTGGCACGCCTGGGGGACTGGTCAGCTCACAGTTCTCACCGAGCACCTCGTGATACCCAAAGTTGGATTGGGTATCATGCGGAATCTTGGAATAAATGAGAGAATTAGGAGACTTGACAAGCCTACAGTTCTCTCGTGGGAGTCAAGATGGGCTCGTAGAAGCTGAGGGCAAACTCTAAAACAATGCATGCAGGGTGGGGGAAAAGCAGCTTTACAGTTGTGAGTAGCGGAAGAGTTTACTCTTGTGTTATTATTTATTAGTTATTGTATTATTTTCCCTAGGAACAACCGTAAACCTGCTTTCGCCCCACCCTGTGTATCCTGTGATTAGGGGATGTGGGAGCGTAATGAGCTGTACTGCTCCAGGGGTCGAGAAGAGAGGGAGCTGAGTATGGGCTGGAGCAGTGAGGGTGCTGGACATGTGAACCTGATTCAGAGGCCTTTGGGTGGGGGGAGGGGGAGATGGTGACTATACTGAGGGTAGGAGCCAAGAGAGAGCACAGAGGGCTGAGGCATTGAGGAGCTTGGCCTCATGGGTGCGAGGTGAGGGTCCACAGGGGTTCAAGGCCAGATCGATCATACCTAGCTGTCCACCTGTCTCCTTTGCCTTTCTTTGTCTTTTTATCCTTGCCTTGTCTTTCTCTCTCTGCCGTTATGTCTGTTATAAAACATCAAAGCTGAAAGGAAACTTCAAGATTATCATTCTTGCCCAACCTTTTATGTCTTTATTTCAAACTGTGAGTTTTAAGTCTCAGTGACTTCATTTTGCTGCCACAATCTGCTGCAGTCCTTCATCCCTGAATCTGTCTCTCTGTGACTCTGTGTCTTAGCATCTTCTTTTCTCTACTTTGTTACTGCATCTGCCTTTGTGTGTTTCATTCTCTGAAACCCTCTGTCATTCCCCTCAAGCAAGTGTTTCTAAAACCAATGTTATATATCAAGGGCTACGCAAAGACACTGGGCTACCCTAGGAATGGATGGGTGGGGATTTGACCTTATGAATCAAGATCCAGTTTAGGGTCAGGAAACAAAGAGATTAAAGAACAACCCCCTGCCCCCAGTCAAACAAATATTTTATTCAGCACCTACTATGTGTTAGACACTATATAGAAAAGAAGTTGATAGCTGGGTCCTGAAGAGGGAACAAAGAGTTTGACTTAACTCTAGCATTCTTTTGTTTGCAAACAGGTGTTAACTTTTTCAAGGGCAGGTGAACAATCTCTTTGGCAACATTAACAATTTGCTTCTGTATTTAATTTAAAAACATTAAGCCTTTTTCTATGATGAACAATGTTGTATAATAAAATATGAAAATTGCTCTTCTTTGTTACTAGCTGTATTTTGCTCGGATTGATACATTGGGTTGTGGGTATAAATGATTTTATTTGGTAAAATTGTACTGAGAGGGGCAGGTTGGAGGGAGCATTTTGTAGGTTGTTCTTCCAGTTTGAAAATTGTCAGGGTCCAGCATGGTAAATCAGGGAGGTTCACTTTTCTTTCTGTTGGAAGCAAGTGAGGCCCTTCCACCTTCTCCCTCTTCTCTTAGCTCCATCCATCCTCCCCCACCCTTGTCATTAGCCCTCCCATCCCACCAGGGGCTGCCAGCCACGCCAGGTTGGTACCTTGGCCTCCTCCCCCTGCACTTGGCTCAGGATTGGTCTGCCAAGAGCATTTCCACCCTGGAATTTCAACACAGTTTCCCCCCTTTCTCCCATCATCTCGTCCTTGCTTTCCACACCAGCCAAAGGCATCTTTATTTTGTGTTCTTCCCTGACCATGAAGAAATCACTTTAAGAGTTTTAAGTCTTCTGGGAATGTGAACAAAGGCCAGGAGGGTTTCTGTGATGGGACTGATGCCTCTGGCTCCTCCCTTCCCTAATTCCTCAGAAGGGGCTGGAAGTGGAAGTGCCAGGAAAGGGAGGCTTGGAAATCTTGGGATAGGTGGCAGGCTGTCTGATCCCTGTATGCTGGGTTTTGCCTTTCCCAAATCAAACCTGATTTGCGTGTATCTGCTGTCACTTACAGCTGAGACATGTTCTAGGGACATTAAGAGACTTAGCGCTCAGGCCTGGCCATAGCATTAATTAGAACAGCTCTCATTTCTCTGGCTGCAGTCTTAGAATGAATCAGCTGTGTTACAGGCTCTCCAAGGGTCTTCTTTGAATTCATAGCATTGTGCAGAGATGGCACAGGGGTGACCCAGGGGACATACACTTGGAGATTTTTCTTTGCATATGGCCTTTAAATAGAGCAATTCGTCACTGCCTGTGGCCTTACCTCCAGCTCTTTCTTGATAGGTTAGTGTCACCAGCGTATGTTGGTGACATAGACTTTCCTATATGTCAGCTGGGTAACTGCTGGGCTAGCTGCCTGCTGAGCAGCCTGGCACCAAAGAATAGACAAGAGTCACACAAAGTAACTATGCTTTTCACTCAGCATTTATTGAATGCAGGTTCAGTCAAAGTAGAACATCAACACACATTAATATCCTACTCACACTCTAACAATCTAAGAGAATTATAACACACACACACAATCAAGGGGGGATAATGAATCCAAGTCCCAGAGTCTCAGTCTGCAGGTGTGGGAGACAGCACAGTGGGCAAGGGAGTGGCAGTATCTTGCATAGAAGGTTCTCTACAGTCAGGTGGACAGCAGGGCAGACAAAGTCTTCAGTCCAGCAGGGCAGAGCCTTCAGTGGTCGATTCCAAAGGGAGCTCAGCATGGGGTGGAGCAGCGCTCTGGTGTGTGGAGCTTGGCTGTCTCAGCCGTGGTCTGGAATTTGTCTGTTATACCTTAACAGTGGTGTATTCTACCTTTCTGGGTCTTTTAAATAAATGTCTTGGCATCTTTGCTGTCGAATATAGAATTGGCCCAGGAGCCTATATCCATGGGTGGTCCCACTCTGCAGACATGGCTACTCTGATCACATGTACAGATATCTTGGGTGTGTCTCCTGCCAGATGTATCTAGTGTGACTTTGGTAGTTTTCCTCTTGAATCAAAGTGTCATGGGTGACTGATAGCCATCTTTGGTTGACATGAGTGATTCCATTTTGTTTTATGTACTTTATGCTATCTTGATTGGACCAATGCCATTTTATTGATCCTGCTCTCCACAGTTATCTGCCTAGTTCCTAAAAACAGTAAATTTGTGACTTCTGCTTTCATGCATGTTGTAGAAGCCCATGCCTAAACTTATTCCTGTTGTGTTTAGAGCTGGGAGGAGAATGAGCAGGAGAGGTCAGGTCTTTAGGGTGAGACACTCCCGTGCTCAGAGGTAACGTGTGCTCGGCACCCTGTTTATCTGCTGAGTGACATTCATGCCAGTATCCAGATTTGTGCTGACCAACAGAAATAGAGTGAAGTCACACATTCAATTTTATATTTTCTAGTAGTCACCTCAAAAAGTGTAAAGAGAAACAGGTTAAGTCACTTTTAATAATATATCTTATTTAGCAGAATATATTCAAAGTATTATAATTTCCATATGTGATCAATAAAAAATTATTAATGGCATATTTTACATTCTCTTTTTCTTAAAGTATTTGGAATTTCATATGTAGTTTACAGTTATAACACATCTCAATTTATAGTGAAAATGTTCTCAATTTTTATCAGAAATATTTGATCAGTATTTAGCGTTTATAAAATTTATAGCATAAAAAGTATTTACATGCACAAGTTAAGCTAAAAGTGTTAGGAAAGCATACTTGTTCTGTAGGAGCTCCTGGAATGGTGGCAATGGAGAGAAGGGTTCTTTCCTTCCATCCCTTTCCGCACTCCATGTGACGCAAGGAGGACATGGAGGAGGCTCAGGCAGACCCTCTCTGCTGTAGAAATGGCTCACACGGCAGTGTGATGGAGAGGCCAGGGATTCAGTCAGGTGTTCCTGGTCATCCAGCACATTCCGTGGGTTCTCGGCTGCTGACAACAGATTTCACCATGGTTGGCTGAGGCAATCAGAGGATTTTACTCTCAAAGATAAATAATAACTCGGAAGGCTGTAAAATTGAGGTAATGGAGAAGTAAAATCGAGGTACTGTTTCCAGCAATGATGCCCTAAACTGTGCTGTAGGACTAGCCCAAGTGGGAGAAACTGGTGCTGCACTAGTGAACACTAGGTACTACTGTGCCTGCACCAGTGAGCACTAGGTCTCAGGAACTGCAGGTGCTCCTGCCCACCCCTGCAGATCTCATCACTGGTTCTGGAAGCCGAGGCCTCTGCTGCCATCCATGTCAGCAAACATGGAAACTCCATGCACTGTACTGCCTGCTTTTTCACGCTACCCATTTCTGGATGAATCTCAAATATGGGCATCAATCAGATTGGCAGCACTCTGATTGCATGCCGAATCCTGGCTGCAGAGTCTGCAAAGTCGAACTCTGACTTGAATATTGGGGAGGTAGGATTCATTACATGCAAATATTCCCAAATATGGAAAAATATTCAGAAGTTGATTGAGAGCCATGAACATGACAGATTTCTATTATAGCCAGGTGTTGTTAATGCTCTGGCCCCAGGCAGCAAAGTCTCTTCCCAAAAAGAGTCGTGATCTCGGCAAGTGTTGGTGTTATTCCCTGACCTTCAGAATCATCTCAATGAAGTATGACTTCACACATCCCTCAGGATATCCCTCTGATCCCTGCACAGTCAGGGTTAGACCTTGACATATTTCATGAGACTGCCACAAAAGCTCACCAACAGGAGTGAACTGATTTTCTAAGTTCCTTCTCCAGCCCCACACACATTCCTGTACTGCAGAGGCTGAAAAGGAAACCCACATTTCCTGGATTCCTTGGCAGATGGGGATCCAGATATGTTTAGTTTCTGTGAGTCAGCTGAACTCAGCTGAACAGGGGGGTTGAACAGGGCACGAGACTCCCTTATTTTTGAGGAGCTGCAGTCCAGGAGCCAGCAACTGTGGCAGCACCGTCCTGACTTGGAAGCTTCCTCGGTGCCCTGGTTCTGTGCTGTGGCTTGGGGAAGTTTTGCTTAGAGTCTGTTCCTTCAACCTTTCCAATGTTTCTGTGAACTATCTAGACTCTATATTATAGTGTCTTGTGCTTAAACTAGCCAGAAGGGGATTCTATAATGTACAACTATGATCCCTATCCAATATGCTCATGATTCTCTTTTGGAAAGACTGTTCCTTATTCTGTGCATATACCCTTCCTTCTTTGTTGGTGTCAAAGGGGCTATCATTTTATGAATATATATTGATAGAGATGATAGTTTTATTAAACTATTTTTACTTGGCAAAATAGAAAGTTAGTGATTCTGTGTTGATTTTCCCCTTCCCAAATTAAAAAACCAAACCAAACCAAGGACTGGTATTTGGATACAGAAGCCTAGGCCCTGGCTTGTGTGGCTAAGTGGACTGAGTACCAGACTGCAAACCTAAGTATCACTGGTTTCATTCTCAGTCAGAGCACATGCCCGGGTTGCAGGCCAGGTCCCCAGGAGGGAGTATGTGAGATGCAACCACACATTGATGTTTCTTTCCTTCTCTCTAAAAATAAATAAATAAATAAAATTAAAAAAAATACAAAAGCCTGGGAATAAATACTCATTTATGAGAACTTTTATCCTTACTCATCCCTTTTAAAGCCTTACACAAGTATGTTTATTCATCTGCTCAGCACATATTTGAATATTTATTATGTGCTTAGAATCATGGTGTCCCTCATTTACTTTCTTATCTTTAGGCAATCTTTCTCATGCTGTCTTAATTCTTGCCTGTGCTAGTTTCCTCTTGGCCAACAAAAAGCTAACATCAATAGTAGCTGGTTAGTGTCATAAAGACATTGCCCCGAGGACAGGAGTATGCTTTATATTAACTATCAGCCTTCAGGTGGGAGTAGATTTGTTTTGCAAAAAAGCTAGGAAAGATGCAATCATAAAATTAAGAATAATATTTAGGAAATGCTGAAGTGGGTGAATATGGGATTTTAGAAAAATTCCTTAGTCGGGTGGAAAGTAGAGATGGGGATATGGAAGGATCTAACACCTACTCTGGGGAGGAGCTGGCCACCCTGTCCCTTGGAATCTCAGAAAAACATAAGACATGGGTGTGACAGAGAAGGGGACCCAGTGTCACTGGCCATGTTGGATGTCTATGAAGGGAACCTTCACATCCTGCTTGTGCCTGTTGTATACTCACCCAAAGGCTTCCCCAAAGTTGGGCTTCTTGAGCTGGGGCTGAAGAGGCCATCTGTGGTGAGGTGGCAGAAATGGACAACTTTCAGTGCACATGGTCTTAGCCCTTGGGAAGCTCCTGTTTTGGGAAACTCTCTTTCTTTGTGTGTTTGCGTTGTCCTTTTTGCCTGTGACTACCCCCTTCTTTCTGGACCAGGCTGGTCAGATATGACTGGTACATTTCCCGGTGGGAGCACATCAGGTGACCCTCTTCAGCTTTTGTCTCTTTCTCTTAATGAACTCTTTTGAACTAATTTGATTTCATCAAAGCAGAATGCAGTTCCATTCTTTGGGGGCTCAGTCTTGGCAGCCTGGTAACATGGGACAAAGTAAGAGCCCTGAAACTCCACAGACTTGAACTTAAAAATCAGCTCTATCACTTTTCATAGAGACCTGGGCAAGTTACTTGATGTGTGTGAAGTTCCATCTCCCTGTCTGGATGATGGGGATAACAACATCCTACTTGAAAGACTGTTGTGAGGATGAACAAGCCCATGAATGTAACACACTCAGCCCACTGCCTGCATTTTGTTTGGTTCAATAATATTTGATGTCTTTCTCTTGATGTCTGTAACACCATGCAGTGACCCCTGGGTTGGAAGTTTATGGATTCCATCTCCCTCTCCAACATCACCCCAGTTTACTTTCAGGAATCATCTTTCCCCACAGGGAGTAGTCTTAGAGGGAGATAATATCAAGGAGACAGATTCTTTCTTTCCTGCCCTTGGTGTAGCCAGGGGTCTGGGACACATCATTATCACTCCAGATACTGACTCCTGGGACAATTATAGATTGAGGACTTGCCATAAAATGAGTGTCTGTGTTCTTGAAATATTTATGTTTTAAAATATGAACACTCAATAGGATGGTATTAGGAAGTGGGGCCTTTGAGGTAGCGAGGACACGAGGGTGGAGCTGTCCCAAATGGGAGTAGTGCCCTTACGAGAAGAGACATGAGACATCTTGCTTCCCCTCTCTCTGCTCTGCTCTCTGCATGTGAGGATGTAAGAAGAAGCTCATGTGAAACTGGGAAGAGCTGTCACCTGACACCAGATTGTTGGCACCGATCTTCGGCTTCCCAGCCTCCAGAATTGTAAAGAATTCAATGCTTGTTGTTTAAGCCACCCAGTCCATGATGTTCTATTATAGCAGCCTGAACTGACTCAGACAGGCTGTGTGGAATGGGTAGTGGCTCCTCAGAGCCATGGAGGTGTGCCTACCTGGGTATTCCTCTCTCTGTTGCCCTGGTTGCTAGGACCCCCTTCCAGAAACTTCCCCTTTGGCTTACATTTGCCAGAACTGGTTTCTCTTGGAACCGAGAGCCCAGTATGACACCCCTTAATCTTGTACTTTAGCCATGAATTAGCCTAGGCTCTGTATTAGTTATCTACCACTGTATAAGTTACCCTCCAAATCAGTGACTTAAACAACAATCATCATTTACTAGCTCTCAGTTTCTATGGGTCAGAGCAGTTTTTGGTTCAGGGACTCTCTAGACGTTGCATTGCTGGAAGGTTTGACTGGGGCTGCAGGATCCATTTTCACGGTGACCCATTTACATATGGCAAGTTGGTGCTGGTTGTTGGCCAGGGGCCACAGTCCCTATGCCTATGGGGCTCCCATAGGACACCTTGAGAATCTTTACAGTGTGGTGGCTGCATTGTTGATTCTAGATGTTCTGACGAGGTGGTCGGGGGTAAAACAACCATGACCTCTGGGGTTTGGAACCATCTGTGCCAGGCAAGTCAACAACATTCTTCCTCTGAAGTTGTTTCTAAGCAGAGAAGGCTTATTTTAATCTTGGCTAATCCTAACTGTTTTGTTCTCCAGCTGCCTAAAGCAGGATTCCCTTAGCAGAACTTGGAGCAATGCTGTTTAATCTTTTTCAGAAGACTTTGAAAGGTCATGTACTCCTTGGCAATCGTTTCTCAGTGGAGCATCATAACAACCCTATAGGGCAGGCAAGGATGTAGTGACCCCAGTTCACAAATGAGACTGAGGCCTATGGCTGACAAGTAAGTGATGGTTAGTCAGGCACAGAGGCACAGTATCAGAAGAGAGAGGCCTGGGTTTCAAGCCTGAGTCTGTCATTTACTAGGTGTGTGACCTTGCATGAACTGCTTAATGTATCCGTCTGCCTCCATTTCTGCATCTGTAAAATCTGGGTAACAATAGTGCCACAATAATGGTGTCAGTCTTTGGTATTGTCAGGGTTAAATTAGATAGCTTATATAAAATGCTTAGTGTAGTGTCTGACACGTAATAAGCACTCAGCAAACGTGAGCTGTTGTAACGAATATTAGCTCAGACTAGGGCGGATTGTGTATTTTAGTAATTTGCACAGTGGGTTGGTTTGTTCTCACTGGTGAGCACACTTTTTGGTGCTTGGAAATAAGAAAGACAACATATCCCCCTCCTCCTTGTCTCACCCACCTCCTTATGGCTCCTCCTTCTCTCCTATTCCTCCTCAGTTGTCTTTTATACTATCCTGATATTTGAAGAATTCAGGGTTATAAAAATTTATAGGGTTCCTGTGTAGTATCCAATTTACTGCAGGCCTTCAAAAAACTGTGTTCAATAAGTACTTGTTAACTCAATCAAAAATCAAGTCATCCATGTGGAGTAATGATTAGCTGCCCAGCTGGCTCAGCAGCCCACACACACGCTCCTGCAAAGCTCCTTCAGGCTCACCTGTGGAAACCTGTTCACTTCAGCCCAGACCTTGGGCTGCATCACTTGTGGCCTTCCCAAGGGGCAGCTTTGGTAGTAGGCTGTGCAGCTCCTCTCAGACCGAAAATAATCCCTTGACGTGTGACAACACTTCTGAGCTCAATAGGCCATGCCACATCCATTATTTCCTGGATTCTCTTCTGCAGACAACTGAGGGCTGAGAGAGCAGTTCAGTGATTTTCCCAAGTAGAGGCCCTGGACCGAAATCCAAGCCCCTTTGTTCTGAAGCCTGGACAATGATGACACTAGAAAATTCTGTCCACATCCTCACCCCTGTTAGAGCTAAGTCCTGCATCTCCATTCGACCCCTGTAAATAAAACATGTAAAACACACATTTTATCTGTAGGGCATCCAGCTGTACATCAGTGGCTAAAATTGTTAGATGAGAAGCTATTATCTAGGGCAAGTGTTCATCCATAGGTTCATCTTTGGGTGTGATGAGTGGAGGCAGACAGCTGTTCATAAGAACACATTTCCCTCTTCTTCACTGTAAAAAGTTGCAGTGGGCACACGTTTTCCAGTGTCCCTGCAGTTAGGTGAGACCATGTGACCAAGTTCTCACCAACAAAATGTGAGGGAACTGACCTGGGAGACTTCCAGGTGCCGTGCCCTTGGGCAATCAGTGTGTGTCCTCCATGTTCCCTTTCTTTTTCCCACTGGCTGAAAAGAGACCTGGCAATGACCCAGCTTCCACTGTGAGGATGAGGACCATGTCTTGGGGGACGGCAGAGAAACAAGCTGGAGAGAGGCTCGTTCACTGACCCTCTGCCTGAAGCAGAGCTGTCTGCTGGCCAGGAAGACTCCCTCAGATGTTATATGAGAGAGAAACGAACTTCTAACTTCTTTAAGCAGGGTCTCTTTGTGATAGCAGTCTATCTATCTGTCAGAATTAGATGAGTTTACCTACATGAACTGCTTGGTATGGGGCCTGGAACTTAGTAAATGCTCAGTAAATGTTAGCTCTTACTATGACTCATTCGTGTATCAGAAATTTGTATGTATCTCTGAGACACTGAGTGGAGAATTCAGGAGTGGTTTTCACAAGGGTTGGACATGGTCTGCCCTGCCCTGTTGCCCCTGTGCCTGGGTCACCGAGCATGGCCCAGACTGGGCTTCTGTCCTCCTATTGCATGGAACATTGACAGGCTTCAGGCTGGGGAGTGAGTGGACTTGGCTGAGTTTGCTGATTTCAGGAGGTATCTCCATTCGTTTTTGAGTCCATGCCCTGATGACCTCTAGGCCTGGTAGAGGGACCCCTGTGAGGGAACACCGTGGAGTGCCTGAGAACAGAGAGCATACACAGATGGGATGTCCTTGAGGAACAGAACATAGGAACAATGAGTGAACTTGTGCTGCACACTTCAAGAGGTCCCCAGTAATAAGGATGAGATTTGGGGTGAGGCAGGAGCTCTGTAATAGTGAGTAGGGACAAACACTGGTGAAACATGGGTGATGCCCTTTACTATGAGTCCCTCTGTAGACCGGTATGGCTGGAAAACTTGGGTTACCTTAAAATAAAGTTTCCCTAAGACAAAAGAGTTTACAAAGGGGGCAGCTATGACATCTTATACCTCTTCTGATTGGAATGAGGGCTCCTACTGCATGATTAGTGTTTTTGTGCTGTTCTTTACTTGATAGGAACTATTTAGAATCTCCCCACTCCACCTTGGCCCTGTATTTTCAACAGGATGTTTCTATATGCATTCTTTTGTATTTTCAGTTTTTCACTTTGAAGGGATTATAGACTCATAAGAAGTTGCATAAAGGGTATAGAGAGCTCTGATAGCCTCATCACGTGCCCCCCACGAGTGACATGTTACTAACTGTGGAGCATCAACACAACCAGAGAATAAACATGGGCAAAGTACAATCAACCAGACCACAGACCTTACTCAGATTTCACTAGTTTTTGCAAGTACTCATTGTTTGCTATGTCTGTGTGCAAAATTCTATTGTATTTTATCACATGTGTAGATTCCTTTACCACCACTGCCACATCTCAGTATTTTTTGCTTCATAGCAGCAACAGGTAAGTGTGTTACACACCAACAGTGCAGTGAGGAAGAGCATGAACTTTGTCATCAGCCAGATCTGGTTTTGAACCCTGGCTTCTTCACTGGGTAGCTGTGTGACCTTGGATAGAAATGATAACTGAATCTTTTGGAGCCTGTTTCCCCATCTGGGGAAGGGGATGATAAAAACAGCACCTGCTGTCTGGGTTTTTGGGAAGATTAGATGAGGTTGTTCCCAGCAGAGTGCGTGCACTATGTTCTGCTGTATCAGTATCCTGGTATTGCTGCCTTTTGACTTCACAACTCGGGGTTGTTGACCCAGTATCCGGGATAACTAAGGTTCACAAGAAAGAAAAGGATGTGGGAGAACCTGCATGTGGAATACTCAGCACGCTGGGGCTACACTTCTCAGCTCCGCTCTGTAGGACACTTGCCCGTGATAACGCCATCCCAAGGTCACTGCCATGAGCCTGGATGACACATGTCCCACTCTGCTTCCCCTCACATATGCCATGAGTGGGAAGCTCCTCAGAGGCCCCATTTGACTCTTGCCCATGTTTCTTTATTTTTCCAAGGATCTTTGCAAAACTGCACCTCTGTTTTGCATCTGCCTTGTCATCTTTTCCTACTCCTTACCCCCACTTCTTTGTTTTTAAATCATGACCAATGAGAACAACTCATGTTCCAAATGTGAGACTATGATATACAGAAACACACATGTGCAAATCAGGATTTTATTTAAGGAGAACTTGATTGGAGAGAGATTACTATATTCATATCAACACCTCTTATTAGACTGTGAACTCTCTGAAGGCAAAGATTCTCTATTTGAGTTGTCATGTTGCATTTTGGGTAGCCATCCACCTCCCCCCCCAATAATAACCCCACACAAATAAAGATAGATTTCATTGGCTGAGTCCCTGCCATGTCCTTATCAGAGTGCTTGAAGCTCTAATTCCTGTAACATCTTGCAAAGTAGGTATTATTATGGTCTCCATTTGTGGATGCAGGAACTGAAGCTCAGCACGATTCGATGGCCAGCCAGAGACGTGTTCTGTTCTCTCCCCAGAACAGATGCACCCTGCACTTCAACCTGACACCTCTCCATGGATGTCTGCTCGACTGTGTCATCTACACAATGGCACTATGCCTTTCTGTCTGGTTCCTGTCACAGGATCCTTAGGGGGGTCCAATGACCTGTGAAGGTGGGACTACCCACCAAAACATGGCACTGTAAACAGCATGCATGCACAAAGGAGCCGCTGTCCTCCACTATTTGTAGGATAGGTGCTTCTTACTTCTTCTCTTTTATTCAATCTGCTGTCAGTCCCTAACTTTACCCTGCATGTTCTCCAAGTCATGTAGGAAAAAAAAATTCAAGTGCATCTTACAGGCCACAGAACGGTGGTTACCACAGGGGAGGGGAGGAGGAAGACAAAGAGGGTAAAGGAAGTCAAATACAAGGTGACAGGAGCCTAGACTTCAGGTGGGGGGTACACAACACAACATACAGATGTCAAGTTATAAAGTCGTACACCTGAAATTTACAATAATGTTATTTTTAAAAATAATTTAAAATATTTTTAGTTTTTGTCCTCATTTTCTTTGACAAGGTAAGCTTTTTTAATAAAGATTTTATTTATTTATTTATTTTTAGAGAAGGGGGAAGGGAGGGAGAAAGAAGGGGAGAGAAACATCAATGTGTAGTTGCCTCTCCCACAACCCCTACTGGGGACCCAGCCTGCTACTCAGGCATGTGCCCTGACTGGGAATTGAACCAGTGACCCTTTGGTTCACACCCCATGCTCAATCTATTGAGCTATACCAACCAGGGCTATAATAATATTATCAACCTATGTTACCTCAATACATTTGATAAAAATTATAACTAAACAAAAGAGCAAAAATTAAATAAATAAATTCAGATTCATCTTACATTTATTGAGATCTTTCTTTGCTGTAGCCGCTTCCTCATGGGCCTTTTCCTTTCTTTTCTTTTTTGACACATCTCAGTGAATGCTCACAGCAGTGCTGAGATATGGGTATTATTCTCATCTTTTACATATGGAAAAACCAAGGCTTGAGGAGATTAAAGTGACCTACCTGACATCACATAGCCAGAGGACTTGGGTTCTGGATCTAGGTCAGTGCTCTTAAATGAAAGTCTGTGCATTTTCAACATTTTAAAGTTCATACCCTGGCTGATGTGGCTCAGTGGAATGAGCACTGGTCTGCAAACCAAAGGGTCACTGGTTCAATTCCTAGTAAGAGCACATGCCTGAGTTGCAGGCTGGGTGAGCACACAAGAGGCAACCACACACTGATGTTTCTCTCCCTTTCTTTCTCCCTCCTTCCCCATCTCTAAAAGTAAATAAATAAAGTCTTTAAAAAATTCAAAATGTGCAAAAGAGAAGTTGGTGACTATCTGGTCTTTTGGCCTCTTGGTTCCTCTCCTTAGAGACAATATTATCATTTATTGAGTGTTCTTCCAGAATTATTTTAAGCATAGTAACTAGATATGGGAGTATATTTCTTTTTCTTATTTTCTGCATGTTGATCCATACTCTGCTTTTTCACTTAACAATGGATCTTGAGATCTCTTCATAGTCAGTTCATAGGTATTTTTCATCTTTCCCTATAGCTGCATAATATTCCATAATTTATTGAACAAATTAATAGATATTTAGATTGTTTCCAATCTCTGTCATAAAAAATAATCCTGCAGTGAATAACCTTGTGCTTACATCATTCTGCATATATGTGAGTATATTTATTTTAAAAATTACAGAAGTGAAATTTTTGGGTCATAAGTGAATGTGCATTTGAAAATCTGAGCATTCTTAGCACTTTGCTCTCTGTAAGGGTTATGCCAATTTATGTACTCCCAGTGCTCCTTCCTCTTCATCATGCCATCTCAGAAAAGTTGCCAAGCTCAAAGGCAGTGGGATGTGCTTCTGGGACACATTCCTTTCTGCTCCCTGGCAGGTGAGGCATCCTATCTTCATGTACTCCACCTTTTGCTCCACCAGGGAAGTCATTAGCTATTTTGTTGTAAGAAAAAGGGGAGATGTTTTGCCCAAACAGAAAACACAAATGTATTAGTTTATAAGTGATTCACACCCAGAGCATCAGTGAACCCTAAGGTCCTTGAAAAACCTGAACAGAAGCTCACACCTGGAGGTGCTAGTGGTGGAGGCAGGCTGCAGGCCTCCTCTAAATATTAACTATATTAAACATGTAGTATGCATTTCCTCAGGGCTGGGAACTGTGCTAGGCACTTTACATGGATTACTGTGTTGAAGCCTCCAGATAACCCTGCAAGATGAGTACTGTCATTATCCCTGTTCTCAGGATGAAGAAATGGAACTAGTGGGATTGAGTTAAGTTTCTCAAGACCACATAATTAGCAGAAGGTACTGCTGGGATCTGAATTCTGGTTGTCCCATTCCGTAGACTATCACTACCCCAAACCACAGCTCCTAGGAGAGCAGAGAATGACCTTTTTGACTCCTTTGTCTTCCATACTTGGTTTCTATCCTTTTAAGAAACCTTCTACCTTCCCTCCTCCTTCTCTATCTGGGACTGCCTTTTCTCTGACAAGACCCAGCTTGTCCCATCTCCTTCTCCCTCCACCAGCACAACTGACTCCTTGTTTGTCTCAGTTTCTAGCTTTCCACGGGTATAGTGTTTATATTAATAAGAAGTAACAACTATGTGGGTCTCTACTGGATCTTAATGTGGTGGGAATTTCAGGGGCTAAGTTTAGATAGTGGGAGAGGTCTTTTTGAGACTTCATGTGTATGTATGTGTCTTTTCTGCCCCTTATATCTCACTGTGTAAGCAGCTGCCACTCAGAGAAGGTTGTCTGAAGGGCTTTTGACAGGTTCAGGAGTTAGTTTAGAAACATCTGTCTCTGCAGAAGCAATGTTGAAGAAAGAGAGATCTCTAGTTGCTGGTCCCAACCCTTCACCCATTGGCCTGCATGGATGTTCACCAGCAGAGGTGATGTTGAGAAGGGCAGAGGGGAGAGCCCAGGTCAGCCTGGTGGCAATGGAGCTGAAAATGTGGAAGGAAAGGATGGTGCCTGGGTAGCTTTGTCTCTGCCTTCCAATATACCTACATCCATCTGCTCCTCCTTTCAATGATAAAATAAAAGCTTTGCATGGCGATTGAGGAAGGTGAGCCTTGGAACTTACTGACTATGTGACCTCTGGCAGAATGGTTATTCATTATAAAATGGGGTTTATTATGCCATGCTCAAGGATGACAGAGGATGAAGTGAGCTGAGCTGAGCTGAGCTCAGACACGGTGTCAACCAGGTACTGCATTTGGGCCAGTGCCTAGCACAGGATCAGAGCTTAATAAATGGTTGTCTTTGTTGTTGCTGTTATTTTGTTCAATGACTTTCATTCTTTCCTCCATTTTAGCCAAGTCCTCCCCCTGCTTCAGAACATTCATTGCTCCTTTCCTTTCCTTTGGTTAACTGGGGATCCTGGAATGCCCGCATGACCCTCTTATTGTGTGAGGCCATCTAAAGCCTCCCTGGACACATGCTCTGACATTCTGGAGGGAGAGACTCTCGGGAGGATGAGGCTCACCATCCCTGGAGTCTCTGGGGCCTGCAGCGAGGGCCTGAGTAGTAGGGAAATACCCAGTCCTGGTCCTAGTCATAAAATAAGACATTTCTTTCCCCAGTTTCACTGAGAAATAATTGACACATGTCATTGTGTAGGATTAAGGCATGCAGCATGGTGGTTTGACTTACATCTATTGTGAAATGATCACCACAATGGGTTCAGCTAACATCTATCGCCTTATATAGATAAAATAAAAGGAAACAAAAGAACATAAGAAAAAAAAGAGGAAAAATTTATCCTGTTGTGAGAACTCGTAGGGTTTACTCTTTGAACACCTTTCCTATGTAGCAAATGGCAGTGTCAGCTCCAGTCATCACACCGTGCATTACCTTCCTAGGATTTATCTTATAACAGGAAGGCTGTACTTTTGACCACCTCCTTCCATTTCCCTCCCCTCCCCTCTGCCTCTGGTAACAAGAAGTCTGATCTCTTTTTTATGAGTTATGCTTTTTTCAGATTCTACATATAAGAGAGATATATAGATGTTCTCTTTGTCTATGTCTGTTTTATTTCACTTAGCACAATGCCTTCAAAGTCTATCTGTGTTGTCACAAATAGTAGGATTTCCTCATTTTCATGCCTGAATAATATTCCTCTCTGTGTGTGTACTGGTATTTTTATCCACTCATCAGTGGACACTTAGGTTGTTTCCATGTTTTGGCTATTATTAAAAATGCTGCAATGAACATGGGGCTGCAGGTATCTTTTAGAGTTAGTATTTTCATTTCCTTTGGTTGAAGTTCCAGAAGTGAAATTGCTGGATCATACCATGGTTCTACCAACAGTACACAAGGGTTCCCTTTTGTCCACATTTTCTCCAGCATTTTTACCTCTTGTCTTTCTCATGGTGGCCATTCTAACAGGAGTGAGGTGATATCTCCTTGTGCTTTTAATTAGTATTTTCCTAATGATTACTAATGTTGAACGCCTTTTTATGTATCTGTTGACCTTTTCTAAATCCAGAAGGACATTTTAACTGATTTAAATTAAGCAGATTTTGACTGAGAACTAATTATGTGTTAGGGGGACCTAGAGACAAACAAAATAAAAAAAATAGACATGCCATTTGGGGCTTCTCATTTCATTTAGGATACTTTACTGGGGTAAAGAACTCCTACACTGGAAGCTGTCTACACTTGCTTTCTCTAATCCTCTCTTCCTATGTCCTCTAGGGCCTTCTCCAGCCTGGGCTTCTAGGACCCCCTCTCCCTGGACCTCCTCCCCACAAGCTGGAAGCCCCTTCTTAGTCCCTTTGGCTGGTTTCTCCCTGTCTCCTCCCTCAATGACCTCATCTAGTCCTGTGGCTCTAAAGACTACCTTGATTCTGAGGACTCCCAAGTTCATGTTTCTGATCTCTTCTCTCTCTGGGCTGAACCTCAGACTCATCCAGGTATCTGCTTCCTATCTCTGTCACTTTCTGATACCATTTTCCTGTGACTACATATTTATTTACCTGTTTGTTTCCTCACACCACTGTGTAAGTTTCATGGAGGCAGAAACTTTGTTCTATTTACTGCTGCATCCTCAGTGCCTGGAACATAGCAATGATTCAATAAATATTGATATTTATTGAATGGATGAGAGAAAGAGTAAGAGCAAGAGAAAGGCTGTAATGTTATAGGAAGTCAGGAGAGCAACAAAGATTGCTACCATTTATTGATACCTACTAGGAGCTGATCACTTGAAATTCATGTTTTTTTAAATCCCTTACAACAACTTTGTAAGGCAGGTATATTAACTTCACTTTACAGACAAGGAAACCGAAGCAGAGAGGCTACACAGTTTGCTTGTGGTATCCAGGATCTTAGCCCCAATCTGTACCAGTCTGCCCACCTCTCCCTCACCTCCAGACTGGGCATCTAGAAAGGTTTATGGGAGCAAGGAAGTGTCCCCGAAGAGAGTCATTCACATGTGTTTGTGTCTTCCCAAAATGCTGTATCAGGGGAGACCTCCCCAAGAAACCAGTAGAGTCATGCGCATGTAACACACAGAGGGGAGCTTATGCAGTAGAAGCGAGCAGAGCGAGCACCTGGCACAACATTTCCATTGCTGATGGCGTCTGCAGGTGGAGAGGTGGGTGTTGGTCTCAAGCAGCGCTGCGTGGGGATGGTACAGCCAGGCTCAACACTGGGTGGGCAAAAATTGTTTCTAGCCCCGTTGACATAGCCTGAATAACTGTCATGGCTAAGGAGTCAAAAGAAGTTCACTCTGCTCTTGCTCTATACATCTTGTGAACTCCTGGTAGCCTCTTCTACAGCTACTAGGAGTTCCGAGGGCTACCTTTTCTTCCCAGCCCACTCTTGGTAGATCCTGCCTTGGAAAACAAAGCCAGGCCCTGGCCACTTGAAACTTCTTTTTCAGGCCTGGAAGCAGCAAGTACTCAAAACTACCAATGAAAGGTTCTTTACTAGATGCTATGGCTGGAAGGTGGGGTACTGGGTAGGAGGCTTCTGGTGTTTTGAAGGTCAGGGAGTGCGGAGAGGGGCCTGGCTGCAAGTAGGATGGGCTAAATCATGTCTTCCCACCACCCTGTCCTGAAACTCAGATGTTGAAGTCCTAATCCTGACTGTGACAGTCTGGAAACAGGGTCTTTAGGAGGTAATTAGGGATTAGGGTTAGGAGAGCTTGTGAAAGGATTATTGTTTTTACTAGAAGAGACACCAGAGTGTACGTTTCATCCTTACTCGTACTCTCCCACCCCCCTTACACACACCCTATGTGAACGCAGCAAGGAAAAGCCACGTGAGCACACTGAAAGAAGGTGGCCATCTGCAGGCCAGGAAGAGTTGCCTCCAGAAACCACAGTGGCCAGCACATTTGGCTTGGACTTCCCAGCCTCCAGATTATGAGAAATAAATTCCTATTGTTGAAGCCACCCCATCTATGGTATGGTGTTATGGCAGCCCGAGCTGACTAAGACATCACCCATGGTGTTATGGCGGCCTGAGATAAGACATCTACCATCTCCATTTGCTGGGATTGAGGGTTTCCCAGAATGCAGGACTTTCACCGAAAGTGAAAAGGGACAGCAAGAACAAGGTGGTTGCCCTAGCTGTTCATGTCACTAGCCACAGTGTGCTGAGGTGAAGGATGTGTGTCTCAGACTTTCCTGCCTTTCCTTTCTCAACCCCTCCCCACATCTCCTTGCCCTTAGAAAGGCAGAGTCCTCACACTTTTAATAGCTGAGGTCTGTGAAGAAGACACACTCTGGGGGCACACACAGTTCTTGCACACAGGTAGGCTCTGAACCTTGCAGAGAGATGACAACACACAGCATTATGTGGAGTGGGGGATGGGGGACAAAGGGCTTTTCCAGGACTAGTGCAGGGTAGTGGAAAGTGGCTGAGGTCCCAGAGGTTCTGGTTTCAAATCTTGGGGCAGCCACTTAATGGCAGTGTAGTCCTGGGCAACAAGTCTCCCTGGGTCCTGCATTGCACAGCTCCAGGGGATTGTCTGGTTTTCTGATGGCTCTGCCTGCCATTTGCACAGAAAGCAATGCAAATGGTGGTGCCTTTCAGCCTTGTGCAACATGACGGGACTGAATCACTCTATCTCAGAGTCCTTTTGCTAAGCTTCCTCAAAAGAAAAAGATAAGAGCTACTTCATGGGCCTGCAGAGAGAATTCAACAAGATAATGTCTTAGTAGGTGCTTGATAAATATTAGCTCTTGCTTTCCTTTCCTTCCCTTAAAGCCTCCTACATGAGCAGTAAGGTATAGCATAGTGGTTGAAAGACTATGGGCTTTGGTCCCAGATTGCTAGGGTTCAAGCTGTGTGATGCTGGAGTCTCTGGACTCCAAGGAGCCTCTGCCCACAACATTCCTCAGACCTGTCACTCTTGATGCCTCCCCCAAAAGGAACTAGATTAGCTCTGGCTGCCAGGAACTCAACTCCACTGCCACCCTGCGCTGCCACCTCTGGGTAGGAACTTGACATTGTATGCCAAAAGCAAGAAGCCTGAGCTACCAGCAGCACAAGTAAAATGGATACCCCACACAGAACTTTGTATTTGCTTCTAAATGGGGTCTCATGAAGATTCTCCCCACTGTGGCCACCTGAGTCAAATGCCTGACCCCAACTACAAAGGTTGGTAATAAATTCCAGTTCTTTGAGTTCTACCTTGAGACAGCAGTTTCCACATGTCAGGAACTCCAGCAAGCATCAGAACAATACTCAAAAGGCGCCCGTCAGACAACAGGACACAAGTCCCTGGAGCCCAGATGGTGTGCAGCATGGCTGTCACCAAGAGCTGGGGCTCCACCCTGCAGATTGCAAGCCCTGTTCTGAGGACCCAGGACAGGGAACCAGATGGGCCAAACTTGGATCAGATACTCTCCACAGGCTTGCTAGCTTGGCCAGGGCCATTGGGTAGAGCAGTGTGTGAAGGCAGTCAGGGCCCCACCTGCATCCCTTCAGAGCCCTTGACCAGCTCCTGGTGTGTGTTCACCTGAGTCAACCAGCACCCTATTCTCTGTGTCAGAGCACAGCTCTGGGGCTGCCTCACCCCTGGAATTTACAACCACCTTGGACATTAATCAATAAGAGACAAAATGAGAAGTAAGCATACTGCATTCCCACCCCTGCCATGATCAGAACAACTCCCAAGTGAAACCTACACTGTTTAGAGAGGTCCCTACAGGACTGAGCCAAAATTTCCATGGAATTTGCTTTATATGCCCTTCTCTCCCCCATCCCACTTCCCCACACCCACAACTGATTATTCCTGGAAACCCTCCCTGACTGATACTCTATGTGAAAATTTATCTCAGGGTCTGCTTCTGGGGAACTGAGACTGAAGCAGATCAAATGTGGCTGCCAGAGGTCCACAGTGGTAAACCAGGTATCAGTACAGAAGGGGCAATGAGAAAACCCCCAGCATGCCCATCTTCCCTCTGATTTGACATGTTCCAGACCACCCTGGTACTAAAAGTGGGGACCAGGCCTCCAAATTTCTGCTTTGTCCCTGCCCCAGTCCAGGACAAGAGCTGGGACTCAAAACCAAATTTCCTGAGAGCATGCACACCTTCCATACTCCTGTTGGTGAGAACATCCCAGCCCACTGCACTGCAATCTCTAGGGTTCACTCTTTTCCCTTTTTGAATGACAAGAGCACATATGCTCATCTTTTGTCTTTGAGCACAAATTTCTTCCTCTATAATTTATCAAAGATTAATGACATTGGCTCTGAAATCACATGTCAAGTTCCTCCAGGGCCACAGGATGTAATTCATCAGGCTCAGAGCCCTGAGTTTGTTACAGCTGCTGCAGCTGGCTTTCCTGCCTCCACACCTGTCCTTGACTTCAATCCCCTCTTTGCAGTGTTCTCCCTACCCTTCCCAAGTGGAAGACTGCTTTCTTCTCATTGGAGAAGAAGGAGGTAAACTGGTCATTAGGCACCACTGTCCTCACGCTGTCTTTGGCCTAAACATTAAATTGTTTTCTCAATGCAATGTCTGTCCTTAATCTTTGCCTGCTCAACAGGGATAAATAGGATTCTTCATAGAATTCACAAGTCTTAGCTCACTCAAGGTGTTAGCCTTCCTGCCTTTGTTCTTAGAAATAGGGACACACAGCTAGATTCAGCCCTTGCCCTGTGTCATTTAAGGGAACCTAAGGACCCTTTGACAAAAATCTGACCTCTGTGGCCACTTTTGAATCCCAGACTAATTGTCTTGGAACCCAGACTGCTGCTTCTCTTGCTGACAGGTGTCTGTCCTTCTTTACCCCTTGTCATTTCCTTTCTTAAGAGCCTAACAGTTCTTAGTCATAATCCTTGACCCATACGCCACTCCCCTTTGCCTTTATTCCTGAGGGCAGGGCTCATAAACTAGCCCCTTTCACCACTTTAAGGGGAGGCCCACCTGGACCCACCTTTGGGAAGCACTCATTTCCTGCAAGATTGGCCCTTGGCAATTGTCTTTAGGGCATCTGAGTTTTTGAGACTCTCTAGCCTGAGCGACCTCCTGGGTCCCTGGCTTCTGCTATATATGTTCCTCCATTTCCTACTATGATTTTTCTCTTAATTATTGTACTATTTTCCTTTCATCTAGACTGTAAGAAAGATTCATCTAGTTTCTTTAGCTCAACTTCCCTTTCTCTCCTCTGCTGGATCAGTGCCAGGAAGAGTAAATGAGGATCTAATGAAAGTAGTTATCTGCAGGAGGTGTGTAGAAATGTTGTAGAAATGGTAAAAGCGAGACTTCACACACACACACACACACACACACACACACACACACACACGTATAATTTTTAATGTATTGACCATTTAATGTTTTACATGTTTCAAAAATTAAATTAAACCAACAACTAACTCTATATAAAATCATATAGAAAAAACATAATTCTAGTAATTTTGGACACAGTAGTATCCTCTGACAATATAACCTTAATGGGATATATCCTAAAGAGAAAAAGAACTACAAAGAAGCATTAAGTCTTCTTAGTGCATTTGTTGTTTGTAGTGTTTCTGGTGCAGTAATTCTAAAAGTACTTAATGTAGATTGCCAGATAGAGAAAGTTAGTAATATGTTGACATTGTTGAGAACAAGCTCCCACTGGGAGAGGAGGAAACATCAACGTGGAGAGTGAAAAGGAGAAGAACCTGTGGTGCTGGATTTGAATTGAAAGTATCAAAGTGACTTCAAGATTTGTTTTTTAAAAAGCATTTCCTAGGTCTGTCCACTGAGCAGACCTAGAAACAACAATGCCCTGACAATAATGAGCACACTGAGTCCCCAGATCTTGGTTTTTAAATACCATTCTTCATTAAAAGAAACCAAGCAGGGATCCTTGGAGAAATGACTGATTGAATTCAGCAGCAAAAGTACAAAGTAAGCCTAGAACATCAAGTTAAACTAGAAATAAAAAAATGCTTAAATTCTAATGAAGACATGTCAAAGGAAAACAGGAGCCAATTTGAAGGGGCTCCCACTGACAAAACTTGGGACAATTTGAGCTTTAATATTTATGATGAATTATAAAATTTGATATAAATTTTTTGAAGTTCATGGTGATATTCAAAAGCATGAAGAAACTCCTTTTCACAGAAGAAAGTGTTAATGATGTAGAAAAAATGATAGAAGTAGAAAAATTATCATTTACCATATTACAATGTTATAATCTACTCCGCTAAGGATCATCAGTGTACTTACTCTCTCACCATTGGGTACGAGGTTGGTAAAACAGTCATACAATCAAAATATAATCCCAAGATTACTTACTAATTAAAAGGGTACAGTGGAGAAACATGGTGGACACCACTGCACCAAGGAATCAGCTTGGCATGACTAAGAGCAAGACCAATGACATAGAATGGCTCCCAGTGTGCTTCATGGGAAGGGCGCTCCATCCATTCAGGGTTCTTACCAAAGAGTTGAACCTGAGCTCAATCAGAGGGAACAACCAGAGCGATCCAGACTGTGGGATATGCCTCAGGAGAAATACCATGGATTCTCCAGAAATGTCAATATCAAAAAAAAGCCAAAAAATTGGAGGGTGGTAGGATTGGGAGGGGGTTATAAAGAACGTTCTGGGAACAACAGGGGCAGTTTGAATAGGAATGGCATATTAAATAATATATCAATATAATATTTATTGGGTATAATATTGTATTGTGGTTATATGGGGGAGTATCTGTAGGACAGGCATGCTGAAGTATTTAAGGGGAAGTATTATGATGTCTATGAATTAACTCAAATGATTCTGTTTTTTTAAAAAAACATATAGAAAGAGAAAGAGTGACACATGTGGCAAATATGTACAAAAGGTACTAGGTTTTCATTGTATTCTTCTTTCAACTTATCTATAGATTTGAATTTTTCCTAAATTAAAGGTTGAAGTAGGGAATGTCTGGCCCCACGAACCATTTAAATCAAAATCTCTAGTTCTTCAGAAGTGTTTACTATGCAAGTAGCATTGAGAACCACTGACTTACATTATTCATTACGGTGTCCTTTACCCCCCTCATCTGCCCTCAACCTCCAAGGACCCTGGAAACAAGTCCCCTAAAGGTCACAGGGGCATCTGGTTTCCCACCAGCTTCTGCAGCTCTGACTTAGAAGCTTGGGCAGAAGAGGAGAAAGAACCGTGGTAGACACTTTGGCATTGCACAGGAACCTTGATCATGTTTAGGTACTTCTGGCTCCCTCTAGTAGAAGGCCTCTCCCTCCAAGGGCCCCTTCAGGGCTGCATTGGAGAACCTGGAGGACAGAGGCTGTGTCTTCCCCTACGCTTATGCAGTCTCCAGAAACAGTCTTACCTGACACACCTAAGGAAATTTGTGCCGGGCAGGCTCATTCACATGGCATCCCCTGTCCCCTCATGGGGGAGAGGTGAAAAAGTACATGGTCTTAAAGGAAGGATTTTACTTAATCCAGAAAAGCCCAGAGGCAGAGGGTCCAAGAAGAAGAGAGAGAAAGATGGGACAGGAGAAGTCTCATCCAGGGAGCAGAGTCACCCTCCCATGCAGGGGCCTTTTCTAGGTGCAGGCTGGCACTATCACTCTGCCAGTGGTACCTCATGAAACCCACCCAAGGACCCAGCCTCAGGAGGCAGGTACTACTGTCATCCTCATTCTATGCCACACACACACACACACACACACACACACACACACACACACAGAGGCCCAGAAAGATTAATTAAGTAGCAAGTACTTAAGATAGACTTGATACTTGATAACTGGGTGGAGAAAAATCTGAGGGAGAAGGAAAAAGTATTCCTCTTCATGTATACCCCACTTATTTCACAAAGAATTTTAGGGGGCTTATAAAATATGTGAAATGAAAAAGAATTAAAACATGCCCTGACCATTGAGGCTCTGTTGGCTGGTTGTTGCCCTGCAAAGAAAAAGTTGCTGGTTTGATTCCTGGTCAGGCACATGCCTGGGTTGCGGGTTTGGTCTCCAGTCAGCGCATGTACGACAGGCAACTGATTGATGTTTCTCTCTTATGCCAGTGTTTCTCTCCCTCTCTTTCTCCTTCCCTTCCCCTTTCTCCCCTTTCTTTTAAAAAGAAATAAATAAAATATTTAAAAAATAGCCGAGACAACTGTGGCAGAATTAAAAGTAGAAAAATACTAAAAGCAAGTTAAGAAGTCTCAGATATGTGTTACAGGAGGTGCCCTGAGCTTCCCTGTGGCTGAAGCAAAGAGGGGAATGTGATTTAATCTGAGATTTTCTAGTACACATTAAAGATAAACAAACCTGTTAACCACAGAAACACTGCTTTTCTTTACAGTGAGACCCGAAAGAAAGTTCTCCTCAGGTCCTTACAAAAAGAACACTTGTGAGGCAGGGATGACATCCTCCGAGGCAGGATGTCAAAGAAAACTCAGTGGCAGCAACTCTGGTTGGAGCTGGACAAATGTCTAAGCGCCAGATCTGGATTAGAATGCAATGTTGTTTATCTCTCTAACCTGCCGTATCTAAATCTTCCTCATTGCTGCTCCCTTAATGAAGTAATTTCACTTCATTTCATTTAATTTTTCTTTATCCTACAGAAATTAAATACTGAGTAATAATATGTTACTGGGTTGGGTTGAACTTTTTAGGATCACAAAACTTTTGAAATATCTAAGATTTTTTTTGCTCCCCATTTCTAGGAACTAATTTTCTCCCCCTTGGGGGCCCTATTGTCCCAGAGAATGCAGACTCTGATGGCGTGGAGGGTCCCCTGACACAAGCCCTTCAGCAATCCTCCTCATTAGTAGTGGCTCAGGGTGCATAGTCTCTGCAGGGGCGTCCAATCTTTTGGTCTCTCTGAGCCACACTGGAAGAAGAAGAGTTGTCTTGAGCCACATGTTAAATACATTGAGACTCATAATCACAGAAAAAAATCATAATGTTTTAAGTAAATATACGATTTTGTGTTGGGCTGTGTTCACAGCCATCCTGGGGCACACGTGGCCCACAGACACAGGTTGGACTCCCCTGGTGGAAAGTGTTTCTCTATTTGGTAAATTCCCCCTCCTGGTGTGGGTTTGCTTGTTTGTTTATATACGTACTTTTACCAACTTGACTCAATGTGGTACAATTAGGAAATGGCTTTATTTTTCCTCAACTCTTGTTTTCAACCCCTCTGTGGCATTTCCCTTCTTCACACTTGATGTCTTCTCAGGCAGAGCCTATAGCTTTTTGGACCCCTTTAGTTGTAGTAACTAGCCTTACTTTGGCTGCCTCACCCTCTTTCAGGCATTGCAAGTGTTACTGGACAGCGGCCTGGCCTTGAGTGGGTCTGCCCTGGGCCAGACGCTGTGTGTGGGTTCTCCACTTCATGTAGGAAAGATTTCACAACACAAGTCCAGGTGACTATGAGGACCCATTTATGAAAGTTGGAAACGGTGAAACAAGAAGGGGCTTGGCACAGAGGGAGCCACAGGAAAGCCTCGGCTGGGCTGCCATGGCTCACTGGGAAGTCAGAGAAAAGGGGGGCCTTGGGAACGGGTTCAGGAGATCAGCCTAGGACAAGCTGCCACCGCTCATGCCTTACAGTTTAGGAGATATGTGCCTGTGAAGAAAGAAGTAGGGGAAGAAGAAGAGAAAGGAGTGGGGCGGGCTGCTCCCCAGAGGGAGAGCAAGTACTGTGCCCTTCAACTTGAGGTTTTTATCTTTTTAAAAAAGATTTTATTTATCTTTTAGAGGCAAAGGGAAGGAGAGAGGGAGAGAAATAACAATGTATGGTTGCCTCTAGTGCATTCCCTGCTGGGAACTGGCCTGCAACCCAGGCATGTGCCCTGACTGGGAATCAAACCGCTATTGTTTGGTTCGCAGGCCCGCTCTCAATCCACTGAGCCACATCAGCCAGGGCCTGGCTTTTATCTCTTTTTTTTTTTTGCAGGTGGGAATCTTAGGGGAGGTCTCAAGGGAGGGTTTCAGCAGAATATTCATCAGTTCCAGGTGTGCTCTTTCAGGGTTATGGTCTCCATTGATTGGTCAGTGCCAGGGCAGGTGGTGGGTCTTTAGTCATTGCAATTGGTTCTGATGGCATGCACTTGGTTTTGCTGCTTTTCTGGGCCTGGAGCTGAAGTACAACTGAGGTCTAGATGTTATCTCCAGGAAGGAAAGGTTACCCTGGGAGGTCCTTATTTTCCCAGTTTTGCCCCCTGCCAGGCACTTGGGGTCTTGTGCTCTGGTGACCATCTGCACTTGGCCGTAAATTACTTGGCCGTAAATTACTCGGCCAGTTTGTTCAGCTGCCTGTCTCAGTTTCTCTATTCCACTTGCCAAGGAATTTTTCTAGCTTCTTACTATCCTGTTTCTGGGTGACGGACATAGGCTGGAGTTCTGGGGAAGAAGACGCTTTGGTGAGGACAGCAGTTCTGAAGAGTAGAATATTGTGGGCTATGGAAGGTAGAGAGGCTTTGGAGGAAGAGTCAAAGTTTCTTTAGTAAAGGCTTACGTTATTTCTCATGGCTTTGTGTCCTAGGCCTTCCCTGCCCCCTCTACCCCTCCTACTCCTCTTCTTTTAAATTAAGAACCTCTAAAGTTCTGAAGGTGAAAACGAGAAGATTTGATTTCATTGTTTGATTTGGGGTAAATTAGAAATGGCGAGCTGGTTCCAATCTTCCATTTTTGAGAGATAAAGTTCATGTTCTGCAGGCTCAGCTCCAGATGCTGCCTGGGCTGGTTCAAGTGTACTGAACCCCACTAAGCAGCAGGGCTCCAGCACCTTCAACCTCAACTTCCTAGAAAAGAGAGTTGGCTGGGCAGGCACCACGTCTGCCTTTAAGTGGACCGTCCAGAACAGAATGACTTCCCCAGTGGTGAGACTGGTTGGGTAGTGAGAAAGTTTGATGAAGGACACAAACTTTTAGCCACATTTTAGTCCCCTGGGAGGTACATTAGTCAGATAGGCTTGGGTTCGCTGTAACAACAGCACAAACGATCACAAATCTCTATGGCTTACAACAGAGCTTCATTTCTCATCTGTGCTACATGTCCATTGCAATTGGGCTACAGCTCTGCTCCGAGTTTTCTCCTCTTGGAGACAATGGTTGTTGGTAAGGCATTATCTGGAACATTAATGATCATCATGATAGCAAGGGAAAGGAAAATTAGAAAACCACGTGCTAGCTCTACGAACTTATACCCCAAAGTGACATGTGTGACTTCTGCTCATTTCATGGGCCAAAGCAATTCATGTTGAAGCAGGAGATAGTCAGGAGTGAGAAAACTCTGGAGGCACCCCAGGACTAGGACAAAAGACATTAACACAAGGCAGAGAACCTATTCTAACACAGGTTGTTCCAGATTTCTGGAAAAGCACTGAATCACAGTGAGTCATGACTGCACCTGTGTAGAAGATGCTACATGATCCCTGCTTCATTATAATAGTGTTATAATGAATTAGCATTGTGGGACCCCTCTCCTGCAGTGGGCAATCAAAGAAAAATCATGGAAGACCCCATGTGTAGCAGCTTAAAAGTAATAAAACTGCTTGTACATGCACAATAAAAGCCCACCTAAACTAGCCAGGAATTGTTTGCTGTATAAGAATGGAATCCCTCCAGCCACTGAGGGTCAGTCTTAGCTTGGAGTTGACTGGCTGTCATGTTCTATGGAGTGTACTATTGCTTGATAAATCTGCCCTCTCTCTTTCTGCTATAAACTCTCTGTGTGTTCAGTTCAAATCATTGTTTGCAATCACTAAAAACCTGATAACCTATGCTTACCTGTGGCAATATGACCACAACTACATACGAGAAAGTAGAGGTATAGCTCTGGCTGGTGTGGCTCAGTGGATTGATCACTGGCCTGTGAACTAAAGGGTTGCTGGTTTGATTCCCAGTCAGAGCACATGCCTGGGTTGCAGGCCAGGTCCCCAGTAAGGGGCGTGTGAGAGGCAACCACACTTTGATGTTTCTTTCCCTGTCTTCCCTGCCCCCACAAATAAATAAATAAAATCTTTGAAGGAAAAAGAGAGTGGAGGTGTAAATTTCTCCCACTGTATATTTGGGACAATAATGCCCCAAATATACACTCTCTCATGGGGGCCACCAATTCTTTCTAAAACACAGCAGTTGCATGCTGTTGCAAGTCTGACAAACAAGGCTGTCAGAAAAGATCTGAAGGAAGCTGCCATGTGGGAATTGTATTTTCCCCCAAAGATTATTTCATGCTTGTTGGATCCATCATATTCTGGAATCTTTTTGCTGTCCAACCAGTATTGATAAGAGAAAAATGTTCAGCCACATAGCTATTAGCCACACCCCTCCATAACTCCTTAACATACACCTACTGGTTGGCTTAATTTTCTCCCAATTCCTAACTCCCCAAGCCCCCATTCTCCTCAACCCCCTTTTCTCTCCTACCTCATTTCTTCTCTGATCTCCAAAGCCCAGATGACTGTGACTCTGTGGACACCTAAGGTTTTCAATCTCCTCTCTTAAGAGGCTGGTAATTTCCACTTAGGGGACTTTCCTGCTATTTGTCCCTCTGAGTGTGGGGTCTTAGAAAGTCTGTCTGAGGAGTTGAATTTCTACCATAGAGGTAATTCACTGGGAGACAGATGGGCATGCTTTTTCTCTTCATCACTGAAAATAATTTTAATATTTCATTAAATCATCTGGTCAGAAAAGGAATGATTAAAAACTATGGTTATAAAAGCACTTTAAATTAATACCTGGGGCCTGTTTGGTATTTTTCCCATTGCTCCTTCCTTTTGTAAGTGCCAGGGGATTCTCACCGTTGATTTACACCCAAATTGGGCCCCAGAATGTCTGTCTTACTCCTGTGGGGCCAGCACACTCTGCTCTGGCCCCGGGGCCTCTCTCCAGCAGCATTAGAAACCTTTCCTGGGTGGAGGCTTTTGTCCAACCAGCAGGGATGTTTCTGGGCCATAGCCACAGGTAGCCCATTCTCTCCCTGATGAAAGAAAGAGGCAGCCTTATTTTATGTTTTCTTTTTTTTTTCCTCCTCCTTATCAACTAGGACAGTTTGTTTTTCCCTCTGACTCACAGACACAGAATTTCGGGGACTAGAACTGGGCTCTCCTGCTGTTTCCCTCAAGTGATAAAGTAAAAAATGTAGAGTGGAGTTACCTAGAATGCTGTAACAGAGCACAGTCAGGAGGGGGGCCCTAAAAAAAGGATTTGGGATGGGGTCCAGAGCTCAGGGTGCCCAGGAAATATTAAGATGTCCTCAATGCGCCCCACCCCCCCCAGGTGTCAATTGGGGGAAGGGACAAATGGAGCAGGCCCATTGAGAATTGTTTTGCATAGCAACAGTTTCACAGCTAAACTCTGGAATGGTCATTAAAAATATCTATAACCTTTAACTGGTTTCATAGATTTGTTAAATAGCTGTGGCCATGCTTTGAGCCAGGGAGAAGGGAGTGACTTCTACCCAGGATGTAACTGGGGGCAGGGCCCTTGAGTTACAGAGCCTGCGTGAGAGCTTAGAGTTGATTGGCTCCACTCCATGGGTCCACACTTGCCTAGACTCACTACGGCAGCCCAGTAAAGCTGGGAGGGTATGGGAGTCCTGGCAGGTGTAACTGATTGTAGGAGGAGTTGGAAATGGGGCTGCAAAGGAGGACTGGTGTGGGGATTTAAATGCAGACGCAGCAGCCATTGGAGAGAGCTATGCGGTTTGGGGCAGAGTTAGGACCCTCTGTTGCCCAGGTGAAAGGGAAAATCATGCAGATTTGCCAGAATGGAGATCCCAGCAGCCAGGTGAAGAAGAAAGACACATGCTTTTGGTGGAGTGCGGACCCCTGCAGCTTTGGTAGAAGAGGCCCACGTGGCTTTGGGATGCTCCCTTTGGCCGTGTGGCCTGGAAAGCAGGAGAGACTTTGACTGGAAAAATTGGTACAAAGAACTCTTGCCAGTGGAAGGTGCCTCATGACTTTGGATTAACTGGAGATACTGTCTGGACGTCAACACAGCTGACAGTACCAGGAGTCTGGAAAAACGGATGTGTGCTCTTTTCCTGATTTACGGTACCCGGAGTTGGGACAGTGGGAGAAGTGAGTGCTGTGTGGGTGTAGGTGTATACCCTAAAGGACTCTGATATTTTAATGAAGGCATTAGGTCTGAATAGCATTAAATAAACATTTCATTTCCTTTTGACAAATCTCTGGCATTGAGAGATGTCTTTCCAATTGGCAACAGACGATCAGGCCCAGTAGGGGGGTCTGGATGATATTGGTATACCATCCTCTGGAGTCCGGGGCCCCGGTGTATCTGTTCTTTAACAGTTTTTTTTTGGCATCCATGGGTGGGCCAAATATTGCCCCCCCCTTGGCCCTCTGCTCTGTAACAATGCCTCGGTACATTTCCGTGTGAAGAATGTTTATAGTTGTCTTTTCCAATCATTTTCCTAGTCAGTTAATTTATCTTATTTTGATTTTTGAGGAAGCCCATTTCCCACCTTTTTTTTAAAAGGTGGTCTTAAGTGGGTCTTTTGTGAGCTGGTAATTTGCTCTCTAGTCTCTTAGCAACCAGGAACTTCTCCAGTCTATCTCTGAATCAGACCTTGGAGTGGCAAAGTTTATGAGAGGACCCACTGAAGGACCATATTTCTGCCGGATCCAACAATTTCAAAGCAATGTTTAAGCAAGAACATTAGCCAGGCTTTCAGGCATGTGTATTCATAAAAGCAACAACTAACAAAACATACGCTCTGTAGAATGGTGCTGCTCTTCTCCCCCAGTCCTGGTCACAGCTGGCTGAGTGCTATCTGGCTTTCTTGACCCCCCACCGCAGCACAAGACATCTCCCCTTGCTGGCTCCGGGGCTTATGTGAAGCAGATGGAGCCTGTCTGGAGAGGAAGCTGCTGTGAGGAGGACAAGGACGCAGTCTGGGCCTGCTGCTCATTAGCGGGGTTGGGGGTAGGGGTGAACCACTGATCATGTGGTCTTGGCCAGTTTCATTCTACATACCCTGATTTTTGTGCCCATTCTATGCTAGGCACTGGCCTGGGAAATGCATGGATCAGAGCTGTGCCCTGTAGAGCTCATGGTCTAATGCAGACAGACATAAATAAATCAGCTGCTGTCTAGCACGGTGAGACTGATGTTCACGATACACACAAAGGACTGCAGGAGGAGAGAGAAGTGGCCTGGAAGTGGGGCAAACGGTGTAAGTGACTACATCGGAGGCAGGGGCTACCTCTCTGACCTTTGGCCTGTGTGCTGTAAGTCACAGACTTCTGGCATTGGTCACACAGTGGCTGGGGACCCCAAGCTCAGTTATTAGCCAGTGTGAGAGTTTACTAGTTCTTTGGGTTATCTGTAGCCATGTTAAAAACAACTCCAAGATGTAGTATATGAACCAGCCACCCTTCTCTTGTGATCTCAGATTTCTACGGGTCATGAGTTAGAAAAGGGCACAGAGGTTGTCTCTTCTTTGCTCTTTGGTGCCTGGGGTCTTGGGGGATGGTGGGGTAGGACTTGAATGTGGATGTGGCTTCAGCTGCTGGAAGCCACTTCCCATATACTTTCTGCATTCATATGTCTGACAGTTAGGCTGGGCTGGTTAAGGTACAGGCCATTCTGAGACTGTTGACCCATTCCTCTGCATGTGTCCTCTCCAGCATAGAGGTCTCAGGATGGTGGGACCACGTATATGGAGGCTCAGGGCTCTAAGAGCAAGTAACTTCTCTGGGCAGAAACCGAACAGCCTTTTTTGTCATATAGCAGGAGTTCTGTGTTCAGTCAGTCCTCACTTAACATCATTGATAGGTTCTGCTAATTTAAATAAAATGATGCACCATGAGATCAATTTTACCATAGGCTAATTCACATAAACAACACTTAAGTTCCTATGGTATCTCCTCAATGTTATATTTGCTCTACTCTTTGGTGGAAGTGAAAGAGGATAGTAAGAAGCTAAGAAAATTCCTTGGCAAGTGGAATAGGGAGATGGAGACAGACAGTTGAACACAATGGCTGAGCAATTTATAGCCAGGTTCAGGTGGTCACTGGGGCAGAAGGCCCTGAATGCCTGGTTGGGGGCACAACTGGGAAAATGAACTCACCCCTAGGGTAACCTTTCTTCCCTGGAGATAAGATCTAGGCAGAAAAGCAGCAAAACCAGGTGGGTGGTGCTAGAACCAACTGCAATGACTAAGGATCCCCTGCCCTCCCTCACTGACCAATCAGTGGAGACCATGACCCTGAAAGGGAACACCTGGAGAACCAATGAATATTCTGTGAAACCCTCCCCTGAGACCTCCCTTACAATGAGAGAGATAGAGAGACCTCAAGACAAAGGACCCAGGGCTCTCCCATACCATTCTTTCCTTCTTTCCCTACATCTTTCTTCACAGGCACATGTCTCCTGAACTCTAAGTTAATAGGCAGCTGTCAGCTCATCTCAGACTGTTCCCCTGCACTTGTCCCCAAAGCCCCCTTCCCAGTGAGCTAAGGCAGCCCAGCCTAGGCTCTCCTGTTGCTTTTTTTATGCTAAGCCCTTCCTTGTTTTACTGCCTCTAGCTTTAATAAATATATACACATAGTTACCTGGACTCATGTTGTGAAACCTTTCCTATATAAAGTCAAGAACCCACACACTGCAGCTGGCCCCAGGCAGACCTGCTCAGGTCCAGACCCTTGTCTGGTAAGAGAAGCAATCAGAACACCAGATGATGAGTTGGAGAAATAGACCCAACTCCCAATGAGTCAAAATATTTGCAGTCATACTTAAGGCATTGCACTAGGAACCAGGAGTCATGAGTTCTAGGCTGACTCTGTTCCTCACTTGCTGTGTGACCTTGAGTTAGTGTTTCTCCTCTGGGCTCTGGCCTCTTCAACATACAATGAGGGGTAGACTGGGTTAATCTAAAGTCCATTTTAATGAGGAGCAGAAGCATAGCAGGCACACCTTATTACTCACTGACTAGGAGTGAGATGAACTTTAATTATGGTGTAGATTTATAATTGAATTATGTGGATCATGGGTGATACATGATTTTTAGAACTTTCACACTGAAAAGGATTTGAGGAATCATAGTCTAGCTTCTTTATTTTACAGATGAGGAAACTCAGGTCTAGAGAGGTTAAAGGCCCAATAGTAAGTTAATGATGGACATTAACTGAAGAATAGAACATGGGTCACTGAACCAATTATCCAGTCATCCTGTGTTTTCCACTCACCTCATCACATCTGGGATTATGAATAGAATTTCATCCAAATGGCCACCTTCAGGAAAACATCTCTCACACAAACTGAAGGATATCTGAAAGTAGCTGTTAATTTTCCATTGTGTCCAACCTGAGAAGCGAATTGGGCTTGAGGGTTTGTTGGTCAGATCTGTGCTTGCTGGCTGCCCCTCTGGGGGCCCTGGCCTAGGACCAAAGTAGAATGACAATGCAGCTGGGAGGTGGGCTGAGAAGAGGTAAGTTTGTTTCTGGTTTGGATCCAGATTTTCTTTTATATCAGCCATACTCAGAAATGGTTCTCATCCATATAAAATAGGGTGATTGAGTTAAATAATAAATGACAAGAGAGACCATGGGAGGTAGGAAAGCAAAGGCAAGAGAAAAGAAGTCCGATTTCAGCTTAAATTGGAGAGGACACCGAGTTGCTAAGAGAGGGAGATGGAGGGTAGAAGGTCCTACGATGACAGGAAAAGAACTGACAAAAGGAGCCACATGGCTCTTCACAGCCCCGGGAAGGTTGAGTGAGGTGGGGCAAACTCAGTGCGGAAACAGCAACCACACACCAGGCATTTAGAAAGTAGGTGGGTCTTGAAGTCACATTTAGTGCTAGGGAATAAAGCAAAAAAAAAAAAAAAAAAAAAGTAGGTCAAGAAGTATTGAATCTTCACTATGAATGGAATTTTCCTGAACTGGATCAGTCACAAACATGGCCTTAAATACAGTCAACAGGGTGGGGACGATTTTGCCATGTTGTTTGAATATTGACAAGGAGCAAGGCTCATCTGTGCTTGGCGCTCAGTCAGGATGCTGAGAGGAAGGAGGAAAGGAAACATGGAGGAAGCCAGCTGGGCTTTTTGGAAGGTGCTTGACTCTCCAACCCCACTGTCAGCTTACACCAGTCCAACCATTTCCTCTCTAATCCATGGCCTCCTGTTCTTGTCACAAGTCACGTGACACCTGCCACAGTTCTCATTTCTTCTAATCCATTTCATTCTAGTCCAATCTATCACAATCTTTCATTATACTTTTCAACCAGCTCATTCCCGTTTTTTATCCTCTGTCATTTCATTGACAAATCCCTTTATTTGGTGCTCATTACTATGATAGTGTAAGCTTTTGAAGGATTAAACTCCTAAAACACTAGACCTCAGGAATCTAGGAATTTGACATACCTGCAGCAGGACATTTCAGCCTTTTCCTTTTCATGAACACACAGAAAATGATATTCGTACAGCTCCAGCCCAACCCAGGCCCCACCTAGGTACCCCATGGGCTGAATTATCTAGGTGAAGCTAAAATCCATTCTCAGCACACAGTGTTGGAGGCTCTCCAACGGACTGTGGGGATCTCACACTCCCAACCACAATGTGTTCCCTACAGAGTTGTGTTTTGCCTGTTTGCCCTTTGGCTGACTCAACAAATGGCATCAGTTCCAGTGACAGGAAGGTTTCATCCCTCTTTTGTATCTAAGGTAGCAACAAAATAGAATAGCTCAGTGGTGATATAGTTCACAGCAGGATTGGCTCATTTGCCTTAGTCATGGAAAAGCAGCTGTGGTGTTCAAATACTTTTATAGGGGGACACCACTCTGCTACTTATAGAGCTAGTAACAGAACTCAGTGCTGAAAGGGCGTATCACATAGTCCCTGCTGTTGTGAGATTTGATTCTCATAGTGGGGACAAAGAAGCCTGGGAGGACTGTAACTGAAGCCTAGGCAGATAAGAACCACAAGAGAAGTTCACAGACCCTGAGGGCTGAAAGGAGGCAGAGGGTGTGTTTAGCTGGGAGCCAAGCCTACAGATAGCCACCATGGAAGTGACCTCATTTCAGATGGGGCCTGAGGGAGGGGCAGATTTTCCCAGGGGTACAATCCAGGCTGTGTGAGGAACGAGGGCAAAAGTACCAAGGAACAGTAACAACAGATGGGGCAGAGAAAATCACATAGTTCAGGAAAGGAGAAGAGTGTAGAGTGTAGAATAATAGCATAGAGCAGTGATTTCAACCTTTTTCATCTCATGGTACATATAAACTAATTATGAAAATTCTGCAACACACCAAGGAATACATTATATTTTTTGCTAACTGGACAAAATAATAGGTATAATAATCATTGATTTCCATAAAAGAAATAATAATAATTGCCTACCCTCTTTTCTTCAAAATTACTTTAAAAATTGTTTTTATATTAATTTTTATTTACTAATGAGAGAGAGAGAGAGAAAAAAAGAAACATCCATTTGTTGTTCTACTTATTTATGCATTCATTGGTTACTTCTTGTGGGTGCCCTGACTGAGGATTGAACCCTCAACCTTGGTGTATTTGAATGACGCTCCACCCATCTGAGCTACCTGGCCAGGCCCTTGAGGTGACTTTTAAAACACTCAGGTGCTGATATTTGTATGTAAGGATTTTGGTACCAGGAATTAACAAATCAGATGCAACCTTATTATGTAATGTGACCAATAAGATCCAACTCTGTTATATGACCTGTATATTTATGGTTCAAGACAGGGTATTCACACTGGATGGCTATTGTTGTGTTGGCTGTTGACATTTTAAAATTTGACAGTCTTAGGGAAAAGAGGTCAGTGCCCCTGACTAAATAGTCCAGTATTGCATGTTTTAAAAATTCTTGTTACACGCTGGTTGAAAATTGCTGGCATAGGAAAGTGGTTTGGGGGCAGGTTGTGCAGGACCTTGACTCCAGGGTGAGGGATGGTATGGAGTTAGAGTCAACAGGAAACCACTCATCCCAACTCTTCTGGACCCATGGAAGTCCAGGGTGCTTGTTGTGAGAGAACCAAGCAGCTAAGGACTGTCCTGGAGGATGCAGAATCCTGGGCATGTGGACCACAAGAGGAATCAAGACAATTCCCCCTGGAGCATACATTCAAAGAGATGCAGATGAGAAGTGAGCTCCAGAGCTGTGACACCAAACAAGAATGAGATAATTCCACACAGGGGAGAGAGAAAACACCTGGTGAGTTCCCTTGAACTTCTGGGACAGAATGGTAGACCTCACCCATAAATGGGGAGGCCCCGAACAAGCTCAGACACTACTGATAACTGAGGAAAGGACTTAGATAATGACAGCCATGGGCACTGGGGAGCTCTAGCTGGAAGCTACATGCAGGTGTTAGGAGAGGTAGTCCATCCACCACAGGCTCTGAGCTTGCCTGCATGTTCCTGCTGAATGCTTCAGAACCCAAGCTTATCTGTCTCCTGAAACTGAGCAGTTCTGTTGCTGAGCCTATAGAGGTAACTAAGTAGGTCAAGGTGACTACAGTGTCACTATTGTGGAACTCCTTTCTGCTGCAGGCAGCGGGAAGGGTAACTGGCTTGTTTGCTGCTTGCTGATGTTCAGGCCCCTGGGTTTGGTCTCTTTTCCTGTAATGTAGTCCACTGTGTACACAGGTGCCATATGGGCCCATAATGTTGCCTTCTGGGACCTGAAAGCAAGGGGAACCTCTGCAAATACACTACTTGCTGAACCATGAATAATACAGTCTTTTGCCTCTGACCCAGGAGGTCTTGTGCCTTTTGTCAGCATTTAAGTGAGTTACTAGCTTGAAAGTAGGGTGAAATATTGTATAAGACTTTTCACAGTTTTTGACAGTAGGATGGATTTGAGAATGGTTAGGAAGTGTAGAACTTTGGATATTTTTGGCTGCGAGTAAGATAATATGCAACTAAAAGTAGCTTAGATGTGGTTGTTAATAACTTGAGACACATGGTCATAAACTAAAGGGGGGGAAAGGTAGGGGTGGGGGGGTGCAGGATGGAGGGGAATGAAGGGGGAAATAGAACAACTGTAATGGCATAATCAATAAAATAAAAACTAAAAAAAGTGGCTTAAACAAGAATGTCATTCAATGACTTCACGTCAAACATAAAATTAGAAAATTACAGGATTGGTTATTTTGGCAGCTCACCAGGTCCTGGATTTTTTTCTCTGTGATTCTCTCCATTTTTTTTTCTCCTCATGGTCCCAAGATTGCTGCCATAGCTCCAAGCATCATAACCTCGCTGGACAGCATATCCTCTTTCCCCATGAAAAGTGTGTATGTTGGGGGAAGAGTTTTCTTTTTGTGTGACTCCCTCTTTCTATCAGGTAGGAAATTTTCTTCCTGGAAGTCCTCCTGGAAGAATTTCCTTCATGTTTCATTGGCCAGAACTGGGTCACAAGCCCACTGAAAACCAATCACTAGCCAATGGGAATGCGATGACTGTGATTAATTTAGACCAGTGGTTCTCAAATTTGAGTGAGCTTGTTAAACCTTGGAGGGCTTGTTAAAACAGCTCTCTGGGCCCTACCCCCAAGGTTCTAATTCAGTAGGTCTGGGGTAGAGACCAATAATTTTTATTTTTATTTTTATTTTTTTAATTTAATTTATTTTTTAAAATTTTTTTATTGATTATGCTGTTACAGTTGTTCTATTCCCCCCTTCATCCCCCTCCACCCTACCCCCCATCCCCACCATTAACCCCCCCCTTTAGTTTATGACCATGTGTCTCAATTCCTTTAGATTCTATATTTCCCATGCTATTCTTGCCCCCCATCTATCTTCTATCTACTTCTATTTTCTATGCTACTTATTTTCTGTACCTTCTCCCCCCTTCTCTTCCTCCCACTCCCCTGTTGCTAACCCTCCTTGAGATCTTCATTTCTATGTTTCCACTCCTGATCTAGCTGTCCTTTTAGTTTGCTTTCGTTTTAGGTGTGGTTGTTAATAACTGTGAGTTTGTTGTCCTTTCACTGTTCATGTTTCTTTAACTTCTTTTTCTTAGATAAGTCCCTTTAACATTTCATATAATAAGGGCTTGGTGATGATGAACTCCTTGAATTTGATCTTATCTGAGAAGCACCTTATCTGTCCTTCCATTTTAAATGAAAGTTTTGCTGGATAGAGCAATCTTGGATGTAGGTCTTTAGATTTCATGACTTGGAATACCTCTTTCCAGCCCCTTCTTGCCTGTAAGGTCTCTTTTGAGAAATCTGCTGACAGTCTGATGGGGACTCCTTTATAGGTGATTGTCCCCTTAGCTCTTGCTGCTTCTAGGATTCTCTCCTTCATTTTAATCTTGGCTAATGTAATTATGATGTGCCTTGGTGTGTTCCTTCTTGGGTCCAACTTCTTTGGTACTCTCTGAGCTTCCTGGATTTCCTGGAAGTCTATTTCCTTTGCCAGATTGGGGAAATTCTCCTTTATTATTTGTTCAAATAATTTTTCCACTGGTGGCTGTGCCTTTCCCCCTTCTGGTACCCCTATAATTCGGATGTTGGAGCGTTTAAAGATGTCCTGGAGGTTCCTAAGACTCTCCTCATTTCTTTGAATTCTTGCTTCCTGACTCTTTTCTGTTTGGCCATTATTTGCTTTCTTCTGGTCCACTCCATTGATCTGAGTCCCAGTTTCCTTTTCATTGCTATTGGTGTCCTGTGCAATTCCATTCATTTCAATTAGTTTTGCCTTCATATATTTGTCTAATTTGTCGGTATAATTTTTATTTTTAACAAGTTCACAGATAGACTGATGCTATCCGGTTAAGAACAAGATAGCATCAGTCTTGCTATCTCTTAACCAGCTATCTCTTGCTAGCTGGTTAAGAACCACTGGTCTGGAGAGATGGTTCTCAGCTCTAGCTATATAGTAGAATCACCTTGGGAGAGTTTATACATATGTAAAATATAAATCCCAAGGTGGTTCATATACACTTTCAGCCTATACCACATCTCCATCTGGAGGGCTTCCTTGGCCTTGCACAGTAGGGTGGCTGCTTTCTCCTGGCTGCTCCATGTGGTACTGTTTCTCTGTTGCAGCCCTGAGAGACAGATGCATATTTATCTCTCTGATGGACTTTGCTCACCCACTTACTGTGTGACTTCAGGCAAGTTGCTTCAGCCCTGCAAGTCGCCACCTTAGCTGTAAAGGGTAAGTGATACTTACGTTTATTATGAGATTCATACAGAATGATTTGTTTCCAGCATGGAGTATGTGCAGCGGAGGGCCTGGCTGGCATAGAGGGAGCCCTTAAGAAATAGAAGTTGTTATATTTGACTCTACCTCTAGACCGGCACTGTCCAGCAGAAATACAACAAAAGCCACAAAAATGAGCTACATAAGCAATTGAGTATTTTCTCATAGCTATATTGAAAAGGGAAAAATAATCATTTTCAATAGTATATTTTGTTTAACTTAATATACCCCAATATTATTTTTTACATTTAATCAATATAAAAATAGTTAATGAGATTTTATATCTATTTCTTTACGAGTCTTTGAAATCCACTCTTTTTAATTTAATTTTATTTATTTTAAAGAGGGGAAGGGAGAAAGAGAGGGAGAGAAACATCAATGTGTGGTTGCCTTTAGAGTGACCGATCCTGGGGGCCTGTGCCCTGACCAGGAATTGAACCGGCAACTCTTTGGCTTGCAGGCTGGTGCTCACAATCCACTGTGAGCCACACCAGCTAGGGCTGAAATCCACTCCTATTTTATAGTAACAGCACATCTCTTTTCAGTTTAGCCACATTTCACATGCTCATTAATCATATGTGGCCAGTAGGTACTATCTTGGACAGCGTAGTACTAGACTCAAGAAAATCTGTGAATTTCTTGAGGTTAGGACAGTGTCTGATTTTTTCTCTGTGTCACTCAATGCTTGACACATAGTAGTATTTAATAATGTTTACAAGATATTATTGAATTAAGTCAAGTAGTTACATAGTCATACGATTGGGCAGGTTGCCAAAGGGAATAATTTACATCTATTTGCAACACATAGTGACAGGCCAGGGAAACTAGGCCGTGACCATAGGTGAGGCGCTGCCTTCCACCTGCAGAGCCAGGGTAGAGGCATAGGGCCATCCTTGCAGCAAGTCTGAGGTTAAAAACCTAGAATGAGAAAGTTTCAGATCTTGGTCTTGATGCTGTAGCCACCAATATTAGGGTTCCCTCCAAATTGGTCTAATGCTAAATTAGGGACAACCAACCTTACTTAATGATGAATGGGTGGCCTTGTAGAATCTTGGGACAACTATGGGAAAATAACTTGGTAAGAGATTCCTCCCTGATCAGGCAGAACTCTAGTACTAGTTCTACTATCAGTGAGCTCTGTGACCTTGAATACTTCACTTAACCTCTCTGAGCTTTAGTTTCCAGACTAGTGAAATGCAGAAAATAACAATAGTATTTATCTCGTAGGGTTGCTTTGAGTAGATCATGGACTGTGACCATGTCTTGAAGATATCTGGTACTTCTGACATGGTTCCCAATAATCCCTGCCCCTGATGTTCACTCCCTGTGTATCCCCTCCCTTTGACTGCATGAGACCTAGTGATTTGATTCTAACAAATAGATTATAGCAAAGTGATGGCGTGTCACTTCCATGATTATGGCGACAGAGTGATGGGATGTCACTTTCATAATTAAATTACAAAAGGCTACGACTTCCATCTTGCCAGCACTCTCTCTCACTGGAACTCTCTCTTGCCCTCTCACTTGCTTGCTCTCATGAAACAAGCTGCCTTGTCATAGGTGCTCTGTGGAAAAATGCGCATGGTAACAGGCTGTGGAGATTTGAGGCCAAAAGCTCATGAGAGGTCCATGAGAAACTGAGTCCCACAACCGAAGAGAAGGTAGATGTGGTCAACATCCACATGAGTGAGCTTGAAAGTGGTTTCTTCCAGTTGAGCCTTTTTTTTTAAAAAAAACTGTTTTTTTATTACTTTTGTCCCAATTTTCCACCATTGCTCTCCCCTGCCCCACCCACACTCCAGAGTCAATCCCCACCCTGTTGTCCATGTCCATGGGTCATCTATACCTGTTCATTGATTAGACTCTTCACCTTTTTTACCCATTTATTTCTCTCCTCCCTCCCTTCTGGTGGATGTCAGTTTGTTCCTTGTTTCAGTGCCTCTTGTTCTATTTTGCTCATTTGTTTGTTTTTTTCATTAGATTCCTCTTATAGGTGAGATCATATGGTATTTGTCTTTCACTGCCTGGCTTATTTCACTTAGCATAATGCTCTCCAGTTCCAAACATGCTGTTGTGAAGGGTAGGAGTTCCTTCTTTCTTTCTGCTACATGATATTCCATTGTGTAAATATACCACAGTTTATTGATCCATTCCTTTACTGATAGGCGCTTAGGCTGTTTCTAGCACTTGGCTATTGCAAATAACACTGCTATGAACATAGGGGTGTATAGGTTCTTTTGAACTGGTGATTCAGGACTCTTAGGGTATAATTCCAGCAGTGGAATCACTGGGTCAAAAAACCAGTTCCATTTTTAGTTTTTTGAGGAAATTCCATACTGTTTTCCACAGTGACCACACCAGTTTGCTTTCCCATGAACAGTACACTAGGGTTCCCTTCTCTCTACAACCTCGCCAGCATTTGTTTGTTGATTAGTTAATGATGGCCATTCTGACAGGTGTGAGGTGACATCTCATTGTGGTTTTAATTTGCATCTCTGTCATGACTAGTGATATTGAGCATCTTTTCATATGTCTATCAGCCCTTTGTATGTCCTCCTTGGAGAAGTATCTGTTCAGGTCTTTTGCCCATTTTTAAATTGGATTGTTTGTCTTCCTGATGTTAAGTCATGTAATTTCTTTATATATTTTGGAGATCAACCCCTTATCTGAGATATCACTGGCGGATATGTTTTCCCATAGGGTTTCTTTCCTTTTCATTTTGATGATGTTTTCTTTAGCCATGCAGAAGATTTTTAATTTGATGTAGTCCCATTTGTTTAGTTTTTCCTTTATTTCCCTTGCCCTAGAGAACATATGAATGAAAATATTGCTGCATGAGATATCTGAAATTTTATAGCCTATGTTTTCCTCTGTGACTGTTTTGGTGTCACAGCTTATGTTTAAATCTTTTATCCATTTGGATAAAATAGATAAAGGCTATTTTTATCCTTTTTTAGGAGGCTATTTTTACTCCACTTTATGTTTCTGCCTCCTTTATGAAATATTAATTGACCACAGAGACCGGGGTTTATTTCTGGGCTCTCTATGCTGTTCCAGTGATCTATGTGTCTGTTCTTATACCAGTATCAGACTGTTTTGATTACAGTGGCCTTGTAATATAGTTTAATATCAGGTGTTGTGATCTCTTTCCCTTTGTTCTTCTTTCTCAAGATTGCTGAGGCTAGTTGGGGTAATTTTTGGTTCCATGTAAATTTTTGAAATATTTGTTCTAAATCTGTGAAGTATGTCACAAGTAGGGATTGTGTTGAAACTATAGATTGCTTTGGGTAGTATGAACATTTTAATTACGTTAATTCTTCCAATCCATGAACATGGTACACGCTTCCATTTGTTTGTATCTTCCTTAATTTCTTTCTTCAGTGTTCTGTACTTTTCTGAGTGTGGTTCTTTTACCTTCTTGGTTAAGTTTATACCTAGGTACTTTCTTTTTCTTTTTTTTAAAATATATTTTAAAATTTTATTGATGATGCCATTACATTTGTTCTATTTACCCCCCTTCATTCCCCTCCACCCTGCACACCCCTCCTCCACCATTCCCCACTTTAGTTCATGAACACGTGTCTCAAGTTCTTTAGATTCTATATTTCCCCTATTATTCTTACCCTCCCTATCTATTTTCTATCTATTGTCTATGCTACTTATTTTCTGTACCTTATCCCCCCTTCTCCTTCTCCCACTCCTCTGTTGCTAACCCTCCATGTGATCTTCATTTGTATGGTTCACTCCTGATCCAGCTCTCCTCTTAGTTTGCTTTTGTTTTAGGTGTGGTTCTTAATAACTGTGAGTTTGCTGTCCTTTCACTGTTCATCTTTCTCATCTTCTTTTTCTTAGGTAAGTCCCTTTAACATTTCATATAATAAAGGCTTGGTGATGATGAACTCCTTGAATTTCATTTTATCTGAGAAGCATTTTATCTGCCCTTCCATTCTAAGTGAAAGCTTTGCTGGATAGAGTAATCTTGGATGTAGGTCTTTGGATTTCATGACTTGGAATACTACTTTCCAGCCCCTTCTTGCCTGTAAGGTCTCTTTTGAGAAGTCAGCTGACAGTCTGATGGGAACTCCTTTGTAGGTGACTGTCCTCTTATGTCTTGCTGCTTCTAGGATTCTCTCCTTCATTTTAATCTTGGCTAATATAATGATGATGTGCCTTGGTGTGTTCCTTCTTGGGTCCAACTTCATTGGGACTCTCTGAGCTTCCTGAATTTCCCGAAGTCTATTTCTTTAGCCAAAATGGGGAAGTTCTCTTTTATTATTTGTTCAAATAAGGTTTCCACTCATGACTGTTCCTCTTCCCCTTCTGGTACTCCTATAATTTGGATGTGGGAGTGTTTAAAGATGTCCTGGAGGTTCCTAAGCCTCTTCTCATTTTTTTGAATTCTTGTTTCTTCATATTTTTCTGTTTGGTCATTTTTTCCTTCCTTCTGGTCTGCTCCCTTGATTTGAGTCCCAGTTTCCCTTCCATTACTATTGGTTTCCTGTGTATTTCTATTCATTTCAATTAGTTTAGCCTTCATATGTTCCTCTAATTTGTGACTAAAATCAACCAGTTCTGTGAACATCCTGATCACTAGTGTTTTGAACTGGGCATCTGAAAGTTTGTCTATTTCTTCATTGCTTAGATTTATTGGCTCTGGGGTTCTGAATTGTTCTTGAGCCATGTTTTGATCTGTTCATGCCTGTTATGTATGAGGAGAGGTGCCTTAGGTGTTCACCAGGGTGGGTCTGCCTAGGTCACTGGTTTGTGATGCTGTATGTGGGGGCGGGGTCAGAGAGGGAGCAAGGGCGGTCCTCTCTGCTCTCCCAGTCTGCCTCACAGCTTGCACCCGCCTGTTTATCTGAGTGCAAATGTGCGAGCCCACCACCCTGCGCTGAGGCCTGCGGGGTCTGTCTCAACACTGTCTCTTCACTGGTTTATCTGAGCGCAAATGCACGACTGCAGACAGCCAGCCGTGCCTTGCCTTCCCTGGGTCTGCCTGTAGCTACCCTGCACCTGGGATCCTCACCCTCAGCTGCCTGTGTGCCACCCGGGTTGGGGGGATCTTTTTCGCCCGACCCGCTCTGCTGCTGGCTTCGCCCCTCTCATCGGTTTAGCTGAGCAGTTCGTTGTTTTTGGACTCCATATTGTTCGATTTTTCTGTGGTTTGGTTGTGTTTATTGTTATTAAAACTTTATTGTTTTTATATTTGGTTGTGTGAGGAAGCAACGTGTTTCCACCTACGCCTCCATCTTGGTGGAAGTCCAGTACTTTATTTTTCTTGTTGCTGTAGTAAATGGATTTCCTGCTTTGTTTCTCTTTCTGATATTTCATTGTTGGTGTACAAAAATGCCTTCAATTTTTGAACATTGACTTTGTATCCTACTATTTTGCCAAATTCACTTATTAGGTTGAATAGGTTTTTGGTGGAGCCATCAGGTTTTCTATGCACACTATTATGTTGTCTGCAAATAATGGCCATTTTACTTTCTCCTTTTAAATTTGGGTGCCTTTTATTTATTTTTATTGTCTGATTGCTGTGGCTAGAATTTCCAATACTATGTTAAATAAAAGTGGTGAAATCAAACACACTTGTTTTGTTCCTGATCTTAGGGGAAAAGCTTTTAGTTTTAGCCCATTGAGTATGATGTTGGTTGTAGGTGTCTCATATGTGGCCTTTATTATGTTGAGGTATGCTTCCTCTATTCCCACTTTGCTGAGTGTTTTTATTGTAAATGGGTGCTATAGTTTATGAAATGCTTTTTCAACATCTATTGATATGATCATGTGGCTTTTGTCTTTCATTTTATGTGGTCTATTATATTTATTGACTTGCAAATATTATACCATGCTTGCATCCCTGGGATGAACCCCATTTGATTATGGTGTATGATCTTTTTAATATATTCCTGGATCTGGTTTACCAATATTTTCATGTGGATTTTAGCATCTATGTTTATCGGTGATAATGGCCTGTAGTTTTCTTTCTTTGTTGTGTCTTTATCTGGTTTTGAGATTAGGGTGGTGCTGGCTTCATAAAAAGAGCTTGGCAGTCTTCCCTCTTCTTGGATTTTTTGGAACAGTTTGAGAAGACTGGAGTTAGCTCTTCTCTAAATGATTGGTAAAATTCTCCTGTGGATCCACCTGGCCCAGGGCTTTTGTGTGCCGGGAGTTTTTTGATTACTGCTTCAATTTCACTAGCTATATGAGTCTCTTCAGGCTCTCTGCTTCTCTTGACTCAGTTTTGGAGGATAGAATTATGTTTCTAGAAATTTGTCCATTTCACCCAGGTTTTCAAATTTCTTGGCATATGGTTGTTTACAGTACTTTTTTGTGATCCTTTGTATTTCTGTGGTATTGGTTGTAATTTTGCCTTTTTCATTTCTGATTTTATTTATTTGGATTCTCTTTTTATTTCTTGATGAGGCTGGTTCAGGGCTGTCAATTTGTTTATCTTTTCAAAGAACTAGCTCCTGGAGTTATTGATCTTTGGATTGTTCTTTTGGTCTCTGTCATTGAATTCTGCTCTGATCTTGATTATTCTCTTCCTTCTACTTGCTCTGGTCTTTGTTTGTTGTTGTTCCTCCAGTTCTTGTGGATATTGGGTTAGGTTGTTTATTTGAAATGTTTCCATCCTTTTTAGGGAGGCCTGTATTGCTATGAACTTCTGTCTCAGGACTGCCTTCACTGTGTCCCATAGGTTTTGGACTATTGTGTATTCATTTTCATTTGTTTCCAGAAACCTTTTTGATTTCTTCCTTGATCTCATTCTTAACCCATTCATTATTTATTAGCATTTTATTCAGTCTCCATGAATTTGAATGTTTTTGAGGTTTTTTGGGGGTGTTGGTTTCTAGTTTCAAGCCATTATGATCTGAGAAGATGCTTGATATGATTTCAATTTTCTTGAATTTGTTTAGGCTTGTTTTGTGTCCAACCATGTGGTCTATCACAGTTGAGTCTTGAGATGGAACTGTAGGCTTGTGAGAGCCAGAGGATCCAGCTGAGCTATACTCGCACAAATGACAACTGAGACAATGGATGTGTGTTGTTGTAAGTTGCTAAGTCTTGGGGTAATTTGTAACACAGCAGCAGATAACTAATACATGCATGCAGAAGTTTGCCACAGCATTTAGAACATGAAAGGTGTTCAGTAAATTTAAACAGTACCCTTAGCAGTGGTGTTGGAAAATTCTCCTATTAGTAAGAGAGTCTTGAATTGGCAGATGGCAGGCACTCATTATTTAGCCAACGCTGACTGAGTACTTATCAGTGCAGGCACTGCCCTGATTTATTTAATCCTGACATCAGCCTTAGAAGGCACACGCTGTTATTCCAAATTTACAACTGAGTTGCAGAGAGCTTAAAGCGACTTGCCCAGGAGCCCACAGTTATGATATGACAGAACCAGGACTCAAACTTAGTCAGTTCCAGAATCTGTTAGCTTAACCAAAACACTGTCCAATGAAACATATAAGAGACACTGAGTGACAAAACAAGAAGGGTATGTGAGTGTGTGTGTGTGTGTGTGTGTGTGTGTGTGTGTGTGTGTGTGTGTGTGTGTGAAGGTGAAGATGGGCAGGAGTACAAGGAAAAAAGAGAAAGAGGAAAAATAGAAGGGAGGGAGGAAAGACACTTGATCTCCACATTGAGAGGCAGCAGCAATATTTGGTCAGTGCCTGGGAGGTCAGGGGCTGACCCAGGCTGTGCAAACTCTCAAGAAACCAGTGAATAAACTAGAATATTAGCTTGTTAGTTCAAAAGAGAACAGTAACTTCCAGGAAAACCCAAACCCCATGTCCATTGGTGTGAAGCCAACATATGTGGGCAATGAGTTATTCTCATCAGAAGTTTGCACAATAAGCAAGGACTCAGTTCCACAGAGCAGCAGGATGCTTTAATGGTCCATGTCAGAGAGTTATCATCGCCTGATGCTCCAGCTCTGCTCGGGCCACTTCTCAAGCAGAGCAGATGTTTCTGACAAACAGAGAGGCTCTCTTGCTCTGGATGGCACAGGAAAATCACTGGCAAATCATTGCTCCTTCGGGTCCCCTCCCCTAGACAATGTGTGGACCACACCCCTTTAGCTAATGCTTATGCTTCCCAGACCAGGCACATTGTAATCAACTAGATTTCACAATTGATAAGGTTTCACAATCACAGACATTTAACTCCATGATACATGGATTCTTCATATAGTGTTTCTCTTAGAGGACAGCCGTGTTCTGAAAAAAGGAGAAAAATACTCTTCTGACCTATGGGCTGATTATATCTTATTCTCAGGCTTGTACAGCTTTCAGCCCCCAAGTTTCCTATGTGTCCCCATCCCAGGAAAGGGTCCAGCTTGTGTCCACCCAGTGTGAATATGTTGGTCACTGGTTGTAAATGGGATGTGATGGGATGAGGTGAAAGCCGTGCCTGGGGTAAGCAGGCAGCTGCAGACTCCAGTGCACAGGAATGGACTGTAATTTAAAAATACATATCTCTACTGAAGATATATATTTATCTGATTTAATCCTGGCTGCTCATGAAGCCTGCATAAGATAGAGATTTTCTCGGATACAAGACAAGACTCTCCTACTAATAGCAGAATTTTCCAACACCACTGCTAAGGGTACTATTTAAACTTACTGAACACCTTATTGAACTAACAAGCTAATATTCTGGTTTATTCGTTGGTGTTTTGGTTAAGCCAACAGATTCTGGAACTGACTAAGTTTGAGTCCTGGTTCTGTCATATCATAACTGTGGGCTCCTGGGCAAGTCGCTTTAAGCTCTCTGCGACTCAGTTGTAAATTTGGAATAACAGCATGTGCCTTCTAAGGCTGATGTCAGGATTAAATAAATCAGGGCAGTGCCTGCACTGATAAGTACTCAGTCAGCGTTGGCTAAATAATGAGTGCCTGCCATGTGCCTGTTCTGAGCTGGGGGCTGGTGATGGATGACTGGGGGCCCAGACCTGCCTCTAGGGCACTTGCTGGGAAGAAAGGGAGGCTGGGACATCAACAGACCATTTCAAAGCATATTATGGCCAGATGCTGGCTCACTGTGGGGGCTGGTGTCTTTCTGGGACATTTGGGTCTCATTGCTTTCTATTTTCTCACTGCCACAGGTGTCACTGCACAGGGCCAAGGGGTGCACAAAGATGGTCCAGGACCCTTGTGTGGAAGGAGGCCCAAGAGAGGGGAGAAACCTACCAGGAGAGGTGGGGAGAGGCTGGGGGATGAAGTTTGCTTGTGTCCCAATCTTCCAGGCATGTCTCTCCTTGGGTGATAGGGAGTGGGCTTCACACTCTGTACCGGTTTGTTGATTAGATGCTTGGTGATGAGGTCCTATCTACTGGCTTATGAGCAGCCTTGGTGGGCCTTGGTGGGCCTCCTGGGCAGACAGGTGGGTGTGAATGCTACATGATCCTGATGAATGTGTGTCAACATAGGGACTGACAGTGTGTCAACATAGGGACTGATTGCTGGTGCTGGCAGTGCCCAGGGAGACCTGATATCATTACCAAGAGTGAAGGAAGCAATACAATTGCCTCCTTAAAGTTACAGGAAGGGAGAAATAAAGCTCACACCATTCTCTCCCAGGGACTTTGTGTCTTGTTCTTCTGAACCTCCCACTAAAGCGTTTGCTGCCAGACTCTGCTCTCCTGAGGCCTCTGTCATATTTACCCTTCTTGTTTTGTCAAATGCGTGAATTCTGTGTCTTTAACTAATAGGTGTTGCATTTTCAGATGATTAAAAAAATTAATTAATTTCTTTTTGGCATTGGTGTACATAAAATTCAGAAGTTAGTAAAGGGTACACAAAAAATGTCTCTCTTGTCTCTTTCCCCACCATCTGATTCTTTCCCCCCAAACAATTTGTATTACCAGTTTCTTGTGAGATAGTAAGCTCTTCAGATATTTTTAATTTTTAAATTTTAATTTTTTGAATTCTTTTGTTGTTGTTCAAGGACAGTTGTCTCCATTCCCCCCTCCACTATCCACCCCTTCCCCAGCCATCCCCACTTCCCACCGTAGATCCTTACACCCTTTGGCTTTGTCCATGTGTCCTTTATACATGTTCCTTGACAACACTTTCCCCCCATTATCCCCTCCCATGTCCACTCTAGTTACTGTCAGTTTGTTCTTAATTTCAATGCAGAGACCAGGATTTATATGACATATCAATTCAACACTTCTTTTCAGAGCACCAACCAGGTACCAGGAGCTGGAGATTCAAACACCACAAGGGTACAGTCTCAGCCCTCTGAGATCTCATGGTCTAGTAGGGGGCAGCCAGGTTGGCCAACAATTATAATCTTATTCTATTAAAGGAGACACAGAGATTATGTGAGGTGCAGAGGTACACCAAGGGGTGGGGAGAGGAAAATAATCTAGCGATGAATACAGAAAAGTGTTTGTAACCCTCCTTTAAGCTTTCCACAGCCACCATGACAGGGTGTTACAGAGTTCACTTCTTCCCTGGTGAATTACTTTTTGATTTTATTAGTCTGGTTTCATAGAATTGCAATCTGTTTTGGGCCATCTGCCAAGTCTGTTTTTTAAAAACAGCTTTATTGAGATGTAATTCATATACCAGACAATTCACCATTTAAAGTGTATGATTCAATATCTTTAGTGTATCCATGGAGTTGTGCATTAACACCACAATCAATCTGAGAACACTTTCATTACCCCAAAAGGAAACCTCATGCCTCTTAGTTGTTACCCACCAGTCTCCCCTCTCCCAGCTCTTGGCAACCACTAATCTACTTTCTGTCTCTATGGATTTGCCTATTCTGGGCATTTCATATAATGGAATCATACAGTCCTGGCCAGCATGGCTCAGTTGGTTGGAGCATCGTCTTATAAACCAAAAAGTTGTGGGTTTGATCCTGGTCAGGGCATATGCCTAGGTTGTGGGTTTGGTCCTCAGTAGGGGTGCATGCAGGAGGCAGCTGACGGATGTTTCTCTCTTTCATTGATGTTTCTCTCCCTCACTTTCTCCCCCACTTTCTCTCTCTCTGAGATTAATAAGCATGTCCTCAGGTGAGGACAAGAACAAGAAACTATAAATAAAACTATAATTGGAATCATATGATATGTGGCTTATATGTTTGGTTTCTTTCATTTAGCATCACATCTCTTTTTATGGTTTTGTAATGCTCCATTGTGTGGATACACTACGTTTTACTTACCTGTTCATCAGTTGATGACATTAGGTTGGTTTCCGTGTGTTGGAGGTATATTATGTGTACACACACACACACACACACACACACAAACACACACTCTCAAACACAGTTGGGCACAAATAATGCCCCTTTTTATGAGCTGATAATCTACACCAAATCTTTTATTATAAAACCATAGGCATATAATTCTGTAATATAACAATATCACACTCAAACATACCATATGACATTTTAGGTAAAATATTCAAATTGCTGTCCATCTCATGAAAGATATTCATGTACCCTCCCAACCACACTCAGTGATGTTACTTCTGTAGGACCCTGTATGTAAATATATGTATGTATGTATGTGTGTGCACATATACATATACACTCACACATTTGAGCTCATATGTGTGTGTATATGTATATGTGCTATAAACATTTATGTGCAAGTTTTTGTTTTGAAAACTTGTTTTTAACTCCTTTGCATATATACCTGGGAGTGGAATTGCTGAGTCATATGGTAATTCTATATGTTACTCACTGGAGAACCATCAAATTATTTTCCACCGCAGTGGCATCATTTATATTCCCACCAGCAGTGTATGAGCATTCTAACTTCTCATCTTCCTGCTTTTAAAATTGCACTTTCCCCCAAGTTGCTCCTCTGTGATTACCCATTCAGCTCCTCCCCTGTGCCTGTGGTGCTCCTGAAGTCACCCCAGGCCTCAGCTCCAAATTCTGTGGCAGTTGCCCTGGACAGAATTCCTAAACTGTGTCTATCTTTAAACTTCTAATGTGTTACTGACAGATCACCACACCTGCACTCGCTTCTGGAGAGCAAAAGGGAAGATCTTAGGAAGCAGAGAAAGGGAGGCGAGGGTCTATACAGTAGTTTACTAAGCTTCCTTTGACTGTAGAACAGTGAATAGTTCCTTCTTTCTCTTGCTCCCTCACTCAGGGGAGGACAGAGCCTACTATGGGTGAGTCTAGGGTCCATTGTCCTGTAAGTTGGACTGAGGTGACTCCTCCTCTAGCATCTTGGCCAACATCCCTCTCTGCTGCCACTCTAGAACACTCACGTAGCTCCTCCAGCTTTCCTCCATTTCTCCCTGTCTAAGGTACCATCTTTAGCAAAACAAAAAAGCAAATGAACATCACAAACAACCATGCAAAACCAGAACTCCCAGTAACAGTTACATTTCAGAGAACCAAAGAATAATTTTGTACCTCAAAATCCCTCCCCATTTTCCCCCTTAAATTCCCTTCCCTCTCCCCTCTATTCACTGCCCACTTGTTCTCTATTTCAGTGTCTTTGTTTTTATTCTGTTTGCTTGTTTGTTTTATTGTTTAGCTTCCTGTCAAAGGTGAGATCATATGGTATTTGTCCTTCAATGCCTGGCCTATTTCACTCAGCATAATGCTTTCCAGTTCCATCCATGTTGTTGCAAAGGGTAGTAGCTCCTTCTTTCTCTCTGCTGCATAGAATTCCATGGTGTATATGTACCACAATTTTTGGATCCATTCATTTACTGATGGGCACCTAGGTTGCTTCCAACTCTTGGCTATTGTAAATTGTGCTGCTATGAACATTGTGGTGCATAGGTTCTTTGAAATTGACGGAACAAGTATGAAAGACACAGGGATGAAGACTGGGGGGGGAATGGGAGGGAGGTGGGGAGATGGGGCGGGGGGGGGGCTGGGATTGGAGAAATAGACAAAAAAATGTACTTGAAAAAATAATTAAATAATAAACAAGAATAAAAGGATTATTAATACATCTGATTTAAGTAAACAAATAAATCTTTTCCATGTAATGATTAAAAAAATAAAAATAAATTTTTTTTAGTTGTTAAAAAAAAAGAATAATTTTGTAGTATAAGTAGGTCCCAAATATTGCATAAGGCATATTTATATTTGGAGTATACTTATACTACACAGTTATTTGTGGTCTCTCTGAAATTCAAATATAACTGACAGTCCTGTATTTTATCTGGCAACCCTATCTCCATAGGGTTCATTCTGGGGTCACATGTAGATGAAGTGTTGTTGCTGTGAATTCTCCTTCTTCCAGGTAGTTTCTAAACTATTCACTTACTGTTGTTTCAGTGTGATTCCTACAGAAGCCCACCATTAGCAAATCTCTATCAAGACATGTGCTTATTTAGTCCTCTGTCTATTTCCAGATTGAAGGTCATGGCCTAACCAATGCCTAAGCAGGTGAATGCTTATCAGTATGTGCTTTAAAACCACACCACAGATTTTTTGAAACTTTAAATATGTTCTGTACACTGGTCCTTTCCTTCTCTCTCCCATCATGCTTCAGTATTTTCTCCCTTTTAAAAGAGAATTTGCTCTTTCTGAGTCTCCTCTAGGAAGTGCTATGGCACTTCGAAGTACCAAATTGAGGTACTTCAGGTGTCCTGTGATCTCTCTTACAGACCTGTTTGGAACCGTTGATCTCTCGTTCCCAGACTCCTCTGCAGGCAGCCTTGTAAGTGGGAGGGACTTTGACCATCATACAGGCTTCTGAGACTTAAGGCCTTCTATAATATCCATTTTTTTTTTAGCAACTGGCTTTCATCCTTGGGCTTGTTGTGTCCTCCTCTTCTTCCTTCTCCTCCTCCACAAAATAGCTGCTGCAGCTCCAAGTATCATGCTAACATTTAAGGCAGGAACACAAAGGAAGAGTAGAACACCAACAATTTCTCCCCCTTCTATTGGAAAAAGGGTTTTTTAGAAGCACTCTCCCCTGCTCTCCCTTACCCCCTGCCCTCCCAAACCCACTGTGCAATATTTGAGCTCATCTATCATTGACTACAACTGTGTCACATGTCCACCCTAGCTGTGAAAGGGGCTAGGAGCAGGAGTGGTTAGGCTTTCCAGCCTCTTTGGTGGATGCTGGATGGGTGTTTGGTTAGCCAGCTGACAGCATCTGCCTCAGAAGGGAAGCCATAGCATGTAAATGCCACCAACAACCTAAGGCAGTTGTCCATACCAAGTAGCAGACTCAGATCCAACAAATCCTTTATCCCTCTGGTTTCTTCTTAGATGGCATTCAGAACAAAGAAAATTTCTCATGAATTGGGGGTAGACATGGGACTTTAATTGTGCCAGGAAGAGTGGATGAGAATTAGACATGTTGGCTCAAGGACATGCTAGGCTGGGGAAATAATGGAAAGGACTAGAGATGAGGATACATAGATGTCTTGAAGGGAAGTGAGCATGGACGGGTGTGCTCAGGCAGAAGAGAAGAGTACCCAAAGAGCTAATTTTGGTTAATTTGAGAGAGGCTGCACTCTTGTCTTTGCCAGATCTGCAGCTTGCCTTATGTGCACGGAGAGTAAGCACTGTGTGGGGAGCAAGTGCTTCAGTTGCCCATCAGTTGCATCATGTTGCCCAACATCAGCTTCATGGGCTCTGAGAAAGCACGCTTCTGACCTGCTCATGCTGAAGAGCCTTTTTGGTTTCAAATTCAACTTCCAAATGGGTTCTTGCTTCTGGATCCCATGCTCCTGCTTCTCATCTCTGTAATCTTTAACATCTAGAATGATTCCATCACCCTGATCCTCTACAGGATGTTGTCCTTTATGCACAGATGTTAGCAATTACATCCCCTCCCCAGACTTGACCTCTCTTTGACCATTAACAACTCTGCCCACATGCAGCTCTTGACAATTGATACCCCAGCCTTCATGCTTGAAATCTAATCTTGGCCACCATCTTGGCCCAGTCTCTCAACTGGACTTGGCAAAGCCATATGTTCAGTCCTTAGCTAGGGCTCAAGAACTTTGAGTGACAGACATTGCATTTGTTCTTTGTTTAATGGGCATTAGTTAGTCATGGAAAGCCATAGATAGGAGAATCTAAGCTAAGGAAAAGTGCCATCTTGGGAAGCTTCCTTTGTGAGTGGCATTTAGAAGGGACGAGGAGAGGAGATGCAGCGATGAGCAGTCAGGAGGCTTCTGCAGAAGTTCTCAAGTCTGGACTGGGTGGGGGCAGGGGAAGGCCTGATGTAAGAAAAATGTGAAAGGGTATGTCAATAGGACTTAAGGCATGAGGAGTCTGGTTTGGTAAGGGAAGTATAAGAGGAAGCCAATGTTTCTAGCAGAACTGTTATCAGGAATAGGAGATGAGAGCCATTGAACAAGATTTTGTTTGTTGGATTGGTTGATAAAAAGATGCATTTGGCTTTCAGCAAGCTTGGCGTGAAGTGGCAGCAGGGCTTCTAAGGTGGTGTGTCCAATGGGCAATTGGGGAGATAACGAGGGGTTTGAGGAAAGGACCCCATAGGGGTAGAGATGTGTAGGTGCTGGCTGGGAACAGGGAGAAAGTGGGCTAGGAAAGAGGGGGAGGAACAAAGGACCTCTGGAGAAGGTGCTGCGTGGAGGTCAGATAGAGAGAAAGGGAGCTCAGAGGAGCTGCAGGCAGGCAGCACAGATGAGGGTCTGAGAAGCTAGAACAGGAGAGAGTATTAAACAGGAGGGAATAGCCAGCAATGGCAGGACACAGGCACCTTCATTTGCAAGGCAATGAATCTGAGTTCTTTTGCCAGATACTTACCATTTCTGAGTCCAATCCTGGCCCTGTGTCAAAGTACTTTTTCCCATCATCAGTTTTCTCCCTTGGGGTGTTTTATTTTTTAACCTTTAGAGTCAAGTCAGATCCTGCAAGATGCTTTTCCAGTATATTAGACATAAGTTGATTCTGACTTAAACATTTTTAAATTTATTTATCTTTAGAGGGGAAAGGAAGGAGAGAGGGAGAGAAATATCAATGTATGGTTGCCTCTTGTGTGTCTCCTGCTGGGAACTGGCCTGCAACCCAGGCATGTGCCCTGACTTGGAATTGAACCGCGATCCTCTGGTTTGCAGTCCCATGCTCAGTCCACTGAGCTGCACCAGCCAGGGCTAATTCTGATTTTTATCTGCCTGTCACAGTGAATAAATTCCCCCATTCTCCTGGTTTGAGTATTTCTCAGTTTTCAGATTCTTTAAAAACAAAGAACATCTTATGTGGCTTGTTGGTTTTCCTTTTCTTTTTTTTTCTATTTTTTAAATTTCTTGTTAAACATTTTCACTGGGATTCCTGAGAGATGCTAGTAGACATTCTTCAGGATTTCTGTGGACTTTCCCCTTCTTTCTGTTCTTAGCTCATTCTTGTATTTTCTCTGTTCCCATGTCAAAGCCTGAGATATTTTATTACAGATTTGTTTTACCTTTTCTCAGGCTGGTAAAGTTCATTTTGTTTTATAATGTTAACAACAGCTAACATTGGCACAGTGCTTTACAATTTACAAAGTGTGTCATATGCATATTCTCACTTTATCTTCACAGCAATTATGTGAAAAAGTTTAGGTACCACTCTCCTTATTTTACAAATGAGGCTGCTGAAGGCTCAGGTGGTAACAGAAGGAGCCACACTGATGTTAGATCTTTGACTGCTTTCTTTTTTTTTCTTTTTTTCATATATTTTTGATATTTTTCCTCCAAAGAGAGAAAAAAAATACAACACACTATTATTTGAGGCAATTTGGAAAATCTAGGAAAGACTAAAGAAACATACATCACCAGCCATTCTGCGGACCTGGCACTGTTCGGTCAGCGCTCCACGGTGTTTCTTTCAAGTGATATTTCTATGGTTGGTGAAGACTTCATGGCATTACAAAGACTTCATGTACATCTGTTTCAAAGTCTATTCAAAGGTTGCCGGATACATTATGATCTATGTGACCATTCCCCTCTTGCAGGACCTGGAAGTTGCTTCCATTTTGGGCTCGTGCAAAAACACTTTGATGACCATCTTTATACCATAAACACCTGTCTGCATCTCTCTCCTAAGCATTGGGGTGAAACAACTGGACAAAAGAGCACATTGTTCAGCTGCACTGCACAGATGTCCCAGTTTTTATTCCAACAAGAAGCATGCATTTGTGTCTGTATTACCACTCCCTTGCCGGTACAGACTATTATGTATTTAAGCTAAGCATTAATATTAGGTATGAAAAACAAAACTTCATTGCTTTGTTTAACATTTCTTTAATTGCTTGTGAGACAGAACCTTTCCCCTCTGCTTATTGTCCTTTTGTCTTTCTTCTGATAATCTTATTTGTGTGCTCTTTGCTTGAGAGTCTATGGCACTTTGAAATTTGTCATTGATGTTTAAGGCTTTATATGAGTTAAATGCTCCCTAACTCTAGACATCCCCCAGGCACTCCACACATTCATACTGTCTACCCACACCAAGGAAAACATGCTGAGAAGGTGATTGTAGCCCGCTGTTGGAGGAAAAACAATTAACTGCATCAATCCATACTGAAATAAAAATGACACATCCTCCCCTTCTCCCTGTAGGCCTCTAAGGGCCTATTACCTCACACAGGATAAGTAAAGAGTTAGATAGGTACAAATGTGCTACAGATACTTGTTGAATAAATGAGTTCATGTGGTTCCAAGGGATTAAATGAGATTAGGATGAGGATGGAGAGGGGGATGCTCTGGTGAGACAGCTTTCAAATCAATATAATCCTCCTAATAGACTCAGTTGCCCAAGGATTGAATGAGCTGCAATGAGCAGCAGTGAGATACCCTGGCAGGGACAGCCCAGTCTCAGAGGAACTCGAGCATCATCCCCAGCACTGGAACAGGTTGTTCCAGTCTCCCAGTGGCTTCCTCTCTGCCCACGAATGTGGCCTCAGACATTAAAACCAATTTCCTCTTGGTGCCACTGCCCTAGGTCAGGATGTAAAATATATTTCATCTCATGTACCAGTTCCTGTGAGCTTGAGGTGGCTGCCTCAAGGGCTGGCTGGGTAGCGTTATGCTGCTGTCTCTGACTTCTGCAGAGCTGGGTACTGTGAATATGCAGGTTTACTTCTGGATTTACAGTTCTATTCCATATATCAGACATGGATGATATTTAAATTCCTTCCCACGTTCTGGGAGTCTTGAATTTTCTGCATAGATTCCTATTTGACCATGTTAAAGAATTTGTTTTTCAATCTATCTACCAAGTTTAATCCATTACACCTTGATAGAGTTTGTGGTAGGCAGACTAATATTTACCTGATTAAGCTTGGAATGACTTTGTCTCTCACAAAACTCCTGACTAAAATTGACTTAAGAAATATGGAAACCTATTTGTTTCTTTAACAAGAAACCCAGAGGCTGGTAGCTCTAACACTTGTCCATTTAGCAGCTCAGTGGAACAGAGTCAAGAGCAAAATCCAGTGAAACTCAAGGGAAAGTGGGCAATTCCTTAGACCCTCACCTGGCGTGAGGGCAGGTTTTCATGAGCGGGCGGCCACAGCACATATGTAGGCGGGCCTGGCTGGGAGACCCAGGAAGAGGACACACCATCAGTGCTCGGCACTGTGTTAGGCAACACGGACATGTCTAGGGCTGTCTCCTGCTTTCAGGAACTTTCAGTCTTACCCTTTATCCAGGGAACATGACTGACAGTTATGAAACAAAGGCCATTTCTGTCTTAGGCTGGTCTTCTTTCAATACAAGTTCATGTCCTGCCTTGAAGTTCTAAGCCTGGGGAAGCTAAATTCCTCTAGAAGCAGCTCTTAGGCCCAGGGACACTATCTATCACAATAATGCCCATCACCAACATTTACAGAGCATTCACTATTTGTACATTTCTAATAGTTTTTCTTGTTTTGTGAAAGGAACAGACACTTTTAAGATCGGCCCCATTTTACACATGAGAAAACCGAGCTATTGAGAGCTCAGTTGACTTCCTTGGGGTCTTGCACAGGTAGAACATGGTGGTTCAGACATTCAAACCCAGGCAGCCTGATGCCAAAGCCTCATTATTCCCAGGGATAACCCCTCTCTGTGAAGGGAGTCTCCTGTGTCTGTCTGAGACAGCTGGATGAGCAAATGCTGGAAGGGTGTGCTGATTCCGTGCTGTGTGGTCTTCGCCTCTCTGTGCCAGCTTTTGTATTTGTGAAACAAGGTGGTCACCTAATATTCTCTGGGTCCCTTCTACCCAAAGTTCAGTGAATAATCCTTTGGAAGGTAGGTAGCCATGGCCGTTGTGTGGAAGAAGTTAAATTCCTTCTGGTTCTTAAATCTTAGCTTCATTGGAATTCTCACAGACACAGTGACAAAGAGCATCCAATAAAAAAAACCCCAAAACCAAACCCAAAAATTTCAAATGGTACTGATAGGAGCTAGAAAGATTCTCAGAGGGAAGACCGGGTAAGGGCAAAGGATGTGATAGAGCTGGAACCAATATGTGTCTCTCTGGATTCTTCTTCCTTAGGAAGAAGCAGGGTGTGTGAGCAGGCCGGTTCATTATAAGTGTATTCACTGTATTGATTTCCGTTGCTCTAATGAGGAAAACTCCCAACAGCACATGCAAATGGCCTTGGGACCTATAAATCCTGCCAGCACAACCAGTGTGGTGATTTCTTCTATGAATAGCATCTCTGGGTTTTGGAGTGAAGAGAAGAGCCCAGGGCCATGGGATGAGGAAATCTGACCATGTGATCTTACCTTGAGAATCTCCACTGGTGAGGATCTCAGGTCCTCAGTCTAGGGTCCCAAAAGCTTCCCACCAGCAACATGCTGTCATGGGTCAGACAGCTGCCTCCACCACTAAACTTGAGCCAGATTATTAACCTCTTAGCCTCAGTTTCCTCATCTGTGAAATGGGAAAGATAGCAGTACTTATCCCATAGAATCACTGTGAAGAGTAAGTGAGTTACTCTATGTAAAGCACCTTTAGAACAGCAACTGGTCATAGTAAAGTGCTAAAGAAATTTGTCTCTAAAATATTTCCTTGCCAGACTGGAAGCTTCCTAAAGGCAGAGGTCTTGACTGCCTGTTATAACACTGCCCACAGTGTCGACTACAGTGCCTGGTCTATAAGAGAGCCTCCACACGTATTTATTGAATAAATGTTGATGAATGATGATGGTTTGCAAACTGAGAAGTGCAACACAGGAATCTGGCAGAACTATTTGTACCTAGTTGTTATCACTGGGTTTCCCTTGGGATATTCCTGTAGCTCAGAAACTGGAAGATATTGGACACTTCAGGTCTGGGTCAGTGGTCTGTCATTAGGCTCTGCAGGGTCGTGGAACCCGCCATTACTTATCACTGGCCAGTCTTGAAGACACAAAGGTCAACTGAGAGAAAGAAGGCAATGGCTTAGTGCTGTAGATCTACTATATACCTTCAGCCAGAAAACTTCTCGTTCAGCCAAAGCAGGTACCTGAAAAGCAAAATCTTGTAAGAGCCAGAGAGGTAACATAACAGTGGAGCTGGGTGGTGTGTGTGCATGTTGACTTTTTGCTGAAATTTTTTTGGCCAGTATTGTGTTGAAACAGACACATATATTAATGCTCTGCAATTATTCCTTACTTCCTCAAAATTATACTCACTTGTATTATTTCATACTGGGCCACCCTAGTGGGTCAGGCTTGGTTTTCCCAGTTCTCATCCAGATAACAAAGCAGAAACATGTGCCCTCACTGCTAGAAGAACAGAAAAAGAGGCTCCATGACATGTGTCACCCAATTCCCAGGGTCAGGTGGGGACAGTGGCAAACCAGAGAATGTGGCTCCCTCTGAGCCCTGACTGACTGATGTCAGTGGATTCCATGCAAAGTTGCAGGACCAACACTGCAGGAGCTTCCGATTTTTCAAGAGAAGGTAAAAATCTAGACCCTTATGACACAACAAATGAAAGAAACGTTTTGCAGACTGTGAGTCAAATAAAACATCTCTGCCTCTCCACTCAGCCTGCAGCCTTCAGCTTTTGGTTCTGCCAGAAGGTGGGGAAAGAGTTCAAGTTCAGATGCAGCACCCCAGAACACACTGAGCACAGTCCTGGTCCCCATCAATAGAGCTGATCTCCACTTGGTGGTTGAAGGGGCTTCAGCGAGCAATGGCTCGTACTTGATTAAGAGGTAGAATGACATGGGTAAGGGACCTGAAGGTTGGGCCCTTAAGGCAGAGCTGGGACTTAAAGCAGATCTTCTGACTGCAAGCCAGGGGCCTTTGCTTACAGATTTCCTCAGGATTTCTGAGGAAACAACACCCTTGGTGTGGTTTGTGAGACATGGGGCCGGTTAGAGCTCCACTTTTACGGGTTGTGTATGTGATCTTCAACAAGTGACTCTCCTCTAGTCCTGCTTTTCTCATGTGGAAAATGGGAATACTAATAAAACCTACTTCCCAAGGTTGCTGCAGTGTGAGAAAGGGCTTAACTCAGAACCTGACATGAAGAGAGGGTGGATGCTTTGGTTGCCACGTAACCCCCCGTCATACATTTTGTGCGGACTGTATGCAGAGACAGACCCTGCACCAGGGTGGAATGGGAGGAACCATGTCTTCCTGTAACGAATACTTACCTTGGGGCCACTATGTACCAGGCACAGTGCCCAGCACCCAGGAGACAGCGGTGTGCAAATGTGGCTGACCTGTGCCCAGTGGGACTTAAAATCCAACAAGACAGGCAACCCTGTTAGTGGACACCCACCCAGAACAGAAGGTGGGTGGTGAGGTGTGTGAAGGAAAACTTAGGGTGCTTAGAAAGGTGAAGTCAGGGAGGGCCTGACCCCTCCTTTATACATAGAAGTACCATATTTGAAAAATATATAAAATTCTGGGGACATGATGCTTAAGTTAAGACTCGAAGATGTTCAGCTGACCTTTCTGGAAGTGTCTGCAGGAGCTGACCCCAGCTAATGATGAAGCATGGCCATGTCATCACACAGGTGGGACTTGTCCCACGACCGGAGGAGTGCACCAGGGAGTGCAGAGATGCACAGAAGAGGTTCGGACAAAAGAAATGGGAGATGGGTCCGTCCTGCTGTGGGAGTTTGGAGTGCAGCTGGAGAGAGGGTGAGCCCCACACCTGGATGAATGCTACAGGCAGGCTGCCAGCAGCGGAAGCGAGACAGGGAAGAGGCAGTTGGGATCCAGCAAGTTAGGGAAGAACAGAGCAGGGTGCGTTCTGCCAGATGGGGTTAATCAGGAGGAAGGGAGGCTGGGCCAGGCTGACAATGCAGAAGTCACCCAGCATTTCCGCGTTGCCCCAGCAACAGCATCCAGAGGCTTTCTGGCACCGAAGACGGAGGATGGTGGCCAAGGAGCAGCACCAGAGGCAGATGACTGTGTGAAAGCCAAGTGCTCTCTGTTGTGTGTGTGCGCACGTGTGTGTGCATGTGGCATGCACATCTCATTCATTTAAAACAAACAAAATTTAAAAGCTCACTTTGAAACTTCTGATGTTTTAATGCCATGTGGTATGTGTTAATGCCATGAAAGCTCAAAGTGTCCTTAACTTGAAAATGTTAATCTCTCTTGCAGGTGCTGTTTTGGTTAAATATGTTTTTTCCCCTCAGTGCAAAGTGGTTTCATTTTTTGGAAGTCTCCTATGCCTGTTTCAAATGTTTGTTTACAAGTTAGAGTTATTTGGCTTAACAATAACAATGACAAAAATGTAACTGCAAAGCAATCCCTGAGGGGTAATGGTTTTTATTGGCATTAGGTTCAATTTTTAGGTGGCCTTTCTTTCATTCCTTCCTTCATCACATGTGAGCTACTATGTGGGGAAGGAAAAGTTCTAGAAGAACTAGAAGGAAAAGGCTCAGGTGGGAGAGCTTGGGGTACAGAGATGAAGGGGTTACAGCCATGGGAGGAAAGACCAGTCACATACAGATCAGTCGCATACACCTAGAAGACGTACCATGACGGGTAAGTGCTAGAGGGGGCAGGTAAGAGCCCGGATGCTTTCAGCTGCAAGTAATAGAAACCTGAGTGGAGTAAACAAGAAGCTTTAACTTAACACGAGGCAGGAGGAAGGCCATCACCGTGCATTATTCCTGTCCAGTTTATCTAAGATTGTGGTTTATCTCATTCTTCTGCTCTGCCCTTCTGCTAGTGTCTATGATGCTTCATGATCTCAATATGGCTGCTGCACCACATCCTTGTCAGGTAGCATCCCAAACTGGTAGGGAGAGAGGAGGACTCTCTTTGAAGTGCTTCCGTTCCCTGTTTTTACTGAGAAGATTACCCAGCCTTTGCGATCCAAACCAAATGCCTCTTGCCCAGTCATCCCAGGAACACTGTTTGTGTTGCTCTGCTCGGTCTCAGTGCACACAGGGTGCTTCACATTATAACCACTTGCACTTGCAAGCAGATCTTGTTGATGCCCTTGGAAAACTCAGGAAATAAACTGTGGTGAATATCCTGGAAGCTTTCTCCGATGAATGAAAGTCTTAGAGTGACTTTAGTTCATCATTCTGGAAACTGTTCCTGTGGCTGGGCCTGGAGGTCTGGGGGATCACAGATGAGAAAATGTTTCATCTGGAGTTCCTGGACATGAGCAACCTCTGCTTTTATCCCTGAGGAGATTATGGTTCAGCAGGTTCAGAGGCTTTCCCAAATATGTCCAGCTGCAGTGGGACCTAGGCCACGGCATAGCCTGTGTATTTGGATTTTACAAGCACCAAAAAGTTTCTTATTCCTGGCCTGGTTCTCCCAAATAAAACCTAGAGGGAAAGTTACTGATGAAGTACTCTGGTTAGTTGGCTGGTGATACTATGTTATTATTTCTGAGATGTTGATGTGAATTGGCTTTCTCTGACAGCATGAGTTCCTCAAGGCCCTTCACTAACACTGTCTTCTCTCACGGGACCTAGCAACTTGCCAAGTGCATAGTATGTGCTCAATACACAACTGTTGGACTGAATTAGCCCCACGCCCACACACACTTCTCCTCTTTCATACTCCTCACCAGTGGACTATGGTGACACGCTTTGATTAAACACTGAGATTAAAAATGGAGCCCTGATGAGTAAACATGGTGATATATAATGGAGGCAATAATTTACCAGCTTCCAGCCACAAGAGTTTAATTAATATTCCTGCTATACAATTTAATGCCATTGGATACCCACCGTGGGGGGAAGACCAGGCCCCAGCAGGGAATATAACACAATATAAGGGCACTCGATCTTCTAGGATTCTCATTGACAAAGGCCCGTAGAGGAATATTTTTCCTTAAATTGCCTCGTTGGTTTAATTGATTATTTAGCATGTACCTTTGGTCCAGAACTTACTTTTTTTCTACAAAGTCTGGATCTGATGTGCAATTGGCACCACACTATTCTTCCCATAGAAGTTGCTTTATTTTCTTCTTTTTTTCATCTGTGTGTCAGAATTCCTACCCCATCCACTCATCCATCCATCTACAAACCCGTCTACCCCATCCAGCAGCTTGCTTTCAGTACCTTGCTGTGCCAAGAACTGTTTAAAGATAAAGCCCTACATGATCGGGCCTCCCCTCACCCCATCGCCTACCCCTTTCTCCTCCACCCTGTGCGGGTCACAACGGCCTTCTTTGTATCCCTCAGACAAGCTGCGTTTGGTCCTGCTGCTGGGCCTTTTTCTCTGAAGTTCTCTCTGACTGAATTCTCATTCTTGCATGGCTCATTTTTTAAATTTCATTTGGGCTTTTACTCAAATACCCCCGTAGTACTCCCAGTTCCCACGGCAGTCATCCCTGCTTTGTTTTTCTTGGACCACTCACTTATGATTACTTGAAACAATGGTATTTACTTATTTGTCATCTATCTCTACCCCTAAAATGCAGGCTCCCAGAGGACAACAATTTTCTCTATCTTTGGTGCTGTATCCCTAGCACCTTCAAGAGGTCTGGGAACCCAGTAGGTATTCAATAAATATTTGTTGAATAACTAAATTAGTATGGCCTTAATTTTGACCTTGAACAGTTCCAAGTACAGTAGTCTCTGCCCCTCCCCCCATCTGTGGTTTTGCTTTCCTTGGTTTCAGTTATGTGTGGTCAACCACAGTCTGAAAATATTAAATGTAAAATTCCAAAAATAAACAATTCATAAGTTTTAAGTTGAGCACCACTCTGAGCAGCGTGACGAAATCTCTTGCTGTCCTGCTCCCTTCCACCTGGGACGTGAGTCCGCGCTTCATCCAGAGTCTCCGCGCCGTGCACGCTGCCTGCTCGCTAGCCACTTAGTAGCTGTTTTAGTTATCAGATCGACTGTTGCTGTATCGCAGTGCTTCTGTTCAAGTCACCCTTATTTTAGGTGTTGTCGTTAATCTCTTACTGTGCCTGATTTAGAAATTAAGCTTTATTGTACTTACGTATGTATAGGAAAAAACATGGTATTTATAGGGTTCAGTATTATCCATAGTTTCAGGCATCCACTGGGGTTTTGGGGTGTATCTCTCATAGATAAGGTAGGGACTACTACATATTTGGGGAGACAGAAAAGATATCTATGTTGATAAAATAAAAGGTGACCTGTGGTAAGAGCCGGACAGGATGAGCTTGGTTTTCAGAGGAAGGAGGTCTTGGAGGGCTGGGGACAGCCAAGGGCGGTGTAGCTAACGCTGTGGTTAAACCTCCCATGACCTCTCCCTCCCTCCAGGTTCACCTGCCTCTGTGATAGATGGTGGCCATACACACTGCTCTTCTCACTCACATGCCTGGGTCTTTGGTTCTCCGGGTTTTTATGGTTCTGTGGGAGCTTGCTCAGCTTGGGTGCAGGGTGGCCCGGAGGGCCTGGAAAAAGGAGCTCCCAGGAGCGAGTGAATGAGTACTTCTGCTCTCCTGAGCAGCACTGGGACGAGGAGGAAGCACGTTCTCTGCCTCTCTCCTGGCGGGAGTGCACACAGGTGCCCAGAGCAGCAAGCCCTTAGCACACTCCCTGTCTTGGCTTTCCTTCCTCCCTGTCTCACTTCTCCTCCACCTCATTTGACTGCCTTGAGACAACCTCTCAGATAAACTACCAGCACCCACGACCTTGTTTCGGGGTCTGCTTTCAGGAAACCCAGACAGGCAGGGTTGGGCAGAGGCATTCCGGGTACCACAGGAAAAGGCAATAACCCAGAGATTTCCCTGTGACCCCAACTCTCCAACAATCTGAAGGGCCTCCCCCCACCCCTGCTGGTGCCATTGCCCACCTGCTCAGGAGTAAAGGAGCTTTTGATCCTGCTGACGAGGGGGCAACAGAAAGCAGGGAAAAGTCAAGGGTCTGGTGTCAAGACTCTTGGTCACTGTCTCAGCTCTGTCATGACAAGTCCCTTCCCCTCTCTGGACCTTAGTCTCATCACCAGTTGGAGGCATTGGCGCTGTCTAATCTCTAATCTTCCTTCTACGTTGGGACTCACCACAGCCACATGGTTCACTTTTCTCCATTTCTCTTCCCCTCACACTCACTCTGATCGTCTGCATTTACCTACCTCTCCGATCCACAGACTGGGTCATGTTTTAGGGGGCTGGCTGGTCCCATGCAGCTTCAGTTGTCCCAGGTAAGAATGGGCGAGGCTTAAGCCATGCAGCACTTGTCGGGATCTGGAGAAAACAGTTTTCTCTGTGCCTGAGGCATCATTATTGTTAATAATGATGATATCAATCTACCTCATCAGGACCCGTGAGTACTTAACTAAGACAAATGCCTTTTTCATCATTAGTAAATATAGAGTGTGCCCACTCAGTCAGAATGACACCCCAGACGGGCAAACTCGCTCCTTCCTTACACACCCACTGCTCGTTTGCAATCCTGCCCTTCTCCAAACGACTGTGTTTATCTTTTACTGATGTTTCAGCACTTTGACAAATACATTTTTCCATGAAGAGAAACATAATTAACTTAAGTCATTTGTATTAATCACAAGGGGGGAAAATCATGCAAAACAGGGGTAATTTTGTACTGAACAAGGCACGTTATCTAATGAATACAGATGATGCTGATTTATGTGTTTATCCAAAAAGCATCAGTGGGGAAAAAAAGCCAACATTGAACCCCACCCCAACCCGCAAATAGTTGGGAAAAAAAATCCCTCAAGGTCTATTTAATGATGCTTCCTGGTTTGGTGGCATCGCGCTCACAAATTGAAAACTAAAATGACTTTTCAAGTGTTTACAGAGTTTGAACAGCAAGAGAAATCCCCTCCCAGCGTGGGTGTCCTCTGTGTGTGTCTCAGGAAAACTGTAGTTATTTGTCCTGCAACCACTGGGCTGATGGAGCCGGGTCCACACGGGTGGACGGTGTGGGCTGCTTCCCATGGAAGCTTCGGGGGAGGGCCTGGGGTCCATCGCTGCAGGGCATGGTCATCAGGGATGTGGCCACCATGGCTCCCTTTGATGGGAAGGTGCCGCTGGAGCAATTCACCACTGAGGACAGCAGTGGAACCACCTCCATTCCTGTAGTCCAGTAATCCCCACACACCCATGAGTAAAGCGGTTGGTGGGGCTTACAGATGCAAAGAAAGGGGAGTGGGAGGAGACTGGGCGGCACCCCGGGATGTCACTCAATCACAGAATGTTCCCACCAGAAGCCACACACGGCATGAAACTCAACCCTCATTTTCCCATTGAGGAAATGAAAAATCAGAATAACAACAATTGGCATTTATCCAGGGGTAGAGGGCTCCGCAGCCAGGCTGTGTAGATTCAGATCCTGCCTCTGCCCCTTGCTGTGTGATATTGGAGGAGTCCCTTAACCTCTCTGGCCTCGGTTTCCTGTACCTCCACCCAGGGATGGTTAAGGATGAAAGGGTCACTCACTGTGTATTAGGCATTGTTCTGTTCTCCATGTTTTAACTGTGGTTTTAATTTTATAGGATAGGTGCCATGATTGTCCCCTTTTTTAAAGTTACATTATAATTTTTGATTTTAGAGAGAGGGGAAGGGAGGGAGAAAGAGGAAGAGAAACATCGATGGGAGAGAGGAACACCAATTGGTTGCCTTCTGTGGCGCCCCAACAAGGGACGAACCTGCAACCGAAGCATGTGCCCTCACTGGGAAGTGAACTGCTGACCCTTCAGTCTGTGGGATGACATCCAACCAACCGAGCCACACTGGCCAGTTGGAATTGGCCCCATTTTACAGATGAGAAAACTAAGGCCCAGAGAAAGATGGGTACTTCTGTAAGGCCCCCCAGCAAAGGGCAGGCTGAACCAGACCCCCAAACTGTGGTCTTTCTCAGAGCTTCATCAAGAAGGGGAGAGAAGCCAGTCATCCTGCCTGCAGGAAATACCCAGGGGTAATGTTTGAGCAAAACTTTGGGAACTCTTTTAGACCTCTGTTCTGTCTCTTTTGTTTTATGTGGTCTGTTCCCTTTGCTGTCGTTAGCGTAAACATCCCTACAGAGTCTCAGAGGACCGAGCTTGCCTGGGCAATGGGACAGTTTAGTGAGCTATGAGGTGGTACCCCAGGGGAATCTGGGTTGAAACTGCTGGGTGGACAGAGGCAACCAATGTGTGAAGACAGAGGGGCCAGTGCTGCTGTTCCCAGGAGAACAGAGAAAGGCCAGCCTTGGAGCTGGTCCAGGACCCAAGTGGACAAACTGGGACGGGGGGACTATTCCTGATTATTCAGCTGGTTAATTAATGGTCAGCCTGGCCAGGAAACTGGATCCTTTATTGCTTCTTTCTGTTGTCTGTCCCGGGCCTGCAGTGATTTCCTTTCCACAATAATCCCCCAAATAGTAGTCCCCAGGGATAGAAGGCTCTGGAGCCAGACTGTCTGGGTTCAAATCCTGCCTCTGCCACTTGCTGTGTGACACTGGAGAGGTATCTTAACCTCTCTGGCCTCAGCTCCTGTACTTCTGCCAGGGGATGGCTGAGAATGAAAGGAGTCAAGGTACGCTCAGATTTAGAACTGTGCAACATATGTGTAACTGTCAGCTGTTATTATGTTGCTATGAAAAAAACCCAAATCCCATGAGCGGAAAAAAACCCAAAACCCTCCTTGTCTACGATTCCCCCAAAGCCCCAAGCAGATGTCAGGTTTGGGCAGTTCTGGTCCTAGTAGGGGGGAGAAGGGAGAGAGCAAGGAGGGCCCAGGAGTTGCTTTTTGGCTGGGAGTGAGGAGGCAGGATGCTGGACAAGTAGTTTCCTCTATATTCCACGCCCTGAACCTCTTTGCTAGGTGAATAGGCTGCATGCAATTTGTCTCTGGCTGGGTCCACGGCTCCCTGAGCAGCCAGGCCAAGTGGGTGCCAGGGGCCCATCCATCCTTGGCCAGTGGAATAGTGGTGCTAGAAAGCACATCCGTCACTGTCTCCGGTGGCATGGATGACTGGTATGTCATCTTTGACAAATGTTTGTACCAGCGAGTTCTGCATGCTGTGGGTGCTTACAAATGCCAAAAACTCACAAACACAGACGGGCTCCTCCACAGGCCAGCAAACACAGTGAGGGCTGGGGCTGCTGCAGATGGGGCTGGGGGCAGGAGGGGGATGACAGAGGGCAGGACAGTGACTGGAGGACCTGGGCTCTACCTCTCACTCTTCAGGAAGCTCTGGGCAAATCATCTCCTCTCCTTGTGCCTGGGTTTTCCTGTCCGTGGGGTGGCAATAAATGTCTCTGCCCTGTCCTCAGCAGTGTCATAGGAACTGCCATCGTTTTTTTCTCACTATTAACAGTGGTAGCAGCTTGCCTTTATCAAGCACCTGCTATGGGTCAGGCACCTGCTATGGGTCAGGCATGTGTACCCTAGTTCACCAAGTTCCCCAACAAAGCCCACTTTGCTGATGAGGAAACAGATTCACAAAAGCAATTTATCTGGGGTCCCATAGCAAGTGGCAGAGCTGCCTTAGGGTCCAGGTGTGCATGCTTTCACCTGGGAGCCAGCAACCTTGACCTGTAAAGAGCCAGAAGGTTAACATCCTATATGTTTTTCGGGCATGTGGCCTCTGCTGTCTCTACTCATTTCTGTCATTGTTTGAAAGTCAGACAATGAATGAGTGGCTGTGGCTGTGCCAACACAACTTTACTTACACAACAGTTGCAGGCTGGCCTCCTGCTCTGGGTTTCCAAAGCAAAAGAGAAATGACTATGAGAAAGTGTTTACACTTCAGAGAGGCAGTCTCCGGTGTGGTGGAGAACTTGGGCTTGGGAGCTAGACTGCCATATTTCAACCCCGGCTAGGCTGCTTACTGGTTGTGGGACCCTGAGCAAGCGACTTAATAGCTCCATGCATCAGCTTCTTCATCTGTAAAATGAAAATAATAATATTGTCCCTGCCATAGGGTTGTGGTGAGAGTTAAATGCACAGATAACCATGTAAAGCTCTTCTCATGTAAAGCTCATGAGGTATAAAGCCAAGCATGTCATGAACACTGGATGTCACCTATTATCACATGTCGGACTCTCATCTTCAACACCTGAGAATTCGATGGCTATTTATTTATTTAATCCTCATCCGAGGACATTTTTACATTGCTTCTCAAGAGAGAGAAACATCAATGTAAAAGAGGGACATTGATTGGCTGCCTCCCACATGCACCTGGACCAGGGATCGATCCCACCACACAGGTATGTGCCCTGACTGGAAATTAAACTCGCAGCCTTTTGGTGTCTGGGATGATGGTCCAGCTAACTGAACAACCTGGCCAGGACTGATGCCCATTTCAACGGTGAGCTGGGCAGGAGCTCCTGGCTCAGCTCTCTCGGTTCTAGCTTTCTTTTTTTTCTTTAACATATTTTTTATTTTATTGATTATGCCATTGATTTGTTCTATTTCCCCCCTTCATTCCCCTCCACCCTGCACACCCCTCCCCCACCATTCCCCCCCTTAGTTCATGAACACGTGTCTCAAGTTCTTTAGATTTTATAGTTCCCCTACTATTCTTACCCTCCCCCTATTTTCTATCTACTGTCTATGCTACTTATTTCTGTACCTTCTCCCCCCTTCTCCTTCTCCCACTCCCCTGTTACTAACCCTCCATGTGATCTTCATTTCTATGGTTCACTCCTGATCTAGCTGTCCTCTTAGTTTGCTTTTGTTCTAGGTGTGGTTCTTAATAACTGTGAGTTTGCTGTCCTTTCACTGTTCATCTTTTTTTATCTTCTTATCTTCTTTTTCTTAGGTAAGTCCCTTTAACATTTCATATAATAAGGGCTTGGTGATGATGAACTCCTTGAATTTGATCTTATCTGAGAAGCGCTTTAACTGTCCTTCCATTTTAAATGAAAGCTTTGCTGGATAGAGCAATCTTGGTTGTAGGTCTTTGGTTTTCATGACATGGAATACTTCTTTCCAGCCCCTTCTTGCCTGTAGGGTCTCTTTTGAGAAATCTGCTGACAGTCTGATGGGAAGTCCTTTGTAGGTGACTGTCCCCTGATCTCTTGCTGCTTCAAGGATTCTCTCCTTCATTTTAATCTTGGCTAATATAATGATGATGTGCCTTGGTGTGTTCCTTCTTGGGTCCAACTTCTTTGGGACTCTCCGAGCTTCCTGGATTTCCTGGAAGTCTATTTCCTTAGCCAAAATGGGGAAGTTCTCTTTTATTATTTGTTCAAATAAGGTTTTCACTCATGACTGTTCCTCTTCCCCTTCTGGTACTCCTATAATTTGGATGTGGGAGTGTTTAAAGATGTCCTGGAGGTTCCTAAGCCTCTTTTCATTTTTTTGAATTCTTGTTTCCTCATATTTTTCTGTTTGGTCATTTTTTCCTTCCTTCTGGTCTGCTCCCTTGATTTTAGTCTCAGTTTCCTTTCCATTACTATTGGTTTCCTGTGTATTTCCATTTATTTCAATTAGTTTAGCTTTCATATGTTCCTCTAATTTGTGACTAAAATGAACCAGTTCTGTGAGCATCCTGATCACCAGTGTTTTGAACTGTTCACCTGAAAGTTTGGCTATTTCTTCATTGCTTAGATTTATCGGCTCTGGGGCTCTGAGTTGTTCTTGAGCCATGTTTTGATCTGTTTGTGCCTGTTATGTATGAGGAGAGGTGCCTTAGGTATTCACCAGGGTGGGGCTGCCCAGGTCGCTGGTTTGTGATGCTGTATGTGGGGGTGGGGTCAGAGAGGGAGCAAGGGCGGTCCTCTCTGCTCTCCCAGTCTGCCTCACAGCTTGCCCCTGCCTGTTTATCTGAACGCAAATGTGCAGGCCTGCCATCCTGCGCCGGGGCCTGTGCGGGCGGCGGGGCCTGCGTGGTCTGTCTCTAGGCACATCTCTTCACTGGTTTATCTGCGTGCAAATGCGCGACCTCAGACAGCCAGCCGCGCCCTGCCTTCCTGTAGCTACCCCGCACCTGGGATCTGCGCCCTCGGCTGCTTGTGAGCCAGCCGAGTCGGGGGACCATTTTTGCCCGAACTGCTCCGCTGCTGGCTTCGCCCCTCTCACTGGTTTAGCTGAGCAGTTTAGCTGAGTGGTTGATTGTTTTCGGACTCCATATTTTTCGATTTTCTGTGGTTTGATTACGTTTATTGTTGTTAAAACTTTGTTGTTTTTAGATTTGATTGTGTGAGGAAGCAAAGTGTTTCCACCTACACCTCCATCTTGGTGGAAGTCCTCTCTAGCTTTCTTCTTTTCTCCTGCTGCCACCAACCGAAGTCCTCAGTGGAGGAAGTGCCTGCTTTACCATATTTGTTCAGCTCCTAGGCCCCTAAGATGATGGACAAAGGGACCTTAGGAATTAGCCTGCTCTTACTAGTAAGGACACCAAGATCCAGAGAGAGGAAGCAATTTCCTCAAGTTCGCACAGCTTCAGGTGTCAGATTCACTTCTCCTGTCTCCCCAATCACTACTCTTTCCCAAAGCCAGTAATCTTTTCTCAGACCAGTTCTCCTGTCTTGAAGAACCTAAGGCATCTTCCTCCTGGCAAGGTTCTCTTGGGGGAGATGACTCTCCAATGCCTGGGTCTGGCAAACAGGTGTGAAATGCAGATACTGAGCCCACCTCACCCTGTCCAGACACAAGCCTTGGGGACCTCTCTGTCCATTTAGGCAGCAAAGCACAGCTCATCCCCAGCCCAGGCCCCTGTCTCCTTGCTAACTGCTGAGATGCCTCCATGTTTTTGCTTGTTGAATACTCCTTGGAGAATGACTGGAGGTAACATTTCCTAGAAAAAGCTTGGAGTAGACACTTTGTAGAATATGTACACAAAATACCCTTGAGTCAGGGGCACTTGAATTCTCTAGTGGTTAGCACCTGTGGTGTGTATTGGGGAAGAAGCAGAGTCCAGACAGCTGGCCTGGTGACTAGCAGCTAAACCCTGGTGGTTCCTGTTGCACATAAACAACTCCACACAGTGTCAGCATCAGACGAGGCCATGGCATAATGCAACATGATAAACACAAGGGTATTATGAGACACCTCCAAATGAATGAATATTTTTTTTTCTCCCAGCTGACACAGTGACTTCTCTTTCATTACCAATGATAATTCTAGCCTTGTTCCATTCCTCTTGACTCCTATATGAAAATTATTTAGACACCCAACCAGTGAAACACCCCTGCTTTCTGACAGCATACAATCTGGAACAACCCTTGCTTCCTCAGGGAGAATTACAGAAAACCTCAGTGGAGAATTATAGAAAACCACTTTCTGAGTCCTACTGAGAATCAGATGCTTTAAATGCAGTACTTAGTTCTTGTAAGGTGGATTATGCCATGAGTATTATTTCATTTTATCCTCATTATAACCTCAGTGGAGTATCAACACTTCTTTTTATAGACAACTCTTGAGGCTTAGCAAGCTTAAGAAGGTTGCCTACAGTTCTTCAGCTGCTAAGTGGTAGGGCCAGGATCTAGGAGTCTTCTGACACCAGCGCTGATACTTTGATGCACAGCAAGAAGATTCTAGGCACCATCTGGTTCTTGCTGTTGAGAGCACCAGCGACCATAAGGTAGATGGTGTCCTCTAGAACATGCCAACCACATGGCCAGAGTCAACGAAGGGGTTCGATGGCCCAGGTCTCTCCATCCACAGAGCAGACATCAGCCTCCAAGGCCAGTCTTCCAACTCATCTGGTTGATGGGTGTAGCTTTTGCTGCTGGTCTTGCACTGGGAATTGAGGAGCAGGGAGGAGCCCCAAATGATGCCTTCTCCTTAACTTTAATTTCTGCATCCATCACTCTACATTTACTTTCTTAACCTATACTTTCTCTGGGAAGAATATACAGAAGGGGACAGCTGAACCTCATCAAAAGATGTCTGTAGCAGAGTGGTGGGGATCATACCACTTTATGAAGCCTCTCTCCCAGCAACTCAAAGAGGCGCCTTTCCCATTAGGTTCTATGGGCCTGCACCCATGTGGAAGAAGGGGGACATCGATATGGTTGCATTGTAGGAAACAGAAAAGCCAGAGGAAGGAAGGGAAGGAAGACTTCACCAGTACCCACTCCACAGCAGGAATTGTGCTGGGTACTTTGCATAAGCGTAGGAACCATTAGAATTTGACTTTACTTTCGTTTAAGAACTGTTACTGATGTAACAGCTGATGGTGCGAGGATTTTGGACATGGAAAGGTGCTTTCATTTTTGGAGCCCACTTCCCTCATTTTAGGAAAATCAGCAGGCTGAGCCCTTGGGTAGTGAAATGTAGACCAAGTACCCAGCTACTGTTCTCAGAGAAAATGGTGATGTCACCCAAGTTTGATTAGTCATTTTTTCAACAAAGAAAGAGTCTTCAGTCAGCCATGGAAATTTTTTGCATTTAACCATCCTGTGTCCTTGAAGAGTAGAAAATGTTCCTCTAATTTCACAGACCTTTGAAGTACCTGGCATAGTTGTGTTTTCAGACTGAATAAGCCCGACTGTGGGAGATGTGGCTTTGTCTGGCCTTGGGAGCCAGCCCAACCCTGTGGATTCAGGTGTGGGGTTTCTCTAGAAGAATGACATTGTCTCCCCTTTCACTGGGTTTGAAGGTTTTAATAGGAACTCGGGGGAGGGAGTGGTCTAGTGCTTCTAATGCAAGAAGTGCTTGTGGGCCTGCCCCATGGTGTCTAACAAGGATGGGCAGAAGCACTGGGCAGGGGGCAGGGGCCTGTGGGCCCAGGAGTAGCAGTCTCCCAAGGCCGGATAGACCACTTCTCTGTGCTGTGCCTGCTGTGCCACAGGTGTTTGGTGAGGCTTTGCTGAGCACCCATGGTCTGGGGGCAGCGACCAGATAATGGATATCTTGTCCTCAGTCACCCATGGAACACTGGCTTCCCTGAGCTGCTTCTCCAGGGCCTGTGTGCCTGCCCCTGGTTTGCACACTGCTGTTCCCTCTGCCAGGGACATTCCCTCTCTTCCTTAGGTGTCACTTGTTAGTAACACTTTCCCTGATCACCCTGATTACATTGATAACTTTCTATCCCCTGCTATGATTTTTCTTCCTTAGCATACATCCCTAACATAACATATACTTCCCTTATGCATCCTGTGCATTGTCTTTCTCTCTTACCAGAATATAAGCTCCCTGAAGGCAGGGAATTTTTGTTTGCCATGGGTCACAGCTACAACCCTCAGGGTTTAGCAACTTTGGCTCTTAGCAGGCACTTAATACATACTTGCTAAGGGAAGGAATAAATTTCTTTCACTTCTATTTTACCTAGAGTATGTATTTCATCAAACACTCATCATTTATTAATATGATCATATTTTTCCCTTTGAGTTTGTTGGTACAATGACTTATGTTAACCATGTGTTTCTAGGATAAATCCCATTTAACAATAATGACATTTTGCCAGATTTCATTTGCTAGTGTTTTATTTCAAATTTTTATGTTTACATTCCAGAAGAATGATTGGTCTACAATTTCCTTTTTCTAAGTGACCTGTACCTTCAGGTTTTGGTACTAAGGCAATGCAGGCTTCATAAAGTGAACTGCAGCGGTTTATCTTTTTCTGTAATCTGGAAGAGTCTAATTAACATTGTTCTTTAAAGGTTACATAGAACTCAGCTGTGAAACCATCTGTTCCTGGTGCCTTTTATAATGGGGGATCTTTAATCACCTTTCTAGTCTCCTCTGTGCTAATTGGCCTTCTCATTTTCTGCTTCTCCTTGGGTCAATTAAGGTAATTTATATTTTGCTAGGTAAATATCCATTTCTTCTAGATGTCTTATTTTGTTTCCATAGAGTTGTTGTAGAATTTCCTTGTAATTTTTAAAATCTCTATGTCTCCTTTCTAATGTCTAATTTTACTTGTTTTTTGTCTTTCTCCTTTAAATCGGGATCCTGAAAGATGTGCGTGCCTGCTCTCAGCACTCTGGGGACACAGAGAGGCCTGCCGCCACAGCTGGAATCCAGGGGCCGGTGGAGAGAGAGACGCCCATGGGAGGTGGTGTGAAGCAGGTCAAGGTGGCTGCGGTGGCTAGACCGGCAGCCAGGGGAGGTGGGTTGTGCTGACGGCTGGATTTTCACTCCTGGTTGTGTGACTTTGGCAAAACACCTTGCTTCTCTGCACTTCAGTGTCCCCATCTGTGAAAGAGGATGATGGTAGCAGTGCCCAGCTCGAAGAGAGAAGGACTAGATGAGAGTACACGGGCAGAGTGCTGGGCACCATACCTGGCAGGGAGGAATGGGCAATTAACATCAGCCTTCACTGCAGAGGGAACACGGTGGAGGGAACAAGAAGCCACAGGATTCCCCAAATCACTGGGAGTCCTGGAGATGAATGGATGTTGAGCTCCTGTCCTACAGATATTTGGGAGCCGTGAGTGGACTGTGACCGCCCTCCATGTGGTCACAGCACTAATACCTGTACTCTCTCATTAAGTCCTCTCTACAACTCTACACGGTAGGAGTTGGGTGGAAGCCATGCAAATGCCAATGTCCAACCATGTTTACAATTAAATTTATTGGGCAACATTGGCTAACAACATTATATAAGTTTCAAGTGTACAAGTCTACAATCTATCATCCATATACTGCATGGTGTGCTCACCACCCAAAGTCTGTTCTCCCTCGGTCACCGTGTCTTTGACCCTCTTTATCCTCTTCATCCTCCCTGCAGCCCACTCCCCTGTGGTAACTAACCTTCTGTTGTCCGTGTCTCTGAGTTTGTCTGTTTGGTTTGTGTGTTACTTTCTGTTTTATGTCCCACATATGAGTGAAATCATACGGTTCTTTCCCTTTCCTATTTGACTTAGCATGATATTCTCAAGATCCGTCCACGTCGCAAATGGCATTGTTTCATCCCTTCTTTTGGCTGAGTAGTATTTCATTGTAATATATATGTACCACATCTTCTTAACCCAATTTTCCACCTATTTCAACCTCCAAATAGGCGCTTTCATGTGATTCAACCTAATATTATTGTTATCTCCACTTTTCAGGTGACAGGCTCGGAGGGTCTGAGCAGATGCTCTAAGTCACACAGCCTGTCACTGGAGCATACTTTGGTCACACCAGGCCCGTATAATCCCAGAGCCTATGTGACACTTCCCAGCATGGTCAGAAGGACCCACAAAAGCCATTGCAAGCCCAACTTGAGAGACGAGGCCAATCCTGGTGAGAGGTGGTAACTGAGCATCTAGAAGGCTGATCTGAACAGGAAAGTGGGAGCAGGGCTCTGACAGAGAGCATTCTAGGTCTAAAATCCCAGTCCCCAGTGCTCTGGCCCATGAGTGGCATCCACTGCCATTCTATTTATGGAACTATGTCAGCAAGTATTCTGCCAGAGAGCAGGTATTATTTGCAGGACCCAGAAGCTCTGGAAATGCAGGAACCCATCCTCTCATGTATCTTGTAACCACCACATAAGTGACAGTTTCCTGGTAAATGGTCAGTTGTACAATTTTTAGTTTGTTGCATAAGGGAGAGCTCATTCAGACAGAATTTGAGGGAGGGAAGAATGGGCACTGTTTACCTACTTTTGACCAATATGGGCAAGAGAAAATGGACTCCAGTAATCATGTAGGGTCTATTCATTCAGGGGTCCACAGATGATAATACCAAGGGTGGGTCCTTAAACTTGGGACTTCATGAAGATGACAAAATTATTTGTTGATGCAAATGTCTGGATTTTTATGAGGATGCACACTAATGTATGCATACAATAAACTGATAAGGATGGAGAGAATGTGATGCCAATCTCTAGGTCTCCCACACTGAAGAAAGAGGCTGATCTTCCAGTAGAAGAGCTAGGATGCTACAGCACACAGGTATGGTCTGCAGCTCTGGGCTGGGATAGTCACCTCCTACTGCAGGCCCCACCTTCCTGAGCCTCAGCCGGGGCTTATGCTCTTATTCAAATATTCACTAAAAGCCTGAAGAACTGGATCTCTCAGTTATTTCCAGGGGAGGGGTTGCCTCTCCCCAGCACACTGCAAAATTCTGACTCTGTTTGGCATTGCGGCAGCCTGGGCTCCAACCTGAGAGCATGCAGCATGCCTCCCCTCTGTTGGGACCAGTGAGACTGTGCCCAGACATTTCTAACCCTGCTTATAGGAATATATGTGTCTCCATCCTGCTTTCTGGAATATAATGGTTCTTGGAGTTTGAGCTAAGAATGGAGTGCCCACTGTGGAGCTGTGCAGTTGCTGTGACACCACTGTGGTCTGTGCTGTGACCTGCCAATCACTGCTCCAGGGCTTTGTCTGGCTGTGGGAGAGTGCTTGGCTTGGGTAGCAGACAGAACAGAATTGCTGGGACATTCAAGTCTGTGGGAAGAGCCTTCAGCCCAAGACAGATGAGAATTTGTGGGTAAATGCCTCTGTTCCTTGCCCCTTGGAGGGGAAAGGAATAGTTCTGTGACATGTTCTATGCAGCCTGCTGGAAGGTCTGCAGTAGAATTGAGCTCATTAACACATGTGTTCCCTTTCTCACTTCCCTCCTCTCCAGTGGGTGCATCCCAGGCTTACTTTCCAAACAAACTACTTGCCAGCAAATCCCTGTCTCAGATTGCTTCTGGGGAACCTCTCTAAGACACCTGTTAAACATCTCTCCCTCTTAAATTCTGGCCAAGATGGAGGAATAGGTAGACACACTGTGCCTTCTTGCACAACCAAAATTAAGGACAACAAAAATTCAGAAACAAAAAAACCAAATGGAACTGACAAAAAAAATTGGACTGTATGGAAGTCCGACAACCATTCATCCAGACTGGTAAGAGGGGCAGAGTCAGTGGCTGGGGAAGAGGGGTCATGGCAGGAGAAAGCAGTGGCTATCTGATCTGGGTGCGCAGGTGATGGTTGGCAGACCCTGGGTGCACAGATGGTGGCTGGCAGACCCCAGGCATGGGGTGGCAACAAGCAGACCCAGTGAGGCATGCAAGGCAGCTGGATGACCATAGTTGCATGTTTGTATGCAGATAAACTAGATGAAAATGGGCAGCAGGACAGACCATGCAACCCAGGGCCCCAGCACCAGGAAATAAAGCCTAAAAGCACCAATTGAAAATACTTTTAGGGGTTGAGGTGCAGGGAGAGACTCCTGGCCTCACAGGAGAGTTCACGGGAGAGACCCAGAGGGTCCTAGAATGTACACAAGCCCACCCACCCAGGAACCAGCATCAGAAGGGCCCAATTTGCTTGTGGGAAGCAGCAGAGGGGACCGAAATCCGCGAAAGCAGAACAAATGCTATTGCTCCCTTTCTGACCCCGCCCCCACATACAATGTCACAACCCAGCAACTAGGTTGATCTGCCCTGATGAACACCTAAGGCTCTGCCCATCATATGTAACAGGTGTGACCAGACCAAAAAAAAAAGGCTCAAACAGAAGAACCCAGATCAAAGCCCCAGAGCCAGTACATCTAAGTGACCATGTGATAGCCAACCTTTCAGATGCACAGTTCAAAACACTGGTGATCAGGATGCTCACAGAATTGGTTGGCTTTGGTTGCAAATTAAATGAAAAAATGAAAGCTACACTAAATAAAATGAAGCAAAATGCACAGGGAACCAATAGTGATGTATAGAAAACTGGGCCTCAAATCAATGGAGTGGATCAGAAGGAAGAAAGAAACATCCAACCAGAACAGAATGAAGAGATAAGAATTCAAAAAATGAGGAAAGGCTTAGGAACCTCCAGGACATCTTTAAATGTTCCAACATCTGAATTATAGGGGTGCCAGAAGGGGAAGAGGAAGAGCAATAAGTGGAAACCTTATCTGAACAAATAATAAAGGAGAACTTCCCCAATCTGGCAAAGGAAATAGACTTCTGGGAAGTCCAGGAAGCTCAGAGAGTCCTAAAGAAAGTGGACCCAAGAAGGAACACACCAAGGCACATCATAATTACATTAGCCAAGATTAATGAAGGAGAGAATTTTAGAAGCAGCAAGAGGCAAGGAGGCAGTTACCTACAAGGGAGTTCCCATAAGACTGTCGGCTGATTTCTGAAAAGAAACCTTGCAGTAAAGAAGAGGTTGGAAAGAAGTATTCCAAGTCATGAAAGGCAAGGGCCTACATCCAAGATTACTCTGTCCAGCAGAGCTATCACTTAGAATACAAGGGCAGATAAAGTGCTTCCCAGATAAGGTAAAATTCAAGGAGTTCATCATCACCAAGCCCTTACTATATGAAATGTTAAAGGGACTCATCCAAGAAAAAGAAGATAAAAAATATGAACAGTAAAATGAAAGCAAACTCATAATCATTAACAACCACACCTAAAACAAAAACAAAAATAAACTAAGCAAACAACTAGAACAGGAGCAGAATTACAGAAATAGAGATCACATGGAGGGTTAGCAACAGGGGAGTTGGAGGAGGAGATCACATGGAGGGTTAGCAACAGGGGAGTTGGAGGAGGAGAGAGGGGGAAAAGATACAGAGAATAAATAGCATAGACAGTAGGTAGAATATAGACAGGGGAAGGGCAAGAGTAGTATGGGAAATGTAGAAGCTAAAGAACTTATGACACTTGGGCGTGAACTAAAGAGGGAGAATGGGGGTGGGAGGGGGTGTGCAAGGTGGAGGGGAATAAAGTGGGGGAATGGGACAACTGTAATAGCATAATGAATAAAACATAATACAAAAAAAAATTTCTCCTTCTCGACACTGCAGCCTACATGTACCTGCCAGTTGATTGGGTGATGCTCTGCCCACAGTAGCATGCAGCTGCCTTTCCCTCAACCAGTCTTTCCTCTATGTGGCTCAGGCCTCGGGGGCTGTGGATCTAGAGAACATTAGTCACATGTGCTCATTCTGCTGCCCGAACAAAGCTTAAGCAAACCCATATCACTCACTGCACAGTAAGTCCCCCAGTAAGCTCCCAGGAGGTCTTCAAGGATGTATGCACCTGGGGAAGAATTAGCCCACTGCTATCCGGACATAGTGTGGGCTCGAGTTGAACATTGGTCCTAGGGCCTCAGTTCTTCTGTTGTCACAGGGCCTTTGCACATGTCGTCCCAAGGACTGTGTGGAACTTCTTCATCACCAGCCAGCCTTTCCTAAAGGATAGACTTTTCTTTTCTTTGAAGGAATAAACATGAAAATTTTAGTTAAGAGTATTTCTAACTTGAAGAATGCCAGATAAACTAGCATTATTAGAATTTTTGTAGCTTCTCTGAAAACTTAATATTGTTGCTGTACAGCTGAAACTAATACAAAATAATATTGGAAGTCAACTGTAATTGGAAAATAAAATAAAAAAGAAAACTTAATGTATCCAATTATGTTTTCTAAATGATGGACTTTTCACCATTCTGGAGTTGGGGGAACTGCCTGGCTTATGTCGCTTTTCAGTCAGAAGCAGCTTATGTGAATCCTCAGGTTCAAGGCCTGGCTCTGTCTGGTTGACCTTGTCTCAGAACTGACTCCTGTATCCACTGCCTCCTCTCCACTTTCATCTGGATGTCTAAGGACATCTCCGGCAACACCCTCAACCCTCAACCTGCCCTTCCGCAGTCTCCTCCAGCGTGGCAAATGGCAACACCTTTCTTGGAGTAGCTGGAGACAAAACTCTTAGGGTTATTTTGACTCCTCTCTTGCTCTCACAACTCCCATCTCATCCTTCAGGAAATACTGTTGCCTTTACCTCCATGTCCTTCGAACTCTGTCTGATCACTCCTCCCCACCCCCACTGCTGCCTCCTGGTCCCAGCCATCACTATTGCTTGCCTAGATTTTTGCAGGCAAAATATCCCACGCTGGTCTCCCTGATCTCACACTGTCACCCTTCTGTCTACTCACAACACAACAGCCAATTAACACCTGAGCTAGAGCAGGTCTGGTCTCTGCTCAGAGCCTCCAGGGGCTTCTGAGCCCACTTCGGTGAAAACTACTTTTTTGTCATAAGTATAATATTATTTAAGGCACACTCTTTCTCCCCAGAGCATGCCTGTGCCTTTCCCCCTCTCCTTCCCCAAGGTGTGGGTTGGTTTCTGCCTTTCTCCTAAGCTCCAAGGGCCCTTCTTTTGCCTCTGTAACCTGATTCTGGGGCCCAAACAGCCCAGCTGGCTCACTCCTTCCATGGCTCACTTCATCTACCTCAGTGACTTCCTAAATAAACTTCTCATATTTGAAAAAAGAGCATAATCTTATTTAAAAGTCTAAAATTTTAACATGTATTTATAAAGCCAATCAATGAAAACAATGATTTTAACACTAAAATTAGGAAAAATAAGATTAGAGTGGGCAGATGCAGCCACATTGTCAGCCTGAGAGCATCTTTGTTTCTCAAGTTTTTTTGGTAGCACGCATGGTACTGAGAAGGTGCTGGCAGGAGATGTTCTCTTCTAGGGCCTGGGTACAAAGGGGGATGCCAGTCTTGGGCCCAATGACGTAGTGGCTTTCCTTCAGGGTGAGGGCTCTCACCGTTGTCTACTGGCCGCAGGAGTGAATGAGCAGGAAGCCCCAATCACTGACACCCTCAGCACACTCCCCTGGCCCAAGGCATGCAGGTGTTCGCAGGTGATGGGGGCAGTAGCTGATGATCAAGTCAAGCAAGAAGTTGCCCATGCTCCAGTGCAGGACTGCCAGCCTGCCTGGCAGCTTATCCATGGCATGAGCACCCCTGGGCCACCGTCCTGCGGTCCCAAGGCGAGTCCTGTGCAGCCTGGTCTCCTGCGCTGCCACCTCAGGCCACATTTTTACAGTGGCCTCAAGGCCCCATTAAAATTTTCCACACTCAAACCTCTCCACATGCCTCTGCCTTTTGCACCTGGCTCACCACCTGGCTAACTCCACTCCAGCTACACTGGCCTCCTTGCTTTTCTTCAAACACCCAGCTATGCCCAGCCTCCGGAGCTGCGTTTACTATCTCCTTTGCCTGGAACATTCTTCCCCCAGAAGAGGCTCCCATACCTTTTTAGATCTTTACTCAAGGGTTACCCAAATGCTTCGTCAGGCCCCACGCTGGTGTGCATGTGTGCTTAAAATTGCTCCCACTTCCAAAGCACTCTCTACCTGCCTCGTCTGCTTTATTTTCCTCTCTGGCACTAGTGCCACCTGACATGCCACGCACTTTATGTGGCTGTCTTGGTTATGACTGACTGGAATGTCAGCTTCCTGAGAGCAGGGACCATTCCTGTTCATGGCTGTTGTGCCCTGCCATTAGAGCAAGGCTGGACAAGTGGAGGGTGCTCTATAAGTGTTCATTGAAAAATAAATGCATGTACAATAGGCTGTGGTCTTGATAAGTCCTTCTTCCTGGCCTCAGTGTCCGGGACAAGCCGCCCTAGGTGATTCTCAAGGTCCTGTTCCTGCTCTTTGGTTTTAAGCAGAAGTCTACTCCAAGAAGCTGGCTCGAAGCCAGGGATATCCCAGCATTTGTTGGCCACATTAGAACTGAGCTTCCAGCTTCCTCAGATGAGGGGTCATTCTGTGGGCCAGAATAAGTGGACAGGGTCAGTGGTATACCTTGTATTTTACCCTGTTTGTTTGTAGGGTGGATAGTAGAAGTAGGGGTTCCTACATCTGCCACGGGGGGCATCTGAGATCTCTGTAAAACGTGTAACTCTTGAGTGATAATTTTAAGTGCCTATGACAGTTTCTGTTAGGCCCCAGGCTTGTGGGTATGTGTTTGTGAGTGTGCATATGTGTGTGTGTGAGAAAGTACCCAACAGCCTAGTGAGGAAGGACTCAGGAATAAGAACCAATGTGACAATGGCAGTAAGATGTCAAAACCAACAGCAATTATGCAGCCTTCTTCCAGAACTGTGGTCCCCAGCCTTTTCAGGCATTCTGACCACTGCTCAGACCACTGAGGGTCTGCGCCCTCACCTGCCATCACAACTGCATGGCTCCTTACTTCTGGGAGCGGGGCACACTCCTCTTTCCTACGCCAGGGTAGAGTGCCATACGGAGCCTTCCAAGCTGGGGCCCTACACCGCTTACTCTCTGACATGGTCACAGCTGCTGCTGAGGGGTGGCATGGAGACTGTACCCACCAGCCTCGGGGTGGGCTGGTGGGGAAGTGGATGCTGCAGGACAGGAGGCGTCTCCTCGTGATGGCAGGGATGTCTGGGGACCGGGTGGGGCTGGCACTTATCCTCTTGCTCTGGCTGGGTTGGCAGTGCTGCACCCTGCTGAGCTGGGTAACCACAGAGCCCTCACTGGCCACCCAGCTAGTTCTTCCTCCACAAGGCAGCCAGAGTAACACTTTCAAGTAACAGATTCGTGATGGTTAATTTTATGTATCACCTGGACTGGGCCAAAGGATGCCCAGACTGCTGGTTCAAAATTGTTTCTTTTTTTAAAAATATATTTTATTAATTATGCCATTACAGTTGTTATATTTCCCCCCTTCATTTCCCTCCACCCTGCACACCCCCTCTTCCACCACTCCCCTTTAGTTTATGACCACATGTCTCAAGTTCTTTAGATTCTATATTTCCCCTACTATTCTTGCCCTCCCCCCATCTATTTTCTACCTACCATCTATGCTACTTATTTTCTGTAACTTCTCCCCCCTTCTCCTTCTCCCACTCCCCTGTTGCTAACCCTCCATGTGGTCTTCATTTCTATGGTTCTGCTCCTGATCTAGCTGACCTCTTAATTTGCTTTTGTTTTAGGTGTGGTTCTTAATAATTGTGAGTTTGCTGTCCTTTCACTGTTCATCTTTTTTTATCTTCTTATCTTCTTTTTCTTAGGTAAGTCCCTTTAACATTTCATATAATAAGGGCTTGGTGATGATGAACTTCTTGAATTTGATCTTATCTGAGAAGCACTTTATCTGCCCTTTTATTCTAAATGAAAGCTTTGCCGGGTAGAGCAATCTTGGATGTAGGTCTTTGGATTTCATGACATGGAATACTTCTTTCCAGCCCCTTCTTGCCTGTAAGGTCTCTTTTGAGAAATCTGCTGACAGTCTGATGGGAATTCCTTTGTAGGTGACTGTCCCCTGATCTTTTGCTGCATCTAGGATTCTCTCCTTCATTTTAATGTTGGCTAATGTAATGATGATGTGCCTTGGTGTGTTCCTTCTTGGGTCCAACTTCTTTGGGACTCTCTGAGCTTCCTGGACTTCCTGGTAGTCTATTTCCTTTGCCAGATTGGGGAAGTTCTCCTTTATTATTTGTTCAAATAAGTTTTCCACTCGTGGCTGTACCTCTTCCCCTTCTGGTACCCCTATAATTCGGATGTTGGAATGTTTAAAGATGTCCTGGAGGTTCCTAAGCCTCTCTTCATTTTTTTGAATTCTTGTTTCTTCATCCTTTTCTGTTTGGTCATTTTTTTCCTCCTCCTGGTCCACTCCATTGATTTGAGTCCCAGTTTCCTTTCCATTACTATTGGTTCCTGTGTATTTCCATTCATTTCAGTTAGTTTAGCCTTCATATGTTCCTCTAATTTGTGACTAAAATCAACCAGTTCTGTGAGCATCCTGATCACCAGTGTTTTGAACTGTGCATCTGAAAGTTTGGCTATTTCTTCATTGCTTAGATTTATCAGCTCTGGGGCTCTGAGTTGTTCCTGAGCCATATTTTGATCTGTTCATGCCTGTTAGGTATGAGGAGTGGAGCCTTAGGTATTCGCCAGGGTGGGGCTGCCCAGGTCGCTGGTTTGTGATGCTGTATGTGGGGGCGGGGTCAGAGAGGGACAATGGCAGTTCCCTCTGCCACTTCCTGCCACTGCGGTTTGCGCAGTCCATCTCACTGCTCGCTCCTTCACCGGTTTATCTGTGTGTGAATGTGTGACCGTGATCAGCCCTCAGTGGGTCCACCGCCTTGCGCCCCAAGTGGGTCTGCCCGCTTCTCCACACCTGGGATCCGTCCACAGCTGCTCGTGCACCTGGGTTGCATGACCAGATCAGTCCAGTGGATCTTTCCTGCCTGACCCCGCTCTGCTGCTGGCTCTGCCCCCCCTTACCGGTTTGGCTGAAGGGTTCGTTGTTGTCGGACTTCCATGTAGTTCAATTTTCTGTGGTTTGGCTGCATTTTTGTTGCTAAAACTTTGTTGTTTTTAAACTTAGTTGTGGGAGAAGGCGCAGTGCTTCCACCTATGCCTCCACCTTGGCAGAAGTCCAGGGTTGTTTCTGTGAGGGTGTTTCTGGAACACTTTGGAATTTGAATGGTGGACTGAGTAAAGCACATTCACTGAGGTGGGCATCACTTACTACGTTGAGGCCTGAATAGAACAAAGAGACAAGTAGTTTAAATTTGCTCTCTGCCTGATGACTGTGGTTGAGAGGTTGATCTTTGGCCCTCGGTGCCCTGGTTCTCAGGCCTTTTAACTACACCACCAGCTTTCCTGGGTCTCTGGCTTATAGAAGGCAGATCACAGCACTTCTTTAATCATGTGAATATATATGTTCTGTTTCTCTGGAGAACTCTGACTGATACAAAATTCAGTGATGTCACTGTTTCGCTTGAAACTTTTCTGTTGTCTGCCCCCCACGACTCTTATGACAAAGTCCAGTCCCTGTAGCATCAATTTGGCACATCAGGCCTTTCATGAACTGGCCCTAACTGCCTTCCTGCCTCTCCATCCTCCTGACTCTACTGGGGCAGCATCAGACCTCCCTGCTCTGCTCCTCTGTGCATCCAGGAGGCACCCGTTAGCCATCACAGCCCACGTCATATTACATCGTAATCACCTGCTTCCCCTCCAGACTGTGAGCTCCTCCAACACATGGACCGGGCCAAATATTCTTTGAATCTTTGACACTTGGCACAGTGCCTGGCCCATGGTGGAGGTGTGTGTGTGTGTGTGTGTGAAATGAATGGATGAAGCCAAACTGTACAGGGTCCGGGATATGAACCAACTTGCCCTCTCTCCATTTTTGTCCTGTTCTGGATGGAAGAGGCCAGGGTGGGCCCTGAAGTCCCTTCTCCAGCTTCCACCCCCAAAGCTACAGGCTGCCTGACACTTCTCCATCCCAGGCCACTGCACAGCCCACTGCATCTCCTTTTAGTGCCTTCCACCTGTCCTCAGATAGCTGGTATTGCCCCTTTCTTCCTGAGCACCACCCCTTTCACAGGGCTGAGTTGCCTCTTTTCTACATAGCTCTCTAGCAGATGCAGTCAGTGCTCAGCCACCAACTGGCTGTGTGACCTTGTACAAGTCACTTCACCTGTCTGAGTCTCAGCCTTGGAGTGGCCACGCGAGGCCCTCAGGATGGGCACTGCACCTCACTGTGGAGAACTCAGTCTATCGGATGGCACATCCCATCCAGCAGTGCAGTGACCTGCATCAGCTTTCTCTCATCGAGGTGGCAACACCACTGTGGGAATGACAGGTTTTAGACATAAAATAATGTGTAAACAGGGTGGAACATACAGTGCCTAGCAACTGGGCACTTAATGAGCATTCACTTCAGTGGTGGTCTTTAGAGTCATCTTATTATCATCATTATTACTATTATTATTAATTAATGCTCAATAAATGCAAGCTGCCTGTCCTCTGACCCATAAGGTGTGATTGCACACCTCTGGGTTTATGGGAAGTGAAGAGTTTCAGTCTTACATGTCATTTCTCCAGCTGGTGGTCACGTCAGCATGGATTGCTTCATCACATGGAAAATGTCTACACTGCCCATCCCTGACTAGGGAACCAAGGCTGTTTGCATTACTACCTCAGCTGACTCTGCACTTGGGCAGCCTTGAAGTCAGCACCTTTAAAATTTTGTGCTCTTGGTGCCTCACCTTAGTTTTGGCCCTGCCTCTAACTTGCAAATTTTTACCACCTCTGGCCTGGCTTGTGAATCAAAACTGTTCCTGTACTTGACATTTCTTAGTCAACAGCTGGTTTCTCTCCAGATAAGGAAGATGGGGAGAGCACTGAGCCCCAAGGAAACAGGGTGTCTTAGTTTGGGCTGTTATAACAAGTATACCATAGACTAGGTTGGTTAAACACAGGCATTTATTTCTTACAGTTCCAGAGGCTGAGAAGTCCAAGGTCAAGGTGCTGGTAGATAGAGTGTCTGGTGAGAGCTGTCCTCATGGATTGCAAATGGCTGCCTTCTCTGTGTGTCCTCATATGGAGAGCAGAGGAGGGCTCCGACCTCATGACTGAATCACCTCCCAAAGACCCCCACCTCCTAAAGCTATCACATTGGGGGTTAAGTTTTCAACATAAGAATTTTGGGGAACCCAGTCCTTTGGTCCATAGAAGAGAAGGAACCTGCTCTGGTGTTCCTTCATACTGTACTATAGCTAGAATTTTTTATTTGCTTGTCCTCAAGTGTCTGAATATGGGCAGAACATTTTGCACTGTAAAGGCTGGTGTCTCTGTCAAAAACCGTTATCAGACCTACACGGGAGAGTCACATTCCCACTGCTGTCATTCCTCTGGCTTTATTATGCTTAAAATTGAGTGTGCATCAGAACACGTGGAGGGCTTGTGACAGCAGAGATCCCTAGGCCCTGCCATTCTGCATGTCTGAGTCAGAAGGTCTGAGTTGGGGTTCCACAATTCACATCTTATGCTTTTTAGATGATACCTATGCTGCTGGTCCAGGGACCACACTCTGAGAACCACTGAGCTAAAGAAAACTTTGCCCCTCTGCCAGCCTTTGGTTAAGTAGTAAAGTTTTCTTCCATGAACTTGAATTTGAAGGTAGGGTTTTTTTGACTGCAGAGTGTATATGGAATGGGGGGAGAGGGAGGGCGTGGAGAAGGGTAGCTTCCCCCCATTCCATGATTACAGCTGGCACACAAAAATGTTAGCTATTTATGGGCCCTATGATGAATGAGGCATTGTGCATTAACAAGACTGGGATGAGATTTCTGCTTAATAAAATACAGAAATGTGTACTTAATAAAGTACAAAAATTATTAGCACAGTGCTTTGTAGTTTATAAAGGGCTTCCACATTGTACTTGCATTTTCTAATTTGATCCTTACAGAGACCCTGTGAGGTGAGCAAGTCATATGTCATCACCCCATTTTACAGGTGGGAAATCACAAGGGGAATTCGCCTTTCTGCTTGCCTGCTGCGCTGCTGGCACAGTACATGTCACAGTTCATTGAGTCTGCACAACAGCCCTCAGCAATCAGTTATTACTTACATGTAATAACTGATCAAGGAGGTTGAGGCCGAGGAGCTGAATTATTTGTCAAAGGCTGTGCATTTAATTAGCAGGAAAGCCAGAACCCAAATGAATTTCTCCTGACTCATCATTCTCTAAAGACACCATATTTTGTGTGTGTGACTGGGGTCCAATTTAAAATTATTCAAGTATTTCAAATAAAAGGTAATTTTGTTGCTCTTTCTGTTTCTGTTTTTACTCCTCTCTCTGAGTTTCATTTTTCAATTGAGTGTTTAGATCTTTTGTGAAACAAAATCAGGGTATTGAGGAGAGAGCCTTGGAATCAGAGAGGCTAACCTGAATCACATTAAGAAAGAGTGAGGCGGTGGAAGGAGGAGGTTGAGGAATGCCTTCTGGGCTGAGCGCCGAAAGTTTTGTGGGTTTGGCATGTGGAGGACTCCAGAGCAGTTGCCAGGTGGGAAGTGAGAAAGGAATTTCACAGAGTTTGTGGAATTTAAATTAGATTCCTACCACCATTCTTTAAGAGATGCAGGAAAAATTGACATAAATGTAAAGTCACTTTTGATTGCTGGACTGGGATCTCTTACATATGATGCTGTGTGGAGAATGGGTCACATAGAATCCCATTCATATTAAGGCTTCTGTATGCATGTGTTTGAAAAAGAAAATGTATGAATATGGAAGATAAGGTCTAAAAAAGTGATTCAGTGACAGAGATATTAAGAATGGGAAAGAAAAATAGGGAGAAAGAAACAAAAGAGAGAGAGAGAAACAAAGATGAAAGAAAAAATGGAAAGGTATCAGAAAAGTGAACAGGTAAAAATATATAGTTAAATATCTGGAAATAGAAACCAAGTAAAAGTAAATTTGTCTTCTACTTGAACCCCAAGGCTCTACTCCTGTTTCTCAAATCTTTTCAACTGTAATTAATTATTAGGAATATGTTTTCCATTGCTACTCACTGTTTAAACACAAAAACAACTGGGAAAAATACTATTTTTTAAGGAGTTAATGCTTACCTATGGTCCCCAATGAACCACTTTTACCAGCATTCCTGCCCTGTGTGGCTCACTTCCACGATGACTCTGGACTTGGCCAGGTGAATGAATGGCTTCAGCCAGCAAGACATTACATTAGTAAGGGGTATGCAAATGGAGGCTTGATAAACTCTTGTACACTGGGGCTTGTCCTCTTGGGATGTACCCCATGGGAATCCAGAAGCCATTCTATGGGAACCAGAATTAGCTCTATGGAGAGGCCCCTAGTTGGAGCCCCAGTGCCCTAGCTGACCACTCTAGCTGAGCTCCCAGCTGATAGCCAGGACCAACTTCCCTGCCACGTGAATGAGACATCTTGGAAGTGGGTCCTCCAGCTCCAACTGAGCCACCCATGGAGCAGAGCCTACCTGTCTTCACTGAGCCCTGACTAAATTTCAGAATTGCGAGATAATAAATGTTGTTTTAAGCCCGCTAAGTTTTGGGTTGGGTTTGTTATGCAGCAATAGATAACCAAACATCTGTATTACATTCAAGGCACTATAATAGTTTCTATTATAGTCGATTCTATTTTTATTTTTCAGAATGCAGACTTGATTTCATTTCACGCAAAAATGACCCACTGGTGAGTCATGATCCATAGTTCAAAAGATGCTGTTTTCATCCATGGTAGATGAGATTGAGATAATCTGTCCTCCAGTCTCTCCCTCTGTCCTGCTGCTCTTAGAATCATGATGTATAAGAGATGAAAGGCCATCTCAAGATGCCACCCAGTGCAGGAAGGCGTCAGCAAGGGCTGTCCCTAAAACCATCTGGATCTTCAGGTAGACAGTTCTACTCAGCAGATAATTTTACCTAGGGGAAGCATTTAATCTTTTTGCATGCTTGGCTCTGAATTCTATAAGCACAGTTTACAAAAAGTATGGTCTACTGGTACCCAAACCTGCCATATGCTGAATTCATCCCCACAAATGGAGGGAGAATTTCAGCCCTACCCAGGTGTCCATCCTTATGCCCCTCTATTTCTCAAGTCTCTAGGTTAAGTTGAAGCAAGATCTTTCTATGTTATTCAAGTTTCCTATAACACGCTCCTATCAAATAAATAGGAGCTTCTTCCTCTGATACAGCAATTCCTGTATCATATTCCACAGACCAAGTGCATCAGAACAACTGGGGAAGGTTTTCAAATGCAGATTTTCAGGCCCCACTAAGAGCTATTACCTCAAACGTTCTCTGGAGAGTGGTATCTGCACACCTGCATTTAAAGTCTTCCCAGTTAATTCTGCGGCACATGGGTGTTTGGGTTCAACTATTCTAAGGACTATAGTCTGAATCAGCACATTCTAGCCTTTCTTACCTCAAGTAGTAAGAAATACACTTCCACGCTGTCCCGTTGTACATGAACGCATATGTAAAGAAAAGAAGTTTAATCAAATCTACAATTAATGTTTGCTGCACTCTGGCTTTTCTATCCTGGTGTGTTGTTTTATTTTTTCAAATGCTGGTTGTAACTCATTAAACTGATTTTAGGATTTACCCATGGGTCACATTGTACAGTTAATCACAAAGTGTACCTGAGCAAACACAGTCTATGTGTCTATCCAGCAGACCTGACTGACTCTCCGGAGTTTTGCTATGATAATGGTTGTTTGGAGTTGCAAGCCTGGTCCACATCATTTTCCTCCATGCTCTTTGATTCTACTATTGACAGGGCTTGCGTTTATGTTGCCCCCCCTCCCGCCACCTCCTCTTTGTCAGTGCAAGGGCTCCAGCTGAACCCAGGCTGGAGTTCAGGGTGCAGCTGACTGGGGGCCTGGGCTCCCACCAGGGGTCCCTCCAGGGCTCAGTTTATAATAGCCAGTGCCTCTAGGAGCTTTTGGTTGAGGGGAGAAGGAAACAAGATAGAGCAGGACAGTGCAGGGCTGTGATGCCAATCCTTGCTTCCTGCCTCCACGATAGTTGTTCCTGAGTCCTCAGGAAACAGGAGTTTGAATTCAAAGTCCAATAGTGGGGTCCATGGAGGGCCATCTATGTGAACTTCCCTGTAAGGACAGAGCTTCTTCAGTGTTCACTTGGGGCATACCTCTTGGAACTTCCAGAAAGAACTGGAGGCCCTGGCTGGTGTGGCTCAGTGGTTGAGCCTCAGCCTGTGAACCAAAGTGTCACCAGTTCCATTCCCAGTCAGGGCACATGCCTGGGTTGTGGGCCAGGTCCCCATTAGGGGGCACGTGAGAGGCAACCACACATTGATGTTTCTCTCCCTTTCTTTCTCCTCCCTTTCCCCTCTTTCTAAAAATACGTAAGTAAAAATCTTTAAAAAAAAAGAACTGGAGAAGACTGTAAAGGTAGAATATTGAATGCCTCCATCTATGCCATCTAATAATTTACGTAATCTTTTCTTGAATTTCTGTTTTCATCTATGTCTCTTCTGTGGCTGAAAAATTTCCTAGATTCACTGCCTCCCATGTAAATAGAGCTTGCTCATCCTTAACCATCTTTTTGGTGCAAAGCAAGTAACTGTCATAGTTACTCCAGGACTGGGGACAGGTCCTTGTCCCCTGTCCCATCCTGTCTAGGCCTTTAACCTGCTTGTGTCTTCATCCTTCAGCCTGAAGATGGGAAGAAGTTCCCATCTTCAGTCTGTCCTCTGAGTTCAGCCTCTCCATCCCCTTCATCATTTTTGACATTTGAGACAGCCACAGAAATCCCAACAGTTTCAAAAATGTGCCATTTATGGTGTCCAAGGAAGCCAAGTATCCTCAAATGATTGATTTAGTGGTTGCAGCTGGGCCTGGATGCAGACAGACAGCTAATGAGGTAATTTTTCTAAATGCAAAGTGTAAACAAGATAGTTCCCTCCCTCTCTGTGGGTTTTTCTGTGTTCCCCTCCCTTGCCTTCAATTTTCTGCAGAGATGCACATATCATTTTGTGTGTTTACACTGTTTTGGGTTGAACTGTGTCCCCTCACAATGATATGTTGGAGTCCTAACCCCCAGTACCTCAGCATGTGGCTTTATTTGGAGACAGGGTCTTATAGGGGTAACCAAGTTAAAACAAAGTCATTAGAATGACAAGCAGAAATTCTGGACCCAGAGGCAGACACACACAGAGAAAAGATGGTATAAAGAGACATGCACAGAGAAGAGGGTCATGTACAAGCCCAGGAGAAAGGCCTGGAACAAATGCTCACCCTTCCAACCTCTGAAATGTTAGACAGTACGTTACTGTTGTTTTAGCCGCCAGCTTGTGGTGCTCTGTAATGGCAGTGCTAGCAAACTAATATACGCACATGCAAACATTTTTGCTTCTGTGTTCTCTCTGTTGGTAATTCTTCTTCCTGGGAAGTGGGAGGACTAAACAAGGTGGAGGCTGAGGCAGGTTTCTGTCAGGTTGGTCAAGCTTATGCTGTGAGGCCCTCAGCAGCACCAGCCTTTCCAAAGCCTTGGCTGGGTATTCATATGGCTTGATGTTTCTGTAAAATTTGCAGATGATATTAAGCTGCATTCACTGCAGCTCTCCTCTTTTCCCAGCACACTTTATATCACATCAAGGGGCCTTTGAGTGGCCATGTGGTATTCTTAGATCCAAGTATAGGGAACTTGAGTTGAGAATGTACACAATTGGGGTTCATTTCCATGTATAATTATATTTTGCTAGCCATCCTCATGTAGAAATGGCTTTCAGGGATATTCTACTGCTCTCTTTGCCCATTTACCTGACACAGAGTGAAGGCCAAAGTCATGTCACTATGTGGACAGAACCCAGAGGGCTCAGAACCAGAGTTACACAAATAGGGGAGAACAATCAAGTCTGAGATGTGGAGCCAGAAGCTAGTCTATGTCAACTGTAAAATGATAAGTCCCTATACGTTTTTATGAGAGAGGCGTGACAGGCACTTAATTAATAAAAATACATTTTTCTGGATTGTGTAACATGTGTCGTATTTGTCTACTTTTTTAGGATTTGTTATTTGTCACAATTTCTTTTATTATTTGAAATATTTGTTTTTGCACCTGATTTTGTCCATCGTATTGCGGTCTTTTCCTTTAAAAGACTCTTGAAATTGTACACGTGTCAGGCTCCATCCAATGGAGATTTGGCCCTGGGTGGGCTGTGCAACTGAAGAGGAAAGGACAGCCACAGTGAGCAGGCGGACAATTCGTGGGAAGCAAGGGGACACTTGGAGAGACAAGTGGGGACAGTGAACAGGGCTTGGACAGGGGACCTAGTAGCTAGGCCTGGCCCTGCCACTCATCTCCTGTGTGGCCCTGGCCAGATCAATTTCCCTTTCTGGAGGTTCTTCATCTGTATAAGAGGTGTGCATGGGGGCAACCTCTAAAGACATGTTAGGCTGTTAATGTGTCAAAGATTATGTTAAGCTAATCACCAAGGGGAGAAGATTGAGTCAAAATTGTTAGTGGTTGGCAGAGCCATTGTCTGAGGGAGAAGAAAGGCAATATGAGAAGCATCTGCCTCTGATGGGACTGGAGTTGCCAGAAACCCAGCTGGGAATCCCATGAGACAGGTGCCACTATACCTGTCTGGCATTCACTCATGTCTTCACTCGTTCCTTTCTTCAACAAGTACACACAGCGAAGGTCCTCCATGCCAGGTTACGCTGGGACTGAGGACACAGAAACGAAGGAGACACACCCTGCCTTTGAGAGCTGGCATGCTTGTGGGAGACAGAGTGTCCATCGGGGGGCTGTGGCGGAGGTGTCTGTGCTCTTGCAGGGGCTTGTGCATCTGCAGTGAGGCTGGAAAGCATGGAAGTGTGGGGTCCATGGTCTGACCCTAATTACACATGTAAATTACTGGAGAAGCTTTTAAAATAAACATATTTACCTGAACCCACCTCTAGAAAATCTTAATTAGTCTGGGATGGGGCCTGGCCCCAGCATTTTTAAAAGCTCACCAGGTGATCCTCATATGCATCCAGAATTGAGACCCCATCCCACCACAGCACTTCTCAACCTTAATTGTGCACAGGAATCACTTGGGGGGTCTTGGTCAATGCAGATTCTGGGTTTTAACCCACAGTCAGGTAGTGCCGATGTTGCACTTGAAGCAGTGACTCTGGGATCTGGCCCTCATTATGGCTCTGATCCCCTCTCCTCCTCTCTGCCGCCACCCCCAACGCTGCTCTTTCTGCTCCAGCCACCCTGGCCTCCCTGCAGATCCTGGTGCACTCCAGGTCCTCTCATTTCTTGGGTCTTTGCACACACTTTATCTGGAATATTCATTTCCCAGATGCCCACAGGATTGCTCTCTCATCATTCAGGTCTCCACTTTAATGCCCACTTGTTGGCAAGCCTTTTCTTGTCACCTGACCATCTGACATAAACTAGCACCCACTCCCATCATTATCCTTCCCCACCACCCTGCCTCCACCTCTCTCCACAGCACTGATCACCACATGATAATAGATCACAGATCTCTTGTGGCTGTGTTTATCACCTGTCCTCCTTACTATACAATACCAGTTCCACGAGAGCAAGAACTTTGTTTTACTTCCTCTGATAACCCTCCACATAGAACAGTATCTGGCAATAAAAGACACTCAGTAAATATTTATTGAGTGGAGAAGTGGGGAAGAGAGGTAGGAAAAGGGATAGTTATAACTTGAGACTCACAGACTTACTCAGGCTGTCAAGAACCTCATAGATAACACAATTCACTGATTATCGATGAGTTTGCTCCTGGCATTTGAACTCCCTGGCATTTGAGGGTGGATAATTCTTTCATAATATGGCACTGTCACACATGCATTGTTAGACATTTAGGATTGATGACCTTACCCACCAAATGCCAGTAGCATCCAAAGTTGCAGGGATGCCCTTAGGTGAGAATCAGGCTTCAGTCAAGAACCACTGATCTGGCTCAATTATCTCATTATGTAAAGAAAGTAAGGTGATGATAGGTGAACCTATTTGCCTAAGCATACATAGCAAGTTAATGTGAGAACTGAGACAAGAGCTTAGGGTTCTAGACTCTAGCTTTTGGTGGATTTTTTTTTGCTATAGCCTCACCATGTTGCTTTTAATTAAAATCCTCATGAAGTCCCTGCAAGATGGGGCTGTGGTGGCCCTGGTTCCCAGGTAGGACTTGCAACCAGAGAGTTTCAGGAGTTCTCCTGCCTCACCATGGGCTTGATATCAGAGTGTGCAGGGTTTGTACAATGTAGACTGTTCTAGAGAAAGCAGAGGATATCTGCGTTTCCTGAAGAGGTGAGTTCCTCTGGGGCCTATGACAAAGCATCTTGACTGAGAGTCATTCTTCAAACCTTCTTGGTCTATTAAACAAGGGAAATGGATTTGAAATTGAGCATGCATTGGTACAGCTTTAGAAAACCACTTTTATTAATCAACACTGATTTTATTTTTCAGAGTTACATAACAGTGCCATAAGTTCTCCTACTAAGCGAGAAGCATGGGACAAGCTGGAAGTAATGACCCTGGCTCATGGCTCCTGGGGTAGGACCCCATGGGGGTCTGACGCCTGGTTTCTCCAAAGTCCCAGACAGGCTTTTTCTAGGGGCTGCATAAATGGATTCTTCTTCAGCTGAGATGCATTTGGTACCTGGACAGTCTCCATTGTATATATCAGAGGGAGATGATATGCCTGGGCCTCAGGGTGCCATGAGGATCTTCCCAGGAGAAAAATGGAGTTAAGTCAATAAAACCCAGCAAAACATTTATTTCTCCTCTAGTGGTGTGGAGCTGAAGCCCCTGGGTAACTTCCTGGATGCACAGTGATTTGTCTGGAAGGGAACTTTGGTGTAAGAACTGGATGGGCCACTTGAAGACAACCTTTCATGTGTTTCACATGAGAGAAAGTGAGGAACCCGGGTTGGAATAGATGTCTTTGTCTAGAATAGGATGCTTAGTGAAGGGCTATACATTTCATGCAAAGGGACCAAGCCTGCTGCAATTTAAGTGCTGTTGGGTTAAAACTATTGAATGGTTGCACTCAAATGCCTCTCTGTGGGACCCTAAATCATTCAGGACATGGGAGGAAGAATGTGTGAGCTGTGTGGGGGCTGCAGACAAGCCCCCCACAGCTTCACACTCAGCTTGTTGGTTCAGTCAGACCCCTAGAAGCCTCAGAGGAGTGTAGAGCTACAGGTGAGAGGTAGAGAGGCTTCTCCTCCCAAAAATATCACGAATGTGATATTCTAATTCTAGAGGTCATTCATTCATTCACTGAACAGATATATTCACTAACTACCTACTGTGTTCAAAGTTGATGTGAACTGGTGCCCATTTGGGCAATGGGGACACTAAGAGTCTTATCTTAGAGGGACAAGGAGACCTGAGGAGGATATTGTGTGGTAGAAAATACCCTGTCCAGGCACTGGAGGCCCTGGGGACCCTCCCAGCTCTCTCTCCTGGAGAGAATCACTCCCTCATGTGGATTCAATTCCCTTGCTTGAAAAACGAGGAGGTTGAATGAAGTGCTCTCCACAGCCTTCCCAGTTCTGACATTTTTAGGAGTCAGATTTCTGAACTTGAAGGCAGCCTTGGCCATGAGCTGCACTGATGCAGCTGCTCCAGGCAGGAATGGAGTAGCTCCAGGCCCCTGAGGCATGGACAGCGTGTGGGCAGCTCTGCTCAGGGCCCAATGGTGGAAAGGGAAAACTTTCCTTTCCTGAAGGAATAATGCCATCATTTCATCAGTACCTTCTGTGATCCTGCTAACACTGCAGCCTCTGTGGGGGCCACAAAGACATGACACAGGGTCCCTGCCTCAGGGGCTGCTCAAGTCGAGCACACAGCCATGCATACCTGAAAGAACAGCAGCAGATTCCAATGGGACAGATGAACTCATGGAGAAAAGGCTGCAGACTTTGGAGAGATTTCTTTAAGAAGCATCAGAAATCCTCCATTTTAAAACCCAAAATGTTTGTGCAGGTTCCTGTTTTTTCCTGAAATGCATTTTGGCTGGAACTGTGATTCCTGAGCACAGTGGCACAGAATGCACACCCATGCATCCACACACTGAGGAACTCTGGCAGCACCTAATATGTGCCAGGCACTGAGGATCCAAATGGAAACTGACAGAGAGCTTACAGTTGAATCAGGGAGGAGGCCGACACTGCCAACCCTACAAAGGGACTGCCTGTGCATCATTGCTGAAGTGGTCTGTTCCCCGGGGGGACAACATTGGTCATTTTTCAGAGAGGACATTTTCTTACATCACTTCCTGACATCCGCTGCATACATGACAGACGAGCAGAGTGAAATGAAACTGGAGTGTAAATTTGAGTGCTGGACAGTCTGCCAGGTTCTGTTGCTAGGGAAGTCACTCAATTCCAAAACACCAGCCTAACCATAAGATAGTAAAATCTGTGTCAGCAAAATTGCAAATTACCATGGACAGAGAACACTGGGGTGTGTGGTTCAAACTATAACTGTTATACCTGTTCTTGCAGATAATTGACCATATCAAGGAGGGTTACCTGAATGGGACGGGGCTGACTAGGAAAGGCTTTTCTCTTTGTTCCTTTAGTCATTAACTTAGTGGATCTTGACCCAGAGGACCTTCTGATAACTTATCACTCAGTGAGTACTGGTCTTTGGGGAAGTCCAAAGCTGCCATCTCTTCTGCTTAAAGCCACAGGAATGGATTTGCTGAGAAGAGGTTGGTCTTCAAGCTGGGGAAGTTGGAGAAGGGGTGAACAATCTGGAAGCCAGAGCTAGCAAGCCTGACAGGAGCACAGCACAGGAATTTGGCAAATACAAACAAGCCAAGTCATGAGGCTAGGGGCTGAGATGGTGAGAAACAGAGGGCAGGGGATGGTTGATGGAGGGCCTTTAATAGAATGTGGATTTTATTTCATGGGTCATAAGGAGCCTCTGAAAGTTCCTGAGCCCTATAGGGAAAAGTAAACACGACTTTATTTGAGGACAATTAATTTGTCCTCAGGGTAGGAAGACGAGCTTTAGGTTGGCCAGAGGTGGCTCTGGATGAACATCTGTCTCTCTCTGCCACACCTTGGTGTCCCCAAGTCAGAAGCAGCCAAATTTCTTGATGTTCACTTTGACCACAGAGGGAGAATATACTTCTCTCAGTAAAGCAGGTCCCCACCCATGCCCTCCATTGTTTTTATGCTTACCCCATTGCCACCCAGTTGGGGACCCCTCCTCTGGGAAGCCTTCCATCCCAGCCCAGGAGACCTCTTCCTCCTCTGACCCCGTGCAGACTAAACCCAGTTGGCATTTACCCTATGCTGTTTCTTCTTTTATAATTTCTTTTCTTTTTTATTATTATTTCAGGTTTGAGCCTATTCTTAGCCTTCTTCAATAAATTCATTCAATGAAGGGAAAAATTGTGTCTTATACTTAGAGTGACATATAATCTTTCATCTAAACTGACAATTTTCAAACCATGTGCAGCAAGAATTTCTAAAACACGCAATACCTGACTGCTTAGCCAGGGACGCTGACCTATTTTCCTTTAGATTGTCCAATTAAAAAATGACAACAGCCAACATAACAATAGCCATCTAATGTGAATGCTGTGTACTTGAGCCATAAGTATATAGGTCACACAATACAATAGAGTTGTATCTTACTGGTCCTGTTGCATAATAAGGTTGTATCTGATTGGTTAATTCTAGGTACCAGAAATCCTTATATACAAATATAGGCACTCGTTTTGTTTTTTTTTTTTAAAAAGTCACTTTGGAGCAAAAAGGTAGGAATTTACTATTATTTTTTGTAAACCAATAAAAATTATACCTATTTTTATCAGATCAGCAAAAACATATTTTGTGTGTTGCAGAATTTTAGTAGTGGTTTATGTGTACCATGAGGTGAAAAATGTTGGAAATTACTGATTTAAACCAAGACACTTCCAACAGTGATATAGATGTTGCCAATGCTTGCTCATATTTTCTTGACACTCGCTGTTCCTGCATATTCTGACATTTTCTCACTACACGCCTGAGGCCTTCCTTATTTCCTGTAGCAGGTTGAAAAGACCAGCACTCACCCTGTCGGGAGCAGCCCCCGCCAGTGACAGATAGGACTGTGGATGACTACCCAGCTTCTCCTGCTGGGGCACTCTGAGGCGTGTTCTGCGCAGTTTCCCAGAGATCCCCAGTGGGCTCCGCCCCCCGTTGCTCACAGTGGGAACTTGCTCGTTAATAGGCCCTGGAGAGGCTCCTTCCCTTCCTGTGTCTCTTCCCCGCCTTCCAATGTCACTTGCCAAATAAATTACTTGCATTCAAGTCTTTGTGTCAGGGATAATTCTGGGCCACTGGGGAGGTAGGGTGACCTTACTTAGAGGCTTCTCAGTCTGGTAATGCCTAGCATGTTGCTTGCTCAGAGCACTTGCTCGCATTTTGCCAAATAAATGTCTGAATGAAAAAAAAAAGCCCCACTGTGCCCTAGTGAAGATATGTAAACCGGTTTCTAAGGGCACAGAAGGGAATTATGCATTTCCTTTGACCATTCTTGCTTCTCCTCTCCTTTATAACTATTTCACAGCTTCTCCTCTCCCCTAGCCCTTAACATCTCCATCCCTATCCTCATACTCAGCTGTTGACCTTACTTCTTATTTCACTGTGAACACGGAAATTATGAGAACAGAATGTCTACGTGCTCCCCACTTCTATCCACCCTCGGCACCAGGCCCTGGCACTCTGCCTGCCTCCTACTACTGCCCGTGAGCTGTCCAGACTTTTCTAAGGCCCTCTTGCCTCTGACCTGGGGTCACAGTGCCTCTGAGGCCGATCTTTGCTCATTTGCTACCTCTTGGAGAAGCCTTCCCCGGTTAAAATTGCACATCCTTCCCCTCATCCCCCATCCTCTGCTTATATTTTCTGCAGAGCCTTTCTAACCACCTGTTGCATCCTGTACATTTTGCTTGTCTTTATTGTCTAACTCCGTCCACCTGAAAACGAACACTCCATGTGGGCAGGAATCACAGTTTTGCTTATTTTATTAAAAAATGACTATAGAAATAAGAAAGGCAGGCAGGCAGGCAGGCAGGCTGGCAACTGTCTGGAGTGAGAGAATTAAAAACATTTAGAACGTAAGGCCAGAAATGCACCTTAGAGGTTAATCTAATCCAACTCTCTCATTTTATAGACAAGAAAATAGAGGTCCAAGCCCCCCTGGTTAAATGAAGAGCTGGGATTGGAACCTCCCAGTCTCAGATCCTCAGTTTGGGATGAATTTCATAGCTAGTCATCTCATACCAGGGGTCCTCATCCCTAGTTTTATGATCCTCTGGGGTCAGCTTACTGTCAGTGCCACTGTATATCAGTCACTGGTCATATTTCCTAATGTGGCATTAATTTTCCCATAGAACTGAGGCCCTCGGGATCACAAAGTAGAGCTTCTTCTTTTGAAATTCCCAATGCATAACCCAGTACTCAATATGGTGTGAGCTAGAGACCCTGGGAAGACCTCTTCCCCTCCTGTAAGCCCATGATTATAAAAATAGCCACTGCTGCTGAGAACTTTCCATGTGGTAGGAGCTCAAGATACATGAATGCATCCATCTAGAGGAGCATCCAGGAAGGTGGGCACTGTCCCCTGTTTATGGCTGAGAACACTGAGGCTCAGAGAGTTGAGCGGATTGCCTTAAGACTGATCAGAAGCTAGTCAGTGCCAGAATTCATTTTCACTGCATGGTGGATAGAGAGCCATGGGGTAGGGGTGGAGGAGAGACAGCAGATTGAAGAATAGACATCTGCCACCTGCTCATTCCCTGATGCCTGAAAGGCCCCCAAGAAGGGACCATGCTGTCCTTTGAGCAGGGTTGAGTTGAAGGGCTCAATGACTGAGATAAATTTTTTTCCCGAGACAGAGTTTGGATCTGGTAACAGAGTGGGAAGGAGGTGCTAGGTATGGCAACAGGTGAGGCCCCAGAGGGTGCAGAGGCTGTGGGAATGGAGAGCGGGAGCACAGAAGACAGATCACAGTTTATGAGTTAGCCGATGACACAGGGCAAGAGGTCAACACATATTAATCGATTGATTGATTGGTTAACCCTGACATATCCCACTTTTGCCCCCAAACCAGGCCTAAGGTACTGACTGTCTGCTTGATGTGGGAGTTAGTGGTTATAATTTTCCAGCTGAAACCAAAGAAACTCATGCTGAGCTCCAGCACTGTGCTTGCAAGTAAATTCTCACAGTCTCAGTAGCCACAAAGAAGCTTATGACAGTAAAGGCTCAGTCAGTTTCCTGGCTGAGAATCTCACAATGCCTCTGTTGGAGGTGCTGATGGATATGCTGAGATTCAAAAGTGAGCATCACAGCTGCCTCTCAGGTCACAATAAATATTTAACAACTTCATAGGCAACTCACAGAGGGAGGGCCTGGCCTGCCTTAGAGGCTGAGGGCCTGAGTGAGACCTACGATGCCCAGCAGATGAAAGGAGTGAAGGATTGAGCAGATCTAGTCCAAACCTCTGGCTTCACTGAAGAGAGAGCAGTCTCAGGAACAGGTGACCGCCCAGGGGAAGAGATCTGGCGGAAGCCACAGCTGAACCAGAAATACACCCGTGCCCTTTTGTGTATGTCCCTGGGCCTTGCACTGTGGCCATGTTGGGCAAAACAAATGTGTTTTGCCCCAAACACAGCGAACTCTGCGCTGAGAGCCATGGTCCATGTATTATTGTATTCCAGCAGTCCTAGTAAGCTACCACGCCGAGGACATGTTATGTATTATTAAAGGCAGGAGCTCCTGGGCAAAGGCTTTAGCTAGAAGCACTGCCAGAAAAGGTTTCCATTTTTCTGAACTGGAAGAACTTAAAAGGAGGACGTGAACCAAGTCTCATGACACTGCAGCTCCCAGGACTTGTACTTGGAAGAAAGCTGCTAGTACAGCAATTTTGGAACAAGTGAACTACTCTCTCGCCAGGAAGAAAAGGAATATATAACAAGAAAAGAGAAAAAATAATCCCTTAAAGTGTGATATCGGTGAGTTTCTCTCCAAGTTGCTGTCTGAGTTCAGGTCTTTATTCCTTGTCTCTCAGACTTTTACACTTACCTCTTCAGAGAGATTTTTAAAAAAATTATGAGCATATTTTAAAATTACAATAAATACAGAAAAAATATAACAAGTGCCTACCAGTACAATTTAACATACATTTACATTCTATTATTACATGGATATATATTATATACATACAGATAGTATATATTATATATGTATACATAGAACACATGCACTATATAGAGGGTGGGGCAAAAGTAGGTGTATAGTTGGGAGTATGCAAAACAGAGTCCATTCTTGTATTATTATTTGTGAATGATGTATTATTTTTCATGTGAACAATGTAAACCTACTTTTGCCCCACTCTGTATAATCACATGATATATACACAATACTTACATTATGCATAATTACATTATATACATTATATATAATCACATATGCATACCAATACATTATATATAATTTTACAGTTGAAGCCCCTTTTCACCTCCCTGCAATCCCATCCCCATGCTTCTCTCCCCAATTACTACTGCCCTGAAATTTCTGTCTTCCCAGCCATGTTACATAATCGGTCTCAAATTGAGTATATTTTTGTAACTTTTCACTCAACATTTTGTTATGAAGCTGCAGCCATATCAGTACATGCTGATCTAGTTGATTCTTTTCACTGAATTAAGTTTAATTTTATGCCCCCACTGAAGTCCATTGTATTAGTTTGCTAGGGCTGCTGTGATAAATTACCTTAAACTGGGTGAATACAGGGCTCAAAGAGTGAGCATAAATAGTGGAAATTTATTTTCTAGCAGGTCTGGAAGCTACAAGTGTGAGATGAAGGGGTCAGCAGTGTTGGCTTCTTCTGGGGTTCTCCTCCTTGGCTTGCGGATGGCTGTCTTCTCCCTGCCTTTGTGGCATTCCCTTTGTACATGTCTGTGTCCTTACTGCCTCTTCTTATAAGGACACCAGTCGTAACTTGTTAGGTCCACCCTATTGGCCTCTTTGTAACTTAATTACCTGACCCATCTCCAAGTAAAGTTAGGTTCTGAGGTACTGGAGGGTTGCAGGTTTCAACATAGGAGCTGTGGGGCGGACACAATTCAGCCCTTAATAGCCATTACTTTTGTTTGTTTGTTACAAATAATCCTGTAATGAACGTCTTCGTATTTCTCTGCGAACACAGGGAAGAGAATTTCCTGGAGTCCATACTAGGAAGCAGAGTGCGAGATGCAGTGATGTGCACCCTGTCTGTTTACCGGATGCTGACCAATAGCTTTCCAAAGCAGTTCTGTGGTGTATACTCTCACTGTCGGCATGTGAGTGTTTCACAAATGCTTGGCATCATTAGACTAAACTTCTGCCAATCTGATGATTATGAAATGGCAACACATTGTGGTTTTATTTTAATTTCCCAGATTGCTAATGAGGTTGACATTTTATGCATATTTATGATGGTCTCCAATCTGAAAGTTGACTATTCATATACCTTTGCTTATTTTCCCATTCTGTTTTTTTTTCTTTATTGATCTGCAAAAAATGTATGTATGTTCCGGATAATGCTCCTCAGTTAACTTAGTGATCTTTGTCTGGTCTCCTTGCTTCCAGTGTCTCCGCTTGCCAATTTCTTTCAAGGCTCTTTACCCACTTCTCAGGGATTAAACTCAGACTTGGTACGGCCTTCCAGACCCCCACAGCCTAGCTGGAACCTGGCTTTCCAGCCTCGTCCCCTCCTCACTCTCCCTATAGACTTTCACCCCCCAGGAGAGCCCCGGTTCCCAGAACATGTGACTCCTTTGTGTGTGCTGGCCTTTGTACACTGCTCCTGCTGCTGGGAGTGCCTGGCTTCCCCTCTGCTGACTGCAGCAATTAGACACGCCTTTCCACACCCAGCCCTGATGTCGCCTCTTGGGTGAGGCTCACAGTGTGGAACAGGGAGAGGACAACATGTGATACCATGACCACGGTACCTGCCACCTGCTGCTCAGGTTGGTTGAATTCTATTTCCTCAACCAGAAGGTGAGACCCACCACAAACAAGCCATTTCCCCCCTTTATTCATCTTGATATTCTTAATATTGGTGCAAGATAAGTGCTTGATATTTGCTGAATTTTATTTTTCAAATCCTGGGATGTTATTTGAAAGGTTACAATTGTTAATAAGCAGGCAGCAGTAATAGAATTGTTCAGCTAATTCTTCCTGTCTGAAATTCACTTGTTGTCCCTAAGGTCATAAACTTGAGTTCATAAAACAAACTCCACAGGAGCTATGACAGCACAGATGTGGCCTAGCAGGTGCACGAGGCCAGGTTGGAAGGGATTATGAGGAGTCCCACTGTGAGTGAGCACTGAGAGGTGTTTGCTGTAAAAGCTACAGCAATGTTAAGATAATAGTATTGGAAATGTAGTGTCCAGAATGAGACAATAGTTCTACTTTTTCTCATTAAGTCATTACTGGAATGCTGTGTTCTGAGCATCATACTTTAAGAGGGAGGGACAGAGACCAACTAGAGGTAACTTCTGGAAGGAGGGCAACCAGGAGGGTAAGGTGGTAAGACTTCACGTCTCTGCAGGTGGGGCTGCCAGAGCCAGGGCTGTCCATCCTGGAGGCTGGAAGAAATAGAGGGGCTGTAAAACTGCCTTCACATACTGTGTGCAAGGGATGACTTCTTGAACAAGAAATGGAAACGTCCTGTATCACTCTAAAAGCTGCAACAGAACTGGTGAAAAAAATTATGAAGAGATGGACATCTGCTTAACACATTAGGACATTTTAAGCATCCAGAGCATCAGAGATGGTTCGGCTGTTTCTAAGAGTGAGGACCACGCCTTTGGGGAAGTATTTAGCGGCGATTGGATTACCAGTTGGTGAGAGGTGATGTCCAAGGGGCTTGAGGATCAAATGATGATTTGGTTTGGCTTAAGTGACCCTTAAGGTCTTTTCCAAAGCTGAAATTTCACAGGTCTGTGACCCAGAGTCAGACAGATCTAACTGGAGATCAAAGTCTTAAAGCATCTTGAAGTCTTGTTAGAGGAGAGTTACTCTTTGATAGGCAGTTCATCTGGCTGAGTCTTCCACATCCCCCCTCCCCCAAGCCTGGCATCATCTTCAGCAACTCCTCATCTATATAGGCTTCTCAGTTCATATGCTGCCTGTGCTTCTCACCTCCAAAGATCTGCTTTATTCTTTTGGGTACCTAGTCAGACAGCCAGAACCTAGACCAGTGGTTATCGAACTTCACGTCACTAGAAAAGTCTGGACAGCTTGTCAAAAACACAGATCTCCAGGCTTGAGAAGTGGAGCACATGGCCTAGGCTTAAGCCACTCAGCATGCGGCACTCGCATGGCCCTGGTGATGGGTCTGGGGACTGGCGTGAGAGCAAAGCAGAGCTGATGAGCAGCCACGAGACACTCTAGGGTAGACAGTGATATTCTTTTTCACTGGTTGGGACGTCATTAGGTCTGAAGCCACCTACACTGTCATGTTGTCACCAGGAGGAGACTGAAAGCAAAATCACAATGTGGGAAGATGAGGCTGAGAGAATTATACTGTTTGAGTTCTGAATCCAAATACACCTAATGCTGAATTATTCCTAGGTTTTGTAGTTATCTGAGTGAATTAATTTTGTATTTTGCTTACCAATTTGAATTAGGTTTTCTATCACCTGACAGTTGCTACGTAATTCAGACCTAACCACCATTTTTGCACACAGATTCGGTTGGGTTGGGCTGTTGGAAGAAGATTGTTTAGTTTGTTTGACTCATGCCCTTGCAAAGGTGTAGGGCTGGCACCCCAGCCCTGGAGGGTCAGCATCTATCTATTGTGCATTAAGGATCTATTAGGTACCAAGCATGATGTCCAATGCCACAAGTGATAAACAGAAACAGGAGACTTGGTTCTTTCCCTCTCGGAGTTTAGGGTCTATTAGATGAAAGACAAAATTGGCTATCCAGACCAGATGAGGCAAATGTCCTGTGAGTGATGTGGGGTGGGACTTTCAGAGATCACTGTGCACTGGGTTGGCCAAGGAAAGCTTCGTGGACAAGAGGGCTTGAATGGGGTCTTAAGGAGTTTATAAGTGAAAGAAAGGAAGGAGGCCTTATTAAAAGCTGGAACACCATCGCCAATCAGCTTATGAAACTTATAAGCAGTATATAAACCACACAATGGGAATAAAGACTTAAATAAATTCCTTATAATCGTATCACATTTTATGCTTTGGGTGATATAATTATGCAGGCAGATGTATCTGGGTAGAAAGATTTAAAGAACCTAAAGGCCTAGGAAGTAGGAACCTTTTGGGTTACTAATACACCACCCCTCTAGGGCTAACAGTGGCATAAAATGTTTAATTGGATAAATTACATGCTTTGAAAGTTACCAGGTTGTGTGTGTTTCTGGGGCTTTGCGGGGTAATTGTTCTCTTAGTGCTGGAGCAGGGCTTGCCTCCGTGAAACTGGTGGTAGACTTAATCCTCATGGGCTCTCTCTTTCTTTCCTAGGAGAACTGGGGTGCCGTTAACCCTGGACCATACTCCGCTTGTTCTTATTTTTAGAATGAGGTTTACAAGGGGCTCATCCACTGGGCCTGTTCTTCTGCCTCCTAGATCAGGAGGACCTACTTCCTACTGGCATGGAGAACCCTGGGCAGTACCTAGATCACTTCCAGTCTTTCATGTGGCTGATTTGAAAACTTGGTGCTGGCAAGTTTCATACAGATTCCGTAGATAACACCAGTAGACTCCTGTTTTGCTTGTTTCTATTCTACTTATGCAGCTGATTTGTGAGAGCATGGAAGGGAAAGGGCCATATTTCTGTTTTTTGCTACACTACTGCCCATCGCCCTCTTTCACCCTAAAGCTGCACCCAGTGCTTTGTACAAAGTAGACATTCAAATGAAGTTTGCTAAAGAAATGGACGTGCATATTGAAGCCTGCCATCAGAGATTGAAACTTACTCCTGGCTGATGAGGATTACAGCTGGAGTCTGATCACTGTGAAACAGGTCTGTAACCTTTTCCTCATGTCGCCCTTCCATGCCCAGGTGGGTACCAAGAGGCCCCCACTCCCCGAGGCCTTCTTCCATCGCTGTGCCCCAGGTCCAGATGCCGCTCCTTAATGTACTCCAGCAGGTCCTTTTCCCTTGGGTCACTGTCACGCTTGCAGAGCAGAGTTCCCAAACGACTAACAAGGCACTTTGCTCATGGTCAGCTGTCCTTTGGCTGAATGAGGCCAGGGAGGGGCCTGGGGTGAAGAGGACAGACATCTGTACTCTGTCTCAGAGACTGTGTTTCATGGAGGTTTACGGTGGCTCCCCCTGGCAAATGGCCACAATTGCAACAGTGTATCTCTGATGCCAGAGTTTTCATCTCCTGGGATTAAAACACTGTTTCATGTTAAACTAAAGACTCTTTTCACTCATCACATTAAACCATTATTGTGTATTGTTGACAATGTGAGTGATTCTGCATGAACTTCTCAGTGTGTCGACGACAAGAGGGGGAAGGCGTGCAGGGGAAGAAGGACCAGTCGGGGTGCGCTGATGGAGTGGTGCGCAACGGGGCTGCGTTGGTTTTGAATTTGTTGGAGGGGGGAGGGAGTATTTGCCACAGGTGTCTTGCTTCAACTAACTCATGAACTCTAGCAATTTCTCACAAAGACTACTGCATGGCTTTGGTTTTTCTTTTACATAAACAAACAAGACTCTCTAAGCAGGGGATTCAGGGTATTAGAATATTAAGTAACTTAGCTGGCTCTGTCGAGAGGGTCCAACCTTTTCCCGGATCGGGAGTCGGTTAAGGATGCAGGGTGGCTGGAGGTCACTCTTAGTGTAGAGTGGGGGGAGTAACTGAGCCACGGGCCCTGGATCAGCAAGCCTCAGTCATGCTCTCCTTCACTCAGTCAACACCCTTACCAAGTGGTTAGTAGTTGAGGAGGGCCATTTAGCAACCAACTGTGTCACTTTTTGGAGTGAAAGAGGTTACTATTAATATCTATGCAGGGACAATGGACAAACCTTAGTAACACCTACAAGACTTTGTGCAGGATCGACCTAAGTACCTTGCTGTCCTCGAGACACCTGCAAATGAGATGAAGAGCAATGACACGGTGATAACAGTCAGAGTAAGCCCCTAGGGAATACTTTTTATGTACCAGGCACTTTAATGACTGACTCATTCAGTCTTTCCTGTGCTTACTGCTGATGTTATTCCCATTACACAGATGCGACAACTTGCCAACGCCACATGTCTGGGCAGAGGTGGAGTCAGAGCTCCAAGGCAGGCTGGCTGCCTCTGGAGTCAGGTCTTCTGGACAAACAGAAGGAAAGGCACAGTGCCAAGAAGGTTCCGAGGAGGAAGGCAAACTTCCATCTGGGAAAACCACGTTGGGCTACCTGGCGCAGGGAGCAGTCAGCTCTGTGAAGGAAATGAGAGGAGAAAAGCATTCAGGTGGAGAAGCGGTGGAAACAGAGGCATAGGAGCAGAAAAAACATAGTCATGCTTGGAAACAGAAAGGATTTGGTTTTGGCCAGGGCATTTTGGATATAATTACAGCTAACAATTATTGAGGGCTTAATAAGGATTGTGTCTTTTGATCACCACAGGCACCGTGTGAGGTTGCAACTATTTTTATTTCCAATGTACAGATGAGAAGACTGAGGTTTGGAGAGGTTAAATAATTGGCTGCAGCTCAATCAGCTGGTAAGACGTGGTGCTGAAAAACCCATTCCGGAGGTCTGACTCCAGAGGGCACAATCTTAATTCTTGTACTCTACCACACTCTTGTGAGGTGGGTGACACAGGACACATATGACTCTAACTAGGCTCAGGAGCACTTACTTTATCATGGACACAGGGTAAGGAAATAGGGGAGAAGGGTGAGGGGCCCTGCTGTGACCCTGCTGGGTGAGAAGAATCAGGGAAGCTCATTTTCACAGAGCTGCGTTGGTTTTGAATTTGTTGGAGGGGGGAGGGAGTATTTGCTGCAGGTGTCTTGCTTCAACTAACTCATGAACTCTAGCAATTTCTCACAAAGCCTACTGCATGGCTTTGGTTTTTCTTTTATATAAACAAACAAGACTCTCTAAGCAGGGGATTCAGGGTATTAGAATATTAAGTAACCTAGCTGGCTCTGTCGAGAGGGTCAGGAAGTGAGATGAATGTGTATCATTACAGTTTTTAACGTGTCTGGGAGTCCGCTGTCACCCATTTCCGTAGAAAATTCTGGTTCCATCCTAGTCTTTTAGGAAAAAGGACTTTCCTAAAAAAGAGAGAGGGGAGACGTCCTTGCTGACTTTTGAACCAGATGGAAAGGACCTCCTTCCAGACGCTGCCATGCTTCAGCCGGGTCCCCGCAGCCTGAGGTGGTGGGTCAGTTCTCAGCTGAGTCCACAGTGGAAAGGCTCACGGCTGGGCCCCTCCCCTGGAAGTGCGTCCCTATTTCAGCAGATGTCAGCTCCCCCCACCCAGGCTGGCACTGCTACCCAAAACCTAGATGCGTCCTCCCATCCCTGGAGGGCTGAGCTCCCTTGGTTTGCTCTCTGCTGCCACCTGTCTGGGGCACCGGGCCTGTGGGGCGGAGCTGTGCTCATCTGGCCCCGTGACCTCGACTCTGAGAAGAGTTAGCGGCGTCTCAGATCTAACAGCACAGGACTATAGGCCACTACATCTTTTCTACAGATATCAGCTTTTGGATTAAAAAATGCTACCTATTTATGAACACTTGTGATACAGCTGTGAGCAAGAGTTAGAGAAATACAAAAATACCTAAGTGAAATGAATAGTTTTCTGCCATTTCTAATCATATCAAGTACTATTACGGTTTTCTATTAAGCTTAAAAAAACTTTACCTACTGGTTTATTTTTCTGACAATTAGTTAATAAATGCCTCCTGCGTTCAGGACTAAGCTCGCTGGTGGGTCAGAGTTGAAAGTCAGCCACCACCCCTGCCCTAGTGGCGTTTGCAGTCAAGGGGGAAGGAGACCAGAAGTGGACAATAGATTCAAATGGAGAGAAAGTCTGTGAGGAGAAGCTTGCGGTCTGAGGCATGCAGGCCCTCCAGCTTGCATACGAGGTCTGGGTAAGCACGCCTTCCTACTTTCTTTCCTCTGCAAAACCTCTGGGTTTATGCTATTGTATCTGAAAGGCCATTACCAGTGTTATAATAACTCTCAGGGGTTACAGCAAATCCTTTCACTGGGTTGACTTATTTGCCCCAAACGTACGATAAATTCTAGCCTGATTCTTGGAGCATTTCAAGAGATGTTTTGTGATGGACCCAGAGAGAACGAGCTAGAGAACCTCTTTTCCCAGCCCGCTGCTTAAGCGGCTGTGAATGGCAGAAATGAGCCCACCTGCAGCTGCCTACACCACCTCTTCCCAGAGGCTGCAGCTGCAGGGAGCCCAGTTAGGGCAGGCTAGTTGCCCGCATCTTCTCTATAAATTAAACCTAATTGGGGAAGGATAAGGATTTTCTACCCCCTAACATTAAAAGGATGGCATTTCTCTCATTGCCAGAGAACATCAGTTTCCCCGAGTCCCAGCTTGGGCTCCATCGCCGCCCTCCCATCCTGGCTCTGATCCAGCCTGACAGAACTCGAGGGCTGGGATGAAAGTTCCACACCTCTGCATGAGTCTCACTGGTTGTCACGACATGGGCTGCAAACAGACAGTCAGCAAAAAAGCGGGAAGCAACTCATGGCTCATCACTGCACTGGGGTATGAAGTATTGAAATACAACTTTCGTTGTCCTTATCAGCCGCCATTGCCCTCTTTCACAGACACGGAGAAATGGAAGGAGTGGCCCCGAGTGTCACTGAATGTGACTTATCTACCAGGTTCATGTACTCAGTCAGAATCTTGGAGGTCCTACCCTACACTGGGTCACTGTCCCCAGAGCTCAGGATGCAGAGGTGAAAGGGCCCTGGCTCTGTCCTCAGGGTGCTCACAGTGCAGCAAAGACTACACCGGATGTGTTTTATTAGAGTCTGGCGGTGGTTGGCGAAGCTTGCAGATGAGGATGGGAAAGGTGAATCAGGGGGAGCCTTCCAACACTGCACAGGAGGCCTGGTGGCAGCTAGCAGGATTTCTACAGTGAAGACTGAAGATCAGATGTGGCATTGGGCCAGGGCAGGACAGAGGAGGGGCTGGTGAGTTACGAGGCACTGTTGCTGGGTGAGCACAGGTGCTCTCCAGACGCAGGCAATACCCTTCCTGGGGTCTGTGCAGTCAGGCTCTAGCCAGTGGCGGAGATGTCACTAGGAGACCTTGTCCCTGGGAGAAAGTGTTGGGGATGCCACAGAGCAGCTGTGGTTTCTGGTCCCCACCTGGCCCGCAGGAAGCTGGGTAGGCTCTGAAATGCGCCCTCTGGTGGAATCTTGCTGTCTGGTAAGCTGGGTGGCACAGATTGCCGCAGTGCACGGTGACTTGGTGATTTCAGGGTCCCCAGACTAGCTCTCGGCACATAGATTCTGAAGAGGTTGGCTGCGTAGCCCGAATCTGCCTCCGGCTTGGCCAGATTGGGCTTATGGACTGGGTGGCCTGGATCTCCTCTGTGTATTTTAAAGTGCATTTATGAATCCAGTTTAGGGGATGTGTGGGAGACAGAGGCAGGGGGACCGAGACCAAGTCATAGGATCTCTAGCTTTGCTGAATCTTCCTAGGGAGTCCTAGTGCTCAGCGGTGCCCACGTCTCCACATCTGCAGCAGCCCCCAGGGCATGCCCACCAACCTTGATGGCTTTCTGTTTCTCTCCTTCCACTGTCACTTCTGTCTGCATATCATTATCCATCTATTTAGCTGGGGCGGCCCAAAGAATTCTTTGATGGCCCCCATGGTCTCTGACCCCTGGTAGCATTCCCATGATCATATTACATTACATGGCAAAAGGGGTTTTGCAGTTGTAATCAAGGTTCCTGGGCAGTTGACTCTCAGAATGGAAATCACCTGGGTAGGCCTAGCCTAATCACACGAGCCCTTTCAAATCAGAGAGTTTTCTCTGGCTGGTGGCAGAAGGGGAAGTTAGAGAGATTTGAAGTGCCATTTCTGGCTTTGCAGATGAAGGGGCCACGTGGAAAGGACTTGAGAGGGGCCTCTAGAATTCGAGTCCACCTCCTAACTGATAGCCACTGAAAAAAGGAAGTCCCTAGCCCTGTAACTGCAAGGAACTAAATCGTGCCTACAACTTAGATGGTCTTGCAAATAAATGGATTCTTCCTCAGAGCTCTAGAAAAGAGTCCAGACTGGCTAGCACCTTGATTTTGACCTTGTGAGACCCTAAGCATCCAAACCCTCTCAGATTTCTGAAATACAGCTATTGTGAGATAATAAATGTGTGTTGTTTTAAGCTACTAAGTTTGTGGTTATTTGTTATGTAGCACAGAAAATGAATGCAGATGGCCAGAACAGCACGCAAGCAGGAAACCAGGCCCTAGTCCCTCCACTGACGCCCTTCCCCTCATCCCTCAGGGTCTCAGTGTCCTCAGGTAAGATGAGGGGCTGGACTGGATGATTTTTTACTTCTTCCAGTTCCAGACTCTTCAGTTCTACCTTTAAAGTTCAATTGTCCCAAATGTCATCCAGATCCAGTTCCCTGGTGGGCCTTTAGGGCTGTAGGCTGGCAGGCTGGTTTTTTTCTTCATCTGTTCTGTTTCCTTTCTCCCTCTTGCTCTGGATCCCTCTCTATAGCCTTTCTTAACCTTGCTACATAGTCTCTCAGGAGCCCTTGCTCTTTCTTCAACAGCTCATGCCTTGGTGGCTAGTCTTTAGCACATTCCCTATGTTTGGTGGATGTGAGTTCCACTGCCAGCCTGTCTTTTGCTGCTGGCCCTGCCCATCACTCAGCCCCCACCTGGACATGGCCCCAGTGTGTCCAGACCGTGATGTTTCTGCCCTGCTACAGCCCAGGGTCCTGATCCCTGCCTGGGAGCCTGGAATCCCCCTGGAGCCTGGATTTCCCCTGGAGCCTTGGATCCACCAGCCTGTCTCTGGCCTGTACATCTCTGCCGCCCGATTATCACCCCACGCTGCCTCTGTCTGCTCACATGTGTGGTATGGTAAGCTGCTAGCACCATGTCTTTTGGACTTTCCCCTTGCTTCTATGGTGAGGTCAGAGGCTGTTGCCAAACCAGAAGCCAGCTCAGAATGCCTTAACCTCACCTGGGCTGAGATCAGGGCTGTAAGCTTCTGGCACATGGGGAAGAGGGACCCGAGGTCCAGGACTGTTCTTTTTCCTGAATGGTTTGTGACTGAAGGTGTCATAGAGAGGGAAGCCTGGGACAGCCATGTGGAGCTTGTGTGGGTCAGTGGTCTCTCCCTTGCCAGAGTTATCCTCCTAAACTGAATTCTGACCACAGGCAAACCGTTCCCTACAGAGAAGTCTTCAGGTCTTACCAACATGCTCAAGACCACTGTGGCCCCAAGTTCTCTCCACCCCAACATGAGGTATGCTTGGGGGATAATGCCAACTTTAAAGGTATATTACTCCAGATCAAGTTCAGGCATTATCAATCTTTAAGAGTTCCTGTTAGATACACAGAGCTAATTTTCTATCATCTCAAGGGGAAATGAAGAAGACAGTTTTAAGAGAACAGCAGAGTTATGAGTCCCAGAACCCCAGAACTGACTGGGTGATTGTTCCAGTCTCTTCTGGAATAATTCCAGTGACAGTAGATTCACTACCAATCAACTGAAGCGACCCATCTTTGGACACTCCAATAGACATGTCCCGCTAACAGAGAGTTAATATCTCTCCCTATTAGCTACCACACACTGCACAACACTACTGATTGGGATCTTAAAGACCCTTCCCATTCATTCATTCATTCATTCATTCATTCATTCATTCATCAAACTGTTACTGAAAGTCTGCTAGGTGCTGAACAAGGGGTGGGTTTTAGAGAGTGACAAGACTCAGGTGCCAGCAGCAGAAAGTGGAGCCCCAGTGCTTGAGGGGGTTCACCGGCCCCTCCTCATACCCCCTCTTCTCTGATGGTACAACTCTGTGCCTTTTAGAGTCTTTCTGGGACATATTTTGGAGTCTTTAAAAGAGGGACTCACTGTGGTTATGCTTTTCCAGACCCACCCCAGTCAGAAATTCCCCCTTCCTGTCTCTGCTCCCAGGGCTCCCAGAACTGAAAGCGAGCTTCCAAAGGGCTCTGCCCAACACAGGGCAGAGCGGGCTCAGCCAAGACTGTGGGGACATCACAGGTAGTCCCCAAATCCTTGCTGTACCTCGTTTCCTAGTCTAAAAATTGGGAATAACCCACACCTCATGGGGATGCTTGAAGATAAAATGAGTTAACAGATATATAGTACATAGCACACAATAAATGCTCAGTAAATGCCAGTATTATTATCATTACCGTCATCATCATCCACATTCTACTAGCCATGCCTTTGGTAGTGCATGGAAAAGGAAACCCTTATGTCTTGCCTTGGTGTTTACATTTTTCTTCCCGGGATAGAAGTGGAGGGTTTGCTTCCAACCTGAGGAATTGATCTTATTAGAGATGGCTCTTGTCTGATCTGCTGGGATGATAGAAACAGCTGCCCATCACTGGGCACTGTGTATGTGTTACACATCATCATCTTTTATCCTTAAAAGCCTGAGAGGTAAGTAATGTTATCTCCACTTTACAAGTAGGCAACTGGATCTTTGAGAGTTATACGTGGCCCAGGGCTGCATAGCTGGTAAATGCCGGAGCCCAGGCTGCAAACCCAGGTCTAGATGAAACATCTAGAGACAGAAACTGCTCTACTTACTGTCTCCTAGATGCCAGAGTTGGTCACTGCCACCAACACATGATCCCTGTCCCCCAGCTGCAAGACTCACAAACAGTGAGTCCAGCAAGCCTCATACACCCTTGTCCAGGTCACTGCTAAAAGTTTTGAAGTCCCTGGTCTCCGGATGCAACCTGGTAAGAGCGAGCCTGAACAAGCTGTGCAGGAGGCCTCAGGGAGTTGGGATGACTGAGTGATAGAACCCACAGAAGAGGGGAGGGAAGGAGAGGAACTCAGGATGAGAGGAGCCAGACTGTCTGGGATCAAGGCCACCACCACTAGCTGTGTGACCACTCTGTGTCAGTTTCTTTAGCTGTAAAATGAGAATGAAATAATGGTACCTACTTAATTGGCTGGTTGTAAGACTTAAATGAGATACATTTATAAAGTTTTTAGTGTAGAGCTCAATCTATGTTAGCTATTATTATTATTTACCAAGCATGGGTCAGTGACTGCTTCTCCTTGATCAAAGGCGGAGCTAAGGCACAAACTGGCAGCCTGATGAAGAGTCGGGGCTGGGAGCAGAACCCCCTCTCGCCTTCTCTTACCCGGGTCTCAATGCCCACTCAGACCCAGGCCCCAGTTCCCATCCTTGCTTCTCTGAGCCCTCAGCAGGCCAGGGCTCCTCATTTTCTGAGCATGTGAGCCCCAGAAATGCCACACGCGTTGCCAAGAAACCACCTTCCCGTCTATTTAAAAACCTTGTCAAGGTGTCTGTTTAATGTTTTAAAAGGTTATGTTCTAAAGAGGGACATGGTTACATAAATTATGGCACATTAACCTGACGGGGATATTAAGCAACCATTAAAGTGATAATTAGGAGGATTGTGTAGCAACACGTAGAGTGATTACAGATTAATATAAATGAAAAATAGGGTAAAAATTGGATTATGCAATGATTGAAACTATTCAGAAATATATACCTAGGAACAAACACAGGCAAATGGTGGCATGTCTTTCCTTTTTTTATTGCTCTCTCCCTTCCTCTTCCCCAACTTTTCTCTCCTCCTCACCCCTTCCTTCCACTCCTTTCCTTCCTTTCATTTAAGAGTAGTTTACTGAGATCCTGCTCTGGAGGACACCGTGCTTATCACCCGATTCAGAGAGGTGAAAAATTAGTTTCTGCCCTCAAGAAGTCTAAAGAGAGACAAATCTGAAAACAAACAACCCTGACATCTCAGAGTATAAATAATTCAATGTGACAAGGAAAGTAATTAATTCCGCTCAGGGGAATCAACAAAGCTTCCCTAATCAGTGTCCCACTACTTGAATCATTCAGATTCAAAGGCATTCAGTTGGAGAGGAAGAGGGTCCCAGGTGGAGGGAACAGCATATACAAAGTCACAGAGATACGGGAGAAGAGGCCTCTTGTGTCCTGGGGACCTGCAGCCCATTGACCCCTCAGTTCTGTGTCCCACGGGGAAGTTGAGGGACTGAACGTCCACCTGACATTACTATCATGGGTCAGGGGGTTTGGACCCCATAGTTATAGTTAGGATCCCATTAAAGTCCTGGTGGGCAGGAGTTTGTCAGAATCACTGGGAGTGCCCCTGAAAGTTTCATAGGACCTGTGGATGTTAGAGTTGGAGAAGCTTCATGAAGCACCTAGCCTCCTGATCATCCCAATCATGAGTTGGAAATAGAAGTTCTCCTCCATTCAGGGCATGTGGGAATTGCCAATCGGGCCTATCACCCTCATTTCTGGTGCAAGGAAATGAAGCCTAGATAGCAGAAACTGATGATTTATTCAGTCATTTAGCAGATTACTGGCCTGACCTCAGTTCTCCTGGCTCCTAAGTCAGTGCTCTTTGCAGCACATCTTTCCTTCCCAGGGGATCCCAGTCTAACCTCTTCCCTCCAATGAGCCAGCACTTCCCTGTTGGCTCTATTCTCACCTCTCAACTTCGAGGGCTTGCAGCCATTTCCCAATACTGTAAGATATGGGTACAAGACCTCTTCTCCACTCATGACCTCCACAGCTTCATCCTCTTCAACTTTCATCTTCTAAACAGTCCCATTAGCATGATGCCTTACATCAACTCTGGGGAGCAGCCTCCAGTTTTCAAGGTCCTATAATCCATCTCCCCAATACCTCCAGCTCCTTCCTGCTCTCTTGAGAAATGAGATATCTGTAAGGCATGCTGGCTAAAGTAAGGAAAAGAGGCAGCTTGGGATAAAAGCCGAGGGTTCCCATCCTCATTCCACGAACCAGCTCAGAAGTTATCAAGAGAAAATCTGTTCTGACTCAGCATCTCAGCCTCTTCCTTTGGCAATGGTGGGGCACCAGGATGCTTGAACCCAATGACCTCCGGCCCCTCCAAGGCCTGATGGCCATGGGAGTAAGTTCTGAGTGTTTGCAGGTAGAAAGACCAGGACCAGCTTCTGCACGTGGCCCTGGCTTTTTCAGACTTGAGGCACATGCTTATGGGTGTGTAACAAGGACCCAGGGGCATGATGTGGGCCAGCACTAGAATGTTATAATGGAAACTGGCCTATGGGGAGATGACCAACTTGGATCACAAAGACTCTTTGGTCATTTGCCACTTGTTTTTCTGTTTATCCACCTATAAATTTGTTCACTTGCTTTGGCATTTATGTGGTTCCAGAATGCTATTATCTTGCCAACACTGTTCTACTGCATTGACATTATCTCTTAATTACACAATTACCATGTCAGGTACTGTAGACATAGTAAGCCAATATTTGAAGTGTTCAAGCACAGATTGCATTTTTAAAAGTATAATTTGAATCGCTGGCCAGGTAGCTCAATTGTTTAGAGCATGGTCTCACTACATCAAGGTTGTGGGTTCAATCCTCAGTCAGGGCACAGACAAGAATCAACCAATGAATGCATAAATAGGTGGAACAACAAACCCATCTCTCTCTCCCCCACTCTCTATCCCCCTTCTCTAAAATCAATAAAAAATTAAAGATAAATTTGAGTCAAGCTATTTGGTAAAAATCACTAATGTGTGACAGCCAGAAGAGACCTTTTTGGCATCTGTTTATTTCCCCATTGAAAAGAGGGAGAGACTGAGGCACAGACAGGAGAATAGTCCTGCTGCTGGCCACATGGACAATTATCAGAATAAATTTTGCAGACATGAGGACCAGGACCTGTCTTATGTCGTATAGCAACTGAAGAGTTGTGAGTTAGAGTTCAGGCCTGGTAATTCCTGGGCCACTGAAGCTTTCCTTTTTCATGAGTAGGTTTTCCTTTGGCCTCATCTCGCTCACAAGGTCTGTGGAGGTCAGCCAGTCAACATCAAGTTGGAGAGCTAATCCCTGAAGAACTGTCTAACACCAAGGACCAGGTCCCGCTTCACACAGATGCTCATTCAAGGAACATAATAAAGTCCCATTGGACTCAGTCTCTCCTCTGTGTGAAGAAATTGCATCTCTAAGAAGCACCTGTTTTTAAAAAAGGTAAATTGCCAATTGGTAGAGGCAAGGCATGAAACCGTTTGTGTCACTGACAACAATTAGTTTATTAGCCAGGCAAGCCTGTGGGAGTAGCACATAGGGCAGGTGGTAGTGGCTGAGGGAGAAGGAAGAAAAGACTCATGGAGAGCAGTGCCCTGGGGAAGAAAGGCTGAGCTGGAGCAGAGATGAGGATTTTGGGACTGGGAGCAACATAAGTATAGTCTAAAGGAATCTTGAAGGGGACAGAATTGACCCTCGGATGAAATTCACCTGCTTCCCATCCCTTGCAATCCAAGTCTAAGCTGGACATGACAGACACTTGTCACAGCTTCTGCTCAGTGACTACGGGGGTGGGGGAGGCTTTCTCCCTCTGAGCTTGGTGGTGTCCCCAGAACTCATTCTTAACAAAGTCTCCTCAGTTTGTGCAGAAGAGGAAATATTTATCATCTGTTGTGTGTTGAATTGTGCCCCCCAAAAGATATGTTGAGACCAAACCCCTGGTACATGTGAATATGACCTTATTTGGAAACAGGATCTCTGCGGATGTAACCAAGTTAAGATGAAGTCATACTGAACTAGGGCAGGACCTAAATCCAGTGACTGGTGTCCTTCTAAGAAGAAGGCTATTTGGACACATGAGGAGATTGCTCTGTGATGAGAAAGGCAGAGACTGAAGTATCTATGAGTCAAGAAACACTATGTTCAGCCAGCATCCACTGGAAGCTGAAAGAGGCAGGGAAGGACCCTGTCCCAGAGCCTCTAGAGAAAGCCTGGCCCTGTTGACACCCTGCTATCAGAGTTCTGGCCTCCAGACCTAGTAGAGAATTACTTTTATTGGTTAAGGACACCCAGTTTGTGGTACTTTTTATGCCACTCCTGGAAGTGGTCTCATTCTGCCCCAACGTTCCATTCGGCCTTCTTTCCTACCAACCGCCTCCATGTTTCCCACCCTCTTGCCACTCCTTTCCTCATGTCCTTTTCTAAGGCTCATGCTGTGTCATCTTCCTGCCCACAGCTGTTCTCCTCCTGCTTCTACCTAAGGCCTTCTTGCTGGACCCTCCTCTATCACGGCTTCAAAGGTCCTTGTGTCTTTTATCTGGATCCAGCTGCGTAATCAGAATCGAATACCAGAGGGGATCCCATGAAGGGGAAGGTGGGGAGTGCAGGGAAAGCTTCCCTGGTGTCGGGTTCTGCCTTCATTCAGACCGGGGTGGCTAGCAGGTGGTGGGAGTGAAGGTGCGCAACTCCTTCAAAGCATGAAGCCATTTCTTCAGATAAAGGCCCTAAAACATTACAACAGTATTTCAAAAGCAGAAGTTCTTTCCTTTCCTTTTCCTCAGTTCAAGGTGCTTTTAAGTGAACCAATAATCAAGCACAGCTGGATCCACCTCTGAGCTCAGAGTTGTGTTTGGTATTTTCCAGCTGGATTTGCTCAGAAGGATAGAACTGCTCCAAAGCTGGGAAACAGACTCGGTGTTCGCCAATCTAGGGGTCCGTCCTGTGAAAACAATCCCTGTGCATCCTCACAGAGACAGAGATACGGAAGAGCTCAGGGAGATCACGCACATGCACACTCGCACACTCACACACAAATACATACTCTCATGCACACATATGCATAACCACACGCACACTTACACACACACACCTCATCCTGCATCATCAGATCAGCCTGTACTGTCTGCAAAGCTGAGTGTACTGTGTGTTTTCTCAAGCCTGTTGATGCACAGGGTCTTCTCCATATGTGGAATGTTTTTTAACCAAACACAATCCAATGACTCCTTCAAGTTTCAGTTCAAATGATGTCTTTTCTATCAAAAATTTCCTGGGGGGGTGGGGAAGATAAGGGGGACAGCTGCAACAGTGTCGACAATCAAAATAAAGGGAAAAGATAACTTTCCTGAGGACCTTCGGATTGCACCGATCACCCCTCCTCGGTGCTCCAGGGCACGGCAGACTCCCTTGTCACACTGGCACTGGGTCTTCACAGCTTCAGCAGCGCTCGCTGCATCATGGCCCATCCACATGACTGGGGCAAGGAATGGATGGGGGAGGATGAGACACATCTTTGCTGAATAGATAAATGAAGGAACGCATGCATGTTAGACCTCGCAGGGTGTTTTCATAAAGCAGATTTTAATTTCTTTTACAAAGTAAATCATATTTATGTACATAATAGGTACAAAAAATCCCAAAGTTAGAACAGGATGTATAGTGAAAACTCCTCCTTTCACCCCTGTCCTCTCACTGCCCCGTTCCTCGCCGTGGAATTGACAGCTGTGTCCTGTTGTGTGCATGTCCTTCTATAGCTGCTTATGTAAATGCACACACATATATAGTCCTTTGCTCCTTTTGGCACATATTGTAGAGTCTTGCTTTTTTACATGTTGCCTTCTCATATATCTTACAGATTCTTCACTATCCATCCCCAGAAAGCTGCCTGGGTATCCTCACCAGCTGCGTGGCATTCCACTGTAACAATGCGGTGTGGTTACCTCACCAGTCACGTTGGGTTGTTTCTAACCCCTTGCTGGTACAAACCATGCTGGCTTGGAGAGGCTTATGCACTCGCTGACAGCACTTAATCTTGAGAGATTACTTTCAAATGGTGAGATTTCAGGCTCCAATAAGGTAGACAGAGTGACTTTTCTGACACTGTGGCAGTTAACTGCTAGTTGGCTCATTCAACACTTTTCCCCACCTCTCTAGAATGCTGAGCCTGAAAAGCCAGAAACTACATTTCCTAGGCATCCTTGTAGGGAGACTCGGGTTAAGATTTGGGATCTACCGAGTGGCTGCACTGCGGTGAGGTCTTGCCTTGGAACTGAGTTGTTGAGCAGAGAGGTGGGGAGTACACCTTTATGTGTCAGTGGGCATGGTGGCTGAGGTGTCTGGCTCTGTTGACAGCTGTGGGGGCAGATGTTTGACACTGGAACTTCCTGACTGAGGGAGACTGAGCAGGTCGTTAGGTCCCCATTTCTGTGATGTCATCTTGGGAGACAATCCTGGAAACTCAGCTTAGTGTCTTGCCCCCAGATTGTGATCCACAGCTCACGAGCAGAATGCCCAGCCCTCAGCCAGGTGCTACAAATCAGCTGCACTTTGGATGGCCCCAGCTCATTCACATACACATTCAATATTGAAAAGCACTGGCCTAGACTACGGTGGATCTCAGCCAAAGCTAGAATGACAATCACCTGGGGAGCTTTGACCACTCTGAAAGCCCAGGCCACACACTTGATTAAATCATGATTCTAGGGGTGGAGCCTGGGCACTAGCATGTAATCACCTCCTCAGGTGATTCCAACATGCAGCCAAGGTTGCGATCTACTGGCCTACAGTAAAAGTTCTGAATCTTGGTTATGCATAGAATTACCTGGGAGATAAATATGTGTACACAAAAATACTGGCTTAAGCCCTGGCCAGTATGGCTTAGTTGGTTGGAGCATCATCCTCTAAAACCAGAAAGAGTTGTGGGTTTGATTCTTGGTCAGGGCACACACCTGGGTTGTAGGTTTGGTTCCCATTTAAGGTGCACATGGGAGGTGGCCATTGATGTTTCTCCCACATTGATGGTTTTCTCTCTCTCTCCCTTCCTCTATCTTGGAAATCCAATAATAATTAATAATAATAATAATAATAATAATAATAATAATTTAATTGGCTTGAGTAAGGCTTGGACATGAGTATTTTATTTTTAAAGCTCTCTACTCAGTTCTAACATGCAGTTGATAACTACTGGTCTGGATTTATTTCCTTAGCCTTCTCTACTGTTTATACCCCTTAATAAATATCACTGTCTTTAAACCAGTTGGAGTGGATTATTAACTTGCAACTAAGAAATATGACCAATATACCTTGTCATAGCCCTTGGGAAGTCACCTGTTCCAGCTGCACCTGAACTAGGGCTGGTCTAGGTCAGGTCAGCTACCTTGGAACTTAGAATAGAAAGAACATGTAATTAAAAAGGGCTTTTGAGAAAAGCCATTGAGAGGAAGTGATAGGGAAATTAATACCAATCAACTGGCTAAGAAGGACAGATCACGAAGGACACAGGTAGGGCCAGAGACATGGTGAGCTGTGGCTGCAGAAAAAAGACAATGAGTGGAGGGGTACAGATTCCTGGTGGAAGGGGAGAGGGACTTACATAGTTTGACCTATGATTATAAAAGGAAATGGAAATGGCCAAACCAAATAAATCATTAATTTTAATAATTTATTTTAATGTAGAAATAATGTATATGTCTGTTGGGTGGGCTTCTGGTAGTAGTACAGTGCCTCCCGGAGGAGAAATCAAGGAATTGGGGGCTAGGAGGAAGCACCCATCTGTGGAGGGACAGGGGTTCTTGGTCTTTGCCTATAACCCCCCCTTCTCCCATTGTCCTTTCCTTCTTGGCCTGTAGGTCAAGCCCCGCCTATTTCTCTGCTCTGGCCTCTAAACAACAGTTATTGTCTTCCTTCTCCCCCATATTTGAACTGGACATCGGTGCTTCCTGCCCTGACCCTGGGTTCCATGGCCAGAGCTTACGCTAATAAGGGGGCAAGTACAGCACAGTCCGAAAAGTGCTATCACAGAGGTGGAGGGGGTATATGCGCAGGAAGGGATGTCCATAATGGCAGACTCATGGAGCAGGTGACACAATCAGGGTGGGTAAGGCTCACGGGAAACAAGCATTTGCAGAGGGCATGGTAGACCTGGGAGTTTCCCCCACAATCTCCTTGAAGGCAGGGAGGGCTTGTGCCTTTCTCCCCGTGTATCCCCGAAGATGAGCTCATCTCTTATGTGTTGAAGGGTATAAATGGATAATGGAAAAATGATGATATATGGGTTAGAAAGCTGCCAGCTGCAATTCACAGAATATCCCTGAAGCCGAAACAGAGCAGGAGGACATTAGTCACATAAGGAGATGATCACAGGTGGTGGGATTGTGTCTGCACATCTCGGCAGCAGTTTCAGGCCTCCCATTCTGACACAGCGATACAGTGGCAGATATGGAGCTGTCTTCTGTGGAGTCTTTGTCTTAAAAGCAGGGAACCTTTTAGACAGTCTCTAGCAGAATGCTCTCACATCTCACTGGCCAAACCTTGACCCCAGGCCCACCTGTAAACTAATCGCTAGCACAAGAAATGGGAGAGCCCTGATTGGCTTATAACAGTCCCCTGGAGTTGGATGCTGTGGGATCCGCTGCAGTGAGAAAGATGGGGAGCCTGCACAGGGATGCTCGGACCTTTAACTTCACCTTACAGCCCGGGGCACCCAAACTTTTGGTGGCTTTGGGCCACACATTAAGTACACAAACACTAATGAAAACCGATGTGCCAAAATAAGTTGTAAGTAGATTTACAGTTTTGTGTTAGGCCACAGTCATAGTTACCCTGGGCTGCAGGTTGGGCACCCCTGCTTATGCTTTGAGAGGGTTTGTTGCTCTGATCACTGATGTGTAATTTCCATTGCTTTAAATGATCCTTTCAAGAGTGGAAATGCTAACATTTTAAGAATTTGAGAAATTTTAAAGCCATTAACAATGATGTCATTATTAACACATCAAGAAATTTTTTAGGTCACAAATGATATCTTTTTTATGAGTTATTTGCTGTAAAGGTAAACTTGGTAAAAAATAAAGATACAAAGATGTTTACAATGAGTCATAACCCTCCTCCCTTCCCTGTCTCCCTTCACTGTGTTCTCCCCAAGGCAGTTCCTATTAAACACACACGGATTTTTGTGTATCCTTCCAGAAATACTATAAGCCTGTTCAAACAGATACTCATCTATATTACCACATTAACATTAAGCAAATAATCCATACTGATCTTCATCTTGTCTTTCACACTTGGATAAAACTATAAAATTGACATTCTTGGCTTTTATATTTTGCATGAAGTGCTAAACTAAGTCTATGCCAATTGTGAAAAATTAGGTGTGTACATTATACTTTTTAGAGAATCCATTAAAAAAAGTAATATAAAGAGCCCTGGCTGGTGTGGCTCAGTGGAGGGCCAACCTGCAAACCAAAGGGTCACCAGTTCAATTCCCAGTCAGGGCACATTCCTGGGTTGCGGGCCAGGTCCCTAATATAGGGTGCATGAGAGGCAACCACACAGTGATGATTCTCTCCCTCTCTTTCTCCCTCCCTTCCCCTCTGTCTAAAAGTAAATAAATGAAATTGTAAAAAAATAATATAAAGAGATATAGCTGAAAAGCTAATAGGTTGTTTAAAATATACAGCAGTTTCTCCTTATATGCAGTTTTGCTTTCCATGGTTTCAGTCAAACTTATAGAGACAGAACATCAGAGGGTGGTTGTCAGGGGCTGAGGGGAGGAGAAAATGGATGAGATGTTTTTTAATAGTTACAGAGTTTTAGTTTCACAAGATGAAGTTCTGGAGATGGGTTGCACAATAATATGAATATATTTACTACTACTAAACACTTAAAAATGGTTAAGATGGTAAATTATATTATGTATATTTTACCAAAAAAATTTAAAAGAACTGTAGTGGCTAGATTAATATCAGCAACGCAGACTTCAGAAAAAGGAAAGTTACCAGGGAGAAGAAGCACATGGTAAAAAGATCAGTTCACCAGAAGCCATAACAATTATAAACGTGTATGCACCTAACAACAGAATTTCAAATGCATAAAGTAATAATTGATAGACCTAGAGGAAGACATAGAAGACATGTTATTATAGCTGGAGACTTCAACTGTCTTCTTTCAGTGACTGATAGAAGTAGACAAAATCAGTAAGAATACCTCTAGCAGCCAATTTGACCTAATGGATAATTATAGAACCACTTCTGGCAGAATACATGTTCTTATTTTAAAAGTAACATTTTAGTGTACAACAAGTTCTCCCAACCTTCCCCTTTTCTCTAGCTCTCCCTTCATATAATTATTTCTCTCTTCCATCTTCTCTCTCTTTCCCTTTCTCACATATTTCTCTTTTTTCACTCTCTTCCTTTTTCTTTACTCCTTTCCTTTCCCTGACTTAAAATAAACATATATTCTGTCTGGTAGTGATTTAAAAAAATTAGATGCTTCCTTTTCTTAACTTCCTTTTCTTAAAAACAAGTGAGTCGAATGTTTTCTTTGTGAATAAAAAATTAACAATTTTAAGTTAATTTGCTTTTTGCATTAGGTGTTCGATTGATTTCTCCTCCCAGATTCCAATCCTGGATATTTGCTGTAAGTTACTCTGGAAATTCACAGCAAGATCTTTGGGAACTACAGCTTTTTGGGGAAGGAGGGCTATCTGGAGCAGGTGAAATTTGAGATTGGATAGAGCTTGCATTGATGGGAAGCTGATCCAAGGGGAACTTCTCTTAGTTTATTTCTCTATATTCAATCATTATAAATGATCTGGCCATCCACATGCCATCAAAGAAAGGGACACACAAACGTGGGCATTTCTTGGATGTCCATTGTGCCTTTTTGTCACATCTCCTCTGGTTGGGATATTTCTTCTTTGTTCATAAGTGCCTTTCTGCTACCACCCCCCTCACTTTCAGAACCAAGACAGCGGCTCTGGGCCTCTGCCATAACTATAGGTTTCCCCTCCTGGGACTCTCCATTTTGCCCTAATTGCCTCACATTGTCTGGCTGGGGTCTGCGATTAGCTTTTCCACTTCTCTTGGGACCTGCCGGCTCATTATTGGTTTGTCTCTGGTTTCTCTGCAGCCTCTGCTACTTCAACTCACTGTCCTTGCACCGGGGCCCTGTGCGTGACCGGGCTGCATGCCACCTGCTTCCTGAGGACCCCTGGGGACCTCTTCCTGTTCCTCTTAAGCGAGTGATGCTTTCCTCTTGGGGTGCGAGGCCCATGCTACCTGCAAAAAAATTGATTTGATTTTTCAAAAATTGGATGCGAGCATAAGTGATCACACCATGTGCATGTGCTTGTTTGCGCTTATGGAGAGCATGTTCATGAAATTGCCTGTCCACATGGCTTAAATCAATGTCAAGTGCTTGGTGCTACAAGTGAAGTGAACTGCAGACCCTCTGGGACTTCTGTGCCAGCCCCACATTTCCCATCAGGGCCAGCCTGCCCTGTGACTTCCTGCCTGTATATCAGGTTCAGATAGAATCTGAGTTATTATCTGAAGGGATCCAGGAGGGCCTCCTCTGCTCTAAAGCTTCTCCTCTACTGGGGCCTGCAGTTTTGCCACTTGACTTTTCCTAATTTGAGTTAAGCATTGCCTTCCAGAGACTCCTTTTTAAAAATGTGAATACTTCTGGAAGGAGAAATCCAGAGCCAGGAAAATGGGATATTTTATAATTAACCCCTTCATATTTTTACAGATGATGACATGCCAACGATATTTCTGAGGTCACTTAGCAAGTGGATGACACACTGGGATTTGAATTCAGGCCTTCTGACCCTGGTCCAGTGTTCATCACATACCTAGATCACTCGGTACCACCTGTGGGCCCTTCAAAATGTGCCAAAATTGCGTTTGTCACAACAGGCTGCTTATACAACAGGGCCATTCTTGGGAACATGGTGGGCAAGACCAATCAAAACAAGAGGTGGTGGTGATGCTGATAAATTTGGACTTTTTCATAATGTGAGGAATGGGTTTTTCCTCTAGAACAGTGTTGTTTAATAGAAATATAACATGAACTGAAATGTGAGTCATGCATGCAATTAAAAATTTTCTTCTCTCTCTTTCCCTTTCTCACATATTTCTCTTTTTTTACTCCTTTCCTTTCCCTGACTTTAAATAAACATATATTCTGTCTGGCAGTGATTTTAAAAAATTAGATACTTCCTTTTCTTAAAAACAAGTGAGTTGAATGTTTTCTTTGTGAATAAAAAATTAACAATTTTAAGTTAATTTGCCTTTTGCATTAGGTGTTCAATTGATTTCTCCTCCCAGATTCCAATCCTGGATATTTGCTGTAAGTTACTCTGGAAATTCACAGCAAGATCTTTGGGAACTACAACTTTTTTGGGAAGGAGGGTTATCTGGAGGAGGTGAAATTTGAGATTGGATAGAGCTTGCATTGATGGGAAGCTGATCCAAGGGGAACTAGTAGCCACAATGAAGAAAAAGAGAAAAACAGGTAAAATTAATTTAAGTCAATATTTTAAAACCAATATTATAAAAAATTATAATTTAACATGCACTCTGTACCAGAAATTATCTACTTACATTTTTAAGCATAAAACTAAGTCTTTGATATCCAGTGTGTATTTCACAATTATGGCTCATCTCAGTTTGGTCTAGCCACATCAAGGACTCAGTAGACACATATGGCTAGTGGCTAGTGGCTGTCAACCAATGCTTATTGGTGCCAATTCAGTGTCAACAAGAACCCCCAATTTGTGGTGCAGTGAAGGAAACTTTATTCTGTGCAAAACAGCTCAACTGTGACCTAGTGTGGCTGTGAAAACATCATGGCTAGAAGTATTCACATATCATGGCTATACACCAACTCTGGAGCCAGGCTCATCTTTAGGTAGACATCTCTGCTTTGTGCTGCACTGGTCTGCTCCTTGCCAGCCTGTGACATCTTTTGTGGTTCAGTGCAGCCAGGGAGACACAATCTTTATTCTTCAGTGGAAAGGGAGAGCTGGCTTATAAGGACACCCTGGTCCCTAACTGGTTCATCCTTATGCAAATGAGGGCTCTGAAACTTTGCAGTTTGATTGGTCCACAAGTTACTGTCCTGATTGGTCAGAATCATGCAACTCTGACTGCAGGTGGAAAGCTACAGTCCTACTGCTTGACATAGGATTCTAGGAAATCTTTACAAGGGCTGGCTCAGATGTCAGAAACACAGTGCAAGCAGATAGTGCAGAGCAGGCTTCTCTGTGAAGAGCAGTTTGTGTGGGAGGCCCCTGTGCAGAAATGGCTGCTAGGCTTGGTTTTTAAAAAAATTGAAGCCAGGCAGTCATCAGGAGCCCTTCTTAATAGGTGCCTTTTTTTTCAGTGCCATACTGTACCCTCCCTATTCAAAGCCTAGAAATCTGCACACCCTGTTCTTACCAGGCATTGTCTGTATGTAAGTTTTCCCATCAGACTTGATGTCCATCTGTAGACACCTCAGGGGCTATCTATTCCAGGGGATTTTACACATATTCCATAGAGAGTTCAGATACACAGATGGAGCTGGGTGGGGGTCAGGGGACATGGAGGGTGCCTGAGGCATTTAGTTTCACCCATTGCCATAATATTGGTGTCATGCTGAGAATTTGCAGATCACCTTGTCAAATGTTAATTAGACTAACCTCCACAAAAGGGCAAACAGCTTAAAGATATGTCTATAAAGGAATCACAGATTGTAATGTAAGCACAAGTGGACACCGAGCTGAGCTGATCTTTTTCTACTTCCAGGCCAAGTTTTGTCAGCTTCGTTAGGAAATTAAATCATCAAGGATGGGGCTGGCCTTTACATTTCAAAAATTTCAAGAAGGCCATCTGAAATGTGAATGTATATCCACTGTCATTAACAAGGAACTTCACCTTAAGTATATTTTATTGCTTGGAATATTAATGTGTGCTATTTCTAATTTGGGGCATATATTTTATTATATAGAAAATATGTGTGTTCCTTAGTGTATGGACAAAATCAGAGATACAGACAGACTTTAAAAACATAAGTTGAATCAGGTCACTCCTCTGCTCGAAACCCTGCTTGTAACGATTCTCTGCCACGCTTGGAGGGAAACCTCAAGGCCCGTGAGGCCAGTGGCCCTGACCTGGTCATGTGTGCCCATTGGCCCCACCAGCCACTCTTCCCACTCTCATTGCCCTGGTCTCTGCTGCACCACACTAGCCTCTGCACAGTTCCCCATTTTTCTTGTACCCAAAACAAAAACATTCAATTTTACATTAAAATTTTTTAAAATTTTGATTTATTGATTTTCTTTATTGTTGTTCAAGTACGGCTGTCTTTGTTTTCCCCATGTCTCTGCTTGCCACCACTTTCCCCATCCCCCCCACCTCCCACCCTCAATCCTACCCCACTTTGGTTTTGTCCGTGGGTCCTTTATACATGTTTCTTGAGGACCCTTCCATTTCTTTCCCCTGATATCCCCCTCCTCCCTCCCCTACTGGCTACTGTCAGTGTATTCTCTCTCTCTCTTTTTAAAAGATTTTATTTATTTATTTTTAGAGAGAGGGAAAGAGGAGAGAAACACTGATGTGTGAAAGATACATCAGTTGGTTGCCTTTTGCACATTCCCATCTTGGGGACCCAGCTTGCAACTCAGGCATGTGCCCTGACTGGGAATTGAACCTGCAACCCTTCTGTTTGTAGGCCAGCGCTCAATCCACTGAGCCACCTCAGCAAGGGCTGTCAGTTTGTTCTTTATTTCAATGTCTTTGGTTATATTTTGCTTACTTGTTTGTTTTGTTGATTAGGTTCTACTTATAGGTGAGATCGTATGGTATATGTCTTTTACTGCTTGGCTTATTTCACTTAGCATAATATTCTTCAGTTCCATCTATGCTATCACAAAGGGTAGGGGCTCCTTCCTTCTCTCTGATGCATAGTATTCCATTGTGTAAATGTACCATGGTGTTTTGATCCACTCATTTACTGCTGAGTGCTTAGGTTGCTTCCAACACTTGACAATTGTAAATTGTACTGCTATGAACATTGGGGTGCATAGGTTGTTCTGAATTGGTGTTTCGGGATTCTTAGGGTATAATTCCAGCAGTGGAATTGCTGGGTCAAAAGATTCATTTTTAGCTTTTTGAGGAAATTCCATACTGTTTCCACAGTGGCCACACCAGTCTGCATTCCCACCAAAAATGTACTAGCATTCCCTTTTCTCCACAACCTCACCAGCAGTTACTGTTTGTTGATTTGTTTATGATGACCATTCTGACCAGTGTGAGGGCTATCTCATTGTGGTTTTAATTTGCATCTCTCTGTTGGCTAGTGATGCTGAGCATCTTATCATATGTCTCTGAGCCCTCTGAATGTCCTTGGAGAAGTGTCTGCTCAGGTTTTTTGCCCATTTTTATTTGCATTATTTATCTTCCTGGAGTGAAGTCATGTGAGTTCTTTATATATTTTGGAGATCAAACCCTTGTCCAAGGTATCATTGGAAAATATGTTTTCCCACACAGTTGGTTCCATTTTTATTTTGCTGATGTTTTCTTTAGCTGTGCAGAAGCTTTTTATTTTGATGAAGTCCCATTTGTTTATTCTTTCCTTTATGTTCTTTGCTGTAGGGGACATATCGGTGAAAATATTACTGCATGGAATATCTGGGATTTTACTGCTTATGTTCTCCTCTATGAGTTTTATGGTATGAATTACGGTCTTTCATCCATTCTGAGTTTATTTTTGTGTATGGTATAAGTTGGTAGTCAAGTTTTTCTCTCTCTCTTTTTTTTATATGCAGCTGTCCAGATCTCCCAACACCATTTGTTGAAGAGGCTATTTTTATTCCATTTTATGCTTCTGCTCCCTTTGTTGAGTATTAATTGACCATAGACACTTGGGTTTATTTCTGTGCTCTCTATTCTGTTCCATTGATCTATGTGTCTGTTCTTATGCCAGTACCAGACTGTTTTGATCACTGTGACTTTGTAATATAGTTTGATGTCAGGTATTATGATCTCTTCTACTTCATTTTCTTTTTCTAAAAATTGTTGTAGCTATTTGGGGTCATTTATAGTTCCATATAAAATTTTGAAATATTTGTTCTATATCTGTGAAATGTCATTGGTATTTTAATAGTGATTGCATTGAATCTATAAATCACTTTGGGTAGTATGAACATTTTGATGATGTTAATTCTTCCAATCCATTGTCATGGTACATGCTTCCATTTGTTTGTGTCTTTCTTAATTTCCTTCTTGGGTGTTGTGTAGTTTTCTGAGTACAGGTCTTTTACCTCCTTGGTTAGGTTTATTCCTCGGTATTTTATTTTTCATGTTGCTATATCAAATGGGATTTTCCCCCTGATTTCTGTTTCTGATATTTCATTGTTGTTGTACAAATATGCCTTTGATTTTGGAAAATTGACTTTTTGTCCCTCTGCTTTGCCCAATTCACTTCTTAGGTCAAGTAGTTTTTTGGTGGAGTTGATAGGGTTTTCTATATACACTATCATGTCGTCTGCAAACAATGACAGTTTTACTTCCTCCTTTTCTTTCTTCCTATCTTTCTTTTTTTTTTTTTTTGTGCTGATCACTGTGGCTAGGACTTCCAATACCATGTCGAATAGAAGTGGTAAAAGCAGACATCCTTGTCTTGTTCCTGATCTTAGTGGGAAAGCTTTTAAGTTTTTACCCTTTGAATATGATGTTGGCTGTAGGTTTTTCTCACTTTTACATGTTTTAGCATTTTATAAGTGGAATCATACTGTTGAAATTGTCTTATGCTATTTTCTTAACCAACTTAATATTTCTAAAATTCACCACAGCATTGCATGTAGCTATAATTCATTCATTTTCACTACCATATAATATTCCGGCATAGAACTATACCAATTTTTTCAGTATGTTCTTCTACTGTTGCTTTTAGTTTTCTTTTTCTGTTCTAACGGGGCCACTATGAGCATTTTGTCCAGGTGTCCTGGGGCATATGTACCTGCACGTATGTCACAGGTGTGCACATCATCTACATGCCTTTCTATTCTCAGTTCACTTTTCTATGTTCTTTCTTAAGCTTGGAATCTCCTTATCACTGTCTTTCTGTCAAACTTAAGACCAACTCACATAATGTCTCCTTTGAGGATCTTCCTCCACATGTCTTGACACTGTTGTTTTGTAGGTGCTTCCAAAGAAATGCCTGCCACTGGGTACATTAATTATAGTGGTGCCTCTTAACTGACCTCTGCTGGATTAAGGGAAGATCCGTGCCCTCTGTGATGCACACTAATCAGTGTTTGAGGCTTGATGAACCCCTCTGGTTGGGAGGCTACCTTCCAGCTCATGCTTCTGCTCAGCAGGTAAACCTGCCTAGTTATACACACTTACCAGGATGTGGTCATGTTTGCTGCCAAAACTGCCTAGACTAATTCTGCATGTTATAGTAGTTACGTGACTTAATTAAGTGAGATGTGAACCCATGAAATACAAATGTTAAAACAGCAAGGGTTGTTTCTTAAAACCTAAGGTGAATGCTACAGAAAGATACACCAAAAAGCTGACGCATGAAGTGTTTTGAGTGAGGCTGACTTTAATGAAATGCTGGGATCTGGCCACACACATGTGTCTTTTCAAGACTGAACTTGATGGCAGAGACCATGGTGGGTTCATCTCTGTGCCTCCCATTCTGGCCTAAGGCCTGAGATAGTCAGAGTTGATGAATGTATGCTAACCAAAAAGATGAATGATAAATAAATATTGAGGTTTTAAAAGTAGGAAAAAAGACTCCCTTCGAGTGAGTCATGAAAACAAATTTCTGTGATGGTAGGTAGGGGTGAAACAACTCTACAAGATTAGAAAATGATCTGTAAAAATCTCAAAGGATTCTGCATTGGGATCACTTCAGCAAAAAGTGTCCTTAAATCCTTGCTTCAGTGTAAAGAAAAAGAAATGGCGAATCATAGTCTATACATGATGGATGTTGTTTATGTGTGAAAGGTGATGTGGAACTTCACTCACATGCACAGAAAAGGGCTTGTCTCCACATTAAATAACAGGAGCATTAGTACACATATGTTTTAAGATAAAAATATTTAAAGGATGTGTGTCAGCTGGTCTTAGCAGGAAAAAAATGGCATGCTCAAATGAGATTCTTTAAAGAGAGCTTAATAAAAGGACTGTTTATAAAACTGTGAGCAGAAATGAAAGAAACCGCCAGAGAGCCCCAGGTTGGGGGGACGCAGAGTGTTCCTGACAGCAGCTGGGTTTTGGGTTGAGAGAGGGAACCAGGGGAATGAATAGCCTGGACTCTGTTCTCTCTTCCCTCAGTCTCTGCCATGGTCTCCTATTGGCAAATCCCACCTGAAAGGCAGAAAACAAAGGACCCATTAATACAGTCTATGCAGGTGAACACTCCAGGTAGAGAGCAGGTGGAGAATGGAGGAGAGATAAAGCTGTCCCTCATGGTGCCATTTTGTCATGACTCTCCACTTTGACATTTTCAGCTTTCTGAAAAGCTGAGCAACGATCCTGCCATATTGGAGGGATTCTGGTTTGTTTGTTTATGTGTTTATCTCCTCCACTGGATTGTAACTATGTAGACACAGGGGTGGGCTGGGGTTCTTTCTTTGAAATCTTTAGATTTCCAAGTCTGGCCCAGGGCTTGGAATGTGGAAAAGACTCAATAATTTATTGAATGATTGCTGCTGACTCTGTAAGGAAAATTATTTGTTGAAAAGGAGGTAATTTGCAAGCTTATTTATTTAAAAAACAGACATTGAGTGACTGCTATGTACCAGGTACTGCTCTGAACAAAGAGGACACAATGGACAACAAGCCTACACTGTAGGGAGTAAGTCAGTCAACAGATTCTTGCACTTGTGCAACAAGCATTTATTGAACAACTACTGTGTGCCAGGAACTTTCCTAGGTGCTGGGAGTTAAACAATGAATATTAAAGGATTGTGCTTCATCGAACTTGCATTTGAGTGGGCATCTTTTGTTCTTAAGACAGCTTCTTTAATGCTGAATGTAAGCAAAGGGGCACCACTTTTTAAGAAGCTAATTGGGCCTGTGGCTCCTGATAGATGAGAGGCTAGCAGGATGCCACTTTAGGTCATGGAAAGACAATCCCCTGGGCTGGAAAAAAGACAGAGCTTGGGGTGAATGTCCTTACAGGGCAAGGGTGTCCTTATTAACCACAGCTAATTGTCTAGTGTTAGATGATTGAGATAGGTCCCAAGTAAGAGAATCTGAGTTCTTCATACTTCTCCAATAACAGGGTTCTACATGGTAGGTCTTCATTTAATTTCTGTGGCATTAATTGGACCCTTACCAGCATTTTATCAAGGTGTGTGTTCCACAGAAGCTGGACCTAGGAGATAGAGTGCTAGCTGGCAGCCCAGGGAAGCCCTGGCAGGGGAAGGAGGATGATCTTGCTTTGTTTAGATGCTTGGCATTACTTTAGCTCGTGTGTCATTTGGCTCTTTATGTTAGAGTCAGCCTTTTCTGGGAAGGTAAAGTGTAGATTCAACCTAGCTTCTTATAGTAACACTTCCTGAACTCTTACACTCCCAGGATTTGGGCATCCGTATTTCTCTTATATGTAAGCACCAAGTTGCTGAAGAAATTGTATTTCTCAGAAGATGGAATGCTGGCTTCTGATCCCACATTCTTCCCATTTTGTTGTGAAACTCTTGGATAAACCAGTCTCTGAGCGTCCCTTTCAGGTGGCCATTCCTTCTCTGACAGACTTTCCTCCCTCCCAGGACTTTGACTGCTGTGGTTAGCTGGTATCTTCTTAATAGTGCATCCTTGGCCACCCAATGGACTGCTGTGAGTCAGCAGGAGCCTTCAGCCTTGCTCTTGGAGACAGCTGCCTACCCAGTGTGATATTGCAGGCTCTGGGAAAGGGATTTACCTCCCTACGCATGTCCCCAAATAGCTTCTCTATCAGCATTTTGATGTTTGGGATTGCTTTCCCGTGGACAAGTCTTCCATTCCACAATGAAGGGCCAAAAATAGAAATGGATGCATCTATGTTTTGCATTGCCCACAACAAGCTGTTCTTGGCCTCCGTGCTGTTGCTCGTGCTGTTCCCTCTGCCAGGAATATCCTCCCTGTGGCCTCATTTCCTTTATACTAATCCTTTGAGAGTCAGCTCAAGCATTCCTGCCCTAGGGGATGTTGTAATTGGTTTTTCCTGATTGCAAGAAACAGACTTACTCAGACTAGCTCATAAAAAGGGTAATAGGGGATAGGTGTGGTAAGGATAAAGGCAGAAGCAATAAAGATGATGAATTCCTGGACATCATGAGAAGGAATTAACTATTTGCTTCCACAGTTTGTCTTCCCAACAGAAGCTGACTAGATCTTGAAAGTGGGGGCTGTGCTTTATTCATTTTTAAAAACTTAGACCTCGTGCAGAGTTTAGTACCTAGAATATACCCAGTAGATATTAGTTGAATAATGAATGAATGATCAATTGAATCCTAAATGTGAGTAGAGGGTGTCAGCTTTGTCTATGAGGAACTTATAGTCTAGTTGGGAAAGTAGAAAACAATTGAAATATTAAATAATATAAGAGATAAATGGATAACAATGGTAAGGACTGACACAAAGCTTGGAAGATGAATACATTAAAGGAGCCTTAAGGGAGAGATTTAGTTAGCAAATAACCCCAAGAAAGACTTCAATTTACACTAACATGCATCTGACTGCTGTTAGACTTTTACTGAGTGCAGACTTTTGATGAGGAAAATTGGAGTGAACATTGTACTAGTGTTCTATTTCATATAGGATTGCACAAAGGATGGCAAGGGGGTAGGTAGGAGGGGCTCAGAGACAAATCTCAAAGACCTTGTAAGTTGGCCAAGGGCTGACCTGCAACATTAGGGTGCTTTAAATACCATCCCTATTCTCTTAATGCCCATGAGTGACACCAGGTGGTGAATCAGCGACTCCCATGAGTCTAAGCTGATTGGTTGATCCAACAGGGAGAGCAAGGCCAGTGTCTGTGTCTACTGAGTTCTACGGCCAGCTGCTGGTGGTGGGTAAACAGAAAAGCCCCTGGGTGACCTCCAGGACTCTGCAGTGAGCCAAGAGAGATATCCAGATGCTTCGTGATTTTGTTCAAGTAAATAAACAGCCAAGAATGGAGAGGCCTTTGCAGCTCTCTCTGTGTTAAGAGACCGACCCTGAGGGTGAGTTACCTATCATTCCCTTTTCTGCTTAGATGTAACTAGTTCTCTGAGTCTTCTCATCAAATCTGTTGCCCTTGAACAGATGCTATGAATTTGCCAAGGTTAAGCAGCAAACAGTGTGAGGGCTTCCTAGGGTCGCCTCTTCCGCCAGGTTTATTGTCAACCCCAGACACCTGGACCATCATCTTTTCTTGTACTTGAAATGGAGTGAATGGCAAATGCAACTGAATCCACTGAGCCCAAACCCCTCAACGAGAAAACAGGCTCAGAGGAATTCGTATTTGTATAGCACTTTGAGTTTAACCAGCTTTTTCCCCCATATGCTCTCACCTTTTTTTTGTTTGAATTTCACTTATTAAATAGCCCTTTATGGCAGGCTTGCTCAGTGCTGGGCACTGTTCTAGGCATTAAAGTGTATGAGTTGGTTTGCAGGTAACAGAATACTTCCCTAACAGTTGTTTAAATAATAGACATTCATTATCTCCTGAAATAAGAAAAAAGTCCAGAGGTGGGGTCTGCAGAGGCTGCGGCTCCTCAGCTCAGCAATGTCACCAAGCACCCAGGTTTTTGCCACCCTCCGCCTCTGCTTTTCTCGATGTCTTCCCTCAGATGGCTGCCCAACTACCTAGCAGCACGCTAATGTCCAAAGTTAGAAGGAAGGCAGGTCGGGGACCTTCACCTCTCTCTTTTTATCAGGGAAGAATATATTTCCTAGAAGTGCCCAGCCAATTTGTTTTTATGTTCTATTGGCCATAAAGAGGTCCCGCACCCATTCATAGCCCAATCACAGGCAAGACGGAATGGGAAGCTAAAACTAACTGCTATGGGCCAATTGTAATACACTTTTCAAGGGAATGCAGTATAGCTTCTTCATAAGCAAAGACTCTGGAGCCAGATGGCTCAAGTTCAAATACTGTCTCTATCAATTCTTAGTTACGTGACTTTGGGCATGCTGCTTAACCTTTCACTTCCACAGGTTTTCCCATCTGTAAAATGGTGATAATGACACCTTACAGGCTTATTTAAGGAAGTGTTTAACACAGTACTTGGCTCACAGTAAGTATAGACTATTAATATAACCACCCTCCTGAGGGCTGACTGTTTTTCTGCTTGCATAACATCAGGAAAAGTGATTAACAGATGTTAGGCAACTCCAATGTCTGCCACACGGGGTTACAGACAGAAAACAGGCAACGTGAAATCCTGTGAGAGGTGCCATGGTACGGAATTGTGGGGTGAAGGTGTCAGGGTCCAGACTTGGGTCCAGAGAGGGCTTCTCAGAGGAGGTGGCAATTTTAGCATATGTAGTGGTTACTCAGGCAAAGGTGGGGTTTGAGTGGGTGGGAATAACAACAGGCCTAGCGACTTGAATGTGATATATGTGGTGTACACAGGACAAGAACAAGCAGTTTATTGTGCTCAGAGAATGAAGTGGGGCCAGGGATGGCTGCAGAGAAGTATGCTGCTGGGCTGAGAGAGCCCTGAATGCTGAGCAAAGAGGTGGGAATCTTCCTACAGGCTATGGCTTGTAAACTGGAAGTAGCCTTAGTTTGTAGTTTTGGTCAATGACAGATGGTGATAAGGAGGATGGGTGAGGGCGGGGCCTGGGGTCTATGTAGGAGGCTGTGGTAGTGTTCTACGGGACAGGGCAGCAGCCTGACCTGGGGCACCTGTGAGAGGCTGGAGAGGAGGGAAAGGTGTTAGATTAGCAGAATGTGATCATTAGATATGGAGAAAAAAGGACAGCCTAGTAAGATGCTAAGATTGTGGCTTGAGTAGTGAGTGGAGGATATTTATATTTATAAATATATTTCGATATTTATCTTATATATTTATATATATATTGAGAGAGAGATAGAGAAAGAAAGGAATACAGGTAGGAGGATGCAGAGAAAAGGGAGGTAGTATGTTCCAGTTTGGCCATGTTGGGTTGGGGGTAGTTGGAGATGTCCACAGACCCTCAGATGCATGAAGCGTGAAGCTCAGGTGACAGACTTAAAATGAAGATAATTGAGGAGTTAATGCAGAGGAAGTAGGGAATTACTTGAGATAGATCAAATCTTCCTGGGAAAACAAACAGAAACAAGGCTGTGCCTACATTTTTGAGCATCGCCAGATTGCCAGTGTTCAGTTTCCTTTGGGTGTTTTGCTGGGCCAGGTGATGGGTCAAGGTTTGTAGCCATGCAAGTGTTTCACCTGGTTGTCACGCAAGCAGCTGTTGTTGAACATGGAGCCTGCTGGGTGAATTTCAGCACATTCCCTGGGTTATCCAGTCTTGCTAGCCCTGGTGTAGGGTGAGAAGGAAAGTGGCTTAAAGGCAGAGCCCTGTGGAACACCAATATTTGCAGAACACCAATATTTATAGACAAGTGCAGATAGAGAATAGCTTCGGAGGGAGATGGAAAGGAACGTGGGGGAGGTAGGAAGGGACACACTAGAAGAATGTCCCAGGACCCAAGAAAGGTCATGGATCCTAATTCATGCTGAAGGCATATTACATATTTTTCTTTTCTTTTCTTTTCTTTTCTTTTCTTTTCTTTTCTTTTCTTTTCTTTTCTTTTCTTTTCTTTTCTTTTCTTTTCTTTTCTTTTCTTTTCTCCCTTCCCTTCCTCTTTCTTTCTTTCTCTCTTTCTCTCTTTCTTTCTTTCTTTCTTTCTTTTTCTTTTCTTTCACCAATTTATCATAAAGGATATTGTAATGGGTACTGATGAACAGTCAGGTGAAGAGGGACACAAGGTGAGGTCAGGGAAAAGGCTCGGAGCTCCTATCCCCTCCAGGCTGGCCCTCTTCCAGCACCAGCATGTGTTCACCACCTGGAAACAGCCTGAAACCATCATGGTTTTTATGGAGGCTTCATTACTCAGGCCTGATTGATTAGCATCAGCCTTTGGTGAATTGAACTTAATTTCCAGCCCCATCCTCAAGAGTGAGGGAAACTGAAACCTCCAACCATCTAGTCACACAGTTGGTTCTCCTGGCACCTAGCCCCTAACCTTAGATACTTGCCAAAATTTACCTCATTAACGTAAACTCAGGTGTGGTTGAAAGAGGTCTGTTATAAATATGAGACACCTTTATCGCTTAGGAAATCCCAAAGATTTTAGGAATTCCGTGGCAAGTATGGGGACAAAGTTCACATTTTTTTATTAGTCACAATATCACAGAGCCTAACACAGGACATGTGTGTTGAGGACACCACTGCTTAACAGAGATCCAGGCTCCTAGGACAGCCCCTGCCTCACTCCTGCCTGGAAATTGCCTCTGGTTTATTGCTTGGTGGGAGAACAAGCTAGAATAGACCAGGTGTGTCTGGCCCAGGTGAGACCCACCACGCAGCCATCTGGTCCTGGGATGCGTATGTGTCAGGAAAGTGCAGGGCAAGCCCCAGCAGCAAAGCAGCCAGAGCAGATCCCCATCTCCACCCTTACACCCACAAGTCCCTAGAGCCCAGATCTGCCATCAGATGACTGTCTAGTAACTTCGTGCACCCTATGAGCTCTCTGAGATGGCTAGCAGGGGAGTGTTACTTTGCTCATGCAGTTCCCTTCTTAATATATAACTCCTTTCATCATATCAAAGTAATTTAACTACAATCTTGCAATTTAGAGATAAAAAGAAAACATGGCCCATAATTCCACAGCACAGCACACAGCCCCACCCCAGGCTTAGCATCCTCCATTGCAATTGCCCTGCGCCTCCTCTGTCTGGGGAACCAGGTGGGACGGCAGGAGACCTGCATGCAGGCAGATAAACAGACACATGACAGGTCGGTTCCATCCTCTAACTCTACCACCACGAGCATCTGGGTGTGCTGCCTTCCGGTCTCTTCCCCCACAAGCAAGCTCATCCCAGAGTTGTCATCACGCTTAGACAAGAAAGTTTGTCATCAGCTCCTGTCACTTCAGATTATATCACAGGCATTTTTCTGGGTTGTTACATACACAGGGTTTTTTCCCTTGTCGCATTTTGAGATAATTGTAGCTTTGTACGCAGTTGTATGAAATCTGTAGATTTGCCCCAATGGAGACATCTTGCAAAACTACAGAACAATATCAAAAGCAAATTATCGACATTCTTATAGCCAAATACACCGGACTTCCATCACCACTAGCATCCTGCTGGTTGCTCTCTATGGCCATCTCCTTCCTAGGGCCCCAATGCCCTCTTTAACCCATCAACCACAGTTCTATTTTCCATCATGGTAATTTTTTTTATCATTTTGAGAATGTTATATCCATGGCAGCAGATAGAACATAACATTTGAGATGGGCGTTTTTCACTGAAGAGCAACACAGCATCTCAACAGTTTGTTCCTTGCTGAGTGGCATTCCGTGGTGTGGGTGTGCAGTTAAACCCACTGAAGAACATCTCAGTTGCTTCTAGTGTAGGGCTTGCTAGCAACCTAGCGAAGTTTTGGTGTGAATTACAAGTTTCCTTTTTTCTGTGATAAACCAGGGGTGCCATTGCTGGGTCACACGATGGCTGTACATTCAGATTATTGAGAAGCTGAAAAACAGTTCTGTTGAATGGCTGTGCCATTTCACATTCTCACCAGCAGTGGCTGAGTGGTCCAGACTCTCAGCTTCTTCATCAGCCTCTGCTGTTGTCACTGTTTTCTATTTTAGCCACTCTGATGGGTGTGTAGTGAGATCTCACTGTGGTTTTCATTTGCATTTCCCTAATGACTAATAATGTTGAACATCTTTTTATGGGCTTATTTGCTATCTGTATACTATTTTTGGTGAAATGTCTGTTTGTTTTTGGCATATTACGTACTTCTGTTCTAACCTAGCAGGGTGCCAGTGGCAGGTATTTGGTCTAAACTTACTTCTCTATGTTAAATTAACTGTAGGAGACAGGTGTGGGGAGGAAGGGGAAGTAGTTTACCTTCCTGATGGTACACCAGTGGAGGGGTGAATGCCACATGGAGCTGGGATTGAGGACTGGCTATCTGTGTGATGTGGGGGAGCTCACCCTGCGATGCTGGGCCTCAGTGACCCTGCCAATAAAACAGGACACTAATACCCACCCCAAGGATGTGGGCGAGATTAAACAAGATAGTTGTACTAATAATTGGTGTGTGTGGACTCTGTCCAGCCTCGAGTCTGAGTGGGGACCAGGGTAGACCTCAGGTACTCTTTCTGGAGGCACGTAACTGGGGCTCAAACATGTTTTGAATGAATGTGGGAAAATAATTTTGCTAGTAGAGAAAAACCTGGAGCAGCAGGTGCTTGCCAAGAGCTAAGGAGGTGAGTTAGAAAGAGGATGTAAGAAATAAACAGCCATCTTACGGAGCCAGCAAAAGACTCTTAACAAAGAACCGACTGGCCTTGGAGGCTTGTTATTACAGAGAGATTCAGAACGGATGCAGAAAGGACAGTAAGAACCTGCTCCAAGCCTAGGTTCTTTGCAGTTTCTAGTCTTTCTGGAGTCTGCCTCCTCAAACCCCCTCATACTTTCAGGTGGCTGGCAGGTGGGAAGAACGTGGGGATCACAACCACAGAGCCCCAGGTCCCAGTCCCTGCTCTATACTTTGTCACCTGTGCAATGTCATAGCAGTTTTTTAAAACTCTCTGTGCTTCGGTTTCCTCACCTGTAAAATGGGCTAGTCCACTTGAACTGGTTATTATGTGGAGTAAATGTGAGCAGTCTATGCTACATTTGCTCCCTTGCACAGGCGGTACTCAATCATTATTTTTGCCTTGGTTTTCCTTGTGCCTTCAGTAAGGTAGTGTTTATTGCCTTCAAAAAGAGGGGCTTAAAACTCTATCTTGACCACTCAAGAAAACCCATTCTGAGGAGGGAGATAGTTTTGAGGGAAGAAATACTCAGAATCTTGTCTGCTGTCCCAGGGCTCAAAGTAGGATGCCCAAGCTCTGGGGGAAGGGAAAGGAAATGCGACCCGCTAAAGGTGTGGTGACCACCAGCCCCAGCAGCCCCAGCAGCCCTGTGAAACCCCAGCACCTTGCCTCTCCATCTCTAAAACTGGGGAGGTAACTCAGCCATAGTCCTTGGCTTTCCTCCCCACCTTCTTTAGGCTCCAAAGGGCTGGGAGGAGCCCAGAATCTAAAGGATATCTGGTCTCCATAGCAGCTCCTCTGCTGCCTCCCAGAGGGCACTTCTGGGATGGCTGCCCTTCCCAAGCCCTCCTCCCAAGGTACAAATGGCCTTGGCCCCTCTAGTCCCACCTGGACAGAGGCAGATCCTGGAGTCTGTGAGAACTGAAGGAAAATCTCTTCCCCTCTTTCGTTAATGTATGTTCACAATTGTACAGCACTTGGCAGGTCTCAAAAAGCTTTTACATCCCACAATGTAGTCAGGGAAGCAATTCACTAAGAAGGGAAATAGAGCCACAGAGCAGTGACCTTCCTAAGATCCCATGACTAATAAATGGTAGAACTGGGACTAGAACACAGGAACTCCCAGCCCAGGGCCATTCTGTGCTGTGAAATATGAAGGGCCCATGTTCCCTCCCTTTGGCTTGTCACAAGTGGGTGGTTTGCTGGCAGTTTGTTTGGATATGAGCCTTACCCAGGTTTTGGTACCTGGAGGGATTCTATTCCTGCTCCCACACCATTCCTTCCCCCTACCCACTATCTCCCTGGGTCCCTGAAATGTGTCCCGAAGGACAGAACCCCACCTCCCATCACCAGGAGAGCCTTGGGCAACTCCGGGAAGTAAAGCCGTTTCCTGGCCTGCTTAATGGCCTAGCCCGGAGCTCAAGAAGACCGCACTTTCCGGTGACTTATTGTACCGCCCATCTAGGCAGAAACCCCTTCCCCTAACGGCATCGGCCATAGCAGCGTAGCTGCAAGGGCAGACAAAACAGGTGTCTGCTGCATTCCATTAAGTAGCAGAAAGGAGTCACTGGCACTGATTGAAATTCTCAGGTGGAGCAAAACCAGGCAGCATTTGAAGAAGAGACTTTAATTTGATAGTTTACATTCCACTTAGGTTCCTCCTGCATCTGACTGTTAGTAAGCAGCTGTAAACTACCACAGCTGTCTCACGATGGAGAGGAAATACAGTCTGGACAGGAAAATGGAGGTGGCGGGCCGGAATGTTAAGAAGGTCAAAAACCCCAGGGGGAGGAGAAGAGGCGGCCTGGTGTGTGCACAGGGCCGGGCCCAGGGGCAGGAGAGACCTTTCTCTTCTTTCTTCTTGTAGCCTTGCTACAGGCTGAGGTTCCTGTCCTGAGAATGTTTCTGGTGGCCCCAATCCTGGCCTCTGGTCACATGTGTGTGGTTGGCCTGAGAGAGTGTGAAATGATCGGTGCAGTGTCACCCCACTGGGGACTCAGAGTTCCTGATTATAACATTCCCAAGCCTCTGCTACAATAAAGAGACCATACCAGCTTCCATAGCCGATTGGGATTAAGGTAGGAGATGAGGGTCTGACTACTTTCTTTGCCGACCCACCACTTCTTCCTGCCCTGACAGTGGCCCCTCTGTGACCTGAGCATCTGCTTCATCTGTGTGGCCACTGGTTGCCCATCTCTGCCCTGGACATGAATCTGATCCCTCTGTTGCCCAGGTCTGCCCTGCCCCCAGCTCCTGAAAGCCCACCCTAGGAGGGCCTCCTACCTACCTGGGCCTCCTACCTACCTGAGAAGACCCACCTGGGAGAAGCAAAGAGAGTGATGATGAGAGACTGTCACGTATGGGGGTAGCACAGAGAAACTCAAAGCCCCTTCATGGTTCTATGTTCTGGGATGACAAAATTTTGATGGCGAGCAACCAAGGGTTGCTCAGGTCTCAGGTCTCAGATGAGACCTGGGGTCAGAATATGTAACCACAAACTCTTTAAATGAAAGTCTCTGCCCACTTTTCACCACCCCACTGTGCCACCCTAATCTGAGCTACCACCACCACACACACCTGGATGGTTGGACCAGCTTCCTGGCCCATCTTCCAGATTTCGTCCTTGCACCTCACAACTGGTCCCCTGGGCATAAATCTGACTCATTCCCACGGTTCTCCCCTTCCTCATTCTGCTCCATTGCTGGGTCTCCTAGCACATCAGGCATGCTGCAGCCCTGCCCCAGGCCAGTTGCTCCTGCAGTTTTGTTGATCTGGACTCCCTCTGCATCCTCTTCCCTCAGGACCCGGCTCAGATGTCATCTCCTTAGACTTTGTCTGACCGACCTGCCTAAAATCAGACACCTCTCACCACTCTGTCCTTAGTGCCTAGAAAAATGCTGAGCACATAATAAGTATTTAATACATTTTTGTTGAATGACTGAACATGTGAATGAATGAATTGCAGAGGCTGGCGGGGAGTGGAGAAGCAGACCACAGTATCCAGGAGCACAAGGTTGCTGCAGGATAGACAGTGACACGGGGTGTTTGGCTGACCGGTCTCTGGGCACTGAGGGGGCTGCTGGGGTCATGGGGAGGAGGTGGGGAAACGAGGGATGTGGGTGCTCAGGTCAAATGGTTTCACCCCTGCTCTTCCCAGAGCCCTCCTTGCTGAGCTTCTTCTCTCTCTCCCAATTTCCCTTCATGCTTTTTGCATTTTCACCCCTGCCAGTCGCTTCACAGAATTAATGACTAATGGCAGGTCAGTAATTAGACTGACATCTGAGCCTTCACTGTTGCTGATAGTCAGCTCTGAGTCAGGGTCTGGTCGCCCTCCCAGCCCTGGCACCAAGGCCTTCCACTGCACACCTTTGCTCATGGCCTTGTTTTATGTAAAGTGACTTGCTTCCCAGGATCCTGAACAGTCAGAAAGGACACAGATGCGATGTGGTGCCCAGGACACAGTTGGAGAAGTATGGGGTACTTTCGGCTTGCAGCAGTTTATGGTGGAGAAAGGCTGAATGGGGAACTGAGGCTGGAGTCCCAGGGTGTCACTTTATCTCAGGTTTTGATTTTATCCCCTGTAAATCCTCAAAGAGTTGGACAAGACCAGTAATTTTTATGCTAGGTTTAAAATACCCTGGGGAAGCAAATGACATTATTTGGATTCTACATGGACTTGGAGACAGGAACAAAGCTGTGACCATCGGCTGGCTGGGAGGCCAGCACTGGGGTCTGTGGACACCTGTGGGGTTCTGAGTGGGACAAAGGGCAGGCAGGGCACACACCGCCCTGCCTCCACCAGGGCAGCCCCCCGTTTTGTCTGTTTCTTATTCTGTATTGAATAACAAGTAAGTAAGATTTCACTTGAAGAAAGGCTTTCTCTGCTAACATTGAGAAACACTAGATGAGCAGATGACCCACAATTCTTCTTCCTGTTTGACATTACCGTCTTCATTTCCTTGGGAGCAAGAAGGCTCAGTTGTCACAAGACTCTTGTTTCTTCCGCTGAGTGGTGTCCATAGTGGGTGCTGAAGGGAAACAATAAAAGCAGGTTGATGAAGGCTACTCAGGTGTGCCCTTCAGGGACAAGCCTGGCCCAGTGCCTGGCACATAGTAGTGCTCACTCATTACTGACTGACCCAAATGGAGAGCCATGCAGTCTGGAACAGCATTTTAGTGGGAAGAAGTATGACAAGAATGCTAGGAACCCGGGGCACTTCTATAGACAGGGAAGTGATTGGCTTCATTCCCTGACCCCTGAAGACACCTCTTGTACCTCCTGGGAGAGGCTGACAACAGCAATTAGCAAGAAGCCTTTGAGAATCCCCTCCCTGCTGCATCCCTTCCCCAGCTGAGGGGTAGACAGGGCTCTGTCTGAGTGACAGCTCATTAAAATGGAAGTGAGTCCTCAGGTCTCATCCAGAGTGAAGGAGCATTATTATCTCCTGAACTGACTGTCAGACAACTTTGAAAGCTCTGATGGGCCTATCCTGGGTCTGGCCTTGATGGAGAAGAGGGTGAAGTGCAGTGAACCATGCAATAGTAGAAGCTGACAGAGAGCAAATGCCACCAAAAACCAAGACGGGGGATGGGAGTGGAGGGGCCTGAGTGAACCCAATGAGAAAGAAAATCAAGAGCTGTATGCAGTGTAATGGGCCATGAGGAAGCTTATGAGTCACTGACTTGACGAGAACCTAAGTGCAGGCCTCTTGGGAGTAGAGGATCTTAAGTAGTGTATCTTTTTTTGGTTTACAGAAACCTGAGTCAAACTGGCTTAATGAGGACATGTACTTTTCTCCCATATAGAGAAATAGGCCAGAAAAAGGCGGGCCTCCATGTCACATAGCTGTGAAGTAGCAAAGACAGGATCCGAAGACTGCCAATGCTGTGACCCTGGTGTGCAGTGGGAAGCCTGGGGCTTTTCTCGGCTCTCCCTTTGCCCTCCCTCCAGGCCTCTGTGGGGTGAGCACAGAGTCTCAGCCTCTGGGGGTGTTGGGCTGGCTTGAGAGTACAAGGTGGGGCCAGTGGCCCGGGCCACCGGGCTGAAAAGCTGGCCTGAAACAAAGATGTGGAAAGGACTGATGGGAGGGCAGCCTCCACAGAGGTCTGGGCTGGGCAGGGAGACCTGGTCTTGGAGGCCCCATTCAGAACAGGGAACAAGTAGGTGATGGTCCAAGGGGTGGAGGACCCCAGGCCTCAGGGCAGGACAGGGTCTTATGCATTTGAAGACCAAGACAGAAGAAAATGAGTCAATCTTTACAGTCAGTCTTATCCATCATTTCCTTTAACCCTTAAACAGCCCTATGGAATAGCAGAGGAGGAAATATATATAGAGAGAGAACCAATATTATTCAACTACAAGGTAGCAGAGCTGGGATTTGAACCCAGGTCTGTGTGAAAGCAATACCCAATGTTTTCCACTTATTGACTGGGGAGGGTGTCAGAGGAGGCTGCTGCTCTGTGGATATGTGTGTGTTTGAGACTCATCCCAGGTTCACTAGGTGTCCCAGCTGCAAAATTGATTCCAGACTCAACTGGCTGGCCAGGTTGGATGCTGTGCAGGTTATCTGGGTCAGAACTGGCAAAGAGCCCAAACTGGTTGGGCTCAGCTGCAAACCGAAGGTCTCCTCACTGCCGGGCTGGGCTGGAGAAGGTGGCAGGAGATGTCAGAATGATTACCTTTGTTTCCGTAAAGTGGTCTGTGCATGTTGTGAGCTTCTCAGCATAACAGAGACCTGGGTCCAAGGTAGATTTTCATCTCTCCTTACCCACCACGATCCAGTCTTTATTTAATTCTCATTCCAAAGGCATCCTTTCTCTTTCTCAGGCTGCTTGCACAAGCGACACCCCGCCTTTTGGGAGTTGAGGCATGTTGTCATTGTTTGCTTGATTTCTCAATATCTTTAAACTGCTTAAAGAGTTGCCTGACAAGGATTTAAAAAAGTTATATTACTGTGATTCTCCCTGTTCTTTTATTCCTTCTTCTAACATGAAAAGAATTATAATGCCTTTAATATGTGCAAACCCCCCACCTCTCACCTTGGTGGGCTGCTCCTTGTCAAGCCACAGTGGTCTTACACCCCTGAGGACTTTCCCTGAACAGCTGGAGGTTGGGTCCCTGGAAGGACAAGAGAGGACCCCAAGAGCCCTGCAGTTTGGTGTGTCATACTAGAAAATGTCCCAATATATACAGAAGCCACCTTTCTGCTCCAACATGAGTTTCTGTAACCTGAACATTCTCTCCAACACAGAGAGATCAATGCATGGAAAAAACAAACTTCTCGAGGGTAAAGTATGTTTTCAGAAGTAAGCTGTTTACTGTTTCCAGCATATATTTCAAGGTTTTGCCAGAAAATGATGCCTCTCCAGCAGGGAGAGTGTGAAGTGAAAACTGAGCAGGATGCGGTAGTAGGACCCTGGGGTGTGAGGCCTGGAGCAGAGGGAACCTAACTGTTGCGAGTCTGGGGGTGAGGGGAAAGGAGCGCGATAATCTGTACTGAAAATATCCAAAGAATGCAGGATTTTTAACAGTTTTACTGTAGTAAAGAAGGTATTACTAGGGTGTTAGGTTAAGCTGCTTTATCAAAAAGACCCTAAAAAATTCAGTGGGTTTACTTTTCTCTTTTGTGACCGCCCAGAGACAGGTGAATGGACCGTGGTAGTTAGGTAACCCAGCTCCATGAGATCATCAAGGGTCCCAGACTCCTTTCTTAGAACATAGCCCTTGTCCACATGGTCACTGCTGATTCGTGGGCTCTATGTACAGGGAATAAACACCTAAAAAATTAAGGGCAGGACCCAGAAGTTGGGGAGATTATTTCTCTTTAAATTCCCTTGGCAAGAACCTGGTTCCATAGCTACGTGCAGGAAGCTGCAAGGGAGACTGGGAAATACATGTAAAGGGGAGGCCAGAATTAAAACACTGCAGAGTCTAATGCTAAAAGGAGGAAGGAATAGATACTAAGGACTAATCAGCAGATTCTACAATGCCCCCTGCCCCCCCAAAATCTTTTGGATGATTCAATAAATCCCTTCTAGGTGATCTTTAAAAACAGTAACAACCCTTTCTCCTCTCCCCACTTCTAATAAACCACCACAGTGAATTACGATGAATTCAGAAAAAAAGGGGCATCTCCTGCCCCGTAAAGCTAATCACCAAAATAAAGCAGACTGAGACCTTGTTTTTTCCCTCCAAGGCAGCCACAGGAACAACGAATATAAGTGCACTAAACAATACACACGTTACTCTGTAACGTTGTAGAAATTCTACCTGGAGGCTTTGCTGACAAGACTTCTCAATCTTCCCTGAGATTTAATACAGAAAATAAATTCAATTTCAGCATTTAGTGCCTACCTCATGGTGGGCTCCTGGTAAATGGTTGTTGAATAAATGCTTTAGAAAGTGGCCGCCTGTATGTCTGGGGTATCACAGAGGAGGGAGTCAGCTTTCATGAGCACAAATGGGTTCTCTGACCTGGTTTGGGCAAAAAGAAAGGGAAGTGTGGCTTTGTTTACTCTGGCCAGGGTGTGCCAAGCAGCTCTGGCCCCAGGAGTTACTCTGAGTGCCCCGCAACCCCCTCTTGGAATCATTGCTGTGTTCATGTGGTGATGGAGATGGTATCTCTGCAAAGTTCTTTATTTCCTCACCACTTCAGCAGTTAAAAGTTAGAAAATCAGAGTCACAAACACAGCCCTGTTCTGTTGTGGTTTTTTTTTTGACAAGTATATGAAACACCTGGGGATCACTGGCAACCCTCTAGGTCCTCCTGGGACACAGTTTTCAGAAGGTTGTTGGTTCAGGGCAAGAAGCTAGAGAGGCCAACATTCAGAATTAGGTTGGGAAGGCAGGCTGGCGAGGAGCCAGGAGACAGTTAAGAAAATAGGGGAGTGTCAACATCAGAGGGGAGGATGGGAAGGTGCTCAGAACCCAGGAACACAGGGACCAGGTGCTGCTTGCAGGTACTATGGGCAAAACAATGGGCTGTTCAAATATCTGGGAGACAGGACTGTGAGAACAGGAAAATAAATAACAACAATAACCTTTATAAAGCATACATTGCTATTCATGCAATGTGGTGGTACTTATGAGGTCAGTATGATTATCATCTCCATTTTACGAATGAGAAGATAGGCCAAGAGATGTTAAGCAAACGTCTGAATTTGAACAAGTACCTGATTGCTGAGCCAGGACTTCACCCCAAGTCTGGTGGACTCGAGGGCATGTTGGGGGAAGGAGCAGAGAAACAGTGTACAGTGGAGTTCTGCTGAGCTGACAGAGGGGAAAAAGGCCTTTGGTAATGGAGGGAGGCATCCATCAGTTTCCTGAGCAGGAGTCCGTTCACAGCTAGGTGTGAGAATGACCTGGCAGGAATGGTGAGCAGGACTAGGCAGGACTAGGAAAAGCAGTTGCCAACAGTGAGCACTGACCCAGGAAACACCAGCAGACCTTAAAACTTGAAGGGAGAACCACTAGGTGGCAAGCTGTAAGAGGGGCAATGGTGGAGAACAGTCTGATGACTGGGACTGCGTGCAGACTCTTCCTGCTGACAGCGCCCTTAGATATCAGTGCTTTCCCAGACCTTGGCTTAGGATTCCTTCCCCTACCCCCTCCTTCTCCCTCTCCTCAAGGCAATATTGTCCGTCCTCCCTTTTAAACTTCTACTCTGAGCTTAAGTCATGCACAGCCAACTGCTTGTGAAGCTTCTCCCCATGGCAGTCTCACAAACGTAGGGTGTCCAAATGAATCTATCACCTCCCACTTCACTGGGTCCTCTGTGGATGTACCCATTGTGGCTGAGAGACAGTATTACCATCCCCACAGGCATCCAATAAGGAACCCAGGAGCCACCCCAAACACCTCCACTCAACCTGATACTAAATCCTGTAGATTCTACTTCCCAAGCATCTCCAGGATCCTCATCCCATAGCCCTGCTTTAGTTTAGACTCTTCTTGCCTCTCACCTGGACCCCTGCAATGGCTGCAACTTGTTTTACTCTGCACTGGTCTCCCCATGCTGGTCCAATCTCCACAGAGAACCCCACATGAGCTAAACAAAATGTGTATCTTTCCATGCTTCCTTGTTTGAAATCCTTTGGTTACTCCCCATATTCACCAGAATCCCTGAGCTCCTGAGAACAGCGTAGCCAGGTCTTGATGATCAGGTCCTTGCTCCTCTCCAGTGGTCTCCACAGGGGGCACTCTGTCTCTGTGCTTGTCCCCCTTCACTTTCCTTGCTTCCTGGCTTGGCTAATACCTATGATGTCTCTGAGCTGAGCCCTGCCAACATAGCAGAATGTCCTCTCTGACTCACCCTGTCTGGTCTTCACTCTATGATTTCACCTACTGCTAATCACCCTCCCATCCTTTCCCTTCTTGCCTCTCCCTCCTTCCTTCCTTTCTTTTTCTTTATTTCCTCTCTTTCTTTCACTTCTAATGTAAAAACTTCAAACACATACAAAGTAGAGAGAGTAGTATAATAAACTTCCACTTACCCATCATCGACTTTAACAATGATCAACTCTTGGACAATCTTGTCTGATCTAGACATGAGATACCCCTGCACACACACACACACACACACACACACACACACACACACACACGGTTAGTCTGAAGCCAATTCTAGGCATCATGTTATTTCGTCCACTAATATTTTAGTATCTATGTCTAAAAGATAAAGGCTATTTAAAAATGACTACAATATCATCAACATATCTTATAAGTACTTAAAATCATCAATATTCACAGTCTTCAATTTTTTTTATTATCTTACAAATGTTACTTTTTTTCCCCCCAGTTCCAGTCATAGCACACTGAAACAAGTGCTCAATGGCTTTTAAAAGGAAATTTGCAAGAGATTCTTTTTTAAAAAATTTTTAAAAAAAATTTTTTATTGATTATGCTGTTACAGTTGTTCTATTCCCCTCCTTCATTCCCCTCCACCCTACACCCCCATCCCCACCATTACCCTCCCTTTAGTTTATGACCATGTGTCTCAAGTCCTTTAGATTCTATATTTCCCATGCTATTCTTGCCCTCCTCATCTATTTTCTATCTACTGTCTATGCTACTTATTTTCTGTACCTTCTCCCCCCATCTCCTCCTCCCACTCCCCTGTTGCTAACCCTCCTTGAGATCTTCATTTCTATGTTTCCACTCCTGATCTAGCTGTCCTTTTAGTTTGCTTTCGTTTTAGGTGTGGTTGTTAATAACTGTGAGTTTGCTGTCCTTTCACTGTTCATGTTTCTTTAACTTCTTTTTCTTAGATAAGTCCCTTTAACATTTCATATAATAAGGGCTTGGTGATGATGAACTCCTTGAATTTGATCTTATCTGAGAAGCACCTTATCTGTCCTTCCATTCTAAATGAAAGTTTTGCTGGATAGAGCAATCTTGGTTGTAGGTCTTTGGGTTCTTTCTAGCCCCTTCTTTCCTGTAAGGTCTCTTTTGAGAAATCTGCTGACAGTCTGATGGGAACTCCTTTGTAGGTGACTGTCCCCTTAGCTCTTGCTGCTTCTAGGATTCTCTCCTTCATTTTAATTTTGGCTAATGTAATTATGATGTGCCTTGGTGTGTTCCTTCTTGGGTCCAACTTCTTTGGTACTCTCTGAGCTTCCTGGATTTCCTGGAAGTCTATTTCCTTTGCCAGATTGGGGAAATTCTCCTTTATTATTTGTTCAAATAAGTTTTCCACTGGTGGCTGTGCCTTTCCCCCTTCTGGTACCCCTATAATTCGGATATTGGAGCGTTTAAAGATGTCCTGGAGGTTCCTAAGACTCTCCTCATTTCTTTGAATTCTTGCTTCCTGACTCTTTTCTGTTTGGCCATTATTTGCTTTCTTCTGGTCCACTCCATTGATTTGAGTCCCAGTTTCCTTTTCATTGCTATTGGTGTCCTGTGCAATTCCATTCATTTCAATTAGTTTTGCCTTCATATATTTGTCTAATTTGTGGCTATAATCAACCAGTTCTATGAGGATCCTGATGACCAGTGTTTTAAACTGTGTGTCTGAGAGTTTTGCTATTTCTTCATCGCTTAGATCTATGGGCTCTGGGGCTTTGAGAACTTGCGACATTTTTGGTCTGTTCTGGCCCTTTAAGTGTGAGAAGTGGTGCCTTGGACTCCCAGGTCGCTGGGTTGTGACGCTGTATGTGGGGGCGTGGTCAGAGCGGGGAAATGGCGGCGCCCTCTACTGCCGCTTGCCGCAGGGACCCGCCGGCCCCAGTCCAACTGACCGAGTCCTCCTGTGCAACCCCTCACCAGCCACTGGTTTCGCCCCTTACAGGTCAGGCTGAAGAATTTGTTGTTAACGGACTTCTGAAAAGTTCAATTTTTCGTGTTCTGGCTGTGTTTTCTGTTGCTAATATTTAGTTGTCTATAAACTTGGTTGTGTGAGAAGGCATGGCACATCCACCTATGCCTCCATCTTGGCGGAAGTCACAAATGTTACTTATAACAGGTAGTTTGCTCAAATCAGGGTCCAGATGAGGTCTCATATGACAATTGATTTGTATGTCTCTTTAAGTCCTCTTGAGTGTATAGATTATCCCTCTTAATTCTCTTCTAATTTTGCCTCTTGCAGAGGAAACCAGTTTTTTTTTTTTTGTCATACAGTTGCTTATCATGTTTGCCTAGTATCTTAATATGCTCTCTGTCCCCATGCTTCCTATAAATTCTCCCACTGGATATTCTGTCTGCTTCTCACAGATGGGCATCGCCTTTTACCTCTGTGTCCCTAGGACTTGGGACATTGCCTTCCATACAGCAGGCACACAACCATGAGGTTTTGGGAGGAAGGAAAGAAGAAAGAAGGAAAGAAGGAAAGATGGGGAAAGGAAGGACAGGGAATAGGCTGGAAGGATCAAGTGTGACCGGGCCAGTGTTTCTCATTCTAATCCATAGACCAGAATCACCGCTGGCGAACCTGTTAAAAAGGATAGTTCCTGAGCCTGTGAAAATCAGAACCTCCGAGTCATGGGCCCAGGAATCTACATTTCTAATGTTCTGCTCCTGTCTCTCTCTGTGGGTCTGAGTCACCCCATCTAGGCAGAGAGGGCCCCTTCAGTAAGTCTCCTGCCAAGTCTAGCACTCTGGGCCCAAGTCAGGCTTCCATGACTCTAAAGAATGGGTGACCAATTCAAGTCATCTGCATTTGAAAAAGCAAAAATAGACCAAAACTTAGTACCTGAAATTGCTACTGAGGTCAACTACATTCATTTTTTAATGGGTTTGCCCCATCCAGGGGTGGGTTTCTTCAGCCCCCAGTTTCTAGTTTCTTGGGGTGGATGATGTGAGCCATCTGGCTTAGAGCCCTTGACAATTCCCACTGTCTGGTAGGCTACTGGTCAACCCCTTTTCTCAGTTGCCCTTCCCCAACCTCCCTAGATCACAGCCACAAATTTCTGAGTGACCAAAAAGCCAGGTCTGCCCCTCTCTCCCATCTCCCTCCTTCCTTTCCCTGCCTCAGGGCCTTAAGCTTTGTTTTTCTCCTTTAATCATTATTTGTTTGTCTATCTTTCTACTGGTTTTCAACCCCAGGGACAGTTCTCCTCACCAAGCCAATTTGAATTAATTTTTCAGAGACAATACCACAAGACAATGTATCAATTGCTGTATTAAAATCAAGATGTATTACATCTCTTTCATCCTTCTCATCCCTTAATTTCTTAGTTCCCTCAAAGGCACAATCAAGTGTGTCTGGCATAATTTGTTCGTTATAAACCCAGACTGCTCATTGCATGCACTGTGATTTTAAAAAGATTTTTGGCAGTGTTTTATTTCCGTAGTGCTTTTAAAAAAAATAATTGTATTTGATGATTGAATCTCATGTTTAAGGTGGACCTTTGCCCCAAGCTCCTTCACTGAGGCCTTCTTCTAGATTTCCTCTCTCTGACATGTCCTCTGCCCTCTGGTTGTGGCCCAGTCATACCCACTGCCTGATGGGTAGGGCCAGCAGGGGATATGAGCTAAAGGATGCTTGATCCAGGATGCAGTGGATGAGCTCAAAGGATAAAAGTGGAAATGAAGAACAAGCACCCACAGAGTATGTAGGGGCAGCAGTAAGCATGGTGGGAGTTATGAGTTGAATTGTATCCCCTCAAAATTTATGTTTTAAAGTCCTAACCCCTAGTACCTGTGAATGTGACCTTATTTGGAAATATAATTGTTACAAATGTAATTAGCTAAGATGAAGTCGTTAGGGTGGGCCCTAATCCAATATGACTGATGTCCTTATGGAGAGAGGAAATTTGGACACAGAGCCATGAACACAGAGAGAACGCCACATGAAGATGAAGAAAGCTGGGGCCAATGTACCTACAAGCCAAGAAACACCAAAGATTGCCAGCAAACCACTAAAAGCTAGGAGAGTGGCCTGGAATAGACTCTTCTTCAGAGCCTCCATATGGAGTCAACCCAGCTGACACCTTGATCTTGGACTTCCAGTGTCCAGAACTGTGATAGTACAATTCTGTTGTTTAAGCCACACAATTTCTGGTACTTTGTTCTGACAGCCCTGAGAAGCTAATGCAAGGTGGGGCTGTCAGAACCCAAGAAGCGAAGCCAAGAAGGTGGGTTCTGTAGTCAGAAAGGCCTGACTTTGAATCCTGGTTCTACATTTCATTAATCATGTGATCTTGAAGAAGGTAATGTAGCCTCTTCCAGACCCTGTTGTCCCATCAGTTGCTGAAGCAGTAAGTCCTTCACATCATCTTTTATGGGCTTTTCTCCTTTGCTGCCTGAATTCCCCATTCTCCATAGTAATTGCTGGATCATCTCCCCACTAAATTACTCGCTCCCAAATTTCTGCTTCAAGGTTTGCTTTGGAATGAACCCAAATAAAGAGGTGGTGCATAAAACTTTTTAACACTATGGTGGCACATGGGAGGTACCCAACCCATTGTAGTGGGTCCCATGTGCCATATGTATTGTGAAAATGATGTGGTGCTGGGCAGTGGAAGGTTCGCACACATGCACCTGCCAGGAAATACAGTGTGAATGGTGAGTCTCCACAGCCACGTGCACTGTGGGGTCTGCTGGTCTGCTCCTGTAGCATCCAGGAGGGAGTGGTAGCTGTGAATATGCAGACATTGTAGCTGGGATGTAGCCGGGATGACATGTTCAGATGTCAGTGGAGAGTGCAGATAATAAGAGTAGATGCAGTGTGTGCAAATGTAACTGTGCAGTGTGTAAGGGGCAGCTGGCCATCTTTTCTAGCCTCAACACTCAGACCTGAGTGTTGGGAAGCCTTCAGAGAATGTCTCCTGGCTCAGTCAGAGCCAGGTTCATTTCCCTTGGCTGGCCTGCTGCCCGGAGTCCCTTGGTGTATTGTCCCACTACCTGCTGCTTGGGAGCTGGGAAACTCAGCAGCAGCCCTAAACACTGGAAAGTCTAACCAGATCAGTTGTCTTTCCCATTCCACACCCAGTGGCCCCTCTGTCTTTCTCCAGAATTCTGGGATCTGTCTGGCTTCTACAGTGAGCAGCCCCTGCAATGCATGCAGGGGACATGCTGCCTGCTTTGAAGAACAGTTTCCCAAGCAGAGAACACAGGTTGAGAAGGTTGGAAGGTGCCTCAGGTTGCATTTGAGTTGACCCATCATTGTACACACAAGAAAATGACTGTGCTATTTATTGTAGAGCAGTGTTGACATTTTAAGATGTATGATTCTTTGTCATGGGAGCTGGTCTGTGCATTGTAGGGTGTTTAGCAGCAACCCTGCCCTCTATCCATGAGATGCCAGCAGCACCTCCCCCTTCGAGTTGTAGCAGCAAAAAATGTCTCCAGGCATTGTCCAATGTCTCCTGAAGGACAGAATTGTCCCTGGTTGAGAATAATTGCTGTAGACAGAGCAACACATGCATACACACACATGAACACACAGAAGGAACATGTGGGAACAAAAATAGACAGGGCACTTGCTTATTAATCCCAGATGGAGTTAGTTTGCATGGTAGTTGAGAACAGAGCTCTGTGGTGATATATATCCAGCTTCAAATTTCAATTCTCATTCACCAGCTTTGTGACCTTGGATAAAAGATGAAAATCAAATCATACCATTCCCCTGCTTAAAACTCTGTTAGCTTCCCATTGATCTTAAAATTAAAGCCATACTCCTTACGATACTCTACCAGACTTAAGTCTCATTTGTACCACTCCTGCTGTCACTTGCCTGTCGCAGCTATTTTGAGCTCCTTTCTGAGTGTGCAAAGCTCTATTCCCACTGCAAGGCATTTGCATTCGTTGTTCCCTCTGGCTAGACCGCACTTCCCACAGGTGGCTGTGTGTCTGGCCTTCTGGTAGCTCAGATCTCAGCTCAAATGTCACCTTCTCAGAAATGCTTTCTCTAGACTAGACTTTGGGTGGTGGGCACACAATGCAAATACAGGTGATGTACTACAGAATTGTACACTTGAAACTTATATAATCATATGGCTACCAGTAAGTTTAGTAAAAATATATCCACCTGTTTTTTTAAAAAGAAATGCCTCTCTGACCACCCTAGCTAAAGTCACTATTCCTGCCAGATCACTGTCTGTGGCCTTCCCCTCTTCTTCATTATATTTCTACACACTCCCATTTATTTATTTCATATTTGTTCATTGTCTATCTTTCCCACAATGTAAGCTCCATGAGAGCAGGACCTACAATAGCATTGGACAAGTAACATGCTTTCAGGGCTTTGTGGGGAAGATTAAATTAGATAATAATAACAAAACAATAACAGTAGTAATAATAAAGCACTTAGCAAGCACATGCCTATAGTAAATAATCAATGGTAATAACAATTTATTTTTTTATATGCAGCTTAAAGATTATTTGCCATTGTGGCTGCCCCCAACTATCTATTCTCTCCTTTGAATTTTGACAGTTCCATACCTTTGCAATAAGGGATTAAAAAACAAAACAACCCACATATTTCTACCAAGGGTAACCAACAGTCCCAGTTTGCCTGGGACTTTTCTGGCTTAGCACCAAAAGTTTTGCATCTTGGGAACCCCCAGCTCTGGGCAAACTGGGATGGTGGGTTACTCTATAGCTAGCTTCAAATATGAATTCTAATTAGGTTCAGTTGAGGCTTTGATTGGGAACTCAGTTAAATTAGAGACCAGACAAAGGATGGGACACACTTTTGCTGGCCTGGTTTTGTGTCCAGGAGATGCCAGCTTGCTGACTGTGACAGAGGCATAGATTTGTTTCTGGCAGCTGAACACAGAGCACAGGGACTGTCTCTCAGTAGTTCTGATGATTCTGTGAGCTCTCAATATCCTCACTAAACTGTCCTCTGTGTAAACTACCTGGAGAGGGTTCTGTTATCTGCAACTAAGAGGTTCACCCAATACATACTGTAATTGTACAAGTCCTGAGCAAGGTCTACACAGCAGTAAAGAGCCTCTTCAGGGGTGCTTGAGATAAATCAATACCTGGACAATCTAGGGGATTGCTCATTACCAGTCCATTCACTTGATAAGACAAGTGCCTGTGTTTGTCATTTCAAATGCTCCTAAGATAGAGTCTACTGCATTGTGGCAAAATGTATTTCCTGTCGCAGTCTTCCTGATTCCTGGGCATCTGGGCCTGGGCACCAGCAGATGGGGATACCTATCATGCTGGATGTTGGGCATTGCTCAGCCAGCCAGGGGGTGGAGACACACTCCTCAAGCTGGAAGTAAGCTTGGGAAACTGACCCTATACAGACGGTTGCCCTGGAAAACAGCAGGTATGTTGTCCTGCTCAACAGGCCCAGAGAGTCTGTACATTTTATGGAAGGTCAGAACAATACCAGGTACCAGGATATATGGATTTGGTAAAAGGCACTCCAAGACAGGGTTCAGTTCAGAAGGCAAGCGGGGCAGCCCTGGGGGATCTGCTCCTAGACAATGGGTAGGAACCTCAGGGGTTAGGCCAGAGAAATGGGTTCAGGTGGAGTCTGGTGGGCCTTGGGGCCAGCTGCCCACATTTAGGGTTTAGGGGAGGATTCAAGTCAGAGAGAGAGATTAGAATTTCTGAGGGACAATGTAGCATGTGTCAGTAAATGAGCATGAATCCTTACAGAGAGGCAATGTCGCTTTTTATGAACATGAGTTTGAGTTTATACACATAGTAGCATGCTATGGATTAGGTTCTGTGTTTCACTTTATAAAATCTTAGCAATGATTTTTTTAAAAATTTGTTTTTAAATAAACTTATTTATTTGTGTATAACATACTGTTACATGCAAAATTTTGTGTACGGCTCAGTGAATTTTTATGACAGCTTTATTGAGATATAATTCACATTGTATTAAATTCACAGTTTTAAAGTTTCAGTTTTTAATGTATTCACAATGTGCAACCATTCCAACACCATTTATTTCAGAACATTTTTATCATCCCTGAAGAAATGCTGGACCCATAAGTAATCACTCCCTGTTCTTCCCTGCCCTCTGCCCATGGCAACCACCAAACTATATGTCTCTATGAATTTGCCTGTTCTGGACATTTCATATAAATAGAACCATACAATATATGGTCCTTTGTAACTGGCTTCTTTCACTCAGAATGATATTTTCAAAGTTCAGCCATGTTGTAACAAGTATGAGTACTTTCTTTTTATTGTTTAATGATATTCCATTGTGTGGCTATGCCTCGTTTTGCATACCCATTCATTAGTTTATAAAGATTGGGGATGTTTTCATATTTGAGCTATTATGAGTGATACCACTATGAGCATCCATGTACCAGTTTTTGGGTGGACACATGTTTTTAGTTTTCTTGAGTATGTAGCTGAGAGTGGAGTCTCTGGGTCATATGGTAGCTCTGTGTCTAACATTTTGAGAAGTGTCAGTCTGTTTCCAAAGTGGCTGCACATTTTACATTCCCCCCAGAATTATATGAGGCTTCTTATTTCTCCCATCTTAGCCAACACTTGTTATTGTCCGTCTTTTTAATTATAGCTGCCCTCAGAAGGGCAGCAATGGAAGAATTGGGGAAGGTCACCAAGAACCAAGATGCGTTGTCAGAGACCAATACATCCACACCCTTGCATTCCCAGTTACCATGTATGGATTCCAAAGTTAGATATTAAAGAAAGCTGATAGAAAAAAAATAGTTCACTTGAGATAAGGTGTTGAAGGAGAGCTCTGTGGATACTCTATGCTTCCAGAAAGATGAACAAGTGGGTCCGAGAGCAGATTAAGCCCATAACATCACGGGAGGTAAAAATGACAAAACCAAAGCTGTTCCACTTTGGGCTCATCGTGAAAAGAATTCTTTGGAAAAGAAAATAATGCCTGGAAAAATAAAAGGCAGCAGGAAAAGAAGAATAACAAATGTGAGATAAATTGACTGCATAAAAGAAGCCATAGGCAGCAGTCTATGGGAGCTGAGCAGGGCTGTTGAGGACAGGCCAGGCGGACATCACTCATTCATAGAGTGGCCAGGAGCTGACTCAATTGCTGTAACACAGACAAGTGGGAGTAAAGTGGTGTCTCACTGTGGCTCTGACTTACATTTCCCTAGTGACTAATGATGCTGTGTATCATTTCATGTGCTTATTTTATTGGCCATTTGTATATCTTCCTTGGAAAACTGTCTATTCAAATGTTCATTGAATTTTGACACGTATCAATTTAGCCCCATAACTATAACCCAGATTATGCTGGAGAACATTTCTAGAACACTAGAAGACTCCCTTGTGCCCCATCCCAGTCAACCCTTTCCCCCAGGGGTAACTACTATTCTGACTTCTATTACCATAGACTAGTCTATTATTGCATGGCTGATGTCTGTAGATGAAATGATGTGATGCCCAGAGCTGGCTTCAAAATAACGCAGTGTGTATGTATCTCTGTGTGTGTATGTGTTTAGATTTTGGAGTGTGTGTATAGATTAAATAAAATTGCCTGTGAGTTAATAATGGTTGACTAGTTTTGCATGATTTTAAACTTCATAGAAATGGAATACTATTGGAGGTACTCTCTTATGTCTGGTTTCTTTATTCAATACCATGCATGTGAAGTTCATTCATGGTATTATTTTTTCTTTGTTCTTTTTCATTATTATGTAGTATTCTATCCTATAAATATACTATAGTAAGTTTACTCATTCTATTACTGGTGTTGATTTGGGTTGTTTCTAGTTTTTGGCTATTACAGAGAAAATGTCAGCACTTTGAAAAGTCTGTCCATACAGCTGGTCCCTCCAAGACTGTTGGTAAGCCACCAGGATGCCAGGTCTGGCCGGTTGCAGGAACTTAGCGAGAGGCACACCTGAGACCCCAGTGGTGGTCAGGGTGGGACTGTGGTCCTCAGTCTGAGGAGGGTGATCCAATTCCAAGGTGGAATCTCAGGTGGTGTGATGGTGTCAAGGGCCTCAGCTTGGGGGAAAAGCAATGGCAGAGCAGGCAGGGAGGGGCAGATGTGGGGGAGGTGAGGGAGAGGAAAGCATGAGGGGCTGCTCAGAGCTTCTATGCTGGGCCAAGTGCTCAGGCTCCTCTGACTTCTTGTCAAAGCTCTTCCTTCTTCCCAGCCTGGCCCCAAAGAGCAGCCTGGTGGAGAGGAAGCCATCTTCACTCACCTCCAGAGGTGGATCAAAGTGGTGAGCATAAAGGGCTCCTTTCCTCAAAAACTTTCATCAGGCAATGACTGCAGACGGCATGGAAGATCATGTCCCACACTCATGGACGCACTGGGCATGCCCCACTGAACTGACTTCAAGGGCACGGGCCAGCACACTTCACAGGGTCTATAACACAGCACCATATGTGCAAATTAAAAGGACATAAACACAGAGCTACAACTCTGGGGTGCACCTCAAAGGATAGAGTGATTGCCTATGGTGGTGGTAGGGGGTGGGAGTAGAGAATGTGAATAGAGGGGGGCCCTGCATGGGCTAATGGCAAGTATGTTGTGATTGATTTGAGAAGAATGATGCCCTGCCTTTGCACCTGGATCCACATGCAAAAAAACAAGGAAGGAAGGTGGGGGAAGGAGAAAAGAGGGAGGAGAAGGGAGGGTAGAAGAGGCAGGGAGAGGGAGGGAAGGGAAAGGGAGGGGAGAGGGGAAGGAGGAAGGGAGAGAGAAAATGCCTGTGTTCTCTGGCTTGCTCAAGGACATTCAATGAGTTAGAGACAGATGGCCAGTCTACTGGTCAGACTTGAGCTATTGCCATTTCCCAGGAGTTTCTTAAGGGGCAGGGAGGCTGAGAAGAGCAGGTTCCATGGCCCAAGGAGAAAGGAATGAGCATTTCTCTCTTCTGTCCTAATCTAGCCCTCATCTGGGCTGGCCTTGGCTTTATTAGGTTTCCAGTTCATCAAGGTTATGGATGCAATTTCTCCTCATTCCTTTGGAGCTGGTTGAGATTGACCAGGTAGCTTCCTTTGGAGCTGGTAGTTTCAGGTAAAAGCCTCTCCGGACTTTTTTTTTTTTTTTTCCTTTCTGGGGCTTATTCCTTTGAAACATGTGGGTTGGGCTCCATTCCCCAGAGAAATCTCAAAGTAGAAAGTTGTCCTGTGTACTCCAGTTTCCAGGCAAGAATGTATTCTGGAGGGAAATAGCTTGTCGAGAAGCTTCCACCTCCATCTCTCACTTGCCCCTCCCTCTATGTGCCCCTGCTCTCATCCCTGCCCCACCCCACCTCACCATCTCCCAGCAAGGTCACTCTCAGGCCCCCTCCTATCCTTGAAGGTGGGGATGCTGGGGGCAGAGGATAGGGGATAGCACAAGTGTTTGGCCAGGGGCATAGGCAGATTCTCACTTCCCTGAACATGTGCATGGCTGGGGCATTTGTCTTGCATGCCTATGTGTGAAGGTCCAGTCCAAGGGAGTAGGCTCTGGTACCACAAAATGAGACATCAAACATGAGACACTGGAAAGTCTCCTACAGGCTGTAGTGCTTGCAACCCCTGCTAGGAACCCCTGAGTGGCAGAGGGAGAGAACAGGAATCTGGTCTTGTAACCTTGAGTCTCTTAGCTGTCACTTAAACCCTTTTCTGTAGAACTGCAGTGTCAGTGCTGGGAGACAATGTAAGGTCATCTGGGCCAGACAACTCCCTCACTGTGCAGAAGGGGAGGGGGGAGGGAAGACACTTCCCCAAGGTACACATCTGGTGCTGACAGAAACAGACCAGAAACCAAGTTCCTCAGTGTGTGCACATCCTAAAATAACCTGACCCTGGTTCATCCTGTTTAGGGGCTGGCATGTTTTGGGGGTGTGTGCGTTTCACAACACAGTCCTGGAGCCTGAGGTACCAGGTTTTGTTTAGTAAGAAAGCAAGTGAGGGAAAGAGAAGAATAGGTAGGGGAAAAGACCTCTCGGCAGAGACAGTAATTATAAGCTAGACTGGAAAAGATGAAGAGAGGAGGTGAGACACAGGCATGGAGAAAGCAAGGGAGAAAGAGATGTGGAAGAGGGAGGAAGGAGGGGTGAAAGGTGACTCGCAGGTGTGGTGGGGCTCACAGCCCTCAGTCATAGGGCATCCCCCGGAGGGATTGCTCTCCTTCCTCCCACGCATGCAGCTGTTGGCCCCTCAGAGTCTTCCTAAGCCTGAGAGCAGTCTAGGCAAGCCAGTGTTTGCCCTGGTCTGGGATCCCTGTTGGGCACCAAAGGAGACACAGAGACTTACGTGGAAGCATGGTGTTAGCCCTGTGGCTTCAGCACCCTCATGCGACTTGGGGGGATTGGCAAGAGTGGTTTACTGCCAGCCTGCTGAACAATGCCTAAGCCAGTTCACCCAAAAAGGCAGAAGCAGAGAAACCATGAACACTAATAGGGACATGAAGTGATCTTGCTGCTGTTGCCCTGGCTATCACCAATCCTGAGTCTGAGTAACACTGAGCTTTTCTGAGGCTGCTCGAGCTGGCCAGTGGAGGCTGACATGGTGGCCTAGGAACAGTGTGCTAGTGGACAAGGGCCAGATGCCTAGCATTACAGACTCATCCCACCACTTAAGAGCACAGTGGACAAGGTACTTGAACTTCCCTGGCCTTGGCTCCCTTGTATAACAAAGTTGATAGTAACAACAACCTCATAGGTTTGCTGTTATTTAACAACATAACCCAGCACCATTACTGTTTTATAGTCACTATTCAATCCATAGTTTTCCTCTATTTCTTTATGAAAAGGCACCGAGGTTTCTAGACTCTGCCTTCTTAGACTCTTGTCTAAGATTTTAGTTTTCTCATTTGATGGAAGAGTGAACAAAGGCAATCAGTGTGGGAGTGACAGACAGTACTGGGTGGGCAAGTCTTTCTTTGAAAAACACGTTTTCCCTACTTGGAGGAAAGGGGGTGGTGCTGTCACCAACAACCTACCCGAAGTTGGAAAGGGTCAAGAGTCCAAGGAGGAAAGGACCTCGAGGAGGGGCAATACTGCACAAGCACCTGGGCAGGTCTGATAAGCAGCTGTCATTGAGGCCACTGCACCCTGTGCACTCACCCTGCCTGGAGCTACCATCACTCACTCCTTTCTTCTTGCTCACTCTCTCTGTATTCATCCCGGCTGTTAATTCCTGTGTCTCAAAGTGACATTAGTTAAACATCCTAAAGAATCCCAGGGGTTCATCATGGGACAGGTGGAGATGTAAACTTGAGAGCCAATGGCAAAAAAGTGAAAATAAAAGCTACACATGTGTGTAGAGCCCAGAGATGGCCCAGATTTTTAAGCAACCTAAGAGCTGAATGAGATTTGTCATAGCAATAGTTTTAGAGACAATATCAGATGATTTGTGGGGAGGGAGCATAGTGATGGACAAAGATAAATGGTCTTCATAGTGACCTTGATAAACAGAAAGATGCATATTAACTGTCCTGCTAGGGGACCAAGAGGAAAAGGGGCCCCCAGGGTCACCTGTGCCCTGGAGGGCAGCTGAGCCCTTGCATAGCCTGGGAACACCCGGGAACACCTCCTCCTCTATCCCCTTATTGAAATGTCCAGCATGAATTTTCTCATCAAGAGGTCATTTTAATAATTTGTTTTTAAAATAAAAAGAAGTGTTAGAGTTGGGAAGTCCTGCTGGCTATAATGAAGTATGATTCATGAAGCATTAAAGGGCACTCAGAGTACAGGCATGACCTATGAGTATATTCATGGATTCAGATCCAGGGCAGGCTTCATGGACGATTAAAGATGCCCTGGGCATGATGCCAGCAGTAAGGTGACACGATGGGCCACCACACACCAGGCCCCTACACATCAGCCATGGCCACATCACCCCTGCAGCCTTGGTGCTGGCCCTGAAGTCCCAGCATATCTTGGAAGCTCTGAGACATCTTTCCAGAAACCCACAGGTCCTAACCTAGGTTGTCGTTTTCTCTGTTGCTTCAGTGCACATACAGTTGGTCCATTTAGCCTCATCTGTGTGACTCCCCCAATCAACCCAGCACCCATCTCTCCTGCTCACCCTCCCACCCCTGGTGTCAGGCAGAAGATGGAACATTTGGAGTTAGGCAGACCTGGGTTTCTGTCCTGATCACCATGACCCTGACCTTGCACAGTCAGCCTAACTAAGGCTAATAGTCTCTCTGTAAAGGTTTCTCTCCTTGTCTGTACCCTCTTGGGCCTAGAAAAATGCCTGACATATTTGATGCTCCACAGATGCCAAGTGGATGCACAAAAGTGTGCTTCCTCAGAGCACTGCAGCGACACATGCAAATTCTGTGCTTTCTGAATGAAGGTGCTTGGCAGAGTTTAAATTGGCTTGCAGATGTTGGTTATATCATGCCAGTCTCCTCCTGGCATTCTGGTTGGCTCCCCATTTGAAAAGACTTTGTCTGTCTTCAAAAGTACTATGTGCCACACTCTCCAGGCTCCAGCAGCATTGCACCCTCCTCAGGCAGCCTGTGTGACTTGCTCACCTGGCTGACACCTGCCTGTGCTCACTTCCTCAGTTTGGCATGTGCACTAAGACCAGTATCACCCAACCAAGTTTGAAGGCCCTCACAGAGCTGTTTGTTATCTGTCCTTGGTCTTGCTCAGTAGACACACTCCAGAGACAGGCAGGCTGGCCAGTGGACCCTGGATTAGGATTCCTTTCTAATCAGTCACTAGAAAGAAATCCTAATTAATAATCACGCTGCAGCATCATCATAAGATACTGGTTTGGGACTTGGGACACAGTCCAGGCATCAGCAGTGCACATGGGCCTGCACACACAAGCACATGTGTGCACACTTGCATGTGCCAACACACACTGGAGAAGGGATGATCTTTGTTTTCATTTAAAACTCCACTGAGCTGTTTTCCAGTCTGGAGGGTCCCAGGTCCAAGTTGGGGGTGGTTCTCATGATATGAGAAAGTTCCTTATATATTCTAGGGCTTGTTGACTGTCTTATGGCTGCTGCTCCATTGCTGAGGTGGGTACACAGGGTGAGGAGGAAAGGGACAAAGTTGTACTTGGCAGGAGAGGACACTGCTGAGCCCGGGAGGCACAAGGAGGAGACTGGGGGCTCAGGGTCCCCAGCCTGAGGCTGTTTCTAAAGGCAGGGGGGCTGACATCTGGTAGCAGGTTTGGGCCTTAGATGAAAATACTCTTGTGCACACTCACATGCTCAAGGACCCCCATTTATATCACATACACACACATACAACAGAGGCAGTAGCTACATAGTCTCCTAACACACCTGCTCACACCCGTACAGTAGGCACTCCATCTGGTTTCTCCTGATAGGACAGCAGGAACAAGGAAGAATGTGCTGGTGGAATGAGGGGCACATCCACAGTGTGCTACCTCACGGAGCACTGATTGATTGATGGGTTTGTTCAGTACTATTTACTGTAGATAAACAATGTGCCAAACACTGAGGATATAAATGTAAATAAGATACACCACACCTCATGACATGCATCCCCACAGTCACATCTTTTCAGGGGCAAATGTCCCCCCACATAGGCATATTTCAATGTATACTCACTTGCATCACAAATACATTCTCAGACACCCAGAAGTGGGCAATAGACTCTGTTCTATCCTTCAGAAGAATAGCGAAATGGGAAGCTTATAGGTTTAATGGTTCTGGGCCCAATACTATTTCCCTGGTTACCTCTCCTGGGGCCAGGGGCCAAGTGTCAGATGTAATGACTTTTTAATGTCCATCTGGGAATCAAGAAGGAAAGGGAGGTGGTAATCACATTCCCTTTGTAACTGGTCTGTCTCTCCAGCATTTGAGAAAATGCGGTGCTATGAAAATCATTTTCACTCTAAAGGCCATGAATGATGGAGGTGTAAAAATGTGCAGCTGCACCCCGGGGCTTGCTGGGGGACACAGTGTGCCTTTTGAGGTAGGACTGCAGCACTCAGGTGGTCCCAGCTGGTTCCTCCAGCAATCAGGGTGTGATTCCCATCAAAGTATTTGCTGTTAGTCACATCCATCCTTTTTTCAGTGCTGCCGTAGGCAGTACCTTTTGGGCTCGTCAGGTGAACTCAAGTAAAGGGGAGACTAGAACCCATTGTTGAGAGTTTACTCAGTGGATGGGCCAAGTAAAGCTCCTGGATCTGGCCTCATTGAGGGGAGGGTCACACACATATTCTAGTGAACGAGAGAGGAAAAATGGAGTTGGCAGAAGAAGAAATATTTGTGAAGTATGATTAACATTTATATAAAATTTAGAAGCACAATTACCATATGTATATAAGAATATACATGGATTTTCATTATTGTGGTTTAGGTAAACCACTCCCCCAGCAACATAGTTCAGGTTTAAGTTACCATCATATATTGACTATAAGTAATTACACAAGGCACAAAACTTGATGCTACTTCTTTATTCCACAAATCACTCTAAATAACAGATGTGCATCATGATAGGTTACCAGTCCTGCCACTTCTATCAGTCTGTGGTGACTGTTTTCAGCTCATGCACAGTCAGCAAAGCACGCAGCTGTGTTGCTTCTCATAAACCTACATGACATTTTGCAAAAGTGGATAATTTAGAGGGGAAAGTGGCCAACAAAGATAAAAGGACAGCAAAGAAACAAAAAGTTGATGAGGCTGGAAGTGAAATTCTAGTGGAATGTAAATGGAGTGGTAGAGGAAACAGCTGACCATGGTAATGTGGACACTATGCCACTAGGTAGACACACTGGGTATGTGGCTAGGAGAACTCAGTGAGGGACAATGAAGCAACATTAATGAAGAGAGTGGTTGTGATGAAAAGATTGCAGGTGTCCCAGAGGAACTGAAGGGGCCAACACTTCACATTAAAGGAACTCCTGGGGATACCTTATGACATCGAAGGTGTTGATTGGTGAGGATCTCCAGGTGTTTGGTGCCTCTGCAGACTGAAGCAGCATAGGGATCCCACGTGACAGGTAGGTGTAGGTGTGAGACTGAACTCCAGGGAGGCAGTGCTGACCTCTCAGAAGGACTCGGGAAAAAGAAAACAGTGCCAGAAACAATTTATCTTTTGTTTTCCTTGGAGGCTAAAAGGAAAACTTCAATTTTCATTATCAGGATCCTGTTCCTACCCTCATACCTCCTTGTCTCCCCAAAGGCTGTTCACGTTCCCCATATCCCTCAGAAGAGCCACCACCCAGAGAACACAGGGAGACCTGTAATCTGCCCTCTCTCACCACCTGTCATTCATCCTGGGCCTTCCTCTCATCATCTTCCTTTCAGTTCTAATTTAGTCTCTGGTGCCTCTCTTCTCCCCAGTGACAGAAGCAGATGAAAAACAGAAAGAAAACTTTCTGAAGAGCTAAGAGAGGAGCCAGGTGCTTTGGGGATGTCTCGCCTTCCTCAAAAGATGAGGTAGATTTTCCTAAATCTATTATTAACAAGATGAAAACAACCATTTCAAGAATTTATAACTCTCAGAAAATATTCCAGTTTGGGAAACAGTGGTGTGGAGCTGTGGCGAGCCAGCTGTTTATTTATTGGGAAGGCAGAGCTGCATGGACACATTGAGAAGATGGCAGATAATGTAAGCCCATCAGAGAAATAGAAACTTTCCTGGGAGAGGAAGGAGCATGGGTGGAAAAAGCAGTCATTTGATGAGATGCCATGGTAACATCACTACCATTTACTGTAATAGCAGGTGTTGTGCTAAGTGCTTCATAGTTAATACACACAACCACCTGTGATGTAGGTCCTCTTATTAGCCCCATTTTATAGGTGAAGAAACAGAGGATGCAAGGCAATTTGCCTAAGTCCATGTAGTCAGACAGAGCCACCCAACTAACAAATGTCTACATCTAGGAGAATGTGTGAATAGTCTGCTGGAGTCAATGGTGCCTAAATAATAAATTGACAGCATCTTTTATATGTCTGTGTCTTCATTAGTTGCTACCACTTACTTTTCCTAGACCCAGCAAAAGAGAAGCTCACAACATAGGGCTGGGCTGGGCTTAGCATAGCTCCATTCTGCAGCCAGCTTAACCCTCCACTGTACTTGGGACCCTGGGCAAGACCCTTCTTGCCCCTGGGACTCAGGCTCCATGTCTGTCAAAGGGGATGGTGGGACTAGCTGCCTTCACAAATCCATTGCAGTCCCCCCATTCTGTTGCATATCAGTCTGCTGACTCCATGGGATGGGGGCATCTTCATGTTGTGGCTGCTGTTTGTGACTTTTCCAAGGCTCCCCCTTTCTGGTTATTGCCCCTACATTGGCTCTGTTTTGCAGTGAAGAGAGCTGTGTAGGAACACCTAGCTGCCTGTTCCTTTAGGGTTTTCCCTTTTGGGATGTCTTTTCACATCTGCAAGTGCTTGGGAGAGCAGATGAACGCCAGTTGTTGGGCTCTGATGAGACATCTTCCTTCCTCTCTATGGGTGGGATGCCTTAAGCATAAAACCTGGGCATTGATGCCTCTGGTCCACCCCAGGTGAGCTGCTAGGGGATGCCTGCACAGCAGCAATCCATCAGTGCTGCTGTGGGAGCCTTTCTTCCCGCATGCCAAGGCCAGAGGAAATATCTCCTTGCTGGAGCCTGTCCCTACCCAATGGAGAAGGCAAATTAATTGTGTAGCCTCAGGTATCTCTCATCTCCTCTTGGGGCCTCAGTTTTCACATTTGTAAAATGAATAGATTGGGTCATTCAGTCCCCTGAGATACACCCAGCTCTAATATTGTACGTTTATTTCATTGCTGTGCCTGTTCAAGCCCTCCCAGTGCTCTCGTATCCCCATATTTGGTGTGTGTCATATCTGCTGCCTGAGATTTTAAGCTGCTTTGAACACCCCACTGAAGAGACATATCTCGGCCCAGTGGGCTGAATGATATTTTGTTGGAATAACTTGTTATTAAAATATAGTTAATATCAAAGTATTATTTGTGAAATAGCATGGCCTGAGGAGGCAGAGGAACAAAATGATGTGCACATTGGTTAGAGCACGGGGAAATGTGTCTTAACTGCGCTTGAGAAGGAAATCCAAGAGGCAAGGTATTCGAGTTTCATGCTCAGTGGATTCTTTTGTGTGTAATGTGCTTAAGTTAATAATTTCTAAAAATTGTGGCTGATGAGTCTAAGGGGCCTTTCAAATTTCATCAGGGAACCCGTGGGGTTTCCCTAAAATTTGATTAGAAGGAGACCAATTTAAACATTAACTAATGTACGAGATGCAGTTATCTAATTAATTGTAGCAGGCCCATGAGGTAATATGGTGAGAGGAGTTTCTGGCAACAGATAGAGACTGAGTAAAGGACAGCAGGAGAGTAAAGAATCACAGTAAAGAATCCGTGTCCCACGTTTAGGGTGAGAGGTTCTCCTTCCAAATGATGAGTCCCAGCAGTTCAGAGAACCCTTGGAATCCAGCCCCTTTGTACCGATGGAATGGAAACAACCTTGAGATGACATGCAACTTACTTTCACTTATTCAAAATTCTCAATAGCCTTTTAATCAAATTTAGTCTCTGTGTAAACCTGCCCAACAGGAAGAAGCTCCCCGTGTTCACAGTGCTGCTAAACTGCCAGATTACATCTCCCAGTGTAAATAATAAATCCAGCTCTGAGTTACAGTATCTATTATGTACAAGGAACTTCAAATGCATTTATCTATAATGTTTACAGTAATCCTACAAGGTGGGGATTAATATTTCAGTGCTGCCACGAACAGCCATGCAGACTGTGCAGTGCACATCCCTGGGGCCACCGTTCACACATCAGAGACTTTGCGGTGGTGTCTTTTGGAGCTGTGTAGTGCACAGCCTGTCCTACTGTGCAGCTTTCATCACAGTGTCAAAGATCTCTACTGTGCCCTGTACTGTCCTCAGCATTTACATATACGTTAGCTCATTGAACCCTCACACCAGCCGTGTGAGTTGTTGAGTTCAAAATAAACTGTTTCATCACCCCACACTGCCACTTGGGAAATTATTATAATACACTGTCACCTGGTCTCCGGGTCAGCCTCTCTGCCTGTGACTGCCATGTATCTGTCGGAAGGTAGCTGTACTGAGTTCTTGAACCTGAGCAGCTGAGAGCTAGGCCTCTGAGCATGGCGACCCACCAACACAGCCATTCTGGAATGCCCTCTTGGGTAGCCCAGGGATCCATTTTCCATAACATCAGTCACCATATTCACCATGTGCCACTGTCCCTTATTGAGGAAGCAGTATGGGTTCCACAATTTTATAGAACAAGAATGGAAACCATGGTGAGAGGTTACAAGTTAATCCCAAGTAAGAAGAAAATGGAGAAACAGTTTGACTACAACCCCATCCTAACCCTCCCATCAGAGGTGACCAAGGAGGGTAAGAAGGCAATCCTCAGATCATTTGATTTTTAAAGATTGCTTGCTGGCTAGGTTTGGCACATTTCATCACAGAATAAGAACAGAATCATGTGGTCCTTTTTAGGCCCCAGGTCCTAGCTCCTCCTTTCATTCACATGCTGTGTGATATGTCTGGTGGTGACTGGGATGGGACAACAGACAACCCCTCCAACAAAGAGGCGCTCCCGTCCCAGGGATGAATAGTGAGGACCCCATTTACTCCTGTGCATGCTTATGAGGTGGTTTCCCTTTCTCCTCTGTTACCCTGTGGGCCAATTTTCAATGTAACAGGCACCCCCCTCCCTTTTCTCTATTTTCATGTATTCCCCACAGATTCCAAGAAGTATTGTTGTTGCTAAGGTAACTATACCCAGCTTGCTTGCTGCACATTTCTGAGTACAGATTGCATCCTGTCATCTTGTTCAAATGCCTGGGGCCAACTTGATTTGGGAGATGGAGAGAGCAGGGGTTGTGTTTCAGTCAGATTGTTCTACTTGTTCAGATTGGACAACTTCATGTCCCTCAGCCACTTGGGCTTTGTGGGACTAAGCAGAACAGCTCAGTGTCAGTGGGACATTCCCTGCTTAATTTCCCAGATGCTCCTCCTTATGCTGTATATTCCCCAGGCCCCTCCCACATGTTAACCATCATCCTTAACCCAGGCAATTCTCCCAGAGGCCTCCAGCCCTTCCCTTGGGTCAGACCCAGGACTAGGTGTGGAGATCGTGTCTAAAGAACTGAAGTAGAAACAGAACACTTGGTGCTCTGGGCTAAACTCTGACTCCCCCAGCCCGAGATTTTGTCCCTTCACAGGACCATCAGAAATGGGGTGTACATGATATAGAAGTTATTGTCTCTATCCCAAAATGTTACAATTAACCCTCAAAGATCCTTAATTTTCATTAAATCATTTCCAAGGTTTCTTGGTGCTATTTATATTAACTCAACTTGTTAAGGCGAGTATTTTGTTAGAGTTACCTTGCTGAATATTGTGGCTTTTTAAAAAACTCACTCACTAGGACTTTAAACCATTTGTGATCTTTATCCTAGTAATGTATTCAATTCCTAAGCACCCCTCAGAACCATGGCAGACCTCTCTTTTTCCTTGCCCCAAAGTGACTTGTTTGCACAGTCCCTTGCACCAGGAAGGGCCCATGCATTTGACAGTGCTAGCAGAATCTGGCGGAAACTCCACAGTGGCTTCAGAGCTGGCATTACCTGTTCAAAGCTGAGTCCAGGGGCCCACAAATACAAGGTCTGTCTGGTAAAAGTCCAGCCATTGTTAACATAACGAGAATGGTTTGTGTGACATCTGTGTAACCTGGCAGCCAAGGAAAGTGGACTGGAATGCACATGAGTGAACAATGAAGACATCCCTGTACTAGTCAGTGGGGGTGGTAGACACCATTAAGTGAGCATGTGTACTGTGTGGCTGTCACATTCAAAATTCAATAGCAAGTAGAGCAGTCAACCTGCATCAGATTTTGCATTGAGGTTGAAAATTCCTCTACAGAAAATTATTCAGATGATTCAGAAGGCTGCACCTATTGGCAACTGGTGGCTGGCAGCTTCGTCATGACAATGCATCATGCATCATGTATGATGTCTCATGTCCCACTCATGCATCATGCCCCATGCAGTTTTTTTGGCAAGTCATCAAATCGCCCAGGTGACTCAGCCCCACTACAGCTCAGAGTTGGTGCCCTGTGTCTTCTTTTCCCCAAACTGTAATCACCTTTGAAAGGGGAGAAGTTTCAGACCATCAATGAGATACAGGAAAATACTATGGGGCAGCTGATGGTGATTGGAACTGTGTGAGATCCCAAGATGCTTACTTCGAAGGGGACTGAGGTGTCATTGTCCTATGTACAATGTTTTTGTACCTTGTATCTTCTTCAATAAATGTCTCTATTTTTCATATTACATGGCTGGATACCTTCTGGTCTGACTTCATATATACTTTAAAACCATTTGAAATTGATTGATTTTAGATGGGATATCCATACTCTTATTTGCCACAGTCTCACCATGTCACGTTGTCTTTTTAAACTCTGACACATCACTAAGTGGCCTGCTTGATCCACAAAGGCATTCTAGTTTGCATTCTCTGGGACAAGAGCTGATCATCCTGGGTCGGTGGCAGTATCTCTAGGCTGTGCTGTTAACCTGTTCCTGCACTGAGCTGAGTAGACTCTTACTTGCTCAATAAAGATCCATTTTTTGGAGCCAAGGTCTGAGACACAAGATATTATTCATAGGTAGGTCAGAGAATAAAAGAGGCTCTGCTTTAAAGAGGAATAATTTCTCCTTCAATGTATGAACACTCTGAGATAGTTATAGGTGTCCTGACAAAAATCCAGGGGAAGAGTAATTGTTTTAGGGACTGCTTGGAGTTGAAGTTGGGGAGCACTGCCACTGAGGTCACTCTGAGGAACTGGCAGGACTGGGCCCCTCCAACTGGACTGGTCATAAGGTCGGGGAAGAGAGGTAGGTGGAATGGCACAGCCAGATTGTGGGGGCAGAATGTCCAACATTCACAGAACTGGATTCAGCAAATCAATTCTTGGGAGCTGGAAGGATGAGACAAGAAAAGAAATATCAAAAGCAGTAGACAGCTACTTGAAGCTGGGTCCATGGATCTGCTCAAGGAATCTGTGAACTTGGTGAGGAAACAAAGAATCACGTCTTTAATTTGAATACCTTCCTACCAGTCTTAACATGGCTTCTTCTGTACAATATATCCTTGATTATAGGAGTTCTGTTCAGCTAGTCTTCAGGTGGTTCTCAAGGGTGGTTGCTTTATAGTTTAGTGGGTCTACGGACAGTATTCAAGAAATCGATGAAGTTGGTGGGGAAAATATATCACATCTTTAATCCACTAACTCCTAACTGCAATGCTTCCATTATGAATGTAGACAAACCACAGTAGTGTTCGTGGAACCTGAGAATGTTCCACCAAGGGAAATCAGCTACTTTCATAATGGTACAATTTTTGCCAATACCTCAAAATAGTGTTTATAGTTATCACTAGACTAAGCTATTAGACCTGCCTCTAGATTTTAGTTAATAATTTAAACACATGTATCAGTGTATTATAAATTTAATAAAAAAGCTTTTGATTAGAACTTCTGATCATCATCAAGATGATGAAGCAGGTAAATGCTGTGCTTGCCTCTCCCCACAACCACATCGAAATTACAACTAAACTATAGAACAACCGCCCTTGAGAACCACCTGAAGACTAGCTGAACAGAACTCCTATAACTTAGGGTATATTGTACAGAAGAAGCCATGTTATGACTGGTAGGGGGGGCTAGATAGTCAAAACAGGCCAGGCCCATGACCACAATGGTAGCTAAGAAATGGGAGGGATATCTTGGTTGCAGAGCACCCTCCACCCCACCACCCCTTAGGAACAAGGGGTCCCAGCCCCACACGCAGCTCCACAGCCCAGAGTGCTAGTGCTGGGAAGAGAAGTCCCTATAATTTTCAGCTGTGAAAATCAGTGGGGATTGTGGCTGAGTGAGATGGAGGACTTCTGGACTTCTAGGTATTTCTCTTAAAGGGCCGTGCATGAATTTACTCTCTGACGGACTCACTTGCTCTGAGCTCCAGTGCTTAGGTAACATCTCAAAAAGTGCCAGGGACATATGGGGAGAAACTGAATTGTCTGGCTTCAGAGTGATGGCTGGAGGAGCAATTTTCTCTGGGATTAAATTGCTAGCAGGTGCCATTGTTCCTATGTTGAGCCATCCTCCATGCAACCTACTGGGGCAGGTGGGCACCAAGTCTGTCTTTTTTGTATGGGCACCAAGTCTCAATCAACCTGGTTAACACAGTTGAACCTGCCTGGTGATTCCTTGAGACCCCTGCCCTACCCCACTTCCTGGCCCACCCAAGCTTTTTCCAGAGCCTTTTTTTTCTTTTTTAGATTTTATTTACTTATCTTTAGAGGGGAAGGGAAGGAGAGAGGGAGAGAAATATCAATGTATGGTTGGTTGCCTCTTGTGTGTTCCCTGCTAGGAACTGGCCTGCAACCCAGGCATGTGCCCTGACTGGGAATTAAACCATGATACTCTGGTTCGCAGGCCCATGCTCAATCCACTGAGCTATACCAGCCAGGGCCCTAGAGCCTTTTTCACACAAACGAGGTATCTCAGTTCATGTTACAGACTTTCCTAAATTCTCTCAAAGTTTCACTAATCCAAACAAACAGGGGCGCCAAGCCTGGCACTGGTGGCAGCTGCTCTTGGTTCCCTGCTTAGCCTCTCCCAGGTACCTCCAAGCTCAGCACAGGAACAACCATCAGCATACCACTTTGTAGCTCATGCCAGGGGTCCCCAAACCAGGCACTGGCAGTAGCTGACCTGGGCCTATATTAGATCCCTCCCGAGAAGCCCCAGAACCAACACATCCTGGCAAAATAGCAGGAGACACTCAATAAGAAGAGCAAACAGAAAAAAGAATTTAAAAAATGAGGATAGAACTTCCGCCAAGATGGAGGCATAGGTGGAGAAGTGGTGCTTTCTCACACAACCAAGTTTAGAGACAACAAAATATTAGCAACAGAAACCACAGCCAGAACACAGAAAATTGAACTTTTCAGAAGTCTGATAACAACGAATTCTTCAGCCTGACCGGTAAGAGGGGTGAAACCAGCAGCTGGTGGAGCGGGGTTGCACAGGAAAACTCGGTCAGATGGACTCAGGCGCGCAGATCCCAGGCGTGGGGGTGCAAAGGGCTGACCCAGTGAGTGACCCGTGGATCCGGCAAGGGTGAAGGGCAGCAGGATGGCTGTGCTGGTGCATTCCTGTGCAGATAGACTGGCGAGGGAGTGGGCAGTGAGATAGGACTGAGCAGGTCCCAGCAAAGGGAGGCAGCAGAGAGGGCCGCCATTTCTCAGCTCTGACCCCGCCCCCACATAGAGCATCACAAAACAGCGACCCCACCCTGGAGGCCCCGCCCCGCCCCTAAGGCTCCGTTCCTTGTACTTAATGGGCAAGAACAGACCAAAAATGGCTCAAGAAGATCTCAAAGCCCCAGAGCCCATAAATCTAAGTGACGAAGAAATGGCAAAACTTTCAGATGCACAGTTCAAAACACTGGTGATCAGGATGCTCACAGAACTGGTTGATTTTAGTCACAAATTAGAGGAACATATGAGGGCTAAACTAATTGAAATGAATGGCAATGCACAGGAAACCAATAGTAATGGAAAGGAAACTGGGACTCAAATCAATGGAGTGGACCAGAAGGAGGATAAAAATGACCAACCAGAAAAGATGAAGAAACAAGAATTCAAAAAAATGAGGAGAGGCTTAGGAACCTCCAGGACATCTTTAAATGCTCCAACATCCGAATAATAGGGGTACCAGAAGGGGGAAAGGCACAGCCACCAGTGGAAAACTTTTCTGAACAAATAATAAAGGAGAATTTCCTCAATCTGGCAAAGGCAATAGACTTCCAGGAAATCCAGGAAGCTCAGAGAGTCCCAAAGAAGTTGCACCCAAGAAGAAACACACCAAGGCACATCATCATTATATTAGCCAAGATTAAAATGAAAAAGAGAATCCTAGAAGCAGCAAGAGCTAAGGGGACAGTCACCTACAAAGGAGTTCCCATCAGACTGTCAGTGGATTTCTCAAAAGAGACCTTACAGGCAAGAAGGGGCTGGAAAGAGGTATTCCAAGTCATGAAATCCAAAGACCTACAACCAAAATTGCTCTATCCAGCAAAGTTTTCATTTAGAATGGAAGGGCAGATAAAGCGCTTCTCAGATAAGATCAAATTCAAGGAGTTCATCATCACCAAGCCCTTATTATATGAAATGTTAAAGGGACTTATCTAAGAAAAAGAAGATAAAAAAGATGAACAGTGAAAGGACAGCATACTCACAGTTATTAACAACCACATCTAAAACAAAAGCAAGCTAAAAGGACAGCTAGATCAGGAGCAGAACCATAGAAATGAAGATCTCATGGAGGGTTAGCAACAAGGGAGTGGGAGGATAAATGGAGGAGAAGGTACAGAAAATAAGTAGCATAGATGGTAGGTATAAAATGGATAGAGGGGAGGGCAAGAATAGTATGAGAAATATAGAAACTAAAGAACTTGAGACACATGGTCATAAACTAAAGGGGGGAATGGCAGGGGTGGGGGAGTGCAGGGTGGAGGGGAATGAAGGGGGGATAGAACAACTGTAATGGCATAATCAATAAAATAAAAATTTAAAAAAAATGAGGATAGTTTTGGAGGTGTCTGGAACAACATCAAGCATACCAACACTCACATCATAGGGGTGCCAGAAAGAAAATAGAGAGATAAAGGGGCTGTAAATGTATTTGAAGAAATAATGATGGAAAACTTCTCTAAACTGGTGAAGAAAATAAACACAAAAAGCACAGAGTTCCCCCCCCAAAGATAAACTCAAAGAGGCCCACACCAGGGCACATCATAAGTAAAATGCCAAGAGTTGAAGACAAAGAAAAATCTTAAAAGTAGCAAGGGAGCTCCCATAAGACTGTCAGCTAATTTCTCAACAGAAACTTTGCAGGGTAGAAGGGATTGCCATGAAATATACAGTGATGAACAACAGGACCTGCAACCAAGATTACTCTACCCAGCAAGGCTATCATTTAGAACTGTAGGACAGATAAAGATCTTTTCAGATAAGATAAAGCAAAAGAGGTTCATCACCAGCAAGCCAGTATTATAAGAAGTGTTAAACAGAAAAAAAGAAATGTTAAACAGTCTTTATGAAGAAGAAAAAAATGTATCAACAATATAAATAATAAAATGGCAATAACTACACACTCGTCAATAGTTACTTTACATGTAAATGGATTAAATGTTGCAATCAAAAGACAGAGGGTGGCTGCATAGATAAGAAAACAAGATCCTTACATATGCTACCCAGATAAAAAGACACATGCAAACTGAAAATAAAAGGATAAAGATATTTTATGTAAATGAAAAATGTAAAAAAGCTGGGTTAGCAATATTTATACCAGACAAAATAGGCTTTAAACCAAAGTCAATAGCAGAGTTAAAGAAGGACCCAGCCACTCCACTTCTGGGTATTTAGCTGGAAAAATCCAAAACACTAATTCAAAAGAGATATTTACATTGCTATGTTCTTTGCAACATTCTTTACAATAGCAAAGATCTAGAAGCAACCCATCAACAGATGAATGGATAAAGAAGTAGTACAAACATGGATGGGCAAAAGTAAGTTTATAGTTATAATACAAATAAATAATACAACAGTTAATAAATAATAATGCAAGAATAAACTGTTTTGGGTATCACAGCTACAAACCTAGTTTTGCCCACCCCTCTATATACAATGAAATATTACTCAGCCACTAAAAAAGAATAAAATCTTGCCATTTGTGACAACATGGATGAACCTAGAGGGTATTATGCTGAGTGAGATAAGTCAGACAAAGAAAATACTATATGATTTTACTTACACATGCAACCTAACAAACAAAATAAATGAACAAACAAAACAGAAGCAAACCCATTGAACAGAGAACATTTTGATGGTTGCTGGGAGGGATCTGGTGGGGGATGGGTGAAAACGGAAGGGATTAAGACGTCCAAATTGCCAGTTATTAAAAAAGTCATGGGGACTTCTGGCCAAGATGGAGGCGTAGATAGATGCACTGTGCCTCCTCACACAACAAAAAGAAGGTCAACAACAAATTTAAAAACAAAAAGCAACCAGAACTGACATAAAATCTGTATGGAAATCCAACCACCAAGGAGTTAAAGAACAAACATTCATCTGGACAGGTGAGAGGGGTGGAGATGGGCAGCCGGGGCAGACAGGACTCATGGCAAGGTGGTAGCTGGAGGACTGAAGTGGGTGGCAGCTGGTGGAGCGAGCAGTGCCACATTTGTGTGCAGATAAACTGGGAGGAAATACTGGGGAGAGAGACAGATCAAGCAACCCAGGGTTCCAGTGCAGGGAAATAAAGCCTCAAAACCTCTGGAAAAAACCTGTGGGGGTTGTGGCAGCTGGAGAAACTCCTAGCCTCATAAGAGTTTTTTTTGTAGAAACCCACAGGGTCCTAGAAAGTGCATAAACTTACCCACCTGGGAATTCACCACCTGAATGGCCCAATTTGCCTGTGGGTAGAAGTGACTGCAAGCTGGCTGAGAGCTGAACAAGTGGTGCAGTTCCCTCTCGGACCTCTCCCCCACATACAGCGCCACAACCCAGTGACATTGGTTGTCCTGCCCTGGCAAATATGTAAGGCTCCACCCTTACTACATAACAGGTTTGCCAACACAAAAACTGGCCAAAATGAAAGAAGAGATCAAAGGTCCAGAAAAAGCACAACTAAGTGATGAAGAGATAGCCAACCAATCAGATGCAGAGTTCAGAACACTGGTAATCAGGATGCTCACAGAAATGGTAGAGTGTGGTCTCAAAATAGAGAAAAAAGTGAAGGCTAAGAAAAGTGAAATTAAAAAAATATGGAATGCATAGGAAAAGAAAAGTGATGGGAAGAAAACTGTGACTCAAATCAATGGTTTGGACCAGAAGGAAGAAATAAGCATTCAACCAGAACAGAATGAAGAAACAAGAATTAAAATAATGAGGAGAGGCTTAGGAACCGCTGGGACAACTTTAAATGTTCCAACATCTGAATTTGTTTATAGGGGTACCAGAAGGAAAAGAAGACCAAGAAACTAAAAATTTATTTGAACAAATAATGGAGAACTTCCCTAATCTGGCAAAGGAAGTCCAAGAAGCTCACAGAGTCCCAAAAGGAGTTGGACCCAAGGAAGCACACACCAAGGCACATCATAATCATATTATCCAATATTAAAGATAAGAAGAGAATCTTAAAAGCAGCAGAAGAAAAAGAGAGAGTTAACTACAAAGGAGTTCCCATAAGACTATCAGCTGATTTCTCAAGAGAAACCTCACAGGCAAGAAGGTCCTGGAAAGAAGTATTTGAAGTCATGGGAAGTCCAGGACCTACAAACCAGATGACTCTATCCAGCAAAGCTATCACTTAGAATGTGCCCTTATCTGGGCACATAAAGTGCTTCCCAGACAAGGTCAAGTTGAAGGAATTCATCATCAGCAAATCCTTTTTATATGAAATGTTAAAGGGACTTATCTAAGAAAAAGAAGAAGATAAAAAAAATGAACAGTAAAATTACAACAAACATTTATCAACAATCAAACCTAAAAACAAAAACAAAAACAAACTGAGCATACAACTAGAACAGGAACGATTTCACAGAAATGGAGATCAAATGGCAAATGGAGGGTTATCATCGGGAAGGGAGAGAGGGAAGGAAAAGGTACAGGGAATAAGAAACATAAATGGTAGGTAGGTAGAAAATAGACAGGGAAGGGATAAGAACAGTATAGGCATGGAGAAGCCAAAGAATTTATATGTATAACCCATGGACATGAACTAAGGGGGGGGTAAGGGTGGGGGTGGGGTGGGGAATGCAGGTGGCAGTGGTGGTGCAGGGCAGAGGGGAATAAAGAGGGAAAAATGGGACAACTGTAAAAACATAATCAATAAAACATATTTAAAAGAAAGAAGAAAAAACAAAAAACAAACAAAAACCAGTCATGGGGATGTACAATGTAGCACAGGGAATATAGTCAATAATATTGTAATAACTATGTATGGTATCAGATGGGTAACTAGACTTATTGGGGGGAATCACTTTGAAAGTTATATAAATGACTAATCACTATGTTGTATACCTGAAACTAATATAATATTGTATGGCAAATGTGATAAAAAGTACTTATCAAAAAATTATTTTTATTACATATGGTCATTATATGTATATGCTAGTTTCCTTTGTAATTGCACACATTTTACTTTGTACACTTAAAAACATTCATCTGAGAAGGGTCCCATGGTCATCACCACAGTGCCCAAGGGGCCCATGTCACCAGGGTGGGCAGAGCTGCTGCTCTAAGTTTCCCTTTAAAGCCCTACTCTAGAAGACTTCCCCACAGACTCTTCTTTATATATGCAAATGTGCCCAAACTGAATTTCTCAGTCTTTTCCCCTCCAGTCTGGCCTTTATCTCTAAGTTTCAGAAATTGATTCTCCATTTAAAATGTCCTTGTAATGCTCTGGCTGGTTTGGCTAAGTTGTTTGGAACGCTGTCCCGTGAACACAGGGGTGGCAGGTTTGATTCCCGGTCAGGGCACATGCCTGAGTTCTGAGATTTGGTCTTGGTCAGGGTGTGTGTAAGGGGCAATGGATCGATGCTCCTCTTTCACATTAATGTTTGTCTCCCTTTCTCTCCCCTTGTTTTTTGCTTTCTAAAAGCAATAAAAAGTCCTTAGGTTAGGATAAAATAATAATGAAATAAAATAAAATAAAATATCCTTGTAAAAAATACTGTGCAGGCTCACATCCTCTCTGCAGACACAAAAGGAAGTCATGAGACGGATCTCCAGATCACCACACTGCGGAGTAGGGGAGGGTATCTGTGAAATTCCCCATGTATACCTTAATGCTTCTCTTTCAAGGCATGGTGTACTGGAGACCCTGGATTTCACCTTGCGTCCAGCAACCTTGGAGCTGCAGCACCCTCCCTGTCCAGGAAGCGCCTTCTACTTCTGGTGACCGAAACCTGCTGAGCCCTGTGCCTCCTGGGGAGCCCTGTATCAGGAGGCTCCAGGAGCTGCCTCTAGCCCACACCATAGTCTCCTCTCACTGGAGGTGCACACATAACAGAAGGCCAGGCTTCTGAACTTTGGCCAGAACATTCTGTAAAGGATTATATTCCCAATTGCAGGTAGTAACTTATTGCAGGGTCATAAAATCAATTTAGTGGATTTAGGGATTCACAACAAGCATTAAAACATAGAATAGAAAATAGCATGTGTCACACCCAGGTTAAGTATGACCTTGTAGAACTGGTTTTTGTTTTATATGTGCGTGTGTATGTGACTATTGCATTACAATATGATTTGTTTCTTACTGTGGACTGCAGCCAAGACTTTGAAAAACAGTGCTGTCAGGGTGCCTATGTGGCCCACGGAGAAATCACAGCAATGGAAAGAGACTACGTTATAAAATAATAATTTAATTCAAGCATGTAATAATTATTTTAATGAGTATCAAAAAATTAGCATACCAATCCCATGGGAACCCCATATGCTGCTTAGTACTAGGCTCAAGTCAGGGCCTCACCTTACACAGGGCCTCCTTAATCAGTGAGTGGTGCTTGGGTGAACACAGACAAACACGCGAAGAGGCTATGGGAAGGAACACATTTCAAGGAAACCACCGTGAAACATTTAGAGAAGGGAGAAGAACTGAAAGAGGTAGAATATCATGGAGATGGCAGGCCTCACAGTAGGCAGGATCACAGCCTAAGTCCTTGTTGTATTTATTTCAATTTATTCCTTAATCTCTAAAATGGGGATCATTATGCCAGGCTGGCTGGCCTTATGGGACTCGGTCCCTGATCAAATAAGATAATTTAGAAGAAAGCTATGTGTAGTGTTAAAAGCACCAGGAGTTATTGCTATCTATAGGGGGCGGTGATTTTCTCCTATGGAGACCAAAATTGCCAGCAAAGTTTTAGAGCTATTTGCATGACAATAAGAAAGATTATGGGCTCTAGGCAAGCTGGCTTTTCAGCCTTTTCTTACTCTAATTACTCCCAATACTGTTTCCAAGGAGGGACACAGAGGTGGGAGGGCAGGTGCTCGCAGTATGGGGCAGCCTCCCTCCTGAGATGAGGAGATTTGCAAGAGCGATGACCCAGACTGGAAGAAACTATTGTTCTTCTACAAGAATTTGTTATTTCTCCCATTTGATTGGCCCTGCTTATCTCAGGTATGGGCCATGGAGCCCTCACAGAGTTAGGTGCTGATGTTCAGGTCCCCAAACCTGTGCATGTCAGTCCCTGCTGTACAAATAGCCTGCAGGTCAGCACCTGCGAGGCTGTCAGTCACCTCAGGAGCCAGGCAGAGGGAGAAAAAAGCAGCAAGAAGAAAGGGAAGGGGTGGAGAACAAGAGGTGTGGAGAAAGGCCTGGTCCTCATGAGAGAGGAGGAGAGAATACTGTGGGTAGAATGGAGTTTCCTCAAGCTCAGAGTGGTGCTGTATTTCAAGATACATTCTTTAAAAGAGTTAAAATGAGGTCATTAGGGGGGCCTGGATCTAATAGGACTGGTGTTCTTATAAGAAGGGGATATTAGGCCCTGGCTGGTGTAGCTCAGTGGATTGAGTGCTGACCTGCAAACCAAAGGGCTGCTGGTTTGATTCCCAGTCAGGGCACATGCCTGGGTTGTGGGCCTGGTCCCCAGTGGGCATGAAAGGCATGAAAGGCAACCACATATTGATGTTTCTCTCTCTCCCTCTCTAACTAAAAATAAATAAATCATATCTTTAAAAGGAGAAATGATACAGGGTGCAGCCAGGGGGGCCCCCAAAAAAAGATTTGGAAAGGTGTCCAGAATTCAAAGTGTATAGAAATATTGGAGAGACATATAAGATGTCCTCACCGCCCCCCCTCCAGGGGGAAGGGATGAATAGAGCCAGGCCATTGAGAGCTATTTTGCATAGCTAAGCCAGTTTTGGAGCTAACCTCTGGAGGAATGGTTATTTAACATATCTATAACCTTTAACTGGTTTTATAGATATGTTAAATAGCAGTGGCCAAGTTTGGGGCCAGGAAGAAGGGAGTAGCAGGGTCGGAGGATGGAACAAGAGGACTCAGGATGGGAACTAGGGGCTGCGCTCCTGAGTGAGAAGGCCTGTGTGAGAGCTTGAGAAAGACTGGCTCCAGGACATGAAGGGTCCCCGCTTGGCCAGATGAGAGAGAGCCACGCGGTTTCAGCAGAGTGAGGACCCCCTCTAGGTGAGGTGAAAGAGGGAGCCACGTGGTTTTGGCAGGGTGTGGACCCCCTCTTTCCCAGGTGAAAGGGAAGAACCACACAGCTTTGCCAGAATGGAGATCCCTGCAGCCAGGTGAAGAAGACAGCCGCATGCTTTTGGTGGAGTGCGGACTCCTGCAGCTTTGGTAGAAGAGGCCCACGCGGCTTTAGGGTGCCCCCTTTGGCCACGGGGCCTGAAAAGCAACAGAGACTTTGACTGGAACTGGGTACAAAGGACTCTTGCCAGTGGACCGTGAGAGGGTACCACAGTACTTTGGATTAACTCGAGATCCTGCCTGCATGGTGACACAGCTGACGGTGCCAGCGGCCTGAAAAAGGGACGTGTGCTCTTTTCCTGATTTACGGTACCCGGAATTGGGACAGTGGGAGAAGGGAGTGCTGTGTGGGTGTAGGTGTACAACCTAAAGGACTTTGATATTTTAGTGGTGGCATTAGGCCTGAATAGCATTAAATAAACATTTTGTTTCCTTTTCACAAATCTCTGGCATTAAGAGATGTCTTTCCAATTGGCGGCGGACAGAAGGGCCCAGTAGATTTTAGTATTTTGTTTTTGGGAGGGGCCCCTGTTGTAGAGTAGTTTGGGGCATCCCTAGGTGGGCCAGATATTGCATTGCCCCTCCCTCGGACCTCCTCCTCTTGTTCGGTAACAGAAAGAGGAAATTAGGACACAGACCCAGAGGGAAAATCATGTGAAGACATAGGTAAATGGCCATCCAAAAGTCAAGGAGAGAGGCCACTATAAAAACCAACCCTGCCGACTACTTGATTTCAGACTTTCAGCCTCCATCACTGTGAGATAATACATTTCTGATGATTAAACCACACAGCCTGTGGAATTTGTTATGGCAGTCCAAGCAAACCAACACAGGTGGGTGCTACTAGATGGATTGTGGGCTGCAAACCAAGATGAGGCACATCCAGAGCATTAAGCAGCTCAGCTCCAGGATTAGAATAAAGAAGGATAGATGTTGAGAGTCTATGATTAGCAAATATGTTATCTTGAGCCACATCACATGCAATGTCTGCTGAGACCAGAAAAGGCCATATTTCATTGGTTCTCAGTTTGGGTCCCAGCATCACCTGGGAACTTGTTGGAAATGCAGATTTTCTGGCATCACCCCAGACTAACTGAATCAGGAATTCTCGAGGTAGAATCCAGCAATCTGTGTTTTATCAAGATCTCCAGCTGCTACTGATGCATACTCAAGCTTGAGAACCACTGCATTATGTAAACTTTTTGAAACTTAACCAGAAGAGTTTGTGAAGCTGTGCCATGTAGAGAGTCAGAGAAAGATGCTGTCACATGAATGTCATGACCCACAGCTTTCTGAAGGGCCTTCATGATGTGCAGATGGAAAGAAGTGGGAGAGGGACCATTATCATCCCATAGCACAAGTTGCCCTTGTCTCAGTCTCAAGGAGGAGAAGCTGAGGTGACCACAGGATCTTAGCACTTGGCTCATTCAGATCCCCTCCATTCTTTTCCCCCTATCCCTTTTCTGACTAAATCTTCATTGACTACAGATACAGTCTTAAATAATACTGCTGGTATCTCTGTGATTTGTATGCTGGGAGAAATAAGAATAGGGGAAAGAGAGGAGATGATAAGAGTGAGGAGAGAGGAAGATAAGAGAAAGAACATTTTTATTCAGGGAGTAGTAGTATACATTATGCCAAATACTGTAAAGTGATTTTCGGAAGGATCTTGATTAAGTGGCTTAATAAATGTTATTTTCTGCTTCCTTCCCTCTCATCATCCAACAACTAGAAACACACCAGTGCATCAGGAGAAGTGGCAATAACTCTAAAACCACTTGTGGCTCTCTTTACATGGGACAGAAAAGACTAATGCCAAGACATTTGTAAAATGATTTTTTTACCTCATATCAATTTTAAAGGGATTAGAACATAATGATAAACCACTTTTGAAAGGCATCTTCAGATGAAGCTAAAGATGCTTCAGAAAAATAGTAAATAATGTCTGCCACTCTACTAAAATTCAGGGATTCTGTAAGAATGAATATTTAGAATGTCTTTTTCATCCTCCAAGGTACACGGAATATATGTAAGTCCTGCCTGGACAGCTGCCTTCCCCAGTCATGTCCACTGAGTGTCCTGTTGCTCCGGAGAAAACATTTGAGTTCCAGGACTCTGGCAAATGCCTAAAGTGCAAGCAATGGGTCTTGAATAGGGACCCATCTGTTAAGCACATAGGTGGCTAACCTGGTATCTCAGTATGATCATTGAAACCCCAGTTCACTTTCAGTTCTTCCTAACTCTGCCTAAAGCTGGACTCTGACAATAGACACATTAGTGTCAAGGATAGCTCACACTGGCTGGGCACTTACTGTGAGTGTCAGATGCTGCACTACATAGACCCTTACACTCTTAACTGAAGATTAGGAAGTTAAATAACACACCTGAATCACATAGCAACTAAGCATCAAAATCAGACCTAGAACCTTTGTTTTGTAGACACCACAATGCAAGCTCTCAACCAGTATACCATGACTCAGTGATTATGAAGTGGTGTTCATCTGAGAAGGCTGGGGAGAACCAGAGAAGGTGCGCAAAGTGGCAGTAACCCAAAAGGCACAAGCCACGTTAGAGCATGTAAGATCGTCCACTGATTTCAGTTCATATTGGTATTAGTACAAGAAGGAGGCTGTGGGGAAGCCAGGACCATTAGGAAAGAAGCAGTTTGAGAGACCTCAGGAAACATGCTGAGGTTGTAGACAGAAGCCAGAAAGATGAAAGTTTTGGAGTGGAGTAGGAGGAGGTAGAAATGACTGAAGCACAGAGGACATGAGACTGATCAACGATAAGGTCTCCAGGACTGCAACACCCTTCCTCCTGCAAGCACCTGCCATAGAGGACATCTCTTCTGGCATCCCCTGACTGACCACAGTTATGCTCAAAGCCTTCCCTCCAAAGCTACCTTATCCTTTCAACATGCAATCTAACCTTGACACTTCCCTCTAAAACTTCATGATCTTCACCTTACCTTTCTTTGATATATTTTAATATCCAGTGTGTCTGTTACCTCAAGACTGTCCCTGCTGGGACCAGGTCAGAGCCTCCAGTAAGATTCAGGGATTCCATAAGAATGAATATTTAAAATGTCTGACTTCACACACCACAAGGTGTTTCTCCACTGGGAGATCAGGGCCCTCTGTTCCTTGTACCTCAAAGGTATTTGCTTTCCCCTCAGTGAGACAAAGGCCACACTACCATTGCAATAAATCTACCATAGTTACTGCCCTATAAGTTCTGCCACCAGAGGGACTCATATCAGAGTTGCCCTTTGTAGGTCAGTGACTTCTGATTTTATTTTTATAATCATCAATTTTCATATAAAAATGTAGTGGTTTACCCATGGTTCCTATTATAATAATAAACCCCTCTATCTCTCACCTGCTTCTTTAATTTCTCTCTCCATTGCCCAGGTCTCCTGCATCCTTCACTTGCATGGGAAGCTCTGCTCCAACCCCTCTAGTGTTCTCCTAGCCCAGTGTGGGCTATGCTGTCACAGGGGGGCCAAGGGAAGAGCAGGGTTCTCTTTCTCCTAGCTCCACATTGACTCCCACGGGATCATATCCTCCTTCCTTCAATCCTTGAGCCCAACTCTTCACCTGCACCCTTCCTTGCTTCTCCTCCTCTGGGTTTTTGCTCCAGTAACCATACTTCCTTCATAGCTTCAATATCCCTTTAAATGTTTCCATCCTCAACCTATGAACTTGATGCATTTTTCTCATGACCCCCACCCAAACCACTCTTGAATCTCTCCATAGGGTTATCAACATTTTTATTGTCAAGCTTGGTCTTTACTTCTTTGTGTCCACTCAAATCTTCATTTCATTGTAGCTCAGTATAATCATGATCTCAGTCCCTCACAACTGCACTGAAACTTTCTGGCTAAGGTTACCCATAATCTCCTAATGCTAAAATTCATTAACCTAAAATTCATGCCCACTCAGTTTCATTCTATTTGTTAGTCACTCTTTTTTTCTGCAAACTTTGGCATCATAAAATCACATCTTATCATACCCTTTATTATTTTTTTTGTTTCTTCTTTTATAAGTGCAGACCTTAGGGACCTCTAAGGGTTTTAAGTACCTGTTACATCATTGCATTGTGCAACTATAAATGGTGTGAGTGTCTTCTCCTTCTGCTGTTCATTGTTTCCCAGGAGGCTCATGGGTTTACTCTTTTCCTGTGCTCCACCACTCCCTGAGCCTGGTTCTGTGAAGTGAAGAAAATCTAAAGGATATGAGAAGGGACAAGAAGAGAAGGACCCATGTAAATGACCCTCTTGACTTTGGTTTTCTCTCAAGAGGCTCCAGAATAACAGAACATGTTCATTTGCACTTGCAAAAGTGTCACTGAAATACTCAAACTACAGTCTATTCTAGAGATACTATAATCCCTTCAGTCACACAGCCTTCTGGGTGACCCAGGACAGCATCAAAATATTTCCTGAAAAAATTTTGAGAGGGAGTAGTATAAACAAAACATCTTCCCAGTCATTCCCAGTATCCTCTCCATGAGCTGCTTTTTGTCCTCTTTTCCAGCCCAAATTGCCCTCTCAGCATCAAGGCTCTATTATCTCAATTACCCAGCCATGTCTCATGGATCTTGTATTTCATATGGTTCATCCATAATGACTCTGTATCTTCTGCCTTCATCTATCTTGTATATGCAAAAAGCACATCAGAAATAACTCTCAGCACATGCAGGGATTCTCAATGAAAACCTTCCTTAGATATTATTTTTAAAAAAATTGGTGGGTGGGAAACATAAATCATTTTAAAAAGCTGCCTCCTTCTAACAGATTTGAACAATTTGTTCAATCACTGTACATAGAAGAATTTATGTTTGAACAAGCAGTTCCTGGAAGTACTTTAACCAATGGTATCATGTCTGGTAGCTTAAGTGATAAAGGACAGAGATGAAAAATATGGGAAAAGCTTTTTTGGATTGCACTTGTACCTTGAGGGTAGATATGTCTTTGGTATTTCATAAATTGTGGCTGTCTCCAGCCTGTTTACATTCAGATCCTGTTCTTAAGCCTGGTCATTCCAAGCTTGCCTGTACCAGCTGTTATTTTATCTTTCCCTCAAATTCATGCCCCTCTTATTACAGAAGTGCAGGAGACCCTGGCAGGACAAGGGGAATCAGGTCTTCCGGAGGTTCTGACATTTGTCTGTGGCTTTGCCTTCGCTACCCTCTAGGTTTCCTTGTCTGTGGTCTCCGTACAGCCTTCTGCAGAGTGAAGAGTTTTAAGACCCTTCATCTCTTTTCAAATTAACATAGAAATTATGCTGACAAGCCTTTTTCCAGGGTTTAAATCCCAGGGCTCTTGAGCTGTGACAATTTAAACGAGCAAGATTTCAAAAAGCTGATGAGTGAGGTTTTAAATTGTAGAAGCAAGTTGCCAAATCCTCCTAAAAATTTTTGTAGGACAAAGGAATGGATGAGTGGTTGCTTGTGGAAGCATGTGTGTGCAGTGTAGTGGTGGTGGGGAACATAACTTTTGAAGAATGGTTACAAACCAAAAGGGCTGGAAGAAAACTTAGGCTAACCCATTAACAAATGCATTTTAAAAGTGAATAAAAACAATCAAGTGGCCAACGGCCTGCAAAACAACATGCCCAAGTTTTATTGTGACTACTGTGATATATACCTCACCTAGGACTCTCCATCTGTGAGAAAGACACACTGTAGTGGGAGGAAACACAAAGAGACTGTGAAAAACAACTCTCAGAAATGGATGCAAGAGCAGACTTGGACTGGACAAGCTGTCAACCTGGTTGACAAAACAACTGTAGCATTTCAACAAAGAGAGATACCTCCTACTCTGTTCTCTGCTCCTCCTTCTGCAGGGGCAAGGATTCCACCCTCCCCCCCCCCCCAGTCTTCTGGGTCCTCCTCGACCTGGTATGATGCCAGCACCCCATATGGGGGGCCCTCCCATAATGCCAATGATGGGTTCTCCTCCTCCTGGGATGATACCTGCTCCTGGAATGAGGCCACCTATGGGAGGGCACATGCCCATGATGCCTGGGCCCCCAATGATGAGACCTTCTGCTTGTCCCATGATGGTGCCTGCTCAGCCAGGAATGACTATACCAGACAGCTAATGAGAGAGGGGAGCCTCTTCCTATCAGTTTTATGTTACTTGATCTACTTCACCAGGAAACTGTGGTGCTGTGACTCCAGGGGTTTTCTAACAGTGTGACAAGGAAGACTCATTCCCTCTTCCTATCAAAGAGAGACTAGTTTTGGAGGGGAGTAGTGGAAAAAAATTTCATTTGTAATGTGAAATGTGAAAATAAAATTGTAAACTCTGTTAGCAAAAAAATAAAAATAAAGATGAATAAAATACAGCTGAGAAAAGTTAGGCCACTTGCTCAAGATCATAGTGTCAACTGTAATTTAGGTCTCCTGACTTCAAATCAACTGTTTCTTGTTTATTTCATAAGGTCGAGGGGTACAGAATATGCAAGAATGACTGGGCACTGATCAAAAAGACTAGCTTAGTTCACTGTGGAAAGAACTGTCAGGTGTCAACAGAAGTCTACTTACTTAGCACAACTATTTGGTCTATGTGATGCTTTCTGCTATTGCTTTCTGTTGGCTCCATCTCTATTTCCTCCATCTCCCAGCAGTTAAAACTACTATAAGAGGTCCATTCTATTTAAGGATAAATTTCACTTTTATTCCAAGCAAGAGAATAGATGTAAAGGGGGTGGGGGTGGGAACTCTAAAGCCACATACTGTAATTGCACAGAGCAAATAAAATCTACATAATCACTTTTACTTCTAACCAACATGGTGTAGACACAGTCCTCCCCACTCCTCTCACTAAGTACAACAAAATGCCCTAGATATGCTATATAAAACTAGCATAATAAGTTTCTAAAAGAAGGAGAGCATTAGGCGGGCCAGCTTGGGAACTCAGGACCCAAGGAACAATATGATGGCGAGTTCTCTAACTTGGACTGGACAAGTTGTCAACCTGAAAATGTCAACGGGCTCAGAGAACAAAAGCCCCAAGAAAAGCTTGATTTCTCTAACCAAAAGACTAGGAAAGGGGCAGCCAAGCAAGAGAGAAAACTTTTAAATGATAACTACCCAACTTCAGCCAAATGCAACAGAAGAAACTATAGCTTCATTCCTTGGCAAAGGCTGAGTGGGGAGTTTAGATTTCTATTTTTACCCAGCAGTAATAATGGGTCTCAACACCCGTACTGGGATGGACTCTGAGAAGGCCAAGTGAATACCTGGGATTTGTTTCCTCCCCTGGGTACCCATGAGCACCTCTACCCATGGTATCAGCAGAGGTCACATGGGGGGTAGTGATAAGGCAGCCCTGCTGGTTCCAGCCAGGATGATACCAATAAGGAGGTTTAAGAGGGAGTCTGAACTTCCATCTCCACCCAGCGGTAACAAGGAAGACTTCCTCCTCTCTTCTCCCTCTCCATGTCAATGAAAACTGAGTAATAAAAATAAAACAGTGTCCCTTCCTTCCCTCCATCAGCATGGTGTCAGAAATGTTTGCTAGAATAGGAGATTTAGATAAGCTCCAGTGTTTCATAATGTAATAGCTCAGATTCAAACATTTAGTAAAAAAAATCACTTGTCATATCAAGAACCAGAAAAAACTTCAACTCAAAAAGATCAACAGACATCAACATTGAGATGACACAGATATTAAAATTATATGACAAGCCATCCATCAGCCATGACAAAAGTAATTCAATGAGCAATTACATACATGGGAAGTCTCATCAAAGGAAGAGCAGATATAAAAAAGAACCAGATGGAAATTTTAGAACTGAAATATATTAACTGAAATTACAAACTCAGTAAATGAACTCAACCACAGAATGGAGTAAACAGAGGAAATAATCAATAAACTTGAAGATACAATAGAAATTATGCAATATAAATAACATAGAGAAAGCAGATGAGAAAAAAGAACAGAAACTCAGAAACCTATGGATCTATAATAAAAGATCTGATGTCTGTGTTAGTGAAGTTCCAGAAGGAGATGAAAGAGTGAAGATGAGAAAGTCCTTAAGAAATAAGCATTGAAAAAATTTAAATTAAATCTGTATAAACATACAGATTCAGAAAAGAGAGTGGCTCCAAACTGATTAATCCTAAAATATCTTTATCAGGATGTATTACAATCAAACTTTTGAAAACTTACAGAGAATATATCTTAAAAACATTGAGGGAAAAATAATACCTTACTTATAGAATAAAGGCAATTTGAATGACAAAAGATTTCTCATCAGAGGCCATTGGAAAGTGGACATTTCTCAAATGTTGAAAAAAAATCATTGACCCAGAAATCTACATCTAGTAAAATTATTCAGAAAGAAAGAAGAAACCAAGATATTCTTTAATGGAAGAAAATAAAGAAAATGTGTTACCAGCAGACTTACCCCAAAAAGAGCAGCTAAAGGATGTTGAAACAGAAAGGGAATAAGAAAATTTGGGTTATCAGGAACAATAAATGAACAAAAGTTACAGTAAGAATATGGTAAGTATATCATACCTTCCTTCTCCTCTTGAGTTTCCAATATTACATTTGATGATTGAAACGAGAGGTATAATCATGTTTGATGTGGTTCACCATATGACCATATGTACAGAAATATTTAAGAAGATTATATAACATACAGAAGAGTATAAGGGGAAATATAGTTCTATATTTTACTCAAGCTGGTAAAATGATGACATCAGTAGATTGTGATGTTATTTTATATTATGTAATACCTAGAGCAACCACTAAAAAAATCTACAGAAAGAGAAACATTCAACAACATTATAGATAAATCAAAATGAATTCTAAAAAATGTTCAAGTAACTCTCAAGAAGGTTGGAGAAGGATAAATGAGACACAGAGAGAACAAACAGAAAACAAAAAATAAAATGTAGGGACTTAAGCCTTAAGATAGTAATAATTGCCTTAAATGTAAATTCTCTAAATACATCAATTAAAAGACAGATTGACCAAGTGGATACAACTACATGACCCAATTATATGCTGTCTATAAGAAATCCATTTCAAAATAATAATATAGGCATGTTCAAAGTAAAAAGATTCAAAAACATATACCATGCAAACACTAATCAAGTGAAAGCAAGAGTAGCTATATTAATATGAGAAAAAGACTTCAGAGCAAAAACAATGACCAGGGACAGAGAGGGACATTACATGATGATAAGAGGGTCAATGCACGAAGAAGACATTGTGATCCTACATGTGTATGGACCAAAGAAAAGAGCTGAAAAATATGTGAAGCAAAGACTGATATAACTGAAAGAAGAAATAGATAAATCCACAGTTATAGCTGGAGACCTGAGCACTCCTCTCTCAACAGCTGATAGAACAACTAGACTAAAAACTGTATCAATTATATTAGTAAGGGTAAAAAAGAGCTCAACAGCACTATCAATCAACAGGATCTAACAGACATTTATACCTACAACTGTGCTCATGAAACACAGACCAAGATATACCAATCCTGGGATGCAAAAATTACTTCGAGAATTTTTGAAAAACTGACATCATACAGAGACTATTCTTCAATCACAATAGAATTGAAGTGAAAACTTCAAAAAAAAGATAACATGAAAAATCTCTAAATACTTGGAAATGAAACAAAACAGCCAAATAATCCATTACTTACAGAGGAAGTCTCAAGGCAAAAAGAAAAATATATATATACTAAAGTAATATGAAAAGAGAAATTTATAGAATTTAAAGTTCTATACATTAAAGAAAAAGAAAAGTCCCAAATCAATAATCTATTCTCCCACCTTTAAAATCGAGAAAAAGAACAAAATATACACAAAGCTATCCTTGGCTGGTGTGGCTCAGTGCACAAGGTGACGGCCTGTCAACTGAAGGATCACTGGTTCGATTCCTGGTCAGGGTACATGCCTGGGTTACAGGATTCTTGTGAGAGGCAACCAGTTGATGTACCTCTGACACATAGATGTTTCTCTCCCTTTCTTTCTCAGCCTCCTTTCCTCCTCTCTAAAAAATAAATAAGTAAAATAAAAAACAAATAAAATATATACACAAAGCTAGCAGAAAGAAGGAAAGAAATAATAAACAACAGAAATCAATGACATTGGAAACATTGAGGCCCCCAAGGCCACTCTATTTCTATTTCAATGTCCTAGGCAGTGTCACTTCCCACAAAACATTAGCTCAAGTCTTAATATTTTCAGCTGCTTCTTCCAGTTAACAAATGAGAAATCTGCACTAAGGTACCAATGAAGCCAATGTTTAATCCGTAACCATATTTAATTCAATCTAATATTGAATCTAAATTCAATGTTTTTCCTTTCTTTTTTGGTTTCTTCCTCACCATCTGTGAAGCTGATGCCAGAAAGGTGATGGAGAGCAAGGAGGCCTGGGAAGCCTTAAGCCTGGTGTGTTGGAGTGTCATTAGTCCCTCTCCCAGAAACACTCCTGATCTCAAGCCAGAGTTCAGATGGTTGGGTTTGGAGTCTCAGCTGTGAGCTTGAAAGGTAAGGAAAGGCCAGCTCTACTGGCTGGAGAGCAGATATCGGGAGCCCAAAATGCCAAAGCTGGAGACTGGAGATGGTCTGTGGCAGACAGGAGGCCAGGAACACCAGGTGCAGATCAGAACCCAATTACTTTAGGAATCAATCTCATCAGGGCTCTAACTGATCTAAGAATACTGAAAATGGCAGGCTGCTACAAGGCATCTCATTTACTCCAGACGACCATTCACCTGTGTGCAGCATTACACAAGGCAGCAGAGTGCAGCACAGGCAGGAGTGCCCTTCAGTCTTCCAACCCATGTGCATTAGGTAACCAGGGTAGAGTCAGTAGCTAAGGAAAGTGACTAAGACCACAGTTGGTTGCACAAGGAAATTTTTTATCAGGATTAGGACAGTGTAGACAAAGATTTCCTTTTACCTTGACCACTGCATGTACTCTGACCACACCTGAGTATTCTTAGAAAGAAGGAAAGAAGGAATTCATAGTGGGCTTACAAAGGCTGACCTTTGAAATCTTTATTTTGTGGAAGGATGATACACTCCTAGTGCTATATCTAACCAAGATGAAAAACCATCATGTATATTTCCACTAAAATAGCTTCTTAGACATTAAGCTAATTATATGCCAAAGCTATGTCTCCAATATCCTAATTCAGTGTAGGGCTTTCTTTTCTGTTACACCAATCTCAACACTTGTCTCCACACTGAAATCCTGTGGTCTATCAGTCTCCATCCCTCAGAGCACAGCAGAGCACTGCACCCTTGTGCAGGGGAAGGAGGGGCTCCCATGTGGTCATTCTGATCGGTTGCTAAAACTGGGCGATAGAGCAGCCTGTCTGTGTCTAAGTACCCCTTCATGGTTTGGTCCTCCCTGACCTGCCAGGAGACTTCAGAAAACAAGGTCATCACAAGTTAGACTCAGCTCAGTGACCAGTGTTCAGGTTCTTCATCTCAATAAAAAGGTGAAATTCAGCATGTGGTGCCAAGTGCTTCCTCTCTTTAAACATAGAAAATGAGCTTGCATGGAGCCTATAGGACTGAAGCCACAAGCCAGTCTGAAGCAAGGTATTTTTAAGGCTTAATAGTGAAACTCCAAATGCCAAGTGTAGGGTTAAAAGACCAGCATTTTAGGAGTGCTCTCAGAAATATCCAGTATATTACTTGGAAGTATCACCACTATGAAGCATCAACTTCCTTATAGCATTTTCAGCATGTACTTAATCTCAAAAATTCTGTAAGACCGAGCAAATTCAGCGTAAGGACCAGTTCTTGTACATAAAAACACTGTAGAGTTAAGGGAGAATGCTCACATATACCACATTCACTCAATCCTCAACAAATCCTGTGAGGTAGGCAGGACAGGATCATAAGAATAAGAATAATGCCCATTTGCAGAAAGCAGACTTTATTGTCTTGGAGCAAGTATAGTCCTCGTCATTCCCCTCCTCTGTCCCCAAGATTAAAACACTTTATTTCCTAAAGAGATATGCCACAATGCTAAACCAAAAACTATTCATTCTAATCCCAAATTTAGGGCGTTATATTTACATATAGTTCTTATTTAATGAGAAAATTATGCAAATCACTTATAAATAGATGTACTGTCTATTATTTCTTGTCATTAAATATCACCCGATAACTTGATTCATCAGTAAGACTTTCTGACTAGTCAAATTGTGCCCAGGAATTTGTGCATCAAGAATATCTAGCTTCTTTCATAGAGTCAGAGTCAGTAGAAACCAGAGAAAGTTGAGAGGAAGATGCTTAAATGCACAGCCTGAAGCCTGGTGAGCAGAAATAAGTAAAATAGCTCCAGGCGATTACTCAGCACTCCTGTCACTTCTGTTTAATCCTAGTATGTGCAAGGACACAGCTTCTCCCACACCCACCATTTACTTAGCAATCTTCAGATAGTCATAAAAGTCAGGGGCTGGGTGGGGGGTGTATGTACACATTATCATTACAACTTGTGAGCTTGGATTTACTCCTCAAAGGACAAGTGACTAGTACATGCAACATTGCACTTTTAAAAGCACCGTTCTTCTGTCCTCAAAATGGGTAAAATCTTGAAAAACTCTTGTAATTGCTCATTCCTAACTTGGAGGCCCTGGTCTTTTTTTCTCTGAACATGGATCAATATTTTGAAATGTATGTTATCTTTTAGGGTCATGGGAATGAAAGTTGAACAGTAACCATTCTCGTTAAAGCAGCATGAACTCGACTCAGCTGACATTAATATTCTATGAGCAATACTATTTAATTTTATGAACGGTTTACCAGCTGTTGCCTATTGAGTATTATTACTATGGGAATGCTGCATAGGTTGTGGACCCCGAGCTGAGCGCTGAAAGCCTGTGCTGAGGAGTCAGTGTGCTCACTTCCGGAGCACAGGGAGTGGCCTTGGGGTCACACCATCCACTGTCACACTGCTAGGGTAGCCCTTGCCTTTTGCTTGTTCTCTTATGGAAACCATTGTCCTTGTAACTGTATTCTATGTCCCTGGTTGGGTCCCAAATACACAAGACGTACAAATGTAAACTTGTTGATTTTACTAAAATTCTTTCAATTCTTAAAAAAAACAACAACAACAAGAAAACCCTCCACAAGATTCTACCATTCCTTTGTTAACTTATGAGTAGGAAAATTCTGTAATAGCCATAATGTTATAAGCAGAAATTCCAAGTTCCTGTTCGATTTCACAAGTTATTATTCACTAAACAAGTGTGCTGACTATGTATTAGGTACTATTTTACAGCCATTTCAAAGTCTTGCTTAAAATATTTCCTTTGAAATAAGTAATTCATGATTAAAATTTTTAAATTTTGAATGGATAATTCATGATTAAAAAATTGAATGTGTACAAGGAAAAACCTTCCAGACTTTCAATTTCCCACCCTAGAGGACTCTTGTATTTTCTTTTCTTTTGTAGAGTGTAGAGGGTGGAAGGAAATAGAAAATCTATTTTTATCTACTTACCACCTTTTTAGAGAATGAAAGTCAGTTTACAAATGAAAGTTTAACTACTTCTCCCATTTTACCCTCTACTTAATGTATCTTTGTGATTTCAAAGTACTAAAGGGATTTTTTTCTTTTGTTATGACTACATAGTATGTCATCGTATGGGTGTATCATAATTTAACTAGACTCCTATATGTGTCATTGTTTCCAGTTTTTCATATTATAAAAACTACTGTAATAAATTACCTCTTACATTAGTCATTTTGCAACATACATACCTTTAAGGTAAATTCTCAGAAGTAGAATTGCATTTACACATTTGTAATTTTGATAGCTGTGGCCTGGCTGCGTTACTTACCAAGTGTGCATTGATATCAAAGCTTTCAATCTTTGTTGAGTCTCAGCATTCCAGAATGGTTTGGTTTGGTAGTCATTCATGACAAACTTTATCATATAATCCAACACACGGTGGCACATTTCATCACGCATCTAAGAATTCTCATGCCCTTAAGGGTAGACCACAGACAACTGAACAGAATAACCAAACAGAATGAATGTAAGATACAGATCCTGTCTTTGGAACAGAAACCTGGAAGGGCTGCAGGTGATATTCCAAATAGAAATGATCTATACATTTCTGATTCAATCTGACAGCCTAAACACTTCTAGTAATGCTTCAGCAGAGACATAGCATGAATCTTAAACACTGTCTGGAAATTGATACTACATTTGCTTCCATCTGGCTGCTTTCAAAGTCCATTCATAAGTGGCACTGAATTCCAGCTCCATCTCAATAGGTAGATGTGCCTCTGTTATTGTGTTTGCAGAAAATATTAAGCTTGTTTAGCTCAAAAACTCAATCAGCGTATAATTGCTCCAACATCAGGGTCAGTTCTAAGGTTCCATCCACATATCAGTATTTAAAATGCTCCCAAATTTGGAATGATGGACTTCAACAACATGTCTTCAGGTAAAAAATCTTATGCAGATTTTCCTGCCTCTCTCTTCATCTGTTTTCTTCTGAAACAAGGATGTTGTGGTAACAATTAACAATAACTATGCTAGCTTGTTTTTTTCTGGGGACTGTTGTTCTTTTCATATTGAAAAGACCAGGAGCTCTGTAATAGATTCCTGACCACATCCAACTCCTGCTGAGGAAGCTACATCTTCAGGTGTAAGGGTACCTTAATAGTGACTCTGCAAACAAGAGCAATAGAATTCTCATTTCAGGAGTGACATCACTTAAGTTGTAGTGTGTGCCTGCCTTCGCTGCAGGGAAACCTCTGTCTCAAACTCATTTGATAGGGCTTTGTATATCTTCTACATTGCCCATAGGTCATTTTCCTAAGAAGACTGATTGTGAGGTATACATGAGCTCTGAGAAGCTTGCACTTTCTTATGTGATATTGGCATATTCCTGCAGAATTTTAGGATGTGAGTGAAGCCATTGTCTCCACAGAGCTTCCAAAGCTGGGGATAAACAGTGTAGATGGTGTTGCCATAGCTCTGCCTGAATGTACTGATTTACCCAGTTGAGTCTGCCGAATGGTCTGTCACTCAACTGCTAAACAATGGGGCTAGGTGCACAATCTTGAATTAATGTGGTTTTAGGCTGACTGGCCAGGTCACTTCCACCTGGGACAGTATCAGAAGTAGTAACAAATTGAATCCCCCAGTGAAAGTATAGTTTTATTTATTTAGTCATTTAAGTTTTATTTATTTATTAGAAATGAGGGAGGAATAGAAGGGAGGAGAGAGAGAGACATGAATTTGTTGTTTCACATATTTATGCATTCATTGGTTGATTCTTGTATGCGCCCTGACCAGAGATCAAACCCACAACCTTGGTGTATTGGGACAATGCTCTAACCAATTGAGCTTTCTGGGCAGGGCTAGGTTTTATTTCTTTTAATGTGGCCTCTCCATCACTTTTATCAAGATGTCTGACTTTTCCTGTCTGGAAGCAAATCTCACCAGTTGTTAAGTGAATTCTTCCATAAACATTTTATGCATACATAAGCAAGTACGCCCCTAATCCAAAGCATATACAACAGTACTGTTGTATTTATAAATCAGTTTCCTCAAATGTTTTTTGGAGCAAATGCACTAGCCAAGTGTTGGGGTGCTCTGCACCTTGTTCCCCACAGATGAGAATAAGTCTGCCAAGACATGATCTGCTTGGGGAGGAAAGGTGGGTGATCTCTCCAGGGAGAAGGACCAGGAGCCCATTCCTCAATGGGCTGTTATTGGGTTTATTTCCATAGGAATACAGGGTATAATGTAAAGCTCATCAATCATTGTCAGGCAGTAATGATCACATAATAGATAACATTCAAAGAACTATGAGGGCTTATGTTGAGTCAGGGTCATATAGCTAAAGGGCCATAAAACTTTGGAGAAACAAACTCATTTCATACTTGGACCCTTATCATTTAAATTGAGGGTATTAGCAAAGTAGGTTTCATAGGATTTTTTGCATTCTTTCTTAGGTCTGATCACCCTGGGGAACCCACCCTTTCCAGTACAGGTCTGTACCACCCTCCATCATTGTTTCAGGCTTAAGTCAAGCAGGGGAAGTAAGGCAGCCAAGAGATTAGGAGACTTCTCACAGACAGAATGAGGACTCAGGCTATGTCAAAGCTGAGGGGTGAGGGTCCATTACCCCCTTTTTCTATAGCCCCCCAAGTCCTTCCCTGAGGGCCCCTTCATGACCATGCCTATCTTAGGTTGTCCCTCTTTGAGGAATCTTACCCGTTATTGGCCAAAGGGTCGTCTGCTCAGTGCCAAGCAGAGTGAAGTAAAGGGGGCAGAGTCAGTGCCCCTGCCAGGGAGATAAGCTTTGTCTCCTTAGTGGCTTAGGGTCCCAAGGTCTCTCATTCAGCCTTAGCCAAGGAGGGGGTGCGGTTACAGCTTCTGAAACCAGGCAGGGTTGTTCCCAACAGCCAAGGAGATTATAACATGTGTTTTAAAAGCTGCATGGGGAATCAATACCTTTCCTTTGAGAAAAAGTTCTAGGATACTTCCTGGGATTTCGGAAGTCCCTATATTAACAGGAACCCACTTACAAAACATCTCTTAGAGGGATATCTCTTGGGGAGACTTAAAACATTATTAACAGCCATGGCTGGGTAGCCTAGTTGGTTAGAACATCTCCCCTATACACCAAGATCACAGGTTTGATACCTGGTCTGGGTGCATGAAAGAAGCAATCAATGAATAAGTAGAAAAACAAATAAATGTTTCTCTCTCTCTCTCCCCCTTCCTTCTTCACTTTCTCTAATATCAATTAATAAAAAGTTTGCTAAATAACCCAAAACACATTATTTTATAGAAACCCTTTTTTCATGGTTGACACTATTACAGATGTCCTCCTCCATCAAGCCTCCAGGCCTTCACCATTGTTGCCTGTATCCATGGGCTTCACTGCACTGTTGTCTGTGTCCATGAGCTATGCCTAAGTAAAAAGTATCAACCATTATTAACTTGTATCCAATCTTGTTTCTGCTATTCTGTACTGCATTATTTTAAAGCAAACCTGAGATATTAATTCACCCCGAGGAGATTTTTTTTCAAAAGTGAGTAAGAATACCCCGGTACAATTTACTAATATCTTCTCCAGAGTTAGAACCTTACTTGTGGCCAGTCCATAATACCTACTTTCCCATCTCAATATGGTCACTATCATAGCTGTGTGCTGTACAGCAGCTCTCACTGTTGGGAAGTTTTCCTTTTGGATAAATAGGTAGCCAGAAATTACCCACCAGAAGGGCTAAAAATGAGGACTGTTATATAGAGAACCAAGAATCAGCCCACACACAGGGTTCAGAGGAGATGCTCTTTTCCCACACAGACCTTTGGAGGAGGTTCCTGTTTTCCCCATTTGCCAAATCTAAATAGGCTGACTATACAGTGAAGTGTAGTCTTCACTGACTAGTACAGTGAAGTCATCATTGTTTATTCATGTGCATTCCAGTCCACTCTTCTTAGCTGCCAGGTTACATCCATGTCATGCCAACCATTCTCATTATATTAACAACGGCGGGACTTCTTCCAGACAGAACTGGTATTTTAACAGAAGAGGTTTGTGCTGGCTTAGTCAGATTTACACATAAGGTACTTCTAATTGAGTTATTCCTTTTTTTTTTTTCTCCTGGGAAAGTGTACACCAGAATGGAAATTCATTTGATCTTGGAGTCCAAATATTTTCAAAAATGTACTAGGCTAAGATAACTCTTAGAGATCCATCCGAAGTACAAGAAGTCATCTTAGGGAAAAAAAGAGAGTATCCTAGACATCACAGCATAACTTAAAAAAGGAAATAAAGGGCTACTCACCAGAATGAAAATGCCTTCAATACCCTGGCTCACAGTGAAAAAAGAAAAAAGCATTTCCAAAAGGAAATCTTGAAGCCAGCAATGGTCTGGAGCAAGGAACAGGAACTGTGCCCAGGGTGCTGGCCCAGGAAGATGGATGTCCCTCCCAGGTGAAAGCATCTGGTTCACAAAGGGTCAGAGAAAGGTGGTCTAGAAAAGCATGCTCTCCTCTTCTTAAAAAGAGCATGTTCATTAATAACTCTAGACTGATGGCAAGAATCCCTATAACTTTGTAGGTATTTCATGAAAAGAGATTTCTTTAAGGTGTGGGAAAGTTGCAGTTGAATCAAATCCTTGTTAATCTGCCATTTCTGGTAAAGTGTCAATGATTCTTCATTACTGCTCATTGAGATCTTATTATTTGGGGGTGGGTGGATCAAGGGTGGGTTTAAAACAGAAGAATGATATAAGAGTTTTCTGCTGACTCTGAAAGCAATGGCAAGTCTCCAGCAGGACAATTTACTGGTGGTGCCAAGCACTGCCTAACCTGGGGCTAAAGTGAGAAGGCCACACACATATTTATGGAAGAGATGCTAACTATAAAGAGGATTATGATCTTGTTGGCACAACGGAAACTATCCTGGTCAAGGGTATTCCATGACCTTGTGCTACATGAGCTCATTGTCATCCTTGAAGTGTGTGGTATTTGTGTGAATTACCCATTCTTCATCACATTCACTTAAATGCCTTGCTATCTTCAGTTTTGAATCCTGACAGCAGGGACTTCTCCAGCACCACAGCTGAGCCAACTTGGAGTTTTTATCTACCTTTTTTTTGTATAAGGAAAAGCATCCACCAACAATCTCACACATGGTTCCATTCTCTCAGGTAGTTTGATGTTTTTAAAGAGCAGTTATATGTGAGGTTCCAGGATGTCCTTCATGTTCAAAGTAATTAACATATTCCTTCCACCTCTATCTTACCAGGGTCAAGGTTTATGGCATCTTCAGTTATGAGAGATTGACTTCATCAAACTATCTCTGTTGCTAGACACCTTAAATCCCTCTAATTATTTCCTGAGAACAGTCCTTAACTGCTCTCAGTCACCTATGTGGAGGCTGGTGATGCTGAACATTGAACTTATCTAGTTCCAGGGATAAGGGTGAATAAGAATGTTAACATGCCTTTTGCTCTGTGAGCCAGTGCAGATTTTGGGACAAATTTAACCTTCTTAGTTGAAAAGATGGACTTTGCATCAGCCTCATGAGTTCTTCATGTTCCCTCACCAATCTCGCTACTGAAACTGGAGAAAGTGACCAGAGCTGCCATATTCAGTTAACCAGGGAACCAGTGTTCCAAGTTTTAAAATGTTCTGACTTTGTCAACACAGAGAGGTGAAGACAGACACTAGATCATTTTCCTTCTCTTTAATTATCGTGGGGAGAACCCATTTACATTGTAAATACACTGAATATCTCAGTACACTAGATTTAGTTTCTTTAACCATTTTATTTTGAAATAATGAGAGATTCACAGGAAGTTCCAACAGACATGTACAGAGATGTTCCATGAACACTTCACCCATCTTCTCTCAATGGTGACATCTGACCTAACTACAGTACAATATTGCAACCAGAAAATTAACATTGGTACAATCCATAGAGCTTATTCAGATTACTCTGGGTTTTTGAATATAAAGGAAAGGATAAACAAATGGGATCTCATCAAAATAAAAAGATTCTGTGTGGCTAAAGAAAACAGTATTAAAATAAAAAGACAACTGACTGTATGGGAAAACATATTTGCCAATGATACCTCAGACAAAGGTTTAATCTCCAAAATATACAAAAACACACATGACTTCACTCTAAGAAGACAACTAACCTAATTAAAAATTGGGAAAAGGACTTGAACAGACAATTCTCCAAGGAGGACATACAGAGGATCCAGAGACACATGAAAAGTTGATCAATATTGCTAGCTATCAGAGAGATGCAAATTAAAACCACAATGAGATACCATTTTACACCAGTCAGAATGGCTATCATAAACTAAGCAACAAACAACAAATGTTGGAGAGGTTTTGGGGAAAAGGGGACCCTAGTTTACTGTTGGTGGGACTGCAGTCTGGTACAACCATTATGGAAAACAGTATGGAATTTTCTCAGAAAACTAAAAATGGACCTGTCTTTTGACCCAGCAATTCCACTGCTGGGATTATATCCTAAGAACCCTAAAACACCAATCCAAAAGAACCTATGCACCCCAATGTTCATAACAGCAGAATTTACAATAGCCAAGATGTGTAAGCAACCCAGGTGCCCATCAGTAAATGAATGAATCAAAAAATTATGGTACATATACACAATGGAATTCTATGCAGCAGAAAGAAAGAAGGAGCTCCTACCATTTGCAACAGCATGGATGGAACTGGAAAGCATTACGCTGAGTGAAATAAGCCAAGTGTTGAAAGACAAATATCATATGATCTCACCTTTAACAGGAAGCCAAACGACAAAACAAACAAGCAAGCAAAATAGAAACAAAGACACTGAAATAGAGAACAGGGGGACAGCGACCAGAGGTGAGAAGGGAGGGACTTTAAGGGGAAAAAGGGGAGGGATTTAGAGGAACTAGTATAAAGGACACATGGACAACAGCTAAGGGGGGTAAAAATGGGAGGAAGGTGGGGATCACGGGGGTTGGGCTGGGATGGGAGTAAAAGACAGAAAACTGTACTTGAAAAATAATTAAATAAAAAAAGAAAAAAGTAAGTGACAATAAAAAAATTTTATTTTTTAATGAATGTATTGGGGTGACATTGTATTATGTGTTCATCAATCCAAGTCATATCTCCTCCCATCACCATTTTCTGGTATTGCATGTGCTTATTTGTGTGTGAATATACTTTCATACAACTTTATTAACTGTGTAGCTTTATGGAACCACCACCACTATCAACATACAGACTAGTTCACTGCGACAAGACTCTCTCGTACCACTCCTTTATAGCCCACCCTACTCTTTCACCCCCACTTCTTACTTTTGAGTCAGCACAACAATTTTGTTATTTCAAGGGTATTGTAGAATGTTATATAACCATTTTATAGTGTGTAATTTTTTGAAAGGGGCTTTTAAAAATTCATTACAATTCCCTTGGGACCTATTCAAGTTCTCACATGTATCAATAGTTCTCTCCTTTTCATTCCTGAGTAGCAGTACTGAATGTACTAGTTTGTTTAGTTTTTACCCATCAAAGGACATCTGGGTTGTTTTCAGTGTTTGGCGAATTTGAATAAAATTGTCATGAACTTTTGTGTGAACATAATTTTCATTTCTTTGATATAAATTCCCAAGAGTGTGTCTGGGTTATATGGGAACTACATATATAGTTTTAAAAGAAATTGTCAGACTAATTTCCAGAGTGGCTGTGCCATTTTACATTCTTGTCAGAAATGTGTGAAAATCTGTTTCTCTTCATTCTCATCAGCATTTGATGTTGTCACTGCTTTTAAGTTTCATCATTCTGATAGGTGTGTAGCGTGGTCTTAATTTGCATGCATCTAATGGCTAATGATGTTGGATGTCTTTTCATGAGCTTATTTACCATCTGTGTATCCTCCTCAGGGAAATGTCTGTTCATGTATTTTGCCCATTTTCTAACTGGACTGATACGTGTTTTCTACTGTTGAAGACTGAAAGTTATTCATAGTCTACATACAAAAAGTTTGTTGAATATGTGTTTTGCAACTATTCTCTCCTAGTTTGTAGCTCATCTTTTCATCATCCAAAGAAAGTCTTTGGCAGAGCAAAAGTTTAAAAATTATTTTTAGGTCTGATTTATCAATTTTTCCTTTTATGGATAATCCTTCTGCTATCAAGTCTAAGAACTCTTTGGCTACCCCTAGGTTCCAAAGATTTTTTATTTTTTCCCTAAAAGTCTTATGGCTTTATGTTTTACATTGAAAGTTATGATACATTTTGAGTAATTTTTGTATAAGGTGTGAAGTTTAGGTCAAAGCTCATTTTATTTTTGCCTGTGGAGGTCAGTTTCTCTAGCACCATTTATTGAAAAGGCTACCCTATCTCAATCAAATTGCCTTTGCACCTTTGTCCAAAAATCAATCAGGCATTTTTATGTGGAGAAATTTCTGGATTTTCTGTTCTGAATCATTGGTCTGTGCATCAGTTCTCTATCAATATCACACTCTCTGATTCCTGTAGCTAGAGTAAGCCTTAACATCACATAGAGTGATTCCTCCAGCTTTATTTTGCTGTTTCAGATTGTTTTTGTTATTCTAGATGCTTCCTTTAAGTTGCTCTAGAATAAGCTTGACTATGACTACAAAACACCTTCCTGGGAGTTTGATAGGATTGCATTCAACCTATAGATCACTTTGGAGAACACTCACAACTTTACTATGTTGAATCTTCAAATCCAATATTACAGTATGTCTCTCTATTTACTTAGGTCTTCTTTGATTTCCTGTTATCAACATTTTGTAATTTTAAGCATGCAGATCCTATGCCTGCTTTGTTGAATTTATACCTAAATATTTTAATTTTTGAGTGATTATAAATGGGATTGTTTTAAATTTTGGTTTCCACATGCTTGTTTATAAATAAAAATGCTAGTGATTTTTTTGTGTTCTCCCTGTAAACTGCAACCTTGCTGATATCACTTAGTCTAGGAATTTTTAAAAAAATTCTCATAGATTGTTTATAGAGACAATAATGTCACTTGAAAATAGGGATGGTTTAATTTTTTTCCATTCCAGTGTGTATGCCTTTTAAAAAAATATTTTATTTATTTATTTTTAGAGAAGGGTAGGGAGGAAGAGAGGGAGAGAAACATAGATTGGCTGCCTTTTGAACTTGCCCTGACCAGGGCCCCGACCTGAAACCCAGCCACTGTGCCCTGACCGGCAATATAACCAGTGACCTTTCACTTTGTGGGGTGATGCCCAACCAACTGAGCCACACTGGTCAGGGCTGGATATGACTTTTATTTCCTTTTCATGATTTAATTCTAAAGTTCTATAATTATGCTTGGAAATATGTTGACTTGTTCGAAAAATCACTGAATTAAACTCCTGTTTTTAAATGGACACATTTATATACTATACCAGAAAGTAATGAAATTAATAAAGCCTACTGTTTTGAAACATTTAAACTTAGTGAAACTTTCTTCCTTATGTTCCAAATCATTGATTTGATTCTCAGCTTCATCCACTCTACTGTTGTTTCCCTGTAAATTGTTCTTTACTTCATTCAGCGTTTCCTTCATTTCTGAATGGATCTATTTTATATTGTTGAGGTCCTCACTACGTTCCTTGAGCATCCTTATATAACCAGTGTTTTGAATTCTGCATCTGATAGATTGCCTATCTCCATTTTCTTTAGTTATTTTTTTCTGGAGTTTTGATTGGTTCTTTCATTTGGGCTATGTTTCCCTGTCACCTCATTTTGGCACCCTCCCTGTTTTTGTTTGTATGTATTAGGTGGAGCTAAAACAACCAATCAGAACAACCAGAAGAAAAAAAATGAGAATAGTATAAGGGGTCTCTGTGCCAACTTCAAGCATTCCAACATTTGCATCCTAGGTGTGTCAGAAGGAGAAGAGAAAGAGCAAGAACTTGTAAATCTATTTGAAAAAATAATAAAAGAAAACTTCCCTAATTTGGTGAAGGAAACAGACATACAAGTCCAGAAAGCACAGAGAGTCCCAAATAAGATGGCTGCAAAGAGGACCACTCTGAGACACAGCTTAATTAAAATGTCAAAAGATAAAGAGAGAATCTTAAAAACAGTAAGAAAAAAAGCAGTTAGTTCCCTATAGGGGAGTTCCCATAAGACTGTCAGCTGATTTTTCAAAAGAAGCTTTGCAGGCTAGAAAGGATTGGCAAAAAATATTCAAAGTCATGAAAAGCAGGAATTTACAACCAAGATTGGTCTACCCAGAAAAAATATAATTTAGAATTGAAGGGCAGATAAAAAGCTTCTAAGACAAGACAATACTAAAGGAGTTCATCATCACAAAAATGTTATATGTAAAATTTTAAGGGAAGTTATTTAAGAAAAATAATATCAAAACTATGAATATAAAATGGCAATAAATACATATCTATCAACAATTGAATCTAAAAAACAAACTAAGCAAACAAGAATAACAGAGGCAGAATCATGGGTACAGAGAGTGTTTCAATGGTTGCCAGATGGGAGGGAGATGGAAGAGAATGGATGAAGAGATGAGGCAAGTAAAAGTACAAAATAGGTAATTACAGAATAGCCATGGGAATGTAAAGTACAGTACAAGAAATGGAGCATCCAAGAAACTTACACTCATGATAAAGAAAGGTGTGGGGATTGCCTGAGGGAGTTGGGTATGCTGGGTGGAGAGGGGCAAAGAGGAAAAAATTGGAACAACTGCAAGAGCATAATCAATAAAATAAGTAAATAAAAAACCTGAGTGAAATGTTCAAAACCAGCAGAGATAATTTATTTAACCAATTTTATCTTAAAAGTATTTGTTGAAGAAAGGTACTCAATAGAGATAAAAAATAAAGTATATTTTAAAATATTTGGGCTGATATTTATGTACTTTAACTTCAAAAAATAAAATTTAACATGTCCTATTGTTGCAAATGTGCTCTGACATTACCCAATACTTCAGCATCTATGGGGAATTTATTTTCACTATTAAAATTATTGTGACCAAGAGAAGAGTCAATTGTTTTATCCATTCCAAATTTATTATCATAATATGCAACTTCAAGTTGATGCTAAATATTAGAAATAGTATCATATTGAAATAAATACATTTTCCAGAAAAACACAGCATCAAGTAATGGTTAAGAAACTATTCAACAGCTATGAACATATACCAAAGACAATTGTTTTCCTTGTTATTTTTAAATGTTTAACTGTCAATATAAAACTTTTTAATTTTTTTGTTTTTATTTATTTTATTTTTAAATATATATTATTTATTATGCTATTACAGTTGTCCCACTTCCCCCCTTAATTCCCCTCCACCCTGTAAAGCCCTTGCTACCCACATTCCCCTTAGTTCATGTCCATGGATTGTACGTATAAGTTCTTTGGCTTCTACATTTCCTATACTCTTCCTAACCTCCTCCTGTCTATTTTGTACCTACCAACTATGCTATTTATTCCCTGTACCTTTTCCCCCATTCCCCCAACTCCTCACTGGTAACCCTCCATGTGATCTCCATTTCTATGATTCTATTCCTGTTCTAGTTGTTTGATTAGTTCTTTTTTTTTTTTTTTAGGTCTGGTTGTTGATAGTTGTGAGTTTGTCATCATTTCACTGTTCATATTTCTGATCTTCTTTTTCTTAGATAAGTCTCTTTAACATTTCATATAGGCTTGGTGATGATGAACTCCTTCAACTTGACCTTATCTGGAAAGCACTTTATCTGCCCTTCCATTCTAAATGATAGCTTTGCTGAAGAGAGTAATCTTGGATGTAGATCCTTGCCTTTCATGATTCCAAATACTTCTTTCCAGCTCCTTCTTGCCTATAAGATTTCTTTTGAGAAATCAGCTGATAGTCTTATGGGCATTCCTTTGTAGGAAACTGTCTCTTTTTCTCTTGCTACTTTTAAGATTATTCTCTTTAATCTTGGGTAATGTAATTATGATGTGCCTTGGTGTGTGCTTCCTTGGGTCCAACTTCTTTGGAATTCTGTGAGATTCCTGGACTTCCTGGAAGTCTATACCCTTTGACAGATTGGGAAAGTTCGCCTTCATTATTTTTTCAAATAAATTTTCAATTTCTTGCTGTTACTCTTCTCCTTCTAGCACCTCTATGACTTGGATAGTGGAATGTTTAAAGTTGTCCCAGAGATTCCTAAGCCTCTCCTCATTTTTTGAATTCTTGTTTCTTTATTCTGTTCTGGTTGAATGTTTATTTCTTTCTTTTGGTTCAAATCATTGACTTGAGTCCCTGTCACTGTTGGTTTCCTGTGCATTTTTCCTTATTTCACTTTTCATAGCCTTCACTTTTTTCTCTATTTTGTGACCATATTCTACCATTTCTGTGAGCATCCTGACTACCAGTGTTTTGAACTTTGTATCTGATAGGTTAGCTATCTCTTCATTGCTTAGTTGCATTTTTTCTGGACCTTTGATCTGATCTTTCATTTGGGCCATTTTTTTTTGTCTTGGCACATCCATTACATAGTAAGGGGCAGCGCCTTAGATATTCACCAGGGCAACTCATGTTGCTGTGTTGTGGTGCTGTATGTGGGGGAGGGATCAGAGAGGGGACAATGCTGCTTACTAAGCTCTCTTGGCCAACATTCAGTCACTTCCTCTGCTACTCACAAGCAAATTGGGCCCTTCTGGTGCTGATTCCCAGGTGGGTGGGTCTGTGTATGTTCTAGGGCCCCGTGAGTCTCTCCAAGGAACTCTCCTTTGAGGCTGGGAGTTTCTCCCGCCTGCAGAATCTCCACAGGTTTTTTCAGTTAGAGGTTTTGAGGCTTTATTTCCATGTGCTGGAACCTTGGGTTGTGCAGTGTGTCTCTCTCCCAGTTGTTCCTCTCAGTTTATCCCCATGTGAATGTGGGACCGCCTGCTCTGCCAGCCACACCTTACTGGCCTCAGTCCTCCAGTCTCCACTTTTCTGTGAGCCCTCTCCACCCTGGCTACCCATCTCCACCCTTCCTACTGATCTGGATGAATGTTTCTTCTTTAACTCCTTGGTTGTCAGATTTCCATACAGTTTGATTTTCTGTCAGTTCTGGTTGTTTTTTAATTTTTAAATTTATCATTATCATTATTTTGGTTTTGTGTGGAGGCACAGTGTATCTACCTATGCCTCTATCTTGGCTGGAAGCCCTCTGTACAAAACTTTTCATTTTTTTTCATGTCAAGGATTTAATTTTTATGAAAGATGTCACTTAGAAGTGTTTAAATCATTCTAGATTCACCAATGTAGTAAAAGACAAGATTGGTCAATATATGCTTTAAAAATGATAGAGTTTAAACTATTTTTAACATCTCCCTTTACTCCAAAACATGTGTTGTGGTTTTAACATTAAACTATAATGGTTACCTCTGGTATAACTTAACTTTGAAATGACAGATACATTCAGTGCTATGACATTGTAAGACAGAACTGCTGGTATAGGTGTAAAGATAAGGAATTATTGGATGAGGGGCTCCTATAATACTAAAAACGGGATGGATAAACAGCAAACATGACTAGAAGAAGGTAGGGGATGCATGCCTGAGAAGGAGTGGGCCTAGGGGTTGTGCTCTGTGACAGCTAAAAAACCCTCTGCATTTACATCAGAGGGAGGTATACAATGGCAACACTGTAACTCTGCTTGTTGTGGGATGCTCTGAGGGAACTGAAATATAAGATTATAAACCCAAAGGGACTGGGAATTGAATTTATCAGATTGGGGGAAGATGCTGGGAGCCCCATTATTTACTTCTGACCTTTTCTCTTTAGCAACAGTAGTGACCAACTAAGGGGGTCTGTATACTGTCCCTAGTATAGCACCAGTGAAGGAAAATCTGATGTTGCACCAGTTCTTGGGATGCCCCATGATGAGCAGCCAGTGCATGCAAAAGTATGGACTGCTGCACTGAGCCAGAGGGTTCATTGAGGAATTTATCTAAGAACCCTCTGTGCCTGTGTCTAGCAAAAGCTGAGAAGAGGAAGGTCCCTTTCACACTGAAAGCACTATTTTAGAAGAAAACAGAGACAGGGGTATTGAAAGCAAAGAGAAAAACTTGTTTATTAGAATTCTAGTTGGTAGTTTGGGGAGGTGCATTACTTTCCTAGGGCTGTCGTAGCAAAACACCACAAACTGGATGGCTTAAAACAGCATAAATGTATTCTCTTACAGCTATGGAAGCCAGAAGTCCAAAGTGAAGGTGTTGATAGAACTGTACTCCCTCTAAAGCCTCCAGGGAAGAAAAGATTTTTCCTTGCCTCTTTCAGCTTCTGACATTCCTTACCTTGTGGCCAATCTCTGCCTCTTACTTCAAATAGCCCCTCCCTCTGGGTCTCTTCCTCTTCTAAAAAGACACCAGACACATTTGATGAAGGGCCCACCCAACTTGGGTATGAGCTCATCTTAACGTACATCTTAGTTATGTCTACTGAGACCCCTTAGTTATATCCAAATAAGATTGCATTCACAGGTACCAGGGGTTAGAACTTCAGCATATCTTTCTGGAGGATACAATTCAACCCACAACAGGAGGTTTAAAAATTCCAGTCAAGATTCTTGAAGAAACCCTTGTAATGAAGGAAAAATGTGTTGTGTTCAGATAATGGGTACCTGCAGAAATTTCAGAGACACATGTATGCAAAACCAAGGCAAAGAGAAATTTGAAATATCATAAAAAGTTTGGTGAATTTGTGCTAGTCAGAGACATGACAATCACTAATATCTTCAGATCTCTTAGAGGAACCTACCATAAGACAAAAGTTCTTATTTTCAGAAGAGATTGTGAATGATATGATATGTATACTGTACTGTTTGGAATGAATAAGACAAAAGCCCAGTTAAGATAAAACAATATTATATATTCACATATGCCCTTTGAAATACTTAATACTATTATTGACTCCAAAGAAAATTTAAATGCAAGTTCAGTCATATTGGTACAGAATCAGTACTAGACTGGCCTTCACTTTAGAAAATTTCCCTCGAAAACATGAAGTAGTTCATATAGATATGCTGATACCTTTCAAGGGCTAGTAGGACTTGTTCTGGGTATTAACACAACAGGGAACAATCAGGATGGAAGAAGAAGTGATTGACATGCTGACACACTACTGTAAGAATTGCCATGGGGAACAATTACATCGCTCAAAGCACACTTCACAATTAGATAGGAAGAGAATTATGTCAGTGCTGAAAGACTTCACAGCTGTACTCCCAAACAAACCTGGAAATGCACATTATAGGTACTAGAAACAAAGGAATCTATTATTTTGTCTCTTTTAAGTTAAGTGATAAAGAACTAGGAGGTGGCAGAAAAGATAATTCTAAAGAGCAATTTAGCCTTCTGTCAGCACCTGGGTCTTGCTGGCTGTCACTTCCAAATGTATAACTACCTATTGAAAAAGCAGGGTTAGGCTTTGAGTAGAATGTTCCAATGAACTCAGTCTAATAATTCTTCCCTATACCCAGAATGATTATTTTACTGTATTGATTTAGAGCTCAGAAAGTTTCTAGCATCAATTCTAGGAGGACTTTTGGTATATGACTGAAGATCAATAAGAAAAAAAAAAGCTGACTTTGGAACACTGGGTGGGCAAAACAAATTTAATCCCATGATTTAAGAAAGCTCTTAGGATCATTCAAAGTTTAAGTAATGGTGATGAACAGAGAACGCAGTAACCTAAATTACTGCTTCACTCCATCCTTTCCATGTAGACAGGTGCCTACAATGAATGCATGCACATCTTGTTTGGGTTATTAAACTCTTGTCTCTAACCTCTTGATCAACCTTCCTGTATGCACTGCTATGTGATAGTGGGCAGGAACTCTGCAAACCTCACTTGTCCTTTGCCAGCAGGCTCCCTCTTAGGTTGGTCACTAGGGGGCACTGGAGGGAGAGTGGAAGGCTGCAATTGGGACCAAGGGCTTGTTCAAGTTTTGAATCTGGTTCCTATGACTGTCACCCCAGCAACTGTTGTTCACTCCAGCTGGGAGCAGTTGGTTCCAGTTTGTTCCATGCTCTCAGAATAAGCCTCATCTTACTCCCTCGGAGCCACCAGCCCAGACAACTAGTGCCCTTTGCTCAGATGTCCAGATCTTAATGCAGGGACCCTGACTCAAGGGATCCAGCATCAGCAGCAGCCAGTCAGCGATCTCTCCTCTGAGCTGCTGAGAGATCAGCACCCAGCTCAGACTTCCTAATAACCCAAAAGCACCACTTCATGCCCCCATCCAGATGGGCATAGCTGCAGCATTCTTCCTTTGTCTTTCAGTTCTCCAATATCAGTTTAACCAATTCCTTATGCTAAATTTCTTCTGTTAACTCACTGGTGCTGAGTCTTTTTTCCTGACTACACCTTGACTGAAAGGCATCTATATCTTAATATAATTCCTCTATATGCTGCTTATGTAGTCATTGGATTTGATGTGTCTGCAGATCATTTGCTACCATGTACAGCTACATGAGAATTAGATGCATGCATATATGTTTGCATGGAGCTTAAATGCATCATCATGCAAGCTCTTTAGCCTGTGCCTCAGATCCCTTACCTCAAGTAACGCTCTGAAGTGTTTAAATACAGCCTGATGTGAAAATGCCTTACAGCAGCTATCAGTCATTAGCTGGATCATTACCTGAATGCAGTTCCTGCACTGATGGCACAGCAACTTCAGGTCACAGCGTTGAAGAACGCTTAGACTGTCTTTGATCAATTCACTTGAATACCCATTCCAAACTCCATGAATTATTATCTTGGGACAGCTGGAGTTAAATATTTGAGACACAAAGAAAATGGATGTGGTCATCTGCACTGGAGAAAAGCTGCCCTGATAAAAGAAAAGACACTTGGTTAATAACAAACAGGCAGCTTGCTCCTTGGGTGGGCATGGTGTTGTAGGAGACTATACTACAGCCAGGCCATTCTGTGGTTTAACCTAAAAAGGAGAGCAAGACAGAAGATAGGAAGCTCTGACCCAAAGACATCTTAGGAGCCATTTTAATGACTGTAAGATGTAGGTTTAGTTGTTGAACTCCTTCACATGCATGGATGTGGAACAGCCAGTGGTACACCTGAGTAGAAGTTGTGACTCACAAAAAGAACTCAAGCCATCCCTGAGAGCTTTAACAAAAACAATCCTTATAAACTTGGATAATAAATCATGAATGAACTTTGATCAAGCAAACATGATAGTTATATACAGATTCTCAGAGCGTGCAAGGCTTCCAAACTGAAGAGTGAAAAACCCAGGAAAATGCAGTGGAAACCCAGATATAAAGTACATTATATAGAGAAAGCAGATGTACTAAAAAATTTCATGTTACATAAAAGGGTAAATGTGGTAATTAGTCATGAGAATTTAATAGTTGTTTGAAGCATTAAGTTTGGGATCTCTAGATTTACAAAAGAGCTCCAATGCATGGAAAGATTTATCTATAGTAACGTGAAAACACAGGGCATCTTGCAGTGAACCTAGGCATGCTTGTAGACATACCAGATTTTGCAGTAATTAAAGAAGTACATCTGCATATTGTAGTTAATCTCTATTTCCTCCTCTTAGACTTCTGGCTCAGTCATCTCTACCCAGCAACAAGGGATGCAGCCATGAATTTTCTGCTGTTTTCCATCATGAGAACAAGAGCATTTCTCTGATAAATACTTCCAGGGTAAAGGGTAAGAGAGTGGGTTTGAACAGCAATCACTAAGCAAAGGGACCCCTACTCACCCATAAATTCTCTAAATGAACTCCCGGCTCGCCAAGGCCTTTCTGGATCACATCTTTGACCAACTAACACTACTGAAATCTCCCCGGTCTTCTTGTTTTCTCCTCTGCCTCCATCACAGCAAGAACAGAAAATTGCTCCATCCAGTCCTATGCTTCCAAAACACACTTCCCAGCTCTTGTTGCCAAGCTTGTCTTGAAAGAAGATCTCAAGTTGCAGAAAGTTTAGAGCCTGTCCATCAGTCTCTCCATCCTGACAGGGAGACATTTATGGTTACATGAAATCCTTGTTTCTGATCTTCCCAGTATCCTGGCTTCCTGATGTAATGCCTCTTCCATTGTCCTCCCTATGCCATAATTCCGACCTTGACAGATGCTTGCACTCCTCTGAGATCTCAAACTCCAAGCTCCTCCTCTGAGTCAATCTCTTGTCTTTTCACCTAATTGCAACTCTAAACTGAGCCTTTGGACACCTCTTGAGCTGGGGACCCCAATATCTAACATTTTCTGAGCATTGCCAATATACCTTCTGTTAACCTGAGAACTTCAATTTTAATGCTGGTATATGCTTTTTAAACACTCTGCTATAAAGTCCCAATCATTATACTGAACATTCTGAGCACTAAAGCTGGCCCACTGACCTATTCCTTGACCTTCTTTCCACACATACATCAACTGTCTTTAAGCCCAGAATCCCTCCACATTATCCTGCCCTGTGCCTCCTACCTAGCTCTGCAGACAGAGCTGGTATCAAATACTCTCAGAGGTCTCCAAGGTAATGACTTTAAGTTAGCTTGTTGTAACCTTGATTTTCCAGTTCTCCAACTTCAAAGACCATTCACATCCTCCTTTTTTCTACAAGAAGAGCCCCACATTTGATTTTGGTCCCAGGCTCCTACTTCAGAACACACACCTGTGACTTCCTTCCATCTCAAACCTCTGTTATAAAAGTAGGGACTGTTCTGCACAAACTGACTTTACAGACAAACATGATATGTGTTACAATGCAACTCCACACCTATGTGACCATGGTCAGGTTGGTGTGGGCCCCTTATACACCCATATTTTATAACTAGTCTTTGACCTAAAGACTTCTGACAAGAAAATAAATAATTCTCACCTTTTCTGTCAACAAACAGGAGAGAGAGGCTGCCTTCAGAAGAGCCCTCACTCATCAGTGGCACATTATCAGCAGCTACGTTGTCACCTGGGGCTGAGGCCATACCCCCTCCCTCCTTTACCTGTTTCCTGTGTCTCAAATCCCATTTCCTGGGCAACAAATCTCATAAGAAAGATAGCTTTTAGGGCCAGCCACAGACAAGCATCAGAGGGTAGGCACCATGCTGCCTTGGTTCTTGGTTGGTTGCATGGCCTTCTTTTCACGTAACACAGGAACCACCCCAGGCCTCAGTCCAGGGCAGGGACCTTGGACTCTGGACAACCCCTGAGAATCATTTGGTAGAGCAGGGCTTGGCAAACATTATAGGCTTTGAGGACCAGAGGGAAAATTGAGGAAATTATGTAAGGACTTCTGTAACAAGGGAAAATGACTACCTCACCCTTCCTGCCATGTGCTTGGGGCGGGTCATCATGGGGGTCAGCATTATTTGTGCCCAGTTGCCATCAGCTGGAGATATTCCTGGGAGGAGAAGCACAGGGCCAATCAGGAGGGGCCCAGTGGATCTGGTGGGCGGGTTCTGGGTATCACTGGGCACAGGGTGAAAATGACCACAGCAGCTGCCAAGCCTCAGCTTCCAGGCCACTCACCTTGGATTTACTTCTTAGAGGGCATTGGCTGCAGGCCTGCTCCCTCTCCTCATGTCACGTGGGCAGTATCAATGCCTAAGACCCTTGGCAGAAGGTCTGCATGTCTGGCGGCAACCTTAGAACTCACACGTTGCCTGGAACGTCACTGGGTTCTTTGCAGAACATATTTCCATGACAAACTGGGGCCCCAGTCCTGCAGCCTGGGGCCTTTTTCCCTTTCCCAGCCTCTGAAGTCATTAGAGAATAGTTACTGCATTACTTGGCTTTTGTCACACAGTGTTTTCTGGCTGCTCAGCCCCCTTTTCTCATCCTACTGTCTCAGACCCTTGGCAAGGGGTATGTGTCAAGGGTGCCAGCCCCTGAACCATAAGGGGAAATCAAAGCCTTGCTTTAGGTCTTCTGAGAGTGTGTTTACTGCTTGGATCCCATATGCCTGGGATTACCCCAAAACCTCAGACCCTAGGTAGTGAGCTAGACTTACGGTGAAAGCCTAAGCTGTAAAAAAGCGATCCCCAAATTGTCTTGGTTCTTAGAGTTAAATTGGCTGCCTGGCCTCTCACTCGCCCCACCTCCCTAACATCATGGGAACCACAGCAGTGCCTGGGACACTTGGCAGGGGGCCCGATGCTACTGCCAATCCCAAGGCCATTAGAGATTCACTGCAGCATAAATGGCCATTAAGCACTCAACTAGTTCAAGTTGAGAATGGCTGCTAATTTACACACCAGAGCTCAAAGCCCTAGTCCTAAAAAGAGAATGTAAAATATCTCATTAATATTACTATGTTGTTTATATGTTGAAAGGACAATATTTTGGATTTATTGGGCTAAATAAAATTTGTTAAAATTAATTTCACCTGGTTCTCTTTCCTGTTTTCAGTGTGGCTACTAGACCATGTAAACTTCCCCAGGTGCCTCAGGTGGGCAGGGCTGTGGTAGGTGAGTGTCACTGTGTCTCCATGGCACTTGTCCCACATCACTGTGGCCATGCCAGGGGCTTCAGCTTGCCAGGGCCTCTGGTGCCAGCTCCACAGCAGGGACAGTCATCTCTGTGCTGTCCTGGTTCATAGAGCACATTGGCTTCTTGAACCTCAAGCTGCCAGGTTTAGCAAATAAAAATATAAGATGTGCAGTTTAATTTGAATTTGTGATAACAAAAATATTTTATTATGAGTATTCCCTGTGTCATTAATATTTGTTGATCTCAAATTTGGCATCTTATCTGTCAACTCTCATAGTTGGGTCCCCTGTTTCCTCTATGCCCTCTTCATCTCTGGGGACACACCACTGACTCAGCCCTCATCAGGGGGCCCGGACCACTGGTGCGAGCCATGAGAACCCTTACAAGGTGTCTGTTGTATTGCTGTGAAAAATCTCAGTGTATCCTGGCTGCCCGTCCCCCCTTCTCACTGGTCCCTGAAGCCACTCCAGCATCTCTGATCCTTCACAGAGGGTGCGAGCCTCCGGCACCTACTCTGGAAGTGATCAGAGCATTTTTGTACTGCCTTCGTTTATTTGAAGTATATTGTGTGGTTTGACAAACCCCACTGCACTTGATCAACACTAAAACCTCAGATCTTGGCATCAGTAGTTGGTATTGTACATAGACTTGTTTCTTTGTAGAGGGCATGGCCTCAACTTTGCCCATATGTCCCATGTCACTAGGGTCATGTGAATGCCTTGGCCCCTTGGTAAGGAGGTTGGACCACCAGTACTTGTTGGAGAAGCCATTGGAGCCTAGTCTTGTTATTGACCTTTTAGTTTCCAGTGTATGTTGTGGGCTGGCCTTCGGATCCTTCTTCACATTGGTGTAAACCCTGTGAGCCATTACCATCCTGTGCTTGTTCTCCTGATAATGGAACTGGTTCTTCTACACGGCTAGGTTCTTAGTACTTTATGCCCCTGACAGATGGCCCAAGCCTCCCTGGATCTCCAGGTATAAGGCTTATGTGGTACCCTCCTTTCCCCAGGGGAGGATGGTGGGCTAGGGGTCAGCCTGCTCTGGCAGGCTGCTCCTAGGTCCTGGCCATCCCCTCAGGCTCCTCCTTGCTTCAGGCTAAGCACTTCTTTTCTTTGCTCTCCTCAATTCTCTGCCAGGGGACAATTGATTCCAGCTGGCTCCCCACAGGCCACATCAGAGCTAGTGAAGACCTTGCAGGCTCTGGAGGTAAGCTCTGGGCCCAGTGGGTCAAACTTGAAGGCTGGTCAGTCTTGCAAGCTTCTACCCAGCCTGCTTCTTTGTTATGTGCTGCCTTTGGTTGTCTTTTGTGTTGCTTTGCGTTTTTTACTCTCACTTCTGGTTTCTCCTTATTGTGTGTGACTTCCTTGTGTTAAATACAGGAGGATTTCTGGCTGGTGTGGCTCAGCAGGCTAGCAAGTGTCATCCGGCAACCAAAAGGTCACAGTTTTGACTCCTGGTCAGGGCATATGCCTAGGTTGCAGGTTCCATTGATACTTCTTTCTTGTATTTATGTTTGTCTTTCTCTCTTCCTCTCTTTAAAAAAGCAATGAAAAATATTCTTGGGTGAGGATTAAAATATATAAACAAACAAACAAATAAATAGGACACAGGGAGGGCAGGTGATGAATTGGGCTTCATGCAGGAAGTTAGAGCACCTGTTTTGGTCATAGCTCTGCTACAAGTCTGGAAAAGCTACAAAAATGTTTGTCATTGGTTTTCTTCTCAGTAAATGAGAGAGGGTGTACATTTGTGCTTTTGTGAGGATGAGAATAATGATATGAGTTTTCTGGAGCTAATACAGCGTTATTTTACATATTGTTTGGTATTCACTCTTTGCCTTCTGGTTTTGTTATAGAAAAAGGACAGCCCCCCCCACCCCCTGCCAACAATGAAGTTGTATGCTAGAAGGGAGAGGAAGATCACCCAAAAATTCAAGACATCTTTTAAAGTTCCATTTATAACTACTTTTAAAATAGAAGTCTGAGTGTTGCCTTGGCCTGATATTCTCTTACCCGGCACAGAACCCCACCTGATCTGATGCCTTTGCTTCTGTCCCCACCCTGAGTCTCCTTGTCTCCTTGTCCCAAATCTGAGCTGTGACCTAAAATTTTTTTCTATTTACCATCTACATAGGTGCTAACACTTTAAAGTGGCAGCAGTACCTCAGCCTTGGCTGTAACCTTTAGGATAACCTTGGAAATTTTGTTTTGGCCCCAGGAGTCTCGTCATTCAATCAGACACCTTTAAAGCATCTAATAAGGGTGTTTGACATCTTATCATTGTGATGTGGTGATATGAACTCAAAAGGCCAGGTTGGGATCACCTTTCAGCCAGGGTTAGTGGTCCTGCCTGCAGTAGAGAGCACTGGATATCAGGGGCAGACAGGAGGGAAGGTCTGGCTTTCAGTGTGCTGGCCCCTGGGTACCACAGCCCAGCTCTTCCCTCTGTCTGAAATGCTGACAGCAGTCTGCTGAGCAGAGCCTTGCTCTGCCACCAGGTGACTTAGTACCTGGAGTCTAGTGGGAGAACCTTCGAGTGGGTATTTCTCTCCTTAATAAGGAGAGAAATTTTATTCCTAAAAGAAGTGAACCCACGCACCAGAATGCCTGGTGCTGTGGGAGATTTGGGGCCATGAATAGAGCTGTAGGGCTTGTTAGCTAGTTAGTCCTGGGAAAAAGTCAAGTAAAGGGGCCAGATGATAATATGTGCTAGTTGCTAAGTGTGGTAGTGCTGACTTCTCAGGGCCAGCCCAGGCTCTATAACAGGGAGGTCTGGAACTTTCTGTGATCCTTTGTTGGTAAAAACTGGAGCAAAGTATTCATCTAGGGCCACAGAATGTGTCAGCTATCCCCTGTCCCTCTCCCCTTCCTTGTGTTCTTCTCAGAGCCGTGAAGAATAGGCAACCATGATTGACAGGAGGATGGCGGACATCAAGGAGACTTCAGCCAAGACCCCAGTTCTAGCTACAGCAGCTCTGGTCTCTCCTTGTTCTCTTGAGCTGTGCATTGTCCAAGAGGGTCACAGTGATGGACTGTCACTCCCCACCATTGGGTCCCACAGGCGTGGAGCTTGAGCCATTGAACACTGGACTGGGTGGAGTAAAGACACGAGAATTCCCTCTTGAGTGTTTCTCTTCTCTGGAAGAATTCTGAAATTAGATGAGTTCCTCATTGGGATGCAATTAATACTACTTGGCACCAACAGGGACCAGGGAGTGTCAAGACCAAATAAGAAAGCCTGCACAGGAGAACCCTGCTAGCTCTGGGATTCTATACACTTAATCCTGTTATTATTGTTAATAGGTATAATTTAAAATATCAGTAATGCACATAAGTCATGAGGATTTAGTTTGTCTTTTCTAAATATATGGGTCACACCTACATACCGTGCTCTGTAGTTTACAAAGCAGGATTATTGTAACTTTGACAAAAACCCTTGGAGCCACTTCTCAGTGGAGAAGAAAGGCTCTCAACTCTAAGTTCCCAGCCCACCTCAGAGCTGACTGGTGGGGGCACAGTATGTGCCCAGAGGGTTTGCCTAAGTCTTGGGCAAGGGCCTTTTTGGGGCTCTGCTCTGACAAATGAGCTACGGGATCTGGTTCCATTCCTGCCTGACCATCTCCTCCTGCACAAACATGAGGTGACAACTGTCATCCGATGGACAGCATCTTGGGCTCTATGATTCTCTGGCCATTTCCTTCCTGGAGTGTGTGTCTCCAGAACCATAAAGACTTTTGATGGTAAGTAAATAAACCACCATATATTTGAAAAAACAAAACAAAACAAAACAAAACAAAACATGAGTCCAGCCACGAACCATGTGATTTTTCAGTCTTTTGAGGTCAGTTATATTGGCCCTAAGAGCATCACTAAGGATGGAATGTTTGTGTCCCCCCAAATCCATTCGTCAAAGCCTGATCCCCAAAGCAGTTGGAGGTGGGGCCTTTGGGAGGTAATACATTTAGAGGGGAACATAAGTAGAGCCCCCATGATGTGATTAATGCCCTTATAAAGAGATAAAAAGACTAGACGTCTCTCTCTGCAGCTTGTGAAGTACAACAAGAAGGTGGCTCTTTGTGAAATAGGAAGAGGACCCTAACCAGAAAGTGACTATGCTGGCACCCTGATCTTGAATTTATAATCTCCGGAACTGTGACAAGTGTTTGTTGTGTAAGCCACTCAGTCAGTCTATGGCATCTTGTTATAGCAGCCCAAACTGACTAAGACAGGCATGGACAATTTGGGGCATAGTGCTAGGCATCCAACAGGCCCTGGGCAAATGGGTGCTAAACTCTGTCTTTTCCTTGAAGGTAATCACATAGAAAATCCATGCTACGAGCCCTCAAATAGAATGATGAGAAATCATAAATCTCCTTTTCACCCCACTAGCCTTCTTTCTGACAGGAAGCAGGAACATTTGGGGGGCTGTGGTGGAGTAGGTGAACCTGACCTTCCACTGTGCAATTAAGCTCCATGCTCTCCTCATCTCACTCAAAAGTCAGCATGGGAGACTACCTAAACTTGGCTCCAACACACACCCAGGATCATAGAGTTCTGTCCATGAAATGGCTCATGAGGAGGCTAAGGCTCAATGACATAAAGCTGGTTCAAGTTAATGTGGGATGCTAACCACCCAGGGCTCTTTATTCTGTCCTGAGAAGCAGCACCCAGTCTTTCCCAGAATAATGGTCAGTGAGAACCTCAAGGTTTGAAGAGGGCGAGGCATCCACTGAACAACAGCAGGAGTAGAAATTCAGGTTATTGATAAATACTCAGAACATTTTACGAGCCCTCCAATGGGGACATGAGATTTAACCGTGGGACCGACATGTGCAAGCAGGCCTGTCTGAGAAGTTGTGGCTGTGTGGTTGTCTTACTCTGGTTGGCACCTCTAAGTGTACAGGGATGAGGGGAAAGTGCAATGAATCACAAATGTCCTGTCCCAGGTGTCCTGTTCCCCTCCCTACCCAAAGGACACAGTAGACTATTTGTCTGTGGAAGGAAGACAAACACAAACAGGGGTAAGAATGTTAGTGATTTTGGAGAAGTAACAATTCTGGAAACCTCCAGAGAAAGCTGTATAGGGTGAATAAAGATATGTAGGAAAAGTAGTAACAATAACAATATCATCTGCCCCCTTTAAGTGCTCAAGTGCTGCCCATACATGACTTTTCATGATTCTCATTAAGGCCTGTGAGGTTGGTATGATAATCCTCATCTTACAGATGCAGATATTGAAGTTCAGAGAAGCCATCACTTACTCAAATCCTTTCCTCAAGTATACAGCAAGACCAGAATTCCCATGCAGTCTTCTATGATCCCAAAGTCAGAGTGTTTCCACTGTGGTACAATGAAAATAATGCATGGGTTCTTGCATCCACAGGCCCCAATTCTACTAGCTAGGTGACCTTGGGAAGGTGACTTACCTTCTCCATGCTTTGGTTTTGTCCTCTATGAAATGCAGACTGTAAGATTAAATGAGATGATGCTTAAAAAGCACTTAGCACAGTCCCTGGTAAAGGTAGGCACGCATTAGATCAATGGTGCTGTTATTCTTGTTTCTAAACCTTCATTATGATACTGGGTACCTGTGGCTTTGGTCAACTTTGTGTTATTTAAAAATCTACATGTCTTGTAGATCTGATAAGTACAAATTCCTCTTTCCACAATGTTCTTCTCTAGTCTTTCTCATCTCAGCAAAAGGCACCAGTATTATGGAGAGAATTGTGTCCCCTCCAAATTCATATGCTGAAGTCCTTACCCCCTATTCCATGTGACTGTATTTGGAGGCAGGGTCTTTAGAACACAATTATGGTTAAGTGAAGTTATGAACGTGGGGCTCTAACCCAATAAAATTAGTGCCCTTACTAGAAAAGGAAGAGACATCGCATCTCTCTCTCCTCCACGTGAGGACATGATGAGAAAGTGGTTGTCTACAAACCAGGAAGAGAACCCTCACCAGAAACATGTCTAGCTGGACCTTCATCTGGGACTTCCCAGCCTCCAGAACTCTTAAGTATATAAATCTGCTGTTTAAGTCACCCAGTGCATGGCATCTTGTTATGGTAGCCAGAGATGGCTGATCTCAATACAACTACAATCTAAAGAGTTGCATAAGCCACAAAGCTAGGCCTTGTTCTAGATACTTCTATTCACTCATGGTCTCACATCATCCAACATCATATGAGATCAGATCTACCTCCAAAACATTTCTTAAATCTCCTAATTTCTCTTGGCTCCATCAAGTACTTTTATTACTTGATGAATTCTCTTCAAACATGTACAAAAGTAGAGAATATGATAAGACAACCAATGTAACCATCACAAGCTTTAACAATTATTATCTGGTGACTCTTATTTCATCTATTACTTTACCCATTCCCCATTCCAGATTATTTTGAAACAAACCACAAGCATCATACAACTTTACCAATAAATATTTTAGTATACTTTTGTAAGACAAAGACTCCTTTTAAACATATAACCCTCTTGCCCTGGTTGGGTGGCTCAGTTTGTTGGAGTATTGTCCCACACATCAAAAGGCTGTGGGTTCCACCTACAGTCAGGGAGCATAAGGGAGGCAGCCAGTTGATGTTTCCCTCTCACATCAGTGTTTCTCTGTCTCTCTTTTCTCTCCCCTCCTTCTTTTCTCTCTACAGTCAATGAACATATCCTTGGGTGAGGATATAATTTAAATATATATATATAAAACCATCTTATCATGATCATTTCTAATATTTTAATCATTATTAAAATAGTAAAATGTACAATCAGTATTTATATTTCCATGATTGACTTGGGAGAAGTATATTTTTTATAGTTTATTTGTTTGAATCAGGATTTAAATTAAGATCTAATTGTGATTGGCTGACATGTCTCTTAAATTCCTTTTTGTATGTTCTCTTACATTGTTTTATAGTCATCCAATTTTTTTTTCAGAATAATTTGGGTCATTTATTCTGCAGAGCCTCATACAATCTGAATTTTGCTGATTATCTTTTTTTGTGGTATAGTTTAACATGTTCCTGTGTCCTTTGTATTTTTCATAAATAGGTGTTTGTGTGTGTCTCTGTGTGGATGTGCATATGTAGAGAAAGAGAGAGAATGTCCTTGTGTGTCTTTATTTTAGTTGTTCTCTCCTTTGTGGGGGGAAGGTAGTGAGGAGTTAGATATAACTATATCTTTTGGTGTCTAGGAAGGTTTATATTTTTGTTTTAACTGCTATCCTTAGGTAACAGGTCACTCTCAGTTTTTCACTTATAAAATATTCAAACTCCTACCTCCTACTACTTATTTTGCTGCATTTATGGGTTTATTGATTTATTGATGAAATTCTCCTTTTAATTTGTCTTCATCTCCATGCATTTCCATCACCGTAGTCTCGATCATTGTTTTTTTCTCCTCTGATCATTGCAGCAGTCTCTGGACAGGTCTCCTTGCATCTGCTAGATTACCCTGCAGCCCAGGCTGCCCCAGCAGCCAGAGAGACACTCGCAAACAACTGGGTGACAGCACTGTCCTGCGCTTCTCACTGCACTGGAAGGTCAAAGTAAATACCCTCTGAAGGCCTCCGAGTGACCTTCCAATGACCTCCCTTTGTCTCTTCTGCCAATCACTTCCTGAGTGGTTGTCTTCTGGCTTTGTCTAGTTCATCGCCAAGGCTCCTTGGTCCCTCAGACATGCCAAGCTATTCTCACCTCAATATTCCTACCCACTGTTTGCTTCGCTGGCTGCTTCTCTCCCTTCGGGGCTCAGCGTGAGTAGCTTTTTCTCAGTGAAGGCTAGCCTGATCTCTCTTCCCCTAAAGTAGGCTCCGCTGCCCCCCTACTTCTCTCCCATAACAGGCTGTCCTTTACTTTGTGGCCCTATCGCAATTTGGAAAGATCACTTTCACTTGTGTATACAGTTGTTTAGAATCTGCTTTTATCTCTGGACTGCAAATCCCAGGAGCACAGTAGTAAATCTTAGAGCTGTGTTCTTGGCCTATAGCATAGCGATTGGAGCATAGTAAGTGCTCAGTAAAAATGTGATAGTTCATTAAAGTAAGTAATGTGCCTGGGACAGCTCATGCACAGGAAATGGAGAAAGGTGGAAAGAAATCTTTGAGAAAGAACATCCTCTGCCCTTGCAGTGGTAGCAGTGAAAAGCTGGCCAAGAGCAAGAGTAGTGAGAGCCAGCCGTAGGGGGCCAGATTATCCTGGGGTTTTGGTTTGAGGGTCTCCAAAAGCCAACTTTGAGAGGCAAGTAGTTTAGTTAGAGGTGAAGAGAAACCCAAGGAGAGTGGGGAGTCAGACAGGAAGGGAAGCACCAATAAGGGGGCTGTAATCAAATCAGCCACCCCAGAGGTGAGTGGGGCTCAGTCCTGTGGGGACACTCCAGGAGCTGGGACCTCAGAGTTACCCTATTTTCAAGGTGAGCAGGCTGGGGTATTTATCCACTAATTCCTCTTAGTCATGGACTAAGGGCCACTCCTGGAGACATCAATTACTGGGAAATTCTGGCCTGTTGACAGGTGGCAAGGTGGGCTCTAGCTGGCAGCTAAAGCCCTCAGGTGAGGGATAAAGATGGGGCAGAGTTGGGGGATGAGGCTGAGCACAGACAGTGCCTGGCACACCTGGAGAAACCTGTTACCCCACAGAACCTGGCACAGGAACTGTAAGAATTACCCAAATGCCATCTCTTCCCCATGCCACAGAGAGACATACTGACGGGCCTGACAGGTGGCCATGGGCAGAATTAATGCCACTGCAAGGAGCAAAGAGAGCCTGTGTCTTGTGAATGAGTCATCCGCATGTACAGGTGATTGCACATCACACTTCCACTTATGCTGGGCTACTTGTGGGTGGAGGAGGGTCTCTGCTAAATGATAGGGAGGGGGTGTTGGGCAGGTGCTGATAACCAGCTGCATAGTCCTATTCAGTGCTCAGAGCACTTGCGCATCTGTGATCATTCCCACCTTACAACTGCTCTGCGACATGGGGGTGGGGGGGTCATTCCCTCATTATACAAGGGGGAAAGCTGAGTATGGAATAGAGAAGTGACTTTGCCATGGCCCTCCCAGGGCCAGTGAGCAATTGGCCTGACCTAAGCCCTTGCTTCTGTTTTAGAAATGAATATTTGCATGGGTAAAACTTATGTCAAAAGTCACTGGTAGAAGAAGGGTATACAAGACCAGAATGAGAATTCTGTGAGCTATTGTGAACTGGCAGGACAGGCGATGTTTTTAGGAGCTGCCACAAGATGGCAGAGGGGCTGCACCTGGCTCCTTCTCTCTGGTTTCCTTGGGGGCTGGGGGAAATGAGACCAAGGAAGAGAGCTTGCTTAACATTCCCCGAGACCTCTGGTGACTCCTGGAGGGTTAGCAGGGAGTAAAGGAGACAATAAAAGGAAGTGAGAAGGTGGAAATGCTGTTAGTTACTGTGTGACCTTGGGCAATTTACTTGCCCTCTCTGAGCCTCAGGCTCCTCCCCTGCAAAATGGGGAATTTGCTCTTGGACTTAAAGCAGAATATTACAGTCTTCTCCAGTCCTGGCATTGAAGGACTTATGCCCACTGAGGTACCTTGGGAACTGTAGTCATCCTTGGCCTGGACTCTGGGAGTGAGGCTGGTGGCAGGAGATTCACAGGTGGCTGGAGGATGACTTGTGCCACAGTGGGTTGACTGATGAGGTCAGAGTAGGATGAGGAAGGGACTGGAGATTGTTGAGAAGAAGCAGAACAGAATGTGGGGAGCAAAGAATCAGACACTTGAGGTGGGGGTTGTATTGAGTCATCTCCCTGGGCATCATTCTGTTTAAATCTTCAGCTAAGGCATTTTTCTTTAGCTGTCCCCCACAAGCTTCTGCACTCCACGTCTCACCTGCCTGTTTATTTCCTTCGTGGCTCCTATTGCTTGTTTCTCTCTCCTCCCCTGGACTATAAGCTCCGTGAAAGCAAGGACTCTGCTTTCTTGTTAATTCTGGATCCTTTGTGCCTAGAGCATTTCCTGGAATATAGCAGTTGCTCATTGGATAGCGAGCTGTTAATGGATGAATATTTATGTGAATGGTGAAGTAGACAAAGACCTGGCCTGCGAGTCAGAGACCTGGCTTTATCTTCGTCTGCCACCACCATGCTGGATGATGGTGGAGAAACCTCTTTTCCACTCTGGGCTTCAGTTTCTTAGTTCTTGAAATGAGGGGTTTGAGTTCCATGATGAAGTGTGCCAGGGACTTAGAGGCAGGTCTTCTCATCCAGTTCTCAAATTCTGGGATTCCACCAGTCAGTCAATCACCTGTCATGGTTTGCTTTTCCTTCAAGGACCAGTGGCAATATGGAGAAGGATGTTGGCAGGCAAGCATCAATGCATTCAGCAGACATTTCTGGGTACCTGCTTTGTGTGAGGCTTGACTCTAGGTGCTGAAGGCATGGTGGAGACTGAGGCAGAGCTGTGTGCTGGCCTGTAGGAGACCATTCTGTGTGGCATGGGCCCAGCTCTCAGTGAAAAGCAATGTCCGATGCATAGGACCCACACCCACAAATAGGTTCTCCCATAGGGAATTGGGCCTGCAATGTACCTAGGCTGCTTTGAGACTTGCTTTTGCTACAAGTCCCTCACCCTGAATTGAGGCAGAAAATGTTTACTGCAAAGTAACTTCCTAAAATCCATGCTAAACCTTCCAAGGATGAGCGTAACCAGTTCAACCACTTTTCCTTTTTCATTTGCAAATATCCTTCTTCTCTGAAGTGATTAGTGGCATCATCTCCCTTGTTTTCCGTAAAAGGTAAACCACCTAAAGCGAACCTGTGCATAGTAAATGAGGACAATCATGTAATGTGCTGAGAAAAGAAACCCAATAAAGGCCTGTCATAGCTTTTTTTCTCTTCTTGAGAGAGAAAAGCCATGCTGTCCCTCTTCCTCCACAGGACCCGGTAGTCCATGTGAATTTCTCGTGCCTCATCTGCAATGTGGCAGATGCCACAAGCCAGGGTCTGCTTCACTGGCCCTGGGTTCTCACATTCTAGTGGGCAAGGGTAAGAAATACTGCATCTTCTCCCCTCACTTCTGAAGATGGAAAGGCCAAATTCTAGAGAAAGAAAATGATCTAGGCTCAGCCACCCAAGAAGACCTTGGATATTAGGGAGATGGGGCTGGCGGGAGTAGGGCCTCCAGAGCTTGCCCGTGGACCTGGCTCTAGGGGAAATAAAGGACTGGGTGGGCGTCAGCCCCTCAGCCCCCTGTGTGGCTGTTTTGGGCCTGGTCACCGGAGGCTCAGACATGTGTACCCTTGGTGTGTCCTTGCTGTGCCCCAGCCTGTAAGCCTTACCTCTCACAGGTTGCCCATCTCATGAGAACAGGCCAGACCCCGTCTCCTTTCTTCAGGGTCCTACTTTCTGTTGAGGGGTTAATCTGAGTAGATAGATAAGTGGAGCCAAGGCATTAAGGACTGTGCATGACTTACCCTTTCAAAATAAGAACTTGGATTTAAATACCACATTAGAAGTGACTCTGATGGCCCATTGACAGGTTAGGTTTGAGGAGAAAAATCAAGTTTTGCTTCCTGTGGTCAGTTGCCTACAACAATGCCCAACTTCCCTCCTCCTGGGGCCTGCGCACGTGAGTGACAAGACCTCTCTGGAACCTTGCCATCAAAGTGCTGCCAGAGGCCACTGCATCAGTGCCAGCGAGGAGCTCCTGAGAAACGCAGAATCTCAGGTTCCTCCCAGACCTACACACCAGACTTTGCAGCTTAACAGGATCTCCAGGTGACTGCTCCCACGGGTCTGAGAAGCCTTGGGCTGGAATGCCCCTCGGTCCTGAGAATGACAGCTCTGGCAGCACTGGCACCGCCACTGCCTGTCTCTGCATTTCGGTTGCAGGGCCAAACCACTCATTAGGAGGCATAGGAAAGGCGCTGGGCCTCCTGGAGAAATGAGAGCTGCAACTTGTTAGTGTAATGAGCCACAGCAGCTTCCTGAAAGAGTATCCTTGTGCAAAGGGGTGGGCTGGCTAATGGCTGAGCCTTTCTTAGAGTTAGGAATTCCCCTTTCATCCCCCATCTGATATTTATTCACGAAGGAAATCAGGCCATGAAACAGCATTTGCAATGCTCGGCTAAAAAAAGATCTATAGTATGTGTGCAGATCCACACTTCGCCTTTCTTAACCTGTTCTGTGCTCAGGAGACTGCACTAGTGGCCTGGGCTGCATCCACCGGCCCTCTGGAGGGTCCAGCCGATGGGAAGCCCCAGTAGGGGCTGTGAGGGCAGCAGGACAGTGAGGTGGGGTCACTACCTCCCAGAGCAGCCCTTCCACAGGCCATTTTCTTTCAGGTTCTGGGCATTGCTCCCCCACCAACTTCTTCTGTCTGGAGTGTTAGAGCACCCATAGTTGCCAACCCAAGTACTGCACCTTTCTAAAGTCTTAATGAACTCAGATTACCCAGTTTAAATGCACCATCTATTCCCAGACTGACTTACTATGCCTAGAAAAAAGACTGGAAGGAAACAAACCAAAGGGGTTAGGACTGCATCCATCTTCCCCTTTCATTTGTCATCTGCACATTTTCAGTTTTCAGCATTCCATTTGTGTTTTCTTCATTCCCCATGTGCACCTGAATACTCTGGGCTGTGGAAGCTAATTTCATCTCTAAACATTTATCTCCTTCCGTCTTCAAGTACAGTCATGCGCCGCATAATGATGTTTCAGTCAATGATGAACTGCATATGCAATAGTGGCCCCATAAGATTAGAATGGAGCTGAAAAATTCCTATCACCTAGTGACGTCCTAGCCCTGGTAACATCGTAGCCATGTGTCTGTGGTGAAGCTGGTGTGAATAAACCTACTGCTCTGCCAGTTATATAAAAGTATAGCACATATAGGGAAGTGGTGGGGGCAGAAATGGAGACCACTGCACTTGAATAACAATAAAAAATGAATTAAAAAGAAAAGTATAGCACATACAATTACAGTGTAGTAGAGAAGGGTCCATAGCCCAGCCAGGTCCTAGAAGCAATGGGGAGGGGCCGTGGAAAAGGGTTTTAATCATCAACAGGCTAATTTCCCCTCACTGCCATCAGTGTAGCCTGAGGCACAATCCTACCCCTAGCTGCCCCTTTCACTCTCCACCAGTCAGTCCCCTCATGCCAGCCACACCTGCTTCCTTTTCCAGCTGTTCCTCTAACACAGGGCGCTCATCTCCTCCCCACCACCTTGGCCCTGCTCTTCCCTCTCTCTGTGAGGTCCTGTCCCAGATGTCCTTAGAGCTTGTCTACCCCCCACAGCCTTCAGGCCTCTGGTCAAACATCACCTTCATCAGAGAAGTCTCCCCTGGCCATATTTCACATAACCCGTCACTTTCTTCCTTCTCAAATTTTCTGTGCCTCAACACCAACCTTGGTACCAACAGGCACTTTAACTCCTTGTTTATTGCATATCCCCTCACCTTGCTGGGAGATATGCAGGGCAGGATTGAGTTGGTATAATACAAGGTGGGCTCCGCCAAGCACCTGCCAGCACCCAGAGAGGGTTCCCTCCAGGATCAGCATGGTATGACAGGTGACCTTCCTGTGGCCACAGCTGTACCTGTAGCCAAATGCTCCACTTCCTGCCCATCCTCTTCATGTACCCCTGCACCTATCCCTCAACATCTCAGGAAGTCTTGGGGGGGAAGGGGGATCTCTGGATGTTTCATCTCCAGCAGTGCCTCATTTAGCCCATTTTGCTTTGAACTTCTGCTATAGGAGCAAAAGTTGTTATGTCCCCAAGCAGTCGCAAGTGCTAAGGCCCATTAATGGGATGGTGCCACTCCTCTGGAACCCCTAGAACCTCTGTGAGACGCTTCCACCTTTCCTCATGGTCAAGGCCCTTGGAGTCACTCTTCAAAATGAGGTTTCTTTCTTTTCATAGCCACAGAGGAGAAACAGACATTGGGATATGTACACCCCTGCTGCTGGGCTGAGTGGGTTCACCTAAAGGGACCACACCCTTATAGGAAGGCTAAATCTTGATCCAGATTTCTCTGGATGGTTGCAGGCCATACCTTTCATACCTTAAGAGGTCAATGTGCTGGGTTTGAACAACTTGCCCACCATCCAGCTGTGTGGCTTTGGGCAAATGTCTTTCCTTCTCTGGGTCTTAGTTTCTGCATTTCTCAAAGGTCTCAGGCCTTAACAATTTGTAATTCTATAAATCCACAGCCTAATTATAGAAATGGAGCTTGAATACATTAAGAAATCAGCTGGACTTGGGGACATCCTAGAATTCTGGCTCTCTGCCATTACACCTTCTGATTTGGTTCTGGTCAGGCAAAATCTCCCTGTGTCCTTCTCTAGGACTGTTTTTTCTTGTTTTTCTGCCCTCAGCACCTCTGAGGCCCCCGCTGTGTCTTTGTACAGGCTGGCCCCTTTGTCCTAAATGCCCACTCTTCTTGCTCTGCTGGATTCTGTAGCAGACACTGCAGGTGCGAGCCCACCTCCTTCCAACCTTACCCTTTCTGTGCACATGAGCCTAGACCACTGCGAGCCCCTGTACCTCTCTGCCTGCGGGCTGTGGCTGGTTGGTGGCCCCTGCATTACCACTGCAGGGGGGACGGAAATGCTCTCTCTGGTGACTGACAGGAGTTGGTGAAAGAGCGCCCCCACTAGCTGTCCGTGGAAGATGATTCTGAGGTCCGTGCTCCCCAGGAAGACTGAGCTTCAGTCATCTACTGTTGTTGATGACACCTTTTTTCATTGACTGTCTTCCCCACTTTGTCTCACTTCTCCAATATTGATTGCAATTGCTTAACAAATAAACCATTTACACCGTGATCCACCTATCCTTGAAGATTCAGGTCATCTTCTGTTTGAAACCCCTCTGATTCCAGCAAGGTAGTTGCTTATACTGGGGTCTTCTCTCTGGATCTGACTTTTTGGTGAAATTGAGAGGATCCATTCTGACCCCAGAATGTCGGCCCCACTAGTATGAAAGCTCCCAGAGGTCAGGGACCCATGTCTTATTCCCCTTGGCACCTGTAGCCATTGGCCTGATGTAGGATGTCCAATATGAGGACCCAGGTGCTTCCTAAAGTCTTTTAGTCTTTCCACTCTCTCCACCTTCCAGCAAAACTTGTGCTAGCTTTGCCAAGAATTCCATCAGTTCCAACTTTTTCTCCTTTCACTTTAACCACAGATAAATCTGGGTTCATCTTATCTCTATCCATAACTGTACTTGTTTATCAATATCCTCCAAGCTGATCAACTGCCTATCAATGACTGACACTGGAAAACACATCTGTGGGCTCCTATATCCATGATGATGGTTTCTGTCCCTCACCCATATCCACAGAGGGTGCCAAGAGCCAGGAAAGGTGTCTCCTCACTGCGCCTGCCTCTCCTCTCCCCTGGCTCACCTCTCCAGACTCACCCCCTCCCTACCTCATCCCTGCTATTGCTTTTCCTTCCCAGGAGGGGGTAGGGGAAGCATTTTCAGAGCTATATCAGCACAGTGCTGACCTTTCATCTCATTCACATTGAAGATTTTTGTTTCCCCCCACTTCACATTCTCTGAAGGGAAGCGAGAGGCAGACAGGGAGGAGAGGACACTCTGGTTTGAATTACATATTGATCTCTTGAGCAGATGTACCCTGCCTGGACAGCCCGCTGTCTCAGAGGCCATGTTGCTCTCATTCCCAGAGCTCAGCTATCGACCAGCAGCTCCTCCAGGCACAGGGGGGCCCTGCCCATATTGCTGGCACTGCCCCTCACCCCACACCCCAGGAATTCCGTCTTTCAGGAATTCAATGCTTCACAAACCTCTTCTCTCTACTTTGTAAATCCCTAGACTCCATAGATGTGAATCTTGCTCTGCCAGTTGCCTCCCTTCTTTTTCACTAGGAGATAAGCCCCTTCTGTCCAGTTCAGTTCCAAGGGCAAAATAAGTTCTGCTGTTCCCTTGTCAGCTCCACCAGGCACCGATGGCTTTGAAATATCTTGTTGCTCCTCTGTACCCAGTCCCTAGGGCAAAAACTGCCCAGAGCCTGCATGTTCATCAACTACATTGTTAAACCATCAGGGCTCTGCTTTGGGTCGTTAGAGCACTTGTGATCCCTGAAAATGAAAATGCGTTGCCTCAGGCCCACGGACATACCCACAAGGTTTCCTTTGTCATACTTGAGGCTTGTCAAGCTTGAGAGCAGGAATGGTGGAGAGCAAAGCACAGGGCAGGTAAGTTTGGGGTGGGAGGGGGCAGGTGGCAGAAGGTCGAGGTAATGGGTGTGACACCCAGGGGTGGAAGCATCTGTTCTTACGGCATCATTTGTGAGGGAGTGTGGCCTAGAGTGGTGGAGGTTGGAAGGGATGGGTGGGGATGGGTGGGGATGGGGAGTCCAAGACCATCTTCTACTTCATTGGCTTTCCTGGGTGGGCACCGACACTGTCACCCCACCATTGCTGGCATCACCCCTCCCGTACACCATGGCAAACCTGGTTACCCCCCAGAGTCTCCACCTGCCTACTTTCAAGTCCCAGCTCTTTAGTGTTACTTTCCTCTACCAGTTTTCCCTGAAGAGCTGACATAGTGGATACAGCATCTTCTCCCCCCTCCGCAGTTGTGCCAAGGTCACAGGCACAGTGGGTTCTTTGAATGCCAACGTGAGCCTCTGCCTGCCTGTGTCGGCCCCTCCCAGGTAACTGGCCCTACTCTGTCTCTCTCTCTCAGAACAATATCCCCCTCCCTCTTTCTTTTTCCAGAACCCCAGGTTCCAGGGAAGCCCTGCTTTGTTCTCTCCACCTTCAGCTGAGGAGGAAACTCTTTCCCCAGAGTTCTTGGGAAAGGCCAGCTTCTGCCTGGCCGTTGCCAGCAGCAGTGGGCTCTGTGAGAGGAAGTCCCCAGAGCTCACAAGCCTGCTGCAGCAAATACCCATGCTGTGACCTAGCCTTGGACAGGCCACTGTCCCCTGAGTCTTACCTGTCTCTTTTAGTCTGTTGTATATATTAAACACTCTTGGGGCCCTTACCACATGCCCGACACTGTTGTAAGCACTTTGAAAATATTCCCTCACCTAATCCTCATAATAATCTACAAGGTCATACTCTTGTCCCCATTCTGCAAATGAGGAAACTGAGGCACAGAGATGTTCAGTGACTTGCTTGAGGTCACAAAGCCAGTAAGTGGTGAACTGGGATGAAGCCAGGACATCTGGCTCTCCAGTTCAGACTTTATACCTAGACTCTATCACTTGAGCTGCAAGAGACTATCTTGTTTAGGGAACAAACTCTAAGCTACACAGTTCCTAAGTAGCACCTGGCTTGCTTTCCCCAGGGTAGCTCACACATCCTTCCCCATGCGTAAGTCACACATTTACTCATGTATTCATTCAACAACCAAATGATCTCCTGTGCACAGAGCACTGCTCTGGCTGCTGAGGCCATGGGAGTGTTCATGCCCTCAAGGGTAGTTATTTGAGTAAGGTGGACAGACAGTCATAAAATCAAAACATTATAGTGGTATATATAATGTATTCAATGAAAATATACTATGTCCGGAGGTGGTTAAGTGCAATGAAAAGATAAGGTGGGAGGCAGGGAGTGACAGTGGTAGCCAGGCAAGGCCGGTCAGAGGAGGGGCTAGTTGAGTGGAGACTGCATGAAGTGAGGCCCTGGGGATGTCAGAGAGCCCTGCAGGTAGCAGGGACACTAAGCACAATGGCCCAGAGACAATGTGTGGAGCGTAAGGACCCACAGGGACCCCCGAGAGGCTGGAGAGTATCCGGTCAGACTACGGTTAGAAGGGGAGGGAGAAGCAGTTGCTCCGACCCTTAGGGGGCCTCTTAGGAGGGCCATTTTCTTGGTGTGTGTGTGTGTGTGTGTGTGTGTGTGTGTGTGATGGAGGGGAGCACAGAGGGGTAGGCAAGCAGGAGGCCTGAAGGTAGGTGAGTGTGGAGAGGCCTCCCCACAAGTGAGGAGAGCTGAGGAAGGAAAAACCACCCTTCAGTCCACTTCTGGAAGGTCACCTACATTAGGAACAGGGCATCGTCTTGAAATCTGCCTTCTCTTCAATACTTTGAGTCAGATGAGGAGGTTGGGAGGGGGTACCTGGGTCGGGACAGAGAGCTGAGTCCAAGGAGGTCAGCATGGGGGGGAGTCAGCATGAGGGAGTGAGAGGAGCTGGAGCCACAAATGTGTGAGATGGAAAAGACCCACTAGGTCATGGCGTGGGTCCCCCGGGGCCCATGGAGGAGATGTAGGGCAGGAGAAACCCTGTCTGCTCATTTTGTGCTTTGGCTGAGAGTGTGAGTGGAGAGGGGAGCTAGCTGGAATTAGATGGGAATTTATCTAAGGCTTTTAAACATTTCTGCACTCGGGGGCCTCCAGAGAACCACAGATCATTCCCTCCACTGCCTGCCCAGGAGCCACAGCAGTGATGCATCAGGCCCCTGGGCTGCCCCATTGCACCACGGGTGAGGGAGGGTAGGCTTCCCCCATCCCTCCTCTCACCCAGGAGGGCTTCTGGCTGGGGAGTCCTGAGGTTGGAAGTGGGCTGCACTTCCCCATATCTCTGCCTGGTGCACCAGGCAAACTGATGTGGAGGGCCATGGCTGGTGCCTTCTCTTCCATACTGTGCCCTATGGAGAGCTGAAGGCCAAAGGTGGGGATAGAGGACAGGGACTCTCCCTGTGCCCTCTAACTAGGTCTGTTACAGGGGGTTGGGGCCTTTACTGCTTCCTTCTGGCCTGAGGTCAAGATGCAGATGTCTTTAACAGGTTTACTTTTTTAGGAACTGTTGCCTCACAAATTCCTCCAAGCTTTACCCCAGAGTACATGGAAACCATTTTGTAACATCATGGCGGGTGGAGGAGGAATGAAATAATAGTACAGAGACAGTATTGTACATGGGCCTTAAAGCCAGAGGCCCTGGGTTCAAATCCCAATTCCACCACTTACCAGGTGGCTGACCTTGAGCCAATTACTTAACCTCTGCCTCAGCTTCTGTATCTACAGAGTATGGATACTAATAATACCCCTCTAATAGCGTGGTCATGATGATAAAATATATTAAGATAGTCTAAGCACTCAGATACATGCCTGGCCTACTGGAAAGGGCTGAGGAATATTTTTTATTATTTTGCTGTGTGTTTTGAACCATCAGTTTCTCCAGCTGATCCTGATGAAAGTTGGGGAACCGCTCTTCCACGGACTAGCGATTGTTCCTCCATCCTGCCCAGGGAAGGGTCCCGGGAAGCACTCCTGTTGGTTGTTTACTCGTTCATACATCCCTTCATTCTCACCATCTGCCTCCACACCTTTCCAGAGTCCGCTGGGCCACTCTGCAGGTCACAGTGGCAGATGCTGTGAGAGTGACGGAGAGCTTGCTGTCGTGATGGGCAGGGAGCAAACCAGGTAATGAGCACTTTCTGAGTCTCCTTTTGGTGCTGTAACAAAGTTCCACAAACCTGTTGATTTAAAATAACACAAATTTATCATTTCATAGTTCTGGAGGGAAGAAGTCTGAAATCAAGGCATCTGTTGGGCTGCATTCCTTTGGCGGCTTTGGGGTGCAAATGCTTCCTTGCCTTTTTGGTCTCCAGAGGAAGCTTTGGCTCTTGGCCACTTCCTTATATCACCCCAACCTCTCTTCTATCATCACATCTCCTGTTTTGACTCTGAGCCTCCCGCCTCCCTAGCTCAAAATCCTTCACTTGATCACATCAGAAAAGTCCCTTTTGCCACATAAGGCAACATACAGGGCTGAGGGAATTGGAGGGTCAGGATGTGAACATCTTGGGGGCCATTATCCAGTGTTAAACTGACACCGGGAAGGCAGTTTATGGGTTGTATCTCATTTTGTACTCATAGCCACCGTGTAAGATAGTTATGATGATGATGAACCTGCTTTAAAAATGAGGAACTGAGTAAATAATTTGAAGACATTAGTGGCAGTCACATTTCTCAGACAGCAGCATCTGTATGCTCAGGAACTGGAATAGAGGAGTTTGCCTGGCAGGGGGCAAGTGTAATTTGGAGAGAATAAGAATGCTCTGTAGTCAGGGGCCAGCTGGAGAGGATCAAACCATTGGGACATTTACAACAGGCTCTTAAAGACCACCAAATTAGGAAGTGCTTGTAGGTGGTTTGGGGGAGATAACTCAGCTGAGGGCAACAGTGGCTAGGCCAGGCTGCCGCAGATAGGGTGGCAGGCACTGGGCTCCTGTGTGTCTCTTTTCTGGCCTGCCCAGCTCCGCTGGCTTGGGCTTTCCAAGAATCAGGGGCTGAAGGACAGAACTCATGCTAAGCCCCTGAGACTCACCCCTGAGACTTGACACTGCTATACAAGATCACTTCCAAATGCCCTAGGGGTGGGTCTGTCCTTCACTCCTTGCATGACCACAGTGATGTCTCAGAGGCATTGGAGGTCTGATCCGGGAGCTGGCTGTGCTAGAGAGAGCTAGGCAGGGAGTGTCCGTCAGTCCCTAGCTGAGAAAGGCAAATTCTGAGGTTCTGTCTGTCCTGTGTCCTGCAGGCCACTGTGGACTCCCTGCCTCCTGGGATCACTGGAGGCTGACTCGGGCTGCTGCTGTCTACTGGCCTCAGTCACAGTCACCACAGAGTGCTGCAGCCAAGTACAACCCTCCCTTCTTTGTCCAGCTTCCGTGGGTGATCCCAGCTCCACACTGTAGGCAACTCCTACAAATACCTAGAGCTGTTTCTGTGTTGGCAAAAAGCCTTCCTCATAACAACACCTCCTTCACTGCACTGCTGTGAGGTCAAATGAGATAGAGTGTGAAATGCCTGGAAATTAGCAAATGCCTCTTCCTCTGGGGAATTCTTCTCAGGGTTCACCCTGGATGCTCTTTAGTGGCTTTGGTCTTTCTCCCTTCCTCCAAATCTCTGCTTCCTCCCTCCAGTCTTTCTTCTTCTTTTTTTTTAATATTAAATTTTATTTAGTTAGTTTTCAAGTACATTTTTTTAAATCTATTTCTCCCATCCCACCCCACCCCCCGCCCGGTCTCCCCCCTCCCTCCCATCCCCCCCCCCCCCAGTCCTCATCTCTGTGTCTTTCATACTTGTTCCTCAAAATCCCTCCCCCTTTTTCCCCTTAAGTTCCCTTCCCTCTCCCCTCTGGTCGCTGCCCACTTGTTCTCTATTTCAGTGTCTTTGTTTTTATTCTGTTTGCTTGTTTGTTTTATTCTTTAGCTTCCTGTCAAAGGTGAGATCATATGGTATTTGTCCTTCAATGCCTGGCCTATTTCACCCAGCATAATGCTTTCCAGTTCCATCCATGTTGTTGCAAAAGGTAGTAGCTCCTTCTTTCTCTCTGCTGCATAGAATTCCATTGTGTATATGTACCACAATTTTTTGATCCATTCGTTTACTGATGGGCACCTAGGTTGCTTCCAACTCTTGGCTATTGTAAATTGTGCTGCTATGAACATTGTGGTGCATAGGTTCTTTGAAATTGATGTTTTAGGATTCTTGGGGTATAATCCTAGCAGTGGAATTGCTGGGTCAAAAGGCAGGTCAATTTTTATTTTTCTGAGAAAATTCCATACTGTTTTCCATAATGGTTGTACCAGTCTGCAATCCCACCAACAGATCCAGTCTTTCTTCTTTAGGAAAAATTGAGAACAGCTGGTCAGTAACTTTTAACCCACAATTCCTAAGGAGCTTGCAGCTTAGTATCCAGTACTCATCTTCTGCACATTAGTGGGTGAGACCTCCTTTATCTGTTCCTGGACACACACTGTAATCATTCATGTTCTTCCCAGGCTTCCAAAGGTGAAAAGTCCTGAACTTGACATGGAACATCAAAGGGACCAAGGGCATGGTGTTATGCAAACAGCTAAGGTCTGAGAAGGCCTCAGCATATTGCTTGCCAATTCCAAAGAAATACCCCAGAGGACTGGCTGTGAAAGACATAAGTTTATTAGGACTTAGGTCAGGCTGCTGGTGAAGTCTCCAAAACACAGGCTTTCTCAGTGCAGGGTTATATAGAATACAGAAGACAAAGCAAACAGGGTGATGAATTGTGTGTGCAGGGTGGACGTGCTCATGTGCAAGCTGTGTGAGATCAAAACACCAGCTGTTTACCATCCAGGCTCACATCTGAGAACAGTTTCTTTCTGACTCTTCCTTGACTGAGGAGCTGGCAAGACCCTCAGGGTCCCACAGCACACTTACAGATGGCCTTCACTATATTCCCACAGGTGGGAGTGGAAATTGGAGCTTGGGAAGAGGCTGTGTTTTCACACACCGCACACCTGGGTCTCCTTCAGCTCCATAGGGATCATCTAGCGCAGTCCTAGAGGTTTAATAAATCCTGGGAAAGGAAGGAAAGAAAGAGGAAGAAGGGAAGGAAGGAAGAAGGAAAAAAGAAGGAAGGGTGGGAGGAAGGTATGGAGAGAAGGAGGAAGGAAGGAAAAACAGCACAGGGTAATGTTGGCCGTATGTGGAACCCTGCAGCCCTCTGCTGTCCACTGGACCAGGTGATGGTTAGCTATTACCATGCAGCTCATTCATTTAACAAATATTTACTGAGCACCTGATACTGTGCTGGGCACTATGAATGAAATAAAGCTAAGTAATAGATGGGGCATGCCCTCAGGATGTCTTCAGTCTAGCAGGGAAGTGAAGATCTGAACACAGCTGATTTTCACTCAGGGGACAGGAAGAAAGTAGCACCTCCAAGAGAGAAACATGGGTCTGAGCCCCAGGGTGCCAGGCTAGCACTTTGGGGCTGTTTCATTATCGATTGGTTTTGCAGAGACAGCAGTAAAGTGAGACAAAGTGGGTGGGAGGGATGGCTCTCCCTGCATTTACTGTCCTACCTGTACCTTCCACCTCTTGGGAAGGGACCAAGCTGCAGCATCAACCTTCATTCAGCAAGGTCAGGTAATAGGCTCCCTCGATAGCTGCCCCCACACACACACATTATCCCCAGGCCCTTGGCTTCGCCACTTCCAGCCTGTGTTCTGTGCCAGTAACACTCATGGGTGCACAATCACCCAGGGCTGAGCATGTACGCATTCTCACAAGTGCACATGCACACATGTTATGTCATCACTATCATTTAGGATGTTAAACTGCAGCCTGAACACAGTCCCCTAGGGCTGCCCCTCTATCCCTGACAATTGGCACCTTCTCCCCACTTTCCCTCCAAGGATCCCACGTCTCCACTCCTTGCCTTCCTGACTTTCTTTCCTGTTCCAGCCACCCCGACACTGTGGAGAGGCTATGTGTCCCTTCTTGTCTCTCTGTTTTCTTTCATCTGCATTCCCCCCACCCCCCACCCCGCCTGTTCTGGCTGTCACTGCCTCTGTCTCCACTCCTCTGTCAGTGACGCGTGCATGTGTGTGCGTGTATGCATGTGTGTAACAGAGGGAAAAAGGAAGATCACTCCCTTTTGGAGCTTTTCTCCTTGGTTTTGTTATAGTTTCCTGCTGAAGAACCACAAATGAAGCAAAGCCCATTTCAACTTTTGCAGGGAACAGTGATGCATAAGTCTTGGCATGATGGACCCAGGATATTTAAATGAGGCAATGAAACTCAGCCCAAGCGCATGGGGGCCTCACTAGTACATCCACTGCCCCTGCTAACTGAGTAGGCTGGCTTCTGGTTGTCCTAGGGTCACATCTTAGCATTGCAAGGAGAAAGGACATACCATTGCTCTGGTGATTGCCTGGCATCACCAGGCAATGGTGATGCCTCTCAGCCCAGACAGGTTGACTAAGAGGCAGGCAGAGCTCTGGGCACTAGCAAGGTAGGCCTGAGGGCCAGGGAGGGAAAGCAGGTGGTGTTTATTCTTCCAGACCCTATGCTCTGCACATTCATTTAAATTGCCTCCCTAAATTTAACCCTTGTCATACCTCTAAGAAGTCTGTGTGGATTACTTTAGGACTAGAGATAAAGACACTGGGCCCCAGAAAACCTAAATATTACTCCAGAGGCCACACATCTAGTGGGTCATTTGGTCGACCCAGCTCCAGTTCTGCCTTATATTTTTACCACTTAAAGCACATGCAGCTTCTTGGGAAAGGAGATGCTATAGCCAGTACCCAGGCACTGACTTTGCATGTTGGCACTGCTGAGATGAAATCCCCTAAATAAATTCATACTCCTTGCTGGAGGCCGGGGCTTGGGGAGGACCAAATATGGTCAGGCTTCAGGTCATCCACCCAGGGCTATGGATTTTGAAAACCAGATTCTGAAGCCTGTCCCCTTTTACGGAAACTCTCTATATTAAGCTTTTGACTTTCTAATAGAATATACATGATAATTTATCTTCTTTCTTTTATTTATGAAGAGGTATCAGAGGTTTTAATTTATGCAAAAGAATGTTGGATGCTATTGTGCCTTTCGCTTACACATTGAGGGCTTTCTATGCAAGCTCCTTGTAAGAAAGGCTGCTTGACCTGCAGGCAGTTAACACCTCTGGGAGCAGCCCTCAGCCAATAAAGGTAGGGGACTGGTGGGTAAATATCACAGATTTCTTATGTTTCAGGAGGACAACACTGAGGCATGAGCTATGTCTACCTGAAATCCTCATGGAGGGTGGACCTGGCTGTCCCCAAATTAGCCTGGTCTTTGGAGTGCCTTGCTTGGCTCTTTCTCTTTCTTGTCTCACGTTTCCTCTCCACTCTGGGGTCTCCCTGGGATCACCCCATATAATCCTCAAATACTCGAACTGGGTTTTACTTCTGGGGGGCAGCCAACCTGGGACAGTCACACTGAGGAGCAAGGGAGCCAGGTTTGACTGACTCTAAAGCCCAAACACCTCATCATCATTCCTCATCCTGTGTGACCAGGAAAACCATACCCATGTCCATGCTCACCTTCTGTTGCAAGTAGATGTGCATTATGGTAAATCTACTCTTTCTCTGAAGTTTCAGAAAATGCTTAGTGAAGTTACAAGAGACTTAGTTTTCTTTTGTAGTGCAGGTCCTTCAGGTATAATTATAGCATGCTCTCTTTCCACTTGCCTAACCAGAATTCATCTGGGGGTAAAGAAGGTCAATTATAGATGGCTCAGAAGGATATATTTACTTGCTTCCAGGCATGGTAAACAACTTTATTAGTTTTGTCAAAAAAAAAAAAAAGCCCTGACTGGTGTGGCTCAGTGGATTGAGTGCTGGCCTGCAAACTAAAAAGTTGCCAGTTCGATTCCCAGTCAGGGCACATGCCTGGGTTATGGGGCCATTTCTCCAGTGGGGGGGGCACATGAGAGGCAACCACACAGTGATGTTTCTTCCCTTATGTTTTTCCCTCCCTCTCTCTCTGAAAATAAAGAAAATCTTTTTCAGAAAGCCATGGCCAGAGAGCTCAGTCAGTTAGAACATTGTCCTCATATGCTAAGGTTGCAGGTTCAATCCTGGTCAGGGCACATATAAGAATCAACCAGAGAATGTGTAGATAAGTGGAACAGCAAATTGGTGTTTTTCTGTGTCTCCTTCTTCCTCTCTCTTTAAAATCAATAAGTAAAATTTTAAAGAAATGGAAGTAAAACAATACAGAGAAAAGAACTGAGACAAGTTGGGGGAAAGATTAGGGGTTGGGTTTCTGTTAAATTCTTTTTTTTCAGCATTTGTGCCTGGGGACTTTTAGACCTTGAGGAGAGTATATAATGTTTGCCACCTGTGTTATGTCTTTATTTAAGTAAAAATTTGCTGTTATATCAACTGGCTTTGAAAGGTGGGTTTTGTTTCCTTTTAAAATATTTTTAAAAAAATACTTATTTACTTATTTATAGAGAGAGAGGAAAGGAAGGAGAAAGAGAGGGAGAGAAACATTGATGTGCCAGAAATACATCAATCAGGTGCCTCTCGCTCACCCAGAGCTGGGGACCTGGTCATGACCCAGGCATGTGCCTTGACCAGGAATCGAACCAATGACCTTTTGGTTTGCAGGTAGTTGCTCAATCAGCTGAGCCACATCAGCCAGGGAGTTGTTTCTTGTTTGTTTGTTCCTTTCCCCCATTTGAAACTGTAGATGGCAGTGGGGTTCCAGAGGGAAATGGACAGAGGAACAGGTGGAGGTAGAGGTATTATTCTCCTGACTACTTAAAGCTGGTGAGGCTGGGCAGAGGCTGCAGTCCTTAATTGCTGCATCCCTCCAGTCCCCATTCCCACCACAAAACCGTGCAGAAAGTTACACTTTGAGAATGAAATAAGCCAACTGGTCTTCACCCGGTGACCATGGAAGGAACATGCAGTTGTTAGAGCGTAAGTGAGAATTGTGCAGTCTAGAGAGAAGTGAGGAGGACAGATGAGAAGTGAAGAAACCCACTGTCAAGGTGAAGGGCCCACCTCCCTATGTGAAGGCCTCCATGGAGGAGTTGTTAAAGTCCTTTTAGATGGGAAAAATGAAAATAACTGGAGAGGGGGAGGGAGAGAAGATGTTTAGCTTTATTGAAATGAAGTCCCAAATTGGATAGTCTACTGGCCATACCCACCAAGTAACTTTTTATAGCTTATTAACATGTATGTAGATCCCATTCCCTTAGCCTGCATGTGTATCTATATCTATATCATATATTTATATCTCTTGTATGTCATAGTCTATCTTCTTCAGGCCAGAGTAAAATTTTATTCATCTGGCCACTGTTTGTTATAAGACACCAACATATATATTCACTGGTTGTCTTAAATAATAACACCTCTCTTCTGATGTCGTTTGGCAGTTGGCGGAGGCCTACTAATTTGAGCCCCAAGAGCTCTAGGATAAGGGGAAGGGCGGGTTTGTATCATTCGCCTTTGCTCACTGTTCTTGACTTTAGCAGAGACTGTCCTTGGGATGTCATTCTCCCTGCTCCAGGATGTTGCTTCACTTGGAGCAGTGAGGAGGCAAGGGAACAACTGCCTGGCCAATCAGCTCAGTCTGGACATCTGTCCTGGACATCAGTGGGTACCAGATGGCTATCTTATTTACTGTTCTCACTTTACAGATGAGGAACTGTGTGTTGAGAAAGAAAGACAGCTTGCCAAGGTTTCTACTGTTCATACTGGTGGAAATCATCTTGATACTTGGTTGCTGTTCTTTTCATTCCATTCTCTCCATTTATTTGCTTCTATTATATGATATGCTAAGAACTGAGAATATTGCAAACCAAACAAATGCCCTTTTTTCTTTGTGCTGTGGTGTGGAGGGGAAGATGGACAATTGAATAAGCAATAGCAATGAGATATGGTGACTCCTGCAAAGGAGAAGCACAGGGTGCTTTGAGCATGAAATGAGGATGGCGTACATAGTCGGGGTATCTGTCATTTGGGAAAGCTTCCTAGAAAAAGTAACATCTAAGATTATATGAAACCTGAAGGATGAGTAGGAATTGTCCAAGAGAACTGGGGATGGGATGGTGAGGTTGGGAGAAAACTGTTCCAGGCAGTGGGAACAGCATGGACAAAATCCTGACAATGAAAGAGAGCATGATGCATTTAAGAAATTGAAAAAAGTAAATATAGCTGAAAAATACAGAGAATGCTGTTTGGGGTAGGTGGTACTTGTAAGACATATAAGAAACTCACTTTCCCATATGGTGAATCGTATAGTCTAAAATTAAAAAAATTTAAGGGCAAGGACCATGTCTTTTGCCTCTTTTGTGAGGTGAACAGCCCAGGGCTGAACATTAATGCTTGATGTTAATATCGGCATGAATGAGTTTATGAGAGCAAAAACTACAGGCATTTATATAAACTCCTAAAAATGCTCATCTTTAATTATCTGAGTTAGGCAGTAGCAACAATACAATTTTCTAAAAGGATGTGACATTTGGGGTCAACTCACATTTTCATTAATGTTGACTCCCTTGAGCTTGGGGAAAGTATCATCCTGCTTCTCTGAGAATCTTGTTTTTCACCCAAGATTTCTGCCAGGTTCTGAGTAAATGAACGAACCCCCTGCCTTCCCTGTCAGGCTGTGCTTGGCTATCCTATGGGTCACATGGATGGTCAGCCCAGGAAGCTGGGAGACCTCTGGATCAATGATGAACAGCTTAATGAACATTTGGAAATTTGACTTGAGGCAGTAGTTGCACAGAGCAATGTCAAGGCCAAAGGCTGGATCAGTAAGGGAGCTGACACCAGGACTAGAATTCAAATTAACTACTTGTAATCAATCCTTTCAGCCATGGACCTATCCTCTGCTGGGATAGTTGAAACACACACATGTACACATGTGCACACAAACACACACGACACACCAATGGATACAGGGTGGTTCTCTTTGTCTTGGGTCTCACAGGACTATGCTTTCTCTTTTCCTTTGTTACTTTATTCTACATTTTCATTCATTTTCCCTAATGAAACTATCAGGCAGAACTAATCCAAACATGAGCTTAATTAATCAACATTTGGCAGTCTATAACTACATGCTCCATTCCAAATTACTTGTGACAACTTTCTTAATACAAAAACAAAATATCTACAGGGAGGCAGTGGCTTTGTCAGCTGGCTAGAGAGCATAGCTCTTCAATTTATCTAATATATTTTAATAAAGTTGCAATGAACACTTAGTCCTCAGGTATGACAGCATTTTGCTGCTAGAAAATGTCATTATTTTATTTTTAACTCAATAAAGAAAATATAAGTGCCCCTGTGGTATAGATGTGTTCTTACCAAGAGATATTGCTGCACAGAGGGCAAGTTCATGCTCCAAGGATGCCTTCAGGTCAGTTGCTCTGACCAACAGGACCCGGGAGCTGCCCAGCCAAGAAAACAAATACAGCCAGTTGGCTCCTTCTGGATGTCGTGACACTCTTTCAGAAACTGACCTCACAAAAGGAAGAAGAATCAATATAAGAATGATAATAATTTCTGTTTATTTGCTACTTCACAGTTCACAGAACTGTTCCCTGCACCTGCCCTCATTTGATCTTACAATATCCCTAGGATGCAGGTGAGGAAGGGATTCATTCTCTCCTGTGCTCATTTCTTCATGCAACACCAGCATTTCTTAAGTACCTACCTGGTGGTAGAAACTGGGCAATACATTAGAGATTCAGGGATGGGCCAGATAAACATGGTCCTGCTGTGCTGGGCATCTTAATTTACCCCTCCAGGTCCACTCTCCATCCTCATCCACTCTGTCCTGTGCCCTCCAGGATGACCTATAAGGACTGTATCAGCTGGCTGCCTCCCCCTTTCCTTTTTAGTTAGGTTTGGCTCACAGGAGGCAGGAGCTGGAGGTGAGAGGAGGTAGAGGCTGAGACATTGCCTCCTCAGGCTCCCTCACTGTTGGGCTGTTAAGCTGGCAGGGTCTGCATTCCTCTGCCCAGGCCTACAGCTCCTGTTTCTCTTAAGTACACAGCACTGTCCAGGTTTTACCAACCACTCTCTCCTCCTGGCCCCTTTAGGCCTAGGAGAACTAATGGCTCCACACTCTTGCTCCCTCAAACTCTCAAAATCAATGACCCCACTAGAACACACCATCTGTTTCCTGCCAGGACTCTGACGGATAAATCTAGCTTTGTGTAATGTAGAGTCTGGTGCCCATTAACCAAATAATTCCACACATAATTAATTGCCATTGTGATACATGTTATAAAGGTGGGGTGCAATGTTCTGTGAGAGTACATAACCAGATATCTGACTTATTCTGGGGAATTATAAAGGATTTCCCTATGGAGGTATATTTGAGCTGAGACCAGAGGGCTGGGGAAAACTCATGAGGGATTTAGGTTGCATTCCAGGCAGAGGAATGGCATGTTTGAAACCCTGGAGGCTGGAAGGAACTTTGTTCATTTGAAGGAGGCTGGGGGACCACTGGTGTGAGTGGAGTCTTTTTAAAAATGGTCAATATGATGGCTGAAAATCCTCTGGATCAAGGGGAAGGAATGGAAGGGGCAAGAAGATGGACCCAAGCTGGGATTCAGGGCTGGGATTAGGATGATGCAAGTGAGGAACATAGGGCACAAAATAGAAGGAAGTGTTCTCCCTCAGGGTCACACAAGTGCAAGGGTTGCCAGACCTTGACACCTCACTAAAATTTTCATCCTAGGTGCCTCACTTGCCTCACCCTTGACCTGGCCCTACAGAATTCTGGGAATGACATGAGGAAAGAAAGCATCCAGGAGCGAAGATAGATATAAGAACCAAGGAAGATGTTCTGAGCAGATGGGCAAATTCAAATAGGGATACATTAGAGGTAAGAAGCAAAGGAGCCAATACTGAAGTTTGGAAGGCTCCAGGGAGACAGAACCTGGAGGCTTCTTCACACAGTGTATAGGATGGAGCAGGGCTCTCATTCCTGGGATATCTGGAACTTTGTCTGAGGGTGGGAAGGGAGCTTTGAAGGCATCAAGCCTGTGTAATTGTATTCACCTTGGCAGGAACCAGGAGCATTGACAGGCAATTTCTATTGCCTGCATATAGCTTGTAAATAACAGAATTGGGGCTAGAACCCAGGGCTCTTGGCACACAGCCAGTATTCTGGCTAAAAATATTATGAGCAGCAGTGTCCTGAGACCCCAGGCAGTTACCTTTCCTGTGCCTCTGGGTTGGGTCCTCTGCCAGCTGGGCCCCTCCTCATGGGCGGCCAAGAGTTTTAGCCAACTGTGATGTCAGAAGGAAATATCCACCCATAGGACTGCCCCTGCTTTTGACACCAACTGCAAATTTGAGACGAGGGATCCTTAAACTCCCTCAGGTTCAATGATCCACTACGAGAATTCAGAGAAGTCACTGAAAGTTGTTATACTCACAGTTCTTGTTTATTAAAGTCAACGATACAGATTTCAGTTATTTGAGGATAGAAGTGCAGAGGCCAGAGGCCAGGACAGGCATTGAACATAGCGTTCCTGCTATGTTCTCTCCCTATGGACTCGGGCAGTGTGACTTTTCTGCCGTAGATCTGTGACAACATACTGGGTATACTGCCAGTCAGGGATGTGCGCCTGAGCCTTTGGGGTCCAGGAATTTTACAGGGCTCCATCACACACTCCCTGGCAGGCTGACCTTCAGTCTCTAGCCCTTTGGGAGGTAGAGCTGATACCATATGGCCCAGAGCCCCCATCATAAATGATACTTTTCAACTGTCTGGTGGCCCAAGTCCCCAGCACACAGAGCTACTGCTCTCAGGACATTCCAAGGGTCTAGAGTTCACCTCCCAGTAGCTGAGGGTAAAGGCCTGACCTCTTCTGGGTGAAGTTAATTCTCCACTGCCCACCAGGCCTTGTGACGAAGCTCTGTGTGTACCTGGTGGCAGCCCTCCAGGCCCGTGGGAAGCCCTGGTCAGACTGTGAGCTCATGGCCTGGCTGACTTGCATTCGTTTCTCAGATGAGAGGTGAAGGATCTGGGTGTCTTGATCCAATTTTTAAAAACATATTTATTGTTTTATTTTATTATAAAATTAACAAAAGCATAGAGTAAATTTTTCTAATAATACAGAAATGCATAATATATCCCATGGTGTAACATATTCTAGAAGTATACATAAAAAAGAAACTTTGCCCTAATTCAAGAAATAACTATTTCTAAAACTTTGGTTTACATTTGTCCATATTTTTATGTATATTGTAACATATAAATATATAATTACTCTTAACAAAAATGATACACTATGGTGTACTACAACTTGCTTTTCCCCCCTTTGCAATATATCATACATATGACATGAAAATGTCACACCACATATAAATAAACCTTCTTTTTTCAATGGCTGAATAGTTTTCCAGTGTCAATGTACCACAATTTATTTAATGAATTGCTTATTAATAGGCATGTAGGTTATTGCCATTTTTTTTCTTTTGCAAACAATGCTGCAGTGAACATCTTAGTACCTGTATAATTGGGCTCTCTGTTAAAAATTTCTGTAGGATAAGTCCTGAAACGAGAAATTGCTGAATTAAAGGATATATATATGCCTTTTGCAGTTTCCTAGATCTTGCCAGGTTGTATGCTGAAAGCTGACCCAGTTTATATGTCTACTAATGATGAACGGGAGTCCTGGGATCCTGTCACCCTGGCCAACTGGCTGTTATTAATTCTCTACATAAATCCAGATATTGAAAGTGAAGCCGGCGTTAAGCTCTTCTCATCCCTAGAGCTGAATGGCTGCCCACTCCCCCTCATTGTCCCCATAGCGGGAAAGCTCTCCTTGCCCTAGCTCCAACCTGTGAGGGTTAGCTGGTGGGGGATGTGGGCCAACCAGGAAAGCTGGGCTCTGGAGTAAAGCAGTCTAACAGGGGCTTATTTAATATTTTGTTCATGTGGAGACTTGATTTGAGATTGAACATTTGAAACTCACTCCCCTAAGCATGCTTTCTTAAGTTAGATATATTTGTTTTCTGTTTCTGTGTAACAAATTACCACAAATTTAGTAATTTGAAACAACATGAATTTTGTAATCTCACAGTTTTAGTAGGTCAGAAGTCCAGACAGAGGCCATAGCTGGGTTTTCCATCAGGCTCAACTCAAGGTGTGGGTGGGACAGCAATCCCATCTGATTCTGGGGTTCTTGGCCAAACTCATTCAAGTGAGTGACAGAATGTGGTTCCTTGTGGTCTTCTGATGAGATCCCTGTGCTCTTGCTGCCTTTCTGTTATAGGTCATGCTCAGCAGTTAGAGGCAGCCCCCAGGTCCCAGTCATGGGGGCCTCTCACAACAAGGCAGCTTCTTTCTTCCAAGCCAGTAGGAGAGTCTCTCCCCAGTCTGCTAGGAGCATCTTTCAGGAGTAGAAATGTGGGAGCATCTGATCATCTTTGCCATTTAACGTAAGCCAGTCACAGGAATGACTCTCTCACTGTGTTTCCAGGTTGCACCTACACCCCAGGTGGGGATTAAACAGGTGCACACAATACTGGCAGGAATCTTGGAGGCCCACCCCCTTAGCTAACATGTGAAGGATTTCTGTGTGTGCTGGATTTCAGAGGAGGGGCTGGGGACAGCTGTAATCCCAGGTGCACTGTCCTTTGGCAAGATAACTATAGTCTCTTCTATTTTTGTCTTTCATGTGGTTACAGTGAAAAGCTCCTGATAGGCCATGCAATGGCACTATTTAGGGTTCCTGCTGGATCTCACCTCCCTTTTTCTGCCTTATCCCTTTACTTAGAGGGATTCACTTAAAGGCCACAATTATTCTCTCCAACTGGGGTGGGTGTTAGACCTAATATAGAACAATCAATTTTTCCCTCCTGAAAATTTGGAAGTAGGATTGGGGATATGCATTAGTTATGTGGTTTGATGTACTGAAACTGGAAAGACCTGGAGCCCAGCCTAGAGCAGCAACTTTGTGCCCCATGCACAGAGAGGAAGGAATTCTATCAGGAGAGAAAGGCTGAGAATGGAAGACACCACGCAAAGAGAAGAAACGACAGGGTCGCCAACTACCATGGTTTGTCTAGGACTGAGAGGGCTCGCAAGCCACAGAACTGTCAGTGCTAAAATAAAAAAGTCATACCAGGGTGAGTTGGTCACTCTCAGTAGAGAAGAGAGCCCTGTGGCCCCACAGAAGGACAGAAGAACTTCCCTGAATCCTGATGCTGGTCAGTGCCTGCTCCCAGTGCTGGGAGAAGCCTGGCTGGGTTTCTTTCCCTGTGTGCCATGTACCACCCCATAGCCTTCTGATTCCTTTTTGTTTAAATAGGCCTGGAAGTTTAACTTCCAGGGAGACCACACTTTCCAGCCCCCAGGGGATTCATGTGTACAAGGGTCATTAGAGTAACTGGGATTCCTGCCAACAAGAAGGTGAGCAGACAGGATGTGTCATTTCCAGTCTCGGGCAGTTAACACTGTGTGAGCTCTATGTACCCTCTCCTGTACCCTATGGCTGTAAGGGAACGTCTCTGGGATAACAGGGGTGAAGATCCCGACAGGAAACGCCTGTGGCCAGAGCAGAGCAATAGCAAAATGCCTGCACTGCACTTGGGTCAATTGAAGAGACTAGGGTCAGGGGTCTGAGGACGGGGCCAGGCAAAATGGGCACGGAATAGAGCAGCCTGGGCCCTGTATCTGTTACTACCTGCTTAGGGAAGGCAGAGTTTGGTTTTCAGATCATAATGCTTACAGCAGACAAATTCCTAAAAAGCACACAAATTACCAAAATTGACTCGAGAAGAAATAGACCTATAACAAGAAGTTGAATCAGTTATTTAAAAAAATAAAAAATAGCCCTGGCTGGTGTGGCTCAGTGGATTGAGCACCGGCCTGCAAACTAAAGGGCTGCTGGTTCGATTCCCAGTCAGGGCACGTGCCTGGGTTGTGGACCAGGTCTCCCATAGAGGGTGCTCGAGAGGCAACCACACATTGATGTTCCTTCTCTCCCTTCCTCCTCCTCTCTAAAAATAAATAAATAAAATCTTAAAAAAAACCAAAACAAACTAAAAAAGTCCAGGGCAAGATGCATCACTGGTGAACTCTACCAATCATTTAAAGCATTAATTCCAGTATTTCTCACATTCTTCCCAAAAACCCAAGAGCAAAAACACTTCCTAACTCACCCTATGAGGCATTAGTACCCTGACACAAGGGGCAGACAGGTCAGTGGGCATCTCAGTGTTGGGGAAGCACACACCCACAGCCTATTGAAGATGATAGTAGCCAATTTCCAGCTGACCCAACACAACTGAAGTGGGGACACTGTGCTGGATGCGCATCTGTGACAATGAACTCTGTTTTCTTCTGAGCCCCCTGACAAGTCCCTGTCTTTACTGTAGAACATCCCCTACAACCTCCCCTCCTGCCTCTGTTGGTCACCCAAACCACCATCTCATGCACTTAGTAGGCATACATCCTCCCAGGCAGGGCCAACATTCTGCTATGTTGCTATTTCACCTTCTCCTTCTCATCCTAGTTCAGTCCTCTGATACAGCTGTGCACACGCATAACATGGGGCTTGTTCAAAAGCTGACTCTGATTTAGTTGCTCTGGAGTGGGGTCTGAGACTGCATTTCTAACAAATCTCCAAAGGATGCCCATTTTTTGGTCCTGGGGCAAGATTTTAAGGAGCAAGCGTCAAGAGCAACTATCCCAAGAAGACCTTTGCTGCCTAAGTCACATGGCTGCCTCAGGGAATTCTGGGAAAGTCGTTCCTAGTAAGGGAAGCCTGGTGAGCAGCACTGTTCAACTTGTGCTATGGGAGAATCAGGGGCTCCTATCTTCATAGGGCAGAGGGAGCACTGCACACCACATACCACAAGCACAACATGTACACACATGCTACAATACCCCAAAGCCTCCCTGTGCCACTCACATGCTCATACTCTCAATATCTCCACATATCATACTCACACACTCTTATCCCTGACACACCCACATGCACACCCCCACACCTTTATATACCATACACATACTCACACCCCCAACATCCCCACATATCACACACACACACACATTCATACCCCAACACCCCAGCATACCATACACACACATTCACACACCCTGACACCCCCATATAACACATGCCAGTGGGCCTGGTGGCTCACAGGACAACACAGTTGAGTATGAGGCACTTTCTAAATCAAAATGCTTTCAAACAGAAGACAGCCTTTTTCCTTAGAAAGGGCTGGAACACTTGGTAGTTTGGCAGAGGTGCAGGAACAGGGGTTGAAGGCCAAGAGGCCAGTGGAAGCAGAATGAAGGAGATCCAGGGGATGCAGTGGGACCTCTGGCCTCTGGGAGGTGCTAAAGACTGCTAAGGGTTACCAAGATAACAACAGCTGGTGTGCAGTCTCCATAGCATTTTCCCACTTTGTGTCCTTTCACCAGACATTATAATCCTGAATTTACAGTTTAGGAAACAATGATCCTCAGGCCTAGGTGACTTGCTCCATGTGGCGGGAGTCATGGATCCAATGTGGCCACCCAGAAAATGTGTTACTGTCACCTGAGTCAGCTTGGAGTTTGGTGGGGGCCACTGAGGAATCCTACACGTTGAAACATCCCCACTGATGAGGACAAGGACAGGAAAAGGGCTTAATAGGAAAAGGGTCTGATGGCACTGTTTTCCCGGGGTGACAAGAGAAGGAGCCTTCCATTTCTCACTGGAGAAGTTAACCTTGGTGAGAGGATGACCGAGGTCCCAGCAGAACTGTTGCTTTGCTCCTCCCTTCCCTTCCAGAGTGAGCCAGGCAACGTGCAGAACTGACATGGAATGAGGCTTTAAACATGCCTCTGCCCCAACCATGCACTTGGAACAATTATGATGCTACAGGCAATCAGAAGGACCATCATTGTCCCCGCTGAATATAGGCCTTAAGCATAAGGGATGCTGACAGTGCACCTGTGGGTCCAATGCGCACATACACGCACACGTGTGTGCATACATGCACACGAGTGCACACAGACACTGCATTATCTCCTCAGACATCCCTATATCCTATATCCCCACACTTTAGCCCCCCTCAAAAGATACAGACAGACAAAAAACAGGGACCTGGTTGTCCAGAAGACTATAATTGTGGTGGCAGCCCAATATTTCACCTGAAGATAGAAAGGTAGAAATTTTCAGTTGTCAAATCTCCTTTTAGCCAAACCATGCCATGCAATTTCTAGGCCTGGATCCAGAGCCTGTGCACTCACCAGCTCTGTGCCACTGGCAAGTTTTTTTGACCTCTCTGAAAGTAGTTTCCTCATCTGGAATATGGGCAGGATAGTCCCTGCAAAGCTGATGTAAGGCTTGGCTGATGTAACATAGGGGAAGCACCCTGGAGTAAAGTATATAAACATGAAAAGCCAACAGCCGCAACTGCAAGAACACATTGCATATATCATTAATAGAACAAACACCCAGAATCCTAGGAGATGCTTACACAGCTGTGCCCCTTAGTGCACCCTTCTTAGAAGAAGGACCCCTTCCTGGCATCCCAGCATGGCCACTTGACACAAGGAGAGTGAAATCCTTCCCCCCTGAGCCTCTTTGCCCTGCAGGACTGCCTCCCTCCCTGGAGGCAAGACTTTGTCAGGCATCGTCACACTCTTCTTAGGGATCACACTATTTATGTGATTACCTCCTCAGCCAGGATGCATGATGTATTTAGCCAGTCTGGCTCTGACTTTTTGCTTCCCAGACTGGCTGCTCTTCTTGAGCACCCAGCTTGTTGTCAAGTTGTTACTAAGGCCCCAGGGATGCAGTTCTGAGAACTAACACAAGACAGCTACCACCACCACCCCATACTTGCAGTGCTCACAGTTGCCCTTGGACTCACCCAGGAAAGGTGCATTGAGCATCTGCTACTTGCCAAGCTCTGCACTGGATTCAAAGGGCGCCCATGCTGGAGAGAGACGTGGTCATAATGCATATGCTGAGTGCTGTCAAGAAGTATGTGAGTGGGCAGCAGTGTTACCAGGAGGGGCTTCACAGAGGACACATGCTGGAGTAGGAACTTGAAGGGTAAATATGACTTTGTCAGATGCAAAAATTCTAGGGGCAAGGAAAAGAAGACTTCAGGTGGAGGGAAGAGATTATGCAGACAAGGGGGTATGAGGGATCACTGATATTCTAATGCTTACATGGCTAATTGTCTTTATATGTGTCTGTCCTGCTTTTCAACTAGACTGGACACTCCTTAAGGGCAGAGACTATATAGTTTTATTCAATTCTATGTGATTCATGTACTGAGAATATGTTATATGCAGGGAACTTTTTTTTTTTTTTTTAACCAGGGAGAGTCAAAGACTAGGTGAAGAGTAGGTTCTGCCCTAAAGGGGCTTTCAAACTGAGGTGGGGTTATACACACACACCCACTCTAAACCACAAAGCAAAGCAGAATGAACTGAAGCTTAAGTAAAAACATCAGGGGTTTAGGGAGTGTAAAGGTGGGGTGGGAAAGAGATTAATGTTAACCAGGAGGGATCAGGGAAAGCATATGGAGGAGGTAGTGTTGAACTGGCTTTTAAATGTCAATGGGAAAGATGATGGGAAGCTTATCTTTACAAGTGGAAGGATAGGCATATGTAAAGTCCAAAGGTTTGAAAAATGCAGGTTGATTCTGGAAGATAATGAGACTCCCATGGCACTGATGATAGACTTATGGGTTGTGAGTCTGTGTGTAATCCTGGGAGGGATTAGGAAGAAACTAACAACATTTATCCATATATAACATTTTCTGGGGGCCAGACTCTTACATGTATTTACATGTTTAATATATATATTAACATGTAGCCTATAGTAGCTCACAAGGCAGATTCTGTTATATTTCCCAAGAAATTTGAGGCACAGAAAGGTAGATTAACTTCCCTGAGGTCACATAGCTAGTAAGCAGCAGAGTGGGGGGTTGCAGCCATTCCACCTGCAAATTCCACGCTTGGGACACTATACTCCTTGGATGATGATGAAATGTGGCAGATAAGTGCCTGCCCACTGCTGTTCAGTTCCTCTTTGTTGGCGGAACCTTGAGTTTGTCTGGGTGTCTACCCCTCCCTACAAGATATAGGGTAAATCTCAATGAGTTTAAGTAAATTATGGTAATCCCATTATCCTTGCCAGTGTCTGACTCACACTGAGTAGCTCAGTGTCTGAGAGGGGCATGTGGCTCAGAGAGGGGCATGTAACCTAATTCTGACCCAGGAGAGAAGAGAAGTCTACTGGAGGAGTTTGGGGAAAACGCTCCACGAATGGAAAAAAGACACCCGAGAGGAAATAATTTGTCTTCTCTGTGTGATGTTATCATGTCCAGAAGTGACCCCTTGCTCTGCAGCAGTCAGTTTACAACCAGCAAGGGAGCTAAACCAACATGTTGAAGAGAATAGATTGGAGAGATGCAGAGAATTGTCCAAGTAAGGAATATCCAAACCTGTTGAGAGGTTTTATGAGTTTATTTGAACTAAACTGATGACATATGCCAGGGAGCAAGAACTCAAATGCTCCAGAGTAACAATTCTGGGAGAAAGCAAGGCAGGGATTGGATTATAGGAGAGTTAAGATTATGTGCTCTCTTGAGGGTTAATACCCCCTTCCAGGGTTATTACTTCTGGCATTTCAAAGGTATGTTAATCTAAAGCAAAAGAACAATGAACAGGGGTGACTTAAAATCTTTCACAAAAGAAGTGGTAGGCCTGGGGCATGACTACGCACCATAACCTGCCCAATTAAGAATTCATGACAGATTGCCCTGTGAGGTTACTTTCCATAGATTTTTTTTTTTGCATTCACAAAATCTACAGAGAACCTGTATCAAACCACTTATATACCAATCTAGTCCCTCTGAGGCAGGAAATAGAATAGAAAATCCTGAGACACTTCAGCTTTCATCAGTCAGCATCTTGATTTCCAAGAATTGCCTTGTGACACCTGATAATAATTAGCATTGTGGTTTCCTGCCTGAGTGGGCAATCAGGGAGGATTGTGGGAAATCACATTGTAGAAGCTTAAGTAAAAATCCTATAAAGCCTGTAACTGTTCAATAAAAGGAAGCCATTCCCTGGCCAGAGGCAGTCCACTCCCATGTTTTGGGAAGTGTACTTTCCTTAATAAATCTACTGCTTACTTTGCTTTATAATATCTGCGCGGTCAGTCCAATTCTTTGTTAGTGACCACCAAAAGCCTGGATGCAGTCTCCATTTGTGATACTTCTACTCTGGGTCATCCTGTGGGATGAAATCATTAATTTTTCTGGCTAAAGTCACTGAGGTGAGGTGAGAGTTTCTATTATAATTTTAGCCCAAGGCATCCTCTGATGCTTTAAGGGTAGGCTATGAAGGGGTTTCCAGCATGGTGTCTTGTACCCAGCCCATTGCGACCAGAGAGAGAGGAGCCTCCAAGATCTTTACAAATCACAAGTCATAGGTAGACACTCCAGTCTAGCTCTAAATAGGGCTCAGCACCCTACAACAAAGAGTGACTGAAGGGGTGGGAGAGAAGAGCCAGGACTCAGCAGTTCCTGTTCTAGATTGGCTCCACGCTCAACTCACTGTGTGACAGTGGAGAGGACACCCACTCTTTAAGTCTCAGCTTCATTATCTGTGGAATGAAGGGGTTGAACTAGATGCTCATTTATGACCCTTCCACCTCTCTGAATCTCTGATGAATTGTCATCTGTCTGAACCCATAAAGCTGATTTACTTAAAAAATAAAGTTGTGGATGGTGGCTGTGAAAGTTGGGGTGGTGGATGGGCAATTTATTCCAGTGACAGCCTTTGTGTCATCAAGACTGGCAGAGATGAATGTTTCCTCTGCAGAAAGGGAGCAGAAGGATTTGGAATTGTCCATTTTCACAGAGATCAGGAAGAGGCAATAGGGGGATAATGGAGTTGGAGGTGACTTGCTCACCATACTTGTGTGGTGATTCACTTTGGGGACCATGCAGAGAACACTGTTCCCTCTGCTACAGGGCAGGGGTAGGAGCGGGAGGGTAGGCAGGCACCCCAGAGCCAGCTGCTGCCTCTTTGATCCCTCTGGCTAAAGTTTCCTGGGAAAGGAATAGCATTACCAACTCTGTGCAGCCAGAAATACTGGATTGCCTTAGGCTGTAACATCTGCCTTATGTTCTTATCCAAAGCAAATACTAGGGTAAAATTTAAAATGTAAAGTATGTATTCAGAGTTTTTTCTTATTTGTCTTTTCTTTTGCCCTTATGTCTCTAACGAACTCAGTTGCCTGACATTCCCGACACTCCCACCCCTGCCATTCTACTCTGGATGAATTCCCCTAGGCCTGCTCTTCCTGAACATGCTCTGACATCACCCATTCCTGTTTTAAATCCCAGTCCACTCACACCTCTGTTTTCTGAGTGTACTGGTCTCAGATAAGTGTCACAAAGGCAATCAAATTTAACAAATTCACACTGAAATGTGAATGACTGCTGGCTCTTTGCTAAAACTATCTTTTCTTTCCCTCCCCCCCTCTCTTCTTTCCTATTTTTCTTCCTTCCTTCCTTTTAGGAAAAGGAAAGAAAGAAAGTTTTAATGAAAACCTTATTGAAGTTTTTATGAACACCTTTTAAAAGTTTACTACATTGAATTAATTTCTCATTGTCAAAAATGTTGGCTATCATAACAAAAGTAAAGGGATTATTTTCTGGCAGGAAAAAGAAATTTGGGAAGAGGTAGACACTGAGATGTGTGAATACTCTTAAAAATTTTTTTAAATTAATTTGAGAGAGAGAGAGGAGTGACAGAGATTGATTTGTTGTTCTATTTATTTGTGTGTCCCTTGGTTGATTCTTGGGTGTGTATGTGCACTGACTGGGGATCAGACATGCAACCCGGGCATATTGGGACAACACCCTAACCAACTGAGCTACCTGGCCAGGGCATGAATACTCTTCCATGTGTCTATTTTCTTAACCTTAAAAACATCCTACATAGTCAGTGGATAAATTTGGCTTCTAGAAGTGGTAAGGCCAACATGCTTAACCTGAGAATGTTAAAAATACCCCCAAATTGACATACACACTGGTCTGGAGGTAGAAGAAAATAGGGTTGGATGCCTGTGATATATATCATGAAGGAAAAAGGGATGAAAATGTGGGAGACTCAGCTTGTCTAGGCTATACTGAGATTTGAACAGACCTCAGGGACTATCATCATAGTGCGCATGGTCAACTAGCAACTTTTCTAATGCTTTACATGTATTCACTCACTAATCTCAGACACATCAGTGAGGTAGGCACTACTATTATCCCCATTTTACAGATGAAAGAACAACCACAGAGAACTTAGAGCTTTTTCGACGTCAGACAGTAGCAGAGCTTGGTTTTAAATCCAGACATTAGGGCTCCAGAGTTGTGCTCAGGATTGTGCTGCCCCTTAGGACCTATGATAAGAGCAGCATTTCCCCTCATGTCCTTACCTCTATTATGGTTATTGGTGGATCAGGGGCCCACCTTTATCTACATGCTCTTCCCATTCTTCCCATCAAAATAGCCCATCACATGCTCTAGCCATCTGTCTCTCAAAATAAAAATGTAATTAACGAATGTCAAGATATAAAAGGTGAGTATTGTACTTTTTAATTAAAAATTTTGTCAATGTAAGAAATGTCCAAACCTGTAAGATTTTTTATGAGTTTATTTGAGCCAAGCTGACAATTGCTGGGAAGCAAAATCTCAACAGATTGGGAAAATGCTCCAGAAAATGGCAGTTTTACCACTTATTTTCTACATCAGAATCAAAGGGGAAGACATAAAGAGGCTCCATAAAATTTATTAATGATAGATGAAGAGGAAAGTGGAGAAAGCAAAGGTGGGGTGGGTTGGGGGGACTCTCTGGGACTGAATAAAAATTAAAAGGAATACAGTAGATACTTCTTTTAGATTTGTGGGTGTAGGATAGTTAACAGTTAATAATTAACATGATAATAATAATCCAGGAATTTGTGGTCTCTGGTCTGGTTGGTGGATGTGCTTTTTACTTACTTTGATATTCCAAAGGTATATTAACAAGTATGTTATCTTAGATGCAAAAAAAGACAACAGACTGGCTCAGTTAATGTAAAGGTTGACCTTTGTTAGGGAAAAATATCGGCCTAGGACATGGCTACATGCCATGAACTGCTTTTACTTAGAAAGTTTTCATTTTAGACCATCCTATGGGGTTACTTTTGGTCTCTGAGTTCGTAAGGCCTCAATGTAGGCCTCCCTTGAGCTTGTCTTTAGTATGTAGCCCCCTTTTTGTCCACAATTTTCTGCTTGCTTGCTCTACGTCTAGCAAAGTGCTAAATACTGTTCAGAGTAAAAAGATCAATGGTCTATGGTTCCTCCCTCAAGGAGCTCATAGTCAAGTTTAAAAGATCAGTGTAAATAACTGTAATGCTGCATAGAGAGGGATGTGAGCTACAAAAGCAAGGAAGAGGAAGAGATTGTAGCCTGGGGCTATGCTCTGGAGGGGAATGAGGTAGTTAGGAGCTTGACTTTGAAGCCTGAGCTGAAGGAAAGATCAGTCCTGCTGGCAGAAACATCATGAGCAAAGGCCTAAAGAAGCAAAGTCATAAGTAGATTAGGGAAACAGAAAATGGGAATAGCCAGCAAAGAGTAGGGGTTGACTTTTCCTCCCAAACAAAGTTCGGGTACAAACTGGAGACTGAGGGGGTTGGGTTTTACCTTCTAGGTGCCATATGAACAATTGTACAGTGACTTCTGACAATAGTCAGAACTAGGTTCTCAAACTAGGTTCTCAAACCTAGGTTCCCCAACAACCCAGGGTTACCAAGCAATGTGCAAGAAGGACCAAAGCCACGGGGTGATCATTGTGCATCTTCTTGGAGCAACATTTTTATTTGATGGATGGCATTTCAAAAATTTACTTTCCTATGGAAACAAATATGGGTAAATTATGGCCATAGAATGCAACATTTGCTATTATTTTTCAGCTAAAATGAGAGCCTTCAGATGGACCATTTGGGGCTGCATTTGGAACTAACAGTCAGAAAAAAAATAAAAAGAACAGTCAAACTATTTAACAACCAGTGTGAGCAGCAATCACTCATAACTGAAGGGTTTTGAAGGGCCTAGTAAACCAGGGGTTAACACTTTAGTTGCTGAATTATGGAGAAGACTAGAGCCCTGAGGGAGGGGAAGGGGCAGCAGCCAGGGAAAGCACTTGGGCTCCTGATAGCATGCATTTACCAACTGGTAGAAAAGTGTGTCAGTATTTTAGCAACTGGCTGGATATTTGTCCTGGGTACCCTCGCAGCAGCCCCAGGGAACCCACTGGCTTTCATCTTTCATTAAGTCAATGTTGCGAGAAACTTGGAGGACCAATATTTTAACATCGGCAGCTCCATGTGGGAATTGGGGTTCTGAGGGAAGGGGAGAGATTTGCCAGGGTACGGAATGGCTCTGGGGGCCCCTCAAATAGCCGCAACAGTCAAGTGACCATCTCTTTAACCCCTGCTGACGGCCTGGCCTATCTGGTCTATCCAGTGCTAGTACAGCCAGGGGAGTTCCCATCTCTGAGCAGCATCTCCCATTCCCCACAGCCTTCCTAGAAGAGAGCAAAGTCTACTGCACCAGAGACTCACCCAATTTCACTTATAAGAATTTTTCTCACAAGTGCTTTACAGGAAAAAAAATTATCCAGACTCTTAGCAATACATCAAGGATGCTTGAATGCATTTGAAATATAATGAGTATGCAGCCATAAAAGACATGCCTCATAAGAAGCTTTTGAAAGAAGAAATAAAACAAATGATCCTGCCTTTGCATCTTGTCTCTCAAAAGCAGCAACGAGTCCCTTGTTGCTCTCCCCAAATCACAAACTCAGGTATAAATTACAATTAGTAATTAGATTCCTGAGTGGGAAGTGCCATAGTTAATGTTAAGCAGGCAAATCCTCCACCTTTCCCTTAGCTACTTCAAGCAGCTCCTGTCTCCCTAGGATTGGTGAGAAGACAGAGACAGGGCCCTTCCCACTTGGCACGGAGATAAAGCAGGGAAAAATGCTCCATTCTTTCCTCTCAGCCCTTCTTGTGGCCAGAGTTGGCCAGGTGACCCAATTTCGGCCAATGAAGTATAGGGAACCGTCTGCTGGGATTTCTGGGAAAATGTTTGTTCTCTCTCCAAAAGGAAAAGGTGGTAAAAGGGTGTGTTTGCCTCCCCCACTTACTTACTGCTTTGGGCACTGTCATGTGATGTGCGGATGTGATGCTGGGAACCACAGAAGCCATCTGTGAGCATGAGTGGAGACATGGTTGACTCACTGAAGACGGTGGGGGAAATGGCCTGGGTCCTACCTAATGTGGACGAGCTTCTGCTTCACACCAGCCACCACCTACCTCTACAAATTTAATTATAGGATTAAACTCCTTTTATTGCCCACTTTTAGTCATGTACTATTTCTTTTTTAAAAAGATTTATTTATTTTTAGAGAGAGGGGAAGGGAAGGAGAAAGAGAGGGAGAGAAGCATTGATGTGTGAGAGCTACATTGACTGGTGCCTCTTGCATGCCCCCAGGTGGGGACCTGGCCTGCAACCCAGGCATGTGCCCTGACCAGGAATGGAACCAGTGACACTTTGGTTCAAAGGCCAGTGTTCACTCCACACACCGGCCAGGGCGATGTACTATTTCTCGTACCCAAAAGCAGCCTACTCAAGATAATCTAGGCCTTGTTGGTGTGACACATTGACTTACAGATCTCAGCATATGAAACAAAAGGTTTATTTTCCATTCTACTTAAGGCCATTGAGAATTGGACAGCCCTCCTTCACCTTGTGCTTTTGTCAAAGCAGCCCCCGAGGTCAATGCTGTGTTAGAGGCCAAGCCTGGAAGTGCCTTCCATCACTTCTGCCCGCATCCCATGGTCTGTCCCTGCCTAACCTAACTTTATGGAGTGGGGGAGGGATGGAGGAAAGGGAGGGCTGAGAAATGAAGTCTCCCATGGCCACATACAGCACTGCTTCTGCCACAATTCCTAATTTATACACTGTCTTGTCTACCCTTCTTCCATCAGCAAGTAGTTCACTTATTGAAGGTATTTGCTGAATTTACTTGTGACAGGTGAGCAACAGGGAATATAAAAGGATGACTCGGTAAGCTTAGACACCACCACCTCCCCAGTCCTCACAGCATCCAGCACCCAGGAGACACTAAGGTACATATATTAAAATATACACATATATTAATATTAAATGATATTAAGATATGCAGTGTATCAATATGTAGTTAACGTGTATTTATACCTATGTTTTCCTCACCTGAGGATATTTTTATTGCTTTTAGAGACAGAGGAAGGGAGGCGGAGGGAGGGAGGGAGAGAGAGAGAGAGAGAGAAATACATGGATGTGAGAAAGAGAAACAGTGATTGTTTGCCTTCTGTGCGTGTCTCGACTGGGGACTGAACCTGCAACCTAGGTATGTGCCCTGACTGGGGATCAAACCCACAAACTTTTGGTGTACTGGACAATGCTCCAACCAACCGAACTACACTGGTCAGGGCTATATGAATATATTTTAATCCTCAAATCCTTCCCGACCTCAAGATAAGCAGTCAGCTGAAATATCATGTGGCAGACAGGCTCACAGAGGCAGCAGCACAGTGCTAAGGGTGGGGCTCAAAGGCACACAAGATAGCTTGGCCTGTAGAAATTAGGAAAGTCTTCAAAAAGGGGACAGCATGTGGCTAGGGATTTAAAGATTAAGATTTATTTTGTGAACAGGGGTAGAGGGTAAAGTGGGAAGTCTGGGAACCCCAAAGAGCACATGCAAATGCATGGCCCTGTGAACAGGCCTGGCTGATGGGGGCATAGCCAGGAGAGCCTCCGTGTGTCTCTAGGTCAGGGAGGTGAGGTGGAGGGGCAGGTGTTTTAGGGGTGAGGGCAGAGGATCTGAGGCTCTAAGGCAGAGGTGCTCAATTATGGCTGCATATCTGAATCACCCGGGTCATTTGAAAAAGGGCCCAGGCTCTGCTTTTCCCCACCCCCACACTCCCACCCAATTAAATAAGATTTTCCCCTCGGCTAGAGTCTGGGCGGCAGTACATTTTAAAAGCCCTCAGGTGATTCTAATGGATGGCCAGGGCTGAGTGCTACTGTTCCAGAGGTTGGCTGGGGACAAGTTTGTTTGTCTTGCTCAGAAATTGAACCAAAGTCCTATGGAAATGTGCCTGTTCTCTATTCCCCTACTGGTCCCAGGCTCCTAAAAGGAAAATCTTTTAAGTTCAGGTTGGGGAAGAGAGTTGCCAAAATATTTGTCATCATTTTTTCTTTCATTCATTATTCTTTCTCTGCTGGGTGGTCGTCCTTCTCCCCTTGCCTGTGGCACCCTGGGCTCTGCGAGCAGCTGTGCAGACAGCTGGCAGGAAATTTCTCAGCCCCTGGAGGCTTTTGAGACAGAAACAGGGCAGATGCCAACCTCTGTTCCTGACTAAGTACCAGGTTTGGGGAGACCCTGCCCCCTTCAGAGGTGGCCCCTAGGCCTCACTCAGTGTACATACAACCTTGTTTCCCATGCAGCCATCCTGCCTTGTGCCCTTGATCCCTCAGGCCAGCCACTGGCAGAAGGATCCCTGTAAGACTGACCAACAGTGCTCTGTGTTGGAGCATTGATTCAGCAGCTCTCTCTGTTGGCTTTCCCATTTGTTAGAATCTGTCATCTCAATGTCCCCTTTTCTCCTGTAGCAGCTTCTCTGGGTGATTTGCCCCCTGTGCACGTGTTCCCAGAATTCAGACTAATTTTACTACCAACTCACAGTGAATCTGCTGCAGGCAGTGGAAGAGTGCCTTCTGAAGCCAAGGAATTCTGTCTGCATTTGCTGTCAGGCGGGCAAATGGCAGCCTCTTGGCACCTGAAACCTATTCTGGAATTCACTCATTGGTCCTCGGACTTTATTTCTGAGACAATGTCATTGATTCTTCCCACTTTGCCTTCTTCTCAGTTTGGATTTCCAGTTTTTGAATGGTCTTTGTTCCTGCACTCATGCATTCAGTCGACAACATGTGGAGTGTGGACTGCCTCCCAGGTGTCTGCTCAGTGCTGTGAGCTGGGCATGCTGAGGTAAATGAGTCTGAACTCAGGGAGTTTTTAGTCTAACAGGAGCCATTACATGGTAAAACCAGGAATAAGTGAGCTCTGTGACAAGCATATTATGGCGACCAGTGCAAAGGACAAGGGGTTGTACAGTTAGTGGGCTCTGGTCTTCTCTCTTCAAGTATGGAGGGTTGTATTTCATATACTAAAGTTCCGCTTAAGATCTTGTGATGTTTCATTCTGGGTGGGCCACAGTGCCTAGATATTTTGTTAGATACTATTCTGGATGATACTATAAGACTATTTTTTTAGATAAGATTAACATTGAAATTGGTGGACTTTGAGTAAAGCAGATTGCCCTCTTTAATGTGGGTGGGCCTCATTCAATCAGATGAAGGTCTTCATAGTACAAAGGCTCACCTCCCTCAATAGGAAGGAATTCAACCAGCAGAAAACCTTCACACTTGAACTGCAACATTGGTTCCTTCCTAGCTCTCCAACCTGTTGGCCTACCCCGAAGATTTTAGACTTGTCAGCCTTTATAGTCCACATGAACCAGTTCCTTAAAATAAATATCTTTCTCATTTATTTATCTGATTGGTTCTATTTCTGTGCAGACCCTGACCAATGCACATTTCATCTGAAAAATATTTACGTGCTAGACAGAACTTTAAACACTACCAGGCTAGAAGATGCAAGGTCCTTTGCAGTGCTGCTAGTTTGTGATGCCATATGTTCAGGTCCAGGCTTTAACCCACTGCCCCGCCTCCCTCTGGCTTCTTTGTCCTTCCTCTGACCTTTGCTGCCCCTCTGAACCTTGAATGTAGCTTCCTCCCTGGTCTTAGGCATCTGCCCGGTTTGGGCCTTTGTTGTCTGGGCCCTGAATTAATAGCAATTGTAATTTAAATAGTGATTTGTTATTTTCAAAGTATGTTGCAGACATTGTCTCATTTAAGCTTCCCGACACCTACTTTACAGATGAGAATGTTGAGGTTAGGATGGCTTAAATGACTCACCCAAGGTTACACAACTAGTAAATAAAAGACACAGATCAATGTCTTTGGACTCAAAATGCCCAGTGTCTCTCTCTGCACCATGTTGTCAGCCCACTGAATTGGTTCCACCAGAAAGCTCTGGGCATTTAGTATTCCTCCAGCAGAGGGACTTTGGACACTTTACCCCAGGGAGGAGAATGCTCTGCTCCCTGATTTTCAGAATGAGCAGGTGGAAGACTCTCAAAGGGATGAAAAGTGACCTCAGATGAACCACAGCAGCTGCTTGTCAAGTCAGCACCCTCTGGAGTTGGCCAGGTTTCCCATCTTTCACTGGTAGAGTGTCTATGATTCATGGCAATGTGGAGACTTTACAAGCCTGTGACAAAACAGTAATCATCAGCTGTGAGTCTGACATGCGATTATGGAATTGTGCAGTTGAAATGAGTTGCTGTGCTTGCCTGAGTCTGTTCACATGATGGTAGCACTAACCGAGTAAGGTACCAGTGGCTGTAAGGCTCTGGGTCGAGTTTCACCAAGACCCCTTTCTGGGCTGGGGTCTGGGGTGGGGGTGGGGTTGGAGGTGGCAGCAGTACTGAAATGCTTCTGCCTCTTTGTTATAGTAGCAGGAGCCCTGCTGTTGCTGTGTGGGAGTGTGCAGGGACCTCGGAGGCAGCAGGTTGAGTTAGCCATCCTCCCCAGTTCATGGGGATGCCACCTTTATTTCACAGGCCCCACTCAATCTGTGGGCAAATTCTTCAAATTATACCCAGACTCTGTCAGTCCCTGTCTCCTCCTACCCCACTCCTGCTCTTGTTCTGGTGAGAACAGCTTCTGCTGTGCTGCAGCAGCCTCCCAGCTTCTCCACTCCCCCCTCACCCCTACGCCTCAGCTTATTCTCAACACAACAGCAGGACTGATCCCAATAAAAGTTCAGTTCCTTTTCTGCCCAAACCACGCATGGCTCCCCATTCCCCCCAGTGTGAGAGCTGAAACCCTTACGGTGGCCTACAGGGCTCTGTGGAATAGGGTCCCTATCACTTCCCTGCCCCACTCTCTCACCCCTTATCACCTCCACTCACTCTGCCCCAGCTATGGGGGCCTCCTTGCTGTTCTCAAACATCAAGCTCTCCCCACCTCTTCCAGACCTCATAGGCTGCTCCCTCTGCTTGAAAGCTCTTCCCCTGATCTGGGCTGGTTCCCCTTGACCCTAGTTCCCCTTGAGCAGTGACCTAGGGGCTGGTCCCAGCCCCTCCCACCGCCTGGGTTTCTGCTGTCAGCCTCAGTCACTCTGGGTCAGGGCTTTTGGAATCCCAGCCAAGCAGGTCCTGGGTTCTGTGAGGGTCCTCCTGTCCCCTGCACTTCAGGGCTGTGGGGTCCTGCTCAGGACGGCAGCACACTCACCCACATCGCCACCCCTCCCTGACCTACTGGGGCCATTTCAGAGGAGTTTTTCCAGCTGAAGGCTTTCTTTTCATCCTAAAAAGGGAAATTGCTTGGCATAATTTAATTTGTTTAGTATTTCTGTAAAAAAAAACGAGGTTCAATTAAAGAAACCCAGAAAAACCATAATGTTCATTAAACAGAAGAATGGAATTTGAGTTCCACAAATACATTTTTTCTCTTTCCTGTTTTTTTTTTAATGGAAATTCAGCTAAGTGAATTACTGATTTTTATTAGATGCTTTAGTTACAGTTTGTTAATGGAAATATTACTGCAATTAAACTCAAGTATATTAACTGAGGAAAAAGTTATGTGTCACTAAAATAACAAAATTTCCAGACTTTGTTTATACGGTCAATTGAAAAAGCACCTGAGAAATCAGCCCCTTAATTTTGATAGAGTGACAGTCTATATATGCAGGGCTGGTCTCTGAGGCCTGTGATGAACAGATGCCACCCTCATATGACAAAGACTTCACAGACATGGACCAACTCTGCCCACACACATGGGCAGGCCCTGCACAGAGGCCCAATGGCCAGAACGAGCCAACTCTGCAACATCCCAACAAGCCCTTTATGCAGCAGGGTGCAGATGCAACCCAAACACACACACTGTATAAACTGACCAGTCTGCAGATGCTCTCTGTGAAAATTCAGAATCTCTTCCTGCATTTTAAAATATTTTTGAAATTTTATTCATTTACTTATTCTTTGATTCCAGAAAGAGAGGAAGGGAGAGAGAGAGAAACATCAGTAGGTTGCCTTCCAAATGTGCCCTGACTGGAGACTGAACCTGCCACCCAGTCATGTGCCCTGACCTGGAATTGAACCCATCACCTTTTGATTTTCAGATGGTGCTCCAGTCAACTGAACCACACCAGCCAGGGCCCTGCATTTTATGAATATCAAAATCTTTTTACATTTCTTTTCCTTGAACATATTTACATGCCACATAAACAAGATGTGGCTTTGATGAAGCAGGTCATGCACCCATGACTTTCCTCTGTGTTCTGAATGTCCACTTCCCAAGGGACTGGTAGAGACGTATAGCTCCCTTTTCTACTTCCTCCTAGTAACCTCTTTGTAGCAGTACTTCATGCAGCTGGTCACCTATCTGGGAAACAGTGATTTTCCTCCAGGGCAAGACAGTCTCTGGGAATGAGCTAAGTACCATGTACTATTGGGCCTCATGTCTTAAGCCAACTTGACTCACTTAATATGAACTTGGGCCTCTTTTTCACTCAGACTAGCAGAACAGCTTATTTCCCCCACCCCTAGGGGCCATTCTGTCTTTTCAAATTGGGCTTCAAGTAGCACTTTCAAGTTTCTAATAAAAGCTACCCTAGATTGGGCTGCCTTTTCTGCCTGCTATAAAAGATACTTGTAGTGCAAATATTTCAAGCCAGCTTACCTGGGCTGGAATGCCTGCCCCCTCACTTACTGTCAGCATGACCTGGGGAAGTTCATCAACCTCCTGAACTCCAGTATCTCTAGCTCTAAGGTGGGATAATTACATCTCTCCATCTCTCTTAGTTCTCTCCTCCAGCTCATAAACTTGCTAAGTGCTCCTCTCCTAGGCACATTATTCTTTACTCTATACCCTCTCTTTTCTTTTCCTTTTTCTCCTGAATTCCTAGACTGCCTCCCTATGCCCATGTCCTCATGTCCCATTTACTCTACATCAGTCAGTGTTCTAGTGACAAGTTTCAGAACCTGCTCTAGCTAATTTGAGCAGAAGATAAATAAATAAAGGGACCCCAGGGATCTTCCAGAAACTCTGGGAAGTCCAGAGAAAACCTGAAGCCTGCACACAGGAAGCGGTGCCCAGAGTCCTCCAGCTGCCTGCATTGGAGGCTCTCCTAACCTCAACTGCTGAGTCTTAAGCTGTGGCTGGCACCTCTGCCCACTGACTCTGGACACAAAAAAGTCTGGAACCGCTGAGCCCAGACAGGACAACCTAACCAGCAAGTAGATTCCATGCAGCACTTCTTCCCTCACTTTGCTCTCTTCTGTACCTCTGGTCTCCCTGGTGTGGCTGATTGGTAGAGCCCAAGTCATGTGGCTGTGCCACAGCAGCATGGGCAGCTGGGAAAGAGAGGCTTCTTCTTCTTCCAGGTGTAAGATAAGAAATTATCATGCACAGGAAGGGTGTTCAGTGGATGCTGGCACAGGAGATAAGCATTTACCACTCATACTGAAGTACTCTGGGGAGACCACCATGCTAGACAGCTTCTCTTTGTTCCCTGTGTGCACTGTCCACCTTCTTCCTGTTCTCTGCCTCCAGAGGCTGACCTGGAGGACCTACTCTACCTCATGCCTCATTTGCCTTCTGTTTTCTAGTTGGATGTAGACAGCAGAGAGCCTTGGCTGGAGGATGGAGGGCTGAGAGTGAGGTCAGGGAATTTAGCTCTCCTACTCTCTATCTGTGGGGTCTCTCTAGGCTGATTATGTCCCTTCACCATCTTGACAAGCCTATCAGATAGGTCTCTTCACTCAGCCCTCCCTGTCTCCCTGTTCTTGGTCTTATGGTCTACATTGGTAACTGCTCCTGCTGCCCCTCCCACGTCAGTGAACTCTCCTGAGACTTTCCCTGAACCATGCCAAGACCCTTAATTAAACTCTCCTGAAATCAGCCAATTTAAGAGTGCCATCTCTCTCCTGTGAGGACTCTGATAAGATAGCCATAGTGACCTCTGTGGTGCCAAAGTCAGTGGATACTTTTCAATTTGTATCATTTTTGACATCTTGGCTGCATTTGACCTTGGGGTACTCCTTCCTTGATACCCTTTGTTCCCTTGGCTTCCAACTGTCTGGCTGTATTTCATTAGTCCACTTTCTGAGCATGGCCATTTCCTGGGGTTGTGTTTACAGATTTCCCTTCTTTTCTCTTGACATAATCTCTGTAGTTAAGTTCAGCTACTCTCTTAGTTTTAACCTCATTTTTTTGATGATGACTCCCAATTCTGTATCTCTAGTCTTTCCACTGAGCTTAATTATAAGTATCCACCAGAAACATGAATGTCACTTGAATCTCATAATTTCAACAAAACCAAAAGTGCTTCAATGTCCCCTGTCACTAACCTACTTCTGTCTCTGTGTCTCAGATCTTAGTTAAAGGCAACACCACCTATTAAGTCACCCAAGATAATAGTCTGGAGGCCATTAGTTTCTCCCTTCTTCCTCCCTGGCCTTTTTCCCACTGTTTTTTCTCCTAAGTGTTTCTTGACCCAGTCCTCTGATTTCCAGCCCTCTGATCTCCAGCCCTACTCTCAGTGCCTTGATTAGAGATCTCATCCTATCTTAGGTGAAAACTAACAGTCTCCTCCTTCCCAGTCTCCTAGGTTTTAGTCTTGTCCAGTGAAAACCATTACCTTCCTTATAGCCAGAGTTATACTTCTAACGTCTCACTGACATTAGATTCTGCTGAAAGCTCCTTGAGTCCATGCTCCTCTGCCAGGTCAACAGCCTTTTACGGCCTCACGCTTGTCCACCTCCTCAGCCTCATTTCATGCCACTCCCTGTCTCTGAGGGCATGCTCTAATAAACGGATCATCTTATAACTCTAAACACAAACCATGCTATTTCATACCTCCATGGCCTTGCCTAGGTGATTTCCTTCAACTTAGGGTGCTGTTTTCCCCTTTTCTCCCCATCACCTGCTCAGTCTTTAAGGCTCAGTTTATGTATCTTTTCCTTTTGGGCCAATGGCTCAAGTGTAGGTATCATGCAATCTATCTTTGCATTTATCATTCATATTGATTTTTTCTTTGTGTCTATTATTCTCACTAGACTATAATCTTCCTGATGATACGGATTATCCCTTAATCATTTCTAGAACTTAGTGTCTGGCACATAAATGTGTATTGATCAGAGTTGAATAGAAGACATTAAATCAGTCGGGTCACAGAGTTTCTAAAAGCTCTGATACCCTGAAGTTCTTAGGGACAGGATCTACAAGGAGGCCTCCTGCCCTTATCCAAAGGTGGTCTGGCTTTCACAGAATGGGTCTAGGGAAACCAAAGAATCCCAATGGCTGCCCCTCCAATGAAATGCTTTTAGGGTGGGGAAGAGTAGCACATACCTCCTAGTGAAGACAGAGTCAAGTTCTTACCTCTGGCCTGGAAATTCTCTGCAGCTAGAGTTAGGCCTCCTGTCACCCTCCATCTTCTTGGTGCTCCGACTCTCTAGCAATGCCCCATGAAATTTTACATTTTCTAGGTTGGAAGAGGTGAGAAAGCATTAAGATTCTTACCAGCTTTGTGACCTTGGCAGTCCCCTGACCTCCCTGAACTGTTTCTTCATCTAGAAGATGGTGGTAATGATTATATTACCCAGATCTGGGGTGTTGTGAGGGCTGGAGACAATGATCTCCAGCGCTGAGCTCAGAGCCTGGCATGGAGGCTCTTCTGAAAGTTTAGTTCAAATCCTGCCTCCCCTGAGAAATTTCTGGTGACTCAGAACCTGCCCAAAATAGTTTTCCTCCTCTGAAGGGTGTGATCTGAGTCCCAAACACTCATTCTGGCATTCACTCACTCACCACTTCTGGGTTTGCACCACACCCCACGTGCCAGCCATGCCTCTATTGCCTGTCTTGTTTCCCCCACTGGCTTTTAAACCACTAGAGGACAAAGATCATGGAGTAAATGCTTAATTGAGATTTTGCAGGCACCTTAGTGGGCACCTGTCCTTCTCTCCTTTAATCAGACACACTTAAGTACTCAGCACAGGGCTGGGTGTGGGGATGACAGCTTATTAAGGAGACCTGAGGGTCTTGAACTGGAGGAGGAGGCAGATCAAGGAGGAGGAGGAGGAGGGATACCCTATAGGGACCATTTGTGGGGATGTTAACTCCCCCTCTCCTGTTACACCACTGCAAGGCTGAGTAGTTCCTAGAAAACCTTTCATTCAGATGACTCACAGGGAAGCTGCTCAGGAGAAAGCAGGGCACTTCGCTCCTTCTGCTGTCTGCAAAAAGATGCCTTGACACATCCTACTTCCCAGAGTGGAGGGCACTGGCACCTGACCATTTATTCCAGAATGATACCAGGAAAACGCTGGCAGTTTCATGATCTCTGGGGAGCTAAGGCTAGGTAGTTCCCCCTTAGAGAAAACCAGAACCTGAGGGGACTTCCACCAATACCTCCCTGTGTGCACAGTGGTATGCCTGTGTGTGTTTCTGCCTTGTGCTGGTCCTAACGCAAGCTTGAGGAGATGCTTAAAAAGTCCAGCACACTTCACCTCCCTCCTTAGAACAAGGTTCCCTGTACTCCATCCTGGACTGGCCAAACCAGAGCCTCACCAGAGGAAGGCTCTTGTCTATTTCTATGGGAGAGACTGGAGTCAGTCAATACAGTAGTCCTACCATGGCCATGAGGACTATGTACTCTACCCCACTGTCCCTGTGAGGAGAGGCAGCACTCTCCTGCCCTTTCTAGATGGCCCCTTTCTGTCTTGTTCCCAAGGGGCAGATTGGAGCTTGGAACTCCCACACAGCCACCCTCAAGCTCAGGGCTCTTGGGTGGTGGGTCAGCACAGTCCCCACTTCCACTAACAGTCACAGCTGTGCTTGGCACGCCTGCAGCCAGCAGAGCCTCCCACATGCCTTAACTGGATGTGAAAAGTTAATTCAGGTATAAATGTGAAGGCTTAATGGAAAGGAAATGCTGCAGATTAATTATGCTCCTGTTTGCCAAGGTAACGGCATGCACCCAATAGCTCCGTGCCTGCAGCCCCAGTGCCAGCCCCAGCCAGCTGAGTGTTGGTCTTGGCTTCCCTCTGGGCCTTCCACAACCAAAGGAGGCATGTGCCCTCCCTGCCTAAGTGGTACCTGGGGATGGGGCAGCAGAGATCAAGTATTAATTGTGGTGTTTGGGTGGCTATAAACAGATGTGGGACATGGCTGCACTTTTGTAGCCACATTCTTGTCTTCCCGATTTTCCTACCTTTCATGTGTTTGACCCTTAGCTGGATGCTGAGGATTTAAAGAGCTATAAGATATGCTCCTACCCTGAGGGTGCTGAAGGACAAGGAGGTCTCCTTAGTATTATATCAATGGGCAAGGTGCTGTACTAGACACATTAGAAGTTATTTAATTTCATCTTGTCCCCATTTTACAGATGAGGAAATAGAGACTCAACAAGCTAGAAGTAAGTTATCCCTGGAAATTAGCAAAACTGGGCTTTTGTCCCTGCTCTTGCTGATTCTGAGCTGTTGTGCCACCCACTTTATTAGTTGCCTTTTAGGAAAGGTGCAGCTCCAGGGATGGGAATAAATAGTCCCAAATCAGACACAGGAATGTGTAATTGCACAAGGCAAACAGGATATGATGCTTACAAGTTCTGAGTAGGAAGACCGAAGCAGGCTGGTGGGCAGGAAGCTTCCTGGGCAGGAAGAACCTCCTGCTTTGAGATGGGTTAGTAAAAAGCATGGGAGATTGCTTCCTTGGTGCCTGCATTCAGGATCAGTACCAGTTTTCTCCTCCAACCTCTCCACCATGGGCCTATCCTAGGAGTTCACATTTCTTCTCTGAGGGGAGAAGGTGACCCAGCCAGTTCCTCTCTAACCAATATGCTGTTTTTCCAGGCTGGGCAGTGGGGTGAGGAGGAGCACCAGAGATGACTGTGCTGTCATGCCATGATTGAGCAGAAATGGCCTCTGTGGCCTGTTTCTTCCTCCCAGAGTTGATGGAATGGAGAGAAAGCCCATGAGTCTGACCAGCAGTGCAGGCTGTATCTGGGGGCAGAGCTTGCTTCTGTGACTGTGAGAATAGGAATTGTCCAGAGGCTGTTGAATTAGGGCACTTTTCTCTCCACAGCTGCATTTGTGTGCTCTGCTTTCATCCCAAGAGCACACGGGTCAGCTGTTGCTGGTCAGACACAGAACAAAGTCCCAAGGGCAGTGGCTGGGGCCAGCAAAGTGACTTTCTAACCAGAAATCCACAGAATGCACAGTGACTAGGGGGAGGGCAGCAGGTGGAGGTCAGAGGCTCAGAGAAGTTGGCCACAGAGTAAATCAGCAGAAGCCACATTTCTGTGTTCCCAGTGCCAGCCTCTGTTCCACTGAGCTCTGGCTGAACCCCATCCTCGCCCTATGTGGGTGTGTGTGTGACTCCAACCCAGATAGCCCATCAACAGGACAGAGGAATGGAGGGAGTCCCCTGTGACAGGAGAATGAATGTGTGCGATACTGATGGCTGACACTTGCTGGTACCCACTGGGTGCCAGGTACTTGGAAAGCATGTTCTCACTCTTTGTCTATATGAGAACTATATGGGTGGATAACTGACATCATCCCCATTTTAAAGATGTGGAAATTGAGGCTTGGAAAGAGAGGCTCAAGACCATTCCACTAGTAAGTGGTGGAACCTACACTGGAAATGTGAGGAATAGACAGTGCCTATGGAGAGAGGTGGCTTAGGTTTCATCCAATAAATATTTGTGGAGCACCTACAGTATGTTAGGCAGACTCTACCCATTGGGGCTGTAGTCATGAACAAGCAGATGGGCCGCACACTCAGAAAGACCCCAGTTTAATGGGAGTGAATGTGCAGGACATGAGACTGGGGGAACTTGGATGTGCTTGTTCAGCTGAGATCCCTACAGCACTGCTTTCTCACTTGGGCTTTGAGGTAGGATTACCTGGGAGTTAAAGAAACTAGCAATGCCAGGGTCCCCTCTAGACGTGGAACCCAGATGTCTGGAGGGGTTGTCTGGGCATCAGGATGTATCATAGACTCTCCAGGTGTTTGGAGTTGACCACAGACTGAAGACCACTGCTCTGCAGCAGTAGCTGGTACAGCACCTTGAATGAAGCAAGCTTGGAATGTGTGTCTTAAACTGAAGAATTTGGAGACTGTGGTGACCAAGCAGACTGTGCCTTTGGAAGCAGCAGCGCCTGCGAGGGGACAGAAGTGGAGGCAGAGAGGGCTGCTGGGAGACCCCAGACACATGCCCTCATGGCTGCCCGGATGACGGCATGGTGCAGCAGATGACAAGTTAATATGAATTATCTCAAGGTTCCTGGTTATCATCTGCCAGGGCAGAATTTATTTATTCAAGTTTCTAAAGAGGGGCCTTTTGCTTGAGTGCCTTGAGATTTAGGTGTAAAATTTAAAGCACTAATTAAAATACATAAAACATGGCACGGAGAAACCTCATCTGGCCTAAGTGTTTGAGATTAAGAAGAGGACAGTTTACTAGGCAGTAAATGCCTTGTCCCAGGTATTAAAGGTCAGGAGTGAAGGGATAGTGGGTGTCCTAAGGCCCCACCCCAAGTTGGATGTGAAGGGGCTATCCATAACCACAGCAAGCCCCAGTCTGAGGGGAGACACTGTCCTGTCCTGTGGGAGCCACAGGTGGAGAGGGGACACAGGCCTGCCTTTAGAGAATTCCTCATCATGTGTGTGTGTGGTCAGTGGCTATATATTCACCTGCTTCTTGGGTGAAAACACCAGTATGAGTATTTGTGGTTATTCAAGGATCCACTAGACACTTTGTGGGTGGAGAGTGGGTCCTAGAGTTTTTATCAGGTGTGTGTACTATCCTTTACATATCTGTGATTTCATAAACACTTTGTCAAAGGATATCTTTTTTTAGTATATATCTGTACTAGCTAATGGCCAAAAAAGAGGCCCAGAGGTATATGTTTACCATTAACAATAAAAGCTGATAGTTACAGCCTTGCATCAAGTCCTGTTCTAAAAACCTCACACGCCATAACTCATTTAAACCTTATAATAATCCAATGAAATAGTTACTATCAGCCTGTTTTACACATAAGGAAACTGAGGCACAAAACCTAATTCCTTGGAAGTCACACAGCCAGTGAGAGGCTATCCTGGGTCCCACCCCAGACATGCCGATCCCAGAGCCCTGGAGCTGACACATGCACCACCTGAGGGTGGTCTGCAGGGCAGAATCCTACTGAGCACCCCACCCTACCCGAGGACCCGAGAGCCCCAGTGACAGATGACATGATTTTGGTGCCTACATTTGTACCCCTTATTCTATACTATCACTTTGGTTGTTTAGCCCACTGCCCCTCTCTCCCCTGGTCTTGCTGAATGGGCAGTTGCAATGTGACTTTTCCTACAGTTCCCTATACCAGGCTAGGCAAGTGACTCACAGTAACCACTGGACTGGCTGGCCAACAACCAATCAGAGTGTTTCTTGAGAATTTGGACTGAGATTGAGATAAGACTGTAATCATTTGGATGCTGTTGGGACCTGGAGTAGTAAGGTCACAATTAGGCTTTGAGTTGGCACAAGGTTACTCAGAGATATGTTGACATGTATAAGTTTATGGGGAACTTTTCAGAGGTGGTAGGTTTACGGAGAAGATGGACAGAGAAGAAGAGAGACCAAGAGATAAGAAAGAGAAAGAGGCTTCTGCATGCCTCTCCTGGCCCCTTGCCACCAGCCCGCACTACCTGGAAAATCTGTGCTCTTTGCCAGTGTCTTTCCAATAAGCCCCCTCTACTTAAGCTAACTCAGTGGGTTTTCATCCTTATGATTAAATTATTCCATAAAATATTTGCCCCAACTTCCCTGCAAAGTTTTTAGGATCAAACCAGATAATGTATACGAAAGGGCTCAGTGACTTAGAAGGAAGTACACTGATCATGTGATACCTGGAAAACAGTTCAAGCTGAAATATAATCAGTGGATTGCTGCAAGAACTCAGACAGAGAACAATTACTGTAGGCTGAGTTTATCTAAGGGAGTTCTACAGAGGCCGTGGTTATGGACAGAGATTTATAGAAGGTGTATATGGATGACAAGAGAGAGAAGGGAGACCCAGAGGAAACAGCATGAATAACCATGTGAAGAAGGTGTGAGGGGTGGGAGGGATGGCAAGGGCACTTCCATGGGGTGCTGTCTAGCAGGCATAACTTTGGGGAACTCCAGTGAGTGGATGATTTTTGTATATGCTGGGCACTAGGGAGTCATTGGAGGTTATTGTGCAGGTGTTTTTAGGAAGACAAGTGATCTGATGGATTAATTGGAAGGTAGAAGGGAGAGACTCATTAAGAAGCCAGTGCAGTTTTAGGGAGTCTGGAAAAGCATCCAGAAAGAGATTTCATGAATGAAGAATAGGACTATGCCATAGTTCCTACATGGCTTATTCCTCCATTCATTCAACAAACTTTTATGACTACCTACTGTGCTGGCACTTTCTAAGCAGGGGTGATGTAGAGCGAATGAAGCACTCATGGCTCTGCCCTTTTGAAGCTTGCAGTCTAGTCAGGGAGATGGACATTAATACAATAATGACACATGTCAATACAAATGGTGAGAGGAATCTGCTACAGGGGCTTGACCAAATTGGAAAAATTGTGTTGGTGCACCAGGGAAGACTTTACTGAGAAAGTGAGGCTTTTTCTGAGATACTATGTCTGAGAAGTTTTTTAGGTGGAGAGCATGTGGGAAGACATTCCAAGTTGTGAGAACAAAAGCCCAGAAGGAGCAGGAACATAGAGAGGGCAAGGGGTGGGGGTGTCTTGGTAAAAGAAGGGGCTGGAAAGGCAGGTGAGATCTTGTAGGCCATATTGAAAGTTTTGGCCTTTATCCTAAAAGCAGCTGGAAGCCACTGAAACATTGTAAGTGGGGAGGACATGATTGGATTTGTATTTTTAGAAGTTCACCCTTCATGAGATATCAAGGATGGAAACTGGTGAATCGAAAAAAGAATTCTGGGAAGCCAGTTAACAGGCTTTGGCAGTAAACATTGATAACCAACCCTGATTATCTCAGGCACAAAAGGGTTGATTGGAACTTGTAAGGGAACTTACAGAACTGGAAAGTGAGCTCTGGGGATCTTGGTGACTGGTTTGGGTTTAAGTTTCCTAAGACTGTCTTTCCCACTTCTCTTCATGTTCTCAGGGTGCTCCGCATGCTAGGGACCTGACTGACAGGTGCTTCGGGATTGTTTCTTTACACTCATTACCCAGAAACAAAAGAAAATTCTGCTTGGGTGACATGACTGCTCCAGGGTCCAATGTCTGTGATTTGGAGATGCATTGGGGTGGGAATTCGGGCTTGACAGCCCCACCAGCATCAGATAGAGTCCGGGAAGACCTCCTTTTGAAAGGAGGGAGTGGAGTTCCTGGCCAAAGGAAGCATTGTCCCATATACTGAAAAGATTTCAGACTCAATCCCCAGTCAGGGCACATACCTAGGTTTCGGGTTCAATCCTCAGTTGGGGTGAATATAGAAGGCAACTTGTTGATGTTTCTTTCTCACATCAATGCTTCTCTTTCTCTTCCTTTCTCTCTGAAATCAGTAAAAAAAAAGTCTCAGGTGAGGATTTAAAAAATAAATAAAAATAAGGTAGGGGGTGAAGGACTGGGGGGTCCTGCTGCCAGAAAATGGGAGAAGGTGTGTGGAACAGACCAAAGGGAAAATAAATGTTTAATGCAGAAGCTATTGCAATAATCTAGATAAGAAAAATCGGACCCCCCCCAAATGGTTTTGTCTTTGGCAGATTGGATGTAAAGAAAAGGGACTTGCATTTATTATTACTAAGAGCCAGATAATTAGTTGGGTCATTTTCCTTATCTTCACAGTAGCCCCAGGATATGACTAATTTCACAGGCGAGAAAACTGGGGCTCAGAAGAGATAAGGCTTCTTGTCTGAGATGACACAGCAAAGCAGAGAGTTGATCCTGACATTTTGGGGCTGATCCAAACCCCATGGTTCCTGTATTGCATGTGTAGTCTTCCCATGAAGAGAGGTTAAAAGGAGAAACTAGCATTGGCCTTTGACCCTGACTTTCTAATCATGGGGAAGCCAGCCAAAGACAACAGCTTCGGGAGCAGACTGATATGCACACTGGCAAGGAGGGCCAGGGGTTCAGGCCAAATTTGGAGGCTGAATGGTTATCTCAGCCCACTCAGAGGCATGTGAGTCCCCCATCAATGTGGGTTTCTGTGAGCCATCTACCTCTGTTCTCCTCAGGGTGTAGAGAAATCACAGTTCCCAGAAGTACTAGCAGTAAGGACATTCTAGATCCTACATCTGAAGGGGGAAGGAGAGGAACAGTCACGTGGACCTTCCTGCTAGGTGTGCTTACCTGAGTGGTCCACTTTTTGTGGATCTTCTAATTAACAAAAGTCAACTGCTTGACTTTTTAAAAATTCATATTATAGAAAAGAAGGATGATTATGCACAGGTTTGTCTGATTGCTAGATTAGCAGGCACCTTCCAGCTTCTTAATCCTTATTTAATTCCTCCATCACCCTGGTTCAGCTCAACAGTCTGCACCCAGGAAACGCAGGAGAAAAGCTGTGCCTTCAGGGGTTAGGCACTGGCGTTGTGTTTATTTTTAATGAGATCACATTGTGCCTATGTCTGTAATGAGAAGGGCACTCTCGCCAGGAAGTGAGCTGCCAGGTACAGAATTCAAAGAGCAGAGTCTGCATTTTGGAAATAATGCCCAGGAGAGATAAAGCAGGGTGTGGGGTTCAGAATAGAACTGTGGTGAGAATGTGACTAGATAAAGCACCCTGAGCTCTGGGATCCCCAGACTTAAGCTGAAATGGCTCATACCGCAGCCATGGGCCAGGCAAGATACAGATGTCACATTCAAACTGGGTCATTTGAAGAGAGTTTAATAAAGGGTCCATTACAAGGTGAAGGTAGGGTGTAGAGAAATCACAGTTCCCAGAGATACTAACAGTGAGGACACTCCAGATCCTAAATCTGAAGGGGGAAGGAGGGGAACAGTCACCTGGTCCCAGAGGCAGAATGAATTGTGTGGAGAGGGCCACCTGGCAGGAGCCGTGACCCACAGAATGAGACCTGGGGAATGACATCACAACTCATTCTTTAACCTCTCTCTGATCTCTTGTTGGTATTTTCATTGTCTAAACCCAGTTAGGATCCAGGAGGCAGGGAGTCCATTGAGAGGTCCTACATAGAACAGCCTCCTGTGGGTAGAGGCGGTTGGGGGGGGGGGAGAGTGGGAACAGATACAGAGGGGCAAACAGAAAATGCCCAGCACAGCTCTCTCCTGCCATCCTCTTGCCCTCTCTGCCCCACCATTTCGCTGTGGGAGGTAGACAAAGAGCAATGGGTGGGTGGGCTGGGGGCCAAGCTTTAGCCTCAGTCTTTGCCATTTGAGCCTGGCCTCCCTGTTTTCTGCACACCTAGCCTGGCCAGCTGTGTCTCCATGATCTTTCCTTCTCTCCTTACTTGTGTTTCAGGTAAGGGGAGATAGCCTGAAAGAGCAAACCTGGTTTAAATATTTCCCCTGCATGTTCATACAGAGAAGAAGCAACCTACTTCAGAGCTCAGAGGGGTGTGGATGCAGCTTCTCTGATGATGGGAAGGATCTACTTGTGCCAGTCTCACTGTGTCTTGCCTCTCATCTTTTCCAGGACCTGAGAATCTGTCAGTGTGAGGCCTCATCTGGACATGTTACCCACTCAGCCTTGACTCTTTTACTCTCTCAGTGGATTTCTGTCCTTCCTTGCACCTTCCAGGAAAACTTTTTTGATTACCCTACCTCCACATTTGCTTCTTTGCCACAGCTCTTCATCATTCATAGGCACAGGTTGTTCTGAATATGGCTCTGGCAGTGTGGGTTCCAGGTCCCTTGAACTGTGATTACCCCTAAGGGTGGTCTCTTTGGAATGTCCCTCAATTCTCCCTCCACCATCTGCATCAGCTCAGCCAACACCCTTGGGATGCTCAGTGGATTCATCTGCCTAGACCTCAGGGAAGAAACATTGCTGGGAAGTAAAATGTAATATATTTGGGGCACATGGCTCTGGGACCACAGAGAGATCATTGAACCAGGGTCCTATCATTAGGGTTTTGGAAGCTGAGATTGTTAGACTTAGAAAGAAGTAAAGAAATCACCCAGCCCCATAGTTCACACTAATTTTTAGCTATAACATCTTTTACTTCTCACAAATGTAATCTTTCATGATTGCAATAGATAACAGATACATAGTAGCTACTTTGATTGAAGAAGTATTGGGATTGGAGCTTCATTCAACCTCAGATGGTCCTGAGGCCTTTGACCAAGGGCTGCGCACAGCACAGGCCTAAGCCCTGAGCCATCCCAACTCCTGTGTGAACTCTGAGGTGCAGAAAGGTGACTTGCCTGAGCCAGTTCCTGGCAAAGGAGGGACTGGCAGCCAGAAGCTGGTGTTCTTTCCTTCTTGCCTGGCTTCTTATGAAGTCTTTACAAGTCATGTGCCTCAGGGTCAGGTTTGTTTCTCTTGGTCTGACCAACCCTTCTCCTTGTCCCCCAGACATGCTCCAAGAAGCTGTACACAACAGAGTGCATGAAGCTGGGCCAAGCTTGTGGGCAAAGCCAGACCTTTGGGCTGAGACAAGCTTTGGGAGGATCTCCAGATTTGCACCCAACTCATTAAACCCCAGTTGCTAGCAATTCAGTTGTCAGATGACCCAGAGCTTTGGGGTCAAAAAGGACCCAGATCAGTCCCTGTTCATCCTTAGAAGAGTGGGCACCTCCCTTCCTTTCTTCTCTCAGAGCTTCTTGGCAACCTGACTGCTTGGCTCTGTCTGAGCTCCCTTGCGCAGTTCAATTAGCATGCTTGGCCAGTGCTCTGGCTCCACATATTATTTGCACAGGTTAAGTATTCCAGATAAGGCTTCTCAAATCAGAAGGTTGAAATAAACTTAATTAGAACTGAGAATACTTGAAGTAGAGATAAAAGACAGCACGTCTGGGTCTTTGAAGCAACAAACTGGGGTGGGGAGAAGAGGATGGAGGGGAAAAAGGAGGCGAGGGAACCTGGTTCCACATTATGATAAAACCCTTTCTTGCACAGAAAAGAAAGGAGACTGGGGTTGGGTGCTAATCTTCACCCCAGAAACCTTCTCTCATCAGACTTAGACTCATACCCTCTTCCTAGGAAGTATGTATAGAGTTCCTATTTGGGGAGAAAGCAGCCTAGATGTGAGGAGAGGAACTGGGTTGGAAGGCAGGGGGTGGTTAGGAAACTTGATTTTCATTAAAATTTAGAATGGCCAACAGCCTCCACCTCCTTCTAGTGCTCATGATATCCCCCAGGTTGTGGGAGAAAATTCAGTCATTAGAGATGATGAACTTAAATGGAGATGTGAGGATAGAAATGAGGAGTTCTCTAGAATTCTTTCAGATTTTCAAGCGAGGTCTGTCCCAGTCCCCCTCTGACCCCTCCACTTCCTGGAGTTTGAGGCCCTTCTAGTTGCACTGTCACTCCCAGTGTAATGGGTTGTTGCAGCCCCACCCATGTCCCCATGAGTGCCATTGCTCCTATGTGGGGCAGGCTGGAAGTGCCTGGGAGGTAAGGTCAGAGGCAGCCTCAGTCAATGACCCATGGAGCCTGGGAAATAAACTCCCCAGTGTCCTTGCTTTTTGGGTAGAACCACCCAGATGTGTGCGCACTCAGAGCCCAAAGGTCCCAGCAGAACTGAGCTCCAGTGGCTCACAGTGGTGTCTACTCAGCAGTGCACTAAATCAGCTGCCTCTCTTCTCTGGACTCTGTGGTGCTTCTTGGGGTCCGGGCCCAAATGAACCACTTGAATTCAAATTCTTTTTCCAGGATTTCTTCAGAAGACCCAACCAAAGATGCCTTGGATAAAGACTCTAAAAAGACTGGGAAGCTGTTATTATTACCTTTCTCAGCACTCTTTTCAGCTCATACTGAAAAGTTGCTATGGCTCCTTCTTCACTTCCCCCAGCCTCACATCTCAAATAGGTGCTGAGCACTCTGGGCATGGCCTTGCTGTGGCCTCCTCCTCTGCTTCAGTGGCTGCCACTGGCTGTCATCTCATCACAGTGACTTTCCTCTTGTCCTCAACTCATGTCCACTTGCCCACACAATGAGCTGGTGCCTGGGAACATGGATGGATAGATCTGCAGGTATATGTCAGTCCTTAACCCCCACTCCCACTATCCACCTGCAGTCAGCCCTAAGTCCCGCCCCTGTTACCTCCAGTCTCAGTTATCTGTCTGTCCCTTAAAGTTTTTATCACCTCTCTGTCTGCAGTAGTTAAAGGTACAGGTCTTCTCTACCCTTTTAGAGGGAGGACACTCAAGGCAGATGACTCTAAGCTGGATTCATTCTGTAGCCTGTGCCAGGCCCAGGCCCCTTTGCCCCGAGATTCATATCTACACCGCCCCCCCACACCCCTACTTTACACTGTGGGGACTCAGCCCTGCAGGATGCATTTCTCAGGCTCTTTCCTCAGCTTGACTGCTTCTGGATTCACCGATAGGAGGCTTTCATGGAGATTGGAAAGCAGGAGGAAGGGAGAAGGCAGTGTTTTTCTCCCTTGGGTGGTATTTCTAGTGGGTTCTGCCTTTTCTTTGGTTCTAGCTCTCTCTCCACAGGTTCATGATGTTCCAAGTGGTCTTCCCCCCAGGGTGGTATCCACCACCACCTCCTTATCCCCAGGCCTGAGGTGGAAGTGGCTTCCTGTTGGAGCCAGACTCTGTGTTGTCTCACACTCTCTTGTTGGTCTCCCAGCTCCCCCACCATCTGAGCAACCAATTTCCTGCATTCGATACTCTCTTGTTCCAATACAAAGTGGTTTCTGTTTGCTAGGTTGGACCTGACCAATTCCTATCTGATTGCCATATAACCTGCCTGGGTGCAAATCTGTAAAATCGGGTAATATTAGAACTCACCTCAAAGAGTGGTTTGGGGGAGTAGATGGGAATTCTCAATCAGTGTAAAGGGCAGAGCACATCCTTCACATAGTAGGTGCTCCATAAATACATGGTTATTTTTGTTAGTGAGCTATATATTGCCCTGTTTAACCTTTGTCACTCTCTCTGCAGGTAACCACACCAGGCCTGAGAACCTATGCAGAGTGTTCTCATTGAAAACGACCTTTGTCATCTTGTTATATATGTATAAACCCCTTGCTCTTTGTGAGCTCACAAAGTGGAAGGGCAAGGAGGGCTCTGGGCAGACAGGGTTCTGTGGGTAGACAGTAGGTACCAGCATCAGCTCATCTGGAGTTGGCACATCAGGGATGCAACTTGTCTGCCTCTGGGGAAACTAGGTTCTTTGTGGGCTGGAGGGCAGAGAGGGGACTGCCCAGAGCCCATGACTCCTTGTGGGCCATGCAGGACCCTGTGCCAGAGTGGACATAAGACACCAAGCAAGACCAAACCTTCTGGCTCCTCAGTACTGGCATCCTGCACCAGGCCTGGTGTGAACCTCATAGAGACTATGGTTTAGGGGGTGTTGATAAGGGGCTTCCAGCTCCTTGGGAACCTGTAGATATGTAGAAATCTACTGCCATAGTAGTTCAGAGGAGGAAACTAAGGCCCAATCAGAGGGGAGGGGTGACTTGTGCAGAGTCTTTGAGGTAGGATTAGAACCCAGATGTCCTGATTCCACTTTGTTATACTGGGCAGGAAAAGCCTCCTTCAATTTTCCAGTAAAAATGGATGTCTCAATAAGGACAATTGTTTGGGGCTTTCCAGTTTATAATATCTATTTCATTTGTGACGGGGACACCATTTTGCAAATATAAAATCGGTATGTTTTAATTTCCTCACTAAATTGCGTTCTCATGCAGCCTTCCTCCTCCAATGCTGAGCCATGAGTTTGTCATCCAGCAAAGGAGAAGCTGGGCCTGCTTTGAACAAAGACTCTGTGGTCTAGAGGGCTCTGGCGAATCAAGTGTGTTCTGTTTCATGGCTCACTCATTGGGACCCAAGGCAGATAATTTCTCTATCTTTTTCATCTGCACCCAGGGGCTAGAGCAGTGCCCCACTTATAGAGAAGTTGTGAGGTAGACAGAGTCTGGTACAGAGTGTCTTGTGAATGTTAGCAGACTTGGAGGACTTGCTCATGTGGCTTACATAGGGAATGTCTCTCAGCCAGAATGGGGACCCCTGAATTCTTGTCCTGGGGCTTTGGAGGAAGGAGAGAGCAGGGGATGGGCAAGTATAAGAAGACCTGCATCTCCTTTCTCTCCCCAAGGAGAAAGGCATGCTGGGCTGATGCCAGAGACACCAGAAGAGAAGGGATTCTGATTTTCTCTCACTTAGGACTCGAGAAGGTCATTACCTCCCAGGCTCCTCCTCCCCAGTGTGAGGTGGCTGTACTGAAGTCACTTGGATCCTGGGGTGTGGCTAAGAGGGAGGGGATTTTTTGGCACCCCTTGGTTCCTGTGTGCCTAAGATGGAACCCAGAAGGTTCTGCTTGCCCTGAACTTAGGTAAGTCTGTTTGGGGAGTTTTCTAGAAAGTTCAGAGAAGGATACAGGGCAGGATCTCAGAGCATCCTCAGCATAATCAAGGGACAAAATAGAACCAGTTCTGTATGAAATGCTAGTATGGCCCAACCCTGACAGAGTGGAGAAATAACGTGCCAGAAGGTCAGCAGCCCAGCCCATCAGCAGTGGAAGGACTGCTGAGCACTTAGGATGGACCACACCACTCCATCTGGCTGGACACCAACCCACACACCTGAAGAGTAGCAGGAGGCCAGATGTGCCCTTCCCTCCTGGTGCTACAGAAGCCACTGCCCTTCCACAGGACAGGAAGTGGGAATCCTGGAGAACAGAAGGGAAAGGGAGGTAGGAAATAGAGAAATCAGCACTTTGCTCTAAAAAAACTGCATAGTTTTTTTAAAAACTGTTGAAATCATTGAGTCATACCTAGATTATTGTAATATGCTAAAACTTAGTTGTCCCTTCCCCCATAACCCACAGAATAGAAACACATGAAAGAGCTCTAATCGGCTAATGGAAAATGAAGTGGTTCTTTGCACATCTGACAACCCCATGAGTTCATCTGTGGCCTTGTCACACACATTATCTTGTCTGATTCCCATATGCACTAGAAAATGGGCATCACTGGGGTCAGCCTAGAGTGGCCATATGGTCTGAGATGACAGAGGCCATGGTGGTGTGCCAGAATCATCTTCATTAGCACCATTTCCACTGCCAAAGGCTCCAGAGGCTGCTGAGTCCTGCTAACTCTTCCTTCTGCTAGGTTCTGAGCTGGGCCAATTTTGGTGAATGAGTACTTGAAGCTGAGATGAAGCATATCTTGGAGGAAACAGCTCAGGCTTTGGAACCACCCAGACCAGACCTGGGTTGAAATCCCAGCCCTATCACTTAACAGCTGTGTGACCCTGGAGAAATCACTTGGCCTTTCTCAACTATAAAATGAAGATAATAATAGCGTCAACTTTGCAGTTTGGGAGTGAGAGGTAGAGAGGTATGTAAAGTGCTAGAACCATGTACTGGGCACAGTAGGCATTCAATAAATGGGAACAAGTTTAAGAATGAATGAATGAATGAATGAATGGGTCATTGGCAGAGGTAAGTACACATGCATGGATCCTATGCTGAAAGGCAATATAATATTTAAGAGCGAGGGCTCTAAAGCCAAATGGTAAAATGTTATTTACCTGCTATACAACTATGGAGACACAATGGGAAGGAGGATGATGACACCCATAGATGGGGGTGCTGTGAGGATTAAATGAGTTAATGTACATAAACCTCTTATAGCAGCACTTGGCACAAAGTAAGTGTTCCATTTCATTCTATTCCTACCCTGTGCCTAGCACCACTCTAGGTCCTGTGAAGGATATATGAGAAGTATAAAACATGACATCTGGCCTGCTCCTGAAGGAGCTGGTTAAAGAGGCCAGGTGTGCATCCCTGAAGCAACCATGCTTGGGCTGGTATATGGGCAAGAGTGACACTAATGTAACCAAGGACTCAGGGGAAGTGCAGATAGCAGATGCTACAGGGAGCAGGGCAGAGGAAGCTGGACAGACTGAGCGAGGCTTTGGGGTGCTTACCTATGTTTGAAAGATGGGGCCGGTGTGCCATCTAAGTTTCTCATGCTGTTTCTTACCCTGGAGACGCCCAACAGCTAAGCCAATGATGATGAAACAGACAAGGGCTGCCCAGGAGCTCAGACGTCTGAAACCTTTTACTCTGCTTTATCTTTTGAAGAAGAGAAGACTTTGGACAATTCACTTGCCACTCTGAAACTCAGTCTCCTTCAACATAAAATGGGAACAATAGCATCTATCCTTCCTCACAGGGTATAGCTGGGGTAAGATAAACCAAGAAGGGAGGATCAGGTAGGTTGCTATAATCTTTCATATGAATTAGCCAATGTGTGAACCACCAGTCCTTGAAACCATGGGGAGGAGAATTCAGGCATGACTCCCTAAAGGAATTTTAGGGTACTTTCACCCCTGCTTCGGGGAGGGGACATTCATATCATCACATAGGCCTAGGGATCACTTATATAATTTCCCCAGAGCCTTGACATTAACCATAGGGCAAATAGCTAGAATTTGTACCCTTCCTCAACCACAGCTACCTGTCCCTAGACGTCATGGCTGGCGAGGACAGAAGCAGCAAGCCCGAAGTTCCTTAGAGAAAGATATTGTAATCCAGGCCAGGTATCTTTGCTGGGTGGTGACCTTTTTTTCTTTGACTCCATGAGATGCTTGTCTTGAGGGTCCCATCTGCTTATTTCCTCCCCATGCCCATTTACTTTTGCCCACCACCTCCACCCCCTTTCCTCTCTGCTCTTTTCTAACCCAGAAATCAAACTGAATAGCCTTCCATTCAGCTTCTGCATCGTAATACATAGTTGTGGTATGCTTCTGAGGGGGAAAACACAGTTCATTTAAAATATTTAAATATTTAGCCACGGAGAAATAATTGTTCATGCAGTTTCTATTAGAGTTTCCCTCAAGGCTGAGGGTAGCCATCTGGGAAGAGGTTAGCCACAGCTTGCCCTTTCTTCCCCTATTTTCTCTCCCTCCCTCCCTCCCCCTCCCTCCCTCCCTCCCTTCCTTCCTTCCTTCCTTCCTTCCTTCCTTCCTTCCTTCCTTCCTCTTTTCTTCCTCTCTCTCCTCTCTCTTTCTTTCCTTCCTTCCCTCCCTGCCTACATCTATTAATCCTCAACACATTCAAGATTAGGATATTACGATTGTTTATCAGTAGAACATGGAAAAGCCTTTCTGAGCTGATCAACAGAAGAAACCTATCAAAGAAACAGCCCTGCAGGTTGTACCCATGCCTGGAGGAGCATCCAGTCTGGGGTAGGGGTGACACAGCCTTGACCTCAGGCAGCCTCAGTGTGAGGAGAGACATGGCCCTTGTCCCAACAGTGGCCCAATTTGAGTGAGGAGACTGCCTCTGCCCAGAGAACTTCTCTAATGGGACTTTTCATTCTGACCTGGGAGACAGTGTTCTCAACTTCAGAGAATTTTTACTGGAGTAATGGGTTTATGAGTTCCATTTTTCAATAGGGAATTGAATTCATTTATTCATTATTCATGCATTTATTCATTCATTCAGCCATATTTGTCAAACACACGTACTTTTACACCAAGCACCAATAAGTATAGTGCTTAGGGGATTCACCTCAAAGAAAAAGACAAAATCCTTGTCCCTGAAGAACACTAGTCTCATTTAGGAGGCAGATACATAAATGTTTTGAAAATCAGCTGTGATTAGTGGTAGAACCAAGATGAGCCCACAGTTCTGGGAAAAGTGATGGGTTGCCTTTCTGTTTCCAGGGAGCAGGAGTATTAGAGGGAAACACCCTCAGGGACACCAGGCAGAGAGGAGACTGAATTGCTTTGAGCTGCCTAGGCACACAGGTGTAGCATCCTTCAGAAGCCAGGGCTGCAGCCCTCACTCTACCAGGGCTGGTACCTGTACTTTGACTGGGGCAGTGGGCGTTTGGTGCTGTGCCACAGGATAGCACAGAGCTGGCCTTCCTGGATTCTGGCTGGATAAGGCACTGCCCTGGCACAACTGATGCTGCCAGTGCTCCACCTCTTAGCATGGCCTTTTCTCGTCTTTTCCACACCTAATGATGGCCCTTTCCTGCAAGCAGGGGCGGACACTGCCTGAAGGCTTTCTGTAGCCACTAGAAGAATCATGCATGTACTGTTTTGCAGGGCAGAAGTGCCAAGAAATTACTCTGGGTGTAGCCCTGACTGATAATGAATGGCAGTTGGTCATAAATACCCGACTTTGAGGCATGTCCTACAGTCTCCAGAAGTTGCCCAGTGGGGTCAGGTTTCAGATGCCACAGCAGTAACTGTTCCCTGTATTAGTTTCTTTCCCTTTCTTATGTCATCCTTTATTTACGGGTGCTTTTGGGGTCACTTCCTAATTAAGCTACTTGTCTCATCATTGTCTTAGAGTCTGTTTCTGAAGAATTCAGACCAAGGCACTCCCTGCTCTGGTCCAAGTAGAGAGAAGATTCTCCTGTCACTGGACCCATTCTGTGCCAGAGGCTGTCCCTGACCCAGAATGGTCCAGGACCTCTAGGCCCTTGACTCATTCAGGAAAGAATTCAAGAATGAGTCCATCTACAAAAAGGGGTTGAGAACTTTACCTACTTGGAAGGAATGAGATCACAACTGTGAATGAGCTTTGTGATTCTAATGGTCTCTGCATTGCAAGAGGTAAAATATTAGACAGTTGCCTTTTGTCCTTATGGCTGCTATTCAAAATGCCCAACTAGGAACAATCTAGTGGCTAAAAAGCAGCATCAATTTTCTCATTGAAATTCTTTTATTGAACAAGGCGAATAATCTTAGTCAAAGGAATATGCATTATATTTTTGATGGGATTCACTGATGTTACTTTCATTTTTATTAAAAACATGCAATTTCCAAATATTTATTCTGAAATGGCTCTGTGCAAAAAGAGAGGCTTCTCCTCACCCATCTTCTCATTTGGTAGTCAGAAAATGGACCAAGGTCAGTTATGGCTTTAACAGGGACACAAAGCTGATTTGAAAAACTCATTCATTCTGCAACTCTATCATGAGCATGAGCTCTGGCCAGATACCATGCTGGGTATAGTGTGACTTGGTGCATACAAGTGGACCAGGTCCTGCTGTCATGAAACTGTCAGACCTTGGGGTGAGGTCATGAACAGAGTAGTTGCATAAGGGTTTAGTAGTAAGTGCTATGACATTAAAGGGTATGTTTCTCCAAGAACTAACAGGAGACCTAAGCTGGGGGGTGGGTGTCAGGGGAATGACAGAAGGAAGGTACCCAGAGAAAGGTTGCTTGAGCTGAGGTCTGAGATATTATCTGGGAGAAAAAAAGCAGGAGAGTCTTCAGGGGAGACAGAATAGGCAGCAGTCCTGTGGTCCCAGGATGGTAGATTTGAGGAAGTAGAAGAAGGTTGTTGTGGCCACAGTGTAGAGTGAGATGTGGAGTGAGGAGAAATGAGGTTGCAAAGGTAGGCAAGGAGATACCATTGGGGTCCTTGGAGGTTTTATGCATTCGAGCCAAGAGTGAAATCCAAGTCTTATTTATTTATTTCATAATAGCCAAAATTATATTATAAAATTTTTTTAAATTTATTTTTTATTGATTATGCTGTTACAGTTGTTCTAAGAAAAAGAAGTTAAAAAAAACATGAACAGTGAAAGGACAACAAACTCACAGTTATTAACAACCACACCTAAAACGAAAGCAAACTAAAAGGACAGCTAGATCAGGAGTGGAAACATAGAAATGAAGATATCAAGGAGGTTTAGCAACAGGGGAGTGGGAGGAGGAGAAAGGGGGAGAAGGTACAGAAAATAAGTAGCATAGACAGTAGATAGAAAATAGATGGGGGGCAAGAATAGTATGGGAAATATAGAATCTAAAGGACTTGAGACACATGGTCATAAACTAAAGGGGGGGTAATGGTGGGGATGGGGGGGGTAGGGTGGAGGGGAATGAAGTGGGGAATAGAACAACTGTAACCCACAGAAAAGATGCACTCCTTTTTCACATATCTACCCATCAATCCATCCCTTACCCTTCTTGTGATCGTCTCATTTTTTCTGCTCTTCCAAGTAGTAGATATCAGTGTATTTCAGCCATGAACACTTCAGCATGTATGTCATGTCACTGACAAATGCATACAGCTGTGTAACCCAAATTCTTATCAAGATGAAAAACATCCCATCACTCCAGAAAGTTCCTTTGTTCCCCTTCTCAGTTAATCCCTGCTTCAAACTCACAGGCAAGCAATGTTTTGATATTTTGCACCATACACTAGTTTCGCCTATTCTAGGACCTCATATAAATGAAATAATTTGGTATATACCTTTTGAGCAATACTTCTTTCATTCAGCATGTTTTTAAGGTTAATCCATGTTGTTGCATCAATAGTTAACTCCTACTCCATGTTGTATCAATAGTTAACTCCTACTGTTGAATAGCACTTATAGGATGTATATATACAGTGGTATGCTGATAGTCTTTGTTAATTAGTTCTTGTAAATGGTGAGCAAGCAACAATCGATGAAACATTTTCTTTGCGGGGTGGTATTGTAACTTATACAAATTCCAGCAAGTGATGAGTATCAAGCAAGAGCCGAGTGCTGAAACATTTTTTTCAACAAAATGTGATGAGTGCCAGGTTTGATGGGTTCTGAAGCCAACAAGTACTGAGGTATGACTATATATCACAATTTCGTTATCGATTGTGTTGTTAAAAAAACATTTGGGTTGTTTCCAGTTTTGAGTAATTATGAATAACACTACTATGAATATTTTTGTATGTATTTTTGAGGATATGTGTTTTCACTTCTCCTAGGAGTAGAATTGTTGGGTCAGAGGGTTTAATGTATGATGTCTGTCTGGAAAAAGTCCAGCCATTGTTAATATAATGAGAACAGTTTGTGTGACATGGATGTAACCTGGCATCCAAGGAGAGTGAACTGGAATGCACATGTGTGAATAATGATAACTTCACCGTACTAGTCAGTGGGGGTGGTAGATGATGCTGAGTGGGCATGTGTACTGTGTGGCTGTCACATTCAAAATGACTGAGCAAACAGAGCAGCGAAACTGCATCAACTTTTGCGTTAAGCTTGACCATTCCTCCATGGAAATTATATTGATGATTCAGAAGGCTGCAGTGATGGGCAACTGGTGATTGGCAACTTCATCACATCTCATGTAGAGTTTTTTGGTGAGACATCAAATCACCCAAGTGACTCAGGCCCACTACAGCCCAGATTTGGCATCCTGTGATTTCTGGCTTTTCTCCAAACTAAAATCACCTTTGAAAGGGAAGAGATTTTAGACTATTGATAATATTCAGAAAAATACTATGGGGCAGCTGATGATGATTGGGAGAATTGTGTGAGGTCCCAAGGTGCCTACTTTGAATGAGACTGAGTCATTATTGTCCTACATACAATGTTTCTTGTCTCTTGTATCTTCTTCAATAAATATCCCCATTTTTCATATTACATGTCTGGACACTTTCTGGACAGACCTCATGTATTTCATTCTATTACAAAATTTCAGACCTTTTCCAAGGTGGCTTTACCATTTTGCCTTCTCACCACCAATATAAAAGAATTCCAGTTGCTCCATATCCCCATCAGCATTTTGTGTTGTTAGCTTTTTAAATTTTTTTATTTTTTTATTTTTATTTATTTATTTATTTATTTATTTATTTATTTTTTAAATTTAGCAATGTCTATTTCCCATCCAGCCCCCTGCCCCCCCACCCCCCCCCCCCCTTAGCCGTCCCGCCTCCTATCATTATGGGTTTAGCTCATATTTCTCTCATGGTTAATGATGCTGAGCACTTTTCCCATGTGCTTATAGGCCATTTTCATTGCCTTTTGTAAACTGTTAAAATTTCTTGCCTATTTTTTTAAAAGTGGGGTTTTTATCTTCTAATTATTGAATTAAAAAGTTCTTTACATATAGCCTGCACTTAAGTCCTTTGTTAGATATGACAATAATTACTTACTTAACAAACAGTTATTGAGCCACCACTCTCAGCCAGGCAATGTGTTGAGCAAGACAGCATGAGCTCTGCCTTGTGAAAAGTCATAGATTATGTCTCCTGGCTACCAAGTCCAGTGCTCTTCCTACTAAGCTTGCCTTTTCCTTCACAGGACAGCATTGGATTCCTTATGTCCCCAGGATCCTTGAACTAACAAGAAGGATAGTTCAAGGACTTTCCAAGAACTAACTGCAAATCAGACGACCTATTTTGAAAACTCAGCTCAGAGAGAAAAAAAAAGATGGTGGCAGAGTAGGAGATACAGTGCACCTCCTCCCAGAGCCAAATTAAAAATAAAACTAAAGAGAGGACTAGACACTTGAGATAAATTGAAGACTACTTGAAAATAAGGCTCTTCACCAAGGATAGGGGAAAATAAAAACACCACAACAGTAGGAAAAGTGAAGTCCTTAAAGGGGCAGCCCATTCACAAGGGCAGTGGGCCAAGGCAGTAGTGGGGCTGCAGGAGCTTCCCCTTGAAACAAGAGAAATGGGGAAAACAAACCAGGCTCCTAAACACAAAGCACCAGTGTTAGAATCAGCAGACAGTGTAGCACCCAGTGGTGAAAGGCTTCAGGGTTTGTCTCTTCTGGGAAGACACAAGACCTGCTGGAGACAAAGACACTATTTTTTTCTTTCTTAATCCTTAAAGGAGCCAAAGCATGGGCTATGTGTTCATAACCACTCACCTTGAGCCCCAGAAAAGGGAAGGGGAACTAACTGCAGTCTTGCAAGGATAGCGTAGCATGGGAGACACAGGGGGATGACATGAGGGAGAGGCTGTGGGGCGTTCTGTGCCTGTATACACCTGGATTCTGTGGCAGTCATCTTACCTGAGATGCTACCCCTCCCAGGGAAAAGCAATTACCCTGTGTGATATCATTTGCCCAACCCTCCCTCTGCAATCCCACTCCCTCCACCTGGCATCTTTTTCTTTTCTTTTTCCTTTTATGTGGTTTGGCTTTTTGCTTTGTTTTATGTGGGTTCTTTCCTTTTATTCTTTCTTTTCTTCTGTCCTGCATCTTAATCCCTGTTGAGAAGATAGCAGCACATGCAAACTCAGGGAGTTTAGCAGACTGGCTGTGGGGCACTGCCATATACCATACCACATATACTCTCCCAGGAAACACTGGTGCTTCCTCCTCATAGGAGAGCAATAGAAACATCCTCCCAGTTTCTGGCAGACCAAAACCTGGACTCTGAAGGCTCTACTCAGTAGCCTATTAGAAGCCCCACCCTGCTGAATACAGAGAAATAATCCTGAACACACTCAGACCAGTGGCTTGGGGGTAGGGAACACACCCATCATCTTCCCTAAAGTCTGAAAGGAAACCAAGATCCAGGAGTCCCATCCCCTGATCCTACCAGAAGTCCTATCAGAAACAGTAGGGTCTATGACTAGTCTAAGCAGGTTGGCAGTCAGGGGCAGACAGAGATGGATCCAACTTGGGTTGTTTGCTGACATCCTGGACCCACTGCTGTCAGAACCCAGCTATGCAGAGCAGCTTGGCCCATCCTGGGTGCAGCCAATCCTGAAAGAATCAGCCACAAATTATGGATTGCTGGTTGTTTTGAACAGGCTACTGAAAGCTAGACATGGGCAGCACAGGACAGAGACTATAGCAGAGCCGTATCCAAAGGGAGAGCCCAACAGGCAAGCACTAAACTCTGCTGAGATGAATTCACTTTGTTCTTTTTCATTATTTTTTCTTTTTTTCAATTTTTGTTCATCTGTTTTTCTGTCTTATCACTTATTTTACTCTTACCATTGATTATCCCAAACTTTCCTTCTTTTTTCATTTCTAACTTTTGTTATTCTTCTGTTTCTTTGTCCCTTTTTACTCTGTAATTCATTATTCATGTTAGTTCTCCCCTCTTTTCTCCTCTCATAATCACTGTTCCATCCATTGGTCTTCTCATTATTTTCTCCTTTCTCTAATATTCCATTTCTCTTTCCACTTTTTCTGTTCTCTGATCTTTTGTCATTAAAATTACCATTGTGGTTGGGGATGTTTGCTTGTTTTGGTTTCATTTTTTTTGTCTTCTGTCAGTACCTGTACAACAGCATACAAGACATGGTGGGGAGTCAACCAACCAGAGGGTATAACTTACCAATAAACAAGTTGACAACAGTCAAGACCCAAATTCAACAGGAGAGACCACATAACCCACACAAAGGGCATTCCTAGAGCATCCAGATCAGGAGATCAAGGAGTTGGCATCACTGGATACCACAGGACTCCTACCACACAAGGCTGTCCCACAAGACAGGGAGTCAAAGCAGATCTAGTTAAAATATAGAAACAAATAAAAAGAGACAGCCAAAATGGGGAGACAAAAAAAAACTTCCAAATGAAAAAGAAGGAGAAATCCCAGATAAAGAGCTAAATGATATTGAGTTCAAAGTAATCATTACAAAGATGCTCAATGAACTTAGTGAGAATTACAAGGAACTTAGTGAAAACTATATCAGCATGAAAAAGGACATAGAAACTATGAATAAGAACTAGACAGAAATGAAGAATGCAATATTTGAAATGAGGAATACACTAGAAGGAATTTAAAGCAGTCTAGTGATTTGGAAGACAAGGTTAAAAAAAAAAACACCCACCCAGAGCCAGAAAAGGAAAAAGACTTAAAAAGAATAAGGAGAGTTTAGGGAGTTTTGGAACAACATAAAATATAACAATGTTTGCATCATAGGGATACTAGAAGGAGAAGAAAGGAAGTAAGCAGTAGAAAATCTGTTTGAAGAAATAATGACAGAAAACTTCCCTAAGTTTGTGAAGGAAAAGGTCATACAAGTTCAGGAAGGAAAGAGAGTTTCATCCAATAAAGGTGAATCCAAAGATGCCTACATCAAGACACACCATAATTTAAAAAATTGTGAAGTTTAAAGACAAAGAGGGAATCTTAAAGGCAGTAAGAGAGAAACAGTTACCTACAAAGGAACTCTGATAAGCTGTCAGCTAATGTCTCAACAGAAACAATATAGGCCAGAAATGGATTGGCATGAAATATTCTAAATAATGAAAAGCAAGGATCTGCAACCAAGACTACTCTATCTAGCAAGACTCTCATTTAAAATGGAAGGTGAAATGAAGAGCTTCCCAGGCCAAAAAATAAAAGGTTGAAGGAGAACATTTTCAGCAAGCCATCATTGCAAGAGATGCTAAAGAAATTGTGAGGAGAAGAGAAGGAAGAAGAAGAAGGAGAGAGAGAGAGAGGAGCACAGGTATAAAGGGAAAAATGGCAGTGAATAAGTACCTATCAATAATAACCTTAAATGTAAGTGGATTAAATGCTTTCATCAAAAGAAAAAGGGTATCCAAATGGATAAGAAAACATGACACACATACATTCTGTCTATGAGAGACCTATCTCAGAACAAATGATTTACATAGGCTGAAAGTAAAGAAATGGAAAAATATTCCATGCAAATGGAGATGAAAAGAAAAGCTGGGCTAACAATACTCCTGTCTGACAAAGTAGACTTCAAAACAAAGACCATATTAAGAGACAAAGAAGGACACTACATAATACACAAGGGTTCAGTCCAACAAGAGGATATAACTCTTGTAAACCTATATGCACCCAACATGGAGCACATAAATATATAAAGAAAATATTGGAGACCTTTAAGAAATAAATTTATAGCAATGTAGTCACAGTATGAAGATTTTAACACCCCACTGTCAACAATGGACAGATCTTCCAGAGAAAAAAGTCAGTAAGGATATAGCAGCATTACATAACACACTAGATCAAATGGATTTAATTGATATCTACAGAATGTTTCACAGTAAAGAACCAATGAGTTAACAACGAGATCAAGGAAGAAATCAGAAAGTACCTGGAAATAAAGGAAAATGAACACACAACAATCTAAAACCTATGGGACACAGTGAAAGCTGTCCTGAGAGCGAAGTTCATAGCATTACATGCCCCAGGCATTGAAGGACAAATACCATATGATCTCACCTTTGACAGGAAGCTAAAGAATAAAACAAACAAGCAAACAGAATAAAAACAAAGACAAAAGAGGAAAAAAAGGAAAAGGGAAAGGGGGGGAAGAGAAAAAAATGTACTTAAAAAAAAATAAAATTTAATATTAAAAAAAAAGAAGATAGAAAAATCTCAAATAAACAAGTTAAAACTTCACCTAAACTAACCAGAAAAACAACAACAACAAAGCCCAGAGCACATAGAATAAAGGAAATATTCAAGATCAGAGTAGAAATAAATGACGTAGAGACTAAAATAACAATTCAAAAAATCAATGAATCCAGGAGGTGGTTCTTTGAAAAGATAAATAAAATTGACAAAACTTCCAAAACTGAATCAGGGAGAAGCAAAAAACCTGAATATACTGAAAACAACTAGTGAAATTGAAGCACTAATAACAAAACTCCCAGCACACAAAAGCCCTGGACCCTATGGTTTCACAGGCAAACTTGACCAATCATTCAAAGAAGAACTAACACAGCCATGAGGAGAGAGAAGGAGGAGGTAGCAATGAGGAAGGAGCCAAGGGCCAAGAAAGATTCTGCCATACTGCCTGTAGTGAAGGAGGAGCTATGTCTACTCCTCTGAGGATGTGGCCATGCAGCCTTAGTGATAAATAAGCAGGCATGCAGTCTGTAGTGAAGTAGCTGCCATGTGCAGGAGAAAAGGGTGTAAAGAAATTGCTGATAGAGCTGTGCAGGGATCTGGCAATACTGATGAAGCTGTGTGGAAACCTGCCTAACAAAGCATGTTTTAGTGGGAGTTCCCTGGAATGCTGAATTGTGACTGTAGACTGTAGACTTCTGCTTCTCTGAGGGACAAAGAGGTAACTCTCTTGGGATGTGTTCCTTCCCAGACTTCACCATGATCCATTGTAACATGGCACATGTTTTCCTGGACTGTAACCTGGAGTCTGAGAACAATGTACCCAGATCCTGAAGGAGAGAGCTGCTGTGAAAGGATGGCGACTTTGAAACCTACGAGCATACTTTCCAGAGGAGATGGAGAACTGTTTGTGCAACCAGCTTAAGAACAGAGAAGGATGTGGGGAACTTCTGGTTTCGGAGGTTTTGTCTTATAGCCTGGTGGAGAGCAAGGAAAATGCCAGATCTTGTGGGAAAGCAGAGCTCCAAGCAGAAGTGCTCCCAGTCCCCCAAGATTGAAATCCTATAAAAAACACCCTGTTTCCCTCAATACTAATTGTCATGCATCAAGGCACCACATGCATGAGCCCCTTGTTTGCTTGGTTACAATACTACCCAAAGCAGTCTATCAGTTTAATGCAAGTACTATTCAGATACTGATGGCCTATTTCACAGATCTAGAACAAATATTCCTAAAATTTATATGGAACAAAAAATGAACCAGAATAGACTCAGCAATCTTGAGGAAAAAAAAAACAAAATAGGAGGGATCACAATGCCTAATATAAAACTATACTACAAGGGTGCTGTAATCAAACCAGTCTGGTACTGGCATAAGAACAGACACATAGATGAATGGAGAGCCCAGAAATAAAACCACGTATTTATGGTCAATTGATATTTGACAAAGGGGGCATGAGCATACAATGGAGTAAAGATAGTCTCTTCAATAAGTGGTGTTGGGAGAACTGAACTGATACATGCAAAAAAATGAAACTGGAGTTTCATTTCACACCATAACCAGAATAAACAAAATGGATAAAAAACACTTAAATATAAGTTATGACACAGACAGTAGATTAAGTTATGTCCTAGAGGAAAACACAAACAGTAAAATTTTGGATATCTCATATGGCAGTAGTTTTGCTGATATATCTTCCTGGACAAGGGAAATAATGGGAAAAAATAAACAAATAGGACTACGTCAAATTGAAAAGCTTCTTCACAGCTAAAGAAACCATCATCAATATAAAAAGGAAACAAACTGTATGGGGGGACATATTTGCCAATGGTACATTGGGCAAGGGTTTAATCTCAAAATCTGTAAAGAATGCATATAACTCAACACCAGGAATACAAATAATCCAATTAAAAATGGGCAAGGAGCTGAATAGACACTTTTCCAAGAAGGGCATAGAGAGGGCCCAGAGACTAATGAAAAAATGCTCAACATCACTAACCATCAAAGAGACACAAATTAAAACCAGAATGAGATATCACTTCACCCTGCAGAAGTAGCTATCATTAATAAATCAACAAGTGTTTTGGATGGGATGCACAGAAAAGGGAACCCTAGAGCACTGTTGGTAGAAATGTGGACTGGGGCAGCAACTGTGGAAAAACCAGCATGAAATTTCCTCAAAAAACTAAAAATGGAACTGCCTTATGACCCAGGGATTCCACTGCTGGGAATGTACTCAAATAACTCAAGACACCGATTCAAAAGAACCTACATACCCCCATGTTCATAGCAGCACTGTTTACAATAGCCAAGATTTGGAAACAGCCTAAGTGATAATAGATGAGTGGATAAAAAACTGTGGTATATTTACACAACTGAATATGATGCAGCAGAAAGAAAGAAGGAATTCCTGCCTTTTCTGACAGCATGGATGGAACTGGAAACTGTTATGCTAAGTGAATTAAGCCAGTTGATGAAAGACAAATACCATATGATTTCACTTATAAGGAGAATCTAATGAACAAAATAAACTAGTGAGCAAAATAGAATCAGAGACATAGAATCATGAAACAGACTGACAGCTGTGTGGGGGAAGGGGGGAGGGGGACTGATGGAAAGAAGGTGAAGGAATTAGTCAAAGAACATATATGAAGGATCCATGGACATGTACAATGGTGAGGGGACTGATTGTGGATGTGAGGGGTGGTCTGGGTAAAGGGGAGCTAAGGGGGAAAAAGCAGGACATTTATAATGGCATAAAAATAAAATATTATAAAAGTAGAAAAAAGAAACTCAGTTCAGCTATGTATTTGCTGTGTGATTAGGGTCAAGTCACTTAACTTCTCTTGAGTCTCAGTTGACTCAGCAATAAAAACGGAATTAAAAATAAAAACAAAACCACCCTGGCTGGTGTGACTCAGTGGATTGAATCCCAGCCTGCAAACCAAAGGGTCCCCAGGGCACATACCTCGGATTGTGGGCCAGTCCCCCAGTAGGGAGTGTATGACTGCAACCACACATTGATGTTTCTCTCCCTCTCTTTCTCTCCCATTCCCCTCTGTCTAACCATAAATAAATAAAATCTTTAAAAAAACCCCACTCATGGATTCACTGTGAAGATTAAAGGAGGCAAAAATCCTGGGTATACAGTAGGCCATTAGTCAATATTACTTTTTCTTTCCCTTCTTTAAGGACAAGAGACTGTCTTAACCCTAAGGTGATGCCAGCAAGACTTTTCTGTCCTTGCAGGACCCTAATGGAGAAAAATGATGTAGTTTAAAGATGAAATGGTATGACAGTGATAACTATGTTGTGAGTACTTATTTTCTCCAGGGCTGTGCTCGATGGCCCCTGCTTTCCAGAGCTGATGAGGTTTTCTGGGTTTGCTGATGGAGTGTGTTTTCAATAGGCTTCCTGATTTTTCTATACCAGCAAAGGGCTGAGGGAGAAGCATTCTGGCCTCGAAGTGAAAAGACCGATTCCAGCTCGACTTGGTCTCTAACCAACTATGTGCTCCCAGGCAGGACCACTCTCCCCTTTGGTATAAAATCTGGGGGTGGGACAAAGGAATTTCTGAGGTCCTTTCTAGCCCAAATATTCTGTGTTTCCATGTTTCTTGATGGATGCTGGGCCACAGCTGGAAGAAAGATTTTCAAAAATCTTTCCCCAGGGAAAGATTTTCTCCTGGGGTCAGGGAGCATTTATCAAGCATTTTTCTATGTTCATGTTTGGAGGAGTGTTGTGGGAAGGGAGGAGGTAGAGGCACAAGGCAACTATTAGATAAGGCATCACAACTCAAAGATTCTCAGCCAGATTTAGGTTAGCAAAAGAAAAAATGTTGACCAAAAAGATAACAATGACCTTAAAACAAACAAAACAATTGCAAACCCAGTTATCCAGGTGCCTCTTCTCTCAGTTTTTCTTGAGTCAATTTTTTAACCATTAAGAATTGATGATTCTCTTGATTTACCCAACTGATAAAATTGAGACAGTCTCACTTTCCTCTTTGTTTCTGTCTGATTAGAAAACGTATCTTGAAATAAGCCAGGCAGTGAAAGACAAATACCATATGATCTCACCTTTAACAGGAACCTAAACAACGAAACAAACAAGCAAGCAAAATATAACCAAAGACACTGCAATAGAGAACAAGCAGACAGGGACCTGAGAGGAAAGGAGGGTGGGATTTCAGGGGAAAAGGGGAAGGATTCACAGGAACTAGTATAAAGGACACATGGACAACAACTAAGAGGGGTGGAAATGGGAGAGAGGTGGGGAGCACTGGGGGGGGTGGTCTGGGATGGGAGTAAAAGACAGAAAACTTTACTTGAACAATAATTAAACTTAAAAAAAAGAAAAAAAAAGAAAGTGTATCTTGGTTGACTGACATCTCTTCCTCTAAGCGTTTTGGAAGTTTTTTTTTGAAATTCTATATGGGTAACATGCAAGTTGTATTTTTTCCTTATTTATTAATTCAGCAGCTATAAAGTTTCATGGGAGGGATTTATGCAAAGTGGTTGAACAGGAAGCAACAGGAGAAGGGCTGGGCATGTGGGGAGAGGCTTCCTCAAGCCCAGGCCTGGGGGTTCAGCCTGGGGAGTCTCTTTGGTGTCCAGCTGTGTGGGGTCAGTCCCAGAAGGCAGTGTTGCATATGGCTTTGAATTGCCTTGGTTACCTTGTAGCCAGGAGAGCTTGGGCACCTTGCTTAACCTTTCTGGTTCTCAGTTTCCTTACCTGTGAAATAGAGATGGTGATACTGCCAACTCTACCAGACTGAGGACTAAGTAGGGCAGTGCTCTGCTTGTTATAGGTTCCTCGTCTATGGTCACTGCTTTGATGACCATCCATGCCCAGTGCTTAGGAAACTGTCTTGGAAGCCACAGATACAGGGAATCTCCTTTGCTTGTAGTCACTTGGAGGCAAAGGGCCCCTTGAGTAGGCAGACACATGAAAGCTCACCTCAGGGTGCTTCTCTCAGGTGCTTTCCCTCTGGATTCTTCTCTGCATCTTCCTGGAGGCTTTACGCTCAAGGGACAATTTCTCCAACATCCTTTTCTTCCCGAAGCTCCTCTCCTCCCTTTATATGTAAATTGGATGTGCTAGTTCAGGAGGCCACATAGTATGTTGAAACTGCCTTTTGTATATCTCAAGGGAGGCAGAAGAAACACCACCATGCAAAGAGATGCAGATTTCCACCCAGAACAAATATTCCTCTTCCCAGTCCCCACAACTTCCCATTACTAGGTGCCAGGTCTTGGCTTGGGGGGTTCCTAATTTCCTATTCCACAGGCTCTTCCCCAGACTGTTCCCCAGGGGCTCATTTTATAGGATCCTTGTCATCTTCCATCAACACCTCTCAAAGGCTGGCACTTTTTACCTCTTTATGCTATTTTATACCTGCAGCAAATGCTTCCAAACAATAAGGTGGTGGGGGGAGGGCCATTTGGGTGCCCATTCTCATCATACCACCCTTTTCTGGCTTGGGGCAGACTCACTGTAGGTCTCACAAGTTTTCAAAATAAGAACATCAAATTCTTCCAGATTCAGCTGACTGTGTCTTAGAGATTTAGGGAAGTGTACTGGGGGCCATCAGGAATTTGGGCCCATGGCTGCTGTGCAGCTGATTGCACAGGAGATAGGCCAGGCTAATGACAGGCTTAGGCTTCCAGGAAAAAGAACTGGGTAACAGAAACATTTCCCACACTCTTCCAGTTTATCTGCTGATGAAAATGGTGATTAGGATCGGATATGGGCAGAGCTTGTAAAGTACTTTTGGGATGTCAGAGTATTACTGGACAGGGGACCTGCCCCTGAGTGGGTCTGTCTGTGGTTAGCTGTAGTGTGTGGGTTCTTGACTTTGTGTAGGAAAAACTTCACAATGTGAGTCCAGGTGACTATTCATTAAAGCTGGGGACAGTGAAACAAGGAAGGGCTTAGCGCAGAAGAACCTAGGCTGGGCTGCCTTCGCTCACTGGGAAGTCAGAGAAAAGGGGGCCTTGGAGACAAGATTGGGGGATTAGTCTGGGACAAGCTGCTGCTGCCCATTGGGGGATTAGTCTGGGACAAGTTACTGCTGCAACCCTCCTGCTTGCAAGTCTTGGGGGTCCCTTAGAGTTTAGTAGATGAACATCTGTGGGGGAAAAAGAGAGGGAAAGAAATGGCATAGGCTGTTTTTCCTTTCTTGCAGGTGGGAATTTTAGGGAAGGTCTCAGAGGAGGGTTTCACAGAATATTCATCAGTTTTCCAGGTGTGCCCTTTAAGGGTCTTAGTCTCTACTGATTGGTCAGTGACAGGGCAGGGGAGGTCTTTAGTCACTGCAGCTGGTTTTGGTGTTGCCCACCTGGTACTTCTGCTTTTTTGGTCCTGGAGCTGAACTACAGCTGAAGCCCAGGCATTATCCCTAGGGAGGTGGCCTCTTGTATTTGGCTGTAAATTCCTTGCCATTTTGCTCAGCTATCTTTTTCAGTTTGCCTATTGTACTTGCCAAGGATTTTTTCTAGCTTCTTAACTACCCTGTCTCAAGGACACATTGGCCTCTCAGTTACCAGTTGGTGAAATCATAGTGAGTAATAAGAGCTACCACTGAATTTATGTGCTAAGCAGTTTTTAGATACACAAACATATATTAACATCTCAATTGAAGCTATAAACCCATAAGTTGGATAAATCCCCTGTTTTATAGATGAGGAAATGTCAGCCCAGCAATGTTAAGTGGCCCAACGTCACACAGTTGAGAATTAGAGAGTTTGAACCCAGGCAGTCTGATTCCAGAATATGTGTTTCAATCATGGTCCACATTGTGTAATTATTTACTGAGCCTCTGTTGGGTACCTGGCATGATGCCAGGTGCCTTAGAAGAGGGAGTTGGGGTGACACACTAGTTGTGGGGCTTGTCTGCAGTGGCCCCACTGCTAGTCAGCTCCTGCCTTCAGGACTGCAATGGCCAATGGACATAACCAAACAAGTTCACACATTGGTATTGTATCAGAGGGGAGGAAGATGAATGTCAGAAGAAAGGGAAAAGCAAAACACTAGGGTGGGTGCAGAGGAAGAAGTGACCTCTCTGGTCAGAGGTCTGGTTGGAGGTGGGGAGAACTTTGCAAAGATGTTTCAGGAGCAGGTGTTACAGAAGAGAAAATGGCTGTCTCTCTGCTCTGGCCTGTGCACATGTTCTCATTGTTAAAATTCTCCCCCTGCTTCCCCACCCAATTTTCCCTCACCAGCACCAGATTATCTCCTCTGGTCTTTACTGAAAGGTTTCCTCTTTGAGGAAGCCTGGATAGAACTTCTGAGTCAAGGTAACTACCCCTTCCACAAGCCCTGGGCCCCCACATATGCTCTTCCATACCAGACATTATATGGGGATTGTCCATGGTTTCTCACCCAAGTGCCCATGAGCTCCACAGGGCAGGAGGACACCCAGCTGGCACTCCTCCATACTCAACCCCCAGTAAAAGGTCAGGTACTTGGCACCAGCTGGGAGACTGAAATACTCAAACTCATCCAGTCCCTAACCAGCCAGATGAGCTCCAAACTCAAGGAGCTACAAGAGAGACAGAGAGCATGCGACTGGGAGACTGGAGCCTCCAGGGAAAAGACAGGCCCTCTCTGCTCAAAGTGAAGCCCATTTGTAACAGCACTGTCTAGTTGGAAAAGCAGACCCACCAGGCCCACCTAGCCTTGCAAACTCAAATTTGCCTTTTAACAACATTCCTAAGTAATTGTGGGTGTGCCCATGAAAACAGGAGAAGCACTGGTGTGAGGAACTATAAACAGATGGTTTAGGCTGCTCTCAAACTCTTTTATGGGCTTGGCTGGCTCCACGGGTCTAGCATGCAGGGTCAAGTTCCAGAAAGTTTATGGGCTAAAACCCAGGGTTAGCGTCCAAAGGTGAAAAAATTGGAGCTTACAAGCAGGGTTGACTATGACTCCATGACAAGGGTTCTTGCATCCTTTCTCCCCACCCGTGTGTGGAAGTCTGCGACCTTCCTAGTAAGGGATAGCTACTCATACAAGGCTTAATCCACAGGGTGTGAAGTCACTTTCCCAGGAGAATTGGAGCTCACCTTTACTACTGTTTGCTTTGTCTGGTGCTGCCCTGAGCACACATGTATGTGTCACATGCAACCTCAGAGTCTGACCATTCACAGTGTTCTTCGGTGATGCTCAGAACACCTTACAGAGTGCAGTTCTCTACTGCAGTACCTCTCCACTTATACTAGACTTAATTATTTAAATTTAGTCCACTAGTGGTTCTATATTTAATTTTTAAAAATCAAATGAACTATTAGTCATTAATAAATGATAAACTTTAACAACTATTAAGGAACATTCAAAATAGATAAATTATTTAATTCCATAAAACAATGCCAATATTTACCCATTGATGGAGAAATTGTCCCTATAAGAAACTCTACTCTTTTGACCTGGTTCTCTTTACTGTGGGCAAATATGAACTAATTAATTTACTTTGTGGCATAAATAAAAGAAGGAGGGGAAATAGAGTTTACTCACACATGGTGAACATATTTTGGCCAACTCTTTGCTGTTCTCCCCAGGCACCCTTCCATTCCCCACAGCTTGGTGCCATGGAGACTAGTCTAGGGTGGGCTCCATTAACTGGTCCAGAAAAAGTGGTCCATCCTTTTCTCTGCAGGTGTTTCCTCACAGCTGCTGCTAGTGGAGCCTCCTGTACAACCAGGAGAAGTGGGGGACCCACACACTGAATAGACCACCACCCATGAAAATAGTTACTTTATTGCATGAGGAGCATAAAATGCAACAAATACAAATATTTCATTCTGCAGTTTGAACGCTAAACTTTTGTGCATACTCCATGTGCATAACAAATGATGCAGACAGACATCTACTAAGAATGAGATTCTGGAATTGCTTTTCCAGCTTGTGTACTTCTGAGAGGTTCTAGAACAGTTTTTGGAGCCTCCCCTCATATAAAAAGTTAGTGTTTGTGCGTCTATATTGTGTGCATTCATGTATGACATGTACATGTGTTACATGTGCACATGTGTATGCATGTGGTGAAGATACAGTGACCCCCTCCTCACTGAGCTAGTCAGCCATTTAACCATTTAGTCAAAGGCCTACTTAGAGCTCTTGTAGGTGCTGAGGATTTGACAATACACTGAAACAGACAAAATCTCTGTCTCCATGGAGCATGTATTCTCCCAGGAAAGAAAGATCATATCCACACAAACAAAGAAACAAAGAAATATTGTAACTAAAAGAAACCAAAGCAGGGGGAGGGGGTGGTTAGTGATCGGGGCTCTGCCTGCCACAGAGTGACCAGAAACTACATACAGACCTGAGCAAGGGGAAGAGCAAGGCGTATGGACAGCTGAGGAACTGTAGTCCGGGTGGGAAGTCCAGCACAGGCTATGGTGAGGACACAGGGACTTATGTGGAGCGTTATGGGAGCACCAAAGAGGCCAGGTGGAGAAGTGTGAGGGAGAGGGAATGGTGAATACTGGAAAACAGACTCTTCAAAGCAGAGGGCATGGAACTAAAGCTATAAGGCAGCAGTCCCCAACACTTTCGGTTCCAGGGACTGGTTTCTTGAAAGAATTTTTTCAGGGATAGTGGGTGGGCGGGATGGTTTCCGGATGATTCAAGCTCATTGCATTCAAGCTCAACTTCTGCTGTGCAGCCTGGTTTCTAACAGGCCACAGCCCATTACCTGTCTGCGGCCCAGGGGTTGGGGATCCTGCTCTAAGGAATGGGAGGACTCAATAGCTTATTCAGCCTAATCCCCCCATTTTCTGGTTAAGATTGAGATAGAACTGGAGTTTCTTTCTTTCTTTTAACTTAAAAAGCAAACAAAACAAACAAGAAAGCCACTTCTTGTTTGTTTATTGACTGATCTTGGTTCTTCATCACTGGCTTAGTCCAATTCAGGACTGCAGTCCCTTCTGGCATTTCCTTAACCTTCTTCCCTCATTTCTGTTCTTTCAGAAAACAACCCACATGAAAATAACAGCCACATGATCTGCAGACTAAGGTGGAATAGTGGTATGGTCTACCATCCACCTTTGCACACTCTGCTTCTACAACTGCTTAGGAGACTTAACTAAGATTCAGGTCTTGTCAGGGAGGGAGGTGGAGGGGAGGAGGTACAGAAAAGGTGACATTATTTATGGTGGAGGGACTGAGGCCCAGGAGCAGTTGAGTGTTTTCCTAGAGACAGTGATGAGCAGACCCTGGCTCCTGGCAGAAAGGCTCACATGCCAAGGGAGCCCTGACTCCTTTTAGCTCAGCCCTTTTCCCAGGGATCTATGAGCACCAGGAGGTTCAAAGCCTTCTGTTCTTGGAGACCTGCTGTCTCTGTTAGTATTAGGTTTGGTTGCAAGACAGAAAACCAAAATACTGTGTAGGCTGCTGGCCTAAACAGATCAAGGTTTGTTTTTCTCTCACGTGAAAGAAGTCTGGGGGTCAGCAATCCAGACCTGTCAAGAGGGCTCCTTGCTGCCATCAGTGTCCCCTCACAATCTTTCATTCCTCAAGTTCATCTCATAAGTTGAGATGGCCACTGGGATTCCAGCCGCCATGTAGAGTCCAGGCAGGAGTAATTAGGATAGGAGAAGGCAAAAGAGGACCTATTATTCAAGGAACCACTGTTTTTATTTGATTTTTACTTTGTCCAGCTCTATTGACGTATAGTAGACAAAATTGTAATATGTTTAACATAAACAAAGTGATGATTTGATACATATATATGGTTGTGAAAGGATTCCCACAAAGTAATGCATCCACTATCTCACAAAGTTACTTTTTAATTTATTTTTAGTGAGAATGCTTAAGATCTACTCCCTTAGACAACTTCATGTATATAACACAGTATCATTATCTATAGTCGTCATGTTGTACATTAGACCCTTAGAGCTCTGTACCCTTCGACCAACATCTCTCCATTCCCCCTAACCTGTGCCTCTGACAACCAACATTCTACTCTGTCTGTCTGAGTTTTATTGTTTAAAAAGTATACTCCACCATGCTTATTTGTCTTTCTCTGGGCTATTTGACTTACCATAATGCCTTCCATGTTCATGTGTTATTGCAAATGGCAGACATTCCTTTTTGTTTAAAGGCTGGATAATATTCCATTGTATATATGAGGTCTGTCCAGAAAAAGTCCAGCAATTGTTACTATAACAAGAATAGTTTGCATGACATCAATGTAACCTGGCAGCCAAGGAGAGTGGACCAGAATGCACATGTGAGAACAATGACAACTTCACTTTATTAGTCAGTGGGGGCTGTAGACACTGTTGAGTGAACATGGGTGGTGTGTGGTCATTATATCAAAGTGACCAAATGAGTAGAGCAATGAATCTGCATCAAATTTTGCATTAAGCTTGAACATTCATCCATGGAAACTATTCTCAGAAGGTGCAATGAGAGCAGCACAAATAAAAGTGTGTCACAAACTCTTCAACAATGGTTGAGAATCTGTTGAGTGGTCAATATCCTGGAAGGCTTGAAACAAGCAGAGCACCTGAGGATGCTGAACGTGTATGAGCTGCAGTCAACAAAGATTGGCAACTGACAGTGGAGAACTAGAAGCTGATATGAGGATTCCAAAAACTACTATGTCCAAAATTTTGACATCAGATCTTGTTATGAAATGTGTCATGACAGAATTGGTTCTGTGGCTTCTGCTACCAGAGAGAAGGAACATCATGCTGCAGTTGCTAATGATGCTGGAAGAGCTGTGTGAGGTCCCAAGGTGTCTACTTTGAAGGACAAGGGGTGTCATTCTCCTATGTACAGTGTTTCTGTATCTTGTATCTTTTTCAATAAATGTCTATTTTTCATATCGCATGGCTGGATACTTTCTGGACAGACCTCGTATACACCACATTTTCTTTTTTTTCTTTTCTATTTCTTTTCTCTTTTTTATACAACATTTTCTTTATCCATTCGTTCATTGATGAATGCATAGATTGTTTCTATGTCTTGGTTATTGTGAACAGCAAAGCCACAGTGAATGTGGAAGTAATGACATCTCTTCAAAATAGTGATTTTGTTTCTTTTGGGTATATACTCAGAAGTGGAATTGCTGGATCATATGTAGTTACATTTTTATTTTTTTTGAGGAACTTCCATGCTGTTTTCCATAGTGGCTGCACCAATTTACAATCCCACCAAAAGTGCAGAAGGGTTTTCCTTTTCCACTTGGAGGAACCTGTCTTTACAAATCTTTTTCCAAAAGCCCCATCCAGTAGCTTTCTTTTATGTTTCATTGCCCACTCTCATCAGCAAAGAAGGCTGTTTGCTCTTTTGCTTCTTTGTTTGTGTAAGTGGCATATTTCCATTCTAAATAAATTGGGATTCTGATAGAGGGGGAACTGAGTATTTGGTATTAAATCTCTGTTACTTATGCAAAAGTACAAACCAGGCACCTGTCCCAGGTCCACTGACTCAAGTGGTAAATGGCAGACAATGGGACATCCTCTCAGGTCTTGGTTGGGTAGACAGAAGAAAGAGACCCTTGTGCTTAGGTCTCTTACTTTCCATACAGACTGATTGTCAGAGGGCTTGTAGGGGCACTAGAGATGAAGGATGTGGATGTAGGTCATTCCTGGGGTTATTTTAGTGTGGTCTCCTCTCACCCTGAGATTTCTGGAAGGAGCTATGCTCACCACTCACTCTGAGATTTCTGTAACATCTCCATATGAGTGCTGGTCCCCAGACAAGCTTTCCTATTTTCTGCTTTTATAAAATGTGGAAGATAATCCGGTTCATAAGGCCATAGAGAAGAATAACAGGAAATCAATATAAAGCTCTTAGCAAAATACTTGGCTCATGGTAGGTACTCAAACACAGTAGCGTTTTATTATTACATGTGTGTAGCAACCACAGAATTCTGCATTTTATGCTATATGAACACATGTGTGCATGATTGTTCATGGGGGAGACGGCAGGAAAGACAAAATGAGAGGCTCTGGCAGGCTGTGTGTACTTGTGGCTTTGGTTCTCTGTGTCCTGGGCTGTGTTCTGTGACCCAGCCCAGTAGAGCAAGGCTGGGTCACAGAGAAGAGCAGGGCTATGAGACAAGCTGGCCTCTCATAGGACTGAGTTTCTGTGGGAGGCACTTTAACACTAAAGACTCCACAAGCCAATTTTGAGGGCAACAGGCAGAAAGAAGCTGAGTTGCTAAGCAACCAGCCATTAACAGGAAATTAGTCACTCATCTCCAAATGTCCTGTCCCATTTCCATTCCACCTCTCCCGTTTTTGTCAAAGATAAACACACACACACACACACACACACACACACACACACACACACAGCTTTATAACTGAGTGCCTTCAGAACCTTCTGCAGAGAGAATTCACATTATTGGGCTCACCCAACAATGGTCAGAGATGCCCCAGCCCCCTCCTGCTCTCTACACATCTTTCTGCTTCTCCAGAGGCTTCCTTTCCCTACCCATCTGTTCCAGTCATAGATCAGTCTTATTCATACATGAGGCCCTAATGTCTGTGTTTGTGTATGTCCCTTCTGTCTCCCGGTCAGACTTGGAGCAGGAACAATTCTCCTCCATGAAGCTGGGAATTCCCTGTAAGTGATAGTAGTCAGTCTCTCAAGTCTAACCCTGACCTGATGCTCAGGGTCTGAGAATCAGGCCCTGGATTTTGGCCCATTTTTCTTTTCTTTTTAATTTTTTGTATTGCTATTTTTTTCTCTTTTGTATTGTTGTTCAAGTACAGCTGTCTTCATTTCCCTCCTACCACTCTCCCGACCCCACCCATCCTTTATACATGTTAAAGGATGGCCCATTTTTCTTACTTCAGAACTGAGTTGGGATGCATTTGCTGTCAAAGGGGAGGGCTATCACAGCATCCACTCGGGGAAGGGTGCAAGCCATTGATGACCCACTCTTGAGAAGGAAAAGACAGTAGAACAGGCTTGCTCATCACCCAGAGTCAGTAAGGCCAGACCAGTGTGCATGGTTTAGGCCTAAATCAGGGCTTCTTCTGTGTCAACCCCATCCCAACAAAGAGGATGAAACAGGGGCCTTCATAGGTCATCTGGTATCTCCTGCTCTGGAACATGCCCCTTCCCTGCCATGGTTGTAGTAGGTGATTCTTGGAGGCCTCACGGATACAAAACACAGAGAAAAAGCCCAGTACACATGTTCACCATCCCCAGCCTGAACCATATTTCTACAAAGTTGACCTCAAGTCTTTTCTTCCACATGTCTACTGACAAGGACAACTGTTATTCAACTAGTGATGGCCATTGGGCTAGACACTATGCTAGACTTTATTGTAATCCCTACCCCAATCGCTACCCAGAGAAAGAAGCAGACATGTAAATAATTAACTCTAATTGTTATAAGCCCAACAGAGTCATATGAACAGTCATGGAAACCCAAGAAGGAACAATTCAATTTATAGAGGTTGGGGTGGGGATAGGGAGAGGAAACAAGGGGGAAGTGACATTTTGACTGGGCTTTGAAGTATGAGCAGAAAGTTTGCAGAGAGAAATATTTGGGAGAGTATGGGGAGGAGGTAACTCCAAGCAGAGGTGAAAGCCTGGACACAGCAGCCGAATATTTATAAATAATTACTGTTCCGAATTTGAGAGTCTTTGCACATTAACATTTAAAAAAACATTCAGGGTTTTTTTTTGTATCAGACTTCCAGGCAAGATGAAGGTGTAGGTAGACACAGTTTACCTCCTTGCACAATCAAAAGAAGGACAACAACAAATTTAAAAACAGAAAGTAACCAGAACTGCCAGAAAATCTAACTGTATGGGAGTCTGACAACCAAGGAATTAAAGAAAAAATATTCACCCAGACTGGTAGAAGGGGTGGAGATAGGCAGCCAGGGCAAAGAAGACTCACAGCAAACTGGGAGGAACAACTGGGGAGTGAGACAGACTGTGAAACCCAGGGTTCTAGCGTTGGGAAATAAAGCTTTAAAACCTCTGACTATAAAAACCTGTGTGTGGGAGGGTTACCCCCAGCCTCACAAGAGAGTTTGTTGGAGAGACACACAGGGTCCTAGAATGTACACAAACTCACCCACCCAGGAATCAGCACCAGAAGGGCCCAGTATCTTTGTGGGTAACAGGGGAAGTGACTGAAAGCCAACCAAGAGCCAAGCAAGTGGCATTGTTCCCTTTTGGACCCTTCCTTCACATACAACACCACAATGCAGCAGTGTATGTTGCCCAGCTCTGGTGAATACCTAAGTCTCCACCTCTTACTATGTAACAAATGTGCCAAGAGAAAAAAATATGGCCTAAATGAAAGAACAGATGAAAGCTCCTAAAATAGAACTAAACAATGAAGAGATAGTCAACTTCTGAGATGCAGAGTTCAAAACATTTTTAGTCAGGATGCTCACATAAATGGTTATGTATGGTTACAAAACAGAGGAAATAGTGAAGACTATGCAAAGGGAAATAGAAGAAAGTGTACAGGAACCCAGCGGTGATGGGGAAAAAAAACAGGACTCAAATCAACAATTTGGGCCAGAAGGAAGGAATAAACACTCAACCAGAACAATGAAGAAACAAGAATTAAAAAAATAAATAAATAAGGAGAGGCTTAGGAGCCTCCAGGACAACTTTAAACATTCCAACATCTGAATTATAGGGGTCCTAGAAGGAGCAAAAAGAGCAAGAAGTTGAAAACTTATTTGAAAAAATAATGAAGAACTTCACCAATCTGTCAAAGGAAATAGACTTCCAGGAAGTCCAGGAAGCTCAGAGAGTCCCAAAGAAGTTGAATCCAAGGAAGCACACACCAAAGCACATCATAATTATATTAGCCAAGATTAAAGATAATTAGGGAATCTTAAAAGTAGCAAGAGAAAAGGGGACAGTTACCTATAAAGGAGTGCCCATAAGACTATCAATTGATTTCTCAAAATAAATCTTGTAGGCAAAAAGGGGATAGAAAGAAGTATTTGAAGTCATGAAAGGCAAGGACCTACATTCAAGATGACTCTATCCAGCAAAGCTCTCATTTAGAATGGAAGGGAAGATAAAGTGCTTCCCAGGTAAGGTCAAATTAAAGGAGTTCATCATCACCAAGCTCTTATTATGTGAAAGGTAAAAGGGACTTATTTAAGAAAAAGAAGATGATCAAAACTATGAACAGTAAAATGACAACAAACTCACAGCTATCAACAATGGAACCTAAAAAAAAAAAAACAAACCAAGCAAACAACTAGAATAGGAACAGAATTCCAGAAATAGAGATTACAGGAAGGGTTATCAGTGGGGAGGGTGAGTGGGAGAGTGGGGGAATATGCACAGGGAATAAGAAGCATAAATGGTAGGTACAAAATAGACAGGGGAATGTTAAGAATAGTATAGGAAATAGAGAAGCCAAAGAATTTATATGTACGACTCATGCACATGAACTAAGGCGGGTGAACGCTGGTAGGAGGGGTGGTGCAGGGTGAACAGGTATAAAGGGGAGAAAAAATAGGACAAATGCAATAGCTTATTCAATAAAATATATTAAAAATAAAAACTTAAAATAAGATGCCATAGGAAGATTACAATGATTGATAGAATAATTTTTTTTAGAAATAAATTGAACACATTCACCCCAAAATATAAAATATAAAAAACACTGAGATGGGTATGAGTATATTCAAGTTCCAGCTTCACCCCTTACCGGCTGTGCAGACTCAGACAAGTTGTGTCAGTTTTCTGGGCTTCAGTTTTCTCATCTTTAAAACAAGGGACTTGAGTGATCTCTGAGGTTCTTCTGAAGTCTGACAACCCATGGTTCTGTGTATGCGGTGTTTATCTGATGAAGGGGAGAGAAAGAGGTTCAGGTGTGTCTGTGACGGGGCTAGTGATGAGTTGGATCCACTGGCTAGAAGACCTTTCTCCTCATCTCCTTCTGCCCCCACCCCACCCATCTGGTAGTGCCTCCAATGTCTTCCCAGGGGCACCTGGCCACACAGACCATTCTGAGAGTCGCAGTGACCTTTGCAGAAAATTGCCCATTTCAGAAGATTAACTGAATTTAAAATCAATGTGGGCGGCTTTTTAGCAGGGAGCAGCAGGTGTCCTGGAGTGGAAAGAGGCTGGGAAGTGTCCTGGAGACCAATAGGTAGATCTGAGGCCACCCCTGCCCAAGGAACTCTCTGAGACCAGACAGGTATGTTTGGTTTCTCCAAAGCACTGGCCTGTGAGGAGCGTTATTTACTCTCAGGAGAGGAAGGTGATGAGTGGGCTGAAGAAACCGCTTATCCTGAATCTCCCAGGTCTCCAGCCTCTCCCATTTAGCCTCTCCCAACTTCTGTATCAGCAAAGCAGGGCACTGGCTGGATGTCTTTCTTGTCCTAGCAATGCATCCCTTCTCTTGACCTCAGGCATGTCCCAGAAAGATGAAAAAAGTCACATCATTAACACAGGAAGAAGGTTGCCTAATGGACTCTTGAGAGGTCACTATAAAAGAAATAATAAAGAGGTACCCAAAGGAGAGACGTGTGAACCCCCTGGGACAGGCTGATGCCATGCTGTTTCTCAGGTTGAGCCCCACCCTGGGGGGCAGGAATGCTCAGAGTGCTGTGCTGAGACCACTGGGCAGCCCTTCCTACTGCCAGGCAGCAGGGCTTGTGGAACCCACTGACTGTCTCAGCCTCCCATGATCATGACTTTCAATGCCCTTCAAAGTCTTAGGAAAGAGGGTGGTCTTGCAATGACAGGAGCAGGGAGAGGAGAGCTTGACTCACTGACTCTGTCCCCCCAGGGTGGTCATTGCTTCCTGGCCTGAGGCTTTGAATCTTCAAACCTTTTCTTTAATGTGAAAGTAACGTAATTTATTTGTCAAATCAAAAGCTCCTTAGCTGTTCAGAGGCTCCTCAGCCCAACACGCTTGCCTCAGGCACAGCAGAGTCCTGATGACCTGTCATGAGTGTGCTTGTGCATATTTAATTTAATTTGTATTTATGGAGCACTGGGCTGTCTGCCTATGTGGGGCCTGTGTGCTTGAATGTTTTCTTTTGCAGACATTTCTGTCTGCAGGCAGGCAGGCATGCATGTTGTGTGTGTTTGGCACATGTCCATATGTCCATCGGTTTGAGCATGTGTTTACATTCTCACGTGTGGGCCTGGCTAGGTGGTTCTGCATCGCGTGAGCTTGTGTGAAGATGGCAAAGGGGATGCAGATATGGGGTGGGCAGAGGAAAGCCCACAGAAAGCCCATACAAGGTGTCCAGACCACACCAGAATCTCAGAGAAGCTGTTGAGGACTAGAGCCCCAGGGCATGGAGGGCCAGGAAGCCCTAGGTCTATTGAGGTCTTGGGAGACTGACTTCAAGAGACTGGTGCCTCTCTGCTCTTGGCCTGGGCAAAGGATATTCCATCACAGTCCCTTATTCTGATCATGAACCCTGTTAGTATGTTCCAGACTCCTTTCCCATGAGCAGAGGCTGACAGTTGGCTGGGGAGGGAGGAAGAAGGCGTGATCAAGGGGGGATTGATGGGCACAGGGAAGCTGAGGGAAATGGGGTCCTGTCCATTTGTTATCTTTCCCAAATGGGGAGCAGATAGCAGTGGTTGGAGACCCTGGGTTTCAGCCGTAAGGCTGGTCCTTGTACACCCAACTTGGAAGTCTAATCTGAAGACAGATTGTGGCTGGAGAGTCTGGGGATGCAGAGCACAGGGATGAGGTGGGCCGAAGGGCCGGACATGACGGGATAGTTCTTATCACCCAGAAGGTGCATACTCAGTGTTCATAGGGCCCTTAGAAAAGAGTCAGGTTCCCCTCCTTGTAGCTGACTGGGAAGCAGGACTTGCTTAAGGGTTCAGGGAGGGGACTGATGAACTGGAAGGAGGCAGAAGGGGATTATTCTCTGCAAGAGTGAAGCGGGGGTGAAGGGAGCCAAAGAGGATCTTGACAGCCCTCTCTGACCCCTCCCCTCCTGAGTTACCTCTTCCCCTAGTGATTTCTCTTGGCTTTTTTTCTCCAACCAGATTCTCCTAGCCCAGCTAACTATCCACTCTTCGGGCTTCTGAGGAACCACTGCATGCCCGGCTCTTCTCTGTGATGGAACCAAAAGGTTTTGCTGCCTCTGTTCCATGGGATGACAGGGCAGAGAGGCACTGCTGGCCTGTTCTCTCCAGCTCTCCTTTTCAGGGAGGCAGCAATCTTTCGAAATTATTCAAGAAGAGCATGCGTGTAATTAACATTCTGGTCTCTTCGTGTAGGTACTGCACGACTCTGGGAAGGGGGATCACCTTGCTCCATATTCCCCACCCCCCCTTTCATTCTCTCTCCCGCAGTTAGCATGGATTCACACATAGGCATCTTTCTCTTCTCCTCCCTGTTATCTCACTCCTCTCCCCCATCTCAGGCCACAGGCTCTGCATTTCCTTCCTGTTCTCTTTTCCAGCTGCCTCTCAGGCTTTCATTGCTAAGTGTTTTTTTCATTTCCTGTTTCTCATCCCGTTATCTGCCTGCCTCTTTCTCGCCAACTGTCTGATCTTGCTTGCAGTCCCTCTCCCTGCCTCCCTCTAGGTCTCTCCCTGTTAGCCTGCCTCTCCGCACCCCACTCACCCCTTTTTTCTAACTGCAAACGTCCAAATAAATGAAAAAGGACAAACTCCATGTGCCTGGCAGTGGAAAGTAACTTTGCAACCCCAGGAGTGAGGCAGACACAGTGTGGGACAAAAGATTTCCAATTACTGCCTCTCAGGGCTGCACTTACAGCTCCATAAAAAAAGGAATTCTGGGCAGGAGAGGGAGAGGGGCCTCACTGAAGCTGTGGGACTGAGGGAAAGGCAGGCAGTGGTGTGAAAGGGCCCCGAGCACCTATCTCTGCAGACCCAAGACACACCATGGACCCTTTTCACCTTTCTGCTCATCTGACTCCAGATCCCAAACCTCCCATCTGGTCCCCGGGGAATACTGATGCTCTTGTCTACCAGGAACCCACCCCCTACTTCTACCTAGACCATCAGAATCCCACCGCATCCCAGCACCACAGTTCTCCAGCCACTGCTCCGTCATGGACAGGTGTCAGGGAGGTCACATCACAGGCTCCAAATCCTCTTCCTGTTTCCTTCAGAACCTGTCACCCTCAGATCCAATCTAAGCTGTACTGAACCCATTTCTCTTCCTTTCCTCTTTTTCTTCTCTAATGGGGAGAGGATGGGGAAAGGATGGAGGAAGGGGCTTCCCAGAAGTAAATTTTCACATTTCATGTTTATAGGGACCATCTCTGTGAAATATAGAAAAACCATGTGTAGACTTTAGAGTGAGAGGTTCAGAGTTCAAAGCCAGCTTCCTCTTGTGACCTTGAGCAACTTAGTTGATCTCTTAGAACCTCAGTGTCTTCATGTGTGAAATCTAGGCTTATTAATACCTATCTTACATGATAATAGTAATATCTATTTTACACCATAGAAATAATAATAATGATGACGATAGTACTATCTTACAGGTAACACCTAACTCAAGGATCCAGTTATTAAGAACAAGTGTGGTTGGCGATCTGCCAGGCCACAGCCACAGTGGCTTTTTGCGGAAACAGGTCAGCTATCTTGAACCTCAGTTTCACAGTTTCACCCTGAGCATCCAGAAGGTCCAGGTGGCTTCCAGCAGGTCCTGATGATCTGCTTGTGTCCATTTCTGAATGAAATCCAGGATTTTTGCAACATGCAAGGCAGATCCCTACCATATCCACTCAGCCCTTGACTTTTCTTCACACTGGCCCAAAGGCCAAGGGTCAACACCTGTAACTCGGTCTGAGGGCCCTTTTGGGAGTCTGCTGGGGCAAAAAAGAAATAGGGGATTGATGCCCCTGAGAGCAGCCTTCTGTGACTGTTATGACTGATGGGTAAACACCCAAGGTCCTTCACCTTCCAGGAGGAAAATTTGAGACGTGGTGCCATGCTGTTACCCGAGGTCCCCTGCAGGACTGAGCTCTAGGTTCCTGTGTTAACAGGCTTCATGATGCATTCTGTGTTGGTTTCTCACTTCCTCTGTCCTTACCAGCATTTTCTTCACCTTCCAATATTGACATGCATCCACATCCCTGCCTCAGGCTATTTCTGCAGGAACCAAACAAAGATGGCATGATATTGCACTGAGACTGTGGGTCTGAAGAGTCAGGAGCCCTAGGCTCTCATTTCAACATTGCTGTAACTTAGCTGAGGGGGTTTTGCCTCTTAATTTTTATCTCAGTGTCCTCATCTATGAAGCAGGCTATTAAAATTCCTTTCCTACCCATCCTAGAGGCGGATGTGAAGATCAAACAAAATGATACAAGTGAAAAAAAGGTAAACCGTAAAGCAATGTAAATAGTTACCATTGTCATTAGTATTTCACCCTTTCCATTCAATTCAGGCATCAGATCAGGAGCAGCGGCGTCGGGGGTGGGCAAGGGCAGTCTCTGGGCCATCTGTCCTGGCCCAGGGTCAGCTGAGTCGGTCTGATGGGCCTTTTCATCCCGTGTGTGCCTTTGGCACTGTGATCCCACACATTCCTCACCTGCTCTCCTGTCTTTGAAGTTTTAAAGGAGCTCTTATTACCAGCTTTGGAATTCCTCACAAAGGGCTTCTTACATTCTTTCCCTGGACGTTTGACATCAAGTTTGCATTTGACCTTTTCCCATGATTAATGATTAATAATAAAATGTAAATCTATGAACAGATTACATACATTTAATGGCTGTCATTCCCTTTGTGACCTCTTTTTCTCTGCTAAGTTAGCCACGCAGATTTTTTTTCTCCTTTCCAGAATCTAGTCTTTTTGATCCTCAGCACACATTTTTCCTGGCTTTCAATGAGGATTTTCTTTACTTTTTTCAACAGTCTATGGGTTTCTTATGCTTTTAAAATGTTTTTTTAAATTTCCTTTTAACCATTCCTTTCGATTTTTCTCCTTTAGCACATGCTCTCATCTCCTGCCTTTCTCTCAACAAGAAATGATCAGGGCCATGATGGGTATTTTTGGCTTTCCCACTGGGGGTTGAACTTCAAGGTTCTGGGGTCTAAAGGAGGCAGAGCTTCACCCACAAATGCTTTTTGCTCAGTCCCTGCCCTTCCCTCAGAAAGAACCTCACCCTCTTCCCAGCACTGAGTGAGCAAGCCCCGTGCATGCGATGGGTGCCCCTCATCCCTACCACCACTGGGAACTTGCTTCCTGATGGCACTTTATCACCAAGCTGGCTGCCTGCACTCTCGGCACCTCACCCTTAATTAATTTCACCCTCTGCTGCAAGGAGCCATCTCCCTCCCAACGACAGCCTTCGTGCTCTGTCAGATGAAGAAGCAAAACCCTTTCATCATTCTTGATGGCTCCTCTCTTTCTGCATCATTCCTTTTCTTTCCTGCCAACCTGGCTTTGCTGAAGATCTGCTTGTGCTCGTAGTTCAAAGCTGTCCCATGAAGCCTGGACTCCGCAGTGAAATCAGGCTCCAGGAGGCTAGGTGTAGGCTCATAGGTGGGGCGGGGAGCAGAGGCAGGGAGCTTGGTCTTAGGAGGCCCCAAAAATCAGGGTTCAAAATGGTCAGAGGGTGTAGGTGAGGGGCACAGGCAATGGACGTGTCTGGGTTGGGGGAATGGTGGTGGCTAGAGATTGTAGCTGGGCTTTCAGTGTGGTTGTGGTCACCATGGTGTCAGGTTCTGTTGCTGTGTCCCAGACAGTGAGAGGCCCTGCAAATAGAGGCACATACGTCCGTGGGTTCTGTGAACCATGATGTAGACAGCGATGCCAACACCGAGCAGAGAGAGCACAGAGTGACTATCTCTGCGTATGTGGTACCTGCCGTGCAGACACCACAGTTCTAACCTTGATGGACCCTACACACATGGACGCAGGCAGTGAGGGGCCCTGTTGGCAGTGCCCTGACAGTGACAGACTCAGGACGTCTACAGTGGCAGTGGGATCAGCAAGAGGAGGAACCAGGAGGAATGGGCTCTGTTGACACCACCCCAGCAACAGAGAACTGACAAGTACTGCAAACAGCACAGAGACAGTTCCAGCCTCTCCCAACAACACTGCACTCTGCAAATAAAACCAAACTCCATGAGTCACAAACAGTGCCATGCTCCCCAAATGGTGATAGGGGCAGTGACAAGCTTTGCAAATAGCTCCAAGCTCTGCGAATAATGACACACAGTGCCAAGCGCTGCAAATGGCCAGAGTAGCTGCAACTAGGGTATTGCAAACTGGGGGTCAGCACTGGTTATTTCAGACATGGGCCCAGAGAGCACCCACCCTCTCGTCACCTTATCCAAAATCCCCTCTCTCACTCTCACTGTTTCCACTGGTTTAACTCTCCTTTAATTTGAAAATCCTTCACTTGGCCCCGCCCTCACTTCCTGTTTGTTGATTTCCTTCCTTTCAGAGGGAAGCTTGTCAGAGGAAGAACCTCGGCCACAAACCCTTTGGAACCTCTTACTCTCTGTGCTGATCTCCTCACTGAAAGTAATGTGCCCTCATGCTGCTCCCTCCTGCGACTCTGTGGCTGTGCTGCCTGCCACTCCTCATACTGTTCTTCCCATGCCTGGCTGTGGAATCTGCCTCTCTCTGCTTGGAAGAGGGGCCAAGAGAAGGACAGTGAGGCACAGAGCACGTTAAGCCCCTTAGGCACACTCTCTGCTCCATACTTGCCCACAGCAGGAAGGGGTGGTCTATGAGGACACAGAATCCCACGGAGGAAGGGGAGTTCCCTTGTAGGGGTCATGCAGCTCCTACATTGTAGCCCAGCATTGGAGTTTGTGTCTGTCTGGCTCAAACGCTGATGAGTCACTCTTATGGGTAACACAGCAAAGCGATCAAGTATGCAGACCCCTGGCAAGATCTGCTTGACGCCTATCTGTGGCCTGTGGGAAATTATTTAACCTCTCTTTTCCTCGGTTTCCTCACCTGGAAAATTAGAATAATAATCATACTTACCTCTTAGTGTTCTGGTGAGAGAGAATTACATGAGTTAATACATGTAACATGCCCAGAAGGGTTTTTTTCTGGAAGCTACAGCCCCACAGCCCTGCTCTGGTCTCAACTCCTCTTCTGCCCCCTGGCTCCCTCCACTCATCTCCACACTCTCTCTTAGTTTTTCCTCAAACGTGCCTCCACACCTCCTTCTCTTAGGGGCCCTGAAGGACCTCATTTTCCCCTCAGTCTGGGATAGGCTTTCCCAGTGTCCACCTGGTTCACACCCTCACCCTCTCAGGCCTCTGCTCAAACATCACCTCCACAGAGACACTGTCTGGGCACCTGGTTAAAATAAAACACTCCTTGACTCCCTAACCCCCTTACCCTACTTTATTGCTCTTTTGACATTTGTCATCGCTGACCCTTCACCATTATGTAAGTTTGCAGATGACATGGGGCTAGGAGAGTGGGTTGCAAATTTAAACAAGAAGGTGCAGAGAAAGCCTCCTGAGTCAGGGAAGTGAGAAGGCAGTGTAGTGACTCCTGTTGAAGAGGATGTCACTGGCTCTTCATCCTGACCTTTCCCCTTAGGACCCCTCAGCCAGGGCTTGTCCTGTGGAAGGGGGAAGTTCAGGTGTCTTTTTCCCACAGCGACCTTTGGGATCCTCACTACAAGCAGAAAGGCAGATGAGCTTTGCCCTGGTCCTGCCACTGACTATTTTTGCTCGTCCCTCCTCAGGAATCCTGGAGGGGAAGAGAAGTGGAGGCTGAAAAATGCAAAACCAAAACTGCCCAGGGGAAAGCCACATTCCCTCCATTCTCACTGCTGTGAGCACCAGTAGAGAGTGGTCACACTGTCTCCTGGTCTGGCCTGTTTCCTTTCAGCTGAGTTTCCCGCCTATGACACAGTTTCCCCTTCTTTTCTTCCCCAAGAAATATGGGCTGAGAGGAAGAAGAGAGAAGCTAACAAGAGCAGGAACAAGAGGAGGGGATATGAAACTTCAGTTCTGCCCCCTTTAGGGCAGCAGTGAGTACAGACAGTCTGGCTCTGAGGCTGGAAACTACCAGCTTCCTTTTATGAGACGCTTCCTCCAGTGTGGGGGTTACTGCTGGGTCAGCCAACAGGCCCTTCTGCCACTCTTGGAATCCCAGAGATCCAGATGTGCCATGTGGCCAGGTGCAGAAAGAAAAGTCCCAACACCTTGGGTTGCAATCTCTTGACAGCAGGGCAAGGATGCCACCAACCTTCTGGGACGCAGTGAGCAGATCCTGTGGGCACTTTCATTGTTGAAAGACTGGGTTCTCCTCAAGGCCTCCAGTTGAGATCCTGGCTGTGTAGTGGGTCACCTGATCATCAAACATGATATTATCCCTTTAGGTATCTTGACCGCTGGGGGTGAAAATACTGTACATTTGTAACAGTGGAAAATTGTAATGGTGGGAAGTTGAAACCCACCCCACCAGTCTTTTGACGCTGTTTCTGTAAGTGCTGACTCTGCCTAATATGTGGCTTAGAGATGAACAGCATGTTTATATAAGAATCCTAAAAACTAGGTTCAAAAGATGTAGAATCCACCCCTCAAGATCCCAAGTCTAAGAGGTTTGCTGACCGTCATGTATGGAGCCAGGATGATATGAAGCCTGGATGACTAAACCAGGATGATGCACACCACACCATCACTTGCCTTATCAGAATGGACTGTGCTCATCTGCACGTAGAGAACTTTGCAACCCCCTCCCTTGACCTCTTTGCTCTGTTCCCCTCCTTCTCCTTGTAAAAAGCCCTCTGCCTCTAATGAGAGGTGGAGGCGGGCTTTGAGATGTGAGTCCCCCATCTTCCAGGTTGCTGGCATCTGAAAGTAAGCTACTTTCTTTCATATCAGCACCTGCCTCTTGAGTAGTGGCTTTCATAGGCAGCTGGACCTGCATTTTGGTTAGTTTTGGCACCCCAGATGGGACTATGTGGACCCCAGTAAAGCCTGAAGGGCCTGGGCTGGGAATCCTAGCTGACTGTGGCAGGCTGACCTCATGGCAGGGATTGCAGGAATTTCCCAGCAGCTGTAGAGAGTTCTATATCTTGGAGACTCTTCCTACACTCTCTCTTAGGCATCAGCCACTTTTAAACACTTGGCTGGTGAAAGAAAATGGGTTGTGGGTGGGCTCGCAAGCCCTGATTGGGTAAGTCCCTGGTGTGTGCAACCAGGAGCCCCTGCCCACAACCTGGGTTCTTCGAAGCATTTGAGATTCTGTAGGAATTAATGGGCACTACTCGGCAGGCAGTAGGTATAGCGCAGTGACAAGAAAAAATCCCAATTCCCCAGTGTGGGATTTGGTTGGAACACTCTTGGTTTTGGTTTGGGTATTGTTTGTTTTTTTGTTGCATCATTTGTTTGAACTTTGTCTTTAATTTAGATTTTGTTTTTGTTTCTGTTGGGGAAAAAAACGTCTTGGTCTCAATCTCAAATTGTTTTGTCAAAGGTCTGGTACATGGAATAGAATCTCTGATATGCAAATATTCTACTCAGAAAGGATTGTAATTGATGGTTTAAAAAGGGGAAAGATTGCACTTCCCTTTTAGACAGTAAAACTCAAAAAGGGAAAAGAAAAAAATAAAAACGGGTATTTTATAATTAAGTGGCTTAAGCCTGCTATGTCCCCTGCCTTTTCTTCAGCCTCTGTAAACTTGTCAAGGTCACTAGATAATGAGTCAGCTCACTTTTGAGCACACTAAAGGAATTCAGTCATCACCAAGAACAAAAATGTAAACGTATTAGCCACTGGGAAGAAGAATCTGTTTTTGAAAGTTATAAAATGTATTCATAAATTTGCTAATTCAAAGAATGTTACATATTTAAGTCATCACTAAAAATTGAAAATTCTAATTAAGTTTGGAAAATATATGGTTTGATAGTAAGAGGTGTAAATTATATCAATGTATTCGGAAGGAAACAGAGTTGAAAGTGTGTTGGTTATGTCCGGATAAATTTAAAGGGACTCGGCAAGTTGCAGAAAGTCTGTGTAAGTCAAAGAGGGTTTGTGCACATTCAAAAAGGACTGTTTAGAAGGCAGGAACAAGAAAGAAAGAATTGAGGAAGTAAAAAAGATTCTTTCTTCTGAGAAAGAATAAAGAAAAAAGATATACATATTTCAGGAAGAAAGAATATTTGAAATGGGAAATTCAAGAAGAGAAGTGGAAATGGGACAAAAAAAAAGATAGGAAAAGAAATGCACATAGATTTTAATGACAAATGAAAAAGCCAAAGGCTCCCTCTGATTTTCCCAAACCAATTGCTATTTCCCAACAGAAACCCCAGGTCCAGTCACACAGTAGGGAACAAATTAATTGATTTCTGATGTACTTTCTTTTGTAATTTTGTTTGTCATCTTAAACTGTTGTTCAAAAAATAAATTCCTTTGCCAATTGCAATGTAATCAGAACTATAAGCCTGTCATTTAAAATATTTTTTTGCCATTTAGAGACAATTATTGTTTTACTCTGATTCACTTGCAACAGTGTTACATCTTTGACTTATTCTAAAACATAAGTTTCTAACAACAAATTTTAAGATCATACCTTTGAAATAGATGGGGATTTGTGGGGATCTCAGGAATGACTAAATTCATAAAGATGCTGGTAGATAATGGGGATAAACAGGAGTTGACTGTGGGACTGAATGAACTGAGGATAATTATGGTTCTTGTGACTTTGTTAAAAACATTGCTGATTTAAAAAACTTGTTGGTTTTCATAAAGCAATTTGTAACAAATTGTAACAACATTGAAGCATTTTAATTTTTCTCCCTATCTGATCTCTCCAGAATTTGGAAGTTCTTAATGAGTGTTATTATTTTCATGGCAATATGTTTATTTGCATGGGTCCAACAGAAATATGTTTTCTTCCAGTTTCCAGTCATGGGTTTATTAACCCAGACTTTGACTGGACTGTCATGTCTGAGAGAGGCATGGAGTCTCTGGATGTCAAAAAGTTTTAAGGAGCGAAGACTGACTTTAAACCCAATGCAAGCCCCTTGGAGAAATAGCCTGGTACCTTGCCTATTCATGTGGTTCATGGCAGTCTTTCCAGGTAAGGAAGGTTGTTTTCCTGGAAGATGGCAAAGAAAGAACCTCAAGACATTTTGGAAACCTCAAGAACTTGACAGGCTTACCCAAATGTATAGGCATTGCAGGCAGAGCATGATGGCAACTGTTTGTCTTGGCTACTTTGTCCTGAGAGGCTAATTCCTTGTGACATTTTAGCAAAGTAGACTTAAGAAATTCTATATGATCAATTGCTATTCTTCTTGTGTTCATGTAAATACTCAGGCTAAATTGAAGCTGGATTTAATACAACAAATGAATTAGTCTTGATTTGGCTCTTTGATAAAAATGAGGGTGATTTGGGGAAAATTGTATTTCAATGGACTCTGTTATGTACAGTTGTGGAAATCAGACTGTAATCCAGTGAATTGCCCATAAAATTTTATTTTTCATTTATGAAATAGACTGGATCCTGAATTTTTTAGTTTTCTTAAATGTTTTGCCTAAACCTTCTAACTTCCATAGAAATGAAGGAAAATTGACAGTGGGGATTTGTAACAGTGGAAAATTGTAACAGTAGGAAACTGTAACCCACCCCACCAGTCTTTCAACAGTGTTTCTGTAAGTGCTGACTCTGACTAATATGTGGCTTATAGATGAACAGCATGTTTGTATAAGAAAAGAAAGGGCCAAAACTAAAAATGAGAAAATATATGAAAAAGTATCTCACTGGTAAATGCAAACATATAGTAATGATTATAGACCAAACATTTATAAGTGTAGTATGAAAACAATTAAAATTTCAATAAGCACATACCTCTCAATAATTACTTCAAATGGAAGCTGACTAAGTGCCCCACTGAAAATACCTAGGATGACTGAGTGGATTGAAAAAACAAGCAAACAAGATCCCTACATGTACTGTCTACATGAGACTCTGGATTGAAATATACATGGAGACTGAAAGTAAAGGAATGGAAAAGATATTTCATGGAAATGGAGATGAAAAAAAGAGAAAGAGAGAGAAGGTGAGATAGCAATACTTACATCAGAAAAAAAACTTTGAAACAAAGGCTAAATAACAAGAGACAAAGGAGAACAGCCCCCAGAAGTGGAACGATTCAAAAAGATATATGCACCTCTATGTTTACTGAGGCATTATTTACAATAGCCTAGTAATTGAAATGACCTAAGTATTCATCTAGATGAACTGGTGAAGAAGTGGATGTGTGTGTACACATGCACATTCACACCGAAATATTATATAGCCATGGAAAAGAAATGGATCTTGCCATTTGCAACAACATGGATAGACTGAGAGGGTATTATGGTAAAAGAAATTAAGTCAGGGAAAAACAAATACTCTATCATTTCACTTAGGTGTAGAATCTAAAATCCTAAAGAAATAAACAAACAAAACAAACCAACCCATAGGTAAGGAAAACTGAGCATTGCCAGAGGGTTGGGCCATGGGGGTTTGGGCCAAAAGACTAAGGGAATTAAGAGGTATAAACTTACACGGGAATATAAGTACAACATAGAGAATATTAATAATATCAATAATATCACAATAGCTTTGTGCAGTGACAGATGGATAGTGGGCTTTTTGTGGTGATGACTTTGTGAGGTGAATTACTTTGAAGTGTGAAATCTCATTATGTTCTACACCTGAAACTAATATAATGTTGTATGTCAGCTGTACTTTAATTCAGAAGAACTTTACATTTTAGAATAAAAATTAGTCATGACAAGAAAAAAAATTCTAAAAACTAGTTTCAAAAGATACAGACCCCGACCATCAAGCGTCCCAGCTCTGGAAGATTTGCTGACTTCATCCATGGAACCAGAATGACATTAAGCGGGGGTGACATGAATCCAGGATGACTAAAGCAGGATGATGCACACCGGGCCATCACTGTCCTTATCAGAATGGACTGTGCTCATCTGCATGTGGAGAGCTTTGCAACCCCCTCCCTTGATCTCTTTGTTTGGTTCCCTCTCCCTCATAAAAAATCTCTCCTCTTCCAATGAGAGGCGGAGGCGGGGCCTATGACTTGAGTCCCTTATCTTCCCAGGACATGGGCTTTGAGATGAGAGTCCTCCATCTTCCAGGTTGCTGGCATCTGAAAGTAAACCACTTCCCATTACTTTAGTACCTGCCTCTCCAGTATTGGCTTTCGGAGTGGCAGGCAAGACCTGCATTTCAGTGACACATTCAGGAGAATCGCAGCTTAGAGTAACACCAAACCTGTTATCTTTTAGTCTTTGTGGTCCCCCAAATTGAGGTTGGAGGGCATCTGTGCCATCTTATCAGCAGTTCCAGCCTCTTGCTTTCTCTGGCCCTGCTCCCCAGCCTGCACACACAGGGCCTGGGAAGCATGAAGAGCTGCTACGTCTGCCTGCTCAGATGTCCAGGGCTTGCTCGAGGGAATCAAAGCCTTCCTGTTAAAACTAATAAGGATGGATCTCAGACTATGAAAGAGTATTTTAAGCAAATGAATAAGCCAAGACCAAAATGTGGGAATAAGCAAGAAGAAGCAAAAAAAGAACATCAAAGCTTCTCAAGGGGATGAGAAGAATGAGGGGCTAGACTGACCTGCAGCACAGGGAGGAGCCCACCTCGTCAGCTGGAGAGGGTCTTAATGGCATCACTGTGAGGACACAATTTATTCACTTACTCACCTGTTTATTCATTTGTATAACAAATATTGGATTCACCAAAAAAGTTTCTGTGGTTTTTTTTCAGCAAAATAAAAGACACATTTTTAATTTTCACCAATAACTTTATTGATTTGGGTATTTTGAGTATATTCAACTACCTCCGGCATGGAATAATGTTGATTGTTCTCAATTAATGTCTCAATTTGACTACTATCAACCTCAGCTGGTCTACCTGACCGTGGAGCATCATCCAGCGAGAAATCTCCAGCATGAAACTTTGCAAACCACCTTTGACACATTTGATCAGTCACAGTACCTTCTCTATACACTGTACAAATCCCTTTTTTTGTGTTTCAGTTATGTTTTTAACTGCCTTGAAATAATAATGCTGAAAATGTTGCTTATTTTCTTCCATCTTCAATATTAAAATGGCTACACAAAAATCTACCAATTTTGATAAGTTTTTTAAATGCATGCTGATATGACAGCTGTCACAATACAATCTAACAAAATTATTTTGAATGAAGTTAAGACACCTAAGAGCTACTAGGGCCACCTCATGTAAAAAATGAAAAAAAAAAAAAAACCGGAATGAACTTTCTGGCCAGCCAGTTACTGAGCACCTGCTCTATGCCAGGCGCTGACAGCTCAGGGTTGTGGGGCTGAACCAGACAGACATGGAGCTCACAGTCCAGTGAGGCTGATTTCGCTCTGAGTCTGTGATTTCTAGATGCTTTGATGTCCCTTTCTTGCTTCTTCTTGCTTGTTCCCATATCTTGGTCTTGGCTTATTCATTTGCCTAAAATACTCTTTCATAGTCTGAGATCCATCCTTGTTAGTTTTAACAGGAAGGCTTTGATTCCCTCCAGTAAGCTCTGGACATCTGAGCAGGCAGAGGTAGCAGCTCTTCATGCCTCCTGGGCTCTGTGTGTGCAGGCTGGGGAGCAGGGCCAGAGACAGCAAGAGGCTGGATATCTGCCCCAAACAGCACACTGTCAAGGCTGCTGCTTAGGGAATGGACACCAGGACAGCAGGTGGGACAGTGTGTAAGTCGCCAGTGCTGGTAACAAAGCCTGCATTCTGTTCTCTTGACAGGGCCTTTGGTCAACTTCATTAAGTCCTGAGTCGGAATCTTTTAGGTACTGTTGTACACATGTGCCTGGAATGATAGACAGGATGAGATCATCGGACTTTTATGGCTAAGACACTGATATTCAAAGTGGAGAGGCCCTCAACCATCCCCCAAACACACACACATGCACACACACATTAAAAAACTCATTCACAAAGATACACACAAGTAGGCACACATTCAAGCAAAGGCCATGACATGTACACATTCACACACATATAACCACATGTGCACACAGAGACACACATTCACACATAAAAACACAACCACGCAGAGCTACACACATCCACATGAAAACACATCACACAGACATACTCACACACATAGACACACATTCAGTCAGGTGTGCACACCCACACATGGAAACATATCCACACACAGACACACACATTCACACACAGATGCCTGTCCTCCCTCTCTCTGTTGTACCCTCTTTCTCTCCTGCAAACGACTCTCTCAGTCTGGCTCCTTCCTGTCGCGGACTGCAGACAGTGACCGGAGGCTGGGAACAAGGTGGCAGGAGATGGGCTCTCTGCAGTCTGACAGCCCTAAATCCTGCTCCTGGGCTTTCTGTTGTCAACCAGTTTTGTGTCCTTAGCTAATATTTCTGACCTTTGGGGACCTGTTCTGATAAATGACGGTGACATATCCATTTACTTCACAGTTTTGTTCAATATTTAAATGACACAAATGAGCTCATGCCTGTGAAGTGGACACCTGTCTTTCTTTTGGGCCAGCACCTCACTTTTGCCCTGTGGGTGTTGGGGTCTGAGTGGGTGGCAGAGCCCATCTACCACTACTGAACACTTGGCTCTGCAGCTCAGATGCACCTGCCTCAGACCCCTGGGAGCCCTGAAGATCCTCTCTGGCTGCTGCTGCTTCAGTGCCAGTGTCCGGTGGGCACCAGTGGTGTCTGCTCCAAGTCTGAGGCCCACCCTGCAGCAGTGCCCTCTTTAGCAGCATCACTTCAGGTGTGATTCTTGAGCATGTAACCCCAAACCTGGTTTTGAGGCCATTTAGAGATTGTGTGAGTAACCAAAATGTTTTCAGTAAGTTCTTTTCTGTTTAAATCAGCCAGAGTTGGTTTCTGTTGCTTACATCTCAGAGCCCAGTCCCACAGAGTGTGTGAAGTGTTTGGCTCAATGCCTGGAATAAAAGCAGGTGCTCAATAAATGTTAGCAATTGGAGATGTCATGATGTGATTGGAGGGGCAGGCAGCCCTCAGGGGAGAGCAGTCAAGTCTCCCACCCTGTCTCTTGATTAAAGGCACTAGGAGCCAGAGGGAAGCTGGGTGGCTTTTCTTCTTCCCCTTGATTCCCTGCCACTTGCTTGCTTCTAGCCCAGGAAGGGTCAGGAGTATTTTCTTCAGCCCAGATGCCAGGGGTGGAGAGTGAAAGGGGCAGCAGGACTGGCATGGAGGGGTATTCCCGACAAGACAAGTGTCTATAAGTGGGAGCCACACAGTTTCCTGCAGGATTTGTTTGTTCCCAGCAAACAAGCCTGTGCCTGTTGCCTGACTTTATCATCTGGATCCCTGCTCAAACAAATCCCAGATCACGGGGCTTCAGAAAGGAAGCAGGGACAGACGGTCTGTGAAGACAGAGGGCTCACAGGAGAACTGTGAGGTCAGACTGCTCTTTCCCATGCTACCTGGCCTCCGGGTGAATGGGCTGTTTCATGAAAGCCTCCCACCCCCATCATGAGAGATTTGTCAATGTCACCTTTAGCAGGAGAGTCACATATGCTCGTGTGGTTTGGGGACTGGACAGAGGCCTCAGATGAGGGTCTAAGCGCAACGTCCCTAGATCCAGGATGAGGAAGAGCACCTTTTCTTTCCTCAACAGACACTGCCTCTGCCAAACCATGCCTGCAGAGCTACATCTTCCGAGAGAGCAGCCCTCTTATGATCACATAATAGCCCTGAGATTGGGCTAGGGAGGCTTTGAGACTGTATGGTCTGTGCCCTTGCATCATCTCCAACTGCGGGCAACATTGTGAATGAGTGATGTCCACCTGGCCTGTCCTCCACAACCCTGCTCAGCTCCTGGAGACCCCTGCCTACGGCTTCTTTTATGGAGTCTGTTCATCTCATATTTGGTCTTTTGTTTTTCCTTCTGTCTTGTTTTTGCCAGCATTATTATTATTTGAAACTTTACTACTGTTTTACTGACTTAATGTAGGTGGGGCGGGATACTCACATCTTTCTATTGCTCAGATGTGTTTCTTAATAATCTCTGGGGGTGGGAAATGATAAACTTAGTTTTTCTATCTCTCAATCTGGGCATGCATTTTAGTTCCTACCTTACCTCTCATAGACCTTTCTATAGCTGCTCTTCACTAGTGGTAACTACATTTGTTCAGCCATAGGGACCTCCATGTCCCTTTGGTCCTGTTTCTGCTTGACAAAATGATAAGGAAGGGTTTGTGCTCCTGTGTGGAGCACCCTTCCCTTCCCCAGGATCCTGGCCAATGCACTCTGCAGTACCAGAGTGGGGTAGTGATCACGGTGCAGTACCGGGGAGGGGTAGGCAGGGCCTGCAGGGAGCAGGAACACTTCAGCACCTTCTCCCAAGTGGGATCTGGGTAGATATCCAGCCCTGAGAAGTTTCAGAGCCTTGTTGGTGAAACCTGGCCATGCTCCCATCGACAGACTCTTTACCTAAAGGGTCAGAGCTGTGATGATGGGAAGAAATATGTTGTTTCTTCATCCAACACAGTAACTGCTCCCTCTGCCCACTGGAGGCAAGCTGTTTGTGGATTACATCTTCAGAGGGAGGTTGCTTCATATGGTGGCCACCTCTTCTAGAGGCCTCTTCAGTCTCCTGTGCTCCTGAGGTAGCCTCCTCTTTCAAGCATCTAGGCCACTTCCCCACTGTCTCCTAGAAGGAAGAAGCTACCCACCCACAACCTCAGCCTCCCCTCTGTCAGGCTAGCTCCAACCCCCCTCAGAGCATCTCCTCTGCCTAGGTTGTGACAATTCAGAGCTGGAGGTGGGGGAAAGGTAGGGGTGGTCTCTGCTTCAGTGAGAGGGCGATGTAGCTTTTAAAATCTTTACATCTTTACATCTTTTTGTGTATGTGTGCAACATACTAATCATTTGAGTTTCTGTTCTTTAGAGTTTTCCACTGTCTGGCTTTTGTTGCTCGTATCCCATGATCTACTTAAACACATTTCTCTGTCCTCTGCCATTGCTGAAAACCAGAAGCTCTATCTGCAGCTTCAAGCAGTTTTTTTTCTGTCTCATTCCAGGTCAGTCTCACCAGTGAGAGCTGTGGCTAATTTCCTCATTAGCTGCCCCCAAATACAACACATTTCAACAAGGAGCACTTACTTGTTTTCTCCTAAGAGATCACTATCCAGCTTCATACGAGCCAACACTATTTCTCCTGCACATGTGACTTGGACTCTGCTCCTTATGACCCATGAACCCTATGTCATGGTTCTGAGGACCACTTGACGCATTTATTAGCCTGACTGACATCACACAGGTCACCTGTGGCTGTGAGTGGCTCTCCTATTTCCTGACAGGTGGCTGCCACAATTTCAGGTCCTGATGATTGCCAAATCTCCCTGCTGACACACAGGGGTCAGGAATTTCAGTCGAGCCTCACTTTTCTAGAAACTTGTCTTTTTCCCCCATCCCTGAAATAGACACCTTCTCTTAAAGGCGTGTCCTTCTCCCTTCCCCACTCTTGATCACCAACCCTCTAACTGCCTGAGAGGGTGCAAGGAGGAAATGAGAGGGACAGGAGACATTTGTCAGACAGTTGTCAGACATCTGTCAAGCAGAGGGGAGAGCAGAGACAAGGGGACAGGCACCACAGTGCTTCAAGCCTTTGTACAGAACCCAGGGAGGATGGAGACTGCATAGATGGGGGTGGGGTGGGGTGGAGGCGACCCCCTTAACCAAGGTGTTTATTCATCCCTAGCATGGGAACAGCCATAGCCCCAATAAATGTGTAAATATTACCTGTTCTTGGACTGAAGCAGAACCCAACATGGATTAGGTAATGCTCTACTTGGAGGTAGGGGAAGAGCACCATGACACTTTTTAAAACCATTTATTTATTTGAGGTTTGAAAAGGGACTGCACATTTTGAGTCAGTGGTATGTCTTATAAGTATTTATTAATCCATGGGTTCTCCCATCTTTCTTTTGTCCCCTTGCTACTTATTAATAATGAAATTGGGTTTTTTGTTGTGCAGTTTTCCACTGTATGGTATTTACTGATTGTGCCCCTTTAATATGTTCCTCTGTCTTTTGCCCTGAAAATTGGAAGCTCAATCCACATGCTTGAATAACTTCAGGTCTCTCTCTCTCTCTTCCTTTGACAGGACTATCCCATGGGTGGTGTATTCATCTGCCACAAGGCAAAAAAAGTACAATATTCTTTTTAAATCATGATGCTAGTTGCCCATTGTGCAGTGCCTGGATCCATTCATTCGCAGGGGTTGCAACACAGTGCTATTTTAATTTATCATTCTTTATTTATTAGCTGGATTCTTTATTTCTTAGCTGGACTGCATCTATAGAGAGAAAGTTTCCCAGATCTACTCTCTCACCTCAGTGGAACAATGTGTGTATGAAACCTCCATGGCTTCTCCTCAGTCAGAACACTCAGCTTTCCAGCCCAGGTTTGGGGTTAGGAGAGAACTCATTGCAGGAAAACAGCTCAAGGTCAGCATGTCCACCTCTCAGAAAGCACCATGTCGATCTATATGATTGAGCCTGAAGAGGATGGTCTTGGCTTAGATCTTGCCCTTAGGATTCCTCCAGTCTGAGGCACAAACAATGATTTTAAAAACAGTAGTGTACTTCCCTGTTGCCATGGTAACTCACCATCATGAGGTTCTGTCAGTATTCCTAGAATGGGAATGTTGTCTTTACACACAGCCCCATTCCACTCTGCTGAATACCAGGAACACACACCCACATAAGTAGCAGAATTTGGAGGTTACAGAAAGGCATGGGTGATGACATCATGCCATCAAAAAGCGAGCTACTTTAAATGAGATTTTAAACATCCATCTTTTTTAGCATGCCTCTGCCATGCCCATTGAAAACCCAACCTCCCAACAGTTTCTAGAACGACTCGTCCTTGCCTCTCCCAGATCCTCTCTCTCTTGTCTCCTGTTCCTGTCCTTTGCCACCTTCTTCCCAGAAGAAGCCCAAGCTACAGGTGGGAATCATCTCCCCCTCAGCACCTCTCCTCTGAAACCCAATCAGAAGAGTCTCTTCAACAAAAAGCCATTTGCCTGCAGTGGCATTATGTTCTTCCAGCTTCTGAGATGCAGCAGCTCTGGTCAGCTGGGGTTCCCTTTTTCTTTTTCTGTTTTCTTATAAAGATAAATATATTTTCCTCAAATTGTGGTCATTTCCATGAAAGAGTATCAATTTTAAGGAATGAGTAAAATCCTGAGAAACTCCAAGGAAGAAGAACATCCCCCCCCCCACAGCAGCCCTACTTTGTTGAGACTCTTAAATAATTTGTACACATTTGAAAGAACAGCAATCTTTTAAAAGAATGTATGTAAAAATAATTTTTAAAGATGACTTCCTGAATTATTTTTTAAAATATAATTCTAGGATAATTTAAATCTTCATGTACCCCTGAATTAGCAAGGGCTTTTTTCCCTAATGTACTAGGAAGAAAATTGAACAAATTTCTGATATTATAAATAGCAAGTTAAGGCAAATTGACTATTTTTTTCAGAATTCAAGGCTTTTATATTGTTATTCAAGTACAGTTGTCTCTATTTCCCCTTCCCACCTCCCCCTAGCCCCACCCATTCTCACCTCCCATCCTCGATCCTACCCCCCTTTGGCTTTGTCCATCTGTCCTTTATACATGTTTCTTATTGACCCTAACCCTTTCCCCTCTCCCCTCCCTTTCGGTTACTTTCTTTATTTCAATGCCTCTGGTTATATTTTGCTTGCTTGCTTGTTTTGTTGATTAAGTCCCACTTATAGGTGAGATCATATGGTAATTGCCTTTCACTGCCTGGCTTACTTTACTTAGCATAATGCTCTCCAGATGCACCCATGCTGTCGCAAACAGTGGGAGCTCCTTCTTTCTTTCTGCTGCGTATTATTCCATTGTGTAAATGTACCACAGTTTATTGATCCACTCATTTACTGATGGGCACTTAGGTTGCTTCCAACACTTGGCTTTTGTAAAATGTGCTGCTATGAGCATTGGGGTGCATAGGTTGTTTTGAATTGGTGTTTCAGGATTCTTACGGTATAATACCAGCAGTGGAATTGCTGAGTAAAAAGGCAGTTTCATTTTTAGTTTCTCAAGGAAATTCCATACTGTTTTCCATAGTGGCTGCACAAGACTGCATTCCCATCAACTGTGTATGAGGGTTCCCTTTTCTCCACAGCCTCACCAGCTTTTGTTGTTTGTTGATTTGTTTATGCTGGCCATTCTGATGGTGTAAGGTGGCATCTCATTGTGGTTTTAATTTGCATTTCTCTGATGGCTAGTGATGCTGAGCATCCTTTCATATGTCTCTGGGACCACTGCATGTCCTCCTTGGGGAAGTATCTGTTCAGGTCCTTTGCCCATTTTTTAATTGGGTTATTTGTCTTCCTGGAGTGCAGATGCGTAAGTTCTTTATATATTTTAGAGATCAAACCCTGTCCAAGGTATCAGTTACAAATATATTTTACTATATGTTTGATTCCCTTTTCATTCTGTTGACTTTTTTTTAGTCTTATCAAAGCTATTTATTTTGATGATGTACCATTTGTTTATTCTTATCTTTATGTCTCTTGCTCTAGGGAACATATTGGTGAAAATGTTGCTGTGTGGAATATCTGAGATTTTCCTGCCTATGTTCTTCTCTAAGACTTTTCTGGTGTCATGACTTATATTTAAGTCTTTTATCCACCTTGAGTTTATTTTTGTTTATGGTGTAGATTGGTGGTTAAGTTTCTTTTTTTTTGGCTTGTTTTTTGCATGTAGCTGTCCAGATATCCAAACACCATCTGTTGAAAAGGCTATTTTATGTTTCCACCCCATTTGTCAAATATTAATTGACCATAGAGACTTGGGTTTATTTCTGGGCTCTCTATTCTGTTTCATTGGTCTATGTGTCTGTTCTTATGCCAGTACCAGGCTGTTTTGATTACCATGGCCTTGTAATATGATTTGATGTCAGATATTGTGATTCCTCATACTTTGTTCTTCTTTCTCAAAGTTGCTGAAGCTATTCAGGGTCATGAAATGATTGGTCTGTATATGTGAAATAAGTCATTGGTATTTTAATAGGGATTGCATTGAATCTATAAATTGCTTTGGGTAGTATGGACATTTTAGTGATGCTAATTATTCCAATCCATGAACACAGTATGTTTCCATTTGTTTGTGTCTTCCTTGATTTCTTTCTTCAGTGCTGTGTAGTTTTCTGAGTACAGATCTTAATACCTCCTTGGTTAGATTTATTCCTAGGTACTTTATTTTTCTTGTTGCTATATCAAATGTGGTTTTTTCCTGATTGCTGTTTCTGATATTTCATTGTTGGTGTACAAAAAGGCATTTGATTTCTGAATATTGACTTTGTATCCCGTTATATTGCCAAATTCACTTATTAGGTCGAGTAATGTTTTGGTGGAGTCTATATATTTTCTATGTGTACTATTATGTTATCTGCAAACAATGACAATTTTTGGTTCCTCCTTTCCAATTTGGATGCCTTTTCTTTCTTTTTCTTGTCTGATTTCTGTGGGTAGGACTTGCAATACTATGTTGAATAGAAGTGGTAAAAGTGGACATCTTTGTCTTGTTCCTGATCTTAGTGGGAAAGCTTTTAGTTTTTGACTATTATGATGTTGGCTGTAGGTTTCTAGTGCATGGCCTTTATTATGGTGAGAAATGCTCCCTCTATTCTCACTTTGCTGAGTGTTTTTATCATAAATGGGTAATGTACCTTATCAAATGCTTTTCCACATCTATTGATATGATCATGTGATTGTCTTTCCTTTTGTTAATATGATGTATTACATTTATTGATTTGTAACTATTGTACCATCCTTGCACCCCCGGAATGAATCCCACTTGATATTTTTAATGTATTGCTGGATGCATCTTGCCAATATTTTGTTGAGGATTTTAGTGTCTATGTTCATCAGTGATATTGGCCTGTAGTTTTCTTTGTTGTGTCTTTATCTGGTTTTGGGATTAGGATGATGCTGGCTTCATAAGAGTTTGAGAGTCTTCCCACTTCTTGAATTTTTTTGGAATTAGTCTGAGAAGGACAAGGGTTAGCTATTTCTTAAATGTTTTGTAACCCACCCCCTGTGAAACTGTCCAGTCCAGGGCTACTGTGTGATGGGAGTCTTTTGATTACTGCTTAAATTTCATCAGCTGTTATTGGTCTGTTCAGGCTTTCTGCTTCTTCTTCATTCAGTTTTGGAAGATATGTTTCTAGAAATTTGTCTATTTCACCTAGGTTTTCAAATTTCTTGGCATTAGTTGATCATAGTAATTTCTCACAGTCCTTTGTATTTCTGTGGTATCAGTTGTAATCTCTCCTCTTTCATTTCTGATTTTTTAAATTTGGGTCCTCTCTTTTTTTTTTCTTGATGAGTCTGCTTAAAGGCTTGTCCATTTTTGTTTATCTTTTCAAAGAACCAGCTCCTGGATTTATTGATCCTTAGAATTGTTCTTTTAGTCTCTATGTCATTAAATTCTACTGTGATATTGGTTATTTCCTTTCTTCTACTTGCTCTGGGCTTTGTTTGTTGTTCTTTTTTCAGTTCTTTTAGATGTAGGGTTGGGTTGTTTATTTGAAATGTTTTATCTTTTTTAGGTGGGCTGGTATTACTTTGAACTTCCCTCTCAGGACTGCCTTCACTGTATTCCATAGGTTTTGGACTGTTGTTTGTTTATTTTCATTTGTTTCCAGATACTTTTTTATTTCTTCCTTGATTTCATTATTAACCCATTCATTGTTTAATGACATGCTATTCAAGTTCCATGAATTTTAGTTTTTTGATTTTTTTCTTGAGGTTGGTTTCTAGTTTCAGGCCCTTATGATCCAAGAAAATGCTTGATATGATTTCAATTTTTTTGAGTTTGTTGAGGGTTGTTTTGTTTTCCATCATGTGGTCTATCTTTGAAAATGTTTCATGTGCATTTGAAAAGAATGCGTATTTTGTTTCTTTGGGATAAAAGATTCTATATATATCAATTAAGTACATTTGATCTAAGGCAGGGGTGTCAAACTCATTTTCACTGGGGGCCACATCAGCCTCAAGGTTTCCTTTGAAGGGCTGAATGTAATTTTAGGAGTGTATAAATGTAACTACTCCTTAACTAGGGGCAAGGAGCTCAGTGCTACTGTCAGGCAGAAATAAGGTGCTGGGCTGGATAAAATAAGGTGGAGGGTCGGATTCAGCCTTCAGCCTTTTGTTTACCACCTGTGATCTAGGGCATTGATCAATATTGCAATAACCTTGTTGGTATTTTGTATGGAAGATGTATCCATTTTTGACAGTAGAGTGTTAAAATACCCTAGTATAAGTGTATTGCTGTCCATATCTTGAAGTCCTCCAAGATTTTTCTTATATATTTGGGTGCTCCTATATTGGGTGCATATATGTTTTTAATATTTATGTTTTCTTGATGGATTCTTCCTTTGAGTATTCTGTAGTGTCTTTCTGTGTAGGGGACCAGTTTGTCTTGGCCTGGCAAATGTGACTCAGCTCTGTATGGAAAACCTACAGATGCAAAGTGGTGGGCAGGAACCAGATCTTCAAACCAAGTTTTCCCGTGGGAATCAGGCCTAGAAAATGCATACAAATTGTTATGGCTTGCTCTTGCTAAAACTCCATCACCCTGGTCTAAAACAACAAATGTGTATTGTCTATTTTCAAGGTAACTTCCAAAGCCTGAATGAGTTCTCCCAAGGACAGAGCTAATCAGCTCATCGTCATTCCCCTTTGCACGTTATTTTTATTTCCTTGATTGTACCTAGGATGTAGACAATAATATTCTATGTGATAGATAATAAATCTTACATCATAATAAATCTATGATGTAAGACCCCAGGAAAACAATAAAAGCCTGTCTAGGCAAGGATCGGGATGCTCCCCTCTTGAGGGAGTGGCCGAGGCACCATAGGCACTCTCCCCTTGAGAGAGTAGTCGTGCCTGTTCCCTTTTCCCACACAGGGTTGTTGTCACCTGTGCATTGATTCTCGTCATATACCACAACAGGTAGACTCTGCTGGACAGGGTCTGCAACATCTGGTGCCCAGGAACAGGGACACTACATTTCTGTATCTCTTTTTATGGCCTTTGTTTTGAAGTATATTTTGTCTGATATAAGTATTGCTACCCTGGCTTTTTACTCTGTCCATTTGCTTGGAATATTTTTTCCAACCCTTCACTTACAGTATGTGTAGGTCTTTTGTTCTGAGGTGGGTTTCTTGTAGGCAGCCTATGTGTGTGTAATGTTTTCTTGTCAATTCAGCTACCTTATGTCTTTTGATTGGAGCATTTACTACATTTACATTTAAGGTTATTGTTGATAAATACTTATTCATTGCCACTTTACCCCCTTTGTACCTGTTTCTCTCTCTCTCTCTCTCTCTCACTCTTTATCTTTTTCTTCTTAAAGCAGCCCCTTTACTGTATTTTGTCATCCTGGTTTGGTGGAGGTGTATTCTTTCAGCCTTTTTTTTTTAATGTCTGGGAAACTCTTTATTTTGCCTTCCATTTTAATTGAGAGCCTTGCTGTGTAGAGTAGTCTTAGTTGCAAGCCTTTGCTTTTCATTACTGGGACAATTTCTTGCCATTCCTTCCTGGCTTGTAGTGTTTCTGTTAAGAATTCAGCTGCTAGCATTATCAGGGCTCCCTTGTATGTTACTTCCTATTTCTCCCTTGTTGCCTTTAAGATTCTTTCGTTTTCTTTGAATTTTGCCATTTAATTATGATGTGTCTTGGAATAGGCCTGTTTGGGTTCCTCTTGCTTCCTGGATTTGTGTGACTTTTTCTCTCAAGAAATTAGGGAAGTTCTCCATCGTTACTTTTTCAAATAGCTTTTCTATTCCTTGATCCTGTTCTTCTCCTTCTGGTATTCCTATTATATAGATATTATTATGTTTTATGTTGTCCTTTAGTTACCTTAACCCTTCTTTGTTCTTTTTGAGTCTTTTTTCCTTTTCTTGTTATTTCTGGGAATTATTTTCCTACCTTGTCTTCCTGCTTGCTGATTCAATCTTCTGCTTCATCTAGCCTGTTTTTGATTCCTTCTAGTGTTCTTCAATTTAGAAATTGCATTTTCATTTCCCTTTTGCTCTCATTGGTAGTTTCTATGTCCTTTTTTAATGCTAATATAGTTTGCAGTAAGTTCCTCATAGTTTCCCTGAAGTTTTTGGTAATTATCACTGAGATAATTAAACTTCCTTATAACCATTGTTTTGAACTCAATATCTGATAGTTGGCTTGCCTCTATTTCATTTAGCACTCTTTCTGAGATTCCTTCTTCTTCTTCTTTTTTTTTTTTTGATTGGGGATTGTTTCTTTGTCTTCCCATTATTTGTGAGACTTCTTGTTTGCTTCTGTATCTTAAAGTGATTTGTTTAGACTCCCTGAGTTTGCGGTGTGAACTTCTGTAGTAGGAGACCTGTGAGATTCAGTGGGGCAATCTCCTTGGTCTCCTGAACTTGATGCTCTTGGGATGCCCTTTATGCCATTTATGTTGGCTCTCTGGATGTAACTGGGTTTTGATTGTCATTGATTCATTCTTTTGTGAGTCTTTCCCTCTAGCTGGTTGACTGAGGATCTCTCTGCCCACCACATCTTGTATGCTGTTGTGCAGGTGCTACCAGAACAAAACCACAAAGCCCAGGAAACCAACCCACATTGAAAAATACCCCCCAAACCCACTATGAACAATAAATTAACCAGTACTAATAAGGGTGTAAAGAGATTAAGACTACTATAAGAAAGGAGAGAAATAAGCTATAGTATAAAATCCGGTGACTTAATATGCACAAACTTGATAGACGAGAAATGAATGTTAAAAAGCTATGAGGGAAGAAAATATTGTGAATCATGGAGAAGACCACAGTGGATTTCTCCTTGGTCACCTCTAGTATTTACTTCTGCTTTTTCTTTCTGGTGATCCTCCTCTGGTGATGTCAGATATTGATTCCCCTCTGACCTTAGGCAGCCTGCTCTGAGGCTGTCAGGGATCTACTGTCTCTAGCTGTCTCCCTCAGTTGTAAATATTGTCCTCTCTGCACTCAGCAGACAGGCTTAAGACCCACAGGGCAAGGCTGAATCTCTCCTGGGGTCAGGGCTATTGTTTCCTCTCAGGCTGCTGCTGCTCTGAGGTTAGTGGTTTGCCTGAGCAGGATAGATACTGCCAAATGGGTGATGACTCAGCACCAGGATTCCAACGTCTACTCTCTCAGTTCTCTCACTAAAACTTCTGTCGCCAGTCTCTCCTCAAGCATCTTTGATCCATTCTGCCCCACCTTGGCCAGGGATATACTGATTGTGGCTGACTCCTTTGCTTGTTAATCTAGTCACTCTGCACTCAACAGTCAGGCTTAGGCACCACAGGGCAAGGACAGAATCTTTACTGGGGTTGTAGTATTGTTTTCCCCATAGGCTTTTGCCACTCACTGGAAAGTGGTCTGCCTGAGCAGGATGGCTGCTGCTGTTTTGGGGATGATTCAGCACCAGGATCCTGGCATCTACTCTCTCAGCTCTTTCCCCAAAACTTCCATCCCCAGTCTCTCCTCAGGTGTCTTTAGCCCACTCTGTCCTTGCTTTTGCCAGAGCCCAGGATAAGTGTCTGCAAATGAAAATTTGTGTGTTGGCCCTTTAAGCAGCTCTTGCATCTCCAGCCAGCCATCTCTGGCAGAGAGCAACTCTACCTCTTTTAGCCACTGGTTGTTATGTGTGTACTTTTTGTCCTCTGGTGATCTAGTCTGGGGATTCCTGCTTAGGGTTTTGACCCCATTCTTCTCAGGGGGATCCAGCAGTTGCTTAACTATCCCTCTGAAACTGCCACCTGTGGACACCCAGCCAGCCTTCTCAAGTCTCTACCACACTCCTTATCAGTCAGGTTGTGCTGAAGCTGATTCTTCTGTCTGTCTGAGGTTATAACTCTTTTCTCTTGCTATTGTTCATTTGTTTTCTGGGTGTTTTCTCCACAATTTAGTTGTAATTCCAAATTGGTCCTGGGAGGAGGTTAGTGTAGCTTCCATTCACTCTGCCATTTTGCACCTCTTGGGGTTTTAAGTAACTCTATATTTCTTTGTTTTAACAATAATGAAGAAAATGAAGCCCAGATGCCTTACAGACTTGCCCAAGGTTTCAAAGATAATAAGGCCTGGCGTTGAGACTCAAATGCATATCTTTAAGCTGCAAAATCCAAACATGTGTCCCCTCCATGCTTATCCACCATCACAGTGGTAGGCACCTGTCTACAGTATGACAGCAGATACACAACACCCCTCCCCCCACCTAAGAACCCTCAAAGAGTGACAGATTCATCTAACAGAAACCAGAGGCTCTTATTCCAACAGTTAGGCAGGACATTTTACAAGGGCCTTTAAAAGCAGGCTCCTTGGAGCAGAGTGTGGTATAGTTGAATAGTCAAGAGTGAAAACTCCAAAGTCACATGACTTCAGTTTCAATACCAGTTCCACCAGTTAGGGGCTGTGTGGTCAGGGGCATAGATATTGATCAACCTGTCCATGCCTCAGTGTCCTCACTGAGCAGCAGATAGAATAGGCATAATAGTGCCTACCCCATAGGGTTGCTCTAGGGCAGGGGTGTCAAGCTCATGTTCACTGAGGGCCACATCAGCCTTGCAGTTGCCTTCAAAGGGCTGGATGTAATCTTAGGACTGTATAAATGTAACTACTCCTTAACTATGGGCAAGGAGCTTGGTGCTGCTGCTGGGTAGAAACAGGTGCTGTGCTGAATAAAACAAGGTAAAGGGCTGGATTCAGCCTGCAGGCCTGTTTGCTGCCTGTGCTCTAAGGTAATGGCTTCAAAAGTTTCAGCATTAGCATTACCTGGGAGTTGGTTAGGAGTAAAAATTCTCAGGCCCCTCTCAGACCCAGTGAGCAGGGCTCAGCCCCAGTCTGTGTTGTCACCCTTTAGGCAAGCTGGTGTACATTAAAGTTTGAAAACCATTAGCTTACCACAAGCTGAGGACCTGAAATAACACCTGGGACATAATAAGTGCTCAGTAAATGTTAGTGGCTTATTATTATTATTTGCCAGGGCATTCATTATTTCTAGGACCTGGCATGGAACTTAGTCCAGCTCCAGAGGGGAAAAAGCTGACCAGCATCTTCATGCTCAGTTAAGCATCCTGGGTCTCTGTGGACTTGTCTGTCTTATGTTGTCCTCTGCAGAATTTCTAGCCCCAAGAGCAGTGCTCAGGATATTGCCTGGGCTTGACAATTATTTACTGTATGAATGTGGCACCTCTCTTCTCACTCTGTCTCATCTGTTAGTCTGGCCTTGAGAAAACAAGGGGATATTGGGGGCTGAGGAGTAGACTTTAGGCACAACTGGAAAACCTCTTCTCTAGGGAGTATTCTCTGTCTACACATGGCTCACTTTTCAGACCCCTTGTTTTTGTTAGTCAGTTAGAGTATGTGCAGGCGGTGTTACCAAGCTCTTACGTTTATAACACAATGTACCAATAAGAAAAAAGACAGTCAATTCAAGAGATATGTGGATGAAAATCTTACCATCTTCTCAAAAAAAGGAAAGCCAATTAACACAAAATGTGCTCCGTGTCATTGGTCTGTAGGGAAATACATATTAAAACCACAGTGTGATGCTACTCTACACCCACCAGAAGCACCACATTAAAAAAGATGAAAAATCCTGGATGCTGAGGAAGGTGTGGTAACACTTAACTCTCATCATATTGGTTAAACTGAGAATAAATTGATAAAGCCACTTTGCACAACTCTTTAGAAATATTTGCTAATACTTGCTAATATAAATATTTACTAATACCAAAAATACATCCATATGCTTTTCTGAAAGACATGTAGCAAAATGTTCACAGAAGCACTATTTTTAATAGACCCAAACCAGGAACTACTCAAACAAAACTTGTCTGTCAAGAGTGCAATGCACAACACAAGTGTGGTATATTCACAATAAAATACAACACAACAGTGCGAATCAATGACCTACAATTACAATCAACAATGTGGAGGAATCTGATGAACAAATTCTTAAGCGAAAGAAACCAGGTGCAAGACTATGTATATACCATCTAATTCCATTTGCCTGAAGTTCAGTAACAGACAAGGCTAATGTACCCTTGGGAGAGTGGTCACTAGAAGAAGCATGGGGGCTTCTGAGTGCTAGTTGCACTGATGTGTTCAGTTGGTGAAAAATTACTGGGATGTGCAGTTCTGATGTGTGCACTTCTCTGTATGACTTTCTTTTTTTATTAGTCATGGCTTTATTGTTTTTTATTTTTAAATATATTTTATTGATTATGCTGTTACAGTTGTCCCATCCACCCCCCTTTAGTCCTCTCCACACTGCTCATCCCACCTGCATTCCCTCCCTGCCCCACCTTAGTTCATATCCATGGGTCTTTATGACTATTTCAACAAACAGTTTAATGTAAATGATCAAAGACTATCAGATGGTTCATGTCTTTTACTGTTCCTGAGGGGCCAGCTCTGTAGAGAAGAAAGACAGTCCAGAATTCAAGTCCCAGACTGTCAGCATTCTAAGTCTCAGTGTCCTTATCAATAGACAAGAAGGAAACCCAGACCCAAGAGGAGAAGGAAATCACACAAAGTTGATATGCAGTGGCTGGCATAGCCAATGACCTCTCTTGGCCACATACAAGGAGGTAATTGAGGCCCTGGTCATCTGCTTATAGAAGCAATGGGGTGATGTGTACAGAGGACTACTGTGCACAGAGGCACAGTAGAGCCATGTGGACTGCTGTTGCTGGCATTCTCCGAGTCAGACATATGTCTGTGGATTTCTCCATTACCTCTCAACTTCATGCTCATCCTTTCCAATGACATGCTTTCATTCTTTCTTGAAAGTGATTACAATTCCTAAATGAGCACCCAAAAATAAACTTCTTCATCACCAGGGGGGAAAATGTAGTGCCTAAGTGGAACTTGCACCCAAATGCAGTCAAAACACAGCAGCATACGCTGGACTAATCTCCTGTCCTTGTAGATGGATGGATATGTTTGGCACAGTGGTTGCATTATGGGATGGGGTGACGGGAAGCTGCCCTGTTTAGGGCAGCATTTCTAAAGGTGTTCTTCAGAATGCTAGTATCATGAGATGTTAATCAGTACTGCAAGGTGACAATTTCATGTTAATATATTTTGGGAACTACTAAGTTAAATGTATATTCTTTGCTGTAGGACTTCTCAGAGACTTTAATATGCTAATGGGCATAATGAATCACCAAGATGGGGATCAAGTAGGTAGCATTTCTCTAACTTATTTTATTACTCAATTCTTTTTGATTTGTAAAGCACTTTGTGAAGAGTGTTCCCTGGAACCCACAATGAAAAATATTGACATGGACCCTACCTTGGTCTAAGAGTCAGGAAACCTGGCTTACAGATCCAGCTTGGTTATCAGTCAGCAGAGTTCCTTGGACAAGTTCTTCTTTTCCCTGAGCCTCAGTTAATTAGAAAGAAGGGATTTGAAGAAAAGCAAGAATGTAGATTTGCTAGAGAGTGGGGAATAGTATTTGAACCATTATCTTACTACTTTTCCTTTTTGCATTTAATACTACGGTGCTGTGCAATGTGGTTTAATTACTTATACATGGGACAGTTGCTGTTGATGACTTAATAGCTGCTACCCTTCTTTCTCGCTGAAAGAATCTGAATTTTCCCATGTGACACTGAGCCTGGTGAGAGGCCAAACTCCATTGTTTTGTGTCTAGGGTTAGCCCTGTTAATCATTTCTGGCCAATGAAATAGAAGGGAAAGTTTTCTGGGAGCTTCTAGGAAAGACTTTGTTCTCTGATGACATAGAGCCACTCAAGGATGAATGCTCTCTTTACATCCCCTCCTTTCCTGATTAAATGCAGTTATGTGAGAATGTGATGGTTGGACCTGCAGCAGCCATCTTTTGGCCATAAAACAACAAGGATGAGAACCAGTGAACAGGATGCAAAGAACTGGTGGGGAAATACCCTGGGTCTTTCTTAACATCACGGAACTTCTGAACTAATATACAAACAACCCACCTCTGACTTCTTGTCAAACAGTAAGTGCCTTTATGGTTTTAGTCACCATCACTTTGATTTGCTCCTGTACTCACACACAAACTTACTGATAATATTTGTGTCTGTTTTATCTTTCATTATTCTATTTTTCTCACTTTAAGGGGTCCTCAGTTATAAGATGCATTTGTGATTGATTTATAAGTGAGGATAGTAAGCTCTGAGGTAAAACAGACAAAATCCTAAAATCTCAGTGACTTATCCAATATTACTTAAGTCTTCACTTCATCATAGTCCAATATGGATTAGATTGCCCCATCCCAACTATTAGCTGTGTTATCTGGAACACATGGTTTCTTAGGTGGAGCTATGCTAGGTTATAGTAACAACCTCTTAATTTTCAATAACTTAATGCATAAAGGTTTATTTTTGGTGTATACCAAGTCTGGTTTTGATTCATTGTCTTTCCAGAGAAGTGATTTCCAGGTTGCTGAAGCTAGAAAGAGAGAACTGAGGGTCATGCACCAATTCTAAAATATTTTGGCCTGAAAATGACATCACTTCTCTTTATTGTCCAGAACAAGTCATGCATCCCAGTATAACTTCAAGGGAATCTGGGAGCTATAGAGGCGCATATACCTATGAGTACTAACTGTCCCTGAAACAATGTATGAGCAGCTTTTAAAAAATACCTTTTCGTGGTTTAATTCCCAGTCAGGGCACATGTGTGGGTTGCACGCTGGTTCCCTGCAGGCCAGTTCCCAGCAGGGGACGCACAAAAGGCAACCGTACATTGATGTTTCTCTCCCTCTCTCCTTCCCCCCTTCCCCTCTAAAGATAAATAAATAAAATCTTAAAAAATATAAAAATAAATAAAAAAATACCTTTGGCTCTAACTGGGAGCCTGAAATGTGTTCAGGGGAATCTGGGGGATGGGGAGAGGTGAACAGTGAAATTTCCCTCACCCTGCTGAACCTACCTTCTAGAGCCCAGACAAGGCCAGGCCCTGCATTCAAGGCAGTACATGGAAAGAGCCAGCTCAGGACCCAGAAGTCTGGGTTCTAGTCTCTGTATTTCTCTCAACCTCAGGTAAGCTCTTTTTCCACTGGCTTGCTTAAGCTGTAAAATCAGGGTTTTGACCCTGTTCTGGTCCCTATGGCTGTGCAGCAAGTCACTTCAAAACCTTAAACAATAGTCATTTATTATCTCTCGTGGTTTCCATGAGTTGGGAATGCAGAAGTGGCTTGGCTTGGTTGTTCTGTCTCAGGATCACTTACCCACACTGATCTGAAGGCTAGATTGGGGCTGAAGATGCACCCCTATGATGGCATATTCCCATGGCTGGTGGGTTGGGCCTTCACATAAGCCTGTGTGAGCATCTCCACAGTATGTGGATGGCTCCCCCACACCCCTCAAAACCATGTGATCTCAATTTCCAAGGTAAAAAGAAGCTACATGCTTTTAAGACTTGGCTTCAGAAGTCATATGTTGACACTCCATTGTATTCTCTCTGTCACACAGGCCTACCCTGACTCAGAGAGGGCAGGGACCACACAAGGGGATGAACAGCAGGAGGTGAAATCTCTGAAGACTACCTGTAACCCCTGACATTCTTTGTTTATGATGCAGCAACACCCTCCCTCCAAGGAAAGTGCAGGTAAGGCCAGACCTAAGGTTTCCCAAAATGCTCCTGGCCCTCTGGGATGAGATGACTTCTGGAATAAGAACCCTAGGAGTATACTCATTTTCTATTTAATTCTTGTAAGAACTCTAAGAAACAGGTGCTATTTTTATCATCCCCATTTCACAGCTTGGGACACTGAGATCTAGAGAGGTTGACTTGCCTAAGGTCATGGTCAGCATATGTTGAGTCAGATTTCACACCCAGAGCCTATATTATCAATACCTCCCAGAGCCAGGCTCAGCTCCTGAGGGGTGGGAAGTGGCCTTACCCACAGCTGGGCTGTGCCAGCTCAGCCTTGAATTCAAATGCTCTCTTTGCAGCATAGAGTTGGGGCAGCTAAGGTCCCTTCTACAGAGAAGCACTTGGCAGTGCCCAGGCAGTTGCCCTCCCTCCCATGATGCTCACTTCTTTCTGCATGACTCATATCTCACCTAGAGGGACTTGTACCCCAGGAACTTACTCAGAGACTGGAAGTCCTTTTAATATTTCTAGCACACCTTGAGCTAATGGTGTTAGTGCCTGAACAAACCAGTGTGTCCCTGCTTAAGGGAGTGATAATGGAGTCTGATAAGTCAGAACAAGAAGTGATTTCTTTGTGAGCCAGCATATTAGGGCTTAGCTGTAAAATGGCCCTTTTCTTTAACTGTCAGCAGCAAGTGAAAAACCTTGTGACCACAGATTTATTAAATATTGTGGACTTAGATAAGATGATTCAAAGTTCATGCTTCTGTTCCTGATCTGCCTATTGCCAAGAAGCCTGGACAAAGGCTAAACTTATCTCAGCAATTTGCCTGCATTTGAATGAGACAAATGAACAATTTCTTGGGCTCTGGGGTCTGAGGACAGTAGGGGGACTGATGAGCCTGGAGCAGAGTCTGAGAAGGTACTGCCATTCCTGGCCAGGGTAGGACCGGAAGAAATAGTGGATACTCCGGACTGGCACATGTCCCCAAAAAGCCTGGTATAATCAGTCACATGTGTCTCTGTGTGTGGTTGCCCAGAGTGGGGTGTGGGCACCATACATGTGGTCATACATGTTGGGGGTGTTGCATGTAATGATGGGAAGCCGGGAGTGTCATGGTTGAGAACACAGGCCCTGGAGATATGCAGGGTTATTGTTTCAACCATGTACAGCTGGGGACCATGAGTGGGTTTCCTCACCTGTGAAATCAATGTGATAGCAACAACACCTATCTTAAAGGGCCCTAGTGAGTATTATGTGAGGTAACACCAGTCGAGTCCTTCAAACAAGGTCTGCCATTGTAAGTACCTACAATGATGGCTGTTTGTCATGTGCTTTGTGTTTATGTCTGTGTGCACTCACGTTTGGAGCTTCTGTGTTTATCTGTACCCGTATTTGTGTGTGTGTGTCTGTGGGAGCATAAGGCACTCACATGGAGGTATGTGTGTAACCTCCATGTAATTAAGGGCAATAACTTGCCTGGCAGTGGGACTTGCCAATTCCCAGGCAGAATGTGGCACCCACACCTTCCATTTGAAGATCCCATCTGGACCTAAGGGGCTATAAAAAGTTCTCCCATCACTTTGGGGACAACCTTTGCCAGGGGCTGGGTAGAAAAGGACAGGTGGGTAACTGAATGATCCAAATGTTGGAGGCAGAGAATCAAAGTCCTACCTGTTAGTACAATTAAACTCATAGGATTTCATGAAGATTGCTAATGAGCCAGGGATAACTCCAGCTGATTTCACTCACTCTAATTCTTGTACATTAGCAAATTGGGAGAGTTTTGCCCACACCAGGCCTCTTGACCATCAGTGTCTCCTGGGGACTGGAGGCTTAAGGGACAGGGAGCCATGTAAGCATAATGCTGCTGGGACTGCCTGTAGTGTGCAGCCAGCCCCTGGCTGCCATGTTTGACTTGTGGCAATTAGTCCTCATGCCAGGATTCAGGCTACACTTTGTAGATCAGAAAACTGAGTCTTAGATCAGTAAGATGGCTGAGCCCTGTTCTCAGCCTTTCTCTTTTGGGGTTAATGCCAAGTGTGCTGGTCGTATCTTTGTGGAAGGAAATGAAGACAACACTTTCTTCCAGCTCCAGCAACTCATTCAGCAGAGATAGGATCAGGAGTATTCTCATGTCCACTTCTGTACTTCTGCACCTGGCTTAACAGCCACTCACAGTGATTCAGCCACAGCTTTGCCTATTAGCCCAGCTGTCTGCATCCTCTTCATCTGGGAATGACGCACTGACTCTCAGCTACCTGTGAAAACCTGTTTTCCCAGCAGTCACTGGAGCACCACATGTTCTTGCTGGGCTCCCTTGTGACTATATCCTATTTTTGAGAGGAGGAAGAGAGCTGGGGAAGCCATGAAGAGTGACATCAACTGGGCCACTGGGAACTCTGGCCATGATCCTAGCAGCTTTGAATAGTGGAAGGGACCTGACCTGGGGTAGGAGCTAGGGGTGAAAATCTGTATGTTCACCTAAAAATTGAAGAACAACTAGAGCCATGGTCCAGATACTTTGGAGAGCACAAGATTCACCTAGAGAACTTGTTATGGATGGATTCCAGACTCTAGAGAGTGATGTTCTGACTCAAGGTGTGGGGTAGGGTTGGGCTCTCATTGTTAACAGACATCTCAAATGATTCTGATGCATGTATTCTATAGGTCATTCTTGAGGTCCCTCCCAACTCTCCCATTCATGGGCCTTGCAGCCCTTGGTTCATTAGGACCTAGGGGCCATCTCTCTTGGGACACTTTACTGGGCTACTAGAGACAGATAATGTCACACACCCTATTCACAGACTGTGGCACAGATAGGAAGCACTATGAGCTATGTGCAGTTCTTGGAAGACTAAACAGGTATAAACCCACCTCTTCCTACAGAGAGCATGTCAGGCTGAGTAGCTGATCCTCCATTCACCCAGGAGTTTGGGGAAAAATGTTGGTATAATCTTAACTCTTCTTTTCTCACATCTCACATCCAGTCCATTAGCAAATCTTCCCAGCTCTATTTTCAAAATCTGTTTCAATATGACCCATCAAACTACTACCCACAGCTACCATCCTAGTTTGATCTAGCATTATCTTTTGTTTGGAAAACAGCCTTCTAACAGGTCTCTAGTTTCTACTCCTGTCCTTTCTGATTTGTTACCCACACAGCAGCCAGAGGGGTCCTTTTAAAGTGCATCATTCATCTGTGCAAATTCTTCCCAAGTCTTCACACCACACCCCAAATAAAACCCTGCATCTTTATTATGACTACATGAGCTGGCCCTCACTACCTCCCTGATCATCTCCTACCTCTCTCCTCTCCCTTCCCTCTGTTCCAGTCACATGGTGTCATCACTGTTCCTTGACCACACCGAGCAACCTCAGGGCCTTTGCACTTGTTGCTTCCTCTGCCTGGAATGCTCTATCCCCACATATTTGCATAGTTTGTTCCATTGCTCCATTCACGTCCATCTTGAATGGCAATCAGACCTCTTTTCTTCTCTGATGAGTCTTTGTAAAATGACATACCCTACATGTGTTATTCCTTACCCAGCTTAAGTTATTGTGTGTTTGTATGCCTGCACAAATATGCTGGTTTGTTTGCTTAATGCTTTTTTATCTGTCCCCACACCCACACTGGGAGAACGTATGTTTCACGAAAGCTGGGAGGTTATTTTCTTCTCTGTTCCTAAAGCCTAGAACAGCACATGGCAGAGAGTGGGCTCTCAAAATTCATGTGTTTAATGAATAAAATGAGTGAAGTGACAGTAATTCAGGCACATCCCTTAATCTTGTCTGATTTTCTTTAAGTAAGCAAATTAGTCATGAGCTTTGTATTGGGTTGGCCAAAAAGTTCTTGTTTTATCTGTAAGATGGCTCCAGCAGCTCTTAGTTGTCTTTAACTTCATTCAGAATAATTTTAGTAGATTGTATTGTGACAGTTGTCATATCAGTGTGCATTTAAAAATTTATCAAAATTGGCGAATTTTTGTGTGGCCATTTTAATATTGAAGATGGAAGAAAGTAAGCAACATTTTCAGCATATTACGCTTTATTATTTCAAGAAAGGTAAAAATGCAGCTGAAACACAAAAACAGATTTGTGCAGTGTGTGAAAAAGGTGCTGTGACTGATCAAATGTGTCAAAAGTGGTTTGTGAAGTTTCATGCTGGAGATTTCTTGCTGGACTGTGCTCCATGGTCAGGTAGACCACTTGAAGTTGATAGCAATCAAATTGACACATGGATTGAGAACGATCAACATTATACCACACATATGACAGTCAACATATTCAAAATATCCAGATCAATAAAGTTATTGGTGAAAATGAAAAATGTCTTTTATTTTACAGAAAAAAACCATGCAAACTTTTTGGCCAACACAATATTTCCAATGTATTCTTACTGGGTTATGAGCGATGCACTTTTCTGTGCCTCGGTGATTGGGATCAGCTGGTTGCTGTTGGGCACCCATGTAGCATCCACAGGGATCTCTCAGGCCATTCAAATCCTCTGATTTGAAGGGAGTTCCTAAAATGGCAGCATTCCTTGTTCCCAGTGGATTTGCCCCACGTGGCTGGAGTGACTCCCCAGTCCTGACCATGGTATGGCAGTGTGGGATTCTCCACTTAGATACCTTAGGTGGTGGTGGTGAAGACACATTGCCTTTTGAAGGTACCTTGGAATTTTAGGAACCTATCATACTTCCTGTCTTCGTTTGCTAGGGCTGCCATAGCAAGTGTCACAGAGTGGGTGGAATAAACAACAGAAATTTACTTTCTTGCAGGTCTGGAAGCTAGAAGTGTGAGATCAAGGTGTCAGCAGTGTTGGTTTCTTTCTGAGGCCTCTCTCCTCGGCTTGCAGATGGCTGTCTTCTCCCTGGATCTTTGTATACTCTTCCCTACATACATGTCTGTATCCTTATCTTCTCTTTTTATAAGGACACCAGTCAGATTGGATTAGAGTCCACAGCAGAGACCTCATTTTAACTTAACTGCCTCTTACAAGACCCCATCTCCAAATATAATCACAGTCTAAATTACTGGAGGTTAGTATTTCAACAAATAATTTTTTGCAAGGGAAAGACACAATTCAGTTCATAATATTTACCTACTTCTCTTCTGATCTTTACAGATATTTCCTGAGAAAACAATTTTAAAATAAGTTCCTAAGATGGGTTTTGAATGGTTTAATAGCTTCTCATAATGCACATAATCATCACCCTCAGGAGAGGAGACTGAGAGGGTTAAGGGTTAAGTGTCTTGCCCAAATCCACACAGTAAGCTTAGCCATAGGACCAAGGCTGGACTCCCAGCAAATGCTCATTTCAACACTCAGTCACCTCCTGTCCTGACAAAAGTCAGCAAATGGATACAAGGTATTAATGAATGAATGCAGTGCTGCCATTTTCAACTTGTGCACTAGAACCCTTGTGGAAAAGATGGCTGGTAGGGAGGGGTCTTTTTATGCTCTTGAGTTTCTAATGAGGTTAATTGTTCTGCCTAATGCACTGTGTGCCTCTAGTGGGTTTGCTTGCTGTGGAGGGGAGCAGGGAGAGGAAGGTGAGTCGGTAGAAGAATAAAACTGTCAGCGTCCAACAGGCACAGTTCTGTTCCCAGAGTCTGTCCTCACTGCTTTGTTTTTTTTACTTCTCACCCAAGGATATGTCTAGTGAATTTTAAAGAGAGAGGATGGGAGAGAGAGAGAGACAGAGAGAGACAGAGAGAAAGAAACATTGATATGAGAGATAAACATTGATCAGTTTTCTCTTGTATGTACCCCAACCAGGGATACAACATGCAACCTAGATATGTGCCCTGACCAGGAATTGAACCTGCAACATTTTGGTGCATGGGACAACACTTCAACCAACTGAGTCACCCAGCCAGGGCTTATCCGCACTGTTGGAGAGAAGTCTGAATACCCCCAGAAGGTGGAGGACATTTGGAAATAAGATACCTTTATCCACCCTGTACACTTTCCATCTGGTGAAGGGTAAGGATTATACACATGATGAATACATACCTGCACAGGTGATCCTTTGGGAACCTGGGTGAGCAAATTACAAGAGGGTGAAACCATCATTCCAAAAGCCTGGATACACTTCTAAGGCCTACTACTCCACCAGGGAATAGGTAATCTTCCAGACATGCTCTATACCTAAAGCATTTTCCACGCCACCAGGTTGTTCCACCTTCCATTGGCCTCTTTTTTCCCTTCTTTTAATGAGACTGTAATGCCTGGGGTTATTTTTTATCTATGATACTCAAAGCATAAGGATGAGAGCCAGTTTGCTGATGGTCAAGTGAAGTGGTAGTTAAGGCCTGGGTTTCTGATGACAGGATTGAGCAGATAAATCAATACCAGCAACACCTATACCTGGGTGTTAATTGAAAGTATGTGGTTGGGTTCCCTGATAATTGCAGCTAACTGCATTTCTAAAGATATATTTGGTGAGTCAAAAGCAGACTGTCTCTAAAGATAAGCCTATAAGAGCCACACAGTCTTCGGGGACTCCCACTGGTTGTTAATGGAGTGAATGGAAGTAGCTTTAAAGATGTGATGCTTGGGAGGGTCTCCATCAGCTACAGGACTTCTCTCCTTCTCCCTTCCTCCCTTTAGGGTGAGAAGTAGACCTGGCCCTCAGCAAGTTCAGTGTTTTTGGATTCTTGCCATTTCAACCCCAGTTTGCCCAACCCTTTCCTAGACTCAAGGGTTAAACCTAGGGAAGGACCTTTCTCCTGAATGGAAAAGGGAAGACCACTCCTCTAGACACAGCCCTTGGCATCTCTGCATTATCTTCCACATTTCACCAGCATCCTTCTTTTCAGGTCATCCCTGGAAATAGTAAGCATATACTCAGTTTATCATGTCATGTGCAAGGAAAAACCAAAAACGGAATTATCAAGAACTTCACAAGAGAGATAAGTACTGGAGCTTGACCCATAACAATTTTTCACATTAGCTAGCAACACAGTAAGATCTTCCCAGCAAATTTCTGAAGGAACATTTAAAATCCCACTTTGCAGGTAAAGACCTTACCTGAACCCAATTTGGCAAGCCATGGGAGCTGGGCTTTGTTGTTCGGTGTGGTTCTAAACTTATAATCATGCTCTTTGGTGACTGTAGGGTCCCTGGTGGGGCAGGAAGTGGGGGAAGCTGTGAAGAAGGGGCTTCCAGAAATCCCATCCTGGCTGTAAGCTGAGCAGCTCCACTTTTATCTGGCTTTATAATTTAGAAATGAGGTTCCCAGATGTTGGTTTCACCAAGGGAACTCTCAGCTAAACAATAATGGTAATTAACACTTGCAGGGCTCCTAATGATTTGTTACGAGCAATTCCACTTCCATGTGAATTTGGGAAAACATTCTTATTTCTCCCCATTTTTTGAGGAAAGTGAGGTGCAGAAAAGTGAGCTCTCTTAGCCAAAGTAACACAGCTGTCAAGCAGCAGGGATGGTGTTCAAATGCAGGTCTTTGATTCCCAGTCCCCCAGAGGCAATGGTGCCCCCTGTGGAGACCCCCAAGCTATGGTGGTCATAAAGATCTTGGACTTGGGGAGAAAACCAAACTGAAAAGCCCTACTTTGGGGGAGTCCAGGGACTTCTGAAAGGGATCAGAATGTACCTCAGGGAGGAAAGGAGGTCACATCGAAAAAGGCTGTGTCTATGGCAGCTGATTGCAGCCTCTTGCCGTATGTAAACAGAACACAGTCTGCAGAGATGGATAGTCACCCTGACAGCTTCCTGAACCAGGTGAGCTAGGCCAGTTTTTGAAAGAGGAGAGGAAATAGAGAACAGCATTCTGGAGTGGGAGGAAGACTAGGAATAAAGATTTCTGTCCATGAAGAGTTCTGAGAAGTTTGGCCCTAGAAGGTCACCTGCTCAGGCTGCAAAGTGCTGCTACATGTGGCTCTGTCTGCCTCCCCACAGCTCTTTTCTCTGGAGTGAGATATGTCTGTTCATCTTCCAAACAAGCCCAACCTCAGGCTCAGTGGAGCAAAGACAAGGACAAGTGCCAAGCCACCTGTGTCCGTTACAGCTGCATGGCTGGCTCCAACTGGGTGTGTGGGACATCTTGGCAAGGAGCACAGAGAGCCGGCAGATACAGGGATTGGCTAGACACCGAGCTCCCCAATTACTTGGGAGCTCTCTCTCTCTTTCCCATACTGAGAGCTTTCTGGGGGCAGAGGCTATGTCTCCCTCATCAGGTCAAAGTTTCTCTGAGCAACAGAGGTCTTTTTTTCTCCCAGCCATAGGTGTGAAGAAAGACAATCAGTAACCCCTCTGGTTAGAAGGGTGGCCTAGTCAGTCTGCGCTCTGCACTGCTCCACCATGCCATGGTTCAAGTGACTAGGGGCCAGCAGATTGTTTTTTCTCAAATCTTAGAAAAACTCAATTTCATCTTCCCTTCCTCATTGCTATCCTGAATTTCTTGGTGGGACAGATGAAAACACCATCATAAGTCTCATGCTCTAATTGTCTTATTAGCTCTGGCTACTGCCAGTGAGAATGGAAGCCACAGGCCAGCCCCGATTCAGCCACAGGGATTCTGGGTAATGTAGTCCTCTGGCACCTCCCTGTCCCTCCACCCCACCCATTCCCTTCACTGGAAGGAAATGGCTTCAAATTTTAAAATAGCTTCTGTGAGAGGGACTACTTCCCCTTTTCTCAGAACTGATGGGCATAATAGTATCATTGTAGTAATAGGAGCAATTTGTCTTTATAGCCTGGCACAGTTGAGTGATTTTCTGAAAGAGCAGGTTGTTTTGATACAGGCCTGTATTGCTGTTTCTGATAAGATTCTGTCTCCTCTCTGCTGGATGAAGTTGTAGTTTCTCCACTGGAAGAAATTGAAGCTAGGTGGGGGAGTCGTATTTGATAACCAGGAGGCTGCTGGTGCTTTCTATGAAGACACCACTGTAGCAGTATAGCACAGGGCTCAGTTCCTATACAGTGGTCCAGGCTAGTGCTATTCATGCACAATAAAGTTGTACCAATCCACAATGAAATGAGAAAATAAGGAACATGTAACTCGTTTGTCATGAAGTTGAATGTATTTAAGGATTATCCTTTGGTTTGATTTTTTTCTACTTTGAAAAAATTTTTTATCTGTTGATTTTCTTAGAGCAAAAAAGAGGGGAGAGAAAGAGAGAGAGAGAGAGAGAGAGAGAGAGAGAGAGAGAGAGAGGCATCATTTTGTTATTCTACTTATTTATGCATTCACTGGTTGATTCTTCTATGTGCCCTGACTAGGGATCGAAATTACAACCTTGACATATTGAAACAACACCCTAACCAACTGAGCTATTGGCCAGGGCTTTTTTCTACCTTTTGATGTAAAAATGTATAGGGCCTGGGCAAAGGCTCAGTGGGGAAGAAGGGAGAGAGGTCTTTCCTGTGGTCAGTCTTATGTAGTTGGGATATTCATAAATGCAGTTGGTGTTCATTAAGTCAAGAAATGCTACTGTAGAGGAGAGATAAATTTACCTTTTCTTTCCTTCTCAGTTCTTTTGGATGGTCCAATAATCAAATTGACTGGAGGCAGATTAACAAAAAAAATAAGCAAATTTAATTATATAAGTATATATGAGAGTTCTGTAAAAAACATGGTGCCAGAGGACAAATTGGGCAGTTGAGGTTTGCATGCCATTCTGGGAGATAGAGAGTCTGGGACTTCAAAGGGAAAGCAGGCAGTTTGCAGGTGGATGAGAAAGAACAAATTTGTGGCAAATGAATTCTTGCTGAGCTACCAAGAAACAATGGGGCACAGAGGGGAGTCTAACAAACAGAATTTGCAGGTTCCTCTCTGCTGCCACACTTAGTAAAAAGCCATCTAAATTCCTTTAGGCAGGTAGGGGGAGGTTAAAATCTCTTCTTTGAATGTGTTGGGCTTTAATTGTCTTAAACTCAAAAATAATCTGCATGTCAGGGTGGCACATTCTTAGGAAACTCTACAGCTTCTTAAAAATAACCAGCTTAAAATAATCAGTGTACCAAATGGCATTTCTTTCTGGAGTGGCAAACTCTACTCCCCCTCACTGCTAATTATCTGTAAATCCTTAATAATGTGGGCTGAAGAAAGGGGGAAGTGAGGATAATATAGCCAACTGTCCAATAATGGAAGTGAAGTGGGGAAGGAAAATAACATTTATTGAGGACTAATTCACAAAGGATAATTGACTTGCCCAGTTCACGCTGGTTGTTAATGTGGGATCTGGGACTAGAATCTATAATACATCGAATGCCTGGTCTTTTTCATGTATACTACCTGGATCCTAGTAATGCTGATCATGGTAATAGTGAACTAGCATTGAGGACACACTAAACACTTCCCAAGTGTTATCTCCTCTCCTTCCCACAGCAGCCCTGGGAGGTCAGCTCCCGAGTTTGCCAATTTAAAGATGGATGATTCAAAGCTATTTTCAGTTCAATTCAAGAGACATTCACCAAGTGCCTGCTAAATTCCATCCCAGGTGCCAAACTGGACAAGGAATGGAACATTAATAAGACAGGGTTCTTGCTCTTGAATAGCTCAGCGGGGCAACATGAACAGTGGGGTGATATCAGTAGAACATGATGAATCCCACAAAAGAGATTTATACATAAGGGATAAGGAGTAGCTCATTGGGACACAAGGCCAGATTTCAGGGGAGCAGGTCAAGAGAGGGAATGGGGGATGGAGCGGCTCACGGAAGACTTCCTGGAGGAACTGATAGCTGAGCTGCATTTTCCAAGGGGAGGAGTTGTGAGAGCCAGGTGGAAAAGGGGAAGGGTGGAGATGGGTCTCTGGGCAGAAGGAAGGGTATGGCAAAGCACTTAAGGTGTGGCAGCAGCAGGATGCAGAGATGTGGGAAGGAGAAGGACTTATGAGAGAAGGAAATTATGGTTACAGGCTTGCTTGTTGTCCTCAGGAAAGTGGGGAGCTTTGGAAGGTTTTTAAAGAGGGAAGTGGCATGATCCCATTCATAATCATGAGGTGCTCTGTGGGAGCAGAGGTAGAATTGGAAGGAAGTGTAGTAGGCCTTCTCAGGGTGCTTTGCCAATATAGACCAGCAGTGATGCACCCTGAGCTGGGATCCTGGGGAGGAAGAAGCAGGTTCAGAGATGTTTAGGAGATGAGATCTCAGGACTCAGGGAACTGGTTAGATGTGGACATGAGGGTGATACAGGGTGCAGCCAAGGGGGGCCCCCCAAAAAGGATTTGGAATGGTGTCCAGAATTCAAAGTGTATGGGAAATATTGGAGAGACATATAAGATGTCCTCACCCCCCCCCCCAGGGGGAAGGGATGAATGGAGCCAGGCCATTGAGAGCTATTTTGCATAGCAACAGTTTTGGAGCTAACCTCCGGAGGAATGGTTATTTAACATATCTATAACCTTTAACTGGTTTCATAGATATGTTAAATAGCAGTGGCCAAGTTTGGAGCCGGACAGAGGGAGAAGGTTGTAGCTGGGACTCAAGATGGGAACTAGGAGCTGCGCTCCTGAGTGAGGAGGGCTTGGACTCAGGATGTAACTAAGGGCTGCGCCCCTGAGTGGAAGGGCCGCTGTGTGGGAGCTTGGAAAAGACTGGCTCCAGGACATGAAGGGTCCCTGCTTGGGCAGATGAGAGAGAGCCATGCGGTTTCAGCAGAGTGAGGACCCCCTGTTGGTGGGGTGAAAGAGGGAGCCACGTGGTTTTGGCGGAGTGTGGACCCCCTCTTTCCCAGGTGAAAGGGAAAAACCACGCAGCTTTGCCAGAATGGAGATCCCTGCAGCCAGGTGAAGAAGACAGCCACATGCTTTTGGTGGAGTGCGGACTCCTGCAGCTTTGGTAGAAGAGGCCCACGCGGCTTTGGGGTGCCCCCTTTGGCTGCGGGGCCTGAAAAGCAACAGAGACTTTGACTGGAACTGGGTACAAAGGACTCTTGCCAGTGGACTATGAGAGGGTACCACAGTACTTTGGATTAACTCGAGATCCTGCACGGTGACACAGCTGACGGTGCCAGCGGCCTGCAACACAGACGTGTGCTCTTTTCCTGATTTACGGTACCCGGAATTGGGACAGCGGGGGAAGGGAGCGCTGTGTGGGTGTAGGTGTACAACCTAAAGGACTCTGATATTTTAGTGGTGGCATTAGGCCTGAATAGCATTAAATAAACATTTTGTTTCCTTTTCACAAATCTCTGGCATTAAGAGATGTGTTTCCAATTGGCGGCGGACAGAAGGGCCCAGTAGATTTTAGTATTTTGGTTTTTGGGAGGGGCCCCTGTTGTATAGCAGTTTTAGGCATCCCTAGGTGGGCCAAATATTGTATTGCCCCTCCCTCGGACCTCCTCTTGTTCGGTAACAAGGGGAAGGGAGGTGTTGGGAGAACTCGGCTTCTCATCTGGATAACCAGCTGGTGGGTAGAGCTGAGATGGGGATTCTATAGGAGATTGGGTAGGGGTGTGTACTTGATGGGCTTTGGGTGGGACATGATGAGTTTGAGTGACTTATAGACTTTATCATCTTCTCCCCTCAACTCCTGTAAGTCCCAGATCTGTTTCTATCTCTACAGCCAGCCATGTGGTCAGAGAAGGAGGAGAAGGTTGTACCTCTGGAACCTGGTGAGCCCATCAATACTGTGGGGTACTACTCGTGACCTGGGTATTTGGGGAAAAGAGAAAAGGCATACACTCCCTGCCCCTGCCCTAAGCCCTGACCCAAGAACAGTGAAGGGACATATAACACTCCCCTCTCAACTCCCATCATGTAGACAGAGCCTCATTAAGGGCCTTGCACTGAACACTTTCCCTGGCCTCATTTCTTACCTGGGAGATAGCAGAGAAGTGTGTCATCTCACAATTGGGTTATGATTTTGGGGGCTTTAGCTCTCTCCTGTGGTGATTCAGATGGAATGGTGCTCTAAATAATTATCATTACAAGTCATTGATTTGTTCTTGCCAACAAATGCCTTATTCATTCTTACCCTTCGTGCTGTGCTAGACGCACGATGTGCCGAGACTCCTGAGACAGGCCTTGCCTTCAAGAAGCTCAAAGACCATCAGGGGAGAAAGATGAGTAACAACCTTTGTGATGAGATAAGCTCTACTTCTGTTGAGGTACCTGTAGATACCCCATGAGTGTTCTTGGTAGGGAGGGGTCCCCAAGGAATGCTTAAGATCAAGGCTCTGGAACCCCTCAACTGTGGTTAGATCCTGATTTCTTTCCACTCACTAGCTGTGTGACCTGGGACAGGTTACTTAACTTCTCTGGGCTTTCCTTTTCTCTGCAAGATGGGGATAATACAGCACCTATCACCTAGGGTCATTGTGAGGATTAAACTAATTAATGCCTGAACAGAGCTTTGAAGAGTGCCTGGCACAGAGTGAGCAATCCACAGTGTTAGCTGCTATTATTTTACCATCATCTTTTTCATTACAAACTCAAAAGGGAAGGAGACAGCACAGAGGAGAAACTGCTGGGGAAAGCCTCATAGAGCATATGACATTTCAGTTGGGCAAGAAAGGTGACATTTTATTAAGGGAAAAAATTAGGCACAGGGAAGCTGACCCAGGCAGAGGGAGCAGGAGCAGAAGCAAAGGCCAGGAAGTATGGAAATGCAAGGTGCGACTGGAAAAATGCACCTTGGCTCCCCAGAGTGTGGAGGATGGCGGGGTGGGGGGTAGGGGTGGGGGTGGGGGAGGGGGAGGCCCTGGGGGCGTAGGTGAGGGCCAGCTTGGGAAAGGCTGGAATGCCAAACTAAGGAATTTAGGCAAAAGTGGTCCTGCAAGACTTAGTTTTAAGAGAGGTGACATGGCCAGATTTATTTGCTTTTGAAAAGGATTGTGGGGGAAGCTGTGTAAAGAATGGGTCAAGGCACGGGCTACCCAGTCTGACCAGGTGAGATGGCATGCGTTTGAGCTAAGGCAGTGCATGGGGCTTATGGGGAAGATGTTACTCTGAGGCTGTGGAGCCAGAGGGGAACCTGGATCCCCATCCCCCTGTTAATAATCAGGATAGAGGTTAAAAGTGTGAGGTGAGCCAACTGCCTCCAGTTGCCTGAAGTGAAGGCCTCCAAATGGTGAAACAAGACCCTTGGAATCCCTCCACCCATTATCATTGACTCTAAAGCCAACCCTCTGCGGGCCGTTGGGAAGCTGTGGTCTCTGCCCGGCCCTGGTGCAGTGCCCTGGTGATGGTTCTGGGCCTGTGGGACAGGGCACAGATGTCACTGTAGGGGGGATGGATTTTGGAGGCCAACAAACCTGGTTTCCAGGCCTGACTGGGACACTCACACATAACTCTGTGACCCTAGCGACTTTCTGAGACTTGGTTTTCCTCTTTTGTAAGCAGTAGCTATCTCAGCAGGTTATTTTTTTAAGAATCAAAGGCATAATGAATAAAAGTACCCAGCACTGTGCCTGGCACTCACGACATGCTCAGTGAGCAGCTGGTGTTATCATATCCCCTGGGGAACTGGCTATGCATTTCCCTCACTCCTTCCACTCCACCCCCCACTATTCAGAACTCCCTCTGTCCCACCTGTTCCTCATCACAGCATGTGGAGACCCAGTATCCCAAGATGAATTCTGACTGGAATAGGGAGAGGTGTCTGCCCCAGGGAGAGGTGACTCCTCTCCCCTGAACACATTCAGATTCTTCTTCCATGTAACAGTCTCTTCTGCTGAGACATGTGGTGACCTGCACTGTACCCTTTGGGGTATCTCATTTCCTAGACCGCACTAGAGTGGAGTCTAAAGAGTGTCCATGTGGGCTGGAATCTTTGAAGTTCTTCTTGGGAGGCAGCAGGTTGGATTCACCCTCAGACCCCAGTTGCTGAGTCTTTGCCTAAGTGTCTCACTGCCTTCCTCTCTTGCCCTCTGGCTCCTAGCCTGGCTCTAGAAACAGATTCTGTTGCATATGAAGAGAAATCTGCTGCTGTGGATTGCCTTCACATTTATTTCCAATCAGCATATTCGTCTGGGAAGCAATGACTGGATGCTCTACATCCCTATAGCCCATCTCCCAATGCTGTGCAGATCCTTGGAGGTTATTGAAACGTGATGTGTGAGCATAGGAAGGAGGAAGGGAAAGCAGCATTTCAGACCACAGCGGTGGTCCTGCGTCAGTGCCTGTGTTTCCCTCCCTCCACCTGGCTTTCCCCCTCTTCCCACATGAGTCTGCCAAACCAGGCATGACCCTCCTATCTAGCCCACAACCTGAAGCAAAGCCAGGTTTCTTCCTTTCTCTGTGCCAGCAAAGCTGGGCTTGAGGCAGCATCCAGGGACTCAGACAACCAAGGGCTCAGACCACCAGGAAGGGAAAATAGCTCAAGGGCCTTTCTGCTTATGAATTATGGCTTGGTATGGGTTGAAGATCAAGCCAGTCAGCTGTGCCTCCAGGTAAAGCACCAATGGATTTCTCAGTTCCTTATCTCAGTTAATCCATATCTTATGACACCAGGGGGAAGCTCCCTAGAAAAACTACACCAAAGCCCCAGCTAGAATTCCATCACCTGGCTTTGTGTGGGTCCCTGTGCCTTGTAACTCTTCAGTCTCCTCTGGTCAACAGGCCTGGTGAGCTCCCTACCCAGGAGATGTACCACGAAAATGGAAAGCCTAGGTGGACAGTGGTCTCTGGATGGTGTACTCCATATCTGCGTACTTAGTAAAGTAGAAGGGAGACCTATAGAATAAGGGCCATGCAACAAGAATTGTTTTCTTGGAGATGGAGGTTTGAAAGACTAAGAAAGAAAAGGTAGTTTACTCATTCATTAATTCACTCACTCATTCAGGTGTTAATTGGACACCTACTGGTTTAGAGATATAATGAGGAACAATAACCAGCTAGCAGACATGGTCCCTGCTCTCATGAAACACTCCCATCAGAGGGGATAAACACAAGTAAAATAGCCCTTAAAGTTCAGGATGAATGGGGAAGTGCAGTGAGCTGCAACACAGGGAAGGTCATGTGAGTTGGGAACCAGGAAAACCAAAATCACTTAAGGTATTTGCAATCCAAGTGATTTTTTTTTATAAAAAGGAAATGCACTTATTACAATAGCACCCACATTTACATCAAAATAATCAAACTGTTATCCATTAAGTAAAAGGTAGACAAAATGTTGAGATTTAAGGATACCTGCTTCTTTTCAACTTCAGTAGCAGAAGCAATTCTGTTCTTGTAGTGCTTCTGACAATACTATGCAACAAGAGTCTGGGGAGTCTGGGAACCTGAGGCACAGGCTTTTGAGAACTTCTCAAGTTTTCTCATCTTTTCATCTCAGGTACCATGTTCCCTGGTTGAGAAGCATGTTCTCCACCCAGTTGTGTTCATGGGACTGTCCAAAGACCAGTGATTTTGACTAAGTTCTCAGAGTTTACTATGTTCAGTCAGAAGGACCTGGTTTATCCACTCTATTTCTGAAATTATGGCTTGGTCTGGGTTGAAGATCAAGTCAGTCAGCTGTGCCTCCAGGTAAAGCACCAATGGGTTTCTCAGTTCCTGCACAGGAAACCACCATGGCTGGAGGCAAATCCATGGTAGTGGAAGTGGTATCATCAGCCTATCCAGGGGCTGGGCAGATGTCCACTGATCCCCTCGGATTGCAGCACCTGGCTGGTTGACAATAGTAGGACCAAGCAACCCAAGAGCGAGATTGAGTAGCTCTCATGGAACTCCAATAAAATTGAAGTGATTTAATGCAGGGAATTGGTTAACAGGTGATGGAAGCGGTCATCTGACCTAGAAACTAGAAATAGTAGGAAGAAGCTACCACTCCAGGCTGTCAGGGCAAAGGCAGGAGGCAGCATGAGATCCCATTGGAGTCTCCCAGTGCAGAGTGGAGCCGAACATGGGTGTGTTTCATGGGAATCAGAGCTGGGCTTTAGTAACTGCTGCTGCCCAGGCCCCTGAGGCAGAGAGGAAGGGAAGAAACTCCTGTCTTTTCCCTTTCTCTTGCCCTCCTCTTTCCTGTCTGTGCCTCCCATTGGCCGATAACAGACAGGAGCCAGGTGACAAGGGATATTTCTTTTTTTACTTCACCTCTTGCCAACCACTGATTGGCAATATGCTTAATTCAGAATTATATAGCATTGACTAAGAGTGGGCAAAAACTCAGACATGGAACTCCCATACCTTAAAAGAAGAAACACACCATCACAGCAGGTAGAAGAAACTGGAGCAAGGTGCTCCCCCTATCTGGGCCTTATTTGTCTCATATTCCAAATATGCAAATTAGACTCTATGATCTAATAATCACCCCCTCTTCTTGTAGTCTGTAAAAGCCCAAGTTTGTCCTGGAAGTAATGAGCTCAGCCTCACATGATGAGATATGGTTGATCATGCAATGTGAACCCCATTTTGCCAATGGGTAATTTACCCATTAATTGGTTCTGGCCAATGAGGCATGTATATTAGTCAGCTTAGCTGCCATAGCAAGCTACCATGAAATGGGTGGCTTAAATCAATAGACGTTTATTCTCTCACAGTTTTGAAGGCCAGAAGTCTGAAAGCAAAGCGTTGTGAAGGCCAGAAGTCTGAAAGCAAAGTGTTGACAGGGTCATGCTCTCTCAAAGGCTGTAGGGAAGAATCTTTTCTGTGCTTTTCTCTCAGCTTCTGTTGTCACTGAAAATCTTGGGCACTCCCTGGTTCACAGCTACTTAGCTCAAATCTCTGCCTCCATCAGCACATGGCATTCTCCCTCTATGTCTTTGTTTTCATCCAGTTCTCTCTCTCCTCTGTATCTTTCCTCCTTTTAAAAACACTAGTCATATTGGATTAGGGGCCTACCTTCCTCCAGCTGATTTCATCTTAACTCATTATACTGCAATGACCCTATTTCCAAGTAAGGTCATATTGAGAGGTGTTCCAGCATTTTGGGGGGGGGCACAATTTAACCCATGTAAGACTGAGGAAGAGTCTTTGGGGAATGCTTTCCTCCCTGGTAAGGCAGCAGCATCATAGAAAGCCCCCTCCCATCTCCCATATTTGACTCTATCAAACAGGAAGATGTGATGCGGATTACTCTGGTCATCTTGAGCCCCTGAGGAGGAACATCTCTCACTGAGGTTGGCAATGAAAGAAGATGGTAAAGTGCCACAGCCCTGATCTTGACATGTCCTACTGTTACCGAACAAGAGGTCCGAGGGAGGAGCAATATTTGGCCCACCTAGGGATGCCAAAAACTGCCACAGAACAGAGGGCCCCTCCCAAGGACAGTATACTAATATCTACTGGGCTCTTCTGTCCGCCGTCAATTGGAAAGACATCTGTCAATGCCAGAGATTTGTCAAAAGGAAACAAAATGTTTATTTAATGCTATAGGCTTAATGCCTCCACTAAAATATCAAAGTCCTTTAGGGTATACACCCACTTCTCCCACTGTCCCAGCTCTGGGTACCGTAAATCAGGAAAAGAGCACATGTCTGTGTTGCAGGCCGCTGGCACCGTCAGCTGTGTCACCGTGCAGGCAGGATCTCTCTCTAGTTAATCCAAAGTACTGTGGTACCCTCTCATGGTCCACTGGCAAGAGTTCTTTGTACCCAGTTCCAGTCAAAGTCTCTCCTGCTTTCCAGGCCACGCGGCCAAAGGGGGCACCCCAAAGCCGTGTGGGCCTCTCCTACCAAAGCTTCAGGGGTTCACACTCCACCAAGAGCATGTGGCTTTCTTCTTCACCTGGCTGCAGGAATCTCCATTCTGGCAAAGCTGCGTGTTTTTTCCCTTTCACCTGGGCAGTTATCCCCTCATGTCCCAGAGCCAGTCTTTTCCAAGCTCTCACACAGGCGCTCTCACTCAGGGGCGCAGCCCCTAGATACATCCTGGGTAGAAGCCACTCCCTTCTCCCTGGCTCAAAACTTGGCCATAGCTATTTAACATATCTATGAAACCAGTTGAAGGTTACAAATATGTTAAATAATCATTCCAGAGGTTAGTTGCAGAACTATTGCTATGCAAAGCAACTCTCAATGGCCCTGGCTCCATTCGTCCCTTCCCCCTGGGGGGGGGGGCGGTGAGGACATCTTATACATCTCTCCAATATTCCTATTTACTTTGAATTCTGGACACCATTCCAAATCTTTTTTTGCCCCCCACCCCCGGCTGCACCCTGTATCACTACCTCTATGTTAATAAATGTGTAGAAGCCACATTTTATTGGGAGTTGTGGTACTTATAACCAAATACATCCTTCTTACCTAGTAGCCCCCCTAATTTCCCTGCTCAGTTTATAGAAATAAGAACCATGAGATTTTGGAATTGTAACAGAATTTGGGAGTCATTTAATCCAACTTCTTCATTGGGTGAATGAGGAAGCTGAGGCTCAGTGGGGGAAAGGGACTCACTCAGAGCTACACCACAGATTAGGGACACAGCCAGGACTGACACTGGGTTCTCCAAACTTCCATTCCCCACCAGGTTTCCTGGGCTTCTGGTTCTCATGTATCACTCTTTCTGTGGGGAAAAGGTGTTGTTTAAAGAGGGTCTGGTTGGGCGGGCCATCTGTAAAGTGTTAGAAGAAAGAAAGGATGGTGGGACAATCAATAAGAAGGATTCTGAGGGAAGCGTGGGAGCCCACCATGCTGCAGAGCCATATTCAGTCTCAAGAACACATATCTATTCTAATCACACACTCTGTGCAAAACTTGCTGCTCTGAATTGTAAACCTTGAAAGGGTATTTCATCTCTCCAAGGGGTTGATACCAGCCTGTTTGGCCACTTGTGCTGGGCTGTGAGTTAGTCTCCAGAGCAATTTGGGACAAGGAGGCAGAGAAGGCAAATAGAAATGCCTGAGACCTTTTCTTTCCTGGGGACTCTGGCCACCCACTTCCTCCTTCTACTAAGGCTGCTGAGACAGGCAGTATGGTTTGTGGGAAGGAGGCAGTGAATCACCCTTCACCTCAGTCAGTCTGGGAGCCTGGAATGGACTCACATAACCTTGTATCAAGCAGATTTCCAAGAGAGAAGAGAAATCTAACTTCATCAGCTCGGTTGAATGAAGATCTTTTCAATTCAAAGGACCCAGAACTCTAGAGTGCTGGCTGCAAGAAGTCTCTTATTCTAGGCTGTTCATTTTATAGGAGTGGACACCAAGGCCCCAAGAGGGTTTAGAGAGGCTTGCCCTGGAGCTAGTCAGATCCCTAAATGTCAGCCTCTCTACCCTGTGCACTTTTGATCCAAGACAGAGCTGACCCTTGAGTTCAGTCAACAAATACTGTGTGCTTGAGCCCTGTGGTTGGCAGCTTCTGACATGGGCTCCCTGACCCTTGACTCCTAGTATTCATGCCCTTGTGTAATCTGCTCCCTTTGAGTGTGAACTGGACCTAGTGATCACTTGTAACCAATAAAATATGGTAAAAGTGGTGGATTGTTACTCCTATGATTAGTTTACAAAAGGCTGTGACTTCCATCTTGATCAATCTCTCTCTTTCTCCCCTGGGCTCCTCTTTTCCTGAACTTGCTCTGATGAAGTGAGCTGGAGAGGTTCAATTGACAAGAAGCTGAGGGCTACCACCAACCAATGAGCATCAAGGAACTGAGGCCCTCAGTCCACTAACCACGGAAGAACCAAATTATCTTAATAATCATAGAGTGAACTTGGGAGCAGATTCTTCCCCAGTTGAGCCTTGAAATGAGACCACAGCCCTGACCAAACATCTCAATTATAAATATTTGTGATAGGTCACAAAGCAGAAGACCTCGTTAAACTATGCTTGTATTATTGACCTCCAGAAACTGTGGAGAAATAAATGTGTATTGTTTTAAACTGCTAAGTTTTGTTATGTAACAATAGATAACTAAGACAATCCCCTATTCTAAGATAGTATTTAGAACTATATGTCTAGCACATTCTAGGCAGTGTCATAAATGAAATGGTTAATATGGATTTACAGAAGCTTATAGTTTGATGAGCTAAGCTATAGCATATGAACTAAGCTCCAGTATATAACAATACTAACTATTAACTGAGTGTTTCCTCTGTACCAGGCATTGTTGTAATTCTTACAACAAACAACCCGTGAGGCCTGTTGTTAGTCCTACTTTACAGATGAGAAAACAGAGGAACAGAGAGGTGAATAACTTGCCCAGTAAGTGATAGAACTGGACTTGAACCCAGGCAGTCTGGTTTCAGAAGGAAAGAAGAGAGCATTCATTCATCCATAAAGAACTTGAATGACTCCTCTGTGCATTAGTTGTTAGTTGCTGGGGTTATGAAGACATGTCTCTCTTGTGAAAAAGTTAATGGCTCTGCCCTTTACTATGCACAACCTCAAGAAAGTTTATTAACCTTGGTTTTATCATTTACAAAGGGGGATAAGGGGGACCAACCACTCATACAGGGTTGAAATAAGATTAAGTTAGTATTTATGAAGCACATGCAGTAGCACCTAATACAAGGAAAATGTTAAGTTTGTAAAATAAAAATAAGTAAGTAAATGCTATGTCAGCAGAAAGTGACAATAGCGTGTCATTGCTAGGACCCCGTCTGCTTAGATGCAATGGGAGCTGAGAGGGAGTAATGTGCTTCACCTCCAATGCTTGTACATGTCCTTTCTCTCTTTTTTTATTGTTATTCAAAGTCCCATGCTCATTGGTGGGCTTCCCAGGCAGCTTGTAGCCTTTGTCAATGCTTCTTCTCTTCTCATTAAGATAATGAGCAGTTCTAAGTTGGCCTTCTCCTGCCAAGATGCCCAACTCTTAACTGTTGTACACTTTTTCAGCATAAGCTTCTCAGGATGAGAGACCTTTGCAGTCTTTCCAAGCCCCAGGGTTCATGTGCACCTCTGGCCCCCCTCCCTGCAATGCACAAAGGCCCAGAAGTCATGAGCCTCCTCCCTAGGCTCCCATCCTCCCAATTTCCTGCTAGACTCTTCTCTGTTGGTGAGAACAGCAGTACCTCTCATGACTTTGCCCAAAGTTCAGGAGATTAAATTATTTGCAACAGAAGAAATACAAAAACTCTAAAATGCTAATGAATTCTAAGTCCCAAAATATATCCTACAGATGATAAGAATTGTTGTTGGCTAGGCCAATGGCATCCTGGTAAAAGCAGTGGCTAAGGGGGGGCTTCAGGGAGGAGATGGGGTTCCACCCAGGCCTCACAGAGTAGTGAGGACAGAGAGAAGAAAATGGACAGGAGTGGCCATGCAGGAGCAGAAAGCACCTCCAGGGTGCCATGAAGATATGATAGATGTCACTTGTGCTTACCCATATTGAGTATTCCTCTATTTGGGGCATATTCCCACCCCAACTTGCTATTATGTGGAGGTCACAGAACTCAATCCAGACGGTTGCAAGTGAAAGCGACATGTGCCACTTACAGAGTGAAGCACTTAATGAATGGAGAAAATGCCTTCAGTCCTTTATTCTATTGCCACGGCAACCAGGGAGACTGAGTTGAGAAGGAGCCACTAGAATGAAGGAGCCAAGAACACTGAGTATCCTACGAAGAACAACTGCCCTAGAGAGAGTTGTCTGGACCCAACCTGGACTGTGTGACAGACAAATAAACCTTTGTCACATTAAGCCACTGAACTTTTTGTGGTCCTTGTTCCTGTCATGACCTGGCTTACCTGATGGCCAGAGAAGTATATATGCTGTGTAGCAGGACATTCGGTTGGATCAGGTAAGGAAGTCCATACTCGACCTTGGTGTAGGGCATCAGAGTCACCTGGGAAACTTTGTTCTGCCCCCCCCCCCATTCTAATTCAGTGGGGTAGGGCCTGGGTATGGGTATTTTTAAGCTATCTAGGTGATCCCAATGTGTATTCGGAGTGGAGGACTGTGGGCATGCCCATTTTCACCCCATGATGTTGCAATCTTAAGTAAACTGCTTTATTCTACAAACCCTGTGTTTTGGCTATAAAAGGAGAAGAGTATTGTTGGACTGGCAGGCTCAAAGATGACATTCCACATAAAAATATGAAAGGGCTTTATAAACTGTAAAGGGCTAAAAAAAAGTAATTTTATTCTCAATGATATTAAAGGCCTGAAAAGGCAGGAGTTCAGATTCAACCCAGTGGACTGTTCACTTTGAAAACATGTGCAGCTGATATTTCTGGTCTGGAGTCGGTACTTGTGGTCACCAGCTTGTCCCCTTGTGGCAGGGTGGGCTGTAGGATTCTTGGTGCCCATGACTGAGCTGTGGCAACAGCTCCCAGGTGCTCTCCATCCTCTGATGCTCCTGTGAAATATTTTCTCCACTGACTGGATTAACAATCTGGCACCTGTTGTCCTTCAGACAACAAAGATTTGGCAGCATCCTCCTTTTATTTGCAAGTATATTAATTTTTATTTTTATCCAAGTTTTGATATAAATTTAAGTCAAATAGGTTTATAATATAAAAGAACAGTGTCCAGCTGCAATCTTCCCATTCAGAACCTCTCTCCTCAGGGGCAGCCCTTCAACCCTTTAGCTCTTTCTTCACAAGTTTATTTTTCACTTATTGGCTTTTTCTATACTGCTTCCCTTTGAGACATTGTCCATTGACTTCTCACAGTAGAGTGTGAGATTTAGCTTTCTGATAATCCTCCTCCTATCACTCCACAGCAGTAAATTGCACTTCCATCCAGTCTCCCAGTGGAGTGTTATCAGAAGTTTTGCTTAAAAATAGGTATTTGATATTTGCATTAACATTATGATTATATAACACTATCTAAAAAAGAGACCCATATATAACAACAGTTTATTTCTTAGACTATTTTTAATTTTCTTAGAGCTAGTAATTGTTTCTATTTTATTTATTCTTTTACTTACATTTTAGACCTTGGGGAGTGAGGACAACCCCCTCAAAATGTGTTGTAATCTGCTGGGAACTATAGCATCATTTTACACTATGTAAATGTGTAATATTTACAAATGAGCCATTAAGGTTCTCTCCCCCAACCCACCAACATTAGGAGGAGCCGTCTAGCTGTCTGTTATACCATTTCACCCTTGTTTTCTATTTTCTATTTAAGATTAGTTGCTCACAGACAAATGTATATTTTCAGAGTCTGGGTGAAGGGATTTTTTCTTTAGACTTGGAGTTTCTTGAGAGCAGAGGTTTTATCGTCTCATCACATTGAGGACTCCCCGAGGGCAGGGTGTGTCTCCCTCAGACTGGGGCTCTCTGAGGGCAGGGCTGTGCATTCTCCCTTCTCTTTCTGTCTTCTTCTCAGCCCCACCTCAGTGTCTAAGTAGGGTTCTACCTTTGGGAGTTGGAGACTCTGCCTGGTACTGTGAACCCCCAGGATCTGCTCAGGCTCTGGAAATATTTCCCTTCATGTTTTTTTTTTTTGTGCTGATGACCTTGGCCCTTCAGGAAGCCAGAGTCTTCTGAGATACCCTGAAGGGCTCTGTCCTGCTCTCTGAGCCACTGAAGACATCAGTTCTGTCTCTTCATGCTCCCAAGGATATTCCTTTCCTCTTTTTTCCATCATATATAGCTTTTCTTTTTCTTTTAAATCAATGCTATCTGTGTAGACAGACACTGTGGATGGCATAAATAATAGATGATTAATTTGGAGCCTCTCCAGTAACTGAGACTTGCCACCCTGTGAAGATTCATATTATGTAACAAGCAAATTATGGTGGCATCAGAAGTGTCATGACTACTGAAGAACTTAGGATGACAGGAGTAGGGGAAGCAGTGAGGAAGGTCACTTTGTAGGAGGGTCTGTGGAGAGCCAGGGTATCTCTGGGCTGGGTGTTTTTGGCTTGTTTAAGCCTCACAGAGGCCAGTGAGAAGGTACCAGAACTTCCCTGTGAAGAGAGAATGGTTGAAGCTGGAACTGATGTCACTGAGGGACAGAGCAGTAAACAGGCCAGAGTTCCTGGCACCTGGCCTGCACCAGCTGGCCATGTAAGTTGGTCATGGCTATGCCACAGAAGGACTGACAGAAAAGGCATCCCAAAGCAGCAAGAAAATGGGCAAACAGGACCTAGGAACTGTTATCTCTGGAGAAGGAAGCCCCTTGTCATTTCCTTAGTGACACTGTAGCATCTTACCTGGCTTCTTTCCTCCTAAGACCTCTCTGATGTTTCTTAATCAGCAGTGTCTGATTGTTCTATGATGGGATAGACAGAAGTGTGGTGTTTATTGAGTTTAAGACTAGGAGTCCAGATCCAGAATTCATGTTCCTGCTTGACTGTTGATGAGCTCTGGGACCTTGAACAAGTAAATTAGCCTCTTAAAGCTTCAGTTTCCTCATCTGCACAAAGGTGATGCTAATAGTAGTAATAGCAGCTAACACTAACTGAGGGTCTCCTACAAAGCAGGTACCACTGTAAGTGCTTTACATCTACATTGTTATTCCCATTTTATAAGTGAGATAGTTAAAGTACATAAAAGGTAAGAAACTTGCTTGAGACCACAGGCTGGTGAGGAGAACAGGTGTGCTGCAGACCCTGGTGGTCTTGATTCCTAGTTCCCAGACTGTTTGGCCTTGGTATGCTTATCTCATAGAGCTATTGGGAGAACCATGTGAGATTATCCAGTGTTTTTTAAGAAAAGTTTCCAGCCCCAACATATATCTAGATTCTGACTCCTGGGTTCATTGTGATGGCATGTGTTCATGAAGTACTTCGTTCTTGTCATTCAGCACAGGCATCCTTACTGGGGCCCTTCTATGTGCTAGCCACTGTGACAGGTGCTGAGATAGAGCAATAAGCAGTCCAGACTTGTCCTTGACCCCACAAACCTTAAAGTCCAGAAGGAAAGACAGATATTAAATACATAGTTATGTAGATGATTAATTTCAGCCAAGGTCTCTGCTGTACAGAGAAGCAGTGAGTACAGTGATAAAATGTAACAAAGAGGCTTCTGGCCAAGATGGAGGCATAGGTAGATATACTTTGCCTCCTCACATGGTTGAAGGAAGGGCAAAATCAAATTTAAAAACAAAATATAACCAAAACTGACAGAAAATCAAACTGTATGGAAGTCCAACAACTAAGGAGTTAAAGAAGAAACATTCATCCAGACCCTGCAGTAGAGGAGGCAGTGGTGGGCAGTGGTGGGCAGCTGGGGCAGAGAGGACTTGTGACCAGGCAGAGGCTGGTGGGGCAGGTCATCCTACGTTTGCCTGCGGATAAACCAGGAGGGACAACTGGGGAGTGAGACAGACCACAAAACTCAGGGTTCTAGTGTGGGGAGAAAAAACCTCACAACCTCTGACTGAAAAAACCTGAGGTGGCAGGAGAAGTTCCCAGCCTCACAAGAGAGTTGGTTGGATAGATTTGGAGGGTCCTAGAACATGCACAGAACTACTCACCCACGAATTGGCACCAGAAGAGCCCAAGTTGCTTGTGGGTAGCAGAGGAACTGACTGAAAGCTGGCTGAGAGCTGAGCAAGTGACATTGCTCCTTCTCAGACCCCTCCCCCACATATAGCACCACAACTCAGAGATGTGGGTTGCCCTACTCTGGAAAATATCTAAGATTCCCCTACTTACTTTGTAACAGACATACTGAGATAAAAAAAATATGGCTCAAATGAAAGAACAGATCAAAACTGCAGAAAAAATACAACTAAACAATGAAGAGGTAGTCCAGAAGGAAAGACAGATATTAAATACATAGTTATGTTGATAATTAATTTCAGCCAAGGTCTCTGCTGTATAGAGAAGCAGTGCAACAGTTCAAAACTCTGCATCTGATAGACGCAGAGTTCAAAACACTAGTAATCAGGATGCTCACAGAAATGATTGAGTATGACCACAAAATAGAGGGAGAAGTGAAGGCTGTGCAAAGTGAAATAAAAGAAAATGTACAGGGAACCAAGAGTGACAGGAAGAAAACCAGGACTTAAATCAACAATTTGGACCAAAAAAAGAAAAAAACATTCAATCAGAACACAATGAAGAAACAAGAATTTTAAAAAATGAGGAGAGGCTTAGGAACCTCTAAAACAACTTTAAATGTTCCAACATCTGAATTATAGGAGTCCCAGAAGGAGAAAAAAAAAGAGCAAGAAGTTGAAAACTTATTTGAAAAAGTAATGAAGGAGAACTTCACCAATTTGGCAAAGGTAATAGACTTCCAGGAAGTCCAGGAAGCTCAGAGAGTCCCGAAGAAGTTGGACCCAAGGAAGCACACATTAAGGCGCATCATAATTAAATTAGCTAAGATTAAAGATAAGGAGAGAATCTTAAAAGCAGCAAGAGAACAGGAGACAGTTCTCTGATAGTCTTATGGGAACTCCTTTACAAAGGAGTTCCCATAAGACTATCAGCTGATTTCTTAAAAGAAAACTTGCAGGCAAGAAGGGGCTGGAAAGAAGTACTCAAAGTCATAAAAGGCAAGGACCTACATCCAAGATGACTATCCAGCAAAGCTGTCATTTGGAATGAAAGGGCAGATAAAGTGCTTCCCAGATAAAGTCAAGTTAAAAAAGTTCATCATCATCAAGCTCTTGTTACATGAAATGTTAAAGGGACTTATCTGAGAAAAAGAAGACAATCAAAACTATGAACAATAAAATGACAACAGACTCAAAACTATCAAAACCAAACCTAAAAATATAAAAACAAACCAAGTTCTTTAACTAGAATAGGAACAGAATCCCAGAAATGGAGATAACAGGGAGGGTTATCAGCAGGGAGGGTGATGGTGGAGAATGATGGCGGGAAAGGTACAGAAAATAGGAAGCATAAATGGTAGGTAGAAAATAGGGGTAGGTTAAGAATAGTATGTGAAATGGAGAAGCCAAAGGATTTATATATGTGACCCATGGACATGAACTAAGGTGGGGGTATACTTGTGGGGGAATGCTGGTGGGGGGCAGTTACAAGACATAGGGGAAAAAAAGGGAGAACTGCAATAGTGTAATCAAGAAAGTATATTTTTAAAAAAGAAAATGTAATAAGGAGACCTGGCCTGTGTAAATATGAGGGACACCAGACTTAGCTTCTGCCTACTTCGGTGTGATCCTGGTCAGATAGAAGACACAGAACCCTCTCCTCAGGGAGTCCAAGTCTGAGAGAGACACAGCCCTGTTCTCAGGGACCCCCAGGCTGAATTGGGAGATGAAGCCAAAGTGCCTGCTGGAACAATAAAAGGGGAATTATTCAGGGGCCTTATTCTGAAGGTACAGCTGAGGTCATGAGGATACAAGTTAAAGCACAGACTATGGTCAAGGCTAAAGAAGTCTTATTTGATAGGCCACGGCTGGCATTTAGGAGTCTGTCCAGGCACAGTCCAAGAAAAGGGTCTGTTTTTAGGGGCCTGTTAGTAAGAAGGGCACAGGTGGAGATGGAAGCAAGAATAGGTAACAAAGTTAAGTGGCCCAGGATGGGTGCTAAATAAATTAGAGTTCTTATTATGGAAGAGTAGGGTTGCAAGGTCAGTAAAGAACATGGAGGAGACTTGGAGTCAGTCAGCCCCCCACCATTCCATTATCAAAGGTCACATTGCAGGAGCTTCCAGAAAGATCTACCTCCGTTTTTGTACCTGGCTCTTCAGAATTGGGAATTGAAGTGAAACTGAGGAGCAGCACCTGGGGCTGTGGTGATGCATACTGTGTGGCAATGGGTACTTAGCACAAATACTCAGAGGAAAGCCATGGCTAGCTTAACCGCTGGCTATGCAGCTGAAGTGGGATTTTTTTTTAAGTGAAGTAGTTGGGAGAAAATTTCTAATGAATCCTATCCAACCATAAAATCATGTAGAAAATGAATTCTACCTGACAATAAAATAAAACTGAAACAAATTACTAGGTTCTTATATTTGTAGGGCAAATTAATTTCATGTTTAGAATACTAATTGCTTGTTGAAAGGTCCGTAACCACATGCTGCCTGAATTTGGCCTGACCATAAAGTTTGGAGGGGCTACCTAGGAGGCCTGGAGGTGAGGGCAGCTGCGGCAGGGCCAGGAGTCCTGTGCTTGGACCCTGTTTCTGCCTGTCTCTCCCCAGTGCCCAGGGCTCAGTTGGTACAACATTGCTTACCATGTGTAAGTGCTCCTAAACTGTTTCTAATATTTTCTGTTTCCCTCAGCCAGGATGTGCCTGGAAATAGCAGTTGTGTCTCTTCCATCAGATGTGAACTATCTGAGGGCGAGGCCCTATCTCCCTCAGACTGGGGCTCCCTGAGGACAGGGCTGTGTCCCCCCCTTCAGACCAAGGGCAGAGCATAAATCTTTCTTATTAGGGCTGAAGATTCTCCAAGTAAAGGCGATCTTGAGAAAAGCTATAACTCTTTTCTCTGAAAAATGAACAGATACAGAATACATTCTTTCAGGGATCCACAGACCCTATGCAGTGGCTTCCTGGCCCCTATTTCAGATAAAGAAGAGAAGGCTCGAGTAGCGCCATGATAAAACTGGGTTAGTTTTTTTGTATATTATAATATAAAGGACATGTTTTCTCTTTAACTCTTTCACACTTTATGTCTCATGGTAGGAAATGTGAGTTAATTCCCAGTTATCCACATATGAGTGATTATATTAGTGGATTATCTGTGAAATGTTAAAAACCAAAAGACTGTGCCCTGTTGTCCCAGAAACTCCGAGTCAACCTGCCCCCACTTGATGGTGCTTATTCAGAAGATGCTTGGTTCTTGGTCTTGTGACCCAAGCTGGTAACTGTCATGATACCTCTTATTGATCTTCTTGGCTAATGCTCTCCTAGTAGCTCTTTGTATATATACTCTTTATACCTTTGGCCTTATTATGCCCATTTTACAAACTGGGCAAACAAGACTCCAAAAATTACTAACACAAGATTTAACAGCAGCTAAGTGTTTGAGATGGGATTTGGATCGAGGTTTGTTGACATTTTCTTTCCCACACTGTGCTTCCAAATACCATGCACAGTTAGGAAAGTTAGCCTGTCCCCTCTCTGCCTCCAACAATGTAAAAAGTAATCATATTCTTTTAAGATTACCCCCCCCCACCACACTACTTAATCTCCTTAGGTAGGACAGTGAACTGAGAACTTGGTACATCCATTTTCCTTTGAAGTCTCTGGGCCACAGTGTCTAGCACAGGCCTGGCCCTCAGACCTGAGTAAGCACCTATTAGGTGCCAGTATGGTGCTGGACCCATATGGGCACCTGGTCTGAAACAGTTGCATTCTTGCGGACAATACTTAATGTCTGATGTCACCCCTGAAGGACTGTGTGTGGGGCTTGGCCTGGCTTTGGTCCTACTTCAGTTAAGACTAGCTGTGTGATGGATGTGTAGTGTCATGCCCTCTCTGTGCTCTGTCTCTTAGCTCAACAAGGAGACATACTAATCCATTGAAACTGAAGACCTTCCATGTGTGACAGGCTTGAATCTGTGTGACATGCTGGCCTCTCTGTCTTAGGGTGAGTGGTGGGTGTGATGGGGAGAAGGTATCTTTTCCTCCTCACCTTTATCCCTCCAGTGCCTGTCATTCTTCTGATGACCTTTTCATCCTAGAAGTGCTGAAGACAGGGGTTTCTATTTCAGGGAGATAGACTAGAGTCAAGGAGTGCATACAGGTGATGTGTTAGGCTGTCCTTGAGGCCAAGGATTGTGAATTTGCAGGTCTGGCCCCCAGTGCATAATACAGTGCCTGACACATTGTTCATGTACAACAAATAGTTGTTGAAGGCATAGAAAATAAATAGTTGATGAGTGAATAAATAAATTCATGTGATCAAGGCTCCTAGCCCCCACAGAAGACCCCATTCCATGTCTGATTTCTCCTCCCATGCCACCCCATTACCCACTAATCTGGAAGTCAACAGCCTCCCCTTTTACTTTATATCCTTTTGTGTCAGCTGTTGAAAACCTTTCACCAACAATTACACATTGTCCCCATTCTCATGCCACTGGACATTCCCACTGCTCTTCACTTTTCCTCTGAACCACCCTTGGCTTCTCTAGTTCTTGCATTCCATAATTGTGATGGGGCGCCCATTCTCAGACAGAGAGCATGGGTCTCTAGGAAGGGAGTCCTGCCTTCCATTTCTGCTCAGGGATCCAGAGGGAGCTGGGACACCTGGGCAGGTATAGCAAACCAGGCCATTGAATCTGGGACTCCATGACACAGATTTTGTGCTATAACATAGTTACCTTCCATTAATATGTTAATCTCTCATGTACAGAACACATATCAGTATTTTGCTTTATTTTTATTTTTAATATATTGTATTGATTGTGCTATTACAGTTGTCCCATTCCCCCCACTTACTCCCCTCCATCCTGCACACCCCCTCCTACCCACATTCCCCCACCTTAGTTCATGTCCATGGGTCGTATAAATAAGTTCTTTGGCTTCTACACTTCCCATACTATTCTTAACCTCCCCTGTATATTTTGTACCTACCAATTATGCTTCTTATTCCCTGTACCTTTTCCCCCATTCTCCCCCCAGGCCCTCCCCACTGATAACCCTCCACGTGATCTCCATTTCTGTGATTCTGTTCCTGTTCCAGTTGTTTGCTTAGTTCGGTTTTTTTTTTTTTTTTGTATTTTTAGGTTTGGTTGTTGATAGTTGTGAATTTGTTGTCATTGTACTCTTCATAGTTTTTGATCTTCAATTTCTTAGGTAGATCCCTTTAACATTTCATATAATAAGGGTCTGGTGATGATGAACTCCTTTAACTTGACCTTATCTGGGAAGCACTTTACCTGTCCTTCCATTCTAAATGATAGCTGTGCTGGATAGAGGAATCTTGGATGTAGGTCCTTGCCTTTTATGACTTTGAGTACTCCTTTCCAGCCCCTTCTTGCCTGCAAGGTTTCCTTTGAGAAATCAGCTGATAGTCTTATAAAAAGATAAACTCCTCTGTAGGTAAGTGTCAGTATTTTACTTTAAATAACTGCTAGGAGGACACAGAGTCCTGTGAAAGTAGCAGGGACAGTAGCCGAGTGTTTAATATTTCAACTAAGCCTTGGTGATGAATGTTTACCATTGCTTCTGAGTCTGCCTGCCAAAGGAAGACAGGAGAAAGGAAGTAGGGTGATAGGAAGAAAGATAGGGAACAAGTAGGGAGAGGGGGAGGAAGAGAAGAGGGGAAAAAGAAGGAAAGAAGGGAGATAAGAAGGAAGGAAAGGGAAGGTTGAGGGAGGGAGGGAAGAACTCACAGTGGGAAAAAGACAAATAGACCAGAAACCACTCTGAAACCCCCACACCACAAAGCCAGGCCTTATGATACTTCCTGACTCTGATCCATGAATTTGTAAACTCAATTCTGAAGACAATATACATATTTTACTCCCTGCCCTGTGTTTCTGTGTTGCTAACATCTATCTTTCCTGGCCTTTCCTCATGGCCTTGAGTATCCAGTCCCCATTCCCTCACCTCCGCCCCCCCATGTTTTATTGCCCCCCCAACACTACCTCCAGTCGCCTAGTCTGCGAGATCCCCATTGCCCGGGCAGCAGAGGTCACATAGGCAGACCACTTGGTGTTCTTTCTGAGTGAGGGGCCATAGCTCTTCTCCTAAAGGGGGTATCTCTTTGTCTAAAGACCTGGTTCAGAGTCCTCCATGTGGTGGGTCAACTGAGTCACAGGTGACAAGAAGATGTGGCCACTGGAGTGGCAATCTGGCCACAATACCAAGTCAGGCTATAGAATTTAGGTCCAATATACATTTAAATACAGAAGGGGCTCTGAGTTGGAAGCAAAAGCCTTTTTACAATCGCTTTTTGAGAACTCAACCATCAACTGTTAGTCAGCAGCCGTGCAGTGAGGGCACGTGTGCTTGAGTGTGTTTCCAGGCCCAGCAGCTCTGATCTCCCTTCTCGGCTGCCACCCCTCTTTGATAACTTTAATTAAGGCGATTTAGAAGGCATGCTAAAGATTGCAATGTAAACCTATCAATATTTCACTTAAGAATGGATTTCTGTCAGATGGTATCAGAAGCCTATAAATGAAAAATATGACTTGTTCTCAGGCAGCCGTACACACACACACAGCCCTCTGATGAATTATTAACTCGTGATTTCCTTTCTGTCTCAGGCACTGGGCACAACTTTATTCAGCTGCAGTCAGAATGAGTGTTTCTAGCAAAGCTATTTGCCTAAAACACAGTAAAATAAACATGAGAAATCTGTGGCTCTGTGTACTGGGGCTTTCTGTCAGTGAGAAGCCAGGAGACACTGCTGCTCAGTGCTCCTCCCTCTCTGGGTTGGCTGGGCATGGAATAGTCATTACTCTCCAGCAAGAGGGCACAGTCTCTGACAGGCCACAAGGCACAATGTCCATGTCAGGGATGAGAAGGGGCTAGGGCTCTGGACCCCTCTCCCCCCCCTTCCCTGTCCTCCTCTCACTGTCTGTGGATCCATAGTCACAGGATTTCATTCTCCTCTGTGCTTCTTCAACTTTGGGGTTTGCAAATGGGTTACTTATTGCTTTGCATCCTACTGTAGGGGACAGGATGTCCTAGTGGAATAAACATGGGCTTCGCCATTCGGCAGGCCTGAGTCACTTACTAATTATGTGATCCTGGATAAGCCACACCTTCCCTGAACCTCAGCTTTCTCAGTTCCAAATGGGGAAACAATCTCACTGGGTAGGACTAATGATGGCAAATCTAAACCCCTTGTTCAGAGGAGAGCTCCAGGGAGACATTGAATGGCAGAGATAACAGGGTTACTTCTTGGTATGGTTGGTTGTAGGTGCTACACCTTAAAAAGGACATTAAGCAACTAAATTTGTCCAGGAAGCAGTGATCAGGATGCTGAATGGTTGGAAAACTATGATCATGTAAGAGTAGATGGAAGGGACTGGAACTATTTGGCCTGGAGAAGTTACATCTCAGAATGATGTACTTGCCCTTTTTAAGTACATCTTCAACATCTTCCTGTCAAAGAATGATCAGATGTGTTATGAGAAGCCCCTAGGGAGAAATAGAAATTACAGCAAACATTCATATTAATAGAAAAAAAGTTTCAACCAAAACTGTGTGAAGATAAAATGAGCTTCTTTGGATGAGACCCCATCCCTGACCATTTTGCAGAGAGGCTGAGCATCCAGTTAGCAGGGATGTTATAGAGACTGCCATGCTCCCAACTGGAGACTATGACTTGATGTCATCTAATCTCTGGTTCCATCCGGAGAGGCCTTCATAAGAACAATCCTCTTTTCTCTCCATCACCTCTCTTGTTGCCATCCTGGGGAAGAGGCAATTGCACTGTTGGTGAGTTTGAGGAATCTGAGTGTTCTTCACTTTAGGGAACTTGCTGCTGATGGGAAGGCCATACTTTCTGCTCCTCTCCACAATGGGATGGAGATGGGGCTGTGGATGTCCAGCTCTGCCTGAGACTCACTAATTCTGTCAAATTGAGGTACAAGGTGTTAGCAAGCCCACCTGGTTAAGAGGCCCCAGTGCCACAGTCTCCGCTGTTGCAGTCGACTAAAGGTAATATTTGGTCTTCATCTGCTTCTATTTCAATTTCTGAGAAAGGTATGAACTAGGCATGGAAGAAAAGATGTTAGTTATTGGCCACTCAAGACTCTAATGGTAGTTCTGTTACTGATGGAAATGAAGCTCTTTTGCTAGGTTGCAAGAAAAGTTTTTCTGGAGACCCATGCATGGAAGGTTGAGGTTTAGCCCTGAGCTTTATTGAAGAAGTTGAAGCCAACACAAAAGTCTATCCTGGGTTAAGCTCTGATGTTCGTCACCATGGAAAAAGTATAGCCTTGTCTTCATCAAGCCTAGTACAAAGGCTAGGGTCTAAAAGTTCTGTGCCACTGGCCTAGCCCAGTTCAGCCCCTGTCACCATGAGGCAAACTTGGTCCGTATTCCTGGCTCTGCTCCAGCTGGCTGTGCATCTTTCGAGGCCCATATGGTTTGCTGCAGTCTCTAGGTGGCTGCTAGGGCCACATGGCCACTGTGGAGAGAGAATGTGCAAGTGAATGGGGCACATGTGTGTTACCAGCAAAGAGGGAGCTTCTTTGTTAAACTGGGATTTTATTATCTCAAGCTTAGGAAAGACCAGGACCCCCTTCAAACTAACCAATCAACTTCCCAAGCTTTCGCAGGCTGGCAGTGGATCCTCCCTCTAACCAATACATTTCCTAGATCTTCGGGGGTTCTGTGTCTCTTATCCAATCCAGTCTTTTTCCCAGGCTAGACACTCCTTATGGTCACCATCTCAGTTCCTACTACACATGCCTCAAAATAGAAGTTCCTCCCTCTGTGTCATCTTGGCTTGTACTGGGCATGCAGCTATCACCCCCTTTTATTGTTCTATCCCTCCCCTCAGTGAGCTGTGGGGAATGAAGAGGTGGTTTCCTGGGGAGTGTGTAAAGCTGTCACTTCCTAGTAAAGCAAGCAGGCTCAGTGTTTGATTCAGCTCCCATAGCCCATTAGATTCAATGATGTCCAATTCCTTTTGCTCCCTTCCTTTATTAATATCTAGCCACCTACACTACCAGTGCAACTTCCTAAGGTTGAGACATAGAGTGATCGATGCCTATTTGCTTTCATATCTCTTTCCTATCCATTCTCCAGTTATCCATGCCAACTGACCTCTTGCCAGGGTCAGCCAATGGAAGGAAGAGTGGGAGATTGCAGAAAAGAAGAAGTGAGAAGACAGGATATGTCTCCCTATCTCTTCCTGCTTTAATGGATGTCTTCAGGGTGACTGAAACTGCAACATGGTCCCAGCTCCTGCCAAACAGCCTTGGCAAATGCTTTCTGGTAACAGATGTTGCCCCTCCAGCCCTAAGGATCATAGTGGCTTCTGCTCTTGCTGGCCTCTTGTACCTTCCCCATCCCTTTGTTGACCTCTTAGCTCTTCCAACAGTTATGTGATCAATTTCCTGTATTAAATGTTTCTGTTGGAAACATCTAGAGTGGTTTATATTATCATGATCTGACTCTGACTGATACAGAACACAGGCCACACTTGGGGATTTTATGTGGCTGATTTCTTAGATGGAAGCATGTAGAGGCCACCATATGAATTCCAAGTCATCTGGGGATCTCTCCAAACCTTAGGCCCCTGGCTTCTATGCCTTCCAGTTCTGAGTGTTCTTAGGTGGGATGAAGTCATGGAAGCTAAGTGGGGTTGATCAGGACCACCCAGGATGGGGTATAACAGCTAGTTATAGGCCTGGACTTCCCTTGCACAGAGAGGTGAGTCACTGGGCACTTTAGGGTGGGTATAACAGTCCATTGTTGGTGGCAGTCTTTGACCTGGTTTCAGGGCCCTCTGACCTCAGGCATTCTCTAAACAAATGATTTCCCCAGAAACCTCAGCCTGCCCATTCATGTTGTCAGCCCCACTTTCTCCACTCCTGGCTCTTTACAGAGTCATCACACCAGACCGTTCTGCATTTTGGCTTCTGAGTGCTCTAGTCTAGGCCATCTGACTCATGCCACTGCCTGTGGGCCAACCTGGGTTTGGGGACTCCAGGCCCTTTATTGTGTATTCATCCTTGATCATGCAAATGACAGGCTTTGTCAGAGACAGGTTTCTTGAGTCTCCCAGGTGCCTCACAGCTGTCGGTGCCCATCAGTGAGCCCAGCTTCTGCCTGAGAACACTGCCAGAAATGCAGTAACCATCTGCATCTCCTTCTCATGGGCTGGAAACGAGGCAAGTCTGGGCTACAGATGTGGGAGAAGACTCCACGGGAGACCTGTCATACCAGTTTCATTCTGCATCACTCTATGCCCACCAGAAACCTTTAAAAAATGATTTAGAGTTCTCTTGCCAGGAAAAAGAAGTAGATGACTTAATAAACTCTTAGATATTTCCCACTATTCCATGGAAAAAGAACCCAAGGGTTTTATCTACAAACTAATCTTTATCATAATCATCAATCACTATTGCCTTCTACATTACTGTGATGGCCATGAACTCTATCTTCACTACCCCCAACATCACCCTCATGACCGGCACAACCACCAATAACAGCATCACTATCACCATTGTCACCACCATCCTTAATATCTCCTCATTGCTATCTCTGCCACTATTATGGTTATCACCATCGCTATGACACTGTTACCCAAATCAACACTAGAAACACCATCAACTTCAACATTATACACATCATCTACCATCCCTCATTATTCTCCTATAAGGCTTTAGCTGGGTTGAGTACTATAGGGCAAGAGGGACTTGGGGACTCTTATAGGTGCCAGTCAGAGCTACATGGGAACACAGAAGCAGAGCAGTAATAGGCAATGAAGATGCAAAGAAACAAAGGGGTTATCTCTTTTGCACAGAGCATGTCTTTTAGTGGGAGGAGCAGCAGCTAGAAGAATGGGAGGGAAACCATTGCTGGGAAAGGAGAGGGAGAGGAGACAGCAAGCTCATCCCTGCAGTTGGAGGCAGGATGCCTGGAGCTATACAGGGAATCGACCAGAGTATTCGAGGGGTTGGAGATAAGTCAGTTATATTGGTTGTTATTGTCCTTCCTTCAGACAATATACAAACTGCCCAGCTTCCCTGTTGTGGAGCGCTATGATAGGGTGGTAAGAAAGAGAAAAGCAACCCTGAAGTCTGGAAATTGGCCTTGGTGCCCTCCTATTGAACATAGACAATTTCACAGAACATCAACATCAGACAAGGCCATCTGTGGCCACAGTAGGTCAAGATAAAAATGGTCTATTCCTTAATCATGTCTGAACATAGGCAAAACATGAATACTACACAAGGCATAAAATGCCATGCCCTGGAAAAACTCCCTGTGAGTGACTACTGATTTTTCACCAGTTACATCTTTGGCCTTGCTCTAGTTTTCCCTGCCTATAGATCAAATTGATCTAGACACCATCATAGGATTGTCCCTGCTTACTGGCAGCACTCAATCCAGAGTGAATTCCTGCTTCCTTGGACTGTCCCCAAATCACCTCACCAAAGTGCACCAGAGCACATGTTCTGCAACAGCTTCTCCTCAGCTTTGTTCTTTTACTGAGACCCCCACAGTCGCCACGGTGTATGGTCTTCCTCAATTCACCAAGTAATAAGCTCAGTTTGTTCTGCTACTGGTGTGTTCATGGGGGTCTTTGACTAGAGGGCATTGACAGATTGTGGAAGGATATACCTTCTAGTGACTCTAAGAGAATTAATAAGGTTCCCCACCCCCCATAAGAGTCTTTCTTCCTCCTGAGGGCAGCCTCAGCACCCCTTTCTTGGATTCCACTTTTCCAGCTGATCATCCTGATAAGGAAACAAAGTCTGAATAAGCTGCAAATTTTTTCAGAAGTGCTGGTCAATGGGTCATAACACTCCCCTGAGCTGCTTGTTGAAATGTCGGGATCCTGGACTTTACTCCTAAAAATATCACAATGAAACACCTGAAGTCCATTATTTTAGCAAGGATTTCAGATGGTGATCATGTGCAGCAAAGTTCGAGAACTACATGTTGAGGGGCCTGCCACTCTGAGGGCTTTCAAGGTCACCAAAGACTCAAGATTGGGTCTGGCAGGGCTGAGCTCTGCAAGCTGCCCCAGAGAGACCTAAAGAACATCCCCACCTTGGAAGCCATCTGTCCCTGGGCTCAGGCCTCTCTGGTGTTGCTCTCCCACTCTGGAAAGGCCACAAAGGATCAGGTCCCTCCTTGCCTCTGTACATGGTTGTGCACTTTGTTCTAGAGGTCAGGAAACAGAACTGACCAATAACATTTAAGGTAGAGGCATCTGCTTCCAGAAAAATATGTCTCAAAAGGGACTGACATTCCATATCTTGAAGTGAATAGAAATGTTAATCGATGGATCCATCATCCTGTCTCAGGGTCTCTGAGCTATAGATGCAGGGAAGCAAACCAATAACGGCACACATATACACATGCACACAGTTGTTCACACACAGACACTGAGTAAGAAGAAAGATTTCTTATTCTTGAAGCCTTGTACAGTCACCCATCCTTACAGACTCTCATCTCACCGTGTCCTCACCAACTCAATCTTCCTCCATGAGGATGGTCCTGGCCCAATAAGATTTAGGGTGAGACCATTTACCTGGGCTTGAGTCAAGGTGCTCCTACTTCTTTTTTTCACTTATCCCACACCCACCTTCAACCCCAGACCAGAGGAGTACATGTGTCTTGGCTGAAGGAAGGTAAGGAGGAGTATGATTATTGAGTCTATGGGGCCTCATAAACAATTTTCTAAATGAGAGCAAGGAATACTAAAGGCAAAGGGGCTTAGTTTCAGGCATCCCAAGGTTGGAGGCTATGGGAACCCTACCCCCATCTTAAGCTGGATAAAGCATCTGGGGCTCTTAATGCTGTGGGTAGAACAGATCCCTTTCATATATGCTGAGTGACCTTCAACAGTTTCTTTATGCCTCTGAACCTCAGTTTCCTCATCTGGAAAATGGGAGCGATGCATGGTAACTCATGAAAGTACCTGAGGTTGTGTATGCACATAGAAGATCTTCAGCAAATGGTTGTTGAAGCCTATGATGTCCTTAAACCGTTTTAAAAAGACAGACTCCCACAGCTATGGTACCCAGGCAAAGTGGGTCCGAGTGGGGCACAGAACTCCATTGTGTCAGAGGCTACTCCCTCCCCAGGGCAGCAGGTCTGGACAGTGGTTCCAGGTTGGTACCCACAGTTTGCTGAGCCCTGCAGTTTTGACAAGCAGCCCCAGGAACCCAGAGGCTCTGCATGGAAGATGCCTAATTAATCACTGCAGTAATGGTTTCAGCAGCAGCAGTCCACTGCACTGGGCCACATGTCTGTAATCCTGCAGCTGCTCACTTGCTCTGGAGCCCAGGGAGCCCATCGTCCATGTGCACTCTATCATCCCACATCCCAGGTGCCTGCTGAGGTAAACCCAGACCTGGAAAGAAAGGGACAACCGCATTTCTCTGACTTCCAGAGATGTGTATGCAGTTGACCACCAATGTACCTCTCCAATGGGCAGGCCTTCCTCTGAGCTCTTCCCCTTCTTAGACTCCAAATACAAGCAGAAATCCCACAGTGCAGTGAGGCCTGAGGACAACACTGGATTTGGAGCTTGGGGACCAAGGCTAAATGGTCTGTGCTAACCTTCCTCCCTGTGTGCCCATAGTAAGTCTCTTCACCTCTCTAAGCCTCAGTTTTCTTATCTGTGAAATGGGGACAATAAGGCTTATCCTGATTAGCACATAGGACTGAAATGTATTACTTAATAGATGTGAATTGCTTTAGGTGCCATATGGAATAATGAACTCCTGGAGATTTTGTTGCACTTCATGGGAAGCCCCTCCCCACACCAAAGATAGAGATGAGGTGCCCTCTGGCTCCTCCCTGTGGACGTTCCTAAGCAGTACATCAATCCCTGTGCCCACATTGTCTTGGTAGATGGGTCTGGGGTAGGAGGGTCCTGTGGCTGTGGAGATGAGGACCTGAGTCGGGCAGGGCTGCCTGGTTCTATTATGACAACCCAATCTGAGTAAGCAGCATGTCAGGGAGGACAGAATGCCCCCAGCCTCAGAGCAGTTTCCATGATTCACAGCATCTAACCCCCACCCCTGCCCCCACAATCCAACTTGAGCGGCAGATTTTGAGGACCGAGAGAAGATCCACATGCTCTGCTCTAGCTATGGGCCCTTGGTTTGGTTGGGGGGCATTGCTTGGCTGGGGCAGACATGGCCCACTCTCCAAACCTCTCATCCAGGTGGAAAGTTTCCAGGTGCAAATGACCCTCATATCGGCCCAGTAAAAAAGCGCCTGGACACACCTGCCAAGTAGCTGAGAGCTAATGGCCTTTTAGGGATGGGGCAGCTGGGGGAGAAGGGAAACTGGGAAACCTGTGCTGTCATGAACCCCTCCGTTAGCATAGGTAGCTATATATTAATAAAGGAAGGGAACAAGGGAATCAGACATGATTAAGCCTAATAGATCAGGTAGCTGAACAAAACAATAAGCCTGCTTCACTAGAAATTTGCAGCATTCACAGGCTTCCCAGGGGATCAAGGCATTGACCCCAAGGGGATTAACGCCCCTCCCTCCCCAAAATAGGAAGGAAGGACCAGCTTCCCAATCTCCCCAGGGTACAATGGGTTCACGTGCCCAGTCTATAGGGGGGGAAATAAAACAACGAAGGAGAGATTCCTCGGTAAGGTGCATTCCCAGGAGAAGCGGAGATGGCTCATGGGGAGGTGCTCCTGCTTTGAGGCGTGCACAGTAGGAGCCAAGATGGCGGCCACACAGGGCGGGGCCTACCCTGGGGAAGGAATAGATTGGATAAAAGACACAACCCTTGGAAAATGTAAAAGATGGATTGGTTGGAGGGAGGGCCCAGCAGCAGCCCAAGAATAATTGGAAAGTTAATTGGTTAGTTTAAAAAAGCACCTGGTTCTTGCCTTGCCAAGCCCAAAATAATATAATCTGAGCCTAACAAAGGCAAGCGTGCCCTTTTTCTCTTTCACTCTCTGGCCGTGTAACACACGTTTGTTTGTGTGCTCATGTGCTCCTGTGTTCCCGCTCCGTAGCAGCCACGTGGGCCTACAGCCACCCAGGGCCTGCCACAGACCACACAGGCTGCAAGCACGAGCCTGGGTACAGCAATGCAGTACCAACCGAAGTGCAGCCAGGAACAGACAGGCTGACCAGACAGGGACGGAGCTGAGCTGAATGAACTAAGCTGTGACATGGACTGAACCAACGGCGCACTATCTGGACATTGGCTCGTCGGAGACAAGGCTGGACTTGTTTCACAGTGGAACGGAGCTGAACCCAGGCAGTCCTTCGTATTTACTCCAGCTCCAATAGACCTTACAACAACGCCCCATCCTCCCAGGCGCGGGTCTCCTCCAACGCTTTTCTCGTGACTCTGAAAGGACCCTATTTCCACAGGCAACACCTCTGGGGGGAACCTGGCCCCACACGCAGTTTCTGAGCCCTAATATTAAACAGGCTAGATCTGGGTAGATCAGAATCCAAGGGTACCCATCTCCCTTGTGTAGCAGCAAAAGCCACTCCTTACCTCTCTTGACTCAGTTTCTCTCTTTGAGCCATTTGTTTTTCCCAGGAGGTTTTTTTCAACCTCTCCAGATCTCAGCTCTTTCTTTTGGGAAACAGAGGGTGAATATTATGATCTCTCTTTGTCTTGAGAAGAGAAGGTAAAATGATAATATAATAAGATTTTTTAAAGCAAAGGTGTCAGGGAATTGAATCATTCGTTCTTGTTAACAAGGATAGCTAACATTTATATAACATCTACCATTTGCCAGGCTCCTAATGGTTTTCTGTATATTTATTTATATGAATCCTATGTGGTAAGTAGTCTTAAAATTGAGGCCCAGGAAAGTTAAAAGAGTTGCTCAAAGTCTCACAATTAACAAGTAGTAGATGGTTTCAAACCCAGACAGCCCTACTCCAGAATCTCGGCTCTTAACTTCCAGCTCTCCCATCCCTTGAAGTCATGGCTACTTCTGTGTCCACCTCCCATGCTGGGCTATGAGCTCAGGAGGCAGGAACCCAGCTTGTTCCTCTTTGTCCCCTCTAGGTCCAGTCATATTCCCTGACACATACCAGGCACCCAGGAACTATTGGTTACATGAATGAATGAATGAATTGATTAATTACTGGCACAGTGATAGATGCCCCTGAAAAAGGTATTTGAAATCTATCAAGAGGGATTCAGATGCTTGTCAGTGAGAAGACAGCAGAGGTCTCAGGTCCTTGTTGGGGGTGTGCTCATTCCCTTAACACTGTGTTAGGAAACATGCTCATTGGAATCACCAGACATCAGCAGTGTTAACCTGAGATCAAATGACATTTTTGTGCCTTTAGAACCTTTACCACCTCTCTCCTGCCACCACCGCAGGAAGATACATTCCACCAAAGTCTTTAGGGCCAAGCCAGGCTCAGTGTATCACCTAGCCCCCATCCCATCCCCCACCATCAGCAGTGAGTATTCTCAGACCCATTCTAATTTGTATTGTTATTATGACTACTAGACATTTTACTTATCCCCAAAGCATATTTTTCCTCTAGAGAAAAGTTGCTTCCCATGCTGAGGCTGGAATGCTAAGTGTTCTGGTAGGAATTGGAAATAATCATGAGAATAGGCAGGGGGTGGTGTATGAGGCTCACTGGCACATGGGGAAGAGGGGACCTCACTTCCCTGAAAAAATCCTCTTTTTCACAAAGTCCTGCATTGAAAGTGAGACTTATAGAAGGGGATGCCTGCACTGGGGAAGGCAATGAAAGGGGGCAGGGGGAGGAGGTGGACCTATTTCTCTGTAGGTTGTGAGAGAGAGGGGATAAATATCCAAGGTGGTAGGCAGATGGGAAGGCCTGCAGAGTAAGAAATAATGCATTACAAGAGTAATTCAGTGAGTAAAGAGAAATATCAAGAATATCAGGAATAAAACTGCAGGGAAGATTTCAAGTAATCATAAAGGGTTTTTCAATATAGTCATTGCTAAGAGCTACAGATGTCAGGAGAGAAAATTGGTTCACTTACCAACAATAGTTGTGGAGGGCGAGGGAGCAGGATGCAGATTGGAAAGTACTTAACTAAGCATTTCCACCTCTTTTTTTCCCTGGATGCTTGGGGGTGGGGTGAGGTGGGGGAATGGCTTGTCCATTTACTGAGAGGGGTGGGAAATGGGCAGATGGCCAAAGCTGGCTGAGCAGGAGAGGCAGCTTAGAAGGGAGAGAGGACACTGTGGCCCCAGCAGCCCTGCCCCAGAGTGAATTTCTCTTCCCTCCCTGATAGGTGCACAGGTTAAATGAGGTAAGGACAGGTGTCCTGGTTTGCATTGAGCTGGAGGCTTATTGATATTGTCGCCAAGAATTTATTGATAAGCAGAGAGAACTCTGCCAGGTGTGTGATTGGAAACACTCAGACACCCAGTACCTGCCCTGAGCTTACAATCTAATTAGAAAGATACAAACAACATCTTAGAGAATATGAGAAAGGTCTTCAGCATTGCACTGGGAGATATGGACTAATCATGATGGGATATGATAGTACTCAGCCATCATCAGGGCAGACCAGTCTGGGGAACCTTCAGGGATTCCCAGATAGTGACCCACTGTGTTTGGCTGCAATGCCACCTCTTCCTCTCAGGGTCCCCTGCTGTAGCAGCATGTACTAGCAGGGCAGACTGTGCCTTCACCTGCCAGGAGATAGTCCAGTATTCTGCCACTAAGAACAGTCTTGGGCGGTGAGTTGAAGCTGACTTGAAATTTGTCTCTGAGTGCAGAGGTAATGTTATTGGTCAGTTTCACTGACATCGAGGACAAATTTTACCCCATCTCATCTAATATAACTCTTGCACCTGTTTCTTAGTTTCCAAGAAAACTAAGTCCCAAATCCCAAATCCATGAGTCCCAAAATCCCACAGGACAAGTGGAGCGGACCAAATAATACTCACACATGCAATGGCTTATGTTACAGGGGAAGAACCTACACTTGCAGAACCCAAATTTTTTATAACAAGCAGTAGGAGGGCCTGGCCTTTCCTCCAGAAGAGATAATAATTGTATTAAACTGAGGAGTGAGTGGGTCTCCCTCCACTGCAGTGAGAAACACTATCTCCAGCTCCCACAGCTGTTTGCCACACACATCCTTGAAAGAATAATGCAGAATAAGAAGCAATCAATTCCTTACTTATAACGCGTGAAAATGCAAGTCTGGTGGATAACTGGTGGATAACTGTCTCCCAACATTAACAAACAAATAATGTAAAGCATTTATTTATTATGCTTAATCATTATGTCTATCTTTTCCTGCTGAAATGGATGCTCCTTGAGGGTTGGGATTAGTGTTTCTTTTGTTCACTGATGTATGATATTTAAATACTATGTTAAATGATCCACTAACATTTGGGCTAGGGTTAGAGTGACAACAACAGTGCCTGACACACAGTAGTTACTCAACAAACGTTAGTTGAATGAATAAATGATTGCATGAGAAAGGAGAAAGTCCCTGCTTAGCATGTCCCATTCAGGAAGTTTCCTTGCCAAATTGCCAGCATTCCATTGGAAGAAGGAACCTTGGTTCTAGAGAAGTAGCCTCTTTTTGTGTCCCTTGGATTGGCCTGGGTCACATGTCTCCCCTGTATCTCTCCGTTGGTTAGAAATAACTACTGGAACCCATGATGCAGCAGAGGCGCTTAGGGAAGAGCCAGCTGGTTTTCACTTGGTTTCTGCAGCAGGCAATGTGTGCTCACGGCCAGGCCTCCGGCATCTGTCCTGGGCCTCCCCTCTTCTCCCTCCCTTTGCGGGTTAGTAATTAAAAGTATCAAGGCAAAGTAGAGCTGCCTCATTACATGTCCTGCTTGTGTGACTTTAATGTGCTTAGAAATGATTTGAATGGCTCAGAAATTAGCAGCAGAGCTGCCTCCCCATCCAGCCTGGAACTGGCAACCCTGAGATAAGGGTATCAAAGACCCGGCTGTGAATTAGTTCTAAAGTAAACCAATAATGCATCAGAGCGGGTGAAGAATAAAAAATAACAGAGATGCTGCACGTGTCTTTGATTAATTAGCCATCCTTGTTAATTTTGCTACTTGTAGAGACAAATCACTGGTCCTAATAGTGGAACAATTTCCTATTGGTCACTGGGGTGCTGAAATGTGGAACCATGCCTACTTCCAGCCTGGAACCAGCAGGGACCATGAGTGGTGGGGCTCCCCTGAGGGAGGCTACTGTGGCCACCTGGGAAATTTTCTTTACTTTTGGACCTTCTCCACACACCAGGAGTCCATAGAGTGAGGGGAAGAATGAGGATTGGGACCAGCTGCCCGGAGTCCTCCATTTGTGAGTGTTTGGTGATTCCTAAGGACAGGAGACTGGGAGGGGGAGGTGAGATTTTGTGAGTGTGCTGTCATTCATTGAGCAGGTGTCCAACATTTTGGTGCCTCTGGGCCACGCTGGAAGAAGAGTTGCCTTGAGCCAGGCATTAAATACACAAACACTAATGAAAACTGATGAGCAAAAACAAAGGTTTTAAGTAAACTTATGATATTGTGTTTGGCTGCATTCATAGTCATCCTGGGTCGCAGTAGGTTGGACACCCCTGAGGTTTATCGCAAAGGCCTTGAACTCTTGCTGTTTCATTAGTTCACTCACTCATTCATTCATTCAACTCCTGTTTATTTAGCCTCTTCCACATACTAGGTTTTGTTGGCCCCAGGGATGCCAAAATGAAAGCTGAACAACTGATGGGCTTTGTGAAGAGGAATTCCTAGCTTGATACTGAAATACAGCAGCTCTCACTGTGAGGTCACTTCTCTCTCTGTCACAGTCATTTCAGAGGTTAGGGTCCAGACACAGGAGGAGCTGGTGGTCTTCAGAATACCGCACGTGCAGGTTTTTCCCCATGTACTCCCACTGCTGCCTGAATTTGGACATAGTGAGTCTGTATTTTTTGCTTGTTTGTTTATTTGTTTGTTTGGTTTCAGGCACCCTGTTTCTTTCCAGGCACAAATTTACAGACTCAGGAGCTTGTTGCACTAGGCCAGAGCTTGGGACAACAGACTCCTGGTCTGCTCTGAGACAGATTTGGTGGCCCAGGACAAGCTCCTGCCCTTGTCCCAGGTACTTATTCTCCAACTTGCTTCTGCCTTCAGATGTAATTTCTGTCCCGAGAAAGTTCCCACCCCACAGCTGTGGCAGAAAGTGAGCCTCGATTGGTTCCAGGTGTATAAAGGATCCAGCTCCTCATGGCTCCTATAGAGAAGGCAGGAGAAGGAGGTTTCCTGAGCAACTGAATGTGGACAAGGGGAACATCTGCCAGGGAGACACCAACTCTGAGCCAGCAGGAGCCAGGTAGGAATGTAGAGTGAAGTGGGCTCAGTGGAAACTGTGTTGAATGAACATAAGGATCCATGACCCAGCTGAAAGGGTGACTGTTATTAAGCTTTCAATTTTGCCAGGCTGAACTGTAGGCCCAGCCATGTCAGATCTTCCATCTTTTCAGCAGAAGTCATAATTCATTTTTTTTATGTGAAGAAAACCTCTTGGTTTTAAAAGGCTGAACTGGAATTTAAAATATTTGAAAGTTACTATGTGGGCAAACAAAATATGCCTAGGGACCAGATTCAGTCAGTAGATGTGTCAAGTAGAATTAAGTTTAGCCCGTAGTTACATAAAGCAAACAAACAAAATAGCGGTGGCTTAAATAAAATAATTTTTATTTCTCTCTCACTTCTAAGAAACTCAGAAGTAGACCCTAGACTGCTCAAGTGTTACATAATGTCTAGGCTATTTCTGTCTTGTTGTCTCACTATTCATGGACTCTATTGCCTTCCCATATTGCCTCAAGGTCAAAGGTGGCTGCTGGAGCCCCATCCGTTATGTCTGTATTCTTGTCAGCAGAATGAAGGATGGAAGAGGAGCATGCTCCCTTCTATAGACATTTCCCAAAAGTTGCACACTTTGTTTCTTCTCACATCCTATTGACCCAAACTTGGTCATATAGTCCAATCTGGTTGCGATAAAGGTCAGGAAAGATTGTTATTATTCTAAACCCAGGATAATTGTGTGCCCAATTAAAAAGAAGAAGTACTGATAGAACAGGGAAAGGGGAGTGTGGATTTTAAGTGAAAGCTAGTGGTCTTGACCCCAGTTTACTTTTAGTTTAAGACCTGTTTGACCCAGTGTATTCTTTGTGGGGGGGGGTAGGGTGGGTGAGTGCATGGGATCTGGGCACTTGAAGACCACTCAGAAAGGGTGAGGCAGCTTTGGAGAAGGACCTGCTCTCAGGTGGAAGAGTTGGGTAGGGCAGGCTCTGCCCCAGTGATTTGAATTCCCTAGAAGTGTGGATCAAGCATACCCTCTGAGGTTATTTGTTCCTCGATATGTTGCAGGGGCCAGAGTTTTCCTTTCCCCACAAGCATCTCTCAGTCAGTATTTGGGCAATGCCACAAGCACCCTTAGCCACACCTTGACAGGGCAGGGGTGATGTCTTGAGTCAGTCCCTTAACTAGCATGGGGCTCCAGATAAAGGTGGGATGCCACTGATTTGCTCCCAATATGGAACAGGGTGAAGGACCTTCAATTGCAGTGACAGTGATTCAGGTAAGAAGTCAGGATCTAATTCAGCCATGAAGGATGTATAAGTGGCTACTAGAAGAAAGGGTGGCATTTTCGTTCTTGTAATGATGAGGCTCTGAGGGTCACCTGTCTGGAATGAGGTCTGGCATCGCATCCAGCAAACACACATCCAGCAAGCATGCATTTTGTATCCAGGCAGGCTGCTTACCAGGCTCAGCAGAGGACAGGGGATGGGTTGGGGGGAGATATCAAGAGGAATGAGACATAGAGTGCGTCTTCAGGAGTCTGGCCAAGACAACTGGAACCCAGGATGGAAGCACGTGGCCTTCAAAGCTGCCCCTGTGGAGATCATCACCATCATCACCATCACCTCTACCATCACAATCACCACCACTGTGGAAACTGACCATCATCATTGCTGAAGCCACTCGTTACATTATGACCACTGTCTTCACTGTTACCACCAAAAATGACATGCATACTTTTGAAAGAAGTCAAAGAGAGAGAGTGGCCCAGCCCCTATTTTTGGATAAACTTGTCATATAATGTAATCATATAACTAGAGTATAACATGTAACATTTGCTGAGTATTTACCATGTGCCAGAAACTGTTCTAATCACTTTACTTACATTAGCTTGTTTAATCCTTGAGCAATTCATGTTGTAGGTGCTGTTATTATACCCATATTATAGATGAGGAATCTGAGGCACAGATGACAAATAGACTCAGGAAGAACAACATGGAGTCAATGAGCATAGGGAAAATACAGAAGTAAACTCTGAGACCACGTCCAGTCCTCTGGTGAGCGCAGTAGTGTTGGGGCCAGTGGGCGGCATGTGAGGGGAGTCTTCCACCCAGAATATCACCAAGGGGACTGCAGACACATCTCCACTAACTGGCTCAGAGTGACTTGAAGAATTTTGCTGTTCTGATCCAAGCTCAGGGCCCAGACTCTGGGAACCTGAGAACCTAAGGGCAGCTTCTTTTCTGTGGTGAAAACCCAGCTCCTCAGGTCCCCTACCCCAACATCTCTCTTTATCCCCTGGTTTTAAGGACACAGGATAACACCTGATACCCTCAAGGCAGTGAGTCAATCTTTTCTAGTACCTGCCAGAAATGCCAGCTCACACATTACTCCCTCCAAGGCACCTTCTCCCAGGTGGGTTCCCCTCCTGTGCCCTCCTGCAGGTCCCTGACGTTCTCTATGTGCAGGACATTCAGTGTCCTCGTGATCACCTGTCTATGGACCCATCTTTCACTAAATTATCACCCTGGAAAAGCAAGAGCCTTGGTTCACTGCCTTGTGCTCAGGGCTTGGCACAGTGCCGGCACCACCAAAATGTCTTTGGTGAGTGAATGAATAAACAATAGAAGTCTGGGCTGACTCTGACACAGCTACCTACAAGTATCAGCATCTTCCAGACCCTCAGCTTCACCTCTGCAAAATGGAAATACTACTTCAAATTCTATATAAAGATTTAAAACAAAAATAACAACAGCAAATTTTTTCCCACCAGGTAGGTGTACACCTGTGCATGTTGATTTACTCTGTGAGGGAGCCTGTGAAATGCAACCTTGTCTCCAGCTTTTAGATGAGGAAATGGGGACTCTGAGAGGAGAAGGACCTTACTTACCAAGAACTCTGGCCTCTTTCCAGTTCCTTATGGCCTCTAACTTCAGACCCCAGTCCAAATGTCCATATTGCTATCTCTACTGGCTGTAGCAGTGCAGAGACCCCTGGGTCCCTGGGGGGCCAAGTAGATAGAGGAGCACATGGAGAAAAGATATGGAACCTGGCATCTCCCTGAGAGAGGAGTGGGAATTCTGTCATTACTTCCCAGTTCCCACTGTGAGTCTTCCTACCCACAGAAACCCACTGGAACTTCCACCCACATGAGCTGGCCCACTCTGGGACATATTTTCTGGGCTGTGTGCCTAGGGTGACTTGAGTTCTAATCCTGGCTCAGCTTTGTATTCTATGCATGGAATTTGTCTCTGACATGTCATTGATTACCATAATGCTGGAGGAATGGCCATGCTGGCTTGGCCATGGTGTGGAGGAAGGTGTGAAGAGGAAAAGTTGTCTTCTTGGTAACTGGCCAGGCTGGGGGTAAAACCCCACCTCTCAACTCCTACTCCAAGTCTCTTTCCAGCACATTAGGAATGAAGTCCTGGCATGTAGATGTAGGAAAGTTTTTCTTCATTAATTCATTAAAAACAATTCTAAACACATACTGGTGGAAATTACCTCCACAACCCAATAAACATAAGGTATGAAAGCCAATTTTAATCAACTATAATGAGCAAGTCCATGAAGCTGGGTCAGCGTCTTCAAATGAAAACCAGGAATCACTGAAGATAATTGACTCTGTGTCCCCTATCAAGTTGGGAGCTCCTTGAGGGTAGGGCTGTCTCCCCCACAAGACTGAGGGTGCCAGAGGGTGGGGCCATGTCTCGCTCAGAACTGGTCCTTCCTGAGGGCAGGACTGTACCCACACTCTGCTAATAAGACTCCCTTGGGTAAGACTGTGTCTCTTCTATTACGTGAAAGATTTCTGAAGACAGGGCTGTCTCTATTTCACAGGGAAACAGAAACTCTTGGGCTAACAATATAATTGCTCTGAAACCCACTTTTTGTGTGCCTTGAGCACAATCATGCTAATTTTGGAGGGCTGTTAGGAATGGCTGTGATTTTAAAGCATGCCTGTGATTTCTGCAGCAGTCCCCTTTCCAAGAAGTAGACTCTCACTTCCTCACCTTGACTACAGACTGACCTCAATGACTTGTTTCTAGTGAAAAGAATGTGGCTGAAGTGGTGCTGTTGGACTTCCAGTCTAGGTCATGAATTTAATAAAACTGACTTGCCTGAATGTCTCTCTCTCTCTTTTTTTCTCTTTCTCTTGTCTTCCCCTCACTTGCTCTTGGGACCCAGATGCTATGAGGAGGCCAGGGCACATGAAGAGGCCACATGTGGGTGTTCCTGCCATGAACCCCAACAGTGTCCAGGTGACAATCAGCATTCTCTGTCAGATTTGTGAGTGAGAAGCCTCTGAAATGACTCCATCTGACAATCAGTCACCATGGATGGATCCTGAGTGAAACTAGTCAGTTGAGCCCAGCCAACCCCCAGATTCATGAGAAATGCAACTACTCGGTGTTGTTTCCAACCACTCTTTTGGGTGGTTTGCAGGCAGCAGTAGATCACTGGAACAGTGTTAAGTTAAACAGCTCTATACCTGATGCCAGCACCCTGCCTGGTACATGGTCATTTCTGCATAAAGCATAGCTATTATGGTAGTTTATCCTGTGCCCTCCTGAGTTCAAGGCTGTGCACAGTAGGCTGGGGATGCAAACACTTACTGGGACCCATGGACTGACACCTGGTGTCTTAAAGACTCTGTGGCAGAAGTTACAGGAATGGGGAGAAGGCTAGGGAACAAATCTGGGGAAGAAATCAAAGAGAAACCACCCAGGTACTCACTTTGACCGACAGGCATTGTGTTAGGTGTTCTACATTATCCTTACAGCCAGGTTCTAAGATATGTTACACCCCATTCAGCAGATGAAGAAACTGAGGCTCACAGGCAGATGTGCTTTGGCATCTCCTCCACATACTCAGAGCCAGTCAGTGCAGGTGCCAGCTGGTGTGCAGTCTGCCTGTTTCCTCCCCCCACCACACTGCTCTTCATCTACCCAGCGATGCTTCCCTCTTGCTCTCAGCCAATCAATAAACACCAATAAACGAGTAATCACTGTGAGCCCCCAAGGTGCTCATCAGCACTGTGTTGCCTAGAAGGGCTTCCTGATACCTCGCATCCATCTCCACTGCTGAAATTTCATTACTTTGTTGAAGACCAGAAACATCTCACTTTCCTTCCTCTCTCCCTTCCTCTCTCCCTTCCTCCCTCCCTCCCTCCCTCCCTCCCTCCCTCCCTCCCTCCCTCCCTCCCTCCCTCCCTCCCTCCCTCCCTCCCTTCCTTCCTTCCTCACCCAAAGACATGCCCATTGATTTTAGAGAGGGGGGAAAGGGAGGGAGAAAGAGAAAGAAAGAAACATCAGTGTGAGACAGGAACATGGATTGGTTGCCTCAAGTACATGCTCCTTCTGGGGTTGAACCTGGAACCTAGGTATGTCCTGACTAGGAACTGAGCCACCACCTTCTGGACTGCAGGACAATGCTTCAATCAATCGAACCACACCAGCCAGGGGTCATTTTCCTTCCTTTAATAAATCTCCATAGACCTAATAATTCTTGTTGAGCTCTGTATTGCTTCCTGTTTGCCTCCCACTTTCCACACCCCAACTCCTCTGATGGAAGAACAGGCCCCTTAGGAAACCCTTTACTGGGCTTGGGGTTTTCTCTTCTGGGACCAACTGTTCTAGAGAATAAATGCTTCAACTAGGGCAATATGCTCTGACAGGGGAACAGGTTGGCTCTTTGGGGGGAAGGGGAGGAATTATCTCAGCAGTGGTTTGTGGCTCCCCAAGATATAGAGTAAATCTTCAGTATGAATTACTATCTCTGTGGTATTGCCCCAGGGCAATAGTGGAGAAAAAGTTTGCAATATACTGATCTAGCTCCCGCACCCTGTACAGTTTGGAAGCCATAGGTTCTTTCTTGGGTAAGGGTGATGGGGACTTGAGGGGCTTCCTGGAGTGGGGGACAGTGAATGGCTCTGATTCCCAGGTCCTACAAGAGTCTCTGGGGAGGGAAGGGCTGACCACACAGATGCCATTTCAGAGGCAGGGATGCAAATGTTTTCCTTTCCAAGACTCCAGCCCAGCACTTGCTTCTTGGGCCAGAGCACATGAACAGTGTGTTTTCTTTAGAAAAATCGATAATTGATTATTTATGCTGCTAGAAATAAAGATATTGTCACCAGGGTCAGAGATTAACCAAAGCTCTGGGCTGCCACTGGGAGTTTTGACATCCGTATTTTAGACTCTTCCCCTCACTCACATTTCTACCCTAGGGCCAGTGTGGATCAGGGGGTGACAGGTCTTCCTGCACCAGACACATGGCCCTGCCTGGACCCTAGTCCACATTCTTCACCTCAACAGGCAGAAGTAACAGCAGGGCCTCAAGCCCCATCAGGGCAGAAAGAGCTGATCCTCAGAATCTCCTAAATATTCTAAATCCCATGAGCATGTGAGGGTTTCGCTGTGGAATCTTGTGGGAAGGGTCATCCATGGCAGAATGCAGGGGCCAAGTGTGTGCTGTGAACCAGCCTTTTGTGTGTGTGTTTTGCTGTATGTGGTGTGTGCTGTGTCTGATTGCTTATGTGTGCCTCCATGTGCATTTTCTCACCTGTCACCTGGTTGTGCGTGTCTACCCACACAAGTCCCGTCCCTGGGTCATCACACCAGTCTGAACTTGGAGAAACATCAACCAGGGTGATTTCCATGCCAGGCACGGCTGCCTTGTTCCCTTAGGAGGGAGGGATGGTTTTCATGGGAGGAAATTAATTCATTTGTAAAGGTATTTAAAACACCTCACCTTCAGCTTCTCTAAACATTTAGAAGGCTGAGAAGCAAGGGTGTGGGGCTGTGAGACGGCTGCTTTGAGGGTTCCAGCCTGAGAGGCACAGGGAGTGGCATGGGAGGGGGACTGGGGCAGATATGAGGTGAGGTTTGGGGTATTAATAAACTTGGGCAAATATAGTGGAAGGGGGATACTCAGGACCAGAAGAGAGAGGGAAGCTTGAGAGGAGAGTGTGGCTGGGGCTGGAATCCCGGCTCTGTCACTGAGCCATCTGAGCAGTGGGTGAGTCACTCTCTGTTGGAGCCTGTTTAGAAGAGCGTGGAAGACACACACCAAGTGCTCAGGACGGTGGCTACAGGCCCTTAATGAGAGGGTGCTGGAGAAATAAATAGAGGCGCTCGTCTCAAATGCAAGCGCCCCTATGGTTCTGAGACCTGGCAGCTGGCCTTGTCCAGCTCCAGGCATGAGAGACACCCTCACTCATTCCTGTGTTAAGGCCCCATTTGAGCACTGTGCCTGGCGTGGTAGTCACAATCTAGGCATAGATGGCTGTGTGAGGCATTTGCACCTGTTATGCATTTAAAGTACTCACACCAGTTCCAGGAGGCATCTCTCTGAGCCTTGCTTTCCTCCTCTGTAAATAGGTTGAGCTAGGGAAACTGCCTCCGTGACTTGTAAATAGCTTTTAGAGCAACACCCAGTCTGTAGTTGGTACCACATCAATGTGACCTACTAGTATTATCCCTGTTTTACAGATGAGTGTATCAGGGCATGGAGATAGCAAACAACTTGTCCTCAGGGTACATAGGTAGTAACTGGCAGCCCAGGGACTTGACCCCTGACTTCTGGCTAAAGAGCCATGTGATTCCTCCACCAGCCCTTGCTTTGCTCTTGCCAGGACCTGGCCCAGAGACCAGAATCCTACTCTTTCATTACTGCCAACTGGCTAAGTCTTACCCCTGTGGTGCTGAAAGTCAGATCACTGATTCTGACTGTTGGCCTGCCCACTCATCTAGATTCCTGAGTCACCAGTGTACTCTGGTCTGCTATATGGTTCCCTTCTTGCTTACCAACCTGGTTGTCCTTCCTGGAGGAACACGTACCTGCCTGCGTGTCATATTCCAGTCACAGAGACACAAAGCTAGAAACAGCTGAGTTTCTAACTCCTTAGGTTGTCCCCACACTGCTGTGCCCTGGCAAGGCAATAGTGACAATTTAAGGTGTAGAACCTCAAAAGTCCAGACATCTGACAGTTCCTCTATTTAGGTATGGTTAGTCTAGATTTGACTGCTATGTATCATTTGTCAGTGTTGGTTTTCTGTCTTGTATGTTTAACTGTTTAATTGCTTTTGGCTTCCATTTGTTAATTCTTTGGCTTCAGTTGTGCTGGTACTTTAAATTTGCTGAAGAAGAATTTTGCTAGTGTGGGGAAGATGACCAAATGCCATCCTCTGAGTTTTCTTTTGGCTTTGTCCTATTGTCCAATTAGCAAGAATCATCTTAGAGCCCTTCCCAGAATTGCAGATGGTGCTTACTCTTCATTTTATGTTTCAGGCCTTTTTGAAGAAATAGTTTTCTTTATTTTCTAATGGTCTGCTGTTCCTTTCCCACTGAGGGGCTGGGGGCGTGGGCCCTGTCTCTGCCTCACCTGCAGCCTCCCAGCTGCCATGCTTCCCCTGGGATGCACAGCTGTGCACAGCACACATCCATGGGTGCACATATTCATATTCATATTCATGCACAGTGCATTTTAAACCTATAAATATCGATAGAATGCACATTCAGGCCAGACATTGTTACAGGTGCTGACATGCACCTCTAACAGTACCTGGATAACAGACAAGTATAACACTCCTGTGGATATTATGCACATACACACCACAGACACATTTATATACACACAATCACACACACACTCACACACTCACAAGCACCATATTTTATGTCCATGGTTTCCTTGGGATAAAGCTTCTTTCTAGACACTCTGACCATGGTCTGACCTTGTTAGTGTGGATGTCACTGCCCCTGGCAAAGTGTCTCCTGCCATGTAGACATTGGAGTTTCTCAACCAGTGAGTTTATGTGGTACCCACTCACTTGGACCCCTTCCCCACCCCCTTTCAGCAGTGGCCTATGCATAATCTACTCAGTCACTCCCCCCACCCCCAGGTACATATCTGGGATCTGCCTCATGTGTGCATAGGAGATGTGAACTCAGATGCTCATCATAGCTTTGTCTGCAAGAGCAACAATTGGAGAAAACAAAATGTCCATCTATAGAGCAGAGAATGTAATTGATCCAGGGCTAAATACATGGATCAGCATGGATAAATCTCAAACATATAACATTTTATTTAAAAATGTAGCTCCTAGAACAATATAATTGATATAGCATTTGTATAAAGCTAAAAAACATACAAGTGAGTGCTGTGTGTCATTTATGGATACATGTATGAGGGGAGACCCCAGAAAGAAATTTATTCATTAAAAACTAGTGCATTTGTCCTTACATGTTTAAACTTCAGTCACCTTCAAAGTACTCTCCATTTGATTCAGTACATCTATGGAGACTTTTTTTCCCACTGCTCAAAACAGTTTTTGAACTCATCGATTTTGATGCCTTTTAGTGATTTTACCTTTTTTTTTGTCTCACCTCTTCCACATTGGCAAAATGTTTCCCTTTGAGAAATTTTTTCATCCAGGGGAACAACAAAAAAAGTCTCTTGGGGCGAGATCAGGTGAATAGGGAGTGTGGGGCACGAGGGTCATGCTGTTTTTGGTTCAAAACTGCTGACCACTCAGTGCAGTGTGGGCAGGTGCACTAATAAATCACCCATCATGAAATGGGCAGACACACTGAAAGAGTCTTTAAAAAATTTTACTGAAGCCAAATGCAGCCTCTCACAAAAATGCCAGATGGTATACTAATACAGATGGGTTCCTAGTACACTCACCTAGTGGAGGAAGGCTGTACCACAAAGGGCCTGCTCTCCAGACGATAATTTCAGGGCTTTGGGGGTCTCCCTTCACATTGTGCTACAAGCCCACAAACCCGTGCAGGACAAACACCAGATCTGGGTGAGTGGTGGCCATGGGCACAGGTGTGGAGGTCAGAACCAGGCAGGGTTTAGAAAGGCGTCAAAAGGACTATAATGTTTAATTTTGTAAAGTGGTTGCTGGGTACATGATGCTCATTGTATCATTAATTATACATTTTGTGTCCAAAATCTGTTGTTTTAAAAGATATAATAATGAAAAAGAACCTGAGATGTGTGTTCATTCAGAATTCTTCTGGAGTCAGAGTTAGAATCATAGTGGAGCCTTTATTTCTTCATCTGATTGTCTTCAAGTTACAGGCAAGTTTTTTTTCCAGATTAGAGTCTTCCATGTAGAGGAAATGACTGGAGTTTTTCCACAAAAGATGACAATGACTGGGAGGCAGCTGGATCTTTTCACTCCCATTTGGCTTTCCGTCTGTTTCATGTTGCTAACCTGGTGCTGACAGCTACAACGGCAGTATTTTCCTGCCCTACTGAAGTGGGTGGGATGCCTGTAGCGTGGGGTGCGTGATGGGGGAGAAACCTTTCCCTCTGATTTCTTGTCTGGCAGGAAAGATGGGCTTGAGCCTCTTCGAAACTAAACCTACAAAGGTTTTCCGTGTCTGAGAGCTTTGTTCGATCATGTAGTGTGCAAAAGCCTGAAGCCTACCCCATGCCCCAGTTGGCCCCTGTGTTCAAAGCCACCCTTCCCATGTCCCTCTCCCATCAAAGATCAGTTTACTGTGTCCTCCATCAGTGTCCTGCTCTCTACCAGGTAACTCGGGGAACTGATCCTACTTGCCAGGAGCCTCATGGTGACACTTTTTGGAAGACCTGCTGCAGCCTTAAAGCAATGTAGCAGCCAGACATGTAGGCGTCATCTCTCCTCTGCCAGGGTGACCCTGAGGTTGAGGATTATATTTACCCGGCCCCTGGGGGTGCCGGGGTTTGTTGTGCAGGAGCAGGAGGAGGTTGTAAGAGGCAGACTGAAAGGGGCCCGATCAGAATGGCGTCCATTGTGCTCTTCCTGGGCCCACCTCCTTACCTGCACCCTCTCGTCCCACTGCCAACAGCAGTGATCCGTCTTCAGCGGCTGCTCGCACTTCTGTTATCAGAGAGAATCAAATCTGGCAAAATGGCAGGAAAAGTGCTTGCACGGGGCTTTTCAGCAAAACTCGATTAAAGTGGAGAATTGGTCTTGAAAATGAGCCGCTTTGCTCACTCCTCAGCTCAGAATATTTCTTCCCCTTCTGTACACGCTGGGCACTTCCATACGGTAACCTGAGCCTGGATGCCAATGACAGCGAATGAGAGATGCCCTGGTCACCGAGGGCTGTCACCGCCAAGTCCCACACACAGCTGGAACAAAGGGCTAGGAACTCCACCTTCTAAGTGGGAAAACTGAGACACGTTTCTGAAGGCCATATAGCTGTCAAGGGCAGAGCTGAAATAAAAAGTCCTAGTATCTCTGGTTCCCAAGAATGACTTTATTCTACTCTGTGTTATGTTGAGGAATTTCCACCTTGACCCTCTCAGACCCCACCCCATAGAAAGCTTCCTCCTGCTGATCTCAGCAAGGCTGTTTCAGAGGCAACTCCACTGCAGGGTCTCCCCCCAGACCCCAAACTATGGAGTGGCTCCCCTCGTGAACTCCAGCTAGTGCTCAGCCTGGTCGCCTCTGTGGACACAGCCACCCCCTACCTCAGAGCTGCTTCTGGTGGCCTTCGTCTCCCCACTGGAGAATTTTTGGAGTTCTATGGGGCACCATCTTATCCCGAGCCAGAGTGGCACCAGAGCACTAGCAGTAGCTGTGACGTCCCGAATTCCTTGTCTCACTGCCTTTCATCCTTAAGGCAAATCTTGGTGATACAACTGTCCTCATTTTACTCTTGAGTATGTTGAAGCTCAGAGAAGGGGACTGAAGTGTCCAGGGTCACACAGCTAATGTTCATCCGGGGCTAAAAACCTGTATCTGTCGCTCTTGGAACCTTTAAACAGCACCGCCACTCTGTTCCTCTTGTTAGACTTTTTTGAGGCTGCCCCCTCCCCAGGGAACTGGCTCGTTCTATGCAGCTTCTCCAGTCCTTTTCCAGGCAGTCTCCCAGGGGTAGAGATGTACCTATTCCTTCCACAGCCTCCAACAACTCCCAGGGCCCTGAAGTTCTGTCTGTTACCATCTCCATTTGAAACCAAAGGAAAGAAAGCAAGTGTCAGCCTGCGTATGGGGGCATTTCCATATGATATTATTGGAATTTCATCTCCCTGGAAAAAGTCATATGATTGAATTTTGAGTTCAATAGTGATTATATTTCAATTTGAGCTGTGCAGTGAGTCAGAGTTAATTGTGTGTCTGTCATTGAGACTTGGCCCAAAGAATGCTTGCATTCCTCAGATATCTACTGAGGGGGCCTAAGTGTGGGGAGGTGCTTGTTCAGTGCTGATTGGATCCCCTGCCTCACACCAGGTCTTAGGAGGAAATAAGGCAGTGGTTATTGTTTTGGGTACATCTCTTAGGCAGCTAGTAACCAAATATCTGACTAAAAGTGGTTTTAGCTGTAGGGCTTTAGATAGTGTAATCAGAAATAATTCCAATTTGGGGCAACTTAGTGATGCCAGCAAAGCCTAGTCTTTTCCTGTCTTTCAGAATGACAGGCAGCCAACCTTAAGGTTGCAGAATGACTGCCCAGCCCCCAAGTAGCAAGACTGGAGGGCATTTCTCCTCAGGAGGAGAGCATTTCCCAGCACTCCACTCCAGGCAGGCAGTATTGTCATCCCAGTGGCCAGAGCAGGATTGTGTGCATGCTTGGTCCTGGACCAATCACTGGCAAGAGGAAGTAAAGTGATCACAATCTGGTTAGACCAAAGAGGTTTCCTCTCTAGAGTGTTGCGTTAGAGGGAAGAAGATAGCAACATCTGCTGGGTAGCCACGAGTAACCGGGTGTGACCCAAGAAGTCGATACCTGCTTCTCAAATAGCCAGTAAAGAGCTGACCTTGAAATGGTAGATGGGAGCTAGGGGTGGAGGTGGAAGAGGGTCTGTTGAAAGCAGGGTCTGATGTTTTTGACATGTCATAGCCATCCTTTCCAGATGATGCCTGGAGAGCCAACCCTACTCTGAGACTCCCCAAGATAGTAGAGGTGGGGCCTCTTATAGAGAAGCCAGATTTCAGAAAGGTATAATATCATGTTTGTGAGATGCTGGGTGGTTAAAAGCATGTTCTATGGACTGGGTTTCCATGGGCTGTGCAATTCTGGGCAGGTTACTTAACTTCTTGGTGCTTCTGTTTCCTCATCTGAAAACGAAGACAATAGTATTTATCTCTTGCAGACCTCAGAGGAAAGAACCTTGGTTTGGAACTGCTGCTTCTCATTGTGGTTGGCATCACTGTTAGCAGAACCTTTGCTGAACAGTTCTTTTCAGTGTAAGTCAGCTCTTCTCAGATCTGCTGCAAGACAAGTTCACACAACCCTCTTCTTGCATGAAGCCTTCCTGGATTGCCTCACAAGGTGGGCCTGACAATGGAGACATGGGTCCCTGCAGCCCTCTTCTCTTTCTTCCTCACCTCTTAGATGCTGTCCCTTACCTGGTTATCCCTGAGAAAACCTCATATTTGGACAAACATTTGCAGTTTTAGTAAATGTATCCACACACATTACCACATTGAATTCCTGCACCATCCCTGTAAGATAGGAACAAGTTTATACAAGAAACCAAAGCCTGAAGAAATTAAGTACCTGGCTCAAAGGCTGGATGTAAAATCAGGTGAAAATCAAATTCAAGTCCTCTGAGTCTAATTCTAGTTATAAAAGTCATAACTCACATTTATGTACTATTCATTCTATGCCTGGCACTATTATCTCATTAATTCTCACAGCAAACCTAGGAAGTAGTTTCTATTATTAGTCCCACTCTACATTTGAGGAAACCGAGGCACAGAGAGTTTAAGTGGGATTCCCAGGGTTATACCATTCGTTGGCTCTGGAGCCAGGATTCAAACCCAGGCCACTGGGTGCCAGTGATCATGTTCATAACTACTCTGCTACACTCCAAGCCAGGTGTTCCCACTGTTCCAAGTCATAGGGCACTCAAATTTCTCCATTATCAACAACTTCACTAAAGCTAAAAATGAAGGTGTCCCTCCCCCTAGGCTGCTGTGTGCTGTTCTTCACTGGTCAGCTCACATTCCAGACCTCTCAGGACTGATTTCTTCACCCTTAGTTTACTTCAATTTCAATTTATTAGTGCATTCAGTGATATATTTTCCTACAAAAGACATGGCCAGAAATACATTCAATCTGACCCAGATGTTATTATGACATGCTACTGAGAAACCCATTCCTCAAGTGCCAGCCTTTCCCCTGTCTCGGATTAGAGGGCCTCAGAAGGCCACCATCATCACTGTCAGAAATACTTAGGAACTCCCCATCACCCGTGACTTGGCCCAGGTTGAACCCCACAGACACACTCCTGACCCCAGCCATCAGGACCTCCAGACAACTTCAGCCCTGCCCAATGGCTTGACCAGAGATCTCTGCTACCCAGACTTTGGAAGAGTGTGTGGAGGGTGTGCCCAGTGTGCCAGCAGGGCAGGGATACCCCTGCCCTTCCACCTGGGGGATCTGAAGAGGGTACAGTGGCAGCATGACCTGATGTCTTGGACATGTTACTGCCACTGTGTTCACATGATGCTCTGAAGTTCAAACCTACTCCCCAAGATAGGAGGGATGAGGACCCTTGCAGAGAAGTTCAAGGAAGGGTAGGTGGTGGTGAGACCAGATAACACCTCCCTTCTGTCTTGCCCAAACCCTGGATATGTTTCAAGTCACCTCTCCCAGCGGGCCCCACGTGCTTTCCTTGATCTAGAGTACATAGCTCCTGGCTCTCTGAGATGTACACGGCATAGGAAATCTGAGCCAGTCTCCACTCTCCAAGGTCAGGCTGAAAGGCAAGCTGAGCAGAAAGCAGGTGATAAAGGGGTTTTCCCAGCACCCCACTCCCTCCAACTTCTCCTTTGTCTGCCTAGTTTCAGGGGGCATCTTCCCTTGCTGGTCTGACTGCTCATTGAGAAGAGCAAGCTTCTTGAAGGACAATTTATAACTCCACAAACAGTCACATGGTGGGAGTCACCCCTCCAAGCTGGCAGAGGGAGCTGGGTGGGCACTGGCCAGGGTTTTTGACCCATGGCCCATTGTCCTGGCACTGTCTCCTCAAAGGAGTTGCTTTTAGCTCACCTCCATGGTGGCAGTGTTAGCAACTCCTCCCATTCCTGGGTGGTTTTTCTCCCAGAGAGGCAGAAGCAAGCAAACCACAGAGCTCTTGCTGCCGAATGAGAGCCAGAGGTCCAGGCAGAGTGGGGAAGCAGCTGCTTTAGAGAGTTTTTCTGCAGACACAGAGATGGATGCCTGGAATCGATCCCTTCTGAAGATGAATCACAGCGAGATGCACAAAGAAATCCCCTTTGGTCTGAACAGGCAGATAATGTTCCTGACAGGGCCTTGGCTCCATGTCAATTCCTTGTGATTGGTGGGAGGGATGAGAGGAGGTGGAGGAGGGAGAGAGAGAGAGAGAAAGAAAGAGAGAGAGAGAGAAACAGAGAGACACACACACACACACACACACAGAGAATTGTGTTGCCTTCTATGGACAGCAAGATTAAGATTGGATTTATCTTTTCCTTTAGAATTAGCAATGCTCACCTATATCCACTCAGGTAATTAAGAGGTAACCACGGGTGAATTCATAGCATGCTCTGCACATCCTTGATGCACTACAGATCAGGCCTTTTCTAATTATAATCTTAGAGTGAGAGAAACTCAGAATGTGGTTCATCAGAGTTGGGCAGAAAGCCTGGATGTCCTCCAGTTCAGCACCTTCAATTGCAAAGATGGAAAGACAAAGCAGGAGAGTTGCAGGGTGTGCTCAAGGGCGCGTGTGCAGATGCAGCCCCCCAGGTGCCTTCTGCCTCTACCCGCGCAGGTAGAAACGTCCATGTTCCCAAGGACAAGGGGACCCCAATGGCCAAGCTTTGCCAATTCAGAATCTTCCTCTCTGATCTTGCCTCTCACTGGCTGGTGCAAGAATTTTTCATCTCTAGTCCTCACCAGAATTTGCAGGGCTGTCTGGGGAGTGAACCCTAGAGGTGGAAGAAGGAAAGCCACCATATTTGATGTTTATATAAACTGTTTCCTTCTCCGTGCTTCTAGAAATGCACCATTAGATATTGGGATGGCAGAGGCAGGGGGTAGGAATACAGATTGAGGTCAGCTTGTGAGATGGGTCCTCTGGAGATCCAGGAAGGTAGAGCAACCATTCTGAAAACTCATTCCAGGAAGCAAATGGCCCTGAGAACTGGTTCTCAACCGGGGTCAGTTCTGACAAAGCCTGGAGACATTTTTGGTTGTCACACTGCAGGTTTCTACTGATATCTAGTGGGTAGGGGCAAGAGATGATACTGAACATCCTGCAATGCATGAGGCAGCCTCCACAACAAAGAATTATTCTATGTAAAATGTCTGTGGCAAGAGTAACCCATCTTGTTTAATTTCCATCTCTGCAACTCACACTCAAGTCTGGAAATGCTCCTTGTTTTGCCTGTGTAAACATGGGATGTTTCTCCCACTGGGATGGAGAGGGTGAATCACTAAGGCTGGGGTGGGGCCAATCTGGATGAGTTGGGTCCTGATTGTAGAGGCAGCTTCTGTTCCTCTGGTTGTCCCCTCCCTCCCTCCCTCTCTGCTCTTTTCACAGAATGACCTTTCCAAAGAGAGGATACTCATTTTTCAAGGGCTCTCCAGGAGCTGACTTTACTGCTGAAAACCTAAACCAGTTTTCCAAGGTCATTGGTAGAAGACACATTTACTAATGAGGTTGGCTCTCAATAAGGACTTTCTCTCTCTACCTGAGCTTAGGAGGGAGGAGAGAGAAAAGTCCATCTGGACTTGCCGTCCTCTTATCTTCTTTTCTTTTCATTCTTATCCTTAACAGTTTTACCCCCTCCCTTCTATTTATTTTTTGTTCCAACTTCTTCTAACTTAAGTCCTTGCCAAGTAGCCTCTGATTTTCTTGATATCCTTCCTGCCTAAAGCTGAATATCATACAGAACAAAGCAAAAGGTTTCATTCTTTCTCCTTAAAACCTAGATCCCAATAGGCAATAACTACTAGCCTCACACCCTACCCTATAGTGTATTATATCAGGGGGTTGAGATCTGGCTGAAATCAGCTAATAGCCCAGGGATTCAAGAGCATCCCCCACCTCCAAAGGATAAGACCAGAGTGGCCTCACAGTGCTGACCCTTCTCCTGACCACTCCACCTGTTGACAAAGAAAAGAACTTAAGGAGCTGTTTAAGGACTATGCTAGAACTAAGGGTACAGACATGAAGGATGTAGATCAATGTTTATACTATTTACTGGTATGTGTGGCTTGAGCAGTGAGGGCAAGAACATTTGTTACCTGAAGTGACTGGCTAGTGGGGAACATTGCTCCTCCATCTTTGTGATTCACAGAGCCCTTTTCCTCGAAGGGTGAGCTTGGGATAAGAAGCTAGAAAAGTTGGGATCCACACAGCTTAGATCCAGATACTTGTTCTTGCTCATTTTCAAATTTTGGTCAGGGTTATATGATTCCAGGGAGGTGTCCTGGAGAAGTCAGATGGCCAAAAGGAGGGAAGTGGGAGGGGATACTTCCTCAGAGTCTTTCTTCTTACACAACCGAGTGAATAATGAGTACTTTCCAACCCAACAATGGACATTCAGGCAAGGAAACCAGGGGCAGACTGAGGAGAAACCCCTGTCCTTTCCTGTCCTCCTCTCTATACACCAGCCCTCCTTCCTCCCTGGGGGCTATACCACCCTTTCTCCCTCACCTGTCTTCTCCCAAGTGCCACTTTTGGAGGCTCAGTGCTGTGTGTAAAAGTGAAGGGTCCCCTGGAAGATAAATGGGCTTTCCACCAAGACATGCCTCTCTGTGTGCAAACCTCGCCATTTCCAAAAGGGCTTTGAGGAAGATAATGAAATTAAATTTAATCAAGCACAATGTAGCTAAATTAAAGCCTGTAAATGCCATATCCACTTACAAAGTGTCATGTTCAATCACCAAAACACCATGTGAAGTCCCTTTGTCAGCCTTGAACTACAATTGAGAAAACTGAGGCTCAGATGACATAAGCCACTTGCCTGAAGGTCCACAGCTGGTGAGTGACAGAGGTGGGCCTAGAGGCCAGTTCTGACTACAAAACAGAAGCTCTTTCTACCACACAAAGAGCTGGCAAGAGCAGAGAGCTAGGTGCATGCAAGCATCCTAGGACTAGGGAGTAACTGGGAGTGAGGCAGGAATACAGCTCTGGGATTCCTGAGAGCCCAGGCCAGTAGCTAGAGAAGAGAGGGAGGGAGCAGATTGTTTAGGAGGGTGGAGGGGCTGGGGCAGTTGTGGGGAGATGGGCGTGAGGAATACAGAGGCTTGGGGGCCAACACTGTGCAGTCACAAGCAGGTATAGGACAAGAGCATCATGAAGAAATGAAGAAACAGAGACGGCTTTGTCTGCTTCCTCTGCGGGTTTCTCTCCCTTTGTCTCTGCCTTCATTTCTTGGCATTTGTCTCTGCCAGAGCTGGTCCTATACACACACTTTAGGAGCCTTTCTGGGAAGCTCATAAGAGGCATGAAATGTTTAAAGGCTCTTGCACTAGAGCTGAATCTTTGTCTCATCATTCCCACCTGCTCCTCTGGACACTCAGCCCCACTGCAGTTGGTCCTAACCTGCAAGGACCATAAATTGTATGGGTCATCTGTTCAACTCTCAAGATGCAGTAGAAGAAACAGAGACCCAAAGGGGCATGTGGCTTGCCCATGGACACACACTGTCTCGGGGTGGAGGGATGACATACTGATCTGATGCAGACCAGACTCTTCCCTCCACTGCAAATGTAGGAGTTGGGGAGGGCACTGGCACTCCCAAGACACAGCCCACAGGGCCGTCACCTGAAACCCTGCGTATCTCTGCTAGAGTTGGTCATAAGCCACTCCAGGGGCTTCCCTTCCTCCCTGGTTTGCTGTTTAGTGTTTTAAAAGCACATCTCATTTAGAGCCTTTGCTACAGTAAATATCTAATAATCATTTCAGACTCTATTACTTGCCTCACAAAACAGTGCCTGGAAATGGTGCTTATTGAAATTTGTGCTGACAAAGAAAGATTCAGAAGAAGCCTGAAAATGCCTATCAAATCTCAAGTGCTGTTGACTATTTATGGTTCACAGAGGAGGGGTGGCTCACTGACCAGCACCTGAAACTGATACTTATTCTAGTTGTAGGAATATTGGTGCTTAATTAACTCTGTGCAGCCATTCTTCATAAAAGCTGTTAAGGTGTGTGTGTGTGTGTGTGTGTGTGTGTGTGTGTGTGTGTGTGTGAGAGAGAGAGAGAGAGAGAGAGAGAGAGAGAAAGCTTAACAATTTACAGGTTAAAGCATATCTCTGAGTATTAACATAAAAATATATATGCCACAAGTCACCTTGCCAATATATATGCATGTTCATATATATATATATACATGTGTTTAAGCAAGAGAGTGGATTTATGTTCTTTATTTGCACAACCAGCTTATAGTCTCAAAAATGGGTCTCACCAATGAGACCACAGGTAGAAGGCACCAGTCCTAAGAGTCATATCCACTGTACTGTTCCCAGATTGCTCTCATTTTCATTATCCCTGGGGATCTTCACAACCTAGATATTTTCATCCCCACTTTACAGATGACTATCCTGGGTCCCAGAGAGGTGAGAAGATGGAGTGGAGTTCAAACACTGTCAAGTGTTGGACCTGAGTTTCTGACTGTCTGAGAGCATAGAGGCTAGAGACACCTGATTCAAAAATGTTAGCTGTGGTAACATTTGGATCCCAACTTCAGCACTTACTAGCTGTGAGAATTTGGGCAGAGAACAATCTTGCCTGATTAATGATGTTCTCATATGCAAAATGGGGACTGTAGTATCTACCTGCCTAACTCAAAAAGTGTATGAAAGAGAAATGGTGGTGTAAGAATTATGCAAGGTAACAGGTATGCTCATCTCATGCCTGGCCCGTTACAGGCACCTGTAAATGTTTGCTTTTATTATTGGCTGATCCAGTTTCCATCACACTGCCTGCATCCCCAGCTGTGTGAGAGCCCCATCTCCTTGCCCTGGGTTAACTACGGTATCACTTGATCAACAGTGTTAAAACATTTTGGGCACAGGACCCCTTTACACCGTTAAATATTATTGAGGGCTCCAAAGAGCTTCTGTTTATGGAGTTACATCTATTTTAATTTACTGAGAAATTTAAAAATACTTTTTATCTTAAAACAGTGTTAACAAACCCATTACAAATGAACATAAATGACATTTTTTTATGAAAAATAAGTGTATTTTAGAAAATAAATTTATAAGAATATGGCCTTTATTTACATTTTTGGAACTCTCTTTAATGTCTGCCTTTTATGAAGACAGCTGGATTCTCATATCCGTTTCTGAATTCAATCTGTTGTGATATTACATGTCGTGCAGCTACTGGAAAAGGCTACGGCACATTCATGAGTGAATAAGAGAGGAAAAAGTAAGTAACATCTTCATATTATTATAAAAATAATTCTGACCTGTGGTTCCTCAGAGGAGCCCTGCATGAGATGAACATTAAGCTCCCTACTCCCCAGGCAGGTGTGATTCTCTACCTTTCTGTGACTCCGTCTGCAAAATTAAGATTGACTAAGAAAAAAGCAACCAGTTGTTCCTAAGATTTCTCTCTAGGGACACACATTCATGGATCTAATATTGACAAACTAAGGTCTGGCTACTTATAAGCTGAGCCATCAATACTTAGGAGCTTCTTCAGTGGCATCTAGCATCAGTCTCAGACTGAGAGACTGTTGATTGATTGAAACCATACGCTGTGTCATTGAGAATGTACTTCAATGTAAGAAAGAGCTCCAAATGGTTTCAATCATAAATAAACTTATCATTCACACAAAAGAAGTCACAAAGTTGAGTTGCAGAGCTAGTTATTTCAGAGGCTTGACAAGAATCATCAACAACCCAGGTTTATCGATCTCTTTTTTCCTCTGGAGGTCAATTATATCCGCCTCGTCTCATGTTCACAGGATGGCTGCAGCAGTTCCCACCATCACATGCAGATGCAACAATGTCATCATCAGAAAAATCAGTGTTTCCTTTGAGTTACTTTGCGTTGTGGGAAAGATTTTCCCCAGGCAACTTTCCTTTGAATGTCATTGGCCAAAATGGGGTCACATCTGTGTTAGTGTCCTAAGGCTGCTGTAATGACATACCACAAACCAGTGGCTTAGAAATTTATTGTCTCACAGTTCTGGAGGTTGGAAGTCCAAAATCAAGGTTTTAGCAGAGCCATGCTCCCTCTAAAACCTAAAGGGAAGGATCCTTTCTTGGTCTTCCAGCTTCTGGTAACCCCAGCCCTTCCTTGGCTTATGCCATTGCATTCTAACCATGTCCCTTCACATTGTCTTTCCTCTGCCTTCTGTGCCTGTGTCCAATCTCCCCCTTGTTATAAGAACACCTGTCACATTGGACTAGGCTCCCTCCTTAATGACCTCATCTTAACTTGATCAGCTGCAGAGACCCTGTTCTCAAATAAGGTCACATTCACAGGTGCTGGGAATTAGGACTTCAATGTATGTATTTTGGAAGGGATGCATTTCATCCCATAAGACCTGCCTTTTCTTAAATCACTGGCAAGGGGAATGACATCAGTGTATCAAATAATTAGCTTTTGGGGATTCTCAACCAAAGGGTAACAGCCTTCTAGGGGCATGTGTACAAACGAGGAAGGGTTTTTAGAAATCCTAACATCTGAGGGCCCCTCTGAACACACAGTCCCTTAGAAACACTGGGGATGAATTGAAGGCGCGAGACACCTGTGCTGCACATGTGGCCTCTGGGAGGAAAGTAAGCATAAGAACAAAATCTGGGTCTGCCAGAGACACAGAAAGGGGACCAGGTTCTGGAAGGCCGGTGACCATGCCTGCTGACAATGGCACTGATTTCTTGTGTGTCAGTGCAAAGGCCTCCCGCCCAGAGCCAGAGCATCATGGCGTGAAGCAACCAAGATCTTCTTCTCTTCCTGTTGGTAGGGATAAGGGAGAATGGCAGGAGTAACTTTTGTATTTGTTTGAAATGCTGTTCTCCCCTTCCCCACCATGCCCACACCTACCCTGTACCCTCAGTTTTAGTAATGTAGCTGATTTGGGAAGGGTAAAAGAAAAGGGAAAAAGTATAACACTGTGCTTCCAAACACAGCCAGAGATACTTTTCTGCTTTTTTCTGTTTTTCAGGTGTTTTGTTACATGTTTTGTTTACTAAGTTGGGATCCCGTGTGTACCCAAACCCAGGCACACTGCTTCTATGAGAGCACTATCTCTTGTTCTAATTATAAAATTGAAGGGCTGAAGACAAATAAAAATAAATATTAGCCAGATCTAATTTGGTTGGATCTGCCTAGCTTTATTTTTTCTCCCTATGCATTCTAAAATAAGATATTTGAGGTCATACTACTATATATATACAGATGTTGTTTGGCACATAAGACCTGCCATGAGACTTTCCTAGTTGTAAAAAGATGATGATTCAGACATTAGTGCTCAGGTTGCTAGAAACCTCTGGGTCTCTTCACCAGGTGCAGTGGACTAGATGAGAACACAGCTGTCTCCTTTGCATCCTGTGACCCAGGTGAGATTGTGGGGAATGTGCCAAGCCCAGGGGGCATCAGGTGTTTCCTTCTCCAGGGTCTGCTCTGCCTGTTGTTATAGGCTCTTCCAGTCCCCTCCTACAGGCTCCCAGGACAGAAGGCTCAGCTCGAGGAGGGTCCTCAACAATGCCTGCCCAGAGCCCACTCCCATCCTTGGCTCCTTGCAGCACCCATCTGGTGGTAGATGCCCCAGCAGTGGGTGAGTCACTGACCTGGGAGCTCTCCTGCCCTGCACTTGACTGTTTCCTCATCAACAGAGCAGGGAGGAACAGACTGCTTTCCTCTCTGAGGTGCTCTACAGACTTATAAACCTAGCACTCCCCCTCTCTGCCCCAGCTGAAGGTGGTGTTACCCTCAGTGCTGCCTTAGCTGATGGCTAGCTGTGCTCTGAAAGCCCTTGACCACTTTCTTTTCTGCCCTTTCTGAGCACTGAGCACCGAGTGCCAGCTTGTTAGGGCCCCTGGATGGGCTTTGGGACTGCAGGTTGTCTAGCCAGCCACCTGCCCATCCCTCAGGGAGAGAGAGAGAGCAATAATTAGTTTCAAGGAGGACATCTGTGCCCCTGGGGCCCCTTGGATTGCATTATGGAGACAAGCCCTAGATTTGTTATGCCAGTGGGATATCCACCTCCCCAGTCTTCCAACCTCTTCTCACTGGTCTTTATTTCTTGCTGTTCATGGTTCCTCCATGCTACTGTGCTGACTTCGGTTCCCTCTGTCTCTCACCGACTTCTGCTCCCCCCATGCCCAGCTCCCTCCTCCCTCACCCTGCTGCATCCCCTTCCTTCCTGTGTGAAATGAAAAGTTAAGTGGAGACACACTTGCCCTGTCTGTTGCAATACAGACGCAGCAACTTTCTCTTCTAATCAATCTGTCAAGCGTGATTAGGCTGCCCTAAGATTCAGATCACTCACAGCTCAGCCAGCCCAATGGGCTGACAGCTTCTGGCACTGCCAGAATAGATGCATGCACAAACACACACACACACACACACACTCGAGAACACATGTATACGCAATACAGAAACTTGTTCACACATGTGTGTACACACAAACACTTGAACTCACACATGCACAATCTGCAGAGACTGGGTCCAGGGTCTCACTTTGTAACCATGGCAAACTATTTCTGCAGAGAAGCCCGTCACTTGGGTGACAACCTGTCCTTCAATCATTTCTTCACTCATTCCATGAGCATGGGTAGAGTAGCCACGTGACAGATCCTATTCCAGGAACCAAGAAGTGCTTGCCCTCAGGGAACATAGAAAACCATGGAGAAACAGCCGACAAGTGAAGGTTAGAACGTGATCAAAGATGCTAACCAAGTGGTAGGAGGAAAAGGGGGAACACCTTTGGGGGAGGGGAGTGCTCAAGGGCCTGGGCAGGGGTAGGAAGAGCCTCTAAATCACCTTGTTCTGGGAACTGCCCACCACCGGGAGTGGACTGCCTGGGTTTGAGCCACCCCTGCCACTGAAAGCCTTGTGACCTGGGGCAAATCTTTTAATTTCCTTGTTCCTTGGCCTCTTCATCTGTAAAATGGGGTAATTACACTAGTTACTCCTCATAAGGTAGTTATGAGGAGACCAAGTTAATGCATTTGAACTGCTCAGAACAGGTCCCGGGACAAGGTAGGTGCTCAGTGAGGGTTTCTCATCCAAGACTGATCTGATGAAGGAATTGTCCTCGGAAAGTGGTTATCACACAGAAGATTCAGATTAGCATAGGTGGCCCAGCTAAGCAGGGCAGGGCCCTGAGGTTGGGGACCCAGGGTAGTGGGGTGAGAGCAGGGCATGGAGGTCAGGCAGGTCAGACCCTGCAGATGACGAAAGGGCTAGAGATTAAGGTCAGCAGCTAAAAACATGGTGCATCCACTCACGTTTGGGCCAGGTAGGGCCTGCAGGCAGAACTGAATTGCATCTTCCAGGAATATATTGTGTACCAAAGCCTTCTTTACAAAAACATTATATGAAACAGCACAGACTGGTCCACATAGCTCCTTGTGGGAGTCTGGGAACTTGGGAGTTCAGGCCACGTTTTACTGAGCTGCTGCTCAAAGGTCCATCCTCTCACCTCTTTCTTCTCCCCTAGCCCCTCCAGTATGCACATCTCAAAATGTGGCAGAACCACTGCCAGTAAACTCACTCTGTGTGGATCCTTATGAATAAGTCAAGTGGAAAGTTACACAAACAGAATTAGGACATCTTCGGTTAATGCCTGGGCTCTCTGTTCCCTGTCAGTCAGGCAGGGCAGGATCTCAGCCTCCTAATGCTGAATCCCAGAGTTGCATTTGTTATGGCACTTCCCACCCAAGACTTCCTGTTGCAGCCCTGCCCTCAGGGAGCCCCAGGCTGAGAGAGCATTAAACAAACAAACAAACAAACAAACAAACACAAGATTAGGGTAGTGGAGAACAGAGTGAGGATTCCTGGAGAAGAAATTCCTGTGGTTGTGACCTCAGGTTGCTGTCTCAGGAGCTTCACCTCCCCTGGATCAAATCCTGATGATAAGGGCTGGGAATAGCTCCTCAGGAAAACCCAGTACATTCTCCATCCTTCCTCTCTTCATCTTTCCCTTTCATACTGAACATTGCTCTCTCCAAAGGTTTTTTGTGTTCTTCATGTTGTTGGAGCTTTACTTGCCCTGTGAGGAAGGCAGCAGGGAGTGTTACTGTCATTGTAAAAGGAGGGGAACCTGAGGCCCCTTCAGTAATGCAGGTTCCACAATATCCTGATCTGCTTATGCAGAGCTGGGTATGAGGTCCTGAATTTTGGCCAGAGGTCTTTCCTTATGGGGCAGTTTCCCTTTAGTACCTCTGTTTTCTCCATTATGAAGTGGAGACAATCACAATAGCTCCTCATGGAGGCATCGTGAGAATTCAATGCATAATGAAAACTGAGTGATTCCAGAGGGGCCTGGCACATTGTAAATTCTGTGTGCTACTGCTACCACTACTTGTTATTCTGTTTCCTGGGTTCCCTTCAAAGCAGACCCTGAGTCATAGGTTTGGGGTCACATAGTATATCTGGAAGGTGAGCCCAGGGAGTCAACAGGGCTGTGGGGAAGTGAGGCAAGAGGGGAAGGGAGACACTGTTGGGTATGTTAATGAGCAGTTACCACTGTGGAGACATGGGTCTCCATCCCATTGGGAGCTTCTTGGCCACTGCAGAACATGCCTCGAAGTTGTGTCAGGGCAAGGTGAAGAAGCCAAGATAGTCACCCTGCAGCCCTTAGGTATTACTGGACATTACTGGGCCTGTGATGTCCCTGGCACTTGGGTTTGTCCTATGTACACGGCTAGGAGAAAGCCCTGAGCCAAGTCGTGGGTTTTGCAGTGTGGCCCCATGAGCATAAGCTGGAACAGTGGGTGGGGAGAGCACTGACCCATCTGCTACAAGTAGCACAGCCCCTCAGTGAAACGTAGTTATTGGATCCCACTGCACTCTGGACAGAATTGTGAAAACTTTTGGACGAAGCTTTCAAGGGCAGGGTCTCTGCCTATTTTGGCCACTGCCATTTTTCCAGTGCTCAGCACAATGCTCTGCTCACTGTAGGTGCTCAAGAAACGTCTTTCAGAATACAAAGTCCTCTGTACTAACATTTTGTAGCACATCTTCACTTCTAATCTATATCTCCTAACACACATGCACACCCCACTAGGGCGGGCTGGGGACTCTGTGCAGCCCTCATGCCTAGCACAGTAGCTGGCACATGGCAAGCAGTTGAGGCACATGTATTAATCAAATGCAGGGGATCCATGGAATCTAAGGCATAATAGAGTTCTGTCTAGGATGAGGAACAGAAGCCAGAATCCAGACTACTGCATGAGTGCAGAGGCTGGAGGAGAGAAGCCTGATGGATAAAGATTAAAATTGTCAAAGTCACTGGAGAAAAGGTAGGAGATAATGTCTCATTACCTCACCAAATTGGCTGGCTTGTGGGATTTCCCAAGAAGCTAGCCCCTGGCTTGAGAAAGCCACAGCAGAACACATGTGATACCAAGGAAATATAAATAGGAATTTTTAAGAAATAAAGGCTTGCTGAGGCTTTTCAAGTGACAAATGAGAGGCCCCACTGGGGATTATACAGCCTTAGAAGTAATTCAGTGTCTGAAAACAGGGGATGCAGCAGAGGGATTGCCACCTGAAGGGGCATGAAAGTGAAGGGCAGAAGGGCTTCTGTGGGCTACTTCAGTTCCATGGTGATTGAGGAGAGAAAGGAGAGGAGAGGAGGGGACAGAAGCAACCACAGGAGCAGGGAGGCTGCCTCGAATGTCTTTTCCGGAGTTTCATTTCCTCCAGACCAGACTGGCCTTAAAGTAATGGCTGACACCCAGCAGGAAATCATTTTCAAAGGTGTGTCAGTCAGTGATTGCGCAATAATGCTGTGTAACAAATCACCTTGAAATTCAGTTTTCTAAAACAACATTCATTTATTTGCCTCTCAAGTTTTTCCACACTATTTCCATCAAGATATGGGGTCTATGTCCTCTTCCCTTGAATCTGAGCTGAACCCAGTTACTAGCCTGTAATCAATCCTGAAATGGTCTATTTCTAGATTTTTGTTATGCAAATAATAAATATTATTTTAGTTAGATTCTGTTACTGACATCTGAAAACAGCCTGACAGATGCAATGGTATTTTAAGTCATACCCAAGACCAGGGAGAGATTTTTAACCAGGGAGCTCTCCCCAGAGCCCCAGAGACATGCCTTAGGGGCCCAGCTGTGGACCCAGTAGAAATATTTATTGTCTGTTACTACCACTCTGTAAGTGGTTCTCTCCCATCTCTACCTCCAACCAAGCAGAATACTCTCACATCCTCTCTCATCTTGGCTTGCATGTCCATCCCCCCTTTGGACCTGTGGTTCCACCAGTGTCTCCTCTTCCTAATCCAGCAGGATTGCTAGTCTCAGGGATTCAGGGAAAAGCATCATTCTGCCTTCTTGCCCTCAGGGAACCATCTGCTGTTCAGATCCTCTTCCATGGGTGGGCTTAGAGCCATAAGTGTCAGTTCTTACAGCAAGAAGCCTCTATCTCAGCCAAATAGGTTTAAATGCAAAATACATATGGATTTAGAAAATCACTCATTGTAGTGTAGCTGCTGGGACAGAGGTCTGAAGTGTGTACTCTGCAGGAGATACAGCCAGGGGATCCCCATTGCTGGAGGAGCAGAGGTGACCAAAACAAATGCCATCTGTTTATCTGGGATGTTAATGGCTCTTCTATCCTTCTCTGTGTATTTGTAGCTTATCCTAGGCATAGAATACTGGGTGCCTCTCTCTGCCTTCACCAAGAGGCAGGCATGTGTGTATCTATCTGTATTTTCATCTTTTTCTCAGTCTTTGTCATTCAGTGTGTCACTTTTTCTGTACCTGTTTCTCTTAGTCTCCTTTACTCTCATGTGTACAGAATACTCAGCAAATATGAGCCAAATATTTGCTGACATTCTGAGAGTACATGTTTGTCTCTACGAGGTCTTCATTAAGTCCTCCTTCAGTTTTTAAACTCTTAAACATTTAGGTCTAGGGATGATAAACAGCTGCAGATGGCATTTGAAGGCAGATGAAATTTTCTTCTTGCAGCTGATAAGTCCTTTTGTGCCTCTGGCTGTGGCAAAATACAGATGCCCTTGTCTTTCCAAGTAAAGTGTTTTTGTTTGCTGCATAATCTGAAATTATGCGATGTCATTTTCCTTAATTTTAACAGGCTGAACAAATTTGCTTGTGGGCTGCGCGAGGACCTTTGGCAAACCAGGGACTGCATGGTGGCTAAAAGGCATGACCCTCTACCCCCACAACTTCTCCAGCCCTCCCCAGCCCCAGGGCTTGGCCTGGGGCACAGCATTAAGGTCTGTGGCCACTGCTCATGCTTCCCAGGAGAAGGTAAAGGAGGAGGGTGTGACTCCTCAGACATCTGCCCCATCGCCTGATTGGCAGTCATCCCCCACATCCATTTACCCCCACTTCCCCATCTGGGAGCCGAGCTGTTGTATTCTTAAGCATTCGGATGACTAATGCTGGAACAGAATTCTCAGTGATCTCTGAGGGGGCAGGAAACTTTTGAGCTTGGCCCCCTTCCACAGTCCCTGCTAGGGGGATGACATTTTCTCAAGGCAGAATAGCTATGCAACATCTGTATCCTAGCTTTCCTTGGCTCCATTTTGGCTTGCTTAATTGAGCTAGAGTATTTCAGTTGAGCCTGTGGGGTTCCGGGCTGTGTACCTGGATATAGTCTTTGACACCTGGATGTGGGTGGGGAAGTGAAGAAGGCATGCTCCCCCTGGCTGGTAAAGCAAATCCAGAACTGCAGGTCTCTGGGATCCGGCTTGGGTGTAAGGAGTTAGGAATGTCAGCGGCTGAGGAAGATCCCTGGACAAAGCCGAGAGCTGGCACTTCTCCTCCTGCTTCCCTTTCCCACCCCTTTTCTTCTGTGGAAGGGCAGGAAAGGAACTAGTGGGGGGTGATGGGCTTATAAAGTCAGTGGAAGCTCCCTTCTCTTAGTGACCTGTAGAAGGGACACGATATGACCTTTGTATAGCCCAGGATCCTCTGGGGGTCAGAGGATATACTCTGGTTCCTTCAGCCAAAATGCTTTTGCCTTGATATGCATCACGCCTACACACAGGGTGGAGTGGGGGACACAGCCAAAGAAGGCGGGACTCCATAGTCACAACAGGTTCTCAGACGTCTATACTGGTGTCTACTGAAGGTCAGAGCCAGGAGGAACATCGGTTCTTTTGAAGAGCCTTTTTATGTCACCCTGGGAGAAATTGAGGCCTAAAGGGAAGGGAAATAAAAACAGATCTGGAGAGACTCAATATCTTACAGAAGCAAGTTTGTGGGAAAACTGGCCTTCGAAGTTTGCTGCCTCTGACTCCAAACCCCCATCTCTCAATCCAGGATTCTCAAACTTAAAATTACCCCTGAATCTCAGAAGGTGGGCCCGGGTATTGGTGGTTTTTAAGTCATTTTTATCGAATTGTAACATTCTTCCAGGAAAGTGAACCCATCCTAAGTGTACATCTTTAATGCATGTTCACAAAGTAAATGCGCTCATGTAACTGTCACCCAAATCAAGAAACAGAGCTCTGCCAGCCCCTCAGAACTCCCTGGGGCCCTCTCTCCCAGCCACCTCCAAAGTCACCCAACAATATCCCTCCTTCTGACGTCATAGATTAGTTTTTGCCCATTTGTAAATGTCATACAAATGGAACCAAAAAAAGCATGCATTTTTGCATGTGTTTGTCTTCACTCATGAACATCATGTTTGTGAGGGCCATCCACATTGTGGCTTTTAGTTGTATTTGTTCATTCCTATTTTACCTTCCAATCTCACTGTGTGAAATGCCACCCCTCATTTATAGTCCTCTGACTGATGAGCACATGAATTGTTTCTGCTTTGGCTTCTTAGGGGCATTCTTACTTTCTGTGAACATTCTTGTATGTGGTTGGTTTTTGCTTGCTTGTGTTTTTTTGGTGAATATATGCATGCCTTTCTGTGGTACCCATCTAGGAAAATGCTGAGTCAAAGGGTGTGCATCTGGTCAGTTTAGATACTGCCAAACAGTTTTTTGGTGTGGCGACACAGTTTCCAGTCCCACCAGCAGTGCGTGAGAGTTCAGGGATCCCAGGCCTACAGGATTCAGTGTTGTCTGGACTTTGTGTTTTACAGCCTGGGTGGTGTCCAGAGCACTCCCAGTGTGGCCTACTCTGCCTTCCCTGATGGCTAGTGGAGTTGAGCACCTAGACATATTTATTGGTCTTTCACGCAGCCTCCTTTGTAAAGTGCTTGGTAAGATATTCTCCAGGCACCTGTATTCTTTAAAACTCCCTGGATGATACTAAAATAGAACCTGGGTTGGAACCTCTGTGACTTAGCCATTATAGGAAGGAGCTTTGGCTTTTGGAGACAGGTAGTGAAGCTGGTATGTGTGCTTGTAGGTGCAGCAAGGGCACTTACAGGAGCCATAACCCAGGAGTCCAGGGTACCCCTTGGGAGCATCTGAGTTGGACCCCTCTTGAGGCACCCTTGTTGAGATATGGTAAGAAACTCGTGCCCAAGAGAGAAGACATCCCTACATCACAGTCACAGAAATATGTTGCAATAGCAGGTGGAGAGAGCCCTGTGGAGCTGACCCCAGGAACTTCCTTCTGTCCCTCTATTTAATGTCCTCTGAATGAAAGGGCTCACCACAGGCCCAGCCCCATTGGAGCCTTTCTTATTAAGAACAAAATAAGGGAAGGTCACTGAGCCACTTAAGCCAGAAAAAGTGACATCAGATATTGACTGTAACAGAGGGGGATTAATGATGATTTGTAGACAGGAAGTCAGGAGATGGCCCCAGCTGCCCCTACCCCAAGCAGGGACCTGGAGGCAAACATTTCATTTTGACATCTGCAAGCATAGCCCAGATAATCAGATTTCTCTGGGAGGACAAGGCAGAGGCATCAATAAAAAGAGGCAGATTCATCTTCCTGGCCTTCCAAGTTTAGCATGGGCTGTGCTAGTTCTCTAACCACAGCAAGACTTAGACACTGTTACCATCACCTTCCCCTTCCCCAGTGCTCTCTTAGGTTGTTCAGTATAGTGGGTAGGGTGGAGCCTCCCCAGATCCCTGCCCTCGTTGACTCATCTGGGAGTTTAAGGGTCCCACATAAGACAGCAGATTCTTAAGGTCACTTGTGCACCCCAGGTGCCCCATGGTCCCTCACATAAGACACGCACAAGGCTGATTACCTTGTGGGCTGTTAACAGCCATGCTCTACAGGGTAAGGACCCATCAAGGAACAAACTACAGGCCCAGCAGCAGTTGCTGGTTTAGAGATGAGCCCCAGGACCCATGTCAAAGTCATTTGAAATTCCCCTGAACAAAGACTTCTCTTCCTGGTCTTTCTAAATAATCTGCATCTTCTCTCTAGTTTCACTCTGCAACCAGCCTGCAGAAAAATCACAGAAGATTTCTTTAATTTGACCATTTTAAAAGCAGTGTTGAAGTATCTGGTTTTTCAGCTAGAAATACTAAGAATCATCAAGTTCTTTCTCTCATTTTATATCATCATCATCACCATCCAATTTACTAATAACTTACCAAGTGCCAGGCACTGTTCCAAGGGCTCCACATTTGAACTTGTTTGATGCTCATGACCATCCAGTGAAATAGGATGTCAGTGCCCTTTTACATACAGACAACTTGGACACAGAGAGGTTACAAAAATTGTGGCTACACAGCCACATTCTATAAAGAAATAAAAACAGAAAAATAAAGTAATATTATCATCATAACTTATTGAGTGCACACAGTGTGCCAGAAGCTTTATATATTTAATTCTTAAGTCTTATAATATTTCTTTAGGGCAGTGGATTCATTTGATAGGGCTACCACAACAAAGTACCAGCAACTGGGTGGCTTGAACAACAAAAATGTACTGTTCTGGAGGCTAGAAGATTGAAATCAAGATGTTGGCAGGGCCATACTCCCAATGAAGGTAGTGGAGAAGGATCTGGTCCAGGCCTGTCCCCTAGCTCCTGGTAGATCCTTGTCTTACAGAACAACTCCAGGCTTCATATGATGTTTTCTTTGTGTTTGGCTGCCTGTGTCTAAATTTTCTTTTTGTAAAAACACAGTCATATTGGGGTAGGACCTATCCTACTGACCTTGTTGTTACTTGATTACTTCTACAAAGACTTTATTCCCAAATAAGGTCACACTCAAAGGAGTTAGGGCTCTGACATCTTTCTGGGGCACCTAATTCAACCATCAGAGGTGAATGTTCTTCTCTTTTCCCAATGAGGAAGGTGAAACTGAGTACTTAAGTGACTTGGCAGTACATGCAGGCATTAGAGCTAGCTGGTGTAAGGGCCAGGACTCAAACACAAGGCTGCATAAGGGACTCACCTAGAAAACTTTCAGAAACACTGCAACTTGCTCCAGCTGAAGAGTTTCATTGGTTCCCAAGGTGAGTCTATGCAGCCAACTTTGAGGACTTTAGGGTTGGAGTCTGGGCTGTCTGCCACACTGGTGTTGCCTGTATTCTGTGTTGGAGAGTGTCAAAGATGATCATACTGCAGCCTGCTGATGCTACAACTGCCACCTTCCCCTGGGTCCCCATTCCTTACAACCCTTCCATCAGCCAGCTCCTTTGGGACAGTTTTAGTTTATTCCTGCTGTCCTTAACCACCCTCTGCTTTCCACGTGGATGCTTGTCTCTGCAGTTCAAACAGAAGCTCAGAATTTTCCCTAAGCTCCTTGGGGTGCTAAGACATATCTTTCTTGCTCATTTCAATGATCTCTTAAAACTCATCTCAATATCAGCATTTAAGTATAGTAAGTATTTAGTGTGGAAAGACAGTCATGGAGCAAAGATGCACAGAAGGCAGCATCATGCCAACTAGGAGATGCACATAGCTGGCAGGATGGAGGTCTCTGTCACACAGAAATGCAGGGGGTAGTCCCCCATCCTGAGGACTACCAGTGAGAAGTTGGTGAGTTTGGGGTCCATGTCCAGCCACAGTGACAGTGTAGATTAGATTCATAAAGATCTTTACACCTGTAGATCCCTCCAAGATCCAGCTCTTGGTGCCAGAGGTCTGTAGGATCAAATATTATCTTCATTCTACAGGCAGATGATTTAGAGATGACATGTGACTTATCACAGGTTGTACTTGTGGAGTCAGGACACGACCTGGTATTCCCCCTCCAGTGGCCTTTCTAGTCATCTTATCCAGAAAGAAATTTTCAGGCTCAGGTGGTTTCACTGGTGAATTCCATTAAACATTCAGGGATAAAATGATAACAATTCTACTCAAACTTTTCTATGGACTAAGTTGTATGCCCCCCCCCCCATTTGTATGTTGAAGCCCTGTCCACCAATATGATGTTATTTAGAGATTGGGTCTTGGAGAGATAAATAGGCTTAGATGAGGTCATGAGGGTGAGGCCATCAAAATGAGACAGGTGTCTTTATAGAAAGAGATACGATATACTTCTCTCTCTCTCTCTCTCTCTCTCTCTCTCTCCCCTCCCTGCCTCCCTCTCTCTCTTTCTTCTTTTTTGTCATATGAAAACACAGAAGAAGGCAGTTATCTGTAAGCCAGGAAGAGAGCTCTCATCAGAACCTGACCATGCTGGCACCTGGATATAGCCTCCAGAGTGTGAGAAAATATACATTTGTTATTTGAGCCACCCAGTCTATGGTATTTTGCTACAGCAGACTGAGCAGACTAATACAAATTCTCTCATAAAATAAAGAAGGTAATTAAAAAACCTAACTCATTTTATGAAGTCAGTATTACCCTAATACCAAAACCAGAGAAAGACAATTTGAGAAAAGAAAAGCCATAGACCAATATTCTTTATGAACCTAGATTTCTTAACAAAGAAAAGAGCAAAATTATTTAATAAAATATTTTGCAAAATGAATATAGCAATACAGATATATTTATATGACATGACTAAGTAAGGTTTATTCTAGTAATGCCAGATTGGTTTAACATTAAAACATCAGTGTAATTCATTATATTAATAGAACAGAAGAGAAAAAATGATCATATCAGCAGATACAGACAAAGTATTTGACAAAATGCATCACCCAATTATATTAAAATCTCTTAGCAAATTAAAAATAGAGGGAGACTTTCTCAATTTGATTTAAAGTGTCTATAAAAATATTATAGTAAAAATCATACTTAATAATTAAAAATTTTGTGCTTTCTATCTTGTCAAGAAATGTGAAGAGTCTGAATTTTACCCTACTTGCAAGCTAGCAAGTTAGCCTACCAGTTGTATGAATGTTGTATTTGTTGGCTTGGGCTGCCACAATACAATAGAATGTGTGGCTTAAAGAACAGAAATTTATTTTCTCACCAGTCTAGAGGTTGGAAAGTCCAAGGTCAAGGTTCCAGCAGGATTTGGTTTCTGGTGAGGGCTCTTTTCCTGGCCTATAGACAGCACTTGGTCCTCATGTGGCCTTTCCTGTAAGCATGGGAGGGGAAGGGAGTAGGGAGAGAGAGAGAGAAGCTCTCTCTATTGTCTTTGCTTATAAGGACACTAATCTTATTGGATTGGGGCCCCATCCTTGTGACCTCATTTAACCTTAGTTATGTCATTATAGGTTCCACCTCTAAAATACAGTCACATTGTGGGATTAGTGCTTCAACATATGAATTTTTGTAGGAACACCACTCAATTCATAGTGGATGCTGGCAGAAAATGTGAGATTCATTGGTCAGAGACAAAGGATTTTACTCACATCATAGAAGGTAGCATGAGGTCCATGCTCTTATTGTTGACCCTTCAGGCCTATTGGGCCTACATGGATGCTTCATAAGAAGTGGGTTTGGGTCACAGATGAGGAGCCCCAAGGTTAGGGAATCCCAATCATTTATAAGGGGTTTCAAGCAAACCTGTTCAGCCTTTACCCTACCTTTGAAAAGATTACTTTTGTAAGCAGATAAATAGTCCTCTTCTCTAGAAGGAAACACTATCTCTGTGTTCCTGGGCTGTTTGCTGTACAAATGTTCTTGAAAGATAGACTCTGTGTGTAAGCATTTCTCTTACTGAAATGTCATACAAACTTGGCAGATCCATAGATAATTATTTTCAACAATTCTAGGCTGGAGAACAAGGCAAGGATGTCCACTCTCACTACTCTAATTCAACAATGTACTGGACAGCATAGCCAGTGCAATAATGCAAGAAAAGTATACAGATTGGAAAGTAAAACTGTATTTGTAGATTACCTGGTTGTTTTCATAGAAAATGCTAAAAAGTTAGAGCTTGTACTACAAAAGACCTACTAGAAAAAGTAAGTAAATTTGCTAAGATTGCAAAATATAAGGTCAAATACTAAAAGCAATTGGATCTCTACATGTCAGTAACAAAAAAAAGTTTCTTAAAATTCTACTTACAATAGCAATAAGTCATAAAATACTTAGAAATAAATAAATTATGAAAATAAATGCAAGATTGAAAAATACAAAACACTGAGGGAAAGTAAAGATCTAAATAACATGGAATAAAGATCCCACGTTCATGAACTGGAAGACTCAAAACTGATATGATGTTGTCTCTCCAAATTAAAAGTGCCCCTTAGAAGGAATTGGCATGAAGAAAATTAAATTTTGTATGAAAATACAAAAGACTTAGAATATCCAAAGCATTTATTTAAAAAAGAACAAAGTTGGATGGCTTATGCTACTTGTCTCCAACACTTATTATAAATGTTAGCACAATCAGAACAGTATGGAGTGACATAGGCTCAGCAAATAGATCAATGGGACAGAACAGAGAGTTTGGAAATAGACCCAGCTATCTATAAACACTTAATTTTCACCAAAGGCACCAAATGAATGTGATGGAGAAAAGGAAAGTCTTTTCAGCAAATGGCACACTGGAAGAACTGAATATCAACATGGAAAAAATGAACCTCAGCCCTTGCCTTACACATATACAAAAATTAATTTAATATGGACCATAAGCTATAAAGCTTCTAGAAGAAACAGAGAAAATATCTTTGTGACTTGGGGATAGCAAAGGTTTCCTAGACAGGATTTAGAAACACAATAACTATGAAACAAAACACTGTTACCTCAGACTTCATAGACATCAAAAACTTCTGTTCATAAAAAGGCAAGCCACAGGTTAAGGGAAATATTTGCGAAACACATATCTAACAAAGGACTAATGTCCAGAATATATCCACCCCTCCTGCAACTCAATAATAGAAAGACAAATAATCCAAACAATTTGGGCAAAAAATTTGAACAGACAGTTTAAAAAGGAAGATAAATGAATGGCCAATAATTATAGCAAAAAAAGATGCTCCACATAATTAATCATCAGAGAAATGTAAATTAAAGCTACAGTGAGATACCATGGCACACCCGTTCAAATGGTCACAAATAAAACCCTGGACAGCACCCTGCTGGTGAGGATGTCAGGCTAGAACTGGAATTTCTGTACTGCTGATGGGAGGGTGAAATGGGATGATCACTTTGGAAAGTACTGGTAGTTTTTCTACTAAAATAAAACTAAGCATACATCTAATCTATAACCTAATAATTTCATTTCTGGATATTTACCCAAATAAAACAAGACCACGTAGCCACAAAAAATGGTGTGTTCAATGTTTGTATCAGCTTTATTTATAATTGCCAAAACATGAAAAGAGCCTAGGTGGCCATCAGCAGGAGAATGAGTATATATTCTAAAACTGATATATATTCATTCAAGGAACTACTACTCAGCCATCAAAAGGAATAATTTACTCATTCACACAGCGTGGATGAAGCTCAGAAACATGCTAAGCGAAAGAAGCTTTATGCAAGAGAGTGTACACCGAATAATTGCTCCCATTTCTGTTTCCATAAAGTCCTGCAACTGGCAAAGTATTCCATGGTGGAAAAATCAGAACAGTGCTTACCTGTGTGTGTAGGGGAGTGTGCAGAGATTGGCTGAAAGAGATGTGAGGGGGCTTTCTGGGGTGATGGTAATGTTCTTAGGGTTTGGGTTATAAACAGGTGTGCATTTGTCACAACTCATCAAATGGTATGTTTCCAACTCATCAAATGGTATGTTTACACTACCAGGTATGGTAGTGTAAAGATTGATGCTTTACACTACGTAAATTTCATCTAAAAATAACTGTCAACAAATATTAAACTTTAGTTAATGATATATATACTGACGTGTTAAAGGTGAATTACACTGATGTGTGGACTATGCTTTAAAATGCATCCAAAATGAAGATTTACTAATGGATGGGAAGATAAATGATAAAGCAAATGTTCTAAAAGGTTAATTATAGAATATAGATGATAAGTATATGGGCACTCCTTAAAAATTCTTTTCTCCTTCAATATGTTAAAAATTTTTTTCATTTCAAAAATGTTGGAAAAATGTTGTTGGAAAAAATAAACCCCCAACATTTGTGAGAAATAAAGGTTTTCTTTATAATTATATAGCCAGCATGCTTAGCTTTTAAGCAACAGATTTGCAACAAAAGGCTGCCCCAAAGAAAAGAGATGGCATGCATTAATTAAAGAACTTTCAAAGAAACGTTAGCCTCAGACCTAATCTTTTCTGTTTTTAGTGTGATGTTCTGCCTTCACCAAAGTCATTAGTGGGAATGAGAGTGCAGTTATGTCTTCACATGTTTGTTTGCATCTCACAGCTGCTCGTCAGGCTCAGTCAACACTTCCACGTGCTAATAATTGTAATCAACCCATTTGTTTATGTATGACAGACAAACAATTACTCTCTGGGGGAAGAAACACCTTGTCCCAATTTGTTAATTTTTAGTTCTTATGAACATTAGCCACTTACTCTGTTTCTCTCCCCAAACGTATAGAACATCAGAGCTACTTACTTTTTTTCCTGAAAGATGAGTCTGGGAACTTTCTTCTACTCCCCACCTAGTTTATAAATGCACAATTAAAAGACATATGCCTTTTTGAACAATTAAAATAAAATAAATATAAATAAATAAAAGAAATATGCAATGGACATTTTGCACACACGCACAATAATGGGAAGAAGGGAGGTGTCTCACTTTAGTACACATATTATAGTTTAAATTTTGCAAAGCCTTTAAAAGCACTTATAATAAAAATCACAATATGCAGGCTATAGCCAAGCCAGGTGGTGAAAGGGACAAGCAATCACATTAGAGGATTTGACATATCTACTCAGCTGTGTCCAGGCCCTATCCCCAGGAGCTCTGTCCTTCCATGGGAAAGGTCTGGGTCAGAAGATACAAATCCTTCACCAAAGATGTCTATGAGTCTCTCCTGAAAGTGGAATGAAGACTAATGAAAACTCATTGAAACTCTTCCTCTTGGCAGACTTCCTAGAAGAGGAGAGCACAGAGATTAGCTGAGAATGACAAGAAAACATCAGAACTAACAAAGAGGGGGAGAGATTGTCCAGGACGCTGTGGAGGAGCAGGACTGGAGGAAAAGGAGGCACATATGCTGATCACCTTGCACATGGGGAGATGGCTCAACCAGCTCAGCAACAGCTCCCAATTTCATGACATCCTTCTTCATGGCCAGGTCTCCACTTTGGGGTCCTCTGGGATAAGCAGTGGGCAACTTTGACAAAGCTGCAAGGTCAGTGCTGTGGGTCCCAGCCCCTTAGTCAGAGCACCTGCTCCCCTAGAAGATAGCCAGCTCCCTCCCCTCTCCCACACACCTCTCTCATGGGTGCTCTGCCAACCGGCATTTGTATGCTGAGGCCATGGAGATATTGCCTACTTACTTATTTCTCTAATATGTTCCCCCTGTCCTTTATGCTGGGACAAATGCTAAATAAGAAAAATTTAATACAGACAGATGTTTAAAAAACAGAAAGGAAGATGGGAACCAGAAACCAGGGGCCCATAATGGGGGGACCAAGGTAATTCTACAGTGTGACCTGCTTTGTGCAGGACTTGGCCAGTTTCAGCACAGAAAGTCCCGCATCCTGGGAACCTGCCTCCCTCACCTCTGTCCCAGGCAAACTAAGATAGTTGGTCATGATGCGGCTCTCCTGGACCCTTCAGGGGACCGGGACATGACTGTGCCCTACTCCCAGGGCAAGGCAGACAGACCCTCAGCCTAGGGGATCCCAGAGGGAGCAGAGGTGGCAGAGATGATGTCCTTTTACCCAGGGGGATCAGGAGCCTGTCTTAAGGAGCCAGAGTCTCTAGCTAAGAGCTGCCTCATCCCAGTGTTTCTCCTCCCCCCAGACTGTTCTGGAGACTGAGGAAGGGGTGATGATGGACAATGTCCCCTGTCTGCCAGCACTGCAGTGGAGGAATCTAAGAAGCACAGTTCCATTTGAGGTTGAGTCCCTTTGCCTTCTGGGCTGTTGTTCAGAGAATGAAGGGCTTTCCATTCTCACCATCCTCAAAGATTGGGCAGCCAACCTCATAGTTCCTCAGAGTCTCTGGCAGGAGTGTGATAGTCAAGTTAGCTCTGTGTTGGGCCTGTCTCTCTGGCTTCTGCTGTGACCATTGTAGCAACCTGGATTGGGGCTGCAAGGCATAGCCAACCCGGAGGTGGGTGTGCTGGGGAGGAGCATGCATGCTCACTGAGACGCATGGCTGGCAGGGGCCCTCTACTTTGCCTACCAGCTGGCTGGGGCTGCCAGCCCTTTACATCATTGTGACCTTGAGCAAGCATCCCAGGCTTTCCCTGTGCCAGCAACATCTGGAAAATGGATTTGTGACTAATAATAGAGGCTCAAGAAATAAACTCAGTGAAGGAAACACTGGGCTGCAGGAGTTGGGATAGTAAGCTATATAAGAGGCCCAGAGAGACAGCGCTGGCTGGTTGTTCTGGGCAGGTTTACAAATCTCAGCATTCAGTTACAGGTGTACACTCACCTAACATTCCTGGTAATGGGCACCTGGGACATGCAGCCATGTGGAGCCAGACATGAGAATGGCAAGGAAAGTGGAATCTGTTTTTGGCAGTCAACACAGGAAGGAGAATGGATTTGAACCCAAGAGGTGGAGACTGAGATGTTATTAAGCAACTAGTACAGTGCCTGGCATGAAGCTGGCCCCCTGTGAAGGGTGAGTTTGTTACTCTAGAGAGTCCGAGATGCAGATTGAGATGAGAATCCTGGGGGCAGGGGAGTCATGGAGAAAAGAGGACACTGAGGCAGAGACCAAAGATCACAGACAAGTATTCCATAACCCCAACAACTGACATGTTAGAGGGAGTGACAGTCAAGCCTGCCACCATCCTTCTCTGGAATGCAGGCTGCTAGGAAAGAAGCAGCTTGTAGATGCTGCTTCTCAGTTTGTAGATGAAGAAGTCAGTTAAAGCTGGAGCTGAGATTTATTTTAACCAGCTTCGAAGACCATGTGCTTTCTCTTTTCTTCTGCTGCATCATACCTCTAGTAGCCTTTGAGTTTTGGGGTGAGTTTGTGACAGCTGTTAACATGGAAACTCCTTGAGGGTAAGGGTCATGTCACCACCAGCAGGCTGGAAGCTCTTTGAGAGCATGGACTGTATCTACTCATCAGATGGGGAAGTCCCTGGGCCAGAACTGGGTCTACCCCTCAGATGGGAGTTCTAGGCTCATGGCAGCCTGTTACAGGATGGGGCAGAGGGTGAGCCTGGGCTGGTGCTGTCATGAAAGCCACCCTGAGCTGAGCAAGGCTTTTCTGAAGATTCTTTGTGCGGAAATGGTGGAGATTGTCTTTGGGCCCCGTCCAAGGGGTGGGACTGGGGAATACCCTAAGGAGAAGGGGTGGGTGTGACAGACATGGTGTCAGGTCACAATCCTGTCACAGACAGCTGCTTCTACTCTCCTTGGCACTGTTTCCAAGGGCACTGCTCTGGGAGCAGGCCTTGTCATACGGGAGGAGCTGGCCTCTACAGAGCTCCAGGAAGACGACAAGTAAGTGTGTTGTACTCCCTGCTGAGGTCTGAGTTACTGCTTTTCCTTCCCCTCAAATGAAAGGAGCATTTTATTGGCTTGAGTGTAGAAACAATGCATAAAAAGTGGCTTGTTTTTATTTTCTGACATCCTGAAGCTATAGCTGGAGAGAGAAGTGGGAGGAAAGGCAGGGGAGGGTGGGGAGTGGTCAGGAAGCAAAAGGAAGAAATGACAGGGTGAAGGGGCAAGGAGAGCTGACAAGTTATGTGGGGAGGAGGGCAGAGGAAGATGGCAGAGAGGGAGGTGAAGGAGAGGGAGGAGGAAGATGAGAGGAGGAAGGAATCAATGCCTCACCTTAGGCACTGACATCCATCTTCCCCCAGCGGGAAGGCACTCGGAGCCAAAGGTAGCAGTCAATTTCTATTGGAAAAGTCTCAACTCTCTGGAGACACTGTCGGGCTCAGATGCCAGGGTGGCAGAGAGTGGCGTGGAGGCCAAAGGGACTGGGCAGGGTTTTATGCAGTAATTCTGGCCCCAGGCCACCACACGGGTTCCTGCACTATTATTTGTTTGGTAGTAATTTTGTTTTTCCCTGAATATGGGATTTGAGATTTCCTGGGGTAGGACTCCACACTTTTTTTGTTTGTTGAAGTAGGATGAAGAGAAGTTCTTAATTTTGAGTGTCTTAAAATGGCTCTTCTTCCTTGGTGCACTAATAATACCACTCAATGTGGCATTGATACTGTGGAGATGGCATGATACAGAGGGGACAAGACTCTGCCCTACGAAGATCACTGTCCCCCAAACCAAACAGCTATCTCGACGTTCCCTGCCCTTGCCCATACTGCTTCATTTGCCAAGTGCCACCTCATGCCTCAATGGGCTGTCAAATGCTGGTCACTTTTGATGTTTTAACTCACATTTTGCTTCCTTTCTGGAGTTTTCATGCCTGCTCCAGCGCTGTGTTTATCTTTATCACTATTCATGTCATGCTGTATTTTGATGATCAGTTAATATTATTAGTTAAACATTAACTGGGAGGTCTTTGGGAGCAAGAACTGAGTCTCATTTACCTTTGTATACTTAGCACTGGGTCAGAAACACAGTAAAAGTATCCACTAGTGTTTATGAAGGATGAAGGAAGAACCCATGGAGAGGCTGTACAATGTGATGGGTGATACATGAACCTTGGGATGAGACAGACATAGGTGTACGTCTCTCCTCTATTACTTCCAAGCTATGTGGCCTTGAGAGATTATTTTTCAAAGATGCCATGAGGACTAGAAGTAACATATATAAGTTACTTAGCCCACAGCCTGGTACATAGGAGGTGTACAATAAACAGCAATGTCTATATACCAGACCTCCTGAGTCCTAGAGTCAATTCTTAGATGCCTATGCCTCCCATTACCCTGCCATCAGGTTCTTTCACAGACTATCTGGGCAGTTTCTTCCAGCAGGCAGACATGAAATTTTTCCATGGGAGGAAACAGTATTCTTGCATCTTTGCCAGCATTGTCAGTGTGTCTGCCATAGGACTGTTGATAGGAGGTGCAAATATGTTTCCTAATTTGAGATGATGGTGTTTGGGATGCCTGGCATTGGGCTATATTTAGCCCCAAATTCCCCAAATAGCAACAGGGAGGAAGAGCCTCTCATCCAAACAACTCTCATCTAGCTAGAAAATATAATAGTCACAATGATTATTTTAATTATTGCTATTATTCTTTACTGAGTAAATAAATTAATGGAATTTGAGTTTTCATTGGCATCTGGAATGATGGGTTTTGAAATCAGGTCTCAATTGCCTTTGAATGCCATACAGTCAAATATAACCCTTTCAATGAATAAGAAAACAGGCTGAAAAAAGGAGGTATAATGTGTATGTCCAACATCAGAGTCCAGACTAGACCCCCAAACTTTGGAACCTTGATTTGGTTATTTTTGTTCTTAAGTACTAAGGGACCTACAGCAAGGATGCTGAGATGGCTTTAACCAAGCAGCTAGTCATGCTCCGGTTCACCCCTATGTCTGCCTCTGCTTTTCCAGACCTTCTCTCAGTGCCTGTGGAGGTGAAGTGGAGCTCTGAGCTGAGAGTCAGAAGGTCTGCCTTTTAATCTCAATCCTAAACTAACTCTGTGGCCTTGGGTAGGGTATTTCATTTCTACAGGCTTCCTTTTCCTCACTCAGTGCTCATTTTGTTCATCCATCCATCCATCCATCCACTCACCCAACAAGTGTGTATAGAAAATCTACCTGCTCAAGTGGGGTCATTGGACATCCAAGGGAAGCACTAGCATCATACCCGCCTTCTACATATAGCCCACAGGCAGTGGAGAACTACCTGGCATGCCCACAGAGGAGGGTTACAAAGAGCTGTCCACATTAAGAAAAGGCAACAAAGGTATGGAGAATCTGAAGTATTGAGAGGTAATGAGAGATGGCCGGTGGGCTGCTGCTTTTTCAGCTTGGGTGAAAACACACACACACACACACACACACACACACACACACACACCCCTACTTATCCTTAGCTACTCTCAGTGCACTCCCCAATGATCTTTGGAAGAGCTGGGAAAGGAAGGGCCAGGGTCACAGCTAATCCAGAGCATATTTGCTGCTGGTCACAGAAAGTTGGGGCTGCAGGCTGCTGGGAGAGATGTGTTCATTGTCACTCAGGGTTACTTTCCAGGAGTGGGGACTGTTCCTTAATACTTACCAGAAGCCCCCAGAGCATCAGACAAAGCACAGGACACATCCTATGTGTTGACTGATTGAACACCACTGGGTGATCTCGGGTAAGTCCATTTCCTTCTTGAGCCTCAGTTTCCATGTCAGTAAAATGGAGAAGAGGTATTAGAATGAATTCCACTTTAGATCCTTTGCCACCTTAAGAATCTATTGTTTCATTCAGAGAAATGATCCTCTGACTCTTAATCTTATTTTTCCCCTGTGTTATATCCTCAGATTCCAGGATTTGATGTCCCAACCATTCCTTCATTTCTGCTTCATCATTCCTCCATTATTGTTTTTATCCAAATCCCCTAACTTCTAATTCTGCTAACTAACTTAATCTCCTAGTTAAACTAGAGATTCTCAACTATGGTTGGGGAGTTAATGCTGTGGCCCTCCATTCTCTGTTATGTGCACATGTACACCTAGACTCATCTGTGAATTATGATGAGCCAAGGGTCCCAGGAGGGATTACAACACTTGTCCAAGTTAATAGGAGAGAGCATAAGAAAAGAAGTACTGAATTTCAATGACAATGTGATTATTGGTCTTTTTGAAGTTTTGCTGAGTTTTTTTTTTTACCTGGTTGGCTCGATATCACTAACCAAAAGCTTGTCTCACAAATCGGCTTTGGCTGCAATTCAAATTTAATTACATTCTAGCTAAGTGAAAGCAAACAAGAAAGATAGTGCATGGGGAGGAGAGAGAGAGAGAGAGAGAGCCAGAGCACAAGCTTACATTGAGAGCAACATTATGCTAAATCTTCAGATCTCCCCAAGTACAACAGTCAATGTGAGACAGACAGAGGGACAGAGGTGGGTCAGCCCTGAGATGGATGGAAAGCCATAACAAGCTTCACTGCATGCCAAAGATGGGAGAAAATTGGAAAGTTATCAGTTTGGTTCAAGTGATCTAACTGCCTGATTCTGTACCTGAGAGTGCCTCTTAGTTCTCCATTTAGCTACTATCCAAGGCACTCAGGCTTTCTTCTCAAGTTGCTTATTAGTTCAGAAAACTTATTCACACTAAAGTGTGAATGCCTGGTGTTAACTTTGCCCCTCCCCTGCCTAGAATTGCATTTTACTAAGGAGAGAACAAGGGCAGACAAAAACACACACACATCAGCACCTAAAAATGGAATGAAAAGCTCAACTAGCACATAAATAAGGTATGTTGGATGGCCATGAGACTGTATATCAAGTAATTAAGATTCAAAACCCATGGAATATTAGTATAGAAAGATGGGGGTTGGAGTCAAAGGTGACTCATGTTCCTTGTTATGGAAAATTTAAAAAGTCACCTTTGAGGGAAAGGTTGATAATTTCTGTAGAGGGTAGGATGAGTTTGAGGTGCTATGGACATCCAGCAGAGGTGTTCGTCAGGCCTTGAGATATTTTTGTTTGGTTCAGAGGAAAAAGCTTCACTGGGCCATGGAGTTGGGAGCAATTAACTCAGACGTAAAGCCCAAGAGCATGGGTGGGTTTACCCATGGCAAAATGCATACAGTGAGCATAGATGAGGGTCAAGTGCAGGATACTGAAAAACAAAAGAAAAATCAGGAGTTCTCAAGAGACTGAGAAGGTATAATCTAAGAGGTAGGATAAAAACCACTAGGGTCAAACATATTAAGGAAGAAAAATGATTTTTAAAGTACTCAAGAATGTGAAGTAAGAAGAAATTAACTAAGAAAAGAATTGTGGGGGAAATGTCCATGGGGTGTGACAATTCTGAGGTCATTTGTGCTCTAAACAAAGGTAGTTTCAGTGAACAATATGTCTGGAACTCACAATGCAATGGGTTGAAGGATGAATGGATGAGAGAATATAGAGTGTGGATTACCCTTTTAGAAAATTTGGCTTTTAAAGGAAGGTGATTAGCTAGAAGGATGCTTCATAAGATATCAGGAATCTGAGTCCACTCCTGTGCTGAAAGGTAAGAGTCAATGGGAAGGAGAGGTTGATAAAGAACAGGAGCATTATTGATGTGACAAGTTCTTCACAGAGTTAGGGGGAAAATTCTACATCATGCACACAAGGGTTTTCCTTGGGCAGAAAAAGAAGCACTTCCTCCTTTATGAGAGCAGGAATAGATAATTGTGAGAACAGATGGATTTTTAATGAGGTTGAGGAAATTCATGCCTGATAGCTTGATTCTTTATTGTTAACTAGAAAGCCCTGTCATCTATAGAGAGGAAATGGGGAAGTTTAAAGGTCTTCTTAAAAGTTGAGAAAGGTTAGTATAGCCAAGGCAGAGAGTAAGAAAAAATTACCCAAGCCCAAGTCCCAGGAGGGGATCAGGGGCCAGATGGAGGCACAATATCCAACCTCTGGCTAGCCCCAGATCAGTATGCACCTTTTATTTCTAGAGCTCAGCAGCAGAGAGATAGGGGGAGATTGTGGGATAGAATGAAGATGGAGGATCTCAGGATTCAAGCAATGGCATATTGTCAAGGAGATGAGGATGCTGGAGATTCTGATCAGAGGTGGTGGATATAATGTATTTTGCTCACTGTAGCTTAAATCCAGGCAGTGTGTGTGTGTGTGTGGGGGGGCTGTTGTAAAACCTGGTGAAGGAAATGTGTTTGTATTAGTAAAATGGTTTGTAGTTTACCCCATGTAGGCTGTCCACTGGGCATCATTAATCCTAGGCTGACTACTTTCAGACTTTTCTCCCTTCTTGCTCCATCTTTCTTTTTCTTGCCTCATTCGGCAGGGCTCAATGTGATTGCAAAGGCACACCTGCACTTACTTCCCTCCACCCAAAATGGCTTCAAATTTATTCTACAAGATAGAAATTATTTTTTATTGCATGACATTTGGAAATCTATGAGTGTCATTTTCCCTTCTAGTGACACAGGTAATCAAAGCCAAGTTACATTTGATCTTCCTAAATAGCAGATGTAATCATGCCAATGGAACACACCTACACACCCTGTGGGTCTCACCACCCCCACCTGTACCACAAGACAGGTGATTCCAGAGTGATTCCAGAGTACATGTCCTGCCCTGACAATGTTCTGAACCTGCAACCTCTAAGAGCCTAGTATAGCACAGAGGACGGAGCTCAGCAGCACTAGCAGATGCTCAGACAGGGATGCAAAGCTGTTTTAACCTCCCTGTTCCAGTTCCAGTTCCGAAGTTTCAGAAGAACTATGTAATTAACCTGAGTCAGGGCTGCAGATCTCTGCTACCCATAGCTGGCAGATGGGTAGATTGGTGTGAAATTGTTGACAAAGTGCAGGGGCGAATCATAAAGAAATTTATGAACTGAGGGTTTTTCTATACTCATTCACTCTCTCCCTACCCCCACTTATCCATTCCCTGATTCCTGGTGGTGCATTCCCAGTGATATGTGGCTGCCAGGGCTTGCAGGAGGGAATTACAGGATGGAATGGGAGGTGCACTGAGTTGAAGATATCTGTGGCTCCAGGCCTGGCTCCAGGCCTGCTCTCATAGGTGTAACCTTGTGCAGGTCACCTCCCTCTCTGGGAGTTAATTTATTTATGAGGTGCTTGAGCCAGATGACTTCTAAAATTTCAAGGAGATTGTCTCAGCCTTTCCCCAGAAGCACATACTGAGTCTAGGATTCAAGTTCATTGTATTGTGTTTATTTAGGAGGTGAGCACGCCCCCCCCCCCAAATACCAGCAGCAGAATGAGAATGAGGACATGAGACAGAAAAAGAACCAACTCAAGATCTGCAAAGAATCAGTTTACCACTGAGGTTCAATCCCATCTTTTGGGATCTTTTGGGAGTTGGTGTAAGACAGGTGTTTTAGAGTTGTCCCTCATGAAAGGAGATAAAGTAGTTCATCACCAAATTCTTACTCGTCATTGATAGGGTCTTCTCTCAGGAAATTAGGTTTTACAGCCTTCTCTGGGTGTGGAGATGGGCATATTCTCACTGCTAAAGCAAGCCTTCAGGCAGGGGGATGCAGGTGCTTGCAATAAGAGGCTCTCAGCAGGCACAAAACCAGCGAGTGCTAAGGAGACATGGGCAGGGTCCTGACAGTATCTGCCACGCATATTTAATGCCCTTAAAATTCTATGACTTCCTTCAGCCAAACCAAGAGTGAGAAGAACTATACATTTGGGAGGACTAGTGGGAAAGTTTTTGCCTTGAATGTCTGACTCTCCCTTCCTCTAAAGCTAAAAGCTTACATGTTCTGAGAGTCTTTCCTGGATTAAGAAGACTGATGGCCTGTGTTTTAATCTCAGGCCCACTGGTTACTATGGGCAAATGATTCAACCTCCATGAGTTTCAACTTCCACAGCTGCAAAGAAGGAACACCGATTCTTATCTTGAAGAGCTGCCATCTGTGTTAATTAAGTGTAATGGGAAAGTAGGGAAAAGAAGAACTGGGTTGGGCCGGAGCTAGGGGAACTTATGGGAACACGTCTGACTCCTCCATTAGATTGTCATGTTATAGCATAGGAAGGCACTAGGGAAATGGAGCTGAATCTGACTATATATATATAATCTCCAAGGAGGCTGCCGATGTGATGGGGACATGACAGTGGGAGTCTGTGTTAATGGAAGTACATTGAGTTCTGTGTGTATGTGGGGGTGGTGGGTATCTTGGCTTTAAATGAGACTTCTGCCTTGGAGTATCAGATATCAAATGAGATTAAGCTGATAAAGAAAATAAGACTTAGATTTAGAGAGAATAAACCACCAAAGTTGGGAATCATGTTCTAGGGCAGTCTCAGCAAGAAAATGAAACACGATTCATAATATGGGGGGGGGAATTGGAGGGGCCCTAATGCTATATGTTTAGGGCTCACATCATAAACTTTGATTAGAACTAAAGCAGCCACAGAAATATTCACCCCAAGTGTTCTTTATGGAAGCAGGGATGTGGTACAAAAAATATGTTCATCATTGGTAAGATGTAGCATGACTTAGAAATCAGATTTCTTCAAGGAGCAGCATAATCACTTGCTAGAAAATTGTTAGAGTAGAGATAAAGGATTCTTGTGACTTCTCTTCACATGCATGGAAGTGCATGGACCTTCAGAAACTAGTGGCTTACATAAAAGGACCTAGATGAGGGTCTTCATCAGAGTGATCTCTTGGATAAAAGGGAAGGATTGGGGTATTCAGAAATGGATATGTCTGTAGAGGGCATGATATTGTCAATGGATATCCAAAACATCAAGTTCAGGAAAAGAGAGAAGAGCAGCAATGGGTACCAAGTGGTGGGTGGCAAAGGACAGAAAACGAGGCAGATAATAAGAGTGGAGAATAAAAAGACAATGAGTGAAGGAGTCTTGTGTATAGAACTCTGGGCAAGAGGGTGCTGTGACCAACGATGAGCCAATCTGGTTGCAGTTACTATGATTGTTGCCCAAGGTCTGCTTTGCCAGTTTTGCCACCCCAGCAGCAAGCTACCCCAAGTGCTGAGGTCAAACCTCATCTCACCCTCATCGTAATGTGTTGTGGTAGACAATATAACTCCATCTCTTCAGGAACCTTCCTCACTAGCAGCAACTACAAGCAACCCTCAGCACAGAATCCTCTGTGACCTGGTACTCCTGCTGGGAGGATGTCACCCAGGCTTTCCCCTTTGCCCACACAGTCTTCACAGTCTACATCACTGGTGTCCAACCCGTGGCCCACAGGCTGCATGTGGCCCAGGATGGCTGTGAATGCAGTCCAATACAAGGTTGTAAAATTACTTACAACATGACATTTTTTTTCGTGATTATGTGTCACATAAAATAAATGTACGTACTCTCTTGCTATTTATATGCATGTGTGCACAATATTTATGTCATCGCTATTTGGCAACACCTACATTTGTGAGCAACTATTTTCAAGAGTGAAACACGTTAAGAGTAAAATTAGGACTTCCGCCAAGATGGAGGTATAGTTGGATGTGCCGTGCCTTCTCACACAACCAAGTTTAGGGACAACTAAATATTAGCATCAGAAAACACAACCAGAACACGGAAAATTGAACTTTTCGGAAGTCCGTTAACAACAAATTCTTCAGCCCGACCGGTAAGGGGCGAAACCGGCGTCTGGTGAAGCGGGATTGCACAGGAGGACTCGGTCGGACGGTCCCAGGTGTGGAATCCAGACCCGCGGACCCAGACGCACGGGTTCCAAACGCAGGATTGGACCTAGTGAGCGACCGAGCAACCCACTAGGTGAGCGACTGCAGAGGAGACAGTGGGGAGGCGGTGCTGCGTGTTGACTGTGGTCACCTATTTGCGCGTGAGCGGACAGGCAAGGGAGTGGGCGGTTGGACCGGCCCGGCGTACCCGCAGCAAGCGGCTGTAGAGGGCGCAGCCATTTCCCTGCTCTGACCACGCCTCCTCATACAGCGTCACAACCCAGCGACCTGGGAGTCCAAGGCGCCGCTTCTCTCACTTAAAGGGCCAGAACAGACCAAAAATGTCGCAAGAAGACCTCAAAGCCCCAGAGATAAATCTAAGCGACGAAGAAATAGCAAAACTCTCAGACGCACAGTTTAAAACACTGGTCATCAGGATCCTCACAGATCTGGTTGATTATAGCCACAAATTAGAGAAACATATGAAGGCTAAACTAATGGAAATGAATGGAATTCCACAGAAAACCAATAGCGATGAAAAGGAAACTGGGACTCAAATCAATGGAGTGGACCAGAAGAAAGCAAATAATGGCCAAACAGAAAAGAGTCAAGGAGCAAGAATTCAAAGAAATGAGGAGAGTCTTAGAAACCTCCAGGACATCTTTAAATGCTCCAATATCCGAATTATAGGGGTACCAGAAGGGGGAAAGGAACAGCCACCAGTGGAAAACTTATTTGAACAAATAATAAAAGAAAATTTCCCCAATCTGGCAAAGGAAATAGACTTCCAAGAAATCCAAGAAGCTCAGAGAGTACCAAAAAAGTTGGACTCAAGAAGAAACACACCAAGGCACATCATAATTACATTAGCCAAAATTAAAACGAAGGAGAGAATCCTAGAAGCAGCAAGAGCTAAGGGAACAATCACCTACAAAGGAGTCCCCATCAGACTGTCAGCAGATTTCTCAAAAGAGACCTTACAGGCAAGAAGGGGCTGGAAAGAAATATTCCAAGTCATGAAATCTAAAGACCTACAACCAAGATTGCTCTATCCAGCGAAACTTTCATTTAGAATGGAAGGACAGATAAGGTGCTTCTCAGATAAGATCAAATTCAAGGAGTTCATCATCACCAAGCCCTTATTATATGAAATGTTAAAGGGACTTATCTAAGAAAAAGAAGTTAAAGAAACATGAACAGTGAAAGGACAACAAACTCACAGTTATTAACAACCACACCTAAAACAAAAGCAAACTAAAAGGACAGCTAGGTCAGGAGTGGAAACATAGAAATGAAGATCTCAAGGAGGGTTAGCAACAGGGGGAGTGGGAGGAGGAGATGGGGGGAGAAGGTACAGAAAATAAGTAGCATAGACAGTAGATAGAAAATAGATGGGGGGGCAAGAATAGCATGGGAAATATAGAATCTAAAGGACTTGAGACACATGGACATAAACTAAAGGGGGGTAATGGTGGGGATGGGGGGCAGGGGGGAGGGGAATGAAGGGGGGAATAGAACAATTGTAACAGCATAATCAATTAAAAAAATAAAGTTCTGGAAATGTAAAAAAAAAAAGTAAAATTAGAACAAAAATATCTGATGAGCACCTTGAGAACTCACTGAGAATTGCAGCTATTTCTATCGAACGGTATTGATGCACTAGTTTCTCAAATACGATGTCAAACATCCCAGTAATTTTATATTTCCCTCTTTTCTTTTTTTATAATAAAAATATTTAAGCACATCGATAACGTTTTATTACTTAGATACGTATATTTTCCATATTAGTGATCACAAACTTGGGGCCTGCTCCACAATTTTTAAAGATCCCTGAAAGGGCCATTGCATAATTAGGGTTATTATGTCAGGATTTTTTTTTGCTTATCTATGGTGGCAGATATTACGAAAATTATGCATGAACCCCGTGTGGCCCAAGACGACTCTTCTTCCAGTGTGGCCGAGATACACCAAAAGATTGGACACACCTGGTCTTTGTGATGTATATCCCCAGAGATAAGTCTAACGCTCCCCCGGGAGCGCGCAGTGCGCTGTCCAGCACCTCCTGCTCCTGAAGCATGCTGGCCTGAAGCTGGATGAACTCCGGACCTGGCCGGAGGTGAATTAAGCCATGGTGGGCCGCCCCGCAGTGCAGACTGCAGCAATGCCCGCCTGCAGACAGCAGAAAGCTAGCTGATTCCGCCGCCCCTGCCACAGCAGCAGCTAGGGGCGCGTTATCCAACTTCAGGCTAGTTGTAAATGGCTGCAGCGTTGGAGATGGGAGACTAAGGCTCTGGCACTTTTTTCTGCTGCTCACTGATCTATTCCCTTGTTAAGGAACAGCACAGGCAGAGGAAGTAGATTAAAATATAATGTACTACACTGAGATTTAACCCAATACTATACATAATATTCTGTTGGATTTGCATATTCCTGTCTCACCACCCCCCCCCCGCAATTTCTTCTGCAGTGTCCCCCATCAGCTTTTCTTGTTAAGCTGTAACACTGCCAAAGAAATTTAATAACTTGAGGGGCTAAAAGGGCATTCAAAATGTCATCTAACCTAGCTCCCTGTTTCTCACCCAAGGATAATGAAATTCTGCACTTTCCCCTTAAACTTGGTGAAGAGGGAAAAAGGAAGGTTGGCATACACCTGTCGGATGGCTTCCATTTCTCCTTTGACCCACTCCATGTGTCTACTTTCGTCTGTCTTTTCATCCTCAAACCTTTTTTTGAGCTAGAAGAAACAGGGTTGAACCTTCTGTGCTGCCCACCTAATCCCCCACCTGATTTCCTGGCTTCAGCAACAATTCCCAACCCTCCGTTTTTATTAGCATCCTCTCACTTGATTGGGAGCCAAGCTAATAGGAAATAATGTTAGTCAAATTCCTAGTCTCTAGAGGCTTCAAATTGTGGACAGGTACCAAAGAAAAGAACTCGGTGTGTTGAAAAGAATGACACCAAAGAATCCCATTTAATTTGATGGCGTGATGAATATTTAGTTTTGTATAGAAATACAGGAAAGCAATCAGGCTTATTCAGGCATGTGCGCTGGGGAACAGAGCACAATCCCCATGTGTTGGCAATATAAAGATGGGCGACAAGGATGGGGTGGGGGACACACAGTCTACATTCTTCTCATTTTTTTGTATTGCAGTGAAAAAGAGCTTAGTGGTGCAGTTCAAGAAGAACTGGGGTGGGGGAGAATCCTCCCAGATGATTATCATTACACGCAGTTCTTTTTAAAAATTGAATTTCTAATATCGCCACTTTGGAGATTATAGTATTGAGACATGTATCTCCTGGAAAGTGAGTCAGAAACCATACGTACTGTGATAAAGGTACCTGTCAAAGAAACAGGAGGGGACATAAACCTCCCACCATGTGTGCAGAATGCCTAGTTGTTCACCTCTCAAGCAGAGTGGGGTCATCAGAAGCCTTCAGATTGCCACTCTGAGGGAAGCTCATTCATTATAAACATGTACAAAATATTTTCAATTTTGTATCAGCCATTATGTCAAATTCTGGCATCAGGGAACTAGGGCAAGATACAGCCCCTGACTTCAAAAAGCTTCCAGTTCTTTGGGAGAGACAGGTAAGCATGCACATGATACCATAATGTTAGCTCAGCACTGAGCAAAGACAAGAGGACAAGCTATGGGCTAATGGGGCATGGAGTGGGAATCAGTGCTGATTGTGGGGACAGGGAAAGGTTTTATAATAGGCACTGTGGCAGTCACTGTCATTGCTCTGCTGTTATCTCTGGAGCAGTCACCTTTATACAACTCAGTTGCTACTACGAACACCTAAGACTTTATGCCTGAGGGTGTTTCCTGGCCAAGGGAGCCAGGTGTGCTGGAAAGAGAGCTAATCCCCCTGGAAGACTTCAGCCAATGATAGATGGCAAGTAGGTGGAAAAATACTTCACTCCTTCACCCCTGGAAGGGACAGTTTGGGGTATGCTTCATACCATATCACCACAACCCCACTGGAATGAGCTTCAACTGAAAATACTCATTGCCGACACAACCTTCACTGGGTTCTTTCCCTTTCTTTTTTCCCTTTCTACCCTTCTACTGACATTTTCTAGGTCACCTCCTAAGTAAAATAGTTATACTCAATCCCCTATCTAAAGGTCTGTTTCCGGGGAAACCCAAACTAGCTCAATACCAGTAGCTGCCATTTATTAAAAGTCAACCATTCCAGGCATTGTGTTGACTTTATACTATTTCTAATTCTTGCGATAATTCTGAAAGGTAGGAGTTGTTGTTTCCACTTTACAGATGAAGAAACTGAGGCAAAGGGAGTACAAGTGACTTTTTCAAAGTCACAGAAGGTTGGAGACCTTGAGCAAATTAAGTTCTTAAGACTCAGTTAGTGATTGTTCTTATCCTCACGGGCAAACCACTCTCAAGATGAAGGGAATAAGGATCCCTTTGAAAGTATGATAAGATAGCCTCTCTCTCTTGAAAAAAACATGTAAACACATACATGTAAAATTAGCTATATAAGTTCAGGTGGGTCATAGCCCCCATCAGAATCACCCATGGGATCCAGGTTAAGAAACTCTTTTAAGAAGGAAGAAAACTTTCAAAAACAGTTAATAAACTATATTCCTAGGGACTTGGAGAGGTGGTAAAACTGTGAAGGGGACATAGCTCAGGAGGAAGTAGTAGAAAGAGGGGATGACAAACATGTGAGTTTGATCAGTCACTGGTACCCATGGGAGTTCAGAGGAGGCTGTTAACTTGGGGAGCTGAAAGGAAGGAGAATGCATCTGGATGATGAATGTTTAGTGTGATAATCAAGTATCCTGACAGAATGCAGCCCCTGGAGGAGGGTGAGAGAGTTCCTCTCTAGCCTCAACTATGGGTTCTTACGCAGAGCCATCCCCTTATCTCTCAGCACACCCCAACCCATGCCCTTCATCTCCTCACTTTGGCCATCCACATGCTTAGTCTTTCCTAGGCTTTGCCTTCAGGTAAAACTGTCTCACCAGGAAAAGAGAAATAAACCTGGGCATTTCAAATGGGGGAATTTAATACAAAGAATGTGTATCAAAGGTGTTGGATTTAAAAAAGCAAAGAATAGAAAGTGATACTACTCAGAGATAGGTAACTTCAAGAAGCCATTACTGCTCATAGAGCTGAAAAGGTAAAAAGGGGAAAGTGTCATAATCCAGATCCTAGGGAACAGCACTCCCTGACATGGGCAGAACCACTGCCGAAACTGGGCAGAAACCCTGGAGCCCACACCCAGGCTGATGCTGCTGCCAGAAGCAGAGAATAGCTTCCACCTTCGCACCTTCTAATCTCATGTGAGTGCTTTCCATCAGGAAAAGTACTCACATGTACTTCTGCATAGTACACCTTATGCAGAATCCAGCTGGTGAGGGTGTCTTGGAAATGGGGTTTTCAGGTGTCCAAACTCCAGTGGTACAGGGGAGAGTAGGAAAGAGCAGGCCTGCAGGTGTGGGCCTCCTGTCAACAGGCAACATTCAGCAAAATCCTAAAAACCTGGAACTCTGTATTCTCCTTTGGTCTGGTCACAAATTCTTATCTGTCCTTCTTCCACTCTACGTCTACCTATCTTTACATTGCCTTAAGATTAAGCCCACCCCTTCCACCATCCAATAACTCCTGTCTGTCTTCATTTGCCTGCTCACTCAGTTCCCCATGATGTACCCTTCGAAATGAGTCAAAGTTCACTGCATGCCTTATTTGTCCTCATACCCTCCTGACTACCCCAAATCCAAGAGCACACATGTGTGGGCTCTTTCTGTTATTCCCAGGTTGACAAATTGCAGGGCCAAGTCCCATGGCCTCCCTGAATATACACCAGAACATAGTAAGAACAATGGGCCCCATTTCTGCCTGAAATACCCATATTCATCCTCTGGCTAGAGGCCAGTCTCATCCCCCTAGGGATACATCCTTTCCCATCAGATCCTGCTTCCTCTGACCATGCTACTCAATTAAAAAGATCCAGACCACAGGTCACTTTCCTACATCTCAAAATATCCTTTGTTTCCTTTTCCTTTGTTCATTTCCTCTAGCTGCTGTGGAGGGACTGCTTCCTCTTTCTAGGGTTCATGCACCCCTCTCCTCCCCTTGGAAGATCTCTTCTTACTTTCTCTCTACACCAGCTGCTTCGCTCTGGCTGAAACCCAGGGTTTCCCACCCCCAGCAAAGTCTTTCCTCCACTCTGATTTCTCCTGAGCTTCCATCCCACCTTCCATCCTCCTTCCACAGCTAAACTTCTCGAAAAAGTATTGTACGTTCACCGCCTCTACTTCCTCACCTCCCACTCAGCCCCAACCACTAACAATCTGTTATCCACACCATAGCACTGCAGAAATTGCTCTCTTAAAGGCCACTAGTGACCTCTGAGTTACTAAGCCTGATGGCTCTGCTCTATGAGTAACCAGCTTCCAAACCTTACTCCTCTGCCAGGTCAAATGCACTATTTAATAGAATTCTTAGCCAGTGGGCCCCACTGGCTAAGATGATGTGTCAAGGGATGGGTCACAGGAAGACCTGAGATGCACCATTCAGCCATATGGGTGATTGAAATAGAGGAATATTTCCAAACCACTGTCTGAGCCACACAGGTGTTCCCTTCCACTTCCTGGCTGTTCGAGCCCCTGATCTGGGATTCTGTGATGAACTGCTCATTATGTAACAAAGGCAGAGCGATGCTTGGTGTGGCAGAGGATGTCTGCTCTAATTGGTTGGTACTACTGTGCTAAGATATTGATTACTTCAGTACTGGGAGCAGCTACATGGAGTCAGGGAAGTCTGGAGGGCAAATCTCTTGTGAAGAGCATCCACCTTATTTACCCTCCATATATTATACAAATATCATTTGCTATATGAGCCCTGGCAAGGGGACATTGGCAAGCAAATCTCCAAGCCCACCCCCCCCTCCTTAATTCCAACAATAGAAACCTGTTCTTCTACCCTCAGTAGTCTTCTCTGTTTCCTTGGCTGGCTCTTTAACTAACGGACTAATCTTAGACAAACTGCTTAATCTTGTTGAGCCTCAGTCTTCTTATTCACAAAATGGGGCTAACCAATTTCTGCTTAGCAGGGAGCAACACAGATAATATGTATAGAATGGCTAGTGCATCAGGCCGAATAAGTGTAGGCTCCCAACCCCACCTCCTTATAATTCTACCCTTTCTCCCCTGGGGATTTTCTCCACTCCCACGATGGTCTACTTCCATTCCATGCCTGACTATTTCTTCCAGGCTCACTTACTGAATTATGTTCTTGATAAGAGGACCTGGGTGTCCCCCAGCCCTCAGACTCCAGACATCCATGAGGAACTCATCACTCTCCTCCTGCCCACCCACTTTCTCCCACCTTCCCAGTATCTCTTAAAGACACCAACTATTCTTCCAGACAAGTAGGCCTCATAGCAGGAATTCAGCTTTAACTACAACTCCCTCCTTCTCAGAACCCATGCCTAGGTACCTCTGGGGTCCAGTCAATTCTACTTCTCAATCCCCCTTCTATTGTCACTACTGTATCCTTTGATCTCACCCCTTTTTCCTCTTACCTGAATTATTTCAATGAATTTATAAATGTTTTTCTTTTATTCAGGCCCCTCTTCCATCAGTTCATCTACCAAACTCATACATTAACCTGTTCAAAACACCTCCATGTTGCTAAGTTATCTGCATGAAAGGGACTTAAACACATTATCTTCATGGCAGTGTCAATCTATTTGGCTCTTATTTCCCAGTATAATAATAATAACGTGAATAACAGCAATGACCATTTTTTGAAGATTCATTATATATCACTTTAGTAGTCTAAAGTCCTGTCATTTAAATGTCTCATCTACTTGTGACATTGTCACTATGATTATTCCCACTTTACTGATGAAGAAATGAAACCACAAAGAGACTCAGCAACTAGCTAAAGTAACTTTCCTTACAGGTGAGGGACTTGAATTTAAACCAGAAGAGTGTATGCAGAGCCCACAGTCTTAACCACCATGCCTTTTTCTGCCTTTGCTTTAGTCACCCAGGAAAATTCCCCATGTCTTCCCCAAACTGTACTGTCCTGCCTCTTTACCTTGACCTGTACTGTTACCCCCAAATGAACAGTCTGTTTCTCTCATCTCTACCCACCAAATGCTATCTATCCCTCTTTCAAGTGTCATTCAAATGTCAACACCTCCTTGATTGTTGTTGTTTGATTTTCTTGCTTGGAGGTGATCTTTTTATTCTGGAAACAGAAATTTCCCAAACATTTTTATTTTTACCTTATTCTTTTTTTATTAGTGTCATTTGGATATGTAGTTGGTCAGCACCACCAGAGTGTAGGATGGGGCCACAGCTGGTATCCCCTTAGTCCTTTTCTGCACTTTTTGCCTGAAATGCAAAAAGATGGCTTTATTAGATGAAGTTGAATTAACGTCCTTCTTGGAACGGAAAGCAGGTTGATTTTTGTACCTCTCTTCAAGTCCCTTTGAAAGTAAAGTCAAGGGCTTGATTAAGGAATGGAAAGAATTTTGTAGTCAGTCAGTTCCTTCTGTGATAAATCTCTTGGGTGAAGGATGGTAGGCCAAGGACATAAATGACAATAGCTGTGCTTCCACAGTTGACTAGATTATAAAACATACTCACGACTCTGTGTTCCAAACAATACACAAAAGAAGGTAGAGTGAGGTGAAAGAAGGACCTAGGAGCTGGTGTGAAGGGAGGGAACCTGCTCTGTCCATTTTGGAGATGGGGACAGTGACTTTTTCAAACAAGTTCACTTCACAACCAGCTATGTCTGGCACAGGCTCTGGAGGTCCACACTTAGAATGGTGGCTCTGCTACCTGCCAGCTCTCTGACCTCACATGTGCCCTCTCTGTGACTTGGTGTCCATATCTGCAAAATGAAGATAATAACAGTACCTGCCTCATAAAGTTTTGGTGAGAATTAAATAAAATAACCACTGTCCAGGGAAGAGAGAACTGGCTGGCATACAGTGTACCCTAAGTGCTGACTAGGACTCTTACTGTTACATGCCTGATGACAAGAGAGGGGTCTGGAAGGGCAGGGCAGTCTGGTGAAGTCCTGGAAGGGCTGTGGCAAGTGTGTGGAGTAGCTAAGAGCTCTGGTCCTTCCAGATTCTCCTGGGTACTTGTCATAGACCTCAGTGTTTTCTGCTTCAATACCTACACTGAAGGTTTGGGGATTCCCTAGTAAGAGGCAAGAGCCAAGAAAGTCAAGGCATCTGTTTTTTCATCCTCTCTGGATGTCTGTTTTCTTGATTTCTCTTCATTGGATACTAGAGAACATTTAGCCCTCACTTTCCCATTTTAGAGATGGAGAAATTGAGGCCCTGAGAGAAAGAGAATTTCCCCAGGTTGCACTAAAGAACCAGAATCCAGATCCTCTATTTTCCCCTCTGGTGCTCTTTATACCACTCTGCCTCAAAATTCAAGGTGGGTCTCACCAGCTGCACAACCTTCACCAAATATTTACTGCCCATCAGGCAGCACCAGGAATTCAACACAGTGCATTCAGGCTAGTATTAGAGAGGCAGCCTAATACACAGGAAGGAGGCTGTGATGGGAAGTCAGAAGACTGGTTTGAGATCCAGCATCATCCATCAAGAGCTCCAAGCTCTTGGAGCCATAATGTTACTTGTATAGGACTTAGTGTCTTTGTGATCCATTTCATGTGATTGTTGTGACAAACAAGTGAGGCGGCATTTGGGAATGCTCTTTATGAACTGCAAGGCTTTGTGCCAGGGTGGGCTTATGTCCTTTCTCTCCAGAAATAGACCGTGTCTTCCTCTTCTCTGTCATGTCCCTGGCAGCATGTAGTAATGTGCTAGGAGGTAAAGACTTTTCTGTTCATTTACAATCTCCCAGGCTTGTCTGACCCTTTGATGCACCATGAGCAAGAGGATGAGATTGTGAAGGAAGTTCATGGGGCCTGGGGGTGGGGGAGAGATAAACAGAGGGCTTGATGATGAAAAATAAACTTGATTTAGAAAACAAACTTCAGCTAATGGCTGTAGGTGGTGTTAGTCATTCTGTTAAGGAATTTGTGAATACTAATAAGAATTTATTTGCCTGCTTCTTACTCCTGCCTTTGGGGAAGGGAGGAGGGTAAAGGGCACTGCAGGATTAAGACATTCAATCTGCATCTTCAGAAAGATTCAGCCCCTCCAGGGCTGGGCTTCAGTTCCTGAGGATGCATGTTCCTTCAGTTCACTGAAGTTCTACATGCCTTGTGGGATAAACTGGGATTTTGGCCAGCTGTTGGTCCTGAGTGAAGGGGAGTAAATAGGGTGCTAAGAATTTTGGAGTGGCTCCCAGCTTCCAGTCCATGCTGCACACTCAGCAGAATGAGATCCCAAGGCCCTATGAAGCAGTGCCCCAGGACCTCTGTTATTTCCCTGGCTCACAAAGTCACTCTTCAGTCGAGGAGTCAAGGGAGACTCTGAGAAGCTTCTAGTGCATTCCTGGAAGTACAGATTGCACCTGTGATTCCATAGTCTCAGGCATCTGGTTCTGTCTTGTATAACATGAATCTTTCCCCCCCTCACAATTTTTTTACACAAATTTCCCCTCTTTTTCATATTTGGTGGATACAGAGAAGAGATAGGCTCCCCATAGTCCTTTGCACAAGGGATAATCCTATCTTTTATGAATACCTGAGCCAACTTGACCTTCTCTGCCTCAGGCTGAATGCCTCTTGACCTCCTACCCCTCCTGAGAGCTCTTCTTATGAATCATTGTCATCTCATTGAGCAAGTGGGTATTGAGAGCCCACCATGTGCCCATCTGATCATGAGTGTACAGAGGGCAAGCAAAGATGAGTCCCGATGCAGGGAGCAGGGGAAGCATGAACCTTCTTCACACTGGGGCACTGGAGTTTATTCAAGAATGCAGTGTGGTCATCAGGTGCAGTGTGAAGCATAGGGCTGTGCTGCATAGAGACAGGAAAAGGTGTGTGAAAACATCCTTTAGCACCTTCTGGGAGCTCCCTGGGAAATTGTTTATCTGCCCTACGCTTTAGTGCCTCAACTCTAAAGCTGAAACAAAGAAGTACCTACAGAAGCCTTACAGTGATCATATTCTTTGGTCCAGTGATTCTACTTCAGGAAATCTAGACCAAGACTATGGGCAAAAACTAAGGTACAAAGATATTCATCACAGGCTTACTTAGAAGAGTGAAAATGTGAAATGTAGATGATTCCAGATGTCCCTTATTAGAATGGCTTGCATACAAGCTGTTCTCTTCCTTTCTCTCTCTCTTTCTCTCAGATGGATTGACTCCTTTGGGAAACCCTGGCTAACCCTGTGGTCAGTGGCCAGGAAAGGCCCCAGCAGTGCTCCTACACAGCCTTTCTGACTTGCCCAAGGACCCAAGAGATCCCTCATTGTTCACCTTTCCATTTTCTGAGTATGAGTTATCTTCTGGGGATTTTCCATGGTAAATAGTGACTCCAGACTGGTTTTCTCCTGGCTTTCCAAGATGCATTCAGGTCCCCATCCTGTTCTGTTGGCCAACGTTACTCAGGGGCTCCTAGAGTTGGACAAGCCATTAGGGAGTACACAGTCTAACCCCTTTGAGGGGAAGGGACTTGTCACATTGCTTATTAGTTAGTATAAAGCCATGGTGAGCATTCAAGCCACCTGACTCCTAGCACAGTGCTCAGTTCAGGCTGAGACTAATATAATTAGAAAAATAAACCAGTTGTCCTCAGAAATATCCAAAGTGCAAGAAATGACCCAGACCCATGAATGAATATTCATTGAATATTCATTCCATCCTCTGAGCTGGGAAAACTTCTTGATGGGGAATTGAGTTCACTTTGGAGCAGAGATTGGGCCCTACCTCCAGCATCCCTGGGGGCATGGCCCCTCCTTCCCACCATCCCAATTCTTTGTTGGTTTCCGAGAGCAGGTCCATCTCTACTCTGTTGCTAGCCTGGTCCTCTCCTTGCCACTAGATTCTGATCCTGTCTTGGGTGACTGTGGGGTAAGGAAATAACCTAACCTGCAGTCCTGATGCTTTGGGGAATTCAGAGACTGGAGCCTGGGCCATAGTTGCTCCTTCCACTCTCACCCCCTCCTCAGTAGCCTGCACCTATGGAATGTAAAACCACAGGTAAGCAATGATGAAAACACGCTCCATACTGATTCCTCTCTTTCAAACCTTCCCCTTCCTCCACCCTTCACATCCTCCTGTTTCTACCCCAACTTCTCCTATTCACCACCTCTTTCCTCCTTCCTCCCCTTCTCATTTCTCTCTACCTCTGTCCTGATCACCCCATTTCTGCCTCTCCTTTCTCGTGACAGCCCACTCTAACACACCTTGAGCTTCATCCTGGCCATGTCCTCCACACCAACCAGGCTTTCCAGATCCCTGCAAGGAAGGACCTGCCTTTCAGGGTCTGCAACATTTTCCTTGGGTGCGTATGGGGAGGGTGCTGAGTGTATGGGGCCTAGGTGCCTGGGGTTCTGGTATGCACCCATGCTCCCTGACATGTGCCTAGACAGGAGAGGGGGTCTTATATTACAAGTTTATCCAGCTGAGCCCACCCTGAGCTGCAGAGACATATCCACATGGCACATGTGCCTCCCTGTGGGTATCTGGGACAGGTGCAGGGGAGGTGCAAGAGAGGAGATCATTTGAGACATTCTCCCTGTCCCCGGATTTATCCGCTGGAGTACAAGCAGGAATTTCAAAAGTTAAATCTCTTCAGTAGAAAAGGTGCGCTTACCTCTTAGGAAGCTCAGAAAGGCAGAGATCAGTCCTACCTTCCCCAGGAACAGGTTGCTGCTGATCCTAGTGGGCAGAGAGAATGACCGAAGGATGATGAGGTCCTGGCCAGACCATACCTTCAGATGCTATGTTTACACTCAGCTTGGAATAGAGAGAGGGACTCAACTACCTACCATTTGTCTTGGACAAGTCTCTTTATTGTTCTGAGCCTCAGTTTCCTCTTATGTCAAGTGAGGGTTGATGGGAGGATCAAGCAAATGAATAGTTGTAAAGATGCTGCGAACAGTTGGCACTAGTGCACACCTCGCAGACTCCAGTGATACAATAAGTCTTAATGCATGCATGTGCATTCATCAGGCTCTCATTTTTCATAGGTCCCTCCTGGGGTGTGGGAACCAGAGGGGTCCAGGGGTGGGTTCAGGGGCTGAGATCCTCCCAGCCTCCCAGCCTGCCCCCGCCCCGGGCCCCCACCCCCCAAGCCAGGGGCCAACACTCAGATTTTCCTCCAGCAGGCGGCAGGCTAAAGGCTGCACCTCAAGCTCCGCACGTGAGGCGGCAGCACCGGCGCCCGCTGCAGCGGCACAACCCGGGCAGCCCCGCTCGCCTTGCGCAGGGGTCGCCCGAACCGCTGAGCCAGACCTCCCAGCTCCCCAAGCACCGCGGCCGCTGAGCACTCCTGCCCCTCGTTCCCGCTGGTCAGCCTGTTGCCTCGCCGTCCAAGCCACCCCCGCGGGAACCGCTAACATTCCAGTTTCGGCGGCAGCGTTGGTCGGCGCGGAAGGGGATGCGCGGGGCGGCAGACGCGGCTGCTGGCTACCCGCCCCTGTACCTCCGCTGGCGGCCACTGGGGGAGGCCACACCGGAGAGCTCCGCAGGGACCCAGAGCACAGCCGCTTGGCTTCTTGCTTCACCGCTGGCCCAGCGCTGCCTCCGCAGCCTGCTGGTTGCTTCCTTAGTCTGCTCCTGTGATCGCTGTGCATGTGTGTGCGTGTGTGATCGGGAGCGCGTGTGCGCGCGCGCAGGGGGCAGTGCGCACGACGGGAGTGCAGAGAAGTGTGTTTGTGTGTGTGCGTGTGGGTGTGAGTGCCTTGCTGGCCCTCGCGCGCACTCACACACTCACACACACACCCTGGCTGGCTCGTTTCAACTTGAAGACACCCCACATTCCAAGATGCTCGAGTTGCCTAGAAATGCCCGGGGTTCTTCGATCTGGAAAATCCTACCGGCGTCTTCCTAGGGAGGGATTATTATTATTATTATTATTATTATTATTATTATTATTATTATTATTATTCTGGAAGAGAAGAGAACAAGTTGGGCTTTTTTCCTCCTTTCTTGGTAAATGCCATGGATATAACTGAATAAGCCGCTCAGGGCTCTCCCCGCGTGGACGTCTGAGGCCACCATCTGCCTGCGTTCGCCAGAGCCGAGGGCTTAGCTCCAGCCGGTGTCGGGCGGGGAAGGATGCGTGGCCGCAACGGGGAGCCCGGGTGCCCCGCGCTGCCGGCCTCGGTGCCTCCCAGCCAAGGGTAGACGCTGCCTCGCCCAGGTGAGTGGTAACTGCCGCTGCGTCTCCGCGATCGGGTGTTTGCGAGGGCTCGGTGCGGGGCCGAACGGAGCCGGGGAACCAGGAACTTTGCATGCCTCCCTTTTTCACTTGAGGACTCCCTCGTGCGGGCACGCGTGCGGGCACCGTCTTCTGTTTTCCCTCATCCGTATCGCGGGAGGTTTCCTTTTCTTTCTTGTGTTCCGTAGTAGGGGTGAAACTCTGGAGGCGGTGGGGGAGGGGGGGGAGCGGTCCCTGTGAAGCCGGAGGGCAGGAGGAAGAGACGAAAACCCAGATAGATGGAAAATGGAAACAGAGGGAGAACTTTGCCGTCAGGCCACTCTGTTGCATCTCCCCACTAGCAAGGCCTGTCCCCAGCTATTGCTGGGGGGCTGGGTCGACCTCCGGGGCTCCTGGCTCTCTCTGGGCTGGGTGGGTAGGGTAGAGCGCAGCAGAGAGCTGGATTCAGCGCTCCGGGAAAGAAGGAAGGCATCACTGCAGTTTGGGGAGGCAAGTAGGGCAGACTCAGGGACCCTATCCTGGTCTCAGGCAGAAGGCAGGGAGATCAGAGGGATTGTGTGTGTGCAGCTTGGGGCATCGGGATGGCGTGATGAAGCAATATGGAAACTGGCATTAGCTGTGCCTGGTTGGTAGGTCTGTCTCCCACCCAGCCCTGCCCTGGTTCTGTGGTTAGCCTGGGAAGGGAGGACAGAGAGCTGGTGGAGAGCTCAGAAACCAGCAGTGCCTTGCTCTGCACAGACCCTAGGCAACTACAGGGAGGTGTTCTGCCCATCTCCCTGTCACTCCAGTACAAAGGACATAGAGAAAGACAGAGCCCCTGAAAGCCAGAGCCTGGGAGAAAGAGGGGGGAGAAAGAAGGGAAAGCCTGAGCAGTGGCAGCAGAGGGACTGAGCAGAAGCAGCACAGCCAGGCCAACACCAAGCATGTGAGGAGATGTCCACAGATAGACAGACCCTGCCTGGAGGAGCTTATCTGAGCTGGCACTCTGGAGCTGGAGTTGCAGGCATGGTTGCATATGCTGACCCTCTGCCCTGCCACAGCATGTGTGTGTCGGGGAGGGGGGCCTCTGTGGCAGCTATGGGCTGATTGGCCTTGTGGGGCTGGGGGAAGGGGTGGCTTCGGGAAATTGGTTCCCCACAGCTGGGGAGGAGCAAAGCTTGGGAGGAAACCGCCAGTCTCTGATCTGTGAAGTTCCCTGGGACCAGGGTAGGAGGTTCTAGGAGGGTTGTTGTACTTGGCTGGAGGCTGGTTTAGAACTCAGGGTGGGGAGACTGAGGGGATATTGTGGGGATACTGGGAGCTAAAGAACCTGTGTCTTGAGGTTGTGCTCTGTGCTAGTGACCACCCTGTGCAAGGGGCTTATAAAACCACAAAGAGGAGCCTGGCAAGCTGTGGGACTTGCTCCCAGGGAGGCTGAAGGGGGTCAGGGTTGTGCAGGGTGGACTTTAAGCTTGCAAGGGCCTGCATTTGGAGACAGCAGCCTCCGTGGACCATGCCAGCTGCCAGCTCTTCTGCTGACGCTGAAATGCCGTCTTTCCCTCTACACTCTGGCTGGGAGTGCAGAGTTCCATTTTTTTTCCTAAGGCCCCTCACACGCTTCTTCTGCTCAGCCCCCCTGACCAGCTCTCAATTCTGTGTCTGGTCTAATTCCTGCCCAGGAATGTAATTAATTATCTTCCTGCCCTTGGTCTGGGGAGTACAAAGAGCAAGCTCGGCATTTCAGTTTCAACCTCTGGCAGTGAGTGCTTCACGAGGACGTGGGCTCCCAGCTCTGCCCCCTGTGGGGCTGGACTGGGTGCCTATCTGTACTGGGGTTCAGGCTCCTTGCTTCTCCAATGCTCCAGTTTCTTTCCCAGGCCCAGAAATCTGAGAAGCTGGGGAGCGCGGCCTGGGGGGCAGGTGAAGGGAGCTTACAGGAGACAACCCTGAAGAGGAAGCAGAAGGAGGGTGGATGGGGCAGGAAATGCAGATGAGGCAGGTAGGGCCTCTGGGAGAACAAGGCAGCCTTTTGGCCACCAGTCCCTGGTGTGGAAGTCTCCGTCCTCGTCTGGGCTGCAGATCTGAAGTAAAATCAAGAATTGGGGTTCTGACCAAGTGCCAGGCTTATAAAGTGTCTCCAGGCTGTGGGGTGGAGCAGGGTCCTTTCTCCTTCAGCAAGTACCCTGTCCGAAGGGGAGATGGGCACAGTGATCAGCTTTCGGGGCATTCCTGTTCTGACGGGGGCGGCTGCTAGCTTGAAAGCAGAGACATAGGGGAAAAAAACAACCACCAGAGCTAGCTAAGTGTAGTTAGACTCTGGACAAAAGCAACGCCAATTTGGGTGTTCTGTGGTGTTTCTTTGGGCACAGTTGTCATTTTAGGGTGCAAGTTATTTGAAGAGATTGAGTTGTCATTCAATGGAGCAGAACCTAAACTTGGAAGCTGGGTTCAAATTCTGGCTTTGCTACACCTTTGTTCATTAACCCCTGGAGCTTCTGTGTTTTCTCATCTGGTGAAGGGAAATAACAGTGTGCACCTCACAGATGCGTTATGGCCCCATGTTTGTCATGGTTCTCCCCAAGCCCCTGGTCAGATCTGGAGGAGTGTTGGGTTGGAGGGGCAGGGCTGGGAGGGGGGCCCTCAGAGACACAAAGGATTGTGCCCAACCCTCCTCAATTCACAGAGCTGCCAGGAGGGTTTGATGCCATTGTGTGTAAGGTGATCATTAAAAGACTCCAGGAAGCCCTCCGGAAAACACTGGGTATTGATATTACAGAAGCAAATTTCACCTCTGGAGCTGTGGCACCTGCTTCCCTGCCTCTCTCTTGTTTGCTTTGGAATTTTACAGCCTCCCCCACATTTGCTCAGTATGCTTTGACTCTGTGTTTTATAATTGTCATCTGTCACCCTTTTCTGTCTGAAGCTTGAGTGTGAAATATCCCCCAGAACCCAGTCCCTTCCTTCTCCTCTTTGACTCTGCCTCTTTCTGTCCCAAGACTGGCCTCACAGGAGTCGTTTCAGGTTCAGGCTAGGGTCTGTACAGGTCCTGTGTTTGGACCTGGGTCCCCTCTGTGGAGTTGGGGGCTATACCCAGTCAGGCGGAGGAGCTCAGACCCAGACATGTATTTAGCAGGGTCTGACTAATGAACCAGCTGAAACTGGAGCTGAGATGAAGGTCGACCCACAATATGGGAAGGCTTAATAAAAGGTGTTTTCAGAAAGTGGGCAATCAGGTCTGGCGACAGAGACAAAGAAGATTAGCCCTGTCTAGACTGCTTAAGGTGAGAGCAATCGGGATGGCTTCCTGGAGGAGGTGAGGACTTCAGGAATAGTAAAAGTCCATAGAAGTCTAGAGAATGCAATCTAGAAGTTCATAGAAGTCTAGAGAGATTTTGTTTTCTTTTAAATTCTCAGAGGTCATTGAGAACTTGGGAAGCTTCAGGGGTGGGGTACTGGACAAGGAGAATGGATATTCCAAGAAATTTCTTAGGCTATTAACCAGCTCTTTCAAACAATATTTTGATTGCTTATTATGTGTCAGGCACAAGTCTAAGAACTTCACATTATTATTTCATGAAATTCTCTCAATCCTGTGAAACTGTCCTGTGAAACTGCCACCACTTAACCAGTAAGAAAACCAAGGTTCAGAGAAATGTGTTCCTTCCAGGTAGCTAGTAAGTAGCAGAATTGTCACTCCATTCTCATGTCATCTGATTCAAGGCCCACACTCTTTAACTCCAACATACTGCTTCTCCTCCACAACGAGGACAGGTAGACATCAGGGACTGGCACCTCTCTAAGCCTGCTGGCCTCCTGGCCTGGGTGGGGAGGCAACTTCAGAGCCCCCATCACAGGGCCCTGCAGAGCCCACCATCTCCACGGGCATTGCTTCCTGCCCTGCCCACTCATGCCCAGCTGTTTAAAAGCTCCCGTCAAACAGTCAGCACCACCCTCATGGACAGCACAGAAGACAGGACAGTGGGGCAAGCCCTGGACTGGACTGCAAGTCATGCGACTCAACACTGCCGCAGGTGTGTGACCTGGGCGGGAGGGACCTCGCCCTACTCCCCTAAGGTCTGGCTTCCTGACTGATGAATCAGGATGCTAATGCTCACTTCCCAAGGTTGACGTTAGGGCAAGGCTGCCTTATGAAGGCTTCATACATTAAACAAGGCTTTTAGCACTCAGAGTTGTACAGGGTGGGGCAAAAGTAGGTTCACGGCCGTTCATATGGAAAATGATAGAGTAATTAATAAAAAATAATAAAAGAATAAACTCTGTGTTTTGTGTACTCACAACTGCAAGTCTACTTTTGCCCCACCCTGTATTTGTGACTCCCTTCTAATATAGACCAAGTAACTAAAATATCAAGTGTGACAATGTCCAGGTATGAAGGCATTAAAGGTGGACTTTCACATGTCAGTTTCATGTGGGACTGGAGTCAGTCAGTGAGATGATAGACCAGTTAATTCTGTGCCTTCTGGGAAAAGAGATGGTAAAGAACCTGCAGAAGAGGGGCCTGTGGTCTGGATAATTGGGTAGAACTGGTACCAGACAACAACCAGAAAGATACACACTGATACATATAACATTCCTTTTGTAATCAGATGGGCACCATTAAAACTCTGGCACAGAGCGGGCAGAGGGCATTTTCCTTAGGCCACTGTTTCTTGACCTTTTTTTCACTACTGCTTCCTCTAAGGGTCTTTTTAGACACTTTTTCCTAACTGCACCCCTCATACAATTTAAATACCACAGACATACCATGTATCTGTTTATGTATTGTGATGTGTATCTGTGCTTTATATACAAAAAGTTAGATTCTTTTCCACCCCTCCCAAGAACCAATGTTTGCCCCCTGGGGGTGCTGTTGCCTCCATTGAGAATGCTCAGTTTAACAGATTAGGATTAGAAAACAAGATGGATGACTGAGGCAAAGAGAATCCAGGAGATGGTGAGGAGGATAGATGAACTCTGGCATGTTGATAGTCTGAGTGTGGTTGATGGATCAGCACCATTACCACTGCCTTGAGCAGACTAGTGATGCAAAACCCCACCCCACCACAGACCTCCTGACCAGGCATCTGCATTTTATCCCGATGAGGGAGGGGGCAGGGTTGGGTGCACTGCCCTAAACAGGAGGCGGGGGCCAAAGGAAAAGAGGGGAGAAGTCAGACCCGAGACAACTGTGCGCTGGGGCACTGGCTTGTTTAACGATTGGGTCCAAGTGCACCAAGAAAGTTTAGTCAGTGATACTGTCTACATCTGTCAGGATCTATTGGTCTTTGTTTTTTTCTGGGTCATTTTCTTGCATTGTAGTGCAGGTTGTGAGAAGTGGGGGGGTGCCACAGAGGAGACACAAGGTTTTGTGTGGCCTTGCTTCCAAGCAACAGAGGACCAGGGCTTCTTTGACGTGGACAGATCTGAGCCGTTTTCTTAAATATTCCCAAGACCCAAGGCTAATGGGGCCCAAACCCACCTGAGGGACAGACTGAACTGTAGAGACAAGATTTAGGTATTAAAATGTATCAAGCTGGATTAAGCAACAAAATGGGCTCTTATAATTTGTCAGCTTGCTTGGGATTGTCTGCAGTACGGTTTGGGTCTCCTTGTGGTGGTCCTGTATTAACAGGGCAGCCCTGAAATATGAGATTGCAAAATCCCCAAACTGGGTGTTTTAGAGTCCAGTGCACTTATTATTGGCATGTCCTACATTAACTCACCCACTGGCAGGAGCTAAGCCACAGTCATTCTGCCCAGACAGCAAGAGAAGCAGAATGCTGAGTCTCTCTCAATGCCTCTCCCTTCTGTAGTTCCCTCCTGCAACATCTCCCCTCAACACAGCCCTTCCTATACCCCACTTTGGTCTAGACCACATGGAGTAGTCTTCCATCTCTCCCTAGCTCACGTCTCTAAAAAACCTCATGGAGATGCTAAATCTAGTTGGTCCTCCCATCTCCCCTTCCTTAGGACTCACTTTCTATTCCTTTTTTAAAGAGCTGGTACTCTTCTTCCTGGCTACTCTCTTGATCTGTTCCCCTGCTTTGGTCAAATAAGCTGGTGGGAGATAGTTTACTATGGTCCCAGTTAATATTGGTGGTCCATGTGAGAGCCTGTTCAGAGTAGCTGTAAATTTGGTCTTGCCCTTGTATGATTCTCTCGGACCTCCAAAATGAGTGACCTATGGTCACTCAGCCTGCAGAACCTGGAGGAGCTTGGGAAGAGACCTAGGCTCAAGTTCTGGCTTGGATCTCAGTGCCTGCTGAGAGATATATGGGCACCAGGGAAGATGCCAATGTGGGTAAAGGCATGCTTGATTTCTGAGCTCCTGGAAACCCCTGCAAATGGCCAATAAGGGCTGTGAGATCAGGTCCTGTCATTCTAAAAAGATGTTGAAGATTTGTGGGTGGGCAAAATTGATCTCTTGACTCAATGTCCTCTGCAATGAAGTCACTATAATACCCAAATAGGTTGTCCAGAAGGAGGGAGGGTGGATGGTGACCTGGGGTCATGGAGGTAAAAGTTAGAGGTACTAGTACAGCACAAGGCACTGGGCACTGCTGGTTCAGGAGGACTCGTGGGCTGCAAGGGAATCTGGACTGTGTTCTTTTAGTTCTGCCAGGAACTTGCTGGGTGGCTTGGGCCAGCCCCTCTTCCTTACCGCTCTCACCTGCAGAATAAGACCTGCATGCTCTCTCAAGTCCCTTCCCATTCAGGGGTTGGAGCCTTTTACTTGTAAGTTCATGAACAAGCCTGAGTAAAGATACATCTGCTGAGCCATCCAGGCCCTGGAAGTGACTTGTCTAGACTCCTCCAGCCTCCTTTTTTTCCTGCTCTCTTTCCAGACACCAAGCACTGACCTGATGCTTCCCTCTGACTGATACCCTCTAACTGCTCTTAACCATCCTTTTACCTTGTTGCGAGGCTCAGTTTTGAATGACCAAGATCCCAGGGCTGCAGTGTGAAGGGGGTGTTTCCTTCCTTTCCCACTCCAACTCATGCAAGTGCACATACACACACTCCTACACACTCACATTCACACACGTGCACATGCACACCCACAAATATGCACAGGTCCACCTGCTCACACTCTCACATGCACACATACATACCACATGCCCTTACACATATTCTCACATACACATGCATGCACACAGTCACACACACATGCATACCCCTATACTTTCATCTACAAATACATATGCACACACACTTGCATGTGATGCACATATGTACATATATATACATACACACACCTCACACATTCAGATGCTCACACACATGTATCTGGTACCTATACACCATACACATGCTCTCACATGTATAGACACATACTAGCACACACTCTCTTGTCCACTTCCTCAGCGACTCTCTCAAAGACAAGTGCCCCTGCCTTTCTACATTTGCAGAGCACTGACTGCTTTACAAAGCATTTCTATGCATGGTCCCTTCAGTCTCCATAGCTCTTTGAGCTCAACTGGCACGACTTTGGCCTCCTCCCTGTCTAGATGAGGAATCAGGCTCAGATTAAGAAAGGCCATGCAGGTAACAGAGCCAGGAGGAGAACCCAGACTTCTGACCCTGTCTAGAAGTTCCTCACCACAGTGGATAGTATCATATCACAGTGTCACATTTGTCACTATGCTTGCTGCAGAATGGCCCTGGAAGATAGGGAGGGTCTATTTTGTCTATGTGTGAAAGATGGGAAGCTGTTCTGGGGGAGTCACACGGCGGGCAGTGGAGCTGGCGCTGGAGTCTTCTGTCCCTCTCTGTAGGGACATTTGTGCACACCTGGTGATTGTTCCTTTGTAGCTCTCTTTTAATCACATCAAACCTCTAGCAACTGAGAAATGCCACCCTAGGTCAGCCCTGTGGGCATTCCAGCCCCAATTCTGCCTGGTTTCCACCGAGAAAGGGTGCAGGAGAGGACTGGACCATTTCTACCCTCTCAGGGTCAAGGAAGCCCTCTCATGGCCATTTCTCATAATGCTTCTCAAGGATTAAGGTGTGTTCATCATGAATGTGCCTCAACTCACTCACCATTTTCATGTTCTCAGCCTTGCTTGCCTCTTGAGACGCTAAGTTCTATACCTTGTTTTAAAGTCAGGAGAGCCTGACAGTTTAGAATTTGGTGATCAAGCCCACACTCCTTCATCCACCCCTTTCATAACTGGCTGGTCAACAGTCCTCACCAATCAGTTTAATTTAACAAGCAGTTATTGATCACCTACTGTGTGCTGCCAGCAGGCCAGATGCTACAGAGATGAATCATCTCTCCACTCCAGTCCGTGTGAACACACAGTCCTCCACCACATCAATCATTTGATTTATTCTTCTGTACGTTTTCCAGCCCTGCCAATGGACAACAGGACTTGGTGGAGGTGGGGGATGGTGAGGGTTCCTACGCTGGCATGTTTATAGCACCCCCTCTCACCTGCATTTCCATGCACATGTGTGTATGTGTGCTTGTTTGCTCAGGACTCAGCTGAAGGTCACTTGTGATTAACTACTTGATGTAGAGCTGACCATGCTGGTGATGGTGGTGGTGGTGGTAAAGTCCACTTAAGAAATGCACTCTCAAGCAGCTTTCCCAAATCCTTCCCCAACCCCGACACTAAGCTGACATCTTACCATCTTGCCCAAATAGAAACTGAGGGATGAAGAGATCTGGGGGAGATTTGGGGGTCATGGTCCCAGTTTAGGGACAGCTGGCCCTAAAGGAACCATTTAATCTCCCTCCGGGCCTGATTACTTGTGTCACAGAGGATGAACTGGGGAGAAGAGGAACTGAAGGGAGACCCTAGAATAGATATAAATCCTGGAGCCTCTGTCCAAAGTCACAGCTTCTAAGCACAGGACAAATGAGGGCCACCACACGGGGAAAAGACAGCTCCCCAGGCCTAGATGGGCATGATCTGGGCATGAGCCATCTGGCAGGGGAAGGGCACAGAGAGGTTATACATGGGCAAGGCATGCTCCTCATGTTTGAGAAATCTTCATCTGATGGACGAAGGCCCGCTTCTCGTCCTTGGGAAGTTTATGCCCAAGAGGAGGATGGAGCAGATAAACATGGCACTGTATCCAGGAACACTTAGGCACTAGACTGCATGGACTCAGAGCCTTTCTTGAGTAGGAAGCATGTGTGCACGGGGCCCCAATTCCTAGGGCTGACACTGTTCTGTGGTCCCGGTTGTGTGAAGCTGAGCACATTGCTCTGTGTCTCTTTCTCCTCATCTGCAAAATGGGGATAATTATAGTACTTGCTGTGTGGGGTTGTTAGGAGAATTAAATGGATTACTGTATGTAAAGTGCTTGGAGCAATGCCCGGCTCATGGTGAACACTGTGTAAGTGTGAGCAGTCATTATTCATAGTAGACATTGTAATGTGTTTTTCTAAGTGTGGAGAGGAATCACTGTGGACCAGCTTAACTGGTCTCAAACAGCAACCTGGGGATTTTCGTAATACCCTCTACATGCTCATCTGACCCTCCTGATAATCTTATCAAGCAGGCAGGATGGACAGGTGCCATCCTTATGTCCATTGTACACAAGGGTAAACTGAGGCATGGAGGTTACTAAGTGGTTCTTGGTCCAGTTGCATTTTTCATTACCCCCCACCATTACACTGTGCTGAGTTGAGGGGTGGGGTGATTTCAGGGAGGAGGGTTTGGATGAAGATGTCTGGTAAGTTCAGGACTGGACCTCCCACCTGGGCCTTATTTGTGTTGATTCACATTGGTGAGGAAACAAACCTCTAGGTCTCTGTGTCTAGGGTGTATCTGCAGAGCATGCACAGGGGAAGCAGGCTGTGTCTGTGCAAACAATTTATGGGGGATGGGAGTTAGTGGCAGGGCCACAGGGCATGCTTATTTGGATCCATTAGACCCCCGTCATGAATGTCCTGGGATGAGGTGGGGTTGGGACTGGGCTAGGGGCTCTAAGAGGGAATGCGGGACCTGGACTAGGGACTATTCTATGAAGAAGGAGCAACTGATTCATCCTGGTGGAGAGAAGGCCATAAAGAGACATGACCCTGGTCATGAATCTTGCCTCCCACTCCCCAAGAGCAGGGCTGTTCCTAGTGGTGGAAAGAGGGACCTCCTGGAAGTTTTGGTTCACAGGATCTGGGAGAGCACTGGGGCAGGAAAGAGGGCTTTATGCCAGGACACAGAAAAGGAGAGTCACAGCTTTAGACCAGGGATGGGGACAAACCAGATGTAGAGGATATGCTTGTGGAGTGGAGATTCAACTCTGGGGGGATTGAAGTGCAGGAATGTATTCTGGTCAGTGTCTAGGGGAAGACATGGGTGATGATGGGTGTGGGTATGTGACCTCAGGGATGGGTCATGGGTCCAGGAGGACATGGAGGCCAGTATGGGGCATGGTCTACAAGAAGGGCTGGGGATGGGATCCTGCAAGAAGCTGGCTTTCCAGTCACTCCAAGCAAAAAGCCAGGTGGCCTTAACCAAAGCCCCAGCCCAATTTTCTGCCCAGGGGGAGAAGTCCAGACCCCAAGCTCATTTCCAGGGATATGCAGTCAGCCTGTTTCATAAATCATGGGCCACGTAAATATGGCACGTAATTGGGAGGCACTATGTGTACCGAGCTCCAGGATAAATCCTGGGCAGGAAGGAAGAGCCATGGACTCTGAGTTACATGGAGGTCAGTGGGGTGGTGGCGGCCAGCCTGTCTTGGGGTGAGTTATGTCGGGTTGGTCACCCTGTGATGTTGCTGCTCTGCAGTGCTGGCCTGATATTTACTGTATATTGGTTTCTAAATTGTACTATGGCATTGATTCCCTGCTCTGGAAGTTCAGCCCTCGCTCACTGTCCCTGTCTCACTTGGCCTTTCTCTGACTCTCCTTTTCTTTCTCCATCTGTCTTGTCTCTCTCTCTCAATTCAGTTTTTAATGTAGAGTATTATCTTACACTGTATTGTGTTACCCCGTAGTATTATGTTTATATTACCTTATATTAGCCTGTACATTATATTCACTCCTTCCATGTCTATACAGCACTTGATAATGTTTAAAGCTTGACTCACAGCCGTGTTTATCTACTTTGGAGCCATGACAATGAAGAAGTGGGGCGAGCAGAGTTGTCTCCATTTAAAGGTAGGGAATGGGAGTTCAGAAATGCTAATGGAATGACCAGGTCATGCTTGGATGGAATTATGTTATACCATTAGAATAATGGCTCCTGGGTATTGAATGCTTATGGTGGGCCCAGCACTGTTCTAATGTAAGCTTTATGTACTCATTTTATCTCCACATCAATTCGGGGTGGGTGGGTGGGGCGTGTTTATTTTTACAGGTGAGAATAAGGAGGCCCGGAGAAGATTGCCCAAGGTCACACAGCTTTCCAGAGGGCAGAGCTTTGATTCAAACCCAAGCAGCACGGTTCCTGAGCATACACTCTTATCCATGATTTAAGCTGTTACATGTTATTACTGAGTTGGAGTCAGGTTGAGAGGGTGGGGAAGAGGTCCGATGGCTTCGAAGTGTTGCAAGAGGCATTTTTGTCCTTGCACACCCTTACTTTTTGTAACAGTTTTACTGCACCTCAGGTAAAGGCTTGGGAGACCTCATGTCAACTCAAAATGCCCCCCAGAGTAGGGGACCATGTTCCTCCGGGCTCATCAGGACCCCAATATCTATAGCATGGCCCTCAGGTGAGTGCAGAAGGGCTGTCTGCATAGAGTAAGGGTGGTGGGAGCCCCACCCAGGTGACTCTCTATATGTACGTCCTCCTTCTTTTCTGTGGAAGGAATCCGCTGTCCTGACCTCCACGGCACCCCATACGACTGCCTTTGTGCAGTGTCCTTTGCCCTTTGGGTTTCGGCTCTTCTTCAAGCACAGCCTGGCTCCCAGGGGCACAACGGGCCAGTAGGCATCAGTGGAAGAGCTGGCAGGGCCTGGGAGCCCTGTGTGTTCTGCAGGGTGAAGCTCCTCCCTCACAGGGTTCATCTGGACTATAGCCATAGGCTCTTCCTCCCCAGGCTCCTCAGGTACCTTGCCCCCCATCTCCTCTTGAGGAGATACTGTCATAGCTGTAGTCTGGGTCATGTCACACAAATTGCCATGGCTTGGAAGCTCATCTCACTGTCCCCATGTTCTCACTCATGGTGAAGAGGAGGCAGACCCGCTGACCATCTGCATTGGCATGTCCTTTACTGGGGCAGGAATGAGATGAGCAACAGTCCTGGGCCCAAGGAAGTTGCTCTAGGCTGCCTTCCTGGAAGCAGGTCCTGACTCCTCTGAGCCATTCCGTGGGGAGTACGGCCCATCATGTCTGCATTTCTGGAGGCCTGATGGGAAGTGGGGCTCCGGTTCTGAGGCTGCATGGCCAGAATCTTACCCATATTCTCTTGCTAATGGGGCCTCTGATAAGCAAAGTGTAAAGTGGGAGATAAGGCAACCCTTACACTCCCTCCCAGAATCATTGACCCTAGCCCTGGCCTGGACACAGGCTGGGACATCCCTCTGAGGGGTGATGTGTTTGTTGTTTTTCTCATTAATAGCTACTCCTTATTGAGCATGTGCTATATGAGAGGGTAATTGAGCAAGTGATTAAGGCCCAGAAACCAGCCAGCCTGGGTTTGAATCTCAGCAATTCCACTTCTCTCTGTGACCTGGGGCAGGTCACGTCTCTCTGAGCCTCAGTTTCCTCCTCTGTAATGTGGGACCAACACCAATGCCTGATCCTGGGGTTGTTGTGAGTATGAAATGAGTGGTATCTTCTGGCACTGCAGGGTCTGGCTAGCATGTGTATCATCCAGGTGTTGGCTGGTGCTGTGATTCCTCTTACTTCTTCCCCTACTGCCTTTGCAAAGTAGGTGCTGCCTCCCTCTGTGCAGATGTGGAAAGCAGCCATGGCATTTGCTCTGGGTCTAAGGTGACCAACTGTCCTGGTCTGCCTGGGACTGAGGAGATTCCAGGGATGCCAGACTTTCTGTCTTAAAACAGTGTAAGTCCCAGGCCATTTGGGGTGAGTCGGTCACTCTACCCAGGCCACACAGAAACTCCCTGGCTGAGCCAGGATTTGAATGCCATTGTGTCTGATTCCCCTGCCATGTCCTTAACCACCACTCTAGACCCCCTTGGGGTAGGTCCCTCACAGGTGCCCACATTCGCTGAGCTAAGCCAGGCAGGCTTTAGGGATGCTATCTATCTTAGTTCATCCTCAAAAAACCTTGCGAATTACACACTCTGATGCAAATTTACCAAAGAGGAACCTGACACTTGGAGGGGTTAAGTAACTGGCTCAGGGTTGCACAGCCAGGAAGTAACCATGCTGGAACTTGAGACTGGGCTGTCTGGCCGTTCTTACTGTCAGCACCCCACACTCCTGGTCACTCTGCCAAGTTCAGCTCCCCTTGTATCTCTCCCCAGCTCCCCCAACGTGAACGGGTCTCATTTCTTCATCCCAGTGGCCTGTGGGGCAGGGCAGATACTTTCTAAAGGTCAGAAAACTGAAGCTCAGGGAGGCCAGGAAATTCAGCTGTCACATAGCTTGTAAGTGACAGAAGTGGGATGAGATTCTATCAGGGGTTCTCAACTGAGGCTTTCCTTTGGTTTCCTTGTTTAACAACTAGGGGGAGATCCCTTAGCCCCACCCAATTCTCTGCAAATTCCTAGAGGCACGAGGTTCCAGCGATGGCTGGGTCCCCTGTGAGATGGCTGGTTCCCGGCTTGTGCGCTGGTATGTCCTTTGATCTGGTTGTTATTATCTGATTGTCCCCAGCAGGTGGAGGAGGCACCTCGTGGCAGAGTGGATGCGTCTGCCAGTCCCACAGATGCCTTCCTTGCACCAGGTGGGGCCTGCATGCAGAAGGGGCTGCATTTTCCTGGAAGTGGAGTGAAGACTATATTAACACCAAAATGCTTTTAAGGTGACTGAAGAAAACAGTTGGGAAGGACAGTGACAAGAGTCTATAAATTCTGAATGGTGTTCAGGATAGTGGTCTGGGCCCCAGGGTCCATAAAACCCAGGCAGCTGTTGGGTTGGGGGTGATTTATGGGGCCCTTTATCTGCTCTGGCATCACCTGCCTGTCAGCCTCCCACTTGTAAGATACTTTTTCATTTTCACTTCCAGATTCTTTTCATCCTACTTGGCATTTCATGGTTGTCCTCAGGGGCCTAATGGGGATGACTTGCTCCCCATTTATGGCTGGGGAAACTGAGGCACAGAGTGGGTTTGATGAATTGCCCAGGCTCACAAAGTGACCCAGGTCCCTTGATTCTGACCTAAGATGTTCACTCTGGTATTTGTATGGATGAAGGACTTAATTATTTGCCGGGACCTATCTTAAGCACTTTGATTTGTTAACTCATTTAATCCCCACAAGGATGCTAGGTCACAGGACTATTGCTGTCATTATCCTTTTTATTCCATGGTGAGGAAGCTGAGGCCAGCAGAGTGTAAGTCATTTACCCAGGACCACATAGCTGGATTTGGACCCGCACCCTCAACCATCATGCTGATAGGAAAATGTGAAAGTAGATTGGCCTCTGGTGGTGCAGAGGGGCCAGTGCCATCCCTGGAGGACCTGGCTGGCTGTTCTTCCCCTAGAGGCAGCTGGCTCCTCTGGTCCAGGTGCTCTGTGCTCTGGGTAGCTTCAGCACCACTGGAGACATGGTCCTGAAGGAGCGGTGAGGGCAGGCAGGGCTGTGAAGGTCAGTAGAGAAGTGCCACAGAAAAGGCCCTTGGCTGGCAGTCCTGGAAACCTGGGAGCCCAGCCCAGCTCTGCCACCGACTGTCCATGCTGCCTGGGTGACCCCTCTGAGCCTCCTACTCATTGACTCTACCCTCCTGTGATTCAGATGGCGGTGGGTCATCACGTGGCTTTGGAGCCCACCTGGTGGTGGCAATGGCAGCAGGACCACAACAGCTCCAAGGCCAGACCTGGCCCTGCCCTCACTGTCAGCAACGCAGAGCAGTAGGTACCCACACTGCCAGCTAAATACCTGGGTTAGTTGAAGCCTAGAATCTCAGGGCTCTGCTGTTTCAGGCCTGGAAACTCAGGCTCTGCTATTTCAGGTGGGCTCTGGGCTATGACCCGCTCCTTTCTCATTGCTCTGCCTAATGGGGTTTGTCAGGAGGTGAGAGGAAGGTTTAGGGCTTGGCTGCTGCGGCTTATCCATAGCTCTAATGCTGCTTTTCCACCTGAGGTGGTGGGTGCTCAGCCACGATGGTAGGGTGAAAGGCTCTGCTGGGCACAGGAGGGAGCAACATCCCTTCTTCTGGCCAAAGTCTATGAGATCTGCAGATCTATGGAGGAGAAGGTGGCAGGGGATATCTAGTTTCCTCCCTAATTCAAAATTCTTCAGAATGCTGCCTGGTGTGCCTCTATTCAACTCACTTGCAGGTAATAGAGATTCCCTGAGCATCTAGATTTGGTTAGCTTGTGGGTTACAGAGGCCAATTAGACCTGGTCCCTGCCTTCAAGGTTCTCCCAGTCTGGCGGCAGAGGCCAAGAAGTAAATGGGCAATTGCTATGCACATAATAGTGATGATTGGAGGTGAGGAACTGGCAGGGCTTCTAGGAGGAGGTGATTTTCTCCAGCTCACTGCAGGTGCCTCTTGCTCTGGCTACGGCAGCCTCATGAAGGCCCCTGCCTCCCTGGCATCTATAGATCACCATTACATGGACACTGCACATCTTGCTGATGTCTCTCTGTCAGTCTCAGAATAAAATCCTAACTGTTAGGTGGCCCACAAGGTGCTGGCCCTGTCAACTTCTTTCACCTGTCTGTGCCCTCTCCCCACCCCCACTAGACCGCCACAGTTCCTAGTCACATCGCGCTCTTCCTACCTCTAGACATTGCAGTTCACTGTGCTCACTGCCTGGAACACTACTTCCCCACCCTCTGCCTGGCAGGAGCCTGTTCATCCTTCAAGTGTAGGCTTAAATATTGCTCTGGGGGATGGCCTGCCCCCCAGTCTAAAGTAGGCCCCCTTGCTCTTCTCACCCAAGGCAGTTTGTTTGTTTTCCATGTCCCATCCTCCACTCTGTATTTCCTTGTTTGTTTATTGCTCCTCTCTTACAGCCTGTGGGCAATGTGAGGGCAGGAAGCATTTGTGTGCAAGTCCCTCTGCAATTCTCACCAGTTGGGTGACCCTGGGACAGTCACTTCACCTCTTCATGTCCCAGTTTCCCTATGTGTAAAGTGGGGAAATAATAGTACATACCCCATAGAGATGTTGTTCCGGTTTAATGAGTTAATATATGTAAAACACTTAGAACAGTGTCTGGCATATGTCAAGTGCTCAATAAATATTAGCTATTATTATTTTTACATCCAGTGCTTAGAATAGTACCCGCCTCAGTAAATATGGGATGATTCAATGAGACACCTGTGCTGAATCTTCAATGGAGTAGGACTGAGTTGGTTAAAGAGAGAACAGTGATTCTCAGCCCTGGCTACACATTGAAATCTCCTGGGGAGCTTTGAAAACCACTGATGCATGGGCCCAAGAGAGTTTGATTTAATTGTTCTGGGTGTGGCCTCTGCATTTGGAGTTTTAAAGCTCTCTTGGGATTCTGATTCCAGGGTTGAAACCTTGGAGATGATGAATGGCGGGCGTGCAAACACATCATGCAACTGGGAAGGCCTTGTTGGAGGATGTCCTTGAAGAGGGAGCAAGAAGGGTGAGGCTGGGGGCAGGGGAGATGAATGGTGGCACAGGAAGGCAAGGCCAAGCCAGGAAGAGCCCTGCACGCCAGGCTAAGAAGCTTAGGCTTGGTAGGGAAGTCAGTAGGGAGCTTGCAAGGCTCTTAAACTGGAATGACATGGTCCGATGTGCCTTTAAGGAAATTGCCCTAGATGGATATGTGAAGGATGGATTACTGTGAATGAAATTGAAGGCTCAGAGATCAGAGGGCAGAAGCCCTCCTGCCCCTGTGAAAGCAGTCCAGGGCCAGGTTTGAACAGTGAAGGCGACTTGCTTGGGACCAGTCTAATTACTTAATCCTCGTTGGCATGTCTGAACAGGGAAATGTGGTCAGTGCAGGATATCTCCTTGCCACCCTGTCCCCAACTACAATTGCAACCTGTGCCACTGGAGGCTGATGTAAACCCCATCTTGTCCTGACTGCAGGAGGGTTTTTCTGTCTGGGTTCTCAGCCAGACTCCCAGGTCATAGCCAGAATTCTCTATTCCACAGTCCCCTGGCCCTGAGCTGGTTATTTCAACCTGGAGACCCCTCCTAGGACTGCTTCCTCACCTGTGACGCCCTACCAGCCAGCGATCTAAATGGGCCATCTCTTTCACTGGTTCCAGGCTGACCCACCCTGAAGCAACAGACTCCTATCCTCAAGTCTTTCTCTCCCAGTAGCAGCTGGTGTATTTTCTCAGTCTTCCCCTGTTCCTGGTTTGTTGATGGGGCTCTCACTTCCTGACTTCCTGCTCCCTGACTACCAAGCTATTTTCCTCACATTTTCCATTGTCCTCCTGCAGGAGGATGTGAGTTTTGGAGAGCTGCCTTTGGACTACAGGGATCTTGATAGAGTGACCCATGTCTTTCCTACTCTCCCACACGGTCCACCCTCCCTTAGAGGTAATATAGGTGGATACGCCAACCTACCTCTGCTTCTTACTGGCTGTGTGATCTTGGACAAGTTATTTGACCTCCCTGTGCCTTAGTTTTTTTATCTGTAAAATGGGGGCAAGAACTCAGAGACATTTAGTTAGTTCATTGCTATCAGTGATGGTCACAGGTTTGGATTAGCCATCCAGTTCATAGGATATAACAGATTTCAATTTAACATCCCGTTTCTTAGCATTTGGAAAGGATTTGGGACAAGGCAGGAAATAAAGCACACACAGCATCTTTATTTTCATCTCATGGGGATGCCCCCAGCTGCCCACATGTACAAGTCTTTTGCCCCTCACCCACCTGGGGGCATGTCTGCTGCTGTGGGTAAGGGCTGAGGTGCATGTGTGTCTCCTCTGTAAAGAGAAGCTGCAGCCTTGACTTCCTGCCATCTCTATATTCTTTTGGGGACCCAAGGCCTGCCTGCCAGTTCACAGTTCCTCAGGCCCACGGATCAGGACTTCCACAGTTCACAGGGCACATACCTCGGACCACAGGCGCCTCACGTACTGTAGGGGGACAGCCTGGGGCATTTCCCCAGGGAGGCCCAGAGCAGCCCAGGCTGCTGTCAAGCCTTGACTCAAGAGCTAATCTGCACACATTTCTTCAACAAGAGGACAGTCAGTAGACTGCTGTCAACTAAGAAAGACAAAAATTGGATTTGTATGACAGAGAGAAGACAAGAGAGGGAAAACTGTAGTCCATCTGGGAGCAGTGAATCTTGTTTTTACTTTGGGGGGTAAACTGATCAGCTGTCAGCTGGCACAGTGATTAGGTCAGGCATTTCTCTTTTTGAGCAGGCTGACTGGGGTCATCAAAAAACATGTCTGTTGTTAGGATTTTCCAGAAGAAATTCAGGAGTTTGCCTGGGGGATAAAGTCTCTGCAGGATGCCCCCTCACCAGCACCTGCACCTTAGCGAGGCCAGTCTGCACTGTCCCCTGTCAGAAGGCCTTAACATGGGCTAACACTGGGTTCCATGGGGCAACGCCTGCAAGGTCCTCAAATAGGGACAAGGAAGTATCCATATGAAAATAAGTTCATGGTAGTGTTTAATAAGTTCTAAGCACAATTATTCTTTCCCTCACTGAGGTCCATCATTGTGGGCATCTCTAGCTGGTGTCCTATATCTCTTCTGGAGCTGAGATGCAGAACTGAGAGAAGGAAGATGGGGACCCAGAGTGGAAACCAAGAACCAAGACCACTTTGGAAAAGTTGGTTTTAAGTAATAAAATGATCAGGTGCTCCCCTTGCACCCTTTAGGGCCTGGAGTTGAGGGGGATTTCTGTTTTGCCTTCTTGGCTAAGGCAGCATCCATTTTAGGCTCTTCCCCCATCACTTGCAGTTTTATCCCTTCAGTTGTGAGCGGGCTGTGCCCACCATTCTGTTTTTTCTCTGAGCCATAGAGGATAACTAGAAGCCCATAGAAAGAGTAGCAGGAGATTGTCCCCTTCTTAAGTGTCTCCCCCATCTACTCGTTGTATTCCAGGGAGCCAGGTAAGCTAAGGGACAGAGTCTCAAAGATGACCTTGCATCTGGCTGTCCTAGTGACTTGAAGTATATCCTTGATCAAGAGGGTCTCTTTTCTGACCCTCTTTTGTTTTTTCATCTTTAAAACTGGGAGATGAAACAATATCCTAAGGACCCTAAGGAAGTGGGCCTGCCTCTCTGTACTTTAAACATACTTTTCATGTTTCTCCTTAAGGCTGCTCTCCAAGGTTATCCTCCCAAGGTTGCCTGGAATATAAATGTTGGGGAGTCCTATAGTGATTTCTCTTGGGGTCCTCTTGAAGATAGTCTTGGCTCTTTAGGACAGAAAAAACAGTGTTTCCCTCGACTACAATGGACAACTTTTCTCAGGGATGGGGTAAGGCTAGAAACTCCAGATCAGTCTTACAGCTTTTATTGGAATTGACAGGTGCCCTGATTATTGTCTCTGAGTCTGTGTCTCAAATGGTCAGAACTCTGATGGCAGGTGTCTGCCTCCATCACTGCACACAGCACCTGACTCAGCCACACACAGGTGGAGGGGAAGCTTTATGAAGACTTGTGCATCTGTGACGGTCAGGGCTGTTGCGGTGGTGCAGGTGGTGGTGGAGGAGGTTGGGGGATGGTGGGGATAAAGGATGTCATTGCAATGATGGTGGAGGTAGTTGTGATCATGACACAGGGATGTCTGGGGAGACAGTTAGGGCATGAAAGTCAGTTAAGTATTTTTGCTAGGAGCAAGAATGGAAAGTCATTGAAGGATTATAATTTAAGGGAAGGGAAACCAGACTGACATTTTGAAAAGCTCAGTTTAATTGCGTGGCGGAAAACTGCTTAGAGGATGGCAAGAGTGGGTGTATGTAGACCAGTCAGGAAGCTATTGGAATAGTCCAGGAGAGAAAGAACGGTGACGTGGATTGGGGTGGAATGGAGAGCAGTGGGCAGGTGCTGGAGCTACTTAGGCAGTAAAATCAGTAGGACTCAGTGATGATTAGATAATGCCTTGATCAGATTGGGCGATCTGTGAGTGAGAAGGAGGTATCAAAGATGAACCTTAGGTTTCTGGCTTGGGCACTTGGAGGGATCATTAGATTGGAAGCCCTGTGAAGGCAGGAACTGTACTGTGTCCACCTGTGTCCTCAGGCCCTCCAGCATCAGCTGGCATGTGATAGACATTCAGTAAGTGTTGGTTGGGTGACTTCTGATATTGACTCTGTCATGATCCTGATGAAAATTGTGTATTATAATTTTTGGTTCCCATGTCTATGTCTTCCACTGGACATCAAATACTCCTAGAGCTGGCCCAGAGATTAAGTGACTAAAGGGCTGGACCTCAGATTCAGGTGAACCTGAATTTGAATCCCAGGGACTTACTTAACTGGCTGTGTGGTTTTGGGAAAGTTACTTAACTTCCTTGAGCCTACATACAGTGACCTCTAAAACAGGAGTACAAAGGGTGCTTACCTCACAGGGTTTTGTAAGAATGAGATAATACAATGAGATAAAATTGTAAAGCAATAGCCAGTCCAGTTTCTGGACCACGCTTGGTAAGTATGATAGCCATCTTAAAGAAAATGAGTCATCTGTATCTCTCAACCAGCACCTTGCTGGCTCAGAGGTGTGTCTGTGGGGTGACAGGGAGAGGAAATGAGTGAAGGCAGGAACACTGTGGAAGACTCTGGGGACAGCGCTGGAGATATTTGGGGGAGATTAATGTTCCTTCCACATCCATCCTACTACTTCCACCCTGCTTTCTGGTGCTGTTTCTTGGCAGTTCTGGAGATGAGACTATTTGTGACACGGCCTCCAGGGCACATGGCAGCCACTCGGTGCCCAAGGGAAAGCAGAGCATCTCAGGACTCAGGTACTTCCTTACTACCTTTGCTTCAGCTTCATCCCAGCTTAGTCACAAAGAAATGTGTGTTTAAAATGGTAACAGGTGCTGTTGATCCATATGGAGTCCCCTGAAAACCTCCACTTTCTAGTGGTCTTTGCACCATGATGAATGATGGTACTGACAGGGAGCCCCCAGCTATGTCTGTTCCCTGCTCCCCTCCTCCCTTTAATGGGAGAGTGAGGAACTAGAGGGCCCCTCAGAGGAGGCAGGGGAGGGGGAGCCCAGCCACTGTCCCTGATGCTGTTCTTGTGCATCCTGGCTAGAGAGGGAGGGAGTTTTGTGTCACAGACATTGAGCAGACCTGAATGCAGAGAGACAGATTTCAAAAGCATGACAGAAAGAGGTGCCATCCACACCTGGAGCATCTGTAGGAACCATGTAGGTGTGTGGGGAGGGGTGTCTACACCTGGGGCCCCTCGAGCCATCTGTCAGCTTAGAGTCAATCCTCAGGAACACATGGGTGGGTCCAGAAGCCAACTAGTAGACTGTCAGCACTTGGCCAAAACATGGACTTGGGGCTTAAGGAGACACCCATTTGCACACACTCCTCCACACACAGACACATACACTGGCCCTTATACTCTGTGTGGCCCAGAGGCTCACCTGTATCCCCTTGTGGGGAATAGCCATGGGTAAGCCCCAAATGGGCCTCTTGGTGATAAATGGTATATGTGTGCATGCATGTGTGTGCAGGCACCTTTGCATCATAATAGAGGCCTAATAGCCAAGGTCTAGGAAAGACTTCACCTCCAAGTGGTGACAGAAATAGACCAGGTTTCTTTTTAGAGCTTTCTCTAGCTGGTTAATACATGTGTGTAGGCAGGACCAGGAGGCCCCACTCCCACTGCTTCTCCTGTGGCTAAGGTCCTTTAAGCTTCAGAAGTACGAGAGGGAGAGTGAAACAAGCTCTGCCTCTGGCTGGAACCACTGGGTCCTGGCAAAATGGTCTGCTGTCCAGGCGTATCCCATTTCCTCCTAGGGATGTGAAATTGGAAATCTTGTCTCTTCTCATGCTTTACCTTCATACTCCCTTTGTGCACCACCCCCCACATTCACCGGGCCAGTTCCTAGTTGTTCCTGCTCATTCAACCCCAGGGAGCCCACAGCATCCTTCTGGTCTGCATATTAGATGTCCTTCCTCTGTGACCCCTCCGATGTCCTGTACCACACGCCGATCCAGGCCCTGCGGTTGTGTAATCCTGACTCCTCATTCTACCTGCCCAAACCTGGCCTGCTCCTAACCTCAACTTCCAGGAAGTGTCTGTGATTGCTGCAGCCCTGCTCCCGTACCCCTCATCCATCTTTCATTATATGTTCATTTTAAAATGGTCTTTCCCTCTCACTATCTTCAGGCTGTAACTGGACTATCATCTCCCAGAGGGCACACTGTGCTGTCTAATCTTAACCCTCCCTCCCTTCTTCCCTTTCTCTCTCTCCCTCCCCCTCTCCCCCTTTCTTTCTTAAAATACTTCTTGAACTTCTTGTCCTTTATGAGCAGGACACTGGACTAGGCTCTGGGGCTCTGGAGGGTTTCCCAGTCGGGGCTCCTTGGCTCCAGGAGGGGTCTATAGTGGCCAGCCCCTGCAGGGGGGGGTGTCACAACACTGTCATTGCGGCCTGCCCAGTGTTCTGGCCCTTCCAGGAGGTGGGAGCAGTGCTTATGGGAAGTTTTAGGAGATGTGGATTCTGTTCCCAGGTCATCGGCCTCCCTCCTGGGCACAGTTCCCCATCTACACAATGAGGGGCACTGCAGTAGCTCCCTGGAGTCCCTTCCCTCTCTGACCTCTGTGACTCTGTGATGGAAGGCCCACACGAACCCTGTCCTTTCCTTTTCCCTCTCTGTAAGGCAGAGTGTAGTCTCCATGGCTGACTGCAGGGAGCATCGAGGAGGCTCGGGCCCCGGCTGTCCTTTCCCTGGGGCCTGAGCTCCTGGTACCACCTCATGGCCTGGTGGCTGTCGAACGTGCCTCCTTGCTGAATGTGCTCTGTTTATGACACGAGATGGAGGATAGCTCTTCAGTGGGGCAACAGTCTGCACAGACATTCCTTAGCAGGGAAGTGAAGTACAGCACAGGGAATATAGTCAATACCATCATAAAAACTATGGATGGCGCTGTCTAACCACTGTGCTGTACACCTGAAACTAATACAAAATAATATTGAATGTCAACTGTAATTGACAAGTTTTTAAAAAGACAAAAAATTCTCTTAGACCAGACAGACACTCCACGTAGTTTCTGAATCAAATCACAGAGAGGGAGGAAGGGACAAGTCAGAGTGTCGTAAATTTGGGGCCATCTAGGTCATTCACATTGGTGGCTTCCAAACTTTTTGACTGGAACCCACAGTAAGAAATAGATTTTATACCACAACCTAGTATGATATGTACAAATACAGAACATATATATAATGGAAATGAAAATATTGTGAAATGATATCCTTTCTCAGTACAATGCCTCATTCTATTCTATTCTATTCTATTCTATTCTATTCTATTCTATTCTATTCTATTCTATTCTATTCTATTCTATTCTATTCTATTCTGTTCTATCTGATCCTACCTTTTCTGTCTGGTTCTGTTCTCTTCTATTAAGCATGCTGGTCAGGACCTACTGTATTGATTCCATCACCTAGCACTGGGCCATGAACTGCAATTTGATGAACACTGATCTAGAGTGACTGGGCAGATCTGGTGTGATGGGTGTAGGGAGCTTCTGTCTGTTCCAATGTGTGTTAGTAAGACCAGCGTTCCTCCTGGAGCCTCTTCAGGCTGGTGGACCCAGACAGGGAGTGTTTTGCTTAGCATAGGCCAGCAACTGCAGACCTTTGCCTGCGGACTCAGGTTGATCCTCTTGTCATCGCTGCTCATGGTACTTCCCTGTGATGCCCAGGTATTTCTACATATGTGAGGGCCCCGGCCTCACAGGAGCACCCCTGCCCAGGATTGGTGTCTCACACCTTGTTCCATCCTGGCCTGGTGGGTGGTGGCTGTGGCCGGGGCTGCTGGCTTGAGCTGTGTCCCTGACTCAGTCAGAGAGAACCTCCTGGACTGGGTTCCATTCAGTCCAAACACTCACCACTTTCTGTGTTTCATACCCTGCACTACATTAAGGCCATAGACATGAATAGTTCTTTTCTCAACCAGTGTTTACTGAGCTTCCTCTGAGCACTGGCCTAGAGCTACCCAAGACAATCCAAATGAAGAAGATGCAGTCCTGCTCTCTGGGAGTTGGGGACAGGCATGCATGGGCAAACGGTTAAGTGTGTCCTTGTTACAGGGAGGCCAAGTCGGACTGTGCCCAGGAATGGAGCCGGGAGGGAAGCCAGTCCTTGTGTGCAGCTGCTCCTATGGGAGTGGGATTTGGAAGAGAGGGAGAAGTGAGAATTTGTGACCGAGATTCAGGGAGCCCAATCAGGAAGGGGAGGAGAGGCTGTGGAGCAGGAGGGACAGGGTCAAGGCAGCTCAGTTTGGGGAGGGTACCGGGCAGGGGTACAGTAGGCATAAGGGCAGGGCAATCCCAGGGGAGGAAGCAGGTTTCAGTCCCATGGCCCCTGGCCCTTCGTGGACCCAACCTCTGATCCCTGCTGATCTTCCAGGCAGAAGGAATTCTCAGGGTCACATTGTGGGTGTTTCAGGAGGGTCCAAATAGCCCCATCAGCCCTCTTTCCTCCCTCTACTCCCTCCACCACTGGCAGGCCTGGAATCCTACAGGCTCTTCACACTCTGGCTCGGGAGGGTCGCAGCCAGACCCACTCTCAGGGTGTGTGGTGTCACGTGTGCTGCCCCAGATCTGCTCTAGGCAGAATTTACAGCAGCGGGAGTCATAAACTAAATTTGAGTAACATCTCAAACAGTGGCATCAGCAATAGACTGAGGGCTGGAGGCACGGTAATGGCTTTACTTAGGAGCCCTGATTTACAGCATCATCAGGAAGCCCTGCAGTCCTGCTCTTTGCAGGAGGAGCTCCTGGAGGCTGACCCACCCCCCACTACTGGCTCCCATCCTTCACCTGACAAATGCAGCAGACACAGAGCAACACTCCCTCACCCCACCCACCATTACTACACCCCACCACTTACCATAACCAGCACCTTCACCTCTCACCATCCTCACTCACTTATCTACTTGGCTCTGCACCCCAACATATGCTTCTTTCCATGCCCCCATTAATCTTTGCTGCCTTCAAATATTACTCCTGTATGTTGCCTTCCTATCTGGCTTTTCCCTGCACTTGGCCTTGGGACTGGCACACCTGTAGGGTGTGCTGCTGTATCCTCTGTTACCCCTGAAGTGCAGCATCATGGTCACACCGGGCCTTTGGACCCTGCCTGCTGAGGACCTTGATTGGCAGGTTACATAACTTCTCCCTGCCTCTTCCTCTTCCACAGAACTCAGGTGCTCATGACATTCCCCACCTCACAGTGGGTTTTCTGGGATGAAAATGACAGAATGCAAGTAAAGTTCTAGGAAGAGCAGAGTAGGAGCTCTGTAGTGATGGGAGTAGGAGATATTAATAATAATAGTAGTAAGAGCTATTATATTATTACTATAACCCTTTTATTATTGTTGTTGAATGATTCTAACATCAGCCCTGCCCCTCCCCCACCAACCAGGCCCCAGGCTCTTCCCCATCAGAAGGAGGAAGGCACCTTCTCCCAATCCTCTCTCTGCCCCTCCCAGCCTTTCTGGGACCCACTTGCCTCCAATGCTCAGCTCACTGACTGTCTAAACTCCACACCTGCTTCCCATCCCTGCTGCACATCCATTCTTGCAATCTCAGATCCTTCAAGAGTGCGGGAGCCAAGAACTTCCATAATCCAGAGAAAAGAAGTCCTGGTTGTTCCTGCACTGGCCATCCACCAGCTAGTCCAGAAGACAATCAGTATGCTGTCCACTCTGGAGTGACGTGGGCTAGGACATTCCTCCTGTTTCCTGGCCTCTAGCCTGCCACTTCTTTCTGGATCCTCTGGAAATCTGGGCTGTGGAGGTGGGTGTTAGAGGATCCCTCTGGGACATCCAGACAGCTTCCCTTGGACCCTGACTTACTCAGGCCTGGGAAGACCAGAAACCCCCCATCAGCTTGACTCCACCTCCTCTCCTCTGATCTCTGGCTTGCAGAGTTAGGAGGCACATGGCACCCCTTCAGGGTCATTCACTGCTTATCGCTGCAACCTGTAACTTCTTTCAGACAAGCGGGCAAAGGAATCCTTGCCCAAAATATAGAAACCAGGTAACAGCAAAACCACTACAAATTTGATTAGAAAAGGCTTCCATGCAATGAAGTAACACTGTTGTCATTAATACCCATAATAATAATCTCTCACATAGCACTTCCTGTGTGCCAAGCATGGTTCTAAAAACTCTGTGAATAGTAACTTGAGCCCCTCACAAGGATTTGACAATAGGTGCTGTTTATATATGAAGTACAGAAAGGCTAAGTAACTTGTCCAAGGTTACCCAGCACAACCAGGATGATGGGTGTGTAGGAGCATCTTCAATGAGATGGTTTGTGTCCCAGCTGTGGCCAGTCTGTTGCCCCACTTTCTTTCCCTGGGCATACCTCAATCTCATCTTTATTTGCAGATATCCCACTGGGCCTGTAAGGCCTATTCCTGACTATGGGCCTCCATGGTCCATCACTGACCCTCACCCGTGGGTCTTGTCCCCTGTGGTTTGCTAGGGTGAAGGCCAACAGTGGCAGCCATGGCCCTTTGGCTCATCGTGCTCTTCACTATCCTATCCACGCTGTTTCTGAGAGAGAGCTGGGACTGCACTGACAAAGCAGCGTGTCAGTGCTTTGAGGGCAGCTGTTTCTGCTTCCATGGAGCCCTCCAAAGGTCAGACATGAGTTGGGCCAATGGGGACCTCACCTCCCAGTGAAGGAGGGTCTGATGGATGATGTGGCACCTCTGCCATGACCTCATGGCAACCTCACCCTAAGTCCTTCAGGGGTGCAAGGCTGGGTTCCTGCACAGAATATGGCGGCAGCATAATGACAGGTGGGCTGTGAGGTGTACTGAAGAGGGAGGGGTACCCAGGAGGCACCTGGTCATTGAATGTTGGTTATGATTCTGGTGCCATAGATCAAGCAAAATAGAAGAAAGCCTTGAGTTGGCTTTGTATCTTAGGAGATCTGGACATCAGTGGCCCTGGCCTCAGGAATTCTGGGGGTGGGCTAAATTTGGGACACTCAGGGGAAAGAAGTCAGAGAAATCACATATTCAGAAGAGGGCTCTGGGCATTAGTAGATGTGTGTGTGTGTGTGTGTGTGTGTGTGTGTGTGTGTGTAAGTAAGAGAGAGACCGAGTTTGAGCTCCCTCTGCACTACTAGCTGTGCGAGTAGTATCCCCCACCTGCACGCTCGTCTGGAATAACTTACCATCCTGGGGGTGGTGGGAGGTGTGGCCTCCTCTGAATGACTGCAGTGGTGGAAGTCCGGAAGAGGCAGGGTGTGGGTGAGGGTGAGTGAGAATGATCTCACTTTAGTTGTCCCTCTACCTCCCCTCCCCCAGCCCTTTCAGAAGAGCGTGTACCCCCACCCCCTTGTCCTCACTGCCCTGCATCTGCAGCACAGCTTCAAATCACATTATCCTTTTGGACAGAAGGGCTCTTGCCCTGGGATGAGAAGGTCCTGTCAGGGTGTCAGGGCCCAGGGAGGGCCTGTGTTCAGACTGGGCTCTGTCCCTGACCATGCATCCAGGGCCAGTGCAGGGGAGGGAGCCTGGGAGGGTCTGGGAGAGCCTTCTGATGTCCGTGGCTCCTTCCAGTCTCCACAGACCCTAAGTTAGAGCCACAGGGCTAATTTTAGACCCACCAGCAGGTGGGGCCCTTTCCAGATGGCTCAGGTTGGGGGGCTGGTGGAGTCTGAGGAGAGCAGGTCTGTGACAGTGAGGGTCACAGAGCCCAGAACATGCTTGGTGCAGAGCCTGGAGCAGAGAACATTCTTAATGTGTTATTGTTCATGTTATCCTGATTTTTACTATGTCTCTTGTTCTTAGGGAGCTCCCAGTCTGTGATAACATAGCTGTAGGCAATAAAAAAAAGTGCCACAGTAAAACAATCAATGCTAGATAAAAACTGTATAAACAACATGCATGTCAGGGGTATGTGTAGGTGGGCAAGTGCTCAGTGGTGGGAACATGGAATCAGGGTAGACAGGGCTGGACCAGAATCCCTTGACTCTCATCCATCCAGTGCAAGAAGGCTTCCTGTGAGAGGGAGGCTTCTGAAGCCCTTGGAGGAGGGGAGAGAAACAGGCTGGGGAAAAGTGGGTGAGTGCAAGGATGTGGGGCCAGAATAAAGGATTTCTCTCACAATGACAGGAGCTGCAGACTCCTTTCTCTGAACCCTGGAGCAGCGGCCTGCAAGGAGGGGGCTCTGAGTGGGGACTGCATCTGGCTTTTACCTCCGGATGGGGCTCAGACAGCCTTCAGTGGCTGCCACCCCTCCCTTTGTGATCAATATTCTGAGAAAGGTTTCCTGCACCCTGCAGGCTTGGTTTCACATGTGGAAGGAAGAAAAGGCACAGGGTCTTCTCTGCTTAGCAATGGGTGAGCTCATCTCTGCCTGGCCTCTTCCCACACCCAATGTGGAGGAGCAGGCAGTGGCGGGGGGCAGCAGAGTGCTTCTGCTTTTCCTGGCTTTTCTGAAGCTGAAAAAGACAATGCCTTGTGTTCTTAGGGAAAAGAGAATGGGGGAAATTATTTAATCAACTGTAGAGAGAAGGACTGAATTGTTAGATGTGAGGAAGAACTCTCCACCAGCATACAAGGAAAAGGCCTTTTTTATATGTTATAATTAATTATACATTATTGAACAGGGCTTTGTTAGAAACAAGAATGTTGGCTTCACCTCCTGCTTTTGCTGTGGAAACCGCTGTGCTCGTAGGTTGATTTACTGTGGGGTAATTTTTAAACCAAGAAACTGGCTGGGGGCAGAGATGAAAGACAGGTGATATGTAGGTGAAAGTCAGGACAAGCCTGGTTTTTCAGAGAGAAGGGGAGGGTGGTGGGGGGTTGGGGAGGGCAGAGAGGGGGGCAAGAGGGAGAGAGATACTAGAAAAAGAGTACAAAGAACAAGCAGTGTCTGAGACTTTGAGCCGATCATCTGGACTCCTTGGACCTCGGTTTACTCATCTGTACAAGGCGTACCATTTCAGCTTAAACAGGCAGCGTTTGTATGAAGCTGTGATTATGATTTGACAACTAGATTACCAAGTGGCAATCTAAAGCACTGAGCAGTTGTTGGGGCCTCTTTACCTTGAATTAATGTTTTTTGGGGAAAACAGTTAAGGAGAAGAGTGAAAATAACTACCTGTTTCCTTGGGACCTTCCTGCTTCTTGACAGTTTATCCACCACTGTCTTCTGTCTCCTCATTCTCTCTACCTGTCCATCTATGTATCTCTCCATCCATTCATGCCCTCTCTGCCCCATTCATACACCCACCATCCATGCATCCCATCCCTCCCATGCTAGCTTACTCCTGGGTGTAACCAAGGTAGGCAAGACCGAGTTTTGGAAGGCCCCAGGAGAAAAACTCTCAGGAAGGTCTGAGGCGAGCCTATTGGAAAGAGGCCTCCAGAACTCTCCAGAACTGTGGCAATCTGCCTGACTCCCTGATCCACTGACACACTGGCACTCAGACCTCTGGGCAGGCTGGGTTTTTTGCAAACTCTCCTCTTTGCTTCTGTATACCACAGACCATTTCTCTCCCTCTTTAGGAAGCTTGACATCCTTAAGGAAGCCCTGATTCCCAGGTGGTGGTAGTGGAGGGGTAGTGAGTGGAGAGGCTGGGTGGGGAAAGAGGGGAGCTGAGGATGATTCCTTCTCTGAAAAACTTGAAAGGTCTGATGAGAGAAGAAAGGCCTGCCAGAAGGCACGAGAGAGCCAAGGGCTAATCTGGGTCCCTGAACGACAGTGTCTAGGGCCAATGGTGCTCTGTGGCCCAGAGAACTAACTAACTTGTTGAGTAGCTGAGTATATTAATGGAATGATTAAGTATGGGGTTTTTACTGATTAAGATAAATGAGAATAGGGTAAGAGCACTCCAGTACAGAATTATTCTAGCCAAGAAAACCCCATAGTACATGACAGGAGCTGGTTTTATTTATATATTTTTAAAGATACTTAAAGCCGTCTTTTCTTTGGCTTCAACTTCCTCATCAGTTAAGAGGGTGGATTGTACTTGATGGACTAGAAGGCTCCTTCTTCCCCCCTCTGATATTTCTATTTGATTCCACCACATCTGTATGTCAGAGCTGGTCAAAATATTTTTCTTTATATAAAACATTCTACTGTTCTTACACTGAATACACTTAATTTTTCAGTCACCCACATTGCTAAGTTTACTGCTGTGTATGACTTTTGCATCATGGCCTCTAGCATTCTGTGCTGGAGTCAGTTCTCAATAGCCTCTTCTACCCACATGTTTGGTGGTTCCTGTTTGTTTATTCATTAGACACATCCTTACCAATCGCTAGTTGTGCTCCTGCCAACAGGTTAAGTGCTATGATGGAATCCAGAGAAGTGAATCAATTGACAAATGCACATCATATATTTTAAATGAAATAATGAAAACCCAGTTGAAACTAGGTGAAATGTTTGAGGGCATTTACTGATTCATGCATTTGAAAAGTCGGGTTTTTACATGGACTGCAGCAGCAGCCTGAGCAGGCTCTGGGCCCCATTTCTCAACGGCTCTTTGTGTCCTGACCTCTATGTGCTGGCTTTGTCCTCCTCTGCTCGCTTCCTTCTTGGCCTCACTTCTTTATGCCATACTTTCCTGAAGAAAGTGGGTTTCTGGAGGGCAGAGCTCATATCTCTGTTGTTCATTACAGTATCCACCATTGCCTACAATAGCGCCTGGCCTGCCGACAGCCTCTGTAATTAATTACCTGTTACTCAATGCCTTGCCTCTGAGAGTCACTCTCAATGAACTGACTGGGATTGCAAGTTTCTCCAGAATCAGTCTTTGTGGCTCGGGTCTTGAACCATCACTAACTTATCTGGTATCACGCACACACTCCAACCTGGATTTAGAGATTGCCTCCTTTTCTCCAGACCCACAGGAGGTCCTAAATGGAAATTGGGAGCTTTTACGATGGATCCTTGGAAAGCAATTGCTAGTACTGCATACAATTTCAAGAACACTCCACCTACATACAATATACACATCTCCTGAAAGGCATTTTGAGGTTTCACTCAGCTATTGCCTACAGCTCCCTGTCCAGCATCTCTTGGTGCCGTGAGTCCTCTTCATTTGTTTTAGATAAAACTGATGTTTCAGGCTCTGATGTATTAAATGGTAAGTTATGTATGCCTCAATAACCCAATAGGCACTAATGGAGAAAGAATATGAGAATTGCAAAAGTTAAAAAAAAGTCAAACAAACAAAAACATACCCTTTCCATTTGGGAAGTAGTAAAATTAGAAAGCCACCTGAGGTCACTAATCTGTAGTTCATAGCTTTTATTCTGGAAGCATGTGCCTTCCTTGGTTAGCCAGCTGGGGTGGGATGCTTTCCTTTGTCCACTCTCCTCTCCAGACCACTCTGAGATGGACATTACAGAGGACTTCTGTTCTGTGCCACTTTAGTAGTTGCCTCCTGTTAGATGAGGCTAGGAACTTAGGCATTGCTTTAGGATTTGAGCTATCAAAGGCTGTTGTCAGCCAGACTTGACAATGTAGGTCTCTCTGAAGACCTTAGATTCTCAGTCTGTTTACTTCTCAGTCAATACCATGTGCCAATAACAGCAGCCAAGAGATATTGCTGAGTCAGTCTGAAGTCTGAGATTGTCTCCTAGCAACAGACCTCCTTCCTTTGCTCATTGCCTAGCCCTTAATTTCATCACTTCTGCTTCCATACTATGTCTCCTGGGGGCCTTTGCTTTGGGATACAGAAGCACCTCTGATCTGCTCTTCGCTCATTGGCTACACCTCAGCTGTATCCTTACAACACAAGGGATTGTCCTCATTGCCAGGAGGGGAGTTTATTTCAAGAGATGTTTGCATGTGGTTCAGGGATTCAGACTTTTTTCTGACCCAAATCTTATGTTTCACTATGGCTCCTACCACCTACCTTTGCCCACATACAACAGCATCACTTTTCCATGTCTACCAGGCTCTAGGTGACATTAATGTCAGGAATTGGATAACAGGCCACTGGCAGCAGTGATACTGCTCCTAGCAAAGCCATCTTTCCTTTTTTATCTACTCTCATGGGGCCTCCTTGAATCAAAGATTGCCTTTTAGGACTTTGTTTTTTATCAAAGGTCACAAGAAGTAGTCAGTGTATTCCAACATCTTAAACTTCTCTTAGCTGCCACTGCCTATGAGCACACAGTCAGTCTGCAACCTTGAGGAGCAGGAGGCAGTGGATTAACCACCCTTCAAGCTGTTATATATCAAGTGTTGCCAACTTGCTAGCTGGAGAGCCATAGCCCTGCTGCTTGTCAAGTTGACATCACTGCCAATTAGAAAAATCTTCCCCTTTCTCAAGTCACTTTACTGCCATGTGCTAGAAAGTTGTCTTGTAAAGACAGAAATCTATAATGGCCATGAATGTCTGTGCCCCAGGGTTGGGCAGAGGGGGCAACATCCTGTTGTTTGCCAGCACATTTCTTTGGTTTGGTGTATGTACCCTGCCTGACACCATAGGGTCAAATATTTCAGCATCCCATGTCTGGTACCAAAGTCTCAATTGCTAGATGCGACTGATTGTAAGTTGACAAAAACCCGGTTAATCTGACTTCTAAAAATGAACGTTATTGGCTGGTGTAACAAGAAAGCAGTGTGGATTTCAGGCATGGATTCTATTTCCCAAATCTCCATAAGACAGCTTTATCCTCATGGTAGCAAGATGGCTGCGGCAGGTGCAGGCTGAGTATCCAAAGATCAGGCCTTCTAGGCAGAGAGTAAACACATTCTGCCAATGATCTTGGGAGGAGTCCTGAGTTGTACTCTGATTGGACCTGTTTGGATTGTGTATTCCTCTCATAACCAACCACTATAGCCTCTGGAATTACATGTACTGTTGAAGGTGGGAAGTTGGGGCTTGGGGTTAATTTTCCAGAACCATGTAGCTCCCCAAATGAAAAGCAAGGGCTTTTGGAAAGAGAGCCATACACGCTCCTGATACAAATATAATGCTAATAATGCTGATGGATATTATTTATTTTCCTGCTATGTGCATTGGATCAAATAACCTATAAAGAAGGTACTACTTTCACCCAAAATTTTACTCCCATGTAAAAATAGATGAGAAAACTGAAGCTCTTACCTAGGTCACATGACTGGTAATAGAATAAGATTTGACCCAAAGTCTGCCAGATTTCGATGCTTTCTGGCTTCATCTAATTGAAGGTTGGGGTCCCATCAGGAAACAGATGGCACACTAAAATGGTTTGGTTAAAAAGGAACTCTTTGCAAAGGTGCAGACATGGCTATTGGGAAGCCGCAGGGATAACACAATACCACAGGACTCCTAACCCCTAAACTTGAAGGGATAAAGGAAAGGATTGTTCCTGAAACCTGAGAGTATGAGCAGTATCATGAAGTCTTCCCAAGAGGAGCTGTCACCTTTGCTTAAAGGTTGCACGGTCAGACTAGCAGAGAGAGCTGGGGTGGAGATAAATATGGTCATCTCTACTCCCATCTCTGGCTGGTCTTCCCATTGGCCTGCTCCAAGCCAAAGGCAGAAAGCATGGGGGCAACTGATATAGGACACAGGGGCAGCCTCCTCAGTAGTGATCAAGGTGGGGAAGGCTGGACAGTAGATCTGGAGGGGAAAAAAGGATGCCCAAAATAGGGGCAGTAAGACATAATACTACAGTGAGTTAGAAAGATGAGGTGTTATGGGGCAGGAAAGTCACCATAGTTTTGGGCCATTTACTGATATTAATCAGGATTTACTTTATTGCCATTTTTTTACAACAGAAATACACTCTTAAGTCAGTAAAATATAACATCTGCAGGCTACTGAATGCCTACTTTACCTACTTTATATATGTGATTTCAAATACTCTCAGTAACTCTTGGAAGAAGATAATATTGTAAAGCTTACTTGATAAATGGGAAATTGAGGCTCAAAGTGGTTGAATGAGTATTGGGAAAGTTGAGGGTCAGAGCTGTGCAGACCAATTTTTTGAATTCAAGTTCTGATTCTACCACTTACTCTTTGACTCTATGCCTGTTACTTTTTCCTTATGTGCCTCAGTTTCTTCATCTGAAAAATGGGATAACAGTTGTAACCACCTCATAGGAGAGTGAACACATATAAAGAAAATCAACTTCAAACAGTGCTTTGGACAGAGAAAATGCTCATAAATGTCTGTTCTTCTACTCACTAGGTGGCGCGAGTCAAATGGCTTGGAAGCTGCCAGGCTGGGGGTTGACTCTGACTCCAAAGCCAAAGAGTGCTTTGGGTGGTGTCTACCATGGTCACCACGGACTGGGCTGTCGTGCAGACCTCCCTTTACCTCCTCTGTCTCAGCCCTCTCTCCCCAGACAAGCTACGATCCTCAAAAACAGCCAGTGGGGCTCTCTGGAGCCCTGACCCCACAAGGTCCTGTGGGCAGGCAGAACCCACAGAAGCCAATGGGCTCCGACCCCTCAGGTGATTGTCTGTACTGAGCTATTTTCATTCATTGAGTAGTTAGTGAACACTTTCCTGGGCAGGCTCGATTCTTAGACCTGAAGATACAACACTGAATGAAAAGTAAGAAAAGAAAAAGAAGTAGTAAAAAATAGTCCCTGTTCTCATGGAGCTCACATTTTAAAATACCTCTTCACTTGTAGGCCAGGGGACATTTGCAGTCTTTCAGAATTGTGCCAGAGTTACCATTTCAACTTGGGGATACTCAGGTTCTGTCATCACTTTCTCTCTGCTTGCTTTCTGCTCCTCCCTGTGCACTCCTTTCCCTTCTCCATTTTACCTCCTACCTTTTCCCACCTCCCCTCCCTCTCTTTCCCCCCTCATTATCCTCCCCTTCCCTGCCTTTATCCACCACCTTCCTGACCACCTCCTCCCCCTCCTCCTGGACCACTCCTGATTTTTTCTTTCTGTGCCCTTCCTGTCTCTGCCTCCACTTAACATGCTCTGGGGGTTGCCCCAGTGCAGGAATGTGGGAGGCAGGGGAATACAAATTATTCAATCAATTTGTCTTCAATGAAGATAGCTGGTGTTCTCTCTCTTATTTGCCAGTGACATCTTGGTGTTGCAGCCCAGTGAGCCTGCTGCTGCCTGGCTTGGCGTGATGAACAAGTATGTGCTCTTTTGAGGCTGTAGCATTCCAGTACCCTGCCTTGCCCCCTGACCCTACCTTCATCCATGCTCCCAAAACCCCAGGGCCTCCATCACTGTGCAATTCTCCAAAATGAGAGGATCAGGCTCCTTGCTACCTGGTCAATTTCCAAAAGTACAAAATATTATGCATATATTAGGTGCTTGGCTCTGCGCTGAGCACTTCATATAAATTAGTTCATTCGATCCCACAATTCCAGGAGGTAGGCACTTATTCCTCCAACTTATAATGCAGGCATTCTGGCTCAGAGATGAGGAGTGACTTACCTGCTAGTAAATGGGAGAGCAGGATTTGAATTCAGGATACTGCTTCTAACCATTATCCTATACTGCCCTACTGAAGTATTTGTTCAGTTAACATTTCCTAACTCATCACAGCTGCAAAGGGTCCTGTTCTCCAATTGCTCTGTCCCCGTTATTATAAAGATGCAGGTTTGGGGTTCAAAGAAGAAAAGCAACTTGCATGTGGTCACCCATGCGGCCAACACTGAGCTAGGACTCACTCTCTCTGGCCAGGACCATGTTCTCTGCACCATGGAAATGCATGTTATCCTTGTTTCTGCTGGAACTGGGGAGCTGGGCCATCCCTTTAAAATGACTTGTTTTTTGAAGAGGAAGAAAGTGGGCAGGTAGGTGGTTGTTGCTCACTCTCTGGTGTGAGCTGGCAACAGCTTTCTTCTCGTTTGTCACAGGAAGACATTGGAGCAAATGACTTCACAGTGATGAGATGCTCTGAAGCTGGGGCTTGGGCAGGGGGAGGTGCAGGCTTGCAGAGTTCTGGGAGCAAGCGTGTGCATCCCTGCAAAGAGACACAGGGTTAAATATGGCCGTTTACTCAAAACCACACAAAAATGCTCAGCCACAGGAATGCCTGTCCTGGAGGTTTATTGTAGCTTTGAGTTGATGCTTAAACTTGGTGTGTGTGTTGGAGAAAAAAACCAGTCTAACCAAGTTGGCGGCAGGTTGGACTTTCAGGTCTGGCATTATCGGGGACAGATGAGATACTCTGCAGACTTCTGAGGTCAAGCGGGTGACTGTGCTTGCTGGGAAGGAGGCTCTCTCTCTTTTCTTTCTCTCAGGCGACTGGATTGGATAGGCACTTCCAGGCGTGCCTTCATCTGAGAGTCCCCGGATGGCCTGGCATCTCAGGGTGGTGGTATGTGGGGGTTGTCCATGCCAGTGGCTGGAAGGAAGCTGGGGACCAGCACAGCAGGGTGCTTCCCCAGGATGTGACTAAGACAGGGTGGGCATGCCAGGCCCAAGTCCCTCTGTGGCTCGTGAGCTGAGCATTCAGAACCTGGCTGCAGGCATTTGCTACACTAAGGACAGGTGACACTCAGTGGCAGCTGGGCATTTCAGAAGGATAAGAAATGAAGAGAATGGGAAGAGGCCAAAGCCCAGGTCGAGTTTCTTTTCGGCACACCTCTAGGATCTGACTCTTCATTGATACAACAGATGCCCGTGCAGGGGGGTCTCCGTTATTATGAAGATGCAGGTTTGGAGTTCAGAGAAGAAAAGCAACTTGCATGTGGTCACCCCTGCGGCCAACACTGAGCTAGGACTCACACTTTCTGGCCAGGACCATGTTCTCTGCACCATGGAAATGCATGTTATCCTTGTTTCTGCTGGAACTGGGGAGCTGGGCCATCCCTTTAAAATGAATTGTTCTTTGAAGAGGAAGAAAGTGGGCAGGTAGGTGGTTGTTGCTCAAAGACCCCAATGCCTGCAGCTGCTTCCGGCTTAGGACTTGACCCATAATTATAATCCCTTTCCTTTGGTTTTTCTCTGTGAAAACAGCAACATTCCAGCTTGGCTTCAAGCTGGAAAAAAGCATCGGATAGGGCTTAAGAGATTTATAAACATGGTGAAAAATCACAGGCTAGTTTTCCCACAGCTCATGTCCCTAGGTGAGTGGAAGGAAGAGGAAAAGACAGCTGAGCTCAGAAGGTGGGAGTCAGAAGTAGGAGTGGGGAGGATACAGATGTGCAAACACCTGTGTGTACATGGACCAGAAGCTGAATGGAAGCCAAGTATGTGACTCAGCTGCCAAACACCTAGCTAATTGTCTCTGATAGCAATGAGAGAGGTATATACACCTACATGTGTATGTATCATATGCAGGTGCCTGTGGCTTCATTCAGAAAGGATTTATGGGACTGGTGTATACAGAGAAATTAGAATGAGGAGTACAGTTGTCCTTCTGGATTCTGTGCTGATGGGCAGGGACCCAATAAGCCTGGGAAATGTATACTCATTGGAGCGGGAACAGATGTGTGGTCTTATCAGTGTGTCTGATAATGTCTGAAGGTCTGCCATTTCACAATTAATTAAGAAAATTCCAGCTTTTGGAGCTGGCAGGGGCTCTAGAGGTCATGAGACCCAATCACTTACTTTGGTAATTGTTTGCTGCCCAGTTTGCAGATGAATTATCTAAGTGTCAAGATGGGGAACTGGGAGGCAGCAACTGTCCACTTTGTAGCCCTGTGTCTACAGCTAGCCTTGGTGTTAGACACCCGTGGGGAAAACTATGGATACATGGCTTGGGGACTAAAAGCTCTGGCTGTATCCACAGAGACCTAGGGGACTCCTCCCAGGCAGAGGGGACAGCTGGGGAAGCCCAGCTCTCTAGGGATCTCACATTCTGGATACAGCTAAGAGGCCAAGGTATTAGGGCTGGCTTTACCTGTGGAAAGAAGCAAGGTGTGGTCAGAGTTGGGACAGGCCTAGGTACGGAGTTGGATGAAGAGGTCTTTTCAGCATCTTACTTTCTCCAGCCCAGCTCAGAGGCCAAATTGTACAGCATCTCTTTTGGTAGCCTAGGTAGTAGACATTCTCCTGGTGGGACAGTGAGGAAGCCACTGCTGGCCCTGGGCTGCTAGCAGGGTTCAGTGTCTAGCGGCTCAGTGCTCTGCAGGGGCTGCTACAACACTGTGGAAGTCTTTCTGTGGCTTCTGTTCCCCTAAGTGCCTCCCGCCCCTGTCCTACTTCATTTTTCCTCCTAGCCAGCACTGCCTGGGCTGCATGTGAATGATCCCTGCTGCCACTGCACCTCTCTGGGCTCAGGTTTCCTAATTGGAAAATTCACAGCCAGCACCTCCTGGAAAAATAATCTCCTAGGACCTAAGGAAGCTCATTGCAGGATGTGGGACTTCCTCCCGGGATGGTCCTCTCTCATGTTGGAATTGACGAGGGTGCATCTGCAGCAAGCATCCAGGCCAGAGCAGCAGCCAGCCTGCCTGGAAATGGAGTGTGTGCGCACATGCACATGCTTGTGACTGTATATGTGCACAGATGGGTGTTTGTACATGTGTGCATGTGTTTGAATGACCATGTCTCTGGATTCATGTCCACATGAGGCAAGTCTGGGCATGGCAGTCTCTGCAGGTGGCTAGGCGGCTGGAGGAGCTAGTGGGTGTGGTGTGTTCCCACATGTGGCACTGCCTTATGTATGCATGTACATGTGTGTGTGTAGCTGCAGGTTTGCTTTTCTGTAGGTACTCGTGTGCCTCTCTGGGTTCCACATGCAGGGTGCACTCTGGCTGCCTGGCACCCTCATGCTGCTGCAGTGTCCGATGGGTGCAGTGTCTGATGAGTAGCACAATGAAAATCTCTTAGTGGTTGGAAGCCAACTGTCGAGCATGTGTTTATGGGGGAGGGGTAGCTGGAGGCTGGGAGGCTGTGGCTGCCATGTGGCCAAGGCCCATGTTTCAGCAGCGCTGTTTCCCAGCATCCGCTGTAAGGAGATCTTCCCCACTCACTGCAGCTGAGATCTGTCACCTGTGCCTGTGGTAGGTGTATTAGGGACCTTGCCAGTGAGCTTTGTGTCACCCTGGAGTCTGCCTGACACCTTGAACTTTCCTTCTGTCATCTTTATTCTCTGGGTAGACAGAGGAGGCTCTTGGGGGTTCCCCCATGCCATGAGCACCTCAGTTGTGGTTGCCTCTGTCATTGTGCCACCCTCACCACATTCCATCCTGGATCTCAGGAACAACCTTCCTGAGGGCCCTATCACTTTTTGACACCTCACGGGAACTGGGACCTGTGATGAACAAAGACCTGGGAGAGCTCCCAGATATCCTCCAGGGGACATACATGTTCTGCCTGCCTCAGCTCAGTGCTTGCCCCTGGGAAAAGGAAAGGGGGGAGGGCCTGGAACAGACAGATCCTCATGGGGAACTCAAAGTGAATGAATGAATGAACAGGTGTGTCAGACACACCCACACTGGTGGTCAGGGAGATGTCACCTAGTCACCTGGCCCAGGTTGTTCAGGGAGAATATTTGCAGTTCCAATCGGTGCACCGGCATTTCTAGGGAGAGTTCAGGCTTGGCAGAACCTTCCCAGGCTGAAATGGCCACTCATCACAGGGGGCCTGGGGCCTGCTGCTGGCTGGCCAGGGAAGGGGCCGGGATCTGATGGTCATCCCGGTGACATGGGATGCTGGTGGCAGAGTTAGGGCTCTAACTCTGATTCCATTCTGGCTCTGAGTGCGCGCTGCAGTGCTGCTGCAAAATGAGGGGAGGAAGCAGGAACCCTGCACGCAGCACAGGCCTAGAGCTCACAAGCCCTGTCCTCCTTTCCTGGGAGGAATCTCATTTCCTTCTGATCCTAGTGGCCTGCAGCCTCAGACAGGTCTGTTCCTTCTGGCCCCAGAGGGAGCTGGGAAAGGACTTTAATTTGCAGACTACTGTCTTCCATCTGGAGAGGTTTGCCTCCCTGGGCTCTGCGGACCCCTGATGTGCTTGCTCCTGGGCCTCTGAGGGTAGAGGTGTATGTGTGCTCCCAGGGCAGCACACTCTCTCCAGCACCCGGTGTGCTGCCCTCCAAGCCACGAGGGAAAGAAACATAATGCTCTGCAGCAGGTGCATCCATGCTCTGCATTTCCCTTTCATGACGAAAATACCATTGTGTTCTCTGCTCTCAGAATTACCAAGGCAGAGGCAGCTGGCAGCCCCTCTGGGCAACATCCTCCTTTCCCACGCTGCCAGTCACAGCAGAGCCACAAACAAAACCACACAATCCTAAAGCTCTCTGCTGTCTCCTCCCCTGATGACGATGTCAGAGACTCCTAGAAGAAGGACATGCTTGGGCCTCTGTGCTGACCAGAGGGAGTAGTCGGAGCCTGCCTGTCTGTTACTGGGGGCCCACCAGGAAGAGGCTCAATCTTTACAAAAACTTGGGATCCAGAAGGAACTTAGGTCCAACCTGCTCATTTTGTAGATAGGACACCTAAAACCAGAGGAAGGATGGGTTCACTCAAGGTTCCCCAGCAGCTCATAATTGTCAGCGCTTGCATAACACTGAGTGTCAGGGACTGTTCTGAACATATATTTGTAGTATCACTATCAGGTATGAGGTGGTATTTTCCCAGCACACCTGAAGAGGAAACTGAGACACACACAGCATATGGGTGCTGATGAAAGTGGGTGCAGCCTGTGGGTGGGCATCTGTGCCTGAGGGGTAGTCCCTCCCTCAGTGAACCCTGAATGAGAGATCCTGAGGGCAGAGATTCTATGTTGTTTCTGTCCTGTATCCACAGCTTCTAGAATGCACTTGGTCCATAGTGGGTGCACAAGAGGTATTTATTTAATAAATGAATGAACTGAAGCTGGACACTCCTCAAAACTGCTGAGAGTGGCTGCTTTCTCCATGGTAAGAACTCCCTGTCTTTAGTCCTCGGTTTTCCACACAGTTAGTATTGGCTTATGTTGAACCACTGTCAGTGGCTGTCAGGAAGGGAACATCAAGATGATTGAAGTTGGGGAAATGGTACCTCTGGGGCAGTGTTGACAGGATGGGGGTCAGTGAACTCTGAAAAGGGAAGGCAACCTCAGAGCTCTGTTTAGGAAGGCTTGAGCTATCTGTGGCTAACAGCTGTTCTTCAGCCTCTGCCCTCTGAGGCTTGGCCCTGGAGGGGGAGACAGGTAGCGGGAAGTGGGAGGTATCTCAGTGGACAGATTTGGGGCTGGGGAGGGGTAAAAGGTGGAGTACCGGGCTGTCAGCTGCTCTGGGTCATTAGAGATGAAGGAGCCTGGAGAGAGCCACCGCAAGGGCATGCAGAGAATGGGAATAGGGCAAGGTATTTGCCTTGGGCGCAAAATTTAAGGGGATACACAGGTAATTGAGATAAATCATCTTTTAATGCAATATTTCTTGAAAAATTAATGCGAGCATTTATGATCCACAAAACAAGACAGGATCTGATACTATGCTTGCATGTCCATGTTGCTCCCCTCTTACTAGCCCCAGTCCTGGGCCTGACATCTGCGTCAGTGTCAGGTGTCTCTGAGACTGGGTGGGGGCAAGGGTGGGAGGGTGGGGCTATTGTGAGGGGATACAGAGACAGGGCCAGTCCTGGATGTGTCCTGGGAGGCTCCAGAGAGAGCTGTAACCTGGGGGAAGTGGGGGGTTGGCGTTTGTGGTGATGGGTGTTATGATCAGAGGTGGTGAGCAGTGAGGAGAACAGAGTGGATGACCTGCCTGCTGCTGGAAAGGAGGGAAAGAGGGCTGTGGATGTGAAGGTTTCTCTTAAACCAGCAAATTGCTCCACCTAATTGGACCTATTGTGTTTATGGTAATTCATACTGGAATGCAGCAATCCTGAGCTGGGGTGGGGGCGGCTTTCTCCTGAGGTCTGAACTCTCAGAGAGAAGCCTGCGGGTGGCTGGGGCCACGCGCAGGGAGTGTGCAGTGGAGGCCTGGGCGAGGGCGAGCCTCTTGCACCTGGGGCTTCCCATCACCCTACCCAGCCTCACCCCCTTCCTTCCCTCTCCTCTCACTTCCTCCCCTTCCCCAGAGCACAGAATGCCGAGGTCTCAAATAATGGTTTCTCCTGTTACCCTTTCTCATAACGGCAAAGAAAGAACTGAAAGAGGCAGCCCTGCCTCTTAGTACCCCATGGAGCAGAGTAGAGAGAGCCAGGGGGTGAGGGTCTCAGGAGTTCCCTCCCTCCACAGCCCTCCAGCCTGAAGGAGGTGAATCTGGAGCCACAGGGAAGATGATGGCGCATAGAGGGGGCTCAATGGGCCGGCATGCTTCTGTATATCTCTAGGGGGTTCTTAGGCTCTCCTAAGGTTGAAGGTGGAAGGTTGAAGGAGTTGGAATTCTCTTGGTAGTCTCTTCCAAGTCTTTGGGTGCTAGAGAACAGCATCATGCAGTTCTCTGCCCCACAGCGGAGGAGCTGGTAGTCAATGGGGAGGTGAGTTGCCCCCTCCCACAGACCACAGACAAGAACCAACCCCATCAGGTGTGGCTTAGAACCAGGGGAGAAGTAAAGATGATGGAGCCAAATAGGGGCTGGAGTGGTCAGAGATGCTTCCTGGAGGAGGGGGCACTTGAGATGGGTGGGCCTTGATTTTAACTCTGATAGAAGCCGCCTCAGTTCCATGGCACTTGCCCCTTGGAAAGTTTCTTGTTTGCGAGTTCATTCTTGGGTCACTTTCTGGACACATTGGGTGTGATATGGTGGGGGCATGCCTAGAACATTGTTGTAGCCCCAGGAGTAGGGGGATGTGCACCCAAGGAATTTTTCTACTGGAAGGACGTCCGTTCCACAAATTATTTCTGAAGACTGTGTTGAGGTTCCTGCCCTCATGGACCTTACATGTCCAGGGTGATGAGTCTCTGCTCTGCACTTCAGATTACGCTAGAAGGTGCTCTAGCACCAGCAGTCTGCAAGGTAGCGAGTGAGCTCTCAGTCCCTGGATGCAATTAAGCATGCAATGATTCTTAGATTCCCTAGGTCTAGAATTCAGTTCTACCAGTATGAGTTTCATAAACTTTGGTGATTACATAATCTCTCTGTGCCTCAGTTTCTCGTTATCTGGGAAACAGGAAGATATAATAGGAATACCTAACTCCTAGTGCCATGAGGTTTAGGAAAGTTTGTTCATGTTACTTGCCATGAAAACCATGCCTGGCACATGGCAAGTACACAATAAATGGGGTCTTTATACAAATAGCCATCATTACTTATGGGATTATCACCTAGGGAGTTCTCTTTGCCTGGGGACAGGAGGTGAGGTTCAAAGTCTCCAGGCTCCATTTGATCTGAGTCCCTGGCTTCTTAGCGCCCTCACCTGGCGGGACTTCTCCTGGTTTCCTGCCCTCTGAGCAGCCGGACTACAGCCCAGATAGAGCCAGCTCTGCCGCTGCTCTGTGGGACAGGCCCCTCTCCCTCTTCCCTGTATCTCCCTGTGTTTCTGCTGTAGACCCAGGCCCTTTGGTCTCACCACTTGGGTTCTTTTCATTTTCCTAACACAGCTGAGGAAAAATCCATTCACATTGGTCATCATTGTGTTTCGTTTTGAACACACAGAAGGTCACCTTCTGACCTTGGGGAATGGTTAACATGTATGGAATACGACTCCTAGCTGTCTCTCTAGGGAAGGCAGTGGTCCCTGAAAGTAGAGGTTATTTCTACTCCTCAGACTGGGGCTCCCTGAGGGCAGAAACATGACTCCCCTCAGACTGGGCTCCCCCAGAGGGTGGGCCTTGTCTCCTCTCAGACTGGGAACTCTCCAAGGACCCACCCCCTCCAGCAGAAGCCCAGTGAACCATCCCAGGTCTCCGGCCTATGGAGCCTCTGCTTCGAGAGTTGCCTCCCGTGACTGGTCACATGCAGCTGGCACCTGACCTCAAGCTCCTTTCTTCCCATCTTCTCACCTGACTCCTCCATCCTGGGCCTGCACAGTTTCTTCCTAACATCCCAACTTGGGCCAGACCCATCTGCTTCTATATCGCTGAGCCAGCTGCAAAACCAGGTCACCCTCCCTCTCCTTGTCTCTCTCGTCCCCTTTCGCTAATCGAATTATTTTTCCTCTGCATTGTGCACGTCAGTCAAAGCTTGGACAGACGTGGGATCTCTGCAGTCACTGAACAGCGAGTATGCTGATGAGATGGGAATAATAAGAGTCTTGATGCAAAATCAGCAAAGTGTCTGCTGATCCCTTCCTGCCCCCCTTTCTCCCTGCCTGCACTGCCCTCACACTGGCTGCAGGGCTCAGCACTTAATGGCGGTTTTCAGAGTGGGTCTGCAGGGGCACAGGAGAGGGTACCTCACTCGACCTCTTGCCATCTGCCAAGGGGGTGATGGGGTGGGAGTGTGGTGGGGACAGGTGGTTAATAGTCACATCAAAGCTCATGTGTGATGGGCCACAGAGGAAAAGTCTTCTGATTCCAGGCAGTTCCTGTCAACCCGCTGGGGCACCAGGGCAATGGCAGGGAGAGGACAGGTCCTGCTCTTTCCTCCTCTTTGGAACTTTGTGTCCAAGTCACGGCCTGGCTTCCAGTCTTCCCTACACTCTCTCCCAGCCAGCATTCAGGACACAGCTGCCAGCCTACTTCCTCTGAGTGATCATAGTAGTAATGACAACGATAATGATACTAATCATGCAGCCTAGTTGTAAATGCTCGGAATGCCTCCCAAAGGGCATTCCCTTCCATCATCTCATTTGATGGACAGGCAGGTGGCTGAGACTCAGAGACATCAAGAGGTTTGTTTGTGGTCACACTGGAAGGCAGTGGCACCAAGACCCCTTCCCTCAGCCCATCTTGCTTTCTGGGGTGACTTGAAGACTCAGGCCTGGCCCAGGCTGCCCCAGGCAGGTGGACTAGATGGCAATCAGCCATCTGGGCTGTGGAGTCAGGCAAACCTCGGCCTGGCCCCAGCCCTGCCTCTCTCTGTGTGGGCCTTAGGTGAGTTACTCTATTGCCCTGAGCCCCAGGCACCCCATCTGTGAGATACGACAGTGGTACTTCCCTCCCAGGGGTTCTACAGATGTGTGCAGGGCGCCAGGCACTTGGTAAGCCCTCCGTAAGTGGCAGCTTTCTTGGTCTTGTCTGATAGCTCATCGCTCCTTCCTTGTCCTCTCCAGACTTGGCAAAGTGGCCCATAGCCTGTGTTTAAGGTCCAAAGGAGAGTGACCAGGAGAGGAGATGAAGAAATGAGTCCTGACCTTAGTAATAGCGATTCTCAATGTTTACATGGCTTGTGTCCTGTGCTAAGCACTGTCCTGAACTTCTTACATGTACTTTCTTAGCAAATTCTCATAACTAACATCTTTATGAAAACTTAAAATGAATACTTAGGTGTAAATAATCATAATTAATTACAAGCCTCATGGTTTTTATTTCTTTTTAAAAAAGGATTAGAAAGTGTGATTACTTTAACCTAACAAATTGCTATAGGGGTAGCATAGGTTTTTTTTTTTTCACTCTCTATTTGTGAAAATGTTGGTATATCTGATTAGTCTTCTGAATGAATAAATGTATATGTATGGACACATACACATGTGAATGTACATTTGCATTTACAGGCACATACATAGATTTATTACATAATTAAGTCAAATTCTATTTTTAATGGGTATTACCTATATTAATTGGGGGAAAAGGGGTAGTGGATAATTTTTTCAAAACCATATTTGACTTTGAAATGCAGTCAGAGTTGTTTAGATCATTTATAGACAATTTATTCTTATCTAGTATTGATTTAGAGGTCGTGAACATTTTGAAGCTTGAGAAATTTTGCTGTATTCAGGCAGCTGAATGTTTACCAAGTTTTCTTTTCCCTCTAGCCTCTACTTGGCCTCTTGCTACCTAAGTGGCATGGCCATGATTTATCAGCCGAGGATGCTGAAGAATTCATAAATACACAGCTTATGTTTAATACAAGTTCACCAGGAGGGGAAACTGAGGCACAGGGACATCACCCAGTTGGCCTTAGAGCCTGCCCATCTCACAGTGACTTACCAGTGTCCACAGGGACAAAGGGACAGAGCTAACACTGGGCTTTGGGGCTCCCAGTCCCCGTGGATGGTTAGAAAGTGGTTCACATCACAGGCTCTGCAGTTCAGATGGCCCAGTCCTCTGTTTACCGGCTGTGTTACCGTGGGCAAGCTACTTAGTCCTTCTGTGCCTTAGTTTTCTCATCTGGAAAATGAGGGTAATAGTTGAAGAACACTTATAACGTGAAAATTAAATGAGTAGTTAATGTAAAGAACTTAAAGTAGGGCCTGGAGTATTCTAAGTGCTCAGCGAATCTGGCTATCCATCCTATTAGCACAGTGAAATGGGTATAGTTGCACCATGATGCTCCTGCACATAACTTGCCTTCTCTCTCCTTCCATCCTTCCTTAGTCTAGCGGTCCACCCTTTTCTCCATAAGATGCTTCTTTTGATTTAGCTGCCTGATATTGCTGCAGGGGCAGTGCTTGTTTGCCAAGTCTCCTCTATCAGAATATCAGGGCCCTACATCTTGGGGCTGCATCTGCCCTTTGGTTTTTGTCCAAAGAAGGAACATTCTGCCCCCCTGCTCCTAGGACATTCGGTGCAGGCTGGCTGACCTGACGGGTCTGGGAAGTTGTGCCTTGCTTCCCAGGTGAGAGGTGAGAGTGGAGCTTTGCTTTTTCCCAGCAATAGACAGTAATTGACAGAAAAGATTACCTTTGAGGGTTTCTCAAGGACAAGGAAATCTGATTGTGTTTGAGCGAGAGAGGAGTAAAGTAGAAAACACCTCATGCATACTTTTTAGAGCAGGAAACAGATAAAACAAATTCAGTTAGTACAACAAGTAATATAGAATGCATTTTGGTTCTTTGCTTTATCCAGTTAAGGGAAAGAGAAAGAAAGGATGAAGAGATGGAGAAAAGGAGAAAGAGGTGGAGGGAGAAGGAGAGAGAGAGAGAAAACACAACATAGGAACCCTTTGGGAGAACCAAGTGAAGGTCACTGACATCCCAAGAAGCCCTGAGAAACAGCCTCGTCTGGTAGGAGTTTAAGATGCTGCTGCTAAAGACTGATCAGTCTGTCACGATTTTACAACACTAGGTGGCCATCACCTCTTGGTACTTGATTTGTAGTCCAGGTGAATGAAGCCGAGGACTTGATTAAGCCTCCAGGCTGGTGGTCTTCACCCTGACCCTTCTTGTGTGCTGCTCTGCACCCACCTGCCGGCAGGGGCTCGAGATACGGCTTTGACAGGGTGCCGCCCTTAATGAGTTCCCAGCCTCGTCGGAGAGACAGACATGTAAATAACGATTATAATAAAAGTCAGGCTGCTATAATTACTATAATAAAAGTTCAGATAAAGTGCAGGGAGGAAGGATTAATTAATTCTGCCTGGGAAATCCAGAACTGCTTTGTGGGGAATAACTGATGAGGCACCCTGTTGGCGGCCCTGGGTTTCCCACAGGCAGGATGGGCTGGGAGGGGGCAGGGGCAGTGCTGGTGGGATGGGTTTTGCATTAAACAACTTGGATTTAAGCTCTAACTGTGCTACTGTGTCACCTTTGGGCGGGTGGCTTAACCTCTCTGTGCCTGTTCCTTCTATGAAAGGAGAATGACTGGTCACATCTCACAGGGCTATCACATAAGAGATAAAACCTGGAACACTGTCTTGTAAAATATAAACTGTGGAACAAATGTGAACAATCACGTTGGGGGAGGGGTCATAGCTGCATGGTTGTGATGGGGTGAAGGTGACCACTGTGTCTGTTGTCTCAGTGTGGCAATACAGGGAGGGTGGCGGCATGGAGCTGCAGGCTCAGCAGTGTTCACCCACAGTAGGTCCAGCTTTCCCAGCCCTCAGATACACAACAGCCTCGGAGATCCTCTGAGCAGAGTGAGGATCCTCTCTGGTCCTTTGAAAAGCAAAAAGCCAGCCCTTTGGTGGGAGATGGGGAACTTTATGCACCTGTGGCCACTTGGACATCTGAGAGGTATGTATCGGCTTTTGTCCTGCAGCAACTGGACACAAACTGTAAATCAGTCACATTAGGATGAATGCATCTTGTCCTGGTGGTGGCCTGTCTACCCCTCCCAGAACCTTGAGAGTGAATACAAGGTGGCCTTAGTCTTGAGTGAGCACGTCCAGCTGCCATGAATGAGAGGTCCATCCCAGCCGTCTCTGGGATCTGATGACCCTGAGTAAGACTAGCCTTTGCCCGTTTCAAACTGTTCCCACAGAGGGAAAGAATTTCAGAAAAGGGGATGACACTCCCAAACACCCAGTACATCGTGGGCCCACAGCAATAACTGGGCGGCTCACACTTGCTAGGTGTGCCGTGTGCAGCCGTACCTGGTGTGGGTTCACCAGGGGAACCTCAGGAATGGGATCAGAAAGGAAGGGGAGGCCAGAAGTCAAACTGGATCATCACACGTGTATGGAGCCCTGATATGTGCCTGGAGCTGTGTGGATGCTATGAAGAGACACTTGCCGGCAAGGTGTTCACTGATTCCAGCACAGCCACTTTGCTTTAGGTGCCAGAGACTGTAATATTCTTGCACAGAAAGTAGCACCACAGGTGTGTGTGTTAGGGCATCCTGCTGAGACATGAAGGCTGAGGTGGTGGAGGGCGGCCTGTACAGGCTCATCAGGAGGGACTTGAATGGGTCACAGCACAGACAGGTGATAAGGAGGGCAGAATTAAGGCAATAGCAGTGGGACTAGAGAGGAAAGTGGGGATTAAAAACCCATTCTATAAGTAGAATGAGCAGGACCCAGAGCCCATGGGAAGCAGTCTCATAAACAAAAAAAACTGGCACAAAGATAAGACAGCCATACACACTCCTTGGGGAGGAGGGAGCAGGAGGGAAGTGTCAAAAACAGCTGCAAGGGCAACTGGAATTCTACTTGCTGGAGGGAGGCTATGCTGGGGCAGACACTCAGAAAGCCATCGGGCAGCACTGACTACAGCTGTCGATGTGTGTCTTCTGTGACTGGCAACTCCCTCCTAGTGTCCATGTGGCAGAAATGTGCACATATGTCCCTGAAAGATGTGTTCACCGGTGTTCCTGGCTGCACCTGACATTCACGGCAGCCCCAACTGCACACTGCTCAAGTGCTCACCAGCGTGGCAGAGGAGGCGGGACTCAAGGAACACTGCACAGAGAAGCACGAGTGGTCGGAAGTTTCATCACCCTTCTGAATGTAATCTCCTGACAGCAAGACAAAAGCCAGATGTAAAAGAATATGGAGGGCAGGATTCCACCTACATAAATTACACAAACAGATGAGGTGTCTGTGGTGATAGAAGTCCAAATGATAGTTACCCATGTAGGGGGAGGGGCTGGAAGGGGGCCTCGGACTTCTAGAGGGCCTGGTTGTCCCATTTCTATAGCTGAACATCTGTTCCATGTGTGTTTATTTCGTGCAAATTCATTGAGCTTATAATGTGTGAACTTTTTATATTTCAACAAACAAATTCTTAAAAAATACCCCCCCCCTGCAAAAAAAGGATTATGCAACCAGGTCAGGAGTAATGAGGGCCAGGAGCAAAAAGGGAACAGCAGGGGATGATGTAGGAGAGAATTTGGTTTGCACAGGTTGAGTTCAAGGTGGGGAGTTTGGGCAAGCATGCATGGTGGGGAAGATCAGGCCAGGCCAGCATGTAAAGTAGGGGTATGTCACCCAGGGGGACAGGCAGTGAGGAAAATAGCAGTGGAGGGTGAGGTTCTGGGGAACACCAAGGTTTGTGGGCAAGCAGAGGGGGTGATCCTCAAAGGCAGCTGGGACAGGGTGGTCAGAGGGAGAGGATAAGACCCGGGAGGGGAGGGTTGGTCAATAGGGTCCCAGGTTGCAGAGAGGCTAAGCCCGTTGTTCTGACCACCACCATCTCGGCTTCCACCACAGTGTCTTACACCCCCACTACCTGCCTCCAAGGCTTTTCTCTCCCAGTGAGCTACTGTTCAGTCACCTGCCCATGTTCCAGACCTCACTGCCCCTACCCCTTAACCTGGGCCCTTTTTCACTTTTGGAACTTGCTCCAAGCCTGGGCTCTACTATCCTATGCCTGTGCAATTGACTGTTCCAACCCAAGTAAATGAACTTTCCATTCATTCCTGTTACATTTCACCTATCTGTTTCAGCCAGGGGTCCCCAACCTTCACGCCATGGACCGATACCATTCCTGTTAGGAACCAGGCTGCCTAGCAGGAAGTGAACTTGAATGTGATGCTGTGATGTCTTTGAATCATCCTTAAACCATCCCCCCCCCCACCCCCCTCCCCCTCCCCTGGTCTATGGGAAAATGATCTTCCACGAAACTCATCCTGGTGCCAAAATGTTGGGGACCTCTGGTCTAAGCCGCAGAGGAAGGTAAAGAAATCTGAACCCCCCACCCCTCACTGGGCAGGCTTGCATGTTTATGTTTGGTGGCCCAGAGCCCACCATCTAGGTGGAACAGGTAGCTGGATTCCCAGAGAGAGGGTCTGTCTCTGCTTCAGTTCCTCTATATGGACCACCCCCAGCCTGCTGTCTTCCTGCGCTTACAGCCGACATGTTGCTTGACACATTTACCCACAGTGGCCACAGGTAACATCTAACCAGGGAAAAAGGGGAAGATTTGCAAGCAAATGAAAATCTGTGCTCCCATTTGGGTACCTACAATACCATATAAAATTGGGAAGTTAAAAAATACGACAAGAATTCCTCAATTTGAGTAATAATAATAGCTATCATTTTCTGAAACTTAGTGAGCTGAGCATGTACATATGTGATCTGATTGAATTGTCGCATCTACCCTGTCGGGGGGAATGTGCAATGACCACTCCCACTTTACACCTGGAGAAGTTAAGACACAGAGAGAGGTTTACTACTTTGCCCAGAGTGCCTCCACTAGTAAGTGACACAGCTGGTATTTAAACCCAGAGGGCTCAAACTCTCCACCACCTTTCCTGGAACATTACTAGTGATATGAACACAGGGAGTGGTGGCCGAAAGCTAGGCCTAATCTAAATCCAGAGACCAATCCTCAGGCCATTTATTCTGGGTTCAATACGCACTACTCAACGGCTTGGCAGCAGATTTGTTTCTCTCCTTTATTCCATTCGGTTTAAACAAATATTAAGATGAGTTACATTTCCCTAAAGCCAGCATCGAGCGGTGGGAGGCAACGATGGGCACGGTGAGCAACTTGGTCCACACATGTAGGCGGGCAGTAAATATCCGTCTTTCTTCAGCTGCCATAAGACTGACCCTGGGCTCCGACCCAATGCACACTGTTACTCATATGGTGGGAATTCCAGTTCCGATGGGCTACACCAAGGTCCTGGGGTCCTTTGAAGTGTTGATTGACCTCCCACCACTTCCCAGTGTCTTCAGAGCTGCTCTGATCTTCCTGTTCCCCTTGGGAACGCCTCATATAATTTCCTCACCAAGTTTACGCTTTTTGTTTTCTTTTTCTAAAAAAGACAACCAGGGCAGTGACCTCAAGCATCTTTTATTTTCCATCCTGAGAACATCGTGAGGCCTGGAGAAAAGGAGAGGGGGATAAGGAAAATCAACACAAATTAGTATGAGGGTCAGTGGGAATGAAGTAGGGATATGACAGGCTGGGGCGACCAATGTGGGAGGCTTTCTGCAGAAGCCACAGGAAATTGTGGTGAGGATCAGATAATCCGGAGACTCTGGAAGGAGGAAGAGAGGAGGGTTAGCCTGAGCCCAGAGCCCTCAGCCTTCAGAGTGAGCCATGCCTCCTGGCTTTGGGTTTCCACCCTGGCTCCCCTGGGGTAGCAGCGGCAGGGCGGACGGAAGGCATCTGTTGCATGTGCCCCTCAGAGGGGTTTCAGAAGAAAGTACAGAAGACAGAAGCATGGGCTCCTGGGATGTGAGTAAGGAGGACTTTGAATACATGTGGGCTCTCAAAGATGGTCCATAGGGGAAAGGAATCCCCAATCGTCAATGGAAGGAAATAAGGCAGTAAGGGTGATAGGTAGGGAACATAGCTGGGAATGGTCCTCCTCAGCCCCTTTCAGGGGGTGAGACACTGATCGTGCCTCGAGATGGACCTAGTGTCTGATAGACCTGGACTTGAACCTGGCTGTATGGACCCTCTCCTAGATGTGCAATGCTGTGAATGTTGCTTTACCTCCTTGGGTCTGAGTCTGCCAAGGCCCCGGTGTAGAATCAATGTTAGTGGTGGTTAGTCTTTTTACAGAGGTGTCTCTGCAAGCGGTGCTCAGAACAGTGTGTGCACACAGCTGGTAGAGACGGTGCTGTTATTAAACCACGAGCAACGTGAGAACTGGGACCTTCAATCCCTCCCTCTCCCACCTCAGGTTTCCTGCTTGTGCCTGTGTGCTCAATGTTCATGTTTGTTGGTAACTTTAGCTAGCTCTTGGGGGGCAGTAACATTCAACACAGAGATGGAAGGGGGGAGAAATCCAGGAGAAACTGTGATGTGCGGTCCTGTTGGCAAACTTCCGGGGCCAGAGAAAAGCAAGATTGTGCAGGAGGTAATAGCCAGGGCCCCTTGGCGGAAGCCTGGCAGTGTAAGAGAACTGAAGGAGAGAGTGGGCTTCCTGGAGGAGGTGAGGTGGGTCAACCGGCATCCTGGAAAGTGTGGCAAAAAAAGAAGGCACCAAAAGAGCCAAGGGGCAAAAGGTGGGCGGGGAGAATGTGTACCTCTCAGTTCCCTCTTCTCATAAAGTTCCAGAGACTCGTATTTCTGTCAGTTTCACGTTAACATTTACATAACAAGTAGATTGAGAGATTACATTATTTACATATATATGGAAGCTGGCTGGAACTGGGGATCCTTGTATCTGTACATGACGTTTTATTGATTAATAAATTAGACTCTTACAGATCAGGCACAAATCAAATCCATCCATTTCAGACACCCATCAGGTGCAAATGAATGTAAATTGGAGGCTTCATTTACATATGGATAGCAAACCATTTAGTCGTCATCTGTCATATGTACCCTTGAGAGACTATAATTTGCCTTGTGGAGCCAGCTGGCTGCAGGGCCACCCCTGTGCTTTGGGTGACTTCTGAGACTGAGGAGGGGAGCATGACTTCAGGCAGGGTGGGCATGGGAGTTGTCGATGGAATTCTTCCCCTCCCCAGTCACCAGCATGGCTCCTGATGAAGGCAGAGGAAGGGGGCAGGTGGGACATGAGGCCATTGTCTCATCACAGAATTAGAGTTCGAATGGCCAGAACAGGAGGAAACCCTGAAGTCCATCTACATCAGCTCCTGTATTTCACAGATGATGCGCTGAAGTCCAGAGAGGAGAATTGACTTGCCTAAGATCACACAGCAAGACAGGCGCAATGCCAGGACTAGAACCCAGTTCTCTTTATCCCAGGGCGGTACTTTTTCTGTGATTCCATTATGACAGAAACAGAGGCTGGAGCCTCAGAAACCCTGGGCCCCAACTCCATTTCTTGGAGCAGGGCATGGGAGCGCAGGGTTCAGAAGGAGGAGCTGTTGTTCTCGGGGTGTACCTGTTTCACAAGCCTGTCATGGGCTGACTTCAGAGCTGTAGGAGGGCTGCTTGTTCCAGGAAATACCTCCCACACCTTCCTTCTGAATCTCAAAACTCCTTTAAGGACAGAAAGGGCTTTTCATTGCAGAAGAAGAGACAGAGTTTAAAGACTGCCTGGGGTGGGGGCAAATGTGAGCCGAAAGTCTTAGTCCCCTGCCTGGATGAGCCAGGCCACAAGAAGGATGGAAAAGGAACAAAAAGGAGAACACGAGGGGCCAACTTTCACCGACTTCCCCATCAAAGAGAGCAGAGGGCTACGAGTATGTGTAGGGGGAGCAGTAGGGGGAGGAGGAGTGACTCAGGGCAGAGAGAGGTGGCTCACTCATGAGATAGTTACCACTGGCCCAGTTACAGACCAGAGCAGGCATCTAACTGATCTGTCCTATTGTGGGCCACCTGTTTGGAGACAGGGGGATAGCTCAGTTGACTCCAATGGGACTTTTCTTTGTTTTTAAATCTGCATGTGTATTTGCCATGTTAGAGTATCAAGGTTTGGAGGTGGTTTTATTTTTAAAATCCTCTTTCTCCCATGTGTTAAGAAAACAAGTGAATGGGGACACTGACTCCCTAGGTTTCCTGTACCTCTGTTGTTCAGGATTATGAGGAAGATGGTGTGTGATTTTCCTGGAACTATGGGAAGTGACACACAGCCTGGGGCCTTCCCAGCCTCTCTTCTGGGATCTGGCAGCTCACCTTTTCATGCTGTCTGAGAGAGAAAGTGCCAGGAGCTCATGCAAGACCATGGGTTTGTGCCTCACCCGAGGGCCTTGGTGCAGGCATGTGATAGACTATGGCCCTGAGTGCCTTCCTTAACTTGACCTCCCCAGCAAGCTTCATGTGCTCACCAGGAAACAGGCCTGGTAATAGAATTAGTTCTCATGGGCATGCACGCCAGTGCCTAGTCCCGAGCTGGCACACAGTAGGTGCTCAGGGTGCTATTATTCATGACGTCTGATAAAGTCTTACTATGCTAGCTTCCGAGGGCTATTGGTAATAAAGCACCTGAAGATGCCAGCATCTTAGAGAACTGAAAACAAAGAGCAAGGGTGTCAATTTAATGACTCAATGTGATTATCCTTTGCCACTTGGAGCAGTAGGGCTGAGGCCCTGGGTTAGGGTGCAGGCCGAGAGCTTGAAAAACCCACTCTTAGTGAATTCAGTGAGTGATGCCATCAAAGGGCTTTCTGAATGGGTAGAACCGGAGGTCAGAGTTGTCAGTGGGCATTCAGAGGGGTTCAAATACATCATTATTGAGCATTTACTGAGCACCTACTGTGTGGGTGGCACTTTCACTGGCATTTATACGTTTGTTCACTTTCACCTTTGCACAGACCCCTTGCGGGTCCGCTTGCTTCAGCTCCACCCCAACTACCAGCATTGAAGTGGGTCCCTGCAGCTTCAGCTGGAAAGGGAGGGAGTTGGGGAGGGCAGTTGTCTTAGGAATACATGCAGCCTGCTTCACCTCTCTGCTCCTCTCCCCACATATTGCTTCTCCAGCTTCGCTTGGGCTTTGGGTCAAGGCTTGCCTCAGGTGGTGGGCTGGTGCCCTTGGTCTTTTCTGGTGAAAGTGGCTGGACTCTTGGCTTTCTGTTTTTGTTGCTTCCTCTGAGTATGGACGCTGCTCAGATGCCCACATGACCTCCCTGGTCGCCCTCTTGGCCCAGCCTGACTCGGACCCATGTGTGACCGTCTTCTCAGACTGGGCGTTTGGTCCTCAGTTGCCATTTAGTTTTTCCCTGTTTCAGTGTGGCTTGCCCAGCTCCCTGTGTCCCCTCCCCAGCAGAATGTCCCAGCATGCTGTGCAGCTGTCAGCACCACCCGAGTCTGGCTCTGTTGTGAGGACCCATCAGCTCTGGAGGCTGCTTGATTTTCCTGCTTCTCTATTGGCTAAGCAGCACCATGGGATGCCATAAGGACCTGAGGGTGTTGCTTAGAACCCTAAGATGCTCCCCAGCCAGCCCATTTCACAGATAAAAACCTAGGCTGTAGGAGAATAGAACACACCCTTTGTCTTAACCCCACAGCTAGGTTGGCCTCCTGGTGGGGCCCTGTTTGGAAAGGGGTGAGGCTTGGCCAGCAGACCTCCTGTGAGCCTTTTCCAGCTTTCCCTGCCTGGGGAGGCCCCATACCTCATCATCAGTGTCTTTATTAGGTTCCATCCTGGGATTTGAGAATTTGGTGAGAGGAGACGGCCGAGGTGAAGCTGCCTACATACGATTCAGCGCAGCTGAAGTCCAGACACCTCCTCCACCCCACTCCCTGCCCAACAACCCCTGACCTCAAAGCTCCTCAAGGGCAGAGTCCTAGAGCATCTTGTTTCTGTTTTGTGAATCCTGAGTGATAATTATATGTATAAAATTTGACAGCTTAAACTGTTTAGGATTAATCGGCACCAACACACAGAAAAGCGCCTTGCCTGTAATTAGTGATTCCCTGGCAAATGCATTTTGCAAAATAGCACTTGATTTTAATAACAGGCTGTTAGTATCAGAACACTCTGTCCATTTCACTTCAAAGTATCAAAGAAGACCCCTCTCTCAGGCCACCCCAGACTCCCTGGCTGGCAGGTTCCTTGGGCTCTGAGATCCTGGTTGGGGCCCCTGGCACCCTCTGGGAAGGTGTCTTAGTGGTGTTCTCCTTCCTGGCTCTTCTAAGCATCTCCCGCCCCCACCCAAACTCCCTCAGGGTGCACCTCGATCTCAGCTGCTGCAGTTAGAGGTGGAAACACGGGCCCTTAGCACCAGGAATCTTCCTCCCCTTCTCCTCTCTTCCCTTCTCTCCTCCACATCTGCACTCCCACTGCACCCCGGCTGCCTCTCTCCTCTTTCCCTCCGGCTCTGTGTTCTTGTCTGACTCAGATTCTGCCTCTCTTCAACAACAGGGGCCCCCCCGTCTTTGAAGACCTCAGCACCTGTCTCCTACCTGCCTACCCCTATCCCACACTGTCTCTAATTACCTCTCCCTCCTGGTCCCTCTGTTTCTGCGCTGGTGGCATGTCAGTCTTTTAACCGTGTGTCCCACAACCCTTCCCTCGGAAGATGCTTGAAGGGAGTGGGACACAGGGCTGGCAGTCCCCTCCCCCTGAAACCATGGCTGAGTTTCTATGGCAGAGGACAGGCAGAGGTGGCAGGGCTCGGGTATGGCAGCTGCCTGCTCCTGGTGCCCTACTGCCTCCCTGCCCCAGCCTCCAGAAGCCCCTTTCCTTGCTGGTACCTCTGGGTCAGCATGAAGCCATCTGCGTGTCCTTCTTTGAGGGCACAGAGAGCGGTGGTCATTCCAGGGTTCTTCCTGATGGGGATGAGAGAGGGGAAAGGACAAGAAGACTGAGGTGCCTCTAGGTGGGTCAGACAGACGGCTAGGGGAGGAGTGGGACAGGGGGCTGCAAGGAAGGGGGGGCTTCTGCAATGGGAGCATAGTCCCAGCTTGTCTCTTCTCCCCAGAACTGACTCTTCTCCAATTTTTTCAAAACCTCCCACCCAGTTGCCCAAGCTGGAGACCAGACCATCATCCTTGACCCCTCCTCCCTGCCCCTTCTCCTTGAGGCCCTTTCCCAAAGCTCCCTGCCCCTCCTCTGTGCTCCTTCCTCAGCCCCCTTCTCTGCTCTATGTCAGAACTGCAGCAGCTCCTCTTGGCTGGCTTCCCTGCCTCCCACTAATCAGTCCCTCTTGTGGCTGCCGGATGGTTCTGTTTAACACCAAAGCCAGGTCTCATCACCGCACTACTTCAAAGCCTCTGAGGGGTCTCTATCACCTCAATGTAAGGCCTCTGCTGTCCATCTCTGCACTCTGTCCCACACACCCTTTGTACTCCAGGTATGCCAGACTATCCTCAGGACCATTGGACCTTTGAGTGTGCTGTTCCTTCTGCTTGGAATGCCCTTCCCTATGTTCTCTCCTTTGAAAAGTTACAGGGCCCAGAAGAGTGCTTGGCTATAGTATGTGCTCAATTATTATTTGTTGACTGAATGATGGATCTTACTAATCAATCTAACCCCAGGTCAAATGCCTCCTCCTCTGGGAAGCCTTTCTTACCTGCACCTAGACTTGCCTACTTCTCCTGTATGTTATTAGGCTTCTTTTATGCCTCGCTTTTCCCACCCTGGAAGGAAAAGAAAACAGCCCTATTGTATTTGTCAGCTATAGTTAAATAACAGACCACACTCCAACCCAGTGGGGGAAAGCAGCAATGCTAAGCAGGGCTTGACAGGAGAGGCTGGGATGGAGTAGGTCTGCCTGCATGTCTGTCGTCATATTCCTGGTACCACTGGGCTGGCCCAGGCATATTCTTGTCACAGCATTGGAAGACACCCAAGAAGGCAAGGACAACCCTGAAAGGCCTCTTGAAGCCTTGGCTTAGAACTGGCACACATTATTTCACCTTATTCTATTGGCCAAAGCAAGTCATATGAACAGATTCCAAGTCAAGGGATGGCTGATACAATATATTCACTCCTTTATGGGAGGCACTTCAGTCTCGCAGCAAAGAACGTGAAGGTGGGGGCTGGGTGGGCAGATTTGAACCTGTACCAGTGACTGAATCCTGGACACCCTGCCTAGGAGTATAGACAAGTCATTTCACCCCTCTGAACCTCAGGTTCCTTAATTTCTAAGTATTATTATAAGAATTAGACTAATTCATTCATTTATTCCCTCAGTGTCTGTTTCTTGAGCAACTGCTTTGTGCCAGACACTGTTCTAAGTACTGAAAACACAGCATTGAACAAAACTGCCAGTATGTGTAGAATGCAGAGTTCTGTGTCTGGCCCCAGTGTGAGCCACCTTCTCTCTCCTGGCCTGCAGCGGCAGCAATCCCCTGATTCATGGCCATCAGAGACCCTGTGGTCGGGCCCTGCTCAGGTCTCGGCATCTCTCTGCTGCTCCCTGGACTGCTCAGGGCAGCCACGCTCAAGGTGGTCTCCCTGCTGCTCCAAGGCCATCCAGTTCTGTCTCTCTGCCCATAATACCCCCCTCCCCCCCGCTTCACCTGACTAATTCATTCTCTTCCCCCGGCCTCAGTTCAGACATCCCTTCTCTTGGGAAGCACTCACCACTGTACATATTACACATAGTAGAGCTTCCAGGGTGAAGGCTGTGTTCTATTCATCTTCAGGTCTTCAGAGCCTGGAATACAGCAGGAGTATAAATGGATGAATGAGTGTATCCTAAATTGTCTTATTTGAATTATTTTATCTGTACAGGCCTAAGGAGGGGCCGTGTGGGGCCATCAATGGAAGGACATAGGAAATGATGCCAGCTGCCTTTCACTGAGCCTTTACTAAGTGCTTTCCCTAGACTGGGCCCAGCATGTAGTAGGACCAAGACCCTGCCTCGGTTAGATATCTGTGCCCAGTAGATCATCAGGAGGACAGCAGTGCGTGAGGTGAGAGCATAGGTCTAGAATCAGGCCCAACCCAGATCTGAATCTGTTTGAGTTTGGCAGTTTACTTAGTTTGCTTTGTTTCAGTTTCCACCTTTGAAAAGTAGGGTTATAATAGCACTTGCTTCATAAGGGTGTTGGAAGAATTCATGGAACAAATGTTTATCTGTCACTATGTGCCAGGCACTGGAGAGAGAGTAGGGAACAAAATAAAATCAGTGTGGGATCAGATAAGATGCTTTGTGAAAATGCTTAGCACAAGGCTGACTGCACAGCACGCATTTAATGTGTTCATAATTTTCACCGTTGCCATGCTGTTGTCAGTTTCTTTATCAAATGGCAACAACTTGATAGATAAAGAAACTGAAGTCCAGAGAGGGTTAGGCGTTCACCCAAGGGCACCCAGCAAATTAGGGATGGAACTGAGACTAGGCTCATGTTGTCTGATGCCTAAGCTGGGCTCTTTGTACTTCACTACCCACTTCTACTTGGAAGGGGGTCAGCTGGGAGATTAGGAGTCAGAGAAAAGGGGGCAGGAGGCAGGGGAGAGTTGGGCCTGATCGACCTTCACTCCCCTCTCAGTTCATGTGGACCTGGATTGAGTAATTTACTTTCTGTTGTCATTGCCCAATTGTCTGCACCAATGGAGCAGAGATAGTCCCAAAGTACTGCTAATCCCACAAACCTTTTTCTGCCACTTGCACATGATGCTGTCATGTGTCTGCTGCTGGTGGATGGGTGTGCAAAGGGAGGCTGCTGATTGACCCCTAATTAGGCTTCGTGCAGAGTGATGTTAAACGAGGCTGCCTCCTGTGAGTGCACAGGCACAAGTGAGGGGAGGCATCTGGGTGCGAGATTCTGGAAGGTGCCAGAGATGAGCAGGGGAATGGACAATCCGCGTGGAGTACCAGCTGTGCGGGTGGAAGGAAGCTTAAGAACCTTCTCTGCTCTTGTCTGTATCAGAGAGCAGAGCTCAGTGTCCTGCTGGAGTGAAACTCAAATGACACGGCGTGACTTTTTGTCTTAATCTAAGATTGGATCAGTGGGAATGTGTGTACTTTAGGAGGGATTTACTTCCCCATCCTGAGCTTTCTGTGTCTTGCACGATCTGGGTCCTCTACCTCAGAAGCAAGCCTACACCCCCCTTCATCACAAGTTGGGCTAATGTAGTTTTCATTCTGTGATAATGACCTTCTATTTGACACTGAGGTCTTGTGGGCACCATGTGTCAATTCAGTTGAATGGATCTGGGCTGGGATTTCGGGCCCTTGGCAACCTGGGGGTGGGAGTGGGACAGGAGTGTGAAGTCTTGCAGCTGGGAAGAGAAGAGTGGGGTCAGTTCTCTCATCACTACACCTGAGTGACTAAATCCCTTTGTCACAGCAGGGTGGTCCTTTTCAGCAAGTGCCAATTTCTGGGCCTAGAACGGAAGCACTGCACCAGCAGGGACTTTTCTTTTTTTCCAGCTCATTCTCAGCTATGTCCCAATCACCTAACAGAGAGCCTGGTACACAGAAGCCTCACAATAACAGGTAGTTGTGGAAGGGGTGAGGAACTCACTGCAGATGAGAATGAACTTCTTCTGGTCCAAGGGTTGGTTTCTGCCCTTTCTCAGATGAAGACCTTCAGAGGTGAAGGTCCCAAGTTGACAGCAAGCAAGGCTCGGCTTGGGGACTCACTTATCCCTTGCTCCTCAGGAGTGTCCCTTCTTCTCCCAGCTACCCTATAATCTTCCAGGAACCTAGTGGCTTGAGTGGGAACAGCCCCTGACCAGCATGGAGGGTGTGTGAGAGACACCTGTGGATAAGAGTCCAGGGAGGTCTGGACCAGCAAGTGTCAGCAAGACTAAGGAAAACGATATGGGGAGAAGGCCTTTGACAGATAGTTTCCTAATTAGAAAAGCAGGTGGCATGAGCAGGTGAGTCCTACAAATTAAATCACCAAATCCCACTGAACCACACATTCCACTCATTTTTTCCTGGGCTGCTGTTTGCAGGGAGCAGATTAGCACACAGTTTCCAGCCTGGAGGTCTTTTTACCATGCAGGTGAGTATGGAGACATGACCCACAGTGTGCACCTCCCTGGGTCTCTTTCCTTCTTTCCACTCAGAGTGTGTGTGTGTTCCAAAGAAGCAGGCTCGTTTTAGCATGTATCTGAGTGAGACCAAATTAGGAAGGTAAGGCTGAAGTCAAAATAAACTCCTTAAGCATGCCCAAAATAAATGGTTTTGGATTATCTGCTGCTTTGGGTTATGCTGTCCCCATGCAGAGAGACCCTGACTGCTGTGTTCACCTGCTGCAGACTGAGCAGGCTGGGGGCTGCCACCGAGGAGTTCTAGAAACAGGACTTCCAGCCAGATACTGGATGGGGACGAGGCTGTCGAAGGAAAAAGAGATGCATTTTGGGAAAGGGGAAATATTTGGCAGTGTTTCCCTTGCTCTGCTTCTTCTCCAGGAAGTTTATAGGTATTATGAAGTTACAGGGAGAGAAATGAGAATTTTGTGGTGCAGTTAGTTTAAAAATGCTGAAATTGGAATGAATATATAAAAATGGAATATTTATATACTGCAGAACTTCTCGGATCCTTACTATGCAAATCAGCATTGTGATTTTCCAAAAAAAGGAATATGATCTATATTTACATCTGTCTATGCATACACAGACACACACATATAGGGTGGGGCAAAAGTGGCTTACAATTGAGTACACACAACAGTTTATTTTTGTATTATTGTTTATTAGTCATTGTGTCATTTTTCATTCAAACAACTATAAACCTACTTTTGCTCCACCCTATATATAGTATGTATGTACATAAAGCATGTGTATGTGTATTTTATTTTCTTTGCCCAAACTATTTGGATCGTGTAACCCTTTTTTTCCACCTAGAGTGCTTAGGACTTGTGTGAATGTCATTTGGCATTTTCCCAGAGCTCTTTCATACCCAATTCTCATCAAATCCTATTCAAAACAGAAAACAGGACTATGACAGTTCTCAGCTTCAGATTCTTCAAGGTTCCCCCTGCCTGCTGGACGATGCTCAGGCACTTCTAGCCCAGCCACTACCCACCTCTCCCATATCCTCTCTGGCAGGAGCCCTGCTCCCGGTGGCTCCGCAGGGTGGCCCTGAATTTTCTGACCCTCCAGCCTTTGCCCATATTATTCCCTTTGTTGAAGAACCTTCCCTCTAACCCCCTTCTGCTTGTTGAGCTCTTGTTCATGTTCCAACACTTAGCCTGGACATCACTTTTGGGAAGTTTCTTGATTTTGTCACTGTCTTACGGAGGCCTGCCTGACTACTTTGGAATTGCAAACCCTGCCCCCCAGAGCTCCCTATTCCCCTCCCCTGCTTTATTTTGCTTCTCGAAACTCATCTCCTTTGTAGAGATTATTTCATTACCTTATCTGTTTTGTTTGTCATTTGCGGTCTGTCCCCAGCCTCCAGGATGTTTGTTCCATGAGGGTACAGATTATTGTTGTTGTCCATTTACAGGGCCTAGCACATAGTAGGTGCTCAAAAATGTTTGTTAAATGTGAGAACATAGTCAAGTACTTCCTCAGATGTTCTGCCTGAATCCCTTACTTGCACAACAGTTATTAAACACTGGAGACTGCAAACAAATCTTTGCCATAGCCTCCTGCCTTTCTGGCACACTGACTTCTCCAGGACACCTGCATCCCAGCATCCCAGCATCCCAGGATCCCTCTGCATCCCAGCAGTTAATAAGACCCTGCTGCTAAGAACACGCTAAACAAATGTCTGCTACAAGCATCGGTCTTGATTTTTAGAAACAGGAAATTCAGCTTTCTCCTGGGTGAGCTGGAGGCTTGGATCTTCTGGGCTCCTGACTCTGTCTAGCCCAGGGGCCTCTCTTTTTATTTCTTTAATCTCCTGGCTGACTGTTGTCCCACCACGTGGAGATGCTGGCTACAGCTGGTTTCTTCCTGTGCAGAAAATGGTACTGATTTTCCCAAGGGTTCTGCATAAAGGCAGGGCACTGGCATTTTTCCAGTGGGTCTTTCTTGTCCCGATATGGGTCAGAAGGTAGGTCTAGGAAGCTGTGGGGCCCTGGTGAGATCTCAGGAGGGATCCAGAGTCCCACTTTTAGAGTGCTGAGCCCATATATGCCCAGGGAGAGAATCCAACAGGGCTGAGTTAAGCCCAGAACCAGGAGGGTGGAGCCTGGCCTGGGACACAGGCAGACCATCTCTGCCACCACAGTGTGTCAAAGATACTGAGGAATATGTATGGGGTTCAGAGGATGAACCTCCACTGACCTGGCTTGGGGGATGGGAGAAGCAGAGCACAACAGTTGAGAGATTTTGCATATCTACGGCAACTTGGCTAGCTTAATAGTTATATTAAGAGGCTGTGCAGCTAGGGAGATGGGCGTGATTTTAACTTGTGATGTAGCTGGGGGCTTGCTGCACCTGTGCGAGTGCTTGGAGGTAGTTTGCTCTGCATGGTGGGGCCATGCCTGCCCAGACTAATAATGGCAGCCAGAGAAAGGGAGAAGATATGGAGAATGGGTAGGTGGGAGGAGTCAGAAATGGGAAGGAAGCTCAGGGCTGGGATTTAAACTAGGCGCTGCAGCCATTCCTGCTCTTGGCCCTGTGGGGCGGTAGTAGTGAGGGAGGAGGCGTGCTGTCTGTAGTAATGGATTTTTGTAATGCAATTTGAAAGAGCAGTGAGAGGGGAGAAATAAGCAGGCAGCTGTGTGGTTTACAGTGAGGAAGGAGGCCATGAGACCTGGACTAATAAGAAAGGAAATGCTGCTGCTGCGATGGTATCTGCTCTAGCTGACTCTGGAGCTGCAAAGAACCTCCTTGCAAGATCCTGTCCTGTTGCACCTGAATTTTACCTGGACTTTTAAGACCTGTGCTTTTCCTGAGTTTCACTATGATCCAGAGTAACGTGCACATGCTGATCCAGAGGCACATGCTTTTCTGGACTATTGCACAGAGGCTGATGACCACGTACCCCAGATCCTGAAGGAGAAAGCTGCTGTGTGAGGATGGCGACTTTGGCACCTCCAGAGGGACTAGAGAACTGTTTGCACAGCCAGCTTAAGAAAAGACAATGGGGAATCTTTGGGGCTTCTGGCTTGTACCCCAGTGGGGAGCATGGGAAGTGCTGGGTCTTATAGGAAAACTGGTCCTGGAGCTGAGGTGCTCTAAGCTCTCCCAAGATTGGAACATTGTAAATAAAGACCCATTCCTTCCAGCATTAAGTGTTGGATCATTCACCAAGGCAGGAGGTGGATGGGCCCCAGTCTGCTCAGTAACATACATACTTTGATATTTCATAGAATCTAAGACTCCTTTGATTAGAGGACGGACTGTTATTTTTATATCCCCAAGAAAGAAAGGTGACTGCTGATTAACTGTGACATGACACTGATTGTAAGATGTGTTCCAATATCAGAGGTATTAAAATAAACATCTAAGGATTGATGGAACCCAGTATTGCTATCCACAGGAAGTGGGCACAGTGGGAGGTTAGGTACCCACCAGGGCACTTGGGGAGGGAGACTGGAGGTCTTGGGTCTTGCAGGACAGCACAGAGGTTCGTTCTAGTCTCCCCACTACTGAGGTGTACATGAGAGATCGGGTCTCCAGATGGGGGAATGGAGACTATGGTTAGGCTGCACAGGAAACTATGTGGGGTTGGGGAGTCCTCTGCTTTAACTGTCTGCATCAAAAGCCTGGTTTTAGCCAGGATTCTCTTTCCTTAGAAGTTCTGTGCCTCCCAAATGGACTCTTGAATGCTGAATGCCCGTCACCCACCACCCACTTTGCCTGTCTCTGTATGTAGCCACTGTCCTTGTCCTTCCCCTGCCTTTTCCCCCCTTATTCCTTTTCCTTTCTCTCTGTCTCCACCTGATCTTCCTTCTTGTCAGTGACAGTATAATTATTTGAGAGCTACAGCCCTTCTACTTCTCCTTTATAGAAAACCCTGCCTCTGGCTAGAAAGGATTATCATATTAACATCTCGGCATATCCTTTCTTCTCCCTCATACCCCCTTCTCCTCTGCTGGGAACTGGCGATGTCATCACCACCCCACACCTGGTTCTCAGTCACCCTGTCAGTGGCTTCTCCCTCTCTAATTTTTCTCCTGGGCTTCATGAAACACCTGTCATGCTTCCTCTTAGAGATGGGCAGTGCCTCGCTGATGCCCTGGCATCTCACAGACTGAACAGAGCTGAACACCAGCTCTGGAATCCCATAGCCTGCGTTTGAATGCCTGGTGCTGATCCTGGTTGTATGTCTTAGGGCAAGTTACTAACCTGCCTGCTACCCCCACTTCCTGTGAACAACAATGCCACATTCCATCAATTCTAACATGTTTGTTTTAGCTTCTCTGGAATTGGAACACCTCCTACAATCCACTGCATGTCAAAGTTCAATTAGCAGTGATATTTCTTACTCGGAGATACCTGAACTAACAGTCCATCTTCTAATCTAAAGAGTCTCAGATTTCATAAAATGGATTCAGTATCTACTTCAAGGATTATAAGGATTAAAATGAGCTAACACATGAAATATTCTTAGCACAGTCCATGGCATGCAGTAGGTGCCCCATAAATGTTATTAGCACAAGAGTGAATTCCATGTGACTTTCACATTTTCCTCAGGGTGTGCCCTCATTGTCTCCACAGTGGGCACACCATCTGGCCTCCTGTTTACCCATATTAGCTCTGCCCTTTCTTCCTGCAAGGTGCAATACTGGCCACTCTCTGGCGGCCCCCTCTGATCTGTAGTTAGCCCCACTCCTTCCAGCTTTGACCTAGGTGCTTGCATGGCTTTCCCCTGTTTCTGCTGTGTAAATATCACCTTCCCAATGTGTTGTTGTCACATACTCCCTGAACTCTGCCTGCCAGCAACTGGGTATCAGTAGAGCATTATGGGGACCACCCAATTGGAAAGAGCATCACTGCCTGTCCTTGGCCTTGCTTTCAAGTCCTCAAGCACATTGTCTACCTTGGCATTCTGGTCATGTGTCTGTTGGAATATATTATTGGCCTCATAGGCTAGAATGTGAACTCCCTGGGGAAGTGGCCTGATTGCTTCACTCATCACTATGCCCCAGCTCCAAACCCAAGACCTGGCATGGTGTCAGTTCTCAGTAGCTGTTCATGGGATTAATATGCACATTCTTGACCACCGACTGGTTTGTTGCCCAACTGAGGGCAGAAGTCTTAGGTGGTGGCTCAGCTTCCTGAAGCCTGAGGGTCACAATCAAAAAAGAGACAAGGGCTTTAGACCACCGGGGGACTCTTCCATGGGGGATGCTCAGCCTTGCCCATCTTGATGCTATTCTCATTCGATCTTCACGAGAATTCCTTCATGGTAGATGGGGTAACTGGGCCCTGAGACATCAGATTATATGTGCTCTAGGGATGTGGCTTTCAAACTTCTTGGACCCCATACCACAGTAATGCAGGCAATTCACATCCCAACCCGCTGTCCACTTGTGTACATACACGTGCACTCTCACGTCTTACTCTGTACAGCGCACAGTCTTCTGTGCCATTTGATTCCAGTCACTGTGCTTTCACTGTATTTTCAGGCCAGACATGACCCACTACATTGAGTTCATGACCACAAATGGGGAACTTGGCCCCATGTCCCAGAGCTATGGAGTGTGGAAGGTGATCATCAACTCAGGCTTGCTGGAAACAAAGCCTGTGTTCTTTCCAATGAGCAATCCACCCCACCCCGGGAGACCAGGGACATAAACTCACACGTATGAAGAGAACAAGATTATTCTTAGAAAGCAAGTTGGGAGGTTCCACCTGAGCTTGGGAAGGAAGTCTTGTATGTGTCATCCCTGCCCGGTTGTTAGGAAGAGAGAGCCTGTTTGCCTATAGTAGGTACTCAAAAAGGTTTCTTGACTGAATGTGAGTGAGGGGGTGGGTGAGGAGTGAATGACCTCCTTCCCCACATGCCTCCATGTGGGCCCGATAGGTGGAGGAAGAATGTGCCATACTGGTTGCCGTGGTTCTTAAGAGGAAGGGATGTCACTGTCTTGGGATCGAAGGAACCCCAGAGATCATCTCACCCAGCTCTGTTGCTGCATGGATATGGAAATGAGGTCTGCAGAGGAGACCTGGCATGTCTAAGATCATGCTGCGGTCACTGGCAGGGCTGGAGCTGGGGGCTGCCATGTGCTGGCTCCCAGGTCAGTGCTGAGATGGTGTGACGAATGGGGAGACCAGAGGCTTTGGGGTCTAGGACATGGTGCTTCTGCCATCACTATCACTATTATTTATAGCAGCATCTTGGAGCATTTGCAAAGCACTAACTTTATGTGCAGCATAACTTTAAGTGCCTTACTTGTACTAGGTCCTTTACTCATGTGAACCCAATTTCAAGAAAGGAAAACTGAGGCACAGAGGAATAAAGCAACTCGCTCAAGGTGACCAACTAGTTCATGGAGCAGAGATTTGAACCTAACTGGACTTTAAAGCTCCTGCTGCTGGAAGCTTGGTGGTGGGGAACAGAGCCTCTTTGAGTACAGGGAAAATACCTGGGCCCTCTTGGGTGGATCCCTTTCCCCCACTGCAGATCAGGTCCCTCTGGAAACTCCATACCTCCTAGTAGAGGAGGGAGAGAGAGCACAATGATGTGGCTGAAGTGGAAGGCTGTGGGGCAGGAGATAGGCAGAGAGAGGGCTTTTGTGTGGGGCAGGTCAGGATGGCTGGGCAGGAGGCTGCAGCCTGGCTCTGCCCCTTTCCTGTGGCATGTCCTTGATCAGGGCAAACAAGAGCTATTGAAATTTATAGAGTGGCATGAGATGCCAGCACTGTGCATGGGTAGTCAGATCCAAGTCTAGGAGTAAATGGGGGATCAGTGGCCAGGTAACTTGCCCAAGGTGACAGCTAGTGAAGGGCCAGAGCCAAGTCTGGACACCAACTCAACCTGAATCCCAAGCCTCTGCTTGGGAAGAGAACCGGGTACATGCAGGTTGATGGCCTACGCCAGACCTCAGTTTCCTCACCTTTCCAATGGGGAGAGAGGCTTCCACCTGGAGGGCCATTGGAATAGTCTTCAGGTGTCTGGCCCCTAAAAGACTCTCAATGCTCATTAGCCATTACTCCTCTTACTGTCCTAATTGCATCAGAAATCAGAATGCCTTGTTCTGAGTTGTGGCCTGAGGTTTAATCTGATTCAGATAGAATCTGAAACTTTTAGGGGCCTGAGCATTTTGTGTGTGGATGATTAAGACTCAAGAACCCAGTAGCGGCATGGCCAGAAAGAGACACTGAAGCAAAACAGGAGGCCACTCGCATTTCTTAGCATTTGCAATGCACCAGGCACTGGGCTAGACACTTTCTCCTCATGTCCTCATTTCCTTTTCAAAACAAGTAAGTGACAAGCATCATCCTGCCCAATTTTCAGATGAGAAAACTAAGGTTCAGGGTCTCAGGACACTGCCAAGATTTAAGAGAGGCCACTTGGCACTGATGTCAGAGCAGGGGCTTACACGCCCGCACCACCAGCCAGCCATGTGGCTTACCTTCTCTGAGTCTCAGCAAGTCACTGTGAGGATTAAACGAGATGCGGTGTGTTTGGGGTTTAACGTGTGTCCGACACAGGGCGAGCACACATTAAACAGTAGTAATCAAAAGCCTGTCTGTGTTTTGTTAGGGTTCAGAAGACAGGGGAGAAATTCTCTTTACATCTTGAACTAAACCAAAACAATATTAGTCTGGCTGGGGGAACGGCTGGATGCCTTGGTGAGCATTCATTAACAGCCTCCCCTGTGTGCGGTGAGTCCAGCTCTGTTTCCAGCAGAGAGGCTGAGCAGAGCCTCACAGGCATTGAACTCTGGCTCCTGATTCCAAATCCATGGTTGAGGATATAGCCTTCCTGCCAACAGGCAGTCGACACAGAATCATAATCATTTAGACATCATCTGCCAGCTTCCCAATGTCATACTTTGTAAATTAATAGTGCTACTTCATCTGCTTAGTGCTTTATAATTTCCAACAATATTCCCCTTTAAGGTATGAAACTTAAAAATGCTGTAGCCTTTTCCTTTGAGCTTCACGCGCCCCTCCCCCCCACCAGGCAAATGAGGGACAGTTAATCCCATCTGGCATCTGAGATCTGAGAAAACTAAGGATTACAGAGTGGATGTGAGTCCCCCAAATTCTCCAGGCTGGTTGCTGGAAGTGTGGGGGCTGGAACTCTGATCCCCTAAAAATGGAATTCTCACCACCCAATCCAGGGCTCCCTCTCAAAAGGAGACGTGGCTGACCCCAGCCGTGGGAACAGTGACATCTTGGAAGAGGCATCTTCCAGTAAGACGGGGACAGCTCAGCTCAGCGTTTTGAGGCAAGCTGTCTGGTTTGCCGGGGCCTGCCCACATGTTAGCACCTTCCCAGAGACTGGACCTACCTCACTCGCAGCCACGAACACCAACTGAATGAAATACCAGATGAGCTTGGAGAATAGTTCTGGGCTCCACTAGTATCCTAGCTTCATAATTTTATTTATAATATTCAGGATGCAGGTTTGGCTGTGGTATACACTGTTTCTGGGGGTACCCTTTTTAAAAAATAGTTCCATTCATGTTTCAGACAGCTAGCAGATTTAATCTGGTCAGAACTCTGCCTTCATTTCAAGTTCCTGTGCACAGTCCTGCATGAAAAGAGAACAAAAATTTATATAGGTGGTTTTAATTCTAATTGGTAATTGGCCGGATAAAACCATGGTAGACTGCCAGGTTCTGGGGAGGACAGCTTATCCTCAGGGAGAGGAGGCTGGGTGTCTACGCCCATTCTGCAGCTGATGACTTGACTTGTGTGGCCGCAAGTCATGCTTCTGACTACCTCGCATGTCTGCATGGAGAGGGTCCTGCAATGACATACTCTCCGGTTTTCCCTCTGGCTCTGGCATTGTATAAATGGATACAGTTTCCAGCAGGCCCCTCACTGGGGACCCCTTAGAGCTCAGGTCCAGCCTGCAGGATCCTGGATATTGCTGTGGGAAACACCTGGGGGCCATTTGCTTCAGTGGTCAGTTGAATGTGACCCTTTAATGTCTGGGTCACATGGGCCCCAGACCCCCTCATGTATCTATGTATGTAGCCTGGGACTCTAGCTTAGCTGACCAACTGGCTGAGACAGCTATGCTGAGGAGGCCTGTCCTGGCAAGTCACAGCTGGGACCCCCTCAATCCCTGTTAGAAAATATGAAATTAAGGCCAAGTGAGGAAGATAGGTCAGCCCTGTGCAGGGTGATATCCCACAGCCAGCCCCACTGAGCACCACCCAAGGGGCCAGTAGCCTAGCTGCCCTGTGGTTCTAAAACAGTGCCCTGCCAATCAGAGCACTGGGAGATGCTGGAGTCTCTCCCTTCTTTCCACCCAGGCAGGGGGAGGCTTTTGTGTGACAACTTCCTGATTTCACATTTTAATTTTCAAAAATGAAATAAATTCTCTCCAGCCCTAGCTGTAATTGACTTTGGAGTTGTGACTTTGTCATGCAAATAGTTATTTGTGGACTTTCAGAAACCTGCCTCTTGGAGTGCAATTATATACTTAGAGACTTCTGAAGCCATAGATTATTGTCCCAACAGATCCTAATGATTCTCTGGGTTCCATTAGGGTCTAACGTGAAAATGCATATTTAGAGGATGATTAAAAAGCAAACGAGCATGCACAGGGGAAATTCCTTGTGGAACGTGATGATTAGACTCATTTTGAGACTATTTTCTCATGTTAGAGATCTCATGAAACAGCCTCCCGCCCTGCCCATGCCCCTGGAGAGCCCCTGAAGAGCCCCTGGAGGCCCCTCTCACAGGTTATAAACAATCACAGACTCTGGCCTGAAGGAGGAGAGACCCATCAGGGCCACCTCCTCTTGAAGGGAGTTTGCTGGCCACTTTGCTGCAGCCACCGAAGGGATCAGGACTGTCCTCTCCAAAGAACTAGGTGTATTTTCTGCAATGCCCTGTCCCCAATCCAGACCATCTTCACATCACATACCCCGGAAGAGGTAGAGTGTGAAACAGCTTTGGCAGCAAGTTCGGGGCTCACATCCAGGTGGGGAGTGCAGGGTCTTTAGTCTTTGGGAGGGTTTGAGACCCCAGTTTCAGACACTGTGCTGCCCCTCAGATGTTGCCAGTGTGCCTTCAGTCATTGTAACTCATACACATGTAAAGTGTAGACACTAATATCAAATGTAATCCTGGCAATAAAAGGGCTCTGTAAATTTTAAAGGGCTGAAGAGCGAGGCTTGTCACAACTCCTCTATGCTGTTTCTTGGTCTCGGTGAAAGCAAGTGCTTTCTGGCTGGGCTACAGGTTCATCCCCTGCAGGGTGGCTGTCCATCAACCTCTCTTCCCTGTTTCCTTTCCACGTCCACTGTCCTTAGCTCCAAGTTGATTTCTGTGAGAAGGAGGCTCAGAAGATCCTTCTTACCTAATTTTTATTCTCACTGTCATAATGGGTGGTAACCACCCTGATTTCCTCACAAGCCCACTTCTTTAGTGCCACAGTGGTACTTCAATGTGACCAGAGAATTGGTTAGAGACACACTTTATGGAGCACTTAATAATATGTGCTGGCACTGTGATAAGACCTTGCTATGTTTTATGCCTCATTTAACATTTATGATAGCCCTGTGATTGTTCTAATTTACAGATGAAACTAAAGCCCAGAGAAGTTAAGCAACTTGCCCAAGGTCACACAACTGTTAAGTGACTGAATCCAGGACCTATCCACAAATTCCAGCTTTTAACCTTTAATGTTATAGGCCCTCTCACATGGGTTAGAGGCAATAATCAGCTCTGGAGTATGGTTCTTTGTAGTCTGTCCTGCTGTGTGCACCCAGTCTTTTCTGGTGAAGGCCCTTACCCCAGCCCCAAGCACATTCATTTCTGGTCCTGAACTACTTCTTCCCTCCCTTAATTCTACATTCCTCCAGCCACTACCCTTTCTTTCTTCAACCCTGGACAAACAACTGAGAATTGGCTCTTTTCTGCCTCTGCCCTAGAATGCCTCTACCATTCTGAATCACTTTTCAGTCTACCTTCCAACATAATGGCTCTTTCTAGGTCACCAGTGGTCTCCATGTCTCCGAATCCAATAAGCATTGAAAGTCCCCTTCCTGTTTGACTTCTCAGAAGCCCTGACTCTACTGCCCTCTCCATCCTGCCTGATGCACCTTTTCTCTTTACCTCCAATGACATTCACTGTTCAAGTTTTCCTCCTGAATCTTTGGCTAAGTTTTTGCAGACTTATTGGTTGGTGCTCTGCTCTCTCTCCCCTCTCTGCCCTCTGCCCTCTGCCCTCTGCCCTCTCTCTAGGTGATCTCATGCATGCTGACCTTCATTTCCTATCCACACATGGGTCATCCTGCTAATTTTATAGTATCTTCACTAACACTGTAGGGCTGCAGGCAGTGGGGTCTGTCTCCAGAGGAGGTCACGCCATCCCTGGATGTCTACTGGGCTCAGCACAGGGCCCAGATGCAGAGTCAGGTGGAGCTCAGTGACAGAACTGATAATAAAACTATCAGTGGGCACCACTTCGGCTCTGGTTTCTCTGACTTCACTTCCCTGGGCCTAGCCTCCTGATTCCAACAAGGCTTCTGCCCTCACCGGGCCACACTCATGAGACTGTCTGGCCTCATTTTCCCATAATTCTGGCCAAGGGGACCCCAAGCCAGAGTAGGGTGGGCAGAGAGAGACACTGGTACAGGGCTGAGGCCACATCCTGAAATACTTTGTCCTAGAATCTCCCAAGTTAAAATTTTAATTTAATTATTAAAAGAACAATGCTTATTATAGAAAATTTAGAAAATTCAGGTACATATAAAGAATCATCCACGATTCCATTACCTTAGATAACTTCTATTAACATTTTATACTTCCTTGCAGTTTTTTAATGAAACTATTATACACAATATAACAAAGTTATTTTTATATATCATATATAACATAAATTATATAATTATGTACAATTATATAATTTAAATTATTTTTAGATTATGTTTTATATATATAGAGAGAGAGAAAAAGAGTAATTTTGCTTTTTTCACTTAACATTTTATGGTGTTTATTTTCCAATGCCATTAAACTTCTTTAAAAACATTGTCCCTGTATTATTAATAATTTATTTTCTAATCAATGGTGTAATTTTTGCTCAAAGCAGAAAATGCGAAAAAACACAGAAATGTACAGAAGTAGGAACCATTGCCCATAGTTCACATGGTCAAGGATGATGCAGCTGACATTTCGGTGCATGTCCTTGCCAAACCTTCTCTCTTCAAAGCTGCAGTGTTGGGTTTGATAATGTTGGGTGACCATAGTTTCAGGGCCTGCAGTTATTTTTCAGGGTATTGGTGAATATTTTTGCACTTGCCCTGTTCACAATAGCTGCAGCCCAGGGCACTGTCTGGATTACTAACCTGATGCCTGATGGGCAGACCTCAAAGGTCCTTCCATTTTTATGTCATTGTAAACAGCATGGTTATTAACAGACTCCCATGAAAACCTTTGTGTACAGCTGTGATTATTTCCTGGTACATTGCTGCTTTTACTCCTTTCTGGAACATTAAAGGAAGAGGCTTGTTGGAAAGGTGTGGGCAGACTTGACAGAATCAACAGGGTGTGAGGCCCCCAAAGAATAGCCATACTGGGAAACCATAAGCTACCTGCCTCTGGCCTGAAGTGGTAAGGACAGGAAACACAACTGAGGCCAGGGGGAATGCGCGTGGAAATACCCGGCCTCACTTTCCTCCTCCCTCTGGCCTGCTGGTAGCTCCCACGGGCTAAACCCAACTGGAAGTGAGAAGACAAAGAGGCCTGGGGCATGTGGTCCACCGATGCTGGCAGCCTCCTGGAGCACAGAGCTGGGCGAGGAAGGCTGGGCAGAGGATCTGGGTGGGGGTCAGCAGCATAGTTAGCACAGTGGTGACCTCTGTGCCCTGTAAGGACACCTGTAGAGCTAGGGGGGCTTTCCATTCTGTCCATCCACAGGCAGGAAGCTGGATGCCACTCATCTGTCTAGAGAGCTGTCAGGGTTAAGGACAGGGGGCTGACAAGAGCCAACATCTGAGGGCTCACCAGGACCTCCTCTGAGTGAAATATATGCAGTAGTCTCATATGTAATATTAAGTGCTATTGTTTTTCCCACTTTATAGATGAGGAAACTGAAGCACAGAGAGGTTAAAAACATCTTGTTCCCACAGCTACTAGAGGCAGATCTGGGATCTAAACCTGGGTCAGTGGCTCCCAATCCACCCCCTGGGACCACTTTGGAGTCAGTAGGTCCCTCATCTCAGTCAAGGATCAGTAGAAGACCCAGCATATTGACTTCCTCTCTGCTTACTCTTTCTGCTACCACTCCCTTCGCTGGGAACAAAAGGGAAACCACGCACTCCCCACAACCTGAAAGGGAGCCCTGCAATGCCCTAAATCCACCCCAGTTGTATTTTCTCTATCCCTCAGAAAATAAAAATTGCTGAGTGCCTGTTATTTTCCCTGAGTCTGCGTAGCAGAAATCTTCTCCTGGGCTCTGACCCTAGAAGTCAGCTTTCTGCCCAAAGCACATTTTTACAGCCAAGTTATTTCTGATTCTTTAAAAGCAAAATCAGAAGCAAAAAAAATAAATATCTGGAAGGAGTGGGCTCTGTTGTAATGTAATGTCTCAGCAAAAATCCCCAGCTGCTGGGCCCATGCTTGGCTCTTGTCCTGACCACAGGAGGCTGGGAGATGCCTTGAGCAGCATGTGGGGTGCGCAAGGCTACAGGAAGCCCCTGACACTTGAATTATTCCAGGAACATAATAGAGTGGAGTGAAGGCGATATGATATTGAAAGGAGAGGAACACATAGCCGGGCAGAAGAAGGGACGATTTACAATATGACTTTGAACTTTGGAGGGCCTCACTCTTTATTCTAAGTGAGATGTTTACTGAGGTATCATAAAAATGCTGTGACTTTAGATTTGTATCTAAAATCACTAAGAGCCATGTATGTGCATATGTGTGTGCATGGGTGTGTGGTACATGTGAAGTTATTAGGCTTGCTTGTGAGTGTGCCTTAATGAGTCTACTGTGAGGGTAAAGCCATGTTGGTCCCACTCACCTGTATATCTCCCCCAGGTATGCTTCCTGGAGCATGAGAAAAGATGTAAGTACAGTCAGAGACATGGTCAGCTACTGCAAACCGAAACATTAGTGAAATATCTAGAAATATCTTTATAAATATGTCAGGATCCCCTTTTGGAAGCTCTGGCCTCTCAGCTCATGGCCCTGGCATGTCAGATTAGGGTCTTAATTGTAGACCCTTCAGCCACAAATGCAGCTTAGATTCAATTATTAGGAAGGACTTATGGGCAGAAGACTGAACTTTTTGTTGAAGACACTCATTACCTCTGTAGCAGTGACAGACCCTTCCAGCTGTCTTGCATCTCCCCTTTACACTTCCAGTGCCATTTCCCCCAACTCAGTCTCTCCAGACTTCCCTGCCAGTGATGGAGCCTTTAGTGTAGACGTGGGTCTGTAGACATGCAGGCACTGGTCACTGTTCCTTCCAGATGTTCTGGACCTTACCCCCTCGCATTGCTACCCAAGTCTCTGCCTTGCCTTCCCATGCCCCTGGTCCCTTGGCATTCCAGCTGGCATCCTGGTAAATGATTCTGTCCTTGCTCAAGGTCAGCTCCATCTCAAAACTGCTCCCCAACAGCAAGGATGATAAATGGCTGTTGTGGCCAGAGACTGGGGAGGTGACATTTCTCTAGCCTTCTAAGAATCCCCTGTGTGTCTGCTATTGTCCTGATCTTGGTTTTTTTTTCTAATCATTCTTGCTACCCGGGGAGCCCAAGGCCCCCTCTGCAAAGGCTATGCATCAATCCTGGGGAGACAAAAAAGGTGGGTGGATGGTGGGATATATTATATGGAAATTCCAGGGCATCTGCGCTATAGCCTGGCTTCAAGCAGATAAGGAAACTGAGGACACTCAGATGCTCAGCTTCCTTTTCTCTCCTTGTCCTATTATAAGTCACTTTTTCTGTTCTCCATAGGCACAATGTCACTGTGCATCATCTGTAGCACAAGGGATTTGTTAGATGCTAGTGTGGTAATGGGTGACTCCCAGAAAAGGAGAAAATAGAGTGCTCAAACAACTCCTGCTGGTAAGCAAAGACAAGAGACTGGCTGGGGACAGGTGTCTGGGTGGAATGGAGGGAAAATTCAGAAAACAGAGACTGAGGACTGGGAGAAAAGACCAGGAGAGATGTTGGGAGGAACAGGGATTGAGAAGGCCAATAGCATGGGCCCAGCTCACCTGGAGGAGATGCTGGAAGAAAGGGGTGCAGGGGTCCTCAGTGGGAGAGGACTGGGGACTGATCTGTTGGTGAGGGTCGGGGTTAAGGACATGCCGAAGGGGCTTTAAGGCCGGGACAAGGAGCAGAGGTAACGGTGAAAATAAAAGACAGACAGACTTCTGAGCAAGATGGACTAGTGGGAATGGCACCAGAAGGCTCTCACTTTGGGGTGTTGTACATTCCCCTTCTCTTGGTTGCAAACCCCTTTCTGCAAAGCCAGGTAAGGGCTGATGCATCTGCTTGGTACTTTATAGTTTGCGAAGCTCTCTCACATTCAATAACCTTATACCAGTTCCTGGAGGCATGTCAGGTACTAGAACTCTTACAGTTAGAGATGAGGAAGGTGTGGAGTGATTTATTGTCTTCTCAAGGCCAGTCAACAAAAAGTTGATGGTCTAGGACAATTAGTCAAACCTGCCAAATAAGCACCTACTGTATGCCAGGTGCTTTTTAGGTGCTAGGATTAGAGTCAGGAACCATATAGAAGGCAGTTATGAACACACATAAACCATCAGTAAGATGCTTCTCAGCATAGATAAAGAAGATAAAATAGGTTAGTGTGAGGTGGTGGCAGGGCTTAGGGATGGGGCCCTTTGACCAGAGTGGTCAGGGGAGGACTCTGAGGAGATGACTCATAAAATGAGATCTGAATGATGAGGGGCAAGCTGGCAAAGACTAAGTCAAGGTCCAAGCAGAAGGGATGATAAGTGCAGAGAACTCAAGACTGGAATGGGTTGTAGCCAGGGTGTCTAGAGCTTGCTGACCAAGGTAGGGCTGAGGGAAGATAATGCTGGAGGGGTGGACCGGGCTGATCCTTGAAGGACCTGAAAGCTGCAGTGAGGACCATGGTAGAGCAGCAGCCTCTGAAAGGTTTGAAAACAATTGGCTGACCTGACCTGACCTGATTCTGGTTCAGACAGATCCCTCTGGCTGCTCTGTGGGGGACAGAATTAGAGGGAGGAGATGAGTTAGAAGAGGAATGTGTGGTCCAGGTGAGAGAGGATATTGATTGGAGCCAGACGATAGCAGTGGAGATGTGAGAAGGGACAGAATTTGGGATCTTGGAGGTAGAACCCACAAGACTCAGTGATGGTTGGGACACTTGGTGTGAAGAAATGAGAGGAATCAAGAGCAGCTGGATGAGTGGACAGTGGGGCATTTTGGAGATGGGAGAGGTTCTCAGGAGGGCAGATTTGGACTGAGAGGAGGGAATTTATTGTCCTGTTTGTTTCAAGATGCTTCAGTGGATCCCAAGTGAAGACGGCAAGTTGGGAGAGGGGTGTGCAATTCTGGCAGAGTTCAATGGAAAGGTGTGTGCTGGAGGTAAAATTTCAAGAGTTTTCATCACACAGAAGGATATGACTAGATATGATCATCTAGGAAGAGAGTGTAGACACAGGAGAGAGGAAGGCTGAGGACAGAGCCTGGGGCAGTATGGTGACAGGGTTCTAAGAGCTGGCAAAGGAGCTGAGAAGTAGCAGCATGTGAGAATGGGGGTCAACCAAGGAGAAGGAGACAGGGTCAAGAGTGTTAAATGCCCTGAAGAGGTCAGGTTAGAAGAAAACAGAAAACTGGCTGTGGGCTTTGAGGTATTGGGAAGTCATTGGTGACCTTGACCAGAGCTTTTTCCACAGATATGTGGGGACTGAAAGCCAAAGCTGAGGAGCGGTGGACATGGAGGGTGAGGAAGCAGAGAGAATACTAACTAGCAGATCTTTTGCTGGGGCAGGACAAGGAAACAGAGGGGTTGAAAGGCAATGTGAGGTCAAGGAAAACTTTTTATTCTTTGAAGATATGAACTAGTGAGACATATTTGTTAATGGGAATGATTCAAGGAGAGACAGTGAAGATGCAGGACACACCGGGAATCATTGCAGGAGGAGTCTTTGAAAAGATGAGACCAGATGGGGTCCTGTTCACAAGTAGAGGGCTTGGTCCTAAAAACAGAAAGGAATTTTTTCCATTTGAACAGAAAGAAAGGCAGAGAATGTGGATCTGAGTGGGTGGATGAACTAGGGGTAGGGAGAAGACACAGGTCTCCCTCTAATTTGTTCATTACCCTATGAAGTATTAATATGTATCAAAGTTGTCATCTGGTGAGGGGGGAAACAGATAAAATGGTAATTTGGAAAATGAGAGAAATTTTTGAAATAATTTTCTCAGAGTAGGAAACTATAAAGACTAGGAAACTGCAGAAACATTAGCTGGCAGAGTTCAAAGGTATGCCCATCATAAACCTGAGCCAGTCAGCATGGTGTTGTGATAGTCTCTGGTGGGTCTTAGACAGCAGTCAGCTGATGGAATGCAGGTGCCAAGCCAATGGTTGGGTTAAACCAGTATTGAGATTTTTCTAGATGAGAATCAAGAGGGGGATCGGGCCAAGGATGTCAAGAGTTCTAGGAAAAGGATGTTTTTTTTTTTTTTTGCTGGTCCAGGAAATCTAGGCTGAGTAATAAAGAGGAAAAGAATAGTGTCTGTCAATAGTAAATAAGGTAAATGGAATGGTGGGGTGGTTTTGGTAAGTGAGAGCATTGTTAGCTTTCAAGTACTAGAGTTCTGTAGGGCATGGAAGTCAGACAAAGGGGACGCTTAAGGTCCAGAATTCAGCCCTGGCCCCGTGGCTCCATATAGTTGGAGCATTGTTCTGTTTATCAAAAGGTTACAGGTTCAATTCCCCATCACAGCACATACCAAGTTTGCAGGTTCAATTCCTGATTGGGGCATATACAGGAGGTAGCCAATTGATGTTCCTGTCTCACACTGATATTTCTCTCTCTCTCTCTTTCTCCCTTCCTCCATTTAAAATCAATAAACATTTTAACATATTCTTGGGTGAGGATTTAAAAAAAAGAATTCAGAGGTGTGGTAGTAACTGGTGAGGATGAGGCCGAGGGTACATCTGTGTATGAAAGGTTGATAAAAAGAGCAGGGAACATCTTTGGTGCTCGGGTGGGGGGTCAGTGAACGGACAGGCCAGGTGCTGACTGGACGACCTGCAGAGATACCAAGGATGTTGAGAATGGTGCCAGGAAGAGTTGTGGAGAGAGACAGCGAGATAGTGAGCCAAGTTCTGAAGCCATCAATTGGTGACTAATCTTTAATTCTTGGAATTTCAATGTCATCTAGTGAAGAGGTTTTGAAACAATTTGATGAGTCTCCTATTTACAGGAAGCGTTTTGAAGCAGCTCGAACAAACAGCAGTAGAGAAAGCATAGCTACTGTGGGAAATGGTGCTGGGGAAACTGAGTCCCCTACTCTCTACTCCAAGGGGCTTCGTGAGGGCTCCACAGCACTTTCCATGGCACACAGAGAAAATCACTGATTGAATCCAATGCCCCTTATTTTACATCATGGGGAGCAAGAGTGCTCCTTCTCCAAGGTCATCCTGGTTGTTAGGACAGGATGTTAGGATCCAAGAATGGATCCTGGGCCTCATCACTACTCCAAACCAGCTTTCCTATTCCGTGTTATGTCCCCTGACCTTCCTAACACTCCGTGTTGCAAATGTAGGACTGACTAGAGCATTAGCAGGGAGCTCCTCTCCAGCCTGTCTCAAGGGAGGTCCATTTCATTATGTCTGGCCTTTCTCAGAACTGTCAGGACAGCACTGTCCTGTCCTCAAAGAAGGCTAGGCTCAGGTGAAAGTTATGCCAGATGGCTGAGAGACTGACCCAGCAGTAGGGGCTGCCCTTGTGGGGCCAGATCAAGGTTTAAGTGTAACTGCAACCTGGGAGTTGGCCATGGCTGGGCTCCTAGAGCCTTGGCTAGATTTGGGTGAGCCAGGATCAACTCATAGGCTGGAAGTCAATACCCAAGGGTGGGGTCCACATCCAGCTAAGTGGACTGTCCAACTAAGACATCAGCATGGTGGAAAGGCAGAAGCGAGCTGCAAGGCAGTGGGACAGAAACCAGACTTCAAGAGATGTCAAGGAAGATGCAGAGCAGGACTATGAATGGGGGGGGCACATCCACTCCAGTAGGTTAGGGGTATGGAGGCAAAGGGCAGTGCTCAAAGCCAGTTGATCATCCTTTCATGGTTTTGAATCATCTGCTTGTGCATAGGTGAACCCCACCTGGCCTGGGAGGCAGAAAATGGTGTCCGTGCCCCTGGGAAGGGGCTCTTAATGGTTTAACAGGTTTCACCCAAATAAAGTAGAGTTCAACACAGACTCCATGTATAGTGGAGTTCAGGGAGCTCCTGGAGAATCGGGAAGGCAAACTGAGGTAGAGGGCCAGGGTGCACTGGCGGGCTCAGGGAGCATCTATACAGGGATACCCTTCCTATTTGTGACCCCAGTGCACAGAGGACTCTGGGATTCCCCCCAGTCCCGAAGCCCTTTCTGTGCCCCCATATCAGCACGGCTCAGCTTGCTACTGGTCCTCTCCTAGGAAAAGCCTTCCCTGATCACCTTGTCTAGAAGAGGCCCCATGCATTGTTTCTTCATTCCTCTCCATTAACATGCTTTACATTTTCTTGAAGCACTTATTACTATCTGACATCATAGAATATATATGTTTACTTGTTATTGTCCACCTTCTACACTAGCACTAGACTAAAAAGCCCCCTATGACAGGGACTTTGGTTTTCCCATTTGTTTGGATCCTGGGACAAAGGGACCGCTTGACAGAGAATTGCAAGGGTGCCCTGTGGCCCCTGCCCTCTCCTGCTTCTCCATCACTAAGGACACAGTTGAGTTGCAGGTACTCCTTTTGATACAGAAACAAATCCCTGCCCCCGGCATCTTTTGGTCTATGGTTCTTCCTTGTCTGACATCAGTAGGAACTGTGGCTCTCAATGCCAGAGTTTGGTAAAAAGGAAAGAAACTATTTAATTAAAAGTTATATAGGTTTAGAATAATGGTAGAATTCTACCATTAAATCTCACTCCCTTTAGAAATAAAGATACACCCACAAACACACAGTCCTTCCCTTCCCCCTTTGCCAAGTCAGGCCAGTCTCAGAACATGCCAGTCTGAAGTATTGCCTTCCGGAAGAAAAAAACCAGAAGTCCAAAGCTCACTTCTCCTGGTTCCTCCTGGTAATCTGTGCTGGGGTGGGCAGGTCTCCCGCTGTTCTCAGCAGCATCAGCTGTGCCATCACAATCTCCAGTTCTTAATCCAGAACCATGTGGCACCTCCTCATGGCCCACCAGCAATAGTCCTTTCACCCCCCTTTTTCCTGCATGGTCCAGCCAAAGGCCACATTGCCCCTCATTGTCCCCCATAGTCCTGCATTGTCCCTGTCCCACACGGTGGCCCACCTTTTTGTTTAAATCCCAGCCTGGAATCTCCTCTGTAACTCCATTCCCTTCTCCTCCCATAGTCAGCTACACCTGTTAGCACTCCCATATTCTCTGCCTTTCTTGGCTGCCATAATTAGTTCGGGCAGGTGTTGCCCCATGGTGTGGAGTGAACCATCTCCAAGCTCTCACTCAGGTGCTATAATGGGAAGCCGTAGTGGAGAGCAGTGGAGGGGAGCTGCCTCCCAGCTACATCATGGGTCAAAGTCATGCACATCTTGGCCCAGGCAGATTATGAAGCTAGCCAGCTGTTACTGATATGCAAAATAACTCTTGATCCCTGTGCTGCTGCTTTTCTGAGTCCCCCAAGCTAGGCTTGTGTGGGGGTGCCTGAGCCCTCTCAGCCTGCACTCTGCTCTGAATCTCATTCCACGCCTGTTACACTTTGAATGCTTCAGGCTCTGGAGCTAGTGTTATAGAACAGACCCGCAGTGGAGAGTGAACAATATACTATTACCAAATGGAACCCCCTTTTCCCAGGGTCCCCCCGCCATACTATGTTTGCTTTACCTACTGCCGGAGGAAAGACATCTCCCAATGCCAGAGATTGGTGAAAAAGAAGGAAATTATTTAAAAGTTATACAGACTTAGAGTAATGACTTAATAGCTTCATTAAAATACTAATGTTCTTTAGAATACCCACAAATGCACACAGTACTTCCTTCTTCCCTTTGCCCAGTCCAGGGTACCGTATCTCAGGAAAAGAAGTAGAAGTCCGTGGTTCAGACAACCCCTCAGTTCCAGCACCATCTGCTGTGTGGCTGCCACAATCTCCAGTTAATCCAAAACCATGTGGAACTTTCTCATGGCCCACCAGCAAGAGTCCTTTAACCTTTTTTCTTCCAGGCAAAGTCTCTCCTGCTTCCTAAAACAGGTGGTCCCCAGTCTGGTATGGCTGCCACACCTGGGTTTAAATCTCTGTGCCAATCTTCCTTTACAGCCCCCATCTCTGACTCTCCCCACAATCAGTTATACCTGCCAGCATTCTTGTATTCTTCCAGCTTTACTAGGCTGCCATAGTAAATCTGGGCCAGCATGGCCCCATGGCATGGAGCCAATCTTCTCTAAGCTTTCACGCAGGCTCTATAACCAGGGCTATATGAGTTGCTTCCCAGTTACATCCTGGGTTGAAGTCACTCCCATCCCCCTGGCCCAAAGCATGGCCACAACTATTTAATATATCTATGAAACCAGTTAATGATTTATAGATATGTTAAATGACCATGCCAGAGGTTAGCTGCAAAGCTGTTGCTATACAAAACAGCTCTTCATGGCCCTGCTCCATGTGTCCCATCCCCCAGCTCAGTCTGGTGGGGGTGAGGACATTGTATATACCCATATTTTTTGGACCATAAAACCTCTAGGTCTTAGAAGAGAAAAATAGGAAAAAAATTTGAAGCAAAAAATGTGGTAAAATATTTAATAACATAAATAACATAATATTTCACCAGTGTAAATGTAAACATAACTCAACAGCAGCATTAACAACCATTATTCCTCCCAAATTTGGTGGGGGGGGGGGAGTGCATCTTATAGTCCAAAAAATACAGTATATTTTTCTCTAATATTTCTTGAACACCCTGAGTTCTGAACCCCATTACAAATCCCTATTTGGGGCCCCCCTCTTGGCTGCACCCTTTTACACTAGGTCTGGTTCTGGGTCTGCAGAGGGGCCATCCCCCAGGCCCATCCAGCCCGTCCTGCCCAGGGGTCCTATGCCCACTGCCCCGGGCCCCAGCAGCAGTTGGGGGTCCTGGCTGCCAGTGCACCTTGCTGTACTGCTGGAACATTCAACCATTCCTGAGAAGTGGGCCATTGCAGGCCCGAGGGCAGGTGAGCAGCTAGGCCCCTGGAATCTCCAGGCTTGTTATATCAAGGCCGATAAGCCTTAGTAAGTGGCTCTAAAGATAATCAATTGTTTTCAATCTAAGTGAAACAACTGACTCCAAGGAACCTCTATTTAAAAACCACACACATAGGCCAGATCCATTTTTGTTAAATCGTTGCACACTCTGATATGATTTGACCTGGCAGGTTCAATGTGCTTCCTGCTCAGGGCTGGAGAAAGGGCTGGGAGGGGAACTGAGCAGGGACAATGGAGCTGGGGGAGTGTCGGGGTTAGAAGGGCAGCTGAGCAGGAAGTAGGGGAGGGTCTGGGGCAAATCAGGGGAGGGAACCTCACTAACTAGCCTTACCCACCATTAAGCCTCAGGCAAGGAGGTGAGGGAATTCTCCTGTGTGGGAATTCCTGCCCTAACCCCCTTCCTCCTTCTCTGCAAATCTATCTGGGTCAGTGGCCTGGCTGGAAGGGCCCTGTATTACACGGCTGGGTCCAAGCCCTTGATTTTCCAGAGGGGAAAACAGGCTCGAAGAGGGTAACCTGCTTACCCAAAATCACACAGCAAAATATTGGCAGAGTGGGGCCAAGGCCCAGGACCCCAGAGAGCCAGCCTGCTATTCTTTGTAAATGCATCTGGGGAGGGAATCTTGTCTTTTCCTCAAAAGCAGGGCACATCCTTCTCCCTCTTTGCCCCCAGGCACACCCTCCGATGGGCACCCAGTGAACATTGTTAAATGAGTGAAGAGAGGGGTTCATGGGGTCCCAGGGAGAGGAGAGTTTGTGGGAGGGAATGGAGCCACTCGAGCAGGCGAGGCCCTGGAGAACAGAACAGTGGCAGCTCTGAGAACATAAGGCAGACCTGCCCCTCCTCTGCTCCAGATCCTGCAGTGACTGCCCAGTTCACGGAGTAAAAGCCAACGTGCTTTCCCTGGGCACAAGGGCTTGCACGATCTCGCCCTGACTGCTATTCTTCTCCATTTCCACCACCCTAAGACCACCTTAGTCTCCTTGCCAACTGTCCTTCATTCCATGTACATGCCACTATTTTACAGGAGGGAGCCGTAGACACCGAAGGAGTCAAGGACATGAGGCATCACTCAAGGCTGAGCAGGTGGGGAGATCAGGCTGGATATCGGGACAGGCAGGTAGTGGAGGGCCTGGAAGGCAAGGAGCATCCCACCCCAGGCAGGTGGGCAGCAGAGGGAACCTAATGCCCTTTCTGGGAGCTCGTCTCCAGCTGTGGGGTCATCTGATGTCCATGTTCTGGAAGGCTTAGACATGAGGGTGGCTTCTGAGGGACCTGCAGCACCAATCACGGTAAGCTCTAGAAGGAAGGCAGAGAATGGGCAATGTGGAGAAGGGTCCACAGGGCTGAGGGGGGCCATGGTAGCCAACAATTTCTCTTGTGTCAGTCTTGAGGGTAATGCTACTCAGTCCCAGTGAGGGGCATTTCTATGGAATTGCTGCCGGTGACCTGTGGGGGCTGTGGCTGCTCTGGGGGTGTCTGTGATTAAACCCTGAGGTGAGGGCTTTGGACCTGTCAGTCCTTATTCTCTCCATGGGGCAGCTGAGCCTCCCTGTCCCAGCTCCCACCTCTCCTCACCATTGGTGGCCAGAGGCCTGGACACAGTCATAAATAATAGTAATAACGAGAGAGTCTGTTCCAAGCACAATGATTTTGTGAAATTACATTTTTGAAAAGGTTAATTCTTCCATCTCCCCACTTGTACTCCAATCTGGAGAGACAAATGTGAATTAATTGGTCCCATTTCCTCCATGGCCTCCACAAAAGCTTGACAAGATGTTTGCTTCCCAGGGCTGGCTTCTCCTGTGGGCTGGCTGGCCACAGTGGAAGGGCCCTCCTCCCTCCTGGAGTCAACTGACCTTCCTGCTTGGCCCACGTGAGCTGGGGTCTTCCCTGTGCCCCCATGCTGTTCCAGCCAAGAGCATGGCACCAAGCCCAGCCATGCATTCATAGCTCGCCTGGGGAAATCCTGGCAGACAGAGGGGCAGACAGGACAGGAGACGGGGACCAAGAGGTTGTGGAACATGGACTTGGAGGGGAACGTGCAGAGAAGTAGATGGGGGTGAGGTGGTATAAATGGGGGACTGGAGCTGGGGGTCCCCAGGTACGTACAGAGTGGGCAGGATGTGTGAGTCAGAGAAGGGAAGTAAATGGAGACTGATGGACAGTCAGATCTGGAGGAGTCGGAAGCCAGTGGCCAGGCTCTTTTTCTGGTTCCTGCTTTCCATCTTTTTATTTTTTATTATTATTTTCCCCTAAATCAGGCAGAGGATGTGTAAGGGGGAGACAGACCCTGACAAAAGGCATTTACCTCAGTAGGAAGCAAGGAGGGTAGGGAAGGAGTGTTTCCTGGGAACTCTGAATGTGACCTGCGTCCCTCCCCACAGACAGCCCCTCATCACACTCCCAAGGCAGCTCTCACCTGTCTCCCCTGCCCCCATGGTCCTCAGGGTCCTCCCCCCACCACCTGCCTTGGATGCCCAGCCTCCTCCTTTGGGGCACAGCCTTCCTCCACCAGGTGCAGCTGAGGTGGCGTCAGCAGGCCTGCCTCCAGTCCCTGGCTCTTCCATTCTTGGCTGTGCCACCTCAGGCAGGCACTGGCCCATTCTGAGCCTCAGTTTCCTGAGGTTAAGAGGTTGGGCAAGCTTCTTTTGAGTTCCCTTCTAACTCTGAAGTGTGGAGAATATTTGAGTGGAGCTTGGGGGCAAGTGTATTTTGTTGTTTTGTTGTGTGGTAGTTTTATTTTGGTTGGAAATCATCAGTGGTTTTCAAGTACAATGAAGTAGACCAGCAGGGGACACAGAGAGGACAGTGAAGTGGAGGCAGCCTGCATGAGGGTGTCTGTCTGTCTGTCTTTGGGTGTGCTGTGAGATGTGTGTGCCTATGGTATATGCATGTGTGTCAGGGAGGAGTATATGCTTGGTAAATATCTGTAGAAAGAACGATGTTTACATCAGGCCATGTGCTTTGTGCTCTGTGGAACATTTACTCCAACATCTTAAGAACAAAACAAAATTAAACCTAATCAGTGCAACTATCCACCAGCAGGTGCTTGCAGTGTGGCTTGAGTCAGTTCCCCTCCTTGGCTTTGCTTCTAACATCTTATATTTGCTAGGGTGATTCCTGATCCTAGTGGTTTCCTAGCCTAACACCCTGAAGCCTTGGGGTATATAGATATGAACCTGCCTTCAGGAGGCAGAGAAGGTGGGACCCCTTCATACCAGGAGTGATTCAACTGCATACCAGACCAGGGCGCTTGTGCATTAACTGGAATTACCACTAATTCTCAGTGTGTACAGGGAGGAGGCATTAATTCCCCCTGCAGGTTGTAGAGATCAGGGAGAGCTTCCTGGAGGAAGAGACACTGAAACATAGATTACACTCTATCGGCCAGAGAAGGCTGGGCAAATGGCCCAGTGAAAGGAGAAAGTGCCAGGCAGGTGCACAGGGTATGTGGGGATGGGGGGAGAGTTGGCCTATTATATGACTGTGACTCAGTTGGGTCTGAGATGAGAGGTGCAGAAAACTTTCTCATAGGAGTTAAGGTCTGGAAGAGATGTGGGTTTGTTTCAGTGGAGGAGGGGACACCTTGGCAGAGAGGGTGCTGGTGTCAGGAAGGAGTGGGACAGAGAAGAGGAGGACAGGGTGTGGATAAGGAAGGGATAGGCAGTTTGCCAGCAGAGTGGGCAGGTGGTACAGAAGAAGGAAGGTTGGCTGCAGAGATGGGGCTATGGGTGGGGCTAAGACCAGAACTGATTTCCTAGCATCAGTGCCCTCTTGACAGGCATTTTCCCTGTTTATTCCTGTTCAAAGAGCAGGGAAGACCTATTTCCCTCCCAAGAGCCTATTTATTCTGCTTTCTCATTTTCCAATCCAGTGACTTAACGGCTTTTTTTTCTTCTTCATCTCCCCAACAAGGGGAACCATTCCCTCTTCTTCTTGACCCTGAGCTGGGGCCTGCCATGCCCAGCCCTTGCTGTGGCCACCAGCCAGATGGGTCTGGGACCCCACTGTCCTCCCTAGGCCACTCCCTAGGTCACTCAAGGCTGGGCTGGAGCAAGCGGGGTGGCTCTGACTGCGCACCCTCTCACTCTCTCACAGCCCAGGGGCCATTAGGAAGAAGTGGAGGTTAGGGAGATGGGGAGAGGTTCGGAGGTAGAGATATAGGCAGCTGGGGAGGATGGGGTGGGACTCCCAGTATGGCAATGGATGGTGGGCCTACAGGCCTCCTTTGGTTTGCTCCTATCATAGATCTTTCTACACTTGGACTGTGATCCCTCATCTTAGCCATTCCTTAATTCCACCACCCTTGGATTTGCTGCTGAAACCCACTGACTTCTTGCCATTATTTCATGGTTCCTTGGGCTTCCAACTATCCCTTTTCACCTTCATCTTAACAAAAGTAAGAGGTCACGCCCCTTTCACAGCTATCTGCCCACCTCCTCTCCCTTCCATTGACTTTCTAGGGACATGTTCACTATGCAGCATCAGGAGGTCAAGCTCCACAGGATTGCTATTTTCTGAGTCGAGGAAGCACGCAGGAGGAGCAGGCTCCAGTGCGGGAGCGAGAGCTTGTTGAAGGCCCTGCCATGTCTGGGATGCAATGATGATATCCTGAGAATTGAATTTCAAGTCTGGAGTTCAGGGTGAAGCCAGGACTGGGCACATACACTCAGGACTTTTTGGCATAGGATGGTATTTCTTCAAAGGAAAGGGTATAGATAAAAAAATGAAAGGGCCAAGAATGGCCTTGAGCACTTCAATATTTGTTTGAAAGAACCAGCAAAAGAGACTGAGTAGGACAGGCCAGAGAGGAAGCCTGTGGCACGTGATGTTTCCCAGTGTCTTCCTAATATACCTGGTCCCTGGCGGTCTTTGGGCCACTTCGTATATTGGGTTTGTGTCCTCAGGGAACAGACCAGAAAGAATGCGGATTGAATCAGAAGTCCAGCCCCAGACCCAGCCAGTGTGGCTTGGGCGGTTGGCATGTCAACCCATAAACCAAAAGGTCATGGGTTCAATTCCTGGTCAGGGCGCATGCCTGGGTTTCAAATTCGGTCCTAGGTTAGGGTGCATATGAGAGGCAACTGACTGATATTTCTTCCCCTCTCTCTCCCTTCCTTCCCTTCTCTCTAAAAGTTAATGATAATAATAATAATAACAATAGTAATAATAATAATAATAATAATAATAATAGTAAAAGTCCCTCCACAGTCTCTCCTGGCTGTGTAGCCTTGGACAACTTATTGTACCTTGCTAATCTTGAAGCACATTTCCTCATTCTGCTGCAGAAAGTTCATAAAACCAACAAAACACCTGGCACCTGGTAGCCATGCAATAAATGTCAGTTCCCCTCCCCCTCCTTACTCTTCCTGAAATAAAACCGTTATGGCATGCATCATCTCAGAAGGAAGTCCTGTAGAGTTTGAGACATTTGTCTTTAAATACACTATCTTACACTTTCCCACACTGACTCTCATCTGTCACTTTTCTGCCCACTCACACACACCCTTGTGGGATTCTGTAGTGCATCCCTATTGGCTTGACATTTCGTTTCCTCCAAAAACTTATTGCCATTTGCAGACTTCCAGCTCTTTACTGTGTGCTCCCTCTCCCAGAGGGTTTATTAAAATTTCAAATGAGGAAGGGCACCTGCCTAGCCAGCCAGATCAGCTGAATCAACCCTGGTGATCAATGGGGTGACAAATGTCGTAGCCAGATCGCCCTCACATCCTCCACCTGCATCTTTGAGCTGAGAACCTTCCCTGGCTGCTGGAGCGCACTCTGCAGGGGGAAGTGCATAGGCCAGGGGTGCTGGGGAACTTAGCCCCTGGAGCAGCCCTCAGACTGCTCCCCACTCCTTTCTTCCACCCCCTTCTCCTGCATCTTCTCCACTTTCTTTTCCTCCCTCCCCCTTGGGGTACCATGCTGGTAGGCAGTCCCAGTCGAGCACCCTCACCCCTCAGCAGGGGGAGAACTCTAATGTGGGTCCTGCACAGTCTCCCAGAGGTCCCAGTGGGGCTGAGATCCAGCTACCCACCACTGTAACATCCTTGATAACACATCTTTTATTGGCTCCCTTCTCTTCCCTAACTGACGCCTCCTGCCCCCTTCCCAGTATTTCCAGGGACCACTTCCCAAATACACTAAGTGCTCTTGAATCTTTGTCTCCTTCTGGGGGAACTTAAACCAAGACATTCCAGCTGGTCAATCCATGATAATCAGGTAACCCCTTCCAGCTCTTGTCGGCAGCCGCCTGGATCCAAGACCTCCTGGGGCGTACTGTTCAGGAGCCTTCTCTTCTCAGTCAGGCCGTTTCTGAGTGGAAGACTTTGTCTTGTCGCTACCGCATTGTTCGCTGATTTATCTCTGTCCAGGGAAGGGGGGCCCAGCTGCAGACAGCAAACATATTGAGTAAATTCCTAATGAACTGATTACTCAGCTTAGCATTTTAACTGCAGCATTAAGCATCCTCTCACCCTCATAAACATGTGGAACTACTGAAGGCATTATGGCTTTTAGTCTGGCCACTGTGTCACTGGGAAAAATTAATCTTGAGATTTAATCAAAGCCAAAACTACAAACCGAAGTTGGGAGGGGGATTTTTCTGTCCACAGTGCTCAGGAGGTAGTAGAGAATTCATGGAGTCCTCATACTTGGCAGTGACCTTGAGATGTCATCTGCTCCATCCTCCTTTGCCTGGGTGAACAAAGGCTTTCTTGGCCTGACAGCTGAAATTTTTTTCTAGACATGACCTGGCTAAGAAATACCATTTTTGTGGAGAGAAGAGAAAACCCAAGAAGTAGGTTAATGACCTTTGCTATACAAGGTTGGAATGCAATGCAGAGCAAATGCAAGGTTTTATTTATGCTTTGCCTCTTCTGTTAGTGATTCACTGTGACCCTCAGATCCTCAATGTGGTGGCTCGTATAGCAGCCAGGGCTACGTTTGGACTCTGGTCGTGTCTTCCCTGAGCTGTCTCACCTCTTCTGAACTCTGTCAGCTCCTGTGTGAGCAGGTCGAGGAGTGAGTGTGCATGGCAGGGCCCATCTGGGCAACTCTTGCCTGGGCGTGCTTGCCAGTGTGTGAGGGTGAGAGGGGTCTGCAAGGGCTCACCCCTCCAGGGCAGGGACCAGATGTTGTATGTCACAGTTCGAAGCCCATTGTCTTAGTCTGAATGTGCTCATTGGGCCCCCCAAAACCAGAGTGTATTTATAAACACACAGAATATATTTATATTGTGTATTTCTTCTTACATGTTTAAACTTCAGTCACCTTCAAAGTGCTCTCTATCTGATGCAATACACCTATTGAAACTTTTTTTTACTACTCAAAACAGATTTGGAACTGGTCAATTTTGATGGCTTTTAGTGCTTCTGCTGTTTTTTGTCTCATTTTTTCCACATTGGCAAAGCATTTCCCTTTGAGGATTTTTTCATCTGGAGAAACAACAAAACAAAGTTGCTTGGGGTGAGACTGGATGAATAGGGAGGGTAAGGTGCAGGGGGCCGTGCTGTTCTTGGTCCCAAACTGCTGACCACTCAGCGTGGCATGAGCAGGTGTGCTCATATGTCACTCACCAAGATATGGGTAAACACACTGAAAGAGTCTTCAAAGAATATTCACTAAAGCTGAACACAGCCTCTCACAACAACACCAGCTAGTACACTGATACAGACATGTTCCTAGAACACTCACCCAGTGGAGGAAGGCTGTACTACAAGGGGCACATCCTCCAGAAGATAATTCTCTCTTTTTGGGGGGTCCTCCTTATGTGATTGGTAGCAGCAGCTGAGAACAATTGTCTGTGTTCAATACGTGAGGGACAGATCCCAGAAGAAGGCCCAGGGAGGGGGCCCTGTGTGGCCCCCAGAGAGCCCTTTAAATTTTGACTCTCAAAGTCTTTCCTTAGGAGGCAGTCTTGGCTCATCTAAGCCTCATTACTACTAAGTAATGTCCAGACCATTAGAAATGCAGCATCTTGGGCCCCACCTGGACCTCCTGGATCAGAATCTGCTCCCCACATGGGGACTCCCCACGTGGTTGAGTCCCCACCTGGTTGGTATGTGCAGCACCGGCATCACCATCTGGAGAGGCTGTGGGGAGAGACACTCCAGACTCAGATGTGGGGCAGGATTCAGTGAGGGGCTGGATCCTCTGTCCTCAGTTTGGGCCTGCAGTTGAGCAGGTGAGAATTAGAGAACAGCCAATAGCCAGGAAGCAGAGAAAAAACTGGTGAGCAGTAACTATGCAGAGGCCTCTGGAAATGAGAGCTCTCAGCCAGGCCTGTCCCTCGGCCTGTCACCATACTCTGTCCCTGTCAGGGCCCGCTGTCTGCCTGCTGGTAAACCCTTGCTCCTGGAATGAGATTGCTTCCTTGACAGCGGCAGTTGGTGCAGCCTCGGTTCGGAGAAGAGGTGGTGAGAGGGGGTGGCCAGTCTCCAGGCCTCCAGAGCTGTCATGGGTAGGCAGGAAGCCTCTCACTTAACCCATTGGTAAAAGTGTCACCAAAGGAAATTGAGAATTCTGTCAACTGTGCATGCTGAGATGGCCTTACTCCTGGCAGGGAGAGGGGACAGAGATGACTGCCATCCTCTCTGAGCTGGCAACCTGACAGACTTGGGAGAATGGTGATGGGGAAGGCCCTGTGGGTGACCTTGAACTTGGACCAATGATTCTTCCAGGGTTCAGGTGCTCCTCAGGGGTATTTGGGATATCACAGCACTGTCTCAAGGCTTACTGAGACCTGAGAAGGGAAGGGAAGGGAAGGGAAGGGAAGGGAAGGGAAGGGAAGGGAAGGGAAGGGAAGGGAAGGGAAGGGAAGGGAGTTCCTGCTGTGTCTCTGAGCTGCAGGTGTCTTCTTCATTCTCACCCTTGTGTCCCATGTCATGGAAGTGCTGCCCCTCACGTCCTGCTACCTCTGACCTTGGGCCTCTAGGTATGAGAGGGCATGAAAATAGTAGCCACTGCATAGGCGTGATGTGATGATTCAGTGAGCTCATTTGTGGAGAGCTTCTCAAACAGAGCCTGGCACATTGTAAGTGCTCAGTCAGTGGTGTCCATTGCCATTCTTGTCCTTGTGCTGTCATTGGTTTTTCACCAGAGGTCAAGGTTATCCCTCCTGGAAACTGAGCATCTCCCATCCTACCTTTCACAGGAAGCCCTGTGATCCCAGGAAGAATGGGTGAACTCTGGACAGAGGCTGTGAGGGTGCTGCTGGCTCTGCTGCTGCATCAGCAGGAAAGCCCAGGGAGGAAGGTGTGGAGAGGAGACAGAGCAGGAAGGGGAGGGGGCGGGGGAACAGAGAAGATGCAGGAGAAGGGGGTGGAATCAATGGGACCGAAGAGATGGGAAGGAGCATGGCTCTAGCATCTACCATGTGTCTGGTGTTTACCCACAATTCTCATTTATACCCCACAGTGACCCTTAAGGTAAGTCTTAGTCGCCCACTTTGTGAATGAGGAAATTGAGGCTCTGAGCCATGAAGTAACTTGCCCAGGGCCAGGCTAACCAGTCTTCATAGATTCCTTCTTCTCAACCACCTTCTTCTCAGCCTTCTGGGCTTCAGTGGAAGAACAGAGAGCACCAAAGGCCAGACAAAAAGCCAGAGGAACAGATGTGACAGAAGCTGCAGCAGAGACAGGGAGCTGGTTGTGGAGCAGACATGGCCCCTCTGGGCAGTTCAGTCATGTCTGAGCATCCCTGGCAGGCTGGTGCCACCCGGGAGCTCATTACTGTCGCATACTTGCCTGTGCATTGGGTTCTCCTGAGGATATCCACCCTAGCCTCAGACATCTCTCACTCTGTCTGTGGCATCTGAGCCCGCCTGGCCAGGAGGAATGGGAGGCTGGTCCAGGGGACCTGCAGAGGCATGGGCAGGGGGAGGCTCTGAGGTGGATGGGACAAGGGTAAAGAGGTGGACAGGAGGAGGGTAAAGTAGGGGAGGCTGTCAAGGCCGCTGGAGGGAGCTCAGCACTGACTTCAGAGTCAGTGAAAGTGTTGCCATGGCAACCACAGACCAGTGACATCTTTGAAAAAGAAAAAGGACAAGCTTGGAGATTTTATTTGCTGCCTTCACACCCTTTGCCAGGAGGCAAAGTGAAGATTTTGGGAGGGCAGTGGAAGGCTCAGCAGGTGGGTAGGTACCTGTCAGAGGCAGGAGCCCCAGAGGAGATGGTGTGGTTCAACCCCCTATGAAAGTGGTGGAAGCCCTCAGTTGTGGTCCTCAGGACCTCCAGGTCTCAGCATCCTCTCCTGATGCCAGTGCATCTATCCTCTGCCTTCCAGGACCTGTTTTGAGAACTGAGATCGTCCATGGGATTTATCATCCTGGTCTGGTTCCGTGCAGGTCCTGCAAAGTGACCAGCAGAGAAAGCTTCTCAGACTTGGGCAGACCAGGAAGGAGGAGGCCATTTCAGAGGCCAAGAGGACTGTCACTTTCCTGTCCTCCCCACGCATGCCTGAAAGCAGTCTCTTCACCTACATGGCACCTGGCAAGCATTCAAGGAGCACATGGAATAAAAGTTCAGGCCCCACAGGCACACTGCCTGTTTTACAACCCCAATGTCCCTTCTATCTGCTTGGGCAAGCTAGTTAGCAACTCTGTGCCTCAGTTTCCCCACTTCAAAATGGAGTCAATAGTAATATCGAACTCTCGGGGTTGTTGACACAAGTAAAGGAGTTAGTATAAGTAAAATGCTTAGAAAAGGCATTGTTCTGTCTGGTCTGGATTCTGTATCTCCAACCGTTGGCTGTGGAACTGAGGCTTTGAATGGCAGGTTGTGGGACTGAGTTCCCAGCCCCACCACCTCCTGTCCCCGCTCCTAGAAACCTCTCAGACCTGGACACTGCCACCCCAGTCTCTCCAAAGGGCCACTAGCACGCTCCCCAGGTATCTGGAAGGGAAGAGAAGACAGTCCCCTCTCCTTAGGTCTGCCTTTCCAGGGCACCCTGGGCCTGGATGCAGGCCTACATTCTCTGGGCCTCAGTTTCTCCATGGCGCGTTCCATGTGTGGCATGTCCAGGATTCTGAGCAAGATAAGTAAGAAAAGTGGAAGCAGACTGACTTTGTTCCTTGGGGGAGGACCCGTCTACGTTGATGAGAGTCTGCAGCAGAGACTGCTTTTCAATGAGTAGGTTCCTTCCTTCCAAAGCCACGCCTTCAGAAGCCCTGTCTTCCAGAGCAGACTCAGACCCTGTCAGGTGCCCATCAGCAACTGGTGACTCATCACATTAGCATGGTGGCTGCCAAAATCGTGTAAGTCTCTAGGAAGTTTCCCTGAGGATCTTTTCCCCCAGAATTTATTTTTCCGCCTTCCCCCAGATGTATAGATGATATCATTTTAGGCTCCATCTTAGTTACTATGAATTTCCAAGTAGGTAGGTTTTGAAGGAAGTGCCCAGTTAGCAGGCTGCTATTCCTTTAAATCACACACAATGCCTACCACTCAGTGCGCCCTCTGTCCTGCCGGCCCCTTCTGGGACTTGGTTGTGTGCAGTATGGACAGCTCCCAGTCACAGCTCTGCAGGGTGTAACTGTCTTATCCCCGTTTCCAGGTGAGGAATGTGAGGCCCAGAGAGGGGAAGGGATTCATTCAAAGTCACACAGTGAGCTGGTCAGGAGTCAGGCCTCAAAGCTAAGACCACCCAACTCTGAGATGCTATTCCCAACTCAGAGGGCAGCCTGCACGGCAGGAGCCTGGACCCCTAGCCGGACGAGTGGGATCGAATCCCAGTTTCCTCAGCGTGCAAAATTACTTTTCAAACCTCTGTTTCCTCCCCTGAGAAAAGCAATAATAATATTCACCTGGCACTGTTAAAATGAAATGAGTTAATATATACAAAGCTCTTAGAACAGATCCTGGTACACAGCAAGCACTAAATCAGTGTTTGCTTTTCTTCTGTCTACCGAACCATGAGGCTTCCATATACGGGAAGGGGAATAAATACATGTCTCTACCCAAACATCAATCCTCAAGTGTCCTTGAAACTTTCCTAGAAGCAGGCCTTTAAAAAAACATCACAGGTTTAAAGCCAAAATGATATCGCTGCACTTATTTCACAGCAGCTCAGATTCTCGGGGCTGGCAGGGCCTCACGTGGTGGGGAGAAGAGCGCGGAGCCAGCTGGACCGGAGTTAGACTTCGGGCTCCACCCTTCGCAGAAGTGTACCCCTGGCACAGCCTGCAACTGCCCTGGAGCCCGGGTGGCCTGTGCAGGGAGGATGGAGAGCCCGCAGCTCCTCACCCAGGCCAGTCTTGTCACTAACTGCACTGGGTTCCCACTTGGAGTCTCAGCTTCCTTGTCTACAAATTAAGAGTCCTGCACCACATGGTTTTAGCAACAAAGACGCAGGTTTATGGACCCCCCTCCACCCAGAGCACCCCTCAGGATCTTGGGTGGCAGCACCAGATGCTCACAGCAGGAGGAGACAGGAGCTCGACTTCTAGAAATTCTAGAAAGTGAAAGCTAGAGAGGAGCGTAGAAAGTTATGCTCCCCATTTTACAGATGGGAAAACTGAGGCCCCTGTCAGAGGAAGTGACTTATCCAATGTCAGAGGCAGGACTATAATCCCTGTGTCCTGTCTTATAGGCCCAGTGCCCTTGACACTGCAGCCACTATCAGCTCAGGAGTCTGAAGTCTGACAGTCTAGTCTGCATTTTCTCCACTTAGCTTGAGGACAGCAGACCTTCCCAAGGGTGCTTCGGCACGAAGACTGAGAGACACATGTCCTACTAATTGTAATGATGATGATGATAGCTGTAGTTTCCTGCACACTATGTGCCAGGCATGGCTCTAAGTGCTTTCCAGGCATTCATTCTGGGAGGTGGGGAACCATTCTCACCTCCCTTTGTAGTGAGAGAACTCCGGCACAGAGAAGTTAAGCAATTTGCCCAAAGTGAACCAGCTGGTATGTGTAGGGATGTGGTCATGAGCCAAATAAAATTCAACAGTCTGCCCTTCAATTATTTGTCTTTATTGGCTCCTTAGAGTGTAATATTTCTACATCTCCAGTGTGTAAGAGTCCAAGAAAGAAAACCATGCTGCATTTGATTGGGTTTAACTCCATTAGTATGTGTGAGATCTACTCTGTGATTAGTCAGATAGCCAAACACAATGTCTGGTTCCAAATTAAAAGCATCTGTATGCAATAAATGTCAGGATTGCTCTGTTACACACTGTACACATGTGCATGTGCAGACAAACACACACACGTACATGCATTAGGAAGGGCCACGAGCATGGCGGAGCAGGAAGCACACCGAACAGACCACCTCGCTCCAGGCCCAGCCCGGCTGCTGTCCGGCCGAGGGACGTTCGGCTGGCTAATTTGCCAGCTCTGTGAGGGATGGAAGGATGGGAGGATGGGGCTGTGCCAACACTGTTCACCCCTGAAGTTCCAGTTGTTCTCACTCAACGAGTGAATGGATTATTTCCTTACTTCTTCTTTCTAGCTGTGTGACCCTGGGCCAGTTACCACCTCTCTGTCCCTTAGTTTCCCCATTCAGGAAATAAACATAATAATTTTACTTATTCATAGAGCTGTTGCATGGATTAAATAAATTAATGTACAGAAGACATAGAGCTCAGCTCAGAGTAAATACACGCAAATATTAACCACAGCGCTAGTGATAATAGTGACAATATTATTGTTATTTGGTTTTGGCCTGTAAGATGGGCCAAGTATAGCATTTACCTTCCAGAGTTCTTCTGGGGACCAAATAAAATGGTTGTGCAGGTATGGGCTCAACCCCCAACTCAGGAGTTAGGGACCAAAGAAGCAAGGGTGTGTAGGGTGTGAGGATGCCCTGCTGCCCCGCCCATCAGGAAGAGGAGGGCAGCAGGGTGGGACTGGAGCCTGGCACAGCCGTGGACAGGGTGTTTTGTCCCCCTGCACCAGTTTATCACTGTGGCTTCCTGTCCCGTTGCGGCTGCTTTGCATGTGTGACCCAGACTGTCTCTTTAATTATCACACGGAGGAGAAGCTGCAGCCAGGTTTACGATATTCATGGTTTGCTGCGTCTGTGTTACATCCTGCGTGCATGTAAACAACATCTTGTGGCATTGTCTGATAAATTAAACATCTCTCCTTCCCGGGATTGGAGAGGAGCATTGTGTCCCCCAAGAGGGGAGTGGATGACTCACCCACCACCTAGGCCACTAAAGAGCTGTGAGTGGAGCTCTTAGAGCAAAATGCTCTGGAAGGGACAGGAAGCAGAGGCTGTGTGGCTCCAGTTTGGGGTGCGTTTCCTAGGTGGAGACGACAGGACGTGCCTGCAGCTGGTCACTTAGATGGGACAGAGAGTCCTCACGGAGGCAGACAGAGCATGAGCACCTGTGCAGCCCAGGTGCGAGGCAGGTGGGTTGCTGGGGGTAGCACACTCCACACCAGCCCAAGACTCATTTGTCCCCTAGTTGCAAGCCCCTCTGCTCAGCCCACCACCAAGCACCTGTTGGAAGAACTTGACGTATCAACTCAGCCATGCCATCCAACCGCTCTTTGACCTTGTGAGAGACACCTAGACTCTCTGGGTTTTGTTTTCCTGATGGAACCACGGAGAGGGTGATAAATCGGTGGAAGGCAGCCAGCTGAATCGCACAGTTCCCATCAGTTCCGGGAGCCGTGAGCCTCTTCTCAGCATGGCTTCCAGGAGACACCCTGACGGAGAAAACGAGCCAAAAGCAAGATATCATGAGAACAAAAGGGAGATACCTTGGATGAGAAAACCTACCAGCTAGATGAGTGTTTTCCCGCCCCACTGATGGTTAGAGTACCTGAAGAGCCTCTTAAAAAGCACCCCAAATTCTGATGCTGGCTCTCATTCCTATAATTTCTGATGTAAATGATCTGCCGGACACCCAGGCATTGGAGTTGTGTAGAGGCTTCTCATAAATCTAACGCACAGCCAGGATCGAGAGCCACTGACCTAGATAATCCATTCCTCAATCATCAAGAGTGAAAGGTTATTTTAATTCATGAAGAAGGGGAAAGAGACTCTGGGGAACCAGATGTGAGATGGTCCTTGGGGTCCAGCCCAGCAGGTGAGGATGCTGACCCCGGTTCCCCTTGCCACTGAGTGTGGACTGGGCCTGGGTGGAATATCCCACCGGGCCGCCCATGACCCCTGAGGCCTGAGCTGGGCCCTACTGTCAGGAGAGATCAGTGTGGTGACATAACAGCCAAATAAAGTGGGACAGGGTTGGTGTAACCTGTCTTTGAGAAGGTCATGTACTGGGAACCAGGGGGAGCAGACAAGGGGAGAGATGGATTCTGTCTGGAAAGGTAAAGAAGGGCTTCTGGAGGGAGACTTGAGCTGAGGCCTTGAAGGATGTGTACAAAATTCTCAGGCAGAAGACAGGGGAAGCAGCAAGACTTCCAAGCACATACTTCAGAGCACCTGGCCTCAGGGCTGTCCTTGCTAACTCAGCACTCGTGGGACTCCCTGCGTGCCCAGCTGTGAACAGGCTCTGGGGTGCGTGTGAGAGACGTGGTGCCCGCAGGAGGGCAGGGCCTTTCCCTTAGGACTTACAGTGAGGCTGGTACAAAGGGAATTTCAAGATGGCTCCATACACAAAAATTCCTAGTGGGGGGTCCTCATAGGCCTGTTATCAAGGAAGTCTGCTTGAAAGACGTGAGTCTGGAGAAATGTATAGGCAGCTAGGAAGGAGGCAGGTGCCATCTCAGGGGACTGGAATAAATCTGGGAGGGGAGAGGCCTGCATGTGTGAAGATACGGCACCTGGCACGGCCAGTGTGTGGGCAGAGCAGGGCGGCCCCATGGGACGGAGGGACAGGGCAGTGGCCTGGGGAGAGCAGCACCAGGCCAGGCTGGCGACAGGCAGTTAGGGGAACCAAAAGCCACATTGGGCCAGTTGGACTCATTCTCAATTTTTAGGGTTAAAGAAAACATTTTCATTTTTGATTTAGCCTGGATTATATTCGTGTTTATATGGAATCATAGAATGTACTTTCTAATATTTTTATGGAGGAAGGTGCCTACCAAGGGGAACATGCCAAGGGCCCAGGACAGTCACATGTGGCACTGGGACGACAGCTCACTCGGCTGGGCCTCCAAACCCCTGGGTGGTCCTCTGAGCCCTGCCTTTGATTAGCTGTGTGTTCTGGGGAAATCACCATCCTCTTTGAGTCTCAGTTTCCCCTTCTGTGACCTGGGAGCAAAGGACCCCTCTCATAGGTGGTGCACCCCAGGGGGCACCGTGACCTGCGAGACATGCAGAGCTGCCCCTGGGGCATGAGCAGGATGGCAGAGCAGCTCCCACAGTGAGGAGGCCGCAGAACCGGAGGCGCGAAGCTGCTTTTTTAAACAGCGGCCAAGTGAAATAATTCAGAGTAAGACAAATGCCGTTTGATTTCACTTACATGTAGAATCTAAAAAAAAAACCCTCAGAACGTACAAAGCAAAGCAGAAACAGACTCATAGATACAGAGAACTAAACCGATGGTTGCCAGAGGGGAGGAGGTATGGGGATGGGCAGAAAAGGGGAAGGGGGCTGAGAGTACAAACGGCCAGCGATAAAGCGAGTCAGTCACGGGGATGTGAGGTGCAGCCCAGGGAATATAGTCGACAGTGTCATAGTAACTCCGTACAGTGACAGATGGCTACTAGATTTCTTGTGGTGATCACATAGCACAGTATATAAATGTCAAATCACTATGTTGTACACCTGAAAATAATATAATATTGTATGTCAACTATATGTTAATGAATAAAAAAGCAGCTGTGAGGAGAGCCTTAGTCTTCATACTTGGGAAGGGATCAGAGACCCTTCACTCAGCCTTGCCACTCCATCCCCTACACTTCCATCAAATCTTCCCCATGACACAGAGAATCTCTCCGCTGCCAGTGCTGATAACACTCTGTGTGTCCCACCTGACCTGTGTGTACTCCTCGCCCCTTCATGGCACCCCAGCAGCCCCTAAGGACCGGAGCTGCTCTGTGTTAATCCCTAGCCCTGGCCCCACGCACAGGGCTCGGCTTCATGCAGAAGCCCACTACTGGTGGCAGGCCAGTCTGCACTTGCCTGTCTGAAGTGCCATGCCGAGCAGAAGCCCCTGTTCCTTCCTGGCACCCATTTCCCTCCAGAGCCCCTGTTGGCTTCACATCTTGGTCTCTGTTTCTTGCAATGCTCCTTTGGTCCTGCTGTCCTCTCTGAGCAGCACAGTGACCACAGTCAGTCAAAGGCTGTCTCGCAGTCTCAGCATGGGTGCCTGGGTCTCCAGCCCGGCCCAGCCCAGACGCTGGCTTCCGCAGGCTCTGGGGGACACACTGCTCTCTGGTGGCTCCTCCTCCATGTGTCAGGTACATGGGGCTCTTCATTCATGAAGCTCCAGACTCCAGCAACCATGACAGTGAAAGGGTAGCTGGGACTGTCCCCAATACCGGCCATCCTGCCTCAGGATGATTGACAGGGTGCAATACTCACCTTTCTCAAACACCCAGAAGAACACGTGATCTCTTAGCATCATCTCCCCTTTTTAAGAAGCTGGGTCCAAGAGTATTGAGTGGGTTGAATAGTGTCCCCCAAAAGCTAAGTCCACCCAGAACCTCTGCATGCGACCTTGTTTGAAATAAGGCTTTTGAGATGAGATCATCCTGGGTTAAGCTTGGCCCTAATTCCAAGATGGGTGTTCTCATAAGAAGCAAAAAAGGCATCATTTCTTCACGCCTCATGGGACACCCAGAGAAGATGGAGGCAGAGACTGGAGTGACGCAGCGACAAGCTACGGATCGAGAGGAACCACCAGAAGATAGAAGACGCGCGGAAGGATTCTTCCCTGGAGTCTCCAGAGGGAGGGCGGCACTGCCTACACACACCTTGGTTTCAGACTCCTTGCCTCCAGAACGGTGAGAGAATACATTTCTGTGGTATTAAGTCAGCCAGTCTGTGGCAGTTTGGTGTGGCAGCCACAGGAAAGTAATGCAGAAGAGTCGTGACTCACCTGAAGTGCTTGGCTCTCCCTTTTCCAATTTGATAGTTTCCTTCCCGTCACCTATTGTCCTGCCTGAAGACCCCATGTCTAAATTATGATTGAGATGAGACCATCTTGCATTTCTGAGTGCCTGTAGTGTTCCAGGCAATAGCAGGTGTTTGCATCCCAGTGAGCTAGAAAGTTGTGTGCAAGAGGCAGTGTGTGACAGTGATCAAGGGCACGGCAGGTCCAGGCAGCCACTTTCTAGTTCTATATCCCTGGGCAGGTGATTTAACCCCTCAGTGCCTCAGCTTCCTCATCACCTTCTGGGTTGTCGTGAGGATTAAATGAATTAGCATGCATGACACCCTGGGCCCCCTGCCTGGTACTCTGCAAATGTTGACCATTGTCATTTCCCCACGGCTCAGGGGAGCAAACAGGAGGCCCAGGTGGGATATGCCACTTTTCCCACACAGCTAGCAGATGGCTGGGCTGGAGTTTACACCCAGGTTTTTCTGACTTTGAAGCAGTCACTCTGTAGTCTGACACACACTGTCTCCTTTTCAGGAGCTTTCCAAAGACTTGACATTTAAGCTGAGAGGAAGCGTGTTACCTGAGATGCTTAACAGGTCTTCTTGCCAAGGGGTGGCAGCCAGGGACTGATTGTCACTTTATAACCATCACTCCTGGCCACCACCTGGTAGAGAGTGGAGCCCTGGAGCTGGGTTGGGGCCCAGGAGATCTGCTTTCTTGAGCAGAAAGAAGGTAGAGGAGGAGACTGAAGGCATGGAACTGGGAAGATGAGATTTGAGCTGCCTGGGGAGGAAAGGAGGGAGACAGACTCAGAGGGGCAGGGATGGGCTAGGTGTGTGGTGCATGTCCTCTGGTGCACAGAGAGGCCCTCTTTTCCAGAATCTCACCCAATGAGACCCATTTCCATAAGAGCCTGAGAAACAGGTGCTTAAGAATCTGCTGGGGGATGTAGTCCAGAGTGAATGAAGGGTATGAATGCCAGGGTGGGAAGAGACAGGAGATTCCAGGCCAAGGAGAATCTCAGTCAGAGAAAACGGAGAGCGCATGAAAGTGAGGCATGGGGAATGACAAGTTTCTTGCTGGCCAGCCTGCCAGGTTGCCTGAAGGGTGGTGTGCGGAGCAGCCACAGGCAGGGCTGAGGCTGAGATGGGAAAGCAGTACCATTGTGTCAGTGATGCTCAGAGTGATGACATAGGCAGGGCTCCCACAGGCTCTCCCTGGTCCCATGGGATGTAGTATCTCAAGTAATTCATAACAGCAGTGTCCGCAGGAGGGGAGTCCAGTACGTGTGGACTACCACACTTTCAGAGGAAAAGGCTGCGTGTTCATGGCAGGTACATTGGAAGCTGTGTGGGGAGCGAGAGGGCCCTCTGCAGACCTTTTCCAAAGGTCACTTGGCAGGATACCCTGGGAATCCCACTAGACCAAAAATCATCACAGTGGACCCCTGGTCCCCATGCTCTGAGGTCCTTCCACTTCTGCGGAGTCACTCCTGTGGCCAACAGCTTGGGGTCTTCAGATACCAACTCAGTGGGCAGAAAAGGTTCAGGCAGGCCAGAGGTTGTTCTCAAGCTGCCAGAATAAATCCTCAGATTTCTGGTTTGCATGAAGACCTGCCTGCTAGGTCCCTGAGTTCGTGGAATCGACCAGTTGTTTTGACCCAGAGACACCCATTTAGCCCTGGGGAGGAAAAGAAACTAGAGAAATTGAAGGGGCTCCTGGAGGGAGGGCAGAGGGAAGATGGGGAGCAGGCAGGGAGGGGCAGGGGAGGGCAGGGGAGAACTCTTTTTGTAACCACAACCTGATTTTCTTTTTCCTGTGTGTGTGCTCACATGCACAGGGGAGCCCATCTTCAAACCCACATGTATGGTGGGCATCCTTTCATACCTGTTGTTAGGTCCCAGGGACCATGCCCGCTAGCATGTGGGATACTCAAGGACATAAGGTTCACTAAATAAATGTGAATAAGTGGGCCCTACTGCTTCTGGACACTTGGGTACCCTCTTTCGGGCCTTGTCATATAGGGATGGGATCCCCTGTTTACCTTCTTCCTACAAGCAAGTCTATTCTGGCTGTGGGTGTGAGATAAGCCATCTTGTCCTGAGCATCTCTCTTAATGTAACACAAAATGAAACAGCAGCCCTTTGAGGGGATACTGTTATTTTCATCCCCATCTTATAGCAGTGGGGTATCAATGAGCTGCCCCTGGCCACCGCAGCAGCAGAGCAGGGACTCGAACCTAATCCAGCTGCCTCTAGAGTCTGGGATCCTGACTCCATGCCACATCACCTGCCAGAGGGCAACTTGGTGTGATAGGCAGAGATTTTAGTAGCCAGAGTAATATCCTTAACAGAGCTCCCCATGACAGCATCCCTGAGTCATGACAGCCGCTGCATGTTTGAATACATTCATGAGAGTCTGCTCATTACTTTGCCAGGAGGCCAGACCCACCTTCTAATAATTTGGATTTTTTGCAAAGTCACTTGGAGATGGAGCCCCAAACTTGCCTCCTGGTACCCTCCTCCCTGGCTCAGTCCAAGAGCCACTGAGAAAAAGTCCAGCTTTCTGCCTGATACCTTCAAATACTTGCTGAACAGCCACATACCTGCTCCTGAAGACTTGGGTTGCACAAGCAGGGCCCCCCTGGTCCTTCTGTCCTTCCTCCATCTTAGCCATCAACTCCCATACCCCTCACTTGTCGGGCCCAGACCTGCTGGACATGCTCTAGTTTGTCAATATCCTTCTCTGCCTGCTGTCACCAGGCTTGGGCAGGCCACTGTGGTGTGACCCTGTCACTTCTGGTCCTCAGCTTCAACAGTAGGGTGAGCTCAGGCAGCTCCTACATTATCCCCAGCTCTGACACTCCACGTGGTATCCGGGGTGAAGCCCCCACCCCTGTCCAGTCCCTGTCTCTCACACTCCATCCACCCCCACCCTCAGTGCTCACTTGAGGGAGCCTCCTGGCTGGGGAGGTGCGTATGTCAGAGTTGAGCTGTGAGAGCAACAGTAGATGGTGCAGGGACCAAGCCTGGGAGCTGGCATGGGAGGGGTGGGAGGTGATCCGCAGGCTGGGAACTGCTGGCTGCTCAGCCTTCTAATTTTCTCTCTCTCCCTCAGGGAATTCTTCTGGAAGCGGGCAGGAAACAGCCTCTTAAATTATTCATTCAATCAAAAACTCCTGGCAGCATCTCACTGTTGGTTTCTGTTTCATGGGGCGGGGGGCGGTGTTGTGCTTCTTAGATGCTCACCCACCCCACGACTGCCCCTTTCCCAGGCCTACATGCCTCAGGGGCCAAGCTGGCTGGGGCGCAGAAGTCCTAAGTGGGGTTCTGCAGGGAGGACGGGGGATGCGTGACAGGTGAGGACACTGAGGCCCAGACACACACATCAGATGCCAAGGGGCCCATGGTCACCAGTTTGATTGTGTAGAAAGAAAACTCCGCCAGCTGTTAGGCTCTTCTTGGTAAGAATCCAAAAGCGAGGGGCTGGCTCTGAGGTGACAAGTCTGTAAGGCAGGCGGACACTGTGGCAGGTGGGGACCCAGCTTCAAGTAGATGACTCACCCCCAGAACTTACTAAAGAGATGAGTGAAGGGACTATTGGCAGGGAGAGGCATGGAGAGGGGAGGTGGCTCCAACAGGGGCTGGTGCCCTGTGGGGGCACTACAAGGCGAGAGGCAGTTACTATTCCTGGGGCCAGCAGAGCGAGGGGGCAGATACCAGGTAACAGCTGCCAGCAAGAGGGGCCATAGCCATAGGAAGCAGATACTGCCAGCACTGCCATGAAGCAGATGCCATGTCTGAGCAGTGGAAGACATACCCTGACCTCACTCTCGTCCAGCTGGTCCTCCAGTCTCCCGTGGGTGCCTCCCAGTGGCCAAACCCATGAAAGCCAGCATGAAAGGAAGGGGCATCTGGGAAATGCTATCACTAGGGCTGAACCTCCAGGGGTCAGAGCAGGACAGAGGTTGGATTGGGGTTGAGGTGGACTCATGAAGAGTCAACAGCAGGAACATCAAAGATGATGGTTGTATCCATTTCCTGGGGCTGTTGTAACAAATTATCCCGAGCTGGGTAGCTGCACACAGCAGAGGGTTGTTCTCTCACTTCTGGAGGCCAGGAGTCTGAAATCACGGGGCTGAGGTGGCACTCCCTGCAGCTGCTCTAAAGGAGGAGGACCCTTGCTGCTTCTGGAGCTTCTGGGGGCTCCGGGCATTCGTTGGTCTGTGGCTGCATAACTCCAATCTCTGCCTCTGTCTTCACTTGGCCATTTTCCCTGTGTCTTTGTATCTTCTCCTCTTCCATCTCTTATAAGGACACTTGTCACTGTATTTTTGGGCTCACCAGGGTAATCTAGGCTGATTTTATTACCTTAACTGAATTATATCTTCAAAGACCCTTTATTCAAATAAGGCCTGTTTGCAGGTTCTGAGGGTTAGGGAGGTGGATTTATGTGTGGGAGGCACCATTCTACTGACTACAATGGTTATATCAGGTGAGTTCTTATCCCTCCTCAGTGTCCCCTAAACAGAGCACCTCAGTGCACTTCAAATTTGTATGGCAAGGCAGGTAGGCTGGCGTTATTTCCACTTAGAGATGAAACCAGAGAGGAGGAGAATATACCGGAGAGGGTGGGGAGTCGTAGAGCTGGACCTGGAGTAGGGGAGTGTGACTTTCTGGCGTCACGTCCCCACCCCCTGCCCCAGCCACTTTGTCCACTCCCCCATTAGTATTCGTTTCTCTGTATGTTTTTTTCTCCTCTTTAAATTGAGGTACCAAGACCTGGTTTAATATCACACCTCATTGGTCTCATGTGAGTCATTTTTTAATTTGGATATTTAGTTAGTTTTCTTTAGTAATGGAGTCAATATATACAAATTCACCACCCCCAAAACGGGGTGGTGAGTTTGACCATAACCTGCATCTGAAGTCAGTCCCACCTCACCCCCACCCCTTCCCCCAAATCTGCACCCCCATCACTGAATCCTGACCATATGCTTTGATTTCCTTTCTATGGGGTATTATTGTGTATTTTTCTCACTATGTTTTCTGTCTTAAATTATGAATATTTCAGGCATACAAAAAGGTATGAAAAACAGTGTACTGATACCTGCTTCGCTGTGTTTTAAATAAGCAAACAATTTTTGAGCTCCTACTTTGGAGCCAGACTCTGTGCTGGCCACAGATTGCAGAGATGGCCAAGGCAAGTCGCTTAGCCAGAGAGGTTAGGACCTATAAAGAGGGTGTTACAAGATCTCCCAGTGTTGGGCGAAGGGAGGGAGGGCAGTGGGATGAGGACTGTGAATCCCCGCCCCCACACCGTCTGGCTCAGAGCAAGTGCTCAGTGAACATTCACAGATTTAATGAGAGAAGAGTGTTTGGAACAGACTGGAAACATCCATTCTAGCTCAGTAGGGCCCATGGCCCTGGGATTTGGAGTTGGATAGATGGGAGGGTTGGTAAGGCAGCCCTCACCCTGGTCTGGTTCAGGGGACTCATTCCCGAATGAGCCCAATACATGCCTTTCCACATTGTGACACAGTGCACTGTTTTGAGACAGATTCTCTCTAAATGCTCTCTATCTCCCCTCACTAAGAGTTCCCTAAGGCCAGGTTTGGGGTTCTGAGGTCAGGGGCTGAGTGTCCCACATCAGAGTTGGAGATTTCTGAAGCAGAGGCTGTGTGCCCTTGTTAGGTTGGGGGCTGCCTATGGCAGGGATTAGGTCCTTTCCACTGTAGTAGGACAGACCCTAAACCAGGTCTGATGCCCCTTTTAGGCTGGGGCATCCTGAGGTTCAGGTGTCTTTCATGGGATAGATCTTCTTGAAATCAAAGGCTGTTTCCCTCCTTTGACTAGGAGTCCTCTAAAGACAGAGGCTGTATTTCCTCCATCAGACTAGAAAATTCTTGAGGCTGGGGTGTTTTATCTCCCACTGGAACCTTCCGAGCTCAGAGCTGTCTCCTCCCCATTGCACAGAGAGACCACACTTTTCCCTGCATGCTTCCGGGGAGAGGAGTCAGCCTCCACCTGCCTCTTGCCCCTGAGATGTTCTTGACTGATGTGCAACCTCTCTGAGATGGCTTTATTTTCTCTTGTTACCACTCAACCTGGAGATAACTTGCCTGCAAAATTCCTGTTGCATCACCTGGACTTTGCCAGAAGTCACTTACTGCATCCCCCAGACACTGTGTCTCCAGGTCTGAGCAGCTGAGATGTACATGAGTGTGGTCTAACTTCAACGGGGAGTAGTCGCAGGAGGGGATATCATATCCTCTAATCCAGGTCTTGATCCTCGTTCAGAACCGGCTACTGTGTCTGAAGGCTGAGCCTGGTCTCTGGGGACATAGGCAACTGGGCTTGCCCCAAATTGGGTCAGAGGAAGCTTCCCCTCAACTCACTGGTGACATTGTTACAGAATGGACCCATATGAGGGGGTGTGGAGAACAATGTACTATTACTAAACAGAACCCCTTTCTCCTGGGGCCCCCCTGTACCAAATTCACCTTGCCCACTGCCAGGGAATGATGTCTCTCAATATCAGAGATTGGTAAAAAGGAAAGGAATTATTTATTAAAAGGTTGTTCAGACTTAGAGTAATGACTTAATGTCTTCATTAAAATCCCAAAGTCTCTTAAAACACTCACAAACACACACAGTACTTCCTTCCCCCCTTTGCTCAGTTAGGGGTACCATATCTCAGGAAAAGAAATAGAAGTCCATGGCTCAGGTAGCCCTTGATTCTTCCCAGTAATCTGTGCTCAGCTGGCAAGCCTCTCTTGGTTCCCAGCACCATCAGCTGTGTCACTGCTGCGACCTCCTGTTAATCCAAAACCACATGGCAAGAGTCCTTCTCATGGCCCATCAGCAAGAGTCCTTTTACCCCTTTTCCTCCCAGGAAGGTCTCTCCCACTCCATAAATCATGTGGCAAAAGAGAGCACCCCAAAGCTGCATGGTCCCCACTTAGCATGGCTGCCATGCTTGGGTTTGAATCCCAGTGCCAATCTTCCTCTGCAGCCCCATTTCTGACTCCTTCCACAATCAGTTACGCTTGCCAGCATTCCCTTATTTTTCCATCTTTTCTGGGCGTCATAGTAAGTCCAGGCAGGCATGGCCCCATGGCGTGGCACCAATCACCTCCAAGCTCTCACAAAGGCTTTGCTGTAACCAGAGGAAGTTGTCTCCCACTTACATCATGGGTTGAAGTCACTTCCATCTCCCTGGCTCAAAGCATGGCACAGCGATTTAACATATTCATGAAACCAGTTAAAAGTTATAGATATGTTAAACGACCATGCCATAGGTAGCTACAAAACTGTTGCTATGCAAAACAGCTCTCAATGGCCCTGCTCCTTGTGTCCTATTCCCCAGTTCAGACTTTTGGGGGCAAGGACATCCTATATGTATTTTTAAATATTTCCTGGACACCCTGAGTTCTGGACCCCATTACAAATCCCTATTTGGGGGCCCCCTGGTGGCACCCTGTATCAATATCAAAGAAAGAGCATCAGGGACTTAGAAACGTGACAGACGAGAGGGGAAGATGGCCTTATTTGTGGACCACACACACACACACACACACACACTATGGTCATGATCATCTCATTTAAATTTCCAAATACTGAGATAAGTACAACACATGTTGTCTTGATTTTGCAGGTGAGAAAACTAAGGGGGAAAGACAAGTGGCTCGTATGGGGTGATGTGAGTGAGGTGGCAAAGCAGAAGGTATCAGAGTATATTCTCCCTATAAATTCCATCCTATGTCCAGTCCAAGACCTGTGGCTTTGCCTCTAGAGGGAGCAACCCTCATAGATTCTTGAGTAGGGTCCTCTCCTCTGCGTCCACATGTCCTCATGGCAGAGTTTTGAGGACTCATGTAGGGTTTTGTTCAATGTGTGGTCAATTGGCATCTTTCAGGTGGAGTCCAACTCCCCTGTTATATCAGGGGCTCCTTAAAGATGAGCCTGAGATTCTTCCTTCAGACTGGGCACTCCTCAGTGCAGAGCTTGGTTTGCCCTTCCAGGTCCTTCCCCAGAAGAGGGTAAATGACAGAAGCACATCTGACTATACTGGGAGGATTTTTACTTGGTGTGTTTATAGATTCCAATTTTACCTCCATTTGGCCCTGCTGCCTGCTCCTTGGGGTTGTCTGGTCATCTTGTCTTAAGGTCATAAAATCTCCAAACTTGAGATTTGAATAGGCCTACAAAGGTCATCTTGTGTATTATAGCTCCTGTTCAAGACTGGTTACAGGGGGAGCTAATTTCTCAGCATTTCTGGCCTGTCCACCCTAGCCCAGTGAGCTCCTATGGCCAGAGAAAGCCTTTAGGCAAAGTTGCAGACCCATAGCATGCCATCAGTATGCATGGCCTTGACCTTAAACGAACAGCCAGCAAAATGGTTTTATTCAGGAACAACAGAGAGTTGCACTTTGGGACATAAAGTCTAATGGCAAACCATGAGGAATCCAAGAGAAACAAAGGAGAGGACTGCTCTTCTACAGACTTGGGAGGGGCTGTTGTAAGTAAGGAGTCCATTGGAGAAAATTGAAAGTTCAAAGTCCAGTGACTTTTCAGTACCTGACTTTTGGTGGTCTCTCATTGGCTGAGCTGTTACTGGGTGTGAAGGAATCTCTCCTTCCTCCTGATAAGGTAGTAAAGGGGGACCTCTTGATGTCCCAGATGCAAGGTACTTCTGTTCCTGTTGGGGTCACTAGTGTCTGTTGAGTGATATGCACATGGGAATTCTCCCTTCTAGCCTCCTGACTCCATTTTAAATGGGATTTCTGTTTATTAATATTCACAGTGAGAACGATGAGCACTGAGGGGATATGGGTGGCTCACCAACAGAGTCTGCTACAGTTAATCCACTTATTCATCAATAACTTGAATGCCTGGTTTAGTCAGGTCTTTACCAGGTTCTGATGAGAGAACGATGAAATAGATGCCAGTCCTTGCTCCAGACGTTTTGCTGTCTGGTGGAGGGGACAGGCACATAGGAGATGATTATAATGCCATGTGGTAAGTGTGGCCAGAGACCAAGGTCTGGAGTGGAGATAATGGGCAATCAGAGAAGGCATTTTTCAGGGCTAAAGTTAATACTGTAGAACACTTAGGAGGCAGCCAGACCACAAGGGCAGGTCATTGTTCCAGGTGGAAGAGATGGCATGAGCAAACATGCCTGGGTAAGAAATGGTGTGAGGCACGCAGGCAGCATGGAGTGGAGTAAGTAGCTTGATGTAATATTCTGGGCAGGGAAGGATGGGGAATTCTCTGGAGCATCAGGCAAGGGTACTAGCACCCAGGGGAAGAAGTTCAAACACCATCTTGGAGCAAATGGGAAGCCACTGTAGGTTTTGAGTTTGAAACAGATTAACTTGATAGGTCCCCCTGTTTTCCTAGTGTAGAAAATTGGTATGAGCTAGTGAGACTAGCAGCAGGGGACATTAGGGAGCAACTATTGCAGCCATCTTGGAGAGAGGGGAAGAACCTCTGAATTAGGATTCTGGTTGCAGAAATGGAAAGGCATTGCCTATATTCTAAGGCCAGCTATGTTTGTAAATAAAATGCTATTACCTGTATATTACTAGGACAAAGTATGACTTTGAATGACAAAAAATACAAACTGGACAATAGAAGTTTATTTTTATCTTACAATAAAAACCAGACTAAGGCCATGGCTGGTGTGGCTCAGTGGATTGAGCGCTGGCTTGCAAACCAAAGGGTCGCTGGTTTGATTCCCAGTCAGGGCACGTGCTTGGGTTGCAGGCCAGGTCAGGCCCCAGTAGGGGGCATGTGAGAGGCAACTGCACATTGATGTTTCTCTCCCTCTCTTTCTCCCTCCCTTACCCTCTCTGTAAAATAAATAAATAAAATCTTTTTTAAAAAAAGAACCCAGACTAGGCAATCTGGGTTCCTTCTACCTTGTTACCCTGCTGGGTATGGCCTCCATTCCCAAATTCATCTCATGGTCTGAGATGGCCAGTGCAGCTCCAGCTATCACATCCACATCCCAGATAGCAGGAAGGAAAAGAGGGGAGGACCCAACCTTTTCTGTAAGGAAACTTCCTAGAGTTGCCCATATCTTTGCCACTTTCCCCTCACTGGTCAGATGTCGTCACATGGCCAAACCTAGTTGCAACCAAGGCTGGAAAATCTTGTTTTTCTGGAAGGCATATGCTCAGTTATGATTCTGTTGCTGCAAGAAAAGGACACAACGAATTCTGTAGGCAACTGGTCATGATGAGGAATGGTGGACGTGTGCTCTGTGGCCAGACCAACCTAGCTTCTTATGCTCTTTGTCACTTTGGACACCTCCTCTGAGCATTGGTACCTCTATCCACCAGCAGAGACATAGGATTCTTGTGAGGGTTCAATGAGATAATGGACATAAAAGATCTATAAATTGTAAGATGCTGTCACTTGTGAGGTATTACCGTGGTTGCGTTCATTGTGGTTCCTTTTATGAGCCAGGGAAAAGAGTGAGGTAGCGAAAGGGTTTTACTAAACAGAGGGGGGCTTAGAAAAGGGAGGCTGTGAACCATGTACTCAGGGAAACTGCCAGGTGTATCTAGAGGAGACAGCTTCAGCCAGAGCCCAAAAGTTGTACCTGAAATCCTACAAGAGAGCAAGAAGGACTTTCCATAGCTTCCTTTGTAATCCACGCACACCTATGAGCAGCCCTCCTGGGGTTCTCCTCCATTCATCCTCTGAGCTGTTGTCTGAGCTCTCTTATGCTTCTTTCCTTGGACCAAGACAGGGTTAAGAAGCCAAGATGGGGCAACCATCCCAGATTCATTGCGTAGGCCCTGTTCTTCTCTTCTTTGGCAATGAAATTATTTCTTGTTTTAGCTGAGATCCCTGTAGTTCTTTAGAGTAATTATTGCTCTATCAGTAAATTGAAACATTTTAATTTCACAAGGTTATGTGCAGATTTTATGTTTTGCATTTGTTCAGCCTTAATCAATACTGTAACAGAATTAAGAGGTCCCAGTAAGACTTGTGATTTTACCTAAGCTAATAAAAAATAAGCCTTCGCAACCACAACAAGACCTTCGGTAACACAATTGTGGATGGCTGGTGACCACATCTTTTCTGTCTTACACCACACTTTCTCTAGTTTATTCAGGTATTGACTAAAAGAATGTTGTTAAAATATATGTAGGCAGGAACTGCCTATCATTACTACTACAGATGAAGGTTTTGTGTTCTATTTTTCCATGTCATCAGAATTACATTAAGTGTCAACCCCAATCCTGGTAATCAATTAGTAATTTTCATTTCCTCTCCTGTTTTATTTTTCTCTTCAGCACTTACCACCTTCTATTATGTTGTTCATTTGTTTATCTCATTTATTCTCTGTCTCCCCAAACTAGAATATAGACTCTGTGAAGGCAGGATTTTTGGGGGCTGGGAGGGGGGTGGTCTGGTTTACTCAGTGCTGTATTCCCAGGGCCTAGAACAGTGCCTGGCATGTGGTTGAAGCCCAACAAATTATTTGCTATATGAAGGAATAAAATCACCTGGTACAATTATTGTACTACAGTGTGTATAATTTCCAACATCATTTTGGCTCTGAAATTCTGTGTTTCCAGATGCTTGGTATATGCTCCCTGATTAAATAAATGGACCAATCAAATGTTACATTACAATGATGGAAAGTAGTGTTACTCCATCCAATGGCCCCATCCCCTCTTCCCTAGCTATGCCACAAACCCAGCTGGCCAGAAGGAAGAAAGCATGAAGAACAAGCATATATTCTCTGCCCTTATCTCTGTAGCACACAGCCAATTTTTAAAATAGCATTTAATGACCATTGCATAAAGATGTCACTGCATCAGTGCTGTCCCCAAGCAGCTGGGAGACTATGAAGTCCCTTTGTCTTTCTGTGGTGAGCAGTCCCGGGGACCACGAAGGGGGCTTCCAGGGCCAGTTTACCTGTTTTATTTGTCACCCAACTTCCTGCATAAGGTATTCTGTTAAATACACACTCTCCCTTGTAGGTATCTCCTATGGTAATGATCTTGCTACACAAGCCAGACAATTAGAGGTAATTGGGATAATCGGCATTTATTATGGCAATTTGCATTTCTACAGCAGGCAGCACAGAACTCACCACCCAGATTGGGAATGTGCTATTTGGATCTGGGTTGAATTGGCTCTCTAATGTAATACACACTTAAGACCCCACAGGGTTTCCCCCTCCTTTGCTCATAGGAGGTCCTTAGGGCTGCATTAGATGTGAGTCTCACTAACCAACACAGGGGAGCATACAAAATACAGTCTTGGAATTAGGACAGTATCTTTTCCATCATCTGGGGCCTAGGGGAAAAATCTAGTGCCCGGAAGGAGCCCTGGGTCTGTGGTCAGACCCCTGGTGACTGATTTTTTGCTACATTGAACAGATATTTGACTTCATTGACAGAATTGCTTTTCCATGTCAGCTGAGTAACTCAAAGCTCAAGCCTGCTGTTGGTGGAAACCTAAGCAAGGGAGCCCCTGTGATGAAACTTCACACAGAAGCCCACACAGGAGCTTTAGAAGTGGCGCCTGCCCTTGTCTGCAGCTGCCCTCTGGTGTGGACACTTCCCTTGTGCCCAGCTTCTCTGGCACATACTTGTCCATTTCATGAGTGTTATAGCACTGAGTGTTATAACTGTCAGCTTTCCACTGCAGCTTCCTAGGTTGGAATCTCTTCTCCACCAGTTGTTAACTGGGTGACCATGAGTTACTTACATTCTGTGTCCTGCAGTTTCCTCATCATTAAAGCAGAGGTAGTAACAGCACCTGATTCATAGGGTTGACATAAGAATCAGGTGAGATCATGTATCTGAGTCCCCTAGCAGAATGCCAGAGAGAAACATTTCATGTACTCATTAAAAGATCCTTTCTCCAATCCGGCTGGTGTAGCTCAGTGGATTGAGCACAGGCCAGTGAACCAAAGGGTCACCAGTTTGATTCCCAGTTGAGGCACATGCCTGGATTGCAGGCCAGGTTCCTAATAGGAGGCTCACAAGGGGCAGCCACACATGGATGTTTCTCTCCCTCTCTTTCCTTCTCTCTAAGAATAAATAACTAAAATCTTTAAAAAAAAAAAGACCCTCACTCCACACTCTTCATTATGCATCTTCATCTACGAAGCACAAAGCGTCCATAAATAAGCACAGATAAAATGCCTTTAGCAGTTTGGAGGAGGGAGCCATTGATCTGATTGTGGGGGGGTTTTGAGGGGAAGAGGTGGTATTTGTCCTGGACCCTGAAAGACTGATAAGGTAGGGCCTACAGAAATGAGCTGGAGGGCACTAGCAAGCAAAAGAGAGTAGGTGTACATGAAGAGAAGTTCACAGCAAGGGGCACATGTTTCTGTTCGTACCTGAAATCTCCCTGTTTACATAAAAAGACAGTTTTCAGTTTAACTGCAGTTTACAAGTGAGTCACACATTATACACAGCCTCCCCTTACTCTACGCCATCACCCCCTGGTCCTGGAGACCCAGGGAACCTGTCATCCCCTTCAGTGGCAGCTACTCTGTGGTACAAAACTTTACTCTTTTGACAGTCCTATCATAGGCTTTGTCCACTCTGTTGAGAATGTAATGGTGAAGGAAGAAAGACAGTTTCCTTGCTTTATTGGGGAAAGTGAGGGCTAGTAGATTGCCAGGCCCTTTGGACCCCCAGGGCCCCCAGGGCCTGCCCAGGAGAGGGACCAGGATCTTCTTTTTAGGGAAGGCAGAGATCTTTAGACAGGCTTACAATCAAGAAGGACCGCTTTCATTGCTATGGATCCTTTTGGTTCTTGGGAAGCACATGTGAAATACACCAAAACATTTGCTGTAGCATCTTTTTAGCCAGTGTATCAGTTAGGATGAAGACCAAATGTCTGCAACAAAGAATCCCAAAAGAAAGTGACTTAAATAAAATGGAAGTGTATTTTACTTTTACCTAGCAGGCTAGCTGGTTCAGGCCGGTGAGGCAGCTGTGATTGACAGTTGTTAGGACCCAGATTCCGTCTGTCTTGCGGTTCCACACTGCCCTTGCATGTTGTGCTTATCTGCATGGTTGGAGCTGTGTGGCTGGCACATCTGCTTCCCAACAGATGGGAAATGGTAAGAGAAGCTGAACATAAAGGGCCACCCTAGGATGAAGGCTTTCTCCACATGGTATAGCACAGAAGATAGTCTCGGTGAAGTTAAATGATGCCTTACTTAGAATTAAGCTAGTTATGATTTGGTAACAAGCAGCCCCCAAATCTCAGTACCTTGACACAGAAAAGGTTAACTTCTTATCCACACAAAATCCACTGGGGGCCTGAGCGACTGACTCTTCAGGGTAACTGTCCTCCACGTCATCCTCAAAGATTCAGGCTAATGATACTCTGTCTTCCCGTAGCTTCCCCATCTGGAACATGCAGACTCCTAGGTCATCACAGCAGAGCAAAAGAGAGACTTGGATAATCATGTCTGACTATGACACATTGCCTGCTCACACCCCATTGGCCAGACATAGTCACGGAGCTCACAAACTGGCAAGTAGTCTGACAAGTGTTGTCTGCACGGGGCAGAGGGGAGGGCTGGGTATCGGTGAACACCAGACATATTTACCACAGGTGTTTTGAACAAGATTTCATGGCAAATCATGGTACCTTAAGCTTTATAGAGTTTTCTCATTTCCGATGTAGCCCTAGGCCAACGATAAGGTAAGTGCCATCTCCTTTTTCCCAGGAATAACAACAAATATTTACTTATGTGACTGATAGGATAGTCATTTTTGGTAGAGAAAGGCTAATCTCATTCCCAGAACCTGCTTGTGAGATGCTGGGCTTTCTTCCAGGGTAGGCAGCTTCTTATATTTCAAGGCCTCAAACCCACATAATTAGTATCCCATCTTTGGATTTGGGCTGCGGGAAAACCCTCTTAAAATGCACACTTTCTCTTGGCTTGGAGACAGGAATATAGAGCCATCATTATTCATTCATACATCCATATGGCAATGGTATTCTTAGTGGGCAGAAACTGGGAATTAGAACATGAACATTTCAACAGAGGACGAGGAGGAAGAAAAAAGGGAAAGGGTGGTGGGAGGAGTTGCAGAGGGGAGGGTGTAGGTTGGCTGGAGAGGCGAGATGATGGCCAGCCTAGTGTTTTACCAAGTAAAATGCTGAGAAACTGTGTGGCCACTTACAGATTAGAGGAAAGCATGTATGGAGTGAGGGAGATTCTGGGATGCTATTTTCCCCAGGTGCCAACACTCTTGTGAGAAAGGCTGCATTTGAGGCTTGTTTCTCTGGCCTTGACCCAAGGAGCAGCTACTCTTTTTTCATCCTTCTTTTTTCTTGAGCCTTTGGTCTGTGTCCTGGACAGGCACTGAATAACTATGTAACTATGGAGAGGCTTCGATGATCTGTCTTTATTTTCTTCATTTGTACAGTGGAGCTAAAAATATTCTTGCCAGGGTTCTTCGAGAATCAAACATGCCAATAAATATATACCACTTTTGTTAACTATAAAGGACCAAGAGGTTACTATTGTTTCATCATTGCCATCACCATCATCTTCACTGTCATCATCATTAATATCCCCCATCACCATCCTCATCATTATCATCACTGTTATTTTATTCCACACATAAGAACACAAGATATAGGAATAGCAACAATGACAAGTAACTAGTGTAGCTACAGAGTCTGGTTATTTTCAACTTAGGAAACAAATCTTGTTCACATACCTGGATCTAGTTTCTCTTGGTCTCTGTTTCCCAGATCCACTATTCCATAAGGCAGTGTCTTTCTCCTCTGGCTTTCTGTGCAGTTAGCTTCCTTTTCCTTTTAGTCTGAAGTGAATTTACACTTCTGGACATTCTTATCCATTTTATATCGCTGCATAATAAACTACCACTGACATCATGGCTTAAAGCAACACTGATATATTGCCTCACTGTTTCTGTTGATCCTCTGCTTAGTGTCTCACATGGCTGAAATCAAGGCATTTGTATCTAGAAGCTTGGCTAGGGAAATATCCTCTCCCAAGCTCCCTCAGAATGTTAACAGAATTCAGTTCCTTGTGGTTGTAGAACTGAGGCCCTGCTCTCTTGTTGGTTGTTACCTGAAGGTCTCCCTTAGCTCCTGGGAGTTGCCACCTGTCCCCTGCCACCTGGTCCTCTCCACAACACTGTAGTTTGCTTCTTGAAGACTAGGAGGAGAACCCATTCTCTGATTTTAGGAAAGTCTGAGTCTCTTTTAAAGGTCCAATTAAGTCAGTTCCATGAGTAACAATCCTCCTTTTGATTAACTCAGTCTGTTGATTAAAACCCTTCCTTAATAATATTTGCAAAACCCTTCTGCCCTGTAAATTAACATAACATATGATGGGAGTGATATCTCACCATATTCACAAGTGCCTCACACCTGCTTCCCATAGATGCACTTCCCTTCAGTTTGGGGCAGCAATGATAGTAAAGCTAAAAGTAATGTGGTGGGGGTCTTTGAGATGAATGGCACTTTTAACCCACATTTGTGCATGTCTAAATGTTACCTGTCCTTCATGATTCATAGTAAAGCCTCTGAAATTTGTCACTTGCCCTTTTTCCCTCCCTTTATTTGAGACCCCAAAGAACTTTTACCCCAATTGATGATGATCATTTCATTCTTACATTATATGTTCCAATAATTCCTGTCCTCTCTAAAGAAGAGCCATTTCAAGGAGGTGAGGGGTAGTCATATTTGTTTCATCACTGGTGCCCCCTGAGCACATGTTGCAGAGTCTTTTGTGTGTCAGGAGTGCTCAGTAGATGTTCCCTGGTTGAGTAAATGAGTGATGAATGAGAGTTCTCACCTGGGGACTGCCTATGTAAACCAGTCTGCCCACAGTGGGACAGTGACCAACACCGTACACATGACCTTTCTTACAGGTTTCCAGCAGTTGCATCTCCCCCAGATGCCCACTCAGGGACATGGAAAAGGCTTGTCCCCTAGAGGAGATGCTCCTCCCTCCCTCCCTTGCAATTCGCTTAAGGGCCTTTGACATTTAACTCCAGTGCAATTTGTTTGTTTTTACCCTAGTTGAAAATACCAACAAATGTCACCCGCCTTCTCTCCTCTCTCCTGACATGTGACTTTGATGGGCTAGGAGCCAGCAACACTAATGAGCATCTCGGATCTCCATGAATTAGCAGGGGAATGCAGAGCTCTGGGTAGGTAGGCGGCAAGTGTGAATGTGGTTCCATCAGGAGAAGGGTGAGCACAGAGTAAGGGATGAGGGAGCAAGATGCCTGCTATGGTGGGGGTGGAGCAAAAGGTAGGGGAGGACAGTCAAAGGAAAGATGGCTTGATAGTGCAAAGCCTCTTGCTGTTCTAAAGGACCTTTCCGCTTTGCCCTGAGGGTTGTTTGGTTATTCCCTGCATCAAGTCAGCTGCTTCTGCCTACCATGTACCTTTCCCAGGCATGGAGCTGGGATGCCACCTTATACTTTTGGGAAATTATAGCAGTGGGAAATACATTTTATTGTGGAAAAACAAAACAAAGTGTCCTAAATGAGAAAGACTTTCATTTCTCTCTCAGGTGAAAAGTATAGGAAGTAAGATCTATGTTCGTTGAATAGCATTGTAATAATGTCAATCTCCTGTTTTGACAACAATTATGGGTATGTAACTTGAATCACGGAGAAAGTGGGGTGACCTATGGGGACTGTCAGTACTTTTGAAACTTCTTATGAGTCTTAAACCATTTTTATTAAGATATAATTTTTAAAAAACTTGTAGGGAATCCAGGGCTTTATGGTGGTGCTATGATCACCAGGTACACAGCTTCCTTCTATTTTGTTGTTTTGTATCCTCAACACACAGCTACCAATATATAAACCAAGAGAGCTAACTGCTCAAGCTCTATTCATGCATCTACATTCAGTCATTAAGAAAGATGGGCCCCTCCCCAAAGAAGGCTGTGTTTTTTCTTTACGGACATCTCTAGGGTATCACCTACTAAGGATTTACTTATAGTCCACAGGCTAGAACTTGTCACATGACCCCACCTAGGTACAAGGAGGCTGGGAAATGTAGTCTTGTTCTACAAGGCCTTGTGGCCAAATAACACTTGAGGATTCCCTACTTGAGAAGAAGGGGAGAACGGACATTATAGGACAATCAGGTGGCTCTGTATTGTCACCTGTTGAAAGAAGAGCACAATGCTGAGTGTTAAGGTAGAGCTGGTTGATTTGACTGCCCTCCAAACTCTCCCATGTGACTTCCATGTTACCCCTCCCAATTTGGCAGGAAGTTGCCCTTGTTTCTTTCCTTTAGCAAAATAGACTCAGTCCTTCTTCGCTGGTCTGGAGATTCTTCATTCAATTTCCTGGGCTTCTTCCTCTGTGTGGGAACTGAAGCCAGAGGCACTCATCTTCCTTAGCTTTATATCTCACTGTGGGAGGCACTTATGTGATGTGAATTAGGAGAAGTGACTAGATTATCCCAGCCTTGCAGTCTCTCCAAATACCACCCCCACAAGGCAGGGTGGAGCACCTAAATTTCATTAGGGGTTCAGTTCCTTGGTGAAGGCGGTGCAAAAAAAATTCTCATTCACTGTAATCAGACATTAATATCTTAATTATTGATTTATTTGCTCTTTTTGAGTGTTGCAGCAAGCTAAGAATCCTGAAAGGTTAGGGCTGGAAGGGGGTTAAGAGATCTCACTACCCCTACATGACCCTACATGCACTTTGTACATGTGAGGCAATTGGGGATGGTAAGAGGGGTGTGGGCCACTGTGGTCACACCATCTCAGGGGTGGCTCTTTTTTAGCTTTGAGCTCCCTCTGATCTTCTGATTATTAGAACAGGTTTTTCACCCTACCTGAGGTTGGTTGAGGTGGGGTCTGGAACCCACCTCAGCTTGCAAGCTGAGCACTAAACCCTGAGGTAGGGGTGGGGGGACGCAGGAGAAAAAAAACTCACTGCCTCAGCTGAGCACTGCTGCTGCTTCTCCCATCCACAGTGGGAAGATGGGATCCCCTTCCCCAAATCAGCTAGGCCCCTGAGTCCTGAGGCTGCAAGATGGAGTGAGCAGAGTTGGGGCTCACACTCCCTTCCCTACCTGGATGGTGTGAAAGACACCACTCAGTGCCCCCGATCCCTCACCTGCTTGTGTTCTAACATGGGGAGCACTTTTACCTTTGACACATCAGGTATCCTCACCCTGAAACTCAAAACTTGGGAGTGAGCTTCCCACTGTCTCTCAATTAAGGGCTCGTTAAGAAAGCGAGTGTGATTACTGTTTGGTTGACTCTTTGGAGAAGAACATAGGTGAGCCTTAGCGTCGTGGAATTCTAATGTATCCCAAAGCCCTCTGAGGGCCCAGAGAAGTGAGTGGTCACTCACTAGGAGGGCGACTCAAGTAAGGTCACCTGAACACCTCTCAAAACCTCATTTATCTCATCTATAAAATAGGAGTAACTATCACACCCCACACGGGATGAGATAAAACCACATGGGGTTAGATGATGGTGATGAGGATATCATCTACATTTCAAATTGTGAAGAGCAGGAACTATTGAAGCCAAACTCAAGACATTTGCCTTCTGAGATGTTTACAGAAAAAATGTAGGTTTGGGGAAAAACTTTTTAAGATTAATCTCATGTCCCCAGTTAGTACAGGTGGAAGAGAACATGCCAGGCGGTGACGATTGTGCTGTGGTGATGCTCAGAGGGAGTCCATTTCAGAGAAAGAAGAGAGACTGAGGCTGAAGCTCATCCCAGAAGCTACTTAATGGTCACATTTACCTGCGGGAGTCTGAGGCACAGGGTGGGGCCATGCTTAGCCTAAACTTAATGAAAAGGTCAGAGGGGTATTCATTCCTTGTACAGAAGAAGTATAAATTTGGTGTTCAGGGAGAACTACTATCATGATGAGTAAATATAGGACTTTGTTACCAGAGAGCCCCAGTCTGAAGGGACACAACCCTGACCTCAAGGAGCCCCAGTGTGAGGGGAGACACAGCCCCTGCTTCTTAGTGGGTTTCAGTTTGAGGAGGGAGGCAGGACAGATGTTGCTTCTGCCATCTGTCTCCTGCCTCTCACACCCTTTCCTCTCCCCTCTGTGCTGGCTCTCTCTGTCTTGCCTTTAATAGACTGTAATCTCCCAGAGGACAGAAGGAAACTATATATTCAGACTTTGTATGGCGTCCAGCACAACAGCCGCTCGATAAATATTTATAGCTGCTAGTGACCTAGCACATTAAATATATGTAACCTAAGTGACAGAAGCCTAATGAAGAGAGCACATAGCACTTGTGCTGGGGCAGGGTGCTGGACGGTGGTGAACAGGCAGGAGAAGGAGTTACCGAAAAGCCTGTAGTGATCACAGAGAAGTGGGAGACCCTTTTTCTGTGGTCCCCATAGCAGGTGATCAGAAAGTACCTTGAGCAGGGCTTTTTTATAACTTTTATGGGCCCTGGGCACTTTTTTCTAGAAAGGCTTTTTTCTTCACTTAAAAAAAAAAAAAAACCCTTTGGCCTCTGGCCACCCCTCCACCCGGGACTGGAGGCATCCTATGCCCAAACTACCCCCATGCCTAAACCTGGAATCAGAGCAGCCATGTTGGAGGAAGATTCAGTTACTACTCCCAGATCCCATCTGTACTTGCATTAACTCCTACCCATGAACCAACAACAGAATTTCTTAAACTAGTTTTGGAGGTTTCCTAGGGGTGCTGAGTTTAATAATATATTTTAGAGTTTAGTTTTTTTATTTCAGTAGCAAACTAAAATATATTCTTTACCAAAGCCTCTCTTTAGGAACAGCCAATTGCAATTTAAAGATAGTCCACAGAATAAGAATTATAATCGTTGGCACTGTTTTGAGAATTCACCTTATGCCCAGCCCTGCTAAGTGTTTTTATACAGAGTGACTCCATCAATCTTTGCAAAATTATCCAATTTCACAGATGAGGAAATGAAGGTATGAGAGGTCAATAAACCGGCCCAAGATCACACAGCTAATGAATGGAAGGTCTAGGATCCAAGTTCAGGTGAACCCGTTGCCTGCAAGGCAACAGGTGAAGGGGCTGGACTCCAGAGTCCTTGTACTTAATGCTAGGCACCTTGTCTGCAATTGAGCTTCTTAAAAGGGTGCCTCTCAAAGTGGGGGCTTCAGAAGGGCCTTCTTTACAAAGTTCCTAATTCCAGCGTGTGTTTGTAATTACCTAACTCTGGTAATCCACCCCTGTCTACCACAACACCTTGAGTCTTTGGTCTTCAGGGACATCCTCAGTAAGACAACCAGCCCTAGCTGCTGAAAGCCTACCATCTATCATTCAAGGCCACAACCAGTAGCACCTACTCCAAGAAGTGTTCCATTACCTTTGTTAGGAAAGATGTCTTCTGAAGGATTCTCATAGAAATTTTCCCACTTTTGTTTTTCTCTACCTTGAGAATAGTGTTGTTCATGATGGGGTAGGGCACAACAGGGCTAGAATTCCAGCTTTGCTTTTTTTCTCATATCTTTGAACCAAATTATATAAACTTCCCTAGCCTCAGTTTCTCCACCTGTTGAGTGGGCAAGTAGTATTGCCTTATTAACTCCTATCAGGAAGATGATCTATAAAATGCCAGATATGCTATAGATACTTCTCTCCTTTGCTGGATTGCAGTTGCCCATGTCCATGTTTGTAAGCTCTCCCAAGAAGAGGGGAGAGGACCCATCTGTTCTGTTCATCCTGCAGGCCCATGTGGAGCTGGTGCTCAGCAGAAGCCTTGTTGAACTGTTGAGTCCTTGCAGCTGAGCCAAGTATGTCCCCTCTTTGTAGGGTTATAGGAAAGAGAGATTGACCACAATGTTCCAGATCAACTCCAGACAAAGTCTTCAGGGAAGAGGCCAAAGGAGAAAAGAAGGAGAGGACAAAGAAGATGAGCAGAGACAGAGGGGAACAGAGAGAAGATTATGCAGAGAAAAGGAGACAGGAGGGAAAAAATGGAGAGATGAGTCTGAAAACTGAAAAAGAAAAGGAAAGTAGAAGTCCTGTGAGGCTTGCAGACTCGAGGATGGAGAGGGAGACAGAAGCCAAAACTTCAGTTTCCCACACTTGAGGGGCCAGGGTCGCTGGGGCAGGGATAAATAGCATGCTCAGATGTTCTGCCCCCGACCCAAATTGCATCAAACTGGGGCTGGAAAGGGACTGGAATAGATGAATCCACCAAGACCACACACACACACACACACACACACACACACACACACACACACACACATACACACACAGCCCAAATGAGGAAACTGAGGCATAAAGGAGAAGTGGCTTGTTGAGGTCCAGTACAGGCCAGAGTGGAGATCCAGGTCACAGAACTTGTGGTGCTTGCCCTGTTGTATTGGGCTGTTGTTGGGAGTCAGAACACTTACATTCCAACACGAAGAAAGACAATATTAGGAATGCAGAGAGCAAATCTCAGGGTAATGGAGCCTGGTGTTTGCAATAAAAATTTAAATGTGCTGTCCTGGTGGCAACAGCGACTTTTATCTGATCAGCCTGTCAGTGCTTAAGAAGGCTGGGTTATGTAAATGGCAAAACCAAATTGAATTCATATTTACTGCCCTTGAGTCTGTGAGGTTTATTGTTTCCAGTGGATCAATCTCTCTTTCTCCTTTTCCTCCTTTTTCCTTCTCCCCCTCCTTTTTCCTTCTCCCCCTTTTTTCTCCCCCGACCCCCCCTTACACTTCCAAGTGGTTTTGTTATCCAACAACTCATTGGGAAAGTTGATGAGAGAGAAAGGTGCTCTCTCTGTGTGCGGGTTATTTTCCACTTGTTTCTCCAGGTAAACTCTCCCCCTTATCCACCCTGCCCTGTGTCCCCAGAGGCTGGCCTGCATGGAAAGCTTCCTGCAGGCTCCCTTGCCCTCTGGGTTCCTGTGTTTGGGCTTTGAGAGGCCCCAGCAAGATGACAGAGAGGTGCCTATTCCTGTGGCCTACCACTCCAGGATATAGTTGGTCAGTGGATTATATCCATCCAGCCACTAAGGGCCCTAAGCTCTGTCATACTCTGCTTCTCTTAGGGCTGCAACTTCCCTCTGCCATTGCTCCTTTAGGCCTAAGGGTGAAAGGGAAATAGGCTTTCTCGCCCCTTGCCAGCCCCTGGGTGTCACAGCACCCTGCTTCAGTTTCCTGGCCCTGCCCACACCTCTGTAGTTGTTCCCTCGCTGAACTTCCTTCAGGTGCCCCTTCCATTGTGTCATCTGTTTTCCCCAGGAACCTGACTGATAATGTCTCTCTGTCACTTCTCCACAGAACTGGGAGAACACAGGAGAGAGAGAGACAGTGGAGGAGCAGGCAGGGGACACCGTCCCACATTTGCTTTGCACAAAATGGGAGGAAGCTGCAGGGGCTAGAGCTAGACCTGGTCTCTGGGCAGTGTTTGTAGTTTGTGCATGGAGACAGAGCTGGCACACTGGCCTAGCACCCCAGCACCCAAAAGGCCTGACAGTCCTGCCCCACCTCCCTTCTCGCCCCTTTAGTGCCCACTTTGCTGGGGAATGTGAACTGGGACACCCTGCATGAGACCCCACAAATAGGCCTTTTCCCTTTGTAACTTTTACCCATGACTTGTCCATTGAGTGAGTTTGTGGGGGCTATACAACAATGAAAGTAGCCCCAACGGAAAGTCCTTTTGCTTTTGTGTGTTACTTTGCAAGTCTAGGTTGGCTGATAGGGAAGAATTCTGTTGCCAGGCCATGGCCTACCAGGCATTGCAGGGGTGACACGGGACTCCTTGCTGGGAACTATGTTCCCCATTGCAGCGGCTCCTCTGAACCATCCACAAACACGCAAGCTTAAATGAGCACATGAAGCCAATTTGATTCTCTGAACTCATTTTTTTAAATGATCAGAAGTGTTATCAGGATCCAGCATTAACTATACCAAGCTTGACGTCATGCTGAACACATAACAGGGCAGGGTAGTGACCCCAGGATTATCCAATGAGATGTGGTCCTCAGCATGGCCTGAGAGCCTTAATGACACTCCACCGGGGCTTCTCCTGCTGAGGACCCTTGGCAGACATAGGGAATGGGTGTCAGAGAGGCCTGGCCCTCACCTGGGCCCCCAAGGGTGAGCAGTGAAAAGAGCAGGATGATACTGCTAATATCAGCTTCAGATCCCAGAGGCAGAACTATGAGCAGATGCTTAGATACAGACTAGACATGGCCCAGTCTGAGGGGAGATATAGCTCTGTCCTCAGAGAGCTCCAGCTGGCAAAGGGAGATCTAACCCTTAGGTTGAGCAGCCTTCAAGTCTGATATCCTGTTCAGATGTTGACCCATAATTATGTCCTACAGCTAGATTGAACTTTAATGCAATCCACCCATTGCCTACCCTGTAGCTTGGTGACTTGATAAAGAAAAGCCAATTTTAATTTTTGCCTGCGCCAAACATAATAAGGAGAGTAAATCATAGAGTGAATGTTCCCCAGCCAAATGGAAATGAGTTTTGGATTATCTGCCTCTTTGAATTATCCACCCCAGTGCTCCCTTCATTAGTGCAGTCCTGGAGAGGACCAGCACTGAGGCTGCCCCACTGAGTGGGGGGACAGGGAAAGGCCAGGGGTGCTCAGAGGGTAGTGGGTGATGCTGATGAGTCAGTGAAGCAGGGGTGCCCTGTGATTCAGAGCTGGATAAGATGAAAGGATTAAGATGGCAAGGACTGGTCCTTGGATATGGATCTGTTGGGGAAGACCTTGGGAAAGGGAGGAAGGACCAGAAAGGGAGGATGACTCGAGATGCATCCCTGTGTGTCCACATCCTCTATGCCCTTCCTCAGATGTGAGAAGGGAGTGGTCCACCAGGTTCCTAGAGGTGGATCTTCACTTGAGGCTTCAGGTGCTGGAATCTCAAAGACGCTTGAAATGGGGGTGGGAGGTTTTAAAGAAAGAATTTTGAAAGTCATAACTAAATTAAAACAAAAATCTGTGTGTGACTCCAGAGCTCCCTAACACTCACCCCTGAAGGCTGGAGTAGCAGCTGACAGGTGGCAACAGGGAGGGGGCCAAGCCCTAAAATGATGCTGAGAGCTGCCAGCCCTGTGAGCTGTCTGTGTCCCCTGAGCAGGGACAGATCACAGGCAACTATGGAGATTAATGTATTTGAGGTTGACAACACAGCTGCAGAACAGCATTTGTTTCCATCCCGCTCCCTTCCTGACACACCCTGGACTCACAGGCAGCTTTACTCACATCCAGCCCCCATTTATAAATCCAGGCCCTCCCTCACCCACACAGCCTTCCATTCACACAAACACACCCCTTCACTCACTCACTCACCTCCACTCAGGCAACACACCCTCACTCACAGGGACTCCTTCCATCAGACACCCACTTCCTCACATATACCTCTTCATTCTCTTCCCAGCCTCCACACCCATACCCCACACCTGCCTGCTCCTGAGCCTCCCTAACTGCTGCACAAACTTCACTCCCACCCTGGCTCTTGGTTGTCAACACAAAAAAAGGCTAGTGCTCCACAGCCTGGTCATGAATACATGGGCAGAAGACATTTTTCATTCAGCTATTACTGCCAGTCATTAGTGGGGGAAATGAGGTCTCCTTCCTTCATCAAGCTGCTAGTTTTTGTTAGTCATTGGCTTTCTCATCATTTTTCAGTTTTATGTCTCTGACATTTCCACAGTGGCCCAGGCTCAGTTGGTACTGTATATAATGAGAGTTATAATTAAGAAGTGTGCCTGAGGCTGGGTTTCCCAGAAGTGGACCTGAAACAAGAATTTGAGCATAAGTGGCATATTTAGCCAGCGACGGCAGGACACACAGGAAGAGAAGTGGAAGGGGAGGTGGGAAAAGGAAGGCAGCCAGTACACAGTGTGTTAGGAGCAGTGAGGCTCAGTGCCACTCGGGATTTTTAGAGGTCTGTACAGAGTGTACCTCAGAGTCATCCCGCCCAAGGACTGAGGAGGTTAGGTATTTATTCTCTATCCCCACCACAAGTATTGGCCAGAGGCTGCTCTCTGGGTATTACTTCTCCTGCACGCCTGTCCTGCCCCAGACAAGGCCATGCATGCTCCTGCAGCTAGGCAGCCTGTGCGAGGCAACAAAGGTGTCAAAGTGTATGACTCTTCAAGCTAGAGCACTTACTCTTCCACTCTTTCCCTCATTTTGATATCCAACACGTCCTGGGTGCCTGCAGTATGCCAGGTATTGGACTTCTCCTGGGGATTCACAGATGAATAATATACACTCCCTGCCAAGATGGGGCTCCCAGGTGAATGGGGTAGAAGACAGGGAAACAGGTAATGAACAATGCATTGCAATGCAATAATAGCTATCCTGGTTGTGTTAACACAGAGGCATAATGTTGTCACTGAGAACAGAGAGGAAGCTGTTCTGAGCTTAAGCTTAATAACATATGATAACAACTGCTTATCTTGCACCATGGATGTTTAAATAGCCTAAATGACTTCATTCTACCCTTTTGATGTTTTAGACATTATTTCCTCTTTTCTTTCTTGTTACTTATGCTAAGATAAACAAGTCTTTTTAGCTAGTTGATGAAGAAGCTTGGTGATTCAAGATGTGCCTTGTTTCCATGGCTTTGCTTAGGGGCTGCCCAAGGAATGTTTTTGCCCATCCTGTGTGGGTGTCATTCTGTACCCACAAAGCTAGGACCTTCTGAGGGCAGTGGCTCCCTTGGGAATTTGGCTTCTCCTTCTCTCTCTCTCTTTTATTCTCTCTCTACCCCCCACCTTTCTCTCTCCTTTTAAACTGGAAACTGTGGCCCCAACATTAACATAGGAGCTGCCTGTAGGACTGCCACTAGGTCCAAAAGGGTGATTCAGCCACCCTAATGGGTTCAGGAGGCAGAGCTGCCACTCCAGTAGGCCTGGAGGGCAGAGCATCAAGACAAAGAGGATGATTCTCGAGCCTTAAAAGCAATTGATTTGCTCTGCTACAGTCTTAAACTTGCTTGGGACCTGTCATCCCTTCCTTCTTTCCAATTTCTGATTTATCCATTTTGAAGTGGGAATGTCTATTCTACAGCCGTCTCACCACTAGATTTGGAAGCAGATAACTTGTCTGATTTCACAGACTCACAGCTGGAGAGGAATTTTGCCTCAGTTCTTCAATTCTCACTCACATGGTTTTAGATGATATTTTGGTGAGATTTTGGACTTAGAGTTGATGCTAAAGTGGGTTAAGACTTTTGGAATGGAGCTAAATGACTTCTGCATACAAGAAAAACATGAATTTGGGGGTGGGCAGAAGGCAGAATGTTATACTGAGTTGTGTCCCTTCCAAATTCATAGGTTGAAGTCTTAATCCCCAGTATATCAGAATGTGACTATATTTGGAAATAAGGCCTTTAAAGAGGTGCTTGATTTAAAATTGGCCATTAGGGTGGGCCCCAATGCAGCTGACTGGCATCCTTATAAGAGGAGGAGATGGACACACACGGAGACAGCAGGACCACATGCAAAGAGGAAAGGCCAGGTGAGGGCACAATGAGAAGGTGGCCAAGGATTGAGGAGAGACACCTGAGAAGAAACCAAACTGGCTGACACCTTGATCCAGTACTTCTAACCTCTGGAACTGTGAGAAAATAAATTTCTGCTGAGCAACACCCTACACCCCCCGCCCCCCAAAATATAGTCTTCTGAGGTCAACAGCTATGCCTCCCCTGTCTGACTGGGAGCTATTTGAGATCAGGGGCTTTCTCCCTCTCCCAACACACACACTGAGCTTGGCCTCTCTCCTCTTCCTCCCAGTTCTCAAGGGATCCCTATGCAGGGTAGTATTTGAAAGGGTGTTTGGGAAATCAGCTGTGTGTTTCTAATGTTTTTGGTACCCATGGAAGAAGCCTCAGACTGTTACTACATGAGGGTCTGGGAGGCAGAGGCACTTCAGTTGCGGCAGGGAAGGTCTGCAGCTCCTAGACCAGAAAGGCAGCCCAACAGCCAGAGTCTGGAAGTCCAGTTTTATTTTCCCATCTGCCTGCCCCTGAGTGGTGTGATGTATGGGGAACAGCAAGTGCTCTGGGAGGGGAAGCCTGCCAAGAAGGTGCAGGTGCTGCCTCTCCTGGCAAATTCAAACCCTCCCCTCCCCTATTAATTCACATTTTCCCAGCCTGGAGCACCCTTGAGGGGCCATTTCTTTTCACCTGAAGCAGAGACAGGCATCTTATTTGATTTACAGGCTCCAGGGGTGGGTGGCTCCTAGGCTGGTTGCTAAGGTATCTTTTAAATGGAAATCAGGGTGGAGAGATATCACATATATCTTGCCAGCCATCTGCTAAATGTTGCCTCCTCTGTCTGGAACAGCTCGAGGAGCTTCTGACAGGAGGCAGGCCCAGGGCCTGGGGGAGGGGGAGCAAAGTCTCGGGTCTCATCTTTAAGTGAAAGGATAGAAATTTTCTTTTTCTGCCACCGTGTCCCTTCATTTTCCACTTACTGTCCTTCTCTTTCTTTTCTTTTGTTTTAAATATAAAATTCCATCTGTTGACTCTGCTTACAAACCATCAGCCTATTTCCACAACTCAATATATTGCCAGTATATTTAAGTGTGTGTGCATGTGTGCGTGTGCGTGTGCGTGTGCGTGTGTGTGTGTGTGTGTGTGACTCACCACCATCAGGGCCTGACAAGTGAATATTTCTGAGCCAATTAGGCCTCTGCTTCAGAAAAAAACAGTGTTCTTTCCAGGCCCATCCTCAAAAAGGAAACACAAGTACCCAAATTTAGTTGAATAGCTAGGCCATCACTGGTTACTAAGCAATCCCGTAGTGGAGGCAGCAGATTTCTCTGAGTACACAAGTCACATGAAAGCTTGTCGGGGAAATGGGAAGGAGCCTTATCTGAGGAAGAGAACAGCCAGAAGCCAAACAATCCTCAGTTCAAATTGCTGTTCTTCTCTCGACCGTTGGGAGAGTTTGGGCAGGCTCAAACCTTTTGGAACCCCACTGTCAGTGGTTAAAATGGGGAGAAAATACTCAGGACACAGGGCATGTTGCTCACTGCAGAGGCTGTTCAGTTAAGGGAGCCTACAAACACCCAGGAGTCACCCCCTTCCTCCTTGCAGAAGAGCACCTTATGGCCTAGCGGCAGCACTCACCTTGCGGAGGTGTTAGGACGACTGCGTGGAGAAACACCATTGGAAGGGAAAAGACACTGTTCCTACCCTGGTTCAACTCCCAGAGATGCGATGATTCCCCCCAGCACTGTCAGTTTGGGGAGAGTGATTATCATTCTCTCCCAGCTCCTCTTTTTCGATCTCTCCTGGCAATGCCCTTCTGTCCCATCCCCTCACCCAGTAAGGGCTCATGGACTTTCTGAGTAGCCACGCCCCGCCTCCTCTGCAGGTGGATTCCTCTCTGAAGGCCGATTCTGACATTTGATACAAGCCGCCACTCTCAGCCTGGCTTCTGATGCTCATGCACTTCTCTCAGCTATGACCACCAATAATCTCGTGGCCTTCCCTGCCCACTTTGATCTGGTTCTTTGTTCCAGACACCAGCCCTCTCCTCCCAATTTCCGCCTCTCCTGGCTTCCCTCCAGCACCTACAACCACTGGAGATGCTTACAGGGACCTAGGTTGCTCTTCTCAGTGTTTGTTTATGTTACCGCTCAAAAGAGAGACCTCCCTGACCATTTGTACCAATTATGAGTATCGACCAGTCTTTTCACCCACCTTCCCAACTCAGGGTTTAAGCTGTTTTTTGTTTGGCTGTGAGAGTAATATTTTAAGTGACAGTTCTCAGAATACAATTTTAATTAAGATTCAATAGTCACTTCTCCGTCAGTAATCTTCCATGCTGATTACTTAAAACATATTTACCCAGCTCTTTTATGTCACAGATTTGAATTCATTAGACGTTTGCTAATCCTCCACAAACTTTTTTAAAAATGTGATTTGTTTAGCATGATTTACAAGGACAAAACTGTTTAAAACAATGGGCCCTGTGCGGGATATATATCCCAAGATGTCTGGGCCTTCCCCAATTACCACCACCACTGCCGCCGTGGTTGTCTGCCAGAGGCAGGCTGACAAGAGTACATAGTAGGGCATCTTTCAGAACACTACCTTCCTCTATACACATACACATACATGCACACATGCACATAGCCACCTCTGGCTTAACTAGCCAAGGGCACCCTTGGGTGTGCCTGTCCCTATGTCCTCAGTGACTATAGAGATACCACTCATCTCTACTTGAGCAGATGAGGAGCCAGAGAAATATGGCCTCCCTGATTCTACTGCTGGGATTAGGCTAGAAAGGGCAGCCATTGGTTGGCGGACAATCCTTCTGAAGATTCTGCCATTACCAGGCCGCTTTGTAAACGGTTTTCTCATCTAATTAGTCAACAGAGCCTCAGTGCCAATGCCAAAAACTCACTTTTCTCAGGACTATTCATTCATTCAATTGATATTTACTGTGCACTTACTATGAGTCAGATGCGGTGCTGGGTACCAGTGGTATGGTGATGGGTGGACAAGACAGGTAAGTTCCCTGACTTTTGGAATCTACAGACTAGGAAGACAGATGGATAAGGAATTAAGAAAGTAATTAAGAAACTATGATTGCAAGTGTGATGATTGATATGTGAGGCAAGTACAGGGGACTAAGGAGTAAATAGCAGGAGGGCTTCATTTCATTTGGTCTCGGGTTTGGAGAGGCCTCCTGGAGGTAGTATTTAAACTGAGACCCAGAGATAGAACAGGAGCTTGACTGGGCAGAAGTGGAGGTGGTAGAGAAGCCAGGATGAAAGCAGAGCATGTCAAAGTGCTGGAGGGTGATCAAGCATGGACTGATAAGAAGGAGGCTGAGTGTAGATGAGACAAGACTAGCAAAGGAAGGAAGACAGAGTAGTAAGAGATAAACTGGGATAGTAGGCAGGACCAGCTCTTGCAAAGACTTTTCTCGTGCTAAAAAATAAGGAAAGGGTCAATGAAGGTGGAGAAGATTCCTGTTTGTCTTATCAGAGCCCAGCTAAATGTGGACCCAGAATACCTGTGGGCATGGAGACACTGGCAGGTGGAAAGCTTCCACATATGGACGCCTCTGGGATGGACGTGCTTGGTGGGACCTAGGTTGGGGTGAGCTGGTGCCCCTCGGGAAGAAGGCTGGTGAGAGCAGGCACTGGCAAGGTGGGTGGCCACTCCTGGGAGCCCAGAGCATAACTATGTGGAATTAGGCATGTTGGCAAAAACTTTTAATGAAAATTACCATAAGGAAGAAGATGAAAAGAAAAAAAATCTCATAGAATAGCAGTCAGCAAACTTTTTCTGTAAAAGTCATTTCTGTAAAATAGCTAATATGTTAGACTTCGTTAATCACACTGTATTTGCTGGAACTCCTCAATGCTGCATGAGAAAAAAAATAGACAACATGTAAATCAATGAGCATGGCCAAGTTCTAGGAAAACTTTACTCCTGAAAACAGGTGGCAGGCTGGATTTGGCCCTCGAGCTATAGTTAGCTAACACCTGCTCTAACAGCTCTGTCCAGCAGTGTAGCAAACAGCCACATATGGCTAGGGAACACTTCAGATGCACTCTAAGTGTTAAATATACACCCGATTTTGAAGACTTAGTACAAATAAAAGAATGTTAATCATCTTGTTAATAACTGTGCTGATTACATGTTGAAATCATATTCTGGATATGGCAGCTTACATTAAACACATTGTCCAAATTGATTCACCTGTTTCTTTTTACCTTTAAAAAATATGGTCAGTAGAAAATTTAAAATTACATTTATGGGTCATATTATATTTCTACTGGATAGTGTTGCTCAGAAACAACACTCTCTGTAGATAAAATACAGGGTAAGTCTCTGGCCCTGAAGGCTCTTAGGTGAGAGATTTAGCCTTAAAAAGACATGGTAATGGAATTTAAAACTTCACAATAAAGTAGTGTCTGATTGGAATAGGTTTTTAAATTTACAGTATATCTTTGTTTTATTAGCTAGTTGTTTTGTCTGCATCTATGCTCCTCAAAGTAAGAACTATAGAGCCCTAGTTCCTCAAGATATTAATAGCTGTCACTCAGAAAAACAAGTATCTTTAGCCAAAACTGGAAAAGGGAGCAATGCAGAATTAAACATTAATCCTGTTTCTCTACTGCAGCAGAATTTCTCAGCCCTTCTGAACTTGCTAATGGGCATGGAGCTTTGCAAGAGTGAGTGAGAATAGGCAGTGTTTCCCCAAGTCAGTGGCCTTGGAAGCCTTTTTTGCAGAACTCTAAATAGCACTCCTAGAAGTCAGTTTGAGAGCTGCTGGTCTGTGTGATGCCACACAACCAAGGTGCATAGTTTTCCCAAAGTTCAATTCAGTTGATACAATTCTTAGCAGTACATAAATAGAGCTACAGTCAGTACAACATAGATAGTGGGAAAACTGTCAGATTTGGAGGCACAAGGACCTGAGCCAGAGTACCCATTCCTACCTTTTCTGGATATTCATTCGTACAAAAACACTGTGTGTCGGGGGAAATTTTAGACTTTGAGAATATAATAGTGAGTGAAAACATGTCCCAAGTTTTGGGAGCTTTATTGCTAGTGCAGAAGACAAACAACAGGATGTAAAGTACAGCATAGAGAATATAGTCAATAATATTGTAATAACTATGTATGGTGTCAGGTGGGTTCTAGACTCATCGGGGGGATCACTTCTTAAGGGATATAAATGCCAAATCACTGTGTTGTACACCTGAAACTAATATAATATGGTATGTCAACTTCAATGGAATGATAAAATTTTTTTAAATTTAAAAAGACAAACAATAAGGAAGGTAAGTAGGTAAAATATATATGGTAAGTTAGACAGTGGTAAATTTCAAGGAGAAAACACAAAGGAGAAAATACAAAGCAGAAAAGAGGGCTATGCACAGTTTGAGTGGGGTCTGGGTGAGAAGGTGACTTTGAGTAAAAACCTAAAGGAGGCTAATAGGCCATGGACAAGTCCTCACCTATACACACGTACATAACTAAGCATTTCCTTGTGTAGGGTGTTCCTGAAGCCCAGACAAGATGATGTATTTGAAACTCCAGGCAGAGAACCCAGCATGTGCCAAGTACTCAGAAGAAATTCATGTCCCAACACCTTCCTTACTTCCCCAAGCTCCCAAAGATGTATCTACTCTATGGATTCTCAGTAGTAAAGAATTTATCCAAAGCCAGTTCCCCACTAACCTTGGTGTCTCTCAGGGCCAATACTCTCTTTGTTCACGTCCTTGTTCTTAAGGAACGCTGGGCCAACTTAATTTCATGCCAAGTCTAAACCAGTTAAGAAGGTAAAAACTGCTTCTAAGTATAGCCATAACACACTTTTCAAATCCAATGATCATAAATGAACCACTGGTATGGAATTATCCATCCACCCACCCATCCATTTATCTATCCAGCATACACATATTGAGCACCTACTATGTTTCTGGCACTGTGCTAGATGCTTGGGATACGGCAATTATCAAGACAGGCAAAGGGGCCTGCCCTCCTGGAGCTGACATTCTAGTGGGGAGAGAGAAAACATTCCATAACAATAATTAATAAGTAAATTAAATAGTCTGTTAGAAAGTGATAAGAGCTAAGGAAAAAAAAAAGCACACCTGTGTCACAGTGATTGGCAGAAGAGATTATACTTTTCAATGAGCAGAGGACCTTCATGGCTGCTCCCCAAGGCATCTGTTAGTGTGAGGGAGGAAGCTCTGGACAGGGGTGATAGGAAGTCCCTTCCTGACCCTGACCTTGTATCCCTCTCTTCCAGGCGCCACAGCCTGAGTGACCAGACCATGGAGACCCTGCTTGGTGGCCTGCTGGCATTTGGCATGGCGTTTGCTGTGGTTGACGCCTGCCCCAAGTACTGTGTCTGCCAGAATCTGTCTGAGTCGCTGGGGACCTTGTGCCCATCCAAAGGGCTGCTCTTTGTACCCCCTGACATTGACCGGAGGACGGTGGAGCTGCGTCTGGGTGGCAATTTCATCATCCACATCGGCCGCCAGGACTTCGCCAACATGACAGGGCTGGTGGACCTGACCCTGTCCAGGAACACCATCAGCCACATCCAGCCCTTCTCCTTCTTGGACCTCGAGAGCCTCCGCTCCCTGCACCTCGACAGCAACCGGCTCCCTAGCCTCGGGGAGGATACCCTGCGCGGCCTGGTCAACCTGCAGCATCTCATCGTGAACAACAACCAGCTGGGTGGCATCGCCGATGATGCCTTTGAGGACTTCCTGCTGACTCTGGAGGATTTGGATCTCTCCTACAACAACCTGCATGGCCTTCCCTGGGGCTCTGTGCGGCGCATGGTCAACCTGCATCAGCTCAGCCTGGACCACAACCTGTTGGACCACATTGCTGAGGGCACCTTTGCTGACCTGCAGAAACTGGCCCGCCTGGACCTCACCTCTAACCGGCTGCAGAAGCTGCCCCCAGATCCTATCTTTGCCCGCTCCCAGGCCTCTGCTCTAACCGCCACACCCTTTGCTCCACCCTTGTCCTTTAGTTTTGGGGGGAACCCGCTGCACTGCAACTGTGAGCTTCTCTGGCTGCGGCGGCTTGAGAGGGATGATGACCTGGAGACCTGTGGCTCCCCAGGGGGCCTCAAGGGCCGTTACTTCTGGCATGTGCGTGAGGAGGAGTTTGTGTGTGAGCCGCCTCTCATCACCCAGCACACGCACAAGCTGCTGGTTCTGGAAGGCCAGGCAGCCACACTCAAGTGCAAGGCCATTGGGGACCCCAGCCCGCTCATCCACTGGGTGGCCCCAGATGACCGCCTGGTGGGGAACTCTTCGAGGACTGCCGTGTACAACAATGGCACCCTGGACATCCTCATCACCACATCTCAGGACAGTGGTGCATTCACCTGCATTGCTGCCAATGCTGCTGGGGAGGCCACGGCCACTGTGGAGGTCTCCATTGTCCAGTTGCCACACCTCAGCAATAGCACCAGCCGCACAGCACCTCCCAAGTCCCGCCTCTCAGACATCACTGGCTCCAGCAAGACCAGCCGTGGAGGGGGAGGCAGCGAGGGTGGGGAGCCTCCCAAAAGCCCCCCAGAACGGGCTGTCCTTGTGTCTGATGTGACCACCACCTCAGCCCTGGTGAAGTGGTCAGTCAGCAAGTCAGCACCCCGGGTGAAGATGTATCAGCTGCAGTACAACTGCTCTGATGATGAGGTACTGATTTACAGGTGAGCTGGGGCTGCACAAGGGCAGGAAGGGGTCTGGCTGGGTAAGCAGGAGGTGGGGTAAGGGCTTTGAGCTGTTGCTAGCTAAAGCCCTGTTCCCCAAAGGTGCCTGTAGGGATCCTGGGATAAGCCATGCCATTTGTGCAGGTAAGAGGAGCTAGAAAGAACATCTACATGTTTAAGAAGAAAAGAATCCACATGGGCAACCTGAGAAGATTTGTATGTAGGAGGACCAAGCCGCTAGGGGTGTGGCTCTGGTAGGTGGTCATAGGGCTTTGAGCCGCAGAACTTCTTGTTTTGAGCCACAGCTAGAGGGTAGGCATGAACAGTGAGTGGACCTCCTGGCCAAAGGGTCTGACTCCTCCAAGGAGGAGTGAATCTGGCCTTCACATGGACTCAGATGCAGTCATGATTAAGGTTTTGAGGTGAGAAAGAGTAGAATTCAGATCATGGCTTGGCCACTTGCTAGTTATGTAATTCTCCTGGGCTGCCTCAGTTTTCCTCATCTGGAAAATATGGGTGATCCATACATAACTTACTCTGGACACTTAGTTGTAGGTAATTGAACCCAAGTTGATACTGGCTTAAAACAAACGAACAAACAAAGGAAGAGGTAACATGTTTGCTCATGTAATTGAAAACTTGAAGACCTGCTTCAGGCTCAGCTACATCAGAAGCACCACAAACATCCTTCATTCTCAGAGCTTCTTACCTTCACTAAGTTCCATTTTCTTCTAGGTTGACTTTATCCCCTGGTAGCCTCTACCCTGAGCAGCCCTAGCAGGAGAAAAGTGTCTCTTTCCCAGTTCACTCCATTGAAGTCCTGAATGAGCTTCAATTAGCTACAGAAAGTCACATGAGCTCCTGAGATATTAGAGGTGGGGTCATCCTGTCCACCTGTCCCGACCTCTGGGTGTTAGTCTCTTCGACTGGAAGTGGAGACATTGATGTTGGCCTTGTAAATTTGCTGTGAGAATCTAGGGCCTATTTTCTAGGCATGGTAGGAAGGGAGGTTTAAGATAGAAAAGCTGCAGCAAAATTGCTCAAGTCATTCAGCTGGAGGGAGGAACTCACAGAATGACAGATGCAGGCGGGAGGCCCCAGAGGTCTGACCGCTCATGAGTTTCCTTCTCAGGTAGCCTCAGTTTGTGTGAAATATGAGGAACATGGTCTAGAATCTTACTGTTCAAGGAATGCAGTTTCTTTTCAAATCCTGTGTTTCCTTTCATGTATGTAAAATGATCCTGTAGACTGCACCTACAGCCAAAGTGTCCATAGGTCAAGAGAGGTCAAGAACCCTTGATCTATTGTTGAAGTTTCTTCCAGCTCTGACCTCCAAAGTTGATGAGTCTCAGTGGGAAGGTGTGGGAGATAAGCCGGGGAAGTTCCCTTACCTGGTGTATGCTTATGTGGACTTTCCTTCACCTGGTTCATCTGGATAGCAGCTTCATTTCTCAGGATGAAGGGAAAGCAGTATTAGAACTTAAACATATGCATGTATACATGTGTGCAGAAAGATACATAGATATAGAGATATAATTAAATATAAATATACATATGTATATTTTTATTTATAAAATTAATAGTCTTTGTAGCAAATTTGAAAAATAGAGAGAATTGATAAAGAGGGAAATAAAAATTACATGTAATTCCGCTACTCAAAATTAATCAGAGGCCTTTAGTCTTTCCATTTTATTTCAATTCAAAACAATATTTATGATCATTCTAGTGTGTACTTTTGTTTCTTAATTTCTCCACTCAACATTATAGTTTGCTTAGTTCCTATGGTGCTAACATATTTTTCATTTGGCTGTACCATAATTTATTTAACCAATCTTCTATTGTGGACATTTAGGTTGTTTACCATTTTTTAATATTAAAAGTAATGCTGCAACGAATGTCTTTATACATAAATTTATTTGTGCAGCTTCAGTGATTTTCTTAGCATATTTTCCTAGGAATTGAATTACTGGTTTAACGAGCAGAGTATAACCTTTATATATTGTACATGAATATTTATTTACCCTCTCACCAGAGTGTCAGGTGACAGCGCCCACTCTGACCACACCTTTGCCAATTATTGAATATATAATTGCTTGCGTCTTTGCCAATTTTATAGGTGAAAAATGGAACTTATTTTAATTTGCATTTCCTTGATAACTTATGAGATTGACCTTTTAAAAATATGTATATTTCTTCACTTGTGAATGTATTATATGGTCTTGACTTTGATAAAAAGCGTGAAGGGGAAAAGGTATCAGCTCTAAGGCTTGCACAGGCCCAGGAGGAAGGGAACTGAAGTTTGGGGTGGGGGAACGTTGGTGTCAAGGGGGCAGCATACTAAGGTTGCTAAAATGGTGGCCTCCCAGGGGTCCCAGGAACTCTGGGAGGGTAAGTGAAGGGGTTGGAGCTGTAGCCCTGAAGTCAATCAAGGTTCTGGGGACATGGGGTTTATAAATATAAGTAAAATCAGAGGTCTTGGAATTAAAAAAAAAAAGATGCTGAGTTGCTCTTAGAGCACCATGAGGATTAATAGACATACCGCACAGAAATCTCCCCAGATAGCATGGGCACATAGGAAGCGTTCAAGGAACACAAGTTATTTTATCTTTGGTAGTGGTAGTAGTATGGGAATGGTGAAAGTAAGACCATTATCTTGTCTGCCAGCCTGGGGAATGAAATGGAAGAGCAAGGTTAGATACACAGTTCGGGCTTTAAGTAAACAGACTTCCCACCTTTTAGAGCAAAAGGTCAAAGTGTTGTGTATGTAGCAGTCACTAGCTGACACTACTGCCCACTTATGTATGTGTGACGTGCAGCTCCACAGGCAATCTCTCATTTAATTCTCCTGGACATACCAAGAAGTGTAGAGGCCGAGAGAATGAAACCACTCCCTGAGGTTGCACAGCCAGAAAGAGGTAGGACCGAAAGAGCCCAGGCCTCTGGCTTCAGACTCAGCCGCCATGGCCCTGCTGCCCTGCCTGTGACTCTGGCTCCAGAGGAACAGGAGACTCAAAGAAAGAAACTGCACTTTTAGGAACAAATTGTTCCCGTAAGGAGGAAATTACACCAATGGCTCTCTGATACGCTCCAACTTTGACAGGAAAGTGTACCAAAAAAAGAAAGAAAGGCTTGTATCCAAAGATGAATATTAAAGAGGAGCACATGCCATACAGAGAGAACTATAGGCAGCCAACAAGGGCTTTTAATCCATGTTTAGAGCAAGAAGAGAAAAATTACAAAGGTCTGCTGTTTGAGAATGGGGTTGCAGGAGACTGGACAAAGCCAGTAGGCAAGGCCAAGCAATTTCCAATATGCCTCCACCCTCCCCAGCAAGAACGACAGCAACAATATAGTCGGTCCTCACTTACCATCATCCACAGGTTCTGTGACTTTGAACAATGCACCATATAGCCAAACCAATTTTACCTTAGACTAATTGATGCATACACACAAAAGTTAAGTTCCTTTAGCATCTATCAATACTATAATGGAAAGACAGTATTATTGGAGGACCTGGTTAAAGGTACAAATCTGCACTGAGAACTTTCTTGCACTGGGAACTCTTCTAAAGGCTTTGTGCGTAAGTCATTTAGTTTTCATAAAACTCCAGGAGGCCAGACTGTGCTTCTACCACATTTTATATAAGAAACTTGCCTGAGGTGTTACATGGTGGGGTGGGGCAGGGGGCTTAGTAGCACAGACAGAATTCGAATCCAGGCAACCTGGGAAGGACAAGACCAATACTATGGAGAGGGATCCATAGCTCAGCAGAGATGTATCACACTGCCAGACTGGTCCCCAGGACACAGGGGTCACTTCTATGTCTAAAGGAACACTAGGTGAGGTTCCCAAGCCCAGGCAGTGATCCAGAGACAGCATGGACAGAAAGGGAAGTGTGTAAGATGGGAGATGGGAAGATATTCTACTTTGCAAAGAATAGACCCAGAAAACCATAGGATTCTGGGCTGCACATGGGCATTCCAAATTCTAGAAAGAATTTTTCAACAGATGGGTATAAGCCCCTGGAAAAGAATGCTGACTGCCAGTCCTGGACCTGGGTTCACAGGAAGCAAATCCTGCCAAGTTGTTGAGCTGTCTTCAGGGGACACAGTGGACAGTAGTTCTCAACCTTTTAATCTGCATCCTGGTCATTCAAGAGGGCAACACTTCTCAGTGACATCCCTCCTTGTACTGTGATTCTCCACTAGACCCCATCCCCATGATGGGGTCCAGAGCAAAGTGGACCAGGATCTCTGTGGTGATAAGTACATTTGGAAAACGTCCTAGAAGTTTCCAATGGCTGAGACTCACTGCCATAAATAGCCCACCACAATTGTATGGGGCATTTGACAAAATCTCACACTGTATTTGGAACAAAATGGAGAAATGGAAACTGATAAAGCGGACTTATAACTGGCCAAGAGCCAGCCTGGTGAATAAATTGATGTGAACATGCAGGAACGCCTCTGCCTTGTGCCTCTGTCACTGTGCTGTGCGGTGTGTCAACGTGGATAACAACACAGGAAAGTGTGTTCCTTTTGACTCAAGGACTCAGTTGCCTGAGTTCAAGGTGAGGAAAATCTGGCTCTACTGGAATTTTGTGTGGCATAAGCTCAGAATTTTAGTTGATCTCAAAGACATCATGGCCACAAAGTGGTGGAACTGCTAAAAAAAACTCCTGTAGTTTTCAGTTGTGTTAACAGAAGCAAAGTGCTCGGGTCACATATGGGAGGTTATGATTTTAGTCACTGAATCATTCACACTGGTCAGAACAGAGCTGTAATATGTTTAATACAGATGATGCAGTCTGAAGGGTCATCTTTTACCAACTGCACTGTGTCCAGTGATCAAGTGATGGAAATGTAATTCTGGAAGCTTACGTGTTATGGGCAAAGGTTACCTTGGAGATGACAGGACTTAGAAAAGAAATCATAGCACCCTTAACTTGTTCAAAAAACTTCCATGAGTAGAAGAGAAGAAAACACACACATACATGCACACAGGAAAGAGAGAGAGAGAGTAGGCATCGGCCCAATACAAGAAAAAATTCCAACAGCAACAGCTTTCCATGCCCCTCTCATAGCTCTCTCTCTCTGGCTGTGGAATGATTTGGCTTTGTGTCTTTCTCCCTCTCTAGCATGTGCTATTCTTGTGTGCTCAGCTCTGGACCCTGCAGCTCCTAGTGAGTCCTGGCCCATAACAACTAACAAGTCAACATTTGGTGAACTGAACAGAATGGAAATGAACATCAGAGCTGCCTACAGCAGAATAAGCAAGGGCTTCCACTAAGTCGTCAGCTGCCTGGGCCCGAAGGGTTCAGGCAGAACCCAGCTGACTCTGTGCCAGGGCTACTGAGTAGGCAGCCTGAATTTAATGTGTGACTTTAAATGAGTCCAGCCCTGATAGTCTATGACTCTGTTTAAGACTTTTACAATCCCAGGACCCAGACAATATTGTTACCATGGTTGCTAAATCCACCTGCTTTTACAAGCTGGGGCCCCTAAAGCATCTTGCCTCTCATGGTTAGGGAGCCCTGTCTCATAAGGTTTTGAGTCCCAGGGCCTGAGGACCCAGACAGGGACTTTGGCAATGGCTCAGATTGTCCAACCAGACCTGGACACAAGTCACTGACAGGTCACCCTTGACTCAAGCCTGGGGAGTTGTGAGCCGTGTCTGAAAGCATCAGGTTCTATTCTACATGCCAAGAAGGGAGAGCAGCAGCCTGGATAATCCCAAATCATGGATAACTCAGGATTTGAATTTGGCTATGAAATAGTGTCTTGTTCTTTTATCAGATATTAGCTGTCTAATTATCTAATGGTTCCTGCCTACTTCCCAAGACATTTGCCTTCCCTGAGTACACACTGCTGAGCCCTGCCGGCAGGTCCTGAGTTATGCTGGACACAGACAGTCCACAGGTGGATCCTGTTTCCCATATGTCTAGGGAGGGTAAGTTCTCCCATCTCTCAGCCCTAGAACCTGCCCTTGCAGGAAGAGGCCTACATTAATAGGGACAGTGTCAGAGGGAGGGGGGACAATAAGGGGAAGAGAAAGGGTGGCCAGAATTGAGTCAGGAAGAAGGGGTTCCCCTTACTCACCCAAAAAAAGCAGCAGCCCATTCCAGCTCTGCTTCCTCCCTGGTGTGACATAGGAAATTAAGTGCCCTGCATGTTATTATCAGTCCAAGTAACTTTCACAAACACTTGTCTCCAAGAGTCATCAAGAACATCTGTCACCAGGCATTATGTTGGAACAGTCCCCAGGAGGGCCAGGGGAACAGCAAACATGCTTCTAAAGCACACTGCAGAATTAGCCAGGATGCGGCGTTGCCTTCGTGGTACTTATTAGGCTGCTATTCTCTCCGTGTAGGGAAAGTGAGGGATTATGAGAAGAGAAACCTTGCAGATGGGGGGAGTCTCCCTCACTGTATATGCAGATCTCCCTTTCCATACTATATTCTTCCATGATTCTCATCCATACCCCCTATGCTGGGGAGACTAAACTACCCTGCTGAGTTTTTTTGGGCTGGTAAGAAGCATCTTTTACTCTTGCTCTGTCTCCCATCTTAGGAAAAGATAAGAAAGCATATTCAGTTCCCATTCCACCAATCAACACTTCAGTGGAGATTTGCTCCCTCCCCATGAAAATATAGCTGCCTTTAGCATGGGGTAGAGGAACATTTACTGGTGAACTGGGAATCTTGTGGGTATAGGGAGAAACTGCTAGGGATAGGTGTGCTTAAAGGGAGAGGGCATGGCAGGTCCAGGACCTGCCACCTATTCAGGGAGATTCTTTGATTCAGCTGCCTGCCCAGACATCCCAGCTTCTACTGAAAGGGTTGATTGAGCCCCCACAAGCAGAGGAAGAAAAGGGCATGAAGAAGGAACTTGGGGTAGGTTGGTGGGGAGGGAACTCCTTGGCAGTTCCTTGGTTGGAGCCAAAATCAAAATCAGCCTGCCTTGGATTTTACTTTTCTAAATATTTCTAAACTTCTTTCATGCTGTTTGATTGTTAAAACCTGACATCCACAAGTAGGGATGGACAGGACAAATACTATGCCCATTTCATGGATGGTAAAACTAGTCTCAAAGGAATTGAATCAATTTTGCAAGGTTCTACAAAACAGACTAGACATGTGGTCTCCAATGTCCATGTACCATGCTGGGAGGCACACCTCAACAACACCCCATGGAGGTTTTGTGAAGGCTGAAGACTTGGGCTGAGAGCACTAACTGTTATTTCTCTTTCTGGGAAGAATAGGGTAAGACGCTAGGAGTCCAATAAGATTTCTTCTTCAGCTTTAGTGTCTTCCCTCACATTGCTAAGGTTCAGCAATGTTGGAGCAAAGGGGCATGGGGATGCCAGTGAGAACCTTGGATCCCACTCAGAAATAGCTCCCTGGAACCAGCTAGCAGACAAGGTTAAGATGAGGATTTCTGGGTTTCATGTCTCATCAGGTGAGACATCATGAAGTGACCATATCGTTAGAGGTATCACAGAGAAAAATGAAGCTGGGAGCAAAAGTCTAGAGTGACAATTAGGATAATAACTTAATGTGACTTAAGGGTATATGTCTGTCATGTAAAAGAAATACAGTGGAATAGAGTTTAGGTCTAGTTTTCTGTGCAGCATGACCACCAGGAGACCCAGTTATCTTTGTGCTCTGCCATCCTCAGCACAGTTTCTGTCCTGAAAATCACCTCATAGTTCAAAATGGCTGCTGGAGCTCTAGCCATCACATCTCTTTTCTACGCATCATGAACTATGAAAAGCCGAAAGGTGAGAAGGCAAGGGGGAGGGGATTCTCAGAAACTCTAGACAATACTTTATCTTATATCTAATCAGTCACTCCTGACTGTAAGGGAAGCTGAGAAACGTAGTTTTTTAAAAGGTAGGCATAATATACATCCAGTAATATAGAGAAAATAAGAAGGCAGCTAGCATGCCTAGATCTGGGTTTGTACTCCAACTCCACCAGTTACTAGTCCTTGTCCCATGGACAAATCATTTCACTGTTCTCAACCTCTGTTTTCTGTCTGTAAAGTGGGAACAGAGATTCCTTTCTGCATATTTCATATGTTATGGTGTGGACTGAGTTAGGTCATGTATTTGAAAGTGCATCTTTCATAGTCAACTATGAAGTACTGGATACATGTAAGGACTTATTGTGATTAAGAGCCTGCCCGCTTTCCCTTCTTAACCCCCTGTTCTTGTCCCTGTTCTCCAGACTGCCTCCTGTGGCACCGTTCTTCAAAGCCTTACTCCAAGAGAGCTACAAACCAGGAAAATGATCTGATAGTGTTTTTAGATATCAAGGTATGAGGCATAACCCCTTTCAGAAATTTTTGTAGTTCAACTAGGAACTCTGGAAGAACCAAACAAGTGAATCTCTAATGGTGTAATTTAAAAACCCACAGCAGGTTTGTGTGTTGGAGAAATATTTTTTAGGGGTACCTTCCAAGAGTGTCTCAAATCATATCACTACCCTCTCTTACTGCCCTCTTTCTTTGCACACAAAGATTCAAAAAACCTTCAGAGGTGACTGACTTCTCCACTTGTTATTTCTTCATCACTCTCAAAAAGCTCTGGCTGGAGACACCTCCGAAGATAGAAATAATTAGCAGACTAAAGGGCTTAGTGTGCATCAGGTCTGCCTCTTCTCTGAAATGTGGCTTTTTCCCCTCCTAGGAAAGGTGAACCAGACTACCAGTCCCTTGTTAATTTTATATATGTTTGGATAGTTTAGTAGTAAGGTGAGGATATTGCTTATTTCCCTAGAAAAGCACTGAAGGTTTATAGAAGGAGGGGTTGGGAAGAGGAGTGTCTGGGATCTTTAGGGCTTGTGGTGGTAGCAGCCATGAGAATGACATCAATCACTCCTCTGACAGCTAGACTTTGCCAGACATCCACTGCAGCTAGCTCCTGTCAGCCTCAGTACAGCTCTAAGAAGACCTGGGGTGAGCAAGCAGTGAAACCAGGTGTTCTGAGACCAAGCCTGAGGTTTCCCACCACCCCAGCATCTTCCAGCCCTGGCTTCACATTGCAGTCCCCTGGGGAGTCATATAACCTCTCTCCAGGAGATCCTGAATCAGCTTGGTGTGGCACCCACCAGAGCATCAGTAATTTTAAAGTTCCCCAGTGACTCTGATGGGCATTAGCATCATGCCCCTGTACCCAGTGAAATCAGGGGCGTGGGAAGCACTGGTGGGGGGGACCCCTGCCAATCCCACAGCTGGCGGTTTGGTCTCTGAACTTCTAGTGATGGTAGAAGGCAGAAGATCTGGATTCTAGTCCCAGCTGTAGCCTAGTCACCTTACCTCTCTGAGACTTTGCTCCAACTATAACACCGACATAAAAATCCCTTCAAATGGGGGTATCTCCAAACAGATAAAGTATGGGAAACACTTAGGAAGCACAAACATTTTGTGCATTTTAGTTGCTGAAGTCATTTTTCTCATCCCTCAGCTGAGCATGAATGATTGATACGGGCATATATTTATTGTGCTTCACAGATACTGTGTTTTTCACAATTGAAGGTTTCTGGTAACCCAGCCTTGAGCAAGTCTGTAGGCTCCAGGGTCCCAATAGCTTTTGCTCACTTCGTGGCTCTGCTGAATTTTGGTAATTCTCACAGTATGTAAATTTTTTCATTATTATTATATTTGTTATAGTGATCTGTGATCAGTGGTCTTTGATGTTACTATTATAATTGTTTTGGGGCACCATAAAGATATCCATAAAATATGGAGAGTTTAATCAATAAATGTTGTGTGTGTTCTGACCATTCCACCAACCAGCAGTTCACCCATCTCTTTTCCTCCATCAGCCCTTCCTAATCCCTAAGACACAACAATATTGAAATTAGGCCAATTACTTATCTTACAGTGACCTCTGAGTGTTTAAGTGAAAGGAAGAGTTGCACATTTTTCACTATGTATCATGAACTACCAATGATTACACTTGGTGAGGAAGGCATGTCAAAAGCTGAGACAGGCTGAAAGATAAGCCTCTTGCTCCAGTTAGCCAAGTTGTGAATACAAAGAAAAAGTTCTTGAAGGAAACTAGAAGCGCTACTCCAATGAACAATAAGAAAGTGAAACAGCCTTACTGCTGATGTGGAGAAAGTTTTAGTGGTCTGGATAGAAGATCAAACCAGCCATGACATCCCCTTAGGCAAAAGCCTAATTCAGAGAGCAAACCTTAACTTTCTTCAATTCTGTGAAGGCTGAGAGATGGGGAAGCAGCAGAAAAAAAGCTAACAGGTTGGTACATAAGGTTTAAGGAAAGAAGCTTTCTCCATAACATAAAAGTATGAGTGAAGCATCAAGGTGAATGAAGCTGCAGCAAGTTATCCAGAAGATCTAACTAAGATAACTAATGAAGGTGGCTACACTAAACAATAGATTTTCAATTTAGATGAAACAACATTCTACTGAACTTTCATCTAAGACTTTCCTAGCTAGAGAGAAGTCAGTGCCTGGCCTCAAAGCTTCAAAGGACAGGCTGACTCTTTTGTTAGGGACTAATGCAGCTCTGTCTTCAAGGTGAAGCCAGTGCTCATCAACTATTCTGATAACCCTAGTCCCTTTAATAATTATGCTAAAGCTATTCTGCCTGTGCTCTATAAATGGAAAAAAGCCTGGATGACAGCACATGTTTTTACAGCATGATTTACTGAGTATTTTAAGCCCACCATTGAGACCCACTGCTCAGGAAAAAAAAGATTTCTTTCAAAATATTACTGCTCATTGACAATGCACCCAAGCTCTGATGGAGATGTACAATGAGATTAATGTTTTTTTCATGCCTGTTAACACAACTTCCGTTCTGCAACCCATGAATCAAGGATTAATTTTGACTTTCAAGTCTTATTGTTTAAGAAATACATTTCATAAGGCTATAGCTGCCATAAATAGTGATTCCTCTGGTGGATCTGGAGAAAGTAAATTGAAAACCTTTGGAAAGAAATGACCATTCCAGATGCCATTAAGAACATTCATGATTCATAAAGAGAGGTTGAAATATTGACATTAATAGGAGTTTGGAAGATGTTGACTCAAACCCTCATGGATGACTTTGAGGGGCTCAAGGCTTCAGTGGAGGAAGCAACTGCAGATGTGATGGAAAAAACAAGAGAACTGGAATTAGAAGTGGAGCCTGAAAAAAATGACTGTATTGCTATAATCTCATGATCCAACTTTAATAAGTGAGGAGTTGCTTTTTTAAACAAGCAGAGACTAGGTTCTTGAGATGCAATCTACTCCTGGTGCAGATGTTATGAGGATTGTTGAAATGACAACAAAAGATTTAGAATATTTCTTGAACTTATTTGGTAAAACAATAGGAAGTTTTGAGAGAATTGATTTCAATTTTGCAGGTCTGCTGTGAGTAAAATGCTATCATATACCATTGCATGCTACAGAGAAATTGTTCATGAAATGAAGAATCAATTGTAGCAAACTCCATTATTGTCTCATTTTAAGAAATTGCCACAGCCACTTCAATCTTCATCAACCACCACATGGTCAGTCAGCAGCCATCAATATCAAGGCAAGACCCTATACTATGAAAGGATTACCATTCACTAAAGGCTGAGATGATGGTTAGCATTTTTTTAAGCAATAAAGTACTTTTAATTAAGGTATGTACATGTTTTATGTATAATGTTATTATGCACTTAGTAGATTACAGCATACTATAAAGATAACTTCTATGTGTACCAGGAAACCAAAAATTCAGGAGACGTACTTCATTGTGGTGGTCTGGAACTGAACCCACAATATCTCCAAGGTGTGTCAATACAGGAAAGATGGAATTAGGGACTCTAGACAGGAGCTCCTACTATCTCCCTGTCCTTCACTTCTCTGAGCCTCAGTCTTCTCATCTGCAGAATGGGAATAATAATAACTGCCCTGCATACTTCACAAGATTGTTGAGAAATGGAAGATGTCAGGATGAAAGAAGAGCATCTTTATAAAGTGTTTCTAGTAGCAGAGATCTGACTGCAACCCCTTAACCACATGTGGGGAGTTGGTTTCTGTCATGTGACACAATCCCAGAGGGAGGTAATTCAGGGCTGGTATAATTTCTCTGTGGACCTTGAGGACTGAGGCTCCTTCTGCAGGTCACCTGCACAATCTTTAACATGTGGATCACTGTTCCTTTGCTTGCTGACACTTCCACCCAGGGACCTTCTCTGGGGTGTCCAGCCCACAGGCAGGACCGTCTCAAGTACAGAGGAGGTGATGTCCTCAGGAGCAGCCCCAGCCTGTGACAGAGGGAGTTGGAGGGTTAGCACCCCAGCTGCCTCCCCTTGGGTGGGGGGGAAGAAAAAGGAGGACAATTGAGTCATGTTTTATCCTGTCTCCCAGAGGGTCCTAGGGGAACTGAACCCCAGCTGTCCACAGTGGTAACTCACTTAGCAAAACACACTGTGTTTATTTCCTTCCCCACTCCATTACCAAATGGTCCTGAGTCCACCTCCCACAATAAGCTAATGGTACTGGAATCCTTGTCTCAGGGTCTGCTTCTGGGAGATGCAAGCTTCCCCCAAGAGTCAGCCCGTTTAGAGAGCCTCCCAGAAGTCTCGTGCAGTGTCTTCTGCTTCTCTCTCATTGTGTTTCCTCCAACCTGCATTGGAAGTAGAGAAAGGTAGTTGTTTGTTCAGGTATGTTGCCTCCCCAAATAAAACCAGGGCTCTGCTGGGAACTTAGGAGAGGAGAATGGGTGTTGGGGAGGTATGCAACCTCAGCTGAGCTGTGGCAAAAGCATCGGTGTCATTAATGTTTGTTGGCACCTGCCCACACAATCCCAGAATCCAGTAGCCAACCTGCAGCTGAGGCCAGCCTGGGAAGGAAGCTGATCAGGATGCTTTTCTGCCTCATGTCGATGCTCTGTTTTCGTCTCTGGAGACACTGAGTCACAGTGCAGCCAAGAGGGATTTGTTAGTTCTTGCCAATTAAGCCTATGGTCTGGAATGTGTGTGTGTGTGTGTAGCAGGTCACCCTGTGAGTAACAGAAGGGTTTGGGATATGAAATCAAATTAATGTCCATCATCTTCAGAGCCTCAGAGGTGGGGGCCGGGGTAAGTGGGTAGAATCACACAAAACCACCGACTGGTGTGCGAGCCTAGGGTGAAAGCTGAAACAAGGAGACATGCAATAGGGATGAAGAAATCCATTAATTATTTATAAAGGAGAGCTATTTCCAGCTGGGGTGGGCTGCAGAGATGGACTCCAACTTCTGTGGCTGTGGGGCTGATGCTGTGGGTGGGAGTACAGACCCAGATGTGGGAACTAACTTCCACTGCTTCGTGAAGAAGATAAGTGGTCAGAAATTAAACATCACAGGGAACTATCAAACACTTAACCTTCTAACTAGGTAATTAGCTAGTGATGGTACTTAGTTAAAGGGCTTTTCAGTTTAGTAATTAGCCACCTAAAAGGTTAAAATGTAAATGAATTACTTGGTGAACTTTATCCACTTGAGCTTTTTCATTAGCTAACTAAAGCAAATTCACATACTTGCCTTGGGAGGGGTATATTCTGTGGGGCTCTCTGGCCCAGGTGGAGAGGAGCACAAGCTGTGTCTTCATATAGGTGGGATTTGGAGGAAAGACAGGAGGGGTAGCTTTCAGTGGAACCGGCAAAGAAAGAGAGAGGCAGAAAGAATCAGGCCTAGTCAAGAACCTGTGTGGGCTCCTGATATATTTAGGCAGCTGTTGCCTCAATAATGTTTCAAAAATCTAGGTGGGCCCTGGGCTGGGTGGCTCAGTTGGTTGGAGTGTCCTCTTGTGCACCAGAAAGTTTCATGTTCAATCCCCAGTCAGAGAGCATACATAGGTTGCAGATTTGATCCCCGGTTGGAGAACTAGAGGCAACCGATCGATGTCTGTCTCTCCCTCTCTAAAATCAATAAAATCATATCTTCAGGTGAGGAGTAAAAAAATCAAGGTGGCTTACAAGCACTAACATTTAATATTCTTATTTGTGGGTCTATAGGTTGCTTGGAGTTCAACCAATCTCAGCTGGGTTGGGCTGGGCTGGGCTCCAGGCTATAGATAGCTTTAGACTTTCTTTATGTATCTCATTCCAGAGCCTAGGCAGGGGGACCATGGCCATGCAGAGTATGTTCTTCTTATGGTGATGGCAGAAGTGTAGAGAGTAAGCCCAACTGGAAAAGCCAACATCAGGTGTCTGCTGGCACCACATTTGGTACATTCCATTAACCTATGTAAGTGACATGGACAAGCCCAAAGTTAGGGGGAAGGGCATGTACTTCACGTACCATCAGACCATTTTATTACATCAGGTACCATTTTATTACAGGGGAGTGAAGAAGCAGGACCAACAACTCAGTCTTCCACACCTGGCCTACCTGGTAGAAAGGCTATCTCCATGACAGTTGTTCTCAGATCTGAGCACAGTCAGTCACCTGGTGGACTTAGCACACAGATGCAGGATGCTTCACCCCTGAGTCTCTGACTGTGTATGGAGTGTGGTCTGAGAATCCGCAGTTCTAACCACTGAGCTGATGCTCTCTGTCTGAGAACTTCCAGCCTAAGGAAATAATAGTAGTTTTGTTCAGAGGGGATGGGAGAGGGCCTTGAATGTCAAGCAAAATAGCTATACTTACTGAGCCCTTACTATATTTTAGTTATTGTTTTTAAAATTTTCTGTGTGTTCTTTTAGTTGGTAAGTCAACCCTGAAAGGTATGGTATTGGCACTTGACAGATGAGGACTCTGCTGGGGGTGCAGGATGTGACTTATGAGGTCCCACAGGTTGGAGATGATGGAACTGGAGCTTGTAGCCAGAGCTCTGTCCTGACCTCAGGCTTTTTTTCTGCTAACAGTGGGGACCCAGGATTGAGTTCTGAGGGCAGGAATGATCTGTGGAGGAGAAAACTCTGGCTTTGTAACTGGATGCTCATAGGTACAAACCACACTTTGACTTCTGGTGGCTAGATTTTCATTTATTTAATCAACAGATATGTATTAAGTATTTGCTTTAGGGTAGACTCTGGTCAAGACTGTATGGTTGGAGCAAGATAGGCAAAGTCCTTGCCTTCAGGAAGCTTACATTCTTATTGAGGAGAGGGTTAATAATTTTTAAATGTGCACTAAGCATAAAAATAACTAGTGTAAGGAGACAGAAACTGGGAGTTTACTGTTGTGTATGGGTGGTCATAATGGCCTCTCTGAGGACTGACATTAGATGGAGTGAAAGAAAGAGCCAGGCAGTGGAAATAACATGTGCATAGGACCTTGGGTAAAGACAAGCTGGTCTTGTTGGAGAAGCAGCAAGGAATCCAGTGCATCTGGAGGAAAAGGTAACAGCGAATGATGGTAGAGGACTGGTCAGGGCTCGATCATGTAGGACCCCAATAGACCATAATGATGCCTTGCATTTTATCCTGGATGATATGGGAGCCATTGGAGTGGTTGAAGTCAGGAGGGTGGCATGATGTGATTAGAAAGGAAGATTCTGGCCACTGGATGAAGAATAGCCTGCAGAGGGTCAGGGATGGAAGCAGGGAGACAAATTACAGGATGGTTGCGGGTGTCTTAGCTTTGTCTTGAGATCTCTTGCTCCATACTGTCCACATCCATAAAACAAGAGAAGGATCCTTCCATCTTTTCCCCTTGGGCTATATGGGGCAAAAGGAGATCAGGGTAGGGGCATGTGAATGAGCAGGCAATATCAGAGCAGTGTGTACTGATGGTTTTCCTGGCTGAATTCTTGGGCCAGCATCTGCCTGGCCTGAGAAACTCAGGGCCCACGGCCTTGAGTGGAGAGGAGCCTCGATTTCCCTTTCCAGAGCAGTGCATGTCATCCATCACTGCCCCAGCTCCTTAGTCAGCATCCCCCACCCTCTCTGCCCCAGTCCTCTTTCTCTGATAGGGAGTGATTATTTATGTTCTTGTTTAATGAGCTCTTTAGACATGTGCTGCAGTATTTCTGAGAATAAATCTTCTCTAGTGGCTTTGAAGTGCATTTGCTGGTGCTTGGCTGTGATGATGGAGGTGGCAGTTGTGGGTGGGAGGGTGGCTGATGGTCGGGGGCTTGGTGACCTGTAGTCTCCCAGACGTGTGTGGACAGGTGGGGAAGTTGCCAAGGTCCTAGTATGGAGGCAGGACCTTGCAAGCTGAGATGGTGGCAGCAGCCAGCATTGAACACCAGAGATTTTTACCGCCCATCAAAATGCCATTGTGTGTGAGCTAGTGCCAAGGGCTGCTTCTCAAGGTGGCTATGATTGTCATTCAAAAGGAGGTCTGAATGGCACAGGGAGGCTTTGAAAATTTCTGGGTTGACTAGGCAGGTGCTCAGCAGTCTTTCCCTTGGGCAGGAGGCTGGAAGGACGTTTCTGTCATGTAACAAAATTGAGTGGATGGTGGCTGCCTCCCTGAGGCAGAGAAAGCACACATGCCCCCATTAGACCCAAACTCCACTCTCCCATATCCTGCCTAGAGTGGGCCCAGAAAAAGGATGCCACCCAAAAGTACTTCCTTTATGGAAAATCAGAGGGCCTGATATTCTACCATTAGAGATGCATTTCTTTGCATCTATCATGCGTAGAAACCAGGGAGATCCTGAAGTGGTTTCCTCTGGGAGTGTCCAATAGATATGGACATAGTGTCCTCCAACAGATGGAGGACATAGTGAAGGTCCCAGCAATAAAAGGATGGAGGGGTCAGGAAGGGGTCATAAGTCAACCTCAAAGCCCAATTCCCCCATGCAGACATATTGCCAAGGACTTGAGAGAGCTCAGGGAGAGGGGGAGAAAGCTAAGCTCTTAGCACCAGCTTATCTTACTTACCACAACTCTCTTGGACTCTGTTCTTCTATCTTTAAAATGGGCCTAATTCTTGCTATTCTTCTAGGCTGGAAAAACCTTAAGAGTAAGAAAGCGACAGTTCAAGGTCACCCAGGCCAGTCCTCTCCATTCTTTGTGAATCTTTGTTATGCCCACACACTCTCACCCATCACCCCACTCTTACCTTCCCTGGGATGCTGACTGGCCCCATGTGGAGATAACTTCCAGACACAAGAAACTTCCCCCTCCTTTTTTTAAAGAGTCTGTACCATGTTGGGTGCTCTAGCTAAAAAGCTTTCCTTAAAGCCCCTAAGTCCGTTTCCCTCCACCTCTTGGGTTCGGCCTCCATTCTCATCAGGAGGAAAACAAATTCTTCTATGTTTATTTCATTTTTGCAGATAATTCTCATGGCTCACTTAATGCTGTTTTTTTTTTCAGATTCAACATTCTTCCTCCTTTCCTTCCTCCGTTCTTGCCTTTCACCTTTAGTCTTTCAGGAGGTATTTATTTTATATTTATAACATCAGGTCTGGGTCACCCAGGGAAGATGGCTATGAACAGGACACTCCTGGTCTCCTGCACCATTTATTTCCTGGGGAGACAGACATTAAAGGACTATGTGCTTGGGTAGTGATTGATTCAGTCCTACAGCTGTGATCAGCATTGTGTGTGTGCATATGTGAGATCAGGTCCTGGGGGACTGACCCAGACCAGAGAGATCAGGGAAGCCCTCCTGGAAGAGATGACTCAGAAGGTCAAGTAGAAGCCCAGTCAGTGAAGAGACATGAGAAGCACCACATGTACAGGGCTTCTGTATTTGTCTCTGGAACAGGAAAGGGTGTGTCCTGTGGTGCATCTCCTGGTCCCTTGCCTCAGATGTGTGCCAGGTTGTGCGACCCCTATGCATGTGTGGAGTAAATCAAGGGACAATGTGCTGGATGTGGCCTGGCCATAGCAAAGTGGACTGTGGCAGGCCCTCCTGTGCTTTGGGGGCCCTTCTTTGAGGGCAGCCTCAGCTCACTCTGCCATCCTGTGGTTAGAGTCCTACACACACAGGGTGCTCCTAACAAAGCTGCTCCCTTCCCATGGTTCTGAGGCCATCATGCCCCCTCCAACCTAAGCTATTCCCTAGATGCAGTGGCCCAGGGTTGTGTAGCAGCTTTGTGGACATGTGAGGTTTTAACTGAAGTTAGTGCATTGGATGTCACAACAAACCAGCATGAGATCCAGGGCCTCTAACTCAAGCCTTCCTATTTATTTACTTGTCTGCCATATCACATTTTTAAAAACTTACTTGTCTCATTTTATACATGTTTTTATGTTGCAAGTCACTTCCTATCTCTGGTGGGAAGTAGGTGGGAAGTAAGTGGATTATAAATCACAAAACCAACTGATGGAAATTAGGTCAAAAGTGCCAAGTGAATGCAGGTGGTTTCTTCTCCAGTAATGATGATGGTAATAAGAGCCAACCTTTCTGAGAAGTTATTACATGCCAAGTATTGTGCTAAGTGGTTTCCATTTATTAGCTCATTTAATTCTTCCCACTTCCTGATGAAGAAGGTGCAGTTATTATCTTGATTTGATGGGTGAGAAAACTGAGGCACAAGCTGATTAAGAAGCTCACCTGCAGTGTCTTTCCTGAGGTTTGAACCCAGGTGGTCTGGCTCTAGGGTCTGCACCTTGACACCTGCATAACTAGCATTCGAGTGTGTGCTGTGTGCATTCCCAATGCACTAACCACACATAATCCCCTGGGAGGCAGCTGTTACTATCATGCCCTCTTTACAGAGTAGGAATCCCTAGTTCAGAGGAAGTAGGCAAGCTACACAAAGTCTCCCAGCTTGGAAATGCCAGAACAAGAATTTGAACCCAGGCTTGCTGTGTTCCAGAGGGAGTGCCTGACCCCCCTCTCTTCCTCCTGGGACATAAGTCAGGATGGAGAGGAGAGATAGAAATAGCTATTTTGGAGTCACAGCTGGTGTGTTTAAAACAGAAGACAGTGCCCTGACAAATGTGGCTCAGTTGGTTGGTCATCATTCCACAGAGTGAAAGGTCACCAGCTCAATTCCTGGTCAGGGCACATGCTTGGGTTGTGGGTTCAGTTCCCGGTTGGGGCACATTTGAGAGGCAACTGATCAATGTTTCTCTCACATATCAATGTTTTTCTCCCTCTTTCTCCTTCCCTTCCCCTCTCTAATAAACAAACAAACAAACAAACAAATAAATAAAATCTTTAAAATAAGAAAATAAAACAGAAGCCTGTGACCCCACTTTCCTTCTAGACTGGTCCCTTCCCAGCTGCCTAATCCATTACCAAGCCCACACCATCAGCTGTTGTCACTCAGAAGCACCATGAGGAAACATGGGAAGTGTAAACCGGACCAACCCATCCAACCCCCCACTCGGAGGGGGAAACAAGAGGAAACGTGTGGGTGCACAGGGTGGGGTCTCAGGTAGACAAATGGAAGGACTACAGGCAGTGCTCATAATGTCTAACAGGCAAAGCCATGGCTTCTCTGAGAACAGAAGGCGGCCTCGGCCACCTCGAGGACCTGGAGGATTCCATGCGAGACCCATGGACTGATGCATGTCTTTCACCCCTTCTCCACGCTGAGCCAACTGATGACCGTGCCTTCGGGCATTCTAACTTATGAATTGTTATTTGAACCGTAGCTGCTCAGCCTCCCTAAGGCTGCCTCCTCCCAGGACTGAAATGGAACCTGGGTCACAGGTTCGATCCTGGTGAGGGGGTGTGTTCAGGAAAGAGTGTAGAGACTTATGTCTTGGTCCCTCCCCTCAACCAGTCGTCATCTCCCAGAACCACTGTGACTGCTGCCTCCCTGGCCCACAAATCCCAGGCCCAGGGCTTTGGGGCAGGCAGGGCTGGAGGACGGCACCATGAATCTCTGACAGCCATGGGGCTCCCTGGCTCACAGACATCCAGTGGAGGGAGCAGCTGATAGATCACAGCTGGTCTGTTGACCTTGAGTCTTAAGCAAAGTGAGAAATAAAAGGTCATATTTATGTCATCAGAGCCACAGGGGCTGTGAAGTCCCGGAGTGTGAATAAAGACAGCAACAAATCACTCAGCGCTCCTGGGAACTTGGCTGATCTGTCTTCTGGCCCTTGGCTGATCTGTCACCCACCGGCAAGCTGGGATCAGTGTACTCAGAAAGGGAGAAAAAGGAGGGATGGGCAGTCCAGGGGACCCAAACAGTGCTCTCTCTGGAATGTAGCAAGAATCACTGAGATTCATAGGTTGCTAGGATGTAGGATGTCCCTCACCTCAAATGTCATCCTTTTAAATAGGTTACCCCCAACCACTCCACTTAGAGATCGGCCTGCCCTCCCTACCCCCTAACACTTTTGCCTTCCCTTAACCTGTGATGCTTCTCCTTTTTCCATAGGATGCTCTACTTCCTAACATACTAAATAATTTACTCATTGTGGTTATTGTTTACCATCTACCTTGTTCCCACCAAGGTCAACTCACGAGGCAAGGACTTGTCTCTCATGGTCACTGCTGTATAACCCAGGGCCTACAGCAGCACTGGCACATGACAAAGCCTCTGTGGCATTTACTGGGTGAATGGATGAGTCTGGGAAGACCTTAGAAATGCACTAATCACCAGACCCCTCACCGGTGAAGAGCAGAGACCCAGACGAGAGAGAGGACTTGGGCTGGGTTACATACAGCCCGTTGGGGGCCACAGATCTGGGAGAAGAACCAGGCTCCAGAATTTTAGGCCAGAGCTCGGGTCCTGTGCAGTCCAAGTTGCAATCACACCCATCAGAGAATGTGTTTGCCGGGCTAGGTCACATTTTCTTAACTACCTATAGGACCAGAAGCTGTGTAGCCCTGGCAGGGAACAGGCTGGGGGCTTTCTTGCTTCCTTCCTTGATTTAAAAAACAAAAAAAAAGGTGATAAATATGCTGATTACCAACTCTCTGTCTTAAAGGGCATCCAAAAATATGGCTTCCATGACTGGGAAAGGTCAGGGAATTTCCCTTCCTGGGATTTTTAAGGGCTGGGGTGGGAGTGAGGTAAGAAGTGTTTATGAAGCACCTGTGCCCTGTCTAACCACCACTGCACTGGAGCCTTTACATGGCTCACTCATTTAATCTTCACTTCCAAGCTGGGATGGAGGGTAGTAGTAATATCTAATATTTATTGAACTATGTGCCAAGCACTGTTCTCCATGCTCTCAGGTACATTCATTCATTCAATCTGCCCAACAACTCTGTGAAGTGTATAGCTTCTATTATGGTCTCCATGTTCCAAATGAGAAACCAGGGGCAAATATGCTGTAAAATAAATGCTACCATTCTGGGTGCTTGGGATGCATCAGTGAACAAAACAACTTGGAGATCATCGTCCTCATGGGGAAACTGGCAACAAGCACAATAAATGGGTAAATTATATAGGTGTGGGGTGCAATCCATGCTATACAAAAAAAAAAGCAGAGTAGGGCTGGGGCTTTGGAGTAGTGGGCAAATGGCAATATTACATAGAGGGACTTGGAGGGCCTCACTGAGGAGGAGAGACTTGACAAAGACTTGAATGAGGTGGCCAAGCAGAGCAGTTTGGGAAGGGCATTTCAAGCAGAGGGAACAGCCTAGGCAAGGCCCCAAGGCTGGAGAGCATTTAAGAAGCAACAAAGGGCCAGGGTGGCTGCAACGAAGAGAGACAGGGCCAGAGTCTAGGAGTTGGGGCAGGGAGGTGGTGGGGCCAGATCACAGGAGACTTGTAGGCCCCTGAAAGGACAATTTCTCCAGTGCATCACCTTATTCAAATGCCTACCTCATCTCAGTGCTTGCATCCATTCACAGCCTCCAGCCAACACCCTCCTCTCAGCTCTGCTCACGCACTAGTGTTGTTTTTACACTGGCCAATAGCACACACTCATGCTCACATACACACAGAGCAGCCTATGGACACACATACACACCAGCCAGTGCATACACTTGCACTCACACTGGCCAATGTACACACATTTATACACACACACTATACTCACACTCACACACTGGGCAGTGGGCACTTACTCAGCCCCCTGCTGGCCTTTACCCTCTACCCACCTGCGTGTGGGAGAGGGGCAGCAGCTGTCCTCATCAGCCTTGCTCCCTGTGAAGCCCAGCATGGCCTCTCCCCAGCCAGACCAGGAGCAGGAGGAAAGCAGGCAGTTCCTGAGGCCTCAGACCCATATCCCCAAACAAACAGGGCTGGAGAGACTCCCAGAAAAGTACAGATGGGAGAAAGTCTGTGATTTACTTACATGTAATTTATTCACATGTTTACTTTCACACTAAGATCACAGCCCCATGTGGTCATCCTCTAGGAATACTGAAGAGCATTTAGTGGCTCTGTTTTGTGCTGATTGTCCCCACAGGAGCTGACTGTTCTCCAGGCTTGGAGAGGGGTTGGGGAGGGGAAGAGAGTAAAACTGCTGTTTTTAATTATTCCCAATTAAAACCAGGACAGTGCACCTCTAAGCCAGGACAGCCTCACCTGCAAGCTCCTGGCTAATGAGTAAATCCCCTAGAGAGGCTCATCTTCCTGCTCACCTCAGAGACCCTGAACCCCAAGGCGACCTACCAGTGCCCTCAGGTGCCACTCACCTGCCGCTGCGAGAGATCCTTCCAGGAGATGGGGGTGGGGTGGGGTGGGTAGTGTTAGGGTTCTCTACAAAAAAGATGACAATAGTGATGGATAGATGATAGACAGATAGATAGATAGATAACAGACAGATGATAGGTAAATGACAGAAGACAAAGTAGGCAAACCTTCACCATACACATTAAACCCTCACTTAACATTGTCAGTAGGTTCTGCAACTTATGTAAAATGATGTCTAACAAAACCAGTTTTGCCACAGGATAAAGGTTAAATTCCTACAGCATCTCATGAACAGTAGAACAAAACAACCTTAAGTGAAACAATATTATTCAAAGACCTGCTGCACATATATGATTTATTGAGTATATATTATATGCCAATGCTTTGCATATATTATTTCTAATTCTCATATGAGTCTAAAAATTAGTTTTCAAACTGCTTTCACAAACAAGACTGAAGCTCTGGGAAGTTAAGTAACAGGGGTAAGATCATCCACCCAATAAAGTTATGAGTCAGGATTTGAGTCCAGAGCTCAGGTCACACTGGTGTCAAATTCTGTATGCTCTGATAGCTGTGCCCTGCCTGCCCGGCTCCTGCATCTCGCTTGCTCACCTGTATTCTGGTGATGTTTCTGGAATTCTAGAATGTCAGAATTGGACATAGAAGCATAGAGAAAGAAAGTGATTCCCCCAAGGCAAGCCCCAACAGAGCCAGCCTTAGAGCCTCGTCCACTCAGGTTGGACCTGAGGATATTTGATGGGTGTGGACAGCTCTGCTCCCCCATCCCCACCTCTGACTCCAGGGTTGGGATCCTGTCAGCACCTCTCACTTGGCTGGACAGTGTAGCCTCCCCACTGCCCACCTGAGGTCTCACAACAGAGGTCATTTCTCCCCCCACCCCTGATAAATCCTTTCCTGGCCAACCTGCTTGGAGAGGCACTGATACCCAGGGAGGATCAGCAGAAACACAGCCCAGAGAAGTGCTGAGCAGGCACCTCCTGACCACTGGCTGGAAAGGCTTATCTCTGTGGGGTGAAGCAGCAGGCGAAATGACACTGCAGCCAGCACAGCAGGCATCTGGCAGGCCACCCTGTCGAGGGTCCAGCCTCCACATGCTGCGTGGAGCAGTCCTCAAGGTAGTGCCAGTCAGTGTCTTGGTCACTCATTCATGCATAGGTGCTGGAGTGTGCCCACTATTTAAGAAATGGCAGTTCCCATTTGCAGATGCCTTGTCGTTACACACCATGTCCAAGAAGACACATCTCTGCAGGTTTTCTCAATAATTCTATGGACCGAATAGCAGTATTATCATTCCCATTTGACAGATGAGAAAGCTGAGATTCTGAAGAGTGATATCTCCTTTTTCAAAGTTGCTCAGCTAGCAGATGATGGGTCTGGATTTGAACCTGATCTTCACACACCAAATCAAACATCATCATGGCTGCTTTTTATTGCATAAACCAAACATATTCCAAGTACTGTACTCAGTACTGAATAAATACTGTATTTAATTCCCACAATGATGCCATACAATCAATTTTATTAACCCATTGTGCAGGCAAACAAAACTGAGTGAGGCTCAGGGATGTGAAATGACTTACCTACAGCGCACATTAAGTCAGCTTTTTTCACCATAGCCCAAATTCAACCCCAGAGCCTGATACCACACATTTCTTCAGGAAATTCCTGACTTCACAGAGGGAGGGGATTATAATTGGAGGAAAAGGCAGATCTCCAAAACTCACCCAGGAAATGACTGAAGACTTCATTTCACCTTGGTTTCTTCTCTAAAGGGTCCTCATTGACTCTGCTGTTGTCATTGAAACAGAACCTAGTGTCTAGGTTCACTCATCTGTTGCCAAGCACCATGCTAAGTGTTTGACACCCATAACCCCACAGTCCTGACAATAGCTCTACGGAGTAAGTGCTAGAACGCCTATTTGAATAGACAGAGAGAGCTGAATAATCTTTCTTAGGTCACACAGCCAGTCATTAGCGGAGAGTGGGATGTGAGTCCAGGCCCAGTGGACAGCATAGTGGATGCTGGGAACCACTGTGCTTTACCTTCCACAACCTCTTTGCCTTTGTATTTGACTCATGTCAAGTCCTGCTCTGGAGCTGCCCTGTTCTTCACCCACTGGGACAAGAATATGGCCAGGGACCACCCTACCCCAAGCAGGTCCTTCCCCAAATGCTGCTGACCATCCCAAATCTGATGGGGCTAACCAAGCCATGGTCAACAGAGCTAAGAAGCTCCTGCTGATGGGGACTTACACCCACATGTGCATCAGCCACACTGACATGATAAATACGGTTCCAACAACCTCTGCTCTTCCTGCCCACCTGGCAGGATTTGCTTTGTGATAACACTTTCTTGCCATTGTTAAAATTGTGCTAAAATGTAGACGGCATAAAAATTGCTATTTTCACCAATTTTAAGTATGTAACTCAGTGGCATTAAGTACATTCACACTGCTATGCATCATCACCACCATCCATCTCCATGGCTTTTTCATCACCCCAAATGGAAACTCTGCACCCATTCAACACCAACTGCCACCCTCCTCCCCCCAGTTCCCTTCTACTGTCTGTCTCTATGAATATGACCACTCTAGGTGCCTCATAAAAGTGGAAACACAGTGTTTGCCCTTTTGTGTTAGGCTTATTTCACTTAGCATGACATTCTCAAGTTCCCTGCATGTTAGAGCATGCATCAGAATATGGCCTTACACAACACAGAATACTTCTTGAATTTGTGTCTTCCATGTACAGGGCCACACAAATCTTCTCTGTATCATTCCAATTTTAGTATATGTATAGCCAGGGAGAGCTCTGTGATTTCAATTTTGAGGAGGTTGGTGCTGTAGGTGATTGTGCCCCTGGGTGGTGCAAACTGCCAGCAGGGGAGAACTGTCTGATCAAGCTCATCAGTGGGTGGCACTGACCTGGGGTTTGTGTGTTCTGGTGGGGGTTCTTTGCTCTGCGCACTCCTGTGTTTATAACAATGTATAATTGGTCTGACACCTTCTGCTTTTCTTCTGTAAGTGATTAATTGTTTTTGAGCAAGCTTTTCTCAGCTCCTCAAGGAGAAAAATGGCAACAATCTTCCTCATCGTCATGATTATTGGGGCACCCAATGGCTCTGGGAGGGGAGCAGAAGGGGGTGCCACATCCCCATTGTACGTAATTTCTCAGACTCAGTACAGGAGGTTGATACTGATGTCCTCACTATACATGTGAGAGAACTGAGGTTCAGAGAGAGGAGAAATGACCCAGAGTCACACAGTTGGTCGGGGGCAGAACCAAGAGACATTTCTGTTTGATTACAAAGCCCATAGCTTTTCTTCTGAGACACACCAACCCAGTTCTTAGGTCCTGGGAGCTAAAGAGAGTTAAATACAGAGATAAATCCACATTCATAGAAACTTGTATGAAGAGAGACAGAGAGAATGAGAAAGAGAGAGAGAAAGATAAGGAGGGGGCCTGTTGCCCTGCGCTGAGGAGCTTGCCTAAGTCTCTCAGTCTGTAGTGGTAGAAATGCCACTCCAGGGGAATGGACTGGGTGCAAAATGGCTTAAGAGCAACCCTCGGGACATCGCAGGGCACACCCATTGACAGCCTGCTCAGTGGAAGCCACTGTTGGGATATAGCTTCCTGTGGGGCCTCACCAGAAGTGTGACATTTGTTTGGAGGAATGTGGGTCTGACCCAGTTCTCTGTGCTCAGACCTCCCAGGAAAGGAGGGTTAAAGACAAAGGTTGTGTGATCAGCAGGGAGCAGCTGGGATGCAAGCTGGAAACTGTGTCCCAGAGAAATCGTCAGGAGGAATGCAAATGTTAATTCTGGAGAATCGAAGACTCAGTGGGTTGAGAGAGTTGCTGCACAATTTGGGAAGCACCGACATATGTTAAGGAAAGAAACACCTTGTTCTGGGTGTCCCCATGGGGTAGAGTTGGGGCTGGCTGGAGGAAGCATCAGCTGTCACCACAGCCTGATGTGAAGGGGAGATTCTGGGCCACTAGGGGCTACATGAAGCTGGGCCCAGCATGTCCCTGGAAGCGAGCAGAGCAGACAGCCAGCGCACACACTGAGCACTCACTGTGGACCAGTCATGGTTCTAATCACAGGCACCAACTCATGCAGTCCTCTCAGCAATCCCGTGAGGGAGGTCCATCATCTCTTCCCTTCACAGGGAGGTTAAGTAGCTTGCCCAAGGTCAGACAGCCTGTAAATGACAGCTCTGGGATTTGAACCCTGTTGGTCCAATGCTAGTGCTCATGCTCTTACCCCTGGCTTTATCCTCTCCATGAAGGAGTGCCATGGAGCAGGGTGCAGCTGCCACCCTGACACTGCTTTCTCTGCCACACACAGGGGCTGCTGATTCCCCAAACACTGGCCAAGCCGCTGGATCTGCTACACATCCTAAGTCAGGGAGCAAAGGCAGTGCCTAGAGAGGTCACATCCTCACCTCTCACCAGGTGGGAGATGAGTACAAAGGCAGCCTGCTGGGGCTTGGCTCACTTTGACCTAATTTCCAGTAAACTCTGCCATCATTGAGCCAGAGCTTAACTAACACTGTTACCTACCGTGCCTCTTCTGAAAGAGACTTCTAGAGTCATGTGGGGCAGAAAACACGTCCTGCTGTGGGTATTGAAGCCATGATGTCTTTCTGCTGGCCCAGCCAGGGTCCAGATGTAGCCCAAGTCTCTCAGTTCCTAGCTCACACAGGCTTGCCAGCCACACATCCCAAGGCCTGGATTTCCAAGATCAGAGATGTGCCTCCTTTGGTTCAGTATCACCCACCCCTTAATACAACAAACCCTCAAGTTGAGCTGATCTGCCAGACAGATCTGGTCTGTGGGATGGGTGTTGAGAGCTCTGCCTTAGATTCTCGGCTGTGTTGAGTATGGCTCCTCTACTTGCAGACAGGGCAAAGCCACTGCCAACCAGACAGAGTGACTCAGGGTACCTGCGTCTCCGCGTGTTCCCAGGAGAGGCAAAGGCAGTGGGGCAGCAACCCATGGACCTTCTCAGAAGTTGGTAAGAGGCTTCTGACCCTTGGAGCCCTCACAGGGTCATTCCAGCCCCATGACCATTCCTGTGTAAGGAGCAGCCACATGCCTTCCCCTGTCATTACTCAGGGCCATGAGTTTAGGGATGGCTAGCATCCCGCACCAGAGGAGGGGATCCTACCATTTGTACTGGTAATTCCAGTCATTCTAACTGTTCCCTGATCCCTGGGCCAGAAACGACAAATTTGAGACATACATTCTCCCAGACTCATAGCACTGTGTCCCCAGTGAATTTGAACATAGCCTCAAAATCTCTCTCAATATGAGCAGCCAGCAAATCCTTGGAGTTGGAGCATAAGACTGAATCTATTCATGAGCCCTCCAGGCCCTGGCTTCTGGCTACTTACTCCCTTGGTGACCTAATTTTCTACCACTCTCCCTTTCCCTCACTCTGTTCCGGCTGTGCCAGCCTCCTTACTCTTCCTGCCTCAGTGCCTTTGCACTGGCAGCTTCCTCTGTGGAGAAACTGACTACAGATATCCACATGGCTTCCTTTCTTCCTTCAGACCTTCCATGAGCATTCAGAAGTAGCAAGATAACCCTCATCACTCACTAGAATCCGATCTGCACCTCTAATTTAGCCATGTGACTTCAGGGCAATCAAGTTAATCACTGTCTCTAAAATGGGGAGCATAATTAAGAAAAATACTTCCCAGGGTTATCATGAGGGTTGAATGTTGAGGTAATATGAGAGTGCTGGGTTTAGTTCTTACCTAAACACAAACATCTCTCTGTCAGACCTTAGGCAAATCACTTAACCTCTCCAAGCCTGAATTTTTTCATCTGTAAAATGGGGATAATAATAGTCCATCCCTCACAGTTACTGTTGATACATGTGACTTACTCAAAACTGTTTGTTTGACATGTATCAACATGTGGTAAGAGTTTGATCAATGTTAGCTGTCATTGTAGTAGGATAAATACTTTTAATTGCTGTCAAACAGTCTAACTCTAAGACTTGCTTCCTGCTGAAATCTGATTCTGCTCAATTCAGTTCACGGTACTACAGTATAGGGAAGACCACACTCAGTGGCTTGGCAGACCTGGCTTACAACACTGGCTCAGCCACTTTCCAGCGTGTGAACTTGAGCAGGTCACCCATCTGCCTTAGCCTCAGTTTCTTCATCTGTAATGTGGGGATAATTATTCCTACCTCCTAGAGTCAGTGTGTAGAAGCAAAGAGACCCTGCCTGTCAAGTGCTCAGCACATGGTAAGCAGTCAATCAGTTGTGTGCAAGATAGATGCAGCCACATCTCCACCACTGCTTGCAGTTTGTGCAGGGAAGCAAACAGGCCCCTTTGGGGCTTGCAGGAAAAGGGAGAGATTGGGGAGCCAGGGCCACTCACCTTGGTTTAATGAGGCCTTTTCCTGTGCCCTGAGGTCTCGCATCTGGCCAGAGAGGTTGACCCAGGTCAGTGCTTCTGTAAAGAGTCAGTAATGAGGGTGCAGAGCCAGGGAAGTTCAGTGGGGAAGCTTGACATGGCTTCTCCAAATTAGTGCTGAGGCCCAGCAGGCAGCTGTGCATCATCAGTGGGGGTTGGAGAGGGAAGAGCACCTAAAAAGCAGTGGCTGAAAGGGGGATGGAGGCTGGAGATTAAAGAGGGGGAGTTTGCTGACAATTCCAGGGAAGCAAGGATTGCAGCTCTCGTGTAGTCACCAGCACCAATTTCTTCCTCTTCCACAAATACACACTCCCCTGCTCTTTTTGGTCACACACCTATGTGTAACAGTGACAGACTTCTCGGGTTCACCTCATCTCATCTAAAGGTGGCCATATTAATCAGAAGGGGCTAATTACTGTTGCAAACGCATCCAGGGCTCAGGTACAATAGCATCTGACTTCTGGCTCTCCTAAGAGACCGGGGTGGTATACCAGGTTAGTCAGGGTGACTTCTTCACTTGGAGACTCAGGCACCAGGTCTTCATCACCCCTTGGGCCTTGTCACCACACCCAGGCCAGCAGAAGGGAAAAGAGGGACAGATGCTCCGTCTCTTTTAAGGCCTGGCCCAGAGGTCACACACACTACTGCCAACAAATTTCATTTACCAGAGGTTATCACTTGGACAGCCCCAACTGCAAGGCAGCCTGGAGAATGTAGTCTGGAGTGAGCTCAGAAAAGGGGAAGAGTGGACTTTGGCCGTCAGCTCACGGCTTTGGGTGGAGACTCTGAGGACCTCTCCCATTCCTATTCCCATTCCTGGATGCCACAAGTGCCTGTAATGGTAGCACTTAGGAAAGAGCAGGCTTGGCCTGCAAGTGTCTCTGGAAGAGGTCACATGAGGAGTCATCTCAGAAGTGTCAGGGGACATATGGAAGCTGTGGTTAGGGCAGTGGGTGGGAGGAGGCAGAGCAGTGACCAGCATTGCCTGGGATCAGAATCCTTACAGACCTTATATACATGAACACCTATTATACCTTATATACAGACCTTATATGAACACCTATTCTCTCTCTCTCTCTGTCACACACACACAGGCTTACAAGTAACCACACATGTAGTTCGCAAATGATACTTAGACACACACACTGTCTCTACACACTGTCACACACATGCACCCCACACACTGCCACACACTGTCACACATATGCACACCCATGTACCTACACACCTGCACTCACACACCCCAAACACTTACCTACATCACATCCATAAACATTGTCAGGTGGAGAAATGCCTCCCTGGAAACCCCTCACACCAGCCAGTGTCTGAGAGTCACCATTAGCCAGCCCTCATGTTGAAATGAGAATGTCTTACATCTGTATAGGCCTTCACATTTAACAAAGCACTCTTTCATTCACTGCTCAGCCATAGAGCAAATATTTACTCAGCAGTGACTTGAAGTCAGATACCATGACTGGCAGTGGAGATGCAAAGATGAATAAGACACAGGCTGTGGCCTCGTGGGAGACACAGGCACAGACAGAGAAGGTCTCCAACAGAGGAGTGAACAAAGGACTGTGGGACAGGAGAGCAGGAGCAGGTCTGCACAGGGTCAGAGAGGACATTTGAGTCAGGTCTTAAAGGATGAATGAGGTCACCAGATGAAGAAAGAGATAAGAGATTTCCAGGAAGAGGGGCTGGTAAGTGCAAAGGCTCAAGGTGGTTTGTTTCGGGAGTGAGGAGTGATTCAGAGAGGGTGTCGAAGTACTTTCTAAGGCTGGAGGTCTGCTAGGTAGGGCCGAGATGTGCTGCTGCTGATGTGAAGTAATGATGGTCTTTTCCCAAAGAGTGAGGAGAAAATGATAAATTAACAGGTAGAATATTCTTGTCATGTAAAGGTTGTGTCTTTGTGTCACTCAGGATGCCATAAAAAAAAAGAACACTCTATATATCACAGGGAATTTAGTGCATGGAGGGGTTGGATTATATGGGTGATGGAATTGCTATGGGTCAGTGGGGGGGACAGTGAGGCATTGCAGACACTAGCTACAGCCCAAAGCCACTACCACCACCTATTCCCATCCAAGGATGAAAAGACATGGAGGAGACAGTATGACCAGAGCCTCAAATCCATATCCATCTGGCAGGAGCTAGAACCCTGGAAACTGGGATCACACAAGAGGCTCAGTGTCATGAGCATCTGTTTGTGATGTAGCCTTTCCTATAAATCAGCTGGGAGATTGCTCGGCCAGCAGCTTGCTCAGAAGCCCGGCTCCAAGGAATAGACAAGTCACATGCAGTAACTGTGCTATTCACTCAGTGTTTATTAAATGCATGTTCACTTTAAAGAAGAACATCAACACACATTAATATCCTACTCACACTCAACAATTTAAAAGAAATATAACACACACAGCAATCAAGGAGGGATAACGAACCCGAGTCCCAGAGTGTCCCGCACCGTGCAGGTGCGGGAGGCAGCACGGTGGGCAAGGGAGTGATCAATGTCTTGCAAGGAAGGATCTCCAGAGCCAGGAGGGCAGCAGGGCAGACGAAGTCCTCAGTCCAGCAGGGCAGAGCCTCCTGTGGCTGATGCCAAGGGAGATCAGCGTGGCGTGGAGCAGCACTCTGGTGTGTGGAGCTCGGCTGTCTCAGCCGTGGTCTGGAGCCTACCTCAGCTATATGTTGAAAATGGTGTAGCCCACTGTTCTGGGTCTTTTTGATAAATGTCTTGATAACCCTGCTGGCAAGTGTGGAATTTCCCCAGGAATCTATGGGTGGTCCCACTCTGCAGATGTGGCTACTCTGGTCATGTGTGCAGATATCTTAAGTTGTCTCCTTTCCCGACATGTCTGCTCTGACCACATGGGCAAATATGTCTACTTGCCAGATATGTTTACTCTGACTTAGGTCATTTTCCTTTGGCACTAAAGTGTCATGGCTAACTGACAGCCATTTTAGTTGACATAAGTGACTCCACTTTGTTTTATATAGTTTATGGTATCTTAATTGGACCAATGCCATTGTATTGGCCCCACTCTCCACACTCAGGAGCCAACAGGGAGAAGCAGAAAAAGGGGAAGAAATGCTGGCTTCTCCCCTCCTCCCCTCCAGTCTTCCTCCAGTGTTTCCATTGGCCAACTCTATCTGGAAGCCCAAGGGCAAAGGAGCCTAGGAAATGTAATTCCTTATGAGACCCAGAGGGCAGGTGGAGGGGAAGACATCTGACAGCAAATAGTAACCAGTAGGCTGTGATTTCTTTCTCTGGTATCAGCTGTAGATATCATCTGTAGATGTGTTTGCTAGTGTTAAGTTAAATGAACAAATACCAAATGAACATTAATAGAAAAAAACACTCAGAAGGCTCTTATGCTTTTGTTGTTTTTTTCTGGGTAAGTGCTTGGGGTTGCAATTTCAGATCTTGCTTTAGAACATGTGACCTTAATTAAATTTTACACACTGGAGCAACTTAACTTAAAATGGCAATTCATGTTTTCTGCTAACAGCAATGTTGCTAGTTTATGTGATGGAAAGAAACCTACCATAATGTTAGGATGTGCCTTTCACAAAGAAGACATGATGGTTGTGACAGATATCTCTTTCTGCCTCTCCATCCATCCACTATCTCTCCTCCACCCTGCTGTGTGCCCTGAGAGGCTGACCAGTATGCACCCATTAACTCTGGCTTTTTTTCTTACAATGCTATTTTTTTTTAATTTTAAAAGAGGGGAAAGGAGGGGAAAAGAGAGGGAGAGAAACATCAATGTGTGGATGCCTCTCATATGCTCCCTACTGGGGACCTGGCCTGCAACCTAGGCGTGTGCCCTGACTGGGAATCGATCCAATGACCCTTTGATTCACTGGCCAGCACCCAATCCAGTAAGCCACACCAGCCAGGACTAAACTCTGGCTTTTTGTTGGGCTCAGCCATGAGGAGCAGTAGTAGAAAAGTGGGAGGAATGAAGACAGTGAGGTCAGGGTACTTATCTGTCTGGTTCGTGTGCTCTAAGATTCCCCCTGGCTGCCTCTGTCCCTCATCTAAATTTTCTAGACCAGTGTGTCTCAGTAGGGGATGATTTTGTGCCCAGAAGATACCTGGCAATGTCTGGAGACATCTTTGGTTGTCACGACTGGAGATGCTACTGGCATCTAGTGGGTAGGGGTCAGAAATGCTGTTAAACATTCCTATAGTACACAGGACAGCCCACCAAAACAAAGACTCATTCAGCCCAAAGTACCAACAGTGCCAAGGCTGAGAAACTCTACTCTAGATTAGTCCTTCTCAAGCTATTCATAGTGAAGGACAAGGGAGGTTTTCATTCCATCTGTTGCAGACCAATGCTTTTGTAAGAATATAATAGAAATAAATTATCAGGGAAAATCATCATGTGCTTGAGTATCACAACCAATGCCAAATTGCTGTAAAACTTTCTTAATGCTTACTCTCAATTTCTATACTGTCTGATCATGAATCTGGATTAAACAGCTCATCAACCGGCACCTAGCTGTGGGCTACACTCTGAGCAGTGTGGACCTGCATAAGCCTCTCATCTCCCAGCATTTGGTGACCTCACCTGGTACGCTCAGGCCTAGAGAGGGTAACAGCTTGGCAGCTACCAACTCTGAGTTATTGTGCATTCCCTTGTTGTCCCCCATCCCCTATCCACCACTTTGTAATGAGTCCTTTTGTAAGTAAAGTCTTGTTATGCCTCTGTGAGTGTGCCTACTGCCCCTGAAAATCCTGACTGATTCTGAAGCATTTCCCTGAAGAATGTGCACAAAGTTAGACAGTGTTCAGGTGGAAGAACAAGCCAGGTTTGGGAGCCCAGCTTAGGAGCTTGGACTGTGCCTTACAGGTCATGGCAGCCCTTGAAGAATGTTTCAGTGGGCGAGGGGCATGGCCAGAGGTGGGCTTTAAATGCTCTGGAAATAATGGTGCTGCACACACCAGAGGCAGGGAAGCTTGTCTGGAGGCTGCTGCATTCATCTAGACCAGAGGTGGACAGTCCAAAGCAAAAGGGTTGGCATGTAAGTAATAATGAAGGTGGGATCCAGGCTGTTTGACCTAGCCAAGAGATTCAGTGGTTGGTGGTGTTGGAGACTATGAGAAGGAGGACAGGGCTATGTGGGCAGGAGATGAGTTTGGTTCTGTCCCTAAAGTTTGAATGGTGCCCATTTCACCTGACTTTCTCATGCAGTTTGTCTTTTCTGCTGCCTGGAGGGGAGAGTGGTGTTGCTTCTATGAGTTTGGGTTCTGAATCTCAGTGGATCCAGATATGGTCTCAGCTCCAACAGGGCTCCACAGAAAGTGAAAACTGCTTAACTTCCTTCTTCTCTAAATGGAAATGATGATAATGTCCTCAGAAGGGCTGTCAGGAGACTAATGCATGTAAACTTCCAAGTGCAAGGTTGGCATGTGGTGAACACTGGTTAGTGCTGTTATTGGTAAAGGCAATCTTGACTGCCAGAGGCTGTTTTGAGCCCCCTGGTTCCTACTCTTATAAGTACACATACATGTAAGTCCACACACATGCATACATACTTGCATACATGTGTGCACACATTGCAGAGAAACCAGGAGCTGCTTTCTTCTGATGGGCCAATTCTTGTGCAAGACTTTTCCAAGCCTGACCCTTCACTGCTGATGCCAGGGATCAGCCTCACCCTATTAACCATCATTTGCAGTGCGGCCCAGCGATGGCTCCATCACATCATGATTTTCCCTGACTGGGGAAACAAAGAGAAAGAGAGAGGCCAAGTAGGGTCCCACACAGTCACCTGCAGAGGGCAGAAAAACAGGCCAGCAGCTGCATGGCACAATGGTCAGGAATGGAGGCTCTGGGGCCAGACTGCCTGGTTCAGATCCCAGCTCTGCCAATGTCTAGAGCGACACTAAGCAGATGGCTTAGTCTTCCTGTGTCTCAGGTTCTTTATCTGTAAAATGGAGATGACAGTCACAACCCGCCCTGCCCCCCAACAATTGTTGGGAGGATTCAATAAGTATTCATCCTCTTAAAGCTCTTAGAACAGTGCCTGGCACAAAAGAAGTCCTCCATAGTAACTACTCTCTATTTTCATTATTATTATTCATGGTAGTGGTAGGCCAGGCTTCCTAGAGGATGGTTTAAACATTGAGATGATTAATGCATTAAGTGCAATATGGAACATAGAAGCCCTTGTCACATAACAGATGTTCACTAAAAATGTTAGCCCATCCCTCATCCTCAAATGGATCAGCTCTTACACAGCTCATGCTCCAGTGAGGGGGCAGCATGCAATGACTCAGAGTGGACAGGAGCTGGGCTGCCTGGGTTTTAATCCCAGCTCTGCCAGTTATGTTTGCTTCCTACCTCTGGAGTCTGTTTCCCCCTCTGCAGGATGAGGAGCATACTAGTGGCTACACAGGGCCTGGCACACAGCTGCCACTTGGTAAGTGTTTGCTCTTATATTGTCGCTGTTCTGGGGGTGGTAACTCCTGCCTTTCCAGCTTCCAACATGACCCCAAGGGGAAGGAAGTGGGCCCTGTAGTGCTGGGCACTGAGGGCTCTCAAGGCTCTGCCCAGTGATGTGTAAAGCACAGGGGACTCCAGGGCAGGAGTTGGCTGACAGGCCCAAGGCCAGGGTGGGCTTTTCTCTGAGATGAGGAGAAATGCCACATGTTCATCATGTGGTAAAGAACAAGCCCAGACTATGGTGCTAGAAGCTAGTGTTAAAGTCCCAACTGCCCCATCCTAGCAGTCCAGCTGTGTGAGCAAATCACTTAGCCTCTCTGAGTCTTGGCCGTTCCACTCCTTGGACATGAGAGCAGGACTGCCCTGCTGCCCTGAAAACAGATAGCTCTGGGGGCCTGGCTGGCAGGCATTAGCTGAATCAAGCCATCCCCACTCCCTACTCCCTCCCACTTCTGCCCCAAGCACTGTAGCTATGGATTTGGGGTGAAGCAGGGGATGACGCTCCCTCCATGGTGGCTCCCCAGCAGCAGAGCAGCTGGGAAGGGGTGGGGAGGAGACAGAATTCTCAGGTTGCCCTCTAATAGGATATCAGTACCTGTCTCTCAGCTCCACTCCTCTGGGCTCCCAGGTAGAAGTCCTCAGCCTCTGGAATTTCATATTTGAAATCTCAATTAAGCTGCTTGGCTGTGGGTTTGAGGGGTTGTCTGCTGTTGATGGATCCATTGAGTAGCAGGAGCAGGAGAATGGAGGGCTTTTTTGGAGTAGGGGCTATAAGGAAGGCTGCAGACAGGGACATGGCAGGAGTGTTTATAGGGTCACATAGGCATCCTCTCTGGAAACAGCACAAAGCACACTACATGAACAAGAGCCTCAGTGATCAGAGTTGGAGTCCTGGCCTCCTGAATGTCCAGGCTACGTTGGTTGGCTGCACTGGATGGGCTCCAGTATGGGGAGACTGCTGCCTCATCAGACCCTCCCCTAAGGTGGAGGGACCCATCTAGGCTTCCCCAACCAAAGAAACTCTTTCTGCAGGTCTTTGTGGTTGTGCCTGGCCTGCTGTGGCTGTGACAGAGGAATTGTCCTTCCCTCTGGGAAGCAGAATTGCCTTCTAATCTTCAATTACAGTTGCACCCCCACCCTCAGTTTGCCCCAGCAAATCTCCTCCCTGTCCCCTCTCCCCCACCACAGGCATGAGGAAGCCCTCTGGAGATGAAATGGTCTTGGCTCCCGAGGTCAGGACATTGTCTGTGACTCCATGTAGCATGGGGCCTAGGGAGGAGGCTCTGTCAGTGTTGATGTGTCTCCAAGGGGAGGACAGAGACCAAGGCTTTGGGTGGGCCAGAGCAGGGCCAGAGCCAACCCAACTCACACAGCACTTCCCAGAGACTCTGGAATAGTTGCATGGCAGGAGCGGGGCTGACTGGCCAGGGGTGGGAGGGAGTGTCCTCTTGTTTAATTTCTGCTTTTTCCTCAGGACTTTAACTTCTCTGTCTCTCCCTTTGCCCCTCCCTGTGTTTCCTCTCTCATCTCTGCTGGCTCTCTCTTCTTCCCTGTACCTCCATCTCTAAACTACTTTCCTGTCTCTACTTTGAACTCATCGTGTTTACTTCCACCTCTTCTGGGTGGTTTTCCCACACTTGATCACCGATGCCCCTTCCTGTGTATATATCTCTCTGGCACGTTTACCCTCGAATCTTTGTCTCTCACTTCCCTTTTCACCTGACCTTTTTGTTTTCTTACCTGAGTCCCTCTCCTCATGCCTCTGATTCCTTCACTATTTCCTTTGCCTTGTTCCTGTCACCTGTCTGTTCCTGCTGCTTCTCCACTCACGCCTCCTCTTTCTCTCTGTTCTCCATGTCGCCCCTTTCCGGTCTCTTCACCTGTCTCTCTCTCCTGCTCTTCCTCATTCTGTGTCACTGTGTCTGTCTGTCTCTCTCACTTCCCACTTCTTCGTCTCTCCTACATCTGTCACTACCTCTCTTTTTCTTTCTTCCTCTGTTCCCCACCACTCTGCTGTCCATCACTATCTCCCTGTGTCTATCTCTACCCACCCTAGGATGATACCAGCTTCCAACAAGGCCTTTGTGGTCAACAACTTGGTGTCAGGGACCGGCTATGACCTGTGCGTGCTGGCCATGTGGGATGACACAGCCACGACACTCACGGCCACCAACATTGTGGGCTGTGCCCAGTTCTTCACCAAGACTGACTACCCACAGTGCCAGTCGATGCACAGTCAGATCCTGGGCGGCACCATGATTCTGGTCATCGGTGGCATCATTGTGGCTACACTGCTGGTCTTCATCGTCATCCTCATGGTGCGCTACAAGGTCTGCAACCACGACGCTCCCAGCAAGATGGTGGCTGCCACAGTCAGCAATGTGCACTCACAGACCAACGGGGCCCAGCCACTTGCTTTGAGCAGTGTGCCCAGTGGGGCCCCTGTGCCAGGGCCACCCAAAGTGGTGGTGCGCAATGAGCTGGTGGAGTTCAGTCCCAGCTTTGCCCGACACAGTGACTCCTCTTCCTCCAGCTCCCTGGGCAGTGGGGAGGCAGCGGCGCTGGGACGGGGTCCCTGGAGGCTCCCTCCCCCTGTCCCACGCCCCAAGCCCAACCTTGACCGCCTAATGGGGGCCTTTGCCTCTTTGGACCTCAAAAGTCAGAGAAAAGAGGAGATGCTGGACTCCAGGACTCCAGGCGGGAGAGGGTCTGGGACATCGGCCAGGGGCCACCACTCAGACCGAGAGCCACTGCTGGGACCACCTGCAGCCCGGGCCAGGAGTCTGCTTCCCTTGCCCCTGGAGGGCAAGGCCAAGCGCAGCCATTCCTTCGACATGGGAGACTTTGCAGCTGCAGCTGCAGCAGCTGGAGGGGTTGCCCCAGGTGGCTACAGCCCCCCTCGGAGGGTCTCAAACATCTGGACAAAGCGCAGCCTCTCTGTGAATGGCATGCTCTTGCCCTTTGAGGAGAGTGACCTAGTGGGAACCCGGGGAACTTTTGGCAGCTCTGAGTGGGTGATGGAGAGCACGGTGTAGGCTTGGGGGTGGGTGTCCTCTTGCCTGCTCTTGCGGGGTGGAAGAAGGGGAAAGAATCTTTACTGGCAAGTCTTCATGGTGTTTCCATGGTGATGTTTACATCCAGGGACAGTTTAGTCTCCCTGTCAATGGCCTCCCCCTGACCACCACCCACACCACCTTCCCAAGCCTGTCCCCCCAACCACCCAGCCAGGGTGTGCTCAGGGAAAGCAGACTTGATCTCTAAGTGTCGGACTGAGCTCTCAGTGTTTGGAAAGGTGGGATTCTTGCCTTTCTACTCACAAATGCAGTGTATAAGCAAGTGGCTTTGGATTGCTTATGGTTCCAGTGTTGTTTTTATTTCTTAATTTATCTCTTCTACTTCCTAAATGCCTCCTCTTCGTTCACACAGATAATGGAGAGTTTGTTCTACATACGAAAGCAGGTTCCAAGCAGCCCTGACAGTGGGGGATTATTGCCAATTGAGAGAAGGGACAAAGTCTGGTCTCACACTTATTTTGGGGAAGACTGTGGAGTCCCTTGTCCAGACCTCTCATTATTCATAACCATCCTCAAACTTGGGAGAGTTGGGTGATACCCCTATACCTGACCCAGCTTTCTTTGCTTCTGAAACATGACTGTCCACATCCATCACATTGGCTTAAACCAGAAGCGTAACTTCCTGAACTTCTCGTTTGTGTCAGGGAGAGGGTGAGGGCTTTCTGAGTCATAATGGTGTAAGGGATGTTAGCTCTTGGAGTTCCTTTGGGATTTTTGCCTCTTTTGGGGGGAAGCTGGGACAGAAAGTCCCCATGAGCATGTGGTGGGCCAAGGGGACTTCTCACAAAACAAGTATATTGGTTTGGCATAAGAACATTGAACTTAGAGTCCAAAGGTCTGAGTTCGGGTTTCAGAACCACCACTGATTAAACCACCTGAAGACGTTGGTGGTGGGGGCACTCTTTTCTCTCTCTTTGGTCTTCAGTCTCCTAATTCACAAAATGCTGGGATTCAGGTCTCCAATTCCACTCCAGTTCTAAGGACCAGTGAACTCTCATGACTAAATGTTGGGGTTTCCAGCTTGGCGGTACCATAGCACATGCTGGTCAAGCCATCCCTCTCCTCCCTGCTGGACATACAGGAGAATCCCAGAGGATTTGGAGGGGAGTGCTGAATCTTTTTAGTATCATAGAGTTTTGAAACTGGAGTAAGCATTTGCAATTATTTCATCCTTAACCCTCCCTCCTCTTCCCCTAGAGTGTAAGGGATTTGCCCAGTCACACAGGGAGTTAGTGACCAAATCAGGGCAGAGGCCAAGGCCACCTGCCTCCTGGATGATGGTGGGATCTGTCACTCTGTCTTCACTCAGGCTAGGGCATGTCTGTGTCCAAAGTCTGTCCTTTGTTTATTGCTAAAGAAGCTGGCTCAGGGTGGGACATGGGGTTGCCATCTGTGGATGCCATCTGTGAAGAGGATTCATCCATGGAAATGACATGATGGAAATGGGAGGGCACATAGGCTCACATCCATGTAGGGAGAGACCCCCACCCTCTTAAAGTGTTGAGAGGGACAGGGAGATGTGGCCAGGGAGCAACTGCTTTAGCAGCAACTGAAGGACTTTCCCTGGCATCTCTGTCTCCCCTGGTCTCTGTCTGTTCCAGGTCTCTCCTCATTGCCAACATACTACCTCTCACTTGGCCTCCCCAACTCATCCTTTCCCATCCCAAACCTCTGCCACTGATCTGTAGCCTCTCTCTTGTCCTTTTCCTTCCTTCTTCTACTTGCCAACCACACAATATACAGAGCATATAGGTGAGTCTATCTTGGGCTGAAAAGTTCTGATGGGCTCAGACCTAGAGCTGAGCTGGTGGCCCCCACCCCAACCCAGAAAGCACAGGAGAGGGTGGACAATAGTCTATGCAGGATTGCCTTCTGGCTCCAGCCCAGGAGCCTCCAAATCCCATGCCTTCATCCTCCCCCTGGTTCCTTCCTCACTTTCCTCTCTCCTCACCTTCCCTCCACTGCCTGTTTTCAAACTCTCTGCCTTCCCTAGTCCCTGTGTGGTCCTGGCAAGGGCATGAACAGACCAGGCCGGTCTCTTCCGAAGACCACAAGTTTATTTTCACAGGCTAGTACCAGTGCCAGAACACAAACCTTCCCCAGTCATGGTGGCATCCACAGAACTGGGTGACTTGAAAGAAAATCTACCCCACCCACCCTCTCTGTCTCCCACACTGTTCTCCTCCTCTCCTTTTCTCTCCGCACCTTCCTCACTCAGTCTTTCAAAACATAGCCATTGAGAAAGTGACCCCAAATACTGCCTTTCTTTTCATCTTTGGGTTCAGGCACCCAGAGGAAGAGTGGTGGACATCAGAAGGGGAGCAACCAAACATCTGTTCTCGTCAGCGACTCTGAGCTCTGTGGTGATATGATATGTACTTGCACTGTGTTTGTCATGTTTCTGACTTGAAGTTTTGAAAGCATCATCCCTTTGGTCAGAATATAAATGCCAATCTCCTCCTTTGCTAAAAAAAAAAAATGTACAGTTTTAAAAACAACCAATCAACCACACTTCTTGGGAGAGAGAAAAAAAGAACATTCTTGTGTCTGTGAATGTCTGCTGTTCATTTCTCTGGAAACCGCAGTCTTCTAAAGCTGGCTTTGAAGTGTCATTTTCCTTACACCTTTGTTTGTTACTGCCCGGTGGGAGCCTGCTTCCTGCCAAGTTCATGTATACGATGGAAACCTTCTGAAATAAGAGAATGAGGCCATCCTCTGGACTAAAGAGCAGTAGAGGGATCTAGAGTGAAGCTCCAGGCTACAACAGACTAGTGCCTCTTCAGCTACCCTGAGCATCCCACCTGTTAACTGGACTCTCTCATATAGCACCTGCCTCCCCTTTCCTACACTGTGGACACTACCACACTTAGCCACTAGGGGCGCACAAGTACCTTCCACACACTTTGGTTGAGCTCTGTATGGCACTTTTTCAAAAATGGGTCTTTTATTGGAGAAGCAGTACAATAAACCAGAGCACAAACCCAAAGTATGGAAACAAATGAGCTTGTAGAACACATCTTCCCAGCCCTACTTTCCTCTAATGTGAAGATCAGCACTGACCAATAGGAATAAAGTGTAAGCCACAGTGTCATTTTAAATTTTCCAGTAGCCACATTAAATCAAGTTTAAAGTTAAAGATAATTAACTTTATCTAACTAAACATATCCAAAATTTTATCTCTTCAACACATAATCACCGTAAATTTTTTTCATCTTTTTTTAAAATTTAATTAATTTTCAAGTACAGTTTTCTGTCTTTTACTCCCATCCCAGTCCCCCTCACCTCCCCCCACCCCCCCCATGCTAAAACATTTAACTTTTGTTTGGTACCAAGTTTTGGAAATCTGTTGTGTTTTTTACATTCATGCCACATCTCAATTCAGACCAGTCACATTTTAAGTGCTTTAGAGGCACACGTGGCTAGCACTGGCCACTCTGTTGGACAGCACAGCTCCAGACATGGTATAATTGACTTGGAAGCCCAGCTTTTGGAAGGGGAGGGAAACTAACAGTTACTGAGCACCTACAGTTTTCAGGTATGTTGGTATTTTACATGCATTTCTCAATGAATCCTCTCTGAAGCCTCTCAAGGTAGATATGCCAATTTTACAAATAAAAGGCTCAGATGGGCTAAGTAACTTCCCAAGGTTACACAGTAAGTTTGGCTGAAAGGCCTCAGATCTTTCCATAATACCAATGCTGCCTCCTCCATCCTTTCTTCCTCCTTTCAAACCATTATAGGTTGCAATTTACACTGATGGAAGTACTCAAATTTTTAGCCTAACCTAGAAGCTCTTGGTTTGACCTCAAGGTCTGGTAAAATTCTCAGAGTGTTGATTACAGGCAAATGCTTCAGTGGTTTCTTCTCATGTTACACTGGCCTCCTGGCCCTTCTTAGCTTGTAACACATTCCCTTCTTTGGCCAAGATTCCCCAAGCTTCAGACAGTCCTTCCCAGACCACCCTTGTGATCAACCCTACTCCTAACCTGGTGAATTGTTTAATAGCTTTCCACTTACAGCCTTGTCTGTTTCCCTCTGTCCTGAAAGCCTATAAATTCTTCCCCTTAAGACAGAAATCCTCACACCACTTGCTGCAATGACCAGGCCTATCTTCCCACCTCTTCCTACTCTAAAATCCCTGTCTCCATCAGTAGGGGTGTTTGCCCACCCAGACCCACTTTCCTGATAAGAAAGAAGCCTTTAGCCCTCTGATCTTTTGCAGAAGAGAGGTGGCTGACAACCTCTGAGCCCACCTGAATTATTAGGCTTTTTGAAAAATAATCCAACTCTCTGTTTCCGGGTTCTTAATAATGACACATTCTTCAGGTTTTCCTCAAAGAAGGTGTTTTTCATTTCGCCATTATAATAGTGTTGATATTCCAAAAGAACTTAAACATACACTTTTTTTTTCCTTTTGAGAGATAGAGTTTCCAGCAATTTAAGAGGAAGGTCATTGTCTTAGATTTTCTCCTTTCAAAATGAGTTGTAACTACCCTCCCAAAGTCTGTGGGTGTTGATGTTTTGTAAGTACAGCCTGGGTACTTCTGTGGCTTCTATTCTCTGCTCTCAGTGTGTCTGCAGTGAAGATCTCAGGGCTTCAACAAGCTGGTGGTGCTTCCTCTGTTCTTGCCACTGCAGTCTCTGCAAACTGCTGCTGGTAAAACAGACACATTCATTCAAAAGAACAGACTACAATAGGCAGCAGGCAGGACCTGAACACGTAGTTTTAAATTTCACACCTGCATTCCCAAACTCAGCCATTCTCTGGGATTCTGTTGGCAGTAGGGAAAATTTGTTGTGACAAGAAGTCTTCTCCCAGTTAAACACCTGAGGTTTCTATCTTCACATTTTAATAGAATGCGACCCATTCAGACTGCTCTCCCAACATCTAACAGAAACACTGTCCTCTTCACAGTTAAAAAATATTTGTTGTGCTTTCAGTCTTTAAACCAAAGATCTTACTTTCTCAGTTTCTGTGGTTTCATTTAAGGTTCCCCAGCTCACAGCCAGTCCATGTTTACAACAAGGCTAATTGGTTTCCCTTTACTGCAGAGGAAACTTGATAAGTTTCCCAATAGAACAAAGAGGGAAGCTGTTGTTGACCTCCCAAGTTGTCCTGTGATCTTCGTTATAGCGATTTAGCATCTTCTAACAAGAGCAGTGATCTTGTCTTCATTTTGGACAATGTTTGGCACTTTCTTCTGCTCACCAGCTCTGGGGAAATGGGCCCAGATTGTAGGCTCTGGGTTGGTGATTTCCTTGTTAAAATCATTGTCTGGTCCCTCTAGCCAACAGTTGAATGGCTCCTGGTGAATGAGAACCAGTATTCTCCTCCACCATCTTGTGCTGAAGTTTCTCTGGCGCTGGAGCAAGAAAGACCTCACTGCCTAGGTCCTTTCTGAGACGTCAATGCATCCAGCAGTTATCTGCTTGGTTTCCTACTGATGAGGAAGCGAAGCTGAAATTTTACCCATATCCATGAGGTCCCCAAACCCATCTGGTCCACAGCCAGTCAGCCCACTGACCAGCCTCCCATGTCCTGGGGTCCTCCTTCCAGCAGCCATCTGGTTAGGTGATGATGACACCCCCCCTCCTCTTTTGGCATCTCCCCTGTAATATGTGTTCATTGGTGCTCCTACCACACCCAGCAATGACTACCATATATATATATATATATATATATATATATATATATATATATATATACTTTGCAAGGGTGAGTTTTCTTTTTTTTTTTGACTCCCTTCTTTTCTTGACTCCTTCCAAGACATCCCCTCTTCTTCAAGTTGTGGTTACCTCTGTTGGCTGACCTTCCTGTTACTGTTCCCACTCTCTCATGAAGAAAATTTTCAGAGCCCCACATCTGTCTTCTTTATCACTGACTTGACATGTCCTGGTAGCTGCAGGTATCTTGCTCACCATTTGAGAAGAGATGTGACAAAGAAGAGATTTAGGCTCTCCTTTGTACCAATGAATCTGAATATTCCCTTCCTGGGTTCCCTGTCATACTCTCTCCACTCATTCATTCCTTTAGGGATGTCTCAAGGATACAATTCTGTCTGTCTACAAAAGATGGGTTGGTTGACTTCCCTACCCAAACTAATTACAGGATAATTCTTACTCAATTCCTTCATTAGGTTGACTCAGGATTGGCATTTTTCCAAGTGGATATTGAAGTGCAAAATGAAATTGATAATACTAGCTGACTTTCATTGAGAGTATCCTATGTCCCATGCACTGTTCTAAGAGCTTAATATAGATTATTTCAATTTATCATCAAAACAACACAATGAAGCAAGTATTATTATTATCATTGCCACTGGCAAAGCTGAGATAGAAAGGGGTTATTTAAGTTGCCCTGTGTCACACAGCAAGTGAGAGATAGATTTGGGTAAACATTTAATAAACTAAAGGTGCCTCCAGAGCTTCAGAAATGATTAGTAATTCAGTTTTCTAGGTTTTATGTAATAAGCCTAAATCTTGGCATGTGAACCTTGAATCTGAGAAGACTGAGCCTAGCAGAGAAAGTGAGAGATTTGTATGTTCAACACGCATTTTCTGACCAGCTACGTCCTCACACTGTGCCAATTTTTAGAGAAATCAAAATAAAAATGAAGGACTCTGTGCACACCCTTAATGGCTTCACATTTGCCTTTGAGGGGCAGGAACATAAACTGGTGTCTAGCTCTCTGGTTTTACAAAGATAAGTCTGTTTTCATTCATTTCAAGATAATGAATACGTTTGATAGCTTTGGGAAGCCTACCATCCAGGAGGAGATGGATGGTGGGTTGGCCAGGGCCACGACTCCAATGTGGCACCTCTGGCTGGAAGTATTCACTAGATTTTAAATTCCAAAGGGACTTAGTATTAGTGACTGGCTTTGGGTCAAACTGAGACCCAGTCAGGGACTGAAATCCCCAGCTTGGGGCTTTACTTGGACAAGGAGAGGTGGGAGGGGGCAACTCTAGCTATTCTGGGAGTCTGAAAGAGGGATGAGAGGTGGGGTGGAGGGAACAAAGCAAGCCCAGAAGAGGGGCAGTTGCAGAGAACTAGGGGTCCTGAATCACCCAAGGTAGGTGCAGTCATTCCTAGGGTGGAGGGGCTGTTCACTAGGAGGATCTGGATTCAGAGCCTATTTATTGGCCTCAGTTTCTTTCCAGTAAAGTACCAATGATAAGTATCAACTTTGGTAAGTATGCCTGAGGGGTACCATTTAGTTCCATAGATCACAAATTGAACTGAAAAAAGGAGGGTGATAGTCGTTATTATTAATAATATGCATCATCGAAAACATTATTATAAATTATAGTGTATTAGTGATGATATTAGGTAATTCAGGCTCAGAAAATCTGAGCAAAGCTATAAGAGGTCATCCAATCTAGCCTCCTTTAGTGGGTATTAGAATCCCCTGTTCAATATCCATGAAAACTGTTATTAATCTTATTATAAGCAAGACTGCGTATGATAGATTTCAGAATTCACTCCAGGCAGGGAGTGGCTCCCTGTACTCCAATCAGACAAAAGCCTGGTGGTTATGGCTCCATAATCCTAGTTGGCTCTTGCGGAGCCATCATTCACACCCTCACAAGTAATCCAGAGCCCAGAAAGCAGCTCCTGGAAACTGCTGTGGCCAACTAGGACGGTAGGACACTAGATACAGAGCTCGGGCCCTGGCTGGGCAAATCACCCTGGTAGGGCAGGAGATGTGGTGGGAGTGAAGATGCTGTTCCCTTGCCAAATCAGCCCTAGTGTGGACACTGAGAGAAGGAAGGAGGCAGGAAAGAAGCAAAAAGCATGTGGTAGCCCCTGGTGCTGATTTATGTCCTGGGATCCATAGTCCCAGTTGCAGATAAAAGGACCTGTACTATTCCAGACCCCACCCTTGGGCTCTCTTACTCACAAGTTCCCCAATCCCTGCTTACCCTTCACCCTTATTCCAGTTTTTGGCCTATCAGCTGAAATCTAACAACCAGACCTCTGAATGATACAGATGCTGCCGCCAGAATCCTCCCACTGGTTTTCCTTTATTCATTGGGTTAACAGACATTTTCCCTCCTAGGATGTAAATGTTCCAGTGCCAGGTAAATTATCCAGTGAGAGGCTGAGAGTGGGCCAGCAGGTCCCCACTTGAGTTAGAAGGTGAGTACTTTCCAAGGAGTGGTAGGATGACCCAGGGAAGCCCACTGACCAGCCCTCTCTATCTTTCCTCTAGCACAAATACCATCTACCTGCTTAGAGTGGGAAGATTAAAATTGGTTTCCAGTTTGGTCTTTACTTCTGAATCATCACATTAATCCCAACCTGTATGTAGAAGAAATGTTAAAGAAGTATTTAACCCAGCTGGAAGTCAGAAGGGGTTGGGTGCAAGGTGCATGGCTGGGCAGGCCCCTTGAGTAGAGCTAATACTTCCCACTTCAGGGAGAGTCAGGGTGCAGTAAGACATATTGCTGCGGATAGAGGACCCACACATGGAGAGTTTGGCTTCCATGTTGAAGGTAAACAGAGCTGACTGGGGGTTACACCAGGGTCTGGGAGGAAATGAGGAGGACCTCATCAATAATTAAGTACAAGGGCCCAATTCTTCTTTATCCTTACACTTTTAAGAGTTCTGATGAAATTCTACCTTCTGAGGAATCCTGCAAACAGCTTTAGGTGAGCTCAGCCTTGACCTGTTAGGGAAGCAGGGACCGGGACTTTTCTTGGGACTTTCTACTTTAACCCTGGGGCTTTCCATTCTCCCTGAGGTTTATAGAAAATGGGGGTCTTTGCAAGGCATAAGAAGACTAGATGCTCTCACATGAGCCCTCTAACTTTAGTTTAGGTTAGGAGACCAACTGGAGGGAGCTCAAACAAGAATTCCTAATTCCAGGGGTGGTCAACTGAGGTACCTTCCCTACACCAGCCTTATCTGCAGGGGAGAAACACAACAGGAGACATTTGAGATAAACTGAGTCAGCTGCAAATATAGAGGTATTATATAGCATCTCACTCTTCCAAATAAATTATTTCACATGAATCTATCATTCCATTCCTTACCTAAAACCTCTAATTTATGCATTACTGTTTTCCCAATTTACAGATTTTCCGAACTGAGGATGAAAGTTTTTTTTCCTTGCAAGTTTCTGTAGAACTTATGGAACAGAAGTGGATCTCAAACTTTAAATCTTCTGACCACAGAACTGGAGCTCCCTTCACACCACACTACTGTTTCTCCATGAACAAAAATGAGGCTTTGTCAACCTTCCAGGGCTAGGCAGGCTAGGACAAGGGTCAGACACCATAATCTACTGTGAGCTCAGCAATAAAAAGGTGGGGGAGTGAGAGGGGTCTAGGCAAAGGCAATAGGGAAGGGGCAAGGGGCAGAATCAAAAGAACAATTGGGAGGACACAACGGTGCAGGTCCAGGGGGTGGGTCCAGCCCACCCATAGCCCACATGTAGAAGAGGGGAAAAGAGCAGAGGCCCAGGGTAGGGTTCCAGCTAGAGTGTCTTTGTAGGCCTTCTACCTAGTGAAGCCCTGAGGCTAGTAGTGTCTACCCAGAAGTTGAGATCTTTGTCAGGATTTGAGTATTTTTCCTGTATGCTTTCATGTTCTTATTCCTCCTTGAGGGAAGGCAAAGACTCCTGACCCCAGGTAGGAAAAAAAGCGCAGTGGGAAATCCTGGCTGTGTCTACACCTACATTTCAAGGTCTAGTGGAAGAAGATGGGGGTGGGGTTCCTCCATGAATACTAGAGGCTCAGAGCATAGCTCACCCATCAAATCCATTTGTCTCTTCTGGGAATAGTTGGCCACTGAATGAGTGGAAAATAATTGAGAGTAGACTAATCTGCTATATACAGTCTCTTTGGGAAGAGGGTTATTGTATAGAATGGAAGAAGTCTTTCAGAAAGTTTCATGGCATCTGGATTTATCTTGAACCAGCTAGGAGAATGAGGAGTCAGAACTCGCTTCTGGTTATGAAGCACCATGAATAGGAACATTCTTCACAGAACCCAAAGGACCATCCATGCAGGGAAGAGGGAACCCGTGTTATTTAATGAAGAGTGTGGTAAGCATCTGATATAGTTAATCTTCATAATCCTTAACCATCCTTACTGTGATTTAGGAGTTAGAGCATCCACTGACAAAACTGAGACACAGAGAAGTTCAATAATTTGCAGAAGTTCCTATAACTCATTAGGGGAATGGATGGATAATTACTCAGTAACTGGAGTTGCTCCAAAGTTTACCTAAGGAACAGCAAAGACATTAGAATTTCAGCTAATTTTCTGGAAGGAATCAGAAACTGTGAGCAACAAGTGTTAAAAGTGAATGTAACATTTAAAAATGGAACGCCTGGGGAAATGTATTGAGCAGAGCGACTTCTGTGCCTGTCCCAGTGTCTCACGGTAAGCCAAGGCTGCTCCTAAGGTCCTTAAATTTTGTCCAAATAGGGCATTGAATTATCCCCAGGTTCCTGTTTGCTATTTTTTGTTTGTTTTTGTCTTCTAAAGTGTGGGGGTTGGAATGGAGGAGTAAGATAGCAGGCCTAAGGAGGCAAGTGAAGTGCGTACTCTCATTAAAGGAGTTCAGTCATTTTTCTTCTTTTCAGTATCAGCTGTAAAATGACCAAGGTATCTACTGCCAGATTCTTGTTTGCAAATTATAGAGCTCTAGATAGCTACACAGTAACCATTCGGATGTGAGAAGTCACTGATTCATGATAATTAATGAAGTGGATCAATGACAACACTGTTATAAAATTATAGGACATTAATGGTAATTATATATTAGGCCCAGAGTCTCAGGACTAGAAAAATCAAAGGTCTCCAAATAAGCCTTCCTCTGCTTATAAACACCCCTGCCAGGTGGTGCTATTACTAATGACTCCATACTTTAATTCGTTAAGTCCTCCAAGGAAAAGAACTCATACCCTGCACTGAGCTCAGAGCTTTGATTTTGGTTCTAACATTGTACAGACTCCACCATTCATGTTCTTACTTTTAAGAACATTACAGAGACATTACAGAAGACAATTCCCAGAATATTCTGTGGTCACCACTGGGGTAGAAAAAAGGTCCAGGGCCCCAGCTGGGGCATTTTAGGGATGTTTGTCCTCCTGACAAATCAGCTCTGGTCCCCATGGCACAATGGGGATATAAGGGGCAGGGGTACTGGCAACCTCTGAGGACCCAGTAAGTGACGTGTTCTGGGACTTTCACGACCAATTGTGAGGTCCAGAAGAGTCTCCCACAACCTCCCAGGTGCACGGCACAGGCCCATGATGGGATACCACTACTCTGATTCAGTTTACTAAGGACAATCACCCCCAGCCACCTATAATTTGTTCTGCAATAATTCTCCCTTTACCTGCATTAAGGACTATAAAATCAAGGTTATGAAAATAGTAACTCAAAGTTCCAAGACCTCTGTACAAACCACTGTTTACTCCCTCCCTCATCCCTCCTAATGACCTGCCATTCTGGTGGGTAAGTTTGTTCCTTAATTTTTGCCCTATTACACTGTAAGTGTTCAGAGAAAACTCCACCAGGTGTCTCATAAACCAACTAGTTTTAGGTCTCTGAGACAGTGATGAGCATTTTTCAAAGAGAGATGTAAGAGGACCAGGGGGCACCTCTATACAGCCCCGCCTGCCACCTTCCCTTCATTCCCATTTTCATGAAACACAAACACCACCTGGTTTGGGTGGGAAGAAAATAAAAGGGCCCCAATATTTACTTCTGAATCAGCACACCAGTCACAAGTTTCAGTAGTCAAAAGCACATGCAGTCTTTATTAAACCTCTCCACTAGACCTAGGGCTGAGGGGCTTTAACTGGGCCTGGATGACTGACCAGGCCTCTTGAGCCCTTCAGTCCTCCTTCGTGGGAGGCCAGTTCTGAGAAACAAGACAGTGTATAAGTGCATAAAAGAGGGAGAATACCCCATATGAAAAGCCAAGTTTCTATGTTGATGGTAATTGGAAAGGCCTTTGGGTCAGAGCTGAGCTCTGGGACAAACACTAAAAGTGACAAAGGGAAGTGACCCATTTTCTTGACTGATCTGAAAGCCTACAGCTCACAGCCTTGTCCTTTCTATTCAATGTGATGTGAAACTTGACCTTTGAGAAAACCATGACCTGTGAAGGCTAGGCTTTTCTCCTGCTGCCTAAAGGTCCAATCTCCTCCCTGAGGGTAGAGTTCTGGATGTCTTGAGAGGTAAAGGAAGTGATCAAAATACAGAGAACAAAGTCCCAGATCCCACCAACAGATCCTTTTCCAAATAGCTAAAGCCTTGCAAAGCCTCAGAAGAAGAGAACAGTCCCTCTGGGATGGGCGATGCAAAAAAAGGTTGGCCTCCTAGTGCCCAAACAGGGGACAAACACACTGCCTCCATGTACGCTGGTAGGGCTTGAACTGGTGATCGCAGGCAGTGACCAACCCTGTGAAAGTAAAAGAGAATCAGAAGACAATTATCACACAGAAAGGCAACATGCCAACAAAGTTAAAGTCGCAAGGAATATGTAGCACAACTATTTTCAAAAGACATAACCACGCACATCCTCACAAAGACTGTGTAATAGGCACGATTATTTTGTCACTTTTCTGGTGGGAGGGCATGCTTGCAAAGATGTTCCCCATGATTACCCAGAGGTTCCACTGGGGACCTTGCACTTAAGACTGAGCTCTCCTGATCTCAGGCCTGGAGAGCCTTTCCCGCTCCACCAGTCACAGCAGGAAGGGAGGTAAGAAATGTGGTAGAAAGAAGCCACGGGGAAAGTACCTCCAGATCCTGAGGGAGAGGCGGCCTGTGGACCTCAGGGATACGCTGAGAAAGGCAGCCCGGCCGGCACGCGCTCGTCCACGTTGTACTGCTGTCTTTCATGGCGCTCAGGTGACCCTCCTCCTTCGGCCGTAACAGGTAAAATGCAGAGGCGGCGGGAGAGGCGAGGGGAGAAATGCAAGGGTGAGGACCGAGGCAGTGGGAGGGGCGCGAGAGCGGCTTCGGGTCACTTCTGCCCGCCGCCCACCTCCTGCGCGGGCGGGGAAACCAACTCAAAGCCCGGGGAGCGGAGGGCGAAGGCTTGCAGCCCGGGGAGGAGGCTTCCCGCCAGGCTACCGCCCAGCGTGGTTATTGCGGGGGGACCCTGCTTCCAATGGCCACGCATCGACTTATCCCTGGCCTGCGAGGCAGCGGGCCGCCGTCTGCGGGGCTGTCCGGGGCCGGGTGCGGGCTCCGCTGGAGTGGAGACGGCAGCCCCGGGGTGAGGCCGGAGGGGAGCGGACGCGCGCGGCCCTGCCCACCGCTCGCCCCTGGCGGGACGGGACGCCGCGTCCGGAAGAGGGAGGACAGGAGGCCCACCAACCTGGGGTGAGGAAGAGAGCGCCCCGGTTTCCACATCATAGACTCTGGAGGTCTTCCTGGGCAGACTCGCCACAAGCCGGTTCCTTAACTGAACCCGCCCAGCTTCTGCCCGAAATTAACCGCCAACGGCTCCTCCTCCTGCCGTTGGCCACACCCCCACGGGCCTCCTCCAATCACTGGCCCAGCTCCTCTCCCCGCCCGCCCGGTCGTCGTAGTGAGAGGAGAGGCCCTGGGCCTTCCAGAAAGTTCTACAGCCTCGCAATGGCGCTAGTCCGGACTTCGCGTTCCCGTGGTGGGGTGCGGGGCGAGGAGCCGCCCTGAGTCCTGGGATACCGAGGGCTTCTGGGAAAGTGCGGGGTCTTTGCAGGGTGGAGCGTCACTGTTGGGGAATGCGGTGAGGGTATGGGAGGGCGTATGAGCCCCAGGCCTTCAGGAATGTACGCCGGTCCAGGCCTGGCCTTTGAGGGCCCAAGTGCAGAGTGCTGGCAGTACCCCTTGCTTTATATTTACCAAGCCATTGGCTCACAGCACACCTGTGACCCATGAGTTCTCACTTCCATTTTACCTCAAAGGAAAGTGCCATCCAGAAGGCACTTCGAGTGAAGCCTCATAAGAATCAGGAGCAGAGGTTCAATTCAGGCTGTCCTAATGCCAACCTCTGGCATTTTCCCACCAACCAAAGACCTCTCACTAGAGAGAAAGGTTTGAACATGCTCAGCCAGCTTTTTGGGACCCAGACCCCTAAGGAGGGTTTGCATTATCCCCTTCTTCCTCTTGCACCAGCTGCAGGGCCTGGGGGACTTGGGCTCTCCCTCACGGCCTGGATCCAGCCAATGGGAGAGGGTTGCTGAGCCAATGAGCGTGCCCCTGACCAAAGAGACGGGGAGAATGTCAAGGTAGTTGGAGGGATCCCTTGTGTTAATATTTATTGGGCGCTTGTTTCCAAAGACTTTTTTTTTGTCTTGAAAAAGTTTAAAATGCATCTTCATGTTTGAGCATTGCATATTCTTTTAAAAAAATTGACATAGAATTCACACAACAATGCTCCTTATTTTAACCATTTTAAGGTGTACACAAATAAGCAGCTTTTAGAACATGCATGAGGTTGTACAAACATTATCACTAATTCAAGAACATTTTATCATCCCATAATATGTATGTCCCATACACATTAAACAGTCATTCCCCATTCTTTTCTCCCCTCAGCCTCTGGCAACCACTAATCAGCTTTCTGTTTTCATGGATTTGCCTATTCTGGACATGTCATGTAAATGAAATCACATGATATGTGACCTTTCATGTCTGGCTTTTTTCATTTAGCATAGTATTTTCGAGATTTATCCATGTCATAACATGTATTAATGTACTTCATTCTTTTTAAAGCTAATTAATAGTCTACCGCATAGATATACTATATTTTGTTTGTTCATTTTGATGAACATTTAGGTTATTTCTACTTTTTGGTTATTATGAATAGTTCTCTCTAAAAATATGTATACACATTTTTTTCATTTGAACATAGGTTTTTAATGCTCAATATTTAGGAGTGGAATTTCTGGGCTATATGGTAATTCTGTGTTTAACTTTGTGAGAAACTGCCAAAATACTTTCCCCACAATTGATACACCATTTTACGTTTCTACAAGAAATATAAGAGAATTCCAGTTTCTCCACATTATCATCAACACTTGTTAGTTTTTTTTTTTAATTGATAGCCATTTTAGTGGGTGTGGAGTGGCATCTCACTGTCGTTTTGATTTACTTTTTCCTTGTTATTTGTTTTGTGACTTTTCTGAAGTAGTTTTGTAAAGCTTGTATCTTTTGTCATACATGGTCACTAAAGTCTGCTCTGTTAGATTAATGGTCAGCTAGTGATTCAACAGAAATTAATTTAAACACTGGAACTAAGAACAAATTCTCCCAGTCTTTTGTAAATGGAGAGTGTGTGTGTATGTGCGTGTGTGTATGTTGGGACTGCATTCAACACTCAGCTAGACAATTTACAACTCTGCCGTAGCCTTCATTTCCTGCTTATGCAGAGACTGATGATCAGCCAGAGGTGAGAGTTTAGGGCCCTTTCTGGTCTTTTCTGAGCATGTGCATAGGCCCAAGTATGTCATGGCCTTCTAAACTGTCAGAACTATGTGGCAGATTTTCAAAGTCCTTATTCCCCCGAAGTATCTCATACTCCAGCCTTTCCTTGCAGGTTTTTAGTTTGGTCTATTATTTTCCCCAACTATTCCTCTATGGCTCAGGAAGCAGCATCTAATACATTTTTGTAAATGTTTTTGACAAATTCTCCCTAGGTAGCTGCCTCAACCCTTGGAATTTTCTAAGTGGAATAAGGCAAGTCCTTTGAGACAGTTCTTCAAGGAGCCACCAGGCAGATCAAAACAAAACTCACAGTTATTTGAAAATGAAGTCTGTTTTGCTTCCAATGGTACCAGGTATGTACTGGGAATACCACCTATTTGTTGTCTTGACCATGCCAGGCTGGAGAGTGGAAGATGATGCCATGGTTAACATTTTGCCACATTAGCCTTATCATTCTCTCGCTCCAGCTCTCTCTCTCCATTGGTAAGTTGCATTACATTGTGCCTGTTTACTGCTTCATAATAAGGAAATGCTCTGAAAGGAACACAGGAGTTACAAATCATGAAAGTTAATGTGTATGCAATACTAATAAGCTAATCAACAGTTTTATTCTAATTTCTTCTAGCGTTCAAATAGTGTCCTTTATACCAATTATGTTTTCCAGCCCAGGATTCAATCCAGCATCACCCTTTCCATTTTAATCTGGAACAATTTCCTCAATCTTCTTTTGTATTATATAATGCGGACATCTTTTAAAACTACAGGATTTTTATGTTTTAGAATGTCCACAGTTTGGGTTGGCCTGCTGTCTCCCGTGAGTTAGACCAAGTTAATGCAGTTTTGGCAGAAACACTACTTCAATGATTTTTGTCCTTGTCAGTGAAATACATAAGGGGGCCATGACACTGCTTTTTCCCCATTATTGATCATACTAACATTGATTACTTCGTTAAGATGTCTTAATCCAGGTTTGCCCATTATAAAGTTATTACTTTTTAATTTTATAATTAATAAGTAATTTGTTGGGAGATACTAAGATGATATAAATATATTTTTCCTCATATTATTTCTGCTTTATTCTTTGAATATGTAAAATATTAACATAATTCTATATTTAAAACCATATAAAATGCACAATCACTGAACTTTTGTTCAATCTCCTTCTTCTTGCACCCAGTTTATTTGCATATATGTGTGAAATGTAGGTATTTCTTTAAAAAAACTTTCCTATATGTTAATGATTATTTCTTCTTTGTTAATTTTTTACATATATTTATTTTTCTTGTTTTTAATTTGAATTAGATTACCTAATGTTTTGTCTATATTGTTAATTTACAGAAACCTGTGATTTTAATTCATTATTTAGTTTTACACCTTCCTAAGGTGTATTTCAACTATTTATATCCTTAGATTTATTATTTCCTTTCTTTTGCTTTTTGTTTTGAGAGATTGCTAGGGGTTTATTTTATTTTACTTTATTTTTTGGCTTTTGTGGTAAAATTTTAATTAAATTATTTTCATCCTTTTGTTTTTGGAGATATAGGTGTTTATGACCATAATTTCCTCCGATCACTGCTTTAAACATTTCTTATAGGTGAGATACAGTGTTTTGATTATTCTTTTCTTCACTATTCTGTTTTTGTTTATATTTTATTATTATCCAAGTATTACTTAATAGAGATTGTTTTTAAGTTCCAGTTGTAGGGGCTTCTTTAAAAATATTTTTTCATGTGAAAATCTTTTCTTACTTGCTTTAATGAGATGTAATTGACACACAAGAAACTGCACATATTTAAAGCACACAGTTTGGTAATTTCGGACACTTATAAACACTAATGAAATCATCACCATCACCACAATAAAGTTACTGTATATCAGCTAAATCCAAGTGTGTGTCCCTTTCTCCAAGTGTGTGTAATCTTTCTCGCTCACCTTGTATTCTTTCAATGACCATTGACCTGTTGTCACTGTAAGTTAATTTGCACTTCACAGAATTTTATATAAATGAAATCATATAAGATGTAATTTTATTGTCTGTCTTTTTTCACTTAGCATAATTATTTTGGGATTCATCAATATTTTTGTGTTAATTTATTTTTATCATGGGATAGAATTTTGTTGTATATATGTACAATAATTAGGTTATCTATCATTATTTATCAGCTGATGATGAACATTTGTGTTGTTTCCAATTTTTAGCTAATACAAATAAAGCTTCCAGGAACATTGGTCTGCATTTAAATGGACACATACTTTTGTTATCTTGGATAAATATTGATGAATAGAGTGACTTGATTATATGGCATGTATATGTTTTAAGAAACTGCCAGACTCTTCCAAAGTGATTGGGCTTTGACATTCCCAAAAGCAGTATATGCATTTAAGTTTTCCACGTTATTGCCAACACTTGCCATAATCAGTGTTAAATTTTAGCTGTTCTGAAAGGTGTGTAGTAGTAAAATGCAATTAAAATCTTATTGTGGCTTTAACTTGTTTTCTCTAATGACTACTTATATTTAATGTCTTTTTATATACTTATTATGTGTGTAATATGTTCTTATTATGTGTGTAATGTGTTCTTCCACATGTGTTCTTTGATGAAGTGTCTATTCAAATCTTTTATTTTCTGTAAATTTGTATGGCTTATTTTACCAAGTTATGAGAGTTTTAGGTATCCTAGGTATAAATCCTTTGTCAGAAATGTAATTCACAAATATTTTATCCCAAGCTATAGCTCATCATTTTTCATTTTTATTTAATTTTCATCGTATTTTTTCTTCACCATTCAGTCTCTTTATACCTCCCAACCCCAACCATCACCACACTATTGCCCATCTCCATGAATACATTTTCCTTTGTGCTCAATCTTTCCACCCCCTAACTTCCCCACTCAATAGCTGTCATCCTGTTCTTCATATATGAGTCTGTCCCCATTTTCCTTATTAGTTCAATTTGTTCATTAGATTCCACATATGAGTGAAATTTTATGGTATTTTTCTTTCTCTGACTGGCTTATTTCACTTAGCATAATTTTCTCAGGTCCCTCCATACTGTCTCAAAGGGTCTTTGAGACTCAAAGGGTCTTTTTAAGACTAAGTAGTATTTCATTGTGTAAAGCTAGAACAACTATGTTTTTTATCCACTCATCTACTGGTAGACACTTGGGATGCTTCCATATCTTGGTGATTGTAAATAATGTTGCAATAAACATCAGGGTGCATATGTTCTTTTGAATTGGTGTTTTGAGTTCCTTCAGATATATTTCCAGAAATGCGATTGATGGGTCACAAGGCAGATTCATTTTTAATTTTCTGAGGTATCTCCATACTGATTTCCATAGTAACTGCACTAGTTTGCATTTCCAACAGTCCATTAAGGTTCTCGTTTTTCCACATCCTTATCAACAGTTGTTTGTTGATTTATTGATGATAGCCATTCTGATGGGTGTGAGATTTTATCTCATTGTGGTTTTAATGTGCATTTCTCTGATGATTAGTGATATTGAGCATCTTTTCATATGTCTACTGGCCATCTGTATGTCCATTTTGGCGAAGGGTCTATTCAGGTCCTTTGCCCATTTTTTAATTGGGCTGTCTGTTTTGGTGTTATATTTGGTGTTGAGTTTTGTAAGTTCTTTTTTTTGAAATAATAATTTTATTTATTTTTTTAATTTCAAACACTAAAATTTTATTACTTGTGATTTTTTAAATTTTATTTAGTTATTTTTCAAGTACAGTTTTTTTGTATATTTCTCCCATCCCAGCCTCCCCCGCCCCTTGCTCCCCACCTCCCTCCCATTTCCACCCCCCTTAGTTCTTGTCCCTGTGTCCTTCATATTTGTTCCTCCAAATCCCTCCCCCTTTTCCCCCCTAAATTCCCTTCCCTCTCCCCTCTGGTCACTGTCCCCTTGTTCTCTATTTCAGTGTCTTTGTTGTTTTTTTTTTCTGCTTGCTTATTTGTTTTGTTGTTTAGCTTCCTGTTAAAGGTGAGATCATATGGTATTTGTCTTTCAACACCTGGCCTATTTCACTCAGCATAATGCTTTCCAGTTCCATCTATGTTGTTGCAAAGGGTAGTAGCTCCTTCTTTCTCTCTGCTGCATAGAATTCCATTGTGTATATGTACTACAATTTTTTGATCCATTCATTTACTGATGGGCACCTAGGTTGCTTCCAACTCTTGGCTATTGTAAATTGTGCTGCTATGAACATTGTGGTGCATAGGTTCTTTGATATTTATGTTTTAGGATTCTTAGGATATAATCCTAGCAGTGGAATTGTTGGGTCAAAAGGCAGGTCGATTTTTATTTTTCTGAGAAAATTCCATACTATTTTCCATAATGGTTGTACCAGTCTGCAATCCCACCAACAGTGAACTAAGGACCCCTTTTCCCCACAACCTCTCCAACATTTGTTGTTTGTTGCTTTGTTTATAATAGCCATCCTGACTGGTGTAAAGTGGTATCTCATTGTGGTTTTAATTTGCATCTCTGATAGCTAACAATATTGAGCATCTCTTCATGTATCTCTGGATGTTCTGTATGTCCTCCTTGGAGAAGTGTCTGTTCAAGTCCTTTTCCCATTTTTTAATTGGGTTGGGTGTCTTCTTAGAGTGGAGTCGTGTAAGTTCTTTGCATATTTTGGAGATTAAACCTTTGTCTGAGGTATCATTGGCAAATATGTTTTCCCATACAGTTGGTTGTCTTTTTAATTTAATACTGTTTTCTTTAGCCATGCAGAAGCTTTTTATTTTGATGAGATCCCATTTGTTTATTCTTTCCTTTATATTCCTTGCTCTAGGGGACATATCAGTAAAAAAGTTGCTGCATGAAATATCTGAGATTTTCTTGCCCATGTTCTCCTCTAGGACTTTAATGGTGTCACGGCTTATATTTAAGTCTTTTATCCATCTTGAATTTATTTTGGTATATGGTGTAAGTTGGTGCTCAAGTTTCGTTTTTTTTGCACATAGCTGTCCAGTTCTCCTAGCACCATTTGTTGAAGAGGCTATCTTTACTCCATTGTATGTTACTGCCCCCTTTGTCAAATATTAATTGACTGTAGAGAGTTGGGTTGATTTCTGGGCTCTTTATTCTGTTCCATTGGTCTATGTGTCTGTTCTTATGCCAGTACCAGGCTATTTTGATTTCAGTGGCCTTGTAATACAGTTTGATATCAGGTATTGTTATCCCTCCTACTTTGTTCTTCTTTCTCAAAAGTGCAGCTGCTATTTGGGGTCGTTTATGGTTCCATATAAATTTTTGAAGTGTTTGTTCTATGTCTGTGAAATATGCCATTGGTACTTTAATAGGTATTGCATTGAATCTGTATATTGCTTTGGGTAGTATGGACATTTTGATGATGTTAATTCTTCCAATCCATGAACAAGGTATATGTTTCCATTTGTTTGTGTCTTCCTTGATTTCTTTCTACAGGGCTGTGTAGTTTTCTGCATACAGGTTTTTTACCTCCTTAGTTAGGGTTATTCCCAGATATTTTATTTTTCTTTTTGCTATATTGAATGGGATTTTTTCCTTGTTTTCTGCTTCTGCTGATTCATTGTTGGTATACAAAAATGCCTTTGATTTCTGGATATTGACTTTGTAACAAGCTGTTTTGCCAAATTCATTAATTAGTTCGAGCAGCTTTTTGGTAGAGTCTATAGGATTTTCCATGTACACTATCATGTCATCTGCAAACAGTGACAATTTTGCTTCCTCCTTTCCTATTTGGATGCCTTTTATTTCCTTTTCTTGCCGGATCGCTGTGGCTAAAACTTCCAATACTATATTGAATAGAAGTGGTGAAAGTGGACATCCTTGTCTTGTTCCTGTTCTTAGTGGAAAAGCTTTTAGTTTTTTTCCCATTAAGTATGATATTGGCTGTAGGTCTCTCATATATGGCCTTTATTATATTGAGAAATGATCCCTGTATTCCCACTTTGCTGAGTGTTTTTATCATAAATGGGTGTTGTACCTTATCAAAAGCTTTTTCCGCATCTATTGATATGATCATGTGATTTTTGTCTTTGCTTTTGTTTATGTGATGTATTACATTTACTGATTTGCGAATATTGAACCATCCTTGCATCCCTGGGATGAATCCCACTTGGTCATGGTGTATGATCTTTTTGATATATTGTTGGATGCGATTTGCCAATATTTTGTTGAGGATTTTAGCATCTATGTTCATCAGTGATATTGGCCTGAAGTTTTCTTTCTTTGTTGTGTCTCTATCTGATTTTGGAATTAAGATGATGCTGGCTTCATAAAAAGAATTTGGGAGTTTTCCATCCTTCTGGATTTTTTGGAATAGTCTGTGGAGAATAGGGGTTAGCTCTTCCTTAAATGCTTTGTAGAATTCTCCTGTGAAACCATCTGGTCCAGGGCTTTTGTGTAATGGGAGTTTTTTGATTACTGCTTCAGTTTCTTTTGCTGTTATTGGTGTATTTAGATTTTCTGCTTCTTTTTCACTGAGTTTTGGAAGATTGTATTTTTCTAGAAATGTGTCCATTTCCCCTAGGTTTTCAAATTTCTTGGCATACAGTTCTTCATAGTAATTTCTTACAATCTCTTCTATTTCTGTGGTATCAGTTGTAATCTCTCCTTTTTCATTTCTGATTGTGTTTATTTGCGTCCTCTCTCTTCTTTTCTTGATGAGCCTACTTAAAGGCTTGTCTATTTTGTTTATCTTCTCAAAGAACCAACTCCTGGATTCATTGATCCTTAGAATTGTGCTTTTAGTTTATATGTCATTTAATTCTGCTCTAATCTTGGTTATTCCCTTCCTTCTGCTTGCTCTGGGCTGTCTTTGTTGTTGTTCCTTGAGTTCTTGCAGGCGTAGGGTTAGGTTGTTTGTTTGAAATGTTTCTATCTTCTTTAGGTAGGCCTGCATTGCTATAAACTTCCCTCTAAGGACTGCCTTCTCTGTGTCCCATAAGTTTTGGGTTGTGAGATCATTTTCATTTGTTTCCAGAAATGTTTTGATCTCTTCCCTAATTTCATTCTTGACCCATTCGTTGTTTAATAGCATGCCATTCAGTCTCCATGATTTTGGGTGCTTTGGGTTTTTTTCTTTGGGGTTGGTTTCCAATTTCAGCCCCTTGTGGTCAGAGAAGATGCTTGGTATGATTTCAATTTTCTTGAATTTTTTGAGGCTCGTTTTGTGTCCTATCATGTGGTCTATCTTTGAAAATGTTCTATGTGCATTTGAAAAGAATGTGTATTTAGCTTCTTTGGGATGAAGGGCTCTCTATATATCAGTTAAGTCCATTTCATCTAGGGTGTTGTTTAATGGTGCAATATCTTTGTTGATAATTTGTTTGGAAGATCTGTCCATTTTTGATAGTGGGGTGTTAAAATCCCCTACTATAATTGTGTTGCTGTCAATATCTTTCTTGAAGTCCTCTAAGATTTTTCTTGATATATTTGGGTGCCCCTATGTTTGGTGCATATATGTTCACAATGTTAATGTCTTCTTGGTGGATTCTTCCCTTGAGTATAATGAAGTGACCTTCTGGGTCTCTGTTTATGGACCTTTTTTTGAAGTCTATTTTGTCTGATATGAGAATTGTTACCCCAGCTTTTTTTTCTTGTCCATTTGCTTGGAAAACTTGTTTTCAGACTTTCACTTTTAGTCTGTGATGGTCTTTTGTCCTGAGGTGGGTCTCTTGTAGGCAGCATATATGTGGGTCATGCTTTCTTATCCATTGAGCTATTCTGTGTCTTTTGACTGGAGCATTTAATCCATTTACATTTAAGGTTATTCTTGATAGGTACTTATTCATTGCCATTTTCGTACCTGTGTTCCTCTCTATCTCCCTCTTATCCTTCCTTCCCTCAAAGCAGTTCTTTTAGTATTTCTTGTAGAGCTGATTTGGTGGAGGTGTATTCTTTTAGGCTTCTTTTGTCTTGGAAGCTCTTTATTTGGCCTTCTATCTTGATTGAGAGCCTTGCTGGGTAAAGTAGCCTTGGTTGTAGGCCTCTGGTTCTCATTACTTGGAATATTTCTTGTCATTCTCTTCTTGCTTGGAGTGTTTCCATTGAGAAGTCAGTAGCTAATCTTATTGGGGCTCCCTTGTATGGTACTTCTTTTTTCTCCCTTGCTGCCTTTAAGATTCTCTCTTTGCCTTGGAATTTTGCCATTTTGATGATGATGTGTCTTGAAGTGGGCTTCCTTGGGTTCCTCTTGATTGGGACTCTCTGTGATTCCTGGATTTGTGAGACTTTTTCTCTTATCAAATTAGGGAAATTTTCTCTCATTACTTGTTCAAATACATTTTCTATCCCTTGTTCTTCTTCTTCTCCTTCTGGTATTCCTATTATTCGGATATTATTACATTTCATATTGTCTTGCATTTCTCTTAATCCCTCTTCATTCTTTCTGAGCCTCTTTTCATTTTTTTGCTTTTTCTGTGAGATGCTTTCTACCTTGTCCTCCAACTCACTAATCCTATCCTTCGCTTCATCTATCCTACTTTTGAAACTTTCTACTGTGTTCTTCAATTCGGAAATTGTATTCTTCATTTCCTCTTGTCCCTTGCTGATAGTTTCCATTTCCTTTTTCATGTTGATGTAGTTTGCAGAGAGATCATTGTAGTTCCCCTGTAGTTTCTGGTAGTTCACTGTGAGCTCTTTGAACTTTGTAATAACCAGTGCTTTGAATTCACTATCTGATAGTTGATTAGCTTCTATTTCATCTAACATTCTTTCTGAAGTTTCTGCTTTTTCTTTCATTTGGGGATTGTTTCTTTGTCTTCCCATTGTTTGAGACTCTTCTTGTTAGTCTCAGCTTCTAAAATTGCTCTGTTCTGAAACCCTGGGTTTATGGTGTGAACTTCTGTGGTATGATACCTGTGAAGTTCAGTGGTGCAGACTCCTTCAAGTTTCTTGATGTTCTTTGTCTCCACCTGCTCTCATGCTGGTCCTTGCGCTGGTCCCTGTGTTGGTTGCCTACCACTGCTGAATGTCCCGGCTCTAATAGCCGCCTCCTCAAGCACCCAGGCCCGTTACTACGGCAGCGGCACAGGGGCCTCTAGTGTCCTGGCTCCCGCAGCTGACTCCCCGGTGCCCAGACCTGTCACTATGGCAGCGGCACTGGGACTGAGAATGTCCCGGATCCCGTAGCTGGGTCCTCTGCTGCCCAGGGCCACCACAGGGGTTTTGAGTGTCCTGGCTCCTGTACCTGACTCCCCAGCATCCAGTCCCATGGCCATGGCAGCAGCACAGGGGCTGAGAATGCCCTGGCTCCGTAGCTGACTCCTCTGCTGCCCAGGGCCATCACAGGGGTTTGGAGTGTCCCGGCTCCTGTACCTGACTCCCCAGCTCCCAGGCCTGTTGCTATGGTGGCAGCACAGGGGCCCCATGTGTCCCAGCTCCAGTAGCTGACTCTGCTGCTGTCTGGTGTTTCAGCGTCGGTCACAATCTCTGGTCTTTTAATTTCATAAATGCTGGGTAACCAATGGTTTCTTGTGCTGTTTCTCTATAGATCTGCCAGGATTTTCACCCATGAGTACAGGAGCTAGAATCAGCTCTGTCCTACTCTGTCGCCATCTTCCCAGCATCCCTCTGTAAGTTCTTTATAAATTTTGGATATTAACCCTTTGTCAGATATACTGATGAATGTGTTCTCTCATTCTGTGGGTTGTGTTTTTATTTTGTTGATGATTTTTTTTTGCTGTGCCAAAACTTTTTAGTTTGATGTAGTCCCACTTGTTTATATTTTTTGTTCCCCTTGCCTGGGGAAATATATCTAATAAAATATTGCTATGAGCAATGGCCAAGATTTCACTGCCTATGTTTTCTTCTGATTTTTATGGTTTGGAGTCTAACCTTTAAGTCTTTGATCCATTTTTTGTCCTTGTGTATAATTTAAAAGGTGGTCTAGTATCATTTATCTGCCCATATCTACCAAATTTTCCCAACACACTTATTAAATAGACTATCTTTAGCCCACTGTATGTGCTTGCTTCCTCTGTCAAATATTAATTGACTGTAAAGGTGTGGGCTTATTTCTGGGCTGTCTATTCTGTTCCATTGGCCTTTGTGTCTGTTTTTATGCCAGTACCATGCTGCTTTGATTACTATGGCCTTATAGTATAGCTTGATATCGGGTAACATGATTTATCCAACTTTGTTCTTCTTTCTCAGGATAGCTGTTGCTATGTGGAGCCTTTCATGGTTCCATATAAATTTTTGAAATATTTGTTCTAGTTCTATAAAATACATCATTGGAATCTTGATAGGAATCACATTGAATCTATAGATTGCTTTGGGTAGTATGGGCATTTTAATGATGTTAATTCTTCCTGTCCATGCACACAGTATGTGATTCCACTTATTTGTATCTTCTACAATTTCTTCCTTTAGTGTCTTATAATTTTTGGAGTATAGGTCTTTCACATCCTTGATTAGATTTATTCCTAGGTATTTTATTCTTTTTGTAGAAATTGTGAATGGGATTGTTTTCTTAATTTCCCTTTCTATTAGTTTGTTATTGGCATATAAAAATGCAACCAATTTATGGGTATTCTGTATCCTGCTAATTTGCTGAATTCATTTATTAGTTCTCGTAGTTTCTTGGTAGAATCTTTGGGGTTCTCTATGTATAGTATCATGTTATCTGAAAATAGGCAGTTTTACTTCTTCCTTTCTAATTTGGTTTCCTTTTATTTCTTCTTCTCATCTGATTCCTGTGTCTAGGACTTCCAGTACTATGTTGAATAAGAGGTAAAAGCGGACATCCCTGTATTGTTCCTGATCTTATGGGGAACACTTGTAGTCTTTTCCCATTGAGTATGATGCTGGCAGTGGGTTTGTCATCTATGGCTTTCATTATGTTTAGTTATGTTCCCTGTAGTCCCACTTTACTGAGAGTTTTATCATAAATGGGTGCTGGATTTTATCAAAAGCATTTTTCTGTATCTATTGATATGATCATGTGGTTTTTTATCCTTCATTTTGTTTATGTGGTATGTCACATTTATTGATTTTATAGCTTATCATTTTATTCTCTTAAGAGTATGAAAAAAAAACAGAAATTTTAAATTTTTATGAAGTTTAATTTATCAATTTGTTCTTTATGGGTCATGATTTTATCATATCTGAAAAATATTTGCCTAACTCAAGGATGCAAATGGTTTCTTTTTGGTTTTCTTTAACAATTTTATGCTGTAAGATTTTTAACTTAGTTGTGCAATCTATTTTAAGTTAATTTTTGTGTATGGTGCAAAGTATGGATGGATGGAATATTATCACTGTTTTGCATGTTGATATCCAGTTGTTTCAGGACTATTTGTTGAAAAGGCTGTTCTTTCCCCACTAAATTGTCATTGCATCTTTGTAAATTGTCCATATTACATAGGCCTACTTCTAGACTCTCTATTATGTTCCATTAATTTATATGTGTCCACATCAGTGCTGTACTTCCCTGATTACTCTGACTTCAATAAGTCTTAAAATCAGGTAGCATTCATCTTCACACTATATTCTTCTTTTTCAAAGTTGTTTTGACTATTTTCAGTTCTTTAATTCCCATATAAATCTTAAGGTCAGGTTGTTAATTTTACAAAATCTTGCTGACAGTTCAGAGTGTATTGAATCTAGCAATAAATCTGAGAATTTATATCTTAACAATATTAATTTATTAGATTGTGAACATGGCATATCTCCCTATGTACTTATACCTATTTTAATTTCTTCTCAGCAATGACATAGATTTCAGTGTATAAGTCTTGCACATCTGTCATCTGGCTTATTTCTACATAATTTACATTTCTGATGTTATTGTAAATGGCATTTATTTAATTTTAATTTCCTGTTGTTCATTGCTACTATATTAAAACAAAATTGATTTTTGTCTACTGTCTTGTATCATGCAAACTTGCTAAATTCACTTATTAGTTTTTTTGAGGATTCCATAGAAATTTCTGCATAGACAATCCATAGAGATGATTGCATAGCTTTTATTTTTGTTTTCTTGTAGTAAATTATATTGATTGCTTATTTTAATTGTTAAACTGACCTTGGTGTTTTAAATAAATACCACCTGGTAATGACATATTACTCTTTTAATATTTTGTTGTATATGATTTGCTAAAATTTTAATAAGAATTTTTGCATCTATGTTCATTCCAGATACTGGTCTTTAGTTTTCTTTTCTTCTCTTTTTTGTTAAAGATTTTATTTATTTTTAGAAAGGGAAAGGAGGGAGAAAGAGAGGGAGAGAAACATCAATGTGTGGTGGCCTCTCACATGCCCCCTACTGGGGACCTGGCCCACATCCCAGGCATGTGCCCTGACTGGGAATTGAACTGGTTATCCTTTGGTGTGCAGACTGGCACTCAATTCATTGAGCCACACCAGCCAGGACTAGTTTGCTTTTCTTATAATGTCCTTGCCTGAGTTTGTTACCACAGTTATGCTGGCATCATAAAATGTGTTGGGGGGAGTACTCCTTTCTTTTAATTTTCTGGAGAAGTTGGTGTTGAATTGGTATTATTTCCTCTCTGAATGCTTGATAGAGTTTACCAGTGAAGCCACCTGCGTCTAAGGTTTGTTTTTTTTTTCCTTTCCTTTTGTTTGAAGGTTTCTAATGACATATTAACATTTAAAAATAGATGTAGAGTTATTTAGATGATTTATTTCTTCTTGCATAAATTTGGGGAATTTGTTTCTTTCAATGAATTTCCCCATTTTATCTAAGTTGTCACATTTATTTGGCATAAAACTGTTCAAAATAGTCCTGTTATCTTTTTTCATATTCATGGAATCTGTAATGATCTCATTTCTGCTATTTTTCATATTGATAACTTGTAGTTTTTAGTGTATTTTTCCTCATTGGTTTAGATAGGATTTTTTTTGGATGATTCTTTTCTATTTTAGATGTCTACTGTGGTACATTTGCCTTTAGATAATGCTTTAGCAGCATCCCACAAATTCTGATAATTTTTTATTCTAATTCTCATTCAGTTAAAAATACTTTTCATTTCTTTTTTAAATTTCTTCTTTGATTCGTAACTTATTTAGAAGTATGTTATTTAGTTTCCAGACATATGAAGTTTTTCAATGATTTTTCTATTTCTGATTTCTACTTTAATTCTATTGTGTTCAGAAAACATATTTTTATATGACATGAAGCCTTTAAAATGTATTGTGACTTTATTTGTGGCCCCAAATATCTTGGTAAATGTTTCATGTGCACTTGAGGGTAATACATATTCTGCTGTTGTTCAGTTGAGTGTTTTATAAATATCCATCAATTCAAATTGGTTGATTGTGTTCAAATCTCTTATATCTTTACTGATTTTCTGTCTATTTATTTATCAGTTATTGAGAAAGGAGCATTAAAATTTTCAACCACAACTATGGGTTTGTCTATCAGTTTTTACTTGACATATTTCAAAACTCTCTTATTAGATACATAGATATTTGGGATTGTTAAATTCTCTCAATTTATTATTATTATGAAATTTATCATTATGAAATTACATTATTTATCCCTGAAATCTGCTTTGTTTCATATTACTATAGACTACAGGTTTTTAAAAATTGGCCTTAGCAGAGTATATCTTTCCCATTCCTTTACCTTAACTATGTGTGTCTTCACATTTAAAGTGAGTTTTGCACAGGCAGCAATGGTGAATATTGCTTTTTTATTCATGTTAATAGTCTTGCTATTTTATTGATATCTTTAAATCCTTTACTTGTAATGTGATTACTGATATGGTTAGATTTAATTATACCATCTTGTAGGCTGTTTCCTATTTGATCTATATGTCCTTGATTTTTATTTTTCTCTGTTTGCTTTCTTTTTAATTAACTGAAGTTTTTTTACTATGCTTTCTCTCCTTTGTTGGATCATGATCTATAGCTCTTTGTTTTGCTATTTTAGTGGTTGCTTAAGGATTTGTAGTATACACCTTTAAATTATCACAATCTATCTTCAAGTAATTTATACTATTTCATATATAGTATATGAAATAGTATAGACTCTTCATATATAGTATATGAAATAGTATAGACTCTTACTATAGTATATTTCCATGTATCGCCTCACAGCTTTATGTCATGCATTTCAATTTTACATGTATGTGTGTGTGCAGCTACATGGATTATAAAGTTCACATAGCTACAATTTCAGTGTTTTTTATTACATTGTGCAATTTTGTATTTCCATCTGATATCACTTTTCTCTGCTTGGTGGATTTCTTTTAACACATCTCGTAATGTGGTTCTGTAGGGCATAAATTCTTTTAGCTTTTGCACATCTAAAAACTCCTTTATTTGCATTTGTTTTGAAATATACTTTTACTAGGTATTGAATTCTAGGTTGACAGTTTACTTTTATTAGTACGTTAAAGATGTTGCTTCACAGTCTTCTTGCTTACATTGTTTCTGACTAGAAATCTGCTAGCATCCTTGTTTTTGTTTCTCAACAGGTAAGATGTCTTTTTCTCTAGTTGCACTTAAGGGTTTCTCTTTATCACTGGTTTTGTGTAAATTTCTTATGATTTGGCTTAGCACGGCTTTCTTAGTATTTCTTGTGCGTGGTGTTTGCTTGAGCTTCTTGAGTCTGTGAGTTAATAAAGTTTATTATATTTTGGGTATTTTTAATGTCCTTTATTTTTTATTGTTTACACTGTACAGTTGTCCCCACCTCTCCTCCCTTTTCTCACCTTCACCCCAGCCCCTTCTTCCCACCCCCCCAGGCCATCACCACACAGTCTTTCATGTCCATGGGTCTTGCCCATATGTTCTATGGCTAATCCCTTCACCTTTTTGGGTACAGTACCCCCTTCCCCACTCCCCTCCAACAGCTGTTAGTCTGTTCCATGTATCTGTGCCTCGGTTTCAATTTTGTTTGTTAGTTTATTTTGTTCATTATATTCCAGATATAGGTGAGATCATATGGTATTTGTCTTTCACTGACTGGCTTATTTCACACAGCATAATCCTCTCCAGGTTCATTCATGCTATAGCAAAAAGTAAGAGTTTCTTTTTTTTAAGTCAATTTTTTCTCCCTTTCTTTCTACCTTTTTTTAGGGGGACTCCAGTTATATGTATAATAGGCAGCATGAAGTTGTCCTATAGCTCACTGTGCTCTTTGTATTTTTTAAAATTATTTGTTTTTCTGTGTGTTTTAGATTGTTTTCATTGCTATTTCTTTAGGATCACCGTCCTTCACAGCTTGATGTCTGGTGTCTTGAAAACCATTGCTTCATGTATTTTATTCAAGTCTTTTGTTGTTTTCGATGGTAAACTAAAGTCAGGCCCCCTTTCTCCATTTTTGGGAGGCCATTTTTATATTTTGTTTTTATTTCGTACTTTTATTACATTGTGATCAGACAATTCCATATTCTTATTACGGAACCCACGTATGATTCTTGTGTGGTATTATATGTGATCAATTTCAATGAATGTCTCTTGTCTGCCCAAGAAGAAAGTATAGTTAGTTTTTATCAAAGGGTATAGTATTCAATACATATTTATGAAATATAATTTATCTTGATTAAGTCTTCTCTTTCCATACTAGTTTTTCATTCATGTGCTCTTCTTATCCTGAGAGTGGTATGTATGTATCTTATTATTGTGTCTATCTGTTTTTTCTTGCATTGTTGTAATTTCTATTTTATAGGTAGGTGGTTTCTGTGCAATCTGGAACATAGATATTAATAACGAATATATTTTATTATAGAGTGGGTTTTTTGCATTATAATACATTTCTATCTTGTTTGAGGTTTGTTTGTGCCCTAAAATCTATTATCTAATATTAGGTTTGCCACCCTTGCTTTAGTTCCATTTAGCTATCATAAGTTTTTCCATATGCTTTTATTTTTTAGCATTTGAAATCACTTTATTTTAAATGTTTCTCCTGTGTGGGAAAAAGATTGAAGTTTTGAAAATCTATTTCTCTTACTAGGCAAGTTAATCTCACTCAGATTTATTGATATGACTGATATATTGAATGTGTATTCTTTATATTCATTTTCTATTATAATTTATATATTATTTTAACTTTTTTCTTTGTATAAATTTTTTTTGTTTTTTGAATTTTTTTCTTTGATATTTACAAAAGTGTACATTCTTGCCCTCATATTTAGTTACCTTTGCCTTGATATCCTTTAAAATATGCCTATTTTCATCTGGCTGGTGTAGCTCAATGGATTGAGTGTGAGCTGCAAACCAAAGGGTCACCAATTTGATTCCCAGTCAAGGCACATGCCTAGGTTGTGGACCAGGCCCACAGTAGGGGGCACATGAAAGGCAACCACACATTGATGTTTCTCTCACCCTCTTTTTCCTTCCCTTCCCCCTCTCTAAAAATAAAGAAATAAAATCTTTAAAAAAATAAAATATCCCTATTTTCCTTTTTTTATTTAACTTTTTACTACCAGAATTGTTGATTCTACATGGTGTCATTTGAATCATACCTGTACCCTATGCAACAATCACCTAATTCTATTTTCCTTTTTCTGTCTTCCTTCTTGCCTCAAATTTTAAGTTGCATTTTTTATTTTGTCAGAACATATGAGATTTACAAATTACTTTTACCCTTGTCCCTGCTCCTTGTTTAAAATTCAGATCTCTACTTCAATGCACTTCCTGCTCACCATCATTCTTTTGCCAAAAATGTCTCCCAGTCACCCCTTGATTGGATAGAATGCATGCTCCAGCAAGTTATCCAAGAAGAGATCATGTGTACACAGAATTCTATCACTCTTCACATATATAATTTGCTTCTCCATAATCTTGGTAATTGAATGATAGCTTTGTTGCATATAAAGTTCTTGGCTCACAATTTCTTTCTTTTTTTTTTTAGTTTACTTGAAAATAATACTCCATTCTTATCTTGCTTTCAGGTTGCTCTTGAATATCCTGATGCCAATATAATTTTTACAATCTTGTACATATCATAGGTATTGTAACTGATGCCCTTGAGTATTGTTTATTTATCTCTAAAGTCTAATAATTTTATTGGCTACTTCTCCAAGTTGATCATTCTCAATTTCCCCAGGCACATGGTTGGCCTTTATATAAATTTTGGTTTTCTCATACTTCTATAAAGGGTTCTTGAATTCCTTCTGAACAATGTTACTTCTTCTGCATCATTGTTTCCTCAAGTTTTAAATGTTCTTGAATATGTGAGAAGGGGTGGGGTGCAGTGGAAAAGTGGAGGGATTGGCTTTAGATAGGAGCACAGATAGTTTCCTACTATAATGGACAGGAAAGCAGAGAGTGTGGACATGAATACTGAGAGGTGGGGAGATTAGGAGGAGGTGTCTAAGGAAATGCTTTTCTAATTGCTTTGATTTTTCTCAATGGTAAAGAAGCAAAATCTAGGCTAGCTCTTCAATCCCTACTCACCCCACACACCCTTCACCTGGAAAAAAGAATGGAGCTGAGAGCCAAATTTAGACCTGTGGTCTGAATATAAATCACTTATTAAAATCTGTGACAAAAGACAATCGTTCCCTGGCCCTTTCACCTAGTACAAGACCTGAAGCTGCTTCCTCCTGGGATTTGTGCATGTCCAGAGGGACTGAAAGCAGCACTGATAGAAGACGTGAGCCAAGGGAGAGGCCAGGCCCATCTCTGCCAGGAATTCAGAGGATTGTGAGAGCTGGTGGAAACCTGCTCTGTTTTGTTTTAGGAGCAGTGAGAGGAAGACAGAGGGACATGGGATTTGAGTGACTGTAAAAAAACTTTAAAGGGCTTGATTGATAAGGCCATTGTGTGAGGTAGTGAACCCTGTCACCCAGGGAGTATTCATTAAATGGCTGAATATCTGATGTCAGGGATGTTGGGTCAGCAGGGTGGTTGCTGGATGGTCTCCATCGGAACTCACCTTCTCTCTCTCTCCAAACTCTCTGTCAACAGCTCTTGTCCACTCTACCTTTAACATGCATTCAGACCCCGACCATTTCTAACTTCCTTCATCTGAATTGCTCTGAACCAATACATGGTTTTCTCTCTTCTTAATTATTTCATAGCCTTTGAGATGGCTTCTTTGCTTCCTTCTTGGCCCCCACTCCCCTGCTTCAATCTATTATTAAAACAGCAGTCAGACGATCTTGTTAAATTATGTCAGGTTATGTCACTCCTCTGTGTCAAACTTCACACTCCCTGAAGTCCTGACAATGGTATACGTAATCACAGGGGACCTCCCCGCCCTCATCCTCAGCTACACTCCTTCTTGCCCAGCACTCCAGGTTCATAGGGCCTCCTGGCTCTTCCTCAGAGGTGCCAGACATGCTCTCTCAGCCCTCAAGGGGTCTTGGCAATTCCTCCTTCCTAGAGCACTTCTGCCTTAGATATTTGGAGAGCTCAACTTTTTTTCTACTTTTCCATCACATGATATTACCTATTCAAATAGACTCTGCCTGTCTACTTTGTATATATTTTTAAAACTTCCATTCTTTTATCTTGCTTTATTTTCCGTGATAGTAATTACCACCTACATTTTGTATATTTGCTTATTTGTGTATATTCTGAACACCTTGTCAGGCAATGGCTTTGTCTCCTCTTCATTGCTGTTCTCTCAGTGTCTAGAAGAGGCCTGGCATAGAGCCGGTGCTCAGGAAACATTTGTTAAACGAGTGAATAAGTGAATAGGTGTGATTGTGTTTTCACGGGGATACAGGACAATGAGACATTAAGTTGGAGCTTGTCTCTTTTCTCTTGGAGAGAGGAGAAGGACTATGAGTTCATAACTTGATGGGGTTTTAAAATTTTATTGTGTTTCATTCCAGGTAAGATGCGGTGAACACATACCCACTGTTCTCTCCCACTGACTACAAAATCTGAACACAATGCATGATGCTTTTGTTTGCTGTCTCTGAACAGTAAGTACCAGCAAGTAAATCAGGGGGTAGGGGTGGAGAAGAGCCAGGATTCCAAGTACCACCAAACTGGTGGTGAGTTGAGCATATTCTTCCATGGGTCCCCCCAAGCAGAACTCAGCACAGCCTGAAACCCAGAAGTGTGCACTGGGATGGACAGAGAAATGCAAAAGAAACTTTCTGGTTCTGGTTAGAGCGGAGGAATAAGGAATTCCTAAAACCTAGAACATTGGGAGTCCCCTGGTTTTTTATTTCTTTTTTTCTCCTCACTTGTGTTCCATGAGGTAGTTCATGGCAGGAGACACAACAGCAGCAAATGTGACTATCAACCTAAAAAGGCAGCGCTGGGACTCTGAGAGAAGAAAGCCTGTATTCTGACCTCAGGGCATTCTTTCTTCTTATTTGGGGCTTTTGCTCCCTATCACTCTTACTTTTTAACCCAGGATCAGTGCAAGTCAAGGAGCCTGGCTTCAGAGCCCCTATAAATAACCTGTGATTAGGGCCTGCTTATCACCCCTCCCAGGTCCTGGCCTCCTCAAATGAGAAGCTGAGCCTAACCCACTGGATCAAAATGCAGAAGGAGGAGATAATGCCACTGGCCTTCTAAAAACTGTCCGGGTCCCTGGGTCAGCCATGACATCCCCCTAGGTATGAAGGGCGGCATAAAGTTGGAGCTCAGGGGGAGGCAAGCAGAGGAGGGGCTCTGAGATCTGTCCTTACAGAATGCTGCAGGGCATGGATGAACAGGTCCATGGCACCTGTGCTGAAAGATTGGAGCCCAGGAGGTGGAGTCTTCCAACCTTGATTGTTCCATGGAGAGTTCTTAGCACTTTAGGTGGGTCTTTGTGTTAGGGAAGGGGTAGCTTGTGCTTCTTTACACAGTTCCTACTCAGCACCTCATAAGTGCTGTGCCAATTAATCCTCAGTAAGCCTGTGGCATATGGTAGAACATCCCCTTTTTCAATGAGTAAACTGAGGCAAAAAGAGGTTAAACAAACTTCTGTGTCAAAGGTCACAGTCCTGGTAAGTGACAGGGCTGAGTAAACCTTCTATAAATACATTTTCCTCTGTTGGAATTAATATGAAACCCAGAAAATTCCTTTAATTCCTAAAGTCCTGAATCTCAACACATGGGCCATGAACTTTAGAATGCAGAAGATAGCAGCAGTGTGAGAGAAAGGTAGAAAACAAAACAATTCACATTTGGTGACTTGCTGAATAGAAGATGCTCTGCCCCATGTCATGAGAAATGAAAGAACTTAGCCCATGCCCTTAAGGTCTTCACAAGTCTCCCTGAAGACCTCGTCTCTGGTTGACAAAGACAAGTGTGTTTTTCACGCACCTCCCCCAGTCCCTCTGTGTCTGAGGAACACAGTACCTGAATAAGGATGGATCGGCCAGAAAACTGTCCAGGCCAAGGTGGCTGTCGCAGCCAGGAGAATTCAGGGTGCTTTTTGAGGTTATGGAGACTACATGCCTCACTTGTCAGAGAAAATAACTAAGGCCTTTAGAGGGGAGATTTGCTTTGAGTCCAACCAGAATCAGTTAAGACTGGCTGCTTTTTCTGAGGAGGAGGAGGCTTGAGGAGCAAACTCCAGCTTTGGAGTTTGGGAGGATGCGGTTCTCTGGGCTTGTGTGAGACAGAGCAAGCAAAAAGGGTGAGTGGGTGTATACAGGAGGCTCCTGCAGCAGCCCACATTGAGGGGGCTGCCCAAATTGTCATGAGTCAGGGTGCAGGGGCTTTAGTTTGTAGACTCAGTTCCTTAATTTGTAAGATAGCAATGGAGAAATATACAGCTCAGGGGGCTGTGTATTTATAAACTGAGAAGCACTAAGTAATTAAATATACAATACATATAACTAAAGAAGTAGAAGTGCTAACAGTCTCCATTACATTAATTATATGCACCATTGGGTACATTATAATCAATTAAATAATAATAATATAGAGTTGAACCTTGAACAATGTAGGGGTTAAGATTACCACTCTCCACACTCCCCACAGAAAAATCTACACAAACATTTGACTCCCAGGAAACTTCACTACATTTGTCCCTTGATACCTGTGGGGATGGGTTCCAGGACCCCCCTTGAATACATAAATCCATGGATATTCAATGTACAAAGTGGCATAGAGCAATGCATATAATCTGCCTTCTGCATCCACTGACTCCCAACCACACATCAAAACAGAATCCAGAGATGCAAAACTCAGGGATACAGAGGGCCTCGTGTACATTTATTGAAAAAAGTCCCCATATACATGGACCTGTGCATTTCTGACCCTGTTGTTTAGGGGTCCACTGTACTGTGTTCTAGAATCACAGGACTAGCACAGTAAGTACCTTAGAGGCCATCCAGGTTGGTCTCCCTTATCTGATACTAGAATTCTGTGATCAATATGTGTACAAAAAATACCTGCATTATCCTGAGTAATAATGGGCAGGAATTCATTCAGAGACTGGAAGATGGGTTCTTGTGTCCACCACCCTAGGCAGCCCTGGTTGACCAGATCCATTCCCTCTGAGGTCTGTGAGCACAGGCAGATTCTTCATCCAGAGGGGTCGCCACCTGAATGGGAAAACCAGCTCTTGGTGGGGACCTGGGCTGGGTAACTTTCTGTGGTGTCTGCCATCCTTTCACCCCAGCACAGTAGGGAGGAAAGAAGGTTAGGCAGGCCTAGGGGGAGAATGTGGCACACCAATTTCCCAAGCCCAGGAGGAAATGAGACCTACTGTTCCATCATCAGCTAAAAGGCCCTGAAGAACACCTGCTATCACTCCAGGAGTTACTAAGCCTCTCTGGGTCTCTTGAGTGTGGGGGCATAATGACAGCACTTCCTTTAACATAAGTAAGGTACTTAGAGCAGCACCTGTCACATAGTAGGTGCCATATATGTCAGCTGTTATTTTTAATGTGCTCGTTGTTATGATCAGTTTTATAGCTATATTTTTTTAAAGAGAACTTAGATTTTTGGAGGTATGCATTTGTCTATTGGGATAAAGTCTAGACTGAAAATTAGGCAAGACCTGAATCTTTCTCTTTGTTTTGTCTTCAAGTCCCTGGGCATTCAGTCCCTTGAAGGGTATAGCAGGACAGTCCTGTGGGACCCCAACTAAATGGCTGAAATGGTTGGTTCTGAAATGTGAGATCTTAATAAAGTTGTTATTCAGGGAGTGAGTTCAAATCTCACCCAAGAGAGTGTCACGGGCAAACTAAAGCTCAAAGGACACATCTGTCACTTGGAGAACGAAAAGGAGGCATGTCAGAGAAATGAGAGGGGGCAGGCACAGAGCTGGAGGACACTGGCAAGCAAGTCTGGCCTCCTAGAGGGCACCTTCACTGGTTTTGATCCCACTATGCACCATGGTAATGGCTGGGATAGTAATATTAAAGGCTCAAGTCAGGTGGACATTGGGCTTGGCATAGGCCACTGCCTTGTTTTTTCATCAGTCAAGTGAGGGGATTGGTTGAAATGATTAACAAGCTGTTTCCTAGCTATTCCCCCCCTCAAAACGTCCATAGGAGGCTGAACCATTGTAGGGCTGGGAGAGCATTCAGAGGTGGGGGGACTCTTGGAGGATAATAGCCTATGGTCTGCAATAGTCTTGGGATAAAATGTTTAGTCCACTCTTTACTAGCAGCAGTAAAGAAGGAGCTGGTAATTATAATCCTGGTTAGGAGCCATATTTCTTAAGCTTGTAGCCACCCAGTTCTGGGGAAGACTGCCATTAGAAATGCCTGCTCCTATCCCCAACTAAATGAAGAGAGGCACTGACAAGTTTAGCATATTTTTAAACACACATCAACAACCTTACAGTGCATGAGCTTCTGAACATTTTCAGGTAAGTCATATTTTCATAAATCAAACCCTATGTTCAAGGTACTTTGGTCGCTTACTGTTTAAAAGAACCCGATTGCAAATCCTTTTGTGAAGCAAATATCTCTCCCCCGATAAATATCAATACTCATATGTAAGTGTTCAAAGTATGGGAGTTCCTGTCTTTTTAAGTGTGTGTCTGTGTATGTGTGTGAGCATTTGCATTCATTCTGGCACAAAAAAGGATCCATGAATAATTTTTTTTCTTCCTCTCCCAGGCTTTGTTGTGATATGTCGCTGGAAAAAGACACACTGAGCAAAGGGCAGGCCCTGAACAGCTCAGAGCTGTATCTTCCTGGCATTGGATTATATTCTCCATGAGCATAACTCCATGGGGATCACCTCAGGGTGAGGCAGAGAGATTTAATAATCTGGGGAAAATGGAAAATCCGCCTGCTGCCCGGAATAGGATGAGAAAGGGGAGGCAGATATGGAAGTAAAAATGGGAGTGATGAGGTTTTTCCTGGAATTAATTCACATATTGCATTCCTCAATCAGTTATTTATCAGAGGACATCCAGGGGACCACTGTTGCCTGCTTTCTGCTTGTCTGCAAGGTGAGGGTGGTAGCCTTGCCATTCATGTATTTTCACGATCAGGACAGTAGCTTGATTTCCCTTGGTCAATCAGTGGTACCTTCCTGGGCACCTCCCCTTGTCTGACCACCCCATGTCTCTGAACTCTGCATGAAGGAAGGTCCCCTTCACTTGCTAGCCTTCTGTAGGCTGGGGCAGGATCAGCTGAGGAGCCTACGGAAAGACTCCCTCATCATTTATTAATGCTCCCTGGCCTCTTCCCTGAAATAATTAGGGTCGGATATTTTCATATCACGCAATTAATTGCCATCTGCACTGCTTAACAAGTCAGGGCACTGGGTAGCGATCTGGAGGCCCACTGAGGATGGCGGATGGGAGCGAGTCTTTGTGTTGGCTGACAGAGCCTAGGGTGGGGTAGGGGGAGAGGGAGCTAGCAGTGGGAGGTGCAGGGGTTCAAGTTTACAGGCAAGGTCTTAAGAAAGTGAGGTTCTCATCACAACACATACCCACAGGTTGCCCCTGGGAAAGCCTCAAGAGCAAGCAGATTTGGGATCAGAAGCCCTGTGCTCTAACCCTTCTGGTTCCCTAGAAGCAGAGTCTAAGGTGGAGACTTGTGTGTGTGTGTGTGTGTGTGTGTGTGTGTGTGTGTGTGTGATTCATTTAGAGGGCCCTCAGGAAAAACTGAGTGAGAGAGAACAAGAGAAGGCAGGAGAGGAAGAATCTAGGCCAAGATGCCACTTTGGGTGAGGTCTAACCTCAGCCTGCTCCCGTGGGGAGTTCAGGAGTGTGAATAACCCTGCAGAGTTTGTTCCATCTTAAGTGAAAGGAACTGGCTTCTATGTCCTGACACCAGTCTCATTAGCCAAGGCCCATTCCAGGGGAGGGGTGTGAGGGACCTCCTGGACATCTACCAGGGAAATGGGCCCTGTCCTGTTGGCTAAGGACAACCCATTGGAGAAAGTCATGAGCATCCATGAGCCATGAGCAGCTTGGGGTGGGTACTGGCTGGTGAAGGAGATCTGGGCAGGGTACCAGTGGTATCTCATATATCCTTCTAGGCTGAGAGACATTGGACATCTAGTCACTTGGGGGCTCAGTTCTCTCCTATGTGAAAGAGGGTTAAACAGCCTTATATGGCTGTCTCTCTGATAAGAACGGTAACAAAGCAATGGAGGGTGTGGAAGGTTCTGTTAGCTGTGATGTACTGTACAAAGGCCTGCTGGAATCACTGCATAACCCCATGCTGTTCAGTGAGGAAGTGCCCTGAGTTAACTGTGTGTGGCTGCAGTGCACAGACTGTGGCATGGCTGCATTTATAAGGCTTCTCTCATCCCACCTCTCCCCTGGCCTGGGCTCCCTTCATGAGACAAATGTTCTTTTGAGAAGATATCCTTGGGAATAATGGACAGAGAATAGTACAGAGGGGTTAATGTTTGGTTCTCAGTCACGAATACTAGAGTGAGGGTCCTTCCCAAACCATCTTAGATCAGAGCAGGAGAGAGGAATGGAGGCTGAGAGAAAGTGCTTGGGTTCCAGTGAGGGGACTGCAGGAGGGGACTCCTCTCCTCCTTGTCCATTTTGGGGCAGGCTGACTTGGAGGCTAGAAAGGGCTGAGCACTCAGGCTGGTGTCAGGAGCCTTCTGTCACCCGTAGAGGACAATGATGCAAAGGAAGTACTCCCTCCATGCCCCTGATGGACCCCTTCCTCCTCTACCCCTGACCCAGCTCATAGGAGAAATGGGAACCCCTACCAAAATAGCTTCTGTGGGATAAGTAATGTTGCCTCTGTCTAGGGCGCATCCCAGAAAGTGACATGATCACTGGGACTGGTCGGGGAGGAGGTGGGAGAAGAGCACTGCATCATGGCAGCTCCTGAGGAGATAGGGCACTCCAGGAAGCCCAGCTGAGTGAGATGAGTGGGAGATAGGGGAGTGTCAGCACAGCCCTCTGATGCCCCAGGAGCTGAGCATGGCCCGGGGACAATGAGTGTTAACAGTGCTGGGGCCAGAAAGACTCACTTGCTGTCAGACAACCTTTAAAGGAGGGAAAATAATGACACTCAGGTGCTTCTTTCTACCTCCAGATAAGGCTGCAGTACATCAGCAAGTTCACTCTCCTACCCCCCTTGATGGGCCCTTGTCCCTAGGGTTGTGTGACTTGGGGCCCCTTTGGATGTCATACAGCTTGCTCTTTTCTGGGGGATGAAGAGTTGCACCTTTAAATTGCCTGCCCCATCCCCATCTGGCCCCCTGGGTGTGTCCCACCTCCCGGGGGCAGGGAGCCATGTTGTCTGGCTCATTCCTCTGTTGAATTGAAAAACCTAGAAAATGGCTGGGCTTGGCAGAGATGCATTTTGGCTATCTTTAGTGGGAACATGGGACTATGTCTGGGGAAACAACTAGGTTCTACCTTACAGGGAATAGCATTGTGTGTGTGTGTGTGTGTGTATCTTTTGTGGACCAGTTCACTCTGTCTCTCATTCAGGAACACAGATACCTGCCTGGAGCAGAGGACAAGGCCTAACGAGGACAGGTCTGACTGGCTTCTCTGCTGGTAACCAGCATGGAGCTGGACTCTGTGCACCTGCGGTGGCAGGAGAGGTGAGCTGGGCAGAGCTGGGCTTCCAGGTCCGTATGCTAGATTTACTCAGAGGAATTATGTTGGGGCTCAGGACTAGGGGATTAGAGAAGGGAGGCAGTGCAAAGCCCACCAAAATGGTCAGGGAAGGTAGCACAGCAGAAGTGGAGCTTGGAAGAGGTTCTGGCACTTGAATTGGGAGGGAAGAGGAAAGAAAGAGTACATAAGGAGAGCAACTGTGCTGGCTCAGTGTGGGGGCAGGAGGGAGAAAATCTTGCCAGAATGATCATTACCATCATCAGAGCTAATACTAATCAAATATCCACAATGCCAGGCACTGTTCTTAGAGCTCTACATATTAACTTATTTGATTCTAATAATGACCTTATGTGGTAGGTACTATTATTCCAATTTTAGAGAGGAAGAAACTGAGGTTCAGAGATGTCAAGTAATGGGTACAAAGTCACTCAGTCAGTGAGTAGCAGGCTCAGGATTGAACCCATGTAGCCTGGCTCTGGGTCTCTACTCCTAAGCAATCAGTCTTTCTGTAAAGTTAGCACATATTGAGCGCTTATGTGCTAGGCACCATTCTGAGTCTTTCATTCATGGAATCCTCATTTTTAAACTCCATTTTACAGATGGGAACACTGGGACAGAAAGTTTCCCATAAGATTACTCAAGGTCATGTAGAGAACAGTGAAGCCCACACTAGACCCCAGGTGGTCTGAGTCCTTAGTGACCAGACTGCACATCCATGTGAAGTGGGTAGCTAGATGGTGTGGGTGAAGACTTTGGTACTTGTACTCAATGTGTGGAATTGCCCCCAGGCACTGGGAGCTCTTGTACAATTTGATAGAAGAGTCTTGGGGAAGATGCACACAGCTGGGATGTGTGCCAAGGGGCACTCATTATGCATAGGTAGAAGACACAGCTCAGAGACAAGCTTATTATGGGCACATGAAGCCCTTTCTGGAAACCCTACTCACCCAGAGGTTGGGGTGAATTTTCTAGCTGGGGCAGAGGACCTCTCTCTCCTCTGTCCCTAACTTGGGCTTCGTTGCCTGGGAACTTCCCAGGCTGGGAGGTTGGACCAAGGGCAGGGGGCAGGGCTGCCTTCTTCCTGCGGCTCTCATGGCCTAGTTTGGAGGTGGCCTCCAGGTACCTGGGCCAGGCAAGTAGGTTATAAATATCCCCCAGTTACAGCAAGGCCTTCACTGTGAAAGCTGATTCGGATTAAACTGGATATGCAGCCTCAAGGTCATTGGTGTGGCTGTAGCTTCAACTGCTTTAGGAGGGTTTAACTGAAGGAGCTTCCCAGGAAGACATAGTAGGGAGGCAAGGGCCTGAGCTCCCAGGTCCAGCCCAGCTCAGACTTTTCCTCCCAGGTGGTCCAAGTTTTTTATGCTTAATCTTACCTGCTCTGTTTCTCCCTAAACCTCCCCCACCCTCAGCTTCATCTGCCCTCCCCAAGACTGCCCTCAGCAGGATTCCTCAGCCCAGTCTGGGCCCAAAGGCCCTCAAACCACAAGGCCTGGGTACAGGGGATGAATTGTTAAGTGGGATATGTGTTGTCAGGTGGAGGCTGGGTTGTCATTTGGAGGTGGGGTTGTCACATAGGGGTGGGTTTTCAAGTGAGGGGATGGGTTGTTTAGGTAGGAAGATGGATTATCAGGTGGGGTAAAGGGTAGTCAGGTTGGAAGATGGATTGTTAGATGGGGCATGGCTTGTCAGGTAAGGAGCTGGGGGTCAGGTGGAGGGATGGGTTGTTAGGTTAAGAAATGGGTTGTCAGGTGGAGTGATAGGTAGTCAGGTGGGGGGCTGTATTGTTAGAGCAGTTCCTGGCCTGTCTATCTTCTGCTTCTAACGAACCTCTCTCCCAGCATTATACTTCCCACACTCTTTTTAAGTGAGTTGCCAGTGACTCTGGGTTGACCCAGCAAAGGTGTGCCCAGCTCCCTGGGGACCTTGCATCATATGCATTTATGTGAGCCCACGTCCATTCTCTGTGTATGTGTGTGTACACACACACATATATATGATTTCAAATGAATTCAAAGGGGTGGGGGATGGTTTGACTTTTTCTGTAGGCACTTGGCAACCGTGCCCACCCGCTTCTATGCTCCTTCTGTATCATAGGAGCTAGAAAGGATAAAAATGGCATTTCCCAGAGTACCATGCTGTTGGGATTCTGGCTGCAGTATGAGTTTTGCCAACAAAAGATATTACCATGAGCTTTAGAAGGTGGCAGGGAACCAGAGGCCATTTCCTCTGCAGTGACATTGGCAGGTGAGTGGGCTCCAGTCAACATGAGGAGTTGCAGCAACTGGCATATTCTGGTCTTGTCTGCAGCTCCCTGGGTGTGGCAACATTAGTGGTCCTAGTAGTGGCAGCAACTGTTTCTGGATGTCAGGCTTGCAGCTGTGCAGGTGTGACCTTAAGTCACAAGTCTAACTGTGGTCCATGACTTCCATTTGTCCAGCCTGCTGGTGATTTTCCCTTACTAAATCTTCCTTTCTTTCTCCCTCCCTCCCTTCATCCCTCCCACCCTCCCTCTCTCTCTCTCTCTCTCTCTCTTTTATTCCTCAGGTGTTTTCTACATCAAATGCTGATTGACACATGGAACGCAGATGGGACAGGTGGCTGCTGGGCTGAGTGGAGGAGAGCTGGACTTGGGTCTGATTCAGAGGCCAAGGTGAACACTGAGCCTGGTGTCTGTGATGAAGGTGTAATGTGAGGAACATTGACAAACTATAGGTGTTTGGAGAGTCTAGGGCAGAGGCTGTTTAGGTGGACAGGGAAGGACTGCCAACTGGTCCTCAGTGACCCAGTGGTGTGGATACTGGAGGAAACATGGTGGTGAAGAGAAGCAGCATTAGCCAACCTGAAAAGTGACTTTTGGGGACGTTGATTATTTTTAAGAAGGAAAAGAAAGGCCCAGAATAAAACTTTGACCCTCCCTCTTTATCTGCCTAAAGGAATTCAGGTAGAAATACCTGATTAAGAGGAGGAAGCTATCACCTTAGCATAATGTAACCTAAGTGTGGTGGACTGAGAGAAACCCGCATAAATCTGTTTGTTAGACTCCTCTCTGTGTCTCACTGTTTCTGGATAGCCCAGAAAGAATTTGTTTACCACATATTGCTCTTCCTCACCTACCTGAGAACTGCCTGCTCTCCCTTCAAAGTCCCAGACTCCTGCCCTCGCTCTCCTGAGTCCAGAATGGCATACACTGTCAACTACCCAATGTATCTTGGGTCCCTTACTCTTATGGAACCCCTATATGTGCATGTGTAATAAATGTGGTCATTTCCTCTTATTAATGTTTCATGTCAATTTAATTATTAGACAAGCAAGAGGAATTCAGGAGGGAAGAAGGAGAATTATGTTTCCTCCCTCAGGATGGAAATCCCAGCATACCCTTTCAAAGACAACCTAGCACTGCCCTGGTTCAGAGACCAAGGCCTTGTCTCTCCTGCAAAGCGTTGAAGGGAATGGGAAAGCAAATTCAGGCAGGGCCTACCCCAAGCCTGGAGGCCAAGCTGGGTGGGACCTGTGAGCAGCACTTTTCAAGAAGGTAGCTGGAAAAAATGCACTGACTGTCAAGAACATTCCCTGGGTAACTTGCCCAAATTATCTTGGCTGTGTGGGATTCATCTTCTCCATCTCTCTGCCTCTGGGAAACCCAGATGCAAGTCACCCTGAAAGGAGGAGCTGCTGCAGTAGGTGGCTCAGAGGTGAGGGCCTGGGCCCTGGTCCTGGCACGGCTGCCTGCCTGAGGCCTGCACACACAGGGAAGGAAAGGCTGAGGTACCTCCAAGAAGGGCCAAGTTCCTGCCAGATGCACATCTGAGCACACATCCCTCTTATAGAAGAATACAGATGAAAAGGACTGTCAGAAGCCGAATGACTGAAAGTAGTGCAGCTTAGACTAAGGCGTGCTGTCCCTGGCTCTCAGCTCCTGACACATCTGAATGGTCTAGAGTCTAGATGACCTTGTCATTAGTCCTCCCACCACAGTGGACACATGAACTCCCCCCCACGGCACACCTGTCCCTACTCCCATCCCCCAGTTCTGATTTGCTTACCTGCTTCTGTATACATTTTCCATTTGGAAAGTAGGGCAACAGTAAAACCCATGCACTGGGTGTCATGAGGATTAAACCTCAAGGTTAAAGGTTAAGTGCTTAAGCAATACGGGCACATACATGAACTGCTATTAGTACTACTATCATTAATTAAACCCATTCATCAGATGATTGCGCTAACTCCAGTGTTTGTGACCAGTAAAATTACAGTATTTCAACTTTTTTACTTTTGTTCTCAAGACACCAAATCTTACATCTGAGATAAAAAATAAAGGCTTAGTATTCTTGCTCTACACTGAGTGGCCATCCCTGGGCATAGATGACCCTGCCAGAATTTGGTGGTGGGCAGCCTTGCAGTGGGTGGAAATCAGAGATTTTATTTGCTGCATATTGCTTCCTGTTGAGCAACCTACAGGCACAGCCAGTTTCAGCCTTTAGAGGAGTTATCATCATTCCAATGTTACAGGTAAGAAAACTGAGGCTCAGGGAGGTTGAAGAAGAAGCCAATGGTCATAGGGCTGGTTAATGGAGGAACTGAAGTATATCCAGCATGACCACTGGATATACTTCCAAATGGAGCTAGTTCCTCCTGGGTCCCTCTTGGAGAGTCTGTGAGCTGGTGTCAGCAGCACCTCTGGCTTCTTCCTGCTGCCCCCTCCCCTATGCAGCCCCCTCCCCAGGGCAAGGCAGGGGAGGAGCCAATATGGATGCACAGGCTTCCATTCCTGGCGTGGCTTGAGTACTGGGTGTTCTTTTTTCCTTTTCATTCCTTTCTTTTATTCCGTTTAAGCTGGCTCCAATATCATCCACTGACATTTAAGTGCCAACTCTTTCTAAATAAGGAAAGGACAGGATTGGCCTCAGCTTGTATTGGGGGAGGTAGCCATAGCGGTGGCAGCCCTGCCCACAGCAGCAGTTTGAGAGGACATCATACCCATGGAGCCAGCTGTTGAGCTCCCTTGGAGAGGAGGAGGGAGGAATCAGCTCTTTTCACTAGTTTAGGAGCCTCAGAGGCCCCTGGAAGTCAGAGGAGTGATGTGCCGCCACCTCATTCTCGCTCAATCCTCAGCCTGTAATTCCACCATTCCAACCAATCTTTGTTTCAGGGGTGGCATGTTGGGGACATGCAGCCAACATAGTGCCGTGATTTTCAGTTTGAGTGCTGTGTCTCTCATCCTCCTGGCCTGATCAATCTTTATTGTCTTCCTTACTATCATGAACATTCATTTTATCCCTGCTTGCTACCTGTGAATTGTGCCATCTCCAAATTTGTGTCTTGTCAATGCTGGTGACCATGGGGAAGGTAGAGCTATGGATTCCCATGAATCACACCTGGCGGGGACTGATTTTTTTAAAGCCACCCTCCAATGACTGTTGTTGACCAGGGCTCTGAGGGCTTGAGGGCAGGCTAGGGCACTTTGGAGCCCAGGGCACTCAGACTAGAGCAGGGCTTCAGGAAGTACAAGAGGGCCTGAGAAGGGTGGGAGGTTGTTTACCATCCCCATTGTTTTTTCCAGGTGGGTCTCCATGGAGCTGTCCAAGCCACTGTCTTATAAGCACCTACCATAGCCCTGGATTGTGCTAGATGCTTCAGAGGCTTCATTTAAATCTGCTCTCTGAGGTAAGGGTGTTCTCCCCACATTACAGATGGGAAGAATGAAGCTCAGAGAGGAAGAGTCACTTGCCCAAGTTTTCACAGTGGATGAGAGACCATAGAGGTCTTGCTGATTTTAGTCTGCACTTCTTCATGTCATCATCACAGTGACACATTATCTTCACATGGCAGTATCTCTTTCCCAGATTCATCAAAGTTGGGTTCATGGAATGTCCCTTCCCTGCAACAATCCAGGCTGGATACAGTCTGGGCTCCTGACAGCTCCCAGGCTGGTGGGAGAGGCAAGGTAAATGATCAGGAACCTTGTAACTCACCGAGGTGGGCACTGGAGTGATCCCTACCACCAGCAACTCTTCCTAGGGACTGACTGTGCACCAGGCTGTCATAAGGATCTGCAGGTGTTAAGCATCTCAAAAGCCTGGCCAAGTAGGTGCTGTCACCATCTCCATTTTAGACAGGAGCCAACTGGGTCTCAGAGAGGTTTAGCAATTTGCCCAATGCCACATTGCTAACAAGAGCAGGCCAGGGGTTCTTACCATATTATCTAATAGAGGTAGAAACAAAATGCCACAGAAGCACAAATTTAACAACCACACGGAAAATCCTATTTGCTGCTTACAACTGGCCCACATGCCAGGCAAGTTAACTGAAGCCCATAGCAGGTAAATGACCTGCCTAGGTCCCTCAGCTGGTAGATAGTAGATAGTGGTTTTCAACTCAGGTGTTGCATCTCTGGGACTTTGTTCATCCTTTCACCTGCACTGGCTGGGAAGGACTTGTTAGTGACAGGGAGGAAGTGATGAGAAATGCTACTACAAAAAGGAAGCAGCTTAGAAATTCTCAGCTTTGAGGTGGAAAGCTTCCACAATTTAGTTTATGAAGTCCTTGGTCTGTTGGGGGGGGGGCATCCTTTGCCAGAGGTCTCCATACCCCATTCAAAATATGCAGCCTGCCTCTGACTGATGCTGTCTGTGCCTCTTAATCCCCAAGAGTGCTTCATCTCATGGATGAGAGCCTCTGACATCTGTACCTGTCGGGAGACAGATCCACTCACACTCCCCCTGCATGGTTAGAGATGTGTCAGGGCCGATTAGGCCCATGAACCTGCCTGCTACTTGTGGATCCCTTTAGCTGAAAACCACAAAGATATATGGAAATTGGGAGCAATTCATGCTGGGAAGTTGCCTGGTGATGCACTGTGAAGGGTCTAGGGTAGAGACATGGTGGGGAGGACATCACCCACCACCCCTGTGACACTGAGGTAGAATGAATAATTCAGTGTGGTTCGAGGCCAAGAGGTCCCAGTCCTCTAAACCCCCAGTCCCTATCAGGTGCTTAAAATCACAGCACAAATATCACCCACCTCTGGAGAGTGCAGCAGGGGGTGGGGTGCTCTTGTTTTTTGAGGAGGGGACACAGGCAGCTGAGGAGTAGGGGAATCCCCAAAGAACAGGTTGACATAGCCAGACTGCCCTGCTTCATGCCTTCTGGTTTGGATTCCATGTTCTCCTTGTAGGTTCATTTTTAACCGGCAAACACACCTGGGAAAGGGGCACTTCTGCCACTTCCACCCATTAGTCCTTTTCCAGAACTGGACTGCTCCAAGGAAGCAAGTGAACTGCAGGTATAAGGCACTTAGGGTATATCTTACATGCTTCCCAGTGAGGCTCTGTTACAGGGGACTCAGCCCACCTCATCTTTACCCGCTCCCCCTGTTCTGCCTGATCACAGATACCCCACTCCCCCATGCTTTCACGTGCTTTCCACGGCAGCCACCAATGGTGGGTCACCTCCACATCCATCCCCCAGGGCAGTACTTTGCTGATTGTAGGAAACATGTCTGATACACCTCTTCTGCTCTCCCTGCACTAAGTATTGGAATGAAGGTACAGAGATTGGTCTAGGGAGTGATTGCTTTGTTTACTTCTTGGCCAGTCCACTCCCTCACTTGGTCACCCCTCAGCACCTCTGCAAGATATTGGCGTGCTTTCTGGCCACCCGGATTTCTTGAATACCCCTCCCCTGTTTTCAAATCTCCCACTCTGTGAGGCCTGCCTCTTAGAGTGAGAAACCAGAGACTTTCTTCCTAGCCTATCTCATAGCGGGACACAGGCACAGACATAGACTCTGCCAATGGGACCTGCCCCCACCACCGTAGAAGACTTTGACTTGAGACAGGCACGGGGGACAGGGACAGTGCAATGTTTATGTCTGCCATGCAGAGGCATCTGGCTTGGGTACAGAGGATGTGGAAGTACCAGGAACCAGAACCTTGCATCAGCCACGGGTGCTCTGATACGTGAGAGCAGAGCAGAGGGAGGGTTGGGCATTATTCCTGATTGCATGGCCTCCTCCAAAGTCTGAGTCTGTCCCCACTCCAAAGATTTCATGTATTCCTTTTCTGCAGAGGTGATTTGCTCTCCTGATGGACTCAGCACTCCCTGGAGTAGGTCTGGGGTCTGTGTCAATACAGAGGGTGTGTGTGTGTGTGTGTGTGTGTGTGTGTGTGTGCAGAAATGAATAGGATAGAATCCCTGACCTCAAGCTTACAAGATGCTGTGAGGAAAGGGTGGTGATGATGACACTGAACAAACTGTTGATGAGGAGAAAAGGCAATCAGGGCAAGAGGAGGTGGGTGACTATGACTTACCAGGACTCAGCAGGATGCTGTCAGGCAAACTGGAGGGCTGTCCATCTGGAAATGAAAAGGAGAAGAAGTAAGTGTGACAGAGATGCAGCAGCAGGTGGGCCACCGGGCCCATTGGCTGCCTCTCTTGAGCCAGATGTGGTCCAACCAGCAAACTCGTGCTCCAGCTCCAAGATCTGGACCCTATGGCAGACACAGATGCTCCTGCTGCCTGCAGAGCTGCTCTCCCAGGTGCTCCAGCAAGACCTGCCTCCTCTTCCTCAGGGCACCGAGCAGGGAGCCAGTGGGCTGTGGGACAGAGGATCCAGGACCTTTATAGAACTTGGCTGGCATTTTCTTTGTGATGTCCAACTCAGTCAGGGCCACAGTGGCTTGGAGGTGGCTGCTACTGGACCAAGTCCCCTGATAACCTCTCAGTGAAGCACTGTAATTGCTCTGCCTCTCTGAAACCCCCTCTCCCCTTCTGTCCCACCCCACCTGGACCTTCTTCCTGTTCTCTCTCCCTTCACCTCCCTCTCCCCTGCCTCCCCTGCATTTATCCCACAGCAGCCTCCTTTCCCTCCCTCCCCTTTCTTCCCTTGATCCCTTACCTCTCCTCCACCTCTCTTAGCCACTGCTCTGCCACCTACTTTCCTCCACACCTTGACCTCCCAAACTCTCCTCCTCCTCCCAACTGGCCACTCTCCTAGGATCCCCTACCTGGCCACACTTCTCACCTCCCTCTCCTGTCCTCTGGCTGCATGAACTCTGGAGCTGGACAGCACAGCCACATTGCCCAGTAAGCACCACTCATGTCCTCCAGGGCTATATCTAATCTTCCCCATGTGCTGGGGTTTGCGCAATGCACTCCAGACAGTACAAGGAAGAGAGGGGAACAGTGGGGAGTGGGAGACTGAGGAGACACAGTTCCTCTCCTTTAAGACATCAAGCAGGGAATTGCAGCACAGAGGCTGGGGGAGGAGGGCATATCTGCCCCTCTTCTCTTTCCATCTCTCTGTTTTCTTCCTCTGTGTCTCTGTCTCTGCATTTCTCTTTACTCCACCTCTTGATCTCTTCATGTTTCTACCTCTGTGCATTGTAAAGGGTGAGTCGGACTAATTTCTCAGCATTAACCAGCACTTCTGTGCGGGATAACGTTATCTTAATTGAGTCTCAACTTGTTCACAGCCACTCAGCTGCCATAAATAATGGATGCTCAAATGAGCCGTAAACCAGAAGGCCTCACAATGCCGTGATGCAGTTGCTACCAGCCGACGCCTCTGCAAGGAGTCAGCCACCTGCTTAATAATGCATGGTCCAGGTTTGCCCAAACAAATGCCCATAGATACCCAGTGAGGTGGCTGGTTATGCTGGGGACCAAAGTGTAACTATAGGGAAGGAATTGGGAACTTGCCCACCCTTGGATCCCTTTATGATGAAGTCAGTGAATGCCCACCCCCAGAGGTGTCAATGGCTAAAGTATGGAAGTCTGGGCTGAAACTGATCTACACGATCTCTCCTATCTGTACTGGCAGATGATCTTTTGTCTGTGGCTTTAATCCTGGGGTAGTAGTCCTGTGGACATCTGTTCACCAGGTCTCTGATGACCACACCATTCTCTGTGTATACAGCAATTTTCTGTTTAGAGAGTCTGAAACTATGTAACACACTTGTGCTGTTTGTAGAATCTCCCTCTGTTTGCACAGTCTGCTGAACATTACGAAATGGGGATGTTTGCAGACTGAGGCTGTTGGCTACCTCTACCCCGGGGCTCATAATTAACACTTTTGCTCCCACTGGAAGGACCTCCCTCACCCCCAATTCCCAATTCTCACTGTGCCCCTTCCCTCTGGCTGCTCTATCTGCCCCAGGGTCTTCAACCCTGACCATCCATGTCAACTTTATCCCCACTCACTATCCCCCTATGTCCTGGTTATTCTCAGAAATGCTCTCTAATAAAGGGTCCTGAAACTTAGCTTCAGACCTTGAGGTTTCTGGGGTGAGGACATGAGGGTGCTCTGAAAGGGACCCCCATGCTGCTCATCAGTGCTTGGTGGGGGATATTTTCAATGCCCAAGGCTTGCTTTAAAGCTATGGGCAAACACAGGTATTAATAAATCTCAGTGTCCACTTTATTCTCACACAGACTTGTTGGTTTTGCTTCAGATGCCTGTAAGGTGGATCATGGGAAGAAAACTGTGGTTGTTTAGGTGTTTTTAATAGCTTAGGTAATGTAGCTGAAGCCTGTTCAACTTCTGTTGTTACTGGTTCCAGAATGCTTTGGGCAAACCACTACTAGATGCCCTGGTTATCAGGGGGTGCCCCTCAGTGATTGCTTTTGTTCAGGGATGGCCACACTGTGCCTGTTGATGGGGTGGACTTAGTTTCCCTCAGTGTCCATGGACTCGTTTTGTCATAGACAGGTTTTGAAATTGCTGCTATAGTATTAATGATGCTACTAATAACAATTAGGATTCATATGATACTGTGCAGGCAGCAGCATTTTTCTCAAACATTACTGCATTAGATGTTCATGAAACAGGCTTAAGATGTGTGGTTAATTTGCCAAAGTCATCAGACTCCACATTCAATGCTGTCCCTCTGTACCAGGGGTTCTTAGCACCATTCCAAAGAGGACTTCAGCTCCAGCAATGTCTGTGAGTGCCCTGAAGTTATTTGCAAAACACGGGGGGTGTGTGCTCATATCTCCCTGGATCAAGGAGCCAGCATGTTCACAAGACACTCACAGGGTGCAGAGATGTTAGAAAGCACTGGGAATACCTGCCTTGTCTCCATGGCCAAGGCCGCAAAACCAGGGCTCCTCCCATTCATTTTATACTGAATCAAGTGTTTGTTGAGCACCATGAGGTGCAGGCACTATTTTAGGCCCTAGGGAAAGAAATGAGCAGGGTAGACAAGGTCCCTGCCCTCATGTAGCTTTCCTTCTTGTTGAGGAGACAGGCAAATTAAAAATAAAATAAACAAAAAGGAAAATGTTTGATTGCAATAAGTGATATAAGGGAAAGGAATAGAATGATGGGATATAGAGAGACCAGGGAAGGTGATGTGGAAGAGACTCTCCCTTCTCCACCGGACCAGGACCTCTGTGAGGGCAGGTGCTGTGTCTCCCCCGTCAGACTTGGAGGTGCGGAAGGGGAAGTACCATGAGTCCTCCAAATGGGTCTAGCACGTGATGGACCAGAAAGGCATGCTTAGCAAGTCAGCAGTCTTAATGAGTATGGAATGTTTTTCAATTTGGAGGTCCTTCATCTAGTTTTTTATCTTTTTAAGATTTTATTTATTTATTTTTAGAGAGAGGGGAAGGAAAGGAGAAAGAGAGGGAAATAAATATCAATGCATGGTTGCCATTCATGTACCTGCTACTGGGGACTTGGCCTACAACCCAGGCATGTGCCCTGACTGGTAATCAAACTGGCGACCCTTTGGTTCTCAGCCACACCCAATGCACTGAGCTACACCGGCCAGGGCTTCATCTAGTTAGTCAACAAAAGCCTTCTCGCTACTTTTGAAACTGGCATCTCCAGCTTCAAAACCCTGAGTCCCATCCCCACCACCTTTCAAAAACAGTTACATCCCTTTTCAGTTCTCATAATGTCTTTCTCAGCATTATATTCTAACAAGTAAAGACATATGGGCTACCACCAGCCAGTCCTCCCTCCTTCTGCCTCCCATGCTTCTTACCTCCTAGCCCAGAACCCTTTCTCCCACCCACCACCTCTGCCCCCTGGCCCAGAACCCTTTCTCCCACCTACCATCTCTGCCCCCTGGCCCAGCACCCCTTCCCCCATGCACTGACTCCATGTTTCAGAAAGCTCCAGCAGCCTGGCCCATTTCCCTTCACAGATGAACATGTAACCAAAATTGGCTGTTGTAATGGCAACTAAATGATGCCCTAATACCCAGATCAATCTTCCTGCAAAATAACTCATTATTCAGGCTCCAATTGCAGGGGATGGAATTAAGACAAGAGCAGTTAAAGGAGGAGCTGAAGCCTCAGGTAGCATTTGGGAAGTGCAGGATGAGTAGTGGGGGAGAAGGACAGGGAAGGAGGGAGCTGGCAGGGCAAGGAGAGGCCCAGGCTGGGCTACTGGGGGAGGGATATTGGGTCAAGACATCCCCCCTTTCCTTGAGAGGAGTGGAAGCTGGGATGGGGCACCACCTTTGCTGTGAAAGCTGGAAGAACCAGCAACAAGCTATAGGGTTCCAAGAGGAGTACCTTGTTCCTGTCTGCAGAGCCAAGGCCAGAACGTATGGCTCTGAGGAAACAGCAAGCCACAGGGACAAGGACCCAGGCCACAAGGGCCCTGGGATGAGCCTTCCTCTCAGGGAGTGGCCTCCAGTTCTAAAGGTCATCCCATGGGAACAATGAGAGTGGCCTTTACATGCACAGAAGCTAGTGGAGGCAGAGATCAAACAAGACGGAGGGGTCTCAGTAAGACTGAGCCAACGTGAACAGTGGGGACAAGACCTCTTCTGGACACCTCGGCGCAAAGGTCTGCCCTGCTCCCCACTGCCCTTTGTCCTTATGTTGGTGGGCAGTCAGGAGGGGCTCCAGAGAAAGAGAAGCATTGTTATTTGAGGACTCTCCCTTCTCAATACTGTTCATTCACTTACTCAAGGACATGCCGAGGTGTCCTGCTGAGTTTCTACCCGTCTGCTTCAGGGAAGGCCACAGGGAAAAGAAAACTGGGGTGAGAGCTACAAAGCCCAGGTTCTAATCCCACCTCTGGGACCAAGTGGCTGTGCAGCTGTGAGCCAGTCTCTACTGTTTTCTGGACTTTGGTCACCTGATTTCAAAGTGAGGAGGTTGGAATAGAGCAGGGAGAGCAAGTGTCCCATCCAGCCCTGACACCTGAGCGTCCTCAGGGCTCGAAGTGGGAGGCCTCCTCACAGGACTGAGTCTGGCAGTAGTTTGGAACGGAATGCAGTGTGCTTTGGGGGTGGGCAGCCAGGGGAAAGATGCGGGGTCAGTTTGAAGGCTGAAGGGGAGGTGGTTGGGAGACAGGAGAGAGACTGTGTGCATGAAATGGAAGGATGTTGAAAGGAACAACAGGAAGAGAGAGAGACAGACAAACAGCCACACAGAGACAGAGGGAGACAGAAAGAAGCAAGGAGCAGGAGAGAGAATGAGAGAGGACTCCCATCTGATGAATGAGGGACTAATTCGGTCTACCCAGCTCTACTCCACAAGTTCTTACTGGGGTGCCTACCGCATGCCAAGTACTGTTCTCAGCACTGGGGATCAAAGGCCAATAAGCAGGCACTGCCTGCCACCAAGAAACTAATTAAGGATCACATGACAATGAGAAAAGTGAGCAAAGTGACAAATGTTGGCCATATCAGAGTTTCTATGCAAGGGAATATTAACCTGAAATCCATGAAAAATAGCAATAGCTAATACTTATTCTCCATTCTTACTAACTTAATCTTCACCATAACCCTATCAGATTGGTATATATCATCATCTCTTTTATAGGTGGGGAAACTGAGGCATGAGGAGGTTAAGCAATTCCCCCATGGTCATGCAGTCAGTAAATGGTGGGGGCAGAGTTTGAACCAGAGCAGCCTGTTCTTACAGCCTGTGCTTACCCATCACCCCCCGTGGGCAGACTGGGAAGCTAGGCGTGGAAAACGGGAACCACCTCCTCCAGCCCCAGGCAGGGTGGAGGCAACTCAACTCCTAACAGGCAGCTTTGCCCCGAAGAGGATTGATTCTTTCCCCTGCATCCACCTGGTGTGATAATAAGAAGTCCAGTGCTTTACAACTAAGCGCACTTCACAAGAAGAAGAAACAGAGCGTTGCCAGGGCAAAGCTCTGATTCTTACAATCAGAACCAGCCCATGGCAAGATTGGAAAGCGTGTCAGCTTCCTCTGATGTTTTCCAAGATCTCTCTAAGTGGTAGTGGGGGAGTGGGTTGAGTCGTGACTGTGGACTAATGATTAATTCTCTCTGCAGCTCAGTCTTCTTATTTGTTAAGTGATCAGATTGAATTATATCCACGCACTTTTTTTCCTGTGTCCCAGGCCCCCTTTCCCCCCCATGGTTTCCCTCCTGTCCTTCATTCCTGTCGGGTGTCACATCCATAAACATTCTACCAGAAACTGGTTCAGGCAGTGGGCTTGGCAGGCAAGCAGTTTCCATCAGGCAGATCAAGAAACAGATAAATGGCTGTGTCTTCATCAATTAGGCACAAATTCGCCCACTTATATCTAAAAGATACAAAATAGTAGTAGCTAAAATAAAATAGACGCTTCTGGCTATTATAAAAGAAATTTAGAGATGAGCCAACTACATAAACAGGGTGGATCTTCAGTGCCAGGGACCTGGGATCCTTCTGTACTATATTTCCCCAATGTTCCATATTGGTTTTCACCTCATGCTGCAGAATGCCTGCTAGAACTCCAGCCTTTGCATCCACAGTCCAACTAGCAAGACAAAAGAGATTAAGAAAGTTGTGCCTTCTCCTGTTTAGGAAGGCTCCACAGAAGTCCCACGTAATACTTTCACTCAGATCTCAGTGACCAGAACCTAGTCATATGGACACACCTAGCTACAAGGGAGCTTGGGAGATATTATTTTATATGTAAGCTGCATTTTAAGCCCAGTGCTTAGTTAAGGATTTTCTTGCTACAAAAGAAGGGTAGAATGGATATTTTGTAGACACTTGGCAGTCTTTGCAATTTTTTTCTTGACTTTAAGTGTGCTGACATCCAGTATAATGGTAATTCTCATCTAGGTGGCCTATCACAGATGCAGAGACCTTGGCATAAGCATTTAGAGACAGGAGTCTAAGGTTCTAGAATTGTCTAGCCTAGAGGAAGTTGAAGATGTGGTCAATGGCATGAGGCAGAAACGTTAAGGTTGTTACATAACAGCTGTGTTACCCAACCAGGGCCCTCCGACTTCCCGCGTCCTGGGCAGGAGCAGCCCCATCTGGAATGTCAGGCCTGAGACAGGCCCAAACCTGTAGGGGGCTAAGTTTCCCAGCTGTGGCGTTTGGGAGCCAGGGGACAAGGAGCTGGGCAGATCATTATACCAGGCAAATGGCCTGGGAGAAAGGGAAGATGGAGACTATCAAGTGTTTGGACCAGGACAGAAGAGTGTAGACTCCTTGTCGGGGGCTGAAGCCGACCCACAGCCCCAGGGTGGAGCCCACAGAAGGCACAGCTGCGCCACTGCTGGGGACTGAAGGGTGTGAGTCCTCGAAGCTGGCTAAGAGCAAGCCCCCTCTGCAATGGAAACAGTATTCTAAACAGAAAAGGCTTGGGAGGCAAAACAAAGCTATTTCACTGAATAAATGTTCTGCATTAAAGCAGCTAGAATAGCGATGAATTAAACATCAGGTCTGAATGAAGGGAAAATGCCCTGATTTTTAATCGCTTCAGGCAGGAGGCAGCCAGGGAGTAAGGCCGAGACTCTGTCAGGGACCCTGTTTCCCCACAGAGCTGCAGAAGCTCTGAGAGGAGATGTGGGCCACCTCCAGGGTAGGGAGACTGGGATGGAGTCTTCTAGAAAAGGGGGCAGTCTGGGGAGATGAAATAAACATACTCAGGCAGCCAGGAGGCCCAGCTGTTTGTTAGTCTTAGCTCCGTGTGACCTTGGCCAAGTCGCTGGGTTTCTCTGGCATTTGTCTGAGGAATAATAACATGTCTCATCTTACTTGGTCCTTGAGTGGGTAAAGAGAGATAATGAATGATTAAGCGTTTTGCAAATGCAACATGCCACTGTTACCTCTTACTTTCAGCATCACTATAAAACAGCAATGATGCTGGTGCTGGGCTCTGGTGGCTTCTCTGCGGTGAGCAGTTTTGGGGAAGATAGAGGTAGGGGTGGAATGAAACAAGATACTTTGGCAAATGCTTAGAGATGCTGCTCCAGAGATGTCTACCAGAATAGCTCCCCATCAGAGGGGCTCATACTCCTGTGGGCTGTGTGGGGTTGTGGTCAAGCTCCTGGAGGGCCTGGCTTGGAGTCCCAGCTCACCTGCATGTTAGCAGGTGACCTCAGGCAAGTTAGGTAACTTATCTGCACCTCAGTTTCTTCCTTTGTAAAATCAACACAGTAACAGTACTTCATTTCACAGCATCCTTGTGAGGATTAAGTGAGTTAACGCAAGTGAAAAAGCAGTGTTGCCTGGCAATAGAAACTACCCTGTAATTGCCAGCTCTTATCATGTTTCTAATACTGAGCACATCAGCTGAAAGTCCAGAAAAGAAGCCAGGGGTTGGCTTTGCAGGCTCCAGAGTACTGCTAAAGCCTTGCTACTTGTACATTGCTCTGTACAGGAATCCCCTGGGGGTCCTATTAAACTCAGATTTGGAGTCGGCTGGTCCGGGATGGGACCTGAGATTATGCATTTCTAACCAGCTCCCCTGCGATGCTGGAGCCACATGTTGTGAAGCAAGTGGCAAATAGAGGCTCCTGATTAAATCCCGAAGGTGCCTGCTTTCCCCAGCCCATGTTTGGCTATTTCAGGAGTCTGTTGGGTCAGCAGGTCTGTGCTGCTGCACTCTGCTCCCCACCTCCCCCCCCCCAAGGGAGCTGCTGCCCACTGCTGCCTTCCCTGGGAAGGAGTCATCGGCAGACAGAGGGATGAGCCTTGATTTTTCAACTGGCAGGACTTTATCAGCTGCCCTGCTGCGATATTCCTGATCTATTGCAAATGACACAGAAATCCATTGCTAAAAATTTTCAGCAGCTGATGATGGTGCCAAGGCTGCTGGGAGAAAAGCGGCGAGTGGGCGGGTGTGGCTATGGGCAGTCCTGCTGGACGCCCCAGATCCTGTGGAGCTGACAAGCCTGTCTCTTGTGGCTGTGTGCCTGGGGCAACCTACCTCCCCCGAGCCCTGCTTCCTCAGTGATAAATGGGGATCGCAAGAGACCCTGCTCTATAGAGCAGTATGTACGGGTATGAAAAATTATTCAATATTGGCCGTTAAGTGAAGAAAGCAAACTGCAGAAAAGCTCAATCCCATGTTCTAATATGTACGATAATATATATTTGCAAGTTCATGAGAAAGTCTAGAGGAATATATATCAAACTGTTAAAAGTACTTATCTTGCGGTGGGAGAGGTATGATTATGAGGGATTTTTTACTCTCAATATTGTGAATTTCTATAGTTTGATTTTAAAATAATGAGCATGACCTACTTTTTTAATCAAAAGCAGTCATTCAAAATTTTTCATAAAAACAGCTCACGCTGGCCTTATAGGCCGTTGTGGAGAGAGAGCATTCGGCCTGGTCCCTTGCCTAGCCAGCACGGACTGTAGAGCCTGGGGTCAGAAGACCTGGATGAGAGTCTCACCTGGTCACTCACTAGCTGTATAACTTAAGCAGGTGTCTGTATTTCACTGAGTTCTGGGGTCCACATCAGGAAAATGGGAATGATAGTAATACCTGAACCAGGAGCAGCAGTAAGGACTGAGGGACCCTGCCCTCCCCACAAACTTGGACACCCCGCCTTCAGAGAGGAGGAGGAGGAGGAGGTGGGGGAGGAGAAGAGAAGCAGCATGGGAGGACATGGGAACCCTGCTAGGTTTCTTAGGATAACAGCTGAGGTTTCCTCTGACCAGCAAGGAGAGGAGCAGAGCCTGTTGCTCGAAGTGTGGAAGTGTGACAGAACTCTAATTCACCTACTTCCCAGTCTGAAAATGTGCATGCCTCTGAGCCTCTGCTCATGCTGTTCCTGCTCCCTGGGATGCCCTTCCCTCTTTCCTCCGACTATTTCCTGTTCACCCTTCAAGACTTGGCTCCTCCAGAACTCTTCCCTGAGTTCCTTGATGCAGTTGGAGGTCAGCGCCCCCTATTAGCTGTCCCTCAGCAGGCTACATTTCTCTAACTCCCTGGGTTCACCTTACCACATTGTAAGGATCTGTTTTCCTGTGCGTTTTCCATTTAAGACTGAGAAATGGGCAGTTATTCGACTTATCTTTTGAACACCTTTTGATTTAAGCCCTTGAGATATCTGGGATTTCCTAGCTGGTTCCTTTCTGCCAAGGCAATCTGACTGCTCTATGAGGAAAGGGAAGTAAGAAAGGGCAGGACTATTGGGGTGGTGGTGAGGGCTTGGTGCCCTCTAGTGGCCAGGTGCAGGGGTGGCTGCAGGATTCTGGAGGGAGAGGCAGGGTGGAGTCCGAGTGGGACTGCAGTGTGGTGCTTAGGAAGACCGATGAACGTCCCTAGGAGTAAGTATATGAATGGGAGACCACTATACCTAGTAGCTATTTACCCGAGGCAGCTGGAGCAGTCCTTTTCCGTGGACCCACATGGGGACTGTGGCTTAGCTTAAAAGCGTTAGAAAAACAGGAGGCCCAGGGACCGCCCCCTTGTTAGCCACGTGAAGGTACCTCTGGGCAATGCTAGGGCAGGAGGATGGCCACAGAAATCTAGAGATGGATGACCTGGCAGAGGACACGGGTGCATGTGTCCTTCTCAGACATTGATGTAGGCCTCAAAATAGATGGGCCTTTCAGCTAGGGGGACAGACCAGTTTTCTCTTGCAGGGAAATCATGTTTGAAAGCCTCTTGCTCCTTTCAGTATGCTTCCAGTCCTGACATCCTGGGATACACAGAACTTCCTTACTTTTCTGTGACTCTTCTGGAAAGCCTGTCCCAGGGCTATAGGTGGAACACGTCAGCTGCTGTACCCAACATGACCCGACATGAGACATTTCCTAGGGAAATAGCCATACAAGAAGTAACTGAAAGGAAAGTGTGAAATACCAAATTTCTGAAACACTGTCCTTCCTCCAAGCTATGTGAGGAATTCCCAACCCACAGAAGTCATCTGGTCCCACTCCCTGCTTCAGACCCACACACCAGAGTAGGCAAACGCTGGTCAGTATCCTCTCCTTTCTTGTCATGTGACACCTGTGACATTATCAGATATCTTTTTGTGGGGGTGACTTAGCCCGCAAGTCCCCCCGTCCACCAGGGATGAAAGTAAACATTACCAAGACATGATCTGCTTGGGGAGGAGAGGTGGCCAGTTCCTCAGAGGAAAAAGGCCAGGAGCCCCTTCCTCAATGGCTTTTATTGGGTTGTAATACACAGGAATACAGGCGGCAAGGATCAAACAGTAGAGAACATTTCAAAGAAATCTGAGGGCTTAGTGTGAGTCAGAGTCTGTCAGGAAAGAGGGTTGCAGAAACATTGGGAGACATACTCATTTCCTGCTCAGACCCTTATCTTATGAATGAAAGCACTCTTAGCAAAGCAGGTTTCACAGGACTTTAGGAATTCTTTCTTATGTCCGATCACCCTGGATACTGCTCTAGCCAGCAAGGGGCCGCACTGCCTCCCCCATCAGGTTTTAGGCTTAAGTGGATTAGAGCCAGGAAGCGCTTCTCTCAGAGGACATGGGGACTCGGGCTATGTCAGAATAGCTGGGGGCAAGGATCCATCACTCCCTCTTCGTTGCAGCCCCCTGAGTCCTTCCATGATGGCCTCCCAAGTGATTGTGTCTGGCTTAGGCTGCCCCTCTCTCTAAGGAGACTTAGCGGTCAGGGACTAACCGACCATGCTTTGGGGACAGGGGGAGGAAGCAAAGGCAGCATTTGCTACCAGAGACAAGCTTTGTCTCCTTGTGGCTCACATTCCGGAGGTCACTCACTCATCCTTAGCCATGGGGGTTAGTTACAATTCCTGAAACCAGGCAGAGCAGTTCCCAACATCTCTTGCCTTTCAACACCCTCTCAGGCCTCATGAAAAAAGTGACAGCCAGGGGAAATGCTGACTTCACCAGAAGCTGGGCTACCTCCTCTAATGCATCAGTCCCTTTCAATGAGGTTTCATTGCCTGGAGTCTAGCTGCAGTCCTTCTTGCTGCTGCATAAACCCCTGTCCTCTAGTTCTGTCCTCCTCCTTTCCTCTACCCCAGGAGGTTCTCATTAGCATCCACCTCTCTCCCTCAGCCCCATTCAACTCCCACTTCCCCTATGTTTTTCCTACAGATTCTCTTTCCTCACCCCCAACTTTCCATTTCTTCTGTTGGCTCTGGCTCCTCTCTAGAACCTCCAGATCATTCTGAAATGTGACAGTTTAAATATGATGCCAGGAGGAGGCCACATGCAGGGGATGATCCCTTCCTGTCATGAATGTGCAGCATGGTATAGGGTGGCCCTTCACTGAGGCTATCAGGCTCATGGTCCCTTACAATGCTCAATCCCCTTGGGTTTTTTCCTCTTCATACAAGCAAATATCAGTGTAGATTGTGTGACTCTCCAGAGCTGCCACCAGCTCTGCAGGGGTCCTGGCTGCTTCTATCGTATAGCACCCTATCAACACTGGCCAGCTTCCAGGTTATTGCAGCAGGGGTAGAAGTTGAGGAACTCGCTGCTTTTAAGTGCCAGGGACTAGAAAAGACCAATGTCACTACTGCCCCATGCCATTGGCCGGGACTGGTCATATGGCCCCAGCTGAGCTCCAAGGAGGCTGGAACTTTGCCCTGTGGTGGGATAGAGAAGAGGCAGGCTGGTCTCCTACAGTGACTCACGTGGCTGAAGCCTAGAAAGAAAGGGTCAGTGAGTCACCATCCCCACAGTCAACCTCTCTCTCTTCAGCTACCATCACCCAAAGGAGTGGTTCTTAATCCTAAAGAAGAGAGCCGGGGCCAGAAGTCCTGATCAATTCTACTCAGGGAACTCTCTGACAAGGTCCCAGCATTTGGGCAGTCAAACTAACGGTGGCATCTTGGCTTAGTGGCCTCAGGGTCTCAGTAGAGGTTGGTCTGGGTATCCCCTGGTACTGGTCTTGGGCCCATTGTCCTTAAGTCCCTGCTCAGTCCTCCCCCTCCTCTGCACTCAGGGCACTGGTCCCTGCAAACCACCTTGCCTAGACTTCATGTCAGCAGACTTGTGTCTCTGGTAAGGAGTTCAGGGTCAGGGAGGAAGCAGCTGACTGTCAACCCTGGTCTCCCTGCCCGGAGTCTGCCTTAGAGGGTGCCATGGTTCCAGTTGTCACAGGTAGCCCCAGCTCCCAGGCCCTGGCAACACCCCCTCTTAAGGTTGCTAATTTCTAAGTTACTTCACTGCCTTTTTGGTTGTTGGCTCCACCCACATCTGTGTGACCAGGTCCCTGAACTACACTCCCTCCATTGTGAACTCGAATTGATTTCTGTTTTCCCAGTTAGATCTGAACTGATACACCATCTACTTGGTGTGCAGTGATGAGGGACAGGTGAGGGAAGCAGGGGAAAGGAGTGGGTGTTAAGTGAGGTGGAGAACATGAAAAATAGAAATCAGGTATAAATAATGGTCTACTCCATACCTCCTCTTCATAGTCTTCAACACATACACTCACCCCCCCAAGGGCTGTATCTGAATTGGACCTTGAAGAGGGGGAGGGACACACATGCTTTAGAACAAGCTCCGATGACCCCCAGACTGTCCTGTTGCTAAAGGAAAAACAGGCAGAGCTGAGACTTCCAAGTTAGAAACAGAGTTTTTCAGGAGCCTCCTCAGGCGAGGCCTGTGTTGCCCCATCCATCCCGAGGCCCTGTGCTGGGAAAGCGGGTGGAGGAGACGGCCGGGGGGCAGGCAGAGCCTTGCCACGTCACATAAATCACCCACTCCCAGGAAGGCAACCAGCTTCTCAGCCAATGTGGTGGGCTAAACTCTGCCATCCATCCTGGCCCAGCTCAAAGCAGCTGTGGCCGCGCAGGCAGCAGACAGCAAGTTCTCTGTATGCAGAAGAACAGCTCAGAGGCAGTGAGATAAATAAAATCAGAAACCATAAATAAACCGGATGGCCTCACACAGGGCGAACAAGCCACCCCTGGGGAGCCAGGCTCTGCTTCCAAGGAGGTGATTAAATTCCAAACCAAGCCAGCTCCATCCTGGAAAGGCAGGGCTAGGACTCTGGGGCAGCGGGAGAGAGATCAAATATAAAACCATGAAACATTAGAAAATAGGGAATTCAGAGTGAGAATCAGAGCTTTAAAATGACAAGGGACCTTCCTGGTAGCTCTCCACCCACGCTGCACATTGGGGTGACCGCAATGCCTTTTTAAAAACTAGAAAGGACAGACGCTTCCCTTCCCCAGCCCCTGAAGTTGCTGGCTAAGTAAGGCTGGCTGGCGCTGAGCTCCTCTGCAGGGTCTGAACCCGGAAGCTTCAGGCTCTGCTGATAAGGAACCCAGGGTTATGAGGGAGTGCCAAGGGGTTCCTCCACTGGGACCACACCCAGCTGCTCTTCTCCCAGTGCACCAAAGAAACCAAGATAGTGAACGCCGTGTTCTGCATTCAAACTTTCCCCTTCACACTGCTGCATGCCTGCCAATAACCTGTAACAAACTGATACAAACCCAACATTTCAGAAGCTATTGGTCATGTTGACTTTGATGACTATTTTTTTTGTAAGCCCACATGCTTGAGTTTATGTTTTTGTACTGTTTCTAGTACAAATGTAGTCAAGGGTGGCATTTCTAGGCAACTTGAGCCTTGGGTAACAAAGTCAGATAGCAGTTTCCTCAGATCTGGAGGGCAATGCAGGTTAGGTGCAAATAAGACTCCATCTCTTGATGACCCTCAAGGTGTCCATAAGTTAGGTGGTACAGCCCCCTGAGAGGACAGGACCACGAATCCTGAAGCTGGTCTGCCAGGAGTGACAGCCAGCCCCACTGCTAATTAGGTATGTGACCTTGAATAAGGTAATTAACCTCCCCGTGCCTCAGTTTCCTCACATGGGGAACAGGGATAATAACTAGTACCCACTCGATGAATTTTCTAAGTACTGAATAACTCTGGATATTTAAAGCCCTTTCAGCAGCACCCGGCACTCAGTAATACCATTAGCTAAACATATTTGTGGACTCAGTGGGTGTGTGGGATAGTGGAGTTAGGATCTTTAAAAAGGATGCTTTAGTTAAAGGAATAATACTTTTGGCATTTAAAAAAAAAAGTCTTCACTTTTTAGAGCACTTTAAGTTTACAGATAAATTGAGAGGAAGGTTCAGAGATTTCCCACAAACCCCCTGTCCCCCAAAATGCATAACCTCCCCCCATTATCAATGTCCCCCGCAGAGCAGAACATTCATTGCAACTGATGAGCCTGCACTGACACATGGTTATCCCCACCCCCTGAAGTTCACAGTTTACGCTGGGGTTCACTCTTGGTGTCCTACCTTCTGTGGGTTTGGACAAATATATAATGACATGTATGCATCAGTACAGTCTCATACAGAGAATTTTCACTGCCCTGAAAGTCCTCTGTGCTCTGCCCAGTCATCCCTCACTCCTCCACACCCTGGCAAACACTGTCTTTTTACTGTCTCCATAGTTCTGCCTTTTCCAGAATGTCATACAATTGGGATAATGCAGTAGGTAGACTTCATACTGGCTTCTTTCACTTAGAAATGTGCATTTTAGGTTTCTCCATGTCTTTTCATTGCCTGAGGGCTCATTTATTTTTAGCACTGAATGATATTTCCATCGCCTGTGTGTACCAGTTTATCCGCTCACCTACTGAAGGACATCTTAGTGGTTTCCAAGTTTTGGCAATTACGAATAAAACTACTATAAACATTCATGTGTAGATTTTTAATGGGAATATAAGTTTTCAACTCCTTTGAGTAAATACTAAGGAGTGTGGTTGCTGGATTGTATAGTAAGAATATGTTAAGCTTTTTATAAGAACCCACCAAACTGCCCTTTGAAGTGGCTATGACCATTTGGCACTCCCACCAACAGGGAATGAGAGCTCCTGTTGCTGTCCATCCTCACCGGCATTTGGTGCTGTCAGAGTGCAGTCTCCAGATAAGACCTGTGGTTCTCAAATTGTGGCCCTCGGGCTGGCTACATCAGCACCAACCTCACATGGAAACTTGTTAGCAATGAAATTCTCAGGCTCCCTGGACCTGTGAAGCAGACTCTCTGGGGCAGCAGTCTGAGTTTTAATAAATCCAGGGGGTTCTGATGTACCCTGAGGGTGGAGAAGCGCTGCCTCAGAAGAATAAATCCCTTGAAAGTCATCCCTAAACTAAGACTTCATGCTGTCCTGCCCATGAATCCAGAAGGGCCATGCACAACACAGCCCTGCAGCTGCTCAGGGCAGATGATGCTGCAGACCATGAACTCAGCAGCAGGATCCTTGAGTAGGGCAGTGAGAGGCACAGAGCTGCCCATTGCAGGGGGGTGGAGGGAGGGGGCGGGGTGGAGACAGGTGGTCCTGGCGTCAGAACCTCTCTGCATTTTGGCTGTTCCCACTGTAGGCCTGACCTTTTCCAGGGAGACGTGCTTCAGCCCCTTCACTTTGCTTAAGAAAAGTGTCACTGCCAACTGCTCAGCCGATTCCTCTGGGGGACTCAGCAAAGTGCAACACCATCCATAATGAATGAGCCCATTTCCTGTGCAAATCAGATGGGAGTCGGGGCAGATTAGCCCTGATAATGGAGTTAAAGTCAAACTCATTTGTTTGCCAGATTATTGGGAAGTCAGAGACCCTCTGTGGGCTGTCTGTTGGGAGAGGAGCAGCGAAGGCAGCAGCATGTTGCCTTGGTTGAGAGTGAGTGTTGCAGGCGCATGTGCCTGGGCTCCTTCATGCCTGCGTACATCTATTTGTATGTAAACATTTTTAGGAGAAAAAGAGGAATCCGAATGCCTTGTTTCAGAGCCCGAGAACTTGACTTGGTCCAGTCGCGGCTGGGCCCCCTGGGCTCCTTGCTTTCCACCCCAGCCTCACCCAGTTCTAGCCCTGACTGCCCCTTGCCCTGTAGGTGAGGGGAAGCTCTGCTACTTTCTCAGTATGAACTAATGTTTTATTCTTTCAAGGTTCACCTATTTCAGGATTCTCATTTGTTAAGGAAAAAAAACCCATTATCTCTTGCTCAACCAGCTTGCTCCCCCGCAGGGAACCCGTCTGGGAGAGGGCCAATTACCAGGGTGGGAGAGGGGTGGGACCCCGGTTCTCCCCCTGGTCCCCAGACCCTCCCTCCCTTGGATTCTCCCTGCCATTACTGGTGCCACCACTTGGCTGGCCTTGAGAGCGCTGTGGCTCCCTTAAGGCTCTTCTCCAGTCAGAACACGCTTTCTTTCATTCCTGTCTAGGCTGAAGTAGTTGGACAAAGCTTTACTAGAAGTTCAGGGATACAATAAGGAAAAAACAACAATAACAGTACAAACAGCTGGCCAATTGGGCTCACAGGGGCTCTTCTGCCCTGGGTCAGCCTGGACCCATGCCCTCCCCATCCCCCGCCACTCTCTTGGAGTAGGATATCATCTTGGTTTCCACTGCTGAGACCTCCTGCCTGGACAGCAGCCCCCATGTGGTGAAGATCCAGAAGGATGAGGCAGAGAGAAAGAGAGAAAATGTCCCTTATGGCTGTCTAGGAACTGCCTTGAGAGTCCTGGGTCGCTGACTGACAGCTGGTCTAGGTAGAACTGAAAAGGAACATAAGGAAGAGCACTCTCTTTAGGGGAGATCCTTTCTCTTGCCCACAAAGGTGTGATCCCAATAGATGCTAATGCTAGGTTTAGGCCCCAACACAGGAAGCCTAAATTAATACCAAAGATAAATAAACAGGAAGCCAAGAGCCATTACTCTGGGGATATGCCCACACCCCTGCTTGGTCCCTGGATGGCCAAACTGCTGTGCTCTGTGACACTGGCCTCAGCTTTGGACTGATGCCCTGAGATGCCCCAGAGATGCCCTTCCACATCCTCCCCTCCACCCTTCCCTCAGGGTAGACAGGTCTTGTCCATCCCAGGCTCCCAGGTTCTTTTCCCAAATGAGCTTAACCACCCTGTACCTGAGCCATGACCAAAGAGGCTGCACTGAAAGTGTCCAGAAAGACTTGAAGGTATGTAAGAATCTATAGCAAATGTGAGCCTAAACCACATGGAACATGGTCCAGGGTCAGGTGGACTTTTAAAGCTCCAGTTACTGTTGCCAGCCAGGGGCACCACATCCCAGGAGCCCAGGCCCCAAGGAGCACCCAAGGGCTCAGAGGCTGAAGAGGCTCAGCCTGAGCCCTGGCCAGGAAAACCCCGTGGAGCTCCAGGGACAGTGGATTTCCCAGGGACCCAACCCCTACAAGGGTAGCTATGTTCTCCTAGCAGGTCCTACTTTCATCACCAAGAATGCCTTTCTTTCTCCCAAAATGCTAAAGCAGAAACTGTGGGAAGGAAACCTGCGGAAACCCACTGGATGACTTTTGTCATTGTTTCTAAGACAGGCATCGCCAGAGGGGTCAGAGCCTGCTCGGCCCACCTGCCAGATGGCTCCTTCGAAATAGAAAGGCCTAATTTTACAGGCAGAGGGAGGCTGCAAGGATGGAAGACTCCTGTTTCAGGGACTTTAACGCATCTCATGGGATCAAGCTCCTGCTCGGACAGCAGGGTCTCAGAGCCCGGAGCTTCACAGTATGGACAGGGGCAAGAGTGTTGGCTGTGCAGCATGGTGAGGGAGGGAGGCTGGCGACAGCCCCCACCTCCCTCAGATACATCTCTACCCAGTGACGATCACGCTGCTCAAAGGCCCATCATGAGCACTTCACTCTGGGGGGTGGGGTTTAGACTCTATAATGCTAATGTCCCTGAGAGGGATAATAACTTAAGCAATTATCAGTAGATACTTTAGGGAAAGTTACTTTAACAGATAATGAGAACTGTCTTAGACAGCTCTGGATGTCTTAACAAAATACCACAGACTAAGTGACTTAAACAACAGAAATTTATTTCTCACAGTTCTGGAAGTTGGAAGTAAGAGCTCAGCACACCAGCATGGTCAGGTCTTAGTGAGGACTCTCCTCCTGGCTTGCAGACAGCCCGTGCTTCTTGCTGTGTCCTCTCTTGGCAGAGAGAGAGCTCTGGTGTCTCTTCCAGTTCTTATAAAGACTCTAATCCCATCACAGGGCTCTACCCTCATGACTTAATTGCCTCCCAAAGCCCTCACCTACAGATACCATCTCTGGGGCTTCAATGCACGAATTTTGGGGACACACAAATATTCAGTCTATGAGCACTCCACCCCTGGTCCTCCAGAACTCATGTCCTTCTCACATGCAAACTAAATTCATTCCATTCTAACAACCCCAAATGTCTTAATCTATTCCATCGTCAACTCTAAAACTCAGGTCCAAAATCTCATCTAAATGTCTTCTAAATAAGATATGGGTGAGACTCCAGGTATGATTGATTCATCCTGAGGCAAAATTTCTCTCTAGCTGTGAACCTATGAATCCACACAAACTACCTGCTTCTAAAATACACTGATGGGACAGGCACAGGATAGACAGTCTCTTTCCAAAAGGGAGAATTAAGGAAGGGGTGATCCTAGCAAGACAAACTCCATGAGATCTTATGGCTCAAGATTAACTCTTCTTGATTAACTCTTTTTGGTTTAATACTCTGTCTTCTGGCCCCACTGGGATGGGGTTCCCACCTCTGTGGGTCTGCAAAGTGAGGGTCATGTCCCCAAGGCTTTCGGGCACCCTGCCCACAAGGTTCTACAGGCTGTCCTTGGCCGCACATCTCTGCAGGGTGTTGCTGGTCCCAGGGCTTCATTAGGGGCTATTTGGCCTGTTGAAACCTGATGACCTTGAAATTGCCTTTGGGTCCATCTTCTTTTTCTTGAAGAATACCTCATGTTTATAGTCTAATATCTCTATGATCCAGTCCTATAGGATCATCTAAGAAGTCCAACAGCTTCCCTTCATTTCATCTTACTTTTTTGTCCCCTTTAATTTAAACTGGCATTGTGGTGTAATCTCATCTCTGATTCTGGCTTCTATTGAAATAGCTGTTTAAGTCCATGATTCGTACCCACGATCTTTTTATTAAATCATTGTTCAGCCACACTCTTTGGAACAAGATTTCTCATTTTTCATAAAACAAATAGGCTGAGGATTCCCCAAATCTTCAAGTTTGTCTTCTTTTTGTGTGAGAATTGCTTTCTAATTTCATCTCTCACTTTTCATATTTTACTGTAAACATTCAGGAGAAACAAAACCACTCCTCCAATGCTTTGCTTAGAAATCTTCTCACCTAAGTATCTTCACAGGTACTACCTTCCACAAAATATTAGAAGACAGTTCAGCTAAGCTCTTCGCTTTATGACAATGATCTTGCCTTTCCTCCAGTTTTCAATGACACGTTTCTCATGTCTATCTGAGACCTCACCAAAGTCACCCTTAATGTCTATATTTCTAGAGTGCAAGTCAAGAATTTTCCAGTCTCTGTACATTACCCAGTTCCAAAGCCACCTCCACATTTTCAGGTATTTGTTGCAGCAGCATCCCAGTTCTTGTCACCAAAATATGTCTCAGCTTGGGCTGCCATAACAAAATACCATAGACTGGGCGGCTTAAACAACAGAAAGTTATTTCTCACAGGAGGCTGGAAATCCAAGATCAGTGTGTTACCAGGGTTGGTTCCTGGTAAGGGCTCTTTTTGTGGCTGGCAGACAGCTGCATTCTTGCTGTGCCTTCACATGGTAGAGAGAGCTCTGGTATCTCTTCGTCTTCTTATAAGGGTGCTAACCCCACCATGAAGGTCCCATCCTTATGACCTCATCAAAACCTAATTATCTCCCCAAGTCTTCATCTCCAAAATAGGGCTCCAACATATTAATACTGGAAGATACAACTTAGTCAATAGCAAGAATAACATCTTGCAAGAATGAAGGTGTTAACCCAAAGCTCCTGGCCAGAAAAATAAGGCAACTTCCTACATGTTTACAGTGCCTCATATCCTGCAAATGGTCATATTATATATGAGTGTTCAGGTTGTGCATTGGACAACCCGAGTGGTTACCAGTGACATTGGAGACCTTGTAGTTTTGAAAGCTAAATATGATCATTTTATGACAGGTGGCTGTGATGTATCTTGTTCAAAGAAACTCAGTATGTTATGATAAATTTCCAATGGATGGAAAACAAAGTGTCATGAAGAAGAGTCCTTTTTCTTCTTATCTACATAAAAGGTACTGTATAAAGCAGATCAATCCTCTGCAAAGCCTCCTTTGACACATAACTCAAAATAACCCTATGAGTAGGCCTTTGGGGTCCATTAACTGGTGAGGAAATTGAAATGGGGAGGACCAAAATCATCCATTACTTACCAGTTGGTAAGTAAGGAACTAGCCAACCTGTGATGCAAGCCCAAGACTGAGCCATGTTCTCATGGTACTCTGGCACGTGGCACTGTTCCTGGTTTCTTTGCCTTCTATGGAGATATTTCTACTAGTGTTCCTCTTTCAGGACAAGCTGTGGAGGGAATAACCTTTCCACATCTTGCTTCTGCCAGGCATCTGGTCCTCAGGTCCTTCAGGGAGGTCCAGCTCCTCCATATCATACAAGAGCTACCTGGTTCAGGATAGTGGGCTAAGAGCTGGCATCCACAACCCCAACTCACCATGATGTTCAAGCCTGGAAAGGGAAAAGGCCTCTTTGGAACTTGGTTCATTGAAGTTTGGAAGCTGGGGCAATAGAGATGGGAAAACCCCAGAACAGTCTCTCAAGTGAAGTCTTCCTAAAACACCTGCAGGGAGATACACTGAAAAACGAATAGGGACTGCTATCTCAAACCTGGATGGGGAATGCTTGGGCTCTCTTTTGAAGTAATTATTAATTAATTAATTAGATAATTAATTCAACGCAGGCTTGAAGGGCTTGGAACTTCAGTCAATGAAACCTGTAAATGAAGAGTTTATTTAAAAATATATATATACATACACACACACACACACACACTCACATACAGATCTTAAGTGTATAGCTTGATGAATTCTCATCCATGGGTCCACCTGTGTGACCAATTTTTCAGTACCTCCCCCAAGAGTTTTTGATGCCCCTTCCCAGTCTCTGTCCTACCCCAGAGTTAATTGCTATTCTGATCCCTCCAAGGTTAGCTTTGCCTATTCTTGAACTTCATGAAATGGACTCAGAGAGTATAGTTTTTCTTGTGTCTTCTTCTTTCATTCAATAAGAAATCTGTGAGATTCATCTATGTTGTTTCATGTAACAACAGTTTGTTCACTTTCAGTGTTGGGTAGTATTCTATAAATTATTATATGTAATTATTCCATAACTTAAATTATCTATCCATTCTATTGTTGATAGACCTTGGCTTGTTTGTAGTTTGGGGCCATTATGACCACAGTTGCTGGAAACATTCTTATGCATGCTGTTTGGTGGACAGAAACCCTCCTTTCTCTAGGGTAAATGCCTAGTAGTAGAACTGCTGGGGAATAGAGAAGCTTCCACAGTATGGTTAGATTATTTTAAGGGGTGGGTCAGAGAGACTTGTGTACCACTCAATAACCTTGGGTAACTCACTTTTTCTTTTTGGGGCCTCAGCATTCTTAATCTGTAAAGTGGGGTAAAGAATACATCCCTCAGTTGTTAATGTAAGACCTAAAAGAGAGAATACATATTAAGCAGCTTGTGTGGTACCTAGCACGCTAAAAAAAATAATAGCCCCTGTTTAATCCTCCCCCCAGCCTATTTCACTAACCTTAGTCTAGCCTCCCTTAAGGAAGAGTGGCTTAAAATTCATGCCTGAGCTCATCACACACGAGATAGGTGAGATGTGTCGATAAGGGCTGACCACGAAGCTGTCCCCTGTGCTAGAATGATTCTATCCTCTGTGGTAGACATGGTTTGTTTGTTTTTTTCCTGTCTGGAACACTGTCCTCATCTTCTGGAAACGCTTCTGTGAAACACGTGGTTCTGGTGGGAACTGTTAATCATTCCTGCCCCACACCCCAAAATCCGGCCACAACTATTAATTTAGAATTGACCACGTGACACAGGTCTGACCAATCAGAAACCTTACCTAGGTTTTTCAAACAATGTCTCAGATGATACAGCCCTTTCTAGTCACCTGATATCCGTAAGGTGGTATTCCTGCATTCCGCCTACAATATAAAGAAAAGGTCCATGAGATTAGAGTTTACACAGAGAAAAGCTGGGAAGCACAGGAGAGAGAGGGTAGGAGACAGAGCTGCTGACAGTCAGATCTTTGGTTTCAGTACTCTTGCTAGCCTCCTAAGTTTTTGGGGTTATTTATTTGAGACAATAAGTCCCCCATTCTTTTAAACTTATGTTAAGTTAGGTCACCCCAAATGATGAGATCGTGAGATCACCTGATCTCATGATAGTCTTGACAAATATACCCTATATGAAGATTTCAGACCAAAGGCCCTTGTGGGACTCCAGCTAATCTTTATCAGTCTATCTCCACTGTCCCTTCTCTTTGCCCCAAAAGAGTCACAGACATGCTTTCGGCTTACAAATCCAAGGCCAGTGGTCACTTATTAGGCACATATCTCATGCCCCAGACCTGGAGTGGGCTCTAGGTACATAGAAAACAAGTGGATGGTCTGGTCTCCTGACCTTGAGCTTTGTAGCATTCTTGAACAATTTCTTATAATTGCTCTCTGATTTATGCTTCTTTCCTCAGCATGATATTGACAAATGAAAGATTTGATAGGTTCTCTCCAGGTCATCTATTTAAGGTATCTTCTGTTAATACAGGAAATAATATTCAGTTTATAAGTGATTGAACTCCAGACACATTTTATTTTTAGTAATGCACCCAGAGACCCAAGTAGTTGCTCTTTCCTGAACTGAGGAGTAGACTTGTTGGGCCCAGGAAGACTGGCCCTGCTCGACCTCTGCCTTCTTAGGTAGTGTCTAGAAACAAAAATCGTGTTACCATGAGTGTTCACCAGGGCAGGTATGTATGGAGAGAGTGAGAAAACTTGACTATGAAGCCAAAGACCAAATAGGATTTCAAGGAAGGATGAAGGAGAGTTCTGTCATTCCTGTCCTGAGCCTGAGGGACAGCCTGATGGTCCCTTACACCAGCTGCCTGACATGTCCCCTGCAGAGGGATGCCTGGACACTGGCTATGATAGTCAGCATCATTTGGCTGCAACCTTTACTTCTCCCTGTGTTCATACCCTCTGCCATGTCACTTTCTTGTGTGTTCTTACCTGGGTGAAATGATATCTATCCCTTGACTCTGGGCTTGTCATGTGATCATTTATGTCCAGTTAAGTATTTGTAGGTAAGACACAACTGAGGCTTTAAAAAGTACTCTTGAGCCTCTTCATCACAACATCCCTAGGCCAGTCTGCTGGAGGATAAGACACATGTTGAACAGACACGAATTGTCCTAATACTCCTAGTGAAGGCCAGCGTCTATCAGCCAGCTCACCTTCAGACATGTGAATAAATTTAGTGGAGGCCAAAAGAACCACATACTGAGCCCAGTCTAAATCATGGACGCACTATTTAAATGTTCATAATTTAAAGTCACTGAGTTTGGGGGTGGTTTGTTGGGTGGCATTCATTGGGGCAATACCTGATTAACACTCCAGCTCTAATAGATTGTCACACATGTGCAGATGGAACAGGTGGATGAGAATGTTGAACCACTGCAAGATCTGAGTCAGTTAAGATATATGAAGCAAGGAGTTTTTGAGAATTGCTTCTTAGGATCTACTTCTGTAGTAACTAAAGTAATAAATGTTAATGAATTATTATTAGGTTGAGGGATGTACTTTCAAAAATAGGTGAAATTCCATTGTAATTGACTTACTGATTAGCAGGGAGAGCTGCTAAATGTTATAGGAAACAATTTTTATTGTTAGCCACATGAAATCCTCTTCTGGCAATGGGTACAAACCCACACTTTTTCTTTTTAATAAAAGTCTCTATCTTGTGTTTCCTTTTGTTCTTTAAACTCTTACTCCTCCATTTCTAGAGGCCCCTCTCCTTCTCAGGTACCCAGTGCCCTAGCACTGTCTCGAGCACCTTTGATGGGGAAAGAAATAGTTGGGTAAACCAACTCCAGGTAAAATGTGGGCACTGGAATAGGCATGGAAACTTTAGTCAAACTTTTCTTCCAAAAGAATTCCAATAAGAGAGGAAAAGTAGGACCTCTGGCCAAGATGGAGGCACAGGTGGAAACATTGTGCCTCCTCACACAACCAAAATTAAGTACGACAAAAATTTAGAAACAACAACAACAAAAAAACCAACCAGAACTGACAGAAAATTGAACTGCGTGGAAGTCTGACAACCATTCATCCAGTAAGAGGAGTGGAGTCAGTGACCTTCAGAGAAGGGTTGCGGCAGGAAAAAGCATTGGCAGACCATGCGGCCACCAGACCCCGGGCTCAGGGTGCAATGAGAAGACCCAGTGAGGTGTGCAAGGTGGCTGGCTGACTGCAGTCACACATTTGCACACAGATAAACCAGGCAAAAATGGGGAGCGAGACAGACTACACAACCCAGGGCCCCCAGCACTAGGAAATAAAGCCTAAAAGCCACTATTGAAAACACTTGTGGGGGTTGAGGTGCCGGGAAAGACTCCCAGCCTCACAGGAGAGTTTGTTGGAGAGACCCACAGGGTCCTAGAATGTACACAAACACCTGGGAACCTGCACCAGAAGGGCCCAATTTGCTTGTGGAAAACAACAAAAGGGACTGAAATCCAAGAGAGAATGGAGCAAGTGCCATTGTTCCCTCTCTGACCCTGCCCCCACATTCAGCATCACAACCCAGCCACATGGGTTGCCCCACCCTGGTGAACACCTAAGGCTCCACCCTTCATACATAACAGGTGTGGAAAGACAAAAAAAATATGGCCGAAACAGAAGGACAGATGAAAGCCCCAGAGCCAATACTTTTAAGCAATCAAGAGATAGCCAACCTATCAGATGCACAATTTAAAACACTGGTGATCAGGATGCTCACAGAACTGGTTGATTTTGGTCACAAATTAGATGAAAAAATGAAGGATATACTAAGTAAAATAAAGGAAAATGCACAGGGAGCCAGTAGTGATAGAACAAAAACTAGGACTCAAGTCAATGGAGCAAACCAGAAGAAAGAAACAACCAAACAGAAAAGAATAAAGAAACAAGAATTCAAAAAAAAAAATGATGAGAGGCTTAGGAACCTCCAGGACATCTTTAAACATTCCAACATCTGAATTATATGGGTACCAGAAGGGGAAGAGGAAGAGCAACAAGTGGAAAGCTTATTTGAACAATTAATAAAGGAGAACTTCCCCAATCTGGCAAAGGAAATAGACTTCCAGGAAGTCCAGAAAGCTGACAGAGTCCCAAAGAAGTAGGACCCAAGGAGGAACACACCAAAGCACATCATAATTATATTAGCCAAGACTAAAATGAAGGAGAGAATTCTAGAAGCAGCAAGAGATAAGGGGACAGTTACCTACAAGGGAGTTCCCATCAGACTGTCAGCGGATTTCTCAACAGAGACCTTACAGGCAAGAAGGGGCTAGAAAGAAGTATTCCAAGTCATGAAGTGAAAGGACCTACATCCAAGATTACTCTATCCAGCAAAGCTTTCATTTAGAATAGAAAGGCAGATAAAGCAAGTCTCAGATAATGTCATGTTCAAGGAGTTCATCATCACCAAGTCCTTATTATGTGAAATGTTAAAGGGACTTATCTAAAAAAAGAAGATAAAAAATATGAACAGTGAAAAGACAGCAAACTCACAGTTATTAACAACCACACCTAAAATAAAAGCAAACTAAGCAAACAGCTAGAACAGGAACAGAACCACAGAAATGGAGATCACATGGATGGTTAGCAACAGGGGAGTGGGAGGAGGAGAGAGGGGGAGAAGGTACAGAGAATAAGTAGCATAGGTGGTAGGAAGAAAATAGATAGGGGAGGGTGAGAATAGTATGGGAAGTGTAGAAGCTAAAGAACTTGTGACACATGGACATGAACTAAAGGGGGGAATGAACTAAAGGTGGGGAATGTGGCTGGGAGGGGGTATGCAAGGTGAAGGAAAAGGAAGGGGGCCAAATAAGGCAACTATAATAGCATACTCTATAAAATATATTTTTAAAAAAGAGAGAGGAAAAGTAGACCTACACCACCTGGAAAGGTCCAAATGTGGCTATGGTGGCATGTTTTTAAAGATTTAAATTTAACCTAATAAATCCATGTGAAATGTGCTAGTGATTCTGGAGTGGTTGTCTTCCCAGGACCTTTACAGAAGCAAATGAAAATCTTTTCTGAGGAACATACTGATCTCAAAGAATTCTCAGAGATAAGATTGAGAACAACATGAGCTCTCAGTTTAAAAATCTCCAAAACACAATGAAACAAGCAACCATGAGCGAGTGTGTCAGAAAAGACAAATTAAAGTATCAGATCAGTCAAAATAGGAACTATTATAATAATCAGATACCCAGTATAAAAAGAACATGTTTAATATATTTAAACAATTAAAAGGGAATTGAAAGTATGGTAAAGCAATGAAGAGCTATCAAAATTGACCAGATAATTTGCAAAATAACTAAATATAATTTCATGAATAAAAAAATAATTTAAATAAAAATTCAGTAGAAGAGGCAAATAGCAGGTTTTGGCATTGCTATAGCAAGAATTTGTGAACAGGAAATAGACTGGATTCAACCCCAACACCCAGTAAACTGGGTCCTTGGCATGAAGAGACCAGATCTTGGTTTCTGGGAGGACAAGTGGCAGCTGCACCCAGCCCCGTAGTGTCATGTCCCCTGCAGTGAAATGGACAGGTAGAAAAGCACTGGTCATTCTATTTCTCTATGGAAGGCAGGGGTTGTGGGGACAGAGAAGCTGGGGGAGGTCTGGTCTGGCAGACAGAATCTGACAGATTCTGACATTTAGGTAAGACTTGATGGGAACAGCTTGCCTCTGCTCCCCATTGCTCAACTAGGGCCAGAACATCACTTTCAAAGTAGCCTACCTGGCTTGTGAGTTCATGCTGACTGCCAGCTAGGTGCTTGCTGGGGCCTCAGCTGCTCCCACCCTGGACTCTCCATGGGTTATTTGGGCTTCCTCACAGTATGGTAGTTGAATCTTCAAAGAGAAGGCAGGAAGGAATAATACATTGTTACCTAGCTTCTGATGGTGTCACTCACTCTATTGGTCAAAGCTTTCACAGAGATCTGCTTGGGTTCAAGGAGGAGGGGGAGGGGAGAGATTCAGGAGGAACATGTGGGGTGAGGGATTTTGTTGCACCATCTTCGAAAAATAAAATCTGCCTCGGGTGATACCAATCCAGGTAATGGCAACCCAGGATCAGGTGACAGTTGGAGACCTAGGTAGCAAATCAAGCTGTCATTGCTAGGCTAGGGTTTGGTGGCAGAATTACAGCCCCTGAGGGGGGCAGTTTACAAGAGTGGGAGCAAACCTTAGAGCTTATTAGCAGAAGATATAACACAAAAGTGGTTAAGAGCAGAGATTCTAGAGCCACAGTCCCTGTGTTTTAATGCTGGCTTCACCAAGTAATAATTTAGTAGTAGCAGTAGTAGTAATTCACCTTGGGCAAGGAACTTATTTGCCTCAGTTTTCTCACCTATTAAATGGGATAACAATAATACAGTAATATCTCAGTACCCATCAGCTTCAGAACTCATGAAACCCTGTACTTGTCACATTTTGACAAGAAAAGTGTTTCAGCACTTGGCGCTTGCTCAGAACTTGTCACACTTGCTAGAACTTGTATGAGTCATGATGCTGCCCCACAAGAAGAAATGCTTCATTGTTCGGTACTCATTGGTTTCCATACTTGTCACGAGTTCCGGAACAAAATAACAATGAGTACTGAAGTCCATTGCACTTATTGCATAGATTTGTTGTGAGGGTTACATGAGCTAATACAAGAGCTTAGAACAGCGCCTGATTCACAGTAAGTGCTATGTCAGGATAAGCTGATAGTGTTAATAGGCTGTTTCACAGAAAAGCACTAGGAACAAAACTGCCAAGTGGTGTATATCAGAGCACCGAGGTGAGGCAAACTTCTTGAAATACTGAGAGCTTTCAGTAATGAGAAGGATGCTCCTGGTGGGAGGGTGGGTCACACGGGCCCCAGGGAGGTGGGACCTAAGGTAGGTGGATCCTTGGTGCAGGGAAGAAGGGTCCTTGGAGCAGAGAGAGGGGTCTCTGAGTCCTGGCCTGGAGGTCCTGCTGGGCTCAGAGGCAATACCAAACTCAAACACCATAAAATTCTCTGCAGTGTTGTTGGAGCTGTAAAAATAGCGAAGAGTCCTGAGGCTACTTAGAAATACAACAACTGTTTTCTCCTTAATGAGCCACATACGCAGCATTTAATTAAAACTGCAGGGGCCTCCCAGGAGCATGGGCAGCAGGAGTGGGGTGGGCTGTGGTGGCAGGCATTTGTTTGTCAGAGCTGCTAGGATGACCCTCAGAGGCTGGGCACAGTTGCCCCCTACCCCCTGCCCTGCACCCAGCTCCTTCCCTTCAAGGCCGCGAGTCAGCCTCCAGGTTCCCCTTGTCCACATCTTCACCTTCATCATTATGGCGAAGTGTCACACTCTGCCTACTCAAATATCTGTGGGGCAGCATAGGAAAGAGTCTTACCTCTCTGAGCCTCAGTTTCCCATCTGGCAAATGAGGACTATAAGTCCTCCTTCATAGGGTTGTTAGAGCAAATGAGATACACGCAGGGGGCACCTGACTCTCATGCCCTCACACCCCTGGGACGCTCCTGGCCAGAATGATGAGACCAGTCCTGATACCTTGAGGGTTTCAGGCTCTGTTTTCCAAGCCATGTCCTGCAAGGTGTTTGTTGAAACACGGTTCCAAAGTCAAGTAAGCTTGGGAAACCCTGTGTTCTCCATACACTCCTCTCTTGCAAGGTGGCCATGTTCATGGGTGTTTCAAGGCAGGGGGCCCCAATCTGCAGACCATGGACTGGTACTGGTCTGGGTCTGTTAGGAACTGGGCCGCTCAGCAGGAGGTGAGCTTGAATGTCATGCACTTGAAACATCCTGAAGTAGTCACCCTCCCCCACCGCCCCCTCCGTGGGAAAATTGTCTTCCCCGAAACCAGTCTCTGGTGCCCAAAAGGTTGGGGAACACTATTTTAAACGTTTTGAGAAGTTCTGGTATGAAGAATTTCTGCTTGTCTAACCCAGAGTTTTTTTAGGTTTCTCACTGTGGAAACTATTTTTGTCACATGAATTTTTCTTTATTTTTAGTTAAATTTTTATTGGTGACATTGGTTAATAAGAGTATATAGATTTCAAGTGTACATTTCTATGATACACGATCAGTGTGTTGCATGGTTTGCCCACCACCCAAAGTCAAAGCATCTTCAAATTTTTTCCTTTATCTTTTTTGCCCACTGTTGGCATCATGGGGGATGGTCCCTGGACAACGCTGGGGTTCAGGAATCAAGTGTGATATTGCTTAAGTCTCTTAACTCATTTCTCATCTGACAAATGAGGGTGAGGAACACACACCTTCCAGGCTGCTGTGACAATTAGGAGTAGTGGCCCCACACACCTGGCCCAGGGCCTGGCACACCCTGGGCAGGCAGCAAGTTGACGCTGCTGTGACTGAGGCAGACACCCGGACTCAGGGACTGACACTGAAGGGTTCCGCACCGCCAGGCTGGGGATGCGACCACCTGTCTGCCACGGGTGCACTGCAAGCTGCTTCTGCACATTCGTCTTAGCTTTGGGAGAGGACAGCTGTGAGCTGGCTTGCTGCCAGCCCTAGATTCTGAAGAAAGGGGACCTACTCAGCCCCCCCACTCTGCTATCCCCTGGGCAGTAGCTGCAGGACAGTTCCTGGTGGCAAAACTGCCAAGACCCTCTGTTTGGGGCTCCCTCCCCTTGCTGGAGGCCAGGAAGCCCTGCTGTTCCTCCTCATCGGGAGAATTTATTACTTCCCGGATTCACTCCAGCAGGGAAGAATTGCAGCATTTCTAATTTGCCCGGCATTTTGCACCCCCAAAACATGTGGACAGATGGTGCATGGTTCTCTCCAAGGACTCCCAGGTAGGGAGGGTGGAGTGTCCTCAGTGTGGTTCTTTTCTTTTCTCTGGGAGGAAAAAATCCATTTCACGTTGCTCTGTGATTCAGGGGAAGGGGAGGCCAGTTCCACTTGCATCCTGCCTTTCGTCTCCAAATGGGGCAAATAACACTCACCTGGGAGTGTCACCCAGTCAGCTCAGTAAGAGAATACGTCCAATACCACCTGGCACCTCAGCAGGGCTCAATAAACAGTAACTGCTTTTATGGCTAGTAAGGGTCAGGCACGCATTTGTGTCTATGTTCTTGTTTATTCCATGCAACAAGCCTTTTTGGTACATTTCTCCTTTTTCTTATTTTTCACCCAGGAAATATCTTAAAATATTCTCATCATCACAGAGTCAAGGTCTTCTTCAATATTTGGATTAAAGACAAACATTTTCCCTTATCACCACAATAGGCACTCCACCCCGCCCCCACTGTCCCACGTAACGTATCCCACAGATGTGAGTACTGGTACAAGCTTGGCGTTTCTCTGTCAAGACTCTAAAACACAGACTTCTGTTTTACCAGTACAGTCCCTGTAGCTGTGAACTTCCGTTCCATGTCAGAGAGCATAAGCTGGAGATCACGCTTTCAATAAGCTGACTGGGGAGTGGGTAGACACTCCTGCTCCTCTCGGGCAGCATCTAGCTCCAAATCAACACTTGATGTGCTCATTGAAATGAGCGTTATTAAAATAGCCTCCAGAAAGTGGTTTGGCAACACTGCAAATGATTGCTGTCAGGGCCTGGGAAGTCCTAGAGGTGCATGTGTGTGATTCGCAAGCTCACTTGTCTACTAAATAAATGTGTGTGGCCTCTGTCATAAGCTCCCATCGTGGTGTGTGACTAAGGTCCTGAGGGACACAACTCTTCAGGCCATTTTCTACCAAAATATTAAAGCCTACAATACCAATTATCTGGTGCTTTACATAGAATATTTGCTGACCTCTGATATAAATACCCGCTATCTAGGGTTCATTTAAATGAATTAATATGTGTTTGGTTCTTAGAATAGTGCCTGATCAATACAGGGTGGGGCAAAAGTACATTTATAATTGTTCATATAAAAATAATACAATAATAAATAAATAATAATACAAAAATAAACTCTGTGTTTCACATACCCACAACTGTAAATCTCCTTTTGCTCTACCCTGTACATGTTGGTAGATAAAGATACAGATGCATATCAGCAACATAAAATTACGAGCTATCTTTTAAAATAGGTATTATAATCTGGAGAGAGAGAAGAAGGGGGAGAGGGGAGAGAGAGAGAGGGACTTGTTGTTCTACCCACGTATGCATTCATTGGCTGATTCTTGTGTGTGCCCTGACCGGGGACTGAACCTGCAGTCTTGGCGTATTGAGACAATGCTCTATCCAACTGAGCTACCCATCCAGGGCCAGTTACTGTTTAATATCAGCCTTTCCTCCACCAGCTTGTCCAGCAGAACTTTCTGCAATGATGGAAATGTTCCATACTATGTGTGCATTATCTGATGCAGTAGGCACCACTCACATGTGGCTATGGAGCATCTATATGGCTAGGGTGACTAAGGAATTGAATTTTCCATTGTAGTTAATTATAATTAATTTCAATTTTAATTTAAATGCCACATGGGGCTAGTGGCTACCATATTTGAAAGTGTTGCTCTGAACAAATGTCCCATGAGAATGTGCATCTGGCATACGGTGAGCACTCAGTGAGCATCAGCTGTACTTGTGTTCTCCCTTCTCTTCTCCCAGCCTCTCCTCTCTCCCCTCTCATGGCCTAGTGCTTTTCCTTTGCTCTTTGGCCTACTTTCTCTTCTTAGGGCACACCTTCTCTCTAGCGTCTTGTGTCCCCCATTCCTACCCTGCCCAGACCTTCATCAGACAGTGTCCATTGGCATCCAGGCCTCATCCTCAGCCAACTTAGCTGTTGCTGCAAATCAGCCCCGATAATTCGCCATCTGGTCCAGGCCCTTAGCAGAGAGCAGAGGGAGCCAGGCCAGGCAGATCCTGGCTGGAGGTGGGGAGAGTAACCAGGCTCTTGGGGCAGCAGCCAGGGATGCTCCATCATTTCCATGGCTGGTGCCAGGAGGCTCTGCCAGGCCTGAATGAGGCTGCCGATCACAGAGAAAACGGGCGTGGAGGGTGGAGAATAGCCGGCAGCCTAGCTGCAGGTGCCACAAGCCAGCAGCAGATGGGTGGTATGGAGGCAGTAACAATGGGAGGGCTGCTGGGCATCGTCCCAGTGCTATGCTCCCTACTTAAGAGCCTGTTTGTTATCGTCACTGCAGCTGCGGGGCCCTCATCCACTGCGGGAAGGGGCATCGGGGAAGCGTTGTTTGAGAGTGAAGTTCCCACTGGCGACACAGCCTGTGCCAGGCCACATTGCAGCTTCCAGCCCTGCCCTTACACAGAGCCCGCAGCAACAGAGCACCACTGCCCTCTTCTGGGAGGCCGGAATAGCCCGAGAGGCCCGGGCTTCCTCAGGAGCACCAGGTTAGCCCTTAGGGAGGATACACGGGGGCTAGAGCTCCAAGCTGACATTTATATAATTTTTGATAAATAAATAAATAAATAAATGCTGAACTCTTTCATTCTTTTATAGAATACACAAGTGTAACGACTCCAGATACGGGATGTCCAGGCCTGCCTTGGGCTCTCAGAACTAGCTATGACAAGTCATTTGCCTTCTTCTGGAAAATGAAGGGTTTGGACTGAACTGATGCTAGTCTCCCTCGATGGATGACTTGGAACTACATCCCACCCAGTCTCCAGGAGGCCCCCTGGAGATGAGCCTCAGTTGGCCACCGTGGGAACTAGGATGGTATCTCAGCCCACGGACTTCCTTCCCTTCCCTGTCTCATTTGCCAGCTCCCCAATCTTCACTCAAATGCTTGCCTCAGGCTCAGCTTTTAGGGAAGCCCAGACTAGGACAGCAACCATGAGACTTTCCTGCCAAGCTGTCTGGAGAGGCTGGAAGATGATGCCCTGTCCACTGGGATGGGTTGATTCAGCCCCACCAGGAGGCTGGAGGAAACTGAATCATTGCTAGGGACTTGAAACTGAACCAAATCCCTGGGATGGATAGTCACTGGTTTGGGGTGTATAGATGGCAGGGACCCCACACTGCTCAGCATCCTGGTATCCCAAGCAGACACAGGGGCAGCCATGGGAGACTCATATTTCCTTTTTCTCATCAGCCCCCTTCTTTGGGTCCATCCCTGGGTAAAATCACCCACTGGCCAGAAGAGGGGAACAAATCCAGCAACATACATTTTTCTCAGTATAGCCAGTGCTCAGTTATTGGTGACGTCAGGTGATGCTCTCTGCACCTACACCAGGGGCTTCTCCATTTCTCAAAGGGACATAAAAGTAGAGGGAAAAATTGAGCAACTCCTGCTTATTTTCCATCTCTCTTCATCCATTTTGTCTCAGTGAAAAAGCCCAATATTCAGCCTAAATTGTTCCAAAGATCAGGGCAACTTAGAGCCAGTCATGAGTTAGAAGCATGTGAGGAGGGCAGGTGAAGAAGCCGGCTGCTTTGCAAAGAAAAAGAAAATGGGCTGTGTATATGTGGCAGGCAGAGCAGGTTGGCTGCCCCAGCCCTCATTTCAACCCCTTTCCTTCCACCCAGAGTCACTAAGTCACAGCTCTGCTAGCCGATGAGTAGTAGTAGTAGATGTGTGCTGGAGGAATCCCGGGGCCAGATTTGCTGACCTGATAAAGGTCCTGCCCCTTCTCCCTCCACCATGCTTCCTCTACTGTCTTCCTGCTGGAAATGCAAATGTGATGGCTGGAACTGCAGCCACCATCCTGTGTTTACAAGGGGAAAACTAAGAGAATTTCTGACTTGGGTGCTAACATCCTTGAGCTTGGACCAGCAGCAGCCTACCTCTGGATTTCTTATTATGGAAGAAAATAAACCTATCTCTGTTTTGGACCCTGAAGTAAGGTTTTCTGATTATTGCTCCCAGACATCCTACCTGATACTGTGGCCCATGCTTTCTTGCCCTTTCCTGGCTTACTCCTGTGTCAGATTTCTGGAGTGCTCAGCCGCTCAGCCCACGTTTCATTGCAGCATTGTTATGGGAATCAGTTACTAACATGCCCTCTGACAGCACCTTTCCTGGGCTGTTTCACCTTTCCCCCTGCCTCCACAGTGGCTGCCTGCAGGAACATGCCCAGCTATGCACATAGGCATGACCTTGGAAATGCAAAGATGTCAACACTGCTATGGCATGAGGCAGCCATTGCTTCATGGGGACCAGAAACCAAAGGATAAATAGTGCCTTATTACCTCACCCCACTGTCCACTTTAAGTAGACATTTCTGAAGCACTCAGGGCTCCTGGTGTGATGGTAATGCACACTTGCAAAGGCTTGCTCTTTCCTGTTGCGTTAATGCATTTCATTTCATAAAATATACCACTCATATCCAAGAACCAGTGTCAGACTTTGCTTTGGAAAGGGGGAGGGGACCCAGGCTAAGACATTTATAGATCACTGGGTGAACAGCTTGTTCACCTTCTCTGTGCATCAATTGTCCCGTCTGTACAGTGGATAGACATTGGACCCCATGCTCTCTGGGGCCCCTCCTTCTGTGCACGCCTGTGCCCCATCCTTGCCCCTCTAAGTCACTATGTCTGTCCCAACTGAGGGTCCCCTAGGCAGGGCCTACAGCTGCCTCTGCCTGTCCATGGGGGACACAGTCCAGCATCTCACACACAGTCAGTGCAGGAGAGAAGAGGACAGCCAGGAGAAAGTGTTAATTACAAAGTGAAGCAACCAGAGAGAAAAAAAAACCAGAAACCTCATGCTAGAATCTAAATCATGTGAAGGGGGGAGGATGGAGGTTGCCAGGTGGGTGCTGATCCCATTAAATGAGAATGAGCAGGAGTCATGTGCACCAGCCAGGGGTAGGGGTCAAGCACACAGGCCGGTGCTAATTAGCTGCAGTGGCTTTTGTCACAGGTCACCAAGAGCAGAAAACACTCAGTCCTTCCAGGGAATTGCTGAGAGGGAGCTGGGAATGAGGGGAGAGAGGAGAGGAGAGGGCTGAAGGGCTGGTGGATATGCAGGAGGCACAAGGCTGGGACCCACGGCTGACACTGAGCTTTCCAATCCTTTGAAATCACCCCACTATCCAGTTCTGCTCCTGTGGGCTGCTCAGAGGAGATTCCACAGGCCCTCCCAGAGTGCCCACCTGCACCGGGCTCCACAATAGAGAGGACGCAGTCCCTGACTTCATAGAGTTCACAATCCAATGTGGAAAGAGTTTCCAGGTGGGCTAAGCAGCAGACTATGGAGCACTCACCAGTGGGTGAAACTTAAAGAATGGTTTCCAGGAAAAGTGTCCTGAAATCTGGGAGATGTAACCCACACAGCAAAATAAGGGTGGCGAGGGATAGGGGAAAGCATACCTGGCAGAGGTGTGCCACGCCAGGAGGCAAGTAAGAAGATGGCAAGTTCAAGAACCACAAGTACCTCTGCAGAACTGTCCTTGGGCCAGCTGCAGCAAGCCACTGCTCTCTGGGGCATGTACCTCTAGAAGGTCCCCACCTATGGTCATGGCTCTGCCTCCCCTTCACCTCTGGGCATCTGCAATGGTAGAGCTGAGTGGAACAGGGTGTGGTCCAAGCTATGTGCTTGGACTCTGGGCCTCCAGCTTAAGGTTTTATTCTACCTTCTCAATATGGGACCAAAAGGGTAGATGTTATGTCCCCTCTCCAGAGGTCAAGTGAAAATGTAGATGTGTCATTCATTTATTTATTCAACGAACACTAAATGCCTAATCTATAATAGCCTCTATGATGGGTGAAAGAGCCGCAAAGATAGCTAAGTTTTTCCAGATCCCTGATCTCCCTGAGTCCTCAGCAGTAAGGAGATATATACAAAAATAATTACAGAAAATCCCTCAAAACAGACACTTAAATATGATACTTTATTTCTGCCTCACATTAATCAATTACAGAAGTATGCAGCCAAGGTCTGGCATGGTGTCTCCATACTTATGTAAGTCCCATCCTCTTATCTTATGCCTTTATTCTTTTCAACACATAGTTTCACTGTGTGATCCAATATGGCTGCTGGAGCTCCAGCCATCTCATCCACATTTCAGCCAGCAGAGTAGAGGAGATGAGAAAGAGAAGGGCATTTCTCACTTTAAGGACAATTTCAAAGAGTTGTCTACACTGCTTCGCCTTATGTCCTATTTGTTAGAATCGAGTCAAATAGCCATACCTGCTCACAAGATAGGATGAGAGTCTAGACTTTATTCCAGGAGGCTATGTGCCCAGCAAACAATTAAGGATCCTATCTCTAAGAAAGTTGGAGGAGAGAGATATGGACATTTTCAGACTCTGCCACAAATCAAAATTCCTCTTGGCCAAGGACAGCAGAGTTCTGAGGTAGAAATTTTCACCACTTCATCTGTTTAGGGTCAAGGGGACTCTGATATGTGACCTCAGTCCCAGATTGCTGCTAGAAACTAGAAGACTGGATCTTGTAGGCTCTGGATTCCAAAGCAGACTCCACTGCCCAATATGCTTTTTCTCTTTTTCCATCTCAAATACTACTTCCCAATAAACCGTTTGCATTCCTCCTTCTCAGCCTCTGCCTGTCAGAGGGTCTGGCCATCCAGGAAGGGCCACAGACACTGCATCATTTTAATCTGCTCGTACTGCCCCTCCCTCCTGCCCATGCTCCGGGCCTCACACAGGCTTGGAGCAACTTCTCACAGGGGCAGCCCTGCAGCAGTCACCTCTGCCTTCACCCTGTGTCTCTCACTGTCTGCCCAGGGCTTCTCTGATGCCGCAGAGTCTCCCACGGGTACCTGCGTGGTGCTCAGGTGCCTGCAATCAGGAAGTGCAGGCCACCCTCTGCCAAGATCATTTGTCTCCCTTTCTGGCTCCTGAGAATTCCCTTTGGGATCACACACCAGTTGCCTGCAGTGGTGGCCAATCCCACAGTGCAAACTTGGGTGGGCTCTCCTTTCTCCCTCTGGCTCAAGGACCACTTCCCAAGGAAACTGCTTGAATGCCAAAGTTTGTCTCAGATGGCTCTCAGGGCAATTCCACCAAGACAAAGGAAGTGCAGCGAGGCCTTGCTCTCTCTCTGTCCCACCTCCCCATGACCATCAGGAATGGCCCAAGGAATACTTGACCTGAATTCAGAAACCCAGATTCAAATCCCAGTTCTGCTGCTTTTCAGCAGTGAGTCCTGGGCTCAGCCACTATGTGCTCCCACTGGGTTGTCTGTCAGTTGGCCTTAGGCACGCATATACCCAGCCCCTGTGCAGCACACCTTCAGGGAGCCACCTTCACTGTGTCCTCCATGGACTGAGCCATGGAGTGCTCCAGCATGTACCAGCTTACAGCACAGGATACAGTGAGAAGGTGGGTACATGGAGCATGTGCTGGGCACACAGTGGGAGCCTAAGGGGGTTTGCTTTCCTTCTGTCTGCCATTAGTCTCAGGCTCCTCTGAGGTCCAGGGACCTGTATTCCTCATTCGACTGAGAACCTGATGAGGGCAAGGACTATATCTCCCTTACCCAACAGAGAACCTCCTGAGGTCAGAGCCATGTCTCTCCTCTGACTGGGGCCTCTGAGAGCAGATATTGGGAGCCTCCCTGTTCCTTTCTGCAGCCCACCCCCCTGCACACCTCTCCCTGTCAACGTTCTAGTCTTGTTTCCTTCCAGATACGGGCTGTTTCTTTCCAGGCCCACATGTTATCTTCTAGTCTCTGCAGACCCTGCTCTGACTAAATTCACTCCTGCTCATCCCTGCTCTCTCTGTCATCTTCTCTCCGATCCCAATCTGTGCATATGAGCATGAACATGTACTATGCTAACTGCAAGCTTAATCTCTGGTTATTAAAAGGAACACAATACTGTAAGTAGAGTAATCTTAGTTACCAGGTAGAAACCACTGCTTTTCTGCCTAGAGACAAACAGAGACAGTATTCTCTTTTTTCTGCACAGCTGGGGTGTACAAACTGGCACAGACCCCTAGGGAGCTGGGTGGTAGGGCTCCCGAGAGAAGCTGTCTGGTCCCCTCTGGTTCTCCCCCTCCCTTAGCAGACAGTTGCCTGGGGAAGAGAATGACCTTTGCAGGGAAGAAATGAAATTCCCCCACAGGCCAGGTTCATTAACAGGCATCATGACCCGGAACCATAACCCGTTTCCTGGAACAGAACAGGCTGCTGCAGGAATGCATCCTGACCTGGGGACTGCAGCAGGGGAGAGGTTCATGGGGCCAATGTCAGGGCAGCAGCCAGCCACCCCCCCCCCATCACAGGCTCCTTCCTGCAGACCTGCTGCACCCCACCCAATCCCAGCCAAGGACCCTGCCTTTCCATTGCAATGAAAGCAGTAGCCTCTGGTACTCGATGTTTCCAAAAAGTTGCTTCTCCACTTTTTCATATTCATTTGGCCCTTCCTTTCTTCTCACCCTCCCTCTCTCTTCCCTGTCTCCCTTCCATCAGTCTCTGAGCACCAACTTCATGACAGTGCTCAGGCCTGGAGATACACAGGGAACCAAGGAGAGAGGACCCTGCCCTCATCGAGCCCCTATTCTGATAGAAGAGACAGAGGGTAAGCAAATGATTATAGAAAATATTAGTAAATATGATTGTGGTTGTGGTGGATGTTACCAGAGAAAAGCACAGGATACCTCACCTAACCTGAGGTTAAGGCTCGAAGTTACCGTGTATCAGGAGTTGTCACAATTCATCCACTCATTTATTTGTTCACTCATCCACTACTTACCGAGCACCCACAATTTGCCAAGTCTTGTCACCTGGGTGGGAAGAAAGCTCATGCCCACCTGGGAGACAGAGAGTGAACATGCAGAGAGTACATAGTTTTTGTAACACCAAAATTCAGGCAATGTGCTGTATTTTAGATTCTTTATAGACTTTACTCCTTCTAACAATTCTGAGGGTCATTATTATTCTCAACCCACAGGTGAGGAAAGTATTATCTCCAAGAGGCCACAGAATGAGTCTTGAATTTTGGTGCTGCCCAGCATGCTTGGAATAAAGAAAATATAAATTCCAGCAGGTTAAGAGGAAGCCTGGGTGAACATGCTGGTTCATCACCTGCCTTCTGAGTGACAGCGTCCCCTCAGGTAGCACCTGACAAATCATCGCTGAGTGGACAAGGAAGGCCAGCCTGGCCTGCACAGCTGCCCAAGCCCACACTTAGCAGAGACTCCCTTCTTTCCTTGATAGCAACAATTTCCTGAGGCCTTCGGGGAAATTTATTTTAAATGCAATGATTTCTTTTTACATATGTCTATTGACTTTTCTCCACTTTCCATTGGCGTTTTCCAATTCCAAGCCAAGAGAACAACCCAGTTACACCAATTCCAAGCAAATAAGAATGAACATACTACTACCACCACTCTCTGCTCCCAGTGCAGGAAGGACATTCCAGGGCTCAAACTTGGGGGCAAGCATCACTTTGCAGGTGGGACACTCCTTCTCCTGCCTGCACGCCTTGCCTTTCAGAGTCCCCCAGTCAGGAGGAAAGGAGAAGCAACCTATGTTCAGAAAGTGTCCAGCCACGTAATATGAAAAGCAGAGACATTTATGGAAAAAGATACAAGAAACATTGTGTGTAGAACAATGACACCTCAGTCCCCTTCAAAGTAGGCAGCTTGGGGCCTCACACAGTTCTCCCAGCATTTTCTCCACTGTTGAAAACACTCTGCAAAATCTTTTGTTGGAATCGCCATCAGCTGCCCTGTTGTATTTTCCTGAATCTCATCGATGGTCTGAAATCTCTTCCCTTTCAAAGGTGATTTTAGTTTTGGGAAAAGCCAGAAGTCTCAGGGCACCAAATCTGGGCTGTAGGCGGAGAAGTCACCTTGGTCATCACTCTTTGTTGATTGCAGTCCGAACCCATTCAACATTCTCAGGTATTCCACTGTTGCAGGCTTTCCAGAATGTGGATCATTTTCAACATATTCTTGACAATCTTTGAAGCATTTGTGCCATGCTTTTATTTGTGCTGCACTCCTTGCATCATCCCCAAAAGCCTTTTGAATCATCCCAATAGTTTACTTGGAGGAATGTTCAAGTTTAACGCAAAATTTGATGCAGATTCATTGCTCTACTCACTCAGTCATTTGGAATGCAATGGCCACACAATACACATGCTCACTCAATGGCATCTACTACTCTCACTGACTAGTACAGTGAAGTCGTCATTGTTCAAACATGCACATTCTAGTCCACTCTCCTTGTCTGCCAGGTTACATCTATGTTGTGCAAATTGTTCTGGTGATATTAAGAATGACTGGATTTTCTGAACAGATCTTGTACACGACTCGACTCACAGGTGTCTGTTGTGCTGTTTAAGGCCAAGGGTGGGAGCAGAGGCAGGACAGGTGAAGCTATGGAGTCAGGTGGGGTCTTTGTCTCATCCTCGAATTTCAATTACCCATGGTCAGGCCTGACATCGTCTGTTCTGTATTAGGACATGGGGAAGCACATGGAATGAGGCTGCAGCAGCTAATCTGTAAACTGGAGACAAGGGGAAGATGAAACATTGCTCTGTGTACTAGGTATTTGAGACCATAATTGCTCACCCCTCTGGATATGCCTGTTTGAATTTCTGGGTGGGTGGTAAGAATCCCTGTCATCATCTGCCATATAGAAGGTTGGGTGGTCATACTGAACACTATCAGCACCTCACCATCATCCCTCGGGTGCACACCAGTCAATTTCCAAACATCTGCATGTGATATTATTTATTTATTTAGGCTGAGGGCATTCCCTGGCCTTTGGAGCTTTTTCTCATGTTCCTGGTGGGCTAGAACTGGGGAATAAATAGCTCAGGAGCAGCTCAACCCATGACTGACTTGAGCAGGTGTGGAAATGCTCCAGCTCCCCATGCCCAGGTGCACAGGAGTCTAAGCTACGCAGTAGTCCAAGGTGCATGTCCTGCTCTGGCTCTAGGGCTCCTGGAGTGATTGAGCTCTAGCTGATGATCTGTTCTTCACTGCACAGTGCACTGGATTTCTCTCCTTGCCTAACTGCTTCCCCTGCCCTCTTTCTGAGGTTCCCAGGTCAGCCCTAAGTAAGCTACTCATGTTCAAGCCCCTGACTCACACCTGTAGTGAGAACCCGACTGAATGGTCGCATCATTAAGTATGTGGATTTAATGCCCATTTCTACCACTTTGACCTTGGGGCAGTGACTTAGGCTCTCCTTCCCTCAGTTTTATCACCTATTAAAATGAGCATAATGATAGACCCTAACTCACAAAGTTGTTCTGAAGATTAGGTGAGTGACTATAAGGAAAGCCTGACAATAGGACCTGGTATGTGGTAAATACCCAAATGTTATTAAACCATGAACCCCACAAGGTTGGGGGTTTCCAGCTTTGTACACCCTGTGTGTTATTGATTATTTGTGGATGGGGAAGAGTGTCAAGTATCGTTTACTCACCAAAACTGAATTCATGTCCTGACTCTGATCCAGGTGTTCCTGACCTTGGCCTTTCCTCTACATTCCACTACACACTGTTGTGAGCCTGGGCTCTTGTTCCTTGTCTGGCCTGGCACCTGTTCCCACAAAGCTCTGCTGGGTTTGCCGAAATCAATGGCTGCAGCTAGGCAGGGGAATCTGAGACGCTTCCCAGGGAACCCCCACCCTCTCAAAGCACACGGACAGGCAAGGCTGGTCAGACCTGGGGGTAACATCTTCATGTTAAATGAGTCCTGTTCTCTGGTTTTCCTCCCCTTCACCCTGGCAGGGGTACCAACAAAAGGCCCAGGGCAGCCTCTCTTAAGACTGCAGTTTCTAATTATCCTCTGCTCTTTGAAAAGAGTAAAATACTACATAAATGCAAGCTGTTAATAAAAACAGTGAATCTTCTTGGGGTCATGGTCTTTGGGGCCTCTTCTTCCCTTTTGTTGAAAGCAGAAAACTAGAAAACAGCTTTAGAAGGAAGTGGACCAGGATTCTAGTCCCACCTATTGCTAATTCACTTGGTGACCTTGGACAAAGCACATCCTTCAGGGGACCCTCTGTATCTTCATGGATAAAATAAGGGTTTTAAAGTTTCTTCCCCTCTCTGATTCCAAGGCAGACCTCACCAAGCACTGCAGGCAGGGGGCAGACATTTAATACCCTTTATGTGCTTGAGGATTTTCACCCATGGGCTAATACTTATGCTGCCCAAGGACCCTATTATATAAGGATTGCCTCCCTGTTTACAGATGAGAACACCAAGGTTGGGGAAAGTTATGTAACTCCTCTAGTGCCATGCGTTATCAGTGGAGCTGGTGTGTGTGCATGTTATAGGAAAAGGAAGCGACCAGACACCGAGGGGTTCTGGAGTACGAGGTTTATTTCTTAACGTGCATGGGCCCAGAAGAGTCAATCTTCAAATTCTGAGCCCCAAACAAAGGATTCTTGGGGGGTTATATAGCTTAGAGGTCTTCCTGTCTATGTGACAAACTTGGGATACAGAAGCAGAATGTGATAATTGTTCTATCAGCGGGGGTGCTAGTTCAGTCCTACTGACTATCTGGCTATTTGCTTTCCCAGCGGGGTGCTAGTTCCAGTCCCACTGACTATCCGGCCACCCGCCCTCCCAGATGGCCCCATCATTCTCCCTAGGGCGCCTGGGGCCTGGGCAAATAAAGGTTAAACAGAGGTTTTTCAAAGTTTCCCATATCATGCATGCATGTGTGTATGTTTGCCTATGCACACCCACAAGTGTTTGTGAATATGTGTGCCTGTTTACATGTATGTGCCTACTGGAGGATAGATGTGTTTGTGTGCTGAGCTGCTGTGCGTGGGTGCACACGTGTGGCATCCGATGAACATCCAGCTTCCTGGGACGTGTGTCCTGGATGGCCCACTCTCTCCTTTCGCTGCACCCTCTCCTTTGTTTCCCTCCTTCCTGTGTCTCTAGGCAGAACCACCTGAATTGGTTTTCTTTCGAAACGCAAACAAAGCCCTGCTCTTTCCAAACTCCAGTGCTTTCACCTGCTGAAAAATCCATAACAATTAACCGGATCTGCTGGAGGAAAAAAAACCCTGAGACCTGCTGAGATGGCTCTACCGGAAGAGGTTGTTCTCTTCTCTGGTTAAAAATTCAGAAGGAGCATTGGCATATGATATGAGGTACAGTCTTTTACTAAAGAGATTTAATGGCCCACAATTCAATTTGAACTAAAAGATACCCGCAATGACTCCTTATAAAGTCTTCCCTAGCACCAAGTCAATATCTGTGGGGCTTGTGAGGAGCGACTATCGATTAGCTGTCTCTGCCAATGACCATTACAAGCCAAGGAGGTTGGAGGGGAGTTGTGCACTCAGTTACACGGGCGGTACCTCATTAAATGGGCACGTATTGACCAGCTGCTGTGCCGTCCAGGCCTGGATGGAGGAGGGCTAATGCAGGCCTGAGACCTAATCAAATTCCCTGGGAATGCACTGGGACCAATGAACCCCAGTCCTCTCTCACACCAAGGGGCACAGAACAGAGGCTGGGAGCCATGCTTCTTATCATCTTCAGCCAGAAGATCCTCCGGTGCAAGGTAAGACTTGACCTTACAACTTGAAGTTTCATTGTTCTAACCAGTTAGTTTATAAAAGAGAAGTGACTACGATACCACACCTAGCCATTGGCCACTGACTTGGCAGCCTCAGCCACACAAGAACATAACATAGATTCCAGAGTAAGTAAAAAGGGCTTCTGGACATTTACAAAGTCCTCATGATAAAGTCTTTGCATGAAAATACAAGGAAGGCCTTCACTCAGAACTGGTTATACCTACTTTGTACACAATTTTAATAAACTAGATTATTCTGGTCTCACATGACATCTTAGTACTAGGAAACAACAAATACGATTTAAGTGGGTAAGGGATGTCTCTGCTACAGGTTGTAATTCTATCAGTGCAAGAAGTGCTAAGACAAAGACACTGTAGGAATGGAGTGGGGTGGGCACTGAAATGTGCAAGTACTTGGGGCCAAGGCAAACACTCCTACACTCTTGAGTCTCTGTGTTAGTTTGTGCTTGGGTTGCCAGGACAAAAGACCATAGACTGCGTGACTTAAACAAACATTTATTTCCTCATAGTTCTGAAAGCTAGAGGTCAAGATCAGGGTGCCAGAAGAATTGGGTAAGGACTCCTCCTGCTTGCAAATGGCCATCTCCTCACTGTTCTTGAAAGACCTTAACTCTGAGAAAGAGAGGAAGCTCTGGTGTCTTCCACTTTTGATAAGGAGACCAGTTCTACCAGGTTAGGGATCAATGCTTAAGAACTCATTAAACTATAATTATATTCTTAAAAGTCCCTGTCTCCAAATACAGTCACATTAGGTGGTTAGGGTTTTGACATATAAATTTTAGGGGGTATAATTTAGTCTATAACAATCCCCCCAAAAGTAGCAGTGCCCAGCACAGGGCTGTAATTGATGATCATGAAGAGATGTCAAGAGCAACTTTTTTTAGACTATATTTTATTGATTATGCTATTACAGGTGCCCCATTTTTTTCTCTCTTTTATTCCCCTCCACCCAGCACGACCCCTCCCACCAGCATTCCCCCTCCCTTAGTTCATGTCCCTGGGTCGTACTTATAAATTCTTTGGCTTCTCCATTTCCTATACTATTCTTAACCTCCCCCTGCCTATTTTCTACCTACCATTTATGCTACTTGTTCTCTGTACCTTTTCCTTCTCTCTCCCCCCAAATTTCCCAGTGATAATCATCCATGTGATCTCCATTTCTGTGATTCTGTTCCTGTTGTAGTTGTTTGCTCAGTTTTTGTTTTGTTTTGTTTTAGGTTCAATTGTTAATAAGTGTGAGTTTGTTGTCATTTTACTGTTCAGATCTTTTATCTTCTTTTTCTTAGATAAGTCTGTGGGTATTATACATTTCATATAATAAGGGCTGGGTAGTGATGAACTCCTTGAACTTGACCTTATCTGAGAAGTGCTTTATCTGCCCTTCCATTCTAAATGAAAGCTTTGCTGGATAGAGTCATCTTGAATGTAGGTCCTTGCCTTTCATGACTGTGAATACTTCTTTCCAGCCCCTTCTTGTCTGTAAGAGTTTTTTTTTTTTTTTTTTAAGAAATCAGCTGATAGTGTTATGGGAACTCCTTTGTAGGTAACTGTCTCCTTTTCTCTTGCTGCTTTTAAGATTTTCTTCTTCTCTTTAATCTTGGGTAATGTAATTAAGATGTGCCTTGCTGTGTACTTCCTTGGGTTCAGCTTCTTTGGGACTCTCTGAGCTTTCTGGACTCCCTAGAAAGCCAGATTGTGGAAGTTCTTCATTGTTTTTTCAAATAAGTTTTTGATTTTTTCTCTTCCTCTTCTTCTAACACCCTTATGATTTGGATGTTGAAACGTTTAAAGTTGTCCTGGAATTTCCTAAGCCTGTCATAATTTTTTTTGAATTCTTGTTTCTTCATTCTGTTCCAGCTGAATGTTTATTTATTCCTTCTATTCCAAATCATTGATTTGAGTCCTGGTTTCCTTCATGTCACTGTTGGTTCCCTGTATAATTTCCTTTATTTTATTTTGCATAGCCTTCACTTTTTCTCCTATTTTTGACAATACTCAACTACTTCTCTGTGCATCCTGATCACCAGTAGTTTGAACTCTGCATTTGATAGATTGGCTATCAATGATAACTCCTATAGGCTAGGAGTTTCTCCCACCACTGCAACCCCCACAGGTTTTTACAGCCAGAGGTTTTGAGGATTTATTTCCTGGCACTGGAACCCTGAGTTGCACAGTTTGTCTCACACCCCTGTTATTCCTCCCACTTTATCCAAATGAGAATGTGGGACTGTCAGCCACCATCTCACCTGCTGGGTCCTCCAGCCCCCACCTTGCCTACTGTCCTCTCTTCCCTGGCTGCCTGTCTCTACTCATCCTGCCAATCTAGATGAATGTTTCTTCTTTAACTCCTTGGTTGTCAGACTTCTATACAGTTTTATTTTCTGGAAGTTCTGGCTGTTTGTTTTTAAATTTGTTGTCATTCTTTTGGTTGTTTGAGGAGGCAAAAATGTATCTATCTACACCTCCATCTTGGCCAGAAGTGCTCAAGAGCAACTTTTTAATCGTTCATAGTTAACTTCTCTTTAAGATAGCAAGGAAATAAGGGGTGCATTTTACCATATAAAGATTGACCTTCAAAGGAAAAGAATATGTGCCATACAAAAACAATATCACTCTTGTCAAATGCAGTGTATTTTTAGGGTCCTGACAGCATCAAATTAGAGTCATTTGTGAACAGGTTAATAAAGGGCTATGCACAAAGGTGTGGACAAAAAAATAGGACCACAAGGGGGAGCACGATAGCCCAGGCTGGTGACGGTGGGGATATTCCTCCCCTACACCTGAAGCCCAGATCTCTGAGACCCTGAGACAGAGAAGGCTGTGAGTAGATGGCTGTCCAACAAGAGTCTTAGCTGGAGGTCTGGAAGACCACATCAAAGAAGAGGTCCCTTACAGGTTGTATTCAATCAGAATTTAGGCATTAAATTTGCCCATGGGCTGAGTGCATGGTTTTTGCCACCTGGATGGAGAGCAGTAAAGAGAGGGAACACAGAAGAGTAAGCCAAAGACCTCCTGGTACCTTACCTTTTCCAAGGTGCCCCTGGCTCTACAACAGGTCATCTTGCCCATCCCACTGTTTCTTGGGTGCTGTGGCTAAAGGAAGCTAGCTCATCTCTTCACCACCACCACCACCCTGAGCTTTGGTCTTATTCCATTCTTTTGTCTTCCCCAAGAGAAGGGAGGAAGATAACTCACCTAAAGTGTCTCCCTAGCTCCAACCTACCATCCCACCATCAAACACACACATGCGTGTTCCCTTCTTCAATAGGAAGAGAAACTCACTTCACACCATAAGACGTTTCAAAACGGAATTCCACCATTTATGGAAGCCCCACCCAGCCCGAGGATCCCAAGCTGCAGCTGCCTACACCGCCACCACCACCACCAGTGCTGAAAAGAACAGAGGCGGCTTCTCCACACCTGTACTGACTGATTTGCACCAAATGGCTCTAATTAGCACATTCCATGCTATGATTAGGCTTCCAGAGGAAGCATGCCAAATGCCATTAATTATGGATGTGATCTTAAATCATTCACTTGGAATATTTTTTCCTTGATATGCCCCTTTCATCTCCCACTAATTTTTTGTCACATCCAAGAATAGATCCAATTAAATCTCTAAAAGCCGAAGTTTGTTATGTTAAAGAAAAGGTAAACTGAAAATTAACCACTATTTTTCTTCCCAAGAGTGGTGTTTAGGGTGATCCGGAAGCAGCCAAAGAGAAAAAGACATGTGGTTTTCTTCACTCCCTGTTCTTTTGGCAGATCATCTATTGGTCCACCCAGCTCTTCAGTGGTGCCTTGATTTTTCTTTTTTTATTTTTCTCTATTATTTTTATAATTTAAACATTTTTTCAATTATGGTTTACATTTGATGTTACTTTTCATTTGTTTCAAGTGTACAACAAAGTAATTAGACAATCCTCAGTCACTCTTATGGGAACCTGGATGGAGATATTTCAGGCAGGTTCCACAGAAGTAGATTTTGAGCTGAGGATCCATGTGCAAATGTTGTATTTAGGAAACTGGAAAAGAGTCAGGGAAGTGGGACAATGAAGGGGAGGCAATGGGCAATTTGAGGCAATGTCCTGGACTCAGCCTGATTCTGCAGGAAGCTCTGTAGTATAAATGACATCTTTGTCCCCAAGGCATCTGAACTTTCAGACCTCTGTGTCAGTTAGTCACTGAGTAAGGGCTGCCAGGACCTGGTCTGGGATAGGCTAGTGGGGGAGTAAACTCCTAGGCACTGGCCTGCTGACTGCACACAAGGACTAAGCAGTTTCCAAGGCAGTTCTTGGATGAGAATATTGGGCATGGGCCACTAAAAACAAAGTAGGAGCTGGAGACTGGCCACACAGAACTGCAGTCACTACTCAAGGGGGTTCAGCAGGACCACAGACAGAAGAATAGAAAATCAGATCAATCCTGCTTCAGGTACCCAAAGGTCAGCGTGTCTGTGGTGTGTTCTGTCTGTGCCAATGCTCTGAGCACTGTGTGAAATGCTCTGAGCACCATGTGGATCCAGCACTGTGCCCAGTGCTGTGGTGGAGACACAGGGAAATCCCATGGGACTTGTACTCAGCATCAAAAACTGGTCTCACACAAATGAGAAGGAATCTGAGGGTTTCTAAATTAAAACCAGGGATGTATGGTTGAGACATAGTTGCTAGAGGGGCTCACAAATGTGAATTGATTGAGTAGGGCTCTGTAGGAGACTGTTCTGCATGGCGTGGGCCAGAACAGGACCCAAACCCACAGATAAGTTTTCCCATGGGAAATCAGGCCTGCATTGTACCTAGACTGCTATGAGACTTGCTTTTGCTAAAACTCCCTCACCCTGAATTGAGGCAGAAATGTTCACTGTATATCTTTAACTTCCTAAAATCTATGCTAAACCTTCCAAGGACAAGTGGAACCAGTTCAACCACTTTTCCCTTTGCATTTGCAAATATCCCTCTTCTGTGATGTTATTAATGGCATCCTCTTCTTTGTTTTCCATAAAAGGTAACCACCTAAAGCGAACCTCTGCATAGTAAATGAGGACCATGAGGACCATAGTAAATGAGGATCATGTAATATGCCCAGACAAGCAATAAAAGTTTATCAAGGCAAGTCTCTCCCCTTGAGAGAGAAGCAGCACCATCCCTTTTCCTCCACAGGACTTGCTAGTCTGTGTGAATTTGTGTCATGTCTCATCCACAATGTCGTGGACCCCACGAGCCAGGATCCACCCACATCAGGGCTCAGGAGGATGGAGAGGAAAAATAATGATTTCTTCCATATAGTGCTTTATGCTTTATGAAAAACACTCTCCTATCTGTCTTCTCATTGAAGCCTTGAAATAAGACCCTGAGGTGGTATAACAGCTCATTTTACAAATGAGAAAACTGGAGGCTCAGAAGGTCATGGTCATGGGGCTGACTTGTCAAGTGCTGTGTGGTGAAGCCATACCTTGAGTTCATGACTTATGATTTTGAGGCCTGTGTTCTTTCTATGGTGTCACACATTCTCCCAGAGAATAGGATCTTCCAGGCAGAAAAGAGAAGAAAGGGTGTTCTGGATGGAGGAACAGCCTGAGCAAAGTCATGGAGGCTGAAATGGGCCCATAAAGACTGACAAAAGTATCTGGTTTGATTAATATCTGCATGGTGGTGACATTGGAGTCAGTTGTTCTTTTCCCCTTGACCTGCTGCTACCATATGACAGTGGAATAGAAGTCTCTCTGTAGACAGAATCCAGGCCTAGAATCCAGGCCTAGAATCCAAGCGGAAGTGCCTGCCCATCCAGGCCTTTTTGAGTAGAGAGAGGCCGTGCAGCAGGCCTGGAAGGTCAATAGCCGGATATGACAGAAACAACATACAGGGGGCTAGGAGCCTAATATGGGCACAAGAGAGGAAGGGTACTTCCTAGTCAGAGACCCTAGCCAGAGTAGCCTGATCTATGTGTCCCAGGGAGGCCAGAGCCCAAGAGTGGCTTTGCATAGTCTGCATAGTCTCAAATGCCTAAGGACAGTGCTGCCCCAGGAGAATGGCTGCTATCTTCTGTCCCATTATAGCTCAGAGTCACATTAGGGAAAGACAGGCTGTCAGCCTAATTCCCCAGACATGTTGTAAATGTTACCTACATACCAGACACTGGTGCCCATTCTCCCATACATAGCTTTGGGGTCATTTAAATTTGCCAACAAAATCATCAGCCCTACTCCCTTCAAAAGGTAGAGCCAAATTCCCTTGCATGTGGTCTGGGCTCAGTGGTTTATTCCTAGTCAGTAGAATGTGGTAGGAGTGATGCATGTGACCTGCAAAGCTAGGCCATAAAAGACTTGGCCACCTTACCTGTCTGTCTCTGTTACTCAGTCTGGGGAGAGCCAGCACTTTGTGAGGCACTCCAGCCACCGTGAAAGAGGCTGATGTGTGGAGGAACCATAGTCAACTTGGCAGCATATGAAGAGCTGCGTTGGAAGCCATTGCCCCAGTTCTGACCGAGAAACCATGAGAGAGAATATGTATTGTCATCAGCCCTGAGTTTTAAGGTAATTTGCTAGGCACCAATAACAAACACAATGACAGCCAGAGTATCAGGATCCCACTGAAAATGGGCCTTCTTGATTCCATCTAAGGCACATACCAACACAGCATTACAATAAAAAATACAGCAAAATCTGAATCTAAAAGCTTTCAAAAAGAATGGGCAGTTTTGCTTAAGATTCTGTAGAAGGGGAAGGAAGAGGTGCAAATCACATTTCAAGCAAAGACACAAACTCCTTAAAGTCTTCATTGTTTTCCTTTTCCTTTGGAACTGCCCCCCATGTTCCACCCATCTGTGCCATGCCTCCCTATGCTTCCACTGGCAGTACCACCCCTATGTTCTCCTACCTGTTGCCCACATCCAGAACAACAGAGGCATCACCAAGCAGGACAAACACACCTGGAAATAAGGACAGCTGTGATCCTTGAATAAGCTTGCTTTAGTCACAGCAGTGAGAGCAGAAGTGTACAAACATGCAAATTCAGTGAGTCCAGAGGAGAGCATGCCTGCCCACTGGGGGAGCTTTAGCGAGGAATGAGTGAAGACAGGCATGGGAGAAGTGCCAGGAGGAGGAGAGGGCATTGCTGGGTGAGACTTCAGCTATGCAAAGGCACGAATGCACCACAATGTACAGGAGGGCAGTGTGTTTGGGGATGGTGGCCCGTAGCCCCTGTACCTAACAGGAGAGCTCTAGGGTTCAGGGGGCTCCAGCCAATCTGACTGGGAGATTTGGGATTTCTGGAGCAGCTTGGGCTTGCCCTAGCCTTGGAAAGCAGTCCTGTCTGGGGTTCACTTGGCAAGGGCTAAATAGTGGTGAGGGCTTTTCCCAGAACTTTCACCTCTCTGGGCCTCAGTGTAACCCTCGGTAATAGAGAAGGCTCTGCAGTGTCATGACTTGCAAACTGTGTTAGTGTAGAATCACCTGGAGTGCCGACTCAATGCTGATTCTCCTGGCCTTGCCTCCAGAAGTCCTGAATGCTCAGAGCCAAGGCAGGGCCTGAGAACCTCCCTTTTAACAAGAGTCCCAGGTGCTTGTGCTACAGGTAACCCTCCCATTTCAGTAGCTTTCTAAACTGTCTTGATGCTAAGAATCCCCTGGGAAGTTGTGAAAAACCCAGCTTCCAGATCCGCCCCCTGACATTGCTGGTCCAGGCAGCCAGCCTAGGACAGTGATGCACAAAGTGTGGTCCCAGGAGCAGCAGACACATATGAGGATTTGCTTTACATGCACTTTGTCAGGCCCCACACTAGAGCTGCTGAAGCAGAAAAACTGGGGGTAGGGCCTCCCATTTTTTAACAAGTTATCCAGGTGAATCTGACCTCCACTAAAATAAGACATCCACTAGGCTAGAGCTCGTGTTTCTCAACAACTCTGGCGGGTGATTCTTAGCATTGGAAAAGGTTGGGAAGCCTTATGATCAAGGACTCTTCCAGCTCTTGGTGCCCAAGATTCCTGAAAAGCCTGGATTCTCTCCAGCCGGCCTCTGGGGCTTCTCCAGGAAAACCTGTCTAGGAAACAGCCAGCATTTCCCCTTTATAAGCAAGTAATATTCAGAGAAAAAAAAACACCAGGTATTGGAACTGCCACCTCACAACGTGCACACAGCCACTTCTTCACACCTGGCTTCCCACTGTTCCCTGAGAAGAGGAAGCCATGGAGGAACTTCCCGAGCCCAAGATTTACCAAGAACAAGGCTGAGTCAGCAGGTCCACTACCTTTTATTAATGCATTCCCTCCAGCTGACATCTCATTTTCTGGAAGGTGGCCTGTGGGGCCTGTCTGCCTACCCCATCCCCACCACCTGCCTCCCTCCTTCCTCCCTACCAGGCAAGAGGTCCTTTTGAGAATAACAAGGAGATTAGAGGCACTGGGCCCACCAGTCATCAGAAACATGAAATGTACCCTTGCTTTCCTTTCAACGTATTATTTAATTCTGGGCAGACCCATTATCTCAAAGCTGTGACAGGGAGAGTCCTGGCCTTTTGCTCCAGCGTTCCCAGGACTGTAGCTCCAAAAGACCCTCTCTCCTTTTCCTTCCTCATGGAGCACCTGAAATTCCTCCATCAGTGTGGCATTTCTTCCACCCTCTCAGCCACACACACACTTTCCTTACTCATTTATTCACCCATCTATTTACTCATTCAATAGTTATTCATTGAATGCATTCTGTGCCAGGTTGTGTGCCAGAAGTTGAGGATGCTTGCCATTGAATAGGATCTGAACAAATGTTTCAAGCCACGTCAGACAAAACTTGACCCTAGTAGCTTTGTTAGAGCTTCCCAATGGCTGATGAGGAGATTCTGTAGAAAGAAGGGATGGAACTTTGGGGGAGAGAGTGAGAGAAGGCATTATGAGGGAAAATCTTTTCTAACTTTGACTTAGAAACATGTACATTTATTGAGCAGTTAGTGGGTTCCAAGAGCTTCACTAAGGGCTCAAGAGAAGCAATTTATAGTGTGACCTACATTTTCCAGGGGTGGATCAGCCAGTGGATTTCTTACCTTTTCTGAGAAGCATCAAGATACTGGAGGCAGAGCCCTGGCTTAGCAATCAGAAGAGCTGAAACCAGCCGGGTAGATTCTCCACCTAGCTGTGATCTTGGAGAAATCATTTATCTCTAAGCTTCCTATCTCCTGTGGTGGGGGAAGGAGTTCTCTGTAAAATGGGAGTCTTTAAAGAACACCTGTGTTCAGAACAGATCATGAGATAACAAGTGTGGCTGCAGCCTGCTGACTATAGGCAGCTGTGTATGCTTGGCACCTACTACTGCCAGACATGATTTAACTAGAGATCTGTGAACACAACAGGCTGAAATTCCCATCTTCGTGGAGCTTCCAGTGGGAGAAGATGGATTATGACTAAACAAATAGTGTGTTGAGCACTCTAGAGAATAGCAACATAGAGTCAGGGGGTTAAGAAGTACTGAGGGAAGGGCGTGCCGCCATTTTATACGGAACGGCCAAGGAAGGTTTCTCATACATGACAAAGTGATGCTTGAGCAGGAGCCAAAGGAAGTGGGAGGAAATCAGTTATTTTGGGGAAATAAGCAATCGAGGCCGAGGGAACTGCAGGTGCAAAGGCCCTGAGGTCAGTGTGTGCTGCAAAGAGCATCAGGGTTACTAATGAAAGGACAGCCAGTTGCTAAAGTTTTAGAAATTTTGGCAGCCACTTTTAAACACAACCATTATTTAAACTTATTTAAACATGATCAAATAATATTATAGCAAAGAAAGGCCATAAATATTCCAAACCCATCACTTCCTTATTATTTAGGTACATTTTACTATGATCTAAGCTCTTCAGGTAATTTACATCTGTCGTAGGCATAGAATGGAAATACTATATAATGGAGCACCAGCCCTGTGGGATAATGCCTGAAGCCCCTAGAGGAATAATGACAATATAATGACAATAATTATATTCACTGCCTTTTAAAATTCTCCTAAAGATCCTATGAGGTAGACATAGTTATCATCCTTGTCTCATGGAACAGGAGTCTACAGCACAGAGATGTTTAGTACCTTGTACAAAGTTGCACAGCTAAGAAGTAACAGTCTGAGGTTGAGCCCAGGCCACGGGCTCCAGAGCCTGCACTGTTAACCACAAGTGACTACGAGAGGTGATGCTGGGCTAGGGACATCAGACATGTCTGGGCCTTCAAGGGTGGATGGCATTTTGCCAGAAAGGGACAGGTGTCAGAAGAGGGTGTTCCAGGTAGAGGAAGCAGCAAGTACAAAAGTCCAGAGGGTGGGAAAGAAGAGGATGTGTTCAGGGAACAGCCAATGGTCCCTTTTGGCTGTCTTCTTCCACATCCTTACCAACCATGGAGAAGCCTGCCTTGGGGCACTGCAAAATAACAACTTTCCCAAAATAATTTATCTTCAGCTTTGACTGTGTCAGAAACTTCTTTGCTCAGTGATTTCTATTTTACTCAAGGTGGTAGTAAATTGGATCATTTCTCTGAACACAGAGATTGGAGAACTTGGGTGTGTTTGTTAATGAAGGTGGCAAGGAGGAGGCCCGGCAGAGGGAACCTGGCCTGGGATGAAGCATTTTCTTCAGGCCCATTTGATTATCTGATTTGAGCAGGGCCTGGTGGTAGGGCAGGGGAGGGGGAATGCTGTGCATGATGTCTCTTTCACTCTTTCTAGTAGCTCCGAATCTGCTGTCCTGGTCAATCCCATGGCGTTAATGAGACAGTGAACATCTCTAGGTCAACTGTTATGTTATCCAACAACCTTCGTAAGAGCATCTGTGCAATAAAGCCCTCCTGTGATGATAAATTGCTCTTTCTGAACTCCAAGCACAGACCACCCTCTTTTTTTTTATTGTTGTTCAAGTACAATTGTTTCCACTTTCCTCCCACCACTACCCCACACCCCAGCCATCCCCACTTCCCACCCTTGATCTTAACCCCCTTTGGTTTTGTCCATGTGTGTTTTATAGATGTTCCTGAAAACCCTTCTCCCTTTTCCGATCCCCCCCATTATCTCCTCCCACCTCCCCTCTTGTTACTACCAGAAGCCAGGTGGTGAAAGACAAATACCATATCATCTTACCTATAAGTGGAACCTAATCAACAAAACAAATAAATAAGCAAAATAGAACCAGAGACACTGAAATTAAGAACAAACTGACAATAGACCGCCCTCTTTGAAGGAGAAATTTCATCTCTCTAGATAAGTGTGTTGGCTCTTTATCTGCTACTATGAACTATACAGCCTAACCATCAGCCTCTAAGAGATCACACATCCTATGAGTTTAATCCCGCTCTGAGTAATGGGTTACAGAAAACAGTCCCAGAGGAAACTTCCATTGAAGTTTGATATGTCCATTCTTCCTGGAAAGCTGCTGTTAGACAAGATAATAGAAATCCTTTTGTTTGCCTGGAATATTAAAGAGAAGAATTCTAGTGGGAGAAGCACAGAGACTCCTGTTTCTACAATAGGTGCTAGAAGTTCAGAAGATCTGAGCACACTGACTACTCTGGCAAGAAGCACCAAATCTCTAGGACTGAGGATTCATGTTTGGGAGGTGAATGAACTCAGGATGTTTGGGAATAGCAGAGAAAATGATAGAAATCAGCACATTGCCTTGGAGGTGGCCTGACGGTAGAAAGATGGAGTGTCTGGAGGGTGAATATGCAGGGACTCCCTGCCTGAGGGTCAGAGGTGACCCTGTTGCATATGTAGTTATTGGGGATTGCTGGTCCTGGATCTAAGAGACCAGCCAACCTCCCCCAAATCAGAAGTCTTAGCTATAATACACTTCCCTTTTTGTCTGGGCTACCAGGACATTCGGAGGTAAAAATTAGTGTTCAGTAGTGACTGGGCACGCCAAATTCCTAACGTGTCTATTTCTTAGTAGCTCTGTTTTTGATGCTTGTTAAGATTGTACAACAACAACAACAAAGATTGGAGGCAATATCCAATGTTTTTCTTTTTTTTTTCTAATATTTTATTTATTTATCTTTAGAGGGGAAGGGAAGGAGAAAGGGAGAGAAACATCACGGCCGCTCAATCTACTGAGCTACACCAGCCAGGGCTCCAATGTTTTTCAAAAATCAATTCTCTCCTTCAAAGAGTGACTCTTCATGAGGCCGTGGCGAAGAAGCACATGATCGGTAAGGGGACCTGTGCTTCCCTTTGTGTGGTGTGTGGCTCTCAGGACCCCCTGCTTCCCTCATACAGATCCTCACATGGTACCTCTAATAAGTCCGTATCCCAAACAGTTGTAACTTCTTCACATTTTTTAACCTCTATCCCATTCAAGTCCATTCATCCACCCATCTGTACATCCATCCATCCTTCCATTCATCCTTCCTTCTTTCTTTCATTCCTTTATCCCTCCTTCCCTCCCTTCCTTTCTCCCTTCCTCTTCTTCTTTCCTTCCATTCATCCCCTCTACCTTCTCAGCAAACATTAAGCACTCTTCTTCTGTGCTAGCAATGAAACCGTAGTGATGAGCAGGAATTGGGACCTGCCTTTCATCAGACTTTTCTCCTAGCAGGGGAGAAGATTTTCCCATAGGTAAGTTCCAGAGGCGTCAGGACAGCTGGGAGAATAGTCAATACAGGGTTTAGAGAACAGTTGGGAGTATGAGGTTTGGGGCCAGGCTGTCTGGGTTTCCAAACCTTGCTCCAGCACTTAGTAGTTATGTGGCCTTGGAAAAAATACTTAATTTCTCTGTGCCTCAGTCTTCTTGTCTGTCAAATGGATTCCATTGTAGGTCATTGAGCTCAGAAGGTCATTGTGCCACTTATCTACTGCTGTATAACAAAGCACTCTAGCCATTTTATTATATTTCCTGGTTTGGTGGGTCAGTCACCCAGGCAGGGCTTGGCTGCTTGGTGCTTTTGTTCTACATGGTATCAATTGAAGTCACTCAAAGGTTATTCAGCTGGTCTGAAGGGTCCCACTCACATGTCTGGCACCTTGGCTGGCATGGCTGGCAGGCTGGGTCCAGCTGGGACTGTCCACTAGAGCACTCAGATGTGGCCTCTCCAGTATGGCTGCCTTGGGCTGGTCAGACTTCTTTCATGGGGGCCCAGGCCCGGGGCTCCTGAAGAGACTGTGTTAAGAGAAGAAAGTGGAAGCTGCCAGCATTCAGGCCTGTTCTAGAAACTAGCATAGCTTCCCTTCCACCACATTCTACCAGTCAAAACAGACCCAGGGCCTGCCCAGATTCAAGGGCAAAGGACTTAGACCCCACCTCTTTGATGGGAGAAGTGGAAGGAATTTGTGCCCATTCCTTAAGCCCTCACAGATATAAAAAGAAGAAATGAGTTAATCCATAGAAACCAGTTACAACAGTGACTGGTAGAGTTAAGACTCTACAAGTGTTTGTTGGTGTTGCTATTATTATTATTGCCCTTAAGATGAGTCCTAAAAGGTGAATCTGAGCTCTCTTGCTAAAGATAGGAGTTATGGGAAGCTGGGAGGGGAGGGTTCCAGATAGACTGTGTTTTTTGCATGTACTCATGTTTTGGGAAAAATTAAAAATATATTTTATTGATTATGCTATTGCAGTTGTCTCAATTTTCCCCCTTTGTCTCCATCTACCCAGTACCCCCCATTCTCTCTAGCAATCTCCCCACTTAGTTCATGTCCATGGGTCATGCATATATGTTCTTTGGCTTCTCCATTTTCTATACTTCTTAATATCCCCCTGTCTATTTTGTACCTACCATTTTGTACCTGCACCTTTTTCTCCAATTCTCCCCCTTTTCCTTCCCAACTGATAACTCTCCAAATAATCTCCATACCTATGATTCTGTTTTTGTTCTGTGTGTTTGCTTAGTTTGTTTTTTAGATTCATTTGTTGATAGTTGTGAATTTATTGCCATTTTAATGTTCATAGTTTTGATCTTCTTTTTCTTAAACAAGTCCCTTTAACATTTCATATAATAAGGGCTTGGTAATGATAAACTCCTTTAGCTTTACCTTATCTGGGAAGCACTTTATCTGCCCTTCTATTCTAAATGATAGCTTTGCTGGATAGAGTAATCTAGGTTGCAGGTCCTTGCTTTTCATGACTGAATACTTCTATACTTCTTACCAGTCCCTTCTAGCCTGCAAAGTTTCTTTCAGGTAAGCAGCTGACAGTCTATGGGAACTCCTTTGTAGGTAAGTCTCTGTTTTTCTCTTGGTGCTTTTACAATTCTCTCTTAAATCTTTAATCTTTGGCATTTTAGTTGTGATGTGCCTTGGTGTGGTTCTCTTTTTGTTCATATTGTCTAGGACTCTTTTGCTTCCTGGACTTGAATGTCTATTTCCTTCACCAAATTAAGGAAGTTGTCTTTCATCATTTTTTCAAATAAGTTTTCAATTTCTTGCTCTTTCTCTTCTCCTTCTGGCACCCCTATGATTCAAGTGTTGGTATATTTGAAGTTTTTCTAGAGGCTCCTTAGCCTATCCATGTTTCTGGGGGGGTTCTTTTTTCTTCTTGCTATTTTTAATTGATTTTTTTAAATTTATGTTCCAAATCACTAATTCTCAGCTTCATCCACTCCACTCTTGGTTCCCTGTGGTGGAGGGCTCAGAAAGGGGACAATGCCACTGCCTGGCCTCTGGAGTTTTGTCCCCCATCACCTACACTGATGCCAAACAATTCGGTTCCTTCCCATATGACACTGGTGCCCTTCCAGCTGCTGCCCCAGTGCTGGAGCCCAGAGCGAGTGAGTCTGCATAAGTACTGAGTCTGTTGCAGGACCTTTAAGAGCTGATGCCTGAGAATACCACAGTTTCTTTTACCACCCAACCCCCACTGATTTTTATAGCCAACAGTTATGTGGACTTACTTCCTGGCACTGGAACCCTAGGCTGGGTGGTCTGAGATGAGGCTGGAATGCCTCATTCCCAAGGTATCCCTCCCAATTTTTACCCACCACACATGGGCGTAGGACCACCTGTTCTGTGTCTCTGCAGCTCTGAGTGTCACCATGCATTTCCACACATCTTTGTGTCTCCACCCATCTGGATGAATGTGACTTCTTTAATTCCTTGGTTGTCCAACATATAGCTCAATTTTCTGATGATGCTGGGTGGTAGTTGTTTTGTAGTTTAGTTGTAATTTTTGCTGTGGTTGTGCAAGGAGGCATGCTGTATTTACCTACGCCTCCATCTTGACCCAAAGTCCTCCCTGTTTGGGGCAATTTTATGACAGTCTTGGTTTTGCTAATTCAAAGTAGAAGATCAGACCAACTAATATGTGCAAAAAATATAACTGACTAATAATTAACAGATTTTACATCCCTCCCAGGGATATTGGGGTCCGAGCCTGGCAGAGACATGGAGGGCAGGATGTCCCTTGGACGCCAGCCTTATCACCAAGGAAATGCAGGCTCAGCTCCTCAGAGGGGCTCACAGACCCCAGAACACAGAGATGAGCATACGTGGCTCTGGGCTGCCTGCCTGGGCTTCCCCTCCCACAGCTCACTGCCTAATTGGAAAAGGCCATTTCAACATCTTAGCAGAAAATGGAATTTTTCTTTCTTTGATGTTGTGATTTGACTGGGAGTTAGCAAAGCATCAGTAGAATCCTAAACATCTACTTAAAAGAATCAAGCCTTCATCTCAGCTTGTCATGGAGCTCAGCCCTCCTTTCGTGGGAGGGAGATAAAATGCTTTCATGCGTGTCCTTCTGCCTGTGAACATGGTCTGCTTACACGTCTCCGGGAATGGCTGAGCTGTGCCAAGGATTTTATCTCTTCCCAGTAACAGTGCCTGACTATAAATGGTTGCCGTGGGGAAGAGTCGTTCTGCACATGCAGAGCGCAGGCTGAGATGGGCTTTGGGAGAAGGGGGCTCTTCAGAGGGGCAGGCACTGCCAAGGCCTGGGCTCTGTGCCTGGTGCCAAGCTAGGCCCTTGACTGACATCACCTTGTGTAATCCTCACTACATACCCTCACTGGGTCAGAGCATGGGGAGGATAAGGGTTATTTTACCCCCTTTTGTAGCTGAGAAATCTGGAGCCCCAAAAGTGAGGAAACCACCCGAGGTCATGCCCAGGGTATGGGGCAGAGCCACAGTTTCTCTGCAAGTGTGCCTGACATCTGTATTTTAACTCTGCCAGGAGGTGTGAGGGTCTTCCCCACCTCCTGTTCATAGCCCTTCACTCCGTTACTCACCCTGTAGAGACAAGGACCTCTGACCTCATAGATCCCTACTCTGCAGTGGACCAATGATTGGTGCTATAGCTGGCATATGTGGTTTACTTTGGGAGACCCCAAAGCATGGCAGGTGCTGAGTCTGAATGAGAGTCTGAATGAGAGACGCCATGACAGACCTTTGTGCTGCTCAGGGAGCCAAGAGCTGTGGGTTCATTTTCTAGCCATTTCATTAAGACACCATGTATAATCTTGCAAAAGTTGAATCTCTATCAAAAACCTCAGTTTCTTCATTTTAAATTTGATGGAAGATGTTCTAGTCTTTCTGAGGTCCCTTTGAGCCTTGAGACTCAGGGAGTTTACCAAGGCCGTTACACACAGCTGTAAGGCTGTGCATGGCACAACTCCAGGGAGGGGCCTCCCACAGGCTGCAATGTGCATCGCACCCTGCAGTGGTCCCGGATTCCATAACTGGGGATATAGATGGAAAGGATGAAAGAAGGGGCATGAGATGGGACATGGAAAGATGGCTAAGAAGGGAGAGGTTGCAGGAGGAGAGGAGAAATGGCTGGTGACAGCTTTTTTCTCCAATCAAGAGGTAGACAAATATTTATACTGCATGGGGAGTGGTCAGGTGGGCGGCTGTGGTCCTGCAGAGGGAGATCCCTGGGGTTTGTAACAAACCACACTTGCCACCCTCATCTGATCATGAGCACTTTGATTGGCTCTGATTTAGAGGAACCTGGCTGGCCTACCAGGGAGAGAATGCTTTGATGGGTCTGAGATGTGCAGCCACACGTTTTCAGATTCAGCTTCCTGGGGGAAATCTTCCATGACTGAGTTCTGTAAGTCCATGGCTCCTCAGCCCTACTTCCTTCAGGACTTACATATTCCATTTGTACTTGTGCATAAAGTATTTTTTCAAGAAAAATAACTGTGCGTGTCTCTCTCTGACTAGAGCTCCCTGAGGGCATGGCTGTGTCTTCTTCCTTAGACTGAAGGTTTCGTAACAGAAGCTGTGTCTTAACCCCTTATTCATTCGATATTTACTAAGGACCTATTATGTGCCAGGCACTATTTTAGGCACTGAGATTATTATGTCGATAGACAACAAACAATGTTAAGCAATGATAAATGCTAGAAGTCCCCTCTCCCACCAAAAAAGCAGAATAGTGGTATTGTAGTGTAGGGGTGCATGGCTATTTCTGCTGGGGTGGTTTGGGAAGGCCTTCTGAGCAGGGCTTCTGTGCTGAGATCAAATAAGAAGGAGCCAGTCATGAGAGGGTCCAGGTGAAAAGCCTTCCAGACAGAACTGATTGCAGAGCAAAGGCCTTGAAGAGGAGGGAGGAATAGGAAGGTCAGTATGTCTGGACACCGTAGAGAAAGATGAGGTGAGTAAAACTGGGCATGGGCACTGTGGAGCTGCTGCCAGGCCTTGTAGACCACTAAGAAGAATGGGAGCTTGTAGGGAAGAGGCTGACTCCCACCTCCAGGGTCTCCCTGAACTTCCCATGGCTTCTCTATGATCCCATGCCTGGGCTCTGAACCTCTGCCTGGGGGAGATCTGTCCCTGCTTCACTTTCCTCAGCTTCCTCTGCTGCCCCAACCAATAATGGAGGAGGTGCCCCACCAGCACAATGACCTTCCTACAGCTGGCCCTGGTGCAGCCCCGCAGGGGACACTTGTCAACTCCTTGCCCCCGGCCTTGTGGCTACAGGCCTGTCCCCAGAGCTCAGCCCCTCAGCACCACCTTTTTAAACAATTAGTATTCTTTATTAGTTTTAGAGAGAGAGAGAGAGAGGAGTGGGTAAAGTGAAGCACTGATTGTGTTGCTCCACTGGTCCGTGCACTCATTGGTTGCTTCCTGTGTGTGCTCTGACTAAGGATCAGGCCCATAACCTTGGTGCATCAGGGCTATGCTCCAACCAACTGAGCTACCTGACCAGGGCCCCTCAGCATGACCTTAACCAAGCCAGTGAGGAGAAGCTCTCCTTGACCCCAAGTCTGGATTTACAGACAAAAGTGCCTGAGAAGCATTCGGCTGGGCAGACTCAGGAAGGCCCTCACTTCTTTCTTCCCTGGCAGACAGTGGTCACCCAAAAGGCAAAAGCCACTGTCCTAGTTTTATTCAACCCCACACTCCAGACAGCCTGTAACAGAGGTCAGCAAGTAGCTAGCCTTGTCATGTCCCCCCACAAAAGGGCCATTGAAAGGCCAGGCTGGAAAGTGACCCATGGCTGAAATCTGGCAAGTTGTTTGTCCTCCATTTTTGAGTTTGCCCTCATGTGTCCTCCATTTTCCCATCTGTGAAATGAGAATAATGACATGTACTTGGCAGGGTTGAAATTAGATAATAAATACTCAGGAGGAGGCTCTGGATGCTGTAATGGGTGACAATTATTATATTTGCTAAGTGTCAGGCACTATGCTTAATTTTTATAAGTGATATTTAATCTTTACAGTCCACTGAGGAAGGCACACAGCTTTCCAGGAAGGCCTTCCTAGTGTTACAGAACAGACCGGAGGTGGGGGGGGCAGTGAACAATATATTATTACCAAAAGGATCCCCCTTTTTCTCCGAGGGGTTCCCCCCATACTAGGTTTGCTTTGTCTGCCACAAGAGGAAAGGCGACTCTCAATGCCAGAGATTGGTGAAAAGGAAAAGAATTATTTATTTAAAAGTTATACAGACTTAGAGTAATAACTTAATGGCTTCATTAAAAATACTAAAGTCCTTTAGAATACCTGCAAACACACACACACAGTCCTTCCTTCTCCTCTGTGCCCAGTCCAGGGTACCGTATCTCAGGAAAAGAAGTAGAAGTGCATGGTTCAGGCAGCCCCTCAGTTCCAGCACCGTCTGCTCTGTTGCCACTGTGATCTCCAGTTAATCCAAAGCCCTGAGGCATCTTCTCTTGGCCCTCCAGCAAGAGTTCCCTTTTCTTCCAGGCAAAGTCTCTCCTGCTTCCTAAGCCACATGGTCCCAACCTACTCCACCTAAGCTGCGTGGTCCTAACCTCTGCCAAAGCCTCATGATCCCAACTCTCTGCCAAAGCCCTGTGGTCCCAGCTTGGTATGGCTGCCACACCTGGGTTTAAATCCCCACACTGATCTTCCTCTGCAACCCTATTTCTGACTCCTCCCACAAGCAGTTATACCTGCCAGCATTCCCTATTCTGTTATAGGAAAATGAAGCAAACAGACACCGAGGGATTCTGGAGTACGAGGTTTATTATTTAACGTGCACGGGCCCAGAGGAGTCAATCTCCAAATTCTGAGCCCTGAACAAAGGATTCTTGGGGAATATATAGATTAGGGGTCTTCCTGTGTACGTGACAAACGTGGGGTACAGAAGCAGAATGTGATCATCGTTCTATCAGCAGGGGTGCTAGTTCCAGTCCTCACTATCCGGCCACCCACCCTCCCAGATGGCCCCATCATTCTCTCTTAATTGCGCTTGGGGCCTGGGCAAATAAAGGTTAAACAGAGATTTTTTCAAAGTTTCCCATATCAATTCTTCCAGCTTTACAGGGCTGCCATAATAAATCTGGGCAGGTGTGATCCCATGGCTTGGAGCCAATCATTTCCAAGCTCTCATGTACTGTAACCTGGGGGAGTTGCCTCCCAGTTACAACTTGGGTGGAAGTCACTTCCATCCCCCTGGCTCAGAGCATGGCCACAGCTATTTAACATATCTATCAAACCAGTTAAAGGTTATAAATATGTTAAATGATCATGCTAGAGGTTAGCTGCAAAGCTGTTGCTATGCAAAATAGCTCTCAGTGGCCCTGCTCCGTGTGCCCATCCCCCAGCTCAGACTTGTGGGGGTGAGGACATCCTATATATATTTTTCTCTAATATTTCCTGAACACCCTTAGTTCTGGACCCCATTACAAATCCCTATTTGGGGACCCCCTTAGCTGCACCCTGTTATACTAGGAGAATGTTGATATACATGTATGTGGTTTGGGGTTCTCATAGTGGCTGGAGCCACTTGGGAGGTAATGGGGAATTTCTACAAATGTGCCCCACTGGATAATGTGTGGAATAACCCTGCATAGCACCCCTGTTTTGAAAAGCACTAGTTCCAGTACAACTCCTCTTTAACAGATAAGAAACTGTGTTCCAGGAAAGTGATCTAGGACCAGAATAATGTAACCACCTTCAGCACCAGCACCTGCAGATGCCACACCAGATTGGAGCCAGCTTCAGGCTCAGCCCAGCTGGCAGCCCTATGCTGGTGATTCCCCTCTAAAGCCACTGGGTGTGGCCCTGCAGTTTCCCACTCCCCAGCCTGAAGAATGATCCTGCCCCAGCCCCCACCTGAACTGTGAGCTTGGTTATCTTGGATGTGGTCTCAGATTCCCATCACCCAAGGCCATCTCCTATAAAGAGAAGGCACTGATAATTACATTTCTGCTCTCTGTGCCCGTAATTAATCATTGTGATTCATCTGGCACACTCAGTCAAATAACACAGGCTAATTGGCTGTTACGCCTTTCTCCTTCAGATTGAGACCACCAGTGTTCCAGGTGGTTCTGCAGCACTGTAGCTTGCTCAGCAGGACCTGCTCAAGGCTGCTACAGGGCAATGAACTGGACACATGGAGAAAGGAAGTTGAGCCAAGGGGTGAGGCAGCCTTTTGAGTTGGAGGCAGAGGGGCAAAGACTAGGTGTCCTGGGTAATGTGTCAGAAAAGATCTCTTCAAGCCTTGACTCACCCTAGATGCCAGACAGAACAGGGCAGGGTTTATTCTGGCTCTTGATGCAGGTCACACACACCCCCTTTTATTTGGATGTGTGTGGGTGGTGGACTGGCTCTCTTCTCTTCTTGCCCCAGGAGACTGGTTTGTTTCCCACCTGGTGTAAATACCCCCTTTGTACCCATGTCTTCTGTCTATCCAGCTCTCTCAGGCTAGGGGTGGGTCATGAAGCATTCAGTCCCCATGGCTTACGGACTATCAGCTGAAACCTCTGTCCCCCAATCTTTCCTGAAGTTTCTTTGCCTTCCATGTGCCTGAAATTCTGCCACTGGAGATTTATTTCTCTATTACCTGGCAGGGAGATGAGGATGGCTCTTTTTCTGAATTTCCTCATTGCATTGGTTAGGATTTTTTTTTAATGTAAATGATAGAACACTTAGCTTGGGGTTAGGCAACATAATTGAATGAATTAATTATTGAAAAGTTCAGAGAGACTCTTGCTGGCTTCAGGCATGGTTTAACCCAGGGGTTTCCACTGTCAGCAAGCCTCTGGCCCCATTTTTCCATGATTCCCTTGGCTGTGCTCTAGTCCGTCAGTTTTCTCTTCGGGACACCAGCCCCCATACCTGACCACAATAGGGGCCACAACACCATCTGAACACAAACAGCTTCTCTCTGAGAGGCCCCTGCAAGAGAAGAGGAAGTAGCTTTGGAGAAGCCCCAGCAAACATCTCACAACCCATACACCCAAACCTCCACTTCCCTCCCCCAACAATCACTGTGTCCAAGTGATAGAATCAGTTACTGTTGGGCAGTATTGTCATATTTATTACATGGTATGCGAGTGAGCAAACTTCATCTCTTGGGCCAAAGCACATGTGTTTGTAGATAGTACTACTGGAGCCCTTTTTCTTGCACATGGTATGCTTTTGTGCCAAAATGGCAGAGTTGAGTAGCTGCAGCAAAGACCTTACAACCTGTAAAACATAAGAGATTTACTATCTAGACCTTTTGAGAAAGAGTCTCTAGACTCCTGACATAAAATGTCAGAGTCAGAGGGAAATCAGACATGGGACAATCTCTGCTCAGTCCTGTGCCCCAGTCCCTGTACTTCGTTAGCTCCCCTGGTAAATACCCAGGAAAGAGTAGCAGAGCTGTCATTTCTATAACCTCACTTCAGGTGCATCCAGCAACGTGCACAGATCAACCCAAGGGCTACATCTTGCTGCAATTCCCTCACTTGGACGCAGGATGTCCTGCCATGGAAACCCATGGTCAAAGTGGGAGTTCTCAGTAATAATGTTGGCTAATGGTATTGAGTGCTTGCTTGTGAAAGAAAGGTGCTATTCTAGCTGCGCACATGGATTTAATTACTCTTCAAAACTACCCTAAAAGGCAAGTATGGCCACTGTACCAATTTACAGATGAGAAAATAAAGGCTGGACAGGTTATAGGACTTGCCCGGTCATACAGTTTATGTTGTTTGGGTCCTCTGGGAAGTAGATACTAGGAGTTATTGGGGTTCATGAGAAGTATTGCCTGAGAAAATATGAAGAGGGTGGGAGCAGGATTGGGCAGACAGTCTTCAGACCACAGTGCAGGCCTCAAAGCTGGGAAAGGAAAGGGGGTAGGAAGTGCCTACGGCAACCTTGCTCCGTGACAGAGCCCAAGCTCCCGAACAGACTGCTGGTCAGACAAGTCCAGCTCTGGGCAGAAATAGCCAGGCTCTTGCATCCCCTGTGTTTAGATGTTGCTGGGGCTGACCAGAAGGAACTCGCCTTGGCTCCAGAGTCAAAATTGCCTCTAAAAGTTCTGGAGTTTGAGGCTGTTGGCTGACTGCCCTCCTTGTCACCAGAGAGCAAATTCCTCCTTGAAATGGGATCTGAGAAGCTCGTCTTCATGGCCACCTACCAGTTAGAAAATGAACCAGGACTCAAACTCCAGCAGTCTGGGGCCAGACCTCTCTGTACTTAACCTCTCTGCTGTACCCCTTGGCATGGGGATCTCAGGAGCACTGAGTCAATGCTAGTCCTGAGTGTCCTGGCACTGCCACCACTGACTATGTGTCCTTGGGCTAGTCACTTTATTCATTCATCCATCTCCATTCATTCATTCATTCTAATACTTCCTGAACATTTGCTGACCATCACGTCCTGTGGCAAGCTCTCAAAAATAAAATGCAGGCCTTGGCTTCATGGAGCTCTTCACTTAGGGATGGAGGACCACAGTGGCTCACCCCAGTGCTGAACAATGTCATAAGGCAGGGATGGAGAGCTCTCTAGTCACCACAGAGTACAGAGACATGGGTGCTATTTTGACCCTAACTTCATCTGAAAAGGGAAGTGGTTGGACTCAAGTATCTCTAAGGCCCATATCCATTCTTTACAGTCAGCTTCTGGTCAAGTTTGGGGACTCACAGGCTCCAGCTGATCACAAGTCTGAGAGTATGGTGTAGGCCCAGCCACAGAGCCAGCTGGCATCTGTGCAAACCAGGACACAGGCACTGCCACTCACCAGGTTTCTGTAGCAGTAACCTGTTCTGTGTCCACACTGCACAGGGAATCATTGACTTTGGTGGGGTTCATGCCCCTGGGGTCTAGAAGCAATGCTTTGGCCCTCCAGATCCCAGGGCAAGTCTTCCTTTGTTGCCTTCTTCCAGACATGGCCGATATAGGCTGAGAGCAAGGCCAGCTGGGCAGGAACTGTTGGTTAAACAATAGACATTCATCAGGTGATGGATGTCCTAGAGAAGTCAGCAAACTCATTTAAAAAGTCAACCACCCAGAATATCCTGAATCCTCAAACAGCCATGTCCAGACATATGACCTTGAAGAGGTCCCTTAGCTAGCTGCAAATTATTGCCAGGAAAATCTATGGCCAATTAAACAAGCACATGTTCCTCTTGCACCTTTTACTTTCATGCTCCTAAATAAGCTCTGGCCTGGCCCATAGAAGACACTGGATTTGCCAGTTCTCTTCATCAGATTAAACATTTTCCCCTACAGCATAGGCTCCAGGGCTTGGTTACTAAATCAGCAAAACCCAAATGCCCCCAAGATAAACTCCTGGTGATGTGATAATAGCAATCACCCTGGAGAGTTCCAATTGGTGTGTATCACCAGGAAAATGTCATCAGCAGCAAGCATCCCGGCTAAAACCTAACAAGTAATTTGCGGGTTTATAGCTCAGATGCTAACACACGAAAATAACCAAACACCAGTGGCCAGTGATAAAGCACTGACAGTGAAAATTCCTTTCTCCACCTTTGCTGGGTCCTGGAAACACTGAGCATCCCAGGTCTGAAGAGTCTTCCTCTCTCCTACTCTAGCCGCTTCGGCCAGTGTAAAGGAATGCACAGACTGGCTGGGGCAGAATTTTTCCCCGGAAATTAGCCTGACCCCACCCACAGACCCTTTTCCAGCTTTGCCTGCAGGTCAGGCATGCTGCACTGACTACCGCACACACCTCACTGTGCCCTGACCTCAAGAGTAGGTTGTCTGTTTCTATAATCTTTTTTTTTTTTTTTTCAGTTTCTGCCTGTCTTATTCTGTTTTTTTTTTTTTTTCTGTTTTACTTTCTCCCTTCCTCTCTCTTTTTCCTCCCTTTCCTGAGTTGGGTCCTCTATAACCGCACTTCAAGACCTTTATATCAGGAAGTTCTTCCTAACCCTAGCCAGTCTTGGTATGTCTAACTAGTCTTGAGGTGTTTCAGTTACATTGCCCTCCTTCCCTCACAGGTGCTGTCCTCACTCTGGTGATCCCAGTCTGGTCAGTCTCCCTGGGCAGGTCTGGAAGCAGCCTGAGCCATGCCTGCCCACATGCAACTCTGTGGAAACGAAAAAAGAAACGAAAAAAGACCCTTCTACGTCAGGATGCACATCTCTGAGGATTTCAGCCTCATTCACCCCCTTGGGAGGCACCCATGACAGTGCATGGAAGATGAGTCTGCCAGGACCTATTTCTCTTCCAGGCCTAGCTCTGGGGATGGGACAGAGGTGACCACTGTAGACTAATCGATTCTTCCCACTGTTGCAGAGGGCACACGCAGAGTGACCATTAGCAATGGTTGCCAGCACACACTTTCCCATGAGGGTGGAGTGGACCAGGCTGCATGCAGCATTCTGGCCCCGCCCCCAGGGAACCGGCTGCAGCAGGTGTGGCCTGGGGCCCCTGGATCAGGCTGCCCGGGTGAGTCTGATGCAGACCATACTTTGAGAGTTTCTGGATCTGCATAGCAGTGGCCAATAACTTTTCATATTTGTTTCCCAAAAATGGAAACAGGTTACCTCTCACCCCAAGAATAAGAGTATTAATTTAGAAGTTTTATACATGTATTACTGAGGGCCAGAATATTAAATAATAGAAGGAAGAATTTTATTAATGATAAAAATAAATAAAATGAAAATTGTAATATCTTCTTCTTGCTCCCTTGCCCTGAAGCCTGCTTTTTCATTTTCAGAGTTAAAGTGCTCCCTTTAGTGCTGGCCTTTGGAGGCCATGGCCACAGAGACCATAGTGACTGAGAACATGAGTCATCAGGCCGGTTGTCTTGGGCCTTCACACCTAGTCCCACATTTTGCCTTCCTGGCCTCAGACCACAGTGCTGCTTCTCAACCGGGTCCCCACCATGAATTCCTCCTGATCTGATTTCCTCTAGATAGGGAGGGGAGAGATGGTGGGCCATGGCTGGGCACCTCCTGACTTTGGGGGCATTCTTGACTGTGAACGGAGAGTGGCTCCCTGGTTTTGCCTGTGGCCGAAGGAGCATTTGGATATTTCTCTCTGTGATGTACAGCCTCAGCCGCTGTGCTGTGAATCAGACCTGTGCTGATTTAGTGGTGTGCTTGTATTTCTGGCTGCATGCTTTCTCACCTGTAAAATGAGTGGGATGGACTGAGTGACTGCTAGGGCTCCTTCTAGCTCTAACAAGCAAGGCTTCTACAGACACTGGCTGTGCCATTTGTGAGTGAAAGAGTAAGGAGCAGCCTTGGAGAAGATCATGGAAAGGGGGAAGCTTGTTAGTAAGGAGATGACCACCTCCCAGCCAGATCTCTCAGGAGAGAAAGGTTGGGAGGGACAGGCTCCCAGGGCAGGGTCCCCAGAGCAAGGCAGCAGGATGGTAGGTCTCCACACTGCAAGCAGGGCCAGTAGTAACCTGTTCTGGGTTCCAGCCCAGGCTTTGCTGGCAGCAAGGTGTTCTTGAGCAACTACTTTTCTCAACCTCAGTTTCTCTTTCCAAAAAAGACAGGATTGACCTGGGTAATCACTATAAAACCTACCTACCATGAATATAATTTAAAATGGTTTCCTTTTCAGAATGAGGGCAGTAAAATCAATTTTTTCATGTACTGTGCAACATCATTGAACCGTGTATATGCATATGGACTTTATATATTTTTATTTTTGTTCAATTACACTTGTCTTCATTCCCCCCTCCCATTGCTCTCCCCTGCCCCATCCAACCCCTGCTCTCAAAGACAATCCCCACTCCATTGTCCTCATCCATGGGTCCTTTGTACATGTTCCTTGACTTGACCCTTCCCTCCTTTTCCCCACTATCCCCCCCTCCCCGCTGGTCACTGTCAGTTTGTTCTTTATTTCCATGTCTCTGGTTCTATTTTGCCCTTTTGTTTGTTTTGTTCATTAGGTTCCACTTATAGACAAGATCATAATGCTATTTATCTTTCACTGTCTGGCTTATTTCACTTAGAATAATACTCTTTATTTCCATCCATGCTGTCACAAAGGGTAGGAGTTCTTTCTTTCTCTCTGCTGCATAGTATTCCATTGTGTAAATGTCCCACAGTTTTTTGATCCACTCATTTACTGATGGGCACTTAGGCTGTTTCTAGCACTTGGCCGTTGTAGATTGTGCTGCTATGAATATTAGGGTGCATAGGTTCTTTTGGATTGGTGTTTCAGGATACTTAGGGTATAATCTCAGCAGTGGAATCACTGGAGCAAAATGCAGTTCCCTTTTTAATATTTTGAAGAAATTCCATACTGTTTTCCATAGTGACTGCACCAGTCTGCATTCCCACCAACAGTGCACTAGGGTTCCCTTTTCTCTGCATCCTCTCCAACACTTGTTTGTTGATTTGTTTATGCTGGCCACTCTGACCAGTGTGAAGTGGTATCTCGTTGTGGTTTTAATTTGCATTGCTCTAATGGTTGGTGATACTGAGCATCTTTTCATGTGTCTCTAGGCCCTCTGTATGTCCTCCTTGGAGAAGTGTCTATTCAGGTCCTTTGCCCATTTTTTAATTGGATTGTTTGTCTTCCTGATGTTGAGTCATGTGAGTTCTTTATATATTTTGGCAATCAACCCCTTGTCGGAGGTATTATTCACAATATGTTTTCCCATACAGTTGGTTCTCTTTTCATTTTGATGATGTTTTCTTTAGCTGTGCAGAAGCTTTTTAGTTTGATGTAGTCCCATTTGTTTATTCTTTCCTTTATATCCCTTGCCCTAGGGGACATATTCGTGAAAATATTGCTGCATGGAATATCTGAGATTTTCCTGCCCGTGTTCTCTTCTCGAACTTTAATCAAATAAATTTTAATTATTTGGTGAGACAAGGTAAGGCACGGCAGAATAAAAAGTTTTTGAAACTTTTGTTTCAGGTGTGTGTGTGTGTGTGTGTGTGTGTGCACTAGGTCACTGTACTGGTCAGGATCCCAAGAGGACACAGAAGACACACGTAATTGAGAAGAGGCTGAGCAGGCTTTACAGAGAGACTATTTACAGAGGTGGAGACTCGGGTGACCATCGAAGCGAGAGCCAGGGCCAAGCTGCACAGGGCTGTCCCCACCCTTGGCAGAAGGGACATGGAGAGGGAGGGCCTTCCAGGACCCAACAGGGGAGCTGTGTGGAGAAGGCCACCTTGAGAGGAGCAGTGGCCTTTAATGGAGGGACTGCCAGCCTGCTGCCCCTGAGCAGGAAGGAAGCTGGGAGAGAAGAGGCCCCAACCTCTCTCTCCCCACTTCCATGTGTTTCCAGTGCTCCTGGAGGAACTTGCTCAGAAGCCAGAGGGCAGGGCACTGAGCACAGTGCCTTCCAGCTCCCGGGGCAAAGGGCAGTGGGCCCCAAAGGGCACAGCAGTGATTTCCAGCACAGGCAGATGTCAAATCTATTTCTTACCATGGATTGCAGTCAAATACATTTCAGAGCCATTGTCCATAAGAGAACAAGGTGGCATTAGGAGCAGCCATAGTTTAAAGTCAGTCAACAGGCTTGACCCCGGCTCTGTCACTTGTGAATTGTGTGACCATGGACAGACTGCTTGACCCATCTGACCCTCACTCCTACACCTGCACAAAGGGAGAGAACAATGCCAACTATGAATTTTATCACACAGGCTAGAGGTACTAAGGGAGAAATGCCAGCCACACAGGGTGCTCAGGAGTGACAGCATCAGTCCCGTGTCCTCGTGGTGATGAAAGGAAGTACTGGCAGAGGACAGGCAGCCCCTGGGGTCTGGGCATAGTTGGGCCCATCTCTCTTTCTTTAAGCAACACCCTTGGGCAGGCCTTGTTCTTTTCCGACCTCTCCACCCTGCCTTTGGTTATTTTGTTGCTTCTGCAGGCAGCTATTGATGGAATGATTCACAAATACAAAGTGTTTATTGCTTCAGGAGAGAGTAAGGCCAATTGTCACCAAAATTTACTGAGAAATTAAGTGCTAAGAAGGATTAAGACCCAAGGAAGAAACCAGAGCAGGATGAGCTTTTCCAGGGAGCCTGAGGTAGGCGTGCGTTTTCTGTGTAATTCCCAGATGCAGTGGGGGATCCTGGTGGCAAGGAGCCTGTTCCGGCTCACAGAGAAGAGAGCAGGGAGCTCCTTGCACCTGCCACAACCCAGGTTGAACCCATGTCACCCCCTTGACCCTGCTCCAGAACTGTGGCCATTTGTCCTTTTATTTTTCTCCTTAACAAACACCGGGGCTCCCTCTTCATGACAGATCAAGCCAGACTGCTCAGGCTTCTATTCATTGACCTCATCTTACTGGTGCTTCAGTTTCCTCATCTGAAAAACAGAAGCAATAACTCCTGCCTTAAGGGAGGTCCGTGAAGTGGAGAAATAAGGTTTGTAAAGAACCCGAGCCAGGTCAGTGAACGGAAACTTCTGGTTTGGCTGGCCCCTGTTACATGTCCTCCACAGAGAAGAGTGCTGGCCACCACCGCATGCAGGGTGGTTCTTCCTCTGTAAGCAGGTCAGACAGATTTGCAGGAATTCTCCCTCTGTGATTAAAAGCTGATGGTGCCACCAAAGGCTGCTGGTGGCTCTGCAGAAAGACACAGATAATTAAGCCTGGTGCTGGGGAAAAAGCTGGAAGAAGACTGCTCTGCTGGAGCCAGCAGCCCTGTGCTCATTTGCATTGAAGTCGGGGCTTCACTCAGATCCCAGCCACACGCACAGCGTAGGCGAGGCTGCAGGTCAGGTGCGTGGTCGGTGCTGTGGTACCAGATGAAGATCTGCCAGGACAACTGTCTTGAAGGGGACGACAAGTTGGTGGGTGGCTCAGAGGATGTCTTTCATGACCAAGAGTGGGGTTCTGGAACCAGACTGTACCACTTTCCAGCTGGGTGGCCTTGAGTAAGACATTAGCCTCTTTGTACCTTGGTTTTGTTCATTGAAAATGGGGATAGAAGTATGTTGCGATGAGAAATGTTGGTGAAGATTTCATGAATTAACACAGGTCATGTGGCTAGAAGAAGGCCTGATGTATAATAAGCAGGTGCACATGCAAGCTGTCATCACCAGCTTCTTCACCACCACCACTACCACCATCATCATCTCCCTGAAACAGTGGTATAGTGAGAAGAGCCCTGGGCTAAGGATGAGAGAACTAGGGTTCTTTTAGTGATGTATTTATTATTATTATTCCAAATGGGACTCGAGACAAGTCATAAACATCCATGTACTTCCCCAAAATAGGTAGAATAAAGTCTATGAGAAAATGTGGGTGAGGGGAGAGTAAAAACAAGGTAAGTGACCAGGATGCTTCTCGTGTGGTCTTAGGGAGTTTCTGGCATGTGACATTATTTTGGCCCTGAGCTACATGAAAGTATGATTAGCTGCAAAATTCATTGGAAAGTGCCAGTCAGTTGCAAAATGAATGAGCCCTCTTAAACAGAAGGTGGAATGAAAACAGTCAGATGCAGAAGCATACAGGCAGGGCAATTTCATTTATATAATAAGGATAAAAACAGGCAAAACTCATCCATGCTGTTAAAAGGGAAGGGAACTGTGCTTCCCAAAGGAGCAGGGCAATGACTGGGAAGATGGCAGGGGAGGGGCCGGGGTCCCTGTGATGGGTGTCCCATTTCTTCATCTGGGTCTGAACAGCAGAGGTGCACTTGGTTTGTGAGAATTCATCAAACTGTACATTTATGATATGCATGCATATTTCACTGTAAATATCAAATAAAAGCAGTTGCTTGGCAGAAGCATAGCTTTTCAGTACACAAGTATGTAAGTAACATTTATTGCTAACGACAGAAATAAATGGCTAATCTGTATGTGTCCGCCGTTCACCACTGCAAAGATTTCCCTCACAGCCATCCTGGGGGAGGGGCACTCCACGTTCACATAAGGGACAGCTGAGGCTTACTGAGGTTAGGGTAAGTTTCCTGCACCCCCAGATCTCTCCCCTCCCCCTCCCCCACACCCAGCAGTGAATGCCTTGAGAATGTCGCACAGAATTTGGCACACGACTAATGCTTTACAAATGCTTGAGGCAGGAAGGGAGCAAGGCGTGTCATTATACCGTCACCAGTCACCCCATCTTGGCATTCTGAAATCATTTTTGTCTCCCTAATTCTAATTCCTATTGCACTTATACGCAGTGCAGAAAGGCACTTAATTGCTTTCTGTTGCTGTGTCTAAAACGTTGTGTCACTCTGGCCGGGGCCTTCAAGCTGCACAATTATTTGGAGTGATTGAGAAGTGAAGAGACACACTGCTGTTCCCAACAGGAGGCCAGCCTGGTGGGGCAGGGAGGAGGGAAGAAGTGAACGAAGGTAGGGGAGAAAGCTGGGGACTGGATACCTCCCCGCTCCCTCCCACCTGTGCAAAGGCTTCCTTCTTAACCGGATACCCGGTTATAAATGAGTGGGCTGCCACCAAACGGAAACATCCCAGAGCCCCGAGACTTGGCTTCTGTTCCTGCCTTCTGCCCTGGCCCTTTCTACCCTATCAGATTCTTTGTCTGAACTAAGGTCAACAAATAGCCCAATTTTGGCCAATTTGCCATGAAACCTGCATTTACACTCTTTCTGCCAAAAGCCCCGTTCTTCTGGGGAGACTTGGGTGGACACCAGGAAGCGCCGGCTCAGCCCCTGGGAGACAGCACCCTCTTCAGACCCCAGAAGCTCTTCACAGCAGCTGCCCCTGGGACTGGCGAGGCCCTGGCTTCTCTGCCCTTTGGGAGGACTGTGTCTTTCTGCCACTGCTTGCATTATACTGAGTCAACATTCAATGAATAATGAATTATAATAATAACTTGTGGAAATTTATGCCCTAGCTTCAACTATGGGCAAAACATAAAGGGAAAACTCACTGTAATTTACACCCTGGGACAAGCAAGTGAATAATGCAGGCGTCTTTCCTTAGAGACTGGCAAATCAACTCAGTGAAATTAATAAACCCTGCTCTCCTCTGTGCCTGAATAACAGACTTATTTATGTGTCTTAAAATTGCCCAAAATATCCAAGTCAGGAAACAGAGCAATCAGAGTCCCTTCTTTTTCCAGAGACAGTCTGAGAGACTGTCTAAGGTTGCTAACTCTTATTTGGGCTGAATGTAGGGAAAGGGGGGAAAATCAATATCGAATCTGACATATAGATTGCATCTAATCTGACGTATAGATTGTATCTAAATATACACGCTGCCAACTAACCTAGTTGACTGACTTTTCCCCTTCTCAGTCACTTACTTTTGTATTTTTTCATAGTCCTTATAGCCCCAAAACCCTGATATAGAATGTCCTTTCTTGAAAATATTTTTGCAGAACTCAAGACTAGAAAATAGGGTTGGTGCTCATAGACCCCCTACTAAGATCCCTTGCACTCAGGCCTTAAATTTAAAACATTTAACAAAATGGAGGGCTGGGCACTGACCAGCCAGAGTGGCTGTGGCCTGCAGGTCCCTGCTGTTCAGCGTCAGGTCTTCAATTTCTGGAGCTTACGGTGGTCAGCATGGGACAGATTTTGGGAGAGGCAGGGTCGGGCACTGGGATCTCAGTGCAGCAGCTCTTTGGCAATGGAGATGAAATAATTTTAATATATCAACAGTACAGATGACTGAGTAACAAATCTGCCTCTGCATGCTCTGAACAGGGGCATAAGGAGAAGGTTCTAGTCTGCCTTCTGTGGGTCATTTCTGTTCTCTAACTGTATGCTTCTTATCCTGTCCCTAATTAGTTGGTCATCCTCACCCCAGCTTCTGGTGCAGGCAATTATGATGATAACCATCTGGAGTTGGGTCCAACTCCAAGGTTAAGGATGAGTCCCCAACAAGACTGCCCTCCCGTCAGGTACTAGTTGCAATTTTGGGGGTCCCCTAGAGCAGCCTGTACTTCGGACCAATTAGCTAGAAATTCATAGGTACTTACTAACTCCTCAAGTTTGATAACTCACTAGAACTTTTCATAGAACTGAAGAAAGCACTCTACTTACAATTACAGTTTTATTATAAAGGCAACAAATCAACACCAGTCAAAAGAAGAGACATGGATGAGGTCTGGGCGGGTCCCAGACCCCGTGGAGCTCCTGTGCCTTTCAGAGGCATCACAGATGTCAATGTGTGTCACCAACATTAGTGTTAATGCGAGTTACCCACAAGAGAAGCACGTCCAAGCCCTGGTGTCCAGAATTTTTAGTGGAATTTCATTAGGCATGATTGAAACCCTTGGCCACAAGACTGAACTCCATCTGCAGTCTCCTGCCCATCCCAGGAGGTCAGACTAATGTGGCTCAAAGTCCCAACCATCCAATCACATGTTTTGTTTTTCTGGCATGGCCAGGCCCATCTTATTAGCATAAACTGAGATGTTATGTTAGTGTATGAGGGTGCACCATGAATAACCTGGGAAACTCCAAATGTAGAGGTTCTCTCCCAGAGCCCAGGGAAAGAAAACCCTGTCAGGTTCTTTATTACACAACCTATGATTTAAATAAACATGCTTAAGCTGGGGCCTAGCTTCTGTGTCCATCAGATAGGTGCTGGAATGCTTGTGTGTGTGTGTGTGTGCATGTCAAGGTCTCTAGTAAAGACCATGGGATGAAGCAGAAAGCCTGCGATTAGAAGCCGAGCCCTAGTCTCAGGATGGTGGGACATTATCCTTAGAGAGCACAAGGGCAGTAGTAATTCTGCCACCACGAGCAGTTGTGAGCTCTTAGGAGCATGCCGATGGACTGAAGGACAGAAAGTGTGAGAGAGGGCTGGATGATGGAAAGGACTGGGGGCTAAGAGGGGGTGTATAATATTAGAAAATGAAATGTCAGAGCTGGGAAAGGCCTCTACCCGTGGTCCTGGGTGTGTATCTATGCCTGTGTCAGACATGTAAGTGTGTGTGAAGGTGAAAGAGAAAGAAAGATTAAGTCGACGATACGCTTCAGATTTGGTTTGTCATCCCCTCAGATCCAACCTGGACCCATGGTGGATAAATGGTACCTCTCCCACTAGCACTCCTAATGAATCACTCTAGGTAATGTTTGCTTCTTGTCCTTGTAACTTTGGGCTCAGAACCCTGGATTCCCGGGAATGGAAATGCTTCTACCATGGCACACTAACTTGAAGCTATGACAATGACAGGGTCACTCTGGGATCCCCCTGCCAGTTGACAAGCAAGCAAAGAAAGGGGTTGCTATACAAGTGAAAGTAATTGGCCTTGACACCCATGAGGAGCTGCGGTCACTGGTACACATTGTGGGCAGTGGGGAGCATGTCAGAACTCAGGAGCTGTCTCTTGGGCCTCCATGCCCGGGAGCGGTGAAAACAAAGGATGCAATCACAGCCTCATGAAGGCAAGGCAACCAAGCGCTCAGACCCTTGAGATAAGGTCCACAGGTAGGCAGCCCAGACCCACTGTTGAGGGAAAGGAAAATCTAGGATGTGTGTTGGAGGAGGAAGGTGATGGATATCGATTACAGTCTCAGGACCAGTTGCAAACACAGGCACGAGAGCTAGTTCCATCCACCTTCCTGGACTTAGTTTGGGCAGAGGTTGGAGGCAGCTACCACCATGAAGAAGCTCTGGGATGGACTGGACACAGTGGAGGGCTCCAAAAGGTCTGAGTGTTTTGGGGTAGCTTTGCCAGACATCTCTTCCATCCTACTTCATACCTTCTTGTCTCACTTCTCACTCCAGCCACTGCTATGGCAACCAGTCCTGTGCAAGCTACAACCAGCTTCTCGCAGGTTACAATTTCATAGCACCTGAGGTAAGTCCATGCCACACCCTCTCACACCCTGTGCTGGGGCTGCTGGGACACCGAGGCGAGGCTCCTGGCAGAAGCCCCTCCGAACGCACACACAAGCAACCTGGGACTGTGCAGCAGTTATGGCCTGTGAGGCCACACTGACCAATGGGGAAAGAAAGACACTGGAAGGGTGTTCCCCCTTTATTCTTTAAACTATCAGTTCTGAGATATATTCCCCCCAGGAGTCTGTCAAAATCAAACTCCAGTAGCTAATGCTAGTGGCCAGCTCATTAACACACATTCTCCTTCTGGTTCTACCTCCCTTTCCATTTTCACCCTCCTGTTCTCTCTTGCTCCAGGGAATGATATACCAAATAAGACACTCATGTGTAAGTCTTTGGCTTAGACTCTGCACTGGTGGGGGTAGGGGGGCAGTCTAAGACAGGCCCCCCACTGACTAGTCTCAATACAGAAGCTACAGTGACCTGAATGTGAGTTAGATCATAAAACTGCTCACAATCCTCCAATGGATTCCACAGTTCTAGACTTGTTCCTCCCGGCCCCCACTGGGCATCAGCCACCCAGCTCCTTCAGGTAGTCAGGGACAATTGCCCCCACCAGGAGCTGCTCCTCCTCTAGGAGGCCTGGCATGATTCGAACCCCCCACTCCTTACCTCTCTGACCTTGGACCCAAACCCTTGCCCTCCAGCCTCTTTGCTGATCCTAGAACACATGGGGAAGCTCTCACCTCAGGAGCTTTGCTCTGGCAATTCCCTCTGCCTGAAATGCTCCTCCTCCAGGTACCTGCATGGACAACTGTGTCGTTCTGTCCAGCCTTTCCTCTGATATTATCTCAAGACAGGGTGACCAACCGTCCTGATTTGCCTGGGACTCTGAAGCTCCCCAGAATGTAGGACTTTCAGAGCTAAAACTAGGACAGACCCACACAAAGCGGGATGGTTGGTCACCAGATTTTATTTCAGTGAAACCTGACTCTGGTATTTAAAATGTCAGCCCCTCCCATTTCCTCTCCTCACATCCCTGATTCCCACTATTATACTTCTTTTCTTCCATAGCACTTGCCACCTCTAACCTACTGCATAGTTTACTTACGTAATAGGCTTATTGCTTAGAATATACTGCCATATCCCTAGTATCTAGAACTGAGCACAGTGGTTCTCAAAGTGTGGTCCCAGGCCAGCAGCATCAGCATTGACTGGGAGCTTGTTAGAAATGCAAATTCTTGGGTTCTACCCAGACCCGCTGAATGAGACAATGTGGGGGCAAGCCGGCGGGGGGGGGCCTGTGTGTTAACAAGCCCTCCAGATGATTTGCAGGCACACCGAGATCAAGAGCCACTGCCCCAGCACAAAGGCAGTGCTCAACAAGTGTTTGCTGAGAGAATTAATGGTTCCTGTGGGGCGGGTCCTCTTCATCCAATTTACAGAAACGGGTTCTCTATGGCACCGTCTCGAATAGAATCTGTCTCTGTATTGAGGTTTTGTCACTTGGAGTCAAAGAGGGATTTCTCTTCCAGCCTGTGAGCCCCAGCTTGAGAGCTCAGGGGTCACGATAATTAATCCAACACTGGCTGCCTGTCTTCAGTGAAGAGTGTCTTGGAGCTGGCTTATCTCAGAATGTAGGTATTGGAGAAATAGAACTGCCCTTACATTTTCCCATGATACTTGAGCTGTTTTTCTTTTCTTTGACCCAGAAACCTCAATCAGCAATATTCTGGTGAATTATTTCAAAGGGCCAGAAAGGGTGGAGCAGAGGAGAGACATCCGATCTCCACCCACATAGAGAAATCGGTTTTGAACTGCTGCAGGAGAGATTAAGGCAAGCCCCCAGGAAGGACTTTCGGAAGGCCTGGGAAAGTGACAGGGACCTAAGGGACTGTGACACCGTCTTTCACAGTGCCTGAGTTGGGGCTGGTCCTAAGTGTGCACCAAGGAACCGACTACAAGTCACAGGACTCTGGGGACTGGCCAAGAAGTGGCTGCCCTTGGATGAGGAGTCGGAGGAGTGGAGGTCGCCCCTCACTCACCAGCCACGTGGATTTGAACCCATTTTGCCTTCTTTCTCTAACTCACCCATGGTACTATTGCTATTTTGGATAGAATAATTCTTTGTTGAGGGGGTGCTGGCTTGTGCCTTGTAGGATGGTTAGCAGCATCCCTGGCCTCTACCCTCTACATATTAGTAATAACCTCCTCCCCGACTGTGACAATAAAAAATGTCCCCAGACATTCCCAAATGTCCCTGTGGTGGGGGGCTCTAACAGCACCAGGAGGCCCGGAGGGCCTGTGAGGTCCTTCTCAGTACCAGTGTTCCCCATAGAGCACCCACCGCCTCCTGGTACTTGGGGCAGCAGAATTCTGTCAAGGCCTGACTCAGAGAGACAGAGTACATGGCCACCACCTCACATGCTTGGTGGGCCACCGCAGTGCCAGCCTGGCTCTGCTGGCTCTCTAAAATTCTGCCTTCTTCACCTACTGGCAGCATCTTCAAAGGTCATCTACTTTGGGGTGTTCAAATTCCAACAGCTGGTGAGGGAGGGGACACTGATGTCATACCCTGGAATCCCCCCTCTCATTTGAAAACCAATACTACACACACCTCATGTTCACAGAAACCAAGGGCCCACAGTCATAGCCAATGCAGGGAAATGCTACTGTTGGATTCCCAGTCTGAGATACCTTTGAACCATTTTCTCCAGAAAGATCCTTTTTGAGTGAGGTGAGTGAGGCAGGGTCTTGAAGTTAGAGGGTCATATCCTGTATTTATTAAAAACTTTTATGTTTTGTTCATTGTGAATGGTTTTGGATTAATTTTGATATTTTGACATATCGCATTAAAACATTACTTGATTACTGAGTTATTTGGTGTCCCTCTGAGACATTGTACCCTAGCAAGTGTCTCACTTGCACTTGTCTCAATTTAGTCCTGGCACTGATCACCAAGGTTTTACGATGCAGAACAGCAGTTCTGCTACTGAGGAGCATGGCAAAGGGAGCAACCAAGGCTTAACCTGAAGGCCCAGAACACCTAGTGTTTTAGAACCCCCCAGCAGGGACTTTCGGTGAGAATACACTGAAGATAAACTAGACAGAGCCTCCCAGCTCTAATCCTCTGTGAATGACTGGTTCTAGGATACTACACATCATTCATTCATTTATCCACACTCATTCTCCAAGGACCTGCTCTGGGGCAGGCATTGGCAAGACCAATGGGGTGACACTCACTTCCAGGCAGGGAAGACTTGCTGGTACACAAATGAAGCCTAATGCCAGTGATAAGGACTGTGCAAAGCATCATGGGAGCCTGCTCAAGCAGTGATTCATGGAACCTGGTCTGTGGGGACGGAGCCCAAATACAAGATTCATTCTTAACCCAAGAGAAATCTTGTCAACCACAGGTCATTATCTAAGTTTGCTAACAAGACTGCCAGCGTCTCAGTGATGAGATATGAGCTGGGGATTTACTTAGCTTCATTTCCTTTAATCACTTAGGTAGCAATCAAGGGACTTGTACTCCCCTTCATATCGCTGAGGCTCCATAGGGTGGAAACAATTAACAAAAAGATTCCCACATAATTAGAGGGCTTAACTGATGAAAAGCAAGAGTATGTTTTTTCACTGCCCACTCTCTGCTTTGTTTTGAGATTCTTGTGGGGAAGTAGTTACTTTCCAGGAAGAAAGAGGAAAATAATACACTTGCAAACAATAGTCTAATTTCCCATTTTACAGATGAAACTGTAGGCCCCGGAGGGCAATTGATTTGTTTAGAGTGACAACTGGAGAAGAGAACTTAGACATAATATACTGCAGACCCACAGGTTGGGGAGGGGTGTGGCTGAGAGTAACATCTGTGTCTGCTTCTTTAGTTGCACAGGGACAAGCACAGCATTCTTGGTTAAGAAATTAATTAAGCAGCAGATAATTCCTACAGTGGTGATAAACAGGGTTAATAAGCAAGCATTTGGTTTGAGGTAGGAGACATGAGGTAGGAGACAGGGTCTCATGTGGCTGGTACCAGGTGTTCCACACTCTGGGGAGGAGAGCTGGATAGCTCAAAAGACGTTGCACTGGGACCTGGTGGGACTCTGGCTCTCGTCCCTATCAGCCCTGCTCACATGTACCTTGCTGTCCCTCTAAGTTCCCTGAAGAGGAGGCATCTGCTCTCTCACATCCTACTCTCTTGTCCTGGAAGGAGGTACCACAGGAAGCACGATTAGTTTCGTTTTACAGTTGAGGAGACTGGCATTCAGAAATGCTTGGTGATTTGCCCAAGAGCATTTTGCTAAGCAAATTGCTGCCAGACCCTGCTCTGGAGCCCAGACCACTCACTGTATTTTCTGCCCAGTCCTGTGGAGGCTCTGCTCCCAGAATAAGCAATCCAGGGCTGCCAACTTCCATCTCTGCTGAACTCCACCAGTGCTGGGAAACCCAGCAAATCTATCTTTGAATCCATCTGTCGCAAAGTTCTTTCTTACAGCTACCTTAGTTGTTTTCTTCATATAGATGTAGCCCATCTCCCTTCCAAGTTTCCCTGCACCAGAAACCATGTCCTTCACTTCTTGTTAGCCTAGTGTCTGGCATAGGGCCTGGCTGAGTATGTGTTCTATAAACACTGTTTCCCTTGTCCTGCCCTTGTGTGGCTGACCCTTGTATTACAGAGAGGCAGGTGAGTCTGGGATTCTCTGATCACCCACAGTGCAGCTGATGCAATTCCTGGGAGCTGTAATGGAAGCAGGAAATTGCAAACACAGATGCATGGGGACTCGAGGAAGTACCATAAAGGAGTGAAGCCTGCCTCAGGGTCCCTAGGGACCCTCAGTTTCTGCCTAAGTGGGCAGCTCAACTCAGCCACAGCCTACCCTGGCTTCAGGAAACTATGGACCCAGGGTTGCCAAAGCCTTCGTTTATCAAGAACAGAAATTTGAATATCTCTATGTAAGATTTCCTGACTTGACAGTGTCGATGTTAAATTCATCTTTTAAAAAAGATAACATGTGTTCAGATCAAATGAAACACAAGTCTGGACTGCTCATTGGCAGACTTTTAACCCCTGCTTAGTCACAATGCTGCAAACATCCCAGGAAGGAGCAAAGTGGGCAAGGGTCTGCAGGAGGGGCTCACCATGTTCTCCCCTCTTCCTCTCTCCCCAGGAACCTTGGGGAGCCTCCCTCCTAGGGGAGCCTCTGCTCCCCTGTACTGTACTTGAAACGATACTTCACTGTCCCCTTGTGGTTCTGCCTTGCATACAAAGACACCATCCCCTGCCCTGGTGCTCTTGGCATCCCTCTCTCCCCTACCTCACCCCCTCTCTTTCCTTCCTCGTGGATAAATGAGGAGAAAAACCCATCAAGTCCCGTGTTTCCACGGCTTGGCAATGTTCATTCTCAAATGTCTTCTCAGCGAATTTCCATGTTTTCAATCACCTCCTAACTCACCTCCAGGGAGCCCAGCCAAACGGGAGGATTAGTAGAATAATGAGTTTAAATTATTTAGTGCTTTCCCCCCGCCATGTTTATTCTGTGGCAATATTGAATCTAATCCAGGTCCAGATGCATTGGATGATAAATACATGACAGGTTATGGCTAATAACTGATCTCATTTTTAAATTAATATGCAAATTTCTGCTCACAGCTGAGGAATAACAGGCAAGTTGGGGACAGCAGGGGAGAGAGTGTGAGCAGGGAAGGAGAGAGAAGAGAGAGGAGGCTGCCTTGTTCCCTTATTTCCTGGACTCTAATCAGAATCTTCCTATGAAAGACAGGGAAGGGGAAATTGGACAGCATGGGTAGTCTCATTCTGGAGCAGAGTCCCAGGGCCATTCACAGCTCCCTTTGCAGGGAGGCTGCGGCGGGGCTGGACGGGAGCTGGCCCCCACTTTACAGGTGAAGGAACTGAGGCCCAAAGTTACAAATCATGTCGGGAGCAAGGCTGTGGCTACCAACCAGAATATTAAGGACCCCTGTGCCAGAGGAAGGCCAGAGAGACCAGTCTTCCCTGATGTTAGTAGCAGGAGAAAGGAGGAGATTCCTTCTATTTCCAATTCTGAAGGTTCATCCCTTTTAGTTCCAGAAGCAGCTCCTCTGTTGTATGGGATGCTTGGTGGGGCTGCACACAAGGCCTGGTTGGAGTGCTGACCATTTCTCATGATACCAGCTGGACGATTGAATTAGTCAGTGAAGTCATGAATGAGGGATGTGCAATTGGGTGCCTACTCTGTGCTGGTTGTTGTGCGGAGCACTATAAAGAAGGTTTTGCCTTATATGTTGATTCAATCATCGATCGCACACAACAAATGGGAAAGCCAAGTCCCAGGAAGTGACCTACCCAGAGGACGGATTCCCCGGCAGAGGTGGGTCTGTCCTGATGCTCGTCCTGCCTCCCAGACCAACTCTTTACTTTGAGGCTGGCACCCATGATCCCTCAGTCACGGTTGTATCAGTCTGGATTCCCTATTTTCCTCGAAAAGGCTCATGGAAAAGTGACTTGGCACTTTCCCAGCTCACCCTGAAAGATTAGTTATTGGGGGGCAGGGGCCACCGGCTACAGGTGACCCTCTGCCACTGAAGAGGGTGTGATGACCTCCTGGGAGGGAGCTGGTTCAGGCACAGAGTGTGGTGGTCTAAGAGTGACACCTGTGCGCTCCATAAGGCAGCATCGTTTCAGCAGGAGCCCTGCTCCTTAATCACTTAGTCTCGGCATTGTTTCCTCAATGCATATTTCCCCTCCTGTCTTTGCTGACATTAGAGCTTATTCTCAGATTTTGGGGCTGTTGGATCCTGGATGGCAGGGGCAGTCTGAATAGAGGGGAGGGCAGTTGGATAGAGGGGGGCAGTCTGGATGGAAAGAAGGAAATCTGGAAGGAGTGGGGCCCTGTGGCCCATAGAGACCTTCCTCCTGACCTTTGTGAGACTCAGGGTCCTCCATGGAAAACTCAAAAGCCAGATTCCCAGGAGTAAGACAGGGCAGAGAGACAAGAAGGAGATTCTTAAGCTATGCTAGCCAGTATGATTACCACAAGCCACATGTGGCCATTTCCATTTAAATTAATTTAAAATTTAATAAAACTAAAAATTCAGTTCCTCAGGCATTCTCGCATTCAGTATTCAGTGGCCTTATGTGACTAGCAGCTATCATGCTGGCATGAGTAGAACATTTTCATCACCCCATCATTGCGAACAGTTCTGTCGGACAGTGACATTCTAGCAGGGACGTCCAACTGAGGCCCATGGGCCACATGTGGCCCAGGATGGTTATGAATGTGGACCAACACAAAATCATAAATTTACTTAAAAGATTATGAGGTTTTTTTCATTAATGTATGTGTATTTAACGTGTGGCCCAAGACAATTCTTCCAGTGTGGCCCAGAGACACCAAAATGTTGGACACTTTGTAGGTGTTTTCTGTGTCTAAAGCATCTGATTCCTGGTTTTATTCCCAGGAGAGTCCTGTTGGTCCTCTGGACCTTATGTCCACCAGTAACACCCAGTTCAGAGCTCTGCCTGTGGTGGGGCTCGTGATGTGGTACCCCATTGTCCAAAACTGGAGGACAGGGTGAGGTGATCTCATTTATCCATCCACAAGTCAAGCCATTTATATCTCAATAAGGTTAACCCACATATACCAGGCCATTAAAAGTTAAAAAGCATTTCCATTGTTTTTATAAGCAACAATGATAGTTGGAGTAGAGGTGTCTCTTAGACTTAAGGGAGGTTTCAATATAAGAAAACTAGAAAACACCAAAAATGAGGTGGCGTTGAGTTTCGGGGGATGAGAGTTGTCCCATGCTGGTCTTTTGCTTCCAAAATGAAAGCATTTGCTTAAGCACAGGACCACTGCACGTAGGAATCAACCATTTTTTAGATGGGCTGCTCTAAGGAGCACTAAGGAAAAGAAGGGAGGGATGAGGAAAAGAGGCATTAGGGACAGGGAGGGCCGTGAGGAGCATAAAGCCCCTTAACCTTGCACAGTGCCTTTGATGGACAACACAGGGTTTGACAGTCACTTTATCATCTTATGCAGTGCTTATGACATATTGATGAGGAGCCAGGACTCATTATTTTTGTGCCCTTTGTGCTGATGAGGAGAGGAAGGCTCAGAGAGGTGAAGGAACTTGGTGGACTCAGCCTCCTCTAGCACCAGTGAGTCCTCCATCATGCCTTGTTGATGAAGGGCCATGCGAGAAGCTGAGAGCCTGAGGGCCTGTGGACAGTGGTGGTGGCAGGCAACAGTAGCCCTGAGAAGACAGGGAAGTGCCAGGAATGATTTGCTAGCTGAGAGCAGAAAGTCTTTCAGCAGTGGAAGCAGGTGAGAAAGCAGGAGAGGAAGGAGCCCTGGGGAGGAGAGCAGAATGAAGAGCACAGGAGAAGTGAGCTCAGCAAAGGAGGGGCCTGGAGAGAGGAGAGTGTGCAGCCAGCATCACAACATGGCTCCGAAGGAAAGACACCTCCCAGACTGAAACTGGGCTACCTGCAAAGCCAGATCAGCTGTGACCCTCAGGAACTGGGAGGTGAGCAGTGACTGTTGGCAGACTTTTAGGTAGAAACTCATCTCCTGGGCAGTTAAGTTATTCTCAATCAAGTTCTGTTTTTTTACAAGTGTCTAGTAGTTTGGCCATCAAAGCCCCCTACTCCAAATTAGGGGGCTGATTACCTTAATTTCTATTGCACAAACATTTTTAGCAATGATCCAGACCCAACTAATGTGTATTTCACATTGTGACCTGGTGCATGCAAACACACACCCCTATGAATCAACAAGTTGCTCAAAACAGTGGTCTTAATGAGATGCACTTTCACATTCTCTCACCTCCCCTTGTTGTGTCTCATCTCTTTCTTCCTTTCAGTCTGTTTCACTGGGAAAGATGCTGGTCACAACATACTCCACTGATTTTGCTCCTCACTAATGGGTTTTGACCTATGGTTTAAAAAACACTGATCCTGATGAATTGTATAAACCCTCCTTGCTGCCCTTTCTACTTACTATGCTGCCTGTGTGACCCCTTCTGTTTGGGAGATGTAATCTCTGGTAACATGTGCTGCATGGAAAATCAGGGGAGGGCCTACCAAGGACTTCTGAAGCACTAGAGTAAAAAAATTCTCATCGCTTCTTCTTAAACACAGTGATGCAATTGATATTTCTCCCAGATGCAGTCAGTGTCCTGGGATGGGAGTTGGCTGACCCTGCAAAATGCATTCATCAGGACAGTAGGGATAGATACAGAGCCCCCAGTGTATGCATGCCAGGCATTCCCCTGGGGACTTTGGAGGTTTTATTTCATTTACTCTTGCTTACAACCCTATAAAGTCAGTATCGTTAGTCTCACTTTGTAGATAAAAAAACTGAGTGCAGAGAAGACCAACAACTAGTCTAGGATCACACAGTGCCAGAGCTAGGATTTAAATCTGGGACCGTGTACAAATCAAAACCTCTATTATCTTGAGGACATGTAATTATTTGAACAGTTGAACATCAACGTTATTCCAAAGAACAGAAAAGCCAATGTCTTGTGTGTTCTCTCTCTCTCACTCTTGCACACATGCTCCACCCCCATATAATTACTAAATCGAATCTGCTTATAATATATTGCCGAATTGATCTTGGCATGGGTACAAGGCATATGGGTCCAGTCATGCTGGGTCTCCAGGTACACCTTGTGAAATGAGAATGGAGAAGGTGGGAGAGAACTGAGAAGCCCCAAGGAGATTTCACACGTGGCTGCAGCTTCCTTCCAGGGCAGGAGGCCTCCTGTAGGGGGCACTGTGGATCAGCTTGATCTCCATTCTGCTCTACTTCTGGAATGTCTTCCTTCTCAACAAAGGTTGCAGAGCTCACACCTACACTCCTCAAACATCCTTGTAGCTATTATTCTGCATGTGAATTAAGTTCTCCAATTAAATATTCTTGTGCAAGACGTGGGTAACAAAGGCAAGTTGAGGAGACAAAGGTGCTGCTTCTTTTGGCTATTTTTTTTTTTATTAAAAAGGAAGATATGGAGCTGTGGCTTCTCTCCTCCCTGCTTCAGCAAGATTCCAAGACACATTCTTCGGCTCCTTGAGTGTTTCGAAGCAGCTGTCATGGACACAAAGGCCAAAAACCACATTCCTGCCCTGACCGCCAGCACTGAGGGTGATTCAAGACACATGGGCCCAGGGGCAGGGCTGCCGAGCAGGTTTCCAGGTCTGAATTTCTGCAGCCAGCCTCAGGGCTGTGGGTGGGATCCGAAACTCAGCTCCGGTGGTGGCCTCAGAGAACCAGCTCTAGTTCCGATAGGCACGTGTGTGCCTAGCCTGCAACCCAATCAGTCCTAGCCCTTCCCAAGATCTTTAGGCAACTAATTCCACGTCTTAGACCTTTCCATTTAAAGTAGCTAGAGCTAGAACCTGACTGACGCACTTCCTTCCCCTCCCTGAGCCTCTAATCTTTTCTAACCATGTCCAGTGGGAAACTCTCCCTTTCCAGCAAGGAAGCCCATTCTATCACCAGGAGCTGGGGCTCGGTTCAAAACCCTGCCTGCTCATCGCTCTGGCTCAGTGAGTTCTGTGATGTTATACACATCTATTATTCACAAAAATGTTCTGTCTCATCGACGTTATTGGCTGGTTTTGTTAGTCAGAACCTGTTCAGTCTAGGGGAAGCCTCAGATACTTCGTCAGGTATTCCTTCTCCTTCTTGGCAGCTCTGACATCCAGAAGACTTTGTATGGAGGCAGGAAGTTCCCAGGGGAAGTCACACATCCTGCTTTCTGATGCTGGAAATTGGTGGGGTATCATCTTTCCCATCTGAGCCCTCATAAACCGATGACAGATCATATCTTCTATTCCCTGAATTTCTAAAAGTAAGGGAAAGAGGGGCATTTGTGCATCACCTGGGGAAGATCTTGATTGTCCTGAGATATGGAGGAGCAGTGGGTTGGACCCCCCACCCAAGCAATGGTCCTTCATTGATGAGACTGGCTGGCATGAGAGCAGGGGATATCTACCACAGGAATCTTGTCTGCAAGCAGGGCAGGCATGGCAACTGACAGCATTGTACAGATGAACAAAGCAGAGAGGGAAGGGACTGGTCTTGGGTCACACTGTGGCTCAATGGGAAGACAGTGAAAGCAGTCTAGACCAACTAGCTCAGTGCACACCAACTGTCCTTTTCTACACAGGCACAGGATACTGAACCCTCTCCCGGAGGGTGGGATGGGGAACATGGCCATCACTGAGGAAAAGCTGGTGGGTTAGCTGTCCCACTTTTAGGAGATGAGGTACATCCATAAGAGTCCTGACAATAAGTAGATGGCATTCAAATTGGGTCATCTGAGGAGAGGTTAATAAAGGGACATTTACAAAGCTATGGGCATGGAGTGGGAAAATGGCAAGAGGAAGTGCAGGACTGGGGAAGAGGGGCTCCTTCTCTATCCTGGGTCTGAAAGGCCAAGGTAAGGACTGGCACGTGAAACCAGAGAAAGAGAGCTCTGTGTAAAGCCCCTGTGACTGAACCTTCAGCTAAGGGACATGTCCAGCCTCCAGAAACACCATGGAAAGGGAGCCAGGGGTATGAATACCCTGACTTCTCTCTTGTTCTCTGAATCCCTGCCAGTGCCTCTCATTGGCTGAGCCCAATCAGAAGTCAGGGGAAAGGAGGACCTAGTGATACAATGCATAGGGGTGAGCCTCTTGGGCAAGGAACAGGGTGGGGACTTGGATCTGAAGGGCAAATTTATATCTAGCCCAAGAGGGTTCTTGGCTTTGGGGACAGAGAGAGAACTAATCCTCCAGATGACCTGGGTGTCTGCCATGAGGGAGGGTGGGCAGGGGGTTCAGAGAACCAGCCTTCTCCTGCCTGGTTAGGAGTCTAATACCCAGAGGACATGTCCTTCAGCCCAGCATGACTGTCAAAGAAGTTGAAAGGAATGGCTTCAAGGACCTCTGAAAAGCCTCCTTTAACCAGCCTGCGTTTGTTTCATGGGGAATCTAAACAACATGTTTTTCTAAGGGGGTGAGCCCCTGCCAATGTAAAGAAAGAGGCATATAGAGACAGAGCTAATCTAAAACTCATTTGGGGGAGTGTGGAAAGAAATCTGGGACACAGAGCAACAATTCTGGAGTATCCCTGAAGCAGTTGGATTTGGGTTCAAAGGCACTCACTCTTTAGGCCAGGTACCTGTCATTCCTGCTCTTTATAAACTCCTGTGGCCACCACCTAAAGAATTTCAAAGATGAACAGTAGTATAGTTAGTCACTGAAGCATACACAGCTATTTTTAAGATAATGTGGAAGATTCCAAGGCACCAACCATGCAAAGTTACTGAATATGAAGCACCTCACCCAGATGACTTAATACCAATTCATGAATTGAGTGGGCTTATCTCAAGTGTGCCTATTTCTAAGTTCCTCTCAGTTATTGGCTCCTTATCTTCCTCTGTCCTTGGGATTGTCCTCCCATGGCCCTCTCTTGCTGGGTCACTTCCCTCCTGTCCCAGGCCAGGCAAAGCCTCCTTTCTCTTCCAGGCGTCTGATGAAGTATGGCCCCTTACTCTCTAGGCACCAGATCTATTTCCCCACTTTGGGTCAAAAATGAGCATGTCACAGACAATACCTAGACCGGGTCCTCCAAAAAGCAGATATCAAAATGGGATGAAATGTTCAAAGATTGTAGTAGAGAAAATAGCCTGTGAAAGAAAACGAGGATGGATCCAGGAGAGGCTGGGAGAGCCTTCAGACTGCAAAATAAGACTCACCTTGAATGAAAGAAAGGAGAAACATTAGGCAGAAACACCCTAGGCTTCTGTACAATCTAAAAAAAAGTTGGCAAAATTATTGGGGTATCCTCAAGCCCATGTGCCCAAGAGAGATGTCTGAGTCTCTCAGAGAGAGACTGGTACCCTTGCTGCACTCAGTCATTGCTTGGGAGCAGCCCATTGGAAATGTGGCCTCAGTGCAAACATGACAGTGGATTTCAGAGCACAGCAGCTCGCACCACTGTTCAGTTAGGCTCCCTGTAGTTAGAGGTATGCAAGTCACATTCTCAGGACTGCCACAGCTCCCAGCCATGCCCACCAGCTCATCCTGTTCTCTACCCATAGACATTCCTCCACTTGCCTGTACTCCCTACCTTGTTCAGTGGGTGGGGACTAAGTCTTAACCTTGACTAACCCGTTCTTCATTTTCTTCCTCTTGTGTATTCTTTTCTTAATGTGTTTTTACCACTTCTCCAGCTCTTCCACTTATCACTAGCTCATCCAGCTATTTATCGTATTGTTGGATCCAGTTTTTTCTAGAAGTCTCAGCATTTTGTCTTGAATTTCCATTTTATCATAATGATACTCAGTTCACTTATTCTGAGCAGAAAACTCCTCACCACTTCACCCCACCTTCCTGAATTGTCCAACAATTTCATGTTTTTTTCACATAACATTTACAATATTTTCATATAAAACTCTCATTTTTGTTATATCTTGTATTAGCTTAGATCCCTTGAAAGCAGATCCTGACACAAGACTTAGGTGCAATTTAGTAGACAATCCCAGGATGCAGAAGTGAGGGAGAAGGGAGAGAAAGACTAGGAATAAGGGGAAGCCAAGAGAGTACATTACTAGTCTAGTACCTGATGGCTTCACTGCTAGGTTCTACCAAATATTTAGAAAAGAATCAATATCAGTCCTTCTCAAACACTTCCAAAATATAGAAGAGGGAAAACTTTCTAATGCATTTTATGAGCTGATAATAAACCCACATAAAAAAGACATCACACAACAAAAGAAAATTACAGATCGATACCCCCTATGACTATGAACGTAGGTATCCTCAACAAAATACTGGCAATATGAATCTAACAACATAGAAAAAGTATTATACACCATAACCATGTGTGACTTATCGTAAAAATGCAAGGGTGATTCAAGATAAGATAATCAATCAATGCAATACAACACATTAATAGAACAAAAGGGATAAAACACACACGATCACCTGAATTGATACAGAAAGACATTTGACAAAAGCCTTTCTTGATTTAAAAAAAAGACACTCAAAACCAGGAATAGAAAGGAACTCCTCAACACAATGAAAAGCACTTGTGAAAATCCACAGCTACCATCATGCTCACTGGTGAAAGCTGGAAGGCTTTCTGAGCTCAGGAAGAAGGTAAGGATGCCTGGTACACAACATTGTGCTGGAAATTTTAAACAAAGCAATCAGGCATGAAAAATAAATAAAAACATTTAAATTGGCAAAGAAGTAAAATTATCCCTATTCACAGGTGACATGTACTATATACAAAACGATCTCAAAGAAACTACAAAAAAGCTACTAGAGATAATATACAAATTCAGAAAAATTTAAGAGTATAATGTTAATACACAAAAATCTGTTGTGTTTCTATACACAATCTGAAAAGGAATTAAAAATAATTTCATTGACAAGATTATCTAAAAAAATAAAATGCCTAGGAATAAATTTAACCAAGGAAGTGAAAAACTTGTACAATGAAAACTAAAAAACCACTGCTGAAAGCAACTAAAGAAGACCTAAATAAATGGAAAGATATTCCTTGTCCATGGGTTGGAAGATTTTAAATTGTTAGGATGGCAATTTGACCCAAAGCAATCTAAAGATTCAACATAACCCCTATCAAAATTTTAAGACTTTTTTTGCAGAAATTAAAAATCTGATCCTCAAATTCATATAGAAGTCCTAGGGGCTCTGACTAGCAAACAATCTTGAAAAAGAACTAAGTTGGAAGACTTACACTTCCCAATTTTAAAACTTTCTACAAAGGTACAGTAGTTAAAACAGGGTAGAAATGGTATAGGATAGATGTAGAGAATAAAGGAATAAAATTGAGAATCTAGAAATAAACCTATACATTTTTAGCCAATTAATTTTTAACAGAAGAACCAAGTTTACTCAGGGGTTAAAAAACAATCAGTTAAGCAAATGGTTTTGAGACAACTGCATTTCCAAATGTGAAAGAATTAAGCTTAACTCCTACCTTATATTGCATGAAAAAATTAATTCAAAATGGATGAATAACCTAAATGTTGATCCAAAACCATGAAACTCTCAGAGAAAAAGAGATACAGGTACATCTCTAAGACCTTAGGTTTAGTAATGGGTTCTTAGACATGAAACCAAAAAATAAAGCAATAGGAGACAAAAGAAGATAAATAAAACTTCATTAAAACTAAAAAGTTTTGTGCAAAATACAATATCAAGGATATAAGAATATAACTTACAAAATGGGAGATATATTTGCAAATCATATATTGTATATGTGTTTAATATCCAAAATACATAAAAAACTACAAACTCACTATATTAAGGTGATGGAAATGATGGGATAAACCATCTTCTCAGCATGGGTTAGCAGAAAAAAAAAGAAGCAGAGGTCACTTCACCTCAGCCACCATGTTGCTATGCGACCTGGGCAGACTCCATTTCTTCTCTGGACTTCAGTTCTTCCAATTGAGAAAGCCAATAGTTAAACAGAGATGACTTCTGTGGTCTTAGTCTAACAATACCCTTCAATCACAGGATCCTCATCTACATCTATCCTGGGATGTCCATCCAAGTTACAAGTTTCCTAAGGCTAAATCTTCCTTTACTAAAGTTGGAGGGCATAAAATTTTGTCCCTATTATCCTATTGTTTAATATTGACTAAGTGTTCATAAGCACCTGTGCTGAGAGCCTGGCTCTGACCCCTGCAAGCTCCTGTCAAGAGAAAAGACAGGTGCCCCTGGGCACAGGTGCATCTTCCATGCCCTTGCCCATCCCCTTTGTGAGAATTAGGGCTTAGTATGGTAAGTTTGGATATGGGCAGAAATTGGTAGTAGAAAGGACTAATCAATAGATAATAAAATATTTGTGAGAACTAGCATGAAATAACAGAAAAAATATGATTTGCAGTTAGAAGTAAGTTTAAATCCTATCTCTGCTGCTTACTAAATTTATGTTTTTGAGAAAATTACTCAAGCCCTCAATTTTCTTATTTGGGCAATAGTGATAACCTTGGCCCATGTGGTATTTTAGGATTAGCAATAATACATTTAAGTGCCTGGTGAATATCATGCTCAATAACTGGAAGCTATTATTATTTGGGGACAGGGTTTTAATAGTTAAGATTCTTTTGGTTGCAAGCAACAGAAACTGACTGGCTAAGTTAAATGAAAAGGGAACTTTGTCTGAAGAATATTGGGATAGTCACAAAAATCAAAGGAATAGCCAAACAACCAGGATTCAGGATGGTCAGGTAACAGGACCACTCCAGGGATCTAAGCAGCGGGAAAAATGGACTTTCTCCCAAGAAATCACTTTTGGAAAAATCATCTGCAAATATTCGTGAAGGGCACAATCATGGAGCTCAGACATGAGCCCTGGAAACCTTCCCCTCCTGAGTATCAGAGCCAAACTCTGGGGAGTCCTCAGAAGCCAGACTGCCACCTCAATTAATGTGCTCTCTAAGAACAATATCTGTGATAATGCCCAAGCTTGTGCTTGACCTTTCCTTCTGAAGGGACCCAGGACCCTGGAAGTGTGACTTTGCGACAATGTGACCTTCAGCTGCTGCGAGCGAGGTTCTAGCAAGCTGGAGATGCCCCATTCCCCTAATGTATATAACCTCAATAAGCTAGAGGATGAGCAATGGATGTTACCCTCCCTGTTTATCACTTGCAACTACAGTCACCAGTTGCAGGCATGGTTGAAAAAAGGTTGAAATCTACACTTTGTGTTCATTGATTTCTACAAGCTTCCACTATGCACTCGGCTCATCAATATCTATCACAGAGATAAATTGCATCATAAATGTTCTCGTGTTGTGCCTTTGCACGTTCCTTACTCCCTTAGGAAGCCAACAAATGGAGAATCCTACCAATACAATGTCCAACTTATTTAACAAGGTATCACAGTGCTTCTAGACTTCCTAGAGTGAGCACTGAGTGAAGCCTCAGAGATCACCTGGTCCAGGTTCTCAATTCTAGTTGTATATTCCAATCATATGAGAGGAGTAAATGCTCATGCCCTGGCCATACCCCCCAGAGATTTTTATTTAATTCATCAGGGTAGGGTCCAGGAGTCAGTACTTTAAAATAACTGCCAGGTGATTTCTCATGTGCAGTAGAGTTCGAAAACTATTGATTTGGTTTAAGCTTTATTTCACAGACAGGAAACCTGTGAAATACAGTGAGGAAAATGAGGACATGTGCTAAGGTCATCTAACTGATTATTTGCTAAACTGGGACTTGAACCCAAGAGTTCTAATTACCCATTCAGTGCTCTCTCTCTTTTGGTAATTGATCGCTCCCATTCCATGAACAGTTGGAAAGCTTCCAGAGTTATTAGATTTGGCATGCAGTTGGAAGGAGGTTTTTAGGCTGAGGTAATTCAAGACTAGAACAAGCAATCCAGGGACTCTGAAAGAGTAGAGTCAGAAATGGTTTCTGAAATGTGCAACATATATTGTAAACTGTAATGCATCATATCCATATCAGTTTCTGGTGCAAGCACGAGTGAGCACTGGTCCACTGGTCATTGTTTTTCAAACCTGTAGTTAAGTAAAAGAAAAAGGCTGCTAATCAATATTTAAAACAAAATGCTATGGCTAAAAACCACTCAACTCAGCTTCTCCTTGGAGCCTACATACAACAGGAGCCATGTAGCTTTTTTCTTATACAGCTACTTTTGTGCCTGAGACTAGGGTTAGGGATACGTGCATAGGTAGTAAAAAGTAAAAGAAAAAAATTTAAAATATACACACACATACATATATATGAATACACATATATACATATATATACATACACACATATACATATATAAAAATACATCTGGAGGGGAGAAAGTATGCAATTGGGCAGGTATATACAGGAATTTGCTTAATTATTTGTTTAGGTAATAAAGGGGTATACTAGTTAGGAACCATCTCTCCAAGGAAAGAAGACTGCCAACTTCATGTAAACTTTGGGAGTCAGGGATTATTTGGTAATTTTAATGGTTATAGAGTTGGAAGTAGGCTGACTTTAGCCTTAGAAGTATGCTTACTTAGGCGAGACTTCACTAGAGTAAGTTGACTGCTGACTGACTAACCTTTAAATGCTATTATTGATGGATCGGTTTTTAGAAACATGCTTAATGGAGTTATTATTGATATTAGAACAAGGCGAGTTGTGTTTGATTAAACAGTTATAATTAGTCCTATAAAAATCATACTTTTCCTAGCCTTTATATTTATTCTTGGTTTTGGTTCAAATTTATTACTTAAATGATTTGTGTTTTTAGATTGAAAAAAAAAACAACAGCCTGACGCCTAGCATATTGACTCAAAACAGTCCCAGGGTGAAGTATATTATTGTAAAATTTCAGAACACTAGGGATACTAGAAGATTCCAAAGAAAATATAGTTACTTAAATAGGTTCAGGAACCAGAATGGCCTTTGACTTCTCAACAGCAGAAGCTAGAAAGCAGTAAAGCAGTGTCTTAAAAATTCTAAAAGAAAATTATCTTTGATCTAGAATTCTATATCCAGCCAAAGTATCACCCAAAAGTAAGGGCAGAATAAGACCTTTTTAAATGTATACAGAGTCTCAAAAATTGTCCCTTCCATGTATGCTTTGTCAACAATATCCTTGGAGGGTATGCTCCACTAAAGTGGAACATGGACTAAGAAAGAGGAAGACATAAAATACAAGGAGGAGATCCATTATAAGTGACAGACAAATATGATAAATGAGGATCTTATGATAACAGCTGTACAGCGGGCCTAGAGGACAATTGATCCAGATGTGTGTGACAACTCATGGTATGTTGAACCCTTATAGATGAGGATCCCAGCTGCCTGCATTCACTTTAAAATCTATAGATGGACTTTTCTGGAGAGCTTGGCCCAGCTTCTTATCTGTTCTAGACTGTGTTAACTGCGTGTCCTGCCACCAGACTATGACCAAGAGGGTCAGCTCAGTTTCCCTTGGGAGCTTTCATCCAACAGGGACCATATCACCCTTTCTTTACACAGCTAGGTTTGTGCCTGGTACTTTTGTGGGTGGTGAAAAGTAAAAAAAAAAAAAAAGAATGATTAAAACAAAATGGTATAATGGCTACCTCTATGGGTGAGGGAGAATGCAATTGGGGAGCACACAGGGGCTTCTAAGGTAATGGTATTTCTTTTTTTATTTATATAAATGTTTGTTGATTTTTTAGAGAGAGAGAAAGGGAGACAGACAGACAGACAGACAGAGAGACATCAACATGAGAGAGAGAAACACTGACTTGCTGCCTCCCATATGCGCCCCGGACCAAGGACCAAACCTGCAGCCTAGGTATGTGCCCTGACCAGAATTGAACCCCTAAGCTCTTAGGTCATGGGACAGCACTGCAACCAACTGAGCCACATTGGCCTGGGCAGTAACTGGTCTTTCTTAACATTAAATAATCTCATAATGTTTTTTTTAAAATTGCAACTCTGATTTTTATAGTCTTCTATATATGATACATTTCACAATTTAAAAAAATTCTTTGTCATTTGATATAAATAAACCAATAGTCATGCTTACAAAGCTTCTTTCTGAAGGTAAATTATTTGCAAAACTATAAAAAGATCAGTGAAAACTCCAAATGGTTAAGATGAACAGCTTCATTGTTCTCTTTGTGCCACAGCAGAAGATATTTTTTAAATACACTAATGTCTGATTCTTTTGAAACCTAAACACAATAGAATACTTTCTAATTTTTTGTTATCTTTTATATTTGTTAATGGCTATAATGGCTAAATGAGTCTTCTCTCTCCCTCTGCCTCTCTCATTGACTAATAACTTACATTAGAGAAAGTGGCAGAATCACTTACCCTTCATCATGGAATTACACCTGGAACCTCACTTTTAGTAGTTGCCACCGAACAAAAACAGAAAGAAAAGGAAGAGATTATTCTCAGTCTCAGTGTGTGCTTGTCTGAAATGTAGAAGAATGTGCCACACATGAGCAGTGGCCTTTGACAGTGACCTCACCCAGCAGTAAGACTCTGGTGAAAGGATATCTGTCACTTACCAATGAGATTGGTTGGTTGCTCCACTACCCACTGGGAGGATGAAATAAAATACAGGGAAGAAAAGCCAGTAGTAGTCATTCTAATATTCAGCTTTTGGAAGCCAGGAGGATCAGCCACCCGCCTTGTCTGCAGTGAGATATTTGCTGGTGTGAAAGGAACGGATTGTGTTAGTGAGGATTCACACAAAGAAGCAGATCCACCTGCAATGACCTTTGGAGAGTAAGCAGGACTGCTTTTTCACTTCTGCCTTCCAAACCTTGTTCAAGTTTCTCTGTGTCAAACTCTAGCCTTAAACCATGCATTCTTGGAAGTGCACTTCCAGCACAGCTCTGTACCAAGCCACCACAGTCCACACTTTAAAGAATGGATGTTTGTACACATCTCTCCGTCTCTGTGTGTGTGTGTGTGTCTCTCTCTCCCCCTCCCTCCTTTCTTCTCTTCCTCCCTCTTTCCCAATCACAGATATCAACACATTTTACTTACAATGTCTAACAGTAAATGAAGTGTTTTTTCTACATATGATTGCATTTGAACCTGTGCTTACTCCCAACATTCTGTTACTAACAAAAATGAGATACCACTAATCGAGTGCCTCTTATATGTCTTAAGCCATATCGGGAGTATAGGGTTTTTCACTGCTTTTAGATTAGGACTTGGTTCTCGGGGGATAGACAGCTCTCTAAACCATACCCAACTTCCAAATATGGGTAATAGGAAAAGCATGCTTCTGCCTAACATGAGGCAATTCTGGTTGTCATAAACAAAACCACACCAACTCTCTGCTCAAAAGAGGAGACACCTTCTTGTATCCATCTTTAAATTATGTTAATTCCCTTCCAGCTTTGTCATATCACCCTTTTAATAGTGTATAATTTAAACACTAAGGTATAAAGTTAACTACTATTAATACATCTTAACATAGATGATTGGGAGAGACAAATGGGTTAATATATACAAAATATATTCATATCAAAATAAGGAAAATACTCATAACTATATGTATGTTCATTTCTGAACCTGATAATGTGGCTTGTGGCTGGTATTCATAACTTACCTTCTTCCACTATTCACTTTATATTCTCTGTGTCCCTCATCAAGCCCCTCACATGGTCACAGTTCTTTGCCTGGTGGGATGACCCCAATCTGTGTTCCTCAAGATTCCTAATTGTGGATTGTTAAATTTGTCTTTAGTCATAGGACATGGGAGTATTAGGAGGCATGGAGATTGCCCACATTGCATAAACAACTCTTCATCTCTCTTATTTACAATAGTACCCCATTTCCCTTTGTTAGGATTAATTACCCCAGCTGATCCACCTTCTTTGTCTATTGATTCCCTGGCATGGAGAGCCCAGAGTGGCCAGGTAGCAGTCCCAATGTCCAGTTCAATGTAACCATAGTTGTGTTCCTGGCTGAAATATTTTTCCCTCGGCAATGGAGCTCAAAGTGATAGAAATAAGAAGCAAAATTTTTACTAGTGGCTTACTAGGGATAACAGAAAAGCCATCCTTATTTCTACTCCTTGATTCCTTCCCCATAAATCCTACTGTGGGTAAAACTATATTGGTCACTGATTTAAAGTATATACTATATCATAGAGAGCATTGCCTCAGGCCTGCAAGGTGCTGCCACCTAGCTGGAAGAGTAACCAAATCTTGGAATGATTATTTCACTTGGTTTTTACTACTAGGATAGCCCTCATTCCCCAGGTCAGAAACCAATTTGGGGGATTATGTCAGCTTTGAATTATGTGTATTCCAATTATACATTCTTAAAATACCAACAAGGTGATCTTGGGGACCCACCAGCCCATTGTAATCACCTCCCTTCCATGAGCTCTTGCTCTGACTCATGAACCACAGAGAGGCATTTGGAGTCTTCAGGAAGTAGTGTTAGTGTCCATTAATCCCTGGAAAGTCTGATTATTTTCCTTCCCCATTGCATAAGTCACCCTTGTAAATGGCCAATGGCCCCTCTGGGGAAGACTGTAAGATTTACAGTACAAATTTTTGGTGTTATATTAGGGTCCTTTCTCAAGGAGACCTGGCCTCATCTTTATTTCAGAGGTACTGAGTCTGTGAATTGGCTCATGTCTGAGAATTGGCCCAGAGCTGGAACTCTCTACCCTGGTCATTTAACCGAGACTTCTGTTACCATGCTTACGACTTTTCTACTTACATAAATCAAGTTAAAATATCATAAGATAGCCCTCCATTTATGTTTTAGGGCCACCATGATCAACTAGCCAAAGATCTCTGTAGGTCAAACCATTCTGATTACTGCTTCAGCTCTGTTGCCCACAAGGTAACCATATCCAACTTTCACCTCTGGCCTTGCTCTCCTGGCACTGACCTCTTGCTTCCCTGCAGGACTTAAAAGACACTCAGTTGTTACAGCCTCATAGGCTCTACCCAAACAGGTCTATGGTTCATCAACCCCAACAGAAAGGGGGATGACAGAAAGTAGGGAAATGAATCAGGGAAATGAATAATAACTGTGATGCCACTGATGGTAAATTGTCTAGCATCTTAGGGCTTTTAAATTTCTTTCTCTATGTGGGCTAAGTCTGGGCCGAATAGAATGAATCCTGCCCTTTCAAGCTGCTTAGGGGTGGAGGGACAGTAATAGACCCCATATGAGTTGTGCTTTGGAAAATGCTACAGTAGTTGGAGACCTAAGGTGAAAACAACCCATCTCCACCTTTCTAGAAATGGTTTGTTTGGTTTTACTCCTTTAATGTGTATAATTACACCTGAAAGTTGTTTTTATTTGCAATTCTTTAATTGATAGTGTGAATACCTTTTTCCCTAAGATGATTTACCATCTAAATTTCCTTGAGTTAGCATTTTTTCTCATCTTTTGTTCTGTTGAATTTGAGTATCAACCTCATATATTTTACCAAGTCTTTGTATATTTTGGACAGTAAATTTTTTCTGATGATATTCAAATATATTTCCCGTTTCAGTTGCTTTCCTTCTGATACTTATTTGGTTGCTTTTTATCATACCAAAATCCTTGGCTTTATGAATTTCAACACATCCATCTTGTTCCTGATGATATCTTCCATTTTAATATACTTATAAATTGATTTCCTTCCAGATCTGAGATAAATATTCTCTTATATTTTTTCTAGATAATTTTTATGGATTTCATTTTATGTTTATCTCTGATTTATCTAGAGTCTATACAGAGTACTATTTGAGAGTCTGGCTTTTGGTATTGAAAAGCTATGAGTTCAAATTCTGTCTTTTCTCTTTACCGCTCACATGAGCTTGGAAAAGTATCATTTGTCTTCTTTGAAGCTATTTTCTCAGATAGTCTATCATATTACCTTTTCTTTCTTCAGTATTTTCAATAGTGGTGAAACGTCACAGACAAGGAGTACATAAAATATACATGCATACCTTATTGCCTTTTCTAAATTATTTCTTCATCATTTACTCTTCCAATTAGTTTCCACTCTAAGGTATCCATGGAAGTTTAATTAGAATTGCATTAAATCTCACTTGTATCTACCTGTATATTTTCCAAATAGACTCGGGGCACTGCTAGCTAAAGCAATACCCAAGAAGAGGGTGTTTGGAGGCTGATCAGTTAAAACAGCTACTACTGTTTGATCTGACCATGGAGATAAGTCACTGAAGGAGAATGTCTCAAAGAGAATAAGCAGAAAAACTAGCCAAAAATTGGCACCTGAAATTTGATCATTGGGGATCAGAACTGGGAAGGTTAGACAGAGATGGTGATGAAGAAATGAACAAAGCAGAAAGTAAGCTGGCATAAAGGGTAATTGGGTCCACAGTCCTGGGTACCAGTGAGGTGCTCCTTTCACAATGCCTGTGGCCCATCTTGGTAGAAATAGAGAGAGCACTAATGGGGCTGAGGAGCTTTGGGAGTGTATAAGTGTGTTGTTACATTACTGCATTTGGTATTCTTAGGCATGAGGTAGTTTCTTTCTGTCCAGGCATTAATGTCTTCTTTTTGCCATTAAATATTTACAATATTATTTAAATAAATCTTTCATGGTGCAGTTTGATATTCAAATTTTATTACCATAAATGTTACATTCATTTCCATTTTATTTTCAGTGCGCTACCTGTATATAACAACACAACTGATTTTTAAGCCTGCTTCTTATGTCCCATAACTCTACCAAATTCCTTTATTATTGCTTATAATTTTTTGCTTGATTTCTTTTGATTTTCTAGGTCACTGGTAAAAAGCACCATTTTTATTTCATTCTTTCATATATTTATCCTTTTTATTGTCTTTCCTCACAGTACTGATTGCAGGCTCCTCTGGTACTATAATAAATAAATACAATGAAAAAGACACCTTTGTTTTGTTCCTTTCTTTTTTTAAGGACACTACTAACATTTCTTTAACATACATGCGCCTTGCATCTAACTGCGCTCAATATATGTAGGTTAAAATGAAATGAATAATCCATTTTAAATAATTAAATATTTAGGTAATTTAAGGAAAGAAGCTATCCATCTAATCTTAAAGAATTCAGTACAAAATGGATTTTTAAACATGTCAAAGTTATTTTCATCACATGTTAAGAAAATAGAATGATACTTGCTATTTCGTTTTTTTACTAGTGCAGTTAATTGTGTTAAGGCTTTTAATTTTTGCATGATGGTTCTTAACTATATGATTAAATATAGTTTTGGTTTAGTAGAAAATAATTTTCTTTTTTAAAAAATGTATTTATTTAGTTTTAGAGAGAGAGGAAGAGAGAGGGAAAGCAAGGGAGAGAAACATCAATGTGTGGTTGCCCCTTGTGCCCCCTATTGAGGACCTGGCCTGCAATCCAGGCATGTGCTCTGACTGGGAATTGAACTGGCAATGATTTGATTCACAGGTTGACACTCACTCCATTGAGCCACACCAGCTAGGGCATAAATAAATTTTTTAAGGTGTTGTATTGCATTTCCTGTTTAACTTGGGGGGGGGTTGCATTTGTTTTTTCAAAGTGAATTGTTGTACTTTACTTTTCTGATTGGTAGGTGTCAGATGTGAGAATATGGTGAATATGGCAAATAGCCATATTTGCCTCCATAAGTATTACACTTTTAAATATTTATAAAGACTATATGAAGCATTATCCGGCCAAGATGGAGGAATAGGTAGATATACTTGGCTTCCTCGCACAACCAAAAGAAGGACAACAACCAATTTAAAAACAAAAAAAACGACCAGAACTGCCAGAAAATCTATCTGTATGGAAGTCCGACAACCAAGGAGTTAAAGAAGAAACCTTCATCCAGACAGGTAGGAGTAGAGATGGGCAGTCAGGGTAGAGAGGATATGCGGCAAGGTGGTGGTTGATAGACAGTGCAGTGAGGTGGTGGTTGACAGAGCAGGTGGTCCCATATTTGCATGCAGATAAACTGAGAGGAACAACTGGGGAGTGAGACAGACCACACAACCCAGAGATCTAGAGTGGAGAAAGAAAGCTTTAAAACCTCTGGTTGTAAAAACCTGTGGGGGTTGTAGCAGTGGGAGAAACTACCAGTCTCACAGGAGAGTCCATTGGAGGGACCCATGGGGGACCCTAGAATGTACACAAGCCCACCAACCTAGGAATCATCACCAGAAAAGCACAATTTGCTTGTGGGTAGCAGGGGAAGTGACCAAAAGCAGCACAAGAGGCACAAGGTTCCCTGACCCCTCCCTCACATCCAGCACCACAACACAGCCAAGTGGGTTGCCCAGACCTGGCAAATACCTAAGGCTCCATCCCTTACACCATAACAGGTGCACCAAGACAAATAAATATGGTCCAAATGAAAGAACAGATCAAAACTCCATAAAAAAGAGCTAAGCAATGAGGAGATAGACAACCTCTCTGATGCAGAATTCAAAACACTGGTAATCAGAATACTCACAGAAATGATTGAGTATGGACACAAAATAAAGGAAGAAATGAAGGCTATACAAAGTGAAATAAAGAAAAATATACAGGGAACCAAGAGTGATGGGAAGGGAACAGGAACTCAAATCGATAATTTGGACCAGAAGGAATAAATAAACATTCAACTGGAACAGAATTAAGAAACAAGAATTCAAAAAAATGAAGAGAGGCTTAGGAACCTCCAGGGCAATTTTAAATGTTCCAACATCTGAGTCATAGGGGTGCTAGAAAGAGAAGAGGAAGAGCAATAAATGAAAATTTATTTGTAAAAATCATTAAAGAAAACTTACCCAATTTGGTGAAGGAAATAGACATGCAAATCCGGAAAGCTCAGAGAGTCCCAAAGAAGTTTGGACCCAAGGAGGAACACACCAAAGCACAACATAATTACATTAGCCAAAATTAAAATGAAGGAGAGAATCTTAAAAGCAGCAAGAGAAAAGGAGACAGTTACCTACAAAGGAGTTCCTATAAGACTGTCAGCTGATTTCTGAAAAGAAACCTTGCAGGAAAGAAGGGGCTGGATAGAATTATTTAAAGTCATGAAAGGCAAGGGCCTACATCCAAGATTACTCTGTCCAGCAAAGCTATCACTTAGAATACAAAGGCTTTAGATAAAGTGCTTCGCAGATAAGGTCAAATTAAAGGAGTTTGTCATAACCAAGCCCTTATTATATGAAATGTTAAAGGGACTTATCTAGGTAAAAGAAGATAAAAAACCATGAACAGTAAAATGACAACAAACCCACAACTATCAACAACTGAACCTAAAAACAAAAACAAACTAAGCAAATAGGAACAGAATCACAGAAATGGAGATCACATGGAGGGATATCATTGGGGATGGGGAGGGGGAAGAGTGGGGGGAAAGGTACAGGGGATAAGAAACATAACTGGGAGAAACAAAATAGACAGGGGGAGATTAAGAACAGTATAGGAAACAGAGAGGCCAAAGAACTTGTATGTAGGACCCATGGACATGAACTAAGTGGGGGGGGGTGGAATGCTAGAGAGCATGGGGGTACCAGGCGGAGGGGGACAAAGAGGAGAAAAAAATGGAACAACTATAATAATATAATCAATAAAATATACTAAAAAGACTATATAAAACTTGAGCATCCTTGATTTTTCTGGAAGTTAAGAAAACCACCTAGGCAGGGAATCCATCTGAAGTAGGTTCCTATTTCTTATTTGGTTATTAATCTGGTCACGTTCTCCTTTCTCACATTATTTCTTGGAATTTAAAAACATGTAAGAAGGGTTATGCCCTTCTAGTTAGATATCAACTTTATTACCATGAAACAATAATTCTACTAAATTATAATAAATACCAGAAATGCATTTTCTTTCTCATTTACTGACTTTATTAATAATCTCACTGGGGCTGGAACTCTGCCTGGTTCATCAATTTCTCCACAGAGCCAAGTACAATATTACACTTCCTGTAGGCATTAAGTAAATGTGTATGAAATGAGTGAAATAAAAGATGAGCCCCCTTCTACATAAGATAAAAGTTTAATTTCCAAAAGTTGCCCCTCCCTTACTTTATTTCCAATTCATACTTCATCTTTATATCTTGGGAGTCTGAACTACTTTATGAAATAATAGATTTTTAAATGATTTATAGCTTGCCTAGTCCAAAAGGTGGATTGAAATATTAAATGGTATAAAACTATTATACGTTTAAAGATAATAAAAATTCTTAAGTGTAGAAAAGTAGACATGTTAAGCACTGAGAAGGGTTAGACATTTGCAGTAAAATGGCAAAAATTTCAGCCTTACACTTTGTGGTCTCTCACAGTGTGTATCTCAATTACTGATGATGCTTACGTGGTTAAGTGTGGATATTGCCCAAATTGAGAGCCACTTGCCCCTTCTGAAGTCTCTGTATTTTCCATCTCTTTTTAGTTAGTTTTGTGCTCTTGGCTCTCACTGCTTTCTGCAATGGTCTTCACATCTGGGGATCTTGCCCTGGCTGCACCTGGCTGGGTAGGGCCAAGAGTGCCATTTCTCTATGCCTGGTAGCAATTTCTTTCCCGAGCAATGTCCTTGTCCTACAGACAAGTCTGAGAAAGAGGTCTAGATTCATCTGAATTCTTCCAACTATAAATACAATCTTAATTTTCTCCTCAGTTCCTTTAAAAATTGTGTCTTTGTCTTTGGGATTTAAAACAATGAACAAGGTGGCTTGGTTTTGGGGGTGGGGGTGGGGTAGAAGAATGGGAGGAGCTTTCTTTGAGACCTGCACCCACTTGATATATGCACTGAGATCATTCTTTTCTTTCATGATATTTTTGTTCAATGATCGTTTTAAAAATATATCTTATGTATCTAAGCTCTTTAATTTTTTAATTAAAAAGTTTTTACTTTCAAAATATGTCTTATGTACTTAAGCTTTTTTTTTCCTTCTTTTGGCAACCCATCATCTACAGAATAATTTTCTTGATCTATTTTCAAGCTTCCTAAGCATCTTTTCATTTATCCTTCTTTTAAATTGTGCAATGCCTGCTGGGATACTGGTTTCCGATGGAGAGCCAACCCTCCTGGCAGAGACGCTGCAGGAGTCTGATCCAGCACAGCCATGCATTTCCAAAACAAGCTCTTGGGGGAAGTGCTTTAGAGGTGAGAGGTGAGGAACTGGGGCATGGGCGAGGAGAGGGGAGGGGGCAGTAAACATGGGTCATGGAGACTGCCTCAGCTGGTTTCAAGAACAGCCTGGGGAATGGGCTCTGAGTCAGGGAGGATGTCACTGGAATTCACTAGACTTAGAGTAAATCAGAGAGCTAGTCCTTTGGATGTTGAAACTGGATAATACAGAAGCCGAGACAGTTGACCTTTTTCTCTGAAGAAACGGTCAGGAGGGAAATAGAGTGTCCATGCAAAGACAAAGCTGACAAAAGCCCCAGACTTGCTTTTCCTCCTCCTGCTGGCCATTCCCAGGCCAGCTTTAAACTGTGAACCACAAAGCTTGGACCAGCGGACCAGCACATGTAGCAGCGGAGACATCAGGCAAACGGGACCTGACCAGGGCTGGCTGGAGTCAGGTGGTATCTATGTAAGGCCCTGAACTTTACACTTTCATCAGGGTTCCTTTCTTGATCTGGAAATAATTGTATTCTGCTTTTCCTAACTATGGGTCAACTGCTGTTGCAGGTTGGGGTCGGTAAGCAGGTGCTGAGGTGAGTGCAGGTGCAGGACATCGGGGCCCCGGGAGGCAACACTGTGCAGGAACAGCAACACCTAGCTGTGAGGAGGTGAAGGAAGCCTCACTGACCCTGAGGAGCTCCAGCCCTTCAGAGGTGTTTAGTAACACCCCACCATCAGGCACTGAGTGTAAGCTGCCCTGTGGGTGGTCCTTAAAGTCACTGCATGTGTAGCAATCCCTGGAGGGAAGGGTCTGACAGCTGTGGGCCAGCAGCTGGGGCAACCTCGAAGGGGGATGAGGACACCTTCCCAGGCCCTGAAATCATTTGGTTGAAGAGACCCTCCTTGCAAAGAGCTCAGACTTCACAGCGTAGCAGGGAGGCAGGGGAGGACACAATCCATTATATACTACAATCCAGTAATTACTGTAATTGAAGTGTGCTTAAAATGCCAGCATGGGTTTTTGTGTAAGTACACACAAAAGATTATTTACAATTACATAGGTCTTAAATTAATTTTTAAACAGAATATTGTCAAATCTGTTTTTTCTAAAACTGCACTCAACTACAATTCTTGTTATTTACAAATCTAGCAAATTTTAAGTAACTATGAAATGATCATTTTCCATATGATTTTTGAATAACATACTGCCCATTCAAGATGAACACATTTAATCCTCTCTGCACAGTCTAATTTACACACTTAGCTAAATGTACTATTTTAAAGTATATTCACATACCTAATATATAGAATATTTTGTTTCTCAAATGCCTTTCAAAAAGCATTTGAAAGCCTTTTGTTAAGGTTTTCAAATGACAAATAAAGAAAACTCACATCTCTAACAAGGAAACCTTCCCAAGTGTTTAAACAACTGTAGTAAATTGATTATAGTTAATTTATAAGTATTGGGCTAATACTAATATTTTTAGTAAACTAACTCAAATGATTTTACAAATTTCAACTTTAAAATCTGTGCCTAAAGTTAATTATTAGTTTAATTTGAGATTTTTTTCTTTTCAAAATATGAACAGGCAACTATTGAATTTAAAAACTAAAGAAAAGGACTTCCGCCAAGATGGAGGCATAGGTGGATGTGCCGTGCCTTCTCACACAACCAAGTTTAGAGACAACTAAATATTAGCAACAGAAAACACAGCCAGAACACGGAAAATTGAACTTTTCGGAAGTCCGTTAACAACAAATTCTTCAGCCTGACCGGTAAGGGGCGAAACCAGCGGCTGATGAAGCTGGGTTGCACAGGAGGACTTGGTCAGACGGACTCAGGCGCAGAATCCAGGCGCAGGATTGGACCTAGTGAGCGACCGAGCGACCAGGCGAGCGACTGCGGGGGAGACAGCGGGGGAGCGGTGCTGCATGTTGACTGTGGTCGCGCATTTGTGCGCGGGCAGACAGGCGAGGGAGTGGGCGGTTGGACCGGGGCCCGGTGGGTCCCCGCGGCAGCAGCAGTGGAGGGCGCCGCCATTTCCCTGCTCTGACCCCACCTCCACATATAGCGTCATAACCCAGCGACTCTGAGTGGCCCGGCCCTGGTGAACCACCTAAGGCGCCGATCCTCACCCAGTGGCATGAAACAGCAGAGGGGGTCGCCATTTCCCCATGCTGACCACGCCCCCACATACAGCGTCACAACCCAGCGACCTGGGAGTCCAAGGCGCCGCTTCTCACACTTAAAGGGCTCAAACAGACCAAAAATGTCGCAAGAAGATCTCAAAGCCCCAGAGCCCATAGATCTAAGTGATGAAGAAATATCAAAACTCTCAGACACACAGTTTAAAACACTGGTGATCAGGATCCTCACAGAACTGGTTGATTATAGCCACAAATTAGACAAATATATGAAGACGAAACTAATTGAAATGGATGGAATTGCACAGGACACCAATAGCAATGAAAAGGAAACTGGGACTCAAATCAATGGAGTGGACCAGAAGAAAGCAAATAATGGCCAAACAGAAAAGAGTCAAGAAGCAAGAATTCAAAGAAATGAGGAGAGTCTTAGGAACCTTCAGGACATCTTTAAACGCTCCAACATCCGAATTATAGGGGTACCAGAAGGGGGAAAGGCACAGCCACCAGTGAAAAACTTATTTAAGCAAATAATAAAGGAGAATTTCCCCAATCTGGCAAAGAAAATAGACTTCCAGGAAATCCAGGAAGCTCAGAGAGTCCCAAAGAAGTTGGACCCAAGAAGGAACACACCAAGGCACATCATCATTACATTAGCCAAGATTAAAATGAAGGAGAGAATCCTAGAAGCAGCAAGAGCTAAGGGGACAGTCACCTACAAAGGAGTCCCCATCAGATTGTCAGCGGATTTCTCAAAAGAGACCTTACAGGCAAGAAGGGGCTGGAAAGAGGTATTCCAAGTCATGAAATCCAAAGACCTACATCCAAGATTGCTCTATCCAGCAAAACTTTTTATTTAGAATGGAAGGACAGATAAGGTGCTTCTCAGATAAGATCAAATTCAAGGAGTTCATCATCACCAAGCCCTTATTATATGAAATGTTAAAGGGACTTATCTAAGAAAAAGAAGTTAAAGAAACATGAACAGTGAAAGGACAACAAACTCGCAGTTATTAACAACCACACCTAAAACAAAAGCAAACTAAAAGGACGGCTAGATCAGGAGTGGAAACATAGAAATGAAGATCTCATGGAGGGTTGGCAACAGGGGGGTGGGAGAAGGGGGAGAAGGTACAAAGAATAAGTAGCGTAGATGGTAGGTAGAAAATAGACAGGGGGAGGGCAAAAGTAGTGTGGGAAATGTGGAAGCTAAAGAACTTATGACACATAGACAAGAACTAAAGGGGGGAGTGTGGGGGGTAGGAGGTATGCAGGGTGGAGGGGAATGAAAGGGGGAATAGAACAACTGTAACAGCATAATCAATAAAAAATTTTTTAAAAAATAAAAACTAAAGAAAAAAAACCCAGTCATTATGTGTGGACCTTATTTACTTCTTGATTCAAAAAGAATCTTAACAAAAAAAATTATGGCATTCATGAGACAGGAATTTCAACACCGACTGATGAACACTTGATGTTATTAAGAAATCATTATCACTTCTTCTACATACATGATGTGCTGTGACAGCTGGAATTTGCTTCCAAGTTAGATGGGAGGAGAGATGTGGATGTGGAAGTGGGCAGATGTTGGAGCTGGGTGATGGGTGCACGAGGGCTCACTGGATGATGCCATAAATATTTGCATTTGTTTGAAATTCTGCATCATATATTTTAAAAATTAAATTGGAATTTTAAGACCAATTTCTGAGATTCCTTAAGATATCATATATAGTTAATAAAAAAACTCTCAAAGAACAAGTTCATCGGTTGTCCTTATTTTTGCAAAATGTATTTCTTAACTAATCCTAAAAAATCAATGTCATGGATTTGATTTGTTTCTCCTTCTCTTCTAAAAGTTAGGGTTGAAAATGCACCCATGAGGCAGCAGGTGGTGGGAGGCAGCACTGTTTCAAAGCCCCGGCTTATTCTAACAAGCAGTCGGGGTTAAGAAGCACCGTACTAATTCAGTTCCCGAGAATCTCCTGGAGACTTCTCAGCACATGGGAGACTGGCCTGGCCTGAGGTTCTGAGCCAGGGGTCTGGAAAGACACCTGAGAACCTGCACTTCTTACGAGTTCCAGGTGATGCTGATGCTGCTGGTTTAGGGGTCCCAGTCTGAGAATTACTGTGGCAAGGCAAGCAGATTTACTGCCTGAAGAGAGTCACAGGTACTAGGTCAATGATACAGAAGCTATCCTGAGTGGACAGAAGTTGTTTACTGTCCTGACTCCTGACACTGACATGCTTGGTCCTGTTATGACTGCTATGATAATGAGGTTGGGGTCTTCCTTTTCATTTGGGTTTTTGCAATCCTTGTTCCCAGTGTTCAAATCCCACCTTTATCTAATTATATCTTCTAAGAAAAGTAGAGGTAAAGGGTCAACTCCTTCCTTTACCCAGCTAGCTTCCTTCACAGTCTGCCTAGACTTACCATACTTTCAGCTCTCTTAAGACATTTTAGTGTCTTCTGCTGTAGCTTGGAAAATGTTAGAATGCAAATCTTGGGAGCCTGAATTTCCTCACATTTTTTCTGGTGTTGTGGCCAATGCTCTTAAGTTTTGTTAGACATGTAGCTGCACTGTCAGACTGCCTGGGGAATCAGGGGAGGCTTCACGAAGGAGGTGGTCTCATGCGGAGTCTCAGGGATGAGAAGGAGTATGGAAGGTGAACAAAGGAAACAGGAGCAAAGGGAACAGATAGTCTGGTGTTTTCATGATTACTAGAATGTCAAGTGGGGTGTGTTGGGGGTTAGATGAGGCTGAACAGACAGAGAGGCGGGGACCAGGTATTGTGAAGAGAGGGCTTTGTAGGCCATGGAAGGGAAGAGTCAGATTTTTTCTGGAGACACTGAGAGGTTTATTGAAGCATTTTTGAGTAGAAGAGCAACCCTATGAAATTTGCATGTTAAAAAGATTATCCTGTCAGCTGTGTGGAGGATGGTTTGGGCTCACACCCAGAAGCAGAGCTTTACCAGTAGGGAGGTTATTTGAGCAGAAATGATGCATGAGGACCTGGACTGGGGCAGTCACAGCAGGGACTGGAAGAGAGGACGGTAAGAGGTAGACATGTTTGCACATGAATGTGCATACACGTATGTATTTGTAATCTGCCCTGTCTCAGTAGGACTTAAGGTAGTTTAGATAAATGCATAAAACTTAAGGCAAAAACAAAATTCTAAATCAATGTAGAAGGAAGCAGGAGGAAAGATAAGCTGAGGCTGTGCACAAAGTTCACACGGGAGCATCGAGGTCCTTATGTTTGCCTGAGGTGGATCATGAATTTGGCTGGCTTTATAAAAATCAATACAAAGAGAGGCTCCATCTATCACTTGGTTCACAGGGCCCATAAGATAAAAGCACTCCAGCTGCTTGGGAGGAACACGGGGAGTGTTGGTTCTGAAAATAGAGCAATTTCTCCCATAGAGCCTCAGAAAGAGCAGAGGTCTGATGTGCCAAACAAAACCCTTAACATGACAGAGTGAGAGGATCTTGTTTTTCTAAGAAATGGTCTGTTTGAGTGGAGATTAAAAAATTTGGACTGGGTCATATGGTCCAAGCAAGCCCTCTTCAGGGTATCTGCCTAAAAAACTTTGAAAGCATTTATTTGCAAAGATATATGCATCCCTAGGTTCATTGCAGGATTATTCAGAGTTGCCAAGACATGAGGACAACCAAAGTGCCCTTCAATAGATGATTGGATAAAGAAGAAGTGATGCAAATATACTGAGTGGTGGATATACTACTCAGTCATGAGAAAAGATGAAATACTGCCACTTGTGACAACATGGATGCATCTTGAGAATATCATGCTAAATGAAATAAGTCAGATAGAAAAAAGCCAAGAACCATACGATTTCACTTGTATGTGGAATACAAAACTAAAAGCAACAAATGAACAAACAAGAAAACAAACAAAAACTCATAGACACAGAGGGGTGGGGTGGGGAGGTAGTAAAGGGTAAAGGGAGTCAAATAATATAGTGACAGAAGATCTGACTTGAGTGGTGGCCACACAAGGCAATATACACATAATGTACCATAGAAACATACACTTGACTTACATAATCTTATTAACCACTGTCATCTCGTCAATTCAATTACAAAGAACACTTCTGACTGAAGAGGATGCTTGGTCACCATCCTTCCCTTAAGTGAGGGAGGGGCCTGGTGGGCCAGCTACCAGGCCAAGCTTATTGGCAAATGTCTGTCTTATCAAGGAAGGACTAAATGCCATCCTATAAACAAACAAAATGACCACAATAGCAGCAGGGAAGCTCTGGAACAGGACACACTGTAGCTAAGCAGACGTGGGAGATGGTGAGACTTCCCAGGCGTGCACAAACCTGAAGGGCTGAAAAGGGGACTTGGTGCCTCGTGATCTGAGGGAATGAGGGACTGGGTAACGTGTTAGATCAATGTTCCATTAATGACTTGCACCAACTGACTGGCCAGTTGTGCCAAAGAGAAAAAGCAGGAGGACAAGTAGCTTTGGGGTTCGGGTGATGGTGAGTTAGTGCACAGATAGCAAACTTCTTGCCTGTCCAGTTGGACAGTGCTTAGGTATGTTTCCCACAGTGTCTCAGAGGACCCCAGCAGGACTAAGTGCCAGGTGCCTACAGGGGTGAGCTCCTTCCTGGCTTTCTCCCTTCCCTGCTCCACTTCCCACTCTTTCCTGAGCTTCCTGGGATCACTTTCCAAATAGCCCACTTGCGCTCACATCTTCATCTGAGGGCTGCTACACCAGGTCATCTTTTTATTGTATCCGGACACATTAGATCTTCCTCTGCTGGGCTCCTAACAACAGAGCCTTAGGTGCAGGCTCTCGTTCATGATTTATTGGGGGACGGTTCTCAGAAGAAGAAGGTGAGAAGCAAGATAGGGCAGGGTGCAGAAAGCTGACTAAAAATATAGTCTCAGGTAGTGACTCACATTAGCCTGATACCGCGGGGAGCTACTTTGGGGCCAGCAGGCCAACCTTTTATGTCCCCAGTGTTAGTTGGTCACTGGCGGAGGTTTTGGGAGGTGGGTAGGGGGTGCCACCTCCTCTCCCAAGGCCCTTCCTCTTAGTCACTCTCCAGGGCAATCTCCCAGTGGAGGTTCCCTTTGGCCTTGGGCAGTTTTCCTGAATTGGCAAACACCAGCAGCAGTCAGCAGGTAGAGGGACACAAGCAGTGCCTTCTACAGATCTTTTAGAGTATTACAAGCTTGGTACATTCATTTTCTGTAACCACTTCTGTGGACTTGGTCAGGTAGTGTAATGGGAAGGAGCTAGATAAGGTCTGATTCCTGCACTCAAGGAGCTTATGGTTTAGGGAGGGGACCAGGCAGGAGAAATAATTATAGAGGGAATAATACATTCACACTGCATAGAGGTGAAAGCAAACATCTGTGGGAGCTTAACCACGAAGTGGGGAATTTCCAGCTGGGGAATGATAACCCTATAAGGCTTCATAAGGAAGCAGTATACCAGCTGGCACTTAAATATCATCTTGTAAGACCTCCCTGATACTAAAATATCCCTTAAACTCTGTGGGGCCCAGATTGCTGTTAGAGGTTCCACCACCAGGAATGAGTGCTACCCTTCCTCCACCCTGCACACACCCCACACTCTTGCTCCTGTTGGAAAATTAGGCATTTTCTTGAAGTAGTGGGTTTTTTAAAATGTGGTCTAATTTGATTCTTTTCTCTTTAAAATAGTAGTTCATTGTTTTATATTTTTGTGATTCCTGTCAGCATCCTTTCCTTAGCAATCATCCTGTGCTAGGGTCCCCCTTCATAGCTGGATGGACTCATCTCTCTCTCAACCTAAACACGCACTTGCTGTGTCCTCCAGGCCTCCACACGTGGGTCCATAGTCCTCCCCTGGGAGGTGAGGTGTGCTAGGCTGTCAGTCAACAGGCACCCAGGCTTCCATTTTTCTGATTAAAGGGGAAATCTTGAATAGCTCCCCCAAAGCTCTCTTCCTACTTCTGCTCTGTGTAGTCTGAAATGGTAGCACTTCCCAGGCAACAAAGTCATAAATGTTTCCCGTCGGTGTTTAATTCCAATTTCCTGTCTGGCCATGGGCCACCATGAACCTGTCCTTGATAAGGTTCATATTTTAGATCCTACTTGAAGCCTGTGTTTTGGGGGTTGCTGGCAGTTGGGAGGTCTATTAAAAGAAATGGAGCTTTTCTGTAATTGTCCTGCTGAACCTAGGCCCCTCACCTCCCCACTCCAGTGCCGGTGACCGAGGATGAGCACTCCTGGGGCTGGGGTAGGCTGGGGTGCACCGGGAAAGCACAGGGATTCTTGAGAAAGGAGACAAAGATTCCATCTCGAGGCTCCTCTCCATTTATTCAATCTCTCAAGGTTTCAATCAACCAGCTCTTACCTGACAAGCTCCACAGGCCAGAAAAAAAATCCTATTTCCTCTTGAGTGAATCATTCATTTCTCACAGCCCAGCTGCTACCTCAGGGCCCTCCCCAAGGACAGGGGCAGTTCGGAAGCACCCCACTTCTCCTAGCCTTCTTCTTTTCACAGCTCCCTCCCTGGACCATCCCACACTGAGTTTTCCACCTCTGTGATGTGCTTGGCAGCAATGGGCTAGAAACATTGAGGGAAAGACAGTGCTCCATTCATAGGTTTCAACTTGAAGAATCTGACATGGGAGAATGACAGGTGACATTTAGGGAGAGGGGCTGTTCTCTCCTTAACAAGCATTAGCAGGAGGGGTGATGGCTCCCACAGTCCTACGCCCTGGACAGTCGGTTGTCCCTGCTATCTTTCCAAAGGACAGAAGCAAAGAAGGAAGGAATATAGGATTTTTCCACATGTCTAGCACAGTAATAGGCATTTCATGTATATTACGTCATTATTTTTTATTGTTGTTCAGGTACAGTTGTCCCCATTTTCACCCCACCTCAGGCTCCCACCCACCCATCCCCACCTCCCACCTTCAAACCTACCCTCTTTGGCTTTGTCCATGTGTCCTTTATACATGTTCCTTGATGGACCTTCCTCTGTTATCCCCCATTATCCCTCTTTCCCTTCCTCTCTGGTCACTGCCAGTTTGCCCTTTATTTCAATGTTTCTGGCTATGTTTTGCTTGCTTGTTTATTTTGTTGATTAGGTTCCACTTATAGGTGAGATCATATGGTATTTGTCTTTCACTGCCTGGCTTATTTCACTCAGCATAATGCTCTCCAGTTTTATCTTTGTTGTTGTGAAGGGTAGGAGTTCCTTCTTTCTTTCTGTTGCATAGAATTCCATTAGGTAAATGTACCATAGTTTTTTTATCCACTCATTTACTGGTGGACACTTAGGTTGCTCCCAGCATTTGGCTATTGTAAATGGTGCTTCTATGAACATTGGGGTTCATAGGTTCTTTTGAATTGGTGTTGTTTCACTAGCCATTAGAGAGATGCAGATTGAAACCACAATGAGATACCACTTCACACCAGTCAGAATGGCCATCATAAACAAATCAACAACCAACAAGTGCTGGAAAGGTTGTGGAGAAAAGGGAATCCTCATGCACTGTTTATGTATATCAGGCCATTTAATCTTCTCTATGATTATTTCCATTTTTTCCAGCAAGGAAACTAAAGTGTCCAGGGCCATGCAGCTGGTAAGGGTTGGCACAGGATTAAAGATGGTACATGCCTGAGTCCAAACCTGCAGGCTTTCTACTTCAGCTCACTGATCAAGTTTGTTGTGCAAATATTGTAGAATTTCATCCCACATTACATGAGTCTGGGAAGCCAAGGACGAGAAGGGTGGCACTCTCTCCAACACACCCAGAGACCTGGTCCCAACATGTGTTCTTCCTTTGCCAGGGTGCTGGGCCCTGCTGGCTCAGAGACCCAAAGGCAAGGGAGAGATGTTCCACCAGGGGACACAAACGATGCCAGAGAGAAACTGGGGCCTGCATGCTTCAGACCTCCCTCCCGAGGTCCCCACAAATGAAGATCCTCCTGCTTTCCTCAGTCCTAGACCAGAGCTGCATACAGCAGGCCAGCAGCAGACAGTGAGACCTCCTCATATTTCGACTTTATATTTCAAAGTGCATGTGTGCATGATACAGGGTTTAATTTTCACATCACCTATATCTGTTATACAAAGCAGCTGGCATGCTTCTCTTTTTACCAATGAAGTGATTCTGTGATGAGCCCCCTGGGTCTCCTTCAAGAAGGAAATTTTCATTCCCCCAACTGTCTGACCCTTGTGATTGTCTCCAATGAAGAGTGCTCCTGCCCAGGGCCACGCACCTCCCAGAGCAGCCCCCAGGCAGGGACTGACTGATACAGGGACAAGCCAGCACAGACCCATCCTATCTTCATATGCCCCTTCACAGGGTTGGCCAAGGCTTCCATGCAGTCTGCACTACAGCCCAGCTTTTCCCTCTGCTCATGCTGGAGTCCAGCCCTTCCCTCCCCCAGGTGTTGATCCCAAGAGCACCCCTGATAAACCTCCTGCTCACCTCTGAGTCTGCTCCAAGGAGCCCAACCCCCCTAAAGCCTAGGAAGTCCAGATAGGTGAGTCTGAGGTAACAGAAGGAGGACCAGATGAAGCATTGAGGGGTCTTCTTTTCTGTTTTCTGTTTTGCCACCAGGTGACCTGGAGAAGCCACATGGAGCTCAGTTTTTCCCTGTGCACCAGGAGAGAGCTTGGGACTGGGTCATCTCAATGGCCAACAAGTTCTAAGATCACTTGATCTTAAGGAACTAATATGAGAACTGTGATCAGAACTTGAAATGTCCACATGTTCCAGTATCTTCCCACCACTCCTGACTTTGTAGCAGTCACTTGGGCATGGCCCCTGGGACCGCTAGAGAGACAACGACCTCTTAGGCCCACGCTGAGAGCTTAGGACAGCATTCTCTAAGATTTCCTCCACCCCTCTTACTTTTCCCCAAATTGGGAGGACTTCATTCTTCCAGCAGTTTCCATCAGCTTGATATTTCATTCACTGAGAGGGCTGCATCAGCAGCCACTGCCTCACCTTAGCCCAAACTTGGTGCTGTAACTCTTTGTCCTCTCTGACAGGAGGAAAGTGCTGGGTGCCGGGGAGAGGCAGGATGCTGCTCTGTGTAGTGTGTGAATATATTTATACCTGAGAAGGCAGGACAGAGGTATAGATACGTGTGGTGAGGGGACTCCAAATGCCAGGCAGCAGAAGCCCTCTTCCTCCTCTGTGCCCTTCTGCAGGTGCCTTCACTCAACTACCTATTGCTCCAGCCCTGATTCTTGGTACGCCTACCCTGACCTGTGCCCCCACCTATTTCCTTATCATATTAAGAGTCCACAATTTCCGTCCCACTCCCTCTTTCCTTACAGAGTGAGCTGGACACCTGACCTTTAGCCCTCAGCTTATTTTTTACAACCTGAGTATGACAACCAGATCAGAGAATTAGATATGGTTGGCAATACCCCAAAAGCCAATACTGCAAACTGACCATGCAAAATGATCAGCTTGTGAGCAGAACATCTGCGAGAGGCTCAGGTGGCCCACACACCAGGCCTTGGCAGGGGCTCCCGGGAATGGAGTCGGCCCCTCTGTCTGCCCCATGTGGTTCCCTGCAGCTTTCCCTCTGCGGGCCTCCAAGCAGGAACAGGGCATTGACGAATCCCTTTCTTAGCACTTTGCACTTGGCTTCCAGGGGAAATGCAGTCAGCTTCTTTTACTGAACTATTGCAAGTCTCATCTCCTTCACGAGACAGAGGTACTCCCAGAGGGCAGGAGCAGCTTCTCAGACTGGGTATGGGGAAGGGGGGATTCTGCAGTGAGACCAGGCAGACGGGGCCCCTTGGAGGACACAGTTTACCTGAGGAGGCAGACTCTGCACAGCTGCAAGCATGCTCAGTATTATGAAAGGAGACTTTAGGTCTCATGCGTTGTGTGGCAAGGGGACCTAAAGACTTGGATGGGGGTCCTTAAGTAGAAATTTTGTTTCCAACAAAATGGTTCAGCTTCCCCACAGAAACTGAACGCCTCTGTCGACTCGTCGGAACACAGAGTCATCGAGCTCTGGGTCTGACACTCCCCCTCACCCCCACCCCCGTGCCCTTTCCCCTCTAACCTCAACAGCCCACTTCCCAGGATCATGTTCCTCAATTTGGCCTCACTGCCTGGCAAACCAAAGGCCCAGGACCCCCCGAGAAAATGTCTGCTGTCCTTTATAGTCTGTTTCCTGCACCTCTTGGCTGGGACTCTGCCGTTTTCTTCCAAAGACCTTGGGGACTTTCTCCTTTGTTTTCCTAGTGTGTGCCCTCCCCACAGTGGGCCACAGGTTCATCAGGGCTAAACTGTCCTCAAGTTTGGGAGCCAGCTGTGAGGAAGCTGTGTGAGGAGGCGCACCCTTAAATCTGTTTCACTCAGGCTTTGGAGATGCTGTCTTCCCCCTGGTGCTAGCCCCTATTCCCTCCTGTGTTTAACCCAGCACCTTCTCCCCACTCCCCTGGCCCCTGAGGAAGCAGATTCACTTTGGACTTGGCTTTCCAAGTCTTGCCCTCACCATCCGCCAGCCCTCACTCCCGACTCTTGAGTGGAGCATGCTCACTCCTTGCCCACCCTCAGAAATGTTCTACAATCACTTCTCCTTCCCAGCATCATCTTGCTCCAACTCTTGAAGTTATGCTCTCATTAACCTTCCTTTATTGATCAAGTCACTTTTGTTATCTCCTAATCTCTCTCACAAGTTTTGTAAAAGTCCATGTCCCTGGGTGTTAATGGATAGTAAAGTCAAATGGGGAGATTAATGAAGGGGGCTCTTACAAAGGCTGGGGCAGGTTAAGATACCTTGTAGTGTCGGTGCTAACAACAGCAGGATGCTGTTGCCTCCCTGGGCCCCACAAGGCGAGGGGACAGAGTGACTACCAGACAACAGCTGTAGGGAAGAGGCTGCCAGTAGGATCGGTAGCCACATATAGACTTAAGCCATCAAGCACAGTGACCTGGCAAGGAGGAATCTAGGTAAAAAAAAAAAATCTCAATTCATTCTCTACCTTTTTCTGATCTGCTGCTGTTATTTCCCACTAACACAATTTTAAGTCCAGGATACAGAGCAGCGTGAAGTAGGTGGGGAGGACTAGACAGATAAAGGAAGAGATCAGGGCAAGTATATTTTTCCTCATCCTTTCCTAGTTTCTGGCCACTGGGTATAGGTAATCTCTCTGGCCAGTCTATGAAATGCATTCTTTTTTGTATGCCGACTGGGGCAGAACCACCCTGGCCTACCAAGCCCTGCTGCAGCCCTCTGTGCCTAGAGATAGAAAGCCAAGCTGCTCTTCTGGGCGCAGAGCTCTTTCCCTCCCACTGCAGAGCTGCAGCAGCAGGACATGCTGAGTGAGGGATAGAAGACAAACAACTTGTGAAATCAAACCTGCTAATCATAACAACCCCACCCGGATGAGCACTGGGCTACATGGTTCTCCACATGTCATTTCTTCCCAGTGACCTCATACTCTGCATTTCCATCATCCTGCACATGAGGAGGACACAGGTCAAAGAGGTTACATGATGTGCTCATGATTGCACAGTTAATAAGCAGCAGAATTTCCAAAGCCAAAGACGGCTCTCCCCTTTATGTTGTCCAAGCCCCACCGCCTGCCATTTGTGGAGCCTGCCTTACATTCTGTTTTGCGTTGTAGTGATTTTTGCTCACACTTCACCTCTCAACCCACAGGCAGCATGACCGAACTGTTCTGTGTACCACCATGCCCAGAACACAGCATAGAAACAGTCAGGACCTGGGGACTGAAAAAAGGTTTCAGTGATGGGGCCCAAAATACCTCTGAGCCCTGGCAAGACTACTCAGTGAAAACCAGGCTTGAACTTGACCCATGAAGAATTCCCTAGTTCTGGTTGGCAATAGGACTTGATGATGATCATATCTGATCATATATAGGATAGTATAAACCAAATGGATAGTTATACCATGCTAAGTTTGGTGGTTTACAGAGTTTGTAAAAAGTCTGGAGGCTTTTGCATGCTCATTTTACAGATGAGGAAAGAAGGTCTCAAGAAATTAAGCAAGTAGCTTGAGGCCTGGCACCTAGCAAGTGGCAGACCCAGGAGCTGAACCCTCACCTGTTTCCATGGTACTGGGACTCCCCCTGGTGGGAGCAGGACTCTTCCACGAAGATGAGGGTTTCCCAGGGACCCATTATAATTATGCATTCACCTCTCCCACCCTGCCCATCCATCCCACCTCACCAGGTTGCTCCTATACCAAGTGAAGTCCAGAGGGTTGAGTCTTATTGGAGAAGTCACAGAAAATTTCCAGGAGGAAAGGAAGGAAATTAAGACTCCCAGGAAATGAAGACTTTGCTGTACTTCCATGCTCCTCCCTTGCTCTCTGCCAGACTTCCTGGTACTCTGATGCACGCAAGTTCCTGCAGCCTGTGCTCCACGCAGGGAGCATCCCCCAGGCTGCACACAGGGCTGGCTCTTCCAAGGTGTTGCTGTTCTGGCCCCTTGTGGGAAAATAAAAACAAGATGCTGCTGGTAAAAATAAGAACATTTCACAAGCCATTTTATTTGAGAAAATGGGGAATGCTGAGGAGCTGCATTGAGGTCAAGTTCCCCTGGCATTTTGCAGTGTCTCAGCTACCTGAGCCACCTCACCCCCTCCCCATTCCCCTGCTGATTCCAGTCCAGTCACTTGTTTCTCTTCCCAGGCCCAGCCCAGAGCACCAGGAACACATGCCTACACATGCTTACACACTGTCACTATTTTACCCACATGGCACATCTCCAGGAAACAGTAGTCAAGGCGGGGGGGAACTTGCTAAATCCCAGTACCTTGTGCCAGTACCTAGACACCCATTTCTGATCTTACCTTCAAGCCTTGAATGAAGCACAGCCATAAAATTAGAAGGAAAACCATTCATTTATACTGAACAGAGTTTCATTTTTCTGGGGTTTCCACACAATCGTCTTTTATGAGCTATAGTAAAACCACATGTTTATATAGTCTGTCTCCCAAAGTCCCAAACATTTTAGAAACATTATCTTACATAGCACCTGGGTTTTGAGAAACGAAGAGCAGCCGTGTATTGCTTATGCAAACAGTTTTGAATTTTCCAGATGTATCCATTTCTTTTCAAGTTAGCACCAAGCTTATTTGGAAGATACCACCTCTCCCCATGCTCACCACCCCCAATCCCTTCCCTTCCTCCACCTGCAGGTGATACTTGCTTCTAAAAAGAATCTCTGCCTTTGCAGTAACATTGAAACAATTTTTCTGATTTGTTTTGCAATTCCTGATGAATATCTTAATCTACATCTCTGATATGGAGCAGCAGGGGACTGCCTAAAATGAAACCACAGTCAATGCTTTTCTCCCTTCTACCCATACTCAGATCTGGGATCCAATGTTAACTCTCTCGTTCTCTTCACCTCCCGTGTTAGGTTAGCTACCAGGTTCCTGCATTTGTTGTACAAAGTGGTTTTTGCATCTCTCTTCATTTCCTACTGCTGCCACCCTACTCAGACTTGTAAATTCATAGTTGGGCTATTTCACCAGGCTCCCCACAAGTCTTCTGTTTAAATCTATCTGGCACATTGTAGCCTCATAAATCTTGTTTGCTACTCTCCACAGAAACCTACTCCTGGCTGTCCAGTTTCTATGGAACACAACCCCTTTCCTGGATCAGGCTGTTTTTCACTGGAACACAGCCACGCCTGCTTATTTACACACTGTCTGTGGCTGCTTTTGGAATACAAAGGCAGGGTTTAAAGCCTCAACTATTTACCATCTGGTGCTTTACAGATAAAGCTTGGGGACCCCTGGCATATGGAATAAAGTTGGTGTCCCCTAGCACAGCAAGCAGGCCTCTGTATGACCTGGACTCCACCTCATCTCTGTGTGCGTCCTCTGCAGCCCCTTGCAGCATCAGCCATAAATGGATGGGCCCCTTAACCAGCCTGTTTCATGTCTCTCTACTGCTCCTCATGCCTAAATTTCTCTTCTGAACTCCCCAGCTCCCTACTAACACCATCCAGTCATCTAAAATTCAGCTCAAGACAGGACTCTTCAATGACGCCATCTCTACACCACAACCACCCTTCAGAAGCTCCCGCTCCATCAGCTCAAGGCTGCTAATTTTGCACCTCACTGAACTTTTATAAATATTTCCCACAACTTCTGCTTGTGTCTGTGTTTCTCCCCCTTCAGACGGTAAGTCCCTGGAGAGTAAATATTGTGTTTCAATCATTTTTATATTCCCAGAGCTTGGTATCGTACCTGGAATATAGTAGCCACTCAACAGATGTTGAACAAATAAAGGAATGAATGCAGAACCAGCTCTGAACTTCCCATATTTCCCCTCTCACTACGTGCACTTCTGGTCTGGCCTCATGGGCCCTATGCCACCTCACTGAGTCTGACCCTGAGCTTGTCTTGTCCTGTCCACACTCTCTAGGCTCGAGGCCCTTCTCCTTCAGAGGCAGCCCCTGCTGCTCCTGCCCACATTCATGTTCTTCCCCCCCCAGGTCATTGTGGCTCTCAGAGACCCTCTGGTCCTGTCCTGTCGCATGACTGACTGGGCCCTCTGGGCGTCTCTTGTGTGACAGGTGTTTACAGTGTCACAAATGAGGACTGGGGCACCAGAATCCGGGCTCCATCATTTTCGAGGTGTGTCAGCCTTGGGAAACTCAATACCTGTACTTTGTTTTCCTCATCCACGAATGGGAGTGACTAAGTGCACTTCACTGGCTGATGCGATGACAAGATAATATATACAAATACCCAGCATCAGCCAGGACCCTGATAGATGCACATTTATTCATTCAAACATTTGTTCATTAAGTGGCAGGCAGTGAAAAAGATATGAAAACAAGATACAAAACCAAAACCAAATTTCTGCCCTCATGGGGTTGAATTTCTTATCGAGCAGACAGGCAACAGACAAGAGAAGTAGAAAGCTTAGAAGGTGAGAGGTGCTTGCAGACTGAAAAAGTAGGGCAGGGGTAGGGATTGCAGTGTTCTTCGGTGGCAATTTTTAAATAGGTCTTTCCATCTGAATATTCCTTTTTTATCAATCTTTGGAGTCCCCCATGTGATGCTTTCTAATGTTAGCCAGTGGGATAAGCATTTAATAAAAAATACTAGTTGGGTGAACAAAGGAAAGAATGAGGGAAGGACGAAATGTGCCCTTCCTCATTTCTCAGCAAATACTTTCTAAATATTTCTCACACGAGCCAGGAGGGCCTTCCATGTGCAGTGTTCTTTCAGGAGGATTGTTGTCATAGGGAGCAGTAGTTGTGTGAAATGGATCTGCGAGGGAGAATCGGAATTTGAGAAACAAGTTAGAAGTTTCACCCAAACATCTGAGCTGACCCAGGGGACACAGCTGCCAGACCCGGACAAGGGTTCAGTGAGATCGGATTTTGCGGGAAAATTTGAAACTAAACCCAAGTCCCTTCAGCATGGAGATGGGGACCTTGGTCATCCTCACTCCACCCTGTAGTCTCAGAGAGAATTCTGAATAAGGCAGATGGTGGCAGGTGGTGGTGAAGGGGGTGGAGAGAGACCCAACCTGGATTTCTGGACATCTCTTCTATCTATCTCTTCTCTTTCTTTCCCCACATGCAAGCCCTTCTCTGCTGTGCTTCTGACTCTGCTCGGTCTATTCCTTATCTATCAATCTATCACTTGAATTTAGTGCCCAGAACTTCATCTGACCCTGCTCCTTATTTTCCTCAAAAATAATTACTACTGAATGTGAGGCCCAGGCCCTTCAATTCTCCAGGACTCACAGAAAAAAGCAGGTGAGAAAAGGCACATGTTGAGGCAGCCCATTGAATAGAAGGAACCAGAGAGATCCAAAGTCAAATCCCAGCTACTCATACAGAGCTACTCTATGACCTTGGGTAAAGCTTCTCTCAGTTTTCTGATATGTAATATTAAAGAATAATTTTTTAAAAAAGTTAAAAAAACTTTTAACTTTTGCTTGTGACTCTTATATGAACATAAAAAATAAATATGTATCGAAGATTTTATTTAACTCATTAATTAATAAGGGAACCACTGAGATGTGAAAACCAGTTGAGAGGAGAATTCAAAGAATACACATCTATAGACAACTAGGAATTCTAAAATAAAATTATACATATCTGCAAAACTGGTCGGTCACCACAGAGAAATAATCGGGTGGTGCATCCGAACCTCATACACTTCCTTTGCATTTGTGAGGATGAGACCCATCCCATTTGTTTTCCAGAACTCAGGAGTTGTAGCTCGCTCAGAGATGACGAAATGTCTAGGCCCCAGCACAGCCAGATCACCTGGCAGCTTGCACCAGAGAGAACACCCCGTGGGTAGTTTCTGCTGTAGTGTGTCCCCCAACCCCATTGCAAAGTCTGTCACAAATCCGCCTGACAAAAATATGGGAATGTTATCATAAGTAATGTATCTAAAACACCTAGCACAGTTTTTGGCACATCAGGGTCACTCAATATCTGGAAATGTCCTTCCCTGCCTCTCAGGCTGATCACATCACAGAGAGAGCTTTGCTCCAGTGCACACACTGAGAAGTGTGTAACGAGGGCCCCAGGGTTCAGAAGTGAGAATTCTCCCAACTGGCTGGGAGAGTCTTCTCTCCGCAGCAGCACCTGTCCCAGAGGAAACCACCCAGCCACCGGAGCCCCGCCGCATTTCACTGCCATCTGGCAGCATGTGCACTGTGGCCACTTCTGTGTCTCAGGTGTCACAATTCAGCGAGGCAGACTGTCCAGTATTGTTCTCCTTCCCATTTTATAGCAGAGGAAGATGGTTCTGAGATTAAATAATGTGACCAAAGTCACATGGCTAGTCAGTGGCAGAGCCAGTATTGAACAGAATCCCATGTTTCAGAAGACTTGAAGAAAAGATTTATATTGAAGACCTCCCACCCCACTCCTCAAGACCTGAGTTTATTGCTCTCTCTGTGCTTCTAGAAGTCTGTGAATCAAACTCAGCTTTCCTTAACAGACAGGTTTAAGTGAGTAATAAGTCTTATATTGCAGATTATTAATCTATTACAGTGATTTCATCAACCTGTAAAATAACTGTCTACCTAATGTAAATTTCATAGCTCCCTCTCCCAACCAAGCCCATAAACAGCTTGTGAAGACTGGGTGTGCCAGCGTTCAGTGTCCCCAGGGCACCCAGGGGCAGTTTCAGGAGACGTTGGAGGAGCTGTTTTCTGGACACTGGAGGAAGAGTGCTCCTGGTCTTTAAACAGAAGCCATTCCAAGCAAAACTGCAGCTCCCACCAAAGCCCTGTTCCTCTCCCCTGACAGACACTCAGAACCCTCCTCCTCCAGAGGAGGAGTCACCCTGGCTGTGACATTCTGCGTACCTAGTAGAGCAGCACATCTAAACAACAACCTCGTAACCTGTGCCTCTGCTCCACCTCTTTCCTCCCATCAGTCACAGCCTGCTAACGTGAGAGTCAGATCATCCACTCCTTAGCTCAGAAAAATCTAGTGGCTCTCAGTTGCAGATGGGGTTTTCTGGAACAGATTGTGCCAGGCAATTTAGTGTGCAGGATGTGTATGTACTAGGGCATATGTTTGGGGTGATTGACATCTTTGGAGAAAGATGGAAGCAAGACTGACTGGAGGGAGAAGTTAAGCTGCAGTGCAGGTTCAACCAGTGACAGCTTCAGCCACCGCACGAGGATTCTGGCCAACCCCATTCAGGGATGTTCACATTTCTGTGTCATCCCTCAGCCATTTCCACCTCCACAACTGCAGGAAAGGAAGACACAGACTCAAGGGCTTCCCTCTGCCACTCCCTTCCTCCCCCTTACCCCAGGGACATGTCACACTGAAGACGGGACAATGAGGCTGTTGTCACATTAATTCTCATATTTCATGTCTCCACGTCAATTAAATGTTTCCATATTCCTATCCCACAGCTTGAGGAGTAATATTAGTTTAATGTATTAAGAGGAAAGTAATTAAATATTTGTTCTGGGATAATTGTATATAAATTGCATGACAATGGAGCTGGCAATATAATTAGTGAATCTTAATTGGAGGCCCTTTTACAATCGATGCTTGATTTACTAACAACTGTTTTGGCTTAAGAGCAAATTAAATGCTTTGGCCTTGCACACCCATTACATGCAGAACCCGTTCACTTCCTGGCTGGTTGCAATGAAAAGGTTTGTGCTGTCAGTGGGTTATGTGATCTCTAGGAAGTTTTGTACCCTCTCTGGAACTCAGTTTTATTGTCTATAAAGGGGGGGGGTGATTGAAAAAATAGTACTGGCAGCTAATATATATTGAGTATCTGCCATGATGGGATACTCAACTCATAAGCACCCATGATTAACTCATTATGTGTGATTAATTCATGATGTGGTTTCTAAACAAATGGGGGTAACTCATATGTGGTTACTCATTTAGCCCCAACAACAACCCTGTAATTAGGTGTTGTTTTTTATTACAATACTTCCCTTTTAAGGAAGAGGAAACTGAAACACAGAGGAACTTGTTCAAAGAATAGAGGAAAAGAGATTTGGCTCCAGAGCCCATTCTGTCATCAGGTAAGGCCTACTATGTCTCATTATAATTCTTTTTTTTTTTATTATTTATTTCAGGGGAATAGAGAAGGGAGAGAGAAAGAGAGGAAGAGAAATATCGACGCACTAGAAAAACACTGATTGGTTGCCCCTCAAAGGTGCCCCATCCAGGGACTGAACCTGCAACCCAGGCATGCGCCCTGACCAGGAATCAGACGCATGACCTTTCACTTTATGGAATGATACCCAACTGAGCCATGCTGGTCAGAGCTCGTTATGATTCTTAGCTTCTCTTCTAACATGCCCCAGTCCTCCACACATCCAGAACCTTCCATCGCATTGTTATTATTTATCCCTCCCTGGCACAGAGTTTCTCATATAGTTGAATTCTTGGGTTTGACTTTTTCTGTTGCCAACACCAGTAATGTCCTGCTTCAGCAGCTTCTATAGTCTCCCTGTACCAGTGAGGCTGAGCTAGACTGTACTGTGCTAGCAGCCCCAGCTTCAGAATGGCTTATAACAACAGAAGTTTGCTTCTCACTCATGTTCCATGTCCAGTGTGGGAATTCTAAACAAATGCTCTGCCTGGTTTTCTGGACTGCCAGCTCTCTACTTGTGGATCTGTTTCATGCTGTCTCCATTCCAGGAACCAGGCCTTTCCATAAAGGAAATAGAAAAAAGGCAGATTGAGAGCTGGTTTATAAACTTTCTGCTTAGGAGTAACACATGAAATGGACTCATATTTTATGGCTAAAACAAGTCACATTGCAACCCCAGAATTCAATAGAGTAGAGATTTCAATTCTTCTGCAAGAAGAATTGCAGAAGAATGTGACACCCAAAGCCACATAACTGAGTCTTTCAGTGGGGTTGGGGGTGGCACATGGTATACAGTTTTCCCACTGGGAGAGGCAGCAAATATTTTGAACAGTAACAGTCCCTACCACACATCCTTCCACTTTGCATCCTTGCTAAGTTCTCATCACCCTGGCACCGGATTCCTGAGCACTGCTCCTGGGCATAAAATTCCTTTCTTCTTATTGGAATTCTCTCTGCAAAGGCTTGGGGAATAGCCCATTATAAACAATGAAAGTCCAAAAACAGAGCCAAATGTTTCTTTATAATTCCCAGTGCCGGGGGAGGGGACAGTTTTTCCTCTTTTCCCTCAGAGTTCTTCTGGCTGGTCTAATAATCAAATTGACAGGTGGCAGATTAACGGGAAAAATAATGACATTTAATTACTTATGTACATATGGGGGATTTTTAAGAAGATGGAAGCACAGGAAAAATCCAAATTGGGCAGCTGAGACTTATATGCCAACTTGAGCTAAGGAGAAAGTGTAGCAGTTGGGGACTTCAAAGGGCAGGAAGACAATTCACGTGGAGATGAAGAAGCAAATGCTTGCTTACCAGATATTGATGGGTCATCTTTAACAATGGGACACAGAGAGGACTTTGATCAAATGGGTCTTGTGTATCCTCCCTATCCATCACACACAGTTCATGTTAAACTGCAGTTATCTGAGACCATAGCTCCCTTCCCGGACAGGTCCTCTAAATTCCTTTAGGCAGTTAGGGGGAAGTCAGAAGTTCTTCCTGAGTCTTTTGATTCTTAAAAAATAACCAGTTTAAAATATATTTCCCCAAAAGCATATTTTGAGGTGGAAAAATCTGCCCCCCTCACCAGCATCTCCCTACCTGATACCTCCCTCTCCTCTCCTGGATTCTTCCTCTTGTGCCTTCTCCCTGCCCCCAAATTCCTGGACACATGTTTCCAGGGCCCTACATAATTAAGGCTGGGGAAATGCCATCAGTCCTTTCTTCCTCTTGTAAGAGTCACAGTGGTTCTTATAATCCCCTTGGGAGCAGACTCTGGGCCACCAGAGATTTCAGAGGGGAGTATCTGTCAGAATAATAAACCTTCAACAAGGGATGCCTCACCTTCACCTTTCTTCCTGCCAACCAGAGTGAGCATTGGCAAGGAATAAAACATAAAAATGACAAAGACCTCCACCAGCTCTTTCTCATATATTCCTTCAATTCTAGCCCCAATCAGAAATCATATTCCTTCTCTTCTTAGCTTCTTTCTCTTCCATTCATTATGCCTCTTTCTTCCTATTACCTTTGATCTTCATTTTGACCTCCTTATATTCAGCCTTCATTCTTTCAGTTTCCTTTGTTCCATTCCCTGTAACCCTTTAACCATCTCTATTTTTTTTCCTCCGTGAGACCTCTTCCTATAATTTTGGGAGGCAGAATAGCAGGGGACAGAGAACCTCAGAGTAGCAGCTTCAAAGGCCCTGGGGTAGTTTTAGAGTTTGTCTTGCCTGCTGCTGATCTCAACACCCAGCCTGGCATATAACAGACACTCAATCATTGTTTCTAGCATAAATGAACATCAGAATGAGGTTTCCTCTAAAAGGCTAAGGACCCTCTCCGCTCTGAGGTTCCCTGATCCTGTGTGATTCTATAAAACTCACTTTCGGAGAGTCTCTTGGGACTGACAAGGCAAAGTTACCACTTCAAATAGCAGTAAACATGCAAGTGATTTTATCTCTAATTGACAAACTACATGTAGATAAATCACCAGGAACAGATGGCACTTGCCCAAGAATAGTGAAAAAACTCAAGGGTGAGGTTGGGGAATTGTTGGCCAAAAAGTGCTCATTACAAAGGGATTTGATGCCGGTGAGCTAAAGAGGGTGGCTGCACCTCCACAGAGTACCCTGGGAACTGTTGAACAATGGGACTGGCTGTGAAACCAGGTACATTATCCAAATTTAGAATGAAGAATAACATCACTAGCAAAAGCTACTTACCAGCAAGGAAGGCTACTTGGTCCTGTAAGAAGAAATCATTCCTGGCTAAATCTTCTAGAATTATGTGTAGAGACACATATGGGTAGTGGCAAAGGGGAGACCGGAGAATGAATGAATCTAGGCTAGCAGACCTATACACCCAAGTCTATTAAAAAAACTGAATAATCTAAAATCAGCTGTCTTAGAAGAAATTCTGATTTAAAATTTCAAAAATATTTATGAGATTAATAATAATTTTGAATCACAAAGTTTATTTTATTTTATTTTTTTTGCAAACGGAATCAGAAATATTTAATAGTGATCAAAAAGATTATAATATTATACAGCTTTAGTGATCAGCTTTAATTAACATCCAAGAGTTTACACAGGTACTGAACATTGTTAAGCGATCTTATTTCATTTTCCAAAACTACAGCTTTCACACACTTTTTTTTTAATATTAAATTTTATTTAGTTACTTTTCAAGTACATTTTTTTTAATCTATTTCTCCCATCCCACCCCACCCCCCCGCCCGGTCTCCCCCCTCCCTCCCATTCCCCCACCCAGTCCTCATCTCTGTGTCTTTCATACTTGTTCCTCAAAATCCCTCCCCCTTTTTCCCCTTAAGTTTATTTTAAATTATCAAAGATATTCTCTTTTTTTAAACCAATACTTTTTAAAGATTTAAAAAAATTCATTTATCTTTTGAGGGGAAGGGAAGGAGAGAGGGAGAGAAATATCAATGTATGGTTGCCTCTCATGTGTCCCCAGCTGGGAACTGGCCTGCAACCAAGGCATGCGCCCTGACTGGGAATCGAACCGCGATCCTCTTGTTCACAGGCCCACGCTCAATCCACTGAGCCACACCAGCCAGGGCCAAAGATATTCTCTTGAAGTGTTGATCTTTAGAACAACCTGGTGACATTGCAGAAAAATTTTTAATAGTTGTTATCTGAGAAGTGATGCAGAGAAAATAAATGACTTGCCCAAGTCACATAGTCATAGGTAGAAGATTTTGAAACAACACTGATGGTTTCCTAACTCCCAACTATGTGTTTTCTTTTAAACAAGACATTTAAGAGCTTGATACCCACAGACCACTTAATTAAACATTCTTCTTTATCACAAGGAAGCAGATATACCAGTTATCCATTGCTTAATGCTATATAAAAATAACCCCCCAAACCTAGTGTCATATGACTATTACTATAAGCATTTTATTTGGGCCACTTCTTTGTTGACATATCTGGGAGTTGGCTAAAGGTCATCTAGTCAATCTAAGCTCATCTGATTCAGTTTTGATCTGCTCCATGTGTCTTTCATTCTCCTAGAACCAGTAGGCTATCCTGGGCATGTAGAAATACACAAAGCTTCATGGGGCCTGGGCTTGGAGTTGGCACACCATCACTTCTGCTCCATTCTCTTGGCCAAAGCAAGCCATATGGTGAATCCCAGAATCAAGGGGTAGGTCAGGTTAACCTGCCCATGGAGGAAGGTCAGTGCAAAATTACATGGCCAAGAATGAAGACTCGGAGCTATTATTACAATCCACCACAGAAGTCAATTCCAGGGTAATCTCTGAGTTCATAAATGACTCTAAGCTATTGATGGAAGTTAAATGTTAACTCTGCAGGTGTCCTCTACCGGATGTGTGCACCCATCAAGGCAGATAGAGAAGAGGTAGAATACTTTAGTGTGGGTGTGTCTGTAAGGATTAAGTTCTGCTGAAAGTAATCAGTGTAAATAACTTCCTTAAACAAGATAGAATCTTAGTTTTCTGAGAGGTGAGCATCTAAGAATGGTCTGGTGGCCTACTTCATGAAGTATTTGGACTCCTTCAACTCTCTACTCCACTATCCGTAGGGAGAGAAATACTGCCACAGAATTAGTCACACCTCCATAAACTTGCATGCCACTTGAAACAGTCTTAGAACACATTTGAAATCTCACATGGGTGCATCTAGTGTCCATGTGTGTGTATGGAAGGGTATAATTTGCACCTAGAATCATAGCCGCAAGGGAGCCTAGGGAAAGTAATTTTGAGCTGTTTAGCCTTTGCAGTAAAGGAAAATACTAGAAGCTGGGAATGAATGCTGAGGACTAATTATCTGCATGCACCACAGTTTGTTAAAGAGAAGGAGACAGTCCAAGAGAAGCAAAAGTTATTTTCAAAGGATGGGGTTAAAGAGAATATCATAGACTGAATGTTTGTGTCCTCCCCAAATTCATATGTTGAAATCTAACCCCCAATAGCATAGTGTTTGGAGGCGGGGCCTTTAGTACATGAGTAGGTCACGAGAGTGGGACCCTCATGAATGGAATTAGTGCCCTCGTAAAAGAGACCCTGGAGACCCCCCTCATTCCTTCTACCATGGGAGGTTACAGCAAGATGGGTGACTATAATCCAGAAAGTGAGCTCTCACCAGACACCAAGTCTTCTGATGTCTGGGTCTTGGATCAAACCTCCAGAACTGTGAAAAATAAGTGTTTGTTGTTTATGACCCACCCAGTCTATGATATTTTTATAGCAATTCTGAGCAACTAAGACACATAGCTTTAAACAATCATGACTCCCTGGCAAGATTGTAGAGTGCCAAGGCCTCAGGCAACTGCTGCTTTCTCTGCCGGTCTTCTCTCCTCCCCTCCCTCTTCGGAAACATTGAGATTAGACCTTGTCCCAGTGGAAAGTGGAGAAGGGGGAGGGTGTGTATTCCTTGTGACCAGGACACCTATTATCCCTGCCCTGGGAGGGAGGTGAGCAGGAAAGAGCTGATAGAACTAGAGAGATGGAAAACAGGTTAGAGTGTCACCCTGATCTTTCCTAAGCTGCCGACATGGGGATCTCTGCACTTCAGAGAGGAACAGATAAATATGGAAGCACATACATTATTAAATGTAATTACATTGTTACTTATAGGTTCAATTAAACACTCTGGGCATTTTTATAACAATTTGGGGGGGGTGATGCATGCAGCAATGCCATTAACCTTTAATCATAGTTCTTTCCCTTCAGAATGCAGTAATGGCCCTATTATTAATTAGTAATGAAATAATTAAATAAGAATAGAAGCCATCAAATCATGATTTCTCTCATTGGGTCCTCTACCTAGATTTAAATGTGGCCTATTGACCTTTCTCCCCAGAAAATAACACATCTCGAGATATAGGGGTGTGTCTGAGGGGAAGATGCTGAATTTTCTGCAGCTTCTTCTCTCCCTGGGGTGCAAGGTACAAAAATGGATTGGATGAGTACTGGGCATATGCAGGGTTCACTCTTGGGATGTCTATTTGCTCCTTTGATTATTGATACTTGTCCCTTCTGGATACCAGATTTTGGAATGTAGGGTGGTATGAATTACATAGTTCTGAGAAGCCCTAGGACCTTGCTGAAATCAGCACAGTCATGACCATTACCTTCTACTCATTGCCTGCTCCCCTGCTCCCTGCCCCCACCCTCATGACTCCTGGAGTCTCAGTGGGCTTTTAGAGTTCATCTGCCACTCATCTCCTGGGAGGTTTGAAGCCTGAACACCATGCTTCCAAAACATCCATTCATTCACCCACTTTCCTCCATCTGGGTTTACTGGTTCCTGCTGTGTTAGGAATCACGGGAACCACTGAGGGGATGAAGTCAAAGATCACTGCTCTTGGGGAACCCTGTAAAACTCAGTTATAAATCATACTGCAATTATTGCAATTCTGTAATGACTGTTGTAGGGTTGATAATAACTACAATAGAGAGAAGATCAAGGTCTAGGGGACACTCTAAAGATGGTATCACAGAGGTTATCCTGGAGAATGTAACACCCAAATGAATCTTTTAAGGTAAACAAAGCTAACAAATAAAGAAAAAGGCAGGGGCATGTAGTCCTAGTGCAAGACACATCATGAGCAAGAGCACGGAGGTGTTAAAACAGCATCTACTTGCCCCTGTATACCTTTAATCCAGTGGAATACCCCATCTACAACTGTACACCATACAGGTCTCCTTTATCCACAGGAATTATTCCAGATTCTGCTTGCTATGCCCTCCACCCAAGTCTCTGATTCTTGGGTCTGGCTTAGATTTCGCATCTCGCTCTGGCTCCTGTGGACTCAGTGCCTGTATCAGGCTCCATGGTCAGGAACCAGTGGTTACCTTCAGCGTCTCCCAGCAGGGTGTCCTTCACACCAGCTTTCTTCCTTGGCTTCCTTGTGTAGCACACCTGCTCCAACCCCTCCCCACTCAAGTTCCATTGCTACCTTGAGCCCACCAGTTAGCAGTCATTTCTGTCCAGTTTGGAGACAATAGGACCATACCACAGTACATCTAAACACACACATACATTGTGCTCTGAGCCTATCCAAACACACAGCTGTCCTTCTACTTAGGTTGATCATGAATGCTTGGCCTGACATATCTCTGGCATACACCTTCCTTTCTTTCCTTCAGAACCAATCAGACTTACAGAGTAGTTCTGGTTTTCATGAAAATACAAGTGCAGCTAATTTAACTGAGAAACAATAAATATGTCTTTAAAAACAAAGTTTATTTTCTCTCACACTGAAGCCTCATGATGGAGTCTGGTAGCTCCATAGTCATCGGGAACCCAGACTCCTTTTATCTCATGGTCCAGGGTGGCTCCTGCCATCCCAGGGAACACAGGGCCATTTCTTTTAAGGACATAATTTGTAAAGTGTCTGTATCACTTCTACTCAGACATAAGCACTCAGTAGTAAGTTGTAGAGGAGACTGGGAAGTATATTCTGGTGGCCATGTGTATCCAGCTATAGATTTTATACAAGAGGGAAGAATGGGTTTGGGGAGACAAGTAGTAGACTCTGTCATAATCTTTGTAAATCTGCACTGTTGCCTCTCTAGATTTCTCAGGATGTCACAAGGCCTGATAATTGTAGAGTCTCTGCTTCTCTCCCTCATTTCAGTTTTTTACTCATTCAAAATATATCAAGCAACTACTAAGCAGTAGACCCTGGGGCTTTGGTAAATGGTTAACTTACTCATTGTTAAAAGACTAGATATGGACATAACCAACCACAATACTTGTTTGAAAATGAGGAGCTTCATTAAAAAGGTGCAGACAAAGGGCTACAAAAGTTCAGAGCATAGAGACTTCTTTCTGGAAGGATGGGAAGACATCATGGAGGAGGTAGTGTTGGAGCTGAGCCTTGGAGGTTGAGTATGATTTGAAGCCTCGTACATTGAGTTGGACCATACTTCACTTTTCTTAATAGAGTTTTAGGAAGGCTGCAAGGAGCTCATGTCTTGCCTGTAAGTGAGAAACCAGGTACAGCAGCGAAAGGAAAGAGAGGCCTTTCCACTTGGCTCTGATGCCCAGGGAAAAGCTGTCCTCTACTTAAGGAGTTTGGGAGAATCATAAAATTCAGGCTATACCCTACACTAGGCCCTACAGGGAGTTAGACACAGGCTGTGGCTTCAAGGTGTTTATAATCTCATTAAGGTTTAGAATGGCACCTAGCAATCATGTGCAACAATAATTGTTATCTATTATTATTCGTTGTTATTACTGAGAAAAAATAAAGGCAGACACTGCTCTAAGTTCTTAGGAAGGACTATAACTATCCAGGAAGAAGAGACTCTTTGAGTTGATGTGACTGGGAATAGATTTCAGATTATCCTCAAAGTGTGTGACTTTGAAAGGTAGAAAGGAGCTCATGAGGAATTCCATGGAAAAGACTCATGGACAGGAAGGGATGTGCTAGCTCCAGGAGACAATGGTCTTAGTTTGGATTCCCCAATAGCAGACTGAGAAAGGGTTTGTGTACAAAGAGTTTACATGAGAAGTGATCTCAGAGAGCAAGAGTGAGGGACCTGCAGAGCAAATTGGGAAGAAGGGCAAACCAGCTAATTTGCCCTGCCCCAGGTGCCCTGCCCACCAGGGCCTCATAGAGTGCACCTGATGCCTGTACAGTAGATGACAAAAGGGGCAGGACTTGGACTCCTATCCCTGCTGGTCAAGGGTATTACCTCCCCTTAACCTGCCAGGTGTGCCTGTGAGAGAGCCCAGTGGGTCCCTGCAGGTGCCCCATACCTCAGCATCAGAAAAGCCCTAGAGGAGGAATCTAAGCTGTGAAATGCAGGCAAAAATGGGGTGCAGTCAGAGAGCACATGCATGAAGCTGCTATGAGCCTGTGTGGAACCTGTTACCACAGCTGGGGCTGGAAGAGCAAGGAGGCCAACAGGATGGGGCATGGTGCCCCAGAGATGTCCCACTCAAAAAGCTCCAGAAATTCGCTCAAGTGTTCGTAGACCCTAGAGGGCAACTCAGCTTACCCAAATAATGGGAATGAGAAGAGAGGGGAGAAGAGAGGGATGAGAGGGGAGAGGGAAGAGGAGGAGGGAGAAAAAAGAGGGAAGGGGAGAGGGAAGAGAAGAGGGAGTGTCAGAGGGGAGGGGAAATGTAAGTGTGATGTGCTGCCCCCCCTTCCGTGATGTACAATAAAATACCTCCAGTGTGGAGGCTGCACTGTATGACTATAGGGGTGAGAAGGGAGAAATATTGGGGGTGCTGTGTCTTTTCTGGGCACATGCCCAGAGAGAAGACGAGCCCCAAGGGGCAAAAGAAAAGCAGGACTGAAGTTCAAAACCAGAAGGAGGACTAGGAAGTGGGTGAACATATAGGGTTTCCTGCATTGAAGACAGGTCAGGCCCCTTTTCTGGGGCTCGAATTTCTCTCTAAAAGGGGTTGGGCCCATGCTCTCATTCTTCAGTTCTATGGACATAAATTCTTCAGAGTTCCTGGAGCTGATACAATCAGTAACTATAAGCCTTGGACAGCATCCAGGAGGCCATACATCTTGAACAGATGGTTATATAAACTTACATCAGTGTGATGTGCAAGGTGGAGGGGGAGGGCCCACTTAGCAGGAATGATGTTCCATGTAAAAGTTTGGAAGTTGAGGGAGAAAGAGGCTGGATGACTTGCTAATAAGAGCTAACAGTGATCACACATTTACTGTGATCCAGGTGCTGTTCTAAGCCCTTTATATGAATCAATTTACTTAATCCTCCCAGCAATCCCATAAAGAAATTGTATATGGGAGAAGTGTGTCTGTGGGGAGGGCAGCATGGAAGAATGAGAGAATTGGATGTTGTCCAGATTGGGACACAAGATGATCAAAGGGCAACTTGTTCCCTACCCCTGGGCCTATTTACTAATGTGCAAAACACACATAGGTGCCCTAGTGCAGATTAGTAATTCCATTCAGAAACACTGTTGGAGGAGGTAATCAAGAAGTTAGTGCTGATAGCTGATGCTCAGGCAATCAAAGTCTCCTCACCCTCTCCCCTGTGCTTGGAATGCACTCCCTGCCCAACATGCTTTCCACCATGGAAGCTATTTTCCAAGACACACCCTGAAGAGAGTAAGGTGATGTTGTGACCATCTGGATGATATGCATGACTACACCCAGAAGACTTCTATGTAAACTCAGATTCTGACAGGTGAATCTTAACAGAGATCTATTCATCTTGGGGTCACCCGAAACAAGCCTTGTAAGTAAATTCTCTTGCTTATTAAATCTGCCCTCTGCTAATCTGGAGGGTCTGCCTGTTTCTTCAGTTTCTGCCTGCCTTCCGTGGGTGGGGTCAGGCTGCAAACACACGAGAACACTTTCCAGGGTGGCTGGTCCATAGTAGGCACTCAGTCAGTGGTTCCTGAGAGAGTTTGGACACTAATATTAAAATGTCCAGGACATCTCCATATTTGATTGGGATAAGAGAAAGAAATGCTTGAAATCAGTACCATTTTGGACTCTAAAATACATGGTTTGCCCACAACATTTTATTTACTCATCAAACCAGTAGTATCTGTGAGGTGCCATGCTGTTCTAGTCTCAGGGAGTACAGTGCAAACCAGGCAGACCAAGTTTCTTAGCTTGCAAAAATTGGCCCTTGTGGGAGATGTTATTAATCAAATATCCCCATGTATAAATAAATAACTGCATATTAATGAATATTAGGAAGGCAAAATTCAGGAGCCATCGGAACGGACCTAGAGGGGCCTGGTCTGGTTAGATGGGAAGGCAGGGTGCCACCCAGAGGAAAAGGCATGGGGGCTGAGACCTGAAGGATTAGTTGGAGATTCCAGGTGAAGGGGAGGGGTGGTGGGGAGGGAAAAGGGAACACACTCAGAGAGCAGGGTCAGGTCTGGCTTTTATCTCAACCTAAGGTGAGGTTTGAGAGAGGACATGAGCGGCAGCCAGATCTTTGATCTTCAGTATGTGTGAAGCCACTTGATGGCTTTAAGTATCTAAGGGTTAGCACTGGTTTTAAAATTTCACTTCGGTTTTAATAAGGAAAAACTTTGAAAGGGGTCCACTGGGTATGGGGTGACTCAGAACATGGCCCCTCCAGCTCAGAGAACAGATGGCTGCCTGGCCAGCAGCCATTAGAACTGGGAGATCAGCCGGTATCTGGTCCTTTTCAAGGCCCCAGTGTTTATCACAACCCTGTAGCATTTTCACACACTACTGAGGCTCCCTCCCCGCTGCCACTGCTCCCTCCCCAACCCTGTAAAGTATCACTGAGGCTGGAGGCTGGGCATGGCCTCTCCAGCACAGATCTGCTGCCTTAGGTGCGCTCCTCTGTAATTTGAGTAGTAAAGGGCAGGGCCACATCTGCTGGCCCTCCTAGTGGGTTTTTTGGAATATCATGAACGCAAGTGCAGTGGAGCTCCTTGGCTTGGCACTCCAGCATTACAGTGGGGTACAACAAAATTTTTAAAGGCTCTGGACAAGACGCAATTATGTCAGACCTTCGTTTTGCCCCTCCTGATTTGTTCTTTGCCTTGCTCTGTGCCCCAGAAAGCAGACCTGGACCTCCGTCCAGGTGCCTTATCCTCTCTGCCTTCCATCTGGGTTTGTCCACAGAGGAGAACCAGCCAGAGACAGGAAGGAGGAGGGAAGTGAGACAGGGGTGTTCATCCCTCACCCAAGTTGATGCAGGCATATTGTTTCCATTGTTTTATTAACCTAAGGTTGCATCTTGGGACTCAAATTTGTGAATTGTCCCTTTGTTAATCTCTCACTCAGTTACCCAAACTGAACATGCCAGCTGTGTCAGCCAGGACGACAGTGATGGGGGCTTGAATGTGGTGGTGACCGTGGAGTTGGAGGAAACTGAATGGATTCAAGAGATATCTAGAAAGAGTTAGTGTCTTCCATTCAATTGAGTTATACTGTCATTTAACTTTTTAAAAATAAATAGTTGATCTTGGGGGCCTTACCTCTTGGATTGGTCAATTTGGGTCCCCCAGGAAGCAGATACCAAGGCAAAAGTGCAAAAGATTTCTTGGGAGAAACTCCTGTGGAAGGTAAGGGGAGAGGGGGCAAGGGTAGATGAAGACAGTCTTGAGACTGGGATGCAGGTCTGACCCCTAAAAAGGAGAGAGGGAAGGGTGAATTGAGTAGAAAGAGTCTCAGACTGGGATGCAGCTCTGAGAAAGTGATAGCCAGGCTTTGGGAGCCTTAGATGTGCCCCCCATAAAGGGGGTACGCTGAGCAGGAATGACCCATCTCTAGCACTCCTGCCATGGTCTGCCCTTTGCTGGGAGCAGCCTAGGAAAGAGTGTGGTTGGGGTGAAAACACTCTCATGGACTCCAAAGGCGGATCCCTGTGGCAACTTCTAGAACTGAAAGAAAGATTTGAGTAGCACACCAGCAAGACTGCCACAGTTCTCCAATGAGATAGGCCACATACTCCTTGGGGGCCTGAAGAAGTATTGGCCACATAAGGAAGCCCTAGAATAAACTCAGGAAAGAGTGCACCATTGCACACCTGGGGGGTGAGGGGGTGTAAGTAAAGGCATGTCCTGCAAAAACCAGCTTGTGGAATTGGTACCTCCGAATTTATTTTTTTTATTTTAAAATCCTGTGATGCCTGGATTGAAGCTGGCTGAAGCTTATTTGCTTCTCCCCTGAGCTCCTGCACCAGCTTGTAAGGACTGTCCTTTTGGGCAGGGGGGGGTCATCCCCCAGAAAGCAGAGCTTACCTTCCCCCACAACGAACCCACGTGTACTTCCTTGGTGGCAGTGAAGACTGGACAAACCTGGATTTAAATTTCAATTCTGCTACTGACTAGCTATGAGCACCTGGGCAAAACTTAACTCTCAGTTTCCTCATTATAACAGTAACTTATTGAGCATCTACTATATGTCAGATAATAATTCATTCTAGGAGTAGTGTATACTGCCATGGACAAAATATCTGTGTCACACCAAAATTCATACGTTGAAACCTAATCCCAAAACGGTTGTGTTTGGAGATTAAAGGTTCGAGAGGCGATTAGGTCATGAGAGCAGCCACATGGGTCCCTCTGCCATTCGAGGACACAGTGAAAAGGCATCTGTCTATGAACAGGCCCTCACTACACAGTGAGAATGCCATGATCTTGGACCTCCCAGCCTCCGGAACTATGACAAATTAACTTCTATTGTTTGTAAGCTACCCAGTCTATGGTATTTTGTCATAGCAGCCCAAATAGCCTTAGATGTAAACCTAATGTGGTTAACTCCCATTTTACTGCTGAGGAAACAGGCTCAAATATGTTACGGGACTGGCTGAAATTCACAGCTCAAAAAGGGTGGGATCAGAAATCAAATCCACACCTGTGTGCTGTCAAAGCCACTCTCCATATCTCCCCACTGCCTCAGATTCAAAGAAGAACATCAGAATCTAAGACTCTCCATGGATACCCAGTATCACTCTCTCAGCTTATTTACTGGATTGTTTTCTCTCTTTGTCTTTAAAAATGTGTCAGGCTGGGACATGGTAGGGACACAATAAATCTCTTACTTGCTTCTCTGGCTCCCTCACTCTCCATTCCTCTTCTTCCTCTTCCATTCACCTCCTCAAAAACATCATCATTGTCCCCTCATCCTGCCAGTTTCCTTCACTCCCTCTCCTCCTCTGCTATCTGTCTCCTCCCCCTACATACTCTCTCTCACCTCTTCCTCTGCCCTCCCTCCCCTTGGCTGGGCCATGTCTTCAGACATCTCATTAAAGTAATCATTGACCTGAATTCCTATTCCATTGCATCTACAATTATGCTCCACAGGAAACCCTAGGGGAGTCGAACAGACTCCCACTCTACTCCACATGAATCAAAACAGCTCCCAAGAAAGTAGCTTAATAGCCACAATTAATGGAATGTGGCTCAGCCCTCCCCAGGAGATGTTTTCAGTCCAGCACTGCCCACCTCCTTGGTCCCCAGCCAGCACTGCCCACCTCCCCAGCCTCAGTGCTCAGAGACATCAAAGGTCTCCTCCAAATTGAATAAGGCTTTGGGTCTATTTAGTTTTCCTAGTTAATTAACCGGGTGCAAAGATAGCTAGTGAATTTTGTGAAAAGTATTCCCATGTCCTTTCTCAGTCTCCTCTGAGCTACAGAATCCCAGTTGGGCTTTAAAAGCTTAGCCTGTCTCCACTGCAATGCTGAAGTCAGGTCTCTTCACCAGCACAGGGCGGTGTATGTTTGCATGTGCTGCACTGTGTTAGTGGCAAGGCCAGAAGCCCACTTCCCCCAAACCCTTTCTCTGCCTCTACTTTCTCTCTTACCAACCTCAAGAAATCCTTCCCTCTCTTCCCCTTCCATAAAACGCCCACCACCAAGTTGCTCTTTATAGATGCCGGGAGCTAGTATAACAGGAATGCCCCATCAACAGAGTGAACTTCTGTGGAAGGTTCCGAGAAGGGTGAGGATGCCAGCACCCTGTGCCATCTGCCCCTGGGCAAAGGGCTTTTTCCAGGGCCCATCTGGAAGAAGGCTTTGCTCAGTAACCTCTTGGGAATGTCTCCCCACCTTGGAGTTCTATGCTGGTTGAATGTCATCTCTGTATTGTAAAATCTCACCTGTACTTCCAATGACAATAGCTCATGTATACAACGTAACAATGGTTCTCAAACTTTAGAATGCACCGACATCTCCTGGAGAACTTGTTTAAAAAAGATTTGATTCTGAGGTGGAGCCCAAGAATTTGCATTTCTAAAAAGCTCCCTGCTAGTGACTTTAACTTTTTTGTAAATGCTTTGAAATCCACATCCCGCTGCTTAACATTGACCACAATATCCTCAGAGCTAGTCCTTTCTCTCACAAACAGTGAATGATCTTCGCTTTGTCTCCATGTTTCATTTTCACAGTATTGCTTCTTAATGTAGAGATACTTTTTTTCATACAGAGTGTTTTGGAATAACATCTACATCAGTGATAAATCTGTCAGATGTTGTATTGTTCTGCAGTAGGACTTCCACAAACCTTAACTCCCCAGTGCACTTCTTGGTTTCATTGATCTCACTATCTTCAAAACACTTTAAATTTTTTTTTATTTACTTATCTTTAAAGGGGAAGGGAAGGAGAGAGGGAGAGAAATATCAATGTATGGTTGCCTCTAGTGCATCCCCTGCAGGGAACTGGCCTGCAACCCAGGCATATTCCCTGACTGGGAATCAAACCTCAATCCTTTGATTCACAGGCCCACACTCAATCCACTGAGCTACGCCAGCCAGGACTTCAAAACACTTTTTGATCATTAGATTGAAGTGGTCACTGAAGGACTCTTTACTTGTGGCTTTCACGCCAGCAATTTCCCCACAGGGTTTGTCCTTGACCCTAAAGTGGATAGTGCCACTGGTGCATGAACTCCTACAAGCTGATGCAAATCGGAAGCCTTCATTGCTAAATTTCATCTTCAGGTCCTTTCCTGTGGCTGTTCCTGTGTTTGTGAGATTGTTACCGAACAAGAGGAGGTCCGAGGGAGGGGCAATACAATATTTGGCCCACCTAGGGATGCCCAAAACTGCTATACAACAGGGGCCCCTCCCAAAAACAGAATACTAAAATCTACTGGGCCCTTCTGTCCGCCGCCAATTGGAAAGACATCTCTTAATGCCAGAGATTTGTGAAAAGGAAACAAAATGTTTTAATGCTATTCAGGCCTAATGCCACCACTAAAATATCAAAGTCCTTTATGTATACAACTACACCCACACAGCGCTCCCTTCTCCCACTGTCCCAACTCCGGGTACCGTAAATCAGGAAAAGAGCACACGTCTGTGTTGCATGCTGCTGGCACCGTCAGCTGGGTCACTGTGCAGGATCTCGAGTTAATCCAAAGTACTGCGGTACCCTCTCACGGTCCACTGGCAAGAGTCCTTTGTACTCAGTTCCAGTCAAAGTCTCTCTTGCTTTTTCAGGCCACTCGGCCAAAGGGGGCACCCCAAAGCCGCGTGGGCCTCTTCAACCAAAGCTGCAGGAGTCCGCACTCCACCAAAAGCATGTGGCTTTCTTCTTCACCTGGCTGCAGGGATCTCCATTCTGGCAAAGCTGCGTGGTTCTTCCCTTTCACCTAGGAAAGAGGGGGTCCACACCCTGCCAAAACCACGTGGCTCCCTCTTTCACCTCACCAAGAGGGGGTCCTCACACTGCTGAAACCGCGTGGCTCTCTCTCATCTGGCCAAGCGGGGACCCTTCATGTCTCGGAGCCAGTCTTTTCCAAGCTCCCACCCAGGCCATCTCGCTCAGGAGCGCAGCCCCTAGTTACATTCTGAGTCCAAGCCCTTCTCACTCAGGAGAGCAGCCCCTAGTTCCCATCTTGAGTCCCTGCTCATTACTTCTCCCTTCTGCCTCGGCCCCAAACTTGGCCACTCCTATTTAACATATCTATGAAACTAGTTAAAGGTTATACATATGTTAAATAACCATTCCAGAGGTTAGCCCCAAAACTGTTGCTATGCAAAACAGCTCTCAATGGCCTGGCTCCATTCCTTTCTTCCCCCTTGGGGGGGGGGTGAGGACATCCTATGTGTCTCTCCAATATTCCTATACACTTTGAATTCTGGACACCTTTCTAAATCTTTTTTTGGGCCCCCCCCCCGGCTGCACCCTGTATCAAGATTGCCTGGTACTGTGTTAGGTGGTGCAAGATAATGTTCTGTATAACAGTGGCTGCTGCAGAGCTGATCAAAAGGATACAGCATACGAGTCAACTGCTCAGTTTTTAGCTCATTATTTTTTTGTCCTCAGTGTTTGCTACTACACTTAATGCATTTTCTTTCATAAGAATTGATTCTTGTTCTTTGGTATCTGGACTTGCTCAGGTCATGATCAATATTGGATGAAAATGATTTTTGATCTTCTTTTTTCCTCTGTTTTGTCTTTTTTTTTGGTGTTCTTTTTTGAAGGGTTTGTATGATCTAATTGTCCAGAATTCTGATTGTGATTTTCAGGGAAACTTATTCAAACAGTCACATGCATATTTTGTCAAAATTGCTGGACCCCGCCCGTGGTGGCACCAGGTCTCTAAGCTCCTTTTTAGTTAATTCCCACAGGACTAACTGTGACTTCTTTGTTCAATGAAATCTGTCAGTATTTTTCATCAATCTTGAGGCCTTTGGCTACCATTGTTTCACATGCTCTTTGTTCCAGTTTTTGGTAATTTCAGGTAGATTTACTTGTTCAGTTATATCACAGCTGCAGCCTTCTTCCTTGATGAAACTTTTCTGGGCGCCTCAGCATCTCAAATCCTCTTAGTCTCAAGGACTTCAGTCTGCAGGACACACCTAGTCCTGAGCCAGTTAGCAGAACTTGAGCAACTCCAGGAAAGAATCCTTGCAGTAGCTGCTGGAGACAGGCAGGCGCACGCCCTGCTCTGATGTTCTTCAGAACTGAAATGGATTTTCCCCAGGGGAGGTCCCTTTCTACTCCAGGTCCTCAGTGAAAGAGCCTCGGTGCCTCTGCTGTTTTCGTTTCATCTGCTGCCTCTGCACAGGGAAGCTGATCCTGCTGAGGGGCTTATCCCTTTCCATAGACCCACTCCTTTCAGGTCTGAAGATACAATACCTTCCCCTTGCCAGAGTCCTCCTTCCGTGATTTGACCATTCACCTCTCTGGAGATCTTAAAGACCAAGATCACCCTCTGCAGAACCCTGTGCAGCTGGTGCGGCACAATGGGTCTCTGCTGGTACCTAGTGTGTGTCCGGGTCTGCAAGTTCGTCCTGGGTGGGCTTCTTTTCGTGAGTCACCAGATAATTCATACTACAATTGGTATATTCTTGTAACAAATAAATGTCATTGAAACCAAACAAAGAACTTCGATTTTCTAAAGGAAATTAAATGGTTTGCTGTGTTGGACTTTGATCCTAAATCCATGAACAAGGGCATGGCCAAAGCTTACCAAAAATGCCAGGTAGCAAATCTTTACTTTCCAAATCACTATGAGAAAGAGATAACCACCATGAGGAAGGGGAGAGAATTCCTAGTCAGAATCCCTACAATCAGCCCAGCTGTATCTTCTGCAATGGCAGACCAAACTTGAAAGATGAGAGGTATAAACTCCTAGGACCACATTTATGCCAGAGAGAAAGAGCTTGACAAGTCAGAAAACTGACTCTCCTTCTTGCCCATAAAAATCTAATGACAAGAGGGAAATTTTGGGTAGTGCTTCTATTATTCTCTCCAGTGCAAAGACCAGCAGAGCCACTCATTGACATGTTCTGTGCTCACTACCAAACTCTCAGGGAAATGGAAAGTATAATGTGTATCTGTGTAAATTCACAGATTTATCAACAGTGGAAACACCTACTACATGCAAGATTGACAATTGCAGATGAAGTAACAGACCACAGTATTTCCTCCTTAAATTTGGAAGTGATAAACAGTAGCACCCTTAAACTAAAACCAGTCACTCAGCCATCAGGGAGGTTTCTGCCCTCCCATGGATCAATCATCTTTGGTTGTCCTAGAGCAAAAAAAAGAGGATATCTTGACCACACTGGAAATTCTCTGTGAAAATGAGTGTAAAGGCACAGATATCGAGAAAAATAAATCTAAATTTCAAGATTTTAAGAAAACAAACAAAAAAAGGCACTTTTACTGAGGTGGAAAAGTATCTTGGCATAACTTCCATTTTTCTTTTGAAAACTATTCCTCAGCCTTTGTCAAAAGAGACAACCATGAAAACCTTAAAGATCTGATGCAGTGTTGGGCAGGGGTCTCCTAAACCAACATTTGTAAAAGGTGTCAGTCTCTGTCACATCCAGGCTGTGAGGTGCACTGCACTGGCTCTGAAAGTTCTCTGGGCCTACAGACAAACTTCAGGTATGCTGTGTTGAAAACCAAACAGACTGATTTTGCAGAAACTGGAAAAGAAGTAATCAAGTTGATTACCTATATGGGAGCCAGCCATCAAGATTATATTCCTGTATTTCTCCTGGTGGATAATTTTGAAGCACGAGGAAATATCTACATTCTACAGAATACCATCCATTCCATTTTAGTAGCAAATGGTTTGAGATAGGGAAAAACACTGGTAATTATCTTAAACTGCATGAGATCCCAGAATCCTGATGAAAGTGCAAAATCAGCAGACAGCATTGCACTAAAATACCAGCTCTCTGCCAGGGAACAAAGAGCTTTTGAGGCCAAAACTGGAGGAAAATGAAAAGCAACACAAGAACTGTGAAAACTTTCATTTCTTCATGATCATGAAAGAAAATTTTGATATAATATATACAGAAATGTAGTCGAGAATATCCTAAAAGGACAGGATATTGACGGCAAGGAAGCATAACTCATTACTTTCCTGGCTCTACTCAACTGTCCTGTTATTGATTTTACAATTTCAGCATCACAGTGTACAGCATTTAGGGTAGTCACATTCACTGTGTGCCCTGGAAACCTGAAAGTGTAGAAGACAAGATGGAAACCTATTCAACACAACTAATAAACATGGAAGTCACAGAACACGGCGGGGGGGGGGGATATTCAGGTGTGTGCATCGTCCATCCTCTGATTGCCAGCTGCTGTCTGAAAGAACTGGAAAGTAGCTATCACTTGGATAAGAGTCAAATTACACTGAGGAGATTAAAAGAGGATTTACTCTGTGACTCTGGAATAGGAAAAGACAAATGTCAACATGACGTGCAAAGTCTACTACTTAGAAGACAGGGCAGAGTATGGAGATGAAACAGACAACTTGTTTTCTCCGTTAATTAAAGCTTTACAGAATGCTAAAGTGGAAAGGGTCCTGAAACAAGGGAGTGTTCGATTCCCACAACATGCATTTATTTGTCAGGCCTTAGCAAGACATTTCTATAGAGTAAAGAGAAAGACTTTGACACTGCTCTGCATTGGGCAGATGATGCCAAAAAAAGAGCATCTAAAAATTCCTATTATCTCAGATACATTTGGTCAGGTCTACAAAAGTAAAATCAAATGGTGGTTGGATGAGAACAAGAACTGCAGGGCTATCCCTGTTAATGATCTAACGTATTTTCTAGAAGCTGCTGAAAATGCATCAGGAGCTTTAAAAAAAAATCCCAAGAACAGACTGATAGGAAAGACTATGAAACAGAGACCTGGTCACCACAGAAATCCCAAAGAAAATATGATGTGTATAATATGGCTGGTTTTTTGGGTGAAATAGAATTTGGTCTTTACACTATTCAATTCTTCAGCTCACTCTGTTTCCACAAAGAAAAATAATCATCTAAAAAAACTATGACAAAATTCTCAAGGAAGAGGACTATTCATACAAAAATGAATATTATTTGAGTCTTAGCAAGTTTGCATCCTATTTACAAAATTTGCAATCAGATATGGAAAAGTGCTTTGACTTTTTTGCTGATTATCCGGTTTTTCTGGAAACAAGGAATACTCAAAAAGAAACTGTGGAACTCCCCTTATGCATGAAAATCAGTCATTGTTTCAGTAAATCATGAAATTTTTCTGCCCTTTGGATTTGGGTCCATTAAAAAGCAAAGAGAGTTGGTTACTCCCACAGAAGAATTGCAGGAAAAGTCTAGAAGCTTTGAGAGCAGATAGGTTTTCTGGACTTCTGGATTATCTTAACCCAAATCACAAAGAGGCTACAACCATTATGGAAATATAGTGAACAAACAAACTTTCCTCTTTTTGCAAAATCCACATAAGTAAGTGGCTGTTAAAGGAGAAACAAAATTTCATTTTGGCCAACATTCTTCTTAGTTTTCTAAAACCCAACTCAAGTCCATTCAGCCACTTAACATATTTTTAAAATAACTCCAAGAAGTGTTTAGAGTTGGTAGAACAAGATCATCAATATCCCACCCTTATTTCCTGGCCTGTTTCCTGTTCTGGCCAGAGAATGAAGAGCTAGATGAAGATGGGGGAAATAATGGAAAAGTATGAACCATGCTTAAATAGATCCCTCAATAGACAGTTACAGGAGTATGTGCAGGTCCAGTGAGGCAAGCACACTTTTCTTCCTGGGAAAGAGGAAGGGTCTCAACAGTCTTGTTCACAAGGCCGAGATAAAGCAGTACTTCAGTAAAGCACAAAATATAAATTCCTTCTGGCATAGGGGAGATGCGTAGGAAGGAAAGGATGTCAAAGACCTTCTGCATCATCTCACTGGTTGGGCTGAAGGCAAGAAAATCTCTATTGAATACGGAACAGAGAAAAAATAAAAATATTAGTAACATCTGTTTATTCAAGTTCACTCATAAGTAATGGCAACATAGAAGGAATGTCCATCTACCTACAGCGTTCTGTTGACAGTCAGCTAGCATATGCTATAGAAGTTATTTAAGAAGATATACTATTAACTGAAATATGTTTATTCATATTTTTCTTTGATCTTATTCTCTCAATTCCCATGGCATTTGGATACCATTATTGGCTTGCCTCTATCATGGATTTTGCTTTTGTCTCCCCAGATAAACTATAAGTCTTGGTAGGGCATGAAACCTGTCTACACACAGTCCTCGGCACACAGTAGAATCAACTTCCAGTGTTTTAAATAAGTACTTTCAGACTGACATTTAATTAAGAAGTATAAATTGATAACCACCAGTCACATCATTACCGGTTACAGGTCAATAAAATCAGTTTTAATTCTAAAAAAGTAAATAAATAATAAAAAATAAAAGGCTCCCTGGTGATGAAGTTGCCATTGGATGCAAAGGCGTCGACTTTGTCGCTCAAAATATGTTCTCAGTACCAGCAGCATGACCACCACCTGAAAACCTTCAGAAATGCAGAATCCCAGACTCCAACCTGAACTTCCTGAGTTAGAATTTCAACATGGTCCCCTGGGGGTGGTGTGCACAGTGGCATATGAGATGTCCTAGTTTAGAGAAATGCTCCTGAGGTTCCAGCACAGAGTTGGGAGCAGCAGGTAGAGAGAAATGACTGTGTCCGTCCTGCCAGGGACGTAACAAGAAACTCTTGTCTTCAGAACAGCCTCTACCCCGCCCTTCTCACACACTCACATCCCCTACAGCCACCACCAATGAGAATTACCTAACTTCATATCTCTGCCAAGGCCTCAGCCCCAGGAAGGGTATTTTCCCAGGGAATTTTACTAAGGGAGAAGGCTTTGCCCACTGGCTTTAGGCTCACCCTTAACACATTTATTCCCCCACAGATACTCACTTGCCTCGGTATTCCCAGTCCCATAGCTGCTTATCATTTCCCTCTTGGGACAGAAGCAGTCAGCCATTATGCCCCTTTTGCTTCCAAAACCTTCTTCCAGAAACTAATTAGAGACTAATAAGGTCATGATGCAAAGTCATTATGCATCACAGATAAAATGAATCATTTATAATTTATGTTATTTCTCTGCAAAGAAATAATTAGTCATCTCCAAGAACAAGGATATGAACACATCAGTCAGTTTCTTTACCCTGAGCCACGCAAGGCCCTCTTGGGTTCAGAACTCTGACTCTGCAGGAAGATGTGGATTAAGTGGGGAAAGGCATGCATGCACTCTAATGGTTAGGAACCTTTACCAACACCTCTTAATTTCTGAGCAATTCTCAATATGCCTCTTTGCTTAGGCTTTTGTCTATGTCTGTGTTGAATTCACTTGTTTGAAAATTAGAGCAAGTGACAGCTTGCCTTGTTGTGTTATATATTATTTAGCCTAGAATATTCTATGGTAGATGATGATAATAGTAATAACTTAGTACTTATTATATGCCAGTCACTATAATAAGTGTTTTCTATGTATTAGCTCATTTAAGCCTCAATAATCCTGGGAGGTGAGTACTATCATAATCATAATCATTTCATTTTATCTATAAAGAAACTGAAGCCTAGAGAAATTGTACAAGGTCACATAAGGTCACATGACTAGTGAGCCACCAAGCCAGGGTTAGAATCCTGAGTCTGCTTAACTGGTACACTATGCCACCTCCCAAGTTCTCAAAACTTACTCATAGCTGGATCTGGTATGACTTAAATCCATAAACTATGGATAAGGGAGAGGGGCCCAGTTTTTGAGCCAAAGTATCTTCCCTCTATCTTTCTGTTAATATTTGTTAAGACCTTGATCTTGCAGATAAGCTTTATGTAGAGGAGCTGTTTCTAGAGTCTGAGGATGTCCAGAACTTTCTCTCATGTCACCCCTCAGGCCCTCTAAGGCTACAGAGAACACACGGAAGGAGGCAGGCATTTCCTCTTTTTAAAAAATTTTCACTCAACTATTCACTCAAGAAACATTTTACACTTGTATCACATTCTTGGCACAGAATTGAAGAAGTAATTCTGCCATCCTTCCAACTGCTTACAATGTAGTGACAAATACAAGTGATGCTACGATAGAGCAAAACAAATAGCACCTTATTAATCAGGGTGTGAGATTCTCTAGGGAGAAGACCAGACCTTGGCCATCGCATTTCCTTAACCACCAACAAATAAGAAAGTACTTGACAAACACCTGGTAAGCAGGTGAAACCAAACTGGGAGATCAGAGAAAATTCCACAAAGCTTCAGCATCTCAGCTGGGTCACCAATAACATAGAGAATATTGATTTGTGGCAGAAAATGAAGGAAAGGATGTTCCTGGCTAGGGCCACAGCAGAAGAAGCCATGCCAAACGTCTCCTGTGTTCCCACCTTCTTCTGGATGCCCAGGCCGACTGCCTGTGGGCCTGAAACTTTGTGATGCCACACCACAGCACCTCTGGTTAAAAGGCTCCTGCCCCACTCTATCACCTTACTCAGATCTAGCAGGGGATCTGCAACGCAGCTCAGAAACTGATTCTGTTTAAGTGGCTTATAACGGATGCCTCCCACCTGTGGCTCATTTCTTAAAGAGGTGGGTGATGGCAGTGGCACAGTGAAAACCTGGACTAGGAACCCACTTAGAACTCCTAAGTACAGAGAAGGATGGGTCCAGAATTAGGCAGATTCTGGACCAGAGATTTTGAAAATTCTTGTGGCAAAAATTAGCCTCCAGCTCTCCCTAACAGGCCTTTTTCTGGCAGAGAAATGTGGATCATAGAACAAAGTTGAGGTCACAGGCTTTAGGGACAGATATATCAATAGCTTCAGCCTGAATCCTGCCACTTTTCATGTCTTGAGTGAGTCTCTTAAGCCATGGGTGTTTAACCTTTTAAAATGGGTAAAATCAAAGGCTAGTGGGCTATGGGGCCTCTGTGGTGATCAAAAGGACCTTGGCTTATTGTCAGTCCTGTAACAAGTAATATTCTGATTTAAATTAGTTACTTATTCCCATTCTGTAGCCAGTAACCATAGACAGCTCGGAACTTGCTCCCCTGCCTAGCTCACCATTCCAGGTATGGTGCTGGAGAGAGAGGCTCCCGTACTCTGCATAGCTACCTCCCCTGAACATATAAATAAGCTACCCTGAAGCCTTACCTGGGCAGCATCTCCCTCTTTCAGGCTGGTTCCCGACGTCCCCTCTCCATCACCAAGTGGCACAGCCTTTGGTTGGATAACACAGACTTAACCTAAAATGAGAGGTAGTAAAGAAGAGGGTGCTGATAGCCAGGTCTTCAAGAGGAAGCCTCCTGGATGGAAGAACAGAAGCCACTCCTTGTGGAGTAAGGGAACTTCCCGTCTTGTGCCCTGGGCAAGAAACTCTTGAGGGCAGCTGTGGCTATCGGGGCTCCCACCCCTCAGCCTAAATTCACTTGTTACAGTCCATGGGCTTCTACAAAGGCAGCCTAGTGTCTGAACACATGACTCCTACTTTCCAGCCCATCAGGCTCCCTTCCTAGACCTGGGGTAGATTTGGAGCAGCTTATAGCATGTCAGAGTGTTGGTTTGTTTGTTTGATCAAAGATGCTGGCACCACAGCATTTCAAGCTGTTTGAGGTGGCGAGATCCTGTATGGATTTGCATGGAAGCCTCAGACTAAAGTAGATTTGTTTGGTGGGGAGAGGGGGAGAAAATGGCTTCTTCTGCCATTATTCTTCAAAAAGTTCTTTCTTGGGGAAATTTGAGGTGAGGCAAACTCTGACACCTTGGGTTCTTGTTTCAGAATCTGTTTCTGGTTCCATCTCCACTCTGAGATTCCCAGAATGACCTTTCTTTGTGGCAGTTCTTCAGGGTCAAGGCAGGATGTTTGCTTGTTTCTACCACTTCCCAGAGACCAAGTCTTAACCACTAAACAAATTCCTCAGAACTGGGTTTTTCGAAGTTTCCACAAAATCATGTACACTTTAACCTGACAGTCACATCTTAATTTTGTGTTTCTTCTAAAGAAAATCATAATTAGCAGATGAGAAAAAAAGTGTTAACAGTGGTTTCCACTCTTCTCATCCCAAGATGAGAATCCCAGAAGCTTAGAACTGCTCTGCCTGGTTTTGGAAGCTGTACCCAGACCCCCACCAATGGCTAAGACTGAGTAAAAAGGCCTTAGGGACATATAAGCCACTAAGGAGACAAAAACTTATTCCATTTCTCATATCACCCTGCTTGGCCCAGGCAGATGACTGGTTAGCTAATGATGGACAAGATTCCTCAAGGGAGGAACAGCATAAGACAGGCATAGTTGTGAAGGAACCTAAAGGGAAGGACTTAGGGGACGATAGAAAAGAGGTGATAGACCTTCGCCCCTTGGCTTTGTTATAACCTGAGTCCTCATTCCACTATAGGAAGTCTCCTACTGTCTTGGCTACTTTGTTTTCCTGGCCTAACTCCAGTCTGAAAGAAGGCCAGATGAGGGGGGTACAGCCCTATAGTATTACAGGAGGTTCCTGTAATACTATAATACAGGAACCTCTGTAATACTGCCTCCCTTTCGAGGGCAATCAGACCTGAAAAAGAATGAATGAAGTCCTGTGAGTCCTGCTTTTGCTAAGAATGTCCTTAGGTTGATCTCTGTTAGCTACTTAAACTTCAAGCATAAAATGAGTTTGTTTCCAAAAGTTTTATCACCCTTTGAGAAAAAAAGTTTCAGGGAAATGCCCTTTCTAAAAAAAAAGGGGGGGGGGGTCAAGCACTAGTGGCAACAGCCAGAAAGCTGTGGATGAACTATCAGAAATCAAGGAGCTGAACAGATCAAGATCAGAATGTGGTTGAGAGACTAGGATAAATACTTCAATATGTTACAATGATCCAAGGGCTTCTGAGGCACCCTCAACAATGACACTGGCTGTGCAGTGAGATAATGGATTAAAATAATTCTATGTGAAAAATGTAGGAAATGCAGTTGTGGAAACCTTAGAGAAATAAAACACATTTTGTTGAGATGCTTTCAAGTGTGAGGACCAGATTTATCATCTTTTCAGAGAAACCTGTACCTACCCTGCCAGCATGGGGCTGCTGGGAGGTCAAGTTTGGGCAGGAAATAAGATAGGCTCCTACCATGCCCTCCAGTTGTGTTTGCAAATTGCTAACTTGAGTCTTTACTAACCTTTTAGCCTCTGCCCAGCATTTTTGGTCTTCCTATATATGACCTTTTCTCTTCTGTTAATGGTTTTCTTCTGTTCAGGTTCACTAATTAAACAGTGAAATTCCAAAACTTAGGTGAGAGTCAGAGTTACAAAGTCACATCAACTATAACACTATTTGAAAATGATTTATGAACTTTTCCTATGAGAAATAGACTCCATGAAACTGGTTGTATCTGTATGCACTTTTTAAAGGATAGATATCTTTCCTATGAGGTTCTTCAAACTCTATATGAGTAGTCTCTCCTTATCTATAGTTTCTAGCTCCAGTTTATTACTTGAGACCAAGCAGTCTGAAAATATTAAATGAAAAACTAAAGCATCATTTCCCCTGAATTTCAGTTGAAATCGTGCGCCATTCTGGGTGACATGATAACTTTGAGCTTCCCTGCTCTACCCTGCCCAGGGTGGGAATCCTTCTCAGTCCAGCCCACTCACGACGGCCTATAGCCCACCTGTCCATTAGCCACTTAGCAGCTGTCTAGGTTAGCAGATTATCTGATACACATTCACATAACTCTTATCACAGTATATTCTTTCTTACAATCCTCCTGTCCTGACTTATAAATTATACTTTATCATGGGTATGTATAGGAAAAATGGTACATAAATAGTTCAGTAATAGTTTCAGGTGACCGCTGGGGATGGTCTTAGAATATGATCCCTTTGGATAAAGGAGGACTACTGTGCCATGGACTGTTAGCCGGCTTCCTTAAAGTTGTTGAAGCCCTAAGAATCTCACCCCTCTGAGATCTCTTCTAGAAACTTCTGGGTTGTTTTTTTTGTTGTTGTTGTTCAAGTACAATTGTCTCCTTTTTTCCCATTACCACTTTCCCCTGCCCTACCCACCCCCACCCTCAATCCTACTCCCTTTGGCTTTGTCCATGGGTCCTTTATACATGTTCTTCGATGACCCTTTCCCTTCTTTCCCCTGTTATTTTCCTTCCCCTGCCCCTCTGATTACTGTCAGTTTGTTCTTTATTTCAATGTCTCTGGTTATATTTTGCTTTGTTGTTTTGTTGATTAGGTTCCACTTATAGGTGAGATTATATGATATTTCTCTTTCACTGCCTGGTTAATTTCACTTAGCATAGTGCTCTCCAGTTCCATTCATGCTGTCACAAAGGGTAGGAGCTCCTTTCTTTCAGCTGCATAGTATTTCATTGTGTAAATGTACCATAGGTTTTTGATCCACTCATTTATCAATAGGCACTTAGGCTGCTTCTAGCACTTGGCTATTATAAATTGTACTGCTATGAACATTGAGGTGCAGAGGTTCTTTTGAATTGGAATTTCAGAATTCTTAGGGTATAACCCCAGCTGTGGAATTGCCGGGTCAAAAGGCAGTTACATTTTTAGTTTGAGGAAACTACATACTGTTTTCCACAGTGGCTGCACCAGCCTGCATTCCTACCAACAGTGCACCAGCGTTCCCTTTTCTCCACAACCTTGCCAGCACTTGTTGTTTGTTGATTTGCTAATGTTGATTTGCCATTCTGATTGGTGTGAAGTGGTATCTCATTGTGGTTTTAATTTGCATCTCTCTGGTGGCTAGTGATGCTGAGCATCTTTTTATATGTCTCTGAGCCCTCTGTATGTCCTCCTTGGAGAAGTGTCTGTTCAGGATCTTTTCCCATTTTTTAATTGGATTGTTTGGACTCCATGGAGTGGAGTCATGTGAGTTCTTTATATATTTTGGAGATCAAACCCTTGTCCGAGGTGTCATTGGCAAATATTTTTTCATACAGTTGGTTCCCTTTTCATCTCACTGATTTCTTTAGCTGTGCAGAAACTTTTTATTTTCATGAAGATCCATTTGTTTGTTCTTTCCTTTACTGCTCTAAGGGACATTGGTGAAAATATTACCTCATGGAATATATAAAAATTCCCTGCCTATGTTCTCCTCTAGGACTTTTATGGTGTCATGACCTATATTTAAGTCTTTTATCCATCTTGAGTTTATTTTTGTATGGTGTAAGTTGGTGCTCGAGTCTGTTTTTTTTTTTTTTTCATGTAGCTGTCCAGATCTCCCAACACCATTTGTTGAAGTGGCTATTTTTACTCCATTTTATGCTTCTGCCCCCTTTGTCAAATGTTGACCATAGAGACATGGGTTTATTTCTGTGCTTTCTATTCTGTTCCTTGGATCTATGTGTTTGTTCTTATGCCAATACCACACTGTTTTGATTATAGGTAGTGGCCTTGTAAAGAAACTTCTAGCCCTGGCTGGTGTTGCTCAGTGGATTGAGCACTGGCCTGTGAACCAAAGGGTCATCAGTTTGATTCCCACTCAGGGCACATGCCTGGGTTGCAGACCATGTCAGGTCTCCAGTAGGGGGTGTGCAAGAGGCAATCACACATTGCCTCTCCCTCTTTCTCCTCCCCATCCCCTCTGTCTAAAATAAGTAAATAAAATCTTCCCAGAAAAAAACCTTGTCTTCTTATGTCACCTTGAAGATGATTTATCAAAAAAGGCACACATGCATGCCTAATGGATGCTCCTCAGCCCCCAGCTCCAAGACAGTTACATAGTAATTTAATAGATGTAGGTTAAGATGATCTGAGTCTCATGATTGAAGCTTTAATTTCCATATAAAATTAACTTTGAGGGGAAGAAATGAACATTGTCATAGAGTATTCAAATACTTGAATTGCATAGGAGTTGGGTGACTTTGGGCTATAAATGCCAACTCACGCTTATAAGTGACTCTTCTGTGCAGAACTATGTAAAAGAAAAGATCAGGTAGTGTCAAGGTGGACTTGCTCACGGAATGCCTTAATGTGTACATGCAAATATGACACCTTTCTCCTGAGCCTTCCTCCTTAAAGTGCCTAAGTAGACCAGTTTAGTCCATCTTTTCTATTTGCCTCCCCCACCTACCTCAAAACATACCTTTGAAGTTTGTATGGGGTATGCATTTATAAAATGCTTATTTCCTGAAAAGGGATTATAATCCTTTCTGTCCATGCATCTCATACCTGCTTTTAAGTTCCAAGAAGTCTTTCTAAATAGTCCTTGGAGAAAGAGTTTCAGGTCTATGAAAGACAAAATGTGGGGAAGCTGTTCAGTGTTCAGTAACCAAGCAGCAAAGAACCTAGGAGAAGCTAGAGAGGACTGGAAGGACTCAGTTTCCCTTTTGTGGGAAGAGGAGTGCTGGAATTAACTCTAACTTGTCTGTTTTGATCCTTCGGGAGTTTCAGACTTAGTCAATGTCTTCCTAGATTTTTTTTTCCTATAATCTACCAAGGACAGGTGCCTGAGCAGTTGTAGGCAAACATTAGTGATGGAAATGAACTTGAAGTGGAGATCAGGTGGCCTTCTTGCCTGAACCGAATACTTAGCTTGACTGAGAAAGTTCTAATCTGAACCCCATGTTCACTTGATTATAGAACATATTCAACTGACTCATGCTTAAGCAAGGGGCTTGGGCCTCATCTGGCGTGGTATAAAAGGTATCCTGTCTTAGCCTGGATTCCCTTGCAAATATCTTGATATGCAGACTTGTGTGTATGGAAAGGGTATTTGGGGCATGATCTAAGGAAGTAGGGAGGAAGCAGGGTGTTAGTGTCACTGCTATTAGTATAATGGGCTTAATTCTGTTGAGACCTCCCAGAAATTATTTTCTTGAGGGATGAGCCAGGAGTGTTCATCCAACAGCTTTTGTGCTGTGAACTACTTTAAAATGTATCAAGCTCCTGCCTGCATTTACAGAACTGGGGAAGCCCTGAGGCAGAAAGTACATGCATGAGGGGCTCACTCTGTGCAAAGTGCTGTCAGCATGAAGTGAGCTGATGCCTGCATGCTGCTGTCTGAGATCAACAGGCTGCAGATTCAGTCCATGGCTGGGACGAAGTAAGTCTGAGCTCATGAGTTGAGGTGTCATGAAGTTCAGCTAGGGATTCAAAGAGCCCAGCTTGTTCATTTTAATGTGCACTATTAAGTGCTAGGAAATGTGTTCTGGACATGAACAGGTGTTGAAAGTAACCGAGGGTATTTCTTCGTCACTGTGTGAAACTTTTTCTCTGAAATGGATTCATCATAGTATGCGGTTGAAATTTTTTTCAGTTGAAATCGTAATATAAGTGAATCACACAATGCCCTCTTTAAGCCTTATTTCTTTGCTCATTGCCAGACATCTTTCTGACATTGACTAAAATTAAATCTGTGTGGCATTGACAAAGTTTTCAAACAGCACATGGTGCCATGCTAAACTAAAAGTAAATGAAGACAGGACGCGGGTATATTAACTTACTTTATTTTCGTTAAGTAGAGAACAATCCCTTGTTTCCCCAAGCTGAGACTCTAGCACCTCCTCTAACAGGAGGATAATGCATCCTTAATCAGGATTGATTTATCTAATCTAAGTCCATTAGAAGGTGGAGATAGCTGACCTCCCTGATAATAGGACTAAAAAAATGACATTAATCTTGCTTAGGGAGCAGGGACGTGTTGGAGCTGCACCAAGCCTGGAAGCCACGTGCAAAAAATATCCACAAACTCATGTGGGTTCTGGTGAATTCCTCAGCCATGTCCCCACTTCTGCTAGCTCTGTAACCAGCAAGGACTCAGTGCCATATTTTTGGATGCACAAAACATTGCCATCCTCATCTCTAAATCAAAATAACTTCATTCTGAATCCCCAAGTAGCATTGGTAAATCTAGTTTGTTCATTGCAGGAGGGTCCTCTGGGCTCTAGTACTGGCTCACTCCAGCCTGTGTGGTCCCTGACATTGGGAATTATGCGGAGGTTGGGGGCAGAGCCTTGTACTTTTTCCCCTCCCTAATCATTACATACATGGAGATTCCCTTCCGATTGTCTTACCTCCTCATTGGTCTCCAAGTAAGCTGGCTGTTCTTCAACCCTCAACACAGATTCATTCATTCTCCACTCTGCTCAGTGCCCCAGTAAGGGGTAGACTAGGAGACTGTTCTGCGTGGCGTGGGCCCAGACAGGACCCATGCCCATGGATAGGTTCTCCCATTGGAAAATGGGCCTGCATTGTACCTAGACTGCTATGAGACTTGCTTTTGCAAAAACTCCCTCACCCTGAATTGAGATAGCAAGTGCTCACTGTAACTTCCTAAAATCCATGCTAAACCTTCCAAGGATGAGTGTAACCAGTTCAACTACTTTTCCCTTTGCATTTGCAAATATCTTTCTTCTGTGATGTGATGAACGGCATCCTCTCCTTTGTTTTCTGTAAAAGGTAACCACCTAAAGCAAATCTGTGCATAGTAAATGAGGACAATCATGTAAGGTGCGCAGAAAAGCATTAAAGGCAAATCAAGGCAAGGGCCGAGGCTTTTTTTTCCTCTTGAGAGAAACGTCACTCTGCCCTTTTCCTCCATAGGGCTCGATAGTCTGAGGGAATTTTTCATGCCTCATCCACGATGTGGCAGACCCCAAGAGCCGGGGTCTGCATCAGTACACCCCTATGGACTATATGGCTCAGTCTTCAAAGGCTGAAGTCCAGGTGGGTTTGCCACTGGGAAGACACTGGCTAGGAGATAAGAGGTTTGAGTACTTCTTCCCAACTCCACCTGTTTTACAGCCACACCTCAGAGAGCAGGTATGTCCCTCCAGGCTTGCCACTCCTGCCAGATGAGACCCTTTTCCATAGTTCTGGCTCTCACTGGGCTCAGAATTTTTTTTAGCCCTGTAGTTGGCAGTAACTTCCTGCCATTGCTAGCCCCTGGTGCATCTTTATCCTTTGTTCCTTAATCCTTGACACTCCACTCTATCTTTCCTTAAACCACTTGAGTTGAATTCAGTTTCCTCTTAGGACCCTGACTTGATACATGGAGAATGTTCTCTTTAGCTTGGAGGGCAGCAGAGTCTCCTAACATCTCATTGCTCTTCCATGCTCTATGGAAAAAGCAGGTTTCTTTCCCCTTATTTAGTATATACTAAGTTTTTCCTTGGCTCTCTAAGGAAGTACCTGGCAGCCTCTGAATGCAGGTGAGAGGGAGAATCCCCACCTAGTGTTTCCACTAGTTCTAGTTCAGAAGCCCCCCAAGCCATGGTGTGATATGTGAAGAAAGGCATCATGTCCAGGACACTAGACATCATGTAAACTATAGCTGATGCAGCATCTGTATGTTCATGCACACAGATGTGTGTCTGCCTTGAACAACCTAACATGTGAAGATGCAGCCTGCTGGTCACAATTATTTCTGGAAAGGACACACCCTACTAAGTGTGCTACTGATTAGACTTGTAGTAAAGCGTCAGCTCTAAATGCCTGACCGGTTTATCTGATTTAGTATCTCCAAATGCCTAGTTACTGCTCCAGAGGGAACACAGGAATCCAGCACAAAGTTAACAGCTTTTGGTAAAGTTCTGAGCCATAGAAATACCTACCATATTTTGCTGTGTATAACATGCACTTTTTTTTGCCCACATCTTTGAGGGAAAAACAAAGATGTACATTATACATGGGTATACTAATTCTGTATCTATATACCATAAAGTGAAATATTTTTTTTCCTGAAACTTAGGGCCAGAAACATGGGTGCACATTATACACAGCAACATACTCTGTTTAAAACATGAGATATGCATTTTGTCCCTGCCCTTAAATTTATCCCCATTTTTCTTCCAGGTCTTTTTTTTCTAGCATTTTGCTATCCATCCCTTCCAAACCATTAAGTTACCACCATTGTTATTACCCAGGGTTCTGTAATCTTTGCTCTTTTCAATAACCTCACCAAGATGACCAGACATGGTGCTTGAGTCGCTGCCCACTTAGAGTACTTCTCTGACTACTGCTCTCAGGGCCATGAATGAGACTGCAATGTGCCATCTTTTCACAGCTCACACTGATGTCTATCTAGCTGGTGATGAACCAGAGCTGAGTGCTTACTTTGCTCCAATCACAAGGAATCCCCAGTGAAGTTCAAATGTGAGTTGGAAAGTTCTAGGTGACATAGGGCTCTGGACCCCTGTCTATTGCACTCTCTGTACCATTTCTATTGTGCAATGAGTTTCTTATGTGCTCATACCTGAGTCTAAAATATGATGCAGAAAATGGCAGCACTAGCCAGACTTTCTGCCCCTTTTGGAGCCTGGGAGGATTTCAGGAGCCGCTTTCATGAACAGCACACATCTGTGCTGAAATCTAGTCTGTAGTTTCTGAACCCTATGTGATACGTTTTTACTTACCATGTGTATTGTTGGCACCGCTAGCATGCAGGGCCATAGGGCTCAAACTGCAGGAAACATTTTGAGTTCTGGACCTTCTGCAGAGCCTCCTCATTGTAGGCCCTATTAAAAATAAACAGTATTATTCCCAAGCATGTGATTATGCAGTTTCTCAAATCCAATTAGGCCTACCAAGGGCTAAAGGTATAAAGTACTATGGGAAAATTAATAGAATAAGTAATCTTTATCTTGGAGTATATGTCTCCAATCACTGACCCATAATTCAAATATGGCAGGTCTCTGAATATTTGAAGAGTTCATCTTTTGACATACCTATGTGTCCTGGTAATGTCATGAAACACTTCTTACTCATCAGGTTGACCACTTGCTATTATATAGTGGACCAGTGTGGTGGGAATCTCAAGACTGCAGATGTCCCTAGAGACTATTGTAGCAGAGCAGGAAAAACCTATAGAACCCTGGGACAAGACAGTATATGGCTGCTCACCCCAAGTGAATATGAATTGTTTTCTATCCCATCACAGGAGTTGAAGAATGGGTTTCCCAGATCAAAAGCCTCAACCAAGTCCCCAAGGAGGCTGATCTGTAGTAGAGATGCTACATGGGGTGTAGCAGCTATGACTGAGCTACCATTTTTATTGAGTTGCAGCCCACTCTCATGATTCATTTGTCTTTCTAGGAGCCTTCTTAGTGAATCAAACTGGTGATAGGGAGTCCCCACCTCTGGCACTGTGATCTTCAGTTTAGGATATGCTACAGCATCTAAGTTACTCTCAGCTGTGGATAGGAAGAAGTTCTGAGGGATTCCACTTGACCTTTCCTATCATGACGGCTTTTCTTCATGGGCCATGGAACTAGTATAAGACTTGTTAGTTGCTGCATCTTAATAGGTACTTGAGGATCAGGAAAATGACCAGAGCAGGTTTACAGATTTATTGGAGCCAGAGCCCCTGCAAGATTCTCTTATTCTTACTTTGTTACCTGGCCTCCATGTACTCTTCCCCATTCTACCAAGGGAGTTGTGATCAGGCTTGAGACCCTTTCATATTAGTGTCAGCTCAGACCCTCTGTCCAATATTCTAGGACCAGTCTGAGTGTCCCCTTTCACCATTAATTACCCAGGTAAATGGGCATAGGTTCCTAGTGGGGAAGGGTTCAGGGATATTTACTTGTACTTACTGTGACCTTATTGCAGGACCTTATTTGCAAGAGTTATTTAAGGAAAACAACTGTCTCCTTAAATCCATGGACTCTGAAAGAAACTTACTTAAATGTGGAAACTAGATGAGATCTCACATCAGTCAATGTTCACTCAGAAAACCAGAACTTGCAGGACATAGATATCAATAAGCTGGGTTTATTACAAGGAATTGGCCTATGCCATTGTGGGGGGTAGCTAAAGCAAGTCTGAAATGTGTCAAGTTGGAAAGATCAGATAGGGTGGAACTCACAGGCATGGGCCAGAGCTATCTTGTCCACAGGCACTTAGAAAAGGAAGAGCATGAGCAGGGTTGAGCTCTTCCAACTGTAGAACCCGGCCCAACCAGATTGACCAGAATAATTTACCTCATTTACCCTTTCTCGTTTAATTGTCCTCAGCTTTAATAAATGCATCCTCATTTTTTCCAGTCACCTGGAAAAAATAGTCAAATACATAGGGGCTTTAGTCACATCTCATACTTTCAGGACCCCTAGATTAGTATTTGGTTTAGTAACAAGAAATGAAACCTAGCAAGCTGGCACCAAAAAAGCCTTCACAGGGGTCATGACTTTTCTTTGCAATGGCTTGTCTCCTGCCTTCTCACCTGTTCTTGCTCTCTCTGTGTTACTTTCATAGGCTGCCCACCTCTCACCCCAAGCATACCATAGTTTAATAAGCTACTGTTGTAGATTCTTGCAGGACAAGACTATTCTGCCCAAGATTGCTATGTTCATTGTGCCCCAGCAGTAAGGGCAGCCACCTGGACCCTGCTCTAGACTCTTATCACCTGGACCAATACAAGGGAGCCTGGTACCGTGTCAGCCTTTCCTATCTTGACTCTGACTCACAGAGGACAGCCCCCACTGGGCTTCTTTGTATGCCAGTGACCCTCACTAGTGTACTCACTGGCCTTCTAGTGAAGGCCAGGTTTCCCAGGGAATATGGTGTGTTCTCTGATCATATTACCATGCTACGATAACCATCTTAATCCCTATCCACCCAGCGACTATGGACTGCTGCATCCAAGCATTAAGGGACCATCTCAACAGCATGTTAGGCCTAGTTCCAGATACTCTTGTTGAGATATTAAATGATGACTCATAAGAAGATATGCTCAGAGTGACTTTTAGCAGGGACTCACCATCAAAGGTCTCCATACACAAGGCTTCCTTGCTCTCCCTCATGTACTGTGTTCCATTTTTGGCTGCAAATAAAGATCTTTTTTTTTTTTTAAGAAGAAGCCCTAGCTAGTGTGGCTCAGTGGATTGAGCCCCTGCCTGTGAGCCAAAGGATCACTGGTTCAATTCCCAGTCAAGGCACAGGCCTGGGTTATGGGCCAGGTCCCCAGTAGGGGGCACTGAACAGATAAGCACACACTGATGTCGCTCTCCCTCTTTCTCCTCCTTTCCCCTCTCTAAAAATAAATAAAAATTTAAAATAAGTTTATTTAAAAAAAGAGATACACCTCATCTATGCTTTTATTCCCAAGCAAGCACCCACTGCCCAATGAGCCTAACATCCAACATATGGCACTGACTTTTGAGAGAAGAAAAAAAATCTTTTGCTAAATTGACTGCAAGGAGAGAGAGGGTGAGACTCAAATCTGTCTCCTGACCTGGTGTTTGGGGATTAAATTTAAAAGAGGAAGCAGGGGAAAGTTATGCATATTCTGCAGAGCTACATTGTAACATTAACAACAGCTTAGTGGCAGGGGACCACAGCTTTTCTTGCGTCCTGTGTTTGAATTCAGGGTGGAGGGCAGAATGTAGTCCCCAGTGGATTTTGACCTAGTGATGTTGAAAGGTTACCCTAGAGTGGGAGTCTGACCCATGATCTGCAGCCTTTTGATCTCTGAAAAAACAATTTAGTATCTTCTTAGAACAGAATAAGGACAGATTAAGCTCGTACTGTCCTTTCATTTTCCTCTGTGCAGCCTATATTCTGCCTTCTACAAAACTGTATATGTGTGAGCCAGATCCCATAGTTCTTCCAGGGAATAACCCACATTTTCCCATTGCAGAGATACTGTTGTAACTTAACCCTGCTAACCAGAGCCTCTAGCAGACTTTCGTTAATCCTGAGTGTTAAGATAGCACAAAGTAATATACCCTTGTTAGCTGCCTGAGCTGGCTTTTGGCTTCCATGTCTTCTGGCCACCTGAGACCTTAGTTTACTGATATTATTTCCATCACTCATTCCATTATGAGCCTTCAAAACATGCATTCCTTGCATGATCATATAGTCTTCTCCAACATGGGGCGTGAATGTTATTTTCTGAACAGAATATTTTACCTGAACCTACCTCACACTAGGATCCCCTGGAACAGAGCTTACTGACAGGGACTGTCAGCAGAACATGAGCATCAGTCTTATCATACTGCACAAACCAGTGGGACATGACTTATTTTAATTGCTGTCCACCACTGGCAACAACACATTATGCTTTATCCACCGTTCTATTGATAAATTCCAATTGTTTGCTGTGTTGAATACCATTGACAAATTCTAGTGGTCCCTCTCCTAGGCCAGGTGCTCATTCATCACATTTGCTTGGATGGAAACTTGTTCTACTTTGATGGGCTCAGGTGGACTTAAGTGATAATAATGTCACATTTTACTAACTTGTGGCTCATATTTTATCTGATCTCTTCCCCTTTTAGGTAGAGAGCTCTGGAACAGGATTCTTAAGACCAGAGATATCAGACTTGAGGAATTCATTCTTCATTGTTGAAGAAGCATATCTCAGCCAAAAGATCTCCTTTTATGCCAGATTCAGGGCAGTCTACCTAACAGGTTGTAGATTGGCCTAGCTGAATTCAGATAGCACTTCCTAAAAAGTATTCTCATGTCAGTTCTGATCTTTATAAGTGGACATTGAATAGGACAATTTCTCTACAAATAATCCCCGAATGACCTATTGTAGGATCACTTTTCCAATTCGGGTGTCTGATTATGCCCACCTATTCTATGGTATTGGAAGAGGTCATCAAGATGCAACTACCTTTTTGGCCCACAAGTTGGATACAGGCAAATAGAGACCCCCATTGCCTCCCCCATGCTTGGAATGTACATTCAGCTTGCTTTTCTTGTGCTAGAAGCTGCCCAAGGACACAGCCTTCAGCTCTCAATATATAGAAAAATATATTGATTGAAAAATAAGATCACAAAACATGTTTTCTTGCATTCTTTTCTTCATTCTTGTCTTTATATAGTTACTTGTAACCAAAAAAACATGCTAGAACTCAGTGTTTGTGTAACTTACTTCTTAACTTTTTTGAAAGGCGGCCACAGTGGCTATGAAAAATAAACTCATGAGCACTAAATTTGCTTCTGAAATTACTATGATACTTTTTATTTCTGAGATTAGACTGTCTTGTCACATCCCTGAGCCTGATATGCTGAGAGAAAAAAATATGCTTTAATGCACACAAAACATTACTACAAGAGGGCTAGTGGGGTGAACTACAATTCTTGCAGAAGTTTGTCCTGAGGTTATAATTGAGACATCCTCTCTTAACACCTATTCTGCATCCCTTCATCTTATGCCTGTATTTCTGCTGGTCTGGGTTGCTTGCTTATTCAGATGACTCAAGACCATTATTTCAAGGGGTCTAGTTAAGTCCTAGTCATGCTGTTGCTACCCAGAATGTGGACTCACCAAGAAGCATCCAGGAACATTTATCCCCATTATGTAGCAGCAAACTTAATCTCAACATAACAGAGGTCAGCTGCTCCTGCCAATCAACTACTTCCTTTGTTAATTGGTGTATCATGAGATAAGATTTAGTAGACCCTTTACTGTGTCTTCTGGTAGAGGCATTTTTCTTCCTTCCTCTCAGATATACAGAACATCAAGTCCAACAGTGCTTAAAGGCATGTGGAAAAGAAGCATCAATTCCTTAAGTGGATCTAAGATGATAGAAGCAATAAATGTCCTCTACCCCTTGCCTCAAGGCCCCTTGCACATGTTCTAGCTACTGGGGAGAGGACATCACATAATAGCTATTGGTTTAAAGCATATACTTCATTATTAAAAACTGTGCTCAAGTACAAAAGTATTGCATTCAGGTTGATTCCTTGGTGACTTGGCTGCACCTTTAAGACGCCATCTAACATCCTATTGGGCTTGCAGTTTCAAAGTGATCTGAGAGAACCAATAGCTCCATTGGCATCCTGTGTATCAATCTCAGCTTCCATGAAACTGTTAGTGGCAAAATGGCATCAATGTTAACCAGTGGAATCAGACTGGACCTGAGTTCTGCAACTGTGATTCTTGAATTTGGCAAAGAAAAGAATTCAGGGCCGAAATCTCAAATACAAGCAAAATTTCATTTAGAAAGTCACAGAGGTAGAAAAAGTGCAATAGTGAGCATGCGCACAGGGTCCTTTGTCTTAAGGGGTTTTGTTTTACCTGGAGGTCTCAGGGGAGAATCCCAATATAATAGTCATCAGCTTTCCAGGTGTTACCCCAGAGTTGTGGTGTCCATGGACTGGTCAATACCAGGGCAGGAGGTCATAGTCATCAAAGCTGGTCCTAATGCCAGCCATAGTGTCACCCTGCCTGGTCTTGTTGCTTTTCTGGACCTGGAGCTGAAACAAAATTGAGGTCTAGCTATTGTCTCTAGTTAGACCAAACCTCTCTCTGGTCAACAGACCTGAAGCTTTGTTTCTAAGGTTATTTGATGGGCAGGTCAGAACCTCATTGTCCTATGAAGTCTTGATGCTTTTGGGAATGGTCATGCAAGGGCTTGTATGGGAGTCATATTCTGTGGGGGCTATTCTCTGGCCCCCTTCTTTTTCCTCTAAGAGGGTCTACTGCATGACTGAAAACATGTCATGAGAGGAAAGGTCAGGGGAGGTTCCAAATGGCACAACCAGCAATATGAAAGATCAGAAGGTCTAAACCGCATGACTAGTGACATGTTAAGGGAGGAAAGGTCACTCTGAGGGGGAGGTCCCACCTCACAATTGTCCATTGCTAGGTATCCGGGTCTTTCTGCCCTGGTGACCTTTCATGTCTGGCCTGTCATTCCTATTCTCATGTATGTCTAACTGACTACTATATCTGAAACTGATGAAGGGCAGAAAGTGCATGATGACTAACACTGAAAGCATCTACAGCAGCTTAAAGTGTTACACACTCGAATGCATTAAAGACTACCTCCAAGTTTTACCCTTGCCACTCTTGCATGATCTTTGTCACAGTAGCCTGGAATAAGAAAATGTTTTCTTAGCCATTAACAATATGTAAGCCAGTCACAGAAGAAATCAATGAGTTTGTTATTAGGATGCAGTAAATATTGCAATGAGAAGTATTTAAAGCCAAAGACTTCAGTTTTAGTTTTATGTGAAGTCATAACAAAACTTTACCAAAATTAATTTAGGATACAGGGCAGCTTACTAAAGAGAGTGATTAATGAAGTCAGCATCATTAGGACATTCCCAATCTCTATTTTTATATTTAACTGAAGTATATATGTACAAATGCCTCAAATTTATAGAAACCACACAGTTCTCCTAGTTTGACCTACATAGTTTGAAGGGAACCTACTGTAAAATTAGACATTGGTCCCCAGAGTTTTACCATGGGGTGGGGTGTATTGCCTATTAATAATTAGGGGGGGTTGGTTGTTCAGCTCCACAGAAATTTACAAAAGAAGGGAAGAAGCTATGACTTAGGGTTGCAGTAGGAAGATGCCTTACAATTTAAGGAAATGAGGCAAAAAAAATAGCTAAGATCCCTTGGATTTGAATGTAGCCCTTTCTGTTACCCTCAGTATTTAGCTTAAAAGGGGGTAGCAAAGAGAACTAAACATTGAACTTAATAAAAGGGGGCAATGTAAATCTACTTACTGAGCCAGGAAGCTAGAGCTTCACACCTCAGGGAACCAGTATTGTGCTCCTCCAAGGGGATTAACACTCCTCCCTTTTCCCCTCTGGTACCAGTGCTGGACTGTTGCGGGGCAGAGGGGGAAGAGCTGGAGCATATCAGTCTAACAAGGGGGTGGACCTACCAAAGCCTATGAACACTTGGGAAGTGGATTGGCCATTTTTAGAAAACACCTTGGTCTGTCCCAAATTCAGGCTACTGGTTATAACCCCAAAGGAACAAAGAAACTTTCTCTTGCTTGTGACCCACACTCACACAGTACACTTGCCTGTTCTCTCCATGGCTGTGTGGTATGTGTGTAATACCACATGCAGGCTCCAGCAGGGAGCCTAATAAGGACTGCAGCTGCAAACACACACTAAGCTAGCCAGATGTTGGATGGACTGCACTTTAACATGGAACATAAACTCTGAGCAGTGGCCTTCACCCTGGCCCTGGTGAAGACAAGATTGGACTTTTTCACGGCAGGATGTAGGGAGATGGGATGTTGGAAGTCAGGAAGGGAACCCTTTAATTTTACATCATCAGTATACCATACCACAGAGCCTCATCTCCCCATGTGGGTCTCAGGAAATCCTTTTCCTTGGGGCACTCACTGTAAGAGCCTCACTTCCACCAATAACATTTTCAGAGCCCTTGCTCAGTGCCCTGAGAAGATGGGAGGGGAGACAGGTGTGAACAGGGCTCCAGAGCCAAGTCAGAGTTCCCCCATTTGCCTCCATGGTCCCCTGCTTTGCTTCCCTGGTCCCCCAAGATGTGCTTGGGGCTGACTCAAAGAGAGGTAGGGGGGCAACAGAGTGAGGAAAGACCAGGAGGCTAGAACTGGGAGAAAGATCCCTTGGCTCTCATTTAACTACAAATTTCTCTAAGTTCTGCCCTTCTTTTCTGAACCTTGCTCACAAGAAAGGTGTCTAGGATCTCAGTTGACAGGCTGCCCTAAGTAGGTGTTCCTAGTCAAGCAGCCAATATCCAGGCTTATCTACACCACACTTCTTCCCTCAGCACTTACTTGCTCTGTCAGGTACCAGAAGCATTCGTGGGAGCTTGTGGAAAGGCACTGCAATTACGGCACCCCTGTGCCCAGACTCTGGGGTGAGAAGTGCATTGAAGGACTTTGGGAACCTCTGACTGCATTCCTTCCTCTTAGTGCACTGGGACAGAGGCTATGGAACTGAGGTTAGCTGCACTGTCTGTTGTCTGCCTGCTTGCCCACTTCCATAGGGTAAATAAGCACAGACATAAATATTATAAACTCATTTCTTGTACTGGCTATGACCTCTAACATGGTGTTGGAGAGAAGTAGGTAATGATGTTGCCTTCTAATCTTAGGAGGAAAACACTTAATATTCTACAATCCAGGATTATGTAAACTGTAGAATTTTTATGCACATCCTTTTAGGTTAAGAAAGTTATCTTCTAGTTTGCTAAATTATTGTAATAAAGGAGTATTAAATTTTAATATGCTTTACCTACATCTATTGAGATGATTTCTCTCTTCTATTATATTAAAAATGTTAATTGCTTATTTTCTTTCCTGTTAATCTGGCATTCCTGGAATAAATTTCATATAATCATGATGTATTTTTATATCTGGATTTGATTTTCTAAGTTTAAGGATCTTTGCAATATTTATGTTCATAGGCATATTGGCCTATAGTTCTAGTTCTTAATACTTTTTGCTCTTAATGGTATCTTTGTTGTTCTTGCCCCAAAACAAATTGAGAAGCATTCTTTTCTTTTCTGAAAGTCTGTATAGAATTGCTTTCTTTTGAATAGATGGTAAATTCTATAAGTTGAGGATGTGTAAATAGCCTAGGTCCTACAAGAAGTATGTCAAGACTGGATTAAATGTGCGAGAAACTTATTAAAGTAAACACCCATGAGAAAATGGAGAAAGGCTCAAAGAGGCTAGAGTGTTGTCAGATTGCAGCATAGTTCTGGCCCTGAGTACAGAAATAAAGAAATGGAGGTGGGTAGAATTCTTAGCCCACAATGTAATTGCTAGGGAAAATCGAGCCAAAACTGCCTCTCAGAGGAGTCCCACATCTCCCATGAATAGGCCAGACTTAGTAACCCCTGCCATGATCAGTCACTGGATTGGATAAGTCATAAGAATGTAGTGATGGCTTCTAGAGTACAGCGCTGAGGGACCATGGTAAGTTATCCTCCCTGTAGTAAGAGCTTAGATGCATTCCATGGTTGTCACAGAAGACGCTCTATTACCTATGTCATACTTGTTTCAGCTATGATCCAGGAGACCTAATAAAAGGCTGCACTACTGCACTAGAGCATTTCTTCTAGCCCCTCACCACTGAGCTGGAGCAGATGTTTAGAAAAGGAGATAGAATTGAGTGAGCACAACACATCCTCTGGCATTAACTTATAGCTGATACCACAGTCTTGGCATACCATATCTTTGAGGTTCTAAGTAGTGATATGATTCCCACAATTGGAGCTAGGTATTTGTCCTCATCCAGCAGCAACATGGTGGTAGTCTAGGACCACCTAGACCTAGTGCCTAGTGCCTAGTGCTAGAGACTTGGCACTAGGTAGGCAGGCCTAGAAAATGGTAGTATTGATGGAAAATCCATGCTATGAGGTCTGCCAGTACATGACTTGGTGGTCAACTGATACAACTCCTCCAGCATGCAGGCTCTTATATTTTAATATGAACTTGTTGTTCTTACCATCCCTGATTTTGAGGAACATGAACTGTAGACAGCTTCCATCCTCAACTAATACCGTAAGTCTGGTTCATGATGCAGTTTGAGATGTAAAAGCCATGCATGACACATAGTAGTAGTGCAGCCACAGATCTTATATACAGCCTTGCTATACTGAGCGGCTATTCTTGTTTCATTCACCATAGTTGTAGTATGTCAGAATGAAGAGCCATTCTCTCCTTGTTCTGTGGCTTCCTCTGGCGTGATTCTGTGGATCTTTTGTCATAGGCCACCCAAGTAATCTTGCCAACTCTACTGACTAAAGTTAGACTAAAATAATGTGAAATGCTTGGCACATTTCTCTCAAGGAGTTGACTTGGCTTGTAGTCTCATACTTTGAAAGCAGTTAGGTCTCCCTCATAATACTTGCAAGTCAGGTCCAGTAGTCTGACTTATTCTTCATCTAATACCAGGCATTGGTACACATGGATCTTGTAGATGACATGCCAATGCAAATGGTGCCTGATGTCAAAGCATCTCCTGGCTTTCCTTGTTTAGCTACTCCATTATTGGTGTCAGATGCAGGGTTAGCATACCAAATACCCTCTTGTCCTCTGACTTGTCTTTATTTTTTTTTAAGATTTTATTTGTTTATCTTTAGAGGGCAAGGGAAGGGGAGAGGGAGAAAAACATCAATGTATGGTTGCTTTCGTGGGTCCCCTGCTGGGAACTGGCCTGCAGAGAACCGGCCTGCAACACAGGCATGTGCCCTGTCTGGGAATTGAACTGCGATTGTCTGGTTCACAGACCCGCGCTCAATCCACTGAGCTACACCAGCCAGGGCCTGACTTGTCTTTCTTGATCAGATAGTGGAAGGCAACTGAGAAGCACTTTCAATGTGCACTTTCAGGCACAAGATGTGGTTTAGGGTCTTGGTAGCAAAGCAAGGTCATGCAGCTAAATTTTGACTCTTATAGTTGAGACCAATGGACAGTAGGATCTACTTCATGTTCTGGTGGAAGGCTGTCACCTCCCTGTCACTCTGAGGCAGAAATGCCTTTTTCATCTGGCCTTTGCTAATGGAAAGCATACAGTCCCCATCTCAAGTATTATACTTGTTCTCCAAGTTGTACTGACCCAGGACTCAGCTTGGTGGACAGTAAAGATCAGAGCCCCATGGAATCTCAGAGCACTTAGCAGTGATGGGGGGAATGTGCCAACCAGTTTAGAGAGGTATATCCATAACTGAATCCTGATCCAACTGGTTCAGGATGGTTTTGTTGGTGGCATCCCAAGGAGATTCAAGCTTGGAAGGAAATGACTGAATTCTGGGGCTTCTGATGATTGCCACAGCTTCTTCCTGCTTGTGGGCTATCCATATCTCGAAGCTATTGTGGTTGATGGCAAAACCCTACCTGAGTCACAACTCAAAGATATCTGTGAGGCCTGGGCATGACATAGCATCTTTTGTCCTGGTTATCTATAGTAGGGTGAGTGAGAGAAGTCATCAACCTGACCAAAAACTATCCAGGACTTCAGAAACCTAGCAAGCTTCTGCATGAAGGAAATGAGCCTTGGAGCTGGTTCTACAGATTGAGCTACTAGCTCAGCACTCTGACTACGTTGTGTCTATAAGCACACAAAACCTTCACACACTATTTTATATAAGGGGCTGAAAATCATGTTTTCCTTGTCCCATAGACTGTCTAAATTTTTATGCTGACCTATTCTTTCTACCTTTCAAAACAAAGGACTTTTCCCTTCTAGGGCAAAATCCCAAATACCCAGAAACTACAGTCCAATAGTGATAAGAATTAATTTGGTCTGAGGATAACTAAGATAATATTAATGAACCTTAAGTTGGAGGGTGCCTTCTTGTGTCCAAGCAAGCCAATTTGGCTGTTTTATCAATATTCACTGCTCAGCACAACACTGTGCTCTGGGAGGACAATGACAAAACAACCATTTCAACTTTTTTACCTCTAAGCCAACAGTAGAAACAAACAGGTTAAAGACTTAAAAATTTTTAAGGTCTTCAAGATGTTCTATCTTAGGACATAAGATGCTCTGGACCTTCTCTGAAACAAAAGTAGGTCTTGTTAACAGAGCAAGAACTCCTAGAGAAAATATACCTTGGTTTTGCTGCAATTCCCTATTTGGTATTGGATTGAACTAATGGGAGTAGGCAAGTGTCCAGGTACTAGAGAAAACTTTTTTACACAAGAAGGATGATGGGGCACTGTTTAACCCAAATTTATACATCAGTACTTCTGTAATTTAAAAGATACACCAAGAACTCTTGTCTCCTTCTCATGGGTCCCCTAGATTTACATCTTCACTTTCCTTTCTTTAGGGGCCAGGCCAGATGTAGCCAGACGTTGGTTTAAATGACAGTATAGGGAAGTTCAAGGGAAGGGAAGGTATCCTGGAGGAAATAGGAGATCTGAGAGGCACAGGACAAGTAGGAACCATAAGGTAAATTGCAGTTCAACTGCTTCAGTTGACTGGGAAGTCCATGTTCAGAGCGCTTAGAAGTAGAACTTAAGAGTTGCCTTTGAATTGATTTTAGCTTCCTGGACTCATGTGTATGTCTCAGCAGGTGTCTATTGAGTTGAATAAGAGGCCAAGGACAGAGTAGATACCTTTCTTCTATAGCTAGCATTTTTCTTTGTTCAGATCATGACAAAAATGAGCATTCTTCAGTTAAGAGACAATTTTAGGCTTGTTCTTCTGGCCAGTGCCCATTTAAGATTTTGGGGGTTGGAGATGGTCTGGTGGCCATTGAGAATCTAACTTTATGTTCCTTATTTCCCAATTTTAGGGTATTATCTATCAAGGCAAAGTGACAGTTTTTAAGAATACGCATGCAATCTAGGCTCTGCAATATCCAGCACAAATATGCACCCTTGACTCTCAATAGCTGCATCCAGCCTAGACTACCTGAGTAGACTTCTACCCATTTTTGCCAAAACATCTTACAAAGTGAGAGCTGAAGAAGGACTCTGCCTTTTCTATCTTAGCACCAAGTACCACTTAATCAAATATTTGAATACCTACTTTATTTCATGCATAGTCCAAAGTGCTGGGTATACATCAAAGTGTTGGTTGAATCCTCAGAAACTGGAAGTACAAGAGATTTACTTGGCTAACATTTGTGAAAGGCAAAGGGGAATGGAGCCAGAAATATGCAGGGAAACACTTCAGACTAATATCAAGTTTGATCCTTGTTTAAAGAACAGAAAGAAGGGAGGATTTTATGGCTTAGATCACAGCTTAATCTGCAGGAAAGCAGCAGGGCCTCTATCATTCCACTGGGGAATTTTTTAGTTGAACCCACCCTCTTCACTCCTGCGGTGGATCCCAAAGCTTTCAGTTGGAAGCTGTTGGATCATTTCACTCCTCACAAGTATCGGTTCCTTCTTGAAGGGAAATCCAGATGGCATGACTCTGTGGCTATCATGTGGATATAGTTCCCCATGCATGGTCAAGGAGCAGGTCCCCCAGGGCTCCAGTGGACCTGTCATATTGAGGCCAAATTTTCATGATCTAATGGGTTTTACCCGTGCACATAGTGGGAAGTTCTAGATGCATGCTTACTTGGTACCTCATGGTTAATGTTCCCTTTCTACCAGGGCCTGGTAGCTCATTAACTATTTCTTACAAAGTATTATAGTCTGCTGCAGATGGCATGACAAGAGGACAGCATCATGATTCTCCCACTGGGGTTTCACGTATATTTTATACTGGACTTTTCCCCACTACTGACAATTTTCTTTTAGTTTGTACTCTATTTATTAACAACTTTATTGATGTAATTGATATGCAAATAACTGCATATGTCTGTTTATGACTGGAGTTTGGACAAACACAAACATCTATCTATAAAACCATTACCACAATCAAGGTAATAGACTTCATCGCACTGGATTGTATGGTCCAGGAGGCAGCCTAGGCCCACTTCCAAGTATTTTCCTACTATGGGTTCATCTCAGACTTTGATGGCCTGTTGTATGGACTGAAGCAGTATTCCTGGGTTTGGTATATATTGTTTCTAGAACCTAAAGAAGCCTACTAGACATTGTGTCTAAGAAGGAAGCACATATAACTTTATCTACCACAACTCAACCAATGCTTGAGAGGAGGTGTTATCACATTACTCACCCTAACTTCCAATGAACTAGCCATCTCTTGCTTATCCAGTGCAATCAGCACAACCCCCTGTATAATAGATTGATCTGTTCTGAGCTATCCAAAATGGTCCAATTCTTCTGAATATATAGTGACAGAATATATAGTGAAAGTTAACATAACCCTGGACAAAGATCTAACTATAAATCAATCACTGCACATGAATTAAAACAGCCTGATCCTCTTTTATGATTGGGGTAGAAAAGAACACATTTATCTTATCATTGATCACATACCACATATCTAAGGTCTTATTAATTTGCTTTAGCAAATGTAATCTCATTGGCATGACAGCAACAACTGGGACTACTACTAAGCTGAGTGTCTAAGAGACTAGTTATCCAACCAATCCAAGTTGCACACAGGCCAGACTGATAAATGAGATGACTATGGGATAAAAAGCACCAGACCTGAAACTTTAAAATCCTTAAAGGTAGTAACATGTGCCATCCCCCTATTCTGACATGTGATATTTTTGATTCACAATCTTGGCCAAGGAGACACAGTACTTCAGAAGCTTTCACTTGACAATCCACATCATGATAGCAGTTGTTCTTCAGTCCAAAAAGCCAATGTGTGGGTTACTTCGGTTGTTGAGTACATTTGTGCCAAATGCACACTCAAAAGGAATAACCTCTAAGTGGGCACATGGGCCCAGAAAGGCCCTCTGAACCTTATTCTTTGACCATAGTTCCACTTATCTAGACTTTCCTTGACCCACACTCTTAACAAAGAAGTCATGACAAAGCTTACAGTCTCCAGGTATTGATGTCAACTTGCACTTGGTCTCCAAGACAAGTTTAGTGTCTAAATATTTCTACCCAGTAAACTAGTAGGTGTCTTTGGATAAGGATGAGATGTACACTAGTGAGACCCCAGTGTACAACTGCTGGGAATGCAGTGCAAGTGTGCGGGGCGGGGCAGTGGTGTCATAGAGACATTCTTTCTGGGACCTGACCACCTCTTTAAATCAGTGGGTTACAGGTTTAAAAACTGTTTAGATCTGGGAATTGGTTAAGACACTGTAATTTTGAGGCAATGGTCCTCAACCTACTTCTCATGCATTCTTGTTTTCTTTTGTATATATTGAACAGTGTCTTTTGGTGGGTTCTTTCATTTTCTTTTGCCCTGGGAGAGCCATGCTCAGTTAATCATCTCTGACTTCCTGTGGGACAAGCCTCCTTGGCTACCCTTCCAACCTTTCCAGTTAATGTAGTAGTTGTAGCACCCTGGTATCTTGTAGTCATGCTACTACCTGCCACTGATTGTTTTGAGGGTCTACTATCTTCAAGGCTACCAGTGAACACAGATTTGGTGACTGCCTCTTCTATCAAAAGCCTTGGCCTGCAGAAGAGCTGCCATTGAACTTAGTGATATGGAGCCCTCCTTTTACCTTGATTAATGGTATATCTATGTTTTCTCCTGGAACATGATATCTGGTGGATTTGCTGGCCTTAATGCAACTCACCCATTCCCATGTGCCTATCTCCCTGATACACGTAATGCCTTCTTCTTTGCCATACTAACTCAAAAGGCTGGAGAAAAAGATGGCCAATTCAAAACAAAGCTAAAATACCTATGGGTCACCTAAGAACAGTGAGTTTGCCCCATCCCTTGGGGTCCTTGCCATGGTTTAAATATAGTGTCCTGAGAGAGTGCTCTTAAGTTTCACATTCTAGCCCTTTGAACAGGCATCCCCAAAACCCAGTCCTAGAGATGTTTCCCAGGCTCCTACAGGAGTTGCTAGCTAGTTCTTGCAGTTTTTTGGCATGGAATCACTCTTTTCCTTTATTTAGACCTGACACATCCTGAGTTCAGTTATGCTGAAGTAAGTGTCCTGGGATTTAACCCTAGTTATCAGTCTGGCATTCAGGAAAGGGTGCCTGCTCATGGGGGAACCGATACTGTATGGGTAGAAGCCTTGGTGTAGTGTCTTCCTGTGTGAGGGAAGACTAACTGCTAATAAAAAGTGAGTCTCTTCTCCTGGCTAGAGTGTTGGTTCAGGGTTGTCTGAAGAATCACAGTCCTTAGGAGCATCTACCTTGTGTTTCACAGTCCCCAGGGGTAACCAACTATAGTTTTGACATTGTAGCAGACCTGTCTTGACAGAGTATTCAACTGTCTTTTAAGCCTGTTGATTATCAGATTCTGAATTTGCTCCACAGCTATGTCCCCTCTCCTATTGCAGGGGATAAGGGGCTCTTGTAAGCCAGTTATCAAAGCAACCCTCTGGTTCTCTCACTTTGCCTTAACAATGAAAACTCCTCAGTTTCTTAATCTTCTGCAGTAGGGCATCACTACAATTTAGTAATTAACCAATTCTATTTCCCCTACACATAAAGGCCTTAATCATTGCACTAGCCACAGAATTCCCCCTTCAACAGGAACACTCTCTCAATTGGTAAAGTTTTTAAGTAATTATTTGCCACCTTGTGTCAGGAACTACTCATGTCACATGTCCCTTGGGATTGGGTCCTTATTGGCTGACTGGGCACGATGAGGTGATTCAGTCCTCAAATCACTTGATATCTCAAATTACTTTTATCAGATATGGTGGGTCCTCCAGAAAGTCAATGCCAAACAGAGTTGGAAATATGAGACTTATGGGAGATAACACCTATGAAAGACAAAGCAGAGAAGGTGCAGATATAGGCAAGGCAAGTCTTCGGTTAATAAAGCTGACCTGATGCCTGTGAAAGAAGGAAAGGATGGAAGACTTAGGAACAGCTCAGACTTCACCATAGCCCTGGAAAAGTCTTGGCAATCCCCAAATGGAGAAGTCCCTCAGAAGTGTCCTAGTATCCCTAGTGCTCCATGCTGAAGAGTGTGGCCTTAGCTGAAATGCTGTGGTGGCTCCCAGAGGTGCTGTAGGTGGATACTGTTGGCTAATGCACTTTCTGCAGCTCAACAGCAAGTGTTTCCCTGAAGATCTGGCAGCATACCTCTGCGCCTAGACAGGTGAGGTCCATAGGAACAGAATCTTGTGCTCTTATGGAGGAAATGAATAAGAGTCAAACAAGCTGTTTTTGTTAAATAAATTATATAAAGGAAATTGAATGAAACATAATTTGGCAGGAATTGTGGAGGTAATGATAAAGTGTTCAAGAATTTTTAAATGACATTAACGCTTGCTCCATCTTTAAAACCTTTTATGTTTTAAGTGTGTAAGGGCCCTAGCAGAAACCATTTGATTGGAGGGCACGGCAAATAAAAGCCCTCAGGCAGAAGTACCTTGGCATGCTTGAGAGACAGGAAGGAAGGAAGCAGTGTGGCTAAAATTTAATGAGTGAAGGGGAAAGGCAGTGAAAGCAGAAGCTATTTTGTGAAGAATTCTGAACTCTATGGTAGAAAAAGATAGATTTTATTCTATAGCTATGGAAAACCACTAGGGAAGTTTAAAGCAGTGGAGCAATATCATTGTCCTTTTTAAATCTTAAATAGCTCTGCCTTCAGTACTGACCCCTGTAATCTGCTGGTAGAGAAGCAGATGTCTTGCTGGGACTAAGATGAGGCAATAGAAATGGAAAAGTTGAATAGATTCAGAATATTTTTTAGAAATACAATAAACAGGGTTTTTGGTTTTTGGTTTTGGATGGATTAGGCATGGGGAATTAAATATAAGGAAGAATCTAGAAAGATTCCTGGCTTTCTGACCGTACAGGTAGTTTTGAGTAATGACAATAAGATGGATTTGCCCAAATTTTTATCCTAGTCTTTTCCAAGTTTTTCACATCTAAGCCTGAGGTGCCTGCTATGGCACTCATGTGAAAATGTCAAGTAAATGCTTGAATATGTTAGGAGCTCAGGGTGGTATTTAAAACAAGAATAAACTGAAGAGTTGTGTTTAATGTTTCTCCTTATGTGGGGGAGCTGTCTTGGAGCTGAAGACTGACTCCAAATCTCCAGGAAATTGTCCAAGTAATAGTTCTTAGGAATAATGGCAATTTTGTGGCTATAACCAATTTTATTTGGGGGAGCAAAAATTCTCACTTCCAGTCATTAGCCTAAAGTGTTGAATCACTTTATGAACGTGAGTCAATGGTAGTGGTGAAGTCCTCCCAGAGAAGCAAGAGGGGAATGCTTAGGGCAGAAGATGCACGCATCCCCCCAAAAAGAGCATAAGTGTCAAGGTATGCATATCACAGTGAGCACAGTAGTTCCTACTGGACCCTCTAAACTTGGTTTTTGACTTGAGGTGATAGAACCAAGAGACTGGTGATTCCAGTAAAGTGAAATCTAGATGGGTCATCAACTGTTTTTCTTCATGATGGTTAAAGAGAAAGATTTCAGACTTGAGCAAACCTGGTATGGTTTCTTACTGGTTTAAAAGAACAGGGCTTTTGTGTGATGGGAGTTTTTTTTTATTACTGCTTCAATTTCTTTTGCTGTTATTGATTTATTCAGGTTTTATGCTTCTTTTTCATTGAGTTTTGGAAGATTATATTTTTCTAGAAATTTGTCCATTTCCCCTAGGTTTTCAAATTTCTTAGCATACAGTTCTTCAAAGTAATTTCTTACCATCCTTTCTATTTCTGTGGTATCAGTTGTAATCTCTCCTCTTTCATTTCTCATTGTGTTTATTTGTGTCCACTCTCTTCTTTTCTTGATGAGCCTACTTAAAGGCTTGTCTATTTACAGATTCAATGCAATACCTATTAAATTACCAATGGCATATTTCACAGACATAGAACAAACACTTTAAAAATTTATATGGAACCATAAATGACCCCAAATAGCAGCTGCTATTTTGAGAAAGAAGAACAAAGTAGGAGGAATTACAATACCTGATATCAAATTGTATTACAAGGCCACTGTAATCAAAACAGCATGGTACTGACATAAAAACAGGCACATAGACCAATGGAACAGAACAGAGAACCCAGAAATAAACCCAACTCTCTACAGTCAATTAATATTCAACAAAGGAGACAGTAACATAAAATGGACTAAAAATAGCCTTTTCAACAAATGGTGGTGGGAGAACTGGACAGCTACGTGCAAAAAAAATGAAAGCACTGACTTACACCATACACCAAAATTAATTCAAGGTGGATAAAAGACTTAAATATAAGCCACGAAACCATTAAAATCCTAGAGGAGAACATTGGCAAAAAAAATCTCAGATATTTCACACAGCAACTTTTTTACTGATATGTCCCCTAGAGCAAGGGACATAAAGGAAAGGATAAACAAATGGGATCTCATCAAAATAAAAACCTTCTGCATGGCTAAAGAAAACAGTATTAAAATAAAAAGACAACCAACTGTATGGGGAAACATAATTGCCAATGATACCTCAGACAAGGGTTTAATCTCCAAAATATACAAAGAACTTACACAACTCCACTCTAAGAAGACAAATAACCCAATTAAAAAATGGGCAAAGGACTTGAACAGACACTTCTCCAAGGAGGACATACAGAGGATCCAGAGACACATGAAAAGATGCTCAATATTACTATCTATCAGAGAGATGCAAATTAAAACCACAATGAAATACCACTTTACACTGGTCAGGATGGCTATCATAAACAAAGCAACAAACAACAAATGTTGGAGAGGTTGTGGGGAAAAGGGGTCCCTAGTTCACTGTTGGTGGGAATACAGACTGGTACAACCACTATGAAAAACAGTATGGAATTTTTGAGGACTTCCGCCAAGATGGAGGCATAGGTGGAGATACCATGCCTTCTCACACAACCAAGTTTAGAGACAACTAAATATTAGCAACAGAAAACACAGCCAGAACACAGAAAATTGAACTTTTCGGAAGTCTGTTAACAACAAATTCTTCAGCCTGACCAGTAAGGGGCGAAACCAGCACCTGGCAGAGCAGGGTAGCACAGGAAAACTCAGTCAGACTGACTCAGGCACGGGGAATCCAGGCGCAGGGTTGGATCTAGTGAGAGACCCAGTGACCGCGGGGAAACAGAGAGGGAGCAGGGCTGCGGGTTGACTGTGGTCGCGCACTCGTGCGCAGATAGACGAGCAAGGGAGTGGGCGATTGGATGGGACCTAGGGGACCTAGTGGGTCCCTGCTGTGAGCGGCAGCGGAGGGTGCCGCCATTTCCCCGCTCTGACGCTCTGACCTCACCTCCACATACAGCGTCATAACCCAGGGACTCTGAGTGGCCCGGCCCTGGTGAACCACCTAAAGCTCTGCTCCTCACTCAGCAGCAAGAAACAGCAGAGGGGGTCGCCATTTCCCCACTCTGACCACGCCCCCACATACAGAGTCACAACCCAGTGACCTGGGAGTCCAAGGCTCTGCTCCTCACACTTAAGAGGCGCGAACAGACCAAAAATGGCTCAAGAAGAACTCAAAGCCCCAGAGCCCATAAATCTAAGTGATGAAGAAATAGCAAAACTCTCAGATGCACAGTTTAAAACAGGTGATCAGGATCCTCACAGAACTGATTGATTATAGCCACAAATTAGACAAATATATGAAGGCGAAACTAATTGAAATGAATGGAATTGCACAGGAAACCAATAGCGATGAAAAGGAAACTGGGACTCAAATCAATGGAGTGGACTAGAAGAAAGCAAATAATGGCCAAACAGAAAAGAGTGAAGAAGCAAGAATTCAAAAAAAAAAATGAGGACAGTCTTAGGAACCTCCAGGACATCTTTAAACATTTCAACATCAGAATTATAGGGGTACCAGAAGGGGGAAAGGAATAGCAACAAGTGGGAAAGTTATTTGAACAAATAATAAAGGAGAATTTCCCCAATATGGCAAAAGAAATAGACTTCCAGGAAATCCAGGAAGCTCAGAGAGTCCCAAAGAAGTTGGACCCAAGAAGAAACACACCAAGGCACATCATAATTACATTACTCAATATTAAAATGAAGCAGAGAATCCTAGAAGCAGCAAGAGATAAGGGGACAGTCGCCTACAAAGGAGTGCCCATCAGACTGTCAGCTGATTTCTCAAAAGACACCTTACAGGCAAGAAGGGGCTGGAAAGAAGTATTCCAAGTCATGAAATCCAAAGACCTACATCCAAGATTGCTCTATCCAGCAAAACTTTCATTTAGAATGGAAGGACAGATAAAGTGCTTCTCAGATAAAATCAAATTCAAGGAGTTTATCATCACCAAGCCCTTATTATATGAAATGTTAAAGGGACTTACCTAAGAAAAAGAAGTTAAAAAAAAGATGAACAGTGAAAGGACAGCAAACTCACAGTTATTAACAACCACACCTAAAACAAAAGCAAACTAAAAGGACAGCTAGATCAGGAGTGGAAATATAGAAATGAAGATCTCAAGGAGGGTTAGCAACAGGGGAGTGGGAGGAGGAGAAGGGGGGAGAAGGTACAGCAAATAAGTAGCATAGACAGTAGATAGAAAATAGATGGGGGGGCAAGAATAGTATGGGAAATATAGAATCTAAAGAACTTGAGACACATGGTCATAAACTAAAGGGGGGTAATGGTGGGGATGGGGGGGGTAAGGTGGAGGGGAATGAAGGAGGGAATAGAACAACTGTAATGGCATAATCAATAAAAAATAAATTAAAAAAAACAGTATGGAATTTTCTAAGAAAACTAAAAATGGACCTGCCTTTTGGTACAGTAATTCCTCTGCTAGGATTATATCCTAAGAAGCCTGAAACACCAATCCAAAAGAACCTATGCACCCCAATGTTCATAGCAGCACAATTTACAATAGCCAAGTGCTGGAACTTGGTTCCCATCAGTAAACTAGGTGCCCATCAGTAAATGAATGAATCCAAAAATTATGGTACATATACACAGTGGAATTCTATGCAGCAGAAAGAAAGCAGGAGCTCCTACCCTTTGCAACAGCATGGATGGAACTGGAAAGCATTATGCTGAGTGAAATAAACCAGGCAGTAAAAGACAAATACCATATGATCTCACCTTTAACAGGAAGCTAAACAACAAAACAAACAAGCAAGCAATATAAAAACAATGACACTGAAATAGATAACAGGGGGACAGCGACCAGAGGGGAGAGGGGAGGGAATTTCAGGGGGAAAAGGGGAAGGATTTACAGGAACTAGTATAAAGGACACATGGACAACAACTAAGGGGGGTGGAAATGGGAGGGAGGTGGGGGACACCGGGGGGTTGGCTGGGATGGGAGTAAAAGACAAAAAACTGTAGTTGGAAAATAATTAAATAAAAAAAAATAAAGTAAAAGAACAGAGTCCCACAGGTACCCATATATGAATAGGAACATTCCTTCAAGAACTATCCTGAGAGTGACAGGTAGGAAAACAAATGGTCCACAGGGTCAGACTGGGACAAGGTGCCAAGATTTGTGAGACAACAAATAAAAGTTTCTTCATGTGCCTTTCCTTCCCAATGAAAATGGCATGTTGAAGACCCATCTCCACAATGATACTTGTATAGCAAGTATTATGTCTATGTGTGAGCTGGAGCTTGTGGCAAAAACAATAGGAGGCTATGTCCTCTAATGTAAGCATTAGTGTCTCAAACACTTTTGTTTCTGGTCTATAGCAAAGACAACCACTACAGCATCCTAGAAAACCGCAAGGCCAGCATTCTCCTTGACTTCCTTGTCAATGGTTGTGTACATAGGTGTAGGGTACAAATAGAGAAGTTGGTGGAATGGGTAAATTAGCAGCTCTTGCCCTGACTGGTATGGCTCTGTGGATTGAGTGCTGGACTGCGAAACAAAGTGTCAATTTGATTCCCAGTCCGGGCACATGCCTGGGTTGCAGGCCAGATCCCCAGTAGGGGGTTTATGAGAGGCAACCGCACATTGATGTATCTCTCCCTTTCTTTCTCCCTCCTTTCCTCTTTCTCTCTAAAAATAAATTAAAATCTTTTAAAAAATCTCTTAGGTAAGGATAACAGTTAATGGCATTAATTATCAGAGTGATAAGTGACATATTTCATCTGACTTTTTGGAGAGGCACTGAGACTAGATGTAGTGTTTACAAAACTATGCCTTAGCCTTTCCTGGAGGGCTGCTAGCTGTAACTCTCTGGATAGTTCTTCCTTGCAGAAATACTCCCAAGCTATCCATGTTTGCACACCTGTGCCTATACTGTTCCACCTGCTAGCTGATTATATTAGAGCCTGAACTCCTGGAGATATGGCCTGAGGATCAATCCAATATATTCAAATCTTGACAATGAAAAAGCTTTGTCCTTAAAGTGGGTATTAAACAAGTGTTCGGGTTTTCTGAGTTTGTTAGAGAAGGTTACCATTATTTGCAAAAAATGCAAGGACCGTGTGCTTCTGTAAACTGACTTTGGCCTGCTTCATACCTTTTGCTAAGTAGTGTCTTGTTAGGGGATGAACTCTTGTGGTTTGGCACATCTAACAGCTACAGATCAATTTGCTCATAGTCTGCTCCCAGATATATTATTTGCTGTTTATAATTAATGGCTCAAGTATCAAGGTGCCTCTGAATATCTCATGCCCTAAACATTAACCCATGTCAACTAAAAGAGATGGCAATTTAGTGGCTTATTCTTGAATTAAATCAGCAGCATTTAATAGTCTAGGTTCACTTAGGAAAGCAGAGCCAAAGCTAAGTAGTTTAATAGGGGGAGTTTAACGTGGACAACAAGCTAGAAGATTATTTTAGAAGCTGGAAGCCAAACAGGAAATGGTGAAGATATCCAGGCTATAACGCCTCAAGGGTTTAGTGAGAGGTATGCCTAGAAGCTCTTTCTACCCATAGGATTGAACATTCAAAGGGAAGAAGTAAAGACTGCACAGAGGGCCTAGATCCATAGCAGTGAATATTTGAAGGAACCTGGGAGACCAGGGGGAGCTGACTCTAGAAGTGAAATAGATCCTGCTGAATGTCCGTATAGAGGAAAAGGTGAATTTTATGGTATGTGAATTGTCTCAAGAATTTAAAAAAATAGTCCAGGGACCATCTACCTCACAAAGTACAACAAGTAAATAAACAGAAATCCTCAATCACATGGGAATAGATGTGAAAGCAAAAGCAAGATATGTGTATCCTACAATACTTGGCCATTTACCTGTCATACTGGTGGGATACACTAGAACTGGCCTCACCACACATCGGTTTTGGTCAAAGTTGATAAGATGATTCTGAGAGTCAGTTGGGTAGTATCAACCACCAGGCTTATTCTCATTTAGTTTAATATTATCACATCTATCTATCAGTTGAGTCTAAAAAGACCAAATACAAGGAAAAGCAATATTTAAAATGTACACATAGCTAGAGGAATGCTAAGATACAGAATATTTAGCAATGCCTTTATTGAATAAACCATAGTATAGCCAATAAGTAGAATATTGTCTAATCTGAGTAACTATAGAAAATGCTTGGTTTAAACTCATAATATAGAGCTATGTATACCAATTATAATTAAACTTTTAATCAACATTTGTATTCTAGTCTAACTGATTAATGAAAAAGTAGTACCACAGAACTTAACATAATATAGTCATGAAATATTACATTGCAATTTGTTTTGCTCACATCAAGTTGACTATCCTACTCTCCCTAAATTTTTGTATGTGAATTACTTACTTAAAGGTCCTTGTGGATCCTTATGTATGTGTTCTCTTTCCACACTGATCTAAAACTTCCTCAGGAAAACTATGCTTGCTCTACTGTAATAAGGCAGTGAACAAATTGTCCAAGGCATCACAAAACTTTTGGCTGTGAAATGGCCTTGCAAACACAGGTTTCACAAATGGCAAAATAGTTTTCTATTGTAGTAGAGTAAGCATCACCAAAATTAGTTGATGAGGGGACTGAGAATTACAAGACATTTGGAACCCAGCATCTTCAGCTTGCATTGCAAGTAGGGAAAGGACTAACACGGAGGCTGCAGCAGAATGAGGTCCCACTGAAGCTCTCATTGACAAGATGGCCAAAATCTTTGGGACCCTCAAACTATCTACAGTATCAGGGCAGTGGGTTTGATGAGGATTGTTGGGGCTGCAGGAACCACTATCAGGAAACCTGGAGATGCCTCAGCCCACTTCCTGACACTTGACATGGCACAGCCACCATCCAGAGGATCCAGTTGGAGTCTGCAGGGCACCCCTGGATCCTGATGTGCTTGTGTTCCCTGCACAGCCCCCATGCAGCCTGCCCCTCCCAAGTGACCGGCTTGGCCAATGCTCACCCTGCCAATGGCTGACCATGCTCTGACTCACTGTCTATGGTAACAATGATCCTCTTCAGGACTCTGAACTCTTGCAATCTTACAACGGTGGAGGTCTCACCATCTGTAGTTTATTCCTGCTGTCAAAGGGCATGGTCTTACCTGTCCCTGGGTCCAGAGATTCTCGCTATCTACTTGAGGAAGAAGGGAGTCAAGGATGAAGGAAAGCCTTTATGTAAGGGAGAAAGATTGCTCTTTTTGGAAGGTGATACATACTCTGTTTAGAGGATGGTGCTGCCGAACAAACTAGAGGATAGTAGACTGCTTCATATTTCAAGAGATGGTGTTGCAGATGGGCTTTCAAAGTGAGACCTACTGTGTAAGCCAGCAATCAAGGGTTTAGTGAGGGGTATACCTATTAGTGCAGGGGGAATTGTAGTGAAATTAGAAACTGGAGAGACTAAAGGATCCCCATGATCTAAATCTGATGTATCAGGGGTGAGGTGGTCTGAGCCACATACCAAGACCCCAGCCCTGGTTTCTAGTGCCAGTAATATAGGGGTGTTTAGGCAAAATAGGGATGTTTAGGAAGACTGGCATGGCCAAATTATTCCTGATTTAAAAAATTTCTGCAATACTGGTTGAATTCCCTCTAAAGCTTCCCTTTAAATGTTTTAAGGGGGTATTGTTTCTTCCGTAGAACCCATGCCCCTTTTCTTAGGTTAATTTTTACAGTTTGGATGTTAATGGTCCTACCTTGGATTCTGTCATCTAAAATGGTTGGTTCAACCTGCCCATAGATCTGGAATAGGAAGAGTTCACCTCTGGATCCTTCCAGGTAAGTCAGGAGCACCTGGAGCTAGAGATTGCATTCTGGCAGGACTCCTAAAAAAGAGCTAATATGCTTAGACTTTTATGCATTTGTTCAAGTCTGAGTCCTGGGTGGATGTCCAAGTAAGAGGCAAATAGTCTGTCACACTTGACTTTGAATCAAGCTGTACTATGTTAAAGGGTCTTCTATGGGGAATCTAGGCTCTGGTGCCACATTCTTTAAAGGTGGCTATAAATACCATGAGCTTTCTTGACTTCCATGGCTAAAAAAATCATCTGGGGAGAGGACTACTTGAAAAATTGCCCCACTGGCACATAATAGACACTTACATGGGGACGTTCCCCCCAATTCTTCCTTCTCTAAGATCCTGGTATAACCAACCACATACTATATGTGTGGATTTATATTTATGCTTTCAATATCACAAGGGAGGTATTTTCCCTAAGTAAATACTGAGTTTATATATCCTAGATTTACCACCTTAGAGAAAGTTGCATCTCAAGCCACCAAATTCCAAAACCTTTTCTGAAGAGCAGAGATGGTGAGAGTGCATCCTCAGGAGTCTGAGGTCTTCAGGATAGGAGGTTGGCTCTGAGAGGTATTTTTCACTGCAGGATGGACCTGATTTTTCAAGGATAATAATACCTAGATCTGCTGTAGAAAATGATCAATGCCCTAGAAACTTCATCTTTGATGTGTAGAGCCAAAGACCAGACTTTATTTTCATAGGCACTTACTTATTCTGGGTTTCCTGAGGAGTCTTGCCACCTCCTCTCTTTGGATCCACCACATAGCATATTTAAATGTTCTTTAATTCAGGTCTGTGTTTTGGGTGGTTTTTTTTTTTACCCATTCCACTCAGGAAGCCAAGTTTTCTGTTTGGGGACTTCCATGAGATGGTCTCCAGCTCCTAGGTGAGTGGAATGGGGAAGGCATTCCCCTAAGGCAACACAAGTCTGGGGAGCATTTGAGCCAAGTTCAGACTGTCATTGTGGCAAGTAACATTGTAACAGACTCTATGGTCATGCCAAGGCTCAAGTAATCCCTGGAACAAGTAGAATATAATATGAAAATGAGCAGGGCAGGGGTCAGTCTGTGATTCATAACTGAGCTGGATTTTTGTAGCCCAAGCAGATTAAGTGCAGCAAGTGGCCTCTGACCAAGTAGTGACATTAATCAAGACCCAGGAATTTGTATCTGTGCATGAAAAAGGAAGGAGCAAGTAGAACCCTGATTTTCTAAAAAGATTACTGAACAGGCCAAGTGCAGGAGGTATAGACTGGCATGGGCAATGTTGTATAACTGTCTGGTTTCAGTCTCTAAGAATGCTGGGTCCCCTGGACCTTTGTATTAGTCAGGGTTCAGCTGGAAAAACAGCCCAATGGTCATGCCAATCTCACAGGGTTATAATGAGAAAAGTGTTTACTGTAGTAAAGACATTAGAAGGGTTGAAAGACCAAATGGGAAATTATGAGGCACCGCATAGGTTAACAGCAGGGGAAGCCTATATCTGCTCTGTAGCTGGAGAGGTAAGGGGTAGACCTCAGAGCCCAAGAGAAGTGACTGTTCAGTGGGTGTGGGTGAACTCCATCCAGCAGAGCTCTCCCAGCCACTGAAGATGAGAATAAATCTACTAAGACGTGATCTACTTGGGGAGAAAAGGCTGGCCAATCTCTCACAGGAGAAGGGCCTTGAGCCTCTTTCTCAATGGGCTTTTAATGAGTTTAGTTTGCATAGATATACATAGCATGCATGTAAGTCTCATCAATCAATGTCAGACAGTAATGACCAAAAAAAGGAGATTAGGTTTACTGATAACATTTCTGGGATCATGGGGGTCCTTTTGAGTCAGGGTCTTGTAGACAGGGTGATTCCAGTCATCCATATAACCTGGGGAAACAAACTTATTTTGTTCTTGGACCCAAAACATTTAGTATGCATAGCTTGAGGATATTCTTAGCAAAGCAGCTTTCACAAAATTTAATGCATTCTTTCTCAGGTCTGATTGCTCTCAGAAACCATCATCCCAGCATAGGGCTGCACCCCCTTCAGCATTGTTTCAGAAGTGAATCAGGAGGGGGAACAAGGCAGCCAAGACATTAGGAGACTTTTTACAGATAGATGTTTTACAGGAGACTACTTTTATAGTCTTCACTCAGGCTATGACAAAGCTGAGGTGTGAGGGTCTTTTTCCCTCCTCTATAATCCTCTAAATCCTTTCCTGATGGCCCCTTTGAGACTGTACCTGTCTTAGGTTGTTCCTTCCTTGAGGAATCTTACCCATCATTGACTATCCAGCCATCCTCCAGAGGCCAAGCAGGGTGAAGTAAAGGCAGCAGAGGCTGCACCCCTGCCAGGACAGTAAGTTTTGTCTCCTTAGTGACTTATGGTCCCAAGGTGCCCTACCTGTGGGGCCTTTTCACTTGTCAGTGACATTACAGCTTCTGAAACCAGGCAGGATGGTTCCCAACAGGTGGGAACTGAAATTTCAGACTGGCCACCCAAATCAGATGTAAAGATGGAGAAATGTACCAGCTTCTCTCTTTCCCATTGACCTCCCATTGACCAAATCATTGACCAAATTAGAAGCCAGTTTGCAAATCTGGAAAATGCAGAACACCCTTGAGGGTCAACTCCTGCTGTATAGAGCAAGACAGGAGCACAGGAATGGATCTGCACACTTTATCCAGAAGACGAACTTCCCATTAGGATGAACGAAGGCCTTGCAAAGTCCTGTGTTCATTTTTACTATGATTATATTTTCATACCACACTCTCACATCCTTGGCCCTAATGGACTATCATTCATGAAGGAGGTACTAATTATAATGGAATATATAGTTTCCCAGTCTCCTCCACTTCTGGCTAGTATGGCATTAGATGTTGTAGATTGCTCTGCCTGATTTTAGGAATTGTATCTCTACCCCTTGTGGCTAAGGGCAAGAGACAACCTTTGGAATGCCAGCCTCAGGAGACAAAGCCTGTCTGGTAGCAAACGCTGCCTCAGTTCTTCTCCCTGCCACCAAAGCATGGTTGGAAGTCAATGACGGGTAAGACCCCTCACAGCAGGGGGCAACCTAAACCAGACTCGATCACTTGGGAGGCCTTCATGGAAGGACTTGGGGGGGGTGCTGTAATAAGGAGCAAGGGACTCTTGCCCCCCAGCTTTGACATAGCCTGAGTCCCCATGTTCTCTGGGAAAAGTGCTTCCTGGCTCTAATCCCCTTAAGCCTGAATACCCGTTGGGGAGAGGTACAGCTCCTTGCCTTGCTAGAGCATGTCCTGGGGAAAAATCTGGCACCACAAAGACTTGCTGATTAACCCGTGAAATCTTCTCTGCTAAGAGTGCTTTCATTCATATGATAAGGGTCCGAGAGGAAATGAGTATGCCTTCCAAAGTTTCTGCAACTCTCTTCCTCACAGACACTAAGCCCTCAGATTTCTTTGTAATGTTATCTACTGTTGGATCCTTGTCCCCCTGTATTCCTGTGCATTACAACCCAATAAAAGGCTATGGAGAAAGGCACTCGGGGCCTTTTTCTCCTCGGAGAAACTGGCTGCTGCTGGCCCTTGTCTCCCCTGAGAAACTGGCCACAGCCCACTCCTCCATCTCCAAACAGATCTCATCTTGTCTCAGCCATATTTACTCATTCACACATGTCCATGGCACCAGGGGGACCTCTCAAAAGAAGTTGCCCCCACAATTAGACATCAGAAGTAAGCTGTTCACTTATCCCTGGAGATGAAGCTCCACAATGAGCTTGTTCCTGGTATGCACAGCAAATGAGGTCTTTGTCCATCTCTGGTACCCATGACTGGAATGGATGACATCCAGGCTCAACCTAATAAAATGAAGCTGTAGAATCCCTCTTGTTTTTTTCCTGCCCATCACCTGCTAGTCCTTAGCAGAGAATCCCATTACTGCTGGGAGTCAGGCACTGCTGTCAACCAAAACACCCCACATACCTGTGACTCATGACCACCTCACAAGACTTGTCTGTTGGTTCCTTACTATTCCTCACCATTTATCATCATAGTATAGAATCTCACCTGAATTAGCCACTCAGTAAAAATTCTAAAATGTGATAATAAGCCCTGGTAGCTTTACAGATGGGAGGACTCTGTCCCAGCAAAGCAAGTGATCTTGGCTAAAGACACACAGGTATCTAGAGGTCACCAAATGTTTCTCAGAGCCTGCCTCTTTGGAAATTAACTAGATATTTTTATTATGTGTACTGATGTTGTAAAAACCCTTTCTAAACCACAGAAATTAAACCTAGTTGAGACCCATGTTTTAGGAGAGCAGACGCCATCTAGTCTTCCCTATACCTCTCACCTTGGTGAAAGAAGGATGGAATGATAACATGCCCCCTAGACCTGCTTGGGCATTCTCTCAAATGGCTATTTTGCACCATAAGGTAGAATGCTGCTGCACCTACCCAACATCATGACTTGTAGGTATAACCAAACTCTTAATTGGCAGGTGACTCCACTCAGTCTCCTGTTACCCATGCTCAGTGCTCAGGCTCTGAGAGGACCCTGTGGCACTGCAGGAGCTGCCTTTCTGTTGTGGATAACATAATCTTGCTTGGACTCTAGGGACCTATGCTGAAATTCTGTTACTCCAACTTGCCAAAGGCCACACAAAGCATGCTTCTCTGTCCCTCGGGCCTCAACACCTTTGAGATTGCTTGTTCATCTGGCTCAATTTTGTACTACAGCCTGGACCCACTGTTGTATATTCTGTTGCTCTGCGCCCCACTCAAAACTGGCACTTTCAGGGACCTAAGAAGTATGTTAAAGCTGTATTTCCAGTGGTTTGGTACATATAATTCTGCCCCCCTGAGAATGGGGGAAAAACAAGAATAATGTATGCTGTCTCCCAAATCTAAATGCTATGCTTTTTTCTTAGTGTATTTTAATCAAAATGTACAACGGTATTTTTTCTTAGAGGGGATGGTGTGCCATGCTCCCAGACTACTGTCCCCATCAAGGCTCAATGATATGATAATCTCCCAAATCTTCATAGGATTTATCACCTACCCTCTGGCATGCACATGTCTTACTTGGACATTCAGAAAACTTGCCACTCCAGTTTAGCGGGTCCAATTAACATAACATCCCCAAGAGAGGGGACTACAGTGATGTTCTTCGGAAAGTCAAGATAATTTTTGTCCCTTCAGACTGTAACAGAGCAGAAGAGTTTGCCTTGTGGTAAGATAAAAAAAAGTTTTGGTCATTTTTACTGACAGGATTCTGAAAAGAATGCTCTTTCTAGACAAATATCAGAGCAATGTTGATAGTTTCCCATAAAGAAACTACATCTGGCACAGCAGGGATTAGGGATACCACTCAGTTAAGTTTAGGAGGGTTCATTTTTGTATCAGCCACATCTATCTGGTTTTTATAAGGATCAGACAAGCGAATTGACAGGGTGATGACAGAGACTGCTACCCCTGCATCCTGTAGGTGTTTGGTACTAATCCCTGTAATTCCTCCAGAGAAACTATATTACTCTTAAAGATTGGAATGGATTAAGATGGTAATACAGTTTTGGGAGATTCTACTTGGCCTTATCTACCTTAATATTTTCTATTCTACCAGCTGATGGGCCAGTGCAAGTTAACAATCTGCTAAGTATAACTACAATTCTTTACTGAAGGGACTGGGAAACACAGGCTGGATCCACTGAACCTCTGGCCCCACTGTGGCATGAAGTTGAATCAGGACTTCATTGATCATCTACTCTTCATAAATCCAACACTAACATGAGGTCCATAGTTGTGCTTTAGATTCCCTGATATAGCTGTCACTTCAGACACTCTCCAGTGGACCTCAAAAGTCTTGATTTTCTTTACCTAATGTACAGCTATTCTAAAATGGCTCTGTTTTTTGAGGAAGAATTAGGGAAATATTTACTTTTGGTGCTATTATAAGTCTTTCCACAGGGAGACCCATACTCCTTCAATAAGGCAACTGTCTCAAACCTGGAGACTTCATCGATTTATTTTTTTTCTCCATTGCAATGGCTGACGTCAGACTTCCTACTGACCCTTATATTTTTTTAGTTGTTCAAGTAAAGACATCCTTATTAGGTACCCATCTATCTAAACTCCTAGAAGACTATAGTATGGTATTAGCTAATGTCACTAACCTCTGCAGGTCAAGATACCCTGATGGCCACTCAGAACTTGCTTGTTATAGTAATTAGCAGAAAACATAAGGTGAAACTATAACTGAACAATAAAAAAAAACCATCAGGTCAGCGGTAAAATGTTACCCACTTGACTTCTATTTAGGATTCTATGATCTCCACTAATGCCAGGAGGCTAATCCCATGGCAGCATCTCCTGTTAAACCTTGACTATACAGGATAGTTTATCAATCATGTTGCCACCCTAATTATTTTTTATTGCCTTGTCTTTTAGAAGGACCCAGAACACACAGTTTTCTTAGCTAGGTAATGGGTTTTCTGATCTTAAAAGTAATCCAGTGTAACAACCTCCATGTACCTTCTATGAAAGCAGTTCAAGCATCTTCATCTCATTGACTCTAGGCTGTCACCATTTTCAAGCTTCAAAAGAGCCATCTCAGCAGAAGCTGATTAGGACATCTCCAGGTGTCCTAGCCAGGACATTAGGTTCTGAGTCATGGGGAAATTCTCTCCCAACACACCTTTCCTTGCACAGCCTTATATTCTTCTTGATCCCATTGCCCATGTCCTCAAGACAAACTTTCATGTAATGTTCTCACAGGTGCTACAGTATGCATTTATCAGGCCTTGCAACACTTTGGTGAAAAAGCTGCTTCCACATGATAGAGACTGAATTCTTGGCTTGGGGGACTTGACCCAAGTTGTTTTCCTTGAGACAATAAGGAGAAAGGAGGAGTGCATTTGTAGGAGGGCATATAACAACTTCCAATGTACATGCTTCAGATGTGATTTTCTTGCAATTTCCAGGCAATGAGAAACTTCTTTCTAGCATAGGGGAGAGCCACCACTTCTCCAAGCCTAAAGGGTTTAGGGAATACCTGAAAGTTCAAGATTCAGGGCTGTCCACCCAAATGTGCCCATCCTAAGTCTCAGGGTCCCATTCTTCCCCTATCAAGGCACGAATCTAGTAAAGGAGACCTGTCAAGTTTTCATATCCAATGTCCTTTCTATCTCTGCCATCTTTACAGTTAAATTCTTAGTGTGAATTTTCAATGTAGTCTGTTATACAGCTAGTGGAGATACAGATCTCTTTAACTCAAGTCATTGAAATTCTCTGGTTTTTACAGCATGTCCTGGTTAGTAGTAGGCTGATCCCAGGCTGTCATTCTTTCTTCAAATCTGTTTTTTAAAGCCAAGATCTTCTATGATTCTTATAGTTTTCACTACTCAATATTGTTCATGTGCTAGAGCCACTCTTATTACCCATTGATCCTCTTTACACCTTTACCGCAACCCAATCCAAGAAAGGTGAATCATAAATAATGATGCACAGAGTCTCACTCCTGCTGACATTTGAGAAACAAAGGAATGTCTTCCGAAATCTATATGAAGGACAGACATCTGGGGCATTTATTCACCAAGTCTCCTTCCCCATCAGTGGAGATACACCCAAAGGTGTTAACATTCCCTCACTTTCAGCCTGTGCTTGCACATGTGCTAAGCTGACTTCAATGGCTTCAAAGGCAGACATCAGGGCCCTGAGGCAGAAAACATAGAGACACGTAGCTCACTTGAGGCTGACACTTGTCAGCATGAGTTCAAGTTCATTTAGAAGTGTCCAACATATCTGTAGCTGAAATTACAGGTGAGCCAGGGGGATGTGACTTGGAACAAAAGTGCCTGTTAGAGTCATGGAGAAGTCACAGTGCAACAGACTTCTCAATATTGTCAGACCCTCCTCTGAGGCTATGCATAATTTGTGTCCCTGACAGTTCATTCAAGGAGAGAATCGATCTGCCAGTTCCCCTCTCCCATGAGTCAGAGGCTGACCTCATGCAGCATGACCTTTCCCATTTGTACAAGCATGGGCACTGAGCAGGGATTGGGGGAATTGTACACCTCCATCTGAACAGGAAAACCCAGGGGTGAGGGTTGAGATGTTGGCATGAATGCAATATAGCACATCATTAGATTATGTTAATGTGAACATATAATCAGCTGCTGGAACGAGGTACAGGTAAAACTGAAGAAACTGAAGTGGTAACAGCTGTCCCATACATACTGTATATACAACATATCAAGTAGGCAATAGGAATGTTGAAGATTGAACAAAAACATACTTAAAAGACATGACGTAAGGGACACACACACACACACACACACACACACACATATCCTGAGCCCAATAATTTAGACTATATTCTGTTTCAATACACTTAAAATGCCTATAAAATGACTAGTAAGTACGGCACAAAGCAAGTTTCAACAAACTTTAAGACATCGCTATCATCCTGTCTTGGTCTGATTTTCCCAGAAATTAGAACCTGAGAAAACAACTCAAGTGCAGGTGGTTTATTTGGGAGGTGACTCTTAGGGGCAAGAGTGAGGAATGGGGAGACAAGAAAAGGCAGTGGAAGTATTATTTAGCTAGTTTCTGCTATGAGAAGACCCCACTGGGGACCCCTGAAGAACTCTGGAAAATGTGCTGTAGGTATGCCTCTGTGGGATGGAGGCCAAATTATGAATCTATTACCTTATCTCCTGTGGATAGAGGATTGCCCCATTTCTGAGCTACCCTGTGTGCAAGTAGAATGAGCTCCTGGGTTTCAGAGAAAGCCATGAGGTAGAAGGTGGAGAGGGGTGGTAAGCCCTTGGGACAGAACATGATTAGCATGCACGGACTGTCCTTTACCTGAAATCAGGTGTGCCAAGTAGATGGACAAGAGCCACCAAAACTATCTATTATACCTAGATCACTTCCTCTAACCAAAATAATTCTGTCTTCTTTGTTGATTTCTGTTTAACACCCACATGTTTGGAATTTAGGAAATACTGATAAATTCTTGGTCTAAGGACAAATCATTATGTAAGTTTGATCCTAGAGATGAATGATGATAAATGCCATAAATCAAAACATGTAGAGCAGAGGAAGTAGAATTTAAAAATGAACTTTAAACCATTTTTAGCACTTTTATGTTGATTAAAAAATGTTAAACACTGATTCTTTTGAAAGACCAAGAAAATAGGCAAATTGGGAAGACTGGTACCGTGGGCTCTCTTGGTGCCCACTCATATCCCTCAGGACTTAGTACAACAGTGGACAAAGCTGATCTCTAACTGCCATTGTCACATCTCTGGCTGAAGGCTTTCCCCAAAGCCACAGAAGACCCCTTTTCTTTGCATAGAGTAAGCCCTAAGTGCTGGGGAGCTATACATCTTTGGTAGCTTCCCCAGTCACTTAACCAATGACTGATTGGAATATGTAAATGCCCTAAAGGGCTTGCCCCTAAAGTGGGATAACTTAAGAATTTCCCCCAGGTAATTAGGCTCTAGTCATTCCCAGTAGTAAGAGGCTTAATAACACATCATATATTTGGCTGCTTTTTCTTGTCTCATCTCTCCACTCTACCCATTAAATGTTTCCCAAATAATCTACCTGCACTTAAATTCTTAAGTTTATTTTCCCAAAAGCAGAGCCTAATAAAATTGGTCAAAAAGTGAGATGCCTGAAGTACACAATATTGGGACTTATAAAATAGAACTTAATTACAGATACAGAATAAAGTGTTGTGAACCACTTTATGCCAATAACTTTGAAAACTTGGATGACATGAAGCCAGTGCTAGAAAAACAGAATTATCATAATGAAATAAAAAATGACTAATCTAAATATTTCTATATTACAGAGAGAAATAAAATCAGGCCAGAAATATTTCATAAACTCTCTCAAACAGTTAGCTCCAATCTTATATTCTTCCAGAGAAAAGAAAAAGGAGCATTTTTCAACTCATTCCAAAACCCAACCAACCTTATTTGTGAAAATAAATAAGGATAGCACAAGAAACTTCAAAACTAGTATTAACAATCTTAAATAAAAGATTAGCTGATCTGATTTAACAATATATGCATTTATAAAAACAGTAAAATTGACTTTTTAAAAAGATTTTTATTTATTTTTGAGGGAAGGGAAGGAGAGAGAGAGAGAAACATCAATGTGTGGTTGCCTCTCATATGCCTCCAACTGGGGACCTGGCCCACAAGGCAGCATGTGTCCTGACTGGGAATTATATCAGCAAACCTTTGGTTGGTAGGCCCACACTCAATCCACTGAGCTACACTAACCAGGGCTGAATTTTTTTTTAGGAATATAAGTTTTGTTCAAAGTTGGTATTATTAGTCTGGGTCCAATCAACAAAACAACCCCTTTGCCTAAAACATCCAGAGTGGTTTCTAATACAACCGATTTTTACATGGGTGATGGAAGATTAGAGAAGCTAAACAGGGAAAGGCAATAACCTAGAGATTACCAACAAGAATACATATTTTACAGTTTTTTGTATGAAGTCTTGAACAATCAAAACAAATCTGAGAGGAATCAGATCAATTTTTTCCTGAGGTAAAAAGAAACTTTCTCGAGTGATGGAAATGTCCTACCACATGCCTGGGGCAATGGTTGTGTAGGTATAAACATGTCAAAACTCATTGACTTTAACACTTAACATATGCATTTTATTATATACAGTATATATTTTATATATAAAGATTAAAAAATAAACAAATCTTTAGTTGAAGAATGAAATATAAAACCAAAAATATCCACAATTGACCCACCAATTTATTTTATTGTTTTTCTAATACCCTACTTCCTAATAACCTGTCTGGAATAGTTCATCAATTACTTGTTATATCTTTGAACATTATTATTAAGCATCCATGTATTTGTAATAGCTTTTCAGGTTTTTATGTAAATGAATGACTATAATCCTTTTCAATTTATTTACTCATTGTCTGTGAGACATATTCATGCATATGCTATGAATGCTTCTGTAGTTTACTCATTTTTCTTCACCAAATTATTTCAATGCGTAACTTAATAGCTTCACACATTTTCCTGTTGGTGAGCTTTTTTGGGTTCAGACACTTGCCTTTATGACCAATGTTGTTTTGAACATTCTTGGAAATGTCTTGTACAAGTGTACAATATTTCCCTAGGTTATATACTTAGGATTGGGTTTTAACTTTACTTATTCTTATAATAAATATTTTTCTGAGGCTACAGCACCAAACTATATTCTTACCAACAGGATAAGAAGATTTGTCTCTCTTCCACATTCTTGCCAACTGTTGGTATTGGCAAAAAATAAAATCAGAAGTAAAATGGCGAGACTTCCACCAAGATGGAGGTATAGGTGGAAGCACTATACCTTCTCACACAACCGAGTTTAAAAACAACAAAGTTTTAGCGACCAAAACACAGAAAATTGAACTACACGGAAGTCTGACAACAACGAACCCTTCAGCCAAACCGGTAAAGGGCAGAGCCAGCAGCAGAGCAGGATCAGGCAGGAAAGATCCACCTGACCAACCTGGGTGCACGACCCAGATGCACCAGCAGCTGTGGGCGGATCCCAGGTGTGGAGAAGCAGGAGAACCCACTGAGGGCGGATAGTGGTCACACATTCGCAGGCACATAAACCAGTGAAGGAGCTAGCGGTGGTGAGATGGACGACGCAGGCCCCAGCGGTGGGAAGCAGCAGAGGGAACCTCTATTGCCCCTCTCTGACCCCGCCCCCACATACAGCATCACAAACCAGCGACCTGGGTGGCCCCACCCTGGTGAACACCTAAGGCTCTGCTCCTCAAACGTAACAGGTACAAACAGATCAGAACATGGCTCAAGAACAACTCAGAGCCCCAGAGCCAATAAATCTAAGCGACCAAGAAATAGCCAAACTTTCAGATGCACAGTTCAAAACAATGGTGATCAGGATGCTCACAGAACTGGTTGATTTTGGTCACAAATTAGAGGAACATATGGAAGCTAAACTAATTGAAATGAAGGGAAATACACAGGAAACCAATATAATGGAAAGGAAACTGGGACTCAAATCAAAGGAGTGGACCAGAAAGAGGAAAAAAATGACCAAACAGAAAAGGATGAAGAAACAAGAATTAAAAATTTGAGGAGAGGCTTAGGAACCTTCAGGACATCTTTAAATGCTCCAACATCCGAATTATAGGGGTACCAGAAGGGGAAGAGAAAGAGCAAGTGGAAATCTTATTTGAACAAATAATAAAGGAGAATTTCCCCAATCTGGCAAAGGAAATAGACTTCCAGGAAATCCAGGAAGCTCAGAGAGTCCCAAAGAAGTTGGACCCAAGAAGGAACACAACCAAGGCACATCATCACTACATCATCCAAGATTAAAATGAAGGAGAGAATCCTAGAAGCAGCAAGAGATAAGGAGACAGTCACCTACAAAGGAGTTCCCATCAGAGTGTCAGCTGATTTCTCAAAAGACACCTTACAGGCAAGAAGGGGCTGGAAAGAACTATTCCAAGTCATGAAATCCAAATACCTACATCCAAGATTGATCTATCCAGCAAAGCTTTCATTTAGAATGAAAGGACAGATAAAGTGCTTCTTAGATAAGATCAAATTCAAAGAGTTCATCATCACCAAGCCCTTATTATATGGAATGTTAAAAGGACTTACCTAAGAAAAAGAAGATGAAAAAGATGAACAGTGAAAGGACAGCAAACTCACAGTTATTAAGAACCACACCTAAAACAAAAGCAAACTAAGAGGACAGCTAAATCAGGAGCAGAGCCATAGAAATCAAGATCACAAGGAGGGTTAGCAACAGGGGAGTGGGAGAAGGAGAAGGGGGGAGAAGGTACAGAAAATAAGTAGCATAGATGGTAGGTAGAAAATAGATAGAGGGAGGGCAAGAATAGTATGAGGAATATAGAATCTAAAGAACTTCAGACATGTGGTCATAAACTAAAGGGAGGAATGGTGGGTGAGTGGTGTACAGGATGGAGGGGAATGAAGGGGGGAAATAGAACAACTGTAATGGCATAATTAATAAAATATATTTTAAAAAAGAAGTAAAATGGCATACTACTACTAGCACTATTTATTTATTTATTTATTTATTTATTTATTTATTTATAAATAGTTTTGAATTTTATTATTGTTCAAGTGGTTTTTTGCCTTTTCCCCTTACCTCTCCCCTCAGCCCCAGCCATCTCCACCTCCCTCCCCTGTTTCCACCCCTGCCCCTTGTTTTTGTCCATGAGTCCTTTATAGCTGTTCCTGCAAACCCTTCATCCTTTCCCCCTCATTATCCCCTCCCATCTCCTCTCTGTTTACTGTCAGTTTTTTCCTAATTTCAACATCTCTGGTTACATTTTGCTTGCTTGTTTGTTTTGTTGATTAGTTCCAGTTAAAGCTGAGATCATACATAATTTTCATTGCATTGGTTACATACATTAAAATGTGTCCAACTTTATTTGAATTTTTTCTGTCAAGGTTTCATTTATTGTAGCTTTTTAACCATTTTTTTAGTTTCTGATTTTTATGAGTTCTTTACATATTCTGGCTACTAATTCTGTTTTGGTTATATATCTCAAATATCTTCACCAATTGTCCTTTTCCTTTTCATTCCCTTATGTCCTTTACACAGAATTTCTTCATATTAAATTATTCTCTTGTGGACACTTTAAGAAACCCACTTTTACTGAGGTCATGAAGATATCCTATATTTTCTTTTAAAATTTATAAAGTGCTGCCTCACACGTAAGGATAGCCTCACACCATGAAAAAATCAATTCGATCAAATACCCAATTCTTTTTTCCTTATAGATAACCTATTGACCAGTACATCTCTTACCCACTGGCCATCGATATAGCCAGTGAATGTTATGTTGCCATATATGCATAAGTTCATTCATAAATTGTTTTATTATATTGGTCTACTTTCCTATCCCCGACCAATATTATACTTTTATGCCTCTATAAAATTTACAACTTGTATAACTGAACAGATCGACTTGGTAGTTGGCTCACTTCCTATATTGAGGTTTGACCTTCCCTAATTATCATAGCTTTTATTCAACAAGCAAATGAAAGCCTCTAAAACTGGACCCTGCTAGCCAAAGTAGTCAACCAAAAGAATATCCTATCTCAGGAGGAAAAGGTGAAGATGTATGCCACTTAAAAGTATCTAAAGGAAACAGAGAAAATGGTGCCCATCATACCTCTATTTAATTCACCACTAATTTGGCTTCAGATACATGGCATGTAATTAATATTGTAAATATGTCCTTCTCTGTCAGAGAATCATAAGTAGCTCACATTTACATGGAATAGACATTATAAACTCTATTTTGACCCAGAGCTATGTAAACTCTTCTAGCTTGAGATCAGGACCATCTGAATAAACTGAAGGACATCATATTGGTCCTCTCTATTGACAGCATGCTAATTAGACTGGAAGAGCAGGAAGGGACTCCCACTTTGGATGTATTGGTAAAGCAATGTGCTTTATGGAGTAGGAGACAGATTATTCAAAGATTTAAAGGCCTGCCATGTCAGTTAAAGTTTTACAAGTTTAATGGTCAATGGTGTGTTGGGCTTGTTCATGCAAAGTAAAAGATGAATTGTTGTGCCTTTCCCCATGAAGTAGAAAGCATAAAACTTGGTGAGGCTCTCTATATTTAGAGGCAGCATATTCCACCCTGGGGTTTACTGCTCTGACCAACACACTGAGTGGAAAGAAAGTCCTGCAAACTCCAACTGGGGCCCAGACAAACAGGTTCTTCAGTAGGTCCTCCCTATTCTACTGGGGCCAGATAACCTAGCAAACCTCATAGCATGGCTGAGCAAACCTCTTCTGAAAAGGCCAAGGTAGGTTAGATTTTGTAGGCCATATAGTCTCTAAAAATTTTCAACTCTGCAACTGTAGCACAAAAACACTTATAGACCACTCATAAAGAAAGATAAGCAGATCAACAACGAACTTATATCAGAAGTTTTCACAGTTTTAGCTCTTAAATTAGACCTGAGATAAATTTCCAAGTAACCTTTATGTATAGATAGAGGTATGAGGTGTAGGACATATAGTTAATTTTCCCATATAAATATCTAGTTTTGTAATATTTGCTATAAAAATATATTCTTTCTCCATTGAATTGTCAGTATCTTGTTAAAGATTGGACACATAGATGGACCTATTTCTGGACTCCCTATTCTATTGAAGTACTCAGGACAGGACTCAATGCTCAGGTACAAGGAATGGGGGTATCTGACATCCTCCAGGTGTTAGCTCTTCAGGGCTCCTTTCAGGGTTGCCCCCAATCAGTGACCACACCACTGACTTGGTAAAAAGACCCAGCTGTTTCTCTTCATTCCAAACCTCCCTCTCTGGAGAAAACTTTGTCCACTGCAGAGGCTCTGTCATGTCTACATTGAAGTTTGATAGATTTCCCTACCCTATCTTTCCTTCCTTTTCCTTTCACAGGTATTACTCCCTCAAAAGCTTTGCATTCCTAACTCTTTCTCAGCATCTGCTTCCCAGAAAGCCTAACGTGACAGGTTGTAACAGGGTGCAGCCAAGAGGGGGGCCGCAAAAAGGGATTTGGAATGGGGTCTAGAACTCAAAGTGTCCAGGAAATATTAAGATGTCCTCACCCCTTCCCCCCTACAGGTGTGAGTTGGGGGAAGGGACACATGGAGCAGGAACATGTAGGGCTGTTTTGTACAGCCACAGCCTTGCAGCTAATCCATGGCATGGTCATTTAACATATCTATAGCCTTTGGTCGCTTAGATATGGTGGGTCCCTTAGATAGCTGTGGCCAGGCTTGGAGCCTAGAGGATGGAAGTCACTCCCCCCAAGATAGAACTGGGGGGGGCGGGTCCCCCAAGTTACAGTGCCTGCATGAAAGCTTGGAGAAGATTGGCTCCACGACATGAATCCACACCTGCCCAGACTCACAATGGCAGCCTAGTAAACTTGGAATAATATGGGAGTGCTGGCAAGTGTAGCTGATTGTAGGAGGATTAGGAAATGGGGCTACAGAGGAGGATTGGCACAGGGATTTAAAACCGAGACACAGCAGCCATTTAAGGAAAGGGAACCATGCGGCTGTGGCAATGGAGAGAGCACTCAGCTTTGCCAGAGTGGGGACACCCGCAGCCATGTGAAGGCGAGGGAACCATGTGGCTATGGCAGTGCAGAGAGAGAGCCACACTCTTTTGGACAGAGTGGGGGCCCCTGCAGCTGGGGGTAGAGAGAATCACCATATGGCTTTAGTAGAGAATCACCACTCAGCTTTGCCAGAGTGGCAACCCTACCCTCTCCGCAGCCATGTGAAGGAAAGAAACATGCAGTTTTGGCCAGAGTGCAGACCCCTGCAGCTCTAGTAGAAGATGACCATGCGGTTTTGCGGTGCTCCCTTTGGCTGAGTTGCCTGGGAAGCAGGAGAGGCTTTGCCTGGAAGAAGGGTGAAAGAACTCTTTGCCAGTAGGCCATAAGAAGATGCCACACGGCTTTGGAGTAATTAGAGATCCTGCCTGGATGATGAAACAGTGGATGGTGCCAGCAACCTGAAACACGGGCGTGTGCTTCTTTTCCAGAGTTAAGGTACCCTGAATTAGAGCAGGGAAAGAAGGAAGCACTGTGGAAGTCTGTGGTTATCCTAAAGGACTTTGATATTTTAATGGGGACATTGGGTCACTACTTTAAGTCTGTATAGCTTTAAATAAACCTTTCCTTTCCTTTTCAAAAATCTCTGGCATGGAGAGACATCTTTCCTCTGGCGGCAGACAGACGAGCCCAGTAGGTGGTGCAGACCGAACTAGTATTCCCTCCTTGGGGGAGGGGCTGTTGTTCTGTAACAGTTTTTGGCATCCCTGGGAGGGCCAAATATTGCCCCTCCCCTTGGACCTCTGTTCTGTAACAAGGTGACCTGCATGTCTACTTTATGCCAATATCACATTGTCTGATTATTGTAACCTATTAAGTTCTGGAATCAGAGTAAAATTTTTCTAACTTTGTTCTTCTATATTAACATTGCTTTGGCTATTTTATTTCTGTATGAATTTTAGAACTTAATACTACAGAAAAATTCTGCTGATATTTTGTTTGGTATTGTGTTGGTTATATAGATCAATGGGGCAGAATGGACATCTTAACAATGTGACTTATCCAATCCATACATGACATATTACTCTATTTAAATGTTTTGTTTCTCAACAATATTTCAGATATATGAGATCTGTCCAGAAAGTATCCGGCTGTGTAACATGAAAAATAGACATTTATTAAAGAAGAAACAAGATATAAGAAACATTGTATGTAGGGCAATGACACCCCAGTCTCCTTCAAAGCAGGCACCTTGGGACCTCACACAGTTCTCCCAGAGTCTCTTCCACTGTTCAAAACACTCTGCAGAATTATTTGTTGAAATCACAATCAGCTGCTTCATTATATTTTCCTGAATCTCATTGACAGTCTGAAATCTCTCCCCTTTCAAAGGTGATTTTAGTTTTGGGAAAAGTCAGAAGTCACAGGACACCAAGTCTGGGCTGTAGTGGAGCTGAGTTAAAAATTCTCAGGTGTTCAGCTTGTTGTAGGCCTTCCAGAATATGCATCACTTTCAACAGGTTCTCAACCACCCCTTTTTTTTTTAGTATATTTTATTGATTATGCTATTACAGTTGTCCCTTTTTCCCCACTTATCCCTCTCTGCCCTGCACCCCCTCCCTCCAGCATTCCTCTCTCTCCAGCATCACACCCCCTTAGTTCATGTCCATGGGTCATGCATATAAGTTATTTGGCTTCTCCATTTCCTATACTACTCTTAACAACCCTGTCTATTTTGTACCTACCATTTATGCTTCTTATTCCCTATACATTTTACCCTATTCTTTCTCTCCCTGCTGATAATCTTCTATGTAATCTCCATTTCTGTGATTCTGTTTCTGTTCTAGTTTTTGCTTAATTTGTTTTTGTTTTTGATTTTTAGGTTTGGCTGTTAATAACTGTGAGTTTGTTGTCATTTTACTCTTCATATTTTTTATCTTCTTTTTCTTAGATAAGTGCCTTTAACATTTCATATAATAAGGGCTTGGTGATGATGAATTCCTTTAATTTGACCTTATCCAGGAAGCATTTTATCTGCCCTTCCATTCTAAATGAAAGCTTTGCTGGATAGAGTAATCTTGGATGTAGGCCCTTGCCTTTCATGACTTCTTTCCAGCCTCTCCTTTCCTGCAAGGTTTCTTCTGAGAAATCAGCTGACAGTTTTATGGGAACTCCTTTGTAGGTAACTGTCTCCTTTTGTCTTGCTGCTTTTAAGTTTCTCTTCTCTTTAATCTTGGGTAATGTAATTATGATGTGCCTTGGTGTGTTCCTCCTTGGGTCTACCTTCTTTGGGACTCTCTGAGCTTCCTGGACTCCTGGAAGTCTATTTCCTTTGCCAGATTGGGAAAGTTCTTCATTATGCTTTCAAATAAGTTGTCAGTTTCTTGCTCTTCCTTTTCTCCTCCTGACACCCCTATGAACTGGATGCTGGAATGTTCAAAGTTGTCCCAGAGGTTACTGTATCTCTCCTCATTTTTCTGAATTCTTATTTCTTCATTCTGTTTCAGTTGAATGTTTATTTCTTTTGTTCCAAATCGTTAATTTGAGTCTCAATTTCCTTCATTTCACTGCTGGTTCCCTGTATATTTTTCTTTATTTCATTTTGCATAGACTTCATTTTTTCTTTATTTTGTGTCCATACTCAACCATGTCTGTGAGCATCCTGATTACTAGTGTTTTGAACTCTGAGTCTGATAGGTTGTCTATCTCCTCATTACTTAGTTCTTTCTTGGAGTTTTGATCTATTATTTTATTTAAACTATACTTCTTTGTCTCAGCACACTTGTTACAATGTAAGAGGTAGAGCCTTAGGCATTAGCCAGGGTGGGGCAACCCACTTTGCTGCATTATGGTGCTGTATGTGGGGCAAGGGTCTGAGAGGGAACAATGCCACTTGCATGGCTGTTGTCCCACTTTTAGTCACTTTCCCCACTACCCACAAACAAATTGGGCCTTTCTGGCAGTGAGTCCCAGGTGAGTGGGTTTGCGTATGTTCCAGGATCCCCCTGGGTCTCTCCAACAGACTCTCCTGGGAGACTGGGAGTTTCTCCCACTGCCATAACCCACACAGGATTTTACAGCTAGAGGTTTTGAGGCTTTATTTCCCTGCACTGGAACGCCAGGTTGCATGGCCTGTCTTGCTCCCTAGTTGCTCCTTCCAGTTTATCAGCACGCGAACGTGGGACCGCCCAGTTTGCCAGTTGCTGCCTCACCTGCCCAGTCCACCAGCTGCCACCATGTCACATGTCCTCTCTTCCACAGCTGTCTGTCCCTTCCTCTCCTACCTGTCTGGATGAATGTTTCTTCTTTAATTCCTTGTTTGTTGGACTTCCATACAGTTTGATTTTCTGGAAGTTCAGGGAGTTTTTGTTTTTAAATTGGTTGTTGTCCTTGTTTTCTTTGTGTGAGGAAGCAAAGCATTTCTACTTTTATTTCCATCTTGGCTGGAAGTTCCTCAACCATTTCTGAAGTATTCGTACCACACTTTTATTTGCTCTGCACTCATTGTGTCATCCTCAGAAGCCTTGTGAATCATCTGAATAGTTTCCATGGAGGAATGTTCAAGCTTAATGCAAAGTTTGATGCAGAGTCATTACTGTACTCACTCAGTCATTTTGAATGTGACAGCCATACAGTACACATGCTCACTCAATAGCATCTACTGCCCACACTGACTAGTACAGTGAAGTTGTGTGTTCACATATGCACATTCCAGTCCACTCTCATTGGCTGCCAGATTACAAAGATGTCACATAAACTGTTCTCATTATATTAACAATGGCTGGACTTTTTTGGACATACCTTTATTAAAAAATAAAGATACTTTATTAAAAAATCAAGAACATCCCTGGCTGGTGTAGCTCAGTGGATTGAACATGGGCCTGTGAACCAAAGGACCGTGGTTCGATTCCCAGTCAGGGCACATGCCTGGGGTTGCAGGCCAGTTCCCAGCAGAGGACACACGAGAGGCAACTATACATTAATACTTCTCTCCCTCTCTCTTTCCCTTCCCTTCTAAAGATAAATAAATAAAATCTTTTTTAAAGAATCAAGAACAAATTTATTGAAGATAAGGTCTTACGTCAATCAATTTTGGCTCAGTTTCCCTTTCTGGGCCTTAATTAGTCCACTGAAAGGCTTAAAGAGGGAATTAGTTTCTTAGCCACCATAAAATCAGAAGGTCAGTAATCTAGGGGCTGAGAAAAATGGGCAGCCACTAGTACTTCATACTCAATTGACAAAATGAGGACATGGTGTTCCCAGAGCGCAGGAACCCAGACTTACATGAAGGCTACCTGGCAGAAGCAGGCACCACAGAGTCCCTGTGACATGGTGCTCTCAGTTGAGAGAGAAGGTGAATACTTGAGCTTCTGTGTCTCCACTGTCCAATCTCATGCTAATGTGTGCTATTTGGTGAACCTAGCCAGAAGTTCGTTGACAGACTTATTTAGTTATCTATTGCTGCATGAGAACATTATAATGAACTTCACAGCCTAAATCAACACATATTATCTCAGTTCCTATGGGTCAAGAATCCAGGCCCAACTTAATTAATTGGGTCCTTGACTTCAGGGTCTCATAGGCTGCAGTCAAGGTCTTGGCTGGGCTGCATTCTCATCTGGAGGCTTTACTGGGGAAGAATCTAATTTCTAGACTCACTTCCATGTGGTTGTGAGCTGAAGGCCTCATTTTCTAGAGTTTTCCCTAACTTCTTTGCCATGCGGGTTCCCCCAACACAGATGCCTGCTCTATTTAAACCAAAAGAGAAATTATCACCATCACATTGTATGGCTCCTCTTATGTAAGATAAGCATGGAAGTGATATGCTATCACTTTTGCTATATTTTACTGGTTAGGAGCAAGTAAAGGGTACAGCTCATACTCAAGAGGGAAGGTATTAGGCAGTGACATGAATACCAAAAGTCAGGGACCATGAGGGCTGTCTCAGAGATGGTCCCTCATTGCAGGGAACCTGGAAAGTATAGTTTGCAGGGGAAGGAAGAGGCAGAGGAACTGAGGAAAAAAAAAACTGACTTGTTTGAGCCTGATTGTTTAAGTACCAAATATCAAATGATAGAAACTGGAACTATTTTAGCTTATCGTATTTCCTTTTCCCTCCTTATCCTTGATTCTTCATTCCCATTCCAACCTTTCCATTAGCTAATCACTCCATGTCAAATGTCTGAAAATATACATTCATGCTTAGGTAATATAAAAATGTTACATGTATTTTTCATTTACAGAGTAGACATTATAGTATAGATCTTTCATTTTTACTTAAAACTCCAAGATTAGTGGTGGTTGTTAACCTGCATAAGTTCACAGTTTCTAACTTCTGTAATTTTACTTCTCATCTCCTATAGTGAACATCTAGCTTCTTTGCCAGCTTTCCCTAACACCAGAACAAATATTCTGGGATATTTATGAATCTGTGAGAATACTCTGGGATATATCCAGGAATGTGACTGTTGGGTTCCATTTCTTCATCTCCTATGTGATTTGCTTAGAGTAGGGGGCTCTGTGCTAAACTGATAATTATACATTGGACTTTATACCCTATTAACAGAGTATACATTTTTCTAAGCATCCATAAAAGACTAATAAAAAATATTATATGCCAGGCCAGGGACCCTTAAATTCCAAAAAACAGAAATTACATTGTCACAAGAGAATATAACTTACACTATGGGGAAAGAAAACGATTTCCCCTGCCCTTCCAATTAAAAATGCCCTGCCTCATAAGTACTGAATCAAAGAATAAATCAAATACCCAGAGGTGAACTCATAACCTTAAATACTTTTAAAAACATGTTTTTTTTTAAAATGTAATAAGACATTCAAGTATAACTGCCGCTTTAGCCAAATTCCATAAATAATTATTTTCTCTTTGAGATAACTCATGAATAAGAAAAGTAATAAAAACAGAAATTAATGCATTACAACATAGTGCTATAAAGTAAGAACTGGCCCTTCTAGGGATGAAAGTGTGTGGAGAAATAGACTTGCACCAACAATTTTTTATATTTGTTTTTGGTAGTGGGGTATATATATATATTGGATAATAAACTATGAGATTTATATTAGGAGGCTTCGTCATTAACTGGCCATTTAGCTTTGGACAAATTTTAATCTCACTTGAAGCTCACCATCTCTAAACTAAAATGAAACTGTGGTAGGGAAATAGAATACAGGAGGGTAAGATTTGACTACATAAAGTTTAAGTAAACATTACCACTAATTTTGACTTTGAAACTAATGAGCCAGTGTATCTTAGCTCATGGATATCAAGAGGCCTAAGCAACTAAGTCTATCTTGTTTGGTACAGGTCCCTACCCACTCCCCCCCTTTAAGCATGGACCACAGAAAGTTATCTTTGTACCCTTCCCCAGGCTGATGGAGGTAGGAGGTGCCAATGGCTGTGTTGTCTTAAGGAAAAGATAGTTATGTCACCCATCACAATTAGAGTTCTTGTGTCAGGAGTCCTCTACAGAGCAGTGTCTTAAGTCTAACCTCATTTAACTTTATCTGAAGCATGGCTACACTGTAGTTCATGAACTCTCTCTTTCTAGAACATTGACATATAAGATAGAAATATTTTCAGTGTGTATTCATTTTACACCACCTTGAACTTGAACTATGATTATAGCTACAAGTATTTTCTACTCTTCTAATGTTAGCATTATTCTTAATTTTTAGAACAATATTACTATGGGGAAAAACAGCAGTAATAGCAGTAATGACATTTTTTCTAAGTAAATTGGGTGCTTCTAATAGTTCTTTATTAAATGTGATGTTTGCTCTTAGCCTTTGGAGGATTCCCTGAATCACATTAGAGATGTTTCCTTTTGCTCTCAGTTTGACAAAATTCACTCATTCATTTTTAAAAGTTTGCAAATGCTTTTAAAAATGAGATAATGTGTTTTTTCTCTTTTAACATGTTAATGCTGTGAGTTATTGATATACTCCCTTCAAATATTGATCTATTCTTGCATTTCTGAGACAAATCCTACTGGATCCCTATATATTATTCTCCTAATACACCATCATATTTGATTTTCCAATATTTTTAGACCCCTTGCATCTATTAATATTGACATAAAGCTTGCCTTTCTCATTCTGTCTATAGTATCAACTATGGTACCTTCATAAAATGCATTAGGCAATCTTTCTCTTTATTTTGCCATTTTCTTTGCTTATGCAATGTATCCTCTAACCTTTATTCTCTAATTTTAATCTAAACTAGGAAAACAGAAAACATTTTCAAGTATTTACTACACAGGGAATTTAATCCAGGTAATGAGTTATTCTGAAAAAGGAAGCACTGAGAGCCAAACAAGGGGTGGAGATGGTAAGGCAATAGGAAACAGTGAAATTAACCATTGCAGAGAGCCTCTAACACCCTTGTGCTGGGAGATGAAGTAATGCAAGGAAACTCAGGAAGCCCTGGTTCTGTAGAGGTGGCCCTGTCTAGTTCCGAGAGGAGCTGCCCAAAACAAAGACAAAGGGGAAGGAACATCATAGGAACATCTCCAGTCCCCCAACAGTCCTCCCACTGACCAAAAGCAATTGAGTGGCAGTCGAATGAGGAGCTTGGAAATGCAGCCTGCAAGTGTGTAAGTCAGCCCTTGAGTGGAAGGGCAAAGACTGAAACTGGGAGCAAATGTCAAGAGACATTTGGATTCATTCCAGGTCCTTGCTGTCTAAACAATGCTGCTATGAGCATTCTTGAATGTGTCTCCTGGTACACATGTTTAAGAGATTCTTTATGATGTATACCCAGGAATTGTTGAGGATGTGGACCTTATATTCTATAGGGAACCATGAAACTCTTTCCTAAAAGCATTTGGATGTTTTTCTATGCTGAGATGTATATTAGACTTCTCATCATTACTTGTCACTAACAAGGCCAGAGTTTTAAGGGTCTTCTGTTTGATTCCCCAAATTCTACCCCTTTCTCTGTTCCCAGAGGCTGAGCTGAATGAACTTCACCTCCTAGGCCCCCAGGCCCTTTCACCTTCTTTCATCTTATTGATGATTTGGTAACATCAATTGGAAATACTGGCAAGAGAGCTGACCAAAGGTCCATCTGGATGTAGATAACAGCTTCTACTCTTAGCTATCACAGTGTGCTTCCCCTACATACTGCCAACACCATTGTGAAGAATCCCTTGGCAAAAAATCCTCTTCACGCTCTAAAGTGACTAAGCCATTTGCTTCCCGTTAGGACTCAGAGTGATATAACCAGGTATGCTTTACTTCCGTAATCTGAAGTTTAACTTCCATTCTCTGATCATTGGTACCATTGACCAGCCTCATGATTACCAGTAATTTTCATTTTTGCAAAATCTGTTAACCACTAGCTATGGAGGAGTTTAAGTTATATGATAAACTTAGAATTCAATAATAATAATAATAATATTAATATTAATATTAATAAAAAACACTAGTCTCTTTGTTGGTTTATATGATACAAATATTTTCCCAATATACAATGTTTTTTCCATCTGTGATGCCTCTTTAATCTTTAATATAAGAAAAATTGATACTTTCTAATGTGTGCTTTTTACATACTAAAGAATTTCTCCTACCTTTCCTCAAAGCCATAAAATAAAAAGAAAACATATAAGAAGCTGGATTTTACATCTATATTTTTAATATATTTGGAACTGATATACTTTTTGCACATGGTGAGCTTATAGGGTACAAACTCACATATTTTTCCCATATAAATAACTTTCTATCCTACACTCATTTTTTGAAACATTCTTTCCTCTTCCACCCTTCCCTTCTCTGAAGGAGCAGCTGTGTCATCTTAAACTCTACACACTCGAGTCTATTTTTGGTTCTTAATTCTATTCCATTAGCCTTCATTCTTATATAGGCCTTTGATGGACTGTGCCTCTACCTTGTTTTTCTTCATCAGTAATTTAGCTATTCTTGTCCCTTGTGTTTTCCATTTAAATTTAGAATTAACTTATTAGTTACTATGGAAAACAAAACATTTGGAGTTTAACATAATCCTGTTAAATCTGATTATAGATATATGTTGGCATTCTGCTTCTGTTCTTGGAGCTCCCAGAATACATGTTTTGCTGTAATATTTTAAAAGTTAGCAGTATCTTTTCCCCTAATTATTTTTAATACATACTTTAAGAACAGTGTTAGGTTTACGGCAAAACGGAACAGAAATTTGGGAGTTCACATGGTAACCCCTGCCTCCACCTTTCCATCTTTAAATATTCTTCTGTCCTTTTTATTCTCTCCTCTCTGTGGAACTTCCATAATGTTAAACTATGAGATACTGTTCTACAGTTCTTGTATCCCTTTTTTTCCCTGTGTTTGTTTGGATCATTCTATTGAACTATCTTCAAGTTCACTAATTCTTTCTTTAGCTGAGTCCAGTCTTCTTATGAGACTTTTGAGGACTCTTTCTGGTATAACATTTTTTCTGGCTTTTCCATTTCTTAACTTTATAATTTCCATTTCCTTGCTGAAATTCTCTATTAGCTTTTGCACATTATATACCATTTTCACTAAGTTTTTTTTATCATCTAAAGTCCCTGTCTGACATCTTGCCAATGCAAAAGAGTCGAAACAAAAAAGAAGAAGCCTAAAAGGGATCCAAATTGATAAGTTCAGAAACTGGAGAGTACTTTGAAGGTAACTGAAGTTTAAACAGGTAAGAATAAACACACACATTTTTACAAATAAATTTCACTTTTGGGGGAGTCCCCTCTCATATTTATGCATTCACTGGTTAATTCTTGTATGTACCTTGACTGGGGATGAAACTCACACACTCTAATCAACTGAGCTACCTGGCCAGGGCTACAAATGAAACTATTAATTTCCAAATAGGATAATTTTCCAGTCATTTCTGTTACTGATTTCAAGTCTTTTTGCATTTAAATGATGCTCACTTTGTATAATTTTCCCTTTGAAATTTGATTTGCTTTTTTTTTTCTTTTTTGCAAAAGTTCTGCATGTGCTCAAAATGTGCTTTGCATTTACTGGGTGCAGTGTTCTATATATATGTTCTAGTTTATTCATCATATGGTCAAATCTTTGCTGATTGCTTTTCTATCAATAGTGATGGAAGTGTATTAATAATTTAATATGTTTATGGACTTGTCTTTCACATTTAAGGAACTACAAGTTTTGGTTGATATATTTAAGGCAAAACATTAGTCACTTCAAAAGGATATTGTTCAGTTTGGGTACACATAAATACTTCAGACAAAACAGACTTTGAGATCATATTTATACAGCTTTTGGCATTTAATTGGTATCTTCATACATCTTACCTTCAACTTTCCAGCATTGTTATAAAACACATTTCAGCTCATGGAGCCGAAAATCAGGCCTAGCATATGATTGGGGCAAAAGCAGAGTTACAAGGGTTGTTAGGTTCTCATCCCTGGCAAGTCTTGTACACTCACGTCAGGCCTTGATGAAGGAATATGATACTTATACAGAGATATCTAAGCAAATGAACTTCAGTTCCTTGAATCATCCAGTTTCCCAGAATCCTTGGGGCCTCTCCCTTTGCTTAAGGGTAAAGCAGAGGTCTCACCTGAGGCACATCTATCACACACTGATATTTGCTTCTTGTAATATATTACTCATAGCTTCTAGGTCAATTATTAGTGTCAAATTCAATATAACCCAAGTGGGGCAGTCTGTCCTTACAACAAAGAATGGATTATTCACCAAGGGATCTATAGAAACTGGCTATGCAGCGTCAGTAGGAACTGAGAAAAGATTTAAGAATGGATCTTAAAGATGCGGGAGGAGGAGGTTTACAGTATAAGGCTGGATAATGGAGAGTTTATTGATATAGAGTTCACTCACAGGACTAACTAATGTCCTAGCAAAGACATACAGAACTAGTCTCAATATGTTGCTGGGATAGCTATCAGAAGCTCTGGACAAGGGAGGGGGTACAGAAAGATGGCCCATAGCGGCAGTCCACAAATATTGCTATACATAGAAACCATGTGGGGAGATTAAAAAATATATTGACCTTTAAACTTCTCAATCTTTTGCATATAATTCAGAATCTCAGGATATTAGGCCCAAGCATTAGTACTTTCAGAACTCTCCAGGTGATCTTTAACTGTAGCCAAGGGTGAGAGCTACTGACATACAACAAATGAAGAGGGAGATGGCACAGTTACCTCAGCAAAGCCTTAAGAAAGGTTTCAGGTGGACCACTAAAATATCTTTATTATACAACCAAAGAATCCAGGATGTTTCCCAGGATGCTTCAGGGGTCAGTCCTTTCACTGAGAAGCAGGGGTGGTTGTCATCGTAGGTCAGGCTTATTGGTAGTAGAGGTTTCTGTTGAACTAGGGTCTATGTGGCTGGTAGAATTCAGAAATACCAGAGGTGAGGCAATTGCACTTAATCACATCCATGATGCCATAAAGCCAGAATAGCAGGCAGGAGGCCTTGGTTCATAAGGTGATTATACCATGGTTCATTTGGTAGCGTGAAAGATTGGTGGCCACAAAGGTATTGCTCCACTTGTGTAACAAGAGATCAAGAGTAGGTGTGAAGACTTAACACAAACTGCCCCAATGGAAAGCCACTATTCTTTCCTCATTTCTTTTTTAAAAATATGTTTTATTTATTATGCTATCACAGTTGTCTCATTGCCTCCCATTTATTCCCCTCCACCCTGCACACCCCCTGCCACTCACATTCCCCCGTTTAAGTTCATGTCCATGGGTCATACATACAGGTTCTTTGGCTTCTACATTTCCCATACTATTCTTAACCTCCCCCTGTCTATTTTCTATGTACCATCTATGCTACTTATTTTCTGTACCTTTTCCTTCTCTCTCCTCCTCCCACTTGCCTGCTAATAATCCTCCATGTGATCTCCATTTCTGTGATTCTATTCCTGTTGTAGTTGTTTGCTTAGTTTGTTTTTTGTTTTTGATTTTTAGGTTTGGTTGTTAATAACTGTGAGTTTATTGTCATTTTACTGTTCATATTTTTATCTTCTTTTTCTTAGATAAGTCTCTAACATTTCATATAATAATAATAAGGGCTTGGTGATGATGAACTCCTTGACTTTGATCTTATCTGGGAAGCACTTTATCTGCCCTTGTATTCTAAGTGATAGCTCTGCTGGACAGAGTAATCTTGGATGTAGGCCATTGCCTTTCATGACTTGGAATACTTCTTTCCAGCCCCTTCTTTCCTGCAAGGTTTCTTTTGAGAAATCAGCTGACAGTCTTATGGGAACTCCCTTGTAGGTAACTGCCTCCTTGCCTCTTGCTGCTTCTAAAATTGTCTCCTTCATTTTAATCTTGGGTAATGCAATTATGATGTGCCTTGGTGTGTTCCTCCTTGGGTCCAAATTCTTTGGACTCTCTGAGCTTCCTGGACTTCCTTGAAGTCTATTTCCTTTGCCAGATTGGGGAAGTTCTCTTTTATTATTATTTCAAATAAGTTTTCAATTTCTTATTCTTCCTCTTCTCCTTCTGGCACCCCTATCATTCAGATGTTGGAACATTTAAAGATGTCCTGGAGGTTCCTAAGCCTCTCCTCATTTTTTTTTAATTCTTTTTTCTTCATTTTGTCGTGGTTGAATGTTTCTTTCTTCCTTCTTCTCCAAACCGTTGATTTGAGCCCTGGTTTCCTTCCCATCACTGTTGGTTCCCTGTACATTTTCCTTTATTTCACTTATCTTAACTGTCATTTGTTCCTTCATTTTGTGACCGAGCTCAATCAGTTCTGTGAACATCCTGATTACCAGTGTTTTGAACTGTGCATCTGATAGGTTAGCTATCTCTTTGTAGCTTAGTTGTACTTTTTCCAGAGCTTTGATCTGTTCTTTCATCTGGGCCATTTTTTTCCTCAGTGCACCTGTTATGTATAAGGGCAGAACCTTAGGTGTTCACCAGGGTGGGGCAACCCATGTCTCTGTGTTGTGATGCTGTATGTGGGGGAGGGGTCCAAAAGGAAACAGTGCTGCTTACTCTGCCCTCTGCCAGTTTTCAGTTACTTTCCCTATGACCCACAATGAAATTGGGCCCTTCTGGTGCTGATTCCCATGAGGGTAGGTTTGTGTATATTCTAGGGCCCTGTGGGTCTCTCCAACAAACTCTCCTGTGAGGCTGGGAGTTTCTACCACTACTGCTGCAACCCCCACAGGTGTTTTCAGTCAGAGGCTTTGAGGCTTTATTTCCCTGTGGTGGAACCCTGGGTTGCAAAATCTCTCACTCCCCAGTTGTTCCTCCCAGTTTATCTGCATGCAAATGTGGGCCCACCCAGTCCAACAGCTGCTGCTTTGCCCTCCCTTGTACACCAGCCACTGCCTTGATGCTCATCCTTTTCAACAGGCTGCCCATCTCCACCCTTCCTATCAGTCTGGATGAAAGTTTATTCTTTAACCCTTTGGTTGTCAGACTTCAACACTGTTCAATTTTCTGTCAGTTCTGGTTTTATTTTGTTTCATTTGTTGTTGTCCTTCTTTTGGTTGTGCGAAGAGGCACAATGTGTCTACCTACATTTTCATCTTGGCCAGAATTCTCTTTCCTCATTTCTTATCCCTAAGGCAAAGTAGCTAAGTCCCTCTTTTAAAAAAAACCCTAATACTATAGAAAGTACATAGTGTATTTACCTCAAGTCCATCCCAAAAGGAACCTATGGTCTCTTATCTGAAGAACTGGGGAAAAGAAATACTAAGGTCTTTCAAGAGTTGTATAAATGTTGAACTTAGTAGTGATATGAAAAATAGAAAAATGCTAATGAAAATCTAATTAGACTAAGGATGTGTGGGGGCAGTTAATAAAATCCTCAGTTGATGATGGGGCATACGTAGATCTGGGCTCCCTCATGTCCATAGGGATGGTAGAACTGAGAAAGGTGGAGGCCTGGCACCAACACTTAATCACATCCACCACATTGTCTCTGAAGGTTGCCATAAAGAGTGACACAGGGGTGGAAGGAAGATGGCAATGGAGTAGGACAGAGCCATTCCAGTTCCTGTACCCCTGGGAGAAAATCCTGGCAGATCTACTGAGGAATAGCACAATCACCCAACAGTTCCCCAGCATTTGTGAAAATAAGAGACCAGAGATTGTGACGGACGGACCATACAGCTACAGCTGATCACAAATGCACACACAAAAAAAGTAGGTGGAAGTGGAGAACCTCAAGATACCTGAAAGAGACTGCACCACTGAATTTCACAGGTATTCTACCACAGAAGTTCACACCATAAACCCAGGAAGTCAGAACAGATCAATTTAAGAAGCTGAGGGAAACAAGAAGAGTCTCACAAACAATGGGAAGACAAAGAAATGATCCCCAAATGAAAGGAAAGAAGGAAGCCTCAGAAAGAATGCTAAATGAGACAGAGGCAACTCAACTATCAGATATTGAGTTCAAAGCAATGGTTATCAGCAAATTCAAAGAGCTCACACTGAGCTACCAGGAACTACAGGGGAGTTACGATGAACTCACCACAAACTATATCAACATGAAAAAGGAAAAAGGAACTATCAGCAAAGGCCAAGAGGAAATGAAGAATACAATCTCTGAACTGAAATACACAGTAGAAGGAATCAAAAGCAGAATCGATGAAGAAGAAGATCGGATCAGCAAGTTGGAGGACAAAGTAGAAAAAAACTTCCAGAAAAAGCAAAAAAATGAAAAGAGGTTCAGAAAGAATGAAGAGGGATTAAGAGAAATGCAAAATAATATGAAACATAATCATATCCGAATAATAAGGATACCAGAAGAGGAAGAAGAAGACCAAGGTATAGAAAACCTATTTGAAAAAGTAATAAAGGAAAACTTCCCTGATTTGATGAGAGAAAAAAATCACACAAATCCAGGAATCACAGAGAGTCCCAATCAAGAGGAACCCAAAGAGGCCCACTTCAAGACACATCATCATTAAAATGGCAAAATTTCAAGACAAAGAGAGAATCTTAAAGGAAGCAAGGAAGAAAAAGGAAGTAACATACAAGGGAGCTCCAATAAGGTTAGCTGGTGACTTCTCAATGGAAACACTCCAAGCAAGAAGAGAATGGCAAAAAATATTCCAAGCAATGAGAACCAGAGGCCTTCAACCAAGGTTACTTTACCCAGCAAGGCTCTCAATCAAGATAGAAGGCCAAATAAAGAGCTTCCAAGACAAAAGAAGCCTAAAAGAATACACCTCCACCAAACCAGCTCTGCAAGAAATACTAAAAGGACTGCTTAAAGAAAAGGAAGGAAAAGAGGGAGACAGAGAGGAACACAGGTACAAAAATGGCAATGAATAAGTACCTATCAATAATAACCTTAAACATAAATGGATCAAATGCTCCAATCAAAAGACATAGAATAGCTGAATGGATAAGAAAGTATGACCCACACATATACTGCCTACAAGAGACCCACCTCAGGACAAAAGACCATCACAGACTAAAAGTGAAAGGCTGGAAACAAATTTTCCAAGCAAACAGACAAGAATAAAAAGCTGGGGTAGCAATTCTCATATCAGACAAAATAGACTTCAAAAAAAGGGTCGTTGTTGTAAACAGAGACCCAAAAGGTCACTTCATAATACTCAAGGGAAGAATCCACCAAGAAGACATTAACATCATAAATATATATGCACCCGACATAGGAGCACCAAAACATATAAAGAAAATCTTAGAGGACCTCAAGAAAGATATTGACAGCAACACAATTATAGTAGAGGATTTTAACACCCCACTGTCAAAATTGGACAGATCCTTCAAACAAAATATCAGCAAAGATATTGTGTCATTAAACAACACCCTAGATGAAATGGACTTAACTGATATATATAGAGCCCTTCATCCCAAAGAAGCTAAATACACATTCTTTTCAAATGCACATGAAACATTTTCTAAGCTAGACCACATGATAGGACACAAAACAAACCTCAACAAATTCAAGAATATTTAAATCATATCAAGCATTTTCTCCAACAATAAGGGAGTGAAATTGGAAACCAACCCCAAAGGAAAAAACCCAAAACACCCAAAATAATGGAGACTGAATGGCATGCTATTAAACAATGAATGGGTCAGGAATGAAATTAGGGAAGAAATCAAAAATTTTCTGGAAAGAAATTAAAATGAACTCACAACAACCCAAAATTTATGGGACACAGCGAAGGCAGTCCTGAGAGGGAAGTCCATAGCAATACAGACCTATCTAAAAAAGATAGAAACATTTCAAACAAACAACCTAACTCTACACCTACAAGAACTCGAGGAACAACAACAAAGACAGCCCAGAGCAAGTAGAAGGAAGGAAATAACCAAGATCAGAGCAAAATTAAATGACAAAAAAATAAAAGCGCAATTCTAAGGATCAATGAATCCAGAAGTTTGTTCTTTGAAAAGATAATGAAATCAACAAGCCTTTAAGCAGACTCATCAAGAAAAGAAGAGAGAGGATCCAAATAAACACAATCAGAAATGAAAGAGGAGAGATTACAACTGACACCACAGAAATAGAAGGAATTGTAAGAAATTACTATAAAGAACTGTATGCCAAGAAATTTGAAAACCTAGGGGAAATGGACAAATTTCTAGAAAAATATAATCTTTAAAAACTCAATGAAGAAGAAACAGAAAGCCTGAACAGACCAATAACAGCAGATGAAATTGAAGCAGTAATCAAAAAACTCCTGTCACACTAAAGCCCTGGACCAGATAGTTTCACAGGAGAATTTTACAAAGCATTTAAGGAAGAGCTACCTCCTATCCTTCACAAACTATTCCAAAAAAATTCGAAATGATGGAAGACTCCCAAACTCTTTTTATGAAGCCAGCATCATCCTAATTCCAAAACCAGAAAAGACACAAAAAAGAAAGAAAGCTTAAGGCCAATATCGCTGATGAACATAGACACTAAAATCCTCAACAAAATATTGGTGAATTGCATTCAACAATACATTAAAAAGATTATACACTATGACCAAGTGGGATTCATTCCAGGGATGCAAGGATGGTTTAATATTTGCAAATCAGTAAATGTAATACATCACATAAACAAAAGCAAAGACAAAAACCACATGATCATATCAATAGATGTGGAAAAAGCTTTTGATAAGGTACAACACCCATCATGATAAAAACACTCAGCAAAGTGGGAATAGAGGGAGCATTCCTCAATATAATAAAGGCCATATATGAGAGACCTACAGCCAACATCATACTCAATGAACAAAAATTAAAAGCTTTTCCACTACGATCAGGAACAAGACAAGGATGTCCACTTTCACCACTTCTATTCAGCATAGCATTGGAAGTTTTAGCCACAGTGTTCAGACAAGAAAAGAAAATAAAAGGCATCCAAATCGGAAAAGAGGAAACAAAACTGTCATTGTTTGCAGGTGACATGATAGTGTACATAAAAAATCCTATAGACTCTGAAAACAAACTGCTCAACCTAATAAATGAATTCAGCAAAACAGTAAGATACAAAGTCAATATCCAGAAATCAAAGGCATTTTTGTATACTAATAATGAAACAGCAGAAGCAGAAATCAAGAAAAAAATCCCATTTGATATAGCAAAAAGAAAAATAAAATGCCTAGGAATAAACCTAACCAAGGAAGTAAAAGACCTATACTCAGAAAACTACACAACACTGAAGAAAGAAATCAAGGAAGACACAAATGTTATGTACTGCATTTCATAAAACAAAATATTTAGAGCAGGTCAAAGATATTCAGGTGTAAAGTCTGAGATCAGAGGGCAATTGAATTTTTAGTTAGGAGGAGGATTCTAAGGCTTCAGTGTTTGACCTGTTTAAGGTTTGAGGACCTGTTTAAGGTTTCAGGAAATGAAGATCTTAATGACTCAAAGATCCTCAGAAGTTATCAAGTCAGATGATGCTGTGTGAATTATGTGTTACCAAGTCAGCTCCAACTCCTAGTGGCCCCATGAATGAGTGGTGTCCATTATGTCCTGTTCTCAACAGTCCTGCTCAGCTCCCATAGACTCCTGCCTACTGCTTCTTTTACAAGGTCAATTTACCTCACAGTTGGTCTTCCCCTTTTCCTGATGCTTTTTATTTTTTTCTAACATTATTGTCTTCTCTGAAGAACTCTTTTCATGATGTGCCTATAATAGAACAGTTTTGGTTTTGTCATTTTTTGCCTCCAGTGATGTTTCGGGCTTAATTTTCTCTGGGACCCACTTGTTCATCTTCCTGGCAGTCAGGATATCTGTAAAGCTCTCCAACATGATACTTCAAATTAATCAATTGATTTCCTATCAGCCAACTTTCCATCCAACTTTCACATTTGTATATAGTAATTGGGAATACGAGGGTGTAGACAATTTTAGCCTTGGTTTCTGATGACACATCTTTGCCCTTGAAAATCTTTCCTAATTCTTCCATTGTTCTGAGTCTCAGCCTTCTCTTACTGGCTGCAACCTCAATTTAAATTGATCACTGAACCAAGGCAAACAAAATCTTTAACAATATCACTGTCTTCATTATGCCAAAGTTGTATATTTCTTCTGTAGTCACGATTTTTGTCTTCTTGATGTTTAAATACAGTCATGCTTTGACACTTTCTTGTTTCAATTTCGTCAGAAGTCATTTCAAATCATTGCTATTTACTACAAGTAAGATGGTGTCATTTGCATTTCTTAAGTTACTGATATTTCTTACACCAATTTTCGCTCCTCCTTCTTCTGAGTCTATTTCAGTTTTTTTTTTTGGTACGATATGTCCTGTATATAGATTAAACAAATAGGGAGATAATATGCGCCTTTGCCTGACACCTTTACCTATAGGAAACTGTCTCTCTATATTCTGTCCTGACAGTGGCTCCCTGTCCACAACACAGGTTACACTTCAGGACAATCAAGTGCTGAGGCACACCCATTTTTTTCAGAGCAACCCATAGCTTTTCATGATCTAGTAAAGCAGTTGAAGGCTTTACTATAGTCTGTAAAACATAGACTGACCTTCTCCTGAAATTCTATAGAGCACTCCAGTATCCAACAAATGTTCACAATCAGATCTTGATGCCTCTTCCTTTTTTAAATCCAGCTTGAACATCAGACTTTTTTTTTTTGCTCCACATGAGGTTGAAGCCTTTGTCACATCACCTTGAGTGTCACTTCACTTGCATGGGAAATTGCAGCAATGGTTCTATAGTTACTACATTCCCTGACATCTCCTTTCTTGAAAATTTGGATGTATATTAAAAATTTTTAGTTTGTAGGCCACTGTTTTTCATATTTGTTAACCTATTCTTGTCTGGATCTTGACAGGTTCAGTCTCTGTGCCTGATAATGGTACCTCTTGGTAAATTGAGAGAAAGAAATTTCATTTTCTTAGAGCTTGAGATTCCTGCAGCTTATTCCAATAGAAATGGGTATTGGCAATTACAGAGTCTGGAATGAAGTCTAGGTGGAGAAGAGGACTTGCAGGTGAGAAAATACAAGGTGGTTAGTGGTTGAGCTTACTTGATATCTTTTTTTCAGACCCTGCTTTGGGAGGAACCCAAGCTGAGGCTAATGTGTAGGTAGTTTATTAGAAACAGCAGAAATGAGTAAGTGGGAAATGAGAGGCAATGCAAGGATGCATCATTGAGTTGGTCACTTCCACAGGTGATTGATTGTGCTATCCCATGAGAACTCCAGGAAATACCTCAAAATTGTCCACCAGGTAAAGAAAGGGGAAAGCATCTATCCAGAAAGCTCCAGAATTGCTCCTGTCACTCACATGTAACTCCATGCCTTTCTGGGTTACATTTTCATAAGCTCTAAGCAAATTCCCATAGGCATCTATATGGCAGTGTCAGAAGCTCCAGGGCAGAACGCTGGTGTGGTGAGATGATTTTGGTTTGTTCTTAGGTGAAACAAGTTCTCGTAGCAATGACTTAAAGGACAGGGAAAGTGAAAGAGTTTAAAGTGGTGCACGAACATTTCCAATCCACTCCAGGGGAGTATATAGAAAAATAAATACAGTTGAGTACCCAGGCGACATCAACTTCTAAAAAACAGTTAAAACAAGGTGCCTGGACGAAGACTTCAAGGATTAATAGTAAAGAGGAAATGTTACCACAAAAGCCAGAAAATTTTCCAAAAGGAGGAATTAGAAAAGTGGCATCAAATATAGCAAAAATCAAACTGGTAGATTGTGACCAATTAATCTGGTGGGAAATATTAGCTAAAATCTACTTCCTGGGATGAAAAAATAAAACTAAAGGCAAGTCCACAACATGATAAGCAGTAAATGCATTGTGATCTGGGTAGACCAGTGTCATTTGTATGTCTGAAAACATCTATCATATGTGTACACTGTATTGATACAGTATGTTTCCAAATATTCTCCAAAAAATTAGTCATAAAATACTTTTTCATAGTACAAAACCTTCCTTAACTGTAAATAGAAACATTAATTTGTGAATAAAAGTGCTTTGTTTTCTAGAGCTTTTTTAACACTATATAATACTTTGAAGATCTGAGTTTACTTTGTTTTCATTCTTAGTTTTAAAAATTGTCATACCTAAGGGAGATATTTTACAAAGATTGGTAGCTCCACATGAAAGAGCTACACTGTTGGCTGTTAATAAATTGTGAATTTCACTATTTAGTTCCATCTACCAATTATGTAAAACTCTTTGTTTTTGAGACTTTTTTGGTAAACTTCCATCTTCTCTGATGCCAATCACTTGCTTTAAACTAATTTAGAGGTGTTATATTTTTACATTTTTAACCAATTAGCCCAAATGTGCTAAAATTGTTTGAAAACATAATCTTCTAATCTGTTTAAAGCTCTTGCAGATTTTAGTACGCAGACATTAGAAATTTTAGACACCAGAACAAGATACCACCATTAGAAGCATGTCAAAATGTGCTTTTCTAATACTTTGTCCATAGCATAAATTTTCTTCAAAAGCAGTTTGTCCCTTCATCATTGCTATAGCTTCACTTTTACCTCTCCAGGAGGGCATCCTGCCTCAAGGTGAGCAAATGTGGAACATTTGAAGCTTTTAAGACATGCATAACTCATCTTTCCTTCTTTTTCTCTTTTGAGGTAGAGAGCAATAAATTACTTCATACCATAGAGATGTTTGGTTCTTGTTGTACAGTATCATAAAGAGTTGACTATGGCTTAAAGGTCTTGTTTTCATTCAATTAGTCCCATCAGTGAAATCTGTTAGCATTATGTACACCATTTTCAACTTCCTCCTGGCAACTCCCTATTTGTGAATGATGAGATAGATGAATTGCACATGCTGCGTGATATCTATAAACTTACTCTGGTAACAACAGTGGTCACACTTATATTTTCCATGAAGGGATCATTTAATGTTGAATGTCTCACAAAAGTAATTTTAGGTATATATCATTTCTGAAATAGAATCTGACAGATACCACAGTCGGAGACATGTTCAAAATATTTCTACTTTCACCCAACTGTATGGCAACCTCCCACACTATGTAATTTGTTCTAAACCTTGTATTTTCAAATCTTCAGTATTTTCTGTGCATCTGCTGATAGTACTTGGTGATAAAGAAATACATTTGGTTTTTACTATTGTTTCCAGTGTATTCTGGAAATTTCTATCATGGCAGGAAGAGCCAAGTATTTCCCCGGGGGTAAATGAATTTTTATCTTTCACTCCTAACCATTTATTGCTAAATTTAGTGAAATCTTGTGGAGTATTAGAGTTGAATTGCCTTACTCTGAAGAGCACTGACAGAATTGTAGAGTTTCTCTTGCATGTTCTGCATGCTTCTTATGGATTTATCAGAATTAGCAAGACTTCAAAAATAACATTAACATGTCAACTCACTGTATATACTCAGGAAAAGGGACTTTTCTTCTATGAATGACAAACACTACCCTAATAGCCTTGATCATTTCAATTTAAATTTTTTCTGGAAGATTTCTTTAACTAATTATGTTATATCTGATAACATAGCTATTAAAGCATCATACCAGGAATACAAACTATCAGCTTTTCAACTCTTATTTTCAGGTTCTGTATTAGTTCCTTCAATCTGTAGTTTCACCGTAGCAGTCTAATTCACATGCTCCCTATGTTATGAGGATTTTTTTTTTACTTAAAGCAAAATGCATCAGTCCATTTAAAGGAACACATTGTGGAGTGAAGGCAGAGCCACTCCTAAGGAAGCTTGCACAACATCTCCAGGTTGGAGAGCCCCCTCTCTGCCCATGTCTCATGTGTCCCAGGTGTCCCTAATGCGCAGACAAGCAGGACAAGCAGGAGTCAACTTGTGTGTCTAGTATCCTTTATGAGAATTTACCAATATTAACGTGAGTTTTTATTGGGGTAGATTGTGGGTACATCAGCTCAATATGGAGTCTGCTGATATAATGAACAAATAATTTAAGGGGCTGATTAAAAAATCAGTGATAATTAGAAAGCATGAAATTGGGAGTTTATTTGCTTATGTTTTTTATTTTAATTGTTTTTTAAACTTATTTATTATAATTGTTGTTTAAGTACAGTTTTCTGTGTTTTACTCCCATCCGAGCAGTATCTATCATAATAACCTTAAATGTAAATGGATTACATGCTCCAATTAAAAGACATAGAATAGCTGAACAGTTAAGAAAGCATGACCCACACATATGCTGCCTACAGGAAACCCACCTCAGGACAAAAGACCTACACAGATTAAAAAGAAAGGGCTGGAAACAAATTTCCCAAGTGAACAGACAGGGAAAAAAAGCTGGGGTAGCAATATTCATATCAGACAGAATAGACTTCAAAAAAAGGGCTATTTGCTTGTTTTTAATTAGACGGGTGAGACAGGAATACTGGGATAAGAGAAAGAAGACACTGGAAGCAAAGTTAAAAGTGCAAGAGAAGGAGAAAATTGATATAGTGTGTCATAGAGCAAGAGGGAAAGCCTGGAATTTAGAAAACATAAGGGAGAATTAATTAACCCTCTGCCTGAAAAGAGGCCATGTTCTGCTAGGTAAAGTAGTTAAAGGGAATGCATGAAGATCCTAAGTAACTTTGGGGTGAAGGTAGAGAGCTGGAGGAATTCACACTTGAAGTATTCTCTCAGCAGCTGGAGGCAAGGGACATGTGTTCAAAGAAAGAGCAGTAGAGGGTTTGTGGAGAGACAAAAATTTGTGATACGGCCAAGATGGAGGCATAGGTGGAAACACCGTGCCTTCTCATACAACCAAGTTTAAAGACAACAAAGTTTTAATAACAAAAATGCAACCAAAACACAGAAAATTGAACTATACAGAAGTCCGACAACAATGAGCCATTTAGCCAGACTGGTAAGAGGGACAAAGACAGAGGCTGGTGGAGCGGGGTTGCACAGGAAAACTTGGCCAGACCAATCCAGGCACGCAGGTGCGGTGGGTAGACCCAGTTGGGGTACAAGGTGGCAGGCTGACTGCGGTTCACGTGCAGATAAACCAGGCAAAGGAGCAAGCAGTGAGATGGACCACACAGGCCCCAGCAGCAGGAAGCAGCAGAGGAGATCGCTATTGCCCCTCTTTGACCCCGCCCCCACATATAGCATCACAAACCAGTGACTGAGTTGCCCCAGCCTGGTGAACACCTAGGGCTCTGCCCCTCATATGTAGCAGGCATGAACAGACCAAAACATTATGGCTCAAGCAGAACTCAAAGCCCCAGAGCCAATAACTCTAAGTGACCAAGAAATAGCCAAACTTTCAGATACACAGTTCAAAACACTGGTGATCAGGATGCTCACAGAACTGGTTGATTTTAGCCACAAATTAGAGGAACAAATGAAGGTTAAACTAATTGAAATGAAGGGAAATGCACAGGAAACTAATAGTAATGGAAAGGAAACTGGGATTCAAATCAAAGGAGTGGACCAGAAGAAAGGAAAAAAAATGACCAAACAGAAAAATATGAAGAAACAAGAATTCAAAAAAATGAGGACAGGCTTAGGAACCTTCAGGACATCTTTAAATGTTTCAACATCTGAATTATAGGGGTACCAGAAGGGGAAGAGGAACAGCAACAAGTGGAAAACTTATTTGAACAAATAATAAAGGAGAACTTCCCCAATCTGGCAAAGGAAATAGACTTCAAGGAAATCCAGGAAGCTCAGAGAGTCCCAAAGAAGTTGGACCCAAGAAGGAACACACCAAGGCACATCATCATTACATTAGCCAAGATTAAAATGAAGGAGAGAATCCTAGAAGCAGCAAGAGATAAGGGGACAGTCACCTACAAAGGAGTTCCCAATAGATTGTCAGCTGATTTCTCAAAAGAGACCTTACAGGCAAGAAGGGGCTGGAAAGAAGTATTCCAAGTCATGAAATCCAAAGACCTACAACCAAGATTGCTCTATCCAGCAAAGCTTTCATTTAGAATGGAAGGATAGATAAAGTGCTTCTCAGATAAGATCAAATTCAAGGAGTTCATCATCACCAAGCCCTTATTATATGAAATGTTAAAGGGACTTATCTAAGAAAAAGAAGATAAAAAAGATGAACAAATGAAAGGACAGCAAATTCACAATTACTAACAACCACACCTAAAACAAAAGCAAACTGAGAGAACAGCTAGATCAGGAGTGGAACCATAGAAATGAAGATCACATGGAGGGTTAGCAACAGGGGAGTGGGAGGAGGAGAAGGGAGGAGAAGGTACAGAGAATAAGTAGCATAGATGGTAGGTAGAAAATAGATGGGGGGGAGGGCAAGAATAGTATGGGAAATATAGAATTTAAAGAACTTGAGACATGTGGACATAAACTAAAGGGGGGGAATGGTGGGAAAGGGGGTATGCAGGATGGAGGGGAATGAAGGGGGAAATAGAACAACTGTAATGGCATAATCAATAAAATATATTTTAAAAAATAAAATAAAATTTAAAGGAACATAAAAAACATTTGCAATAGCTGCTGTCATAGGTGATGAAAGAGTTAATAAAAAGAAGTTAGTTTTTTTATTACAAAATACCCACTTTGTCCTTTGTTTAAGAACTAACTGGGTTTATGAAAACAAAAGCTCTAGTGAGTGTAGCCAAGGGATCTTACAACCAAAAGAGAAGAGCAGAGTGAAGCTCTGACCCCCATACAGGCAAACAAGTGCCCTATATGCCCTAATACAGAGAGTAAATGGAAGGCACTTCAATCTTCCAATGAAAGGACACGAACTTCTTTTTCATATGTAGCTTTAACATCATTGCTAGAGATATGTGAGTCATCTACGTTTTTCAGAGCTATGTGTTTAGTCATGTAACAGACAATATTTAAATCAGACACAACTAAGGGAAACTTGATCTCCAGCCATGTGGACCCATTTACACAATGTAATCTTGTTCTTCCATTGATCAGGTATTTGTTTCCTTCGGTGTGACTTAGTCTGTTGCTTTTTAAAGGGTCTTCAAGGAACATGTATAAAGGACACATGGACAAAGCCAAAGGGGTTAGGATCAAGGGTAGGAAGTAGGGATGGGAAGGGGTGGGGGGCCTGATGGAGGAGTAATGGAGACAACCGTACATCAACAACAATAAAATAATTAAAAATTAAAATAAAGGTTTTAGATGATCATGAAAAATAAATAAATAAAGTTATCTCTAAAAGGCTTGTTTATAGTGACATCTAAGATCTGGTTGTGAAGACATAGGGTATACCCCAAGATACAATTAATGAACTGGTATTACTGTGTGTGTGTATACACAACTGTTAACTGCCTTTACCAGTTGTCAGGTGACCTCTATCACAGTTCCAAACCAGTGTCCTACTTGGTACTTTGTGTTCAAAATAAAACAACTGAGATTGCACCAAAATATACTTGTAAACTATCATTGCAAAGCTCAACATCATTGTGAAGTCTCATAATTTTATTCCTTCTTCTCTGACAGATGAGCTTTTTAGGGAAAACTCTGATATCTGGGCATACACCTTGTGTTCTTCATAATCCACAGTCCTGGCAGCATACCGTGTGATGCATGGTTAGGTTTCATCAGATAGTCACTGGTGTCAAAGAGTCACATGATGAACGTATGAATGTCCTCTGCCTCCTCCTCTCCCTCCCTCATCTCTGCCATATCTCAAGACTCTGGGCTTCATTCAGGGCCAGGTAATCAGTTAGAGGATGACATGAGAACTAGAAAAGTTGTGTTTTGTAATAGAAAGAGTGACCTTATTGCCAAGAGAAGGAAATTATTGCAGAAGTTAAAAGGAAAATAAATACTGGGATGAGTGGGAGTAAATCTGAAGGCTAAACAGTTTAGGGAAGACTGCCACCTGTGGGCATTAGTGGGGAGAATGTTTAAGATGTCTCACTGAACAAAAGACTTGCATTTACTCTGAGATTTTACCAGTCTTAAGAAACCAAAGTTGGATAAAGAAAATGTAGTATATGTACACAATGGATATACTACTTAGCCATAAGAAAAGATGAAATACTGCCATTTGCAGCAACACTGATAAATCTCAAGAATATCATTCTTAGCAAAATAAGTCAGAAAAAGTGAAGAATCATATTATTTCATTCATATGTGAGATATGAAACTGAAAGCAAGAAATGAACAAACAAAAAACAAAACAAGCAAAAACTCATAGACATAGACAACAGTATGGTGTTTACCACAGGGAAGGGGTGGAGTAGTAAAGAGTAAAGGAGGTCAAATATATAGTGACAGAAGATTTTACTTTGGGTGGTGGGCACACAATGCAATATAGAGATGATGTATCATGAAGATTATGTATCATAGACTATACACCTGAAGCCTATATAATCTTATTAACCAATGGTACCCCAATAAATTTAATTTAAAAATACATTACAAAAAAGAAACCACATACGTGTTGTGATTGTTGGCCTCTATTCTTTTAAAGAGACTCCAGGACCTCCCCAAGACCTAGGTTGTTTCTGGGACTGCACTATCATCACCTGATAGCACTATAAGCTTGACACAAGTTCTTTCAATCCTCTATAACCCTGAGGCAGGTATTTAGATGAGAAATCCTGGATTCTTCAGTTCACTTACCCCAAATCTGTGCTATAAATAGCAGTTCATAAGAGGCATATCTAGGGTTATGAAGAAAAGGAGAAACTTCTCCAGTTTAGGTTCTGTGATGGGGCCTGAGAGTTAAATTGGCAAAAGACATTAACAGGAAAAAAGCATACAAACTTCACTGATAGTTATTCTTACACATATATGGAGGCCATTATACTTGAGAAAAAGCAGCAGATGGGCTTGAGGTCTTATATATCATTTTAACAAAAAATGATAAATTGTAGAGATCATTTTAAAAGGGGGCTTGGACTAGGGACATTAAATTGTAGAGGAGGAATTAGAAAATATGTGAAGGAAATTAATGGAATATAGAAGTTATTTTTGTAGGTTTGTTTTTAGAGATTCATCTCAATACTGACTGCCAGCCCCCAGTGATGAAAATGTTGTCCTCCCCCTGGCACCAGGAGGGTACCTTTCTCACATAAAATTTTACTCCCTGCTCCTAGGCACAAAGGGGAATGTCAGGCAGCCCTTCCTGCCTCTGCTTTTTCTCAACTACATTCAGCTCAAATTAATCAACATGCCAACTGGAACGTTTTGGGGTGACATTTTTATCCCCTTCAATTGGCTTAAGGCACAAACTGGTTTTTTTCATCATCATCCAATTCTGCCTTATCTCTTAGGATAAAGAACCAAGTGGCATAACATCATTTGAAAAAATAATAGCAAATAACTCAAAATGTTAATGTGTTGGGGAGGTGGAGGGCGAAGGAACAGAGGTTAAAAGCACAAGATGGAATACATATCAAAACTCCTGGCTGGGCAGGAGCCACAGCCAGGCACAAGATCTTAAAGAAGAGGTGAGGGTGAACTATAGATGCTCTGCTGGGACTTGAACTAAGTAGAAGAGGAAAGAGAATAGAAAGTATTTGCTGAGGGATTCATGAGCTGAGAACCCTGGGGGTACATTTTTTTTTTTTGCTTTTCTTTTTCTCAAGATGTTTTCTAACTTCCCTTGTGATTTCTCCTTTAACTCGTTAAGATCATGTTGCCTAATGTCCACTTCCTATGTTTCTTCAAGTTTTTCTCCTGTGTTCTAGTTTCATTTCATTGTGATATTTTGTATGATTTTGATCCTTTAAAATTTATTAAGACTTGTTTTGCAGCCTAACATATGATCTGTCATGAAGAAAGTTCCACGTGAACTTGAAAAATATGTGTGTTCTTTTGTTAGGTGGAGTGTTTTGTATAGGTCAGGAAAAACTGGTCTATCATGTTCAAGTCTTCTGTTTTCTTATTGGTCTTCTTTCTTTTTTATTTTACCCATTATAGAAAGTGGGGTATTAAAATCTTCTATTGTAGAGCCATCTATTTCTCCCTTCAAACCTGTAAATGTTTACTTCATATATTTAGAAGCTCTGATGTTCCATACGTATGTTTATAATCATTATATTTTCTTAGTGCTTTAACCCTTTTATAATTATATAATGTCCTTTTTTGTTTCTTATAACAGTTTCTGACTTACTCTATCTTGTCTGATGTTATGATAACCATCCCTACTCTCTTGTTATTACTTGCATGGTATCTTTTTTCCATCCTTTCAAACTCTCTACCTGTGCATATGCTTAGATCTAAAGTGTGTCTCAAGCTCCATGTGTCAGGATTTTAGAAGTCATGAGTTCATCCTAACAAGTGAAAAGATAAACACAAAAACAAGATCAACACTCTTCTTGGATCAATAAGAACGAAGAGGACACAGGGCAAAATGCTCTCCCTAAGATTTGAGACACAAGACAATACAGAGAGTTATGGTTTACTAGGGCCAAGACTCACAAGCAGAAATGGTGCAGAACTAGTGCTGGGCAGGAAAATCTGTAACCTGTCAGGGGGACATAATACATGGTATTGTGAGATTTACCTCTAGGAGCTCAGCCAGGTTTTCACATTATATATTAGAGAAAAATTCCCTCAGGCTTTGCACAAGGATGGGGAAAAGGAACCATTTTGAAATATGCTAGGGTACTCTGTTGTTAACAAAGCTTACCCTTGGAAAACTAGAAACCAGAGCTAGATTATTATCAGAGCCCAGCTGACCTGGGGAAGAAAGACACTTAGCTCCAGCCCACTCTAGCTGAACAGCCCCATCTAAGGATGGAAAACCATCTTGACAAACATTTGTGAACTTTAGTCCAGAGGCTTACTAGAAGACTGAGACCTAATTATAGTGCTATAGAACACTCGCCTGCCCTCCCCACACCCATACATCACCAAAGGCCTATTTGTAGCTATTTATTTTACCTAGTATGTCATGTCCAGTTATCAAAAAAGTTATACGATAGTGATCATTTTATAATATATACAATATCAAATCATATTGTACATCTGAAGCTAATGTTATGTCAATTATATCTCAATTTAAAAAAACACAATTTAAAAAGACAGAGCAAACATTAGAACTAGATGTGACAGGGATGTTGGAAATATTAGATGAGGAATTTAAAATAACTATAATTCATATGCTGAGGATTCTAATGGATAAAGTAGACAGCATACTAGAGCAGATGAGCTATGTAAATAGAGAGAAAATCTTAAAAAAAAAACAAAGAAATTCTAGAGAGAAAAAAGCAATACACTAACAAGGGAAGAATGCCTTTGGACTTAGTCTAGATGTGGCTGAGGCAATAAGCTCTTAGCTGGAGGATAGATCAATAAAATCTTCCAAAAAGTAGCAAAAGCATAAACTTAAAAAAACAGAATATCCAACACTGTGGGACAATTACAAAAAAAATACATAATGGGAATTTCAGAAGGAGAAGAAAAAGGAACAGAAGAAATATTCAAAATAATAATTATAGATAACTTCCCCCAATTAATGTCATATATCAAATCACACATCCAGTAATCTCAGAACATCAAGCAGGATAAATACAAAAAAAAAAGGTACATCTAGGACTATTATTTACAACTTACAGAAAATTAAAGGTAAGAAAGAAAATTCCTAAAGAAGCCAAAGGGTAAAGCAACTTACATGTGAATTAAAAATAATAATTATTCCTGACTTCTCAGAAACTGTGCAAGCAAAAAGAGAATGGAATGAAATGTTTGAAGTGTTGAGAGGAAAACCCACTGATGTAGAATTATGTACCCTTCAAAAGTGAAGGTAAAGTAAAAGCTCTCAGACAAACAAATTCAGGAAATGTGTTGCCAGTAGGCCTGCCTTGCAAGACATGTTAAAAGAAGTTCTTTAGATCTTAACATTCTTCAATGAATTTAATTAATGAACAATTAAAGTTTAGAATGATTAGTTCAAGCAGTTGGCTGTGATCTGAAGTCACCATTGTCCTTTTATACCAGAATTTTATTCCAGAATATGTCCAGGAACTTATAGGCTCCTCATGCACCTGGCTGAAACTCAGTGATCCTGAAGGAGTTAGAAAACAGATGAATGGGAAAGGCTAAAAGACTTACTTCAAGAATGGGAAGCCAGGACAGTGGAGGTGAGGAATGACATCTGCCAGAGGCCCTATCTCTGGGTCTGTGAGGCTAGCCTTGGGTAAGGCCAGCTAGGAGAGTTGCTAAGCTGCTTCCTGTAGACCACTCAGCTATGAAAATGTCACAGATAGGAAACAGCAATCTTTTCCAGAGACATCTAAAGACCTCTGCAGGAGAGAAATAAGCCCTGAGACATTTGGGATATTTTTCTCCGTAACTTTAAAAAGGCTATTTACAGAGTTCCTAAGGTTTCTTTTTCAACTTTATTGAGGTATATTGACATATAAAATGAATTTTTTTAGTTCTTTAGAAAAAACATAGGTGAAAAACTCATATCTACATAAAATAGCACATCAGAAAAGAATAAGTGAAGGTAAAAATAAAGTGAGTTTCCTGTAGACAGCTTATAGTTAGATGCTGTGTTTTTATTCATTCTACCAATCTGCCTTTGGTCAAGCAGTTTAATACATTTATATTTAAATTACTGATAGGGAAGAGCTTATGAATTCCATTTTGTTTATTATTTTCTGTATATTTTAGTTTTTTCATCCCCATTTTCTTCCTTTCTGCCTTTGTATCTAATTGATTTTCTTGTAGTGATTTCCTTCTTGTGTGTGTGTGTGTGTGTGTGTGTGTGTGTGTATAGGCTATAGATATTTTTGTGGCTACTCTGAGGATTACACAAAACATCCTAAACTTAACAATATTTTAAAAATCATTTTTATTCTTGTTCTATTACAGTTGCCCAAATTTTCCCCTGTCACTCTCCCCTGTCCTGTCCACCCACTCAACCCCCGCTCATGCAATCAATCCCCATACTCTTGTCCATGTTTATGGGTCATTTATCCTTGTTCTTTAACCAGACCTTTCCCCCTCTATCCTCCCTTATCTTCCTTCAACCTCCCCTCTGGTCTCTATCAACCTGTTCCTTATTTCCATGCCTCTGGTTCCATTTTGCTCAGTTATTTGTTTTGTTCATTAGGTTCCACTTATTGGTGAGATCATATGGTATTTGTCTTTCACCACCTCGCTTATTTCATATAGCATAATGCTCTCCAGTTCCATCTATGCTGTTGCAGGAGTTCTTTCTTTCTTTTGGCTGCATAGTATTTCATTGTGTAAATATACCACAATTTTTTCATCCACAATTTTATTTCCATACTTGTTCTTATATCACAATGACATCTTTATATATTATTTACTAAACAAGATAGATTTAGCTCATTTTTATGCTTTTGACTTTTAAATCTCATAAAACAATGAAGGGTTATGAACCAAAATTTAATGCAGATTTTGTGCAGATTTTGTATTTGCCCATATATTTATCTTTACCAGAGAACTGTATATTTTCATATGATTTTGAGTTACTGTCTAGCATCCTTTTCTTTCAACTGGAAGGACTTCCTCTAGCATTCAGTAGGGCAAGTCTAGTGGTCATGAACTCCTTCATTGTTTATCTAAATATGCATCCCTCATTTCTGAGCACAGATGTGCTAGATATAGCATTCTCTGATATTTGTTCTTTCTTTTAGCACTTGGAATAAATCATCCTGTTGCTTCCTGGCCTATAATATAAGTTTTCTGTTAAGAAGTTTCACGGTATTCTTAAAGTCTCTTGTATGTAATGAACCCCTTTTTTCTTACTGCTTTTAAGATTGTCTTTGACATTAAACAGTTTGATTATAACCTCCCAGTGTAAGCCTCTTTGATTTTATTGTACTTGAAGTTTATTGAGCTTCTTATATTTGTACATTCATTTCTTTTCTCAAAGTTTGGGAGTTTTAGGCCACTTTTACTACACATAAGCTCTCTGTCACTTTCTGCTTTTCTTCTGAGACTTCCATAATATATTGGTCCATTTGACATTACTTCTAAGTCCTCAGACTCTATTCACTTTATTGAATTTAAGGAGCAAAAATAATAATTTTAAATCACTTGCCTTCAAGTTCACTGATTTTCCTGCCTATTTAACTTTCTGTTGAATATCTCTAGTGAATTTTTCACCTCAGCTATTGTGATTTCACTTCCAGAACTTGTTTGGTTGTTTTTTAATTTCTATATCTGTTGATACTCTTATTTTGTTTATATATTACTTTCCAGATTCAGTTTAGCTGTCTGTTCTCCTTTAGCTCATTGATCATACCTAAAATAGTTGTTAAAGTTTTCCTCAAGTAAATCACAGGGCTGTATTTCTTCAGGGTCACTTTCTAGAGTTATTTGGCTGCTTTAAATGGGCCGTGTTTTCCTGTTTCTTCATATGTTTTATGATTTGTTGAAAATTGGACATTTGTAAAAACTGTCACCTCTCCCAGTCTTTTCAGACTTCTATACAGGAGAAGAATTATACTTACCAGCCCAGGTTAAGGTTGAAAATCCTCTCAAAACTTGTTATGGTGATGCATCTTCCCTTGTCCTGTGTGCTCTTACTCCAGTTCCCTATATACACAATTATTTTAAATGTCTTAATTTTCATAAAATTCTCACCCTTGCTTCTCAGCAGGGACTTTGATGTTCTGTTGTATTCTTTGCCCATAATCTCACCTTCAGGAGCCCATGTATATGCAGTGCCCCTCTACCTCTCTGGCACTGTAGTACCTGCCGCTATTCAGAAACCCCCAATTTGATATTCAAACTATGCTCCTCTTCCCATTAGTGCTCCATGTCAAGTGAGACCATCTTCAGGCAGCTCACACACAAGCCAAAATGTTGCAAGAAAATTCTCTTTTTTTCTTTTCTCCTGAAGGAAAGACCAGAAGTTGATCAGCTTCTTCTCAACTATCCACAGAAAGGGTGGGCAAAAAGTTTAGGTAGTCTTCTATTCGAAGTGCAGATGTCTGCTTGATTGCTATGGCTTCTTAACTGGATTGTAGAGCTCTACTTTGGTTCAATATTTAGCCAGTGTTTCCACTAGGAAATGAAAGATCTGGTGCTTCCTCTTCTGCCATCTTGTTGGTGTCAATCCCTAATTCCTTTCTACCATTGCTACACATCTCTCCCTGGCATTGAGTTTTAGGCTCTAACAACTTGCTTCTCTTGCATGGAGCACTGCCCTCAAGCTTAGAGCCCCTTCATCTGTAGACCAAGAGCCACAAGAGTCTACTGGTAGTTTATTTTTCTGGGACAGTCCCCACTGGAGGCAAAGGAATTAGGTTTTTATACCTCCATAGCCACCAAACTTGGAGGCATAGCTTTTACTCCAGTTTCCCTGTGTAACTATTATCTGTGGGGCCTTGTCTGAATCTTATGATTTCATTACTTCTTCCTCCCAGACTTTTCCTTCTGCTTGCCAGACTCTTTTACTGTTTTCCTTGCAATCCTTCCTTGATAAATCACTTACACATATTCTCAGCTCCGTCTATTTCTAGGGAACTTAACTAACATCTATAGTATATCTTGCATTTATCCCTACATAAACAGCAGCTGGTAGCCTATCACAATTGAACAAAAGAATAGACTGCATGCTACTTACTCTACATTAAACTCCTGTATTATGGTTTTAAGAAGTAGGTCTTTCCTGAACCCCTATCTGATTTTCAGAGGATCTTCAATATTGCACAGGCATGTGGGACAGAAGAGAACCAGCATGTAGAGGAAAATCCCTTGATTACTGGTCCAGTCATATCCTGGCAGGAAAAAGATTGAATATTATATGGAATTAACTAAAGAATGGTTAATAAAGAGACCATTTAAAGGAGTACATGTAGAGTTAAGGGAACTAACATGGAATATGGAAGCACCAGGAAATGACAGAGGAGAGTCATGACCACCACCAGGACATTGAGGGGTATGGGGAGGAAGTTGTTACTGGAACCTAGTATAAGCTATAGCCATGGAGGAAGGTAGCCTAGTAGGAGTTGTAGTGCTAGGGAGAGAAATTCAGCCACTGCCAGAGATGGCCTGTCAGGAAGAAAGCATGTAGAATACCCCAGCCTTTTATTCCTCCCATCTTCTAACTACCTGTGGGTGCCTTGCATTGACTGGGCCCACTAAAAGTAAGAGGACAAGTATGGAAGACACAAATTGCCCCTTTCAAGGGCAAGCTTACTACCCAGTTGCAGAGAGCCATTCATTCAAGGACATGCCTGACCTGAAGAGGCCCACATCCAATGAGTGAGGTGGGGCTATAAAGACCCACCTATGGCATCCCCACAGAGGACACTAAGATTGACAAGACTTTGAAAACCCCTGCAGGCTGGCTAAAGTTTGTCGGGCATGTGTTGCTGTTTGGTTTCTCTCTTGGTCCCACTTCCTCACCTCCCTTTCACAGGTGTTGATACCTAGTAAACATCTTGTATCCAAACTTCATTTCAGTGTCTCCTTGTAGAAATCAACCCATGAGAGCAAGGGAGATGGGTGCTGCCATTGGCACAAGTAAGTCAGCTCCTGTGTTCAGAGCAAAACAGAGGTAAACACAGAATAACTGATAAATACAGTAAATCTCACTTACCCCCCACTCCTGTGGGTTCACCTGCTTTATCTTCCCCCTTAAAGTGTAAAATTAAAGTGAACCTGATGTCCTTTGATCTAGGGGGCCTAGTCAGTTTGGGGACACACGTAGGGATCTTGGGGTTATAAAAAGGTGCGCATACCCATGTATCTCATCCCTTTCGCATACTCCCCTCTGAGTGTCTGACAATCATACATGTTGTCACCATGTCTCTAGTGGCACGTGTGCTTGCCAGCCCCATGTACAACTCCCTCTGTGTGCTGTCAAGGGAAACTCCACAACGATGCTAAATGATGCAGCTCTAAGTGAGGTAATTAAGCAGTTCAGTGACAGCACTATCCCAGGAGAGGAGGATGTGTCTGAGGACATGCCTGAGTGAGTCAGAATGAGCTTCTAGTGAAGGGAGCTGGCTAACAACCCAGCTTAAGGCATAGTCACAGTTCTCACTGGTGTGCCATTTGTTCTGACTCCCCTCTGGCTCATTTGAGTAATTCTGCATTTCATCCAGATTTGCTTGCATCTAAACATTTTTTTTTAATTAACTCTACCCTGAATCCTGTCTCTATCACACGGGAAACTGTTAAGGATAGGACTGTATCTCCTCTGTATGTCAAGTTTCTCCCTGTCACAGGGAGACTCTGGGACAGAGTTTTGGTTACAAGGTGTTAATTAGAGATCAACACCTATGAAAGGAAGAGAGAAGCAGGATGAGGCCTAGAGCTCTTTTTTGGGGGGGGTATTTTTCAGTGCTTTTATACAAGGGAAATGTAAAAATAAAACATGATCAAGTGTGACATGTTGCAGGGCTTGAGTACGATGTATTGTAGGAATGGTGTAGGGAAGGCTTTGTGGGGATCTCGATGGTGCCTCTCCATGTCTAAAACTCTCTCCATCATGATACTACCCTTCACCAATTTTGTGCAAATTCCAGGCTATAGAGGAGAAGGATGACAACTCTTGAATCCCTGAGGAGGGAGAGGCCTCTGCTGCTCCCATGCGAGCCACTGGGGTCTGGTGATGAATCATGGTAGTTCCTACTAGACATAGGTTCTGTGTGGTCTGGGTCAAGGTGTGATTTATATTGGCCTTGAAAGGATGGGCTGCACCCAAACTCAGTCTCAAGCTCCTCCCTCCTTCCCAAAGCAGCCAGACTCAGAGACTGAGACAATGGGGCAAAAGCCTGTGAGAATCCTCCTTCGGCAGAGAGCTAGTGATTACAGAGCAATAAGCACAACAAGGAACTAGATAATTAGATGAACACCAGAAATTCATTGAGAGTTTGCCAAACTTCCCCATTTCCAGGAGGGGAGAATGCTTTCCCTCTCTTGGTTACTTTTTCCCATTAAAATTGCCTAGAATGGCAGGCCTGCAATTCTGGAGCCAAAGTGCCTTGTCTGTCCTCCCCCATGAATGCTTCTGACAGATGCAGTTCTCACACCATCTCCTAGCCCCTGGGGATCCTGTGGGTTCCTGTTTTTGTTTGAATGTCAAGAGCAGAAGAGCCATGCTCACACTGCTGCCAGGCCCAGAAGCTGAGGGTTAGTCAAACTGAGCTCAGGAGCAGCTGCTATCACTGCATAATTCCTGCAGACACACCCTGATGTTCTCCATCTGTAGGTGTTTGATTAGCGGTTGTGCTGTGTGGCAGGGTGAGAGCCTAGGGCACATTGGCCTCCGTCCCCTATCGGCTCCAAGTGTAGCCAATTGATCATCCTGTCACTTGTCTCCTTGAGATGCTATCTGGGCAGATGAGGCACACATTGCCTACTTTCGTCTAATTCTGGTTGGAGATACAACTGAAAGAGTGCTCAGGTGGTTAGACAGACATCTTCAAATGCCCTCAGGACTCGGCTAAGCCAATCCCCACAGTCACTGATATGAACTCCCCTGAATCTCAGGATCCCACCTGGCTGGGGCTGTCAGGACACCCACCTGAGAGCCTCTTTCTCCCAGAAGGTGCAGGTGGCCATACTCTATGCCACCTCTCAGAATACGTCCTGAGACTGTCAGGGACTCCTTATGGCCTAAAATATTGCTTATTGCAATAGGCTGGTACAACATCTGGCAGACACTAAAGCTGTTCATTTCATTCTCAGAGGCCCCTGTCAGGAGGGTTGTGACAAATTCCCAAATCCCCCTGTAATGTCAGTGGGTAGCTGCCTGCCAGGCAAGGTTGCTGATTCTGAGGCCAGTGGGACTCTGCAGCATCCTCCTCTCTGGATCTGTGCCAGTGTGGTCCCAATGTGGAACAGGTGGCTCACTCAAGTTTGGATCAATCAGCAAGGCTTTATTTCCAAAAGAGCTCATTTCAAATCTTTGGGTGAGGTATAATAGGACCACGAGGAGTAGTTGATAACAAGCAACAAAGCTGTTACCACCTCTGGTCCCAAGATTGGAAGAGGGGAGGGAGAGAGTTTAGTGGAACATGGGGAGTAAGTCCAGAAGAGAAGGCAACCTTAAGGGGTGCAATGACATTTGGTCAAGGGCTCCACCAGCTGGAAGTGACCTTCTCCCTTACTCTGATATCCTGCCTGGCCTCCCCATGGACTAAACTCAACTAAGCACTGGAGGGCAGTGAAGATATTCAGCCTCCCATGGCAAAGAGAATAGAGAATGGTGGAGAGAGCATCTCAGAGAACAAGTAGAACACATCTGGGACAGAGTTCTTCTAATTTTCTCTTCATTTGGTATCTGCCTGCATCAAAGCTCACTCCCAAGAGTTGGCTGAAGTGGTGGATCTTTATTACATATATGTATTTATTATCTATTTTTGTACAACAAATTACCCTAAAAGTGAGCGGCTTAACATTATGCTATAGTTTCCATGGGTCAGGAATCTAAGCCAGCTAAGCGGGGTGGTGCTGGCTCAGACTATCTCAGGAGGTAGTAGTCACCTGAAAGCTTGGCTGGGACTGGAGGATCTGTTCCCAAGGTGGCTGTCACATGCTTTTGACTAGGGTGACCAGCTCATTCTGGATTGCCCAGTACTCATTATGGCTGTTGTGACATTCTATAATGGAAGAGTTGAATAATTCAGAGACCAGATGGCCCTCAAATCCTAAAATATTTAGAATCTGGCACTTTTACAGACAAGTTTGCCAACCCTTAATATAGGCTGATGGTGAAAATCAACTCCAGATGAGACGTGAAGTCTGTCAACCTTCATATTTGTAGGATACGGTGTGAATGGTTGACTAGATACCCCAATGCCCCTCAGGACTGAGCTAAGACTACCCTCAGGTATAAGAGCCAGACCGAGTGTCAACATGTCACCTGGCTAGGGATTCTAAGGCAGACTGATTTTGCCCAGTTACATCTATAAAATGAGAGTATCACATCCTGAAATCCAATCTGAATGAGACTAATGAGAAACTAGTCAGAAATTCCCAAGAGTTCTTCTGGAACTTGAGGAATGAATTCCCCAAGTCTGGATCCCTAGAGGGTGTCCCCTGCCTTAGTTACTGCTACTGGATGTAGTAACCACCAGCCCTTTGCCTTCTGCTATCAGTTCTATGGTCGAGAGTACTGTCCAGCTGGTTATTAGGCAAAAGAGGACAATGATGAGAAAATAGCTCCTGAGAGTCTCCTCCTCCCTGGGGCAAGTAACTGGAACCAGCTGGTACACACAGTGGTACACACAGTGTACCAGCTGGTACCTCTTGGATTCCAGATACCAGGGCACTCAAAGGAGTTCTGCAGGGGGTCCAAGACTGACGTTCACTCCATGTGCTAGATCTACCATTAGTTTTCCATGTGTAGTGATGCCAAATCTACTGATGTTCTCCCCTAGGAAGAGGAATGGGGAGGTGAATTCCAGGGAATTCTAGAACACAATAGAGTGATCTGTAAGCCATGGCACAGGAAGAATCTGGTTTGCCTGGAATATAATGTACCTTGACTGAATTATTGTATTGCAGGAATCTTAATTTCACTGTTATCAACCAATTCAAAATATGAACTTAATTACATTCTGACAGATGCTCACCTAACATTGCCCTGTAACCTGAAGTCCAGTAATGATTAGAACCATATCTTAGCACTGAGATTGACATCCCATCCTAGGTCTAAGGTGAGGGCTTTAGAGAAAAGTGTTTGGGAAGATAATAGTGTCACACAGAAGAGAATGTCAGAGATAATTATGGAGGCAGTACTTCAAATGTGGATAGAACTTCAAATGTGGATGGATAAATAAAAGTCCAGATAAAAATTCTAGATAGGACATGGTCCAAGGAGGATTTCTGGAAGAGAGGAATATTAAACAAGGGTACAATAGAGAGGGGTAGGACTTGAAGGGGAATGGTAGACTGGCAAAAATAGTAGTATAACCAAAGGGCTTAATAAGAGTTTAAGAATTCTAGAAAGATGTCAGAAGATTATACTGGATGGTCACATAAGGCATGTGGCTTTCAAATCAGTCTTGAGTTTGAATCTTGCCCAAACACTTAAAAGCTAGGAATTCTTGGGGAATTTTCATGATTTCTACTTCCATCACCAGTTTTTAATATATAAAATAGAAATTCATTATTACCTCCTAGGGATATTAAGAGGATTACAGAAGCCAGTGTGGTTAGATCTGGTGCCTGGCACACAGCAAATGGTCAAAACTTGATGGCCACTGCCATTATCATGCCACGTTTGAAGGCTGGCCTGTGGAAGAGGGGTGACAGTGGTTCTACATGTCCTCAACAGTAAAAGAGAGAGGCAGAATTTTTTACCTTTGTGTTTGGTCAGAAAGAACTTCCTGACTCTTCAGCCTGTGTGAATAATAGAATTGATCCTCTAAAAATCAGAGGACTTTTTTACTAGAAAAGTAAATGCCACATGCTCAATCCTTGGCTGTAAAGAGTATTGAGACAGCCCTGGGTGGGTGGTCGGTCAAATTAAGAACTTGAAGGTTGCTTCAAACTCTGTGAGATGTGTGTTAATCTTGGTTTTTAGCCTTCAAGTAGACCCTGTTTCAATCAAAAGCTCTGAAAACAGTTTTGATTCTAAATCTTTTCTGTTTAAATTTTATTGTATCTCATTGTCTGATCAGGGATTTTCTTTGGAAGACGTGAGATAGATAATATGTATGAAAAATGTTTTGAACTCCTTTAAATCTAAGTAAAAATAAAATTACATTCTAGCAAAGTTATTACAAATTGCAATTCAGTACGTGGTCATACCCACCCGAGAAGTGTTCTTGAACCTGTGCAAATTAAATCATTTTCAATGCACCAGGAGAGAGCTTGATGTTTAACTCACATCAGAGGATGGTTCTTATGGAAAAGGATTTATAATAAGAAGGCTGGATTTGTATATATTAGATTTAAAGTGACTAGGGAAAAACAATTACTTCTTATTACAAAATGAGTGCTGTGTTCTTGTGAGGGGATTTTTAGGACCGTTGACTAAGAGTGAGAGGGGAAATTAGGAAAGGACAAAAACATGCAGCCATGTAGATCCTGGTTTTGCCATGGAAAGTCTTACCTGTGCCCTCACAGGCTATTTCTTTGGGCATCACCTGGTTATGTAGACTGACTCGTTCCCATCTGAGTCAGGATCTGGGAACCCACATATTGGGTCACAGTGACCCAGCGCATATTGGGTCACTGAACTTGAGGCTTCTGTTTGCCTCTGTAGTTGGTGGGGAGGAGCAGTGCAGCCACAGACACACATGGTAGAGTCAGCAGGGTTGGATCAGGATTCAGTGTACAGAAAGCTACACTCAGAGAAGCAGCCAAAGGGCCGTTTGGCTATTTGCTGAGGGCTCACCTCTGAAACAAGGGCACAGATTGTTGCACAGGGACAAGTTCTTAATGTTATATTACTCTGAAAAATACCTGTTAATCAGTCCCAGAAAGGTGGATTATTCTGGGTTCTTAGGGTAAATCTTTAGGATCTGTGCCCTTGTGTACTCCCTTGAAGGGGGTCTGCTGTGAGGGTGTCTGCTACTGCCTCCTTCGGGAGAATTTCCTTCCAGTTTCCAGATAGTCCTGGCTCTCCCTATACCCACAGAATTTGGGGAGGAGAGCCTTTTCTTCTCATTGATGGAGGGACTGGCAAATATATGCCTAGCTTTTACCTCATTGCTTCCTGCAAGAAGGGTCACAGCCTATTGGGAAGAGTGGGAAACATAGGCAGCTGCATCTTTACATGAAAGTTCTTATCAAAATATCTTCTCTACTGACCTTTTCCTTATATGGTGTCTGCTTCTGGAGCCTACTTCCTTCTATTGTTAATATTGGTTGTGCTTATTGTAGTCATCACTTTCAACAAAGTGAGAAGCTTCTTGGCTCAAACCCAGAAGGCACATTGGTTGCTCCTAACACAGTGGAAATAAAACTCAGTCTTCAGCAAGATCAATTTCTTCTGGGCACAAATGGGGTTAAAAGTTCAGGTAAAAGAGCCTGAAGCAGCTCACAGTGTTCCAGGTGGGACCTGGGTCAGGCTGTGGTTTTCTACGGTGTCCATGGTTTTTACTTCCTTTCCCCTCACACTCCTATCCAGGGATATACAGCAGACCACTTGGGGGATTAAAATTTCACCTTTTGAAGGAGGAGAAAGCAGTGGTCCTTTAGATGGTACAGTGGGCCTATTTTGAAGGCTTCTTCTTCCCATCTGTGTATAAGCACGGGTTTAGGGCTCACAGTGGTTTAGTGATGGTGAGCAGATGAGAAGAAGCAGAGGCAAATCAGTTATCTTCATAGGGAAATTCTGAACTGGTCACTTGAAAACGGTGTCCAGTCCTTTAGAAGTAAATGTCATGTATAAATAATTTGCTACCAAGGTATCAAATTATATTCAGCAGCACCAGTTACATCAGTCAGTTCCCATTGGTTTGCTGTTTTCTAATTTCACTGGTACTGGGAAGTGCTCATCCAGCTTTCTTCCTTGGCATCTCAGGGACTTGTGGAGAACAAAGAAGCAAAATGGAAATAAACGGCATAGATGGGTTGCTGAGAGTGTAATAGGATTGCATAAGCTTAGAGTCCTTAGTTTAATTCCTCTGAATTCCCACCTAGATAACCAGGCTCCTATGACTTCTGTGTAGGTATTCTTCCCAGTTAAAAAAACTTCAGAGCACGTGTTATCATGCATAGGAAGAAGGGGAATGATCAAGCTTGCTAAAGACACACCTCTTGGGACCTAGGAGTGAAACTGTGTAGGATGACGAGGAGTTTACCATTTGTCGCCACACAAATGAACAAGATGTACGTGACCAGGGTCACAGGCGAGTTTTTAGCATACATGCCCTCATGTGGGGAGGGGGGCTATGTGTGGAGCTTAGCCAGGGATGATCAAATCACCATACCAGCACCAGGAAGCTGCCACCAGGCTGCAAACTTCAATGTAAGACTGTAAGCAGCCTCAAGGAAGGCAGGACTGCCTTATCCATCTTTAGTCTCTGGTGACAGGTAGAATATTTTGATAAATGTGATACGAGTTTATGCTCAGAAAATGCATGCTTGAATGAGTAAAGGAGCTCCTAGGGCTGTCTGGCTGTTGGAGATGAGCTCAGAGAGCTGGGCTCTATAAATAACAGGCTCCTCGCTGAGAGAAGGAATTATAGTCCTGACATTTGGAACATGAGGCAGAGCTTGTTTGGGTGAATGAATCTGGGAGCTACCAAGTACAATTGGCAGCCAAGTTTCATGGGGCAGGAAAAAGGGTTTTTCATCTTCCTGTTTATGCACCTTTCCCTCCCAGTCTCCCTACCCATAGGGGTCCATATTGTTTTGGTTCTCATCGGTCCAGACTTTTCCCATTCATGAAAGGAGCTGTCAGCTCAGAATGCCTTCCGGGTCCTCAGGGTACACTAGTTAGATAGGTCTGGTACTGACACATCTCTGACTCTTGTGCTCAGCTCTTCGTCCATGCTTCCCATCTTCTTTCACATTGAGGAGCACATAGGAAATGATCTTTGTATCGAGGTCACTGACGGTCACTGGGTTGGGGGCTCTAGGTGCTCAGGCCCAGCTCAACTGTCCCAAGGGCTGAGAGAAGCTCAGCTCCTTGGTAACCCATTCCAGACCTTAATTGGAAAGCTCCCCTCTAAGGAGTCTTCACTTCCAATGGTTTCCACAACATTTCCATTTCCATGGGGATAATAATAGAAGAAAGACAACTACTTTCCTAGGGCAGACCTTGCTGAGGTAACTTCAAAGCTTATTCATTCTACAAACGGACCTTTAATGAGCTTATGTAGAGACTGGAGATTAACCAACAATGCATAGGAACATATTCCTGGGCCTCATGACAAATAAACAGGCAGCCACAATATAACGTGAAAGGCAGTAAAAGAGGAGCTTGCAGGGGTCTTCATGGGGACAGGGGTGGGGATGGGTCTTTAGAGAGCTTCAAGAGAAAGTCTTACATATAAAAAAGAAAACTCTCTCCCCTGACTTTGTTCTAAACTCCAGAGGTCAACAATTTTTTTTTGAAGTGACAGAAATTGGTCTCTGTGACAGATACTCACCCTCGCCACTGTAGTCCAAGTGCAGCCACAGACAATGCATAAAGGAATGGCTGAGACCATACTCTAATAAAGCTTCACCAAAAAAGGCAGCAGTAGAGATTGCATTTAGACCAAGGGCTATAGTTTGTCAACACCTCTAGACAATGGGAGAATAAATGTTTTAACAATCACCTTTGATTTAGAAACCAATAGTAAAAGGCATTTTATCTAATCCAAGTTGGAAACATTAACTTTAAATTTTCTGTGGATTATCAGTGTAGTTAGGAGTGAAGATTGTGGAAGATAGCAGTTTAGACAAGAACATCAGTACAACTCTTCTTTGGAAGAGCTAAATATTCTCTCCATAGCACCTTGTGTGGTGAAAGATACAAGTACCCATTGACCTTCATCTAGATTAAGGAACAGGAGAGGAGGAGACTTGCAAGAGATGGCAGCAGATGCATTGCAAGGGAAAGATGTTGCATAAAGAATTTCCTAGGATGGTGATGGCTGAGAATCTCAAGAAAGATTTTATTTTGTTTCCCTTACATGGGCAGATATATCCAATAAAATATTGCTACAAGCAATGTCTGAGATTTTGCTGCCTATGTTTTCTTCTATGACTTTTATGGTTTGGGGCTCTAACATTTAAATCTTTGATCCAAAGACAAATATTATATGATGTCACTCATATGTGGAATCTAATGAACAAACTGCACTAACAAGGAAAATGGGAACAGACTCATAGATAGATAACAGCATGACAACTAATGGGGGGGGTTGGCAGGGAGGGATTGAACAAAAAGGAATAAGGACTCATGGACAACAGTGTGGTGATTACTGGGGGGAGAGAGGTCTAAGAGGACTAACAGATAAAGATTACAATAAAGGAAAAATACAACAAAGATTAAATTTTTAAAAGCTTTCAAAAAAGAAGAACTTTCACTTTGTTTCCAGATTTGTAGAAGTATAATCCCTCCTCTAGTGTGCTCAATTTTTCAGTAAAAGGTGGATAATAGGTAAGTTAAAAACAGTTGGTTTCCATCAAGTACCCTATGTGCCCCCCAACATTCTCAACCTCCCTTGCAATTAGGTTAGAACTATTTTTGCCCAGTGAAATATGAGTAACCGTAACATGTAACTTCTAGGGAGAGATAGTTAAGATATGCTTTCCTTCCATCAATCCCTTTTCCTGCCATGGTAATCTTGAAGGTCAAAAATTTCAGATAACATGGTTTCAAGATTTATAGATGTGACCCAATCTACATTGCACTGTATGTGAGCAACAGTTAAAATTTTAATATATTAAGTAAAAGATTTCAGGGTTTGTGTGATGTGACTAATAAGTATTTTTGGTATTATCACTTTAGGAAATAAAAGAAAATGCATAAACAATTCAAGGTAGACACTGGCAGCCACAGGAACTAAGATTTTGAGTTGTTGACTTCTGGCCAAGATGGAGGTATAAGTAGACACACTGTGCCTCCTCACACAACCAAAAGAAGGACAACAATAATTTAAAAACAAAAAAATAATCAGAACTCACAGGAAATCAAACTGTCTGGAAGTCCAACAACCAAGGAGTTAAAGAATCCAGACCGGTAGAAGGGGTGGAGTTGGGCAGCTGGGGCAGAGAGGACTCATGGCAAGGTGGTGGCTGTAGGGCCCAGTGAGGTGGCAGCTAGTGTAGCGGGCAGTCCCACTTTCACATGCAGAGAAACAACTGGGTAGTGAGATTGACAGCACAACCCAGGGTCCCAGTGCAGGGAAATAAAGCCTCAAAACACTTATTAAAACACCTGTGGGGGTTGAGGCAGCAGGAGAAATTTCTGGCCTCACAGGAGAGTTTGTTGGAGAGATTCACAGGGTCCTAGAATGTACACAAACCCACCCATATGGGAATCAGCACCAGAAGGGCCCAATTTGCTTATGGAAAGCAGGAGAAGTGACTGAAATCTGGTAGAGGGTGGAGCAAGCACCACTGTTCCTTCTCAGCTCCCTTCCCCACAGCAACATGGGTTACCCTGCCCGGGTGAACATCTAAGGCTCCACCCCTCACTATGTAACAGGTGCATCAAGATTTTAAAAAATGACCCAAATGAAAGAACAGGTCAAAGCTCCAGAACAAATACAACTAAGCAATGAAAAGATAGCCAACCTATCGGATGCACAGTTCAAAACACTGGTGATCAGGATGCTCACAGAATTGGCTTAATTTTGTCACAAATTAGATGAAAAAATGAAGGCTACGCTAAGTGAAATGAAGGAAAATGTACAGGGAACCAATAGTGATGGGGAAAAAACTGGGATTCAAATCAATAGTGTGGACCAAAAAGAAGAAAGAAACATCCAATAAGGATGCTGGAGGAAGATGGCGACAGGGTAGGAGAGAGCCGATTCAATTTCCCCCTACACATGAGAGAAAAACCTAGCTGATCTCCAGAGGAACAGACCAATCTACAGAGCAAACAGCCAACAGTAAGTACCCCAGCATCTATGAAAACAAGAGACCAAAAATTGTAGCAGACACTGAAAAACCAGACAGTAAGGAGAGTGCTTCAGGACAATAATGTCCCAGGGACCAGCTTGGGGACCAGGGTGGCTGTAGTCCCAGGCCTGGCATCTGCCGCCAGGTCTACCACAGACTTGTTGGGAGTGGCGGGCCTGCCACAGAGTCCTTGGGAGAGAGCCGGGTCAACTGCTCTCTTCCTCCCCAGATAAACAAGGTTTAAGCAGCACCGGGAGAGACCTGGTTGCCTGAAGTTGTAGAGAGGGGAATAAGGACACAGAGGCAAACACACAAGGGCCATGATCACCCACGGAGTCTGTGGTCGCCAGCTTGGGAGATTTGAGAGTCAGGCAGTGACATGCATTGACCCCAATAGTCACTGGTCTGGCTGGAGAATTGGGCTGTACAGGGCAGCAGGCTTGAGTAGGAGGGATTTCTCAAAAAGAAAAACTGTTTGGGAAATTCTCCTGCAACAGCCGCTCTGCCTACTCCCTACCCAGCAGGGCATTGATCCCAAGGTTGCAGGAAATGTTGCACAGAAGGCCCTGCGCACCTCCCGTAGCACTGGGAAGGGTTCACACCCAAACCTTTGGGACAGAGGCAGACTGGCCGAGTGCACACGCCCACACCCAAGCCCACAGAGGTATCCCCAGGGAAAGAGCAATCTAAGGAAGACCTGGATCCCACACCCGAGGCACTGGGGAGAGGTACCAGACTAGCTCTAGGGAGAGTGCATGCAAGACTGGCTGAGTGCAGGTCCAGAAGGGAAAAAGCCATACCAATCACCCCTTAGCCTCCTGCAGACAACAAGACTAAAAAAGCTGGTTTCGCCAGTTTGAAACCAACAAGAGGGTTCTTTTTTTTAACTAATTTTTAAAAATTTTATTATTGTTCTATCTTTCAATACCTTTTTCCTCTCCTTCTTTCTTGTTTTATTTCTTCTCTCTTTCTTTCCAATGTTATATCTTCTTCCTCCCTTCTCCTGTTTTTTTTTTAAATACCCACAAGTGAGAAAAAAAAAACTGTAACTGTGAAAAGATCAGAGTTGGACCCTAAGAGGGGGCATCCCAACAATTGAGACAGTGAGACAAATTTCACTTTGCTGTTACAGAGAACCTGCAAGTTACTGCATATTTGTATTATTATTTTTTTTACTATTCTACATCTGTTATTTCAATAGTATTTTTGTATTCCTTTTCTTTCTGTATAGTCTTCTTTGCTTAGCTGGTTATATTGTATCATTTGACAGGTTTCCCCTGTTCTCTCTTTCATAGTATATTGCTAATTTATTGTCCTTCACATCACTTGTGTTCGTTTAGCACACTACTCAAGGTCCTACACCTCCTATTCTTGTTATTCAGATCACATAGATTCTGTCATATGATTGTGGCTCTGATATTATTGTAAATAATAGCTGTTCCATACAATTGTAAATTCTTCACAACACCCCTCCCGGATCTTAGCCCACTTCACAGTTTCCTGAACTTTATTACTATCGTGGTTAACTCCATTCTCTCCCACACTACACCTATTTACTCTCACCTTAGCTCAGAATCTGACCTCCCACAACCTCATTGCTTTCTAGATCCAACTCACAATCCTTCCGTCCCCAATAAGAGTCTTATCTCCTTCCATTCTTTCTAAAAAGTGGCTAGTTGGGTGGAAGATCATTGTTATCACTATACATAGCCAAAGAATCTCCTGCCTCTTCTCACCAGCTGCTACTGGAAATATCATAGAATACTCTCTTGCTGTCTTAAACCATTTTGACTTCCCCTCCAACTGATTACAAAAAAGAGTAGGTGGAAGTGGTGAACACCAGATACCCACAGGAAGAGAAACCCAACAACAAAGGAACCACCAACAGATAACAACAGAAGAAGGTGAAGGAGGGAGTGGAAACCACACAAACATCAGTCCAGGACCTTTCTGGAAATACAACAAAATAGTTGAGAAATTACCCAGTATAAACAACTGAACAAAAGCAAAAGAGAATCCTCAAAATCTTTTACACAAAGAAGAACCAGTTTCAACACAACCTGCACTCACCAGCACAACAAAATACAAGAAGTGGTGGATAGAGTGACCCTCAGTTAATCAGGTGGTGGGAAGCACCCACCAAAGAAAGACCCAACAACAATCAAAGCCCAAAGACAAACACAGAGCCAACTTAAATGACAGCCCAAGACCAGTGAGCTCGGGAGATCAAGGAAACTGCACCACTAAATCTCACAAGGTGTTCTACCACTGAAGTTCACACCATAAAACCAGGGAGCCAGAACAGGTCAATTTAAGAAGCTGAAGCTAACAAGAAGAGTCTCACAAACAATGGGAAGACAAAGAAACAATCCCTAAATGAAAGGAAAGGAGGAAGCCTCAGAAAGAATGCTAAATGAGACAGAGGCAACTCAACTATCAGATATTGAGTTGAAAGCAATGGTTATCAGGAAGCCCAATGAGTTCACAATGAGCTGCCATAAACTACAATGAACTCACTGAAAACTATATCACCATGAAAAAGGCAATAGAAACTATCAACAAGGGGCAAGAGGAAATGAAGAATACAATTTCTGAACTAAAGAAAATAGTAGAAGGAATCAAAAGCAGGATCAACAAAGCAGAAGATCAGATCAGTGAGCTAGAGGACACACACACACACACACACAAAACACACCAAGAGAGCAAGAAAATGAATACAGGCTCAGAAAGAATGAAGAGGGATTAAAGTAAATGCAAGACAATATGTAATAATATCCAAATAATAGGGATACCAGAAAGAGAAAAAGAAGAGTAAGAGATAGAAAACCCATTTGAAAAAGTAATAATGGAAAACTTCCCTAATTTGATGAGAGAAAAAGTCACACAAATCCAGGAAACACAGAGAGACCCAATCAAGAGGAACCCAAAGAGGCCTGCTTCAACACACATCATAATTAAAATGCCAAAATTCCAAGACAAAGAGAGAATCTTAAAGGCAGCAAGGGAGAAAAAGAAAGTAACGTACAAGGGAGCCTCAATAAGGTTAGCAGCTGACTTGTCAATGGAAATGCTCCAAGACAGAAGAGAATGGCAAGAAATATTCCAAATAATGAGAACCAGAGGCCTGCAACCAAGATTACTTTAGCCAGCAAGGTTCTCAATCAAGACAGAAGGCCAAATAAGAAGCTTCCAAGACAAAAGAAGTCTAAAAGAATACACCTCCACCAAACCAGCTCTGCAAGTGATGCTAAAGGGACTGCTCTAAGGAAAGGAAAAAAAAGAGAGAAAGACAGGTACAAAAATGGCAATGAATAAGTACCTATTAATAATAACCTTAAATGTAAGTGGATTAAATGCTCCAATCAAAAGACATAGAATAGTTGAATCGATAAGAAAGCATGACCCACACATATGCTGCCTGCAAGAGACCCACCTCAGGACAAAAGACATACACAGACCGAAAGTGAAGGGCTAGAAACAAATTTTCCAAGCAAATTGATGGGGGAAAAAGCCAGGTAGAGATACTCATATCAGACAAAATAAACTTCAGAAAAAGGGCCATAAAGAGAGACCCAGATCCCAGTCAGGGCACATGCCTGGGTTGCAGGCAGGTTCCCTGTAGGCCAGTTCCCTGCAGGGGATGCACTAGAGGCAACCATACATTGATGTTTCTCTCCCTCTCTCCTTCCCCTCTAAAGATAAATAAATTAAATTTAAAAAAAAGAGAGAGACCCAGAAGGTCACTTCATAATACTCAAGGGAAGACTCCACCGAGAAGACATAAATATTGTAAATATATATGCACCCAACATAGGAGCACCCAAATACATAAAGAAAATCTTAGAGGGCTTCAGGAAAGATATTGACAGCAACACAATTATAGTGGGGATTTTAACACCCCACTGTCAAAAATGGAAAGATCTTCCAAACAAAATATCACCCAAGATATTGTGACATTGAACAATGCCCTAGATGAAATGGACTTAACTGAAATATAGATAAAGAGCCTTTCATCCCAAAGAAGCTAAATACACATTCTTTTCAAATTCACATGGAACATTTTCAAAGCTAGACCACATAATAGAACATAAAACAAGCCTCAACAAATTTAAGAAAATTGAAATCATCCTGAGCATTTTCTTTGACCACAAGGGACTGAAACTAGAAACCAACCCCAAGGGAAAAAACCCAAAACACTCAAAATCATGGAGATTTAATAGCATGCTATTAAATAATGAATGAGTCAAGAATGAAATTAGAAAAGAAATCAAAAAGTTCCTGGAAACAAATGAAAATGAACTCACAACAACCCAAAACTTATGGGACATAGCAAAGGCAGTCCTGAGAGGGAAGTTCATGGCAATACAGGCCTACCTAAGAAAGATAGAAACATTTCAAACAAACATCCTAACCCTACACCTACAAGAACTCGAGAAACAACAACAAAGACAGCCCAGAGCAACTGGAAGGAAGGAAATAACAGAGATCAGAGCAGAATTAAATAACATAGAAAGATCAAAGCACAATTCTAAGGATCAATGAATCCAGGAGCTGGTATTTTGAAAAGATAAACAAAGTTGACAAGCCTTTAAGCAGGCTTGTCAAGAAAAAAAAGAGAGAGATGACTCAAACAAACACAATGAGAAATTAAAGAGGAGAGATCATAACTGACACCATAGAAATACAAAGGATTGTAAGAAATTATTCTGAAGAACTATATGTCAAGAAATTTGAAAACCTAGGTGAAAAGGACAAATTTCTAGAAAAATATAATGTTCCAAAACTCAATGAAGAAGAAGCAGAAAGCCTGAACAGACCAATAACAGCAGATTAAATTGAAGCAGTAATCAAAAACCTCCCGACACATAAAAGCCCTGGACCAGATGGCTTCACGGGAGAATTCTACAAAACATTTAAGGAAGAGTTAACCCCTATCTTTCACAGACTATTCAAAAAAATCCAAAATGATGGAAGGCTGCCTAACTCTTTTTATGCAACCAGCATCATCCTAATCCCCAAACTAGATAAAGACACAACAAAGAAAGAAAACTTCAGGCCAATATTGCTGACGAATATACAAGCTAAAATCCTCAGCAAAATATTGGCAAACCACAGCCAACAATACATTAAAAAAACATACACCATGACCAACTGAGACTCATCCCAGTGATGCAAGGATAGTTCAATGTTCACAAATCAGTAAATGTAATACATCACATAAACAAAAGCAAAGAAAAAATCACATAATCTTATCAATAGATGCAGAAAAAGCATCTAATAAGGAACAACACCCATTTATGATGAAAACACTCAGCAAAGTGGGAATAGAGGGAGAATTCCTAGACATAATAAAGGCCATATGTGAGAGACCTACAGCTAACTTCATACTCAATGGGCAAAAACTAAAATCTTTTCCACTAAGATCAAGAACAAGACAAGGTTGTCTTTCACCACTTCTATTCAACATAGTATTGGAAGTTTTAGTCACAGTGATCAAACAAAAAAGGGAAATAAAAGGCATCCAAATCAGAAAGGAGGAAACAAAAATGTCATTTTTTGAAAATGGGATGATAGTGTACATAGAAAATCCTATAGACTCTGAAAACAAACTGCTTGGCCTAATAAATGAAGTCAGCAAAACAGTGGGATACAAAGTCAATATCCAGAAATCAAAGGCATTTTTGCCTACCAACAATGAAACAGCAGAAGCAGAAATTCAAAAAATACCATTCAATATAGCAAAAAGAAAAATAAAATACCTAGTAATAAACCTAACCAAGGAGGTAAAAGACCTATACTCATAAAACTACACAACGCTGAAGAAAGAAATCAAGAAAGACACAAACAAATGGAAACGTATACCTTGTTCATGGATTGGAAGAATTAACATCATCAAAATGTCCATGCTACCCTAAAAAATTTACACGTTCAATGCAATACCTATTAAAGTACCAATGGCATATTTCACAGACATAGAACAAACACTTCAAAAATGTATATGGAACCATAAACGACCCCGAATAGCTGCTGCAATTTTGAGAAAGGAGCAAAGTAAGAGGGATCACAATACTTGAAACCAAACTGTATTATAAGGCCACTGTAATCAAAACAGCCTGGTACTGGCATAAAAACAGGCACACAGACCAATGGAACAGAACAGAGAGCCCAGAAATCAACCCAACTCTCTACAGTCAATTAATATTTGGCAAAGGGGGCAGCAACATAATGGAGTAAAAATAGCCTCTTCAACAAATGGTGTTGAGAGAACTGGAAAGCTACGTGCAAAAAAACAAACAAACAAACAAAAAACAGAAACCTAGCACCACTTACACAATACACCAAAATTAATTCAAGGTGGATAAAGGACTTAAATATAAGCCATGACACCATTAAAGTCCTGGAGGAGAACATTGGCAGGAAAATCTCAGATACTACAAGCAGCAACATTTTCACTGATATGGCCCCTAGAGCAAGGGACATAAAGGAAAGAATAAACAAATGCAATCTCATCAAAATTAAAACCTTCTGCATGGCTAAAGAAAGCAGTATTAAAATAAAAAGAGAACCAACTCTATGAGAAAACATATTTGCCAATGATACCCCAGACAAGCGTTTAATCTCCAAAATATACAAATTACTTACACGATTCCACTCTAAGAAGACAAACAACCCAACTAAAAAATGGGCAAAAAACTTGAACAAACACTACTCCAAGGAGGACATACAGAGGATCCAGAGACACATGAAAAGATGCTCAATATTGTTAACTATCAGAGAGATGCAAATTATAACCACAATGAGGTACCACTTCACACTGGTCAGAATGGCCATCATAAACAGCAACAAACAAGTATTGGAGAGGTTGTGGAGAAAAGGGAACCCTAGTACACTGTTGGTGGGATTGCAGACTGGTACAACCACTATGGAAAACAGTATAGAATTTCCTCAGAAAACTAAAAATGAATCTGCCTTTCAGTCCAGTAATTCCTCTGCTAGGATTATATCCTAAGAAGCCTGAAACACCAATCCAAAAGAACCTATGCACCCCAATGTTCATAGCAGCACAATTTACAATAGCCAAGTGCTGGAAGCAAACTAGGTGCCCATCAGTAAATGAATGGATCAAAAAACTATGGTACATTTACACAATGGAAGTCTATGCAGCAGAAAGAAATCAGGAGCTCCTACCCTTTGCAACAGCATGGATGGATCTGAAAAGCATTATGCTGAGTGAAATAAGCCAGGCAGTGAAAGACAAATACTATATGATCTCACCTTTAACAGGAACCTGATCAAAAAAAAAAAAAAACAAATAGACAAGCAAAATATAACCAAAGACACTGAAATAGAGAACTGGCTGAGAGTAACCAGAGGGGAGAGAATTTCAGGCAAAAGGAGAAGGGTTAACAGGAACAAGTATAAAGGACACATGGACAAAAACTATGGGGGGTGGGAATGGGAGGGAGGTGGGGAGCATTGGTGGGGTGGAACTAAAAAACAGAAAACTACTTGAACAAAAATTAAAATAAACCTTCCCCCCCCCCAAAAAAAAGAAAGAAAGAAACATCCAGCCATTAAAGAATGAGGAAACAAGAATTCAAAAAAAATGAGGAGAGTCTTAGCAATCTCCAGGACATCTTTAAACATTCCAACATCTGAACTATAGGGGTACCAGAAGGAGAAGAGGACGAGCAAGAAGTAGAAAAGGTATTTGAACAAATAATAAAGGAGAACTTCCCCAATCTGGCAAAGGTAATAGATTTTCAGGAAGTCCAGGAAGCTCAGAGTCCCAAAGAAGTAGGACCCAAGGAGGAACACACCAAGGCACATCATAATTACATTACCCAAGATTAAAATGAAAGAGAGAATCCTAGAAGCATCAAGAGAGATGGATGCAGTTACCTACAAAGGAGTTCCCATCAGACTGTGAGTGGATTTCTCAAAAGAGACTTTATAGGCAAGAAGGGGCTGGAAAGAAGTATTCCAAGTCATGAAAGGCAAGGACCTACAGCCAAGATTGCTCTATCCAACAAAGCTTTCATTTAGAATGGAAGGGCAGATAAAGTGTTTCTCAGATAAGTTAACGGAGTTCATCATCACCGAATCCTTATTATATGAAATGTTACAGGGATTTATCTAAGGAAAAGAAAATAAAAATATGAACAGTGACTGCAAACTCACAATTATTAACAACCACATCTAATGCAAAAAGAAAGGTAAATTAAGCAAACAACTAGAAGAGGAAGAGAACCTCAGAAATGCAGATCTCATGGAGGGTTATCAACAGGAGAGTGTGAGGGAGACAGAGGGGGAAAAATACAGAGAATAAGTAGCATAGATGGTAGGTAGAAAATAGACAGGAGGAGGGTAAGAATAGTATGGGAAATATAGAAGCCAAAAGATTTATATGTATGACCCATGGACATGAACTAAAGGTGGGGAATGTCAGTGGAAGGGGGTATGCAGGGTTGAGGGAAATGTATGGGGGGAAATGAGACAACTGTAATAGCATAATCAATAAAATATATTTTTAAAAAGGTTTTGAGTTGTTGGTACCTTATTATAGTACTTGGAGTCTAATACCATGTATTAGGGTGGATATGCTATAGTAACAAATTATGTCCAAAATCTCAGGGTCTTGAAACAACATTTTCTCATGAAAAATCCAGTTGGGGTCCCAGTGACCCTCCAGAATGACATTGTACATCTCTTCCATGTGACACTGCATCTCCACATAAACACTTGCTTCCACTACGATCAAAATCTAGAGGAGCTGAGTCAATCATGAGCATTTAAATGCTCATACCCAGAAGTGACATGCATCACATTTTACTGGGCAAATCATGCCTGTGGTCACACTTAGCTTCAAGTGAGATTGGAAGTACAATTCCCCTTTGCCCTTAAGAATATCAATGATTAGTGGTATTATCTGCTAGGTAGTCTCTGCTACAGAAGCTTCCAAACTGCTGGAAGGTATTAGACTTCCTAGGAGTATTTAAGACTAAAGACTTAAAGAATGAGTACCAGTTGGCCAAGGAAAGAAGGATGAGAGGAAGAAGGAAGAGTGTTCTCTGCAAAAAGGAACATGGGAAGGTCTGCATGAATTCAAAAAATGAAGCATTCAGTGTGGGTAGGAAAACAGTGTAGAATACAATATGAATATTTACCCCATGTTTGAACAACTGCACAAGACAATTTCAAGCAAAGCTCTCCCCTAATGGAGCTTATACTCATAGTGAGGGTTTAGGAATGAAATGTGCTTATGAAAATTTTTGTGTTTTTCTCCACTCTGTTGTGTGTGTCCATGTTAGCACCTCCTACAGCAAAGATGGGAGCTTAGCCTGAGAAGGTCCAGGGCACTGATTTTTCTGTTGGCAAGGGTGATGATATTTCAATATTTTCCTCCAAGATCTTTTTAGATAACTTAACTAGATTCCTGACTTGATTGAACCCCTCTAAGGACTTATCCAGAACCCTCTGTCCCCACCCCCTCCTCAATGAGGGGCAGCTCAGTAGAGATCTTCACCACAATCTTATCACCAATGAGGCATGTAGTGTTTATTACTTTTTTTCTTACCTGAATCAGTTTTACAACAGGAAGGAATGGTTTAAAGTTGTAGCAGGAGAAAACACAATATTGATGCTTTGGCCCCTGTTTTCTGAACCTCAACCAAAGACCTAGGGTCTGATGTTAAAATATAAATGCTCACAGCTAGAAACCATATTTCCTTCAATCTTATCATCAACCCAATCTCCTGATGTTTGATCACACTTAGAGGGGCCCTGAAATAATTTCTGACTGAAATTAAGGCAATCCTATTATCTAGATTTTGTAAGACTGTCTTCCAGACTAAAGAAATGACAATTCTTTTAACCAGTGCTTCACTTGCTTCTATATTCCTTCCTTCACCCCACAGCACTGGTAGAATAGCTATGCCATAAATACTTGTTAAAATTCCATTTAGAAATCACAGGGCCAGAAAAGAGCGTTCCCCTTAGATTTTTTCAAAGTAGCATTTTTTATCATCAAATATATTTTTATTTTGGTTGGGGAATGGGAGTCCTTGTTCTGATCACCAGTTTCAATATAAGGAGCAAGTTCCCCACTACAACAAACCACTCCAGACACCACACCAGCTGAGTGTTCAGTAATTCAACTCAATTATGACACTACCTATGCAAAGATAGAATCAAATTTCACAGATAAAGGGGCTCATTTCCACAAGACTACCCTCTACTTCAGTGCCAGACAAAGCCTAGGTTGTGACCTGTGCATTTGACCAACCAAATTTAGGTTCCAACAACCCTCTACAACTCAGAATGTCAATCATAAGTCTAGGTTGTCACCTGTATTTTTAGATATAAATAAGAGGTTCCCATGACCCCCTCTGTGGGAGCAACTTTGCCTGCAAAGTCCCCCCATCCTCCACGGATGAAAGTGAAACTACCAAGACATGATCTGCATGGGGAGGAAGGGAGGCAGATCCCTCAAAAAAGAAGGGCCAAGAGCCCCTTCCTCAAGGGGCTTTTATTGGGTTCGTTTGCACAACAATACAGGTAAGGATCAAACAATAGATAGCATTCAAAGAACTATGAGGGCTTATTCTCAGTCAGGGTCAGATAGCTAAAGAACCATTAAACTTTGAGGAACAAACTTCTTGCTTGGACCCTTATCATTTAAACCAGAGCATCCTAAATAAAGCAGGTTTCACATGATTTTACATATTCTTTCTTAGGCCTGATCACCTGGGGAACCCACCCTTTCCAGCACAGGGTTGCACCACCTTCCCCATCATAGATTTTTAGGCCTAAGTGGATTAGAGCCAGGAAGCGTTTCTTCCAGACGGAACTGGGGACTCGGGCTACATCAGAATAGCTGTGGAGTGAGGGTCCATCACTCCCTCTTTGTTGCAACCCACCAAGTTCTTCCATGATGGCCTCCCAAGTGATCGTGTCTGGCTTAGGTTGCCCCTCCTCTGAGGGGTGTTACCCGTTTCTGACTATCTTACCATACATGGGGGCAGGGGAGGAAGCAGAAGCAGCACTTGCTACCAAAGGCAAGCTTTGTCTCCTTAGTGGCTCACATTCTGGAGGTCGCTCACTCACCCTCGCCATGGGAGGCAATTACAACTCCTGAAACCAGGCAGAATGTTTCCCAACACCCCCTCCCCCACTAGATTTGACTAATTTGCTAAAGCAGCTCATTGAAGTAAAATATTTTGCTGGATACTTTACTTACTAGATTATAAGAGGATGTGACTCAGGACCATCCAGGAGGGAGATGTGTCAGGTGAGGTATGGGGAAGGAGTGCAGAGCTGCTAGGTGCACCACCTTCCCTGAATCTCCACATTCTTTCCAATCCAAAAGCTCTCTGAACCCAATCCTTTTGGGTATTTTTGGAGGTTTCATTACATAGTCATAACTGATTAAATCATGGGCCATTGATTCAATTTTAAGCCCCTCTCCTCTTCCCAGAGAATGGGTGTGTGTTGGGGTTGGGGGAAGGCTGAAAGCTGCAGCTTTCTAATCACTGGCATCCAGCCCCCATCATAAGGTGTTTTCCAAATTCACTTTATTCACGTAACAAAAGACACTTTTAAAACTCTCAACACTTAAAAAACTCCAAAGGTTTTAGGAGCTGTTAGCCAGGAAATTTGGTTGAAGACAAAATACATATGACAGGGAATCAAATCATACTAATTAGGGGATCACCCAAGCCATTTCTTAAATACCATGTGACTCTTGACATTTTCTGGTTGTCTTTGTCTCCAGCACTCCTCTCTGGGTTCTATAGACAGATTATAGCTTAAGGTAGAAATGATCTTTACAGGAGTAGGTTATTAACCAGAACATCCCAGATACAAAGGCTTTAGTTCATCAGAACAACTGTGAAGTCAGGAAAGGAGGCATGATCTGGGATGTGAATGTGCATGTGAAGGCGGAAGGTGTTGGAGCTTTTTCCTTATGGACTCCTCCAAGCTCCTGGAGGGTTCAAACAGTCAAGTTTATCTTTCTATTTCCAGTGACTGGTGTATATACAGGAAATCAAATGATTGAATGAAACCATACAACATGACTGATTTCTTGTCAGTTGCTCATGACCGTGAATAGAGTTGGTCAAAAACTGACTGAACTCACTGAGAGTGCTTTTCCTAACTGAACTTCCTACTTTTCCAATAAACCAATCCCCTGGGATCCAATGTTGCTGACCTTATTGAGGAACAGAAGAGGAATTAGAGCTGTGACTAAATCAACAAAAAAACCCACAGTCTACTAAATCAACCAAAAAGCATCAGTTCATCAAATCCCATGATATTAATCTGCCAGGAAATAGTCCCACTGGATTACACTTTTAATTGATATGAAATGCAGCCCAAAATATTGGGATCTGGGGAAAATTCCACTCTGGCCTGGCAGTAATTAACCAAGTTTCTCCAGAGTGACTGCCCCCTGGAGTACTGAAGTTGTTAAATTACCAAGGAGGGGAAAATTCTGTTGTCCAGAAGGCCAGTGCTCCCCTCCACTCCCTTCCTGTCTTTCTCTGAAGAAGTTTTAAATGAGCAATTTCTGACATAAGACTCTCAGAGACCTTATAGAATTTGTGATCATAAGAAAATCACAATCCTCTCAGGCATTAGATCATTTTAAGCATATTTCCAGGGGCAACAATGTGAGAATCCTTTTGGGGTGTCCAACCTTTTGGTGTCTCTGGGCCACACTGGAAGAAGAGTTGTCTTGGGCCACACATGAAATACAGTGCTACACATAATCACAAAAAAATCTCATAATGTTTTAAGTAAATTTACGATCTTGTGTTGGGCTGCATTCACAGCCATCCTGGGCCACATGCAGCCCGTGGGCTGCAGTTTGGACACCCCTGCTAGATCCTGACATTCCAGCACTTCAACATCTTTCTGTACCCGGTCCATAAGTCAGGATTGTAGGGCAGTTTTCCAACTTGTGGTATAGTCATACGGTATAATACAAATAATAATATAAAATCATAGGAGATATTTATACTGATAAAATCAATAGAAAGCAAATTATATTTTCTTACAATGAAATAAAACAATACATAATAAAATAATATACAAATTAACATAAATATAAAATAAAAAAGAATAAGCTGTGTATATACACGTGACAATATGGATGAATCTGAAAAACATTTGATTTTGTGAAAGAAGCCAGACATAAAAGAGAAAAACTGTATGATTTCATATTTGGGAAGTTAAGGAAAAGCAAAATAATTTTTGATGAAAAGATTAGAATAGAATTTGCCTATAAAATGTTGGAATAGGGGACTAACTACTAAAAGGGGGCTTGAAGAAACTTTACTAGGTGATGGAAATAATTTCTATTTTGAGCAGATGATAGTTAAACTTTTGTCAAATTTTGTTGGGCTGGACACTTGAGATCTATATGTAAATTTTACCCCAATAAAAGAAAATTAGGCTTGAAGGGAAAAAAACCTCACATACCTCCTTAGCAAATTCCACTTTGAAAATTTCTTATGTCATTAGACAAGTATATAAACGCAGTCATTGCAATGCTTATAATAGAAAAACTAGAAATACAATTTAAATGCTTGGCAATGTGATTAAATTATGGCAGCTATATGCACTAGAATGTGCTATAGCCATGAAGAAATGTCAAAATGTACTTTGATGTGAAAATACAAAATGTGATGAATTAAAACATTATAGAATGCAATCTTATTTTTGCAAACATAAAATATAACAGTGACTTTTTTGGCTGGTTTTATTGTAGGCAGCATTTATACTTTTATGAGTTATATAGAATATGTAGCAGAGTATGTGTCTATAATCAGTGTTTATTACTTTAAAAATACCTAGCTGTTTTGTTATGCACTTTGAATTAGACTTGGTGTGGCACCCGCCACAGTGCCTAGTGCCTGGAATGTTCATGCTCATAGCCTGTTTCTTCTCCATTTCTTTTTCCACCCATACCCTCATTCTTGTACAGTTTCTTCCCCTCCAGACAAAAACCAGGAAACTTGTTTTTCCATCTTCTTAATACACTGCCACCATTTACTCCAGAAAAGAATGCCTTGGTACTTTCTTTTGGGCAGGAGTATCCTGTTCCCATCCACACCTCTTTAGCCCATACAGCCCATACAGCCCACACAGCCTGTGTATTTATTCTTCCGTGAAGGTACCCAGTGACCTTTACAAGATCTGTTTACCCTTGAAACTAGTTTTAAGAGGCAGCTTGTTGGACATAGCCTCAGGTTTTATTTGAGGTGCCCATATACTGGTCATATCCAGCTTCTTCCCAGCCTCTGATTTTGGCCATATCTGCACACTGCACCACCTGGCTCTTCTCTCCAGAAATTTCTCTGGGCTCACACTTTTTCTTCACCTGCCATCTATTCTAGGTTTTAGGATCCTGAGATTTTCAGCTTAAGGTGCTTGTGTATCTCTGTATTTTGTGCAAAAGGGGTTGGATAGTAAATTGAATAGAAGCTCCCCAAAAGACATGACAAAGTCCTACACCAGAACCAGTGAATGTGAATTTATTTGAAAGCAGAGCTTTGCAGATGTAATTAAGGATCTTTAGATGAGATCATCCTGGATTCAGAGTTGGTCCTAAATCCAATGATGTGCATCCTTAAAAAGAACAAGTGAAGAGATAACACACTGAAAAGTCATGTGAAGACAGAGGCAGAGATTGGAGTTACACAGCCACAAGTCAGGGAACACTTGGACTCACCAACAGCTCTAGGAGGCCAGGAAGGACCCCCACCTCGAGTCTTTGGAGGGAGTGTGGCCCTGGTGACACCTTAATTTTGGACCTAGAGCCTCCAGCACTGAGAGTGTAAATTTGTTTTAAGACACCAAGTTAGTGGTAAATATTACAACAGCCCCAGGAAATGCGTACAGGTAGCAATTAACAAGCCACCTGTCAGCCCTTCTCCTACCCCTACCACCCAGACTGATGGAAGGAAGAAACATGATGGCCTTTGCTTGAGAGACACAGATAAGGACTTTTGAGCAGGCAACTTACTTTGAGAAGTGATTCCAAGAAATCAAGTGAGGAAAGAGATTAAGTGAAACAAGAAAGAAGGAGATTCCAGAACAAGCATGTGTTTCTTACCTACCAAGCTGGTCATCACTATGGACAGTGGAGGCATGTTCTCACTGGAAGTCTAAGGAGCTGCATAGCCCCCCCAATCAATGTTCATCCAATGGACGAAATTTCCATTAGGGGGACATTTACTTCCTGGCTCCCTTTCTCCATTGGTCAACAGTTATCCCTTTGGACAGGAACTGTTTGGTTCCCATGGTTCCAGCTGTGCATTCTGGAGTCAGGGTGAGAGAAACCTTGGGGGGCAGAAGGTGACAGCAGAGGCTGGAGGAAGAGGTGGGATGAGAGGACATGAGGCCAAGGGTCTCATATCAGGGTGTAGAGGGAAGTGTCATCACATTTGGATTTAAATACCAGTTCTGAGACTTCAGAGAAGTTCTCTCAAAACTGTAAGCTCATTTGATTTATAATTTCACCTCAGAGGTCTGTTGAGAATTCAATAAGAATGAACATGAAAGCATTCTGTAAACTTTAAAAGACTAATTACTATCAGCTAGTGTTTTCCCAGTTGTAGGAAACACATTATGATCAGCTCCAACAACAAGAGCCCATTTTTCCATATCTCAGCCTCTGTCCTGTAGAGGGGGCACCCTTTCTCTGCTCCCTTCATCTCTAGCACATGACCCTTCCACTTTTCAAGCCCTTTTCCCATCAGGCCTTGCAGCATGTCCTCAGCCAGTCCCCCGCCCTACCCAGCCAGCTGTAGGCCCCACCTGATGAAGAAAGAGATCCCTGGAGATGCTGTCCTGTGGAAGAAAGTGGAGGGGTAAGTGAGTGTCCCCAGACCCAGAAAAAACTAGCTATCCTCAGAAGCATATTTTTCTATAAAACCTTATTGCATCTTCCCTGCTGCTCCAGCAAATGAAGTTTAAATATTTAGAAAGGATATTAGCACTGTTTGGCTGGCTGTGGGTCCTCCACAGATAAGATATCACTGGGACCTGCGCAGTCCATGACTGGGTCAGAGCTGACCCGTTCCTGGTCCTGCACACACCCCAGGTACCTGAGCACTTGGAGCCTGGGATCCCTTGTCACACAGAGCCTGAGTAGCATGCCTGCCCTCAACTGGTCATAAGTATTGTGAGATCCAACAGGTGCCGAGGCCCTCCATCATACCCCAGAGGCTGCATACAGCTCACCCTTGTGTGTAGGGCATGTTGAGGCAGGTTATTAAAACTGCTACTCACCACCCAAGATACTGGGCTGCCTGTCCCCTGAGGCAGGGGTTAGCACCTACTAAAAGGCCAAGTGGCTCTTCACCTGCCATCTCTATAATTTCTTCACTGTGCCATATCTGATTCCAGGCCCCCCCAATACATTATTTTTCAGAAGAAACATTTTATTAATATAGTAATAAAATATTAAACCATTTTATAAGATTTCTAACACAAGAAACATGTTTATAATGGCATAGTAACCTATTTTATTAAGTTATGAAAACCAATCAAGTTTTCATCTGAAACAGAGGGCTTACTCATATTAGGAGAACTGGAGGAAGGTTTGCTTGTAAGGAGGCTCTACGCAAAGCAAGGCCTCACAAAGGACAGTGTGCGACTCTATGGAACCACAGTGGAGCTGTTACCACCCCTAGGCCTGACGGAATGAGGTGAGGAGTTCTGAAAAAGTGACGTGTTATAGAGGCTGCCCAAAGAAAGGTTCTGTAACAAACTTACTGGTACTGAGAACAGAGATGAAGAAGGGATTCCTTTGCTTTTTTTTTTAAGATTTTATTTATCTTTAGAGGGGAAGGGAAGGAGAGAGGGAGAGAAACATCAATGTATGGTTGCCTATCGTGCGTCCCCTGCTGGGAACTGGCCTGCAGGGAACCGGCCTGCAACCCAGGCACGTGCCCTGACTGGGAATCGAACTACAATTGTCTGGTTCGGAGGCCCACGCTCAATCCACTGAGCTACACCAGCCAGGACTAGGGATTCCTTTGCTTTTAAGAAACTGCTTTGAGGAGTTCTGCCAAGATTGAAGCGTAGGTGAAAGCACTGTGCCTCCTCGCATGACCAAGTTTAAAAACAACAAAGTTTTAGCAACGAAAACACAGCCAAACCACAGAAAATTGAACTATATGAAAGTCTGACAACAATGAACCCCTCAGCCAAACCTGTAAAAGAGGGGCAGAGCCAGGAGCAGACTGGGGTCTGGCAGGAAAGATCTACTGAACCAACCTTGGCATGCAACCCAGGCACGCCCACAGCCATAGGCAGATCCCAGGTGTGGAGTAGCGGGCGGACCCACTAAGGGTGCAAGGCAGTGGACTCACTGAGGGCTGACCACGGTCACACATTCACGCACAGATAAACTGGTGAAGGAGCGAGGGGTGAGACAAACCATGCAGGCCCCAATGGCGGGAAGCAGCAGGGGGGACCACTATTGTCCCTCTCTGACCCCACCCCCACATATAGCATCACAAACCAGCGACCTGGGTGGCCTCGCCCTGGTGAACACCTAAGGCTCCGCTCCTCATATGTAACAGGCACAAACAGATCAGTCAAAACATGGCTCAAGAACAACTCAGAGCCCCAGAGCTGATAACTCTAAGCAACCAAGAAATTGCCAAACTTTCAGATGCACAGTTCAAAACACTGGTGATCAGGATGCTCACAGAACTGGTTCATTATAGCCACAAATTAGAGAAACATATGAAGGCGAAACTAATTGAAATGAATGGTAATGCACAGGAAACCAATAGCAATGGAAAGGAAACTGGGACTCAAATCAAAGGAGTGGACCAGAAGAAAGCAAAAAATGGCTGAACAGAAAAATGTGAAGAAACAAGAATTCAAAGAAATGATGAGAGGCTTAGGAACCTCCAGGACATCTTTAAACGCTCCAACATCCGAATTATAGGGGTACCAGAAGGGGGAAAGGCACAGCCACCAGTGGAAAACTTATTTGAACAAATAATAAAGGAGAATTTTCCCCAATCTGGCAAAGGAAATAGACTTCCAGGAAATCCAGGAAGCTCAGAGAGTCCCAAAGAAGTTGGACCCAAGAAGGAACACACCAAGGCACATCATCATTACATTAGCCAAGATTAAAATGAAGAAGAGAATTCTAGAAGCAGCAAGAGATAAGGGGACAGTCACCTACAAAGGAGTTCCCATCAGACTGTTAGCTGATTTCTCAAAAGAGACATTACAGGCAAGAAGGGGCTGGAAAGAAGCATTCCAAGTCATGAAATCCAAAGACCTACAACCAAGATTGCTCTATCCAGCAAAGCTTTCATTTAAAATGGAAGGACAGATAAAGTGCTTCTCAGATAAGATCAAATTCAAGGAGTTCATCATCACCAAGCCCTTATTATATGAAATGTTAAAGGGACTTACCTAAGAAAAAGAAGATAAAAAACATGAACAGTGAAAGGACAGCAAACTCACAGTTATTAACAACCACACCTAAAACAAAAGCAAATTAAGAGGACAGCTAGATCAGGAGTGGAAACATAGAAATGAAGATCACAAGGAGAGTTAGCAACAGGGGAGTGGGAGGAGGAGAAGGGGGGAGAAGGTACAGAAAATAAGTAGCATAGACAGTAGATAGAAAATAGATAGGGGGAGGGCAAGAATAGTATGGGAAATATAGAATCTAAAGAACTTGAGACATGCGGTCATAAGTTAAAGGGGGGATGGTGGGGGAGGGGTGTGCAGGGTGGAGGGGAATGAAGGGGGGAAATAGAACCACTGTAATGGTATAATCAATAAAATATATTTTAAAAAGAGAAACTGCTTTGAAAGGGAGTCTGCTGCCACAGGTGGTACAGTGTGATGACATACCACATCTTACACTTTGTCTGTGTCTGTAGTAAATAGCAAACAGGGTAGTCAAATCTCACTCCTAAGAACGGGGTCACAGAGAGAGGTCATCACTAGAAAGCTTCACAGATAACAGCTGCACCTAATTTAGAAGGCAAAAGGTATTAACCTAGATCGGGTAGGAAAGGGAATTTTAGGTAGAGGGATCAGTGTCTCTACATATCCAGTGGTGCCTGGCTACACGTCATGGTTTGGGAATAGATGGAGTTTTGGCATGGCTCCAAAGGTTTTAAGAAAACAGAAGAGATGCCCAATTCATTGACACATGCAAAACTGACCTTCTCTTTTCTTCACCCAAGTTAATGAAAAATGAGATATTTGGGGAGGTAAGTAACTAGGAGAGCTGTTTTGTGGCTGCACATCAAGCAGCTGATGGCAAAACCAAAATTTGAGTTAACTGCTCCAGCCTGCAGTTTAGATCTCACTAGCCCTCCTACTATTTCCTTGCCAGGTTCACCCAAGCCAGGAGGATAGTCTTTTCAGATATGAAAAGACTGCAGATGTGTACAAGATGAGAGTGAGCAGCCTTGGGAGGCTCGAGACCAAGGAGATGGGACACCATGTGCTCTCTGTAGTTCTTGCCCGTGCTCAGAGACTCTTGAGTTCCCATCCCCAGTCCCTGTGAGTGTGCTAAAGACTGTACATATCCCTCCTATTGACCCCAGCTCCTAAGCTATCTCTTGCATGCCAGAAGTTTATAACAACTAGGAATAAACCCTAGGGGGAAAAAACCCAATCTCTAAAATATAGTTCTCCAAAGTATCTACTTTATCTATCTACCTCTAAATATTTGCATTATTCGTAGAAATTATGAGCACCTTTTAACAAGATAACACCTGATGAAAATACCTATACTAAAAGGAAAAGTAACCAACCAGCATCTAGTATTCCTAGCAGCACAGGTGGTTTCTGAAATTGCTATGAAGATGGAATTAGAGACTGACAAATTTTGAAAGGGGAGGGAGAGGGAAGTAAAAATGTGTTGTCTGAAGGATGATAATTTAGGGAAGGTTTTTCAGCTTGAGAGTCCTGGATAGACAGGCTGGATCATGCTGTGGAGATTGATAGGCTTGAAGTCATAAAATAGTTACTTGCCTCTCTGGGTGCCAGTTTCATTCTTATCAGGCTGGACCTGTGTACCTTACTGGAAACCTGCCTGGGGCAGAGTCCAGTGATGCTTATCCTGTACTGCATTTAGCCTCCTTGGGAAGTTTAATTAAAACTGTATAAGAAGAGGCATGATCTTGACAGCCATGAGTATGGTGGGAGCTGACTAGAATTTGCTTCCCTGAAAAGCCATGTATTTCTTTACCTTGGAGGTGGGTGGGAGAAGGGAGGTTCTCAAGACCTTTGCCAAGTGGAATGTCAAAGAAGGCTGACTTGCAATGGCTTGGTTTGAATGCAGAGGTCATCCTGGTCTTTGGGCTGGTCGCTGAACACTGCAAACCTTGATTTCCCCATCTGAAGTTGGATGAGGAATACCTGACCCTCTCACACAAGGTGTAGTAGGTACAGAGAACCTTCTCAGCGTGCTGATGAATGAGAAGCCACCACACCCCACCAAAGTGCTGAACCAGCCAATGTCAACTCTTCCCTCCAAGGTTAAAACTAGAAAACTAAACCATGAAACCCTAACAAGAGGCAAGTGTGAGGAATCCTCAACCCATAGGGTGGAAGGTAGGAGGTATTTTGAGAGACAGAGAGTGGGGGGGGGGAGAGAGAGGAGGAAAGAATTAAAGTGAGAATGTTATGAGCACAAATGGGAAAACACAGTTCTGCTCTTGCATTTTCTTGCCATAGTGGAGCGAAGAATATCTGGCCCTCAACCAAACGTGCGAGTCTTCAGGACTAAACCCGGGGCAGTGCAGGAGTGCTTCTGAGAGGCTTCAGGAAAACGTGAGATCAACCAGCCTCAGGCAGTTTCTCCTGGCAAACGTCACTGTCCTAAGTACCCAGACTGGGCAATTATAATCTAAAGAGTGTCCCCTTATTCTGCTGCTTTTCCCAGAAAGCAAAGGGTGAAGTTCGACTGGGGTTTTCTGTGCCTGGAGCACTCCATGCCAGAGGGGTCCTCTCCACAACCCATGGACCAGGATTGAGGTTTATCCTTTCCCATAAGCATCGGCTGATGTTAGGGATAAAAGCCACAGAGGATATTAAGCTCCTTATAAGAAATTTGGTAAATCAACTCTTAAGACACACATGCACATACAAGATATTATAAGTTCTGTGAAAAGCAGAACTATTAGAAAAGAAAAATTAAGGATTTAAAATTATCTTAATAAACATTGTAAAAAATGAAATTTCACTGTTTGAAATAAGAACAAGAAAATGCTAAAAAGAACAAGCAGTAATATTAGTTATGAAAAATATAACTGAAATAATGAACACATATAATAAACACAACAGATGAAATAAAGAGCATGTGGGTACAGCTGAGGAATTATTTAGCAAATTCGAAGATCAGATTAAGGAAATATGAGAAAGAAAAATAGAAAAATATTTTTTAATTATATGAAGGATAGAAGTACAAACATTCCAGAAAGAGAGCTCAATAAAAAGGACAGTGGGAAATATTTGAAAATCTGATAGAGATAAATTTTTCAATATTAATATAATGAGAAAACTCAGATTAAAGGGGCCTACAAAATGCCAAAGAGAAAGAAGAAAAACCTCATACCCAGATACATTATGATGAAATATAAGATTTTAAAGACAATAGAAAATTCTACAGCTTACAGAGACTCGTTGTCTTCTTGCATTAAATGTTTCTGTTGAAAGATTTGATGTCAAAGTATTAATGGAAAATAAATTATATTCTAGAAATGTATATCCAGTCAAACTAATGCATGATTCAAATATTCCCAGGGAACCAAAGCCTTAGAAGCTTACCATTTAAAAAGAAAAAAAGAAAGAAAGAAAACCTCTCATTGAAAACTGTTTTGGATGAAGCAAAGAGATTAATGCAGGAGATATTACCATAAAAAATAAAATTAAAATGATCACATGTCTTTGGTCTTAGCTGTTTTTAAGATGATGATAGCTTTACAAAGAAATAGAAAGAGTATTTTAAATAACCCAGAATTAAGAGCCTTTCTGATATTAACATAGTAGAAGTTGTTTTGGCAGGAGGAAAAACAAAGGTAGTAGGATCATGCTAAAATTCAAGTCATATTATGAAGAAGACATTGGTATTAATTACATAAAAAGAGGATAGAGAGACATAGAAATGAGTGATATAATTGGAAAAATGACTTAAGATGATATAAATCAGAATTAGTGTCAATTATAATAAATGTACAAAATTCATCACCTAAGAGAAATATTAACAAAAAGGATTAAACAAAGCAAAATTCAGCAATAAGCTGTTTATGAGAGAAACACCTAACACATAAAGATAAAAACTTTAGGACTTCCACCAAGATGGAGGTGTAGGTGGGAACACTTTTCTAAATCAAATCTAAAAACAACCAAATCTAAAAACAATAAAGTTTTAACAACAATAAACATACCAAACCACACAGAAAATCAAATACAGGGTCCGGAAATAATGGACCACTCAGCTAATCCGGTGAGAGGGGCGAAACCAGCAGCGGAGCCAGTCGGGCAAAAAAGATTCAGGCGGTGCACAGGCAGCCAGGGGCACGGATCCCAGGTGCAGGCTAGCTATGGGCAGAACCCAGGGAAAAGGCACGGCTGGCTGTCTGCTGTCGGTCGCGCATTTGCACGCAGATGAACCAGTGAAGAGGCCAGCGTTGAGACGGATCTCGCAGGCCCCAGCGACTGGTGCAGGGTGGCAGACTCACACATTTGTGGTCGGATAAGCAGGCAGGGGTGAGCGATGAGGAGGACTAAGCGAGCAGAGAGGACCGCCATTACTCCCTCTCTGACCCCGCCCCCACATAGAGCATCACAAACCAGCGACCTGGGTGGCCCCGCCCTGGTGAACACCTAAGGCGCCTCTCCTCATACGTCGCAGGCACAAACAGATCAAAACATGCTCAAGAATAACTCAGAGCCCCAGAGCTGATAAATCTAAGCGGCGAAGAAATAGCTAAACTTTCAGATGCACAGTTCAAAAGACTGGTGATCAGGATGCTCACAGAACTGGTTCATTTTAGTCACAAATTAGAGAAACATATGAAAGCTAAATTAATTGAAATGAATGGTAATTCACAGGAAACCAATAGTAATGGAAAGGAAACTGGGACTCAAATCAAAGGAGTGGACCAGAAAGAGGAAAAAAATGACCAAACAGAAAAGGATGAAGAAACAAGAATTCAAAAAAATGATGAGAGGCTTAGGAACTTTCAGGACATCTTTAAACATTTCAACATCAGAATTATAGGGGTACCAGAAGGGGAAGAGGAACACCTATGAGTGGAACACTTATTTGAACAAATAATAAAGGAGAATTTCCCCAATCTGGCAAAGGAAATAGACTCCCAGGAAATCCAGGAAGCTCAGAGAGTCCCAAAGAAGTTGGACCCAAGAAGGAACACACCAAGGCATATCATCATTACATTAGCCAAGATTAAAATGAAGGAGAGAATTCTAGAAGCAGCAAGAGATAAGTGGACAGATAAGAGACAAAGGAGTGCCCATCAGACTTTCAGCAGATTTCTCAAAAAACACCTTACAGGCAAGAAGGGGCTGGAAAGAAGTATTCCAAGTCATGAAATCCAAAGACCTAATCCAAGATTGCTTTATCCAGCAAAGCTTTCATTTAGAATGGAAAGACAGTTAAAGTGCTTCTCAGATGAGATCAAATTCAAGGAGTTCATCATCACCAAGCCCTTACCATATGAAATGTTAAAGGGACTTACCTAAGAAAAAGAAGATAAAAAAGATGAACAGTGAAAGAACAGCAAACTCACGGTTATTAACAACCACATCTAAAACAAAAGCAAACTAAGAGGACAGCTAGATCAGGAGTGAACCATAGAATTGAAGATCACATGGAGGGTTAGCAACAGGGGAGTGGGAGAAGGAGAAGGGGGGAGAAGGTACAGAAAATAAGTAGTATAGACAGTAGGTAGAAAATAGATAGGGGGGAGGGCAAGAATAGTATGGGAAATATAGAATCTAAAGAACTTGAGACACGTGTTCATGAACTAAAGGGGGGGAGAATGGTGGGGGAGGGGTGTGCAGGGTGGGGGAGAATGGAGGAGGGGAAATAGAACAAATGTAATGGCATAATCAATAAAAAATATTTTTAAAAAAGATAAAAACTTTAAAAGGATGAAGAAATGTATCAGGTATTAGGCAGATATGATGTAAAAGTAAACTGGTATAGCTATATTAATAGCAGATAAAATAGCTGAGAAAAAACATATAATTGGGTATAGAGAATTTAATATTTAACCTTAGAAGATTACCATATTTTGCCAAGTATAATGCACACCCACATTTTTGGCCTGAACTTTCAGGGGGGAAATCTTTATTTTAATTTTTTAACTCAATTATTTATTTATTTATATTTAGAAATGAAACTGATTATTGTATTCCAGGGTATTATTTTATATGTGGATATCATTATTGCTTTCTACAGTTACATTTCTAATCCATAAGCATAAATAAAAGAACTAGAATGTTTATATAGATACAGAATTAGCACTACTTATGTATAATGCACATCTTTATTTTTCCCTAAAAAAAAAATTGGACAAAAAAGTGTGCATTATATATGGCAAAATACAGTAAACTCAAGAATATATACTAATTTTAAATTTTCATACATGTTTTAAAGTAGCTTTATAATATGGAAGTAAGAATTAATTAAACTGCAGAAAAAACTAATTAATAAAATACCATGGTGAAAGATTTCAATATGCATTTCAATTATTGAAATAAGTCAATCAAAACATCAATAGGGATATAAGTGAATTACTTAGTTAACAAGGTTGACCTAGTGACCAATAATTAGACCAACTTCCAATAATTAATCATCTTTTTTCAACCATACAGAGAAATTTTCAAAAGAGTATTCACTAGGATATAAAATTAATGTTTAAAGAATAGATGTTATAAAGATCATGATCTCTGACCATAAATAATACATTAAAAATTAATTTAAAATATGCCTGCATATTTGTTTAAAAACACTCTACTTAAAAACTCATAGATTAAATAAGAAATCTTTTCTAATTAAATTATTTTAAGTAAATTATTTAATTATTTATATTTAGAGAGAAGCAATGGGAGGGAGAAAGAGCAATATCAATCTTTTGCCTCTTGTATGTGCCCTGACCAGGGACTGAACCTACAGCCTAGACATGTGCCTTGACCAGATGTCAAACCAGTGGGTGACCTTGTGCTCTGTAGGAAGGTACCCAACCAACTGAGCCACACCAGTAAGAGCTAAGCAAGAAACCTTAATAGAAATGTTAAAATACCTAGAACTGAATGGCAATAAAATTATTTATTACAACCTATAGAGTAAAGCTAATATCTTTTAAAAAAACTTTAAAAAAGAAATATTCAAAAGTAATGAGTAAGTGGAATTTAATGAACAAAATAAACTAATGAGCAAAATAGAACCAGGAGCATAGAATCATGGAACAGACTGACAACTCTAAGAAGGGAAGGGAGAGGTGGGGACTGATTGAAAGAAAGTGAAGAGATTAGTCAAACAACACATATAAATAACCCATGGACATGGACAGCATGTGAACAGCATGAGAATTTACCATGAAAATGGTGGGACGGGGTGCAGGGAGGCCAATGAGGGGAAAACTGGGACAAATGAAATAGCATAAACAAATAAATTTTTTTAAAGGAATGACTCAAAAGTTAATAAAGTATTAAACTCAAATTAAAAATAAATATATAATTTAAGTCAGAGCAGAAATGAATAAAATGGAAAATAAGTCTTTAGTAGAGAAGCCAACAAAGCCAAAGTGAGACTGTAACACACTAGAAACCTCTGAAGAGACACAGAAAAGGAAAAACTCAAATAATACACATAAAATGATGACGTAGCTACATATAAAGTAGAGATTCAAAAGATAAGAAGAAAATACCTCAACTATATGCCAAAATTTTTAAAACTTAGACAAGATGATTAAATTCCTAAAAACAGACATCTGACCAGAGCTGACCCAAGAAGAAATAAAAGGCTCAAATAATTCTATTACAAAAATTGAAACAAAAGAAATTGAAACAATAGTTGGAAATCTTTTTCCAAAGAAAAGACTAGTCCTAGACAGTGTACAGATGAATTCTACCAAATTTTTGAGGATTAGCTTATTCTATTTCAATTGAAGGCAATAGAAGAGGTAGTGTTCCCAAACTCAATCTAAAAAGCCAGCATTTATGCCAAACCTGTGAAAATATATGAAAAAAATTACAAGCACATTACCCTTGTAAACATGGGTGCAAAAAAATATTAGTATATTAAATCCAACAATGTATAAAAAGATGACATACCATATAGCTGAGTATGTACAAAAATGGTTTAATATTAGAGAACTCAGAAATATAACCTGCCACATCAACAGATTAACAGAAAAAAAACAAAGACTGAGTTAATTCTCCATGAATTTCTTTTACGTTTCTGCATATCTTGTGAGTAGAAACATCTGTGATCCTTTGTTCCAGATTAACTTTCAAAGATCATTATATATTAAATAGTGTTAAAATTATATTGTCTCTTTCTGAAGCAGATAGCAGGTTTTTTATTACCAAGTACAATAAAGATAATGTCTTGCTTCAGGGAAAATGTTGGACAGATTGCTTTTAGCCTATTTTTATTTTTTAAAAGATTTTATTTATTTCTAGAGAGAGGGGAAGAGAGAGAGAAAGAGGGAAAGAGAAGGGAAAGAGAAAGGGAGAGAGAAAGAGGGAGAGAAATATCAATGTGTGGTTGCCTCTCACATGCCCCCCACTTCAAACCTGCAATCCAGGCATGTGCCCTAACTGGGAATCGAACTGGTGACCCTTTGCTTCCCAGACCAGAACTCAATCCACTGAGCCACACCAGCCAAGGCACTTTTAGCCTATTTTTAAGGATTTAGGTTTCCTAGGTTTTGATGCAAATTCACTACATGTGCAACATCCACCTGAACTCCCCTGTGTTACTCCCAAGAGTTTTAGGGGGTAGGGGTACTGATGTGAACATGAAGATCATGCTTCTGCAGCACTATAAGTAATAGTCCTTTATCTCTTAGCCAAGAGTCTTAATGTTTCTGCCAGCATCTATAAAACCATGACAGACTAACTTACTAGCTTACAAGGAGGGTAAAATCTTAAACTCTTTATCATCTGAAAATGACATGATAAAGTATGTGGTAACATTCTACAACCATTTTTTATTTAAAAAATTTAAAATAGAAAAACATTAAAAGCATTCACTTTAAAATTAGAAATAAAATAACTTTTACTATAACTAGTTTATTCAACATTGTATTTGAAGGCCCTAGCCAATGTAATAAGACAAAAAAAAAGTTATAAAGATTGAAAAGGAGGATATAAGCTGTCATTGTCTATACAGAAAACTTGTCTGTAGATTCCTTTGAATTTATTAGAATATATATTAAAAAGTCTGGGTATAAGAAGAGTATATTCCAATTTGATTGTATTTCTGTATATCTGCAGCAAATATTCAGTAAGCATAGTTAAACTAAAGATATCATTTACAACACTATCAGAGATTATAAAGAATTTAAGAATAAATCTAACAAAAATAGGTAAGGTTTACCTCTACAGGGAAAATAAACCTTAAGGTATATTTTTGAAGACCTAGAGAATTATAAGATGTTCATTAATTAAAATGTTAATGATGAGGCTTTTATAAAACTCAAGAAGATAATTATATATTTCATATGAAATAGTAAATGGCCAAGAATATTCTCTAAAGAAAAAAGGATGAGGCAAGAAGTCTTTCTGTATTAGATGTAATTACTAAATATGATGCTATATTAATATAAACTGGGTAGTATTGACAGAAAAGACATATTGGCAAATGGAATAGAATAGAGAGCCCCCAAAACAGACCATGACAGTTGGACATCATGTCATGGATGAAGAAAGGACTTTTCAGTAAATATAGCTGAAAACTTTTAACCATATGGAGTAAAATAAAATTGGATCCTATCCCTACACAATTCTCTCTCTCTCTCTCACTCTCTCTCTCTCTCACACACACACACACACACACACATATACATCAAATAACTTCATGTGAATTAAACAATTCACTTATATTTTCTCCTGAGAGTTTAAAAGTCATTTTTCTGAATCTTGAAGCTGAAAAAAATTTAAGACATAAAAAGCACTAACTATAAAATAAAATTGATAAACTTGATTCTGTTAATATTAAGCAATTTTTTATTCATGAAGAAACTGAAAGAAAAGATATAAACTCAGAAATGTCTTCAATACATGCTAATTATAAAAGATTAGTATTCAGAATACAGAAGAATTTCCTACAAGTATAAATGGAAAACAGGCAAAAGACATAAATGGGCATATCTCAGAAGGTGAAACATATAACCAATAAAATATGAGATGCTCAACATTAGTGATTATAAAATACAAATCAAGATCCCAGTGAAATACCATTTTATACACATTCACTTGTCAAAATTTTTTAAACTCTGATAGTACAAGAGTTGGAAAACCTATGTATCCATAAGATATCATATTCTGCAGGTAGAAGTATAAATTGGTTCAATCACTTTGGAAGACAGCATTAACAAATACCACCATGTGCAAAATTCTTTGCATATATCTGTAGAAAGCAAATTGTTTGATTTTAAAATATTTCACATTACCTCCTGAAACTGAATATTCAACCTCTTTTTCCAATATATCTGGTTCTGTCCTGGCTAGTGAGGCTCAGTTGGTTGGGTATTGTCCGACAAAGCAAAAGGTCGCCAGTTTGGTTCCTGATCAGGGAACATCCCTGTGTTACTGGTTTGGTCCCCTGTCTGGGTGCTTATGAGAGGCAACCAATGGATGCTTCTCTCTCACATTGATGTTTTTCTCCCTCCCTTTCTCCCACTCTTTCCCTCTCCCTAAAAATAAATAAATAAATCATCTATATCTATTTCTATCTGGTTCTTCTCTCTTTTTGAAAGTGGACATCCCGGTCCCTTCATGGTTGGGTGGTCTAGATTTGGCCAGTAACCTGTGAGTGAAAGTGATATGTGTTACTTTCATGCCAGAGCATGGATATGCTATCAGCACCTTCTGGTACAGCTACTGTCAACATTTTGACTATTTTTTCAGCCTGAGTCTTTGAGTCACTATAATAAGCAGAGCCTTTCCCATTGACTGCAAAGCACAATAGCATGAGAAGTAAACCTGTGTAGCTTCAAGCTGCTGAGATTTTTCAGTGTCATTTGTCACCACAGCATACCTGTTATAGCCTATGTTGACTAATACCTATGCAATAGGAGACATGTAAAAAAATGTTCATAGCACACCATTTACAGTGGCCTTGGAAACAACCCAAATGCCTGTTTTCTAAATGAGAATGAATAAATTGCAGTATATTTACCAAGTGGGAAATTATTCAGTAGCAAGAGTAAAATAATGACAATGACATATAACATTACATGTTAGTTTTAGCAATGTAAATAAAGTGAAAAAGTAAATCTAAAGATTTATATATAATATGTTAAGATGCCTTCTTATAAAATTAAAAATATTGAAAGGCAAATAAGTATTCTTTATAAATACATACAGGTATAATAAAAATCATCTAAAAAGGAAAGCAGAAAAGTGATAACCACAGGATTCAGGATGATGGACACCTATGGCAGAAAGAGCAGAGGCATGGGATAGAAGAAACTGTATTGTTAGATGTAGATGATTATCAAGATCTTAATATCTGGGGTGGTGGAGAATATTGTGTAATTATCAAAATGAGTAAAATAAATGGCAGGTTCTTCACTGATTGATAAATGAATGCTTTATAAACCAAGATTATCGCTAATCCATAATCCAATTCTATGCAAATAAGGTTTAAAAAAACCATGATAATGAGAGTGGCCCATCATTATCAAAGAATGATAACCTTATTATCATTCTTTATCTTTGTGAAGGTGCTGTCCATGTGGAGGGATTCTCAGTCCTCCAGGGGTTGAGTTAATAGGGTTGTACATCTCCCACCCACATAAACACTGAAAGCAGTGTGACTTGGAGTCAAAAGAGAATTCTTTTTAATTTTACATAAGATCTCAATCAGAGTGAGAGTTCATGTATCATAATTCCTTTTCTTTAAGGTCCTTAATTATATACCACAGTTAAAGACTAAGCTGAAGATGATAATTTCTGCATGAGTCAAGTTCAACAACAAATGTAGTGGATACTGACCTGTTGACCATCCTCCTCCTTTGTTCCTATTCTCTTGCCCAGCCTTGTTCCTGGGACTGGAGATAGGATGCATACAGACAGTTCTGGGCAGAGAAATCATAATTTGCTGGGACATGTAGGCAAATAAATAAGTGCTGTGAAAGGTGACATTTCTAATCCAGATTGTTGATGGGAGAAGGGATGACATTGAAGTTGAAACCTAAGGTACAAGTAGAATCTACCAGATAAAGGATTGGAATTGTGGGGATTGTGGGTGGAAGATAGAATAGAAATAGGGTGTGCTTTGGGTAGAAAGCAGAACATGTAAACATCCAGTGAAGGAGATTTTGAGCAACTATAAAGTTTAGGGTGGGTGGATTTAAAAGAGCAACACAAAGAATGACAATGGGATATAGGAGAATGAACAGATCATGCAGGGCCTTGTAGGAGTTTGGACTTTAGCCTGAGGGCAACTAGTCACAATGGAGCATGTTAATCAGGGGAGCAAGAGCAGATTTGCATTTAGGAAGGGTGACTGTGCTACTGTGTGTAGAATAGATTACAGGATTGGGGGTATATCAGGGTTCCTATGGGAAACAGAGGCAAACTCATAGGGCTTTGTTGAATGACAGATTATTTATAGAGGTGTAGGCAGATTAGGGCAACTCAGGGAGGACAGTGCATCACTCAGAGCCTAGCAAAGGTCAAAGCCTTTAGTACACCAAGCCCATAGGGTCAAGAGGAAGGAGCTGGAGCACAGGGAGAGGGGCAACCTAACAGAAGCTGTGGCTGTGGAGGAATGCAACCACTGCCCAAAACATGCCCAGGAGATAGGGAGGGGAGAGCCCAGACTCTATGACCTCAGCCCATGCTCCAGGTTGGCCTAACCTAACCAGAAGACTGGTGGTATGAGAACTCAGCCTATAGTCCATGCAGGATAGCCTCCTGCATCCAAAAGAAGGATGTGCATGGAAAACAAAGAACAGTTTGCACACAAGATACCAGTGATGGTCCCAGCATTATGGTGGCCTGAGCTAAGGCATGGCCTAGGAGATAAAGAGAAATGGGAAGACTTGGAAGAGATTTAATAAATCCATCCAACTAGTAGACTTGTGACCAGTGGAAGAATGGGCATAGAGGCACTACAGTCATGGATGATAAAGAAGAGACCTCCTTTACCCCTAATGTGGGAGCATGAGGACAAAGGAGTATCTACCACCTCCTCACTGCTCCCTAGGGGAAGAACGGCTAACACAATAGGTCAGAATCGAGATTCACAGGGCCATACTTCACTCGGGGACAGAATGTCTGTGCCCATTCTCTTAGGTAATATGGTTTCTCTTACTCCTTTTTATGTCCAGCAGCCTCCTAAGACAGGCCAGACTACTCTGTAAGTGGAATTGGCCAGCTGAGCCATGGCCTTGCCTATGATTAGGTCATATTTTCTACCCAGTGATCCTGGGCACATGTATCTGTTCTGTAGCCCCCATCTCTCCTCTAGGAGCATAAAGTCTAATCTTCCAGGGTTGGAGGAGGAGGGAACTTAGGAAATCTGACTGGGGTTCAGACCCAAGCCACATTCTCCAATCCTCTACTACCAGCAATAAAGTTGTAGCTAGATCTCTGCTGGGTTATCCTTGTTAGCCTTGCAGTTTGTTTTGAGAATTTAGAAAACACCCACAAAGCTCTCAGTGTTTGCTGTCAGTTGTCCACATGGGCTGCTGTGGTGCCAGTCACAAGGGTTTCTGACTGGACCTGCCAGAAGTTCACCTTTCAACCAGCAATGTCCACTTTTGTCCAGCACAGCAAGGAGGATTTCTCATACTCAGTAAGGAAGTCGTCTCTTTGACCAAAAAAGAGAACTACAGTATAAAAACATCATCACTGGTGGCTATCACTAACTTTACAGAGTATATTAAAGGAAAATAGTGTTCAAAACACAGGGATGTGTAGTGGCAAATTATGGAAACTAGAACTATGAAAACATAGCTGTTGAAAGCTCTGAGCAATTATATAGTTTATATGTGTAGATGTGTGTAAATAATCACTTGAATGAGCAAAGTTCACCTTGTGCCTGTCTTCTGCATTGCAACAAAGAGGATGTAACACAGACCTGTTTGGGATAGGGTGCAACATTGGCCCAGAATAGGATCAGCAAATAGTGCAGACCAGGGTGGGAAAGGAGAAGAGTTAGATGGGATTTATCAATCTCTTAGTACAAAGGATTGGCAACACCAGGTTCAGGCCATGAATCTGTAGCTTCAAATAATATGTTTGTAAACTAAGCTTAATATAATAGCCTATAAACTACTTTAAGTTCATTCATTTCTACTTGTTCCAAAAATGACTGACTATGCATATCATAAAAGATTTGCAATTTGTAAAACTCCTTTGGGAATCACAGACAATTAAAAGTATTTAGTTACAATATCTAAGCACCAAAACCTTCTCTGTAACTGAAGATAAGGCTTATTTCTATCCAAGGCCATCACATTTAAATATGCAGAAGTAGCTGAGCCATAAACATGGGGGATTAGTTACAAGAAGTGAGCAGTCACACTGCCTTTGTCTCAGCATCTGTTTGTGGAGGAACCTAGAAGAAGATTCAAGTGCAAGTAGTATATTTTTGGATGATCCCAGGGAATACTGGTTGGGAACTGGGTAAGGGAGACAAGGAAGGGAAGCCACTGATAAAGGGCGCATTATCTCTCATTGTGAGCCTAAAAACTCAAGGGAGCTACACCAACTCCCATCAGTCTTTAGTTGAGGATTATATGTGTACAACTGTTTTAAGGATAGAGCAAGTCATCAGGCAGAGGAACAGGTGCTAGGAGACAAAATCTGGCTGGCATGCATTGAAACGGAAGGGCTGCAGGAGTCTGGGCAGGGCACCAACAGCATCTGCTGCACCCAACCAAACACCTTCGGTTCTCTCTACCATTACACTGAAGGCCCTGCTGGCATGAGTGTCCTGGATGACAGAGGAAGAAGGGCACTGGTGATTGGTTACACTACCAGATCAGCAGGAAAGTAAATCCTGTTGAGAAGGGATATTGATTCTCATTGATGAGTCCATTATCTCATATGACTGAGACATTGGGCTATAGAGTTGTTACTGAGTATTTCACTTATGTTCCAAATTGTGAGAACCCAGACCCAGAAGAAGTGGGTGGTTTTTTTTTTTCTTCATGAAAAACAAAACAAGCCAAAACATGTGGTTTAGGCTCAGACACTCTGGCCTCAGATACTCTGATATGATCTCCTGTGGCCATGTCTAAACAATTCAAATCTGGGATGCTTTTTTTTACAGGGGATTTCATGTGGTTGGTGGAATTGTTCTGCTCCCAGCCTGTTGCCTTAACAGCATCCTAATTTTTCACAAGTAAATCTTAATCCATTATTATTTCAAGAAATCACCTTTTGTCACGGTACTACTCTTCTCCCTCTCTGTTTCCCAAAGCAAGAGCCCAATTAAGAGGAGCTGTTTCTTAAGGCTGGTCCCACCTATCTAAATTATGAGTGAGTATCCAGAAGTTATCTAAACAGTGTTCCTTAAAAGTGTGGTCTGAGAACCCCTGCACAAGGGACTAGGGGAACCTGTTAAAAAGGTAGCTTTGGGGGCTGCATCAAATACTCATGGAATCGCAATGTCTGAGCCTGAGAGCAAGATATATCTGTCTCTTTAGGAGCAACCTAGGTGACTGTAACACATGACCTAGACCTGTGGTTCTCAAATTTTGCTACACATTAGAATCACCAAAGGAGCATTCAACCACCACTCCACTCCCCAACCCATCTCTCATACCCCAGTGCATCATTCCCAAGACCAGTTAAATCAGAATCCAGAAGTGAGATCTGGTCATTGAGATGATTTAAAACTCCCCACGTGATTCCAGTGTGTGGCCATGTTTGAGAACAGTGATGTGGTTAACAGCTAACAGAGAAGAAACTGTTTAAATGGTAGACTGTGAAGCTGAAATCTCTAATCTTCAATGAGTTTTTTAAAAACAAGCTTCCCTGGTCTTAGAAGTTTTATCTAAGGCTTATTTTTTTATATGATAGATTACTATAAAATAAAAATTCAGGTATCAAACAGCTGATTTATATTTCTTTTTCTTCATTCAATACAAAATCTTGAATAAGCAGTGCCAATACCAAATCAATATTTAATATATCATTTCCTTTTACAAAATTTTAATGAAATTTTAATTAGTATTAAAACAAAGAAATAAGAAGATCCACATTTATGAATAGTATAAAGATGCCAACTTTTATTTCAAATTAATCTACATGTTTAACTCAGTCCTAATCAGAATACTATTTTAAATCTTGATATAGAAATTCTGAGGTTAATCTGGAAATAAATGCATAAAAAGTAATTTAAAATTAAAGAGAATAACCCTGGCAGTATGGTTGAGTTGCTTGGAGCATTGTCCCATACACTGAAAGGTTGTGAGTTCGATTCCATGTCACAGCATTCACCTAGGTTCTGAATTCAATGCCAGTCAGGTCATGTATGACAGGCAACCAATCGATATTTCTTATTCACATCAATGTCTGTCTGTCTGTCAGTCTGTTTCTCCCTCAAAACAATGAAACACGTACTCAGGTGAAGATTTGTGTATTAAATTTCTTATAAAATGAAAACTCTTCATTCAGTTGGATATAGGGACAAATTAACCAGAAAAAGAAAATAGAACCCACCCTGACTGATGTGGTTCAGTTGGCAAGGTGTCATCTAGCAAAGCAAAATGTTGCTTTGGTTCAGTTCCCAGTCTGGGCACATGTATGGGTTACTGGTTCGGTATCTGGTCGGTTCATGTACAGTAGGCAACCAATTGAGGTTTCCTCTCTCGTGTCGATATTTCACTCCTTCTAGTTCTCCCTACTGTTCCCGCTAACTAAAAATAAATGAATAAAATCTTTTAAAAATAGCACTACATTTTCTAGAAATAGAATTTATATTTAAACATTCACTGTATGGCAAGGAAGGCATCTCTTGGTGAGAGATGTAAAAGCCATAGTTTAAGTTCTCATAAACTTTATTTTCCATGGCTAGTGAATATTATCATCTGGTTTTATAGCCTTTTCCCCAATTTTTACTTGGTTTTACATGCTGCTTCTATATAATTTTGGATATATGTTTGTTTTACCTTAAATGTTATACTTATATAATTTTTATGTGCTTTCTATATCTTTTAAGCTTAAATAGAACTCTAACCAAGAATTTATTGATAGTGTCTGTGAGAGTCTATAAACTTCCTAAACTGATGCAAAAAAAATTTTCTCTATTTCCATAATTCTGGGGAAAGAATCTGTTTAGCCATCATCAAATTCTCAAAACATTCCATTATCCAAGTAACATCATTTCTAATGAGGAATCAGATGTGCATGACCCAAATGTACTATCATCCCTGTTATCTGACTTGAAGTTTTTACATGACCTTATGCTACATTTTTCCCTTTAATTCCTAAGAACATTTTAATATTTGAATATCTTGACCAGTCTTTTTATAAACAGCAAAAGCAAAACTTGAGAGGAGGTGATATAAATAAATAAATCTCCAAACAAGGATTAAGTCCTCCAAATCACATTTTTAAAAAAACACAGTTTTTTTTTTATCTTGGCTGGTGTGGCTCATTGGATTGAATGGCAGCCTATGAACCCAAAGGTCACTGGTTTTATTCCCAGTCAGGACACATGCCTGGGTTGCTGGCCAGGTCCCCAGCAGGGGACGTGTGAGAGGCAACTACACGTTGATGTTTCTCTCCCTCTCTTTCTCCCTCCCTTCCTTTCTCTCTAAAAATAAACAAAAAATCTTTAGAAAATAAATATCAAAAAACCACAGGTTTTTAATAAGTAAAAGAATCACATACAAAATTTTGCATATGCACAGATCATACAAGATTGAAATACTTATGACTTATCTCAACATTTAAAAGCATATGAAAACATTATCAACTGTAATAGGCACATTTTGGGACTTGTGAGTGTATATATTACCATAGCTTTGTACATTTTCCCCCATATGAAAATAAAAAAGTAACTCTAGTTTGTTGATTCATTTTATTTTTTGAGTTCCATGCAGTAGAACACCATAGGGCAAGTCTCAAGAACGGTTATTTTGTTTGTTTCCAGGGTATTTTGCTTTGCAGAAAATTGCTAAAACAAGTGAAATAGCTGTAGCTATTTCCCTTCACTTTAGTGCACCCACCACATCTTCAGATGAAGACAGTCCCACTCTCAGGGAAGGATGAGGCTAACTCCTCTCCTACAGCCAATACAACTTTGTTTCTCCACATGTATAATGTGGCCACACAAGAAACCCAATGAGTTTCATATAAGCAAATATACTAAGGAAACATAAATGGGTTTCAGTTGCTAATAGAGCTCTCAACTTAAGGTTTTAAAAAATTAATATGAAGGGTGAATAATAAAACCACCTTTTTAAAAAGAAAATTAAAGGTGTCCTATAGGCCTGTTTGCTAAATTGCAACGGTAATTCCATTGCACTGAAATCAAAGTATGTTTAGCCTGATTTTTTCTGGAGTCAAGAATCATTTGCTTCATGTGTTACACATTCTAATTTTTTCTTTATATTTTTAAACTCCCCATGAAAAATATTAAAGTAATATTTTATATTACTTTATTATTTTTATATACTTTATATATCCAAAGTAATAGTTTATATTCTTTCTATACTTTAGGTTTTGCCTGGTGCAAAGGAAACTGTCACCTGGGACATTGCTTGAAGCAATCCCTAAGCAGAAAGTGCAAAACATTTTTTAATGTGTTCAGTTCAGTTCTGAAGTGACTCCTTACTGAAAACATTTCCTATTTTTCGTTCCCTCTCTTCCATGTGATGAGAGGTGATCTGTGAGACATATGCCTATAACCTGGAGCAGCCTGTATTGGAGACTCAGGGCAGGTATGCTCCTAGTGACAATCAAAAGTTGCCCCAATTCTCTGCCACTTTATTCTAGGGTCTGCTGTTGTGGTATAATAAAAAATAAACACTTGACTTCCAGCCAAGATGGAGGCGTAGGTGGAAACACTGTGCCTCCTCCTCGCACAACCAAGTTTAAAGACAACAAAGATTTAGTAACAAAAACGCAACCAAAACAGACAGAAAATTGAACTGTACCAAAGTCCGACAATGAACCATTCATCCAAACAGGTAAGAGGGGTGGAGTCAGAGGCTGGCAGAACAGGGTTGGGGCAGGGAAAAGTGGCCAGACTGACTCAGGCATGAAGGCAGTGGTTGGCAGATCCCAGGTGTGGGATGAAAACGAGCAGACCCAGTGAGGGCACAAGGCAGCTGGCTGACCATGGTCACACATTCACACTCAGATAAACCAGGCAAAGGAGCAGGAGCAGGCAATGAGACAGACTACATAAACCATGGCCCCAGTGATGGGAATCAATGCATAAAAGCACCAATTGGAAAAACTTTCAGGGGTCAAGGTGCTGGGAGAGGCTCCCAGGCTCACAGAGAGTTCATTGGAGAAACCCACAAGGTCCTGGAGGGTGCACAAGCCCACACACCTGGGAACCACCAGAAGAGCCCACTATACTTCTGGGAAGCAGCAGAGGGGACCAAAATCCAAGAGACAGCAGAACAAACGTCATTGCCACTCTCTTACCCCGACCCCACATACACTGTCACAATCCAGTGACCTGGGTGTCCCTACCCTGGTGAACACCTAAGGCTCCACCCCTCATACATAACAGGCACAAACAGAACAAAACATTATGGCTCAAGAAGGACAGCTCAAAGCCTAGGAGCCAATACTTCTAGGTGACCAAGAGATAGCCAACCTATCAGATGCACAGTTCAAAACACTGATGATCAGGATGCTGACTGAACTGGTTGATTTTAATCACAAATTAGATGAACAAATGAAGGTTGAATTAATTGAAATGAAGGGAAATACACAGGGAACTAATAGTGATGGAAAGGAAACTGGGACTCAAATCAATGGAGTGGACCAGAAGGAAGAAAAAAATGACCAACCAGAAAAGAATGAAGAAACAAGAATTCAAAAAAATGAGGAGAGGCTTAGGAACATCCAGGACATCTTTAAACATTCCAACATCAGAATTATAGGGGTACCAGAAAAGGAAGAGGAACAGCAACAAGTGGGAAAGTTATTTGAACAAATAATAAAGGAGAACTTCCCCAATCTGGCAAAGGAAATAGACTTCCAGGAAATCCAGGAAGCTCAGAGAGTCCCAAAGAAGTTGGACCCAAGAAGGAACACACCAAGGCACATCATCATTACATTAGCCAAGATTCAAATGAAGGAGAGAATCCTAGAAGCAGCAAGAGATAAGGGGACAGTCACCTACAAAGGAGTGCCCATCAGACTGTCAGCTGATTTCTCAAAAGACACCTTACAGGCAAGAAGGGGCTGGAAAGAAGTATTCCAAGTCATGAAATCCAAAGACCTAATCCAAGATTGATCTATTCAGCAAAGCTTTCATTTAGAATGGAAGGGCAGATAAACTGCTTCTCAGATAAAGTCAAGTTCAAGGAATTCAACATCACCAAGCCCTTATTATATGAAATGTCAAAGGGACTTATCTAAGAAAAAGAAGATAAAAAAGATGAACAGTGAAAGGACAGCAAACTCACAGTTATTAAGAACCACACCTAAAACAAAAGCAAACTAAGAGGACAGCTAGATCAGGAGCAGAACCATAGAAATGAAGATCACATGGAGGGTTAGCAACAGGGGAGTGGGAGGAAGAGGGGGGAGAAGGTACAGAAAATAAGTAGCATAGACGGTAGGTAGAAAATAGGTAGGGGGGAGGGCAAGAATAGTATGGGAAATACAGAATCTAAAGAACTTGTGACACATGGACATGAACTAGAGGGGGGAATGGTGGGGGATGCATGGTGGAGGGGAATGAAGTGGGGAAATAGGACAACTGTAATGGCATAATCAATAAAATATATTTTTAAAAAATAAAATAAAATAAACACTTGATTTTATCTCAGTTTCCTGTCTCAGAAGTTCTAAAACCCTTGGAACTTACTGGCTTTTGTATGCTAATGAGATGATTATGGTTGGATGGGGTGTCATTAGATAGGTTCAGGATAGGACTGGTTGCCACAAAAACCTACCACATAATTAAAAGGTTAAAGATTTCAGATACACCCCTTAACCTCCAGGCAGGAGTGAAGGGTTACAGATTGAGGTTAATCACCGATGGCCAACAATTTCATCAAACATACCTACAGAATGAAACCTTCATTTAAAAAAAACACCCTAAATGATGAGGTTCAAGGATCTTACAAGTGGTGAACACATTGAGGTGTTGGCTGGGTGGCACCCATGGAGAAGGTATGGAAGCTCTGGGCCCATCACCTGATACCTAGCCCTAGACATTTCTTTCATTTGGCTGTTAGTGTCTGAATTGAATTGAACTGAATTGAATTGAATTGAATTGTTGGACACCCAACTGGTATCAGAATTGGTGTGAAAAAAAGAAACACCATGTTTATTCTCTCCCTCACTTTCCTTCTCTTCTGATTTCCTATGTGATGAGGCCTGTGTTAGTAAGGTCCAGTTAGGAAAACAGAAACAACTTTGAATATTTTAAAAGGGGGATTTAACTCAAGGTGGGCCTCAGCTGCTCTGCTTCTGATTATTTAATCCAGTCTGATTCTGTCTTTGTCTGTGAGGGGACAGGAGCACATCACCTCTTGGGGCATGCATGCAGCGCATGCACCTGGGTTTTCCATCCTGGAGATAACTGAGTTCCGGGGTTATAGCTGGAAGAGGGAGAAAAGCTTCTTCCCCAACTCCAGAGTGGTTCTCTTTGGACCCAGAGCCTCACTCTATGTGTCACAGTCTCCCCTGAAGAGAAGGTCTGGCCTCTCTAACTGTTGGGCTAGACAGAATTCAGACCTCTCACTATCTTAGTTTACATTGCTTCCTGGAATTTCCTCTCCAACTAAACAACTTCCCCAAATTACGAAGCAAAGCCTCTCATTCTGTACCTATATGCATAGACAGGTGTATTTGAGAATAAGAGAGTTGAGGCATTGCCTGCACAAGAGTCAACTCAGCCAGGCTCAGCTCAGCCAACAACAAAAAACTACAGATAATTAACCAAGGCATGTGTAAAAGTGAAAGTAAATCTCAAGCCCCCTTTGTCCGTCATAATCCATAGTAGATGTGTTTTTTTATCTCCTTGATCCTCTGCTCCCCACCAAAATAAAGAGTTGACCACTTAGCACAGTTTATACTCCTCACATCCCTGGCCCCAACCTCACAATGCATAACCAAGAGACTGAATGTTGCTTCTAGTTCCAGTACAATGCAGGCCATCAGAGGCTTGGGAAGGTACCATGATTTGTTACAGGAGAAACTCAGTTCTTCTTGCCAATACAGTAAAGAATTATAGATCAGCAAGTCTATTAGCATGCAAGCAGGTCTATTGGTGACTTGTTCTCATAGAAGAGAATGGGCCTTGCTGAGGTGGCACAGAAAGGCAAGAGCAAGGGTGGCAAGGGCAGGGATGGCAAGAGCCTGGGATGGTGAGAGCTCCAAGTCCTCTGTTCTGAGGACCAATATAGTTAGTGGGATAGGAGTGAATAAGTTACATATTGATTGATGGATAAAGGTTGTGCCAGCTTTCCTGGGGAGGGGATAGGGGGAACATGACTAACCAAACTTAGGTATGTGTGGGAGTCCGTTAGCCTGAATCCTTGTCTTGCTCCAGACTCTATTTATTTGTTCATCTTGTTGTAAAAACATATATGTGACAGAAGGCAGCTAATTAAAGTGGAGGTAGTTACCCAAAGTTATTTATGTGCTCTTTCTGTAAGCATTAGGGACTCTCTCCTAAAATAGTGACTAGAGGTAGGCAATTAACCAAGTTGTTTTGTGAGCTTCTTCCTTTGGACACTGTGGACCTTCTCCTATCTTTCAGGCCTTGGGGTGAAATCCCAGTTTCAAAGCCTTCTTTCCCAGATAGTGGAAACAATACATAGAATTTCAAGGAATGCCTTCCTCTGATGTTAGCATGGTGTTTCTTGTGGTGTTGGAACACCTGGCAATATTATCAGACCAGGCTCAGGACCACTGAGTTAGTAGTTGGTGAGACATGTCTCCCTCCTCCTCCCTGCCTTGGTTTGCTATCTATCCTACCTGACAGATTCACAGGGCCACTGGCCTTTTTTAGTGATCTATTGTTACATAATAAAATCCTCCATAATTCAGCACCTTAAAAGACAAAATATTTTTCATAGTTTTAAGAGCCAGCAATTCAGGAGTGGCTCATTATGGAAGTTCTGGCTCAAGAGGCCGCAGTCAGCCTGTTGCCTAGGACATCAGGTGTCTGGAACTAGAACATCTGCCCCAAAGCTCACTCACCTGGGTGTTGGCAAGTCTCTCCACAGGGCTCTCTGAGTGTTCAAAACACATGGCAACTGACTTTCCCCACAGCCAAGAGGGAGATCCAAGTGGTCAAAGACAAGAAGAGAACCCAAAAGAACAACTCAGTGTCTTTTATAATCTAGGTCTATAAGTGGCATGCCATCACTTCTGCATGCTACTCAGGATCATACAAACTAATCCTGAGACAAGAGCGTGGATACCACAAGGTGGGAATCATGGCAAGCCACACTGGAATCTGGCTACTATATCCTACTGAGCTTTCTCAAAGACTGAGTGTCGAAAAGAGGTGGTCCTAGCCTAGCTAATGATCAAGCAGTAATTGCTTTCTAATTTAGCTCCTGTTACTGTGCTCCTTCTAAGGCACTGTGAACTGCGAATTGAGGGGATGACTGACATTCAGGAGTCCCATGGAAATACCATCTAATGCTATTAAACCCCAACCCTCTACACTAGGGTGGTTGTGCTAGAGAGAGTGAGTACATTTACAGAACTTGGGAGCCAAACACTGTTCAGGATCTTAAAATAAGTTTGGATCTTTTCTTTTCTTTACATTTTTTTGTTCTTAAAAAATGTGTTTTGGCCCTGGCTGGTGTAGCTCAGTAGATTGAGTGTGGACCTGTGAACCAAAGGATCACAGTTCGATTCCCAGTTGAGGCACATGCCTGAGTTGCAGGCCAGTTCCCAGCAGAGGCTGCACAAGAGGCAACCATACATTCATATTTCTCTCCCTCTCTCCTTCCCTTCCCCTTTAAAGATAAATAAATAAAATCTTTTAAAAAATGTGTTTTAATTTATTTTCAACATTAACAATTACATTTTTAAAAAACATAAAATTCACATCTAAAGGTATCAATATCATAAATCTATAGCTTAAAGTAGGAAATGTGAGTATAAACAGCCTACGTACACTTTGCATTATTGATACAATTTTGTACACCCAACTCTCTATGCTACCCAATAAGCTTCAGAGAAAACTCCTACTAACCCACTTGTGTAGGCAGTACACAACAGTTTTAAAAAAAAAGAAACAAAATAAAATAATTCCTACTTCTCAGCTGCATGTGATGGAGATGTATGTGTATGGAGGTGAAATCCAAGGTATTTATCACAGGAAGATATTTAACATTGTTTCATGTCGGCCATGACGGACAGTGCTATAAACTCCAGATGGGGAAAGGACCCTCTACAGACAGCTTTGTTTAAAATGGTGATGAGAAACACATGACAGCTTTTAAAGTCAGACTCCATTTTCCCTGTGCATTCCATTTGCCATGATCCCAGGCCCGCCTGCCAACCACCTGCAAATATGAAAGCCAAGTTCAACACCTTCAGAATGGCTTCTCTCTCAGCAGACATTGATCATGGATGGTTGACAAATATTTATAGTGAATTTTGATCAATTGATGTAAATCCTTGGCTTCCTCAATTTGATGTTGAAATTCCAGCCCTATCCTGTGAAGAATCCTGTTCATGATAGAATTGTATAAGCTCTGCACAAGGTGCATGAGCTTCACTCATAAGAGGAACATATGATGAATCTGCTGTCTCACTGGTTTCTTCCATGATCCAAATTAGGCAACTATGTCCTGTTCACACCAAAGTCTTTCTTGAAGTTGTAGTTTTCCAGCTAGTCTACCAAATCATAAAGCATCCAGACTATATTTTGCCCACTTTAATTGCAATAAGAGAAGAAACATCTGAAATATATTGACATTTATAAATATTTGACACCATGGTGGAGTCCAGGGAGGCACATGTCCCAAAAGAGTGACTTCTCCCTTTGTCCTCCAGAGAAGCAGAAGTCTGCAGGTTAACATTCCTAGTCACAGTTCAGCTCCAAGCATCTCTCATGAATCCATGCTTGGTTAGGCAAGTCTCACACAGCTCCATCAGCTCTGCTGCTGTCTTATTACTCCACACTTAGCAGTGTACTCTTACTTCAAACAACATGGCTTCCCCCTTACACACCAGACCTAGTAGCTGACTCCCATCTACAGCCTTTCAGACCATGTGGCTTCTTCCTCTTTCTTTCTCAGCCCACCCTTATTTTAAATGCTTGGCCTAGAACTTCTTATGTTACCTCATATATGGCCCCTCCTGTGATGTGCCATTTTGCCAGTTCCCACACATCTTCTACCTTCTTTTGGCTGCCATCTTTAGTCAGGGCAAGAGTTCCTGGCAACTTACAGGGTGGGCATCTTCCCCCTGCCTCTTGTGCAGACACTGTATAAGCTTCCCCAGCTATGTCATGAGTCCCTGAATGCTCTCAGAGTCAGGTACACCTTTCACTCTGGACAGCAGACCTCTTCCTTAAAGAAAGGTACCATTATTAACTTGCTATTATTATGCAAATTATCTTAAATGCTGTATCATCCACTTCTCTCTACCCCCAATCAAGGGGGGTGGAGGTTTTCTCCTATTTTCCTCACTCTGTACCTCATTACACATTGGAGTGTTGTCCCATAAACCAAAAGGTTGTGGATTCAATTCCTGGTCAGGGCCTAGGTTGCAGGTTTGGTCTCTAGTTGGGGTATGTACTAGAGGCAACTGATCCTTATTTTTCTCACATTGATGTTTCTCCCACCTTTCTTTCCCTCCATTCCCCTCTCTCTAAAAATAAATAAGTATGTCCTTAGATGAGGGTAAAAGAAAGAATACAAAGCCATTCAAAAGGCATCATGGGTTACCTTGTTGAACATGTTGACTCTGAGATGCCTGAGTGACACGGTCTTGCCACAAGCAGTGGTGGCTGGGACTGGCCTGAAGCCTAGCATGTACTGATTCATCCAAAGATGCTTCTTCTCAAAAGAGGTGGATGAGGACAAGCTCATTCATCTTCATGGTAGGCAGTGTAATGTTCTCGAAGTGGCTTTTTCTGCCTTTCCTTGGTTATGTCTACTCTTCAGACAGTCTTTACTTGGTAAATCAGCGATTGTTCAAGTTTGAATTTTTTCTTGGCTTGCATTAGAAACATCTTTTCTTGGGTCAATGGAGATTCAATCTGGGACATTAGATTGTGGAAGTGGCTGCCCATATAGTCTCAGGTGGCTAACCTCACTCCAAATGTTGAACACAGGGCTCTTGCCTGGGCCTGAGCAAGTGCAATTCAAAATGAGTCCTTTAATCTTTGAGTAGAAGAGCTTTTGCTATCACAACTCTTCCTCCCTCATCTCAAAAAAGATTATTCTCAAATGCTGCTCAGAAGGTTTATTTTTTTCTTCTCCATGGGAACCAATGCTACAGGAAAACTAGATGAGGAAAGGGATTTGGGTGCTGCCTGTGAGGTAACAAATCCAATCAAGGCCTGAGGGATCTATTTTATAGAGTGGGGACAGAGGTCCTAATGTATTTCACTGGGTTTTGCACCATAAGTTAGGCACGGGTTCTGTAGTTCAAGTTGGGCTTAGTTCTACAAGGCTTAGGAAAGAAGCAAGTGGTAAAGGTCATTGAGTTCATTGGGCTTGTACTATGTTAAAAATATTTTTATCAAAAATATTTATTGTATGATTTATAATACATAATCTTAACATTTTTGTGGCTCAAGGATTTTTTCTCTCATGCTTTATGTTCATAATGGATTAACCTAGGTATTCTGCTCATCAAAGTCATTCAGAGACCATGGCTGATAAATTTGTCCACCATTTTGAACTTGGCAGAAGTAAAGATTACTCTGGAGAGTCACACACCAGGTATTAAATGTTCACCCACATACAGCCACACATCATTTCCCATCATTTCTACTCATGATTCTTTAGCTGAATTACTCATAAGACCCCACCCAACCATAAGGGACCAGAAAATATAGTCATTTTCTGAGCCTGGAAATGAGGAAGATAGGTACTTGGTGAACAGCATTATTGACAACCACAACTGACATCACAGTGAAGCTGAAATGATTTTCTCTTCTCTTTCTCTTTCCTGTTTAACTTAATGCCCCCAGATAGCACTTTTTCTGTGTTAGTGTCAACAGCTGGCAACAGCAATGTAGGGTTAGAGACTGTAATTCCACTGTGTTCTGGAAACATCACTCTTGTTTAGATAATAACATTGTTGTAACTAAATGATATGAGTCTAGGATTGGTGCTATGACTTCCATATGTCCTCTTACCCTTTGGAACTTTGGAAAAATGGAACAGATGAGACTTGAAGTTGGAATTATTTCAACAATGCAGGTGCTGAAATGATTCTATCCACTCTGGTGGAAGACATCCCAATTGCTGCTGTTGAAGAAGAATACACTTTACTCAGGCTGCCTGGTGCCAGGTATTTCAGTGTGAAGTTGAGGTCACAGCAGGAAATGGGATGCCACTCCAATGGCTCAATGGAAGAGGCCTTAATTAAAGGACTTTCAGAGGTATGAATAGCATTAAGGGAATCAACAGAGTTGGTGCACCCATCACCCAAGGCTGTCAACAGCAGAAACATGATATTACCCTTAACTAATAAGAAAGAGGGAAAAGTGTTATCTTAGCACAGTGAGAGCTAGAACTAGGGAAAAGGAACTATAAGACAAAATTTGTAGTTTTTCAAGTACATGGCCACTGCCAGAAATGTATCCCAAAGCAGGGAGGAAGTTGCAAAAAATAGTTCATTTTCAACCTCTTTTTTAAACTACAAATCTCCTGTTAATGGCTCTCATTGATTGAACATGATGGGAAACCAGCAAGCTCTAATAATGCGGTTCCCAGGGACCAGTCTCCTGGGACAAAGAGAAAGGCAGGGAAAGATCTGAGAAAGGTGATGGGTAGAAAAGGCCATGTTCAGGAAAGTAAAAACCACCAACAGAGTGAGGTTGTCTCTAGGTGAGATTAGGGAGAATGAGAAAATTGCAATGAGACTTCTGGCCTACAATTTCTCTAAGACTTACTTTCCCCAAGGGAAGAGATATTTTATTTTCTCCATAATAACAAAGAAAAAATGTACTAAAACTTAAATATCTCTGAGAGAATTTAATAAAGGGAATGGATTCATATGGTTTCAATTTGGGGCATTTTTATAACAAAGGCACTATGCACATGATATTCAAGTGTTTACTGCTCTGTTGAACAAATTTTGTTATAGGGCTAGGATTTATTTGGGTTGAGAAATAAAATAGGGGGATCAATATTTAGTGAGCCTATGACCTTGGGCTAAATGACTTATTCTACCCATTTTAGAAGTTTCTAGAGTCAGAAGTGAAACTGCCCATTTCTCTGGTTCCAGGAAGTTATAAAAATTAGTGGTAAATGTTAGGGGGCAGCCTCAGTAGTTTTCCTTGATGGTCTCTCCCACTGAAGTGGGTTGTGTTTTTCCTGGTTGACCATAGACTTGAGTAAGGACCGTAACCTTGAGTTCACTGACCAACAGAACACAGAGTGGGTAAATATAGAGGAGAAAACACTTCCACCAATCAACCCTTCCTAACGCCTACTCACCATCTATAAAGGACCTGTTATGTAGCCAGATTGCTGAAGTATGAACTGGATCACCTTTTACTAGTTAGGGCGGAGCTAAGCCTCCCCCTGCAGAGTGGGGGCGATCTTGACTCAGGGTATTTATTCTGTCGGTTAGAATGAGAGAAAGTGATAGAAAACTCCCTATTCCCCATTGTGTGGGTGACCTCACCAATCTCTCTATCCTTGCATTACGAAGCTCTGCTCTTTATTTTTCTAGGCCTGTTGGTTACTGATCTATGAATTCTGAGTTTAAGGGAAAGGTAGCAAGCCCTGCTTAAGCCTGACTTAAGGCTTAAACTCAAGTATTTTGCATAATTAGGAGCTCTGTGTTGAAAGTGACATGTCATCAACCTGTCCAGTAATAGACACATTAGCCTAATTCTGCTTTCATTTCTTGTGTGTCCTTTGCGTACCTGGGAGGGCTGGGAAATGGACAGCATTGCTGCTTGCCCAGCACCCTCTCCCTTTCCCAATTACATTTTCTTTTAAGTAAGAGCACTTTCATTTTGAAAAATTCTCCTTACCTGCTCTAATCATGGAGTTTGAGTGGGAGGCTGTCAATCATAAGCTATGGTCAGGCACATGACCAAGACAGACCAATCAGGCAGCTGATCCCTCAACAACAGTAATGATTGGCCCTGCTTTGGCCATATGTCCATCTTCTGCAAGTGTCATTCCTTAGTGTTGTTTAACAGAATCTTGATTGGAAAGAGCTCTTTTCTTTCTGGTAATGAAGTTTGCAAGAGATGAGCATAAAGCAGTTAGGATTCATATCCTCCCCAAGCAGAAGAGGATAAACTTGACAATAAAAGCAATAGAGAAAAGTAGAAAGAATGTTCCAGAGAGATCATGTAATCCCTTCTTCCAGTCTTCCTCAGCTATATTTATACCCTTCCTCAAATCAATAACATCTACTTTTTGTCTAAGGTAAATTTAATTGGATTTCTGTCACACCTAAAAAAGTCCTGACTGATTTAATAGGGGATTGTTAGGAGAGGATGTGTAGGCATTTTGAGGTCTCTGACCTATATCCTTTTACCACTCCAACCTATGTCCTTAACATTACAGATCAAGTAAGGCAATGGCAGAAAGTGATCATATCCCCTAAATGGGTTGGAAGATGCTTCGATCGGGGGCTGTTGAAATCATAGGTTTCGGAACACAAGCATCATGCACAGTTTAAGAAGCTTCAAGTAAAATAGAGGCTATGGTAAAAGGAAATTCTGCACCATGGAGAATATCTTATAAGCCATGCAATAGCATTTGAACTTCATCCCACACGTCATAGCTGCCATTCAAGACTCCTGACCTCTAGACTGAAATCAAAACAACTGATCTGCCCAGGTTGGCCCTTCTAGCTTTAGGTGGTAAAGAAGAGAGATTGGATGTTAAAAATAAGTTCAACAGTTCTGGAAGCAGAACCTAAGGTGACTTCTTTGTTCCTAGAAGTCTGAGGTGAGGAGAACGGGGCAAGACTAGTCATTAGTGATCTCAGACCACATTGACCCGCCTCCCCGATCCTCCATCTTCTAAAATGACTTTTCTCATTCTGCCCATACGCTCTTCTCTGAGAAACCTTTACAGACTCATGTGCTGATGGACATCGCCATCTAGTGAGGGCCTTTGGAAATCATCTTACAGGATCACCCCAGCTGCTTCTATACCTCATTCACCTAGGACGGAGGGGCACCCCCTCCTCTCTGCCTGGTTCCCAGTGATTGTCTCTCTTACATTCAGATTCTGTCTCTAGTCCTCCCACTGCCATGCACATGAACATAATTCCCTACATGGGAATAAAGCTCTATCTCATTTACAGACTATGCTAACTTACCAACCCCACTGGCCCGCTTCAAAATAAGCACCCATAAGCAAAGATAGCAACACTGTCAGCACATGACATTTCTCTGGGTCCCTTACTGTCTATTTTAAATGACCTTTGGCTCCCTCATACTCCTTCTCAGCGATTTGGGGAATTGTCAGTGGCAGCTGACAACTCCATTCATCTTGGTGATTATAATGTTTCCCATGCTTGGTTTTCTTAAAACTATATTTTAGCTCACTGGGCCGATGTGTCCCTTTTCATGACCATCACACCTCTCTATGCTTGATGAGCTATCAAAGCCCATGTGAGATATTGGAGACACCTGTACCTATGCTGAAAGGACATCAATATCCTCTGATATCTGAGCTACTGGTGTCATGTTCAAGCGCATCTGCTATGCCAGAGTTGCTATTACCAGGACAACTCCACCACCAGTTGTCATCAATGGTGCTATTACAGACTTAATAGTTTTACATAGTGTTACGTACTATTACATACTTCTCCTATGGAGACATTATGAGTTGAGGTTTCTGCTCTACAGTCCAAACTTTATCTAAATATTCCTAGTGGAGAAAATTACCCCTGCTTCTGATTCTACTTGCTTATTTCTATACTTCAACTTTTACTCACTTCTCTTCAATCCTGGAACCAAAACAGCATTACATTTACTAGTAACCCTGGGCATGGTCCCACCAAAGAAAACTGTGATTTTTTTCATTCTCCAAAATTTAACTATAGATCAGGGCCAAGTCTGAGACTGAGTAGAAGGGGTTCAACTGGAAAGCCATGCCTTAGGAGTCTGTTCCTTGTTTTAAGAAAAGAGCCAGTGATGCAGAATCCACTAGACTCTTGACACAATTCTTGATGGGTTTCGAGAACCAGAAATTCCTTGAATGTCATGCACTTCATCCTGGACCCCAGTTGAAGGGGGAGAGGAGGGGCAATATGGCAGAAGGGACAGAGAGAAAAGGACACAGAAGAGATGTTCAAAATTCTATAAGAAAGTAGAAAGTGTCCACATTTTCAAGTCATTTGATGATCTCTTAACATAACTCCCTGACCTCTCTGATATAATGTGGAAAGGAAATAATTGAAAATGACTAACTTTGTCTCTATTCAAGTATATCTCCAGTGCAACAGAGAGCGTGGGATATTTTTGTTTTGTTTTATGTCTATTTTGGAGTGATGCATTTTTGCAAGTTTTCTGTTGTCATTGACAATCCCAAGGATTGTGTTTGTTCTATTCTGTCTATTCAAGACTCCATCTTGCTTTTCTGAGAAGCTAGACCTGTCTTTACCACCTATCACTTAGGAAAGAACATGGAGGGGAGAAGAACAGGGGTGAGAAGGGAGGACTGAAAGGCCCTCCATTGGTCAAACTGGAACTGCCCGGGCTTTTAGCTTTTCCCTTGCATCACTGTTCCAATGTTGAACATTGTTCAGCTCCATTCACCAAGCTTTCACTGCATGCCTCCTGTGTACCAGGACCTATGCTGAGTGCGAGAAATCTACAATTTAGCAAAGTGTCCTGATTATGGGGAAATATCTGGAAGATTAATCTGGATGCAGTATGTAAGACTGCAGGTACAAAGAAGGACAAAGTGACTCAGTGGACAAGCAGAGAGGTGGGCTAGAACATCAGGAATTGCAAGGGTAAATTCAAAAAGAAGATATCTGCACAGGCATTTAAAACTAGTGAGTCTGAAAGTGTAGCAGCAGAAATTGAGGAGAATTTAGGAGGAACATCCAGTGAACCCTACTTATGCCAATGAGGTACCTGAGTCTTAATTCTATCACAAGTTTCTGGGCAACATAAGGCTATTTTTTCTACCTCCAACTCAGAAGGCCTGATTTGCATTGCCCCAAGTTCCTTAAGAAGAAGGGAGGAGCCCATGTGACAATGAATGAAGGAATCATTGATTGTAAGACATGAACACAGCATAAAAATATGATGTTCTCATTGTATTGTGTCGGTCCAAAACTTAGTTCAGTTTTTTCCTGTAAGATGGCTCTGGTAACACTTAGTTGTCTTTAACTTCACTTGAAACAATTTTGTTAGATTGTATTGTGATAGCTGTCATATAAGCATGTACTTTAAAAAAAACAAAATTGGTGAATGTGCTGGTAAATTTAATATTGAAGAAGACAGAAAAGATACAACATTTCGGCATATTATGCTCTACTGTTCCCAGAAAAGTAGAAATACAACTGAAATGCAAAAGAAAGATTTGCACAGTGTGTGGAGAAGGTGTTGTGACTTATCAAATGTGTCAAAAGTGGTTTGCGAAGTGTCATGCTAGAGATTTCTCACTGAACAGTGCTCTTTGGTTGGGTAGACCAGTTGAAGTTGTTAGCAATCAACTCAGAACATTAATTGAAAACAATCAACATTGCCCCACACTGGAAATAATCAACATACTCAAAATATCCAACTCAATAAAGGTATTTGTGAAAATGTGTTTTTTAGTTTATTTTTAAAAAACCATATGGACTTTTTGGCCAAGCCAATATCACTTAGAAAATACAAGGAACCAGAATAAAAGTGTGCACCTGCAGAGCCTAGAAATTAGGTCTCGACATACACCAACAGACTGAGAGTCTAGTGTGCACTAAACTATACTGAGCACAGAAGATAAAAAGATAAAAATGTAGTTCCTGTTCTGAGGAAATTCATAATTATTCAATGTGCTCATGCTTCCTTTGTTCCAAAACAATCAACACCAGAACTCCTTTTTTGACTAGAGGTTTTTTCTTTCATCCCTCCCACTGTTACTGTTCACTGATTCCCCTGACCACCTCCACCACCTGTATCTCAGTTTACCCAGCCTCCTGACTTCTCTCACCTTCACATCTACCTTGGAATCCATGGACAATATGCCAACTATGTTTTCACCAAATCCCTCAAATCCCCAATACCCTTGGACCTTTGATCTCTCTACTCTGCCAGTTGCCAGTTTTGGTCCAATCCATACTTTATTCAATTCTTTGAATAAATACTCAGTAAGCCATGGCTGGTGTGGCTCAGTGGATTGAGCACCAGCCTGTGAACCAAAAGGTTGTTGGTTTGATTCCCAGTCAGGGCACATGCCTGAGCTGGGAGCATGTGAAAGGCAACTGATTGATCTGTCTCTCACACATTGTTGTTTCTCTTCCTCTCTTGTCCTCTCTGTAAAAGTAAAAAAAAATAAAATCTTTTAAAAAATACTCATTAAGTACCTATCATGGGTCTGATACTTTTCTATATGATACAGATATATCAGTGAGGAACATAGTTTCTCCTGGGACTTATGTTCTAGTGAAAGTAAACATTTTCGATAGAAGGAATAAAAATGTTCTAAAAAGCAAACACATAACAACACATCATGTAGTAATGGAGGGCTATGAAAAATTAAAAACTAGATAATGAGAGTGGCCACAGAAGGACTCTTTGATCTGAATGAAGTAAAAGAATAAGCCAGGAGAATATCTTGGATGAGAACATTTCAAGAAGAGGCCCTGAGGTAGGTAATGTGGTTGGTGTGCTCAAGGGACAGATGACTGGTATGGCTGGATGAGCTGTCTGAGAGAGAGAGAGAGAGTAGAAATGGAAGCCAGAGTCAGCTCAGATAAGACCTTGGGGAGGCATGTTGGTTTCTACTCTAAATGTAATGGGAAGCCATTGGAAAAGAAATAGTTGAGTAGGAGAATGACATAATCACTAATGAAGAGCAGAGGGTCAGCCAGGTGCCACTGCAAGAATTCTGGGTAGAAGCATTGGTGGTTTATACTAAGAGATTAGCAGTCATTGAAAATAATAATTGCTCAGGTGCAAGACAGATTTGTAGGTAGAACTGACAGGATTCACTGAAAGATTGGATATGATTCATAAGGGAATGGTGATAAGACTGACTTAGGAATGACTCCAAGAGAAATTATGAGAGAAGTACTAGGTTGATAGACAGTGAAGAGGGAATCAAAAGTTGTTCCTTTTACATGTTCGAGATGTCTGTTAGATATATAAGTAGATTATATTAAGCAGACAGTTTGAAAGACAATATAAATAAGGTCATCAAATAACAATGATGTTTAAAGCCAAGATGCTGGGAAGTCATCTAAAAAGTGGGAGTAAATAGAGAAGAGGTCCAAAGACTGAGCCCTGGGGACACCTTGGCATTTAAAGAACTAGAGGGGTGTGAGAACCAACTAAGGAGCCCTGGCTGGTATGGCTCAGTGGATTGAGTGATAGACTGTGAACCAAAGGGTTGCTGATTGGATTCCCAGTCAGGACACATGCCCAGATTGCAGGCCATGTCCCTGGTCAGGGGCACATGAGAGGCAACCACACATTGACGTTTCTCTCCTTTTTTCTCCCTCCTTTGTCCACTGTCTAACAATAGATATCAGTGAAGGGAAGAAAAACCAGGACTCAAATCAATGGTTTGGAACAAAAGGAAGAAATAAACATCCAACCAGGACAGAATGAAGAAACAAAAATTGAAAAAACTGAGGAGAGGCTTAGGAACATCTGGGACAACTTTAAACATTCCAACATCAGAATGATAGGGGTACCAGAAGTAGAAAAACAAGAGCAAGAAGTTGAAAACTTAATTGAACAAATAATGAAAGAAAACTTCCTCAATCTGGTGAAGAAAATAGACTTCTAGGAAGTTCGGGAAGCTTAGAGAGTCCCAAAGAAATTGGACCCAAGGAAGAACACACCAAGGTACATGATCATTAAGTTACCTGAGATTAAAGATAAAGAATCTTAAAAGCAGCAAGAGGAAAAGAGACAGTTACCTACAAAGGAGTACCCATAAGGCTGTCAGTTGATTTCTCAAAAGAGACCTTACAATTGAGCCCATTTCTTGTTTTTTTTTTTTTAGCTTATTGTATTTTTTAGTTCTAAAATTTTCATTTATTTCTTTATTGGACTATTTATTTGTTTCAAACAGGTCATAATCATTACATTTTGTTTTGCTTTTTTCAATTTTTTATTATGGTAAAATACATATAAGAAAATTTATAATTTTAACAATTTTAAGTGCACAGTTGAGTGGTATTTAGTACATTTGCACTGTGTACCCATCATTACCATTCATTTCCAGAACTCTTTTTATGTTACAAAATCGAAACTCTATATCCATGAAACAATGACTCCTCATTCTTCTTTGCCAAACTCTTGGCAACTGCCACTCTACTTTCTGTTTCTATATTTTTTATCATTCTAGATAATTCATATAGGTGAAATCATACAGTCTTTGTGTGTGTGTGTGCATGTGTGTGACTGATTTATTTCATATAACATAATATTCTTAAGGTTCATCAGTGTTGTAGCATGTGTCAGGATTTCCTTTCCTTTTATGACTGAACAATATTCAATTGTGTATATACACCACATTTCGCTTATCCATTCAACAGTTGTTAGGAACTTGGGTTACTTTTACCTCTTTGTTGCTGTGAATAAATGTGCTATGAACATGGGTGTGCAAATATCTCCTTGAGATCCTACTTTTGATTTTTTGGGTAGGTACTCAGAATGGAATAGATTATATGATAATTCTATTTTTAATTTTTCAAAGAACCACTGTAATGTTTTCCAAGGTGGGTGTATCATTTTATCTTCCCATCAACTGTGCACCAAGGTTCCAATTTCTCCACAGCCTCACCAACACTTATTTTCTTCTTGTTGTTATTTTGATAGTAGCCACCCTAATGCATGTGAGATGGATTCAATTTGTATTCTCCTAATGACTAGTGTGCTTATTGGCTATTCATATACCTTCTATCAATGTAAAGAAATATCTATTCAAGTCCTTTTTCCATTTTTGAATTGGGTTGGTTTTTGTGCATTCATTTTTATGATGACTACTTTAAATTGTCAGATACTTCTAACATCTCTGTCATTTACATTGCAACGGTTGATTTTTTTCATTCAGTTTGAGATCTTATTTCTTGATATAATGAGTGTTTTTTATTGATACTTGGACATTGGGTGTTATATCATGAGAATCTGAATTTTATTTAAACCTTCTGTTCTAGCTGACTGCCATGGACAGAGCTTTGCTAGGGGAAGGGAAGTGCTACCTTGTTACTGTCAGATGGGGTTAAAGTCCAGGTTTCCCATTCAGTCTCCATTAGCACCCGAAAGAAAAGGCTTTGTTTTACTGCTCAGCAGTGGGGGAAGCTCAGGCGCCCCCATAGGCCTCTTTGATTGGAAGATATAGAAGTGCCTCAAGGGTGCTTCCTAAATGACCTCCACTGAGAGCTAGATGGTGGCCTCATTTCTACTGTGTGATCATGAAAGCATTAACCTTCTTCTAGACTTCTTCTTATGATACCAGCAAGAAAGGGAGTGGGGACTGATGCCTCCTAACAGCCTGGACAAGGCTTCCCTGGGCCTTTAGGGGCATGGGTGGGGTGGGCCCAGGCCCCCATATTTCCTGTGGCTAGAGGAGACATGGTATTGTGGAAACTTTTCGTTTATACCCATTGACTTATTGATTTCAAGGATCTTCAGCTTCAAAACTGGTATATATTAAGCAAAAAAAAAAAAAACCCACAGGAAACATTACAGTGTTGTTCCTTGCTGGCCTACTTTCTTCTCTCCACCTTTCTGAGTCTTCTTATGTTTGTTTTACATTTAATGTCCAGGGTTTTTAGATGCACTTTGACTAAGAAACAGTGAAAAGTGTATTTAGTCCATCATCTACTCCATCTATTCAATCAGAAGTCAAAATTACTGGTCCATTTTAAAAGTAGTTAATAAGCCTCTGCAGGCTTTTTGTTTTTCTTTCAGTTAACTTGAATAAATGACGTTTTTCTAGAACATTATCTACTTTAAGTCTTCAGATTTATTGGCATAAAATTGTCCACAGCAATTCTTTCATTTTAAAGTTTTATAATATTCCTATAGTTATATCTCCTTTTATGTTCATCATTTTAGTTCATTTGCTTCTCTCTCCCCCCACCTCCTCTTGCTAATGGATTGAATATAGTTGTCTTTTCAAAAGATAAAATTTTAGATTTGGTGATGCTATACTTTAACTGTTCTGTTTCATGAGTGAATTTGCTATTGCTGTAATAATAATGCATAACAAACCAAAACTCTGCATTTAAACAACAAGCTTTTATTTCTTACTAAATAATTTGTAAGTCAGCTGCACTCAGCTGAGCTAGGCTGAAATCCAAGCTTTCGAGTCCAAGTTGAAGGTTGTATCCGGGTCTTATCTTCCTTGGACCAGCAGCTGCCTGTGACATGTTCTCTCAGGATGAATGACAGACATACAAGAGACCAAACTACACTGCACAAACATATTTAAGTCTCCTGTTCCCATCAAAATTACTCACCTTCCACTGGCTAAACCAAGTTGATGATGAATCCCTTTTTCAATGGGGCAAAGAAGTATATTTTGCCCAATAACTTCGCAGTATCTTCCCATTGTGGGTAAGGGGTGTAAATGTATAATCCTATTCTAGAATAGAGAAGAAGTGAGAGCACTAATCCAATGTACTGCAATTAATTAAGATATTATTTTATTATCCCGCATACAATTACTTTGGACTCTGTTCTTGGTATAATTTCTTGAGTTAGGTAATAAATTTTCGGACTTCTTGAGCATATGAGGCTATAAACTTCTTTAAAGACATTTCTTTAGCTGCATCCCACGAGTTTTGACATGTAAATTTTTATTATTAGTTACTTGAAATAATATCTCTTACAGTATGGCCTTTAACCCAAAACTACTTAATGGTGTAGTTTTAATTTTTGAAATATATTTTTTATTATCTTTTTGTTATTGCTTTCTAACTTAATGGTAGTGTGGTCAGATAATGTACCCTGAATATTGATTCTTACGGTATTTATGGAGGGTAGTTTTGCAGCATAATATGCAGCTAATTTTCATAAATGTTCCATTGGTGTTTGATTAAAATTTATATTTCTTAATTTGGTATAAGGAGTTCATGTAATCAACAGCTTCTAAACATTTATTAAATTTTAATTTGCTTGATCTGTCAAAACTATGTTTAAAAAATTTCCTTCTATTATAGACTTAATATTTTCCCTTGTAGTTTTCTCAGATTTTTACATTGTATATTTTGAGGCAATGTTTTAGATCTATAATAGTTAGAAGCCATATCTTCCTTATGAATAGAAATTTTATCATTATGGAGTGAACTCCTTAAAGCAAAAAGCACTTCAAAAGATAAAGTCATTGTCTCATTTTGAGATAGCTATACCAGCTTTGTCCTGGTTAGTGTTTGCCTGATGTTATTTTTTCTATTCTTTTATGAGTGGTCTTTCTACTCTTTTATGTTTGTTTCACTTATCTGTTTAGCTCTTTTTTGCTTCACATTTTAATGTAATGGAACCAAAACATGCTTCAACTTTTCATAAACTATAAAATAAACAAAAGGAGCATATAAAAGGAATTTTCACACATACACTTCTAGGTTGGGTAAGCTATGGCATACATTCAGAGCACATAATGAAAATAAGTTTAAAAGTAACTTAGTCATTTAGGAGAAACCAAATTCACTTAGAAATGTCATGGTGTATACAGTGAATAGTTGAAATCTAGTGACAGCTTGTTCATATAAGTATTTTTCAAATGCCTTCCAGGAAGAAAAGCCCAATATCCCTTGTTAGAAACTCCTTTCCATTAACTTTTAATGCTCTGTGCTTTAAAACTAACTTAAGTTTTTATTCCCTTGAAGCTAATATTGTTTGAAGAATTTGATTTAAAATTTTTCAAGAAAATGTAAAACCTTTTTTTAAAAGGGAAGAGATGGTGTAGGGATAATGCAGCCAGTCAGGCTCCCTCACTGGGATGTCTGGGCAACCAGGATTCTGCAGTGTTCACACAGCCTTGAGTGGGGGCCCACATGCACAGATTTAAGTGCTGTTATATAACCAGGAGGTCAGATACTGGCCCCCTGCCAGTTTTGTTCCCTTAGTATGTAAGGAAGTCAGGACTTTATACCTGTGTGCATGGCTCACCCCAGCCCGGCATAAAGGCCTGTCAGACATTACAATGGCTCCACGTATTTTCTTCCAACTGCCCAAATCCCCTGTTAACCTGCCCAGCCTTGAACACTTGCAGGACAAATGGCGTAAGCTAGTGTTGCCATGATTGAAGATTAATACTGAAATTCCACAGCATCTTCGGAATAAGCTATAAGTTTAGCAAAACAATTGCTTTCTCGTAAATAGAAAATAAAAATAAGAATAAAATGCATTATTTTGACACCTTCAAAATACCATATGTAAGATATATACATCCTTGCTGCTACTCCGAGTTGCTTTTTGTGTTTTTTTTTTCTTTTAAATATAAACCTCTGGGACAATTTCAGCTTCTAGTTCCCTGATTAGTCTGTATTTCTTCCCACTCTGCAATAACTTCTGACAATGAGAAGGATTGTCGATTTTCATGAATTTCTTAGAGGAGTTCTTTACAGACTTGGAAATATCCTTGATGAAGGACTCATTACTGCCTGCCATGTACATCGGAAAAGACAAAGATGGATTATGATCGATGTCTTTGGATGGAATCCAAATACATTTCTGGCGGTATGCTGTTTCTTTACTAGGAAAAACAGGTCCCACGGGGAAAAGAGAGCTCCCATGCCACTAACAGGGCTCCAGAATTTTTAACGTGTAAAACTTTAAATGGCATTTTGGTGTCACAGTGACCCAGGCAGAAAGAATGTGGAAACTGAAGGGAGGTCAGTTTGGGTCACAGTTAACATCACACAGAGGTCCACCGACAACCCAGCACTTAACAGCCAGATCTGTGTATTTGCTCCAGGACAAAATGCAATACTTGATGTCAACTTTCCTGTTAACCTCAGATATCAGAGAACAGACCCGCTTCTGTGCAGTGGTAAATTTCCTCTGTGTCCACCTTTGGTAAAAATTGTTCCTGGGAAAGAAGCCTGGAGGTCGTTTTGTACACTGTTTATTTTCAGCATACAGTGTTCTCAGTAGGGTTGGATTTCATCAGGTTCTGAATTAAAATGATCCATGGGCAATTCTTTATCTTTCTGTCCTTCAGCAAAGTATAGATGCTTCCTCAGTGGAAGGGTCTCCTACTTCCCCACCAGATTCACTTTCAGAACCACTGTCCTTTCCTGGTGTCAAGTCCTTTGAAGTATCTGGGCAGGGGCTAAAGTGATCTTTTTCTTCTGAAGAGGCACTGTGATTATCATCAGTTGGACTTTTGTCATTTAATTGATTGGTGGCAGTGTCTGATGGCATTCCAGGGACAAGAAGAAATAACAACATGGTGTTGGCAAACTCTTTGCAGTTGACTTTCTTGTTTGCCGTTTAGGTGACATTTAAGGGATGGGACACCCCAGTAAGTGAAAGCTTCAGGATATGTCTCAGATTTCTGAGGCCCGTGTGAGCTTTTACATGTTTACTGTGTTGCTATCAAGTCCATGTAACTTGTCACATGTGTGTCATGATGTCCTGATTTAGAAAATTGAAAGCCCCTTGCCATCACTGTCTCCCTCTAAATTTTAAATGCCAATATTTTACCCTCATTCTTATTTGTTAGCTTTCTCTCTCCAGCTCACTGCATCTTACTTGCTGTCTTCTGTATGTGCATTCACACTCCCTGCTCCCTTCAACACCGCCTTTTTTGAGTTCATCTCACATTCAGTCCCTTAACCCACTCCATTTTATCCAGATCTATCAGCTCACTTCCAAGTACCCTTCTTCCTCCATCCATCACTTCAAGCACTCCGTTACCCTCAACTCAAATACGGCCCAGTTGTCCTTACACATATGTGATAAACCTCCAACTTCAGATCAGTCCCATTGTTCACTTTCTACCCTCCCACCATCAGCCTACTCTGGACTGCTTCAGACAATCAAAACCATGAGGCATGATGCCACTACAAATGTCTCTGATCTAAACTCCTCAGGGCCCCAAGCCAGCATAAGCATATCCTAACAAATCTATCAACAGTGGCTTCTCACGTTTTCTTCAGAAATGAACTATGGTAGACATTATTGGTTGACTTTCATGCCCCAGTTTTCCTCCCAAAGGCCCTCAGGTTTTTCTTTGAAGAAGTGTCCCTTCCCCATTCTCATTCCTGTCTCCAGGGATGGGGCCAGAAGGGTTTCAGCTAATCAGCATTCTTATTCTTCTAGCCACAGTGATTCATTCATCACAAATAAACACACCACCTAATATGGGCCAATGGGACAATTGTAGGGGCTTCCAGGAAATAAGAGTTCTCTCTCTTCTGCAGATCTGCAGAGGAAAGCATCCCCCTTCTGGGTGTTGCACTATGGATTATGGTGTCTGTGACTGCTGCAACATGAAGGGCAGGGTGGACAAGAGAATTGCAGAAGCCACATGGAATCCTGAGCTTCTGGGTCAAACAATGCCTACATCCAGGTCTGCCTTCAGACTGACCATCCAGTTACATCAGTCAGTAAATGTCCTGGGTTTTCTCTCTTTATTTTTTAAAGCCAGTTTGTATTGAGCTTTCTATTCTTGCATTCTAACTCATGCTTCATTCCAAAATTTTACCTTTTTCCTCAATTCACCCATTTTATTCCACTCCCAGAAAATGATCTTGCCTTCTGGTTCAAAGAGAAAAGAGACCAGCTAGCAGTAATGCCATCAATTATTTCCCTTGCACCTCCAGGTGTTTCTGAATTGGAACCTGTCTTCTTGCTTCTAGTTCTTCTCTTCCACCTTCTCAGGAACTCAGCTTCTTCTGTGCCTGTCTTCTTTCTTTCCACTAGTTCTTTTCATTCAGCTTTCATTCTGGTTCAAGTGTTTCTAATGTGAAAGCAGTTATAACCTTTCTCAATCCCACCTCCTCATGTTCCTGTCTCTCTCCTATTCTTCTCTGCTGAATTTCTTGGGGGTAGAGGGAGGATGTACGATCACAAACACTTCAGTGCTTGATGAGGATCCATGGAACATTCAGGAGTTTCTGCCCAGTAGGAAAGTTTGCAGAGGAGCAGGGTAGAGCTCAACACAGAAGCCTGGGCAGGAGACACAGATTGGGGCACCACTGGCATTTGATAAATGGAAGCCACTGCAATTGGTAGGACCTCCAGCAAGTTTAAGGAATGAGACTAGAAGAGGGCTGAGGTGGAGCTTTGGGGGATGTGGATGCTTACAGGGGAAGTGGCAAAAAAGGGCATGTTTGAGGGAGATCATGACAGAAAGTTCCATGGAAAGGAGGAAAGAGAGAGAAGTCCATCTCAGAAGCCAAGAGGAGTGTGCTCCAGGGAGGAAATGGTCAGTCAACTGCTACTGAGAGGTCAAGTATGACAGGACAGGATTGCTGGGTTTGACAGTATTTAGAGTTTCCAAGTGGCCGGGAGAGAGGCCAGCTTTCAGTGGGGTGTGAGAGTAAATGAAAGGTAAGTAGGAGGAGGCGAAAGCAACTACAGATGATTTTTTTTAATTTCCAACTCTAACCAAAATGCAGGTCTGGCTGTCTGACACTACGGAAGTGGCAGGTGCTGATGTAAAGGAAAGTGGTTTATTTGCAGATGCTGGCCATCTGGAAGATAAGGGACTCATGTCACAAAGCCCATTTCCACCTCTCCGTGGAGGCAGAGGTTTCTCTAAGGAGGGAGAGGGAAACAAAACAAAGAGATCAAGGGAGGAGGTTGCAAAATCTCTACATACAGATGAGCACAGTCTGTTCCAATAAGGCAAGTGATGGTTCTGTGTGCATTGTCCTGCTTTAGTCATCACTGGTTCACATCATCCTGGCTTCACATCATCCTGGCTCCATGGTTGAAGGTCAGCAAATCTATGGGAGCTGGAATGCTTGATGGTCAGGGTCTGTGTGTTCTGCAGTCAGTTCCTTGAATTCTTATACAAACATGCTGTTCATCTACAAGCTACATATTAGTCAAAGTCAGCGCTTACACAAACAATGTCAAAAGAATGGTGGGGTGGGTTATAATATCCTACCATTATAATTTTCTACTATTACACAGCTATCTTAGTTTTTATATCCCCAAAAATAGACCCTGGATAGGTACTTGGATGCAGGTAGTCTATTCAGGAGGTGAACCCTGGAAGCGAATTTGGAGTAGGGGGGCAGGGTAAAGGAAAAGACAATACAGGTGGCCCTAATGGATAAGAATACCAAGCACAATGGGTATCATGCCACTTCTCCCTCTGGGTGCCCATGAAGAACTGTGTGAACTAGGCCTTGGAATGGTTCTCCTGGACATGTATCTATTGACTCTCGTGCCTTGTTGCTTGAAGGCTGCCTGTCAAGGCATCCTGCCCACCATTGTTCATCCCCTCACACTTGCCAAGAGAGTTCCTGTGCAAACAGAAGAAAACCCTCAGGCTCCAGGTATGAAGAATTCACTGTGCTGTAGCTAAAAACCTTCTGCTGTGAACATTGGAGGGTCCCCTGAGAATGAGGTGGGGCATAGGTCCCACGTCAGCCACAACAATCCCTCCCATGGTCCCTTTACCAAGTCACATGGCTAAGACAATAGACAAGCATGTAATTCAAGACAGGCATGATCTAGACTTTTAGCACAACAGATAAGATGAGAAATTCAGTGTTCCAGCAGGAGATTAATCCTTGCAGAGGATGGAGAGATTCAACTAAGTTGCAGATAAAAACTTTTTCCAGATTCATGTTCTTTTCTTGAAATGGATGCCAGAATTAGGGGCAGGATCAGGGAGAAGTGTAGATGTTATTGTAATGCTCTGCCCTTTGACCCTTTGTTGCAGAAGACAGGGGAGGGGTAGGGTCAAGCCCTTGTTAGGTCATCTAATTACATTGTTTTTCTCTATGACTGAGCTCTGTATATTCTATATTAAAGCAGAGAGTCCAATGATTTAAACTTTCTTGCATGCACATGTACCAGCATTGTTTCTCATCATTTGTTGATCATACACCATGTGTTAGGAGTAGGAGGAAAAACAGTTTGCCCTAAAGCAATGAACCTCAGACCCAGCCAAGAAGTGGCTGGCTGCAGGACGGTGACAATATAATCTTGAAAGCATGGAAGTAAGAAGAATCGGCCCTCTCTATCCTTGTCTTTCCCCAAAGGTCAAGGGTAGAAGGAAAACAAGGTGTGGTTGGGGAAAGAACAAAGTAGAAAGGCTGGAAGTGCTTAAAGCTTTGTCAAGTTGTGACTCCCATGAATAATCTCCACTTGCACAGCTAGGTGTCCCTTTTATGGTATCGTAGAGGCAGAATTATGAGGGCACATACATGCCTTTGGAACACACATTCTGGGTGAGTGGAAACAACCAAAGAATGGCAGAGCTTGGTGACTTAAGGTGGACTCGTGGGAAAAGTGATACCCGTGGTGGCCATGGGAAGGGAGGTAAACAGTTGGACACATGCAGTCTTGGTTCTGCCCTAGATGACCTCACTTTTAAAATCTTTGCCTAATCACCAGTCCCCTCCCTCACACATTTCTGGGGGCCTTTCTGGTGTCCAAAAAAGAAAGCCACGTGAATAGTCACAGGTGGGAAGGATGTTGTCATGTTTATGATGTTTCAAATGCTGGGAAAGGGAAAATGGGAATCACAAGCATTTGGGAAGAGTTAACAGGACTTGTTTTCAAAATGGAGTGGGAGGTTACAAAAGCTGTGGTTAGAGCTGGAGATTAACATTTTTTTAATGAAATTCTCACACCCCCGACTAAGATGATACTGCTCACCATTCAAGGGCACGCTCCTCTCCTTCATTAACCCTCCAGTGGAAACCCTCCTCCTGTTCACTTGGAAAATTATTATTCTTTACTCTTTAATAAATAAATGGTTTTTAAAACGATACTGGTTTCATAATATCTGTGTATTAAATTACTATTTGAAAGCAATATTTAAATTGATTTAACTCTTGGGCACAGATTGCTTCCATTGTTATTACTTTTAATTAATCTTGGTTTTTGTACCAATCAATGTCAGGACATAAAGAGTAAACTCAAATTGGGAGAGCTTAAAAAAGCGATAGGTACAAAGATGTAGGCTGAGTTTTGGGAACCCCCTGGTGGTGGGGAACCTGGTAATCACTCCTATGGGCCTGAAGGAGCGAGGACAGGGGAAAAGGTAATAGACACCAAGAAGGAGAGAGAGCCACACGGGGGAGAAGTACTGTGACAGAGGCTGTGGCTGCAATTGAAGGACATGGCCATCACAAGGTGGCCACTCAGGAAGGAGCTGACTGAGGGACTAGCACCCAGACACTGCTCTTCTCCCACTTTCATCTCCTGGCAGGAACCCCCACTGCACAAACCTAGTCAGAAGCCAGAAGCTGAGTGTCATCCCTGCAGGTCTCCTTTCCCGAAAAAGGGGTCTGGAGGTACACACAGAAAATACCCTCACTGCAGAAAACAAAATCCCTTATTTCTCTCTGAGGGTTGGTGTTTCATAGCATATGGACTGCTGAGTCTACAAAACCTCAAAGGAGAAAAAGAATCCCTTTGGTCTTGACCTGGAGAGGGAATAGAGCTCTAGAACTCCACGCTCTTCCCTAAGGAGGTGATTGGCACTAGAAGGGGGAGGTGTGTACTCTTCTCTCTGATGAAAGTTTAAGTTTTATTGTCCTTGTCCCAATTCTGTATGGCCACCATCCTTTACCTATAACTCCAAATTCCAAACTACTTCTGAAAACTGAGAGTTTTTCCATACCCTCCTTGTCAGCAAAACATAATCTATTGACGTGAACTATTTATAGCCATTATCTATCCCACGTAGTGTGAATAGGTCTATGTTTTCTCGAAGCAAAATTCTTTAATCATCAAAGGCTTCCCCAGATACTGCATTATGTAATATAATCATATACTTTTAATACACATACAATGTATATAATATACAATATATGGCTTTTCAAAACTCCAAATCACTTCCAAAATCTCTTTGGCTCCTGTGTCTTTAGATCAGAGATTTTAGACTTGTGTTCTCATTCACACATTGATAATATTCTTTAGGGAAGAAATAAAGAGTGTTATGTTTTTCGTTTGTAATTAATAGGCTTTCTTTACCTAGAATTTAACTCTGATATAAAATATAAATGTCTTTTAAGTCAAAATTAGTTTTTTGAGTATCTCCCTGCTCTTTGGAATAATATGCAAGATTGTGAAAGATAATAGACTATACAGTACAGAATTACAGCAGAAAAGAATGAAAGATCTAAAGAAATACCCAGAGAATTTACTGAAAAGACTATTTGAAGGGTGTGGTCAGGGTCAAAAGTCTTTGCTTAAGAGAATGAATTCTCATGCCAGACTTTTTGTGTTCAAATCCCAGCTTCACCACTTACTAGCTATATGTTCTTGGGCTAATTACTTAACCTCTTTGTGCCTAATTTTATATTTCAATAATATAGCAAAATGCTATTTAATTGATTTTGCACAACCACCATCTTGCGAAGTATAGAGGACAGGCAACTATCCCTTTGACACATGAGGAAGGCAGCCAAGTTAAGATATTTAGCCAAGGATAGGAAGTGAACTTGTGGTAAGTGAGGACTTGTGGTCAGATCTCCCCAGTTCCAAGTTAGAGCTCTTTGCAATTCCTTACCTGCCTCTTGTAAGGAGGCTTGCCCCTTCCTGACTCCTCCAGATGTTCTGGGCCCAGCCAATTCTCCAACAAGCAGGACGAGCTTCTGGTTGTTTGCAGAAGTATCAGCCTTTGATATTCTTTGTTTCATGTCTCCACCTCGGTGACTACCCCAACTTGATCTAACAAACAGAAATCACATGATCCAGATGGTGTCATTTTATTCTGCCTGCAGAGGAATCAGGGATGAGTGAGTGGGTTTGATTTTCTCAGGAGAATTCAATGCTATTTTCTCTTAAAAGGAAGAAGCAACATTGAATTGTTGTTGTTTTCTGAATGCATGGGTTTTTAACATGCTGAACCGTAACTCTGCAGGTAGAAGTAAAATAAAGTCACACATAATATCATTTCTCACCTCCCTAGGCCTGGTTGGAAGGAAAGCAGAGCCAGAGGGGAAGGTTGCCACACCTCTCTGTCCTCCTGTCCCCTGTTCTCCTATCTGTGCTTTTCATGGATGGAAGCCAAATGGAAGCCTGAGGGCAAGGGAATCCATGGAATCAGCCTCTTAGAGCACAGAGCAGGGCAAAGATAGGTGGAACGTGTTCCCAGGTACCTGTGGGGTAAATGGAGAACAATCAACCCAGAATTCCACCAACACAAATAGCAAAGGGCATCTGCATAGTGGAGATAGGTAATATCTTTAAAGAAATAGTAATTCACAGGAGGAATCCATACACTGTAGTAATGTAACCACGCAGAAACTTAATTTCTTTGATATTGTTTTTTCTCCTTTCTTTCCATTTGATTCAAACTGGCCTCATTAAGCACCCTGACTCACTGGCTTTCTCCCTCCCTTGCATTCCTACTCTCTTAATCATTAAGCCCTTGGGACAGTAGCCCTGGTCAACATTAAACAAATTTAAAAACAAAGCCTCAGGTTTATTGATCACAGGGACTTAGTTTCCAATTAAACTAAAAATAACATCTAGGACTCAGTTGAGTTGCAGCTCTAGACCCAGGAAAGCAGGACCAAACCAGATGAAGTGATCCCGCATCTGACATCAGGACAAGATGCAATGATGGACTACCCTTTACCCTAGTGCCCTCCGATCAGTATAGACCACAACCCTAGCTCCCTTAGTCAATGTGATTAATGAGTTTTACCCTATATAACCCATCCCCTGGAAGCCATGGGTGCGCCAGGCCTTTGAGTACCAGCCTGCCTGTGACTCCTGGCGTGGTGCCATTTCCTCAACTAATAAACCTTTACTTTCTTAGCTGCAAAATCCTGTTCACAGAGCTTTGATGTGCACAGGCAAATAGACACCTTCAGTCTGGTAACATTACTTATCCATTGCTGTGGAAAAAGTTACCCCAAATGTAGCTGCTTAAAACAACAAATATACATTATCCCACAGTTCCTAAGGCTCAGGAATCTGTCAGTGGCCAGCTAGGTGGTTCCAGCTTGGGTATCTCATGAGATTGCAGGCATTGGAAGCTTGCACTGTGCTTGGAGGATCTGCATCCAAGATGGTTCAGTCATGTGGCTATTGGTTGGCAGCCTCAGTTCCTCACCGGCTGCAGGCAAGAAGTTTCCATTCCTGGCCACGTAAGCCTCTCAGAACTGCTGCTCTCAAAGTAGTAGCTAGCTTCTCCCAGAGTGAGTGACTCAGGAGAGAGCAAGGAGGAAGCTACATTGTCTATTTATTAACTATCTTCAGAAGCCTAATACCATCACTTTCGCCACATTCCATTTACTAGAATTCCTAAGTTTAGCCTAGGGGAGGGGAACTAAGTTCCACCTTTTGAAGTGAGTAGTAGTTAATAATTCAAGAACCTATTTCAGGACTTCTGGCCAAGACAGAGGTGTAGGTAGACACACTGTGCCTCCTCACACAACCAAAATAAGAACGATGAAAATGTAGAAACAAGAAAACAACCAGAACTGACAGAAAATTGAACTCTATGGAAGTCAGACAACCAAGGAGTTAAAATAGAAACATTCATCCAGACCCGTAGGAGGGGCAGAGTCCAGCAGCCTGGCTAAGAGGACTGACAGCAAAAAAAAAGTGGTGCTTTGTGGACCCAGGCACGCAAGACAGCAGCAGGTGGACCCTGGGCATGCAGGCAGTGGCTGGCAGACACAGCGAGACGTTCAAGGTGGCTTGTGGACAGGGTGGTCCCACATTCCCATGCAGATAAACCAGGCAAAACTGAGGAGCAAGACAGAGAAGCAGACTGCGCAACCCAAGGCTCCAGCATAGGAAAATAAAGGCTCAAAACACTGATTGAAAACATCTGTGGGGGTTGCGGTGCTGAAAGAGACTCCCAGCCTCACAGGAGAGTTTGTTGGAGAGACCCATAAGATCCTGGAATGGACACAAGCCCACTCACTTGGGAATCAGCAACAGAAGGACCCAGTTTACTTGGGAGAAGCAGTGGAAGTGACTGAAACCCAGCAGAGTGGAGCAAGCACCATTGTTCCCTCTCAGACCCCTCCCCCACATATAGTGTCACAACCCAGCGACTGGGTTGACCCACCTGAGTGAACACCTAAGGCTCCGCCCCTCACCACGTAACAGGCGTGTCAAGATTTAAAAAAAAAATGGTCCAAACAGAAGAACAAACCAAAGCTCCAGAAAAAATACAACTAAGCAACAAAGAGATAGCCAACCTATCAGATACACAGTTCAAAGCACTGGTGATCAGGATGCTCACAGAATTGGTTGAATTTGGTTGCAAATTAGATGAAAAAATGAAGACTATGCTAAGTGAAATAAAGGAAAATGTGTAGAGAACCAGTAGTGATGGGAAGAAAACTGGGACTCAAATCAATGGAGTGGACCAGAAGGAAGAAACAACCAAACAGAAAAGAATGAAGAAACAAAAATTCAAAAAAATGAGGAGAGGTTTAGGAAACTCCAGGACATCTTTAAATGTTCCAACATCCAAATTATAGGGTTACTAGAAGGGGAGGAGGAAGAGCAACAAGTGGAAAACTTATATGAACAAATAATAAAGGAGAACTTCCCCAATCTGGCAAAGGTAATAATAGACTTTCAGGAAGTCCAGGAAGCTCAGAAAGTCTCAAAGAAGTTGGACCCAAGGGGGAACACACCAAGGCACATCATAATTATATCAGCCAAGATTAAAGTAAAGGAGAGAATCCTAGAAGCAGCAAGAGTTAAGGAGACAGTCACCTACAAAGGAGTGCCCATCAGACTGTCAGCTGATTTCTCAAAAGAGACCTTACAGACAAGAAGGGGCTAAAAAGAAGTATTGCCAGTCATGAAAGGCAAGGACCTACATCCAAGATTGCTCTATCCAGCAAAGCTATCATTTAGAATGGAAGGACAGATAAAGTGTTTCTCAGATAAAGTCAAGTTAAAGGAGTTCATCATCACCAAGCCCTTATTATACAAAATATTAAAGGGACTTATTTTATCTAAGAAAAAGAAGATAAAAAACATGTAAGGTAAAATGACATCAAACTCACAATTATTAACAACCACACCTAAAACAAAAACAAAAGCAAACTAAGCAAACAACTAGAACAGGAACAGAACCACAGAAATGGAAATCACATGGAGGGTTAGCAATAGGGGAGTGGGAGGAGTAGAGAATGGGGAAAAGGTACAGAGAATAAGTAGCATAGGCAGTAGGTAGAAAATAGACAGGGGGTGGGGCAAAAATAGTATGGGAAATGTAGAAGCTAAAGAACTTATGACACATGGACATGAACTAAAGGGGGGAAATGTCAGTGGGAGGGGGTGTGCAGGGTGGAGGGGAATGAAGGGAGAAAATGGGACTACTGTAATAGCATAATTAATAAAATATATTTTTTAAAACCTATTTCAAACCACCATACATTCACAAGGAGATTAGAAGGAAAAATTGTTCAGGGTGATTTTATAATAGAGATGAAAGGATGGTCTGCAAAAGACCTGGGAGGATCCAGGAAGAAGGTTCTCAGTGCCTTCCCACATTCCCCTCTTCTCCCAGACACCAAGGATCTCAGGACTACCTGGTAGTGGGGCCCTACTGGGTCCCATTCTTCTTGGCAATCCCTGTGCCTTCCGAGTCTTCCTAACTCATTATTGTATCTACCCCATTTCTGTTTGTTTTTCTTGGTTACCTATTCTTGGAAAAGTTAAGCTAATTTGATTGGCATATTTGTGGCTTACAATGTACCCACAGATCCCTTGTAGCAATTACCTAAGTCTAATAAAGCTCTATCAGAGGCTTAATAAACCTAAAGAAATCAATCTCTGTAATTTCTTTTACCTGGAAAAGGATGGCTTCAGTGATTCTAGTAAGGCACACTAGCTCCTTAACAATATCATAAAAACAACAGAGTACTTGCTTTCACATTATATAACTTAATTATCCCAACAAAGCTGAAGACCTGTTTATGATATCTAACTGAGAAGAAACTTAGATCAATAGAGAGAGAGAATGACTGAGTGGCAGAAATTAAATATGAATTGTGGGTTTGATCTCCAGCATGGGGCTCCGGCATTGAACTTGGTCTGCTAGGGCGGAGCCCTGAAACCAATACCCCACAACTATCCCCTTAGCCAAACAGGTAGCCCATTTCATGAGCCCAGGGAAATAAGGGAGTTGGCATGAGTTTATTTTATTTTCAATGGTTTGGAAAGAATCATGTGGACACAGAGCAAAACACAATTAGGCTGCCTCTGGGTCTCCAGAAGATGAGGGAGCAGTTCTGGAACTTTTTGTCAGGAACCTTTTATACTCTTAAAAAGCATCAAAGACCCCAAAGAATTTTTGCTTATGTATGTTATATTTATTTAATATCTATTTACTATGCCAATTTATTTCATTTATATTTACCATATTAGAAATTAAAACTGAAAAAAATTTTAAATATCTAACTCATTTAAAAATAAAGTCAATAATACCTATTACATAGTAATATAGCATGTATTAAAAAACTATTTTCAAAGAAATAGAAAAGTAGCACTGTGGTATATTTTTGCAAATCTTTTTAATGTCAGTCTTAGTAGAAGGCAGCTGGATTCTCATATCTGCTTTTGCATTCAATCTGTCGTGAAATCACGATTGGATATCCTGTGGGAAATTCCTCTGTACAGCCATAGGAGCAGGAGGGTGGAAAGGCAGATAATATCTTTATATTGTTATGAAAATAGTTGACCTCAGAAACCAGCACTTTGAGAAACCAGTATTACAAACTCTCTTCATCTTAATTTTGCTGATGACAGACTCTAAACAAGAGAGTTCTGAAATCAGCACTTCGTGGCTCTGGAAGTGTGGCTGACATGCACACACTTCAGGCCACCATGGTAGTTTCAGCATGCCAGGGGAGAGACAGGGATGAATAAAGGGAAGAGTTGTCCAGAGGAATGGAAAAGCCTGGAGGACACATGAGAGCACAAGTGAAATTTTGTTCCTGTGCAGGATTTTTATTAACATCAGCTTCCCATCTTTGTGGGAGGGCTAAGCTTTATTTTCTTTTGAAATGAGGTGTGGCCACACAACTTGCTTTCAGCAGAACAAAGTGTGGCATTTCCAGGAGGAAGTTCTAGGAGCTAGTTTGTTCTTTGCCATAGTCTTTCCCTTTTGATAATCCCCAGTGTTCCATGTGAATATTAGCTGCCCCATGAATTTGTGGTCTAGGATGAGGACAATATTGATGGGGAACAATCCCAGCTAACCCTTGCTGGACACGTAGCACAGTGAAAAACAACATGTATGATTTTCAGCCATTGAGATGTTGGGTTTGTTTGTTGTAGCAGCACAATCTATCTCATTCTGACTGAGACAGTCACCTAACTAGAAAGCCAAGTAAAAGATACAAAATGCACCATTTAATGCACACCTATTGAAACTTTACTGTGCATCAAACACCACACTATGAATACAGATGGCTTAGATTTGGCATCATCCTCAAAGGGCTTATAAACAAACAAACAGTCACTCTGCTGTAATTGCCACTGTTTTAACAAAGGGGAATCTAAGGTATTATGGGAGGGAGAAGTCCTTGAGTCCTGCATCAGTTATGGAACCAGCAAGAAGCAGACAGCATACTTATCTTTGAAGGGATTTTTGAAGGGATGTTTTACCAAAGGGACCATTTTTGTGGTGTGGGCAGGGTTAAAGTGGCCGACAGGGATGCTGAGGCATCCACGGCTATCAACAGAGGAAAGACAACCCCACCTAAGGCTGAAGGGACAAGGATTAGAAATGGTGTTACAGGACCTCATAAGAGTTGGACTCATTGCAAAGGGGCTATGTGACACCAGCTATAGTTCTAGAAGGGCACAGTCATTGCCAGAACCACAGCAAAACAGGCAGGGAGCAGGAGGAATAAATACTCTGATTTCTCTCTCCTGCTCTCTGATCTCCTGTCTGTGTCTCCTACTGGCCAGATCCATCTGTAAACCAGAGACGGGGGTGCCTGGATTATCCAGGTAGTCTCTAAATGCAAGGACAAGTATCCTTATATGAAGGAGGCATAAAGAGAATTAAGACAGAAGAGAAGGAGGCAATGGGATAGAAGCAGCCACAGAGAGAAGATGCTACACAGCTGGCTTTGAAGGTGAAGAAAAGGACCTTGAGCCAAGGAATGAAGCTCTGGATGCTGGAAAAGGCAAAGAAAACAGACCCCAGAGCCTCTGGAGGGAGCTAACCTGCCTACATCATGATTTTAACCCAGAACAACTCATTTCAAACTCTGGCATCTAGAACTGTAAGAGCATAATTTTGTTTTAAGCCGCTAATTTGTGGCAACTTGTTACAGCAGTAATAGAAACTTAAATAGCTTAGAATAAGGATGATTAAGAATCAACACATAGATTCGGAATCTCTGCTTCCTCTAAATTCCAAGGACTGAACACTGGATCAAGTTCATTATGTGATATGACTTCTTACCTGCAAAAATATGGCTTTTGTTCTCTTCATGCCCACACCCAGTTCTCCTGAAAAATCCAGACATTAAACTTAGCAGTGGACAGAGCTTGAACAGTCCTCAGTAGTCCTCAGGCCCTTTGCAAACAGATTTCTGTCAGGCCTGTCCCCACCAGTTTCAAACACACCCAGACATTCCCTCAATCCCTGTAACGTATTGTCTGAATTTTGAATAATAGCATAAGGAATCTGGAGTCTAAAGCTAAAATCATCCCAGCTTTTCTGATGGTCTTGCTGCCTTTGTACTGATCAGTTATACACAGTCAGTTATCCTTTCCTCTCCACTAGTCTTTCAATTATTCAAGACAAGTAACTCTATCCCAATTTCCTAATGCTCTTGGCAGCTAGTATGATCCAGTCAATGTCTGAGTCTTGCAACTCCACAATGTAGTTTTGGATACAATAGATAGGCTAGTTTGAATACCGGTTAGTAGTGTACACTGGTTCACTACTAACTGTGCATTACCATCCAAAATCTTAGAAGACTGTAGCTCTTCATTTTTGCAAGTGAGTGGAGACACTAACCCCGCCATTTATAACACTTAATAAATTTTGACTTCAGGAATCAGATTGTCCTCTTTTTTCTTTCCACTTGTATTTTTATTTTATTTATTTATTTTTAATTGTATTTTTTCATTACCATTTATCCCCTCTATACCTTCACCCACCTCCACCATGCCACCTCACAATAGTCACCACACTGTTGTCTGTGTCCATGAGTTCTTTCTTTTTTTCTTTTTTTGCTCAATTCCTCCACCCCTGACAACATCCCCCTCAGAGCTGTCAGTCTGACCTCTATCTATGAGTCTGTCCCTATTTTGCTTGTTAGTTCAGTTTGTTCATTAGATTCCACATATGAGTGAAATCATATGGTAATTGTCTTTCTAAGACTAGCTTATTTCACTTGGCATAATGTTCTCTAGGTCCATCCATGCTGCTGCAAAAGGTAAAATTTTCTTCTTTTTTATGGTCAAGAAGTATTCAATTATGTAAATATACCATAGCTGTTTTATCCACTCATCTACTCATGGACACTTAGCCTGCTTCAAAATCCTGGCAATTGTAAATAACACTGCAATGAACATAGGGGTGCACATATTCTTTCAAATTAGTGTTTTGGGTTTATTCAGATAAATTCCTAGAAATGGAATTGCTGGGTAATATCCTGGGTTTAAGTCCCAGGTTTGCCACCTATCAACTATGTGACTTCGGGAAAATCACTTAACCTTCCTAGCCCTGATTTTCCTCAGCTGCAAGATTGACATTCTGTTAGTTGCAGGATTATTGTAAGTATTAAATGATGCCTAGCATGGAGCTTGGTGTGTAAGAAGAATTTTAAAGAAGATACCCACTCATTCTATGACTTCCTATATACTCCTTTTCAAAACAGAGAGGCCAAGATTGTTTAAATTCTTTGGGGCACAGTTGGAGAAGTGTATCATGGGAGCTGGTCATCCTACAACCAGGTCCTATACTACTGCGAAGGGAATGAGATGAGTCGTAAATGTACAGGGTCAGACCATGTTTTTATATAAAATGTTGATATTTTATTCCCTATAAAATTTTGGCATTGATTCTGACTTTTCGAAATATTGTATTAAAATATTATTTCTCTCGATACCATACTTTTTTGGCACCATGTTAAATTTTGTGCCCAAAGCAATGTTTACTCACCTGGCCCTAGTCCTGCTCTGCCTACAGTACTTTATGTCAGTCACACCATGACCTAAGCACTGGACCATAGCAGCCAGAGTAGCCTGAGAAAAAGACGTGGAATCTCCTTTGAGTTTGAACTTCTGCTTTCCAAACCCATGAATGCCTAACCCTACCTAGGACCAGAGCATGGGGCGTGGACTACAACTCCCAGAAGGCAGCGCAGCGCGGAGCTCTCGCCCATTGGCTGCATGGGCCCCGCCCCCGCCCCACCCCGCTCCTGCTGTGATGACCCGAGGCAGCGAGTCCCGGGCTGGAATGCTCCTGAATCTCCTAGCGTACTCAGGAGACTCACGACCAGGCCCACAGGCTTCATGGCCGCGCAGCTGGTGTCCCGGATGCTGCGGCGGGTACTGAAGTCCAGTGTCCGGGGCTGCAGCTCAGGGGCTCCGGTGACGCAGCCCGGCCCCGGGGAGCCTTCCCAGTCTGCCTCGGAGGTGAGCCCAGCGGTGTCTGCCTCTTGCCCCTTATAAAGCCCCGCCTGTCTGAGGCCGCTGCCTCTGGGAGGGGCCCCCCCGTGGCTTAATTGGGGTGGGGAGAGGAGTAGAATGATGTTCTCCAGGATGTCCTGTCTCTTCTGGTACTTCCACCAGGGTGGGGGAGGGGGTTCGCTCTTTGGGGTCTTGCTTTAAAAACCTCCCCGCCCATCCGGCTGTGCAACCCCCACCAGGAGTTGAGTGGCTGCTCGAGATGGGAGCAGACGGTAGGACCCTGGGTCCTGTGAGATCTTATTAGTACCCCTCTCAGCCCCGCCTCACACACTCAACCCCTGCCTCCCTGTCCCCTAGCCGAGGTCGTCTGTATATGATCTGGTGTTCTTGTGACACCTGCTGTAAGGGGTGACACTAAAAGTGTCACCTTGGTGCCACCAATAGTCAGTTGTCACTTCAGAAGTCACAGGGCTCTGATTGGTTTCTTGTTTCATTTTTATTTCCCTCTGGAGGGTTCGGCCGCATTTTAGAGCAGCCCAGAGCAGGACCTGGGCTTTTCCAGGTTAGGGATTCCCATGTCTCTTGAGGGTTGGGATCAGCGCCCTCAGCCCTGAACAGCACCCCTCAGAGAGATGCATATCATAAGTTTTAGGTCTGTGGTTCTTTTGTGCACATGGTCAGAGAATAATTTCAGGAGAAACATCTCTTTTTATGTGGTGAAACCTCATTTTTAGAACCATCCAGTCTTACTCTTACCATCTACCAGAACAAGGCTTCGTGTCTTGGGATTCCTTGATCAAGCTCCCTCCACCACACCCACAGCCACTGCCCACTGACAGGGAGCCTAGCTTGCCTTCCCCTCTGGGATAGTCAGGGAAGCTGGCCCAATTGCTGGCAAGTGAAGTTTCCCAGTATCTTTGACTCCTCAACTCCACTGAGGGGAAAAACAGGGAAGCAAGATTGCTGAGAGATCTTTAAACAGTTCAGGAAAAGGGAAGTTTCTTCTTCCCCCTGCCTCTGTCATTTGGTACCTGTACTAAGTGCTTTGGGCCTCAGAGTAAGTCATGGAGTCTGTGTTTCAGGTGGGAGGACTTATTGACACCAACTTCCCTGGAGTGACAAGGCTGCAAAGGGGAATTCAAACTCTGGGAGGAGTGTCCAACCTTTTGGTGTCTGCACCACACTGGAAGAAGGAGTTATTTTGGACTACACATTAAATACATTGTGACACGTAATCACAGAAATATCTCATAATGTTTTAAGTAAATTTACAATTTTGTGTTGGGCTGCATTCATAACCCTCCTGAGCCACGCGTGGCCCACAGGCTGCCACTTGGACACCCCTGCTCTAGTGCCTGTGGGGAGAACAGGGAAGAGGCTGCCCCTCTCATTCCTTACAATGTGGGGGGAGCTATAATTAGCAGGTAAGAGCAGGGACTCTGGAACAGAATGCCTGGATTTGAATCCCAGCCTCCCCACATACTAGGTGTATGAACTTCACCTCTCAGTGCTTCTGTCTTCTCATTTGTAAAGTGGGAATAATAGTGTCTGCTCCATAAGGTAGTTATAGGGATTAAAGGAGTTAATGTATATACATGCATACTTAGAATAAAACCTGGCACATGTAAGTGCCATGTTAAGTATGCATTTGTTGTGGTTATTATTATCTTCGTTGCCATTGGCTGGTGCTGTCATCTTTCAGTGCCCTCCTACCTGGACATTGAAGATAGTCATTCTGTCAGCTGTTTGATCACAGACCTCCCATTTTGGACGCTCCTCACTAGGGTTATCTTCAGCAGACAGGTTGTTCCTTGAGTGCTGGATGCTGCCCACCTTTCTTGGAATTTCCTCACAGTGTTTAACACTGTCATCTGCAGGCACTGAAGTCAGCAGATATTTTTGGCTTTTTGGGACCCAACTAGTGAGGGGGCACACATTGTAGGAAAGCACAGGAAAGGAAGCCCCAAGTTTTCACCTTTGCTCTGCCTCCAATTTTACCTGGCCCCTGGGGTGGTCACTTCTTCCCTCCTCAGGTCTTTAAAACCAGAGGGTTGATCCAGTCCATATTTACACAGTGGGACGAGGGCACAGACTGTCTTTAAGAGACTCTCAGAGGTGAGACAAGTCTGCAGATTATATGTATATGTATATGTATATGTATATGTATATGTATATGTATATGTATATACTCAGCCTATCCTTGGAGCTTGCCCATTGGCAAGAGCAGGGCGGGGGAAGGTGCCTGGGACCACGCCCCCCTTTCCCTTTCTGCAAAATGCCTGTTCCCATGACCCCCACAGGGCCTCGGCCCTGTAGTTTGGGGTAGGGAGTTGCTTGGAGAGACAGACAGGAAAGCCACTGGGTACATAATATTCTGTGGTCAGGGTGTGGGTGTAAGAGAGATGTAAGGAGTGGAGTGGGAGCCGGCTGTGAGAACAGTGGGAAGGAGTGTCCGAGGATAGGTTGAGCAGCTTCTACATGTAGAAAAGGAAGTGGTGGTGGGTGGCTCAGTGGGGAGGTAAGAAGGGGAGACAGCTACTTGCCATGGTGATTGGGGTAGCCCAAACTGTCTTCTCTATAGGGCTTACCCCAGTCCAGAAGCACTGCACCCCTTTTTTTCCCCCTAAGGCTCCATGCAGGCTTTGTTGGGGCAACAGAGGGCTGGCCTCAAGTCCTGGGCCTGCTGCTTGGGACAGCGGGGAGAGGGACTGTGCAAGACCAAGGCGTCCAGCTGTGCAAAGGGCTGGGAAGAAAAGATGTTGGAGAGGGGGTTATGGGGGAAGGAACCCAGCATAGGAGAAGGTAGGAGGGGACAGCAGGGCTTGGCCTGGGACAGGACACATGGAGGGAAAGAAGACAGAGGGACAGCAGTGTGTTTTCTTAACTCCCAGCCTGCCTAGCTCTTTAAAAGTTTGCTCTGGTAAAGTGTGGCATTTCTTGTCAGGAGCCAGAGATGTGAAGACTTCACACTTAGTCGTGGGGACGAGGGAGAGGCAGGTGCTAGGCCTAAGTCCTCTCGCGTATCAGAGGTTACTTTTGAGGCACCCGTGATATACATCACCACAAATAGCAGGTCAGTCAGGGCCAATCATATTTGCGTTTGGCATGTACTTTTTCTCTTGAATAACCCCACTACTTACCATATACTGTGGAGCTCCAATTTTACCTGGACCCTGGGGTAAGGTAAAATTTTACCCCCACTCCCCAGGGGCTGGCCTTGAGCATTGAAATCAAATACCCAAGGTTATGAATAACAGCTAGGGGAGGCACTTAGTTCCTTTGTACCACCATCCCCCACCCACTTCTCCATCCCAATCTGTACTGGGCAGGGAGACAAGACAACCAGTAGCAGGTGGTAGGCTGCTGAGTACCTGGTTAGTAGCACTAGTATCGGTGGTCCTGGAGGGGCACAGGCACCACTGTCCTGCTTTGGGTGCATGACAGCAAGTCGGAAATCCCAGTTGTGGCCCATCTTGCAGGACTGAGGAAGCTGACAAAGGTGGGAGGACTAGTCACAGCACAGACAGCTAGTGCTCCTCATGAAATAATTGTTTGATGACTGAATATATGTAAGTAGGAGTTATTTTAAGAAAATGCCAGGAATCACATATTTAATGCCTACTCTGCCAGGAACACCTCCCATTGAGTTATGTAGAATTTTTATCCACACTTTATGGATGAGAAAACTAAGGCTTAAAGAATTTAGCTCAAAGGCTATGGTAACAGAGCCAGACTTGTAATTCAGGTTTATCTACTCCCAACTACCCCTGGAGTAAAACAGCAGCTTTTCCTGCTGTGGCTGGGCCATGGTTCTCAGTCCCTGCTGCAGAGCAGGAAGCTGAAGACTTCAAACAAAAAAGCAAGGCTGGGCGCATCCCAGAGCAGTTGAGTCAGAGTCTTTGGTGTGGCTCTGGCGTCAGCACTTAACTCTTCAGGTGATTTTGATGTGCCAGAGGAGTTGAGAATCACTGTACTAGGTAGCCTAAACCATTTTAATAGTAGAGTCCAGCCTGGAAGTGAATGATGTAACTATGTAACATCCAGTTACTCCAGTGTAACTGGAGTTTTGCACACACTGCCTTTCTCTGTGGAATTAGGGACCTGTCCATGTGTTCATTGACACAGTTTGCCACTTGCTACCAACATACTGTGTGGACACCAGGATATGGAGACATGCAGGAGGGCTTCCCACACAGGGGAAGCAGCCTGGTAGAGGCTGAGGCCCTGGGAATATGAGCAGCTAAGGGCCTCCTACTTCTGATATGTCCAGCCCTCCTGGCTGAGAGGCATTGCTATCTACCCTGCCTGGTGCAATTCCCTCTGAGTCCTGGGCTCATTTGACTGGCGGTGCTGTGTTTTGCTCTAGGGGATATAAAGCAAAGGGGAAAAAATCTAGAAGTAAAAGTAGGTCGTGCAGTGTTAGAGGAGAAAAGAGGCAGGGATGAAGCTTGTTAATATCGGAAAGGGAGTGTGTGTGTGTGTGTGTGTGTGTGTGTGTGTGTGTGTGTGTGTAGAAGGTGCGTCAGGTACTGGCAGTAGTCTAAACGAATCTAGATGAGGTCACTCCAGATCTCAGCAGTGACATCCAGCCCACCCCTCCCGTGGCCAGGACAGAGTACCTAATTCAGTTCTTGGATGCCCCATTGCAGTGCTTGCTCTCGGATTTTCTGCTGAGTCATATTCCTTGGTCCTCTACTTGTTCCCAATTCCTGGATTTATTTTGGCTCCTCCTTCACCCAGCTGCCTCCCCTGTGTGTTCAGGCCCAGGCATCTTGGCAAGTCTGGAGTTAGCTTCTGGGGTAACAAATGAATGAATTGCAAATAGTGTTGACGGAGGGGCAGGTGCAACATTGCCACAAATCTGGATTACCAGGTATCTGACCTCTTGGACTCAGGTGGCCAATGGGACTTTTGGCTGTGGAATGTCCCTGCCCCACCCCCAAGACTACCAGTGGAAAGGCAGGGGGTGGGGAGGGAGGGAGGAAGGCACTTTAGGGTTATAGTGGACTGCAGTTCAGAGAAATGAATGCTGCTTGCTTGACATGACTATGAGCAGGGTTTCTCAGGGGACACAGGAAACTGGTCTCAGTGTGGGCAGAGCGAGGTCAGTTGGATGGAAACAGCCCTCCCCCAACATACATACTCTCATTCCTCTTCCTCTGTCTCCCGAGCCAATCTATGGCCATTGGAGAGATAAGAACACAAATGCTCAGAAATCAAATTCAGTTCATCTCCAAAGGGATATTTTCCTTAAGCTCTCCAAATGGTTCTAACGTACAGACAGGGCTGAGGAGGTCACTGAAGTAAATGTTTCTCCCTCCTGGGTGCAGGCGAAGTTACCTTGGACTTCAAGAGTGCCTGAGCCCCCTTCTGCTTTCTTTGGTTATACAATCATCATAATCCTGCGTGTTTACCTACCAGCTCCCCTCCCCTTCCTTTACTTAGCCCATTATTCTCTTCTTATTTTACAACTGGGAAAACAGGCCTTGAGAAATTAGGGAAGGGGAGGCGTGACCTTCCCCAGTATGTAAGGTCACACCTGGTGCAGAAACCAGTTCTTGTCCCCAATCCAGAGCCCTGCCCATAGACCTTATGGATGACTGCCAAGGTCATGATTTCTTTGTTATAAAGATTCCAAAGAAATGACTTCTACTGATCTGGTGGGCTGTCTGTCCCATGTATCTTCTTGGACTCGCCCTATGCAGTTAGACAAAAGAATTTAGAACTTGGAATCAGAAGACCTGGCGTGCCAGGGGTACTCTTGGAAGCCAAGCCTTAGTTCTAATAATCCTTTATGGGGAAAGTGTGGGACTTGAAGAGAGAACATTTTGGGGATCTTAAAGATGCTTTGCAAATGTTCCTTCTTGCAGTGATTATCTCATCAGCATCTGTCTTGACCCAGGGTTTAGCTTTCAAGGTGGGACCAGATCAGACTTTGGAAGAGGTGAGGTTGGCCACCTCCCTTCTCTCCCCAGCAGGAGTTTGGGCCTTGCAGGGAACCTCCAGCAGCCCCCTTCCCTTTAGGCCTCAGACAATGGGTACATAATTCTTCCTTCTGGCAATGGGTGGGGTGAGTAATCTCTGGGTGGTCATTCCAGTCCCCCCATTCTGCCTTCCTGAAGGCCACATTCTGCCTTCCTGTTGGCCACATTCCTTCCGCAGGTTTCCCCACGTATGCTGTCCTTGCCCCAAAGGCTTCTGGGTGAGGGGAGCCCTCCCTGTGTGTCTGCCTTCCTAGCTGCTCCTGATGGCTTGGCCTGTTGGATCCTCCTGAGCAGTCGGGACGCCTGGCGGAGCCCGGCCAACTGGGAGACAGTCATGGGGGAGACGGCTTTTGTAACACCCAGCCCCAGAGTTAGTGATTTTGCTTTGAGCCCCTTCTGTCTCCCATTGTAAAGGGAAGGAATGGGAGGCCTTGGCTGGAGAGGTGGCTCACCAAGTCCCAGGCAGTGCAGTACGGTGCCACTGTCCCTCTCAGTTACTCCCTCTCTCCCTCCTCCTTTCTGGACCTGCTTGCCAGCTGGCATGGTTGCCGAGTACCGAGTGGCATATTCTCTCCCAGTGACCTGCCCAAGAGATACTGGAGATATTTGTTCCTGGAGAGGCTTCCTTTGAGGGAGGGGTGGGCATGCCCCGCAGAGGTCCCACTCCCCCAGGGGCTGAGTGTCAGGGACTGGGGATAGGCCGTTCCCTCAGGCCAACCTGTGGATGAGGGCCAAGTCCAGCTCTCCCCGGACTGCAGAACTCACATGGATGGAAAGGTTACAGGTGCTGCTGCACAGAGTCAGAGATTGGGGGTGTTAGTGGGAGGGGGGCTATGCCCTAGAAGTGGGCTTTCCTAGCCCCACTCCTCTAAGTTTCCTCCCCATCCTGTCCTTGCAGGAGCTGTCCAGGCGGAGGCAGTTCCTCAGGGAGTTTGCGGCCCCCTTCTCTGCCTTCCTCACTGACGGCTTTGGCCGCCATCACAGCTACCTGCGGATCTCCCTCACTGAGAAGTGCAACCTCAGATGTGAGTCTGCTTCCCGGGCCTCTTTGGGCTCCTGCTCCCCTGCTGAAGTCTCTCCTTGTCAGGAATCCTTCTCAGTCCTCCCAACTCCTCTTTCTACCTTCCCCACAGGGGCAAGATTGGGGTCTCAGCTGAGTTTTATGATCCTGGAAGCTGGGTTCTACTGGGATCAGATTTGAGAACAGAATTGCTGTTGTGTTTGGGATTGAGATTGGATCTCTGTCCCTCACTCATCAGTGTTCTTTCTTCCCCCCTCCTGTCGCCCTGAAGTGCCCAAAGATCAGGCCACACTAGACACTATAAACATGTGAGATCCATAGTCCTCGTTTCATGGTCTCCCGTAGACCGCTGTGGGCTGTATCCACCGCTGCGTGAAGTTTGTTGGCCCCTTCCTTCCTCTCTCCCTTCCTTCCTCCTCTGTAGCTCACAATAGAAATGTGTTTACTTCTTGGCTCCATAAATATATGTATATAGTAAATTTTAACCAAACAGTACTTACTCCATGCAGCACTGATATTCTTACATGTTCTGTTGAGTCTTAAAATACCAATTCTGGACCCTTCACTAATTTGGCTAAATGATCTTCTAACAGATCTTGCCAATCCTTGATAACACGGTACCGCTGGAACTGATGGTGGGGATGGCTCCCCTTCACCTGCCAGGGCTCACCTCACTTACCCCATTCTGCTACCCTCACCCTGAACATGTAGTCCTGGAGTTTCCCAACCTATGAGACAGCACTGACAATAACCTGAAGTAGGCTGTTCACAAGAACACTTATAGCTGCAGAGAACAGCGGCTTTTACTAGGCCAGAGAATTCTTCATAGCCTTTTTTTATCCCATGATGAACACACAGGCTTTATTTGCCAAAACTAGATGAATTGAAAAAGGGTGAATAGTGCCAAAAGGCAAGGGCCCAGGAGCCTGGCCCTCTAGGCAGGCCAGGCCCAGCACTGCGGAATCAGCATCTTGGTGACCCCCTACCTCAAGCCAGCCTCCGACATCTGCCCAGTTATCTTTAACTGCCACTCTCAGCTCCCCCACTGTGGGAGGGAATGTTACCATTTCATAGGGACAGAGAGAATCTGGCCTGGGGTCTGTACTGCCTCATATTTGGCAAGGACTCTCCTCACTGTCTGGGTGGGGTCCAGGAGAAAGTTCTGGCCTGGTAGGGGCTTTGGGACGGGACACATTATCGGTATGACTGCCGTCATCCCTCCCCATCCCCTCCCTGCAGGTCAGTACTGCATGCCTGCGGAGGGTGTCCCACTGACCCCCAAGGCTGACTTGCTGACCACAGCGGAGATCCTGACACTTGCACGGCTCTTCGTGAAAGAAGGCATCGACAAGATCCGGCTTACGGGCGGAGAGCCGCTCATCCGGCCGGACGTGGTGGACATCGTGGGTGAGTTGGATGAGCGCTGTCCCCGCTCCTCCCAGCTCTCCTCTCATCCAGCCGAGCTCCAGTGTTGGTATTGGCAGCTAACGTTCATTGAGAGCATTATGCTTGCTAGGTCCTTCCACCCTCTGAGACAGGTACCATTATCGTTCCATTTTGTTAAGAAATAAGGCACAGGGAAGTTTAATAACTTGCCCAAGGTCACAAAGCTGTTAAGTGCCAGAGCTCAGAGGTGTGCCGTCACATTTATTTATCTATTTACTTGTATTTCTTGATTTTAATGAGAGAAAGGAACAGGGAGAGACAGAGACATTGATTTGTGGTTCCACTTATCTATGCATTGCCATCACATTTAGACTAAAGTCCTCACCGGGCCTGGAGGCCCCCACGATTGGCCTCTGCTCCTCCCTCCCCACTCCGGGCCCAGTGCCAGGCCCTCGCACTTGCTGTTCCCTTTCTGGGGGTACAGGGCTTGCTGCCTGCCTCATTCCGCTCTCAGGCCTCCTGGACCACTCTAAAGTACATCCCTTATGCAGATGTCAAATTATAACCTGAAGCATAAGTCAAAAATAAGATAATAAAGTATGAATACACTTCCACATAGACACTCCAGCCACTGTCTGTCCTAGGAGTTGGCAAAGCTACAGCCCCCAGGCCGAATCTGGGCTACCACCTGTTTTTGTGTGACCGGCAAGCAAAGAACAGCTCTTGGGTTTCTGTAGACTGAAAAAAAAACAAAACAAAACCCCAAAGGATTGGATTTAGTGACCCATGAGAATTATATGAAATCCTAAACTCACTATCCATTAATAAAGTTTTATTGGAATGTAGCCGCACCTCTCATTTACACATTTCCCATGGCTGCTTTGCAGAGTCAAGTGGTTGCAACAGAGACCATGTTGCTGGCAAAGCCATAAATATTTACTGTCTGGCTTTTTGCCTTTTTTTGACGTTATGCTATTTGGTTGTATGGGTTTTTTGTATGGTCTCTCTCCGCCATTCACTAGCACGCAAGCCCTCAGGGAGCCGTGGCAGGGTTTGTTCCCAGCTGTGTTCCCAGCCCCTGACACGCAGGTGGTGCTCACGGAGATGTGTGGGATCAGTGGAGAGTGGTTCAAAGTATGATCTCTGAAGTGTGATCCAGCCACGTGTGAGTCTCTGCTGTGCCTCTTCCTGACAGCAAGTTTTAAAATCCAAGCCTTAGGATAGATACAGTACCTAAGTTATGGTGTTGAAATGGGGAGGAAACTCGAAGGAAATGCTCAGCATTTTCTGTGGCATGTGCTCTGTAAGGGGTGGCCCTGCACTTCTTCTAGCCCTAAGGTCAGGCAGAAAGAGACCTTTGCTCCTGTGACTGTAGATAATGAAACCAGAGGAAGATAAGGGTCTTTGTTCTTGCTTGCAGAGCCTACTACCCGTTCACCCCCACTCCTGCCCCAGCTGCTCTGGGCAGGCTCTCCCAAGCTCCATGCTCTATGTCTCATTTGCTGGCTCCATAAATGTTCTCTGGAGTGTGTTCTCCTTTGTCTGGCACTGTGCTGGGGCTCAATGAGCCTCAGACACAGCTGTCCAGGACCCACGGCCCATTGACAGAAGCAGCTGCTGGAGCCTGCCATGTGACAAGGAGCCCCCGGAAGGGGCGCGGGAACCCCTGACAGCCCTCTCCTTTCTCCTCCCCATGGCCAGCTCCCTCCACCCCTCACTAGTCACTTGGCCTGGGATCCTGCCATTATTTCTGGGCTGGACAAGCTGTCCCAGGGGAGCTGACCCCCTGTTTCAGGTGGCTCCTCAGCATTTCCAACAGAGGCTTGGTTCCAGGAAAAGGCTGAACCTGCTGACCCTGGCTGGCTGCCAGGCCCAGCCCCCTTGTTCAGGCTACTTTGTCTTCCCTCTGGCAGGCATTCCACCTTAAATCCCTGTGTTTTGTGCCAGGGCCTGTGGGAGAGCAGAGGGCACAGGAGAGCGGTTGGGGGGGGCATCCTGCTGGACAGAGAGGGATGACTGATCAGACTGGAGGACGCAGAGTGCTCTAGGGAAGCTGCCGGCTTGCGAGTGAATGTTTGGGAAGAATGGAGCCAGGAACGTTGTCAGCTGTTTCCACTCTGTCGCTGCCTGGCCGTGTGAACTTGTGCCTGTTCCTTTCCCATTGTGGGCCTCAGTTTCCTCAGCTGTGCTATTCTCCACCTCAAGAGCTTTCCTGCTGTGATGGTCCATGGTCATTTGTCCTGGCTGATAGCAGGGGGACCAGGGTTACTAGTTAGGAAAGGCCCTGGCTGCAATGAAGTTTCTTTATGTTGCAAACCAGGTTCTGTTTCCTGCCTCCTAGGGTGTGGGTTAATGGGGAAAGACTGCCCTCCCCCTCCCCCAGTACTCCAAAAGGAGTGGCAGCTGCAATGTCTTGAATTCCTATGGTGCCCTGCTTGCTAACACTGGCCTCTCTCAGCCAGCTCCTCTGACCTTCCCCAGAGGTACTTCTTCAGAGCAAAACTGCCCTGAGTGGCAGGGCCCAGGAGGGAGCAACAGTCAGCTGAGATGTTCACAAACACTTGTCCCCACCCTCCCAGGTTTGAGTTTCCAGAGACCCCACTCTGGGGTAGAGTGAAAGCACTGGCAGGTTTCCCCGAGCCTGCTGTCTTGATTTCTTGGGGTCCCTGCCTGAAGCACTGTCAGCCTTGGGCCTGGTGCTGCAGAACTTCCCGTGGGAAGGCAGCTGAGCCCGCCCTGGCTCTGTCTGCTGTCATCTGTGATCTTCTCTGCCAAGTCCTAGATGCCCTGGCACTCCTCCAACACAGCCCCTGTGTTAACAAGTTCCTCTGCCCCTTCTTTTCAGCCGAGATGGGTTTAAAGCAGCTCTGTCCAATAGAGCTTTCCCAGGTGGTAGAAGTGTGCGAGAGCTGGGATGTTGGTCCGATACAGGAGACAGCAGCCACAATAACTTTGAGCTTTGGACATGTGGCTGGTGTGACTGAGGAACTGAATTTATAACTTTGTTATATTTTAATTAATTTAATAGCTATATGTGGCTAACAGCTGCTATGTTGAATAGTGAATGTTTGGGATTTCCCAAGAGAAATATGAAAATGGGAAATAAATACACAAGAACTATAATAGTTTTGGAGGAGTTGGCAGACCACTGTTTCGGATCCTAACTTCAAGAGTCACTTGCGACTGTCAGATGAGTCTCACTTATCTTGAGAATCACTGGGTTGGTCCTTCAGCCTTTTCCTTTTTTTTTTTCTTTTCTTCCTCCCTCCCTGTCCTCCTCTTCCCCTCCCTTCTTACCTGTCTTGCGCTGTGTTGTGGAAATGAAGATACAGGGAGCATCTAGATCTCATAGCTTTAAAGTCCATGAGAGGCCCAATGCAATAAGGAAACATTAAGCACTTTCGAAAAGGGGTGAAGCTTTGTTTTTGTTTCATTTTTGATGGACTTTAGTTGATCTTTAATTCATGATAGTCTCATCATTGGTCCATGCATGGCCTGTTTTACTTTAGTCATACTAATTTATTTATAAATTTTAATAATGTTATGCATTCCCAGGTAAGCCAACTACCTCACCAGTATTTTGGGGGGTGGGGGAGAGGATAAGAACATTGGCAATAACTTTTAACCACAGATGTGGACTTCTCTATCCTGTACCTCCCCCACTCAGAGAAACACTCCTAAATTTTGTGTTCATCATTGCTTTTTAAAAATGAGATACAGTGCTTTGAACTTCAAGTATCACACTGTGCGTAGCCATTCAGAGCTTACTGTTTTGACACAGCCGGAGTTCATGCCGGTCGCCAAGTCCGTTCCTCTTCTCTGTGATCTGCTGTCCTTTACGTGAATACTCACAGTCATGTTGGTCATGAGCATTTGGATTGTTTCCCGTTTTTTGATGTTATAAACTTTGCTGCTTTAGACATATTTATTCCCATTCAGCTATCCTGCTGTATAGTTTGTCTAGAACTATAGACAAATAGCTGGGTTACAGAATATGTGAATTGTAGCTTTGGAAGACAGTTTGACATTCTCTTATTAAGTGGTTGTGTTCATTTACACTGTTGCCAGCAGTACCTAAGCAACCCTGTCAAACTCACATCTGCCCTGGCACTCAGTGTTGCCTTCTGGACTATTGGCAGTTCAACAGGTGTAAATGGTATTTTGTGTGGCTTCAAGAATGAGGTCAGTCATCTCTTCATATCTTTATTTTTTATATGCACATGTGTATAAATATATGTATATGTATTTACACATACACATATAAGTACATACACAGAAATACATGTATATATACACGCATATGTACATGTGTTTGTGTGTATATATTTCTTTTTCTGCATAACACGAGGTGGTGTTTTGCCTATTTTTTCAGTTGGTTATTTGTCCTTTCATATTGGTTTGGTAAAAGTTCTTTATGTTGCAAATTTCTTCTCCCATTTTGAAAACAATTGCCACATTTTGTGTAACAGTTCTTTGAAGCAATGGCAGTTCTTAAATGTATCCGGTTTTTATCTTTTATGGTTAGTGTTTCTTGCATCTTGTTAATGAAACTCCTCATCCAAAGTCAGAACAACTGGCTGGTTTTTCACTAAAACATCTAACATTTTGCTTTTTACATTTGAGTCTTTAGGTCATCTGTGGGTGATTTGGGGGCATCCAATTTTATTTTTTTCCATGAGATAGTCATTTTTTCTAGTTTCTTTGTATCACGTAGTCTCCACTTCCTCTGTAAATCTGCCAGGTGGGCATTGCTCTGATTTCGGTTCTGTTCCGTTCTTTCAATTAGTTTGTCTGTCTCTGTGCCAGTGTCATGCAGTCTTCGTCACTGTCGCTGTGTGGGAGGTACGTCTGCCATCCTGCAGGGCAGGAAGCCTCTTTGTTTTCCAACAGCACTATAGCTGTGCTAAGCTTTGTCCATGTGAATTTTAGAATCAGCTCACCAAATTCCATGGAAAATTCTGTTGGGTTATTTTTGGTTTTTTATTGTTTTAAAATACGTGTAACATAAAATTTACTATCTTAACCACTTTTAGGCATGCAGTTCAGTAATATTAAATATGTTCACATTGTTGTACAGCCATAACCACCATCCATAGTCATAACTCTTTTCATCTTGTAAGTCTGAAACTCTCCATCTATTAAACAGTAAATCCTGATTCTCCCCTCTCCTCCCAGGTCCTGTCAATCACCATTGTACTTCTGTCTTTATGGTTTTTGGCTACTCTAAGAACCTCATATAAGTGGAGTCATACAGTATGTATCTTCTGTGACTGGCTTATTTCACTTAGCATAATGTTCCCAAAGCTCATCCATGTCATAGCATATTATAGAATTTTCTTTCCATTTAAGGCAGAATCCATTTATGAATATACCACATTTTGATAATCCATTCATTGGTCAACTTAGGTTACTTCCACTTTTACCTGTTGTGAATGTTGCTGCTATGTACCTGGGATAGCAGTACCTCTGTGAGATCCAGCTTTCAAAGAGAGAGAAGTAGAATTGCTGGGTCATATGATAGTCCTATTTTTTATTTTTTCAGAAACCTCCATACTGTTTTCCACAGTGGTTGTACCATTTACATTCTCACCAACAGTGACAAACACTCCAGTTTCTCCACACAATCTTGCCAACACTCGTTTTTAACCTTTTTGATAGTAGCCATCACAATAGGTATGAGGTTGTATATCATTGCAGTTTTGGTTTCCATTTGCTTAATGGTTAGTGATGTTAAACATCTCTTCATGTGGTTATTGGCCATTTGTATATCTACTTTAGAAAAATATCTTTTCAAGTTTTTTGCCCATCTGAACTCAGTTGGTTTTTCTGGTTGTTGTTATTACTGAATTTTAGGAGCTTTCTGTTATTCTGGATATTAATCCATAGTGGGATAGATCTGCAAGTATTTTCTTTCATTCTGTGGGTTGCTTTTTACTCTATAGATTTTTAATGCACAAATTTTAAAATTGTCACAAAGTCCATTTATCTTTAGTTGCCTGTGCCTTTGGAGTTATATCCAAGAAGTCACTGCCAAATCCAATGTTGTGAACCTTTTGCCGTGTGATTTCTTCCAAGAGTTTTATTGTGTTAGGTCCTTGATCCACTTTGAGTTAATTTTTGTATATGGTATTAGGTAAGGGTCCAACTTCATTTTTTTGCATGTGGATATCCAGTTTTCCCAGCCTCATTTGTTGAAAAATAAACCCCTGTTCTTTCCCCCTAGAAAGAACTATTGGCAGCCCCCTTAAATATCAGTTGATTGTATATGTGAGCATTTATTTCTGGTCTCTCCATTCTATTCCACTGGCCTGTATGTCTGTCTTTAGGCCAGTACCACACTGTTTCCATTACTGTAGCTTTGTAATGGGTTTTAAAATCAGGAAGTGTGAGGCCTTCTGTTTTGTTCTTTTTCAACATTATTTTGGCTATTCAGAGCCTCTTGATATTCTATTTGAATTTTAGAATGGGCTTTTCTAGTTCTACAAAAGAAGTCATTGGGAATTTGATAGAGATTGTACTGATTCTGTTGATTGCTCTGGGTAATATTGACACTTAACAGTAAGTCTTACAACCCATGAACATGAGATGTGTTTCCATTCATGTATGTCTTCTTTAACTTCTTTCAGCAATGTAAAGTTTTCATTTCAAAGTCTTTCTCTTTGATTAATCCTAAGCATTTTATTATTTTTGATTGTATTATACATTGATTGTTTTTGTAATTTCCTTTTCAGAATGTTCATTATTTGTATATCTGTTGGGATTTTAATTGTATTAAATCTGTATGTCAAATTGGGGATAATTAACACCATTTTTATTCATGTACCCACCAACCCAAAGCCATCTCCCTTCTTTGCCTTGCTTTTTGCTCCAGGTAGCTGAACCCAGGGCACAGCACCACCCAGAATCTCTTGCCTGTTGAGTTCCCTGTGGGTTGGGTCAGCCAGTGAGGTCAGGTTATTTCTTACTGCTCCCTGCACTATTTCTACACTGGGTTTTTTGACAATAGCTGTATTCCTTCTGGGACTAGAACTCCTGTTGGGCAGCCTCTCCTCCATGATGACTTCACTGGACTCCTAACTTAATCTCCTCTTCATGTCCCTTTGGCCCTAAGTATAGTAGTAGGTCCCCAGTGTTGCTAGTCTGAGTGCTGTACTATTTATTCATTGTTGGGGTCCCTAATTCTGCCCACACCTCTGTAAGTAGCCCCTTCAATAAAGTCTCTTTATTTTAACAATCTAGGGTGAATTCTATTTTGTACTAGGATCCTGACAGATACAGTGTCATTTTTTAAATTAAATTTTCTCATTCCGTTATTGTTGATTTATTGACTTTCCTTTCCTGTGAATGCTACGATATGTCTGTTTAGGTTATTTGGTGTTTTCTATACTAGCAACCATATCATCTGCAACTAAAGATAATTTATTTTTTCTTTCCTATTTGTATGCCTTTACTTTCCTCTTGTCCTATTTCACTATCTAGGATCTTAAGTACAATGTTGAATAATAGTGGCAATATGAAACTGCCTCTAATGTTTCCTCATTTAGAATGTTTCTTATACAATTTATTTTTATAAAAAACTTTTATAAGGTAATGAATCTACCTTCCTAGTTTACTAAGTCTTCTTATTATACATTTTTATGTATGTTTTGATAATTTATGATTTTTTTCTTTACTATTCTGAATGACATTTATAGCTTTTCTGATATTAAATCTGTAATACACTCAACCTAGCCCTGGTATACTTTGTATTTATCTACTTTTAGGTTTAGTAGGTTAAATTTTATTTACATTTTTGCATTTATATCCATGAATGAAATAGTCTTATAAGTTTCCTTTCCATAATTTCGGTATTAAGTTTCAAAAACTGAGTTAGGTCAACTCAGTTGACCTCAGTTAGGTCGTTTGACCTAACTCAGTTTTTGAAACTTAATAGTCCATTTAGGCTGCTATAACAAAATTCCACAGATTGGATAGGTTATAAACAACAAACATTTATTTTTCACAGTTCTGGAGGCTGGAAGTCCAATATCAAGGTGCCAGCATGGTCAGGTGAGGGCTCCCTTCTGGGTGGAATACTTCTGAGTGCATCTTCACATGGCAGAAGGAGCTAGGGAGCCCTGTGGGGTCTCTTTCACGCGAGTGCGAATCACTGTACCCTCGTGACCTAATCATCTTCCAGAGGCCCTGCCTTTTAATACCATCGTATTGGATATTAGCCTTCCACATGTGAGCTTGGGGGCACAAACATTTAGACCATAGCAGGTAGTATTCCCTCTTATTCTTTTATCTGCAAGAGTTTATATTAAACTGCGGTAATCACTTTTTTTTTTTAAGATTTTATTTATTTATCTTTTAGAGGGGAAGGGAAGGAGAGAGGGAGAGAAACATCAATGTAACCCTCCGAATGCAATCTCGCTCAATCCACTGGTAATCACTTTTGAAAGTTTAATCTCACCTGTAACATTGTTTCTGCCTGGTGTATTCTTCGCAGGGAGATTTTGAACTGCTGTTTCAATTTCCTGAATAGTTATTGTACTATTCAAGTTCTCTACTTCTTTGAAATCAGTTTTGGTAGGTTTTTTTTTTAAATTTTTAGACATTCATTATTTCTGATTTTAAATTTATTGGTGTGAAACTATTGGTAATATTTTCTTATTATCTTTTCAATCTCAGTTTTACTTGCAATTTTGTCCTTTTTTATTCTTAATGTGTTTTATTTGTGCCTTATCTCTTTTTCCCCCTGATAGGCTTTGCCAGAGGTTTGTCTGGTGTGCTACTCAACAAGCCAGCGTTTGGAGTTGTTGAACCTCTTATGGTATATTTGTATTCCATTTTATTACTCCTGCTTCCATCCTGGGATAGCCTATTGCTTTTATAATATTTAGTTCTAAATATTTGTTAACTTTATTTTGATTTGTTCTTTCATTCGTGGACTACTTAGAAGTAATGATTTTAATTTCCAAATATGTGAGGATTTTTCACTTACATTTTTATTATTAAATTATAATTTAAGCATAGGGTAGTTGGATAATATATCTATATGGTAATTATTTAGAATTTGTTGAGATATTTTATGATCTAGTATATGGGCAGTTTTGTAAATGTTCTGTGTGTGCTTGAAGAGAATGGTGCATCTTTAATTATTGGAGGGAGATATTTATATTCCTTCCTTGGATCCAGCTGATTAATTTTATTGTTCAGTCTTCTGGTCATATCTCTGTCTTTACTGGCTTCCTATCAGCATGGCCTGCCAATAATAAATGTGCAGATTTGTTCATTTCTGTCAGAGGTATTATTGCCCTTTATTTTACATATCCTTGAGGACATTTATTAGATTTACATGTGATTAGAATTGTTGTCTTCTTCATAAATTAAACCTTGTATCACCGTGTAGTGAGTTTCTCTCCATGACAATTTGTTGGGCCTGACCTCCATGTATGTATTTTATTTTATTAAAGCTGTATCAGCTTGCATATAGCTGTAGTAAAACTTCAATCTATTTTCATTGTTTTACTTTATAAACTTTTTTGTGTGTTCTTATCCTTTAGAAATGTCTCTTATAACAGTGCCTAGCTGCCACTTTGGTTTTTTTCTTAAATCAAATTTGACCATCTCTGACTTTTACCTGGTAACTCACCAGTTATTCTAGTTACCTATATTGTGATTATTGACATATTTGGACTTGTTTCTACAATCTTTTATCTGCCATACTTTTTATGAGGGTTTTTTTTCTTTTTTGGCTTTTAAATAAATGATTTCTCCTTCTCCCCAAGAACTTTAACACGTGTAGGCCCTTGATTTTGCCAACCCACTTATTGTTGATATTTTCTACAATTATCTTGTAGGTTATCACAAATAGTCTTCCCCTGTGTCTCTTGTAAGCACACTGTTTTTTAATATAACAACAAACTTTACTGAGGTGTTTGATCTCCCATAATTGTTGCATCTTCTAAATCTGTTTTTCATCTCATTTATTTCCTCTAACAGTTTTTCAGTGTGGGTCTAATGGGGAATCTAATTTTGATAGCAAATCTAATTAAATCTGGCAAGCCAGGTAGTTTTTATAAGGCTGTAAAGTAGTAGCAGTTTGATAATGTTATTTGAATGCATACAAAATTTTAGGTTCAAGATTCATTTCTTTATTATGTTTCCCTGCATTGTCTCCTACAGCCAGTATGCTGTTGGGAAAGGTCTGTCCTTTCTTGTTCTTGGCAGGTGGTATGCTCTTTGTTCCTGGAAGTTATTAGAGTGTTTTCTTTGTATCTGACTTTCTTAATTTTTACTAGAATATGTCTAACATAGGCTTTTCCTCATCCATTCTGTTGACATTGAAATTGTTCTTTCAATACTAGGCGGTTTGTTTTAAAGTTGGGGAAAATGTTCTCCATTGTTTCTTCATGTATTTTCTTCTCTCCATTTTATTTTTTAAAATATATTTTATTGATTATGCCATTAAAGTTGTCCCATTCCCCCCCTTCATTCCTCTCCACCCTACACACCCCCTTCCCACCCACCTTCCCCTCCTTTAGTTCATGTCCATGTGTCACAAGTTCTTTAGCTTCTACATTTCCTGTACTATTCTTGCCCTCCCCCATTTATTTTCTACCTACCATCTATGCTACTTATTCTCTGTACCTTCTCCCCCTTCTCCTCCTCCCACTCCCGTTGCTAACCCTCCATGTGATCTCTATTTCTGTGGCTCCACTCCTGATCTAGCTGGCCACTTAGTTTGCTTTTGCTTTAGGTGTGGTTGTTAATAACTGTGATTTTGCTGTCCTTTCACTGTTCATATTTTTACACTTCTTTTTCTTAGATAAGTCCCTTTAACATTTCATATAAGGGCTTGGTGATGATGAACTCCTTGAATTTGGTCTTATCTGAGAAGCACTTTATCTGTCCTTCCATTCTAAATGAAAACTTTGCTGGGTAGAGCAATCTTGGTTGTAGGTCTTTGGTTTTCATGACTTGGAATACCTCTTTCCAGCCCCTTCTTGCCTGTAAGGTGTCTTTTGAGAAATCAGCTGACAGTCTGATGGGAACTCCTTTGTAGGTGACTGTCTCCTTATCTCTTGCTGCTTCTAGAATTCTCTCCTTCATTTTAATCTTGGCTAATGTAGTGATGATGTGCTTTGGTGTGTTCCTTCTTGGGTCCAACTTCTTTGGGACTCTGAGCTTCCTGGATTTCCTGGAAGTCTATTTCCTTTGCCAGATTGGGGAAGTTCTCCTTTATTATTTGTTCGTGTAAGTTTTCCTCTTGTTGCTCTTCCTCTTCCCCTTCTGGTACCCGTATAATTTGGGTGTTGGAATGTTTAAAGATGTCCTGGAGGTTCCTAAGCCTCTCCTCATTTTTTTTGAATTCTTATTTCTTCATTCTTTTCTGTCTGGTTGTTTCTTTCTTCCTTCTGGTCCACTCCATTGATTTGAGTCCCAGTTTCCTTTCCATTACTATTGGTTCCCTGTGCATTTTGCTTCATTTCACTTAGTGTAGCCCTCATTTTTTCATCTAATTTGTGACCCAAATCAACCAGTTCTGTGAGCATCCTGATCACCAGTGCTTTGAACTGTGTATCTGATAGGTTGGCTATCTTTTGGTCGCTTAAAAGTATTGGCTCTGGGGCTTTGGTTTGTTCTTCTGATTGAGCCATTTTTTGTCAGGTTATGCCTATTATGTATGAGTGGCAGAGTCTTAGGTGTTCACCAGGGCAGGGCAACCCACATCACTGGGTTGTGGCTCTGTATGTGGAGGTGGGGTCAGAGAGGAAACAATGGTGCTTGTTCCATGCTCTCTCGGATTTTGGTCCCCTCTGCCACTTCCCACAAGCAAATTGGGCCCTTCTGGTGCTGGTTCCCGCGTGGGTGGGCTTGTGTATGTTCTAGGACCCTGTGGGTCTCTGCAACGAACTCTCCAGTGAGGCTAGGAGCCTCTCCTGGCACCTCGACCCCCGAAAGTTTTTTCAATTGGTGCTTTTAGGCTTTATTTCCTGGCACTGGGGTCCTGGGTTGCTCAGCCTGTCTCATTGCCCTTTTTTTGCCTGATTTATCTGCACGTGAATGTGTTCCGTAGTAAGCCAACCACCTCATGCATCTCACTGGGTTTGCTCGATTCCTCCCCACGCCCAGTTCTGCTCACCACCGCCTCTTCCTACTGCGACCCCTCTCCATTGGCTACCAACTCTGCCCCTCTTACCAGTCTGGAGGAATGGTTCCTTGTTGTTGGACTTTGATACAGTTCAATTTCCTGTCTGTTCTGGTTGTGTTTTTGTTTCTAAATCTTTGTTGACTTTAAATTTGGTTGCGTGAGCAGGCACAGTGTCTCCACCTACGCCTCCATCTTCAGTGGAAGTCTTCCATTTTAATTTTTTTCCTGGGACCTCTATTATCTAGATGTTGCCCCTTCTACTTATAGCCTCCACAGTTCTTAAATTATATTTTGATTTCTTAATCTCTCTTCTTTTTCCTGGGAGAGCTCTTTAATGCTGCCTCCTAATTCACTAATTTCTCCTCTGTGTATATTATTGTTCATCTTCTGTCTTGTGTTCTTTATTTTATAATCATATTTTACTTAGTATTTTCCCTTGTTTTTTAATGAAAATTTTTGTTTATGTTGTAAATATCCTTTACTTTTACTGTATTTATAATGTTTATTTTACATACCTGATATATCTGTTTTAATAATTTTTCTTTTATTGCTCATATTTTAGATATCTTTTTCTGAGGGGCACAAGTTGTACTACAGGGTGTCCTTAGTTTAGCCTGTAAGTTTGTTCCCCTAGAATATTAGCTTTCTTTATGGCACTGGAAATGTTTGATATACATCCCAATTCTCAAGAAAGAAGATGTCAAGGAGTTCAGTAACTATAGGACCCTTGCTCTAATTTCCCTCGCAAGTAAAGTGATGCTTAAGGTGATTTGCCAAAGCTTCTTCCTCATGTGGAACAAGAAATGCCTGATGTTCAAGATGGATTTGGAAAAGGAAGAGGCACTGGAGGTCTAATTGCAAACATATGCTGGGTACGGGAAAGTTCCAGACAATTTCAGGAGGAGGTCAGTCTGTTTTACAGACTTTTGATAAAACCTTCAGTAAAGCCTTCAACTGCTTTACTGGATCATGAAAAGCTATGGGTTGCTCTGAAAGAAATGAGTGTGCCCCAGTACTTGATTGTCCTGGAGTGTAACCTGTGTTGTGAACAGGAAGCCACTGCCAGGACAGAATATGGAGAGAAAGAATAGTTTCCTACAGGCAAAGGTGCATTTTATGTCCCTATTTATTTAATCTGTATACAGGACATATCATACAAAAAGTCTGGGATAGACTCAGAAGAAGGAGGAATAAAATTGGTGGAAGAAACATCAATAACTTAAGAAATGCAGATGACACCATCTTACTTGCAATGATTTGAAACAACTTCTGACGAATTTGAAAGAAGGAAGTGTCAAAGCAGAACTGCATGTGAACATCAGGAAGACAACGATGACTACAGAATAAAAATAGCTTTAACAATTTCCATGCCTTTATTCTCTACCTTAAAGATTTTGCTTGCTCTGTTTCAGCATTAGTTCAAATGGAGACTGCAGCCAAGAAATCAAGAGAAGGCTGAGACTCAGAAGGGCAATAGAAGAATTAGGAAAGATTTTCAAGGGCAAAGATGTGTCATTTGACACCAAGGCTAAGATCATCCATACACTCGTATTCCTAGTTACTATGAATGGATGTGAAAGTTGGACAGTGAAGAAGGCTGATAGGAAAAAATGATTCATTTGAAGTATGGTGTTGGAGAGCTTTACAGATATCCTGGACTGCCAGAAAGATGAGGGTCCTAGAACAAATAACCCTAGAACATTACTGGAGGCAAAGATAATAACACTGAAGCTGTTCTACTTCTGGTACTTTATGAGAACAAGGGTTCTTTGGAGAAGACAATAAAGCTGGGAAAATAGAGGCAGCAGGAAAAGAGGAAGACCAAAATACGAGGTGAACAGACTCCATGAAAGAAGCCATAGGCAGGAGTCTACAGGAGCTGAGCAGGGCTGTTGAGGACAGTCCATGTGGACATCACTCATTCATGGGGTCATCAGGAGTCAGAGTTGACTTCATGGCACATAACAAACATAACACTGCTTAATAGAAAAAGGATCAATGCCAGATTTTAGTCTTTGACAGGTGTCGGGAGCTCAAGACCTCAGAACATCAGTTATTCACTCATGTTTGCCTCCCCACCAAATGACCGGCCTTGTCATGTGAAGCTGCATGGGCTGCCGTTCATTTTAATTATGATGAGAACGGCACCTCCTGAATGTCTAAAATATGACATTCCTTTAGGTCTTAGTTGAACCTCCTTGTTCACTTATGCTTGCATTCTCTGCCAGCCACCTTCAACCCCAGGCTACAGCCGCCCTCCCCCATACCAGTTCAAAAGGCCTGTCCATCTTTCTATGAGTTTCTCAAGATTTTCTTATATTAATGTGCTGGATTCTGTGTTTCTCTGGAATCTCCCTTTATGGAGGGAACCGACAACTACTGCTAATTTCCCTTGTTGGCAGAGCCCCAGAGTAAAGTTTTTGGGTTTTTTGCTTGTTTGTTTGTTTGTTTAAAACAAGTTTTATGTTAAAAATTTATTTTCTTATTACAAAAGTAATACATGTTTATTTCAGATAAACCAAAAATATATAACTTTTTAAACAGCAACCACTGTCAGCCTACTGTTTTTTTCTGCATTTAGTTTTTAACTACTGATTTGGTTTGGTTTTTTACTTTTTTTTTCTTGATTACAGTTTACATTCAGTATTATTTTATGTTTAAGTATACAGCATAATGGTTGGAAAATTATAGAATTTACAAAGTCACTCCCCCAATAAGTCTAGTACCCATCTGACACCTAGTACCTAGTTATTACAACATTATTGACTACATTCCCTGCACTGTACTTTACATCCTCGTGACTGGTTTGTAACTGGCCATTTGTCCTGGTCATCTCGCCTTTTTCGCCCAGACGCCTGGCCTCCCTCCCATGCGGCAAACCTCAGTTTGTTCTCTGTGTCTGTTGGCCTGTTTCTGTTTTGTTCATTGATTTTGTTCTTTAGATTCCACATTTAAGTGAAATCATGTTAGCTACTATTTTTAATCTGCTTCCTGAACTTACTATAGCGTGTTTATCTCTTGACATTCTAGCAAATTATTGTGCAGAGTCATTTTTGACTGCATAGACTCCATCATCTAGAGGTTCCCAACCCACGGCCATGGGCCTCATGAGGCCCAGGATAGGATCACTAGGCATGAGGCCCAATACAAAATTCTAAATTTACTTAAAGCCTTTTTTTTTTTTGCTCATTAGTTTCATTAGTGTTTGTGTATTTAATGTGTGACCCAAGACAACTCTTCTTCTTCTACTGTGGCCCAGAGACACCAAAAGGTCAGACACCCCTAGAATTTGGCCAGTTTTCTATTGTTGGGTCAGAATGATTTCCCCCTGCCTTTTATTATGCATTTCTCTCTAATAATCATCCTTGTAAATAAGTATTGTTTACATCCATGATTATTTCCTTAGGTAAACTCTTAGAATGGAAATTTTAGATCAAAGGCTTTATAAAGTACCATACATAACTTCTCTGTAGAAAGGTCACACAATGCTAGTCCTACACCATGAGCACAGGCACTTCTGCACAACACATCTGAACTGATGGTTAGATTTGTGATTTTTTGCTGCCTTTTTCTCAGTTTTCTTCCAGTCTTCACTTGGGCACTTCACCCCTGGATTCTGTTCTTCTGCAGAGCTAAGCTGATTCTTCACCAAGATTCATGCGTTCATATGGTTTGAAATGAGTTTTATCTCTAGACAAGTAAATGTAAAAATCACATATAATAATACTACTGACCAAAGATAACCATCATGGACATTTTGACACAGTATCTTTTCTCTAGATTGTATTAGATTTAAATGTGAGTAGGTGTATTTTGTTGTTCCTTCTTGTTTCTTGTGTTCGACCTGGGAGAATTCCTTTGCTGAGTGTTCCAGCTTATTTGCTCTTCATATGTGTCCATGCTCTTCTCATCAAGTTACTTTCTTTCTGTAATTATATATTTTATAACTTTCTATATATCTCAATATTTTTATAACTATATGTATTTTATCTCCATAAAGAATGTGTCTTCCTATAACCATATATATTTTATTTTCTAGAGTTTTAATTAGTTCTTTTTCTCATTTCAGAATGTAATATTTAAACCCTAGAGAATGTTAACTCTGATTTTTTTGTACTGAGATATAATTGGCACATAACATGTGTTAGTTGCAGGTGTACAATATAATGAATTGATATTTGTATGTACGGCAAAATGATCTCCCCAATAAATGTAGTTAGTAGGCATCACCACACTTAGTTATACATGTTTTTTCTTGTGATGCGAACTTTTAAGATCTACTGTCTTAGCAACTTTCAAATATACAATAGAGTATTAGTAACTAGTCACCATGCTGCAGATTACTTTCCCCAGGAATGATTTACAGCTGGACGTTTATACCTTTTGACTGCGTTTTACCTATCTTACTCACTCCCGCCATCCACCTCTGGCAATCACAAATGTGTTTTTTGTATCTGTGATTTCATTTTTTAAATTTTTTATTTTACATATAAATGATATCATACCATATTTGTCTTTGTCTGATTTATTTTACTCAGTATATTGCCTTCAAGGTCTATCCATGTCACAAGTGGCTGGGTTTATATGGATGAATATTCCTTTGTGTTTGTGTATGTGTGACATTTTCTTCATTCATTCATATATTGATGGACAGTTAGGTAGCTTCCATGTCTTGGTTTACTTTAAATAATGCTGTAATAAACAGCATTTGATGTAGTCTAGCTTGTTTATTTTTTCTTTTATTGCCTTTGCTTTTGATATCAGATCCAAAAACTCATCACCAAGACCAATATCAAGAAGTTTATCACCTGTTTTTCTTCTAGTTTTATCATTTCATATGAAGTCCTTGTTCCATTTTGAGTTAGTTTTTTGTATGGTATAACACAGTGGTCCAGTTTTATTCTTTTGCATGTGGCTGTGCAGTTTTCCCAACATCATTTATTGAAAAGACTTTCCTTTTTCCATTATATATTCTTGGCTCCCTTGCCTTAAATTAATTGAACATATATTTGTAAGTTTATTTCTGGGCTCTTGATTCTGGTTCATTGATTTATGTATCTGTTTTTGTGTCAGTACCATACTGTTTTGATTACTATAGCTTTGCAACATAAGTTGAAATCAGCAACCATGATGCCTCCTCCAGCATTGTTCTTCTTTCTCAAGATTGTTTTGGCTATGTGGGGTCTTTTGTGGGTCCACACAAATTTTAGCATTCTTGTTTCATTTCTGTGAAAAATACCATTGGAATTTGGATAGGGGTTGCATTGAGTCTGTAGATTGCCTTAAGTAGTATGAACATTTTCAAAATACTAATTCTTTCAGGACATGAGCACAGAATACCTTTCCATTTATTTGTGTCTTTTCCAATTTATTTTATCAGTGTTCCAGAGTATTCAGTGCACAAGTCTTTCACCTGCTTGGTTAAATCGATTCCTATGTTTTTTACTATTTTCAGTGTAATTGTAAATAGGGCTGTTTTCTTAATTGTTTTTTCTGATAGTTTGTTATTAGTGTAAAGGAAACAGATTGTTGAATATTGACTTTGTATCCTGCAACTTCACTTAATTTGTTTGTTCTAACAGTTTTTAGGTGGACTGTTTAGGGCTTTCTATGTTTTACATTGTGTCATCTGCAAACAGTGACAGTTTTACTTTTTCCTTTCTGATTTAGATGACTTTTATTTATTTATTTTTTGCCTAATTGTTCTGGCTAAGACTTCTAATACTGTGTTGAATGGAAGTGGTGAGAGTGGGCATCCTTATCTTGTTCCCAATTTCAGAGAAAAAGCTTTGTGCTTTTCACCATTGAGTATGATGTTCATGGTAGAACTGATATGGCCCAAATGTGGCCGTTATTATGTTGAGCAACATTCCTTTTATATCCCTTTGGTGAGAGTTTTTATCTTGAATATATGATGGATTTTGTCGAGTGTTTTTCCTGTATCTATTGAGATGACTATAAGTTTTTTGTCCTTCATTTTATTAATGGTGGTATACCACACTGATTGATTTGTGGATGTTAAATTATCCTTGTATCCCTGGAATAAACCCCACTTGATCTTGGTGTATGAGCCTTTTAATGTATTATTAAATTTGGTTTGCTACTATTTGTTGAGGATTTTTGCATCTATGTTCATCTAACTCAGAATTTCAAAAGAATCATCTTCTTTTACCTCTCTCACTTCTTCCTCTTTCCTTTCTCTATTTATGGAATTTATCTTTCTTTCTCAGCACTGTCTTTAAATGTTTGCTGATTCTGTGCTATCCTGGCCTGGCTGCCACTGCTGTTTCTGCTTATGCTGGTTGCCCCTGAGGTTGTGGACAGGGACATGAGGTCTTGCTAGGCTTCTGGGCTTCAGGGTTCCCGTGTCTCCTGAGCATCAGCAGCTTACTCGAGACTCCCCCCACCCACTTTGGCTAGTGTAAGCACTCTATTTTGGGGGTAAACGCTGCTGCCTTCTTCCTGCTTCTAGGAATGAGAAGAAGGCCAACTTGCCCAACTTATCCAGCTATAATTCTGCAGAAAGGCAACCTCCTTAACATAACCAAGGACCCTTCTACTCCCTGTCTATGTGACTGCTAAGCATGGTGCATGCTCGTCACCCTCCCACTTTGTACAGAACCTTCTTCCGTGTGTGCTTTGGCTTGTGGTCTCCTCATTCCATTTTATCTCCCCCTGCTTTCTGTCTTTCAGTATTTCTCCACTTTTCTGGGCCATCAAAGACATTCTTTCTTGCCTTTCAATGCTATTGTGGTTTTTGAAAATTAATTAATTTTTTTAAAAGATTTTATGTAGTTGGAGAGGTTGTGGGGAAAAGGGGACCTTAGTTCACTGTTGGTGGGATTGTAGAGTGGTACAACCATTATGGAAAACAGTATGGAATTTTCTCAGAAAAATAAAAATCGACCTGCCTTTTGACCCAGCAATTCCACTGCTAGGATTATACCCCAAGAATCCTAAAACATCAATTTCAAAGAACCTATGCACCACAATGTTCATAGCAGCACAATTTACAATAGCCAAGAGCTGGAAGCAACCTAGGTGCCCATCAGTAAACGAATGGATCAAAAAATTGTGGTACATATACACAATGGAATTCTATGCAGCAGAGAGAAAGAAGGAGCTACTACCCTTTGCAACAACATGGATGGAACTGGAAAGCATTATGCTGAGTGAAATAGGTCAGGCATTGAAAGACAAATACCATATGATCTCACCTTTGACAGGAAGCTAAAGAATAAAACAAACAAGCAAACAGAATAAAAATAAAGACACTGAAATAGAGAACAAGTGGGCAGCGACCAGAGGGGAGAGGGAAGGGAACTTAAGGGGAAAAAGGGGGAGGGATTTTGAGGAACAAGTATGAAAGACACAGGGATGAGGACTGGGGGGGAGGAAATGGGAGGGAGGGGGGAGACAGAGTGGGGGGGTGGGATGGGAGAAATAGATTAAAAAATGTACTTGAAAAGTAACTAAATAAAATTTATTATAAAAAAAAGATTTTATTTATTTATTTTTAGAGAGAGAGGGGAAAGGAATGAGAAAGAGATGGAGAGAAACATCAGTGTGTGGTTGCCTCTCAAGATGCCCCCTCCTGGGGATTTGGCCTACAACCCAGGCATGTGCCCTGACTGGGAATCGAATGGGTGACCCTTTGGTTCATAGGCTGGCACTCAATCCACTGAACCACACCATCCAGGGCTAATTATTTTATTTTTAGAGAGAGGAGAAAGGAGGGAGAAAAAGAGGGAGAGAAACATCCAATGTGTAAGAGAAACATTGATCGGTTACCTTTCGAACACCCTCAAGTGGGGACCTGGCCCACAACCCAGGCATGTGACCTGACTGGAACTGAACTGGTATCCTTTCAGTCTGGGGGATGATGCCCAACCCACTGAGCTACACCAGTCAGGGTGGGGTTTTTTAAATATCCTATTATTTCTAGAAATTTTTGGTGGATTGGAGGAGTCAGTTTAGTGCATAATCTAAACCAGAGTATCAGGACCTATGAGTTAATTATTAAGAGCATAGTTCTGGGGTCAAATGCAAATGATTTTCATTCTCAAAGCATCCTCTTACTAGCTGTGCCACTTGAAGCAATTTTCTCAATCTCTTCGAGCCTCTCTTTCCTTATCTGTTAAATGGGGGTCTTTATTATTGTGACTCTTCAATGAGCTTATGCACAGAAAGCCCTAAGCAGAGCCCCTAACAGAGTGAACACTGAGTATCTAATGTTTTGGTTATTTTTATCATTGTTTTTATTCTTATGTTTCTAACTAAAGTAGCCTTGTGAGTTGAGATCTACAAAAAGCTCCTTTTCCATGCATCTTATTTGGACTCAGCCCTTCCCCTGGCCTCACCAAAACCAAGTAGGCTGACACTTCCTCCTCTTCTCCCTACAGCTCAGCTCCATCAGCTGGAGGGGCTGAGGACCATCGGTGTCACCACCAACGGCATCAACCTAGCCCGGCTACTGCCTCAGCTTCAGAAAGCTGGCCTGAGTGCCATCAACATCAGCCTGGACACACTGGTGCCAGCCAAGTTTGAGTTCATCGTCCGCAGGAAAGGTGATCAGATGCAACTCACAGGAGAGGGTGTCCCTCCAAGGTCCCTGTAACTGAGAGCTGGGGCTGGGGCCATGATGAGAGGCCTAGTATCTCGCTCTTGGTATCTGGGCTATAAATAAGCCTAACTTCACCCCTCACCGGGACCAAATGTCCCTTGCCTTTATAGCCACATCCCTGGGGACTTTTGGGGATCAGATGCTAAGAGCTATGGTGGCCATGCCTACCATGCCTTTCCCCCTACCCCAGGACTAACAAGGTTTCAAGAACTCAAGACTTTCCGTTTTAAAACAAGATAGTCCCTGGCACACTGGGATGAGTTGGTTATAATGAGCTCTGAAGAAATGCGGGGCCTCACAGGGCAGAAGCAGCTGTCCTGAGGTGCCTGCACTGCCAGGTGGGTGCCCCGGCACCCCCAGTGGTGCTCTCTGTGCCCATCCTGGATATACACCTCTCCCTTTGCCCTCTGCACAGGCACTTCCTCAGCCACCTCCCTGGGCTTCCTCAGGGAAGGTGGGGCTGAAGAGGTGGACTGGCCAGAGCCCTGGGTCTCATTAGGCCACCACCCTCTCAGGTCCCTCGAGTCTTGGGCCTCATGTTGGGGCAGAGGTTCTTATCTAACAGTGTGACTCCCTGTGCTGTGCTGAGGGGGTCACACCCCTCCATGTGCTGAGGAAGTACTTGTGAGTCCTTGCCCTCTGCAAAGGGCTGCTCCAGGCACTAGGGAGACATTGCCATTGCCCTGTAGGACAGCCTACTAAGGTACAAAAGGTGTGATGCCACTAGATTTAGTTGTCTAGTGGTGTCAGTTAAAGTAGCACAGAGAGGGAGAGAGAACTCCCGCTTGGGGAGACCTAGAGGGCTTCAAAGAGGAGGCAAGAGCACTGGGCCTTGAGCAACTGGCGGGGAGGTGTTGGGGGGACAGGGATTCATATCCAGTGAGCTTACTCTGAGGGGGAATTTCAGCTGAGGACCAGCCAGAGCTCTGAGGTAGGAAAGTAGAAGGTGTGTCTGTGGGCTTTACCCTCCCCACCTCCCCACACATCTGTATCCCCCACATCCCCCCAGCCCAGGACTGGGGACTGTGTGCCCTAACACTGGATCTTCCTCCCCATTCAGACTCCCGTGTCCACTGCCTCCTATTGGAGGAGAGAGTGCTTTACAGAGGAAAGAAGTTCTAGATGATCCTAGAGCCACATTTTGTATGAGAGGTGCACATTCCTCCCTGGGCCATCCAGAAATGCTGCAAGGATACCAGGGAGGCCATGCCCAGGCCACCCTCCCTCAGCATGATGTCCTGGCTGGGAAACACACATGATCACCAAACTCTGCAGGCAGGGGATGGGATGGGCCAGTATCAGTAAATGCTCGAATGTTTGGATACAGGAGTGAGCCAGAGTGAGGACAAGCCAGCCTGGGGTTAAGCACAAAGATAGATAAGAACCACATGCATAGGAAATGCTCACCAGCCCTGGAACAACTCCTGTGCACAGTAGGTGCTTGTTGGGAATATGCAAATTGTATGAACAGACAAGCTATCGAGGAGAAAGCCTTGATAAGGAAGTCAGGAAACCTGCGTTCTGAGAGATGCCGCATAATGCTTCCAGCAGGACACTGCTTCTCTCTGGGGCCTCCGATTCCTCCTGTAGACCAAGAGGGCTCACACTGTGACCCAGGGGCCAAATCAGGTCCCTGCTTGCTTTTTAACTGCCTGTGAATTAAGTATGGATTTTGCAACTAACATTTGCAATCAGTTTTAATGATAGGGAACATTAACTTAACTATGAACCCAAGTCAAGCAAAATATTATCCCTATAAAAATAATTCATTTCTTTCATTCCATATGTAGACCTATATTATAAAAATATACTCAATTATTATTATATTCTGAGTTTTGTCAATAAAATCTGTATGAATAAACCTCCATAATATCATCAGTTTTGTCACTTGGCCTGCAAAACCTAAAATATTTACAATCTGCCCCTTTACAGAGAATGCTTGCCAGTCCCCGGACTCAGGGGTCTCTGAGACTCTGTGCAGCTCTGGCACTTCCTTTCCCTGTGGGTGTGAGGGGGCCCGGGAGAGGGAGGAGTTTCCTGGACTGTTTCTCTTGCTCCCTGCAGGTTTCCACAAGGTCATGGAGGGTATCCACAAGGCCATCGAGCTGGGCTACAGCCCTGTGAAGGTGAGGACATGCCACTGCTACTGGCCCTTGATTTCCTGTCCCTTCCACCATGGCTTGGCCTTTCCCTATCAGCTCCCGGCCCATCTCAGCTCCATGTCCCCCCACCACACCTCCTTATCTACTGCATCCAGCTCTGCCCTTCACCCCACAATGGAGGAGGGAAATGTGGCCCCATGGGATCCCCCAATCCAAGGAGCCCTGTAGGGTAAGGCAAGGATTGGGACCTCCAGTGGAGAGCCAAGGCAAGTTCTGGATCTTCAAAGGTCATCCCTGCAAAACCTGGGGAACAGCCCTCATGGTCCCTTTGTCCCCTGGGTAGGTGAACTGTGTAGTGATGCGAGGCCTGAACGAAGACGAGCTCCTGGACTTTGTGGCCTTGACCGAGGGCCTCCCCCTGGATGTGCGCTTCATAGAGTACATGCCCTTTGATGGTCAGTGATGGGTGTGGGGGGGGGGGAGAGGAGGCTGGGCCTGTCAACAGAGCATGGGGACCCTGGGAAGGGTGGAGTGGGGCGGTGAGGTCTGGCTTGCACTGTAGGTGCTGCTGACCTCAAACTGTGCTGTGTATGCAGAAATGTCTACAGGGGTGGTGGGGCGGGGCCCAGGCAGGTGCTAAGACTAGGGCTACAATGGGGCATCAGAGGCTTTTCAGGGAGGGCCACCTGACCTCGACTCCGAGAGAACTGATTCCTGGGCTGTGTGGGAGGACGGGCTTCCCCTGCACTCCTACAGCACTGTGACTCAGAGGCCTCCAACCCCAATACAGGCAACAGGTGGAACTTCAAGAAGATGGTCAGCTACAAAGAGATGCTGGACACCCTCCGGCAGCAGTGGCCAGAGCTGGAGAAGCTGCCTGAGGAGGAATCCAGCACAGCCAAGGTTGGGGGGCAGCCTGGGGGCTGGGTGGGGAGGAAGGTCCTGCCTCCACCCTAGGATGGGAGAGCTGGCAGGGGCCATACTGAGGTCGAGTGCAGTGATTCAGGACAGTACCATTTAGCAGGAAGCGTGTCAGTACCGTCACAGCAGCCTCCCTTCCCCTAGATACAGAGGCAGACCAGCCATGGGACAGGGCTTGAGTGACTTGCCCTAGGACACACTCCAGTGAGTGGCGGAGGGGGTGCTCAGTCTTCTCTCCCCGGGGCCTGCTCTGGCCGTGTTGCCCACAGGTCCCCGTGTGCTCGGCAGGTTTGCTCTCAGGCAGACCAGGCACAGGCAGAGAGCTCATCCCATCCATGTACCACAGTCTTCTGTTGTCTGAGGGTCTTGGGTGTTCCCTTCCAAAGGGCTGCACTGCAGAGGGCCGTGGATTGGGGGCTCTGATGCCAGGGAGTGAGAGCTGACGCTCAGGGGCCATCTCCTCCCATGTCCCCTCCACTGCCCTTCTTTCTCTCCTTGCCCAGGCCTTTAAAATTCCTGGCTTCCGAGGTCAGGTGAGTTTCATCACATCCATGTCTGAGCATTTCTGTGGCACATGTAACCGGCTGCGAATCACAGCTGATGGGAACCTCAAGGTGAGTATCCCCTTCCTCACCTCTGTGTTGTGAAAGTCTTCCTGCCAGTGCCCCCTGATTGGAGGGGAGACCAGCAGGGCACACAGGGTGGTTGGTGCAACTGGGTCAGATTTGTGGAGGGCATGTGGGGGGGGGCAGCAGGGGAAGGGCTCATGGCCCCTGTGGAACCATCACCCTGATTCTTTCCCTTCTTCCTTGGGTCCCTGAAGAAACTTGCAGCTCATTGGGTCCAGTTTCCAGGACTCAGTGCTACCACTTTGAGGGTGTGAAATGTCACTGTGCACTCTGCCAGTTCTGAAACCAGCCTCCATTACTCATGTCTAAGAGTGTGTGCTGTCGTTCTGTCCTGGGGGCAGAGAACAGGGAGGCATAGGCCTTCCCCTGCCCTTTGGGGGCACAGAGCCTCCTTGGTGAGACCAGACAAAGCTGATCATGTGTGTGAGTGCAGGATGCCGTGTCAGCCGAGGGGCCCAGCAGATCATAAGGGGGGTGGACTTCGGTGAGCCTTGAAGGGTGGCTGGGGTAGAAGTGAGGGCAGGAGGAGGCATATCTGGGGTTCATCCTAGTATGGCCAGGACAGAGTGAAGTCAGATAGGGGAAGAAACATTGTGGGGGCTTGAATGCGCAGGCGGAAGGGGCACAGTGTTCTGTCGACAGTGGTGCACTGTGCAGTTTCTGAGCATTGGGGAACAGGATTCCCACTGGTGTCTTAGGAGGAATAATCCACAGGTTGAATGTGGAAATTGGAAGCCTGGTTAGATGACCATTTAGCAATGTCCCAAATATGTAAGAGTGTAAGGTGAAAATGAGAAGGGGGGATGAGGGCACTTGGTCGGGAAGAGAGAGAGGCATCCAGGTAGCTGGTCAACTTCTGGAGCAGGTTAGGATTGAAGTGGAGGTGGGGGTGAAGGTGGGTTGGGTTCAGATCCAAAAAAAATCATCCTAAGATATTCCAAGAGCAGTAGCTGTCCCCACCCCCGGGGGGCAAGAAACCAGAACAGGGGAGGCAGTGTCACTGGGGCCCAGTGAGAGCGGGAGGCTGGCAGAGTGGCCTCCTGGTTGGTGTGCTAGTTATGGAGGGAAGCAGCCACTCCAGCAAGTCAGAATAGGGAGGAAGCAGGGAGCAAACACCCAGCCTCTTTCCTCTCTCCCTCTTATTGCTCATCAGCCACACCCAGGTGGAAGCCAGCTGGAGGGGGACCTGGAAGGTGAAGTTCACAGGGGCGGCAGAGAGTGTCCCCTGGGGCCTGGTTGGGGAGTGAGGGATGGGACTAACCAGCGCAGTGAAGTAGGCGTTCCTACCTCTGTTTAGATCACATTCCTGTCTTCTCTGGTGGGTTCTGCCCTCAGGGGCTTCTCAGACATTCTTCTGTCTCTGAGTCCACAGTCCCCTGTATGGAGCTGGCACACAGTAGGTTTTGTGGGAGGATGGCAGGTATCTTCCCCCACAGAACTGCCTTACTTACCTGTGGGCCCCCCAGAGCACTCAGCCTCTCTAAGAGCTGGGGAGCACTGAGTCAAGTTTGAATGGGCTCAGGATGCCATGCCACCAGCCCTCTGCTGACCTGCCCCCAGTCAGGGGTCACAAACTGGACTAGGACAGGGACATGTGGGCAATGTCTATGAGGCAAGGGCCCAGGAAGGAACTGAAAGGAATGGAACGTGCATGTCCAGAGGCAACTGCCAGGACTCAGCTCCAACTAACTGTGGTCCTCTCATGGCCATGAAGTGGCCATTTCATGGAATGTCTAGGAAAAGGTATGGATCTGGATTTTGATGTGCTCTCTCTGTTGCCAACTCTTTAATTTTGTAAAGTACAGTCTACAAGCTGAAGGTGACATGATTGTAAATCAGAGACAGGCCTTGCATGTCTGATTTTGCTTCCTGACATTCAGCATCTCTAACTCCTCCATCCTCTGCCCATCACTGTGGGAAGTCCTGCCTGACTATGCCCTGGCCGTGGGAGGTCTGAGCACTGGTGCTCAGACCATGGGGGTCTTTAAGGTTGGGGCCAAGGCTCAGGGGTAAATGCATGTCATCCTTGCCCCCATGATGACCCCACAGGTCTGCCTCTTTGGGAACTCAGAGGTATCCCTACGGGATCACCTGCGGGCTGGGGCCTCCGAGGAGGAGCTGCTGAGAATCATTGGGGCCGCCGTGGGCAGGAAGAAGCGGCAGCACGCAGGTAAGGGGCAGGAGTGGGGAAGGCAAGGCCCTTGGTGAGTCGGTCGCTGTCAGCAGGAGGGATGCCATAGTTTGGGTTGAGAATACAAAGGACAGCCAGGCAGGGAGCCAGGGGAGATTCAGTGTTGTCCTTGCTCCCAGTCACCCCCTTTGGGCCCCTAGGTCTTGGGTGTGTTGATGGTTCTCCTCTTCGGGAAGCTGACACAGCTGAGGCTGTGCAGGAGAGGGGGCACTGAATTCTCTTGGGCTATTTTATTAGGTGGAGAAAAAGGGGTGTTACTGCCCCTCTTTCTTCCCACACATTGCCTTCTGTCAGGAGGGCAGGTCCTGGCATCCACAGGCTTCTAGGCTCGGTCATGGGTGACCCTGCAGTACACAGTGGGGGCTTTGTCAGGTGCTCATAGATGAGTGTGCGTGCGTGCGTGGGTTGTCACTCCACTGTGTCCATGTTTGTATCACTGAACCCTCCTCCCCCGCTTTCTCTCCCCTTCCTGCTCTCCTGTACTCCCCATCTTCCCCTCACCCCAGGCATGTTCAACATCTCCCAGATGAAGAACCGGCCCATGATCCTCATCGGTGGGTGACCCAGCAGTACGTAACCACTCACCCTTGTCATTGGGGGCTCCTGTGGGGTGGGGCTCCTGCCATGAGGCACCCTTAGATCCTGCATTTCACCCTGATATTCTCAGCCTTATTTTTCTTAAGTTTCTCCTTCATCCTCTCATACCCCTTTGTGCCTTTACTGCTTCTGTTCTTTCCTGTGCATGGCTCCCCCTCACTAAACCTGTCATGAAAATAATCTTTTGATCTCACCAGAAATCAGGGTGCAGTCCTTTAGATTTAATGATCACTAAGTTGTTCTCTGAATAAGAGAGAGACCCTGTCCTCAGCTCTAGAATGTCCCAGGTTGGGTACAGTTCCCCTGTGCATTATGGGCCTGCTCAGGGTGCATCTGGACCATTAGCACCCATTGGGCAATGTGTTCTGAGCTTCTGTGTGGGGCTGAGCTTGGGGCAGCCAGCTGAAGACGCTACTCATTTTGTCAGGGAAGACACAGCCAGGGCCTCAACTTCCTAGTTCCCTAACTCCCGGAGACCTGAGTGATTACGACATCTCTCGTTAAACAGAGGATGCTTCAAACAAAAACATCTTTGTCACAGGGCTGTGGTCTCCTGCCTGGGGAACAGGATGAGCTGGTCGGAGCTTCAGGGGTGCTGTTACCCTCTGGCACAAGGCCCAGACTAGAGCAGGGCATCCTTGCCTCCTTGGCCACAGTGAGACCTGGGCCCCTGAATTGTACTGCTAGGCAAGAGAAAGCAATGAGAAAAACTAGGGGAAGGGATACTTTTCTGCAGAGGCTGGAGCAGAATGAGCCCACAGCACAGAAGGGAGTAGGTTGCAGTGGGGCGGACAGCCCAGGGACCACCCTTCCACATTAGCCACCCAGAGAAGGAAAGGCCACTCACCAAAGAGCTTCACTGGGAAGCAAACTTGATCATCTCTTGTCCCCACCTCCAGCATCATAGTCCACTTGTTGGGCCTTGAGCCACGCTGGGACAGCTTGATGGCAAGGGGTGGGGGATGCCTTGATGGCCCCCTTAGAAGAGAGCATGTGCTTCTGACATTGACAAGGTAGGGTGTCCAGAGCATGATGGAAAGCTGGAAGTTGAGAGACCTGTTTGGCCTCGTTAGGTATATGGTTACTCTGCAGGATATAGAATAACTAGTCTGGTTTCTAGAAACCAAGAGGGCCTGTCTGGATTTCATGAATCATTGGGGATTTTGTTATGTCAGATGTAGATTTGGGAGGTCTGAGGTGGGATTCTGCTTCTCTAACAGTTCTCAGGTGGTGCTTGGTGCTGCCGGTCCGCTGACCACCCTTTGAGTGACAAGAGCCTGTGAGGTTCCTAAGGCCCTGGGGACTGTGGGAATCAGCCTGTCCTTCTGTATGCACTTCCGATGTGCTTGAGGAGGCTTGAAAGACATTGTTTAAGTAGATTAAATATTTCCAATAGTAGCTAGTCTGTCAATGATATGATTGTTATTAATTGGTCATAGAGAATGTGAAGATGAGAGGGCCCATAATTGCTAATTCAGGCTGGGACCTCACTGTTAGTTTTCTTAATGGAGTGACATAGGGAGGTCATCTGATCCAGGCTTCAGTCTTCAGATCTTAGGTGTTTCTTTTTTTTTAAATATTTTATTTATTTGTTTACTTACTTATACAGAAAGGGGAAGGGAGGGACAAAGAGGGAGAGGAACAGCAATGTGAGAAACATCAATTGGTTGCCTCTCGTATGTGCCCCAACCAGGGACTGAACCTGCAACCCAGGCATGTGCTCTGACTAGGAATCTAACTGACAACCTTTCACTTTGCGGGATGACAGCCAACTGAGCCACACCAGCCAAGGCTAGGTGTTTCTTAAGAGAATTTTTGTGAGGAGGGCAGCCCATGTACCTCCCACACCACCACTACAGGACAGTCAGAAACTGGTGGGGCTGTTTGTCTGGTGTAGCACCTAATAAAGGCTGTACACTTGTGTTCTGGGGACCCTCCATCTGTGCACCTTCTGTTTTATCTCTTCTCACTTTGCTTTTTGTCCTTCATTCCTCTTTCCCCAGTGTGAAAGAGAGAAGTTCAAGTGGGTTAGGGAAATGTTTGGGAGGAGAGGTGGGAAAAAGAATGACCTTTTGGGCTAAGTGTTTCTTCTCTTTTCTTCTTGCCTTCCAGGATTATTTCTGATGCTCCAAGATTCCCCACCAGCCCTTCCAAATACTTCCTCTTGGGACCCACTCAGCATTCAGGGTCTGAGACACAGACCGAGTGTCTCCAACCAGGTGTCAACTTTGTGGAAACGATGCCCAGTCCCCCAGACCCCTTCCCTCGCCCAATGGCAGCTGGGGTCTGGCTCCCCTCAGAGACACTACAGTTCCCACCCAGACTCAGACACTAACCCGAAGTGCCTTAGCCCCTTGTCCCAGGCTTCTGCCAGCCACTCAGGAACCCTGTCAACCTCAGACCAACTGACCCATGTGGACACAGAAGGACGAGCAACTATGGTAGATGTGGGTAGTAAGCCAGACACGGAGCGGGTGGCCGTGGCCTCTGCCATGGTCCTCCTGGGGCCTGTGGCCTTTAAACTCGTCCAAGAGAACCAGCTAAAGAAGGGAGATGCCCTGGTGGTGGCCCAGCTGGCTGGAATCCAGGCAGCCAAGCTGACCAGTCAGCTGATTCCTCTGTGCCACCACGTGGCCCTGAGCCATGTCCAGGTGCGGCTAGAGCTGGACAGCACACGCCATGCTGTGGCGATCCAGACGTCTTGCCAGGCCCAGGGCCCCACTGGGGTGGAGATGGAGGCCCTGACCTCAGCTGCTGTGGCCGCCCTCACCCTGTATGACATGTGCAAGGCTGTCAGCAGGGACATCGTATTGGGGGAGATCAAGCTCATTAGCAAGACTGGGGGTCAGCGGGGGGACTACCATCGGACTTAGAGCTCCTGCCCCCTCTCACCCATGGCCCAGATGTGTCAAGAGATGGGATGCAATTTGGGTGGAGGGAAAGATATCAAGTTCCTTGAACTCCATCACTGTTCGCCTTTACCAGTAGGAACCCCAGGTCAGCCCACTCCCTTACTGCTAGAGAACCTAGGTGACCTGATTCTTCCTTTATTCAGAGAGGAAACCAGCAGACCCTTCAGCCTTTCTGGTCATGGGAGGGGCCACAATGAACAATGCCAGACAACAGAAAAATCAGTTGCATTATCTGTGAACTATTTCAGAAAACCAGTTTCAGAGAGTTGCACCCATAACTTCCACTACTCATTTTGGGTTTTCTCTTCTGCTGCTTCTCTCGGGAGAGGATAAGGGCTCACAAAGCAGAGGAACCCACTTTGAAGGGGAAAAGCACAGCTTGCATTAAGAGTGTATGACTATTCTTCGGCAGCTTTGCCTGCCAAGTCCGTGGAGCCCCCTTGCCCCTCTGCCCTCCGTCCTCAGAGGGTCTGGTTCCCTTCAAACTTGTAGGCTTTGGGTTTAACAACTGCATGTCCTGGCACTCCATCGCCTCCACCCCCTCCTCTAATAGGAGACACACGTGGGCTGCAGCCCTGAGGTCGTCTGACCAGCCGCTCATGCCACACATGGCCCAGTGCACTGCTGTTCCACCAACTACCCACCCCTTTACTCCGGAATGTATCAGGGAAAGAAGAGTTGAAGATTGACTTCACTCATACAGCGCACAAAATAAAGCCTCAATGCCAACTTTGGAGACGCAAGAATAAGGACTGTATCTGTGCACAGGGTACCCTGCTGCTAGGATTTCATGCCAACCCCTCAACCCCATCCCAAAGCCCACTCCCCTGGGAAGGAGGAGCAGGAGAGACACTGGAAAGGCTGGAGGGGCTTCTCTTCTATATACCCCCACCTTCCCTGTGGGAGAAGATAGGAGGTGAGTGGGAGGCATGAAAATGCACTGTCTACAGTAAAATGGTCAGGTAGGGGTGTCCAAGGCTCATCACTGGCTATTGGAGACTAGGGGGTGCAATTAGAGGTTCCTATGTTTCAGCCACCCACCCCACCCCAAGCACTAGACTTGGCTGCTAGGTTCTTTAACATGGATAGGCTTCCTTGGGTCTATCTATAGGGACACCCTCTGCCCTACACCCAGGTATGCTGGTGAATGTTTAACAACCAGCTCTCAGTAGAAGAAAAGGCCAAATTCCCAGGAGACTGATTTCAAGCTACGGTGCCACATGAACTTGTTTGCAAGATTCAAAAAAACGTCACAATTGTGCTTTCAGGGCTGGTAGGAGCTGGCTCCAACACCACCAGCTGTACCTGGTCCCCAGCACACCTCAAGCTCCCTCAGGGGAAGAAAGCACAAGTTTCAAGGCAGACTGGGGGGATGGTATGGATTTAATATTTTTTAGTATTACAATATATTCTTATAAAAAAGGTGCAGGTAAAAAGGACATTGCCGATTTTGTACATTAGTCTCATTTGTCATCTGAGACAGCTGGTGAGAGCAGCCTTGGCATGAAGGCGTCGCTGGTACAGGTGGGCAGATGGTCACAGCTCCCCCACTGGTGGGAATAAGATCGGGTGGGAGAGCCCGGACTAGCCCCTTCCCCAGCCACTTGGAGAATTTTCTCCACCTACTGCCCTACACACACTTTATTTCCATCATGGGAGAATGAATGGGTGCTGTAGCTGAGAAGGGGACAAGTTGCATTAGGTTAACTGGATTTTACATCAGACACACAATTAGTAGGAGAAATTCAAAGATTGGCAGGATGGGTGGGAAAGGCACTGGGAAAAGTCCAAGAAGGAAACAGGTGTAAACATATAGTGTATCAAGGACCCACTCAGCTGTCTCCATGGGGCACTGGCCCCTTCTTGCTGAGTCAGCCACAATGGTCCATGGTCCAAGGCACTCTCAGAGACCTGGCCACAGTGGTGTCGTGCCAGAGCCACTGGCCAGATCTTGAAAATAATAAATAGAGAAGAAAAATCTCTGGGGGTGAAAAGCCAGAGCCCTAGAAGAATGTATGTGTCCTCTGTAAACAGTTAAACCAAACTGCTTTTCTGTGGATCCAATGTGTCTTGAACAGCTTCCATATTCCTCGTCTTTCCTGGCACATATCCAGGCTTCCACGGTGGATGGGAATGCCAGGATTTGGGCAGGCCTGTTAGATAGAAGTGGAGCCCTCCCCTGTTCCCTGCCCCTGTGGATCAGGTTGATACCAGACAGCTGGGGAGAGGATGTTCCGAGACCCCACCCACAACCTTCTGATCATCCCAATACCAGCCTCTTGCAGCAAGGGCTTTTAGGTATACAGATGGCTATAACAGCTCTCTGCAGCTGCTTTTCCTGGAAGCTTCATCTTGCCCTCGCCTGGGCTCCAGGATGGCCTCTTCACACATGGGACCAGACTTGCTTTTGCTCAGATCCCTCCCCCTCAAACCAACACACATGCTGGGCCCACCAACCTTGTTTCTCCCCTGGAAACTACTACGGCCCCACCCCCAGGAATCTGATGTAGGGAAAAGACAGGCAGCTGAAGACTGGGCCCAGCCCACCAGCCTGTCCACTGGCAATAGCCCTGAGCCAGAGGAGTAGGTTAGAAGGTGAGAAACATAAAGGGAGGGGCAGAAGGATGGAAGGGCAAGGAACCCTTGGATGAAGGTTCAAGCAGGTAGAGGATGAAAGGTCAAATCCAGGGAGAGAAAATGTACTGAAAATAAGAGCTTTGATGGAGTTGACCTCACCTTCCTTCTTTTAGAAGACAGAACACTGTCTAAGTACAGCCATTGACCCACCCATTCAAGATGGGCAGAACGCAAAATGGGAATGGACAGTGTAAGATGGATAGAATGGAAGGTGGGAGTGAAGAGGAGGACCAGAATGGGCCCTTGGAAGTCAGGTTGAAGAACTAAAGGTATTAATGATGGTAGCAGGACTTCCCCTGGCCACTCCTGTCACCACCTTGTCTCTTTCAGGCAGTGCACTTGCCAGAAAAGTTGGCCTCCCTCCCCTTCCCCATCCACCATCTCCCTAGCTCCCCGGCCTTCTCTGGCCCAAGTCTGAATGCCTCAGGGGAAGAGACATCCTCTGAGATGGCATGTAAATGCAGAGAGCAGTGCTGGCCCTTGGGACCCTCTCAGGAACCGATATCCCAGTTCCAGCCTCAGCCAGATAGACACACATGGTTTGAGGTCTCCTACATGCTGCAGAGTGGAGGTCACTGTGGTTTCTGCCCTGAGGCAGATGTCAGTTTGGGGTCCAAGTAGCGTAATGTGGTAGACTAGACAGCTCTGGGGTGGGGCTAGGCATTCAAGTGCTGCCCTCTGGTGAAAGGCTGCCAGGCACTCCTAGCCAATGAGCGAGGTCACCATCTTACCTCAAGACCATGGTCAATGGAAGGTGGGAGGAGAGTTTCGTTCAAAGATCCCTGTGCCCAAGGCACGAGGTATGGTGATGAGCAGTCTTTGTTGAAACCTCTCCCTTACTAGATGCATGAAATATCTGATAGTGAGCCATAGTTGTGGGAACCCAAAGGTGGGTTTTCTGGGATTCTGGATTAGTAGATAGAACAGAGGTGGCAGTAGGGAAGGAAGAGAGAGAATTAAATGAGGCTTAAATGAGTTGTGATGAAGGAAACAGGCACTGGTACTCTGTGTCCTGATGACTTGGTCCCTGCATCTTCCTCCCGCATCTTTTTCTCCTGGAATCTATCTAGCTAGAATATATAATGCCTCTTCCTTTGCCATCAAGATGAAAGTTGGTTCCCAGATCAATGTTCCATTAAGCCGCCTCTTGAAGGAAGGGGGCCTGGATTCTTTCCCCCTGGCTCTCAGGGCTCCCACCCCACAGACACTGCCCACTGCACATGACCTCTGGACAAGATGCATGGACCTGTCTGGTCTAGATCTCAAACAGTTCTGTGCCAATGTGTGGGCTCCCATGCATGGTGGGGAGCAGGGCCCCTCAGCCAAGCCTGCCAAGGATATCCACATCAGCCTCAGACAGTGATCCCTGGGGGCTGAGGAGCAGAAAGTAATGGGGAGAGGAGAGGACAGAGGAGCCTCCTCAGGTACATGTGGGAGACTCTGGTCCTGCCTCACACAGCCCCCACCCCAGGACCCAGCCCAGGGCTCTAAACTGAGCACCATGGGATTTATGTGTCCCTGCCTCCTCCACTCAGCTGCTCTGGTCCATCCCTGTCTGCTGGCCTCCTGCTGTGGCCAGTGCCCAGGTCAATAATTTAGCCTGTTTATTGCCCGCTCCCGGGTAACTTCCAGGGTCTGGCCCCCTGACCGCTTGCGGCTGCGCTTGAGCTTGCATAAGTCCTTGTCGAAAACCTCCCCGGAGCGCAGGGCCGACACCAGGTCATCGAACTCGCCCCCCTCCTCCAGTGCGCTGCCTGCGTGCACCTTCCGCTGCCGCTGCCATCGCTCCCGCTCCCTCTGCTCCTTCAGCTGCAGGGGTGAGGAGGGAGAGATGGGCTGAGGCCAGAGCAGCCACCTGTAATCTCACTTACAAACCAGTCTCCTCCCAGCCAGGGGCTAACTCCTGGGCTTGCACCTTGACGCTGGGGTTCATCACCTGACCCCACTCTCCTCCTCGATGCCCTGTGCCTGCCCAGCTCACATGCTCTCTCTCCTCAGGCCAAGAAGACCACTCTCCCCACTGAGGGTTGGCATCAGCCCCTACAGTGTTTTTCAGGCCCCGCTCTCCTCACACACACCCAACCACTGGGACCTGCCTCTCTCCCTTCAGGCCCTGCCCACCGCTCACCATGGCTTCCATGCGTGCCCGTCGCTCCTCCTCTTCCTTCCTCCTCCTCATGGCCTCCAGGTCCTGCCGGGCCTCTGAGAAGGCCTGAAGGAAGGTGTCAAAGATGCCGAAGAATTCATCTGGCTGCATCTTGCTGTCCTGCTCCCCAAAGTGCATCAGGGCCTTGGAGAACTGTTGCGAGGAAAAGGGATGTTGGAGAGCCCCCCCTGAGTACCATGGGCCTAGGCCACATGGTTAGCCGGGTGCCAACCAGGGCAGAGCCCAGCCCAAGAGTGGGGGACTTTGGTATGGAGTCAGGGCTGGAGAAGGGGAGACCTCCATTATCATCAGGGTCAGGGCAAGGCTGAGGGGAAGGGCAGAGGCATACACCCTGGGACATGGGCATCCAAGCTGGCCAATGAGGATGTCCAGAGCCATTTCTGGGTCTATTGTGGTGTGGGAATGGGATCTGGAGCTACAGACCTTGGGAAGTAACTGCCTGGTCAGAACTCAAAATGACTTCAGAAATCATGTATTTATTGGGCTAATTATTTAACCTTTTTGTGCCTGTTTTCTCATCTGTAAATGGTAATAATAATAGAACCTACTTTATAGTGTTGTTGTGGGCATTAAACCAGTTAATAGATGTAAAGTGCCAACTATCATTATATGCGCCAGGCACTCACTGTTCTTTAATGAGAACTACCATCTCTAAACCACTCAAAGTCCTCTAAGAAAGACCTCATTACTCAAAGTACACTCCATGGACCAGCATGGGTATCCCCTGGGAGCTTATCAGAAATGCTGAACCACAGGCCCCATTCCAAACACCTGAAGGAGGATGCACATTTTACTAAGACTCCCACAGATGAGGCTGATGCGCATATAGTGTGAGAAGCAGGAAGATAGCAACTGAGACCAAAGCTGAGATCCAGAGTCAGGATGCTAACCCAGCTCTGTCTGTCACAGCTGGGAAACCTTGAGCTAGTTACTTAACCACTCTGGATCTCAGTGTACATATCTGTCAAAAGAGCTAATAACCTTTCAACAAACTCAAAAAGAAGGTAATAAGACAACACTTAATGTGGTGCCTGACACCTGATGAATGGACTATGATCTTTATATCAGAGTTGCTATTGCCTTTCTTGTAGGAGTTAAGCAATAGTTATTCCTCAAAGCTTGAGCCATCTGGTAGGAATGGGTGAAGGAGCTGTCTACTTAAGGCTGGATTGGAGAGGATGGGGGTGGAGTTAGGATGATGGTGAGAGGAGGCTTGGGATGCCACCCTCACCTTGTCTCTGGCCTCATTCAGCTGGTCTTCCAGCTCTGAGAAGCTAAAGCTGGAAACTGTGATGAAGTCACTCATGACTGGGACAAACTTGTCATTTGGTTCTCGTTGCTGGCGTTTCTGATATTCCAGCTCCTGAGGATGGAGAGCAAAGTGCTGGTTAGATGGGTGCTAAGATCAAAATTGGGAATTCCAGAGTTGCCACACTGCCCACCCTTCTTGTCAATCACAGGACACCGAGCCCTCCTTTGGAAGGGGGAACACCCCAGGTGTCACAATTTCAAGGGCAATGAAGATTGTGAGAGCTATCAACCAGCCCACCTGCCTCTATCCTTCCCTAGCCCATCCTGCCACCTTTCTCCAGACCCTTGCTACCCAAAGTGTGGCCTGCCACCAGCATTAGCATCACCTGGGCAATTTGAAGAAAGAGAGACTCTTGGGCCCCACCCCATACCTGTGGAATCAGAATCTGCATTTTAGCAAGACCCTCAGGTCTGTGTGCAGATGCATTTCCAAATCTCCTTGCTGATGCTGCTGGTCCAGGGTTCACACTTTGGGAGGTACTTCATAAACTGGCAATCATCCTCTGCCCCAGCCCCATCATGAGAGCAATGAAAGTTTGTTTCTCATATTTAACTTCAGTCTGTAAGCTGATTTTCTTCTTACCCGTGTAACATCACCCCACCCCACTCCCATACATACACACACTCAGTGAAGACGGGAAAGGACTCTAGTTTTCTAGTCTAGCCTAAAGCCAGAGGTAGTACCATCTGAGAAACCATCCGAACAGGAATGGTGGCAACCAGAGACCTGGGTTTCCAGCCAAGTGTGCAGCCCCTGGCTCCTCTACTGGCCCAGGAGGAGGTAAAGAGACATAAGGCAGGAACTCCTGGGTATACCAGTCCCCAGTGTCACACTATGTTCCACCTGCCACTACCCGGCTCCCAAAGGATGTGGGAGAATTTACTGTCCATTCCGCTCCACCACCCAGTAGACATGTTGGAAAGTGATCTGGTTAACCTCAATGTCCCTCTTTGAGGGACTCAATTAAACCCCAGATAATCCAGTCATCCTACCCTGAGGGCTAACTCTGTGCTAGAGGCTATGCCCATTATTCTATCCCTCCAGCCAGGGGCTTTGGGCCAGGAATGCATCTGCTGCCTGGGGGTCCATCACCTGACCCAGTGCCCCCGACAGCATCCCCTCACACCCAGGCAGGCAGACATGATGTACTCACCACCTCGACCGCTCTGAGGCCCTTCCTGAGGTTGCCCACCTCCTTCTCCAGCTCTGCCAAGCTGTAGGGGGACACAGAGGGAGGGAAAGGAGCTGAGGGTGGTACAGGGATAGGGCAAGCAAAGCCCAGTGGCCTCGGGGTCAGTGACCTGTGCTCCAGCCCTGCACTGGCCACTAACATGGCAAATCACCTCCCCTCCATGCTCTGTCTGTGCTTCTATAAACCGGCAGTTTTATGTCCTATAGATCCTTGGAGATCAGATGTCAGGCTGCATATTAGAAAGTTTCTAACACATGGCCTCTGTCTTAGATTTATTTTTTTTACCATCAGGTAACACTTATAAGCTCTTAACTTACAAGTATTAGACTTGCAAGCAGGAAGCATTTGATGCATATTAGCCATTTACCACTGCATTTCTGCTTCTATTGAAGATGCTTCTATCGGTCTATGTATGTTCTGGTCTGACTTCTTGCATGCAGCAGATACTATTGCCGACCCACCCATATTTCCATCCCTTGTAGTGGGCAGTCCTGACTTCCAACTCTGTGGGCACTTTTTCTAGGGGCCAAATAGTAATGCCCCCCTCCCTGAACCAGTTGACTGGTTCAACTGAACTTAGCCAGTGACTGACAGGAGATGGTATATGATGTCCCTTGGGTAAAATAAGGAAGAGGGTCCTACACTGTCTCCCACACTTCCTTGGCGGGGTGAAGCTCCAGGTGCCCACCCGACTCTGTTTCCTGGAAGCATCTCTGAAATAAGGATTGGAGAGCAAATTATCTGTCTTCATTTGGCATACCCCAAGGCACTGCCTTTTCCTACTCGGCCCTGAGTAACCCCAATGGAGGACACTTAGAGTACAGCACGTGTGAACACGGCAGGAAGGAAGCCTCAGAGGAATCCCTCACTTGACTTTGGCGGCTTCTGGAAGATGCTGCAGTTCTGAGGGCATGTTCAGGATATCATGGAAATGCTTCTCCAGGATCATAATCAGGTAATGAAGCAAAGAGATGTTTCTGTGGATGAAAATCAGGTCATTGGTAAGGGAATGAGGGTCAGCAGGAAACTAGGGTGAGGTGTTAGGGGAAGGAGGCCCTGGGTTGGGTTGGAAGTGGAGGGAGAGTAAAAGGGAGGAGGGGAGAGTCCACATAGGGTGGGATGGAGGTTAAGAAAGTGGGCAGGGTCCCACCTGTCAATACTGGACTTGGTGTCCGCGATCTTGTTGAGGCTGGCCACTCGGAACCCATAGGCACTCCCACGCTGCCCTTTGTTCATGAAGTTACCGATGGCCAGGACGACCTCTAGCATCTGTTTTAGACGCTTGCTGCGGATCAGCTCCTGGGAGGCCAGCAGTATGGCTGGGAGAGGGGGGACAGGTCAGCTCCCTACTTAGAGCAGGACAGAGCAGCTGGTCCTCTTGCACCCCAGGATGGTGCCACTGCAAAGTCTAGAAAAGGGGCTGCAAGTGTCTTCGGCTCTCAGAGGGTCACAGACTATGTCCCCGCCCCCCTCAGGCAAATCTACGCCACACCTGCCCACCTCCGGGGGAAGAAACAAACTCACCAAAAGCCAATTTAACAAATAACTAATTCTCAGAATGCACCAACTCTTCTAAGAATGTATCTGAGAATATCTTTTCTTGTGTATATTTAAAGATTATTAATACAGTCTTTCTATTGATACACATAAGAATATACTACTTTTCTAAACTTTAATGATTAAAGTTTGAATTTCAGCATTTTACATATTATGGGACTGTTTCTGGCTCTTATGAAATGCTGAATTTTATTGATTTATTTTGGAAAGAAAAAAATTCCTGTCAAATAAATTATAACACGTCAGCAACTGTAATATTCCCACATTATTTTTGTTCTATAAGATAATGGTGTGCTTTATAATTGATGGCATCTTTGAACTTGACATCCTGTTGAATATCATTTTAAAAAACTTTCCAACCTTTAGGTATTTTAGCCACTTTCTTCCCATGTCTTAAATAACGCATTTGCTAGAAATACAAATTAAGCTAATGGTAACCAAAACTTCAATATTTAATTTTACTGTGGATGCTCTGGCCTTTCCCCAACTATTACGTATTTATAGCAGATGTGTGGAATAAGGAGACAAATCCTACACTGAAAATCTGGATATTAGTTATGGAATGTGCCTTTTGATTATTAAATGTGGTGATAAGAAGACCAAACTATTCTATAATCTTTGGCTTATGCCAAGCTGAACATTCCTTAAGATGCTGCTATGAAGATAAAATGAGAACCATCTGACTAAATATTTGTAGAAATCTTCAAGACAATTAAAAATAAGTAATTGAAAAAAAAGCTGTAAAAGTGAGTATTAAGGAAGGTTTGTAAGTAGCTTCTAAAGTTGAACATGTACATATTCCAATATTCTATGATCAAGTGGTATACTTGATAGGTATTTGAGTGGTTTCTAGTTATTTTTCCCTTAAATTATATACAAATAGAGTAATTAAATCATTTATGGTATATTCATAAGTGGAATAAAATGCAGCCCCGAGAATGAATAACCCACTGCTACACGTAACAACAGAGATAACTCACAACCGCAATGCTGAGCAAAAGAAGCAAGCATAGAATTATTCATACTCTATCCCATTTATACAAAATCCAAGACAGACAAAACCTCTAGAGAGGAGAGGAAAGTAATGGTTGGGGGATGATGTTGGAGGGGGACCTGAAGAAGGGGGCTTGAAACATTCTTGACCTGGGATCAATTATGTAGGTGAGTTCACTTCACCGTAATTTGTCAAGTAAACCCCTGATGATATGTGTACTTTTCCACCTGCACATTGCAATAAAAAGTTCACTTTAAAATAAAGCCACTTATAAAAGTTTCCAGCAATTTTTATTGGTTGGAATAGTCTTCTTTGGTTGACACACTATCTGAAAAATTTGTGAAGTAATCATACTGAAAATGCTAAAAATGTTGGCAAAACAGATGACAAGAGTTCAAAGGAAATCAGTGTAAATGGGAAAACTTGCATATGCAGCACAGACACTTCCAACACATTCATAGGAACGATATACTCATGAATATATTCATAGGAGTATGTTTACATTTGAAACCATACTCATCGTGACTATATTCAGTGAATGTATTCATAATGAGAACTGGTAAATTTGGTATATTCAAGCAATAAACATATTCATAATAATATAGTAAAGAAAATCAGGAATATATTTATAAAAGAACTGGTAAGTTTGTCAAATCTAGTGAACTGACTTTTGGCAAATTGACCCAGAGGACCAGCTTGGGGACAGGGGTGTGTGAAAATGTGTCAATAGCTCCTCAACCAGCTACAGGTCACAAATCTTAGCTCACCCAGGAATCTTTCCTTGGAGAAGTAAAAGGACTACGAACCCTGATTTCTGCATGATCCTCTCATCTCCACCCAGTCAAGCCCACTGGCCTGATTCAGTTGCTTCTTCCCAACTCCCAGAGGAAAGAGAGACCTGCAGACCCTTCTAGAAGAGCAGCCATGCCATAGCAGAGCGCAGATGGCCTTCCCCAGCTGCTTGTGCCATTCAAAACTCACCTAGCTCTGCTTAGCTTGATAGTAAAGGTTGCCTATTCTCTGAGCATGCAGTGACTAATTCTTAGGGAAGAGCTTAGGAGTGGGCTCCCAGGAATAGGAAATTATCTGACAGTAAACCTAATTGGTGGCTAAGCTATTATGGTTCCACAGCTTCAAGTGGCTATTGCTCACATTTGCTCCATGGACCCAAGACACACAAATAGTTGAGCACATATGCTTTGGGCTAAATCCCCTAGCTGTGTCTAAAGCCCCAAGGACAGTCAGCAGCAGGACAAAGAAAGCTGTGTAAAGGGAAGGATTCCCCTGTTGGTGTGGCTGGAGGTGCCACCAGACCTCAGACCAGCAGAGTCACCGCTGATCTTATTCCTTCTCACTCACATCACAGTTCCTTCTCCCTCTATGATCTCAGCCAGACTGCAGTTCCCTTACTGCATGTGTGTATGAGTGCATCAGGGTTCAGATCACAGAAGATGTCTGTGTCTAGCTCTGCCAAGCTTCACCTATCACCAGTAACCTCCCTGAAGCAGTTTGCAGAACTTCAGAAAGGGCCATTCTCTGAAGGGGGCATCCTGGGAGTGGTAGCCAGCCCTGGTGCCCAGCAGAGGGGGCCCATGCTGTCCCTCTCAGCATCTTGGACACAGGCTTCCTTGTTCCACTCTGCTGACCCTGTCCTCACCACAAATGAACCTCACAGCCTCGCCTGTGTCCCCCCTCCTGACTGCATGGCTTCCCACCATCCTGACTACCTGCCTTTCCCGACTCTCTGCCCCGTGCCCTCTGCCACCCTCTGGGAAGTACAGCAAGGTGAGAGAGTGAAGGGATGGATTTTGAAGAACACCAGGCACTATCTGACTTCACCATGCACCAGTAACAAGGCCTCAGGCAGCACATCCTCATTTCAGAGATGAGGGAACAGGTGCACCTACTGGATTGTTGTGAGGATCAAGTGAGACCATCCACATGGAGTGTTTCACACAGTGCTTGGCACATGATCCTCATTTAATAACAACATGCTCGTCTGGAAATGGCCTGTTTAGGAGGAGGTTCAGTCCCCCTAACCCTCTGCAAAACCCTCAGTGGATGCCTGAAACAGTGATATACTGAACCCTATATATACTATGTTTTTCCCTATATGTACATACCTATGATAAAGTTTAATTTATAAATTAGGCACAGTAAGAGATGAATAGTAACTAAGAATAAATTAGGGCAATTATAGCAATACACTATAATGCAAGTTATGTGAACACGGTCTCTCTCTGATAACGGATCTAATAATGGCAACGTCTACCAAGTGACTCATGAGCAGGGATCGTATAAGCATGGATGTGTTTGAAAAGGGCATGACTCACATCCCCAGGTGGAATGGAGCAGGGCAGCATGAGATTTCCTCATACCACTCAGAACAGTGCACAGTTTAAATGTATGAACTGTCTATTTCTGCAATCTTCCATTTAATATTTTTGGGCCATGGCTGACCATGGGTAACTGAACCATGGAAGGTAAAAATGTGAATAAGGGGGAATTACTGTGTCATTTTCTCGGCATCCCTGTCCCATGCTAGGGCAGATGCCAACAGATCCTCCGCTTTAGGGAGTCTGCACGCTGAGGTGGAGGAAATGTTTGGCACATGTGCTAATAATATAAAGTGCATATATCTACAGTAATCATCATTTAAAATATTGTCCTTAGTTTTGGTTTTGGGGGAGTTTTTCCTCTGCCCTTGCTCATGGACTCCCTCCCCGGCCTCCCCAGATGCCTTTCCTCTCAGGCTTCCTCCGCTCCCTCAGCCATACCTTCCACTTTGGGCTTTGCCTCAGCCAGCCGCTCCTGGAACTTCTTCTTGAAGAAGAGGGCCTGCAGCCGCTGCTGGTAGTGGTCAATCCTGTGGACAGGGTGAGCTACGTCATGGGGCAGCCCCCTGCATCCCCAACCCTAAGAGCCAGCTCCAGCCCTGTCCTCAGCCTGCCCTCCCTGACCCCTCCTGCTGCACTGAATGCCCCAACCTGCTCATTTCATAAAGGAAGCGGTCAGCACGGGCCATCCGCTCAATCTCATGCTTGTGTTCCTCGAGGAGGTCAATGTCACTCTTCTCTGGGATGAACTTGAGGAGCTGCAAAGAGCAGTGAAGGTCAGACAGGAAACTGGTGGGGAAATGATAGAGTAGAGCCCACACACTCACGAGGCTTAAGATGGAGAGGTGTCCCCTTAAGAGGCAGAGGCACCCTCGCGTGGACCGTTTGCGTTTCAGCTGCCCAAAAGGGATGATAGGATGCCCAGCTCTAGATTGCTTTTCTCTTTTTTAAATTTTTAAAATGAAGAAATAACTTACATACAGTAAAGTACATTATTCTTAAGTATATAGCCAGTGACTGTCTTCTTTTTAAAGCCTTTATTAAAGTTTTATTTATATAAAACACATCCATTTTAAATGTGCAGTTCAGTGAATTTTCACAAAACCATCTACCACCAACCAGACAAGATACAGAAGAGTTCCATCCTGCCAGAAAGTTTCCTTGTGTCACTTTGATCAGCTAATCCACCCTCCCTCCAGTGTATAGCCTCTCCACTGAATTTTACCACCTTGGACTTGATTTGCCTATTCTTGAAGTTCTTATAAATGTACTCGAGGTGTATTTCCCTTTGGTGTCTGCCTTATTTCACTCAATGTCTGAGATTCCATCATGTTGTAAGTTTTGATAGGTTGCTTTTTGTTCATTGCTGAGTAGTATTCTACTGCAGTAATATACAACACACAGTCTATTTATTTGCTTTCCTACTGAGAGACAATGGGGTTGTTCACAGTTTGGGTGTCTCAATGTATACTTAGGAGTGGGGCTGCTGGGCAACTGGGTAGGTATACTCATGTGCGTGGCCTTAGTGTGCGATGCCAATTTATTTTCCAAAATAATTGTACCAAATGAGAATTCCAATCACCTCACTTCCTAACCAGCACTTGGAATTGTCAGTCTTTTCAATCTTAGCTATTCTGGTTCTAATCTTAGAACAGGTATTCACACACCTATTTCTACCATATTTCTCTGATGACTAACAGCAACGAGCCACTTAGGAATTCTTTTTTAGGAAGTACTTGTTAAAAATTTTTGCTCACTTTTAAGTGCAGCTGTTTGTCGTTTTCTCACTGATTTGTAGTGTTCTTTATTCTGAACCTGAGATCTTTGCTGGATATACATAAGGGAGACATATTGTAAAGTCTGGCTTTCTCTTTACTCTGGTAAGAGTGCTTTTTGGTGAAAAGAGTTCACAGTTTTAATAAAGTCCAATTACTGATGGTTTTATCTCAGGTTTCCTAGGTTTCTCTTCAAGGACACAGCAAATTGAGGTAGAAGTGACTTGGGGAAGATATGATTATGGGTCACTGACTTTGCTTGAGACCCATGGGACTCCTTTCGGGGCCTCAATTCCCTGGAAAAGATGCAGCCTTTCCTGGCCTCTCCTCAGAAAGGCTGGCCCAGGGGAGTTTCTACACACCTCTCCCCAACTCCTCCAGCTTCTAGCCTGAGTTCTCAGTGACCTCTTGGCCTCTCTGGGGGCTGTTAGGAAGGGGTACACTGCCCCCTAGTTTCAGCTGCTCTCCCCTTGAGGGACCTCACCTGCTCCAGCATGTCCTTGGCGAGGTCCTCCTGCTCGTCCATCTTCAAGACAGCCTGCCGGATCTCCTCATTAGAAAGCTTCAGCCTAAGGCAAGAGCCCGCCCTGAGCAGCCTGGCCTGGCCCTCTGCTCAGAACAGACCCCAGACCTTCTCCCTCCCTCACATGAATATGGGAGCACATTTGAGAGTCCTCCTCCTCAGCTCCTCCGCAAAGCCTCCTCACACTAAACTAATCTGGTTCACCCCATAAACTCAATGATGAGGTATTTTAGTCCCTAAATAAAGACCCAAGTCTCTGGTCTGGTGTCTGAGCCTCCATCAGAGCTGACAGGGACATGTGGGAGTAAAAGAGTCATCTTCATTGTAACCTGAGAGACAGAGGGAGGCTGTTTCTGATCTTCCTCCTTCCCCTCATGCCTAAAATATCTGTAGCATGTCCCTGGGAGGGTGGGAGTACTGGCAGTTCTAAGAAGGCAGCTTCCTGCTTCCTTCATTCTCAGAAAGCAGAATAGCTCTCAGTCTGTGACAGCGCCCCAGCTCCCACACAGCCAGTCCCTCTTGCCGTCTGAGGAGTGGGGGAGAAGCCCTGCCCCTGACACGCACATGCACACACAAACACACACACCTTTTCTATCCCCTCCAGATGCACAGCCAATGGGACCCCTGGAGGTGCAGACCTCTCCCCCACCATCAAGGTAAAGAAACTGAGGCCTTGGGGCCTTGTGGGAGGAAAGTGAGTGGTTGTCCCAGAGGCAGCCAGAACAGCACTAAGAATAGTCTGGGAGGCAGCGCCCTCTGACCCTGGCCCAGGCAGGAGGCCCTGCACAGAAGCTTTGCTGTTAGTGCAGATACTGCCCTGTTTGTTCTGCAGCCATGGGAAATGCTTGGGGGCTGAGATCATGCTGTTCTGTGGCCTAAGCCTTTCGGGGCCCTCCATGGGCTTAGAGCAACTCTACTACCAGATGCTGACCAGGCTGGTCATGGGCCTCGAGACTGGGGCAGTTTCCTGTCTGCAGAGCCCCACGCTGCTGCTCGACATGGGCTCACAGAAAGGGTTCTAGATTAGTGCCCCATCCCCTTTTCCAGAGGACAGCAGAGAGGTGAGGCCAGAGACTGCTATCACCCCAGTTCCTGGGCAACTATCTCCCCCAGGTACTCAAGTTAACTATCTTCCTCCAGTAGCCCCACCTCAGTCCTCTGCTTCCTGGGGGGCCCATCCCCTACCCCCAGGAACATAACATGGGGCAGGGGACAAAAAGGCAGGGCCAGCATAAACATACTTGGAGAGAAGGATGATGCAGTTCTGAGCCCTCCGGCCGTCAATGACTGACAGCTCTTTGACCTTTCGGGAGGCCAGGTAGATGTCCTCAGTGGAGCCCAACTCTTTCTGCAACCAACAAGCCAGTTAGAAAGGTTGAGGTGTGTGTTTTTCCGCAATCCTCTACTTGCCCCCTCCCTTCCACGAGTCACCTCCCTACCAACCAGACCATGCTCCTGGTGTAAGAGGAGAAAGGCAAACAAAAAGGCAGGAGAGAGAGGAGCACAGTGGTTAGTTACTGACCCTAATGGGAGGCATCTGGGACTTTACCATGGGCTAGAATGAGTTGGGGGGCAATGAGGAGCCCACTTTTTTAAAGATTGACCTCTCTGGGCAAACCAGAGAAAGAGCTATATTGATGGAGGGGGATTTACTGATCCCTGTGACTCTAGGCAATGTGATATTTACACATCTCCAGGGAATCAACCCCCTCTCCCACTATCCCACCCAGACAGCCTCCCCAAACTTGTAAGAAGCTGGTTCTAAGTCCCCACAGATCCACAGTTCCTGGACTCCAGGAGACTTCAGGCAGAGCCCCCTGTGCCCTAGACAGAGAGCATCTGCATGTTCAGGGGTGGGGAAACTGAGGCAGAATTCCATGTAGAATTCTCTCCTCTGAGGTTTCAGTGGGCATATTCCCAATAAATCAGATTCCCCCTGCCTTCTCTGGGGCCCCTGGTAAGGTGGACAGTGGCCAGCTCTTGCTCTGGGAGCTCCCTCCAAGTACATGCTTCATGCCGTACAACTTCAGGGCCACCACTCACATCTTTACCTTGGTGAACTGTGTCCAGCCTATGCCGTCTTACTGGCCTTACTGGTGTTGGACCCCTCCCTTGTGTAAGACAAAAGACCTGGGGGCTTTCTCCTTACTCCAGTACACATTCAACTCCACTGCTGGCCAGGGTCCATGAGCACTAGCCCCCTCCTATACTTCTGCCTTCTCTTTGGGGACTGACCCCTGCCCCTGGGGCCACCCTGTATAGATGGGTAATATGGTGGAAGGTAGAGTAGACAGAACCGTTCTTTTTGGCCCAGTACAGGGCAGCAGCCCAGGAGAGCAGATAAAAGTTGGAGTATCCAGAGCCCCATGAGTGACTCACCTGTTGAGAAGTATTAGTTATCAGCTCCTAGGCAGGCAGCAGCCACAGCCAACAGAGAATTAAACATGCACAATGTTAGCCAAGAGGTACAGGGACCAGGAATAGGAAAAGAAATGTAGGGACCCCTATCTTCTACTCTCCTCATGCCTAAAGGCATGCTCACCCCTGAGAGACCCCATGGCTAGAGATGGAGACCTATAAGCAGTACCCAACAGGAGTTGCTTCCAGCAGACACACAGTCACAAGCCAAACAAAGCAAAGGACAGACAGCATCTCCCACATGCTCTGGGCACAGTGGGACTACCCATCATTACCCAATCAGGGCAGACCAGGCCCCTAGTGCCCCATTCCAGGCCTCCCCCTCCTCTGAACTCCCATGAGTTCAACTTTCTCAACAGGGGAGGAGACACTGAGGCAAAGGAAAGCACCATATCCCAGACTTTTGCCCCTGGACCCCTGCCCCTTGCCTGCCTTTGAATTTCTAAGGGGGGTTGCTGAGGAGGCAGAGCTCTCACCTGGTTCTCCCTTCCTGACCCTGATGGGGCTGAAATCACTGAGTCAGGTCCTCCACTGAACAGAGAGGGAAGGCCCACAGCTGAAAGGACCTCTCTCCACCCCACAATCCAGGCCCCAGGCAGCAAGAGGAGGTGACCAAGGCTGCATGGCCTCTAAGATCTCTCTCTCTCCAGCTCTGTTGATGTGAATTCAGCCCCAGAGTCTGGGCAACCTCTGAATGACAGTAGCCTAGGTGAGCTTTGCTGGACAGAGTGCTGGACTGACTGGGCTCAGAGAGGCGAGGTGGGACAGGGGCTTTCCATTGTAACTATTCTCCACTCACCAAATGGGGAGGTCCCAGATCCAGCTTGTCCTCAACCCCAAAGCCTTTCTTTCCCCACTGGCTCTCATCCCAACCTGCCTCAGGATCCTGGAGACCGGGTGGTCCAGGTCAGAACCCTGGCCCTGAGGAAAATGCTCAAACTAGATGGAAGTGTGTGATTGGCCATGCCCAATACGCCCCTAGCACTCCCTCCCTCCAACCCTGGCACCCACTCAGGAGCACAGATGTGCTCAGAAGGACTCCCTCTAGTGGCTGCCTGTGCCTGCACCTGCCTGACATGGGCAAGAGCTGAAAATGTTTCCTGGAATCAGATGCCTTGAGCACCCACCTTTAAATTATATGAACAACCATGTGGTTTTTCTAGAACCCCAAAACAGGGCCAGAGCCCTGTTCCCACCCCACACCACTGGCCAGTCCCCTAGCAGCAGTGACAGCTGCCCTCAGCCCCACTGCCCTCAGGAAGGGTTGGCCTCAGGTCTGGACTTTCCAGAAAGAAATGGAAGCCCAGTCACTACCTGTAGCCACTGCCCAGGACTCAGGAGGGCACGGACCCCACTCACTGGCACATGGGGAAGTCCTCAGGGCTGAAGCCCTGGAACTGGCAGAGAAAACACAGAAGAAAATAGCACAACCCAAGTGGAAACAGCCTCTGGGAGGCAGGCCAGAGAGAAAGCAAATATTTTGAGGCTTTTGGCTGCTAATGCTTGAACTTGGGGGGAAGGCCCCTAGATATGCCAGCTGCAATGCAGATGCCTGGGCCCCAATTCATTTCCTGACTCACGTTCATTTAGGGATGAGGTCCAAGAACCAGTACTTTTGGCCATCCCACAGGTACCTGGCATAGTTTGAGATCCCTGGCTGGTGAATGCCCTGTATTCTGTCACCAACCCCACTCCCTCTACTGCCGCATCAGTCATCTGCACACAGCGTCTGTGGAGCAGAGCCCAGGGCCTCAGTTGGCCTGCCCGGGCTGTCTCCAGCCTCAACCCCCTAACATGACCTAGTGCAACTCCGCCTTCCTTGATACATTAACATCTCTGCTACTCAACTCTTGTGGGTGTTGAGATGAGAGTATGGTGGAGAAAGTGGTTTGACAAGTTAAAGTGCCTTCTAGGTATAGTCCCTAAGTGCTAGGGCCAAAGAAAAAACAGAGTCGACATTGGCCAGGCCCTCGGACTCCACCTCCAGTGGTCCAGAAGGAAAAAAGAGAAATGAACAAAATTCTATTTCATCACTTAATGTATAAATACAAACTTCAATACAATGGGATGTCTCCCCTCACTGCACTGCACACCTCTAATTCCTATCTATATCTGTGTTCCCGGTAAGTACATGATACCTGATAAAGAATGAAATCATTCAATAGTTTCAGGATGGAAGGTGGGAGGGACTGAGGGTTGGGGCAAATGTGAAGTCAAGACTAAAAGTCAAGACCCAAGAGGCTAGAGGGGCCGGGTCTTACCTGGTGCCTCTGATAGGCTGAAAACATTTTTTCAAAGTCCTCTAGGTCCAGAATCCGAAATACCTGCATGTCATCAATTTCATTCCATACGGTGCCAGGGACACGTTCCTAAAATTCAGGGCAGGGAGAAGGCCCATGGTTGGCTCAGTTCCTTCACTGTGGAGATGGCCAATGCCCCCCTAATCCCACCTGCCCCCCAGCTGCACACAGTATGACAGGCAGACTTTTAGGCCTTCAGAAGGGGGTCAACTCTTCCCCCTCAAGCCCCCACCCCTCCTCAATCGTCTGCTCCAGGGTAGAGTCTAGAGACAACCCCCTTCTCCTCCTTTCCATGTGAGGCCTACGTGTGTATTAGAGAAATCAGTGGGTGTGCTGGAGTGATGGATGGGCAAAAATGAACTCCTTCCAGAAAAGCGAAGCCAACCCAGTGCTCTCAGGGCTCTCTCCCTGAAGGTCGGGGTTGGCTCAGTCCCTGGGAGGAAGCATGCCCACACAGTATTTGGGATCTTTAAATCCTTAGTGCAGATGGGATTTCCTGTATCTGAGATGGTCATTTCGCCTCCCAGAGGTCTTCTTCCCACTTTCCCAGATTCCCAGAAAGTGGCCAAATGCCAAAGGCTGGGACATCCTGGCCTCTCCAGTGACTGATGAGGCCAGCAAGCCTGCCACAATTTCCCGTGGGTCAGACTCAGGGAGGATGTCCTGTCCCCTAAGACTGGGATAGGCCCAGGAGTTTACATTCCAAGGTCTCTCAACTTAGGTATTGCCCTACCTCTGTATACAATGCTTGCCTTTAATCCCCACCCAGGCATCTAAGGAGAAGCTGCTAGCCTCTGAGGAGGAGCTATCTACCAAGCCAAAAACACTCCAGTGGTCCTGCAACATCCCATAACGGCTTAGAGGACAAGAGGCAAGAGAGAGCCCCCCCGCATGCTCCACCCCTCTCCTCCCAGGAACCTTCACCTCATCTAGAGCTTTGCTGCCTTTTCAGACAGACTCTCCTCACCTTCTTCTGACTGCAGGGCAGCTGGGGAGCCTTCCTAACACTGCCTCCTCCTCCCTCCATCTCCCCTTTAGCAAGGCTTGGAGAGAGAAACATACTTTACACTCATTTTTATTTTCTTAAACTCTGGAAAAGGGGAGGCTAGGCCAGAGCAGGGGGTGGGGACATTCCTGTGGCCTTCCTAAGGCCAGGGACCCTCTTGTGGAATGCCTGGCTGGGAAGCTCAGAGTGGCAAGGGATACAGGCAACTGGCCAAACCCAATACAGACACATTCTTTTCATGGCAGAAGCAACCACTGCATGTGTGTGCACGTACGTGCAGGAGCACACGCAGGATAAGTGAAGGGGTCTGGGGAGAGGAGCCAGGCTCCCGAACGGGGTGAAAACAAGCAGAGGGGAGATGGTCAGGAGTTGAATTGGAGAAGGCAGGGGAGAGAAACTTCTGTTTCAGCCCCCACTTAAATCTAGGCCTGGGGTGGCAGTGGGCGCACTGGGAAAGCCCAGAGCGGTGAAGTGTCCCCTTGCTCCTTATTGCTGCTGAGGCCAGGTTGAGAAAAAATGGGCTGGAACGAGGGACTGGGATGTTGAACACCAGGAAGGAACAACAGACTGAGCGTCCAGTCTCTCCCACACATCTTCCCAAACACTCTCCCTTCGCCCTAACTCACCACAAGAACTCTTGGTGGAAGTGTAGCCAGTTCTAGAGACAGACAGAGGTACGTCCATGCCTGGTGTTCTCCACACCCTAAATTTCACCCAGTCATCTTGATGTGCCCACCATGCACACTAATTCTCAAATTTAATTTTTACACCACTCTGGCCAAGATCTCATCACCTCCAGTCTAGATTCCTGGAGTTTTTGCCCTTCTAGAGCCTCCTTGTATATGCCAAGGAAATCTTTTTCAAAAACACACTTCATTAGGTTTCCCTCATACAGCATTTGGGGTCAACAAGACCAAGCTGGCCCGCTCTCCCTCAGCCTTACTTATCACTCCATGGAACTGTTGGCAAATGGAGGGGGGACTCCATGTCACATAGGGAAACTGAGTCTCAATGACATTTACTGAGTTAAAGTGTGAGTTAAGTGAAATAACACAGTTAAAGCACACATGTAGTACCACCTACAATAACCTATTATAATTATTAAGATTTTCTATGTGTCAGTCACTGGTAAAAGCACTTTCTATGTATTAAAACAAACTTTGATACAGATGCCATAATTACCCCCATTTTACAGATCAGGAACCTGAAGCCCAAATGATGAAATAGTCACTAGTCATACAAGTAACAGCTGAGGACTAGGATAATAGATTCACAAATATTTCTTGACGCCCTTCCACCCATCTTTGCTGAGCAATGTCTGCAGCTCCTGTAAATGCTCCCGAATGCCTATTTCATCAAACTTGTATTTTCTAGTCCAGAAATGAAACTCTAGCCTTCTCTGGATCCCTGCAGATTTCACATAAACTTTATTATTGGTGGACCCCAGAGAAAATCCTAAGCTCAATGTGATAAAAATATTGCAAAAATATTAGTTGCCTTGTCTGTCTTCTTTGTTAGGGTGCCTGATCAACATTTTGTGACACTTTTAAAATTATAAATTATAAATTATAAATATAGACAAAAACTGTATCTTTTAATCACAATTTTAAAATATATTACTTCTGACCATGAACAATGAATGTTTCCATTGTTCATTCTCTGAGGCCCCTGGCCCCGGGTTCTTCAGAGACAGGCCCCTGTCTGCTCAAATGCTCCTGACCTTCCTGGCTTGCATTGTGGCCATGGAGAAGCATCCACAGGGCACAGCTGTGTGATGCAGCTGTCACAAACTTTAACAGTGTTGCTTCAAAATGCTGCTAACAGGTGGCTTTATAATTTTAATAATTCAGATTGAAGATGTTATCAGAGGCCCAGGAGACTATAAATGGGCTGTATTCATGCACCATCTTTCCACCTATATTATAAAACCAGAGGTAGAAGAAATCTTAGAGATCATCTCACAAACAATAAAACTGATGTACAGACAAAATGAGTGATTGCCCAGGTCACACAGTTAGAGCCAAACCTGGTTTGGTTGGAGGTTATCCTTTAATCCATCCCCAGGATTTAGGTGTTCCTTTGAACATTCTTGCTGATTTGCCAAATTCAAAGCTCTTACAGGGCGACATTATGTCTCACTTTTTAATATTATCCATCACGGTCCCCAGCAAAAAAGCTTTGCACAAAGCAGACTTCAAACTGACTGGCTAGCTGGTCTACCATTAGGAGAAGGCATCTAACAAACAGCTGACAACCTACTTAGCAACCCCATATCTCTTCCCACTTGAATGTCCATTTGAACTCACGTTAAGTTCACTAGAATGGTACAGTTATAATTTCCCCAAGAGGTAGTCCAACAGGCCCATACAACAAGGTCAGAGTGCACCCACTACTCCCAGGTCAAAGCATGACTGTTACGGAAGTGTGAGTGTGAGTCAGGCCAGTTGAACTCAGCTGCCTAATATGTATTTATCTCCAGGACAGAGTCATCAGTCCTCTTAATAGAACATATTAGTACAGAACCAGAGGCAGGGCTTAACCCAGACTGGAACTGGCTTTCATTTCCTGGGGGTCTAATGCAACCTAGTTGCATCTCTCCTCTATGCTCATGAGAGCCCAACAGAGAAATCAACTCCACACGCAGACCTGGGATTGGTAATTAGTGGGTCCTGCTCAGAAGGGCCTCTCCCTGCTGAGCCATCTAGGAAAGTAGCTCCTTTCCTTGAAATGATGACAAAATGTCTGTATCTTGGCATCAAATTCTTCATTACAAGTGTGTCCTCACTTGTCAGGCCTAATTTCAGTCTTATGTACAATTGCCCTGATCTTTACCATACTTAGAATTTGGCCCAAGATCTTTGCCTAGATCTTCTACCTTTTCCTCAGATGGACCCTATCCTTAGAGTTCCAGTCCTGCCCTTGTCTTGTCTAGGAAGCAAGGCCCATGCTCCTGGACCTGTGTTACTCCATTAACCCTCAGCACACACAAGATTCCACCTGCAGGTGGCTTGGCAACATGAGCGTTAGCACATGCCCAGCCCTCTCCTCCCAGGGTAGATGTTCCTTTCAGTGAACAAGTAGCCTGGTATCAGCAGCCACATCTTCTGCATCCACTGTGTCTCTGTTTATGCCCCCCAAAGAAAAACCCAGGGGAGAGATCTGCAAATGATGGGGCTGCCTTCCCTTGGCTATGGGAGAGTGGATGCACTGATCTCTCCCTGATAACTCACCTCATTGAGCTTGACCCAGTTGAAGGACTTCAGTGGGTGGGAAGGTTGGGGGACACATTTCTTCCTGAGTGGGACATCACTGCTGGGGAAGGGGTCTGGAGGGAGGGGCAGGCCCATGCTGAAGCAAGGTGGGGCACCAGGGGGAGTGGGAGGCCCACCAGGTGGAAGGGGTGGTGGCGGTGGGGGGCAGCAGGCAAATGGTAAAGGGGGTGCGGGTGGAGGCAGGTCATTGGTTGTCATCGAGGAAGACAAGGTAAGTGGTCCCCCAGGGGGAGGTGGGGAAGATATAGGTCCTGTCTGTGGGAAGACAGAAAAATCCAAAGAACAAAGCCATCAGCAGTAATACCTTTCAGGTTCCTGCTATTACTCCTAAAGGTCCTTACTCTTAATCTCAATCTACACTAGACTCTCCAATCCTGCTCTTACCTCCCACATATACTATTTCTGTGTCCCAAGCATCAGATACACACACACAACCACAGACAGACACACACATAAGTCCAACATTCATACATAGACACTGAATAAAGTCATTGTCATCACAATGCAACAGCAGGCTGATACACAGAGTTGTGTTTACTACTACCTGCATGAGGGCATCCAGCTGAGGGTGGGTGGAGCCAAAATCCCCCCTGCACTCTGCCTCCAAAGGGTGCTTCCTGGGACAGCATCACCCAGAGGAAGGGGCATTATTTTTTTCTAAGTAACACAAAGGTGACACCCTTATAGCCTCAGGGGTCCCTTCTATGCTGGGCTAAGCTGCCCCTCTCTCTTATCCCTCATTCTGAGGTCCTGAGCCCCTCCCCACACTGTTCTTCCCACCTTATCCTGAAGGTCTAGGCTCATCTATATAAAAGGAGAGGACAGTGCCCACATACTGAGATTTCACTGAGTTGGGCTACCAGCTCAGCCACTTGTCCACGAGCCTGGCGTAGCTCCTGGGACTCTCGGGCCAGTTTGTCCTTCATCTTGTTCAGCGTTCTCATCATCTCTTCCTTCTCCAACGTCTTTGTCTCACATTCTCGCTCCTTCCTTTCCAGCTTGCTCACCAGCTCCATGTGTTCTGGGATGGGGTGGGACAGGAAAGGAAATGGAGAGAGAGAATGTGAGTCTGTGTGTATCCCTCTCCAAAGGTAGAGGTGGGTCCTGGGCTGAGCAGGGGAAGGAGTGTGTAGAGTGGGCAGTGGGTTCAGGCAGAGCTCCTCACCTTTCCGGAACTTCTCAGCCTGGTCTCGCCACTGTTTGACCTCATTCTCATTGATGAGCCTGGTGGGACATAGAGGGAAGGGCCTGTTGAACACTGGTTCACAACCCTCCAGAGGACAGGTCATCTTCCTATTCCCCACAATGGTGCCCTGATTTCCCAGCTGTCTCGTCACACCAAGGACAAGATTCTGGCTCTCCAGATGTTTCTCCAGGTCCCTATCCCTGCCCAGTTCTCACTATGTGTCTCTCCATGGACTGTGAAAGCTAAAAGAACCCTCAGGTATCTTATAATCTAATTCCTTTGTGAAACAGCTGAAGCTCCTGCGACAAGAGCTGGAGATCACAACTAACTACTGGTAGAACTAGGTCTAACTCTCAGGCTCCCCTTAGTTGTAATTATTTGAACCCATTTGTAAAAATAGGTTTTTGCATTGACAGAGATCAAAATATTGACCCTACCATGGTGCAGAATTCCAAAGAGAGAGCACCCATTCCAATAACACAGAATAAGTGTGTTGAGCATGAAGAGGGGATGTGTCTAAACCATAGGAACTCCTCATTCACATAAAACTCTTGTAACAGGGGTTAAAAGTAAACTGTCACCTAGACACCACGGTATAAGAGAGGTGAAATCCCAATAATCGTTTCTTTGGTAAATCTGAAAATGTGGAAGAGTTATATCCATGATTCTTAACCTTCTCAACCAGACCAAGGCTATAAAGAGGAGACAGAGTATGGAGGGGGGAATAATTTGTGCAGAGACTTCTTTGGAGAAAGCCACTGCCAGCATCTTCCCTGGGGCTGCTACCTCCCTTACCACTGTCCAGTTGTCTTGTTTGGGCCTCTCAGAGAGTTTTGATCCATGTTCCTTGACATTGAGCAGGAAGCATGGTGGATTGGGATCTGACGTGGAGGCACGTGGGCCCAGAGAGCAAAGAAGCACTAAGCAGGAGAGCACTGCTGAGCTGGGTGGGTCCTGTCAATGGGACTCCAGGAGTTTGCTGGTATAAGGATTGCATAAGGGTTTCTTTGGGCCAGATGTAAGCACTGTGGAGGAACTATGCTGAAGCTATTTTAAGCCCTGTCTAAGAAGTCCACCTAGGAGAAAAATGGACACTCCAATGGTACAAATCTGTGTATTGTATTGCCAATGAATCGGGAGCTGATGGAAGGTATGGTACCACCCAGCCCTGGGAAGAAGGCAAAAAACACACCTTGAATGATCAGTGAGCAGGGCTTTGCATGAGAGGCACCCAGTGAGGAACTTCTGAAGACCCCAGAAATATATTCGTGACTTTACCCACGTGCCAAGACCAGAGAGCAGGAAGCCTGTTTACTAAGTTACCTGATCAGGTAAGACCTTTTCCCTTTCTCCTTCCTGACCCCATGCTTCCTCTAGTGGGAATCAGAAACTGGTTAGCTAGTGGGAAAGGGGTGTAGGAAGGATTAAAAGAGAAATAGAACTGAGAAAAGAGGCCAACCATCCATCTCTCTCTCTCTCTCTCTCTCTCTCTCTCACACACACACACACACACACAGACCCCTCCTCACTGCAGCTTTCCGGCTCCAGTCCAGAAGAGAGATTTAAGACTCAGTCACATCTAGACTACTCATGTACATCTAGGACTAGTCCTTCCAGTTACAGATTAGAGGCTATGTTGGTGGCTTAAAGTGATCTTAGGACTTCCATTGCCCAAGAAGCAGAAAAAACTTCATTAAACCTGAGGAGTTTTCATCCTCTGACAAAGGAAAAGCTTCTGTACTAGTGTAAAGAGTTAGCAGAAAATATAGAAAAAGTTACATTTTGATCTTTACTAGTTGTACTTCCCTAACATATCAGTTAGCATTTTAACCACACCAACTGATTTTAACCCTATTTGAGTAAATGAAAAACAGTGGCTGAACAGTTTAAAGATCATTTTCTGCTTGGCCTAGGAATAAATACAATGAATCACTGAGAGCCACTTTATCTCCTTAAGGGCAATTGGCTCAGACTTATACTGAAAGATAAGTAAAAGTTTAAAATGAAAACTCAGTGGGTCAATATAAGGTCTGAATATTAACGGATGTGACTTGCAACTTGGTTCTCTGTGTTTCTCTGGACCCAGGGTCAGTCAAAGATGGCAAGTCAGACCTTAGGCTGTGACACCCTTGTCCAACAGCCTCATGGTGAAATGGTCATGCTCTATATCAGCAGTCAGCACACTTTCTCTAAAGGGACAGAATAAGTATTTTAGATTTTATATACTATGTACAGTCTTTGTTGCATATTCTTGTGTTTGTTTTTAATAACTCTTTTAAAATGTACAAACTACTCTTAGCTCATGGACCGTACAAACACAAGCTGGGGAGTCAGCCCACAGACCACAGTTTGCTGATTCCTCCTCTACGCTGGTTTTAAACTCCTCCTCTATCCAATCCATGCGATGAATCACTGACAGCTGAGTGACCCCCCACAAATCTATGCTGTCCCACATGGCAGTCACTAACCACATGCCATGTGGCTATTTGATTAAAAGGAAATACAATTTAAAGTTCAGTTCCCCAGTCAAACATGCCACATGTTAGGTGCTGCGCAGCCACAAGTGGCCAGTGCAGACATGGAGCATTTATTTCTATTATCTCAAAGAGTTGTTTTAGACAATGTTGCTCAAGGCCCATTTGGAGGTGTCTGGTGTGAGAGAGGGAGCTGAGCTTTCACTGGTGAGACCCCCGAATGGGAGAGAGATGGAAAGGAGCAGGAAGACAGGTGAGGGCTAACCACTGCTCACATGTTGACGATGTTCTTGACGTTGAAGCTCTCCAAGGGAGCCATGTCAGGGTCCACACCCCTCTCATCCTGGAGTACAATCTGCTGGAGAATACGGTCCAGGAGCTGCCACTGCTGGAGGTAGCCACCACTGCGCTTATCTGAGGGACAACAGGAATCATCTCTTAGTGAACCCTGAAGCCCCCTGGAGCCTTGCCCTGGAGTCACTGCCTGGGCCCAGGCTGGTGAGACATGCCCTTACTCTCCCTTGGCAAGCTCCCAGTCTGAGAAGGGAAGCAGTACAGCTGCTGATGATGGAGATTCACAAAGCCAGTCATTTCTTGATTTTCTGTGATTGATCCTCTATGAATGCATCAACCCCCTTGACATATTTCTCTACTCCCTGAGATGCTTCCTGACAACCTCTCTTCCCTGTTGGTACCTGAGCATCCTATGCCCTGGAGTGCAAATTGCTTTTTACATTATCTTTAAAGAACACCTTTAAGGAAGTAAATCTGCTCTAAAATATGGCATGCTAAATAATGAAATCTCTAGAGACTTGTTTTTTTTTTTTTAAAGAAGAGTTTTTAGGATTATCTATGCTATTGTTCTACAGAGAAAGAGGAATGGAAACTAATTACAGGTATGCACAGACAGGGAGTCAGACTGGGTTGAAGAATGGGTAATGGAATCCAGGAAGATTTTTTTGGTGAAGGTGACCCTGAACTATGAAGGCAAAGGCATTCTGTGTTATGCCTGATCTCACTGGGCCCCACTCTCATCCTCTGTAATCATAGTCTGCTTGGGTATGGACTTTCTTTTCCTATGATAGCCACAAGCTTCTCTTCATTGGCTATTTTATTTTATTTTAAAGATTTTATTTATTTATTTTTAGAGAGGGGAAAAGAGGGAGAAAGGGAGGAAGAGAAACATCAATGTGTGGTTGCTTCTTGTGCGCCCCCTACTGGGGACCTTGCCTGCAACCCAGGCATGTGTCCTGACTGGGAATAGAACCAGCAACCCTTTGGTGCTCCAGCTAGCACTCAATCCACTGAGCCACACCAGCCATGGCTCTTCATTGGCTCTTGACCCCCCCCATACTTCATCCCTATTGACCACCAAGGGAGGACAACCTGCATGATTCTGACCTTGAAGTCAAACCATTAATGCCTACAAGGTGGAAGGTCATCTGCAAAGGCCCATTCTGAAGCAGACAGAGAGACCCAGACACACTGCCCATGGAACAGCAAGCATAGGGATTTGTGGGGCCAGAAGTCAGGTGCCCCAGAAGCTTCCCATGTGTTCCATAAAGACCTTCTGGGCTGACTCTGAAGAAGAACTGAGAGCTTCCTGGTCCTGGCCACAGGGTCTATTTTCTTTCCACCATTCCACGAACACAAGCATTATAAAGTGGCATCATTTTTCCATTTGCCTTTCACCCAGGAGAACAGGGTGAGGCCAGGACACAGCTCACAGAAGTAGAACATGTTTCATCTAAAGCCCTGACCCCAAGAAGTAAAAATTCCTTCATATGGAAAGACTTGCTCAGCCTCAAGTTCATCCACTGAAAACCAGAGGTAACAATGCACATTCCTTAAGTCATTGGGAGGTTCAGAGACACTGTGCTAAAGGACTTCACATCACACCTGGCCCAGAATAGGCACACTGTAAATTGGAATTGTTGTCACTATCACCACCACTAAAGAGAGTCTGTCTAGGTTGACCATGATTTTCCAAATATTTCTTTTGTAAAGAGCTTAAATACCAAATGGTACAATTTCAAATTGTATGCTGGGGTGGCTATTAGTAATTATATGTAATTTATGCAGTCACCATGCACACCTGGACCATAAGAGCTTGGCATCTACTCCTGTAATCACTGACATTAGTAAAGAGAAGCAGGGGATGCTCTGACTGGTGTGGCTCAGTTGGTTGGGCATTATACTGCAGGGCGAGGGGTCACTGGTTCGATTCCCTGTTGGGGCACATGGCTGGGTTGCAGGTTCAGTCCCAGATTGGGGCACATAAGAAAGGCAACCATTTGATGTTTCTCACATCACTGTTCCCCTCTCCCTCTCTTTTTCCCCTCCTTTCCCTCTCTCTAAAAATAAATAAATAAAATCTTTTTAAAAAAGAGAGAGACAGAGCAGCAGGACAAGGTTGTTGGGATGGAAGACAGCAAGGACTCAATGGAGGAATTAATTAAAAAACAACAAGATTGCTCTATCCAGCAAAGCTTTCATTTAGAATGGAAGGACAGATAAAGTGCTTCTTGGATAAGGTAAAGTTAAAGGAGTTAATCATCAACAAGCCCTTATTATATGAAATGTTACAGGGATTTATCTAAGAAAAAGAAAATAAAAAACACGGAAGGTAAAATGACAGCAAACTCACAATTATTAACAATCACACCTAAAACAAAAGCAAACTAAGCAAACAACTAGAAAAGGAATAGAACCGCAGAAATAGAGATCACATGGAGGGTTAGCAATAGGGGAGTGGGAGGAGGAGAGGGAGGGAAAAGGTACAGAGAATAAGTAGCATAGATGGTAGGTAGAAAATAGATGGGGTGGGGGCGAGAATAGTATGGGATATGTAGAAGCCAAAGAACTCATATGTAGCACCCATGAACATGAACTAAAGGGGGGAATGTGGGTGAGAGGGGGTGTGTAGGGTGGAGGGAAGTGAACAGTGGGAAATGGGACAACTGTAATAGCATAATCAATAAAATATATTTTTTAAAAAACACTCCTACTTATTCCATATCTATGCCACTCCCCAAACACAGAACTTCTTTTTGGAACTCCCCAAAAGGCCTTATCACTCCCCTGTTGAGCTGATGATGGCCAGAGCTGTTTGATTTCACACTGATCAAGCTACTTCTTGTTGGACTGGCATGTTGGCCTGAATGTTGGCATTGCTCAGAGGCAAGTCCCAGCAACTCCCCAAGGTGATAATGGAAGTCCTGGCATCAAGGAGGGAGAAGAGAGCAGGGGCTCAAGTCCTGGCCTGGTTTCCCAGGGGCATGTGCAGAGTTAGACTTGGTGAGATTCACCATCGTAGGAGGTCCTGGCACCTTGTGTCAAGCTGCCCCAGACTAGGGCTTAAGCAGCTGAGGAAGCGGCAAAAGCGGGCTACTCACAGGGCATCTGCAGGCAGTGGTGCAGGACAGAGAGCAGGTAGGGGTAGGCCTCCGTGTGCTTCAGCTTCCTGTGGATCAGCTCAAACATCTGGGAAGCACTCTTGGTGTCGATGTGGACCTGGGGGAGTGCAGGGAGCAGTGACTGGGGTGAGGGAAGAGAGTGGCGGAAGACAATAGGGGAGAGAAGACCCTGCCTTCACCCACTGAGCAATGGCCCACCCTCCCGACAGCCTACCTTCCCCTGCCTCTGGCCCAGGCTTTAAAAAGGAGGATCGAGATGTGCTGACTATATAAAACAGGGTTTCTCAATCTTGGCACTAACGGCATCTCAAACCGGATAATTCTTGTTGTAGGAGGCTGTCCTGTGCATTGTAGGAGGTCTGGTAGCATCCTTGGTCTCTATCTACCAGATGCCAGAGGCATCCTCCTCACACTAGTTGTGACAACTTAAAAATGTATCAAGGCATTGTAAATGTCTCCAGGCAGGTGGGAGTGGAGACTGCAGAATCGCCCCTGGTTGAGAACTACTGATTCAAACCAAGGGAAGGAAGCAGGGACATAGATGATTCAAGAAGCACATAGGTCCACAACCTGGGCTCAGACCCCAGGCATACTCTCCAGCTGTGTACTAACGGGCAAGCTACTTGTCCTCTCTAACCTCAGTCTCCATATCTACAAATGCAGGGATTTTGAGAGAATGTACTAGGATGGTGTTTGGTGACTGAAGCCCCACCAAGAAGTAGGTTTCTATTTGCACAGGGATTTTATAGTTCATACTAAGGAGCAGAGTTGTGTATTTTCTGGGTTACTGAGGCTAAAATGAAAATATGATTTTGTTTGCTAAGCATGATCTGGTTAGTAATGGTGAGAGGTGTCTCAGGAAATTGCTAGAGGGCAGGGGAAAGTAGTCCAGAGAGACATTTAATACCATTCATGTGTAAGAAAGAGCTGTTTCCCTTTTGTTTGGGGGTTGTGACCTCCTGGGGGGAAATACCCTATCAGATAAAGCCTGTCAGGTGAGGCTTCCAGAAACATGGCTGGACTCAGCCATAGGGGGACCACCAAGAACCCAACCAACACTAGACCCACCACAGTGCAGATTCTGAAGAAGTGGCTGTAGGGCCACCTGGGACCCACTGCAGTCACCTCACCCAGGCAGGCTCCTCACCATGTCAAACCTCCTGGCTAGCTCCAGGTCATCCTCATTCCGGACCATCTCGAAAAAGTCTAAATGCCTAGATAGGGTGGGAATATAGAGAGTACAGACATCAGCATCAGGACATCCTTGCCTGTTCAATCCCCACCAGCTAAACCTGAGTGTTTTACTCAGCTAAAACCTCTCAAACCTCAGTTTCCAAATCTATAAAACCAGAAAGAAGCCAGCTGTCTGCAGGCCAACCCAGGGCCTTCTCAACATCAGGCTCTATTGACATTTGGGGCTGGATTATCCCTGGTTATAGGAAGCTAATCTGTCAGTTGCAAGAGGTTCAGCAGCATCTCTGACCTCCACTCAATAGATGCCAGTAGAACCCCCCACCTTGAGTTGTGTGACAACCAAAAATGTCTCCAGCCATTGCCAAATGTCCACGGGGGGGGGGGGGGGCAGTTAATTAGTGCCAAGTCAAGGACTACTGACCTACATATCTTTCCCAGTGCTCTCATACCATCCCCACGGCAGCCCTCAAGGTAAATCTCTCACTTTCTACCCCATCCATTCCCCACTCCACCTCAAAGGATTCATCCTCTCTCTCTTAAGACCCAGTGTAATACAATAGCCTGTTTCAATGGAACAGAACCAGAGGGACTACTGGTAACACAAGAGAATGTAATTGTGCCCTAGATCAACAAGGGCCTTTATGGCTTGTCTTCTGAGCAGGGCATTTGTGTTGAGCAGCAGTGCACCTCAGGGTATTTAAAATTCCCAGTCCCTAACAACCAATATTCACAGCATCCCCACCATGCAGTCTGAAAACCAAATGACACCCCCTCATGTTTCCAAATGCCCCCTAGGGGGCAGTACTGTCATGGTTGAGGACTACAGGGTCCACCTGTCTATAACATCAGAGATCAAAAGCAGGTCAGTGAAGAAGACAGTAGGGACACATGTAAGATGTAGGACATGGGGGTGGGGGAGCTACACCCCTTCCACACACACAGAGCTGATTTTGCATTGATGCTGAGTATGGCAGATGGTCTCTAGTGGGAAGGACAGCCTCCAGGATGGTCATGATCATTACCCACCAAGGCACTGTCCCCATAGGTCTGCCATGGGGATGGGTGTCTTGGGCCTTACTTGTCCAGGATGGCATTCTCATGCTGCCGGAGTTTGTCAATCACAGGCTGTATCCCCAGCATCAGGAACTCGTACCGAAGATGGAGGCGGAACTCCAGATTATCCTGGGGATCAGCAAAGAAGGACCAGACTCACTGACTGGTCTCCCTTTCCATGAGTCACCAGTGGACCCTCACTGCCACACTAGTCATTGTCCTACCACATCTGCAGCAAACTCATCTGGAACTGCTTCAAGTCCCAGAGTCCCAAGAAAGGGTTGGAGAAGATATCTTTTGATGTTGTTAATGTATTCCCTTTAGGTCTCCTGCCTTATCCCCTTGGAGTCTCTTGCCAGGTTTTTTGTAGCTTTTGGCAGCACAGAGCAGTGTTGTCCAGTGATACAGAGCACAAGCTTGGGAGTCAGAAGATGTTGGTTCAAAGCCCTGCTCTGCCACTTATACTAGTTTTGTGAGTTTGGAAATACCTTAGTTTCCTCATTTGTAAAATGGGCATGATATCACCTACAGGAATGACATTAGTAAAAATTACCTGATGAGTTATGGTTACTGACTAATCAAACAGGTATCAGCCATAAATACCTAGCACTGAGAAAGGTGTTAGTTTTTAGAGACAGATTCCCCCAAACCACCTCACCTAACTCAGGTCATCAGGATTGGATGCAAAAAAAACCCCAAAAACAAAACAAAACAAAAAACATGCTAGCAGAAAAGAGGGAAAAGCAGAGATTATTACAGTGCCCCTTTTATCCTTCAATAAAGTGACCTTCACTGGGGCATGTGATTACGTTAGAATTTAGGGAGTTCATCTACTTTTCAAATTCTTCTTTAATTGTTGATATTTTTTATGGTTTGAGAATCCTATTTTGATCCTGAAGGAAAGAAATAAATAAAACACACCTCCTAACAGAAGACTGTAGAAGAGCATGACTGGTCAACTCAGAAACCATTCCAGAAACAGGTTTTTGGAAAACTCTAGAAAAAAGGGGCAATGCTCTTCCTTCTCCTGTAAATGACCCCACCACCCTAAGCCATCATCAGCCAGCCAAGATTGGGGTTTGTCCATAACAACACAATGCATGATGCTACCTATGCAGGAAATTCCCCAGGAGTCCCTCATGGCAGTGAGGTTAATGACAAGCTATTCTTTCTTAGCCCCAAAGAAAGAGGCGAGTGGTGAAAAAAATAATCTGAAGACAATGATGGTAGCGGCAGCCGTACCAACCAGATCCCTGGCCCTTTCCTCTGCTACCTCCCCCAGAAGCACTCACACACTCTAGCCCAGGTCCAGAAAGTCAGAACACAGCAAGGGCCAGGCAAAGGGGCCTCACCTCTCCAGCACCAGCATTGAGGACAGCATTGATGAAGGACATGATGGCTGTCTTCAGATTCACTTCATCCCGATACCGGCCCAAACTTCGGTCCAGCTCATTCAGCAGTGTCTGGATGATGGAAGGCAGGACAGGAAAGGAGAGGGGGGCTCAGGATCCTAAAGATCCAGCCTCTGCTCCTTTGCTCCTGCCATTACAACCCAGAATGCCCATCCATGCTTTCTACCCAATCTACCCAACTTATCTGGGACCTTCTCGACAGATTCTAAGAAGCATCCTTTGCTTCTCCACACCTCTGCCTTAGCCTTGCTGTACTTCCTGTCCAATCAGCTTTTTGGGGCTTGGTTTATTTTGTTGGGCAGTGCTGAAATACTGATTCAGCACCTTCCAGCTCTTCACAGCTAATGCATGTGCTGCCCAGCTTCTTGACAGCATGTACACTGCCTTTGGTCTGTTTTGTACCTTCTATAAAGGGCCAGGGACCACTTTGTGCAGAACAGGTGCTTAAAAGTGTTTGATAACAGAATAAACAAATAGCCAATACTGGTGGATAAACCATAGAGACTGTAATGACAGTTCACATCTATTGAGACTTACTCTGCACCCAGACACTTTATGCTTGTTGTCTACCTTTTTGGCACATTTCTGGGGGCAGGTCAGGGAAAAGAAAAGAGAAATGCTTGGCCTCAGCTCCCAGGACTGTTTCTAGTGTCCCATAGTAGGCACTGGCCCAGTATTGGGCCTAAAATTTTGAGCCCAACAATTGCATTCAACTCAGCAATTGTAACTGAGTCCCTATAATGAGCCACGTGTTGGGCTCAGACAGGTAGAGCCACAAAAATGAAAGAAACCAATATTCCAGCCTCAGAGAACCCATGTTCTAGCAAGAAGTCTATTTTCCCAGCCAAATGCCTATCTCTTAAATCCCCTCCTGTGTTTGTATGCAAGCCCTCTGCAGGAACCTCACCTGGAAGCGTGTCCGCTCTGCGGCATACACCTGGTAGTGCAGCATGGCCTGAAGTACTTTCTTGTGACCGCCAGGCACTAGGCACACAGCGCCCAGGATCTCTAGCACAGCTACCTTGGTCTTGCTGTTCTCAGTGCGCAGGCTCTGTGCAATGGTACTGATGGCCTCAGGCTGTGCCAGCACATGAGCCCGCCCCTGAGAGTTGTTCATCAGAGCCTTGATGCAACCGATGAGGGAGGTGTGGATGCGGCTCTCACAGGTGGCGTGGTCCATGCTCCGGAGGAAATTCAGCAGACATGTCAAGCCATCCAGCTCAATGAAGCGGGTCACAAACCTGGCCAGGCCAGAGTTGTTAGCAGAACAGGCATCCTGCACTTGCATATTAACTATTTGTAAATAGTCATCCCATTACCTATGCACCATTGGATCCCACCTACAGTAACCACTCGGCTCATTTATAAAGTGTATCTAAAGCACTGAAATCCTATCATTCCAGAGGGGACTTGCATGTTATGTGCATTTTAAATACTTTGCATTTGCATGTTATTGACTGTCAATTGCATAGCTATGGTGTTGTGTATGTGAAGGTGATGATCATGACAATGATTACAATAGTAATTATAGCTGTTAAACCCAAAGACTCATCTCCAGGGAGGATGGAAATTAAGAAAATTAAAGTCAGACAACAAGGAAGACTTCCAGACCAGGGTAGGGTGGGGGTAGTGTACCAGAGTCTCTCAGTCCAAGGACCAAGGCTCTAGTAGGGTGTCCAACCCATGGTCCATGGGCCACATGCAGCCCAGGATGGCTATGAATGCAGCCCAACACAAAATCATAGATTTACTTAAAACCTTTTTTTTTTTTGCTCATCAGTTTTTGTTAGTGTTTGTGTATTTAATGTGTAGCCCAAGACAACTCTTCTTCTTCTAGTGTGGCCCAGAGACACCAAAAGGTTGGACACCGCTGCGAGGGTACTCTTCAAGGAGTCTTTAAGAAAACAGCCCAGTCATCTTGAATGTCAGCAGAAACACTACAACCATTTAGTTAAGGGGTTCTTAACCTAGAGTCCGTGTTTCCTTAAAGGGTCTCTGGCTAGCATTCAAGGCTCCATGAACTTGGATGGAAAAATGAAATTATACAGGCATATCTCATTTTATTGCACTTTATGCTGACTTGCTGAAGGCTCAGATGATGGTTAGCATTTTTAGTGATATAATATTTTTAAGGTATATACACTGTTTCTTAAGCATAATGCTGAAGCATACTTAATAGACTACAGTATAGCATAAACATAACTCTCATGTGCACTGGGAACCAAAAATTCAGTTTGACTTGCTGTGTTGTAATATGCACTTTGTTGCAATGGTCTGGAACCAAACCTACAATACCTCTGATACGCCTGTCCTTTCATTTTCGATAACCTTTCATTGAAATTTAGCATTTCCTTCAATGAAAAATGTAGGTAATAAATGATAGTGGTAGTAGCAGAATCTGTGACTTTGTCACCCAAAGAAATCACAGCGATTTTCATATCAAGTTAGAGTTGTTGCAGGTATCTCGAAGTATCATTTACCCTCATCAGCACTTCAAAATTATGATTGCTAGTTCTTGCTATTTAAGGCACATTTATTGCTATTTCAGAAAATTTTAATATTTGGTAACTGTATTTCAATTTAATGACTTACTAATTTTATCTATTTTACTTTATTACTTAAAAAATTCTGAAAGCAGTCAATAGATTTCGTTTGGGTGCTGATGTCATCTGTGGCACGCATGCGCACATGCAAGCTTAGAGCCCTAGGTTTAGTAGAACAGTAAGTGATGATCTGAGGAATATCATAAATGAAACTGAGGGAACTACTCCATACAATACATTGGATCCCAAGTGTATATGTGTGTATTTCTATGTTATTCAAATATATCCAGAAAAAAATTTACTCTCAAATTAAGTTGTTAAAATAGGTATTATTTACCTTACAGTATCTTTTCTGTATTCCACTAAATTTTTACCATGACTATGTGTGACTTGTGTAATCAGAAGTACATCAAGGGAAAGAAAAATTAACTGAAGAGGGAGACAAATCCGGCAACCCCCCAGGACCCCTTTACTTCCTGATCCCTCATCCCTCCTGCAGCCCCTTCCCATGCCTGACCCCCCCTCCATCCTGAGAGACAAGCGGAGATTAGGGTGCTCCATTCTCCTTGGGGCTCTGTTTCCAGGCTCCTGGGGCAGACTGCAGCCCAGATAACACACGCATCAGCGTGCCTGTAAAAGTTCAAAGACTGGCTCTCTGGAGACAGGAATAAAAGACCTGTAGTGTTTGCCAGTATCCATGGTATAAATGCTCCCTGCTCAGCTGACTTCAAGCCATCAATGTGCTGCCATTGGACGTGGAGTTAGGAAGAGCTACACCATTTACAGTACTTTCTGCCATGCATACACAACAGGTATAAATAAACTCAAGAGCATATACAATAGTGAAGATGATACATGACAGTAAAATGGAGTCAAATCATCAGGGCACTGGGGAGTGATAAGCTGAGTACTTACTACCTGCTTTTGACGTAATTCACTTAATCATAAATCTGTATTAGGTTACGTTTTAATCACAACTACGTATACCAACCCGTTTGCACAACTGCTGAAAATTTAGCACGTGGCTCTCCCCAGACAGGAGAACCGGAGCCTCCTGCCCCCTCTGCACCCGCGCACTACGCGGCCTGGGAGTGGGGCTTTCTGCTCCTCTTTTCCGTGCCATCTTTATGGCTCCCACTGGACGTCGAGGAGACGTCTCACCAGCGGCCGCCGCTCCTCCCCCTGGTGGCTGGCGCATTCCTGGCCCACACACGGGAGACCTCACTCTCTGCGCTCTTCCGTGCAGGCCTCGAACCCACAGCCCTCTTCCCTCCGGTCCTGTCCTCCCAAGAAACACAGGTACCTGCCCGCAAGTTCTCCTCAGGTAGCTCCTCTGGACCGAGGCCTAGTCCACTGCCCCACGGCCGCCGCCTGTCCTCCCCAACACGTCCATCCCCCCGCCGCAGCCTCCCGGCTCCTCAGAAAAAGGGGGCGAGGCGGCTGGCACGAGGCACCTCTCGGGAATGCTGGGGGGCAGAGGGGCCCCGGGGCCAGGGTGGGAACAGGGCACTGCCCGGCGCTTCGGGAAGTTGAGGGGAGCCACTGGGTGAGGGGAGGGGGACAGGAGTGGAGACACAGGCAGTCACCTCATAGGCTGTGTCCGAAGAGCCGTCTTCAGGGCCTCCACAACCTGGTTCCTCATCTCCGTCTCCTCCTCGTCAAACGCGTACAGACTCTGCATCTGAGGTGCGTAAGAGGGGCGTGGTCAGGGCGTGATCAGGGCGTGGTCCCGCCGGCCCCGCCTCCCCGCCCTCGCACCCCCAGCCCATGGGAGAGGGGCCTCCCTCGCCTCAGAAACGGGAGTGGGGCCCGGGAGTGGGTTGCTAAGGCCGAGGGCCCCGGACTCCACATTCCTCATCGGTAAAGTGGGGAGAATTATTGGCCCGATGGTGGTCCCAGACTTGTGCAGCATACAAACGGGGCGATGTTTAAGTGGTTGGGGGACTCTAAAGTCACACAGGGGACAGAGGGACGAGGACGACATCTCGGGAGTCTGATCTGCAGCGAGTGGGCGTGAGATGCAGGGAAAGGTGGTGCAGACTTGCTCTCCCCTAGCGCCCCTCACAGTGGGGCCGGGCGGAGAGGGCGCTGCTCACCGCAGCCATGGAGTTGAGGCGGTCGATGTAATAGTCAGGCCAGCTGGTCGCCATCTTGTTGGGGTCCTCCTGCTCCTGCAACAAGAAGGGGTGGATGGACCCACCTGCTCACAGGCCTGTGGCCTGATCCTCAGTGCAGTTCCTGGACGGAGAGAGCCCTTCCCATCCCCGCGAGACGGGTGACGTCACGGAAACTACGCAGCCCCCCTAACAGGAGGCCTCCGTTTCTTCCTCGGTAAAACGTGGATGGTAAACACTGAATCTCATGACCAGCTAATGACACGGGCAGAAACCATGCAGGTACGTATACACTTTCCAGGAACAATATGGATAAATAAAAATAAATTCATTTTTCCCTTTGACATGTCTTCTGACTCTATTTAATTAAATATAATTTTGTATCTGTTGAATGTAATGAATTTGTGGTGATATTTCATACATCTGTTTTTTTCAAATTTATTTTTTCAGATACTATCATTCTCATTGTATTTTACATAAGTATTTGGTTTGTGATAGTTTGGGAATTTAAAAACTTGGTCATTCTCCCAGATAGTTTGAGAAGCACTGATATGAAGCATTTGGTGGAATGCCTGGCACATAGTAGGTGCTCAATAAATAACTTTACAGAAAGAAAGCATGAGAAACTTCCAAGATTCATGGGGGTCTGTGTAGCTGGGAGGCAGAGCCCATATCCCAAGGCCTTTGGCTTAACTGTAAGGTCCCAAGACAAAGCCTCAATTCCACCCCAAGTGTGGACAAGAAAGATGCGAGTTGGATAAACATCAATGTTGACTGAAAAATCCAGTCCTCTCCTCTAGCCAACAGATCTTCTGGGCATTACACAGACTCAGCTCATTCCTGTCCTTGTCCCATTTGGCTGTTTTTTCTTGTCTGCTCTCTGCCAATCTCCTGCTTCCAAATCAGCATGAAAACCTACCTCCTCCAGAACCTGCCTGCCAGCTGGCCTGAACTTTGCCCTGAACCCCTCAGCTCCATCCACTTGGGATTCATGATTTGGTTTCATAAAATTCAAATTTTAGACCAGTGGGAAAGCTGCCTTGATTTGATTTGATTTTTGTGACTTCATGTGACTATATATGTTAAATCTCAATGCCTGAGGGCCCCAAATTCTATCTTCTACCTTGGAGAAGGGGTCACAGAACCAAAAACATGCACCATAAAACACATACTTCCCTGCCTTTGCTGGCTCATCCTTTATCCATTCCGTATGCATTTAATGAGCACTTACTATATGTCAATCACTGTACTGAGTCTTGAAAATACTGGGCAGAAAGTCAGAATCTCTGCCTTCCATAGTGTCAGAGTCATGGTGACAAATGCTCTATGGAAGAACTGTCCATAGTGGGCCATGGAAATTCTGGTGGGCATCTAACACACAGGCTTATGAGGGGGATGAAGCAGTGGGGGGGGGGGGGGCTGAGGACTGGGCTGTTTTTAAGATTAATGAAGCTAAGACAGTCAGAGAGGGTAATACAGATGTTGTGGAAAGAGTTGGGGGTTTGAAAGTGAATGGGGAAATTACAATTAAATTTGGAAAGGAGAGACAGAAGTCCTTACATTTTAATAATTGGTTTTTTTTATTTTAGCCGTGTAAGAGATCAACTTAAAGGAACCCCATAGTAACTCAATTTGGAAAGTGGGGAATCATGAGACATGATTAATTACTCCTGAAATTAATTTTCTCATTCCTCCCTCCCCTTCTTCCCATGACTTGAGGGTTTTTTTAAAGACTTGCTTTTCTAACACTGAGATTCCTAGACACAGAATGTAATATTCTGCGGGCACTTAACACATGTGTGTTGAGTATACTAGACAAAGACTTGCAGTGTGTGCAGCCCACGCATCTCATCACAGGTTATCATACTCCAGCAGGCCAGGGTTCTAGCCACAGTGCAGCCACTGCCATAGCTGGCTGGTGACTGCAGTGAGTTCACTGCCTCTCAGGCTTTCTTTGCCTCATGTGTAGAATAAAGCACTAGACAGGATGGTTTTACAGTTTCTTCCAACTCTAAAATGGTGTATGATGCTAATCCTCCAATTTCATAAAGTTGGTCTTTCTCATTGTGGAGCTCCGCATGGGACAGACATCAGTGCAGGAGTATCCAGGACCTAAGTACCAAACACCTACACTCTGAAGTCAAAGGAACAAGCTGCAGTCTGAAAAGTTGCAAAGGGGAGGGAAGAAGGAAGGTGGATCAAATAAATAAATAAATAAACAAGGAAAGAAACAGCCTCACATTGGGGGCAAGAGAGATACAGAAAGAAAGGGATGTGCAATGAGACACAGGGATGCAGAAAGACAGGAAGACAGAAGAAACACAGAGGGAAAGAGTTAAAATCCAATTAAGCCCTGACTGAAGCCGCACACCCTTTTCTAAGGAGGGTCACGATCAGGAGGCTAATGACACCTTTTAATGAACTAGAGGAGAGGGAGGAAAGCATGAAGAGAGTGAGACCTGTTGTGACCCTGATTTGCATGTTGCCCTGGGAGGGCAAGCCTGGGTCAGGACAGGTGCTAAAGATGCTGAAAAGGTCATGACCCTCCTTCCCAAACTGAATCCTCACAACAAAGCTGCCCAGGTGTGGCCCAAGTTGGCACACCCTCCAGGCATGGGCCCATAGAAGGGAGTCCTGATTTGTGCCTCTCCAACCCAGCACCACTGCTGGAAGCCAGCAGGCACCTGCTTAAAGGGTTTCTGAAAAATAGAATTCTATTTCCCTGAGTGTAAGCTCCGTAAGATGATTTTTTTTCATCTTTTGTTCCTTCATCATCTAGAACAGTGCTGATGTGTAAAAAATACACCAGGAGCCACTCCATGCCATGGCCCTGAGATGGCAGCAGAAGAGGTCAGAGATGGCACCTTCTTCTTGCTGCAGTAGATCTGCCATTTCTTCTCAGGGGGCAACGCAAACACAGCCTCCCGGTTTTTGTCAGTGAGATCCAATTCATCCTGCAAAGACAGCAAGAAAAAATGTCTGGTATCCAGAAATGAATACTCAGCCCTCCAGAAAATTACAATGCCCCCAAAGCTATCCCTCAGCCAACTAGTTTCCTCCCAAAGAGGATCAAAGATATGATGGGACAGTTCTTCCTCTGCTAGAAATGGAGCCCATCCGCTTGCTTCAACCCAAGCCAGTACTGCTTTTATCCACACATCTCCTGCAATGCATTGCTAGCCCTTAATCCTCATACCGCCCACATCCCACCCCCGAGGGTTTCTTATCTTCCTTCCTTTGTCATTCTTAAACTTGTCAACGCCACAAGTCAGAGCCAGACAAAGAAAAGTCATTCTACAGATCCAGTCCTTGTCCCTATTCTGAAAGTCACTGTGACCATCTCGTCTCTCCCCCAGAAATTCTCAGGTTCCCCTAACCTCAGCATGGATTCCAGCAAGTCTGGGGGGGAGCTGGTGAGGATGAGAGACTGAGCAACTCTCCTGGCTTAGAGGGCATGCCATACCGAAGGAGTTGCTGACCTGCCTCCCCAGAGGAGTCCTTGCCAGAGGCAGCCAATCTGCCCACAGGACAAGGCAGGGAATGTACAAAGCTCAAGGCAGGGAATGTGGGGCTCTGGCAGGCTAGGTCACACTTTCTGGGGAGAATGGAGAAGTTTCATAGAACTTAGGGCAGCTCTGTGGGGAGTTTTGGGTAACTTTATAGATTTTGGCTGTGCTGGATGGCCCCTAAAAAGCTCTCTTCTTGAAGATTTTTTTTGCCTGTGATTCATGAGCAATGCTCAGCCTCATCAAAGAAATGATTAATGGACCATGGGGAGCATAGTGCACTTCTCAACTCAATTACTGAGAGGTTTTTTAAACCAAAAGCAAAACTTGCATTAAAATAATAAAGCACAGTATTTCTAACATTTTTATTTTAAAGAATGATAAACAGTTAAAGTGATATCTAAAGTATAAGGTTCTAAAGTATGAATATTTATACCTTTTCCCCTATACTTTAAAAAAAATCCCCACCTGAGGATATTTTTCCATTGTTTTTTGAGAGAGAGGAAGGGAAAAAGAAAAACATCAATGCAAGAGAGAAGCATCAATTGGTTGCCTCCCGTATGTGCCTGGACTGGGGATCCAACCTGAAACCTAGGTATGTGCTCCAACGGGGAATTAAAACCACAACCTTTCAGTTACAGGACAGCATTCTAACCACTTGAGCCAGGGTTTCCCTATACTTTTATTCACAGGAGAACATTTAAGATTTTCCTTCACCCAGACCAAAACTGTCCAATAGGAATATAACATGAGCCATATGTATTTTTAAAATATTTCAGTCACATTAAAAAAACTAAGAAATATAGTTTTATATTTTATTTAACCCAAAATATCATCATATCCACATGTGGTCAATGTAGAAAAATAATCATTGAGATATTTTACATAAAACCTGATGTGTATTTTACCCTCACAGCTCATCTCAGTTCAGACCAGCCACATTCCACGTGGTCAGCAGCCCCACCTTGGACAGCTCATACAAAGGCGATTTGAAACAGTGCCCAGCAGTTCACCTGCCTTTGGAAACAAAGACTCCTGCAGATCTAATGCTAAATAAACAAAGGTTCTTCCCTAGAACCACTCTTGACATAACCCAGGAGTATCCATAGTCAAAATTCCCAGAGCCCTGCTTGAGGTTCCTTTAGTATTTCTTTTTCCATAGTCAGACTCAGAAATAAAAGAAAAAGTAGAATTATTCAACTTGTATTTCCCAGGACAAACTGCATCTCTTCTGCTTTGTTAACACAGTTAGTTGCACCCAGAATGCCCTCCCTGCACACCTACCCACCCTGTGGGCCTGGTCTGATTCTCGAGCTCAGAGTCAGCCCCCTCCAGCAAGCCTTCTGCAGACCTTCTCAGGTGAGAATGCTTCCTCCTTCCTGAACTCCAGAACAGTTATATTCAACACTGTATTGCAGTCATTTATGCATTTGTCTTTTCTCACCAGTGGTCTCTGTCACAAAAACAATGGACATTTCTTGGCAATTTGGCTCAGCCCAGATAGCACATGACTCTTATTGAATCTCTCTGCCCTGGCGTCTTTGACAGCCACACTCTTGAGCAGTCCCTCCTGCTTCACCTTAGGTTCCCCTTGGGCTCCCTCAGTGACTTCTCCCCTTCTCTGCTAACATCAAAGTCCCTCAGGACACCATCCTGGGTTCTTTTCTCTCCTCCCTTGATACTTCCCTGGGTGAAGCCTTCTCAGTCATTCCCAAAGACTCAATCATTATTCTGAACTCTGTCAAACCCATACCTCCAGCCCACCAGTTTCCTGAGCTCTGGATCCTGGGACCCTTCTGCCTCCTGTATTTAACTGCTTTGAGGTGCCTTACACACCTATATAGTGTTTTTATGTGGCAGACATTGTTCTAAGTGCTTAATGTTTACTCATTAAAGGTGCTACAGCCCATCTTACAGATGAAAAAGAAAGAATATGTAAACTGAGTTCATCATCCCAATCCTCTAAACCCAAGTGTCCACTGGCATATCCTGTACTGTACAGGATCCAAAATCCACCCAGTTGCTCATGTCAGAAACCTGGGAGTTCCTTAACTCCTACTCACTCAGCCATCCCAACAAGTGCTATCATAGTTTCTCCTAAATAGCTCTTGGATCTGTCCACTTCTCTTTATCCCCACTGCTAACACTTGAGTCCAAGACATGATTCTTCCTATTTTGGACTACACCAAGAGCCTCTTAATGGTCTACCCAGGATCATTCTTCAGCAGAGTACCCTGAATGGTCTATTAGAAAAGTAGGTTGGATCACCTCAAAGCCCTGTTTAAAGCCTTCGGTGGCTTTCTGTAACCCTTAGAATTAAACCCAAATGCTCAGTTCTTCGTGTTTTCATGGTGTCTCCCAAAAGGACTTGTTCTTTTCTATGGGGGACCCTCTGATTGTTCTGTACCCCCACTCACATATTTAACCATAACTTTATTTTCGGGTATTGGTGGAAGTGTCACTGTTTCAGGGAGACCATCATGACCCCTCTTCCAGAATAAAGCTCCTTGCTAAACACTCCCACAGACCCCCTGAATACTCCCTTTCCAATACTCACCATGCTTGTCATTATTGCTCAGGATCAGTGTCCCCTGTTAGACTTCTCAGAGGCAGGGACTGTGCCTGTTGGTTCATCAATAAATCCCTGCCCCCACAAAACCCAGCATATAGAAGTGAGCATTTGGATTTAATTCTAAGGGCTAAAGAAAGCCACTGAAGGCTTTAAATGGGGCTTGGAGGTGATCCAATCTACTTTTCTCAATAAACATTCTTTATTTATTTGATCAATAACTGATGCTAGTCTCCTTATAAGTAAGACTTAACTGACTTATCCTTGCTTTTGCCAGAGTACCTTGTTAGGAGCCCTGCTCACTAAAGGTGCTCAGTAAATACTTGCTGAATAAAAGGGCCACAGAAAGGAATACCTCTCACCATGTCTTCTATCAAAACTCATGCACTCTGTTCAAGAAAATGTGCCTGTGATAACGTAAGAAATACACTGTTGATCTTTGTTCCCAGGTCCTAACACAGAGTTCCTAAATCTCTTGGAATTTCCTAGGTGATAAGAGCCTCTTTTCTTCTAGTGAAGCAACTCTTCACAAAACCTAGGTTGCTTCCAGATGGGGGTTGGCCACCCGAAAGATCAAGCCTTCATTAGAAGCCTAGAAATTTCAGCCTCATATCCCAAACTCCTGAGAGAGGACTGGAGATTGAGCTAAAGCTTGCCTACGTGATGAACTCCATAAAGCCCCTAAATGGCAAGGCACCAAGAGCTTCCAGGCTGTTAAACCTAAACTCCACAGGGGCTGAAGCTTTTGTTCTCAGGGCAGGAGAAGCCTTGCTGCCCTTACCTTTCCAAGCATTATCCTATGTACCCCTTTATCTGGATGTTCATTAGTATTCTTTATAATATCCTTTATAATAAACTGCCATTAGGAGGAAAGGTGTTTCCCTGGGTTCTGTGAGCCATTCTAGCAAATTATTGAACCTGATGAGGGGATCATGGGAACCCCCAATTTGCCATTGGCAAATTGAATAGAAGAGTGGGTAGCCTGGGAACCCACTACTTGTGATTGTGTATAAAGTGGGAGGCAGTCTGCTGGGCCTGAACCCTTAAACCATGGGGTCTGTGCTAATTCCAGGTAGTTAGTGTCAGAAGCAAGTTAAGTCATAGGATACCCAGTTGGTGTCCACTGAGAATTGCTTGGTGTGGAAATCCACACACTTGGTGGCAGCAGTATTTTGAGTAAAACACAGATCTCAGTAGTGCTCACTAACACCCATCAGGCTCCACATGCTAGTCTACACTAGGAAACACTTTGCCCTCTCCCACCCTCTCCCCATCCCAAGAAAAAGGTATAAATTAGGACAGCAATGAGTTTTCCTAAATCTGATATAATGTGGAAGGTAGACAACTTTTTCATGTAAATGTCATGGTCTCATCTTACAGTGTCCTATTATTTGAAGGCTAGGGGGCCTTAATCAGATGTCTATTATTGAATTCGAGTATGATGTCTCAGTCCAAATCACACTGCATTGTATCTCCACTGGTCAACCAGGAGTATGAGTGACCAAGGAAGGGCTCACAGTAGATGAGCTTGTGCTTATCACTCTGCTCTATGCCCTGGATAGGTCTGAGTCCTGGGCACAGGTGCTGCCTCCATGACCTTGGACTCTCCCTGGATTGCAGGCTGGTCTCACCATCAGACCTCCAAAGACAGGGATCACGCATCTTTCCTGTTCTGCCTCTTTGTGGTCAGAGGATGATGTTTCACACACAGGCACAGTTTTGTTCTAGTCCAGACAGGTGTCAAAGAATCAAGGAGAGCTGATGACAGTGTGGGTGACAGAGCTTCTGCCTCCCTAAGGCTAGACATGGGATTTGGTCATCCCATACTGGAGCCAGCTCCAGGTGTGGTATAGGCATCTCCATCTCCATACTTCTAGCCAGTCATCACCTGTTCTGAGTCACCCACTGTCTGCCTAGAGAATTCCACCCTGTCTCTTCTTCCTAAGCCTGAGACAGAAGGATCCTAGGGATATTCTGGAAAGCCAAACACAGAATGGTGTCAAGTGTTCTGATGTTCTTTGAGCTCTTGCTGCTTCATTTCACAAAAGTCTTGACTTATTCTTTTCATGGTGGCCTAACTGCTGCCCCATTAGGTCAAGAATCTAAAGGAGACATGAGGTAGGGCCATTCTTCTGAAGATACATTTCATAGTAAGTGACTGTTTCTTCCATAGAGCTTAGGTGTCCTGGGGGACCTACCTCAGCCCCAAGCAGAGCTTCAGAGGTGAAGACCCTAGCAAATGGGCCCCTGCCTTCTATTTTGCTTTACCTGCTCCAGCCATTCATTCCCCTCCTCATTGTCAATACGGTCCCTGCCCCTTACTCACCACCAGCTCTGCGAAGCGGACGTTAAGCTCCTCTGGGTTCGGAATAGGACTGGAGAACTCCATGTACTGCAGGGGGCTACTGTCCCGGAGGTTGATCTCAGGGAGGTCGGCGCCCCCAAAGCAGCACAGGAAGCCCAGGCCATGGCGACTCCTCTTGCGGGGGGCCATGGTCACCACAGGCCAGGGGATAATCAACAGGCAGGTGACCTAGGTCCTCATTGTGATCTGAGTAAGAGGAGAACAGAGAGCACAGAGTGGTCAGGCATGGCAGCCAGGTAGGCGTGACTGTGGTCCCTCTGCCACCATAACTCAATAGTCCTTGACTCAATTGCTGAGCCCCTTCCCTTCTCCCACTGCATCTCTGCTTTCTCTGGCTCCTTTTACCTGAGGCACTTCTTCCTCACCACACCTTTTCAGTGTGTCCTCACACTTTCAGACTGCCACTCTGTGCCCCAAAGAGAAGAAAGGAGGTCGAAAATGGCATTCATCTTTCCTCCTCCGTTGCTATCAGACGGGAATCCTATCCTTTATTCTCCAGCAGACCCATTTTCAGCAGGGCTCACCCACTCTATTCATTTTGGGGTTTAGGGATACCTGGTTTAAAGCTTTAATACAATGGGGAGGGAAGAGTTAGTATTTTTAAGTATTTATTCTTAGCTGTTTCTTCTAGATTTGGGTCATGAACAGAATGATGAGAATGTCTTCATGGTCTTTACCCACATCATTGCTAAAAATGTTGACCATAATACGGGTATAGACAGACCTAGATGGAAATGCCAAAGAACTAGCCATCAACTCTCTCAGAGAACAGTCCTCCAACCAGCTCTGAATCCACAAACCCATGTAGTTATCTAGCCCTCTTTTCTATAAAGACACTATAGGAGATTTTCCTAAAGCCTCACAGAACTTGAGACATTCCTAATCTAAGGCATTCCTTTGAAACAAGCTCTAGAACTTTATCAAGAAAAGGTAAGTTAAATGTTTCATAACTTGTTCCTACAGAACTTAAAGTAACTTCTAGAGATCCTTGCTTTGTTTCCGAAGCCCTAACCATCTAGCTAATAACTTAGTCACCTGATCCAGCCTCTCGTATAAATCATGATGCATTTTAATCATCATTCTAGAGCTTTTTACCAGCTCCATTTTTTCTTTCTTTATAGACTTTTTAACACACCCAGAAGAGCCTCAAATAACACACAACCTGAGTTGTCTTGTATTACAGGTCATCTTTTATGTATTTACATATTGGCTCTTCACAGCTATAATGAAGCCTCTTTGAAGGCAGAATCCATGCCTCCTGCTTCTTTGACACCCCTCCCCCCATTTCTATAGTTACTAAAATACCTTACACTTAGTGACAAGGGTTCAATAAATATTTCATGGCCAATTGAAAAACAGTCTGTGTTCATGGCAAAGGAGGAGAGAGGTCCTTATTAACCAGTAAAGAAATAATGACTAAAATCTCTGATTTCTAGTGGTTGATAAGCCAGCAGGAACCCTGTAAGTCTGTTGTTGCCTCCCTCTCTTTAGGTCCCATCTAAACATCCAAAACTGAAGACACAGATGATTCCGCTGGAAGTCATGTAGCTTCGTGGAAGAGAGCAGAAAATTGAGGCCCAGGGAGCGAATGTTTTATCTGAGGCCACACAGGCTAGGGACAGAACTGGGGCTGAACCCCAGGACCCCAGTGCTCAGGCTATGGTCTGGTCACCACCTTACCAGAGCTCATTTTCCCATATCAATTGTCCTTTTACCCAATGCCCTAGCTTCCTAGTAGCCTCTCTCCACTACAGAATGCCAGTCTCAACAGCTTAGTTTAGAAGTAGTTCCAGTCTCTGCCCTGACTGGTGTGGCTCAGTGGATTGAGCACCAGCCTGCAAACCAAATGGTTGCCAGTTCAAGTCCCAGTCAGGGCACATGCCTAAGTTGTGGGCCAGGTCCCCAGTAGGGGGGCGCGCAAGAGACACACATGGATGTTTCTCTCCCTCTTTTTCTCCCTCCCTTTCCCTCTCTCTAAAAATAAATAAATAAACTCTTTAAAAAAAAAGTCGTTCCAGTCTCAAAGGTCCTCTCTAAACCAGCAGAGGGTTATGAAGATCCCAAAGGCCACCTGATTTTATTCCATCAGAAGGAACTGCTGCCACCACCCCAACTTCCTATCCATCCCTGCTCTAACCTCTCTTCCACTTGAGTAGAGTCTTCTGAGTCATAGGAACTGGGATTTGACTCCTGGCTGGATGACCCTGCACATGTTTCATGAGGCCTTAATTTCTCAGGCCCTGATGTTTCTCACCTGTGACACCAAGATAATAATCATAGCATCTTCCTCACTGGGTTTTGGTGAAATGTAATTGAGGTAACATAAATAAGATGCCTGGAGCACACTGGGCCCTCACCGCTGCTGTGGTTTCATTATCATTTTCACAGCAAGGTGAGACTGCCCTGCCCAGAGCTTGCAACTTGGAGCCCTTATCTAAGCACTGATGGGGCCACCAAGCAGGGCATTGTAGAAACTTACCCACCTAGATTTAAGAAGCTTCCCAGCTTTGTCTCCAGTAACTGGAAGGTCTGAACTAGAGGATCTGAGCTTTTCCTCAGGCTCTGAGCTACTTCTAGTTGGAAAGGTAAACCCTTATCACTGACCCTACTGGAAAGGTGTAGGTGAACAGAGTGGTTCATTTCTGCAAAATTCCTTTACAAAGACAAGCAATGGAGGTTCCCATATTAGAAAAGAATTGAGAAGCAATACGAAAAAATGGGAAGCAACAACAGAACAAAATCCAGGGGACCTGAACTTGGGCCAGAGGGATTTAACATGCCCCCCAATCCACCACCTACCTTTCTTTCCATAGAAATCTCCCCAGTACCAAGGGCTCCATGCCCTTCCTATTCTGTCTCCTTGCTATATCCCCATCTCTTCCCTGTGGGGACAAGGTCTTCTAGAACTTAGTCCCTAAACACAGACAGACCAGTAGCCTAAGGTCAAACCATCTGGTGACCATCAACTAGCACTCCTATGACTGTCACAAGGTCTCCTCCAGCCCTCTGGCTCCTACCAGACCTCCCCTCCTGAATGTCACATCCCTCCACATTGTGGAGAAAACACATTTCCTCAACTCGGAAGATCAGGGCTAGTCACCAGCCAGCTGTGGGTCATGGAGTCATGGTGTTATCCTCTCTGGGCCTCAGTTTCCTCTCAGCACAGTGGTAGGGTTCAACTGAAGAAACTCCCAGAGTCCAGTCAACTCTGACCTTTCACACTATCTGGCTTGATCTCATTCTCAAAGATTTCCCCAGGGGCCTTCCTCAGCCTGCACTGAGCACTCCTCCCACATTCCACCCCAAGCCAGGAAGCACTTCCTATTTATTGAGTTCAATACTCCCATTTGGTCTGTAAAGATGAAAATCCTAACCCTCACCCCTGTGCCCTGGCCCACAGCCCCTCTACACACCAGTTGTTGGTTTTTTGCATTAATTAGGGCTTCAAAAGCTCCATATTATCAGTGCTTACTCCTGAGTCATAACTAAGAGCAGAATAATATTAACACTGAGACTCTGGTATTTATCAGACACTGACCTACATCTACATTGCATCCTCATAACAACTCTGAGATATGTGGTATCATTTTAAAGAAGTTATTTAAAGAAAAATAAAATCCTGTGGTTCAGAGAAGTTAAGTAACTTGCCTAAAGACATACAGCCAGTTATGGCATAAGTAGGATTCAAACAGGTGACTTTGACTCTAAAGTTATACAGCACTAAGCCGTAGTGCACTGGTCTAGGGAATGTCCTAATCTGAAACCTACCCAGAGCTTTCTCAAGTGTTCTATAGGTTCTGACTCAAAATCATTTTAATAGAGCATTTCCTATGAGTTGGACCAGGTGCTTTCACAGCTCTGGAACCTCATTTCAGCTTCGCAATGACCTTGTACGGTGGTTATTACTATTATCCCTCCCTACAGATGATATTAGGGCTTCAGCAGCTGTTACATGACTTGTCAATGACACCAGCTGCAAAGGGACAGAGCTGCAACTCACGACTAAATATTCTGATTCCAAATTCAGTGCCCTTGTCAGAGGACCAAAGCTGACTCAGAAACCCCCCCTTTAGCTCTCAGGACCAATGCTGTGGCTTCGGAGTACTCAAATTGCCTCCTCCTATCCCCTCCCCTCAGTGGGTAACAGAGCAAGGCTATGCTATTGTGTCTCCTTGGCCACTTCCAATATGCCTCCAAAATGGCAGGCACTGTGCTGACAGTTTAGTACTTTATCTCATTTATTCCCTCAAACTCTCCAATAACATGACTACCCCTTCTTACTGATGATGACGTTAAGACTCCCAAAGGTCAGGTAACTTGGCCAACGACCACATCCTATTGGTGAAGGGGCCAGATTTAGAGGATAGTGGTGGCACACAAACACACATGCTTTTAACCAGCTTTTAGCCTGTGTGCTAGACACTGGCCTGGCTGGCGAGGACTGAACAAGGCATAGTCCTTCTCCTCAAGGAGGGCCCTTTCTAGTGTAGGAGCCAGGGGAATCAAGGCAGTCAAAAGAGAAAAGTTAGAGAGACAGGTGGAGTGGCAGCACTGAGAAAGGGGACCTAGTTTAGCTTAGGGAAGGCGCCTAGGAGAAGATGACACTGAGCTAGTCTTGGAAAAGGTGAGAGAATTAAGGAAGGGTAAAAAGTGGAAAAAGGCATTCTAGGCAAGGGGAACAGTATAAGAAGGGCACAGAGCATGGTGTACATAAAACCAGAGTCCTTACCAGTGGTTTATTATTAGGTTGGCCAAAAAAGTCTGTTTTATTTTTTCTGTGAAATAAGAAACACTTTTTTCAACTTTACCAATAACTTCATTGATTTGGACATTTTTTGTCTGTTGGCTATCTCCCACTATTGGGTTCTAGTGGATAGAGGCCAGGGGTGCTACTGAACATCTTCCAATGCATAGGACAACCACACAGCAAAGAATTATTTGGCCAAAATATCAATAATACCAAAAAACTTCACGAAACACTTTTGACATGTTTGATCAGTCACAGCACCTTCTCCATACAATGCACAAATCTTTTTTTGTGTTTCAGTTGCATTTTTACCTTTCTTGAAATAACCAAACATAATAAGAAAATGTACCATATTTTCTTCCATCTTCGATGTTAAAATGGCTGCACAAAAATTCACCAATTTTGATAAACTTTTTAAAAATGCATGCTGATATGACAGCTGTCACAATACAATCTAATAAAATTGTTTAAAATGAGGTTAAAGACAACTAAGCACTATTAGAGCCATCATATGGAAAAAACTAAACAAACTTTTTAGCCAACCCATACTTGATGGCTAAATTAATAGGCAAAGGGAAGAGATGGGGTACACAAGTACCTTGGATTGTCAATACATCTCAGGCATCCTGGGGAGCCTGTTCATTTGCCCTCTTCTCCTCACCATGTTCCCTGGGGCCAGGGTCTGGGAATGGGGTCCAGAGCTTCCCAGAGCTGATACATGAAACAAAAGGAATGTAAACAATTTCCCGTTTCACAGGCAGATGATTCCTGCTTACATATTGACCCACTATGTGCCACTGGGGGTCACCTAGGAAATGGACCCAGGCCCAGTTTGCCCAAAACCTGGCTCCCAAAGGAAGAGCCCATACTTTTCCATCTTGAGCCTCTGCCCACGATCTTCCCACTGACCACCTACCTATACTATGTCTTCTCCTACTTCAAGCCTCTGAAGACTATCCCCTCATGCTCTGAGGGCAGCAAACAGGTTTGGGATTCTTTACAATATTATCTACACACACTTCCACCCTGAAGTTGTCTGAATTACCAACACCCAACTCCACCCCACAAACGTGGTTAGGTTCTGTTCATAAACTCTATGTGATATCAGACAAGTTACTTAGCCTCTCTGAGCCTCAGCTTTCTCATTAGGAAAATGGGGAAATAATAATACATACTTCACAGGGTTGTCTTGAAGACTAAATTAGTTAATGTTTGTAAAGCGCTTGTGCCATGTAATAGGCAACACTATTAATAACTACATAGATAATGCTACTAATTATGAAGGTACCTGAAAGTGGACTGTATTAATATTACAGAAAGTTCTATATATGAATGAATCTTACACATTATTGCAGGTGTTGGCAAATATTACAGGAGCCAAGTCTAGCCCACAGGCTGTGTTTGTAAATTCAGTATTTTCGGAACACAGAGCACTCATCGTTTAAGTATCACCTGTGGCTGCATTCATGCAACAGAGACTCCAAGGCCCACAAAACCAAGAGCATTTGCTACCTGGCCCTTTACAGAAAGCGTACCCATCACTGTGTTATTAGGTTGAATTATATGTAGCTGACAGTATTCAATTATGTTTAATCTACAAAATCACTAATTTCATATGGTTCAACTTAGTGTATCAAACTGAATAATCACATGTCCTGTCTTACCCATTAAAATGGGAGGGCAGTGTTCTAAATTCAGGGATTCTAATTATAAATAAAAAGTTATAATTATCATTTTTGAGCACCTACCAAGTTCAGGGTTTATCTTGAACTTTCCCCACACTCCTACAGGGTAAATATGATTCCACCCACCCACCCAGTTTTTACAGAGGAAAAAATTTAAGGCTCAGAAAGATGTAAAGTATAAAGCTAGGACTCAAAACAGGGGTCCAGACACCACACCTATCACACTGTCCCCACTCAGTGCCAAGAGGTTGCTGGGAGTGAGCGCCATTCTGATTAGGATAAGAAATGGCAGCATGAAGACATCCTATCTCCCCAATTCTCTGTGGGTTCATCTCCCACACAGGGCTCCTGTCACGTGATTGATAGGGTCCCATTGTCAACCTCAGAACAGCAAAGTATGAGCCTCAGGTGGGGCTGAGAAGGGGGGCAGGGAGCACTTTAAAAAATAATCAAGCTCTCTTTCCAGAACTGGGGGAGCTATTTTTAGCAGCCACCTAAATTATGGTTATCACCTCTGCTCTGGGAAAGGCAAAGAAAGCAAAAGTAAACTCTCTGAGCCCAAGTCTCCTCTGTGCAGACACAGAAAAGGGAAGAAGGGGAAGGAGATAAAGGTTTGTCTTGCTGGAAAAATGAAACTGAAAATTCCCCAAAGTGGCATTTCTCTGACTTGGGGTTGAATGTGAAAGTTAGGGATTTTCCAATTGTTTTCTCATTTTGAGAAATAATGAAGAGAATATAGGTTCCTTTATCTCACTGAGGAAAACAAGTAGAGCTAGGAAAACAACCAGCTCTCCAAGGCCATGATCAAGCATTCATCTATCCATCCCCTGAGTGACTTCCAGGTAGAAAGCAATTTCCTCAGTGTTTCACATGAACCAAACCTCATATTCTATCCCCACCAGGTTTACAGTCTTGTTGGGGAGGCATGTGCATAAACAACCAGGATGCAAGGGAGAGAAGAAGGTGTAGCTCCAGGTGGGAGACTGCAGGGTGGGAAGACTGACTTCTGGTTACTGATCTGGAACATTCACCACAGGAAGTAGCATTGACGCAGGTCAAAAAGGAAGAAAGAATACTGGCACGTGCCAGTTGACTGTCCAGGAAAGCATTTATAACAAAGGTATACCAGAGTGCCTGGCATCAAGAAAGCCCCAAGGGGAGACTTCTGGCCAAGATGGAGGTGTAAATAGATACACTATGCCTCCGCACACAACCAAAAGAAAGACAAAAACAAATTTAAAAACAAAAAATAACCAGAATTCCCAGAAAATCAAACCGTATGGAAGTTTGACAACCAAGGAGTTAAAGAAGAAACATTCATCCAGACCAGTAAGAGAGGCAGAGATGGGCTGCTGAGCAGAGAGGACTTGCAGCAAGGTGACGGCTGGAGGACCAGGGCAGGAGGAGGTTGGCGGAACAGGTGGTCGCACATTTTTGTGTGGATTAACTGGGAGAAACAACTGGGGAGTGACACAGACCGAATGACCCAAGGTCTCAGTGCAGGGAATATGAAGTCTCAAAACCTCTGATTGAAAAAACCCATGGGGGTTGCTGCAGGAGAAACTACCAGCCTCACAGGAGAGTTCACTGGACAGACCCATAGGATCCTAGAATATACACAAACCCACCCACCTGGGAATCAAGACCAGAAGAGCCCAATTTGCTTGTGGGTAGCAGGAGAAGTGACTGAAAACCAACACAGAGCAGAGCAAGTGGCATGGTTCACTCTCAGACCCCTCCCCCACGTATAGCACCAGAATGTAGCACTGTGCGTTGCCTCACCCTGGCAAATACCTAAGGCTCTGCCCCTTACTACATAACAGGTGAACTGGGACAAAAAGTGGCCCAAATGAAAGAACAGATCAAAACTCCAGAAAAAATACAACTAAGAGATAGCCAACTATCAGATGCACAGTTAAAAACACTGGTAATCAGGATGCTCACAGAAATCATTGAGTCACAAAACAGAGGAAAAGATGAAAGCTGTGCAAAGTGAAATAAAGGAAAATGCACAGGGAACCAACAGTGAAGGAAAGGAAACCAGGCCTCAAATCAATGGTTTGGACTAGAAGAAAGAAATAAACAATCAGCCAGAACAGAATGAAACAAGAATTTTAAAAAATGAGGAGAGGCTTAGGAACCTCCAAGACAACTTTAAACATTCCAACATTGGAATCATAGGGGTACCAGAAGGAGAAGAGGAAGAGCAAGAAATTGAAAACCTATTTGAAAACATAATAAAAGAGAACTTCCACAATCTGGTAAAGGAGATAGACTTCCAGGAAGTCTAGGAAGCTCAGAGAGTCCCAAAGAAATTGGACCCAAGAAAGCACACACCAAGGCACATCATAATCACATTACTCAATATTAAAGATAAGGAGAGAATCTTAAAAGCAGCAAGAGAAAGAAATAGTTACCTACAAAGGAGTTCCCATAAGACTAGCAGCTGATTTCTCAAAAGAAACCTTACAGGCAACAAGGGGCTAGAGAGAAGTATTCAAAGTCATGACCTACATCCAAAATTACTCTATCCAGCAAAGTTGTCATTTAGAATGGAAGGGTAAAATGCTTCCCAGATAAGGTCAGGTTAAAGGAGTTCATCATCACCAAACCCTTATTATATGAAATGTTAAAGGGATTCATCTAAGAAAAAGAAGATGATCAAAACCATGAATGGTAAAATGACAACAAACTCACAACTATCAACAACCAAACCTAAAAAAACAAAACAAAAACAAATTAAACAAACAACTAGAACAGGAACAGAATCACAGAAATGGAGATTACATGAAGGGATGTCAGTGGGGAGGGGAAGAGGGAAGAATAGGAGAAAACGTACGGGGAATAAAAAGCACAACTGGTAGACACAAAATAGACAGGGAAGGTTAAGAATAGTATAGGGAATGGAGCAGCCAAAGAACTTATATGTACAACCCATGAACATGAACTAAGGAGGGGAATGCTGGTGGGAGGGAGGGTGCAGTGTGGAGGAGAATAAAAAAGAGGGGCAATGGGACAACTGTAATAGCATAATTAATAAAATATATTTAAAAAAAAGAAAGCGCCAACATAAGTGAAAGGTGAAGGGAAGTTGATTTTCCAGGCTGGAATGCAGGGATCAAAGAGGGGAAGTGGGGGAAAAGAAGGGGCCAGATAAAGGCAGGCCCTGAATGCCAGGCTGAGGAGGAAGAGCCACTGAGAGATGGGTGGTTGATTGGCTTTCAGTATTTTGTGAGGCCTGATCAGAGCTGGGATTTTGATGGACAATGCTGGTGGCACCACAGTGGGTAGATTAACAGAGAGACAGACCAAGGAGAAGAGTTAGAGAGGTAAGTGTCCTCTGTCTGTCTGAATAAGAGGTAATGAAGCCCTGAATCACTGAGAATGGAGAGGAGAGGAGGGGATGGATGCCAGAGATGTCATGGAGGGTGTGCCAGCACATGTGTGAGTGGGTGAGGGGGCTTTGGCACAACACATACCAAGCACAGAAAAAAGGACTAGGGCTGAGCATGATGCGAGACTGCTGGAAGCTCCCTGGACAACAGCTGTATAGTAATGAAGAAGAAGGCATTTCAACACCCAAGTCTCTACTACACATTAGAGCCAGAGGAAATCCTGGACAAAGAGAAACCACCCTACATGGGACAGCTGTTACCTCACCTCCTCTAACTTCCAGGAAAAGCAGCTCACAGCTTCTGTCTGCATGCTCCTGCCTGATCGCCACCGAGCACCCAGCGTGCTGAGAACTCATGCCATTTGGGCAGCCCAGGTGCAGAGGAGCTCCCTACTGGAACTCCTCCTGTTCTTCTTCCCCGGGGTCCTTGGACAAAGGCATGCTGCCACTCATGAGGGCAGGCTCCTGGGGTCCTGTTAGGAAGGTCAGCCCCGGGACCCCAGGTGGGCCAGTGCACATGGTCATTCTCTAGACACCAGGCTGTTTTCCCAGACATGACGCCCTCAAGACATTCCTGCTAGTCCCTCCCAACATCCTGCATTCACACCAGATAAGCCTTGCATGTGCCTTGGGGCCTGGCTGGACATAAATCTTGGGCCTCAGGCACATTCCATCTCTTCAGGGGAGGTAGGGCAGGCAGGAGCTGGGAGTGGAGTGCAAAGGGATTTGAGCTGACTCCTGGAAGGCAAATGTGATTGACAATGCAGACCCAGGGTGACCCTCACCTGCCTCTCACTCTTGTCCATACAATTTCATCCATCTATTCATTAACTGTAACAAATATTTGTTGAGCACCTAAGTACCATGCAAAGAGCTAGAAAAATGCAATGGTAAACAAGGGTTCAGTTTGGTGGGGCAGTGAACAACTAAACAAACAAATCTAATAAAGTGTGGGTAAGGTGATGATAGGGGAAGTACAAATGTTTGAGTCTAAGGAATGTTTGCAGGACTCCAATCCCAAGTTGGGGTTCTATTCCACCCTGAGCCCTTAGCTCAAGCAAAGGGGTTAGAGGGGACATTGTATAGTGGGAAGAATGTTGAGAAATAATCAGAGATGCCATAAAAAATTCAGGACCAGATATTTACTACCATTACAAAAGGGTGAAACACCCCAAATATCAAAACATAAAGATTGGAAAATATGGATTAATTAGATAGACACATGTACACACACACACACACACACACACACAATTATCTTTGGGTTACTGGAATTTAGGGTTATTTTTCTTATAATTTTCCAGATTTTTCAAATTTCTTGAGTATTTAATACTTTCATCAGAAAACAATGCAGTTTTTATAAGAACCACTGTAGGCTAAAAATAAACAGACCCAGGATTAAGTGTCAGCTGTGCCCTAGCAGGCTACCTGGACATGAGAGAAATGACCTTGGAGAAGAGCATAATTTCTCTGAGCCTGTCTGTAAATGAGCAGGTCAAACCACATGCTGCCTAGATTTTCTCCCGCCCCTGCCACTGGGCTCTGTGCCACAGAACACGCGAGGTGCTAAATGATGCTGGTTGAATGGAACCAAATCCTCTGAACTCCCATTAGTTCATCATTCAGTCACTGAATCACTGTTGTTTTTAGCACCAGCTCTACACCTGGCACTGCTCTTGGTGCCGGGGATCTAAGGGCCAACTAAAGAGACATAGCTTCTGCCCTCATGGAGCTACAGTGTCCCAAGCTCGGAGTACCCTTCCATGGCTCTTTGTTTTCCAACCCAAAAGCCCCATCCTGTTAGTGTTTCTTGCCACTTTTCCAATATGCCTCCAGTATATCTGTTTCATTCCCAAACACCAAGCTCCAGACCTGGTCCACCTCCACGTAGTCTCATGCTGGGACCAATGCTGACCTCTTGTTTCTCCCCTTCCCAGCATTCTGCAAGCAGCTCTTTGAGGAGCAGCAGTTTCCAGGAGCACCTGATTCTATATTCCTCAGTTCAGCATCCCTCAGGGTTCCCAGTCCACACTGAAAAGCCACCTACTTTGATTTTAAGGTTTGGCCATTTGGCGGGGCTCACAAATTCCATACCAACCAAGCCTTGAAATCAGATCTACATCCCAAGTGCCAAGGAGGACCCTCTCCTCCAGTCCAGAAGGACTGAAACTCTCCTACACTGCTCCTGGGAATGCAAAATGGTACAGCCATTATGGAAAAACAGTTTGGCCATTTCTCAAAAAGTTAAACATGAATCTTCATATGATACAGTCATTCCACTCCTAGATATTTACCCAAGAGAAATTAAAGTGTATGCCCACACAGAATCTCATGCATAAAGGTGCACAGCACCTTCATTTATGATTGCTCCATACTGGAAGCACCCCACATGCCCAGGAACAGGTGAATCAACAAACAAATTGTGTAGTGTATCCATATCATAGAATACCACTCATTAATAAAAAAGGAATCAACTATTTATACATGCCACTCATGGATGGATCTCAAAAGAATTACAAATGAAAGAAACCAGAGGGAAAACAGTACATACTGTAAGATTCCATATAGGTTAGCTTGTAAGCGAATACAAGCTAACTTAAAACCAGGTGGCATTTCCTGTGGAGGAGGAGGAGGGTGGGAAGGGAAGCAGTGGATTATAAAAGAACACAAGGGAACTCCGGGGAGGGGGTGATGGATATGTTCATTATTGTGAATGTGGTGATGGTTTCAGAGGTGTATACTTGTCAAATTTCATACTTCAATCATGTAAGGTTTGTTATATTTCCATACTAACTCAATAAAGCTGTTAACAAAGCTGTTGGTTTGCAAACGAAGCAAGTATCTTCATAGCCTCATAATATCAAACCACCAAGAGCCCAGGCCACTGAAACTGGCTCCCTCCTAGAAGATTTCAATATTATAAACTACTCTCCAGATTCTAGAAAAGACCCCATGGGAGTGATGGTACATGAACACAGACTGCCGCACAGGCACAGGCCTCAGTCCGCCTGGTTTCATCTCCCAGGAGGTAGTGGTATATTGTGGAGAGGGTATGCTTTCATATGAAGCCTGTGCCTAAGTGACTGAGTACCTGTGAGTCTCCTCTCCCTCACAGACCCAGGGAGGACAACGCCAACCTCCCAGGGCTACCATGGGCACCAAATGAAGGGCAAATATTAAGGAGCCAGCATAGCACCAGGCATATCACAGGCCCTCAAACTGAGTTCCCTTCTCCTCTCCCACCTCCAGCTTGTTCATAGCAATGGCTAAGGCTCAGGACTCAGCCTGCAAAAGCATGAGATAAGCTAAGGGGTTCCCAGGAGCTGAGTAAGGATGAAGTTACACCCAGTGAAGCACAGACAGGCACACACCTGGTTCGATCTGGGTGTCTCTTGGAATGAGGCTGAATTGACAGCAGTCCAGAATCTCTGGGTGAGAAAAATGGAGAACTCACTGCCTGAAATTTGTAAGAGGCAGAGAATATGGTGAGGGGGATAGAGAACGGGAGCCATGACATAGAGTCTTCAGGACAAAGCATCAGGAGGGATGTAGTAGATGGGGTAGGGGAGATATCTGACTCATGCACAGTGGACAAGCAAATATGGAAAATGCTCAGGAAATGACCGAGGGAGGGAGGGAAGAAATTAATGCAAGCTAGCATGTGAGATGATTTGACTCTATGGGTGCAGAGGTGTATATGTAGGGGTGGTCATATGTGGCATATGTGTATATATGTTTGTAGTGTGATATATGGTATTTATATGTGCATATGTGGTATGGTGTGTATATATAGGTGGCATATGTATGTGTGTGTTCATCTCCAGGGAACAAATACACACAATTATACTGACTTTCAAGTCTCAGCAGAAAGAGGATCCAGCCAGTTCCTCAAAGTATATGAGCAGAAAAAACAATAGTATCACTCAAAATCAACTCCCATGTCAATTTTGAGTTGGCCCATCTGTAGATTATAAAGGAGCTGCCCAAGCACAATATTTAGAAAGTGTTACTATGGGGAATGCAATGTCTCAGCTTCATTTTCCCATGAGCCACACTGGCCAGGAGCTGAGAACCATTCAAAGGATGCTGTACATGCCATGGGCCAGAGACAGCATTCACATTCGTCATCTCGTCTCAAGAAAACCAAGTGAGGTCAGGATCTTTGACTCATGAAGACACTGAGATTCAAAATCAGGAGATGACACCCAAATAGAGCTCCTTCGAATATGACACCAGCCTATGTCAGCCCAGTCCCAATTCAGCTCTGGGCGTATGTACCCTTGTGTGTTTGTGTGTGTCCAGCAGGCATAACTGGTTTCCCCTGGGTGATATTTTAATGGGTTGTACACCACCTGCCTCTGCTAGTTGAAATTGTTAGGTTGTAATTCAGCTGCTTCCCTAACAAGCTTGACATGGGAAAAAATTCCTGACAATAATGTATCCCCGAACTATTCCACAAGACAGATATTCAATACATTTCCAGAAAGAGGGAGCTAACTAGCATTTACCATGAGCTAGGCTGGGCTCAAACTTTCACATTTTTCTATTTCAGTTAATTATCTCAACATCTTGCAAAGATGGTATTTTGATAGCATTTTTACATCTAGGGACATTGAGGCTTAAAGAATATAAGCATCTTGGCCAAGCTTGTAAAGTTCATAAAACATGTGAACCTCAGTGTGAATGATTCCAGAACTCAGACAGCCTTCCCACTGCAAACATGCAGCGTGTAAAAGGCAGCATTGTGGTCAACAGTTGGGGCCCCCGTGGCCACAGCAGCATCCTGCAGTGCCCCACCCTTCCCCATCATCCCATCCTAATGCTCAAGAAATAATCCAGCACTAGTACAGAGAAATCCTGTTCCCTAGGCAGACAGCAACCCTGGCCCCAGCATCTTACCACACAAACTGAGTCACAGAAAGGTCCGGGCTGCCCCACTTTCAGGGCCAGCCTCTTGGGCGAGTAAACTGTGTGCCTTCAGAAGGACCCCTGCTTGGTTTCAGGCTCTGCTATCACCATCTTGAAATCTTTAATAATTTCTGCACCAGGCCCCACAGATCATGCAGCTGGTCCTGCCCATCTTCCCCAGCAGCCAGCGCAGGCAGACTTTCCCAGGAAGAGCAGCCCAGCCAGCCACTCCCTGTGTGCTTCCAAAACTGTGACCCACAGTCCCTGAATGGTCAGGACAGAGCAGAGACCAATTACTTTAAACTGGGGTGGCTTCCTGCCCAAATGGCCTTCATGGGCAACTCTAACTGCTGGGCAGTTTCCGGCCGGATCTCTCCTCCTTATCCCACCTTAACCTCTACTCCACACTCCCTGGTTTCTGACTCACTCCTCCCTTAAAGCACCATTGCTCAAGGGACTGAAATTCCTAGAGGGCACAGACACTTTTATTTCTATCTCCCCCCAAAGGACTTTTTCTGCAGACACAGCAGGAACTTGGTAAGAGCCATGGATTAAATCAATTGTAGTATTTCCTGAGTTCTTGACTCTTATCAGTTATAAGACATATCCCAAAGACTGTATGTCCTTCTGCAATTGGATATTAAATGCAAGAGAATGTGTTAACTCTGAAATAAAGAATGGCTCTGCTTGTTCTACATTTGGGTTCTGTTGGAAATAGCTCTGCCTGGTTTCAGGAGTTGTAACTGCCCCCCATGGCTAAGGATGAGTGAGCAACCTCTGGACTGGGAGCCACTGAGGAGACAAAGCTTATCTCCCTGGCAGCAGTGCTGCTTCTTTTTCATCCCCTGCCCCCAACGCTTGGTCAGTTAGTCAGAGACAGGTAAGACCCCTCAGAGGAAGGGCAACCTAAGCCAGACATGATCACCTGGGATGCCCTCAAGGAAGGACTTAGGGGGCTGCAGCAAAGAGGGTGTGATGGACCCTTGCCCCCCGGCTATTCTGACATAGCCTGAGTCCCCATTTCCGTCTGGGAGAAGTGCTTCCTGGCTCTAATCCACTTAAGCCTAAAAACCTATGATGGGGAAGGCGGTGCAGCCCTTTGACAGCTAGAGTGGGATCCGGGGTGATCAGGCATAAGAAAGAGTTCACAAAATCCTGTGAAGGCTGCTTTGCTAAGAGTGCTTTCATTCATAAGATAAGGGTCCGAGCAGGAAATGAGTATGTCTCCCAAAGTTTTTGCAACCCCCTTTCCTGACAGACACTGACTCAGACTAAGCCCTCAGATTTCTTTGAAATATTATCTATTATTTGATCCTTGCCACATGACATGGATTGATCAGCTTTACCTATATTCCTATGTGTTCTGAACCTAATAAAAGCAGTTGAAGAAGAGGTTCTTGGTCGTTCTCCTCTGAGAGATTGACCACCTCTCCTCCCCAAGCAGATCATGTCTCGGTAGTGTTACTTTCATCTGTGGAGGACAGGGGGACTTGCTGGCGAAGTTGCCCCCACAGGGTTCACAGCATTATCTATCCCACACCCCCCCCCAGCCCATGCCCTCCTCGGCCTCCTCCTCTCCATTCCCTGTGTAGATCTGCCTTCTCCAAACAGCCTTCGTGGCTGTCCCAGTCTTCCTAAATTCTCCCGAATAAACTCAGAGCACTTTTTGTCTGTTCTGTTTATAGGACACTTCATCATTTACCACTTCATTACAGTTTATGTTATTTTTGTATTAATTTACACTTTTTATTTCAGTGAAATAAAATGGGCAGTCTCAGGGCCCCATGAGAACAGTTGCTGGCGCAGTGCCATGCACCACAGTGAGTCCTCTTCCTGCATGAAAGACACCTGATGGCGGTGGGTAGGGCTGGGGAGAAGAGAAAGTTAAGTCCCCAGAAATGAATATTTATGGCAAAACCAATGAACTCAGGTCCTTCAATGTCTTCTCTTCTTCAGAGTCCACTGGAGGTCAAAGGCATCCAGACCTTGGCCTGACACTCTCAAGAAGTATTTCAAGTGACTCCATAAGAGGCAAAGGCATGCTCCTTTATAAACCAGCATAGTTAAATCAGATCTTGGCATTCCCAGACAAAACACAGGGCATTTTCATTTCTGTTTGTTTCTACTTCCCCACTCCTGCCTGCAAACAAAGGGCATGTTGCAGGCAAAAGGCATAAGATTTCTTTTTCCTTTCTGTGCTTCAAGGAATGAGATGTTCCCTCCCAGGGAAACAAGACCCAGTCTCCAGAATACTGGACTGAGAGGCTGGGATTTCCTCTGGGAGCCCTGGCCATCACTCCCCATAGGCCCAAGCCCTGGCTGGGAGCAATCTGTGCATGGACACTAAATCCTTTCTTGGATCCTAACTTCCCTGCAAGCTCCACCCAGTTCTCTCCACTGTAAAGCTGTATCCAACAGGGCACCTCATTTTCTCCCCCTCCTCTGCTTCTTCAGTGCTCAGTAATTAAGGCCCATGAACCACTTCACCCTGGAATCTGCACTCTGGGTATCACTTCTTTCTACCTTCTTACGCCTCCTAGAGACTATTAGTTCCCCGTCTTCATAGAGTTTCAGAACAATGTGAAATCTTATCCAGCTGTCTCAGTGCTCCAAGTTCTTTCTTCCTCTGTGATTTCAAACAGGTGGCTCCATCTGCTTGACACAGCTTCTTCCTGCTCTTCCCATTCTCCTGGCTAGTCACCTGGCAAGCTGCTCTCCCTCCTCCACAGGTGTGGGCTAGGTACCCCTCCTTAGCAGCCTGCCTTTCTCCCATCATCAAACATCAGACTCCTACCAACTTCCTCTCAAACTGGCTTCATCTCCTCCCTTCAGACCACCTCTGCCTTTTGCTGTGAATGACACCCCAGTCCTGTGGTTCAAAACTATAGAATCACTATTAACTCTTCCTTTGTCTTAAGTACTGCTATATGGCAGGCATTTTATATATATTATCTCCCTTAGTTCTCACCAAAAAAATCTTAGAAGTTGGCATTAGCATCCTGATTTTACTGATGAGGAAAGTGAGGCTCCTAGGAGTCAAGTGACCTGCCCAAATTCACAATCACATAACTGCCTAAGCTGGGATTATAGGCCGGTTTTGACAGGCTGTCTAAAGCCCCCAATTTCCCTCCCAGCATGTTGCACTCTGTTCTCTTATTTATAAAAGATCCAATCAGCTTCCATGCCCATTCTACTCAGAAATACTCCCTGTGTGAACCCTTTGCTCCTGTGTGGACACTCAGGTCCTACACAGACACAGGGGATGGTCACGGTGGTAGGGACTGGATGTGCACTCCCATGTGTCTGCCTACAGTGCCAACCTCACCTTGCACTCATTCAGCTGGTATGTGCTCTGAGCTGGGAACTCTTTCTTCAAGGCATCTTCCTTTTTTACCCGTTAGGCTGACCTCCAGCCCACGTGGAAGCTGACCCCTTTTTCTGGACTCCATCTGTACCTGGCTCACTCCTCTTTTTGGCCTCAGGCCATAACCCATCTACAAGCTACCTTCTCAGATCCTATCCTGGGTTCCCAGCTTGCTTTCCTCAATTTAGCTCTTCATTTTCCAGCTCTCAGCAGCAAACCTCCAACAGTACCTCCTAAAGAGCTTATTGATCATGCAAACTAAGAGAGCAAAGGGCCCTGGCTCTCAGACTTTCTGAGTCAGCAGATCTTGAGTAAGGATCCAGGAATCTGCATTTTAATAAGTTTTGTGGAATCCCTCATCTTGCTCAAGTTCAGGGCTAGCTAAGAAATAGACACATGAAGCACACATATGGAGGTCATGTTATCAGCCATGTTCCCAATGAAACTGTGGCAGTATGTGGCTTTATATCTCTGGCTGAATGCACTTCCTAATACCCCACTCATGAGTGAGGCCAGCTCCTGTGCCCAGCGATTAGCACAGGAGGTAGGCCTTGGACTTCTCCATCCCAAGTGATTGGGAGGCAGGCACTTCAATTGACTCTCAGTTCTCATCCTTTCTCTTTCACCAGCATTGTGCCCACCTCTTCTTTCCAGAGCTGTGATCAAATCCCTAGGTTTTCACACCTGGCTGCGCAGGAGCATCACAGGACATTTTGAAAGATATCAATGCCCAGATCCAAATCAGAACCAACGAAAGCAGAATCTCTGGGTGGGCACAGGGGAGCCATCAGGGTGAGCAGCTAACCCAGGCATGCCCAGGACTGTCCTGGTTTGAATACTGAAAGTCCCACATTCTGGGGAATCCTTCAGTCCTGGGAACACTGCAACAGTTCATCCTACTGGGCACTAGCATTTGTAAATCTCTCCAGATGATTCCAATTTTCAGCCAAGTTTACAAAACAAAGGATTACAACATGTGGGTGGAGAGATGCCCCTCCCAATCAGCCAACTCCCCAGGCTTTCCCTAAAGCCAGAGCTCACCTGCCTTTTGTTTTCATTTAGCTCAGGTGATCTCAACACATGTCCCTGGGCCAGCAGCATCAGCATCACCAGGGAATGTGTTTTTTTTTTTTAAAGGTAGAGCCAATTCTAAATAATTTTCTCTTCTTTCACCTACACATGGATCCTTTTCAAATCCTTACCAACAGCTTTCAACATTTACTGATTGAGAGAAGTGGGGATTAAGGAGTTAACTGTCAGACAGTTAGCATGGCCTCAGAGGTGGTTTAAGGCTGAGAGCCCAGTCCCCAGGGAGGTGCAGTGGCGCTCAGAGGGGGCTTGGTTTTGATTCAGATGCAACAAACTGACCACCACTAACTAGCTAGCTTATTTATGCCATCTCATTAAATTCAACTCTAACTCAGTCAAGTATATGATGCTGCGGTTTTGTGGGGTCCATATATATAACTAAGTGTGATCTTCTTGCTTGAGTTCAGGACTGGTTGAGAAACAGATAAATGAAGCAAACAGAAATCACAGTATCAGCCACATCCCTGATAAAGCTGTGGGATTATGCAGCTTTATATTTCTGGCTGAATGGACTTTCTAATACCCCACTTATGAGTGAGGCCAGCTCCCAGGACCAGTAGTTGGCACAGGAGGGTGATGACATGGACCTCTCCATAAAAGCAGGCTCCCGACCTCCCCACCCAGTCCTGGCCAGATGCACCCACCCTGCAGGTGGCAGATCCCATAGAGGAGAAGGAGTGTTGAAGCATGGTCAGACCCAGTTCATAACTTCTTCCGGAGTCACTGTTGAGCTGCCTCACCTCTTTCCATGAGGGAATGATGGAGATAGAGAAGCCATGGCTCTGCACCCCAATGTACAGTACAGCTACTCATGCCCTGACCCCACCCCTGGAGATGCTGATCTGGTCTGGGGAGGGAGCTGAGCCTTTATAGTTTGTAAAAGTTCCTTATCACTCTCTTGGCTAAGGGATCATTAAGATGGAGTAACCACTCTTAGGAGATCCTCTCCTGGAAACACAAAACCCAGAATGTTCCTCTGAGGCTGGGGTTGTCCCTGTTTCATAACCAGTGACACAGTGCTTGGGAATCCTGAGCATCTAGCCCTATGCCCAAAGCCTGTAAACAGAATAGTAAGAATGCGTCAATGACAGCTTTCTTCCCATCTCAGGTGGACTTCGGGTTTTTGGCCAGCCTGGAGCCAGATCAGTTATACTAGAAGTTTCAGAATCTCCTAGAGGGTTCATTAAAGTACAGCTCACTGGTCCCGCCCCCAGAGGTTCTAATTCAGAGAAAGGGTTGTGTAGATGTAAGAAGAGCTTTGTGGTTAGGCAGATCCCGGTTCTACCTTGGCTTTGCCACCACCTAGTAGGAAGGCTCACTCAACCTCTCTGAGGCTCAGTTTCCTCACTTGTCAAATACAGATCACAGGAATAATGACCTCATGTGTTTCTTGTGAGTTGAACTAGGACACACGAAGCACCCAGTGCAGTGCATGGTGCACAGTAGGAATGGGGATAAATTGTAGATGTTGATTATTATTTATGGATGTTGTTCTTTAAGGGAAGGCTTCTTTGAAAAGATTGGGTGGACATTTTGGATACAGGCAAGAATGCCAAGGGGAGAATGAGCCAAGTCTTGAAAGATGCAGGGAGGGGAGCCAGAAACAGAGCAGGAGCCAGTGCACAGAAGTGGGGATGATTGAATTGTGTGCAGAGGGTGGGCGTCTGCTGCAAATCTGGCTGGGAGAGGGGCTGGGGCTCAGAGTTACCCAAAATAGAATTTCCTTGTATCCAAGCTCAAAGTTTGCTTTCCCCCCTCCTCCCCTTCTCCCCGGGCCACTCTCCACATGCCTCTGTCCAGACTCATTTGTTAAAACTGCCCCCCCACTGCACCCCCACCCCTGCTCTAGGGACTCAAAGAATCTTAGCAATGTGTCCAACTCTAAGTGCTGGAGGAAAAGAAGCAAAATAAAAGAGAAAACCCTCTTTCCAGGCCTGTGTCTTCATATGACTTCCCAGTCTTCCTCTCCCACGAGCGATGGCCACTCTGAGTCAGCATCTGGTTAGCAGTATCCACACCAAGAGAGGCATCAACAGTCTGCCCCTACCACCCAACTACAAAGCCCTCTTTGCCAGTGCCCCTTCGCTCTTTCATAACTAGACTCAATGCTTATCTACCAAGTCTTCCCTGATGAATTTCACTTGACTGCATGAATTCCTTCCTCCTCATGTGCCGCCATTCATTCATCTATTAATTCCATAAATGTTCACTGAGCAGCTAACGGAGAGAGTACTACATTTGAAGCTTACAAAGTCATAAGAAGAAAATGGGGCCCCCTTGTTATATGTTCTTCAAAGTGTTCTCTTTTCTAATATGAGAAGAGACCTCCCAGGCACGGGTGAGATGCGGCCAACTCTTCGTCCTCTGTTGTGCACATACAGAACACCTCAAAGAAAACACATATGTATCAGGCAGAGATAACACACCTCTATCCCACAGACTTTAGAAATTTGCTTGAGCCTCAGTGCACGTCATCTTCTATAAATGCCTTGACTGCTATGTCTGACATCTTAACTTAATGACCTCCCTAACCAACATCTGACCTACATAGATGTACTAGGCACTGGAGATGTAGAGATGAAGAAAATATACTTCTGAGCTCCTAGAAATCACAGTTTCATGGGAGAGCCGTGCACATAAACAGGTAGTCATAACACAATATGGGAAGCACATAGGTAAGATGTTTTGATGTGAGTAGAAAGAAGCATCTAATACAATCTGATTGTTGACAAGTAGGACCCCTGGGAAGACTTCCTGAAGGAGAAAATTCCAGAGCTCAGTCTTACAAAAGAGAAGCAGTAAGTTTGAAGTCAAGCCTGCACATTGGCCTGGTTCCTGCCATTTCAGACAACGTAAATCACTTCCCACTGACTTTGCTCCCTTCCCTGCCCTGCCTCTCCACCTCAGAATGTCCACATCGTTGGGACTTTTGGAAAATAAATCCATGTGTACATGGTGTGATTGTGTGTAGATTTCCCCCCTCCTTTTATTTAGAGTTAACAGTATAACATCAATAACATGATGCTAATTATGTAATAAAAGCTAAAAATATAAAGCAAGAGTTTATATCCGCTGGCTATTTTAGGGGCAACCAGATACCCACCCCCCCTTAGCCTTTTAACACCAAAACAACTGAAGGCCAGAGCTGAGTTTCCAAATGTTGCACCATGGTCCTTAATAGCTGGAAAGCAGCTACTGGCAGACAGCAAACAGCAGGCTTTGGGCCACTGCAGAGCTGAGAGTCATGGCTGTACCAGGCTCTGCAGAAAGGAGCTCCGTTGAGAGGCAAAAGCCTCCTTAGGGAAGCAGAGTGGGGAGGAGGCTGTCACACCGCACTTCTTGTCAAGCACAGTCATCCAAACAGCTAGTGACAATCACTGCTCATGTCAAGACTGAATGAGAACAGAAAGATGTAGGTATTCACATACATATGAATGGGAGAGATTTTTCTTTTTATTCTCACCCAAAAACATGCTTATTGACTTTAGAGAGAACAGGAGGGAAAGAGAGAGGGAGAGGAATGCTGATGTGAGAAATAGTAATCCTTTGCCTCTTGTACTCACCCTGACCAGGGACTGACTGAACCCGCAATCCAGACATGTGCCCTGACTGGGAATCGAATCCACAACCTTTCCGTTTATGGGACAACGCTCCAACTAACTGAGTCACACTAGCCAGGGTCAATGGGAGAGAATTTGAAGTCCAGCAGCCCCTTGCTAACGAGGAATGAGATTTCCTATGGCATGAGTGTTCTGCCCTGATATTTTCCCCTGGTTGAGTTCACTGAAGTCAATCTCCCTTTCACTGGAGACTTTACACATTATTCCAGGGACCACATTTTATGCCACTGGGTGTTAGCCAACATGAGTCTGCACCCAAGACTCTTCTGAGAAGCAGCAAAAGCCTCAGGAATAGGACGTGATAAAAAATGTGGAATTTTTAGCTTCTAAACTTGGCTCTGCCACTAACTAGCTTCAAGACCTTGGGAAAGTTACTTCACTTCTTTAAGTCTTACTTTCTTCATCATTTAAAAGAGAATGTGACAGGATACAACACATACTGCAGTCATGAGACATGACAGTTCAGGACTAATGATAGAGTATGATATCTGATACAGAGCATTTTATAAGGGAAATATTTAAAATGTTTCCAATATATTTTGCCTCTGGGAAATCCAGGTGTTCATTTTTTCCCTTTCCTTTATCCAGTACCCTTCTAATATTAGAGATAAGCCACGGCCTATTTTCCCTAAGCAAAAAAAAAAAGCCCCAGAACAAAAAGATCCATAAAATTGGGAACAGCTGCATTTTCTTCAGACAGGAAGAGGCAACAGAACACCTTTCTAGGACTAGTAGGGAAAGTAAGTAAATGACCAGGACTTCACTCCCATCCACACCTGGATGGCAAGAGAGGAGGAGGGATATCATAGAAATAGCCAAGTGACTGAGAAACCTAGACTCGAGGCACATACCTGGGAAAATGTCACACCCATTAGAGAAGCCTTGTCTTTGGCTGGGCTCAGAGCAGCATGGCTCTGACAGTGGCAGGTTAGCAAGGACCAAGGGAGTTACCTGGGGGCTACACTCAGGCCCACCCATCTGCAGCCCTTACACCCAGTCCACAGCTGGACACTCAGGCCCTCTAGGAGATGATGGAAGTCCCAGGAAAGCCAGGACGCTTCACGAAGCCACAAGCTTCCATAGACAGTGCCAGGTCTCCCCTCAAAAGTGCCAGAGACAAGACCAGACTGGGTCCCTAAGTGGATTTCAGCACAGGGACCCAAGAAGCAGAGGGAACACAGATCACATCAGTGGAGGTCAGCAGGGACACTGTGTTCCGAGGCCCTTTGGCAGCCTGGATAACAGTGGAGAATCCCAGGTACCAGCCCACACGGGGAGGAGGGCCACAGTGAGAAGAGGCCCTCACAGAGGGTCTGCATTGTGACTTGACTGGACCGTGACCCAGAGCTAGTGTCTCACATCAGAAGAGACTCAAGTATCGTTATCAGGCTAAGATTTTTATTTCAGGTGAAAGGGTAGGGAGGGGTGAGGAGAGATGCAGCCTCTGGGACTCATCCAAAGTTTTAATCTCACCTATTGGCATTCTTACAAACCTAGCCAAGCCCTCCCCTTTCACCTGGGTTTAACTCTAACCTTCTGTCCATTCCTCTGCTTCTTCTGCCCTTTCCTCGCCAAGGGGCTGCGGAGGAGGAGTCACAATTCACCTGCCCCCAAGCACCTGCCTGGCCTGCTCAGGGAGGGTCCTGTAGGGCTCCTCACCTCTGCACCTACTGATTGCCCTTTGACCTTGGCAGTATAGCAAAGTGGTTAAGAGCACCAGAACAGGGGAGCAAGGCTGCCTGTGTGAGTGAGGGTCCCAGCACTGCTGCTCATCCGCTGTGTCATCTTTGGAACGTTCTTTACCATGCCCCTCACCCCATGCCTCAGTTTCTCGTATAAGAATGAGAAACCTGCCTCATAGGGTATCGTGGAGGTAAACGAATAGCTCATATACAGTGCTCAGGGTAGTGCCTGGCTCCTAGCTACCGCCGTGTACACGTCAATAATTGCCTACCTCTTAGTGAAGTCTTCCATGACTGTCTGAAATAACCCCTCTTCCAAACTGCCCGCCTCCATTCACCCTCCCATTTTCCATATAAATTTATCATCACGAGATGCTCTATACTTTACTTTTTATATCATCTCTCTCTCCCACTAGAACGTAAGCTCCATGAAACATTTTAGTCCATCATTCATAACTATATTCGCAGTAGGCCCTTGTAATGAAGAATAAATATGGAAACCTTTATTCACGAACTGTATAAATTTAGGTAGATTATGTAACTCCATGTGCTTGAGTTTACTCACCTGGAAAATGGGGCTGGTGCCTATATTCTTCAGATTGAGTGAGGGTTAAATGAGACAGTATTTCTGAACATGCCCATACCAGCCCTTGGCATGGAGTCAATGGATGCTGGCTGATCTGGGAGCGCCAGGCTCGGCCTGACTCAGGCAGGGCCCGCAATGGTTAATCCCTGATGCTCTTTCCCCACACAAAGCATGGCTGGGCTGCAGGGCTACTGGCAGCTGTCCAGGTGGAAGATAAATGTCAGAGTTGGGTGCCTGCAGAGTTGCCCTGGTCCTCATATGGGGTCTTGACCCTGGGCAGCTGGAGTCTCTCCCCACCCTCTCCTGCTGAGAGAGCTGACTGAGCCTGGAGCATTTGGGAGCCAATGCAGGAGCTGAATGGTGGGAACCTCAACCCGCCTGGGTCCCACGCCACATCCTGGCCTTGGGGGAGGTGGGCTGAAAGCCTGAACTTGCTTCCCAGCCATTCCCAGGCGGCCTGCTCTCCTGCTGGCCCAGCTGGGCTGACTGAGCCAGAGGGCTGCAGGGGCAGGTCTTGCCCTAGCACTGAGTTGTCCCCACCCACAAGTAGGAAGACACAGGCCTCAGCACAGGAGGGTCTGGATTCTGAGCTCAGCTCTGGCAGCCCTGAAGCCCAATCACCTTCCCAGCCTGGGAGAGAGACTGTGTTCAAAGGCAAATAAGCCTTCTGAGACCAAGTCTCGTAGAGGACACACTGAAAAACTGACCCCAAGCAAGGTCATCTACCATTTCCAATTTCTCACAATTTTTCAGCTTTCCAGCAACTTCCCCAAGAGTCCATCCTTCTCTCCACGACTGACCCAGAAAGAGATGAAAACAGACAGATACACCATGAACAGTAAAGATGAATAAGCGAAGCCCAGCCTTTACCCCATGGATTCATTCATTCCATAATCACATACGGAACCCCCACTCCATGCCAGGCACTGTGCACTGCAGGAGAGCAAATAAAACACAGACCTGATCACTGAAAACACTCTCAGTTGTGGAAGGAGATACAGTTGGTGAGCTGGTCAGGGAGGTGCAGCAGGCTGGGCAGAGCTGCACAGGGCATGATGGGAGTCTGGGAGAAGGGTCTCTAACTCCACCTGAAAAAGGAAGGAGATCCAGGAATTTGGGGAGTGTGATACCAAGGTGCTTCTGGCAGGCAATGTCTTGGGGGAGAATACAGAAGCTAGTGAATGATATCCCTCACCGTGGTGCCAAGTCAGAACCACTCTGGGAGACACTGGCCTCAGCTGCCATCCTCTCAGTCCTTGGGGACTTTCACTAGGCAGTAAGCCCTCTGAGGACAGGAACACAGTCAGTCTACAGCTGCAGTGTTGGAACATTAATGGACACACACATGGTGAGCACTCGGCAAATGCACCTGAATGCACTGAATAAATGAACACCCCGAAGGTGAGGTCACTACTGGACCAGAGGAACCCTTGCTATCCTCTTAACCCACTGGCACTCACGAAAATGTTATTGCCTAATTTCCTCTTGGTAAGTATAAAAAACTTCATGTGCTATACCAGTTAACTCTTTAACTGGGGCCCAACAAGGTGTGCTCTCAAGGAAAGTGCCACCAGCTTCCCCTGACACACCCATACTCCTTCCACAAGCCCTGGAACAGCTGCAAGAATCACACCACATGGACAGATGGAGCTGGCAGTCGGTGCCAACATTGGTGCCTTGATCTGTACAGGACAGGATGTTGCTGCTACTCACAGCCAGTCCTAGGCACACTGTGGGCCCATCTGCACACAGCTCCCCAGGCCCCAACGGGGGGTACACATACAAGGAGGGGGAGCCCATTCGAGTGCTCTGTTTAAACACCACCATGAAGCTGGTCCCTGGGCAATTTTCCCAAACACCAGCCACTCTTGCTTGCTTCTCTGGAAAATTACAGAGAGTACAAGTTCCCCTGGCGTGTGTGGTATGTATTCATGTGTCCACTCATTGAGCCAATATTGAATAAGGACATATTATGTGCTAGACCCTGTCTCTGGAAACAGGAATACACAATGGAACCCTCGGATTCCTTGTGCTCCTGTAGTTCCTCGTCCAGTGAGAGCCCGGCAGAGCAGCGGTTTTCACATGCTGTGCCAGGTGCTACAGCAGGAGCAGGCCTGTCGGGGCAGAGAAGAGGGAGAACCTCACCTTCCTGAAATTGGTGAATGAGTGGGTGGAAAGCGGGGGTGTTGAAGAGACTTTACTGAAGTGGTGGTGTTGGAACTGAGTGGAGACAGACGGAAGTGCTAGAGTTAAGAGACACAGACTGAAAGGTGCGGATGGCAGCGGGCCTGGGCTTGGCCAGTGCAGGAGGTCTGTCCTGAGAAGTAATCCAGTGCTTGCTCCTAAAGGAACCTTGAATTCTGAAGTTGGGTTTAAGGTTTCTGGAACTCCCCTTTGGTCCATTAAGAGAATCTACTCTCAGATCAAAGAGATCAAGGATATCAAGCACACTTCACACCGAGACAGAGGTCCACCCCCCACATCCCACCTGGCACAGGGAAGCCTCAGTGGACCCCCTACATGCATTAGAGGGCTAATGTGAGAGGGCCTCTGGTTCTCTAGAGCAAGTAAGCACCATTCCACAAGCTCAGATGCAAAAATCTGACTCTGGCCTTGGCTGGTGTGACTTGGTTGGGGTATTGTCCCATAAACTGAAATGTTGCAGGTTCGATTCCTAGTCAGAGCACATGCCTAGGTTGCAGGTTCCGTCTCTGGTTGGGGCACATGTAAGAGACAACAGATTGATGTTTCTCTTTCACATCAGTGTTTCTCTCCCTCCCCCTTTCTCTAAAAATTCAATTAAGCATGTCCTCGAGTAAAGATAAAAAAGAAGAAAAAATCTGACTCTGAAAAACACAGTCCTGGATTCTAGCTGGCTATACCTCCCCTCTTGGGGTGTCACTCCCCTGCTTGTGTGTGAATGAACTCAAGCCCTTTCTCTGACTGCCCTGCAGGGGGTCCCACCCAGCTGTTGGGAGGCACAGGATGTTGAGAGCAGAAGTGACTGTCCTTATTGAGACCATGTTATATAGGAGAAAACTGAGGCCTGAGAAGCAAGGTGAGTCCACAGCACACTCACCACGGGCCACATCTCGAACCTCATCCTTGAATCTTCAGCACAGAGCTCTTCTATCCCAACAGAGAACAGTTGCAGATACACCCGGTTTGGTTCTTGTTTCCCCCTGAAACACTTTCTACTGAAGATTGTGTGTTGAGTAAAACAACAACTACAAAAATGCAATTAAAGAAAACCCCCAACAATTTTATCTGAAATTTATCAGTGAATATTTCCCTAAATATTGAGTCCTGTTCCCTAATATTTCAGAAACAAATCCACAACTTCTCCCAATCTTTACCTCAAACATTCTCTCTGAAGTATGGAGAATACTTAGTAAAAAGCAAAAGATTTATACGATCTGAAGAGAAACCAGAGTATGAAGTATGGAGAATACTTAGAAACCCCTTTTTAACAGAAAAAAAGTACTCCATTTTGGGCTGTTGGTCAGTCCAAAATGTTGTGAGCTGCCAAGCTGACGTTACAGAATCTCACGACTGAGCATACGATTATCGTTATTTGTCTACCATTAGAATGCCTGTTCATATTCCACACCTGACTTTTATGTAGATTTTCCTTAATTGTTTGTATGCAAATAGCCCTAGGATGAAGTAATGAGAATCAGCAGCAGAAGCAGAAAGCAAGGGATTTGGGAATTTTAGGAGGATCAGGTGGCATTTGGGATATGTTTTCCAGGAAAGAAGAGCTATTGGTCATACCAGCTATATAACTTGAGGGTTCTGTTGGAAATGCAAGAGAGAGAGAGAGAGAGACAGAGATTGAGATTCAAGACTCCCCAAAAAGCCCAAATGACTTCTCTCCTGCTATAGAGCTAGCATCTCAGAGATGCTCACCTTTTGAGAGATTTGCTTTCCCGAAATGGCCCCGGCTACTCGCAGAACACGTCTTTGTTCTTTGAGTGATAGTGATGAAGCAATCATGTATAGAAGGCAGGAAGCTCTGAGAATCCCAGGGGATAAGGGGTGGGCTCTCAAAAGTCAAAAAATATCTGCCACCAACTGTTGGTTGTTTGGACTTGTTACACCAGATACGGAGAGCTCACCCTAGAACCACTTCCTCCCCAGACCTCTCCTCAGCCAGCTGAGCAGATGCTAATCACAGCTTTATTATTTCTCCCCAGCATCTTGTAAGGCAGCTCAATAGAGGCAACAGGGAGAAGTTGGACCAAGGCTGGTGTCTGATGGGGAAGGAAAGTAAGTTCATTAAGCCAGCTTGGTATATGCCATACCCAATATTTACCAACACACCCATGCCTTTGGGACACATAAAATATGAGCCTCATCCCCATTTCCTATTGCAAACTGGAGATTCTCAAAGATGAAACCATTGGCCCTGGACCATTTAATAGTGGTAGAGCAGGACTCCATCTCTCTCCTACCACATCCTGCCCAAGAGGCGCCAGGACCACCGCATGCAGTGTTCACTCTGTGAGTTGCAAGAGGATTCCACTTCCGAGGGGATGCATAAAGCCACCTTGCCCGCAGAGCACACATACCTGAGAGGAAAAGCACCGGCCAGACCCTCAGCACCAACACCTGTGTGCACCTGTGCTCCTGCAGCTCCCAGAGGCCCAATTTGAATTTCCATCAGCCCAATGACACCCATGTCAGGCATTGGTGCTGGCTGAGTCCCAGCACCTTCTCCCAAGCACCACGTAGAGTGTGTGGGCAGGGGACACAATGGCTGGGCTGCTTTTATAGCAATGTGGAAACTACTTTTCCCTTAAGGAGTAAACACTTATTAAACTCACACCACAGCTCTGCATGGGTGAGCAGGTTCCCCCCTGTCAGGTGAGTCACCCAGGCCCCACCTAAAGCCATCCCTAGGCCACATCTCACCAATGTCCTCAGTAGCCAAGGAGTTGGAATAACCTGGTTCCCAAGAAATAGACTGGCAAATCTCAGGGTGCTGTATCCTCCCCGCCTATTCTCTCCCAGCTGGCCTTGCTCCACATTCCACCTGCTCAGAAAAATGCCCTGGAAGGGAAGAGGGAGCAGAAATTTGAGATCTGGGCCCTGCCTGGAGCTGGCTCCCCACAATCTGACTTTCATAGCACCTTCCATAGTGAGAAAACACCCTGTTTCTCTCTGGCTCATAGTCCCCTCTCTCAGCTCATCCTGCACAGAAGCTGCACAGCCTCTCCTCCATGTTGACACAAATCCTCCATCCTGAATCTGCACAACCATCTCTGTCGGGGATTTGGGGCTTGTTTTCTTAATTAACTGAAAATGCTAACAGGGGAGCCTGGGAGCTGGCAGGGGCCTGGCCTTCATCAGCTGCTAGAGAAAATTCTTGCTTTGAAATCTGGATCGCTCACGCTCCCCCTCAAACCTTGCAAGGGATGTCAAAACAAACAGGGCACCAGATCTTGGGGCAGGCTCTGGTTACAGGGCCAGTGATCGATTTAGCTGAAGGACACTTCAATGCCAGATACCCAACGAGATCTTGATTTCCTAAAATGTCACAGGTAGACTGTCAAAGGCCCCTTGCCTCAGCAGGGACTGTAAGAGGGGAAAGGAACAGTGTGCCCACACCATTTCCAGAGTGCCTACTGCCTGGCAGGCTGGAGCTGGGGGTGTGGGAGGCGGCAGAGATAGGCGAGTCCTGTTGATTCCTGCCCCCGAGGAGATAAAGCTAGAAACAAATTACTAAACTGCTGCATATGAAGGGTCCCTTTCCAGACAGGTACTAAGTGACAGACTCACAGAGGAGAGGAGGTACCCGCTGCTGGTGAGAGTTGAGGGACAGAGGGTCATGTCAGGTCACAAAGAGAAAATATCTAAGCTGAACAAGGAGTCAAAGTCTTTTGAGTAGACAAGATGCATAAGGGGAAGGAGGAGGGCTTTCCAGGTGAAGGGAAAAGCTTAGGCAAAGGCCAGGAAGCATGAAAAAGAAGCTTATGTTCAAAGACGGGCAGGCAGTGCGGTATGACTAGAGAGTGGGACTGATGGAGGCATGAAGAGGACAGTACAGAAGATGCACCTGGACATATAGAAGGGGGGGGCAGTCATGTTAAAGCATCAAGCAGGCCATGGGGACCCAGCCTTTTCCAGCAGGGGCTAACTTCATCCGGGTCAGAAGTTGCCAAATCTGACCCCCTGCCAGATTTTGTAACTGGTTTCATTGGAACACCGCCACACCCATCATTTGCATATTGTCCAGGGCTCTTTTGATGCTTGAGTTCAGTGATCCCAACAAAGACTGTGTGGTCCCCAAAGCCAAAATACTAACTCAGGACCTTTATACAGCACACACTTGGAGGGTGAGGCCTAAGTCAGATCCACAGTTCCCTACATCAGGGAACCCACTCCAGCCTTCTCACCCAACTGCCATACAGGGAGAGTTCAGAAATTCTGGAATAACCAAAGAAAGAACATCCCTCTATGAGAGGGTGCCACTCTCAGGAGGCCCTCCTACCCCTTCCCAGCCTCAGCACAAGTTGTCCCAGCAACCATGTGCTGGGGTCAGAGCTGCTGTGTTGAGAGTGGGGCTTCCAGCTTCCAGTTGGGGGGCTTGCACATTCCTCCCTGATCTCTGGCCTGAGTCCATCCTGATCCTGGAGATCCGAATCCCCAAGATGCTTCGCCCCAGCTGAGTCCAGGTCACTGTGCCTGAGGCCAGGGGCATGTTGGGCCCTGGTTTCCTAGGAGACCCACACTGCACTCTCTTTTCTTGCAACAGAATCAGTCAGTGTAGCCCTTCCTTAATCTTTGGTACTTTGTACTTTCCAAGCAGACAATGTAGAACCCAGTTTAAGAAACAAAGCATTAAAAGCTAAACATTATCATTTGAGGAAACGTGGTGACAACTTGCACCAAAACATCAGCTCAGAGACTAAAATCTCCTGCCACTGGCAGGTTCCGTGATGGCCATTCAGATGATTCAGGATGAGCCCTGGCTGGTGTAGCTCAGTGGATTGAGCGTGTGCCTGCAACCCAGAAGATCACGGTTCGATTCCCAGTCAGGGCACATGACTGGGTTGCAGGCCAGTTCCCAGCAGGGGACACACGAGAGGCAACCATACATTGATATTTCTCTCCCTCTCTCCTTCCCTTCCCCTCTAAAGATAAATAAATAAAATATGTTTAAAAAAGATTATTCAGGATGAACACATTCAATTTTTAGGTTATTATTAAAATGAAAACTAAATGAAACATTTCTTAAGAAAAAGAACATTCTCAAGCAGAGTTCTTAACACACTCCCCCCAAGAGCCTCTGGGTCCGTCTGAGAGACTTTGTCTGGGATTGAGGACCCGGCTGTGGAACCGGGTTGCCCGGGCATTCCCTAGTCCTCTGCCCAGCCACAGCACCAGAGCCCGCAGAATGGCTGGCACACAGTAGGCCATTAGTTCCACTTTGTCAGACAAACAAATGAATGAATGAATGAATGAATGAATGAATGAAGTCCAAGTCTGGTTCTGCAACTTACCAGCTCTGTGTTCTCAGGTGAGGTTCTCAACCTCTCTGAGCCTCAGTTTCTTCATCTTTAAAAATCTCCAAAATTATTCTCAACTCAAAGAATTACTGTGTGAATTTAATGAGATCGTCGTACCCATTAAGCCCTCATTATAGTGACTGGCACATTCAAGGTGCAGAATAAATGGTAGCTATTGTTACTTTTCAAAGATGACTTTAATCCCATATAAAAAATATCTTTGCACTTTCATTATGTAAACTCCAGCACAGAGCCCAACACTGGGGAGGCGGGGGGGGGGGGGGGGGGGGGGGGGACGCACAAAAGGGCTGCTGGAGCAGAATTAGGCAGGGAGCTTTGTGGCCTCAGGTACATGCAGGAGCTGAGGTTGCTACTATCTCCTGCCTGCTCAGGGGAGGCAACACCTCCTGCACAGACCCCAGCCCCCCAAACTGCACTTGGACATTCCAGGTTGGGGAGCTCATCTGCGCCCATGCTGCAGGATATGGGGCTGGGGGACCACTTGCTCTGCAGGGTGAGGGTGCCAGCTCAGACAAACTCTGCCTGCTCCACAGAGCTCTCCTCTCATTCCTTCTCATGCCGAGCTGGGCGCAGCATGGGTCTCCCTGCAAGGCAGTGTTCCCAGGCTCAGGAACAATAGGCTCCCCATTCATCCCTGCCCTTGGCAGACCTGCCTCCTCCCACTATGGCACTGCCCACTGCTGCCCCCAGGCAGCTGCCCCAGTCCAAGGGGCCAACACAGACCTCTCTGGGGCCTGGGGAACAAGCCCAGGACCTGGTCTGTCCACTCTCCCCAGGAGGAAGAGGAATTGGCTCGAGTCCCCTGCTGAGACAGAATTGAGGGTCATTCAGTCACCCTCTGGCTTTGAATGTCATTTGTCCCTGAGCATCTCAGCATACAGCCCTCACTGACCACACTTTGTTTTCTCCAAATGAGAGGAGGGAACCTAATGTCTGCTGCTCCCTGACCTTCACCCCCTGGGCCAGGCTCCAGATGCTTCCAGATATCAACGTTCAGCTCCTTGCCTTAAGGGTGATAACCACTGGGAGGAGCAGACCAGGGCGTATACCCAAGTGTCACCACCCCTTGGGAATCCGAGCCCCACCTCCACCTCCTCCCTTCCACACTTGCCCATCAGACTCCAAATGAAATTTTGCCATTTGCAACAGCATGAATGAAGCTAGAGGTATTATGTTAAGCAAAATAAGTCTGACAGAGAAAGACAAATACCATATAATTTCACTTATACGTCAAATCTAACAAAAAATATATAGACAGACAAAACATAAAAGAAGAAACAGACTCAGGACAAACTGATGGTTACCAGAGGGAAGAGGGATTGGGAAATGGATAAAAAAGGTGAAAAGGAATAAGAGGTACAAACTTCTTGTTATAAAACGGGATATAATGTACAGCACAGGGAAGACAGTCAACAACGTCATAATAACTTTGTAGCATGATAGATGGTCACCAGACATACTGTGGTGATCGCATCATGAGGTATACAAATGTCAAATCACTGTGTTGTTCCCTGAAACTAATATGATATTGTATGTCTACTATACTTCAATAAAAAGATTCCATCCAGCAAAAATCACCAGACTCAACCCCAAATCTGCAATCCACACTTCAAGGAGGAGGGTACAACGTTGGGTTTCTTTCACTTACCAACTTTATGCAGCTATTTTCTAACTTTCGGTTTAGAGATTCTTAGCTCAGACCTTTTTTTCACATTTTAGTGCTTTTTTAATATTTTTTAAGATTTTAAAAAAATTGTTGTTCAAGTACAGTTTTCTGCCTTTTACTCCCATCCCAGCCCACCCCCCCAGCCATCTCCACCTCCCTCCCCTTTCCCCCCCCCACCCCTTGTTTTTGTCCCTGTGTCCTTTACACTTGTTCCTGTAAACAGACCTTAAGAACCATCCTCCTACATCCCAGGATCAGGGCTGGAGGGTGGGAGCTGGGGGAGGGGCTGCAGACAGGGTGTCATTCCCAGGGAATGGACTCCTGAAGGCAATGCACTTAATTCTAAGGTGCCCCCTCCTCAGAGACTCCAGCACCAGGTTCTAGCCCAGGAGCCCAAATGTGGCCCAGAGGGACACACTGGAGGGGAAGCAGGTCCCTGAGGGGGTAGCAAAGTATGTGTTTGTCCTTCTTAAAGGGACAGCCTGCCCAAGAGCCAGCAGGGAAACTGCTAGACAGGAGGGAGCAAGGATGAGCCAGCCTTCTCCAGGGATAAGCTCTGAAAGAGCACCAGGGCCTAGACTCACACAGAAAGCAGTACAAGAACCTATTATGTGCTCTGCATGATGGAACTTATTTGGTCCCCACATTTCAGGATGTAGGCACTGTTACTGTTGTTCCTATTTTGTAGATAAAGAGAAACTGAGGCCTAGAGAGAGTAAATTGCCAAAATCGCTCAGGTAATGAGTGGCAACATTAGGATTTGAGCATAAGTGGTTCTGAGGGAGCTCAACCAATAGAGCAGCCTCAATACATCAACCTGCAGTTGCAGCTGGAACACCTACCAGGGTCAGTTCCACGCCCTGGAAAAAGGCATCACGCAAGCAAGACACAGTGTCTGCCCTCAGAGACCTGCTACAAGAAATTACCTAAATGCTAACACCAAATTGGTCTGGCGGGCGAAATGACTTTTGCTTTCCTTTTTTTAGAAAAATCTTTACTGTTTTCTGTATTTTCCACATCTTCTAAAATAAACAGTATTCCTTTCATAAAAAGAAAATAAATGTTCTACCTCCAACAGCTCATTCGGACATTTCAAATGGCCAAAACTAGAGAAGGAAGATTAATGTATTCTACCTGTAAGTTCCAAGAGGAAGAGGAGAGTAGCAAATTATCAGAACACTGCACCTACAATGATTAAATCTATGGGAGTGAAATTTTCCCTATTATGATTCAAGTTTTCAATAAAATTAAAGTAATTGCTTCTCTTTCAGCCAAACTGAAATATAAAGTTTTCTAAAACCCATTAATTAAAAAAAACTCAGTTAAGACCCAATCATGTTATTCCTGATCCTTCCTAATCTAATCACCAACCCCCTTTGGAGCCTCCCTTCGCTTTGTCCCATCCACCCCCTGGCGGCCAGACTAGGCTCCCAGAACTTCTCCTAAGCCGACCCAGCATGCTGCCATCCTTCAAGACCCTCTTGTCACTGCTTCTGTGGAGCCTTTCACCCCTACAAACAAAATCGATGGCTCCCTTCTTGGAGCGCCCACAAGCTTTGCCCATCCAGAGCATGATTAGAGCTGGCATCACACTGTGTGCTAATTAACTTAATGCATTTGTTGACTTCCCCACCCCCAGCACCTAGCACCAAGACATCTGTGGAATAAGGCAGCATGTGATAATAGCAACTATTATTGTTTGAAGACTATGTATAATCTTCCAAGTACTTCCCCCTACATCTCATTTGAGCTTCAAAAGGACTGGGTGGTTGGATATTAGAAGTGTCCAATGTGAATATGGAGGAAGCAAGTAGTGCTTGAGGTCCTTGAAACTCTGCCTTTTGGAGATCAAGTTTGCCCAGATGGCCTGAAAGGGCAGGCTCATCTCCCTGACCTCAGTGTCAGCCAGGCGAGGCTGTTTCCATCTCCTGGCCCAGGCCCTGGCCCTGCCCCTGCACGCCTCCCAGTGCTCCCTCCCAACACATCCTTGCCCTCAGCTCCCCCACCAGGCAGGCCGGGGGATGCCAGAGTGCCAATGGGCACAGAGATGACACTTCCTGGTTGGTGGGTAGCACACATTCCCTCTGGGCTAGTGAACACAGCATGGTCAGGGTGCAAATGAGGCCACAGCTTCCAGTGAGAACCCAGAATGATCCTGCCAGCTTCATGGAAGAAAAGTCTGTCAGGCCACCCCAGTGGTACTCAACCAGATAGCCACAAACTCTGGCATTGAGGGTCACCAGGAGAGGGCGTGGACCAAAAGTGCACAGAACGTTTGAGCCAGAAGGAAACTTTGAAATGCCATTGCTCAACTCCCCTCCAGACAGCCAGGAAAATCAGGCCCTGACGGGGAGGTGCCACCATCTCACTCTGTGCTTCTGAACATTGTCTAGAATGTCGTGAAGTTTCTTTCACCACAGGAATTGCACTTGAAGGTGAAAGAAACTTTATTGTTTTCTGTGTATGGCATTGCATTATAGGAATTGCCCTGGAGGTGAAAGAAACTTCGCCCTGACAATGTTCAAAAGCACAGAGTGAGATGGTGGCAAAGGGAAGGCTGGCACCTGAGCCCTTTCTGATCCAAGCAAGAAAAAATACAACTTGAAGGGCTCATACTGAAAGGAAGTAAAAAAGGCCAAGTTATTTTGAAGGGCATTCTTCGAGTATACAACACATACTGCTTCTTGGATACAATGCCATACACAGAAAACACTTAATAAATAAAAACAGAGGAAGGTGTTCAGTAACAGTCTTAAAATTCAGTATCCCTGGAGGCCAGGCCATGTCATAACCCGCTCCCTCGATAGCCTCTCCTATGAGCAAAGGGAATGTGGGTCTAAGTCTAAAATGATTTCTACATTGACTTAGCAGGATGCACTGAAGTGGGGATACCACAGACTGATACTTTCATTCCTGGGCAACATATTTACAGTTGTGATAGTTATCAGTGCTTGGACAGATATTGTTGGTTCCCAACCCCCAACTCCAGGCACAGAGCAGATTTACGGCCACTTGGGTTTGTGTGGGCCACGTGACTAATTCTGGCCCAGGAGCTGACAGTGGAGGCTGAGTGCTGTAACGCTCAATGTAAGTGTCGATGGCTAGGCCATGGTACTAGATGTCTAGATATCACTGTGGTGAAGGTATTTTTTACATGAGAAAAACATTTGAATCAGTGGACTTTCCATATAGCAGATTATCCTCCATAGTGTGGGTGGGCTCATCTAATCATTTGAAGGCTTTAAAGAAAGGACTGAGGTCCCCCAAGGAGGAGGGAATTCTGCCTCCACACTGCCTTTGCTCTCAAAATCAGCTCTTCCCAGGGTCTCTGGACTACTGGACTGCCCTGTAGATTTTGAACCAGCTCCCACAATCGAGGGAGCCAGTTCCTGAAAATAAATCTAAATAGATGAGAGAGAGAAAGGAAGGGAGGAAGAGGAGAGGGAGGGAAAAAGAAAGACAGACATGCTTCCTTTTGTTTCTATTTCTCTGGAGAACCCAGCTAATACAAGTGTAATTAGAGGTCGAGAGCAGTAAATGGGCAGGACCAGACCCTCTTTCCTTTTGGCACACCCACTGTCAGCATTTAAGGAGATGTTTGCTCTGCCAGCCTGGTTACTGAGTGATTATCATGAGCAGAAATGATAATCCCTCTGTTGACCCACTCCCAACAGGTAGCATGAGCAAGAAACAATCTCTGTTGTTTTAAGTCACTGAAACTTGGGGGTCCTGTGTTACCACAGCATAATCTAACTTATACTGACTGAAGCACTGGCTGTTCGTCTTAGACTTGAGATGCTAGAGTGTGAGGAGAGAACTCCAAAGCCCTTAGTAATGGAACCATAAAAGGATTTTGATCTTGCCTGACCACTAAGTCCCACATGCTGCTCTTCCTCCAGCTGCCCAGCTTCCCCCCTGGTCCATTTTAGGGTCCTGGGAAGTCTTCACACACAGAACCCAAACATAGCTGGATGGATGCATCGAAGGTGCAATCTCTGTGGTGAAAGAAACCTCTCTAGGCAATGTTCAGAGTTCCGCTGAGGAATCTGACCCTCCGCCTGGAATGGGAAACTCTCCAAAGAACAAAAGTTTCCACTACAGCAACAAGAATGTTAAACATGATAAAGAAAAATTTTTTCTCAGTAAGAAAAATGAGACCATGAGTATTTATAAACCAAAACCCAAAGGCCATTCCCCGATATCTGTGAGGTTTCTGTTGCGTGGGGAGAGTCTAGTGGTTTAGAGAGGGTACTGGAAAGAGAGCAGGATGTCCTTGGATCCAAAGCAGATGGGTTAAGTGCAAGGCCTTTGAGGAAACACAATAACAAAGCAGTGGTGATTTGCTCTGGCCAGTGGCTCAGGTGGTTGGAGCAACATACTACTGTACACCAAAAGGTTGCGCGTTCCACTCCTGGTCAGGGCACATACCTGGATTATGAGTTTAATCTCAGTTGGGGGTGCATGCAAGAGGCAACCAATCAATGTTTCTCTCTCTCCCCGCCCCCAACCCCTTCCTCTTTCTTTATAATAGGTAAGCATATCCCTGAAAAAGGATTAAAAAAATAAAAAGTATTGGTGATTCTCCTTAGGAATCAATGGTGACCAGAAGCTGCTGGGACTCTGCAGCTTCTTCTCAGTGGGTAAATCTAGTCGCCTGACCTTAAATACACTGCAAAGATAAACTCTGGGACAGACTAAACTGTCATGGACTTGAACTATTACAGGAAGAATTTAGCTTAAACCAGTTTCTCTCAACTTCAAGTAGTTCCCAAGTCATTTGGCAACATTTTTGGTTGTCGTAACCAGGGAACATTACTGGCATCTAATGAGAAGAGGCCTGGGATGCTGTAAAATATCCTAAAGTGCACAGAACAGCACCTTCCTCCTGACAAAGAATTATCCAGGCTAGTACCAAGGGTACTAGCTGATGGAGACTAGAAATACTGATGGAGACTAGACCCCTAGTTATAAAGGCGTAAAAGAACGTTTACGGAACAACATGCTCCGATGGAAGAAAAAGTACAGACACGCATATTCATATCAATATTCAGACATACACGTTGATAAACCACAACTAACTCTACCATCAAAGCATTCTGAGAGGTAGCAGAGTTCACATCGGTAGAGAGATAAATTTCATTGCTACCCTGCCTTCCTGACAAGGGAGGAAGCCAGCAGGAGCAATATTTAGAGACTGTGTTTAGATCTGCAAAGTGAGTCAAGGAGAAAAGCTTAGGGGTGGTGCTAGAGAATAAATATAGTGGGACTAGTCGATATAATAAAGAGGGGGACTTCCTTGAGTTGTTGGTGAGCACTAAGAAGCTCAGGAAGAAGGCCAAACAACCTGATGTCTGGCCAACAGATCAGTCTTTTTTAGGACAAGTTTGTCCAATATTTAATTGCAAATTGTTTGCATTTTTGTGATGTAAACACCATTGCCCCTCTCAAACCTCCCTTTAGATAAACTTCAGTTCACCATGTTCATAAAGCCATAGTGTAAATGCTGTGTGCAAATGTGTGTGCATGTGTGTGAATCAACGTAGAGGCATTAAATTTCATATCTGGGTCAACACAGAGCAAAATGCAATCCACTTGCATGAAACCAGTAATAATAGTTAACATTTACTGCAGGCCTACTATGTGCCAGGCACTGATCTATACTTGCCATGCAATCTTACCAAATGCTCACAGCTTCCCTGGGGGAAGAGGAGCACCGTTATTATCCCATAGTAGGGCTAAGAGATCTGAGGCAGAGAGACTTTAAGCCAGTCACTCACAGACCACAGTAAGTCAAGAAAGAGGCAGAACTCAAATACAATTTCAACTCAAATCCTAGCTCTAGAGTCCATGCCTTAAGTTCTGAGCAACCCTACTTGTGCCTTGTAGTGATTAATCATCTTAAGTAATTGAATGGAAACAGGAACTTGGAGCTGGAGGTGATGAGAAAATACAAGCCCTCACCTCTTACTTTGGAATGTCCAGACCAGAGGTTCTCAGATTTAGTGTGACCAGGATCACCTGGCGGGCTTGATAAAACACAACAGCTGGGCCACATTCCCAGCGTTTGATTTAGTGGGTCTGGGTCCAGGCCCAAGGACTTGTGTTTCCAACCACTCCTTAGGAAGCTCTGCTCCTTTGGAAGGATGTGGGACTTCCTGTGCTTGTGGGGGCTAGATTCAACTAATCAATTGTCAATTTCACAGGCAGGGCTCCTCAGGTAACATTTGGTCACAACATCAGTTGCAGAGTAGCTGAGAACTGGAGGAGGCAAATACTGAAGAAAATGGAGGAGGGAGGAAACAAGTGTCAAATGGAATTCAATCTGGAAGACTTCCTGAAGGAGGAGCCAAGTGGTGGGAAGAGGTGACCCTGGGATTACTGATTTGATGCACACTGCACAATGGGAAGCTGTGCCAGACAGTGGTTAGAAAATAAATCAGTTCAAACTGCAGCTTTGCTGCTGTGTTATATGGACCTTACTGAAGGTCCTTAACTGTCTAAGCCCTAGTTTCCAAATCTGTAAAATGGAGCAACAACCAAAAACTCAGTGTTGTAAAACTCAACACTATAATGGCATTAGGGCTATTGCTTTTTTGGCCGGGGGAACCCAAGCGTCTGTCAAGGGTAGGGATGTGCTTTGTTGCTGCTCACAGACCATGTAGGAGCTGGGAGGTTGGTTGAACTTGAGATCCCGGTTACTCACCCTCCATCATTTAAAAGATCTTCCATCCCAATGGGCACCCTCCAGTGTTTTAGGGCCCTTCCCCCAGGTCTGAGCTTTATCTCTTCAAACCATGCCCAGGGACCACTTTCCACACCCAGCTCAAAACCTCTCTCATTTACACAATTGGCAGCACTAAGGGGAGAAGACAGATGTGGAATACAGAATCGTCCAACCTGTACACTTACAGTATGTACTCAACCCCACTTTAAAAACGGATGCAAAAAGAGAAGACTGAAAAGTGAATTGCCAAAAGTTAGCTCAACGGGGAAGGCAAATTCTTCAAGTGTGTCTGGTAGCCAGGTGGGAAGTTGGGGAGCTAGGGTACAGGGATGGAAAAGGCCAAGAACCTCTCAGTCCTCCAGTGATGGGCTTATAGGCTAATTTTATTTTTTTTGTCTTTCTGCTTCTATGTGTTTTCTACATTTTCTGTGATAAACCTATATTTCTTTTATAATCAAGGAGGCAAAGTTTCTTTTTAAACTCCATATCCTTCCAAAGCTTTTCTTGAGTATAACCCATCCACACCACTCTGCCCCTTGTGACTCTTGCCCTCTGTTCTAGCCCGGAAGTTTGCATGTGTAGCCATGAGTGGTTGTCTTCTCAATGACTTTAAACAGCTGTCCTATGTGTTGACCTGTGACCCTCCAGCAGGTGAAGCTGCCCCAAGTGGGACCTGCAGGTGAGGGGAACTGTGTACACACACACACACACACACACACACACACACACACACACACACACACTACTCATGCACCCCAATCTGCCTCTTCTTTCCTTCTGTATCCAGAGGAAAATGTCATCCGGCTAGTGCCCTCAGATGAACTGGGAAGGCTAATTCCCCAGTGTGGTTTGTGAGGGGGTGAGTAGCCAGGGTGGGGGTGTCAGGAAGAGCCAATCTGCTTCCATCTGGCTCTGAAATCCACACTTATTTTCCTGGACTGGACTAGGATCCCATTTCCCAATGTGAGGAATCTCGCTCTCTCTTGGTGACACACACTTTCCCCAAGAATGCTTGACTTTTCAATAAGAATTCTTGTATATTTGGGATTCCTGGAAACAGTACAAAGACTAATGAATTGCTGGCTCTGCCCTAGATTTAGAAACCCTCTAGAACTCACAGGAGGTGAGGAGGAGGGAGGCAGGATACAGGGTATGGGTGTGTTCTCAGGAGAAAGCAGGGTGCAGGGCTGAGACACCGCATCTCAGTGGCCAGGTTAAGGTACTCCAGAAGCTGCCCACAACCCCCCAATCAGAGTCCCCTTCCACTCTGTTACTAGGCACAGACAAGGTGGCAAAGGGAAACAGTTGTGAGATTGCAGAGTTCAGAGATCTTGGGGCACACCACACCTTTTTTGCAATGGCCTCTGGGCACTCTAACTATGTGACTTCAGGTAAGGTGCCTAAACTCCCAGCACCTCAGTTTTCTCTTCTGAAAAATGGGGTAACACCCACTTTGCAGGTTTTGGTGAGAATGAGGTATGTTAGAATGCACAAGTGTTTAGCCTGGTGCCTGGCACACAGCAGATCTTCAATAGATGGTAGGTGTTGTTTGCGGAGTTTGAAGACTAGGAGTTTATAAAGCCGTACATGGCGTGGGCCAGCTGCAGAAAGTCTGATAGCCTGGGGACAGCCAGGCAATGAGAATACAGCTCACTGGGACGATGGCAGCTAAGCTTTAGCTCCTTCCTTTTTAGCCTCCTCAGGGGTATGTTGTGCCAGGTCTGGGCCATGTCACCTACGCAAGGCCCCAACTGCAGACCCTTGGCAACCTCAGCAGCTTAAATCCGAAGTGTGAATGTGGGGGTTCCAGACCACCAGGGTGAAATGGTCGGGCGTCTATAGAGGTTCTGGACCTCTCAGTCGCCTCAGCTTAAAATGGGCAGGAAGCATACCAGTCTCTCAGTAAAGATCAGGCAAACCACCACTGCATCGCTGTCTAGAGAATTCCATGAGTCCTTAAGCCGTCCTGGAAAAACCAGGGACCTGAGTTACTGCCCCCACACCCACCTCCCCACATACCCCCTGCCAAGAGCTCCAGTAACCTGGGCAAACAGACCAGGCCCCCAGGGTGTTCTCAGTCTAACTGAGAAGGAAAACACAGACAGAAAAGACTTAAGAACACAGAAAAACAAGGGGGAAAGAAAATAGTTTTCTTTCAAAGGAACTCATATATGTAGAGGAATCATGAGGTGATCTAAGGAATCCACATTCCACAGGGTTAATCCACCACTTTCTGAAGAGTGGTGATGGGTGAGGCTGCCACTTAGTGTCACCCACAAGCTCTCCTCAAAGTCCCCTCACAGACCCTGTGGCCTGGCTGAAGGAGAACAGGCCCTTTCTCCCGAAATAGTAAATTTACATAACCTCACCATCACAGCGATGCTCACAGCGGCTCTAGTTACAACAACAAGAGTTTAAGAACTGGAGAGTCTGCAATGGCCAAGGCAGGGGGGGAAACAAAACAAAATCCACATGAGGTTTTCATTTTCTTCAACCACGTGAGAATGGCCCTGTAGATCCAGCTATAAATACCCAGCTGCCATGGCCACAAGATGGAAAATCTCTCTCTCTCTCTCTCTCTCTCTCTCTCACACACACACACACACACACACACACACACACACACACACACGACAAGTCCCTTCCAACGGTTCATGGACTTAAGAATGCAGATCAATGTTTCTAAGAATATCTGCCTTAGAAGGTCCAGAGCTAGACTCCACTTGCTAAGTGTCTCGCACTGAGCTTCCTCAAACATACCTGACAGGGCTTGGGAAGAAGCTGTCCCACGGCAATCACCAGGGTGCAATGCAGAGCTGTCCCTGTCTCCATAATACTGAGGCCAAGTTGAAACCCCAAAGGGACCATAAACAGGACTGGGAAGGGCTTTAGACAAAATCCCTTAGAAGGAAGTAAAGAGCACCCTGCTTGACACAGAACACCTCCAGCTCGGCTCCCTGGAGGCAGGGTCTGAGACAGAGATATGTATACTCGTCATTTATTGGGGCTGTGCTCTCAGAGGAAGCCAGGAATTGATGAGGGAAAGAGGAAGGATCTAGCAGGAAGGTGGCTTTGGGAGAGCTCTGGCCCCTCCCCAGTCTATGTGGACCTCTGGAGGAGGGCTACAATGGCCCGCCTTGGGGTAGGTGGGGGGCTTTTCTACCTTTTCCCCAGTTAGTTGTTGACCACAGGATTGCATGTACAGGCTGAGCAAGCATGACATAACTCCAGGCACCTCTGGGCAAGGGGATTCAATAAGCCAAGGGCAGCCTGCACAGGTGCCAGCCATTCCATGGAGCACTCACAGCAGCTGGAGCACCTGCACAGGGTACCAACAGCACCTCCTATACAGGGTCTGTGAGCCCAAGTGCACTGTTGCTTAGAATTTGTATTTTCTATTGATTACAAAGGTCTGTTGATTTGTTTGATTTGTTTTTATTTATTTATTTATTTATTTATTTATTTATTTATTTATTTATTTATTTTTGTGGAGGGGTGCTTTTAGAATTGACTTGCTAAAGGGAGAAGTCAAGGTTAATCAATGAGACACACCATGGACTGCCCATCTAATATCTCTTCTCACCTTCTTCCATGCTAATAGGTCCCTGCATTTGGTTGAGGCAGAAACATGTCCAATTTCAATGACATTTTTTCAGCTTCCCTCTAGATGCCACTGCAGTTTGACATCTCTGCTTAACACAGTGTTGGCCAGTTCTGGAGGGGCTGTCCAGAAAAGCTTGTTAAAGAGAGCAGAACCAACTGATGTCTACTTTCTGTGCTTTGTCTTTGTCTTTCTCCGCTCAGGATGCAGATGTGAAGCTAGAGGTAACGCAGCCATCTTGTAGCCATAAGGCAACGAGCACAAAGGCAAAATTGTATCTCATTCTAAGGAAGGCTGGAAGCTGAGACACAGAGGGGTCCCTGGTGGTGCTGTAGTGCTACTCTGCCCATTCTGAACTGCATCTGCTGGACTTGTTGTGTAAGAAAAATAAAGACCCCTCGTTGATAGAGCCCCTCGAGGAAGGTTTCTCTACCATGTGAATAAATTGACAGAATACTGATTTAAACACTGTGAACCCAGATTTTTTCAGCAGTTCTTCTCTGAGCACTGTGGCTCCAGGAGAGTAAGAAAACTATTTCCCTAGGGCTGCTGTGAGGGCCTGGTTTTTATGAAATGCAGCTTGGGAAATGCTAGTCTAGATGACCTCTTCAGATTTCTCTCCTCCTGAACATACCATCACTCCCTACCTAGAAGGAACCAAGCCGATGACCAGGTCCACAAGCAGCCTTGGCATTCACCCTTAATGGAACATGAGTGTGAGTCAAAGAACTGAGGCCTGTGAGGCTGGAAAAGGGCAATGAACTAAGGCAAAAGACTTAAGAAGGTGCCAGCTCTTCTGGACTTTTGGAGCGCTTACTCCCCTTTCCCAGCAGTGATTATCACGCGCCTCCAGGAATAAAAATAATATTGATCATAGCCAACACTTACTGAGCATTTACAATGTGCTAGAGGCTGTGCTTCACACAGATCATCCCATGCAGTTCTTGCAAATGTGGGAAATATCCCTTTAGTTCACCCATTTTACAGATGAGGAACCTAACATTTATTGAGATATGTCAAATGTTTATCCAAGCTCACACAGCTACCACAAGATGGAACAGGGACTCTGTATCCCCAACACTTTCAAACTTCAGTGGCTCCATTCCTCCACCTTCCTTCACCAAGTACATCTTTGGTTGATTGTGAACTTCCACTTGATATGTTGCTTTGCAGGTGTCCCGTATCTTTTGTGTGTACCCCCCAATTCATAGATTGGACCAATTGGGAATTCACAAGGGCAGGCCCTATATCCTCGTGAGTTCAGATATGTTATTTTCTCCTTTTGCTGTACTGTGCCACACAGTGTTTAGAGGCCACGTCTTCACAGTGCAGGGCCCTCAGCCAAGGCTGCCTCTCTGACATTTATCACAGCCTTCACAGAAGGCGAGAAGTGCTCAGGTGAGCCTCCGGGGCTGGGAATGATGCAATGGAGGTGGAGCCAGGAGGAAAACTCAGGAAGATTAACTCCAGCTAACAGCATCCTCAGCTCTGCAGGCTTATCCATCAGAGTGCATAAGACCAATGCTGTGGGTGTCACTTGGTGGGCTCGGATCATGTCTCAAGCCCTCAACCTGCCACCTGAGACCACCATGCTCAATCACTTTAAGGCAGACACATCCATTCTCTGGACAACAAAGTATTTAGAGTATGCTAAATAACCAATCCCCAAGACTCATTCAAAATATCTTCCTTCTTAACACATAAAGCAAAGCACCTGACCCATAACCATAAATGTCAGGTCCCTTCCCTCTCAGACCACCTTCTTGGCTTACCCATCTAAGCTTCCTGGAGTCAACCAGTCCACAAACAGCCCAATTGCCCAAAGCTATTACAATTTGAACGAAAGGGGACTCCTCCTGATCTCTGGTCTTTCCAGTTGCATGACAAATGCACATAGAAATATACAAGGGCCCTTCCACCAGCACCCTCTGCCCTTCTCTGCCACATTTCTGCCCAGGGGGATGACTTCTGATATGCATCACCCAGGTTCCTAGGCTTCTGGATTCCAGTTGGATTTGACCAGTGAGAAGCAACAGCAGGTGATTGGAGTGTGGAAGGGGAGACTTTGGGTTGTTTATTCCCCATTCCTTCTGCTAAGCCACGGTCAGGCAGTGGCTGTTCCTCTGGGCCCGCAGCTCCTGCAAAAACCCCCTCTCCCTCTTTGGCTCAAACTGGCCCAGGGCTCTGATGACTCCATCCCTCTTCCCCTCAGCTGTTTAGGTGTAGAAGTGTAAACAGCTTCCTGCTCTTGCTTGGCCCTGGGTGTCTCGCCAACTTCTCCAGTCCCTTATCTCGCTGCAAATAGTCCTCTCATTACACTCTTATCAGTTAAATCCATTTGGAAGTGCCAACTGTTTGGAAGTGTTCCTGCCTAAAGCCTGACTACCACAGACTACAAGGTACATTCTCAGAGCGACCATGTACCTGCGGTTTGTACCCCAAAGTCACACTTTCATATGCTTTTCTTCCTATTAATTAAGGTGAGTTATATGGTATGTAAATAAGCAAGAGTCACAGAGGAAAGACACCCCAGTTAGTCCCCAGTGCAAGCACTATGCTATCCAGATAAGGGGCTCACTGATGCAGAACTGAGCTTTGAGGTTCATGGGGCTCCGTCAAGGACAGAGGCTGCACAACAGAGGACAGGGTACTCAAGGCCAACCCAGCGTGTGGCACTTGCATTGGGCTCGGACCAGGTTCCAAGGGAGAGGACGCTGTAATAGAGTAAGGCTCGTAAAAGAGCTGAATGGACTGCATTTTAATAAGCACCCAGAGGAGAAGTCAGCAGGGGTTCATTGTCAAGTAAAAGAAAGTGAAGCAATTCCCAAGGGTGGGTACTTTCCCACTTTAGGGGATGCTTGCAAGAGAAACGGAGTGGTGGCTGTTTTAAAGTCAGAAGGCTCAGAGATCTTCATAGAAATCAGTTCATAACCAACAGTTATGATAGCAGAGGGAGATTCTTTCAGCCCAGGGCAGTGAGGGATATTTGAGACTGTTGGTTCCATGTGCTTATCAAAAGGATGTCAGGATGATGGCTGTGGTCACTTGCCAGAATTAGCGAGAAATTCCAGTAATTCCCAAGGAAGAAGTGGGATGAGAGAAGGCTCCAGCAATGTGCAATATAGAGAATGGGCCAGAAAGTTGCTGTTTGGCCTCTATTAGTATGACCCTGCTTTGCATCTCCACCAACACATTAAAATAGGAACCCAAGAAAGCCACCAATCAGAGAAACGGAGGTCTAAGATTTTTAGTTCAAAAACAGTGATTACCATGGGCATAGGGCCAAGTAGACCATGGAATATGGTCACATCCACCTGAAATTTCCCCCATGGACCTGGAGCAAATGAGCAACAGCTGCGTGTTCACCCATCAGCATGCCCATGTGCCAGCCGGCAGTGGGGATGGATGGGGAGTTTGTGCCCACTTTAAAGAGCTAACTTTTTAAACTAAAAATATTTTATCTATCTAAAGATATGGATAATAAACATTTGTATATCTCTCACTGAGCATACGAAATAAAATACCACAGATGTAAATGGAGCCCCTGCGTACCTCTCTCGGGTCTTCCTGCCTGCCTTCCATAGGGGGAGCCACCTCTCTGAATTTAATGGTTATTGCAAACATGTTTTTACACTTTAGTTACATATATAAATATTTGCAAATAAAATACATTCTTTTATATTATTTTAAACTTAATGACAATGGTATCCTTCTGTAACTTGCTTTTTCCACTAAATATTATTTCTGAGATCATACTGTAACAGGGTACCACCAGGGTGTTCCCCTCCGTCCATCCCCCACCACCACCTCGAAAGAGGGATTTGTAATGGGGTCCGGAGCTCAGGGTGTCCAGGAAATATTAAACATATATAGATGTCCTCACCCCCACAAGTCTGCCCTGGGGGGTGGAACACATGGAGCAGTGCCATTGAGAGTTGTTTTGCAAATAATGTCAAGAATGCTCATTTAACATATCTATAACTTCTGACTGATTTCATAAGTAGCTGTGGCCAGGCTTTGAGCAGGGGAGATGGGAATGACTTCACCCAGGATGTAACTGGGAGGCAACTCCCCCTGGTTACGGTCCCTGTGCCTGCACCAGCATGGGAGCTTAGAAATGGCTGGCTCCACGCCTCAGGGCCACACCTGCCTGGACTTACTATGGCAGCCCAGAAAAGCTGGAAAAATATGGAAATGCTGGCAACTATAACTGATTGTGGGTGCAAAGGAAGATTCATGCTGGGATTTAAACCCAGACGTGGCAGCCGTGAAGGGGGAACCATGCTATTTTGTGTGGAACCAAGAGGTTTTGGGGAAACCATGCAACTGTGGGGCTCCATTTGCCACACAGCTTAGGAAGCTGGAAAACAAAATGTAGTAGTGATGCAGAGCTCTTTTTTAGCAGTTTGGAAGAATGCAGGAAAGACGTTGTGAGAAGGAAAGGGGTGACAGGACTCTTGCTGGTGGGCCATGAGAAGGTGCCACATGGGTCTGGACTAAGAACTGGAGATCCCAGTGACACAGCTGCTGGTGCTGAGAACCCAGGGAGACCTACCAGCCGAGCATGGGTTACTGGGAAGAACCGGGGGCTACCTGAGCCATAGACTTCTATTTTCTTTTCTTGAGATATGGTACCCCTGACTGGGTAAAGCGAGGAAGGAAGGACAGTGTGTGTTTGTGGGTATTTTGAGGGAGTTTGGGATTTTAAGGAAGACATTAAGTCACTACTCTAAGTCTGTATAACTTTTAAATAAATAGTTACTTTCTTTTTCACCAAACTCTGGCATTTAGAGCCATAATTCCCTGGCAGCAGGCAAGGCAAACCTAATACAGAGGGCCCTGGGAGAGGGGGGTTCATTTGGTAATAGTATTTTGTCCCCCCCACCCTAGGTCTGTTCTGTAACAATACCTCACTAGTACAGTCTAGTCATTTTGTGTACTGTATTGCATAGTATTCCACTCTTTGCAAATATCAAATTATTTAACCAGGCTCCTGGTTGATGACAGATACTTGAGTTGCTTTCTAGCTCTTAAATTCACTGTATATGAATATATAAAATCACTCTATAATATAATGAATATTCTTGAACATATCCCCTTCTCACATGTTTTAGAGTTTCTTTAGACAGGTTACCTGGGAGTGAAATTGCTGGACTATATGGCAAGTGTACCTTTAGTTTTATTAGTACCAAACTGCTCTCCAAAGTGTTTGAACCAATTTAATTCTCACCATTAATGAGTGGGAATTATCTTTGGCACTACATCCAGTGTGATGAGTAGAAGTTTTTGGCCATTCTGGTGAGTGTGGTTAAGTGGTATCTCCCTGTGACTTCAATATATGGTACTCCCCTGATTCCAAGTAAGGTCGAACATCTTTTTGTAGGTTTATTATTCTATAGCATTATTTTACTGTTAAAAATACATTTTCATGCTTTGAAAAGCCAAAAAAATTCTTTTAACTTATACAAGTTTGAACAAGTTGTACATCTTATCACCCCTTTGCTGGAAAAAGGAAAGGGGATGGAGGCAGTGGAAGACTTCCTTTTGCATCCTGGCTTTGAGATATGGAGCTGTAAGATGAATCATAACATTAGAGATAAAACATGCACAGGAAGCATGAAGTCCAACCATCCCTGGACAATGTGGCAGGACAATGTACATTTTACTACATTTTGTCAACACTGTCTAGGAAAAGTTCTGAATATCTTCTTTGTGTCCTTCACACACAACTGTGTGGATGTCACAAAGGGACTGAAGGAACCAGAGAAGCCATCTGTCTGTTCTTCTGCAGTGAGCACCATGCATGCACCATCCCAACAGGTGAAAGCACTCATCTGATAACAACGGAAACCTGGAACTCCATCAATTCCCAACATTTCCCAAACGTTCTCAAATGGAATCCAGATTTCTCAGCTTCGAGCGTCTCCATGGAATAGCGTTCCTCACTTCTAGATCCTTCCTCAACAACACTGCTAGCACTTTGAGGACTCATCTTCGTGTTCCCACAGAGGATGGATGAACTAGTTTGGAAATGCATAAGGGCAGAGACCACACCTCATTCAATTTCAAAGCTCCAGGGAGCGTTCGACTTTTGTTTCTTAAGGAAAGGAATTTCTTCCATACTAAATCTTCTTTTCTGAGCTTTAAGACAAAGTAATCATAGAAATGGACAAACCCTTTTGCTCATGTTATAAAAGAAGTCTGAAATGTACCAGGGGCAATTCTTTTCCATGAAGCCTTCCCTGACTTCCCCCACCTCAAAATGGTCTGTCCTCTCACTGTGCATTGCATCAGACCACACAGTACTAATGTTCCAGTGAAAAGCACATTGCTTGGCAAGTAATAATAATGGTTAAGACTTACTGAATATATTCCATGTTCCAGACACTGTTCCAACTACTTTTCAAGTATGAGTTTCGCCCTCGTTTGGGAATAGGTACTATTACAAATGAAAAAACTGAGCCTCAAGGAGAATAAATACTTGCCCAAGACTAAAATTCTGGTGGCACTGGGTTGGCCAAAAAGTCCATTTAGTTTTTCCATAAAATAAAAGATACATTTTTCATTTTCACCAATAACTTTATTGATTTGGATATCAATAAAGTGATATCCAAATTATTATTGATTTTTTTAGTATGTTGGCTGTCTCCACTATTGGCCTCTAGTGGGTAAAGGCCAGGGGTGCTGCTAAACATCTTCCAGTGCATAAGACAGCCCCACAGCAAAGAATTATTTGGCCAAAATGTCAATAGTACTGAGAAACTTCACAAAACACTTTTGACACATTCGATCAGTAACAGCACCTTCTCCACCTACTGCAAAACTATTTTTTGCATTTCAGTCACATTTTTACCTTTCTTGAAAAAATAAAGCATAATACACTGAAAATGTTGCATTATCTTCTTCCATCTTTGATGTTAAAATGGGTGCACAATAATTCACCAATTTTGATAAGGTTTTTTAAATGCATGCTGATATAACAGTTTTCACAATACAGTCTAACAAAATTGTTTCAAATAAAGTCAAAGACAACTAAGCAGCACTAGAGTCATCATTCAGAAAAAAACTAAACAAATTTTTTGGCCAACCCCATATTTGAATTTGGATGCCAGCCAGTCTGACCCCAGAATCTAAACTAGAAGCCACTATGCTACACCAAAGCTACTGCTGGACACACACAAGCCCTTAAATGCTTCTTGCTATTGTTCTGATGAAAATGCCACTGTGGGCTTGATGAGGGATTAATTAGCCTTTGCATCCATATCTTTGATACACCAGCATCAAATCTCTAAGGCCTTGAAGAATCTGCTGATTCCTTCCTTATTTATTAATAAAAGCTCCCAGTCACATGGGCTTGTCACACATGCACGGTAAGCCTCACTTTAAGAGAATGGAGGCCCCAGAGGGGGAGTAAATTTTGCTCACCAGAATTCATCCCCCAGGAAACCCTCAGCCTTTACACCAGTGCTTCTCAGATAGTTGTTGCACTACTGCAACCATTAATGACTAAGAGTTACACAACACTTCACAGTGTAACAAGCACTTTTATACGCCCTGCATCATGGAGGCACATAGCTCCTCAGACGTGCTAAATCGCTAAATCGCTTATCTAAAGAAGCTCAGCTAATTAGGGGATGGCTGAAATTTCAACCTAGATCCTGACGCCAAATCCCATGATAAGATATCTTTAAATTAATCCCTTTTCTTCTTGGCCCTTTACCAGTAGACCCACTTATACACACAACTGACTGCTATCTCTGGGCCAGTGGAATGGGAGTCAGGTCAAAAAAGAGAAAGGAAAGAATCTAACTAAGCTTGCTCTATGAAGTATGAATGGATGAATGATATATACAGTCAAAAAGTATTCCCTGACTGCGAACTCTGTGCCTGCCACCTGGACAGGTGCTGTCAATATCCCAGAGCATAAGACACAGCCCTAGCCTTCTCGGGGCTTCTCCTCTGCTCCCATGTGCATGTCAGTGGTAACTGGATCTGTGAAAGGAAGCTCACCTGGTCAGGGCCACATCTGAGTGGGGAATGCTTTGGAGAGAAGAAGAAAGCCAGACCCTGTTTTAACATAAAGTAGACTAGAAGTACATCACATCAGGGCAAATCCCTGACAGACAGTGCTGTGAAAGAGTTAAAAAGAACCTGGATGGCCCCACTGACCAGGAGAGTGATGCCCACTCAGACTTGCAGGGGTTGAGTGTGTGTCCCAGTTTCCCTGGGACAGTGCCAAGTCATGGCTGCTTCCCCAGTGTCCAGTCCAGTTAGTGCCCCTTTCACTCTTGAAAGAGTCCTGGTTTAGACAGTAAATTATATGGTCACCCTTGCCTTCCAGGAAATTTATGAGTCTCTCCAACAGCCCCAGGGCAGGAAAACAATTTGGCTTCTCAAGGTCACTGAGTTGCTCGTTTTTACAGAGCATCTCCTCACAGCCACCATCCCATGACTGGTACAGGTTCTAGGGTAACAGCACTCACATCTGTGTCTGTGTTTCTATCCAGTGTTAGCGCTGAAGCCAAAACTATTCACTAGCAGATCCCAAAATGCAGGAGCTTTAAATTCAAGCATATCTTTTATATTCTGACTCCAAAAGTTTCTTCGTGTATGATGTTAGGCAAGTCACTCAACCTCTCTGAGCCTCCGTTCCCTCATCTGTAGATGATAATACCCATCCCTATGGTTGTGAGGATTTAGCACAGTATCTGGTATTCAGGACACACCTACCCCAGAAGGCTTTCTAGAACACATGAACTCTCAGATACAAACAGCATGGGGGGATGAACGTCTTGGGAACACCAGTGTATGACTGGGCCTTGAGCACCTACACTGTGAAGTTGGAACTGCTTCTGCATCTTTACAGAAAATGGAAAACATGGTGCAACCACTGCATAAAACTGTTTCTCAGTACCTCCTCCTATAGCTCAACACATGCATTTCTCTGTCCATGTACACTTGACACAACACATCCAAATGTTTGCCCAAGGACAAGTGCACAAGTGCTCATAGCAAGACAGTGCATAACCACCGAAATACCCATCCACAGAAGGGTAAATAAATAAAGTGTGTATAGTCACATAATGGAATACTACACAACCATGAGAATAAATGTTCTACACAACAATAAGCAGAACAAACCAGACACAAACAAATACATACTGTATGATTCCATTTATGTGAAGTTCAAGAATAGGCAAAACTAATCTATGGAGTTAGTGTTTCAAGTTCATGGGAGGGTAGTAGCCAGAGACACATGAGGGGCTTCTCTGGGCAGGGGAAGTGAGGGACTTTGGAATGTTCTGTTTCTTGATCCAGATACTGGTTATACAGATGTGTTCAGTTAGTGAAAATCCATTGAACTATATACTTACAAACTGTGTATTTTTCTGAATCATGTAAAAACTTCAATAAAAAGTTAAAATAAAATGTTAAATGGAGAACATATATTTTTTGGTAGGGAGTTGAGCAGACTAAGTAGGCAATAGACACTTAGCAAAAAGCCATGAGATAGTTGATTTGATTAATGTCAATTTATCCCCACTCTGTGTCAGGAACTGTGCGGAATCTTAGGGAAACAGAGCTAATGAGACTTAGTCCCTGCTCTCCATCATCATCTCCATCCTCTACTCCACCGCCTCCATCATCATCACTACCATTCCTTAGTGCGTACTAGGTGCCAGCCATGGTTTCAAGTACTTTTTTTCCCTTTTTATCAAGTCAGGTTATCAACTTGATCTTCATAATGACCCATTTTGCAGATGAGGATCCTAAGGCATAGAGACATGAAGCAACTCATGCAAGGTCACCCAACTAGCAATAAGTGGAGCCAGACTCTGAACCCAGGGCCTGTGCTCTGAACCACAGTCCTATATTCAGAAATTGGGCTTGCTTCTCAGCTGTCAGCCCCAGCTTCCATTTAGGCAGCCACAGACTTCAATAGCATATCTCTGTTCAGGACAAGGGTAAATCACAACAATGTGCCTTGGAAAGGCAGGGGAGGTTCCTAACTCTACCTCTGGGTAGCTGCCAGCCCAACTGATAGAGATTCAAAAAGAAGAGAAGAGTTAAAATGACTTGGCCCTTCTACTACCCACAGGCCATGGAAACCCTGAATTTGCTTCAAACTCACTTCAAAGCTGCCTTTGGCACTGTGGAAATATTGATGGCTCTCCCTACTGACCTGGCATCACCCTTTCCTGGATACCTAGTCAGGGGACCTTGAGGCTGGGGGCTGTGGCATCTCAGAGGAAGTAAGGGGGGGGAGTGTTGAAACTCACCCCCATGATTGTGGTCAACGCTGAACTGTGAGCCTAGGTCCCCAAGTCTGGCACAACGAGCATCCATCATGCAGGCAAACTTTGCTTTGGCACTTGGGAAAGGCTATCAATGTACTTAACCCAAAGGGTGGAATGTTTCATCCACAGAGCCAAAGACAGCGGTGCTTGGGACAAATGAGTAAGAAAAAAACACCCACAAAGACAAATCAGATCTGGCAGAGACCCGTGCAAGAATAATGTGGATACCTGTGCAGACAGGAAGGAAGCTCCCAGGGGGCCAGCAGGGTCCTCTGAGACCACCCCCTTTATGTTACAGATACACCAGTAAGGTAGAAAGTCCTAAAGGTCAACTTGTCCAGTCCCCTGTCTCCAGAATGGCAACAAAGCCATCTGGTTGTGCTTCTACCCAGAAATGCACACACCCTCTGCCTAGCATGAGGAGTGGGGACAGGGGCAGGGGCACATGCAAATTTGTCCATAATCAACACCTGTGCTCAGTCTGCCCATTTATGATACAACCCTCTTTGTACAGAAATCCATTGGGTCTCACCTAGAAAAAACAAAATAGAGCATGAGAAAAAAGATACACTTTTACATATTTTAACAGGGCCACCAATAATGAACACCTCCAAAACAACTTTATATAAAATAGTACAATGTCTGGAGCAGGCAGGGGGTTAGGAAGGGCTCTTGGAACCCACCACCCAGGGGAGAGGGGATGGTGGGAGGCAGCACTGGGTAGAGGGAGAAGTGCAGCTGCGTTCGGTTCCATTTCAGTGATGGCCTCTGCCAACCCCATGGGGAGCCCTGGAACTGGGAGGCCCTTTAGAATTTTCCCATATGGGGACCAATGGGCCAGGCCTTCACCACTCTCACCCATCACTGGGTGTAGGTGACCCAGGAGGGGAGTGTGGGGGGAGGGATGGCTATGGGCAAGGCAACTCCTGAGCTGAGGCAATTTCAGAGAGGGCCGCCCACTGGTAGCACTGCCTGAACAGGGGTCTCAGTGGCATAGCCCAGTGTCCACTATGGAAAATTTGGGTTCCTAGGCAATCAGAGCATAGAGTCCACACACCTGCCCATTATACCACACTGCCCAATTTGCTCCACCAGAAGTGTTCTCTAACATAATGTATAGTCTCTGATGTTTCATGCTGCATTTCCAGGTTTGTCAGTGATTAGGAGACCCAAGGAGGGAAGGCTAAATCTGATGAGAGGGGGTGGGGGGAGCCATAGGACCTGATGGTCAGTAGCTTCCCTTGGGGACAAATGAGGACCACAAACAACATGTAGCCAGTCATACCCCATGATGGTCAGCGGGCCTGGGACACCATTCACTCAGCCTGAGTGACAAAGCAAGGCCTCCCCGGGCAAAGGATGCTTGGTATGTCAGACTCAGGGACTCAAGCTGGTGATCAGCCAGGATGAAACCACATTTAAAATCTGATGGAGGACGGAAAAATAAACATCTCTGCCAGAGTGGCATGATCTCAAATATACACAGCCGTGTGTAGGTATAAAGAAATCAGAACAAAAGAGATTGAGCCATTGTAGGGATGACCCTGACATATGGTCAAGGGGAAGAAAAGTATGTACAGTTAGATTCAATTTCAGTGAAAAACAAACACAAACAGGATCCTGCTCTACCTGCACCCACACATGTAGGTATTTGACGAACAAAGGAAAAGATATGGAAGAAAATCATTGTAGGTTATTTATATTAATTACCAGGGTGTGGATGGGGATTGAGATGTTTTCATTTTCCACTTGGTTTTTTTTTTGTATCTCTGAACAATATTGATTCACATGTTTAAACAAGAAGAAATTACTTTCATAATTTGGAAAAATCAAATAAAGAATACATATTATTGGATGATTGGCATAGCACCAAATACATAATGGAGACATATAAACATATTATTTCATTCTCTCTCCAAATAACTCCCCTCTTAGGAGTCAGTTCCTAATTGCCCCTTTAGGGTTGAACAAAAGGTATATTGAATTGCCCTAGTTGGTGTGGCTCAGTTGGCTGAAGTGTCATCCTGTATATCGAAAGGTTGCAGATTTGATCCCCTGTCAGGGCACATGCCTAGGTTGCAGGTTTGGTCACCAGGCGGGGCAGGCAGGAGAGGCAACCCACTGATGTCTCTCCATGGATGCTTCCTTTCCTTTCTCTTTCTCTCTCCCTTCCCCCCTCTCTAAAATGAATAAGCATGGCCTTGGGTGAGGATTTTTAAAAAGGGGAGGAATATGTAAATCAAGGCCAACATTTTTCTGTACCTCCACCCTTAGAAGAGACTTCACTTTACTATTATTCTATATACAATGTATATCCACCACCAAAAAAATCTGCCACTAAAATCTAGAAAAAGTATGCAATCCATTCTGTAGTCAAATGGCACAGCTGTGAATTACAGGCTATTTGCTATTATCCATGACCATGCTTCTCCCTATTACTGTGCTAATGAAAGAGGACCATAGGAAGCTAACTCCCCATTACCCTGGCACATATACACAAAAGCCCAGAGAGGCCAGAACCCAACTTTTAGCACATCAGTTGCCAAACACTTGGTTTGAAGCATCTTCCATCCTACGAGGGTTGTCCTAGAGGGAAGGAGCCACCATAGAGTGGAAGGATGAGGATGCAAAGGGCCCACATATGTCTTTAAACTGGGTGGCTCTTCTGGATCTGGTTGGCTATGGGAATTCTCTCTTGCAATACCATCAGCACCTGGGCAAGTACTACTCTTTCCTAGAGAGTTAACTCAGATAGCATTGCATTGAATCAAGGGTTAACTGACACTACTTGGCTATCAGGTGTGGGCTCAACAATGTAATTAGACTTTTGTGAGCTCCAAACATGTAGAAAGCAAGGTGGAAACTGTAATGCAGTGTGTTGAGTGTTATGACAGAGCTGTATGTCAAGTTCATGGGAGTGATAAGAAAAGAGTGACTGGGGAGTGGGGAGCCTTACAAAGGGAGTTTGAGAGGGAAGGGGACACCTGAGTAAGCCTGCCAGGAAAAGTAGACCAGGAAGATAAAGGTCAGGAGGGGTCTCTCAGGTAGACAGAACTATGAACAAGGGTATAGAGGTGCAGCATGCTTGTGACTAGATTCATTATAATAAAATCTAAGCTAACCCTTGAGGAGTGACAGGATCGCTGGTTGACAAAGCAATGAGCTGTAAGGGAGAAGCTCGCTCACACATCGGGGGCCTGATCTATGTTGTCTTGGAGGACATCCTTCACCTCAGAAACCTCACATGGGTTTTTCTTCATCACGCCAGCTTACAGACTGATGATTTTCCCCTTATTCTGTCCATGACACTGGATTTAGATTTTGACTTCAATCTAGTTCGTTTTTGTCCTACTTGGTTAACTGCAAGTAACTGCAGCAACAACCACGAGAGTAAAAGCTAACAGTTGCTGAGTGATTACTCTCTCTTGGTCAAGGGCTACCAATTCTCACCACCGCCCTGAGAGGGAGATATTATTCATTATCATCCCTGTTTTCAGATGAGGAAACTGAGACTCAGAGAGGTAAAATAATATGCAAAGTCTTACAACAGGTAAGTGGCAGAGCCAGGATTCAAACACAGGTTTGTGGAATTCTAGGACCCATATTCTTGACCATCGTGCTTGTAGTGACTCTTGCCAAGGTATACTTGTTCCATTCCTGCCTGAGATCTAGGGCAGAAGCTACCAAACTTTTTCTGTTAAAGGGCCAGACAATAAATATTTTGAGCACTGTGAACTATACAGTCTTTATTACAACATTCAACCAGGTGCTATTAGTGTGAAAGCAGCCCTTGGCAAAACAAACAAATGACATGGCTGTGTTCCAATAAAACTTTATTTATATAACAAGGTGACAGGTTGGATTTGACTGTTGAGATCATTGGCTCCTAATCTATAGCAATGTGTCTATTCACTCATTAAGCCAGTGTTTATTGAGTATCTACCTTGTGCCTAACACTATTCTAGGTTCTGAGAATACAGGAAGAACTATGCAAGTCCCTACCCCTATGGATCTTACTTAACTCCTAGCAAAGTCCTGACTATTTGTCTTACCTATACCTGATACCCTGAGTCCTAACCTTGATATAGTATTCTTCACTCTTCCCTCAGATCCATGGCTCTCAACTTAGACTTCAGATCACCTGGGAGCTTGTAGAATTCTCAATGGCTGGACCCTACTTCCCAGAGATCCTAATTTCACTGGTCTGGGGTGAGCCCAGGTACTGATACTTTTATAAGCTCCCCAGCTGATTCTAACTGCAGCCAGGGTTGCAACCCACTGCTTGGATCCACCTTCGCTTCCTGTTACTTCCACTTAACCTACTTTGTAAATTAGTGTAAGTCTTTTAGCCCACAGAGTAAAAACCATAAAATGTGAATAACACCATCTCATAAGGTTGTTAAGATGATGAAGTGAGGCCATGTGCTTTTCCAACAGTAGCATGTTATACGAATGTAAGGTATTGTTGTCATTCTGCCATTGTTATTAGGTTTCAATGTTAGGTACTAACTCAGTGATTTCTCTTCCCATTTTTGACTCTGACTCTTTGAGCCAAGGCAGTGTTTGAAATTTCTAAAACAAACTGAATGGAGACAGCTCACTAAGAGCCCAGGTTCATTGGTGAGTGAGCTGGTGGCCTTTCCGTTATTCCACAGGGTGTCACATGAGGCTTCATGGGCCTGGGGAGTGCTCACCTGTGCCCCGGTTTTGTATGAAAGTCCATTTCCAGACTGAGGTAACTGACCTTTGAGCACTGATGTTAAGCCTTGAAGAGCAATTTATTTATTTTCACTCATGGGCAAATATCCAAACACATGTACTTTCATGAGCTTAGCTCTAGAGAGGGAAAAAGGCATGAACATTTTCCAGAGCACCAAGCAGTTTGCTGGGTCTTTCTCATGTATTATCTCATTTTGTCTTCAAAACAACTCTGGGATGTGAGAATAGTTATTGTTCTCATTTAGCAGATGAAGAAGAATCAGAGAGGTTGAACAGCTTGTGACCTCCTGGGGCCAGAACTCACACCTGGGTACTTGGTTCTGAAGCTTTCTCCATGGAACCAGAAGGCATCCTACATGTCATTTAGCACCACTCTGGCCAGAAATAAACTGCCTAAAGTTTATTTTTCCCAGGTTTCTTCTTTTCTTTTCTTTTTCCTTTTTTTGGAGGGGTAGCCCCAGGAAGAATCCCACAACACCTGCTAATACCCACAGTCTGAAAAGCCTTGCACAGCATGAGCATGATACACACGTCCAAAAAACAAAAGGCATTTCCTCCCTAAACAGCTTCTTGATGGTGCAGTTTTAAAATCTCATAATGAAACAACAACAACCAAAAAACCCCAAAAATGTGAGGAGAGAGTTGGAGAAATAGATATTGCCAGGGTTGAGGAATTCACTGATCCCCAATCTGGGCCATCTCAAGAGATGCTGGCCAGTGGCTGAGCCTCTTAAAAGCTGAAAAGTCATCCCAGGCCATCGTTAAAGAGAGTGCTTGAGCAAAACAGAAACAAATGTGATCCTTAAAGTTTTAAATGTCAACTTGAAGGATAACTTAGAAGCTCTGAGATGGGCCAAGAGAACCTGCAGCTGCTTTCTCCAGCATCAGACGCTCTGTCTGTTTTTGGACTAGACACTCCCCTGTCCCATACCCACTAGGGAAGTTTACCGATGCCTAAAGCTTCCATTCTTTACAACCCAGGATAGTCTCCCCTTACTCTGACCTTGGCTCCTGGAAGTGCAGTTTGCCTAACAAACCTGACCTCGGACTTAATCTTCAAGACTCAGCTGGTCCTTCCATCTCATTTTCTTAAATTCTTTTTTTCTTTTCACTGCACTGATTGCATTTTCCACTATCTTGTCTTCTAAATCACTGATTCCATCTTCTGCTTCCTCTAATCTGCTGCTGATTTATTTGGAAGGAACATTTTGTAAAGTATACCACTATGCTGTATAGATGAAACTAATACAAAATAATATTGAAGGTAAACTTTCATTCAAAATAAAATTAGAAAAGCAAAAAGAAAAAGGTTAAAAGTAAAAAAAAATGGTTCTTGACCTTGCTGCCCCACCTCCACCTTGCCACCTCCCCACCCCCACCATCCACGAACATCCGCTCTGCTGCTCTGCTGCCCTGCGGCCTCTGGAGAGAGCTCACACAGGAGTTCATTCCAGGACAGATATCCAGGATGCCTGGTGCCTCCTCCCACCCCTCAGGGTAACGAGTCAGGCATGCTCATGGATAATTCCTATCAGCCACCTTTTCCAGAAAGAACAAGTAAAGGTGTGACCTGAGCCCTGGAAACTCCACCCCACTGCCTTCAATAATGGAAAACTTGTAGCCAGATTGGGGTGGGAGGTCCTATCTAAACAAACAGGCTCAATGGCTGAAAACTGCAAAATAAAATTATGACAGCCCCTTTATTAAAGGACTACAACATTGCTAACTCTGTTTTTGTTCTTTTGCATTAATATCATTTTTGTAATAACCTTGTGTGGTAAATATTATCCTCAGTATGGTTTCACAGATGAGGATGCTCAAGCTCACAGGAATAAGTAAGGTCTCCCCGGTGACCAATCCTCTCCCAGGCAGTGCTCAGAAGCCTGCGTTCTATTCTTGCACCAGGCTACATTTGTACTCCAGACCTAAAGGACACAATATCCTTGAACATAGACACTCTGGCCACAGGGATCCAGAGGGTCATCTGCTATCAAAGCCAAAGCCAAAGTCCAAGTTGTTTTTCTGCCAGGTGTGTTTGCCCTTTGGACCTTCAGGAGAGCCTGAGAATGAATGCATCCTAAGCATTCTCATCTCAGAGAGGATTGAAGAGCTGGCCAGATATTGAGCTGATAAAAGGGACACTGAGAAGGCTTTACTATCAGCCCAAGTGTCGATGGTCTAGGAATTTGTCCAGGTCTCAAGTTGGTGAAATGTATCCCAGAGCAAGCCCAGAGGGGTCAGGATTCTACTGACCATCTGGAGAAACCCACATGATGAGAGACTAAAAGCCCAGGTCTCCCCCGGATGTGCTGCTACAAGGGTGTCTCTGGGCGTCCACCTGCAATGGACCCCTCTGTCCCTGGATGTTCAGTGTTCTTTTTGTAAATAGTGTGAATGAGTGGGAACATTCAAAATTGGTCCTTCCATTAGCTCTGCTGAAATCAAAGAAGCAAGCTTCTGCCTCATTGGTGATCTTTGCACCCTCCTGACAATGGGCACTTAGGCTTGCCCTCTCTACCCTGGGCCCAACACTCTTCAGAGAGGGGGAGTGTTTCACTTGTTTAGTGCCCAAATCATTGGGGGCAAGAGGTTGGGGAGAAAGCAAGTTCTCACAGAAAGCAGTAGTCTCAACCTCACCCACACTTCCCCAAAGAAAAACCATTTACAGGCCTTCATACTGGTTCTGCCCTCACATCCTCCCCCTTTCCTGAACGCCTGACTCTCTCCTCAGTTCTAGCGACCAGGGGGAGTTTCTCTCCTCTTTTCAACCTGAGGGGGGCACGAGTATTCCCTCAGCATCGCAGGAGCTAGAGGAAAAGCTCTGAAAACGCAGCTAGGAGTTATGCACCAGAGCATGCAACTTACCAGGCAGCAAGACATAATAGCACAGTTGTTTTTTTTGGTTTTTATTTTGTTTTTAAGAAAGGAATTCAGCTTCTAGCACAGACGAGAAATGGGCTGTCTATGTGTCCATGCCTGAAGGCCACAACCATCGCCACAAAGTCACAGATGTGCAAGCATGCATCTGCATGTTCATCTCACGGGAACCCCGCTACCCCATTTACACACTATTTTACACTGCCCTCAGAGTGACTTATTTCCTTCTTCATCACACTTAGGTTGAAGATGCACTCCTAAGGTTAAACAAGTCTATTTTTGACATTGCTGTCTGCTCAGTCTATTATAGTGTTTCCCTAGGGGTCAATTTGTATAATTTCTAAAATCCTTCCCAAATCTCCAACTTCCTGTGGGTCCGAATTTCCTCTCTGTCCCTGCATTCTCTCATTTTTCTAGGGCACAGGGAGAGTCCAGTAATGTTCCTCCCATCCAAACATTGTAGGTTGGCTCTATTGCAAAATACAAAACCAGAGACCAGGCTAGGGCAAAGCTGAAAGGGCTCTCTTTGTGGTCACTGGTTTGTTGAACCCAGCTATTGACATCCAGCGCCATGCATTGGGCAATCCAGGGCTGCCGGGTCCACGGAGCCCGCGCCCCCTCTCCTCCCACTCTCAGGAGAACACAATTGCCCCTCTTCGTCCTAGGGAAAATCCATTTCCTCCATCAACCGGCCTTTTCAGAGAAATCCAAGAAACTGACACCAAACTCAGATGGGGCAGGGGTGGGGGTGGGGGGCAAAAAACTTGAGACTTTAAACTTTTCAAAGATGGGAAGTTGCTTTCATTCCCAAGTCGGCTTCAAGGAAAACCTCCCAGGCCTCTTCCTAGAGAGGCATGATTTTCCTTCCCACCTTCCCGGGAACTCTGCAAATCCTCCACAAAACTGTGCAAAAGTGGCCAGAGCAGAGAGAGAAGAGTTAAATCAAGCCCAGACCTCAGCAATCTGTGTTCAATTTTGATAAAAATCTCTCTCCCTCTCCCCCACCACCCCCCTTCCTCCACACCACAGCTCAGACATGTCTCTTTATGTTATGAGCTTGCATCTTGTTTGGGGCACCGCGGTGCTTCCAGAGAATCCGGCATGTCCCCCGCCGTGGGCACATGTGGCAGACACATTCATCCCACTCCTGGGGCAGGACTGGACACAGAGCCCCAGTGTCCCCGCCGCCACCACCACTCCTCCTCTTCCCATCTTCCTTAGATTACCTGCCTCCTGACCAGGTCCCTCCTTCCCAGTTAAGTCAAAGTCCCAAGGCCCGGTGATGTCAGGGCCAAGGCAGGAGGTTCTGCAGCGGCCACAGGTGCTAAGGTACCCAGAGTCAGGACTCCTTTCCTCAGATGATCCTTTCTTTGCTCAAAGTCCCAGTGCCCACTGCTCCTGAGAGCAAGAACCTCGGCTTCCCCTCCCCTGCCTGCTGGCCAGGGGCCAGGCTTGCAAGTGGGAGCTGGGCTTGTGAAGAGTTAAATCATCCGCATGAAGGCACAAACTGAACCAGGACAAGACACCGCCAGAAAAGTTGTCAGTATGGGGGGTACTGGCTATGTTTGTCCACTTGTGACAACGAGGAATCAGATTTCAAAGCCACGAAAAAACATTTTTAAAGTTTTCCAAAGACATTTCCTGTGTCCAGATGTGCTCATACCGACAGACACTCCACACACACACACGCACAGACGCGCACGCAGGCCCTGGGAGCCCACTCAGGGACCCGTGGCTCCTGCAAACACTTTGGAGAAACAAAACAGGCAGCCTGTGGAGCCTTTGCCTTTCCAATCCGCTTTAAACACAGTAGATAAAGTAGGGGGAGAAAAGTGGAGCATTGCTGGCAGAAAGCTCCCTCAGCCCGAACCCCAGCCCACGGACAGACGCGAAACCCAGCAGGCCGGGCGGCCCCACTTACTCCGAGGCCCCCATGGCGGGCGCCGCTCCCCGCTGCCCGAACCGCGCGCTCGCGGCCGCGCTCCGCGTCTCTCGCCGGACTCCGCTGCATTCAGAGAAACCACCGCCGCCGCCCCTCCCGGCTGGCCTCGCTCCCCCGCCCGCCCAGCTCTGACGTCAGGCGTCTCGGAGCGGGATATTTATGGCCAGGATACTCTGAATTTTCCCTAGGTAGAGTTCTGATTGCAGTTCCTTGGGATTTGTAATTTTCACACTTTCAGGCAGAAAGGAGGGGAGGGAGGAAGGGAGAGGGCAGCCGGCAGGGGCGAGGCAGACAATGAGGGTAGCTGTTTCCTACTTTGGCAAGGAGCCTTCTCAGGGCTCCCTCTGTTTTGGAAACACGTAAAAAGGTCAAGGAGGCAACAGCGGCGACCTGCGCAGTAGGTTTCTCCTCGCTCCTCTTGGGGACATCAGGCGCAAAGACCTGGTCTGAGCCGGCGGCAGGTTCAGGTGTGTAGGGAATGCTCTCTCCATCCTCAAAGGACCTCGTTGTAGGACAGTAAGCCCCACGAAGGTGCTAGGGCAAGAGAGGAGATAAATCAGGCAGAACAGAACAGCTAATTAGAAGCCCTAGTCCACACCCTAACAACTTTTCCATTTCTTCTTTGGGAGTGTGTATGTTTAAAAAAAGTTTATTTTTATAAAATTATGTTCCACACTCCCTGCCTCTGTATAGCTTTTCCAACTCAGTGCCAGTCAATTCATCTTACTTCACTGCTTATATACAGAGTTTGAACCGCTTACAATAGCTCTTATTCATACTTTTAAAGATTGCTTTTAATTTTTTTCTTAAATGTTATTGTGATCCATCTTCTGGACTGGACCGGACTAGAAATTGCCTTCGTCAAGAGCAACTTACTGCCCCATGGTTGGCACCATCCTCGGGGTGAGTGTTTTATGTTCTATTTTCCTCACAACCCCAGGAGTGTGTGAGCAGCTGGCACGCACACTGGGCCATGACCCATGTAGAGTTTTATGGGTGTTCAGGTATGGATTCCTGATGGGTTTTTTTGTTTGTTTGTTTGTTTCTCTATCGAGATGAAGCATGTTAGGGAAACAGCGTGGTTTAAGAGCCCTCCTTCCAAAGTAGAGAAAAAGAGGATGTAAATACTTTGTCCTTTATGGTTCCCAAGAATTGGAGAATGAATATAAAAATGATACACATGAGATGCAAATTGCTTGTACAGTTAGATAACATAAGTGTCTAGGTATTCAACTCTCCATTAGTAGAAGGAGCCCAGATAACTGCAAATCATCACTAAGCCATCACAACTCTAGTGAACTTTCCATTAGCCCAGATGGGGGGCGTGGGGTGTGCTTAACCACAGTTACAATGCAGCAGGGACTCAAGGACTTGGAATGTGTTTACCCCTTTGGTAGCAGCTGGTTAGGGCTGATTGCCAGAAGGGGCCAAGTCTTGGGGACTGGACCTGTTATGGGGGACAGCCAAGATGTTTTGATCCAAGTCATAGAGGGCTCAGAACCCTGCTTTTTGGTCACTGTCAAGTTGCTCTCCTGAGCTTTATACCCATTGCTGCATCTTTGCCCTTCCTCATATCAGAGTTCCATTGGTGAGTTAAGTTCTGCTCTGTAGTAGACGTTGCAAATTGGCTTCCAAAAGCCTTCTCCCTTGCCTTCCTCAAGTAAAAAACTGCAAGTCTACAATATTTACTGTCCCAGACTCCCTTGTAACTGGGGATAGCTGTAACACCCAGTTCTGGCCAGACAAGGTTATCATGCAAAAGGCAGGAGTCAGCTGCCACAAAACTCTTTAAGAAAAAGTCAGATTTAGATGGTGTCCCCTTCAATACCTTGACATTCCTTATTCATTCTTCCTCCATTTCTTCTCTCTCAGAACATGGATATGATGCCTGGAGATTCAGCAGAGATCTTGCAGCCTTAAGAACAAAAGCCACTCACTTAAGGATGGTAGAACAGGAAGGGAGAGAAAGCTGAGGTGATGCCCTGGCTGGTGTGGCTCAGTGGATGGAGCAGCAGCCTACAAACCAAAGGGTCATGGGTTTGATTCCCAGTGGAGGGCATTCGAGAAACCACATATTGACGTTTCTCTTCCTCTCTTTCTCCTTCCCTTCCCCTCTCTCTAAAAATAAATAAATAATCTTTTTATAAAAGAAAGTAAAAGCTGAGATCCTAGGTGACATCTGTTAGTGGCTATACCTTCCTCTGACTTCTTGTTAAGTGAGAAAAATAAACTCCTGTGTGTTCAAGTTATTATAGTTGAGTCTTCTGTTGTTTACAGCCAAAAAGAATCTTACACTTCCATCAATTCAGCAAAATATAAATTAGGATAATTCCTGAGCTTTAGCTTATAGGTGTGTTGCAATGATATTTTATATACCTTGCATGGGCATAATTCTTCATAGTTGTTGATGATTATTCACATATATCTTCTCTGAACCTCACAACTTTGGGAGAATTGCATATGCCAGATCTGATCAATGTTCTGCTCCAGATCACAGAGGACCCTAACCTAGGTCCTCTGATTCCAAACTTGTATATTTTCTTCAACATCTTTAATAACACAGAAAAAAAAGGCCAATGAAGAACACTTATTCCCCTAAATTTGCGTGAATTCTGCTTAACTAACCAAGATGGAGCAGATTGCAAGTAAATTCTGGAAGTGCAAAGTGCCACAGTCTATTTGGGAACTAAGTTCAGTTCACTGTGTTCTTGAATCCCCCTCTCCTTGCAGCTACCCCTTGACATCCCACTTTGAATCCCTGCACTTGCTCTTTCTAAGGTAACTGGTCCTTCAGATCAACCGTCCCGTCACTCTTCCTTCTCATCCTTTGGAAGGCTTGGACCCTTCCTTTCTTAAAGGACTTTCCTCAGGGGTGTCTTCCCATCACTGCCACCTCCCTTGTGCGGTCTCTCTCCTGATTCCTCTTTTCCTACCTAGATGTCAATGCTCTCATGGCACCTGTCAGGGGCAATCGTCCTGAGTGTCACTGACTCTCCTATTGTGAATTCATTCAATTCTCGAGATTTCCACCATAGGCACAAAAACTATCTGGGGAAGTCAACCCTTGTCTCTATGCCCAAATCTATATTCTAACCACCATTTTCCTCTCAACTTTAATCCCACTTTTCCAGCTGTTGTCTACATTGCCCAGTGGGTGGCAAGTATTAAATATATGGGATCTATTTTTAACTATTTTTTACAAAGATTTTATTTATTTATCTTTAGAGGGGAGGGAAGAAGAGAGGGAGAGAAATATCAATGTATGGTTGCCTCTCATGCGTCCCATGCTGGGAACTGGCCTGCAACTCAGGCATGTGCCCTGACTGGGAATCGAACTGTTGGTTCGCAGGCCTATGCTCAATCCACTGAGCTACACCAGCCAGGGCTATTTTTAACTATTTTTGAAAAATAAAAGGTTGCAGCACGTCTTTGTAGCATAAGAGAATTTTTATGACTGACTAATTTTTATTACCAGGAGCTATGGTGTGACCACCCTCCCTTGGAAATCACACCACAAATCAATCTAATTGTTCCCATCTAAGGAAATGAAGAGCAATTAATAAAAATCAGCAGCAGCAGACCAAGTAGAAATGACGAGCCTGGCCTAATGAGAATATCCTCATTACCTCCTTGTAGAATTAACTCCTTGTAATATCCTCATTAATTCATTCCCGGCAAAGTGAGAGAAAGCAAGGACTTAAAGTTGAGGCGAGATAGGGATGAGACTTGGAAGTGGTGGGTGGGGAGCATGAGAAAGACAGGAACAGAATTACCACAGAATAATCTGGGGCTGCAGGAGGGGCGTCTCCACCCCTGTGCAGGTGAGCTTACTCAATTTCTGATGGAGAGGAATAGGAGAAGCTCATTAAATGTGTGGACGTCAGTGCTAAGAGGCTGTTTTTGAAGCTGGTGAGCCCTAAAGGGTTCATGAAGTGGGTGGACTTCTTCTAAGATCATCTGATTCACCTCCTTATGCCCACTCTATCACACACTGAACCTTAATGTAGGAGTGGGGGCATCTCCTATTCTACATCTTTCTTCACCTGTCAGTCACCTGCATGTTCCAGGAATATTTCCTGGACATAGACTGTGTGCAGCACACTGCCTACCCGGAAACTTGAACCCGTGCACTGGGACAGGTTGTTCTAGACAACTAGTTCACCAAGATCGTCCTGGCTTCCAAAGCTGACCACGTACATCCAAGGCACAGCCTATTCACGAAGAGAAGTAACTGTACAAAGGTCCCTCCTCACTCGTTTCCCAGGAGTACAGCTCCTGGGCATCACGGACCTTGGGAGCACTCGGTGAAGACCTTCTGAGGAATAGATGAGAATCCCATGGTACGCCATCTAATCAGTATGAGGGTCTCCATGAATAATGTATTTTCCCTGTTTTACTAACACAGGCCATAGGAGATCATGTAGAGAACTCAAGTTAAATCCCCAGTTTTGTCTGTCACTCTGCAACCTCGGCATGGGCCGTAACTTTCTGAAGCTTAGTGTTTGTGATGTTTAATTTAATGTATCAGGTTGGCTAATATGGTGCTCTGATATTTGTTCAAACATTTTTCTGGATGTTTCTGTGAGGGTTTCTGGATGAAATTAACATTTAAATTGGTGAACCTCCATAATGTGGGTGGGTCTCATCCGATCAATCAATGACCTTAATAGAACAAAGACTGACATTCAGGATTCTGCCAGCAGATGGACTTCAGACATGACCTGTCTTCTCAGTCACCAGCCTGCCACCCTACTCCTTCAGATTTTGTACTCACCAAGCCTCCACAATTGCATGAGCCAATACTTTGAAATAATTCTCTATCTATCTACACACACACACGCACACACGCACACGCACACACACCCCTCCTGCTGGTTCCTTTTCTTTGGCGAACCATGACTAATACAGAGTTCCTCACCAATAACATGGGATGAAGATTGTTCCATCCGGAAGGATGATTGGAAAGGCCAAGTGAGTCAACACAGATTGAAAGTCTCTGCCTCAGTGTGTTCCTCTGAGGCTGGGGAGGAAGAGGAACACTCAGAATTGTGAGGTCTCTCATCCCACTACTTAGCCTGTCAGGATCAACATACAGGCCCCAGGCTCTGCCTATGGATGTTCTAAACTTTGTATCAAGGGTTCTGTCAGTTCCTCAAAGACACAAGCAGCTCGTTGTGAGCTGGAGCCAGTTCAATACAGAATCTCACCCAGGAGGTGTTTTGATCATGGGCCCGATCCTGCTTCTCTCACTTATAATAACAGATGTGATCTCCATTGCTTAGAGCAGCCCTCCTGAACCTCTGTAATCTGACAGTAACTTCCAAGGATACGACTAAAGAGAGGAAAATGTCCAGAGCTGCCACAAATTCTTCATGGGAGGGACCTATTAGTAGGATATGACATTCTTGAAAATGTCTTGGGTCATTGCTATGGTGTGGTGTAGTGGAGAGGCCTCAGAACACAACCTCCAAAATGCCTGGTTTCTAATAATCAGCTTTGGCTCTTACAGCTGAGCAAGAGATTCATTCAACTTCTCTGAATAATGCAGATTAATGGGATCCACCCCATGGTGCCAAAGTGAGAATTAAATTACAGAATGCTGGTACCTTACAGATGGCCATTCTTTTCATATGCCTTTTCTGCTCTTTGCTCTTTCGAATATCCACCCCTCAAAACACACAGCTCTTCTGTTAGCTAAGTTAATAGTAAGAATGAGCATCACTTTCGTGTACAATTCACCAGGTTCCTGGCATCCAGCTGTCCTAATATCACTGCCTGGAGTTAAGAAACTTCCCCTGCCTGGCTCAGACATGACCACACCAAATAGGCAGCAATTGGAAAACTGCCCCCATAAAGGCCGTCTCCTTCCGAGTCTCAGGACTGCGTGTTTAAGAAGCCTTCTCAGGTTGTTTGCAGCAGCTTGGAGGGTCGGCTCTGCTGCCTCATCTACGTCAAAACCCTAAGTGTTTAACCACAAGACACACAATCCTGGGACATGGTGGCGGCAGCCTTCTACCCCCACAGCAAGGCAGGTCACGTGTGTGTCTAATCCGGTATGTTCCCCCCTGGGGGGTGGGCAGTAAGACATGCACCTGGCCAGATGTGGGATGGAATGTCACACAGTGTGAAGAGTGCTTGAGTGGGTGGGAAAGGGGGTAGAATTCCTTCCTGACCACCCGCCCCCCCCAACAATGTGTGATCAGAGCCTAAGGCCCCCAGGCTAAGGAAGAACGTGCCCGCTGGTAGCCACAGCTGCTGGTGTTATTTCTGGAGCCAGAGTTTGTGCACAGTCATGACTGCATACAACCTCCCATTATAGTCCCATTTCCAGTAGCTTAAAACCCTTTGAAAAATAATGCTCAGGGCCAAGTGCCCCAGTCAGCTTCAGGGTGAAATTCTATTTTGAAACGCTTCAGAGAAAGAAATCTTCCCAACTAATCTACACTGAGGGTGAAGACGAGTAAATCACACACACACACAGACACACACACACACACACTTTTCTCCTGACATAATTTGAGACTCCTGACACTCTTCAGGTGTGTGTGAGTCTGGGCTGGCATACATGTGTATGTGCAGCTCAGTAGGGACTTGTGGAAGACTAAGGGACTTCAGTAGAGCATGACACATTTCATCATTTGGTGGTTTTGTCTTTTAAAGGAAAAATTCTTTAAAATGGTAAAGTGATGTTAGGAATCTGTTCTTAATTACCACTCAGTAACTTCACAATCTGTTTTATCCCATTCATTTTTTTTTGCAAAGTTCTCAGCAACTTGTCTCTTTAGCTGTGTGTATACACATAGATGTAAAGAAAGAGAAAACCACCTTCGTTTCCCTTGGAAAGAGCAGAGGACATTTGCACACTTAATGAATCCTCCTGAAGATATTAATAAGCACAGGGTTTCATATACTGGGGAGTTTCATAAACACCCAACAGACTTGTTTGATTGCTACACATATGTGATGTAAAGGATTTTGTGGTTTTTTTGGGGGGGGGTTACTTTTCTTTAAAAAAATAAAAGCAGCAACAGCAAAGAAACTGTCCTCTGATACTATTTTTCATTCATTCCTGCTAAGTCCTGGACACTGTGGTAAGCCCTGAAAATGCAAAGATGAGTAAGATGGGATTGCTATCAATAAGGAACCCAGTCCAGTGCAGGGACTATGCAATCAAGCTCTACTACATTCAGGTTAAACAAATAAAAGCATGTGAAACTCTCAAAATCGCTGTGGTTAGGAGGAGGTGAAAGGCAATAGCATGTTTCCCGCCTTAGGGGAGCACTCTGGATGAGGAGGAAACTACCTTCTCTTTCCCTAGGTACTTTCTGGCCAATATTTCCAAAATGTGTTCTGTAGAATGCTAATCTCTTTAAAAGGCTTGTCAGAAAGGTAAGGAGAGTGTTCTTCAAGGTCAAGTGAGTTTGATAAAAGCTGCGTGTTCTACACACACCCCCACCCTTGGAACTTCACAGTGCATATTAGCATATTAAAGGTTCTGAGAAGGCTCACAGAAAAAAAAGATTTGCCTAACTTTGCTTAGCGCATTTATTTCCTCACAGGACCCATTTTTCACATAACATCTATGAACATCCCATAATTTTAAGAAACACTGTTTAGTCTAAAGGGGACCAGAGAAGTCTCTATAAATAAACACAAGCGTAATGGGATGCTGAATTGGAATTTTTAATGAGGCAGCAAGATACAATAGATAAGAAATTCTAAAATAATGTTTCAGAGTGAGAAGCAGATTTTCAAAAGGAAATATCTGGGAAGTGGTTTCATGCCTCCAAAAATACCCACTCTATAAAAAAAATTAAAAGTGTGGAAGTAGAGAAAGAATGTTACGAGAAGGATTTCATTGAGAGACCTGCGGCAAAATTCTTCCTCCTCATGCACCCAGTAAGAACAGTTTGAGGGTGCTGACCCAAGGACCTCACTAAATTCTCCCCAAATTTGGGAGTGTGGACAGTGTCAGAGTCCAGCCTAGAAGTCAAGAGGGCAAGAGGCAGATGGTGAATTAATTTTGTGGTGGATCAAAAGAGAGTGGCTGATTATTTGAGAAGGCTGGCACTCCCCGAGCTGGCTAGGACAGGGATTAATACACGTTTGCTGAGGACCATTTGTGGGCCATGTGGGAAAGAAAGGGAGCCAGCAGTGATTTTAGATTGTATCAAAGAGGATTACCTGGAAGAATCATGGGACCCTGATTCTGAAAAGAATTTGTGGGAGTTGGTGTGGAGTGGGCCACTGGAAAACCAAACTCAGCTGGGGAGAAGCAGCTGAAGGAAGAGAGTGCACAAACCCATATCAGGCAAGTGGGGTTTGGAGGGTCCCAGCTGAACATTCTCTGAATCACTTACAAAAGGACTCAGAGAAGAGAGTATGATGTACGCAAAGCCACTTTACAATTGTACTGGTCAAGCAAAAATTTCTCTGTGGAAGAAAGGACTTTTAGCAATGGCCAAATGTTGGGGTGACTTTCCTTGCAAGTCCCCCCGTGTGCCAAGGATGGAGAGTAATCATGACTGAGACATGATGGGATCTGCTTGGGGAGGAGAAGTGAGCAATGGCCAGTTTCACAGGGGAAAAAGGCCAGCTGCAGCCAGTTTCTCCAAGGAGAAAAAAGCCTCAAGCCCCTTCTTCCAGGGCTTTTTATTGGGTTCTAATATACAGGAATACAGGGCAGCAAGGATCAAACAGTAGACAACATTTCAAAGAAATCTGAGTCTGTCAGGAACAGAGTTTTAGGGTTTCCTGCTCGAACCCTTAACATATGAATGAAAGCACTCTTAGCAGAGCAGATTTCACAGGTTTATCAGGAAGTCTTTGTGATGCCAGATTTTTCCCCAGGAGATGCTCTAGCAAGGCAAGGAGCTGCACCTCTCCCAAACAGGTATTCAGGCTTAAGGGGATTGGAGCCAGGAAGCACTTCTCCCAGAGAACATGGGGACTCAGGCTATGTCAAAGCCAGGGGATGAGAGTCCATTGCTCCCTCTTTGTTGCAGCCCCCTAAGTCCTTCCATGAAGGCTTCCCAAATGGTCGAGTCTGGCTTAGGTTGCCCCCCACTGTGAGGGGTCTTACCTGTCATTGACTTCTGACCGAGCTCTGGGGGCAGGGAGAGGAAACTGAGGCAGCGTTTGATACCAAAGACAGGCTTTGTCTCCTGCGGCTGGCACTCCAGAGGTCGTCTCTTGCCCTTAGCCACAAGGGGTAGAGATACAATTCCTAAAACCAGGCAGAGCGGTCTACAAAACCACCCTGTGCCTGGGATCTGCTGGCCAACACCTGCACTCCTGGGTCATCAGCCACTGCTTTTTCCTGCCTTGACCCCTCTCCACTGGCTGCAGACTCTGCCCCTTACCGGTCTGGATGACTGATTTTAGGACTTCTGTACAGTTCAATTTTCTGTCAGTTTTGGTTGTATTTTGTTTATAAATTTTGTTGTCCTTAATTTTGGTTGTGTGAGGAGGCACAGTGCGTCTACCTATGCCTCCATCTTGGCCAGAAATCCTAAATTTTATTTTTTAATTACAATTTGCATTCAACGCTTTCGTGTATTAGCTTTAGGTGTACAGCAGAGAGATTACATTCATATGGGTTACTAAGTGTCCCCTTTAATAACTCAAGTACCCACCTGGCACCATAGACAGTTACTACAATGTTATTGACTATAGCCCCTGTGCTGTACCACACATCCCATGACTGTTTTATAACCACCAACTAGGACTTCGTAACCCCTTTGCCTTTTTTCACACCACCTACCAACACCCCTTCCATCTGGCCTCCACCAATTTCTTCTCTGTATCTATAATTCTGTTTCTACTTCATTTGCTCATTTACTTTGTTCTTTAGCTTCCATATATAAGTGATATCATACAGCATTTGCCTTTCTCTATCTGTCTTATTTTACTTACATAATAACCTCTAGGTCTAGCCATGCTGTCACAAATAGTAAGATATCTTTTTTTTATGGCTGAATAATATCCTATTGTACAGGGTCTGGCAGAAGTAACACCTGCATGAGTGTGGTTGATGGGGTCACATATGAGTGTAATGATTTATCGTTTTAATTTGAACATTTCACCTATAATGTCATATGGTGTGCTTGAGTGTGATACTGTTATGTTACAGAATTACATGCTTATCATTTTATAATAAAAAAATTTTATAATAAAAAGGGGGCTTTATTTGTGTTGTACCCTGTATATATGTACAACATTTCTATTCACTTTTTGATGAAAAATGGGAGAAAGATTTGAATTTACATAAAGAAATATTCAACATCACTAGTCATTAAGGAAATAAGAATTAATGAAATAGATACCTCTACACATCTACTAGAGTAGATGGCCAGAATCAAAAGGACAGACAATAATTATTATTGGTGAGGATACATTGCTCATGGGAGTGTAAAGTGCAACAGCTCCTTTGGAAAGCAGTTTGGGTGTTTCTTTAAAAATTAAATATAAGCACACCATTAGATGCAGAAATTCCTTTTCTAGGAACAAACCCAAGAGAAATAAAAATATATATCCACAGAAAAACATGTATGTGAATTTTTATAACAACATTGTTCATAATAACCAAACACTGGAAACGATCTAAACATTCATCAACTGGTGAATGGATAAATAAAACATTATATAGCTATATGATGGAATAGTATTTGGCAATAAAAAGGAACAGATTTCTGATTCATGCCACAATATGAAAAAAACAACAAGAACTTTATGTTAAGTGAAAGAATCTAGACACAAAACAGTACACAGTATAGTATTGCATTTATAGGAAATATTCAGAAAAGGCAAATTTGTAAAGACAGAAAGCAGATTAGTGGTTGCCTTGCACTAGGGGAAGAATGGGGACTAACTGCAAATGGGCTCAAGGGAACTTTTGGGGTTAATGGAAATGTTCTAAAAGAGTTACATTTATGATGATTGCACAACCCTTTAAATCTACTAAAATTATTGAATTATACACTTAACAATTGGTGAATTTTGTGGATATAAATTATGATATGCAAAACTGTTTAGAAAAACAAAGTAACTTTCCTTCCTCCCAACTTCAAATCTGGGGCGAGGATGAGAGCCAGGAAGAGTGAGGCCAGGAAGAGAGAAGGATGCTAACCACATCCTTTCCCCAAAGGCAGGCAATTAGACTGCAGCCAATTTAGCTGGAGAGAAGAGTGAGGGTCAGAGAAGAGGGGAGCATTACTCCAAATATAAATTGAAGTGCTGATTAACATACAGGATTTAAACCTACTCTACCTTTTACAACCTAACTTGTCTGTATAACTTTGTATTGCCTACTAACAAAAAGAAAAGTCATAGGGCCTGAGATTTTATCTAGTAGCAGGGAAAAGGGTATCATCAGGAGACAAAGTTGACTTCATAATCACCCCCCATGACAACTAATTTCTTAGTGTCTGGTGACACCAAGATAAGAACAGAGCAACAAAGACAAATTGAGAAATATAACAAAGTGTAGAGTCAAAGTGTTTGGGGAGCAGAAGAACTTTGAACTCAGAACCATTTAGACTTGGTTTTGAGTCCTGTTTTGGCTATTTAATAGTTGGGTGACTTTGGGAATGTCCCTTAACCTATCTGATTTCAAATTAGTCATCTTCAAATTAACAATAGTAATATGTACTTCAACGAGTTGCTATAAGAATTAAGTGGAATAATGAATAAAAAAGAACTTTGAGAGAGGACATATCAGTTCAGATGTATCAGTCAGGGTTCACTCAGGGAAGATGAGCCACTATGAGTGAGAGGAGTGGTAGAAAATAAGATATTTTTTAAGGACTGAGACCTAACATTGAGGCTGGTAATGCAATCTTTCTAAGACCATCACTTCTGTATCTCAGGTCGAGCGCAAAGTCACCAGAGTTAGAAGTTATGAAGGGAAGATGGATGGGAACTGGGGAGACTGAGGTTTAGCTGAAAACTAGAATGGCAGACCAGACCGTGTCTCTCTCTTATCACTGCTACTGTTGATGACCCTAGTGGCCTACAGAATTAGCTGGTACCTTTGCTACATAGCTTCACATATACCTGGTCCAAAATTCAGAGAAGGAAGGATATCTGGTGGTGATACAGGGTGCAGCCGGGGGGGGTGGGGGGGTGGGGAGGGCCCAAAAAGGATTTGGAATGGTGTCCAGAATTCAAAGTGTATAGAAATATTGGAGAGACATATAAGATGTCCTCACCGCCCCCCCCTCCCCCAGGGGGAAGGGATGAATGGAGCCAGGCCATTGAGAGCTATTTTGCATAGCAACAGTTTTGGAGCTAACCTCTGGAGGAATGGTTATTTAACATATCTATAACCTATAACTGGTTTCATAGATATGTTAAATAGCAGTGGCCAAGTTTGGAGCCAGGGAGAAGGGAGAAGGAAAGAGCAGGGGACTCAAGATGGAACTAGCAGGGACTGAGGATGGAACTAGGGGACTCAAGATGGGAACTAAGGGCTGCTCTCCGGAGTGAGAAGGGCTTGGACTCAGAATGTAACAAGGGGCTGCACTCCTGAGCGAGATGGCCTGGATGGGAGCTTGGAAAAGACTGGCTCCGAGACATGAAGGGTCCCCGCTTGGCCAGATGAGAGAGAGCCACGCGGTTTCAGCAGAGTGAGGACCCCCTCTTGGTGAGGTGAAAGAGGGAGCCACGTGGTTTTGGCAGGGTGCGGACCCCCTCTTTCCCAGGTGAAAGGGAAGCACCACGCAGCTTTGCCAGAATGGAGATCCCTGCAGCCAGGTGAAAAAGAAAGCCACATGCTTTTGGTGCAGTGCGGACTCCTGCAGCTTTGGTAGAAGAGGCCCACGCGGCTTTGGGGTGCCCCCTTTGGCTGCGGGGCCTGAAAAGCAACAGAGACTTTGACTGGAACTGGGTACAAAGGACTCTTGCCAGTGGACCATGAGAGGGTACCACAGTACTTTGGATTAACTCGAGATCCTGCACAGTGACACAGCTGACGGTGCCAGCAGCCTGCAATACAGACGTGTGCTCTTTTCCTAATTTACGGTACCCGGAGTTGGGACAGTGGGAGAAGGGAGCGCTGTGTGGGTGTAGGTGTACAACCTAAAGGACTTTGCTATTTTAGTGGAGGCGTTAGGCCTGAGTAGCATTAAATAAACATTTTGTTTCCTTTTCACAAGTCTCTGGCATTAAGAGATGTCTTTCCAATTGGCGGCGGACAGAAGGGCCCAGTAGATTTTAGTATTTTGTTTTTGGGAGGGGCCCCTGTTGTATAGCAGTTTTGGGCATCCCTAGGTGGGCCAAATATTGTATTGCCCCTCCCTCGGACCTCTTGTTGTTCGGTAACAGTGGGAGCTGGTAGACTGTCCAGCATCCAACCCTTATAATAGCATGAATCAGCAGATCAATCACAACATGCATGAGTTTCAACAGTGCCTGCTGTACAGCAACCTTCAGAGCAGAACAAAGTAACTATATAGCTTTACTTTTGCCTTTAAAATCTTATGAATACTTCTCTTGTGGCCGTCCTTGACCTGAACAAGGCAGAGAAAAGAATTCTGGAAACAGTTTCAGCTTAGCTAAGTGGATAGAATACAATATACCACAGCCTATCCATGAAAACTTGACATCACACATTTCTTTTAGTCGTATTTAATATCCAAAAAAAGACACAACAGCAAGATCATGCCTTGCCTCACATGTACCACCAAAAACAGTAATCTACTGGGTAAAAGAGGAAACAAAATTCTTTTGTCCATCTTTGGGCAATGCTCATTCCTCTCCAACTGAGTCATACTCATCTGGTGATATCTTGTAGATTAAGTGCTAAAATATAAAGTTCACTACTATTATCATATCTTATTTTTGGTGGTAAAGAAATGGCAAAGGAAAAGAAGAAAAATCAGTTAATATGGTCCTAGCAAAATAAGAAAGAAATATTCATAAGTATTATAGTCCTCATTTCTGCAACTGGTCATATTGTTGTAGCTTGTACTTATAATTACCTTCTTCTACTATTCCCTTTGCCCTCAATAAGCATCTTTAGGTAATTATGATTTCTTACCTGATGGAGATGACCCAACTTTTATCCCTCAAGGGCTTGGACTGCTAGCAGGCCAGCCTGCTCTAGATTGCTGTAGTTTATCTTTGATTTTTATCACTGGACATTGGAGAACTAACAGATGCCACCAGGAATCTCCTAAATTCCAGATATACTAGAATATTTCTCCTCACCTTCATTGTATGACAGCAAACAATTTTCCCTTAATAAAATCACCTATACTGATACAATAGTCCCTCTTTCTTTGTCTGTTGATCCCCTAGCACAAAGAACCCAGAAAGGTCAGGAAGAAGTTCCAACTTCTAGTTTAATGGACTCATTGTTGTGGTGGATGGATTTCTTCTTTGAAAACGATGCTCTCTAGACGAGAAGATCCCAAAATACAGGGACACTAGTGGAAATAGTGAGAGAACCTGCTCCCATTTCCTCTCCTTGATTTGAGAGCCTGACTGTGAGGGAAGGAGCACCATATCTTCATCAGAGCACATGACTCATTCTGTAGCACATTGCCCCAGCTCTGCAAGGTATTGCCACACAACTGGTATCACGACCATATCTTCAAAAGGCCATTCTACAATTTTAGCAGGTCAGCTGCTTCAGAGTGATGGAAAACATGATAAGATCAGGAAAAATCCATGAGCATGAGCTCATTAGTATACTTCATTGGATGTAAAATGAGTTCTGTGGTCAGAAGCAACACTGGACTAAATACCATGGGGCTGAATAAGGCATTCTGTACATCCACATACAGTGTTTTTGACAGAAGCATTGTAAGCAGGCAAATCTATATTCAAAGAAAGTATCGAAAGCAGCCTACTATAACTGACCTGCCACCAGGTGGCTGGCTGATCCCTCATTCCTCCCCCAAAATGGTGAACTATCAAGGGCTCATTGTTGGTCTCTATTAGCAACATATTGGGCACTCAGCAATGGCTGTAGCCAGATCAGCCTCAGTGAGTGGAAGTCAATGTTGCTGAGCCCATGCATAACCTCCATTCCTGTCACATAGTCACTGTTCACAAGCCAGTTAGTCAAGAAAAGGGAGAGAGGCTGTCTGATATCCAGACGAGGTGTTGTCTACCAAATTATTTAGCTCCTCCTCTGCTGAGATCACTCTTTGTTGAGCAGAGAAACAAATATCTTTATATTATGTGCCCATTCAGAGAAATCTATTCTTATATTGCTTCTCCAGAACTCTTGTTAACAATTTTCCAAGTCCTTGACCACTCAGTCAAACCATTAGCTACTGTGCCTGAATCAGTGTAGATCCCAGCATTTGGCTATCTCTTCTTCCTGGCAAGATGAACAATTCCGTTCACTGGAAGGATGTTCATTCACCATTGTGTTTCATGGACACTGTGGGGTGGGGCTATGGTTTTATAGCCATCCCTTCTCAAGTTGTGTTTGTGTCTCTCAGATAATGACCTAAATCATGTCTGAATCTTTTTTCTTAAGTCACCTGGTCATACAAAACTCAGATGCAGCCATAGATACAGTTTAAGCAATGTGGCAGAGACAGAACTGGTTACATAATTTGTGGAGACTAGAGAAAAATGAAAATCAAGGGCCTCTTGCTTAAAAATTAAGTATTTCAAGAGAGTGACAACAGAGGATTAAACTAAATGTGGATCTCTTCTGAACATGAGCCATGAAAGAATGTCCATGAGTATGAGCCATGACATTTAAACTAACTGTTCATGGAATTTACTTGTCCTTTAGGTCAGGAGTCCCCAGCCTCAGGCCACAGACCAGTACCAGCCCAGGCCTGTTAGGAACCAGGCCACACAGCAGAGGTGAACTTGAATGTAATGTGCTGGAATCACCCTGTAACCATTACCCACCCCCTGGTCCATGGAAAAATTATTTTTCACAAAACCAGTCTCTGGTGCCAAAAAGTTTGGGACCACTGCTTTAGGGCTTGTTTCAGCCCAGTTTTATGTACATCACTTTCACTTGATGATAGAGGGAGGCATGCATGCCTAACTTTATATATTTTTTAAAGATTTTGTTGATTTATTTTTAGATAGATGGGAAGCGAAGGAGAAAAACATCAACGTGTGGTTGCCTCTCATGCACCACCTACTGGACACCTGGCCCTCAATCCAAGCATGTGCTCTGACTGGGAATTGATCCAGCAACCCTTTGGTTCAGAGGCTGGCACTCAATCCACTGAGCCACACCAGCCAGAACTAACTTTATTTTTTAATGTTTTAGATACCTGACACCTAGTTCATAACGGGGCTGCTCAAATTACATGCTAACTTGGTGGCCCATGGTCACATGTATTTAGCATCTACTAAGGCCTGGGAGCAAGTCAAAGCTGTTCTCAAAGGAGAATAATTATTAATATAGGATGGCATATATGCTCAAAATGTTGATGGTCTTTGCTGTGAATTTACTGACTAGGCCCTGCGAAGAGCTTCACACAAACATCTCAGTCTGCCACAGACACTTCATGCACCACTGCATGTACTGGGTCAGAACAACCTACCATGGCAAAGTGGTTTCTATAGCAGCTTGGATCTGTTGGGGCACCCTCTCTCATTCTGGGTCCCATTCAAAACTGTGCAAGCATGAGTTGAGAAATCATACAAGCTATACTCATTCAACATGGGCCACAAATGTGTCCACAAAGTGGAATGGACCAGAACATATGACTAAATCCATTGATTCCATCATCATCATACAAAATTGCTCCTGGACCATGGTCTGTTAGTGTTTGGTGAGTAGCACTAGATTTCTTGAACAGAAATGTTAAGATGTTAAAAGCCTAGAAGTCCATCTAGTACAGTGGTTAAGACTGGGGACTCTGGAGTTAGACAATCCCTGGTATTCCTGCAAAAACACCTAGACCCAGATCTAAGCCCCAATCACTTTCAATCTGTATGAGTTTGGACAAGTCACTTACAAGGATCAAATGGGCTCCATGTGTGAAGCACGGGGCCGAGGCACAGGCTGAGGATGCAACAAGTGGTTTGCTTTTCTTGCAGATGAACAGAATTAAGAAGTCACTGATTTAGGTGGTTAGAGATCATGGGTAAGGCTCATGGGAGGAATGCCAATTAAACATGGAGGCTGGATCACATATGCCTCTGAGGTATATGAGGAGAGGAGTGAAGTATTATACCTTATACTTGAGGTATCAGGGAGAGGAGTGAAGCTAGGATGTGTTCAAGTTAAAGCTCTGCCATGACAAGCCATGAGACCCTGGGCAAGTCCTTCCCCATCTCTGGGTCTGTTTTCTCAGGTGTGAAACGGTAGAACTGATCGCCATGATGCTCTGGTTTCTCTCATCTCTGACAGTCCCTGTGTGGTTATTCTTAACTGCCATGAGATGCGTGTCCTTGTAGCCATGAGAGCCAACCTGTGGTCCCAGCAGAGGGCATCAGCTAGGTCCCTGCAGCTTTTTGCCCCAGAAGTTGGTCCAGCAAGGACCGACAAGAGGTTTTCTATATTTATTAAAGCTCTGGCAATGGCTCCCACCTATAAAACTGAACTATTTTAAGCTCCAGCTATTTTTTTCTTTTAAAGAGTGGGTGGATTTAAGACAAACAGACTAATTAGGTATATGCTGGCCTTGCCACAAAAGCAAAAACAGTCAGATCTCCCAACACAACACCAAACTGGGACTTGGGCTCCGGAGGATGAGAAGGGAAGCCTGGTGATCACTTCATTTCTCACACCCAGGGGTCTTGGCCTTCTAACCAGCTGGTCTTTCACTCGGCCTAGTAGGGGGAGCTTCTGTGAGGGTCTCCTCTCTGGGAGTAAACATGGGGAAGAGTGAGATTCCCTCCTTCTACTCTCAGGCCCCCGAGTTAAAAGCAAAGACACCACAAACGCTTAAGCAATTAGAGAATAATTTAAAACACATGTGTACTCGAGTCCATATTGAGCAAAGTGGGCTTGGCTTAATGTGCAGTGTGGCCGAGTCTTCCTGGTGCTGTATCTGTCACTGGGGTAAAGAGACTCCTTGTGCCAACACACCCAGGATCCTGGTGAAACCTTCCCCACACAGAAGCACATGCAGACCCCTCATTACTTTGTTTGCTGTTCCAAAGCAACCTCTAGCCCAATGGAGCTGCCCATTAATGTAAATTCCCTGGTGTATCAATTTTAAATAAGATCTGGCTGTGTACAGCAAAAAATTCAAAATAACAGTAGCATAAATAACATTATTCTTGTTTGTATAAAAGTAGCCTTGAGGTGGGGAGTCCAAGGCTGTGTGTAGTGAGAATAATGTGATGATGTACCCTAGGGCAGCCAAGAATGAGGCTGTGCTGGTGGCCCTTCTAGGGACCTGACTCCAACCTTGAGCTTTCCCCAGGCCAGCAAGAAGGGTATCTCACCCAAGCTGCCTATTATCTGAATCTTGGGGGTATATTGTTTTTCATTCATTCATCCTACAAAGTATTTACTGAGCAGTCAGATACTATGCTAGGTGTCATGGCACAGGGTGACTAACCCAACTGTGTTCACACTTTTGTGAAGCTCACAATGAAGTGGGGAGGACAGATGAGAAGAACTAAACAAATAAAGTGAAAGATGTGGCTAATGATATGTAGAAAACAGCCAGGATACTGTAATGGAGAAGAGCAGAGAGACCTACTTAATACAGGGTGGTATGGGGCATGGCTAGAATTCTACAAAATTCTAGCCATGGGGAGAGACATCTCCCCTATTGGTAGGGGAGAGACATCTATGGAACAGGTCTTCAGGCCGGCCGGGATTCTCAAAGAGAAGATAGATTTGAGAGCAAATGGCAGTATTCCATCCTTTCTTATGGGTGAGTAGTATTTCATTGTATATATGTTCCACATCTTTATCCAATCATCTAGAGAAGAATACTTCAGTTCTGTTCACATCTTGGCCACCATAAATAGTGCTGCAATGAACATACAGTGCATATGAGTATGTCTTTGCAAATAAACATTTACAAAATTTTTTAGTAGATACCCAGAAGAGGGATTGGTGTGGATCACAATGTAACTCTAGTCTTAATTTCTTGAGGAGCCTCCATGCTGTTTTCCATAGTGGCTGTTTCAGTTCACATTCCCACCAGCAGCAAATGAAGGTACCTTTTTCTCCACAGTCTCTTTAACTTTTGTTATTACTTTTCTTGTTGATAAAAGCCATTCTAACAGCTGTGAGGTGGTATGTCATGGGTAGATCTTGAGAATAGCAAGATAAACAAAATAAGTCAGACAGAAAAAGTCAAGAACCATAATATTTCACTCATATGTGGGATATAAAACTAAAAGCAACAAACAAAGAAACAAAAAACCAACCAAACAAAAACACATAACCACAGACAACAGTGTAGTGGTTACCAGAAGGAAGGGAGTGGGGCGGGGGCAGGGTAAAGGGGGTCAAATAGGTGGTGACACAAGGTGATTTGAATTTGGGTGGTGGGTGCACAGTGTGATACACAGATGATCCATCACAGAACTGTACACTTGAAACACATTTAATTTTATTAACCAATGTCGCCCCAGTAAATTTAATTTAGAAAAGAATAGATAGAAATGATGGCAGATCTTTTGAACGTGGCGGCTACTGAGTAAGCAGTAGTAGCCAGCCACACCACACCGGGACCTGGGTGGAGCTGGGAGAACGCACACTGCACCCCAGCCGCAGCAAGGCTGTGCCAGTGCTGCACTGGTCTGTTAAACCTCTTTGGTAGAACTGATGAGGCCCATTTAACACAACAGAGACTCACTCAGGGCAGCTGTAGTGACTGACCCTGCTTCAGATAAAGCAGCAAGAAAGAGCCAAAGCTGGAATTTGAACTCATATCCTCAAGATTCAAGTCCAGGCCCTTTGGACACACAGCTATTCAACACCTAAGGGGAGACTGGTCTTTTGAAGCATCCATTTGGGGTTAGGGAGAGCAGGATACTGCCCTGAAAAGCTCAGCATTGGTGCCACAGAGAGCCTGACATTCTGACAAGGGCCACAGAGACCAGCCAGCCTAAAGCATCACGTTACACTCCCCAGACTTGAGTACTTTACAGACTAAACAGCACCATTTACAATCAGCTCTGGGATAATGACGTCTCCCCTTCCAGTTCTGCTCCATTCCAAGGGATTCCAGCGTTTTCCTTAGAGACATTAGACAGAGGCCTTCAAGACTGAGGCTCTTTGGGCTCAAAGGAAACCATTGTGAAGGACCCTGAGGAGGGGCTTGTCGGGAGGAAGAGGGACTAAGTGCTATTGCAGGCTTCAGCACAACCGGGGGCTGCCCCAGATAAACCCACCGGAGCTCCTCTGGAGAGGACACAATGACACAGAGGTCATCCAAAAAACTGACAAATTAACTGCCTTATGCTCATTCAAGTTTTTAAGTAATTAAATAATTCAAACCCAGGTAGAGAGTTTTAATCCCTAGAAATAGCTTGCTTTATAAATCACCCACAGTAAACTATTTCTATTTCCCACTAACTCTCCCTTTTTAGTAGAAAGCAGCTATTTTTAGATTTAAAATAAGCTCAAACAACTCAGATGATCTTTTCGTGTCATTGCTTTATAAAATAAAACCTGAAATTCACAAAATGTTCTTTAATTTTTCTACAGTATCATCCTCATCCATTTCTGGGCCATGCCCTTTAGTTCACGACCAGAAGGCCAAATTTGACGAACACTGTGACCTTATGAGTCCAGACACCAATGTGAGAATTCTTGTCATTCCTATGTATGTGTGCACTGAGAATGTCAGAGAAAAAGTGCAAAGTCACTGTCAGCCAGCTTCCTAGTTCCCTTTATTCCTCTCATTTTTTTCTAACTTCCCTTTGAAGCTAAGGAAAAATACATATATATTGGATAAAATTGGGGGAGAATAAATAAGAACATGGGTTGAAGCTAAGCTAGTGCCGCATTCATGGACTTGTGGAGTTTTCACCAATTGCTCAGTAGTCTATTAGGGTTAGACATGGAACTATCACTAGCCTAATAATCAGTCCAGATCACAGGCACTCAGGGGGTGAGGGCCAGGCCTCTGTCCCCTTTATTGTTGTTCTCGAGTGTCTCTCAGGCAGCTTCCCACTGGTTTCCGAAGTGCTGAGTCCGTAACTGCGCGCCTCTGTTTCACCAACACTTCAAGGCATTTCCAAAGGTCTGCATTGGCAGACTGCAGACTGTAATATGAATGAGTAGACCAGCAGACTGCAGTATGAATGAGTAGAAGATGAACTTAGGGGCTGTCAGATCTGCCTTCAAATATTTGCCATGTTTTTAGTAGCTGTGTGGTTATCATCCAGTTACCTGACCTTTCTGTGCTTTGATTTTCTCCTTAGCAAATGGGAATGACAAGAATGATGACAATGTAATGCATGTGAGGCACAGTGCATGGTGCAAAATAACACTAACTACTACTGTTATTATTATTATTATTGTTATAAATTTATTGTTATGATCAACATTAACAGCCCTAGAATGGATAGCACTGATGTATGTTGTTGAAAGAAAATGGACTTCATTTTTTAATTTTTTCATTTACAATTGACATTCAGTATTATTTTGTATTGGTTTCAGGTGTACAGCATAGTGGTTAGACAATCACATATTTTACAAAGTGTTCCCCCCCAAATTTCTAGTACCCACCTGGCACCATACATGGTTATTACAATATTATTGACTAGATTCCCTATGCTGTACTTTATATCCCTGTGACTATTCTGTAACTACCAATTTGTATTTCTTAATCCTTTCACCTTTTTCACCCAACCTCCCATCCCCCTTTCCCCTGGCAACCACCAGTCTGCTCTCTGTATCTGTGATTCTGTTTCGTTTTTGTTTGTTCATTTATTTTTTGTATTAGATTCCATGTATAAGTAAAATGATGTGGTATTTGTCTTTCTCTGACTGTCTTATTTCACTGAGCATAATACCCTCCCATTCCATCCACGCTGTCGTAAAAGATTTCATTCTTTTCTGTAGCCAAGTAATATTCAAAGATGAATTTCTCCACTTGACAAAATCACGCACACATAAATCATGAATATATTATTTTTGTATCATTTCAGCTGATAAATCCAGACAATAAACAAACTCATGCATATGGATGAAAAACCCTATAAACTGGACAATGAAAAGGAGCAATAGTAAGAACAATCCTGAGTGGCAGATGGAACTCGATGATTTGGTATGTGCAAGACCCACTATGTGAACAGACCCAGGGCCTTCCTTGCTGATCTCTACAGCAGGACTAAGTGTGGGGATGGTAATGGCAAGGAAATCAGGAGGATGGGCTGGGCTCTACACCAGCCTTTTGCCCTCTGCCTCAGCAAAACTGGTCCTTATAGGACAGATTGGCCCCTAACTAAGGAGGCAGAAACATAGGATGTGCAAGTCAGAGTCTGAATGGCCAGTTACAAGCCAGAGACACAGGGCCTGGTCAGGCCAGAGAAGTCAAGCAGGAGAAAAAAACCTATGAAGGGACACTGGGTTTTAGCAGACAATGTCAATGGTCCCAGATGCTTCCCTGGGATCCCTTTTTACCATTTTTCTGTTCATCCCCTATGTTTGGGGGGTGAGATTTCTATCTCCTACACCTAAAAGTCACCTTTGGTGGCTTGTCTTCAGCTACTGGAGTCACTTTTCCCCCTCCAACAAAGGGCAAAGGAGCAGGAAGGTGGTCGAGAGGCCCTCTCTCCACCCCAAAGGCCCTTAACCTGTGACTATGGTGTGGGAAGCATAACGTCCAGGTCATTTGCCTGGGCTTGTGGCCACTGATAGGCAGAAGGTCCAGTCCAGAGGGCCCCTGCAGAATCAAGCTGAATCCTTCCCCCACTAGACTTTTGCCTAGGTGTCCTTGTTTGTCTTCTCATTCAACTGCCCAATGGGCATCTTCAGGAGCAATTTATTCATGCATTACTGGTACAATATATAAAAGAACTTGTCTCCTGGGATTTGGTCCCTTCCAGATGAACCAAGACTCCTTCTAAGTTTGCAGTTTTCTAATTTTGATCCTGATTCATTACCATCTTCAAACTCACCGCACATCAGTGACACATGAAGTTTTGGGGCTGAGAGATCTCCCTTTCAAGGGTTCAGACAAGTTTCCTGATTGCAGGGCAGGAGGTGGAGCCTTGGCAGGATGAGGCAGTGGTTTCCAGCAAGTTTCCTTTTAGCGCTCTTTCTGTGATGGGCAGTTCAGTTTTGACTGTAATTCTATGTCCAATAAATGGATATAATCTCTTTGGGCACTGGGGCTCCTGAATGGTCCCACAACTTGTTCTCTCACTCTGAACTCCTCAGCAAGGGGACTCAGTCTGAATCCAGGACCCCCACTGAGGCCCCTGGACAAACCCCTGTTGAGTTCCCCACTAACCCTCCCTGCTGATACAATGTTTGGAGAAGACAGGTGAGGAGAGCAGGCAAGTTTTTATCCTTTACTCTTCCTGGTATCTCATCCATGTGCAGGTTGATAAACAGAGAACCCAAGCTTGGAAAAGATAACAGAAGCCATGAGCTCTGAATTCAGAGGCAAAGCAGATATTCTCCTTCGCAGAAACATAAGCGAGGGTAAGGAATTGGGTAGAATGTGCACTGGAGAGAAGAAACAGTGTGTGGCCCCACAACCAGATCTGATGTCTTTAAAGAGTCCCAGCCAGTCCTAAGATGCCATCAGCAGCAGTTAATACTTATGAGCAGGATGTAGTAGCATCATTACATTCTGACTTAATATAATTCTAGCCATAGTCAAAGAAACCTGTTCATTAGCCAACATGTGCAGTCTTATTACTAAATGTATAAGCTTTTTTTTGTTGTCTAGCTTCCTTGAAACATTGAAAAAAATTATCACTTTTTTCTAAAAAATATATTTTATTGATTATGGCATTACAGTTGTTCTATTTCCCCCCCCTTCATTCCCCTCCATCCTGTACACCCCTCCCCCACCATCCCCCTTTAGTTTATGACCACATGTCTCAAATTCTTTAGATTCTATATTTCCCATAATATTCTTGCCCTCCCCCCTATCTATTTTCTACCTACCATCTATGCTACTTATTTACTGTGCCTTCTACCACCTTCTCCTCCTCCCACTCCCCTGTTGCTAACCCTCCATGTGATCTTCATTTCTATGGTTCATTCCTGATCGCTTAGCTGTCCTCTTAATTTGCTTTTGTTTTAGGTGTGGTTGTTAATAGCCGAGTTTGCTGTCCTTTCACTGTTCATCTTTTTTATCTTCTTTTTCTTAGATAAGTCCCTTTAACATTTCATATAATAAGGGCTTGGTGATGATGAACTCCTTGAACTTGACATTATCTGAGACTTGCTTTATCTGCCTTTCTATTCTAAATGAAAGCTTTGCTGGATAGAGTAATCTTGGTTGTAGGTCTTTGGATTTCATGACTTGGAATACTTCTTTCCAGCCCCTTCTTGCCTGTAAGGTCTCTTTTGAGAAATCAGCTGACAGTCTGATGGGAACTCCTTTGTAGGTAACTGTCCCCTTATCTCTTGCTGCTTCTAGGATTCTCTCCTTCATTTTAATCTTGGCTAATGTAATGATGATGTGCCTTGGTGTGTTCCTTCTTGGGTCCAACTTCTTTGGGACTCTCTGAGCTTTCTGGATTTCCTGGAAGTCTATTGCCTTTGCCAGATTGGGGAAGTTCTCTTTTATTATTTGTTCAAATAAGATTTCCACTTGCTCTTTCTCTTCCCCTTCTGGTACCCCTATAATTCGGATGTTGGAAGATTTTATTAAAGATATCCTGGAGGTTCCTTAGCTTCTCCTCCTTTTTTTGAATTCTTGGCTCTTTATATTTTTCTGTTTGGTCATTTTTTTCTTCCTTCTGATCCACTCCCTTGACTTGAGTCCCAGTTTCCTTTCCATCACTATTGGTTTCCTGTGCATTTTCCTTCATTTCAATTAGTTTAGCCTTCATATGTTCCTCTAATTTGCGACTAAAATCAACCAGTTCTGTGAGCATCCTGATCACCAGTGTTTTGAACTGTGCCTCTGATAGGTTGGCAATTTCTTGTTTGCTTAGATTTATGGGCTCTGGGGCTCTGAGTTCTTCTTGAGCCATGTTTTGATCTGTCCACGCCTGTTATGCATGAGGGGTGGAGCCTTAGGTATTCATCAGGGCGGGGCCACCCAGGTCACTGGTTTGTGACACTGTATGTAGGGGCAGGGTCAGAGAGGGAGCAATAGTGGTCCCCTCTGCTCCTTCCCGCCACTGGGGCCTGCCCAGTCTGTCTCACTGCTCACTCCTTTGCTGGTTTATCGGTCTGGCTGAGTGGTTCGTTGTTGTCAGACTCCCGTAATGTTCAATTTTCTGTGGTTTGGCCGTATTTTTTGTTGCTAAAACTTTGTTGTTTTTAGACTTGGTTGTGCGAGAAGGCACGGTGTTTCCACCTATGCTTCCATCTTGGCAGAAGTCTCCAAAATTTATCACTTTTGATGGACCCTTAGAGCCTGGAAACTGTAGGCAAGGAAACACGGGGGCGGACCTTCCCAAGGTCATTGCCATCAATGATGATGTCCCCGATGGAGGGCTTAGGAGCAATTACAAATGGATAGGGTTGGCCACACTGATTTCTTGCCAAAATGTGGGCTACCATGAGGGAGATGGGCATACCTAAAATTAGTTTTTGGAGGTCACGGTCATATAATCTTCTCCAGGTGGCTAAAGCCCCTCATGGTTCCCAACAGTTTGGAGGGACACAAGCATCTGAAATAATGCAGTCTCCCCTGTGACTCTTGGCTCACCCAGTGGGACTAGGGCACTCCACAACTGCCCAACTACAGGTCTACTTCAATGTTTTTCTCTGTAAAAAGGAGACAAATAAACATGGATAAACCTGCCTTGTGGGAAGACTAAGAAGCTTCCCCTAACATCGCAGCAGTTAAGTGTCCTCTCCTTGTGTGTCCCAATGTCCATACATGGCACTCCGATGGACACTGAGCTTTCAGCAATCCGAGCATCTGCAGTCCCCAGAAGCAGACTGGAGCTGGGTGATTTCTGGATGATTTCTGGATGGTGTGGGAGCAGGGATGTTGGGCTGCAACACAACGGCCCCCCTCCACAGCGCAGTGTTTGTTCCTTTTCATCTTGCCCCTAACTTTATATGGGATTCTGCATGTAAGGCCAAAGTTAGCGTGCCAGCCAGCACACAATGTATCCATGGGGAAATCATTATTTCTGTGTGTTTCAAGCACTTGAGTGAACAATCTTTAAATTATTTCTCTGGAAATTGGTCTGGCTTAAATGTGTTTATCCCTCTGCTTTTGTTAGTCCTTGTTGGCACTCACTGGGCATTAGTAACAGATGAGCACAGTCATAGTAAGGTATTTAGCTCTTTGAAGGTCTATAGTTGCCTCCACATTTGCAGCCTAGATAAAATCAACAAGAACTGGGGAAGGATGCCCAGTTTTACTGGAGGTAAAGAACCCACGAAGGAGAAGCTGAGGCTGTATCTCGAGTGTGTGTGCGTGTGTGCACACACAGACATCTCCCCCCCTTCTTTCTGAAATATAGTATAGGTCTTACAGGAATTCTAAACCAGAAATGAGATAACAAGGGGCTAAAAAGTGAAAAATTGTATTCAGAAACATACAACAAAAGTAGTGTGGAAATTCTGTACTGGGCCTTGTCTGATCTCCTATGTGATTCTGACTAAGTCACTTTTGTTCTCTAAACAGTGGAAAATTTGGACCAGAGCCAAGAGCCCTTCCAGTTTTAATTTTCAAGGGCCCCAAAGTATAAGAGTTAATTGAGAAAAAAAAATCCCCAGATTAGTCAAACAGAGGGACTCTTCCGGACACTGAAGGCACATTGCGAGGGCCTGAGGCAGTACCAGGTGATGTGCCATCATAGTTGGTGGTGTGGGTTCCAGAGTTCCCCAGCACAGATTCAAATCCAAGCTCTGCTACTTCCTAGCTATGCAACCTTGAGCCGGTTCTTAACTTCTTTGTGCATTTATTTCCTTATCTGTAAATTGAGGTTAATAATAATAATAGCTACATTAGAGGGCCTGAGGGAGAAATAAATAATGTGTATAGGGTATTTAGAACTGTAACTGTGCACATAGTAAGTGCTCAGCAGATACTTTTTATATCTCTCTGTGCATTCCTGTGTGTACATATACATATGTACATATATCACTCCAGTAGTCAAAAGGTCTGTCGATGAGTGTGGCAGAGACTGCCAGATGCCTTTTGTCCTTAGAAAAAAATTAAAACAAAACAAAACCCTTGCCCAAGATGCCAGGATTTTGAGATCAGCAAGCTGATTTCAGAGCCTACACTGGAGGGTAGATGTTCTATGAGGTCAGGAAAGTTGTAAGTTGAAGCATGAAGGACTAATTAGTTTGGCATATGTGCTCCAGAAAGCACATAAGTTTCTAGAGCCATGGGGCAGAAGTGTGCCTGGATCCAGAGGGCTTAGGAAGGGTACTCCAGGGTAGGGTGAAAGGTAGATTCAGCAGGGGGCCAAGGCTGCAATGGGGAAGCTGATGGTAAATTGTGACAATCCTCCATTGAGATGAGGGAGACCTGAGCTAATCTGAGATAGAAGATTTATGAATGAGGGTGGCATCTGGGCACTGAAGGATTCTGAATTCAGGAACCCAGGATCCTGATTCAGAGGATTCTGAATTCTCCCTCTTGGGAGAATTGGGAAGAGTCATGCCCATGACCAACATGGTAAACAATGGAAAAGCATTTCTGAAGAAGAGCAAATGGTAAGCTCAGTTTTGGATATTAAATTTGTGTGGCTGTGAGGCTCCCAGGGGGACATATTCAGTGGTTGTTAAAACAGGAGTCTGTTGCTTAGGGAAGTATTCCAAGCTGGATGTAGAAATCAGGATGAAGGGAGGGCAATCTTGATTAGGGTGGAGGGGTGCAACAGCTGAGTGTGACCTCATGAAGCAGGAACAGAGGTCATGGTGAGGACCCAGCTGACATAGGTTCCGCTCTTCTCCCAGCTCAGCCAACATCGCACATGACAACACAGAGGAGCAAATCAGCTCCCAGATCTTCACAGCATCCTGGTACCCTCTGTGGCTTTCTCTGAACCAAGCCTGGGGCCAACATTCTAGTGCCTTGGCTCTCTTTCAAAGCCTTGCTAGTCCGGGGTTGGAATACTCTTACCAACCACTGACCACGCTGCCCAGCCCTCCCTCTGATCTCTGTCCACGGTGGGCAGCCTCCCTCGGCTGGGATCTCATTTCCAGAAGAAACTAAGGCTCCTTAAGAAAGACCAGACTCCGAGGGGACACTTGGCTTTGATCTCCCAACCATAAGAGAGGCTCCCACCGAGCAGCTCATATACTTAGCCAGGTGTGCCCAATGGCATCTGAAATGCCAGGTCAGAGAGGCAGCCCCCTTACCTGCCTTGGCCTCTGAGCACCTGTCAGCTTGATATCTGCAAGGACACTTCTTAGCAAAGAAGTTTAATACAATTGATGTTTTTACATCCAACCCAATCCCCCCTTATCTCCATTTCTGTCTCTTTACCTAACATCCTTTCACTCAAGAATGGAAGGGAATAAACAGGACGGAGGGTGATAAGCAGAGGTATGGAAAGGGTTTTTAAAAATACAGAAGATTTATTTCAAGTTGGACTTTTAGCCGGGGGCGGCCTGGAAATGTTAACACCTATACTGAGTTCTAACAGGTGAGATTGATTTTTCTCTGGCTACACACTTGTCTGGTCTGAGAGGATGAGTTTTCCTCCTCCATGGGTAGTAGGGGAACAGTGGAATTCTAGCAGCTGCTTCACAATCCACAGGTCTGTAAGGAGGTTTTGTGTTCTAGAAAGATTATTCATCAGACAGGGTTGGGATGTAATTTTAATGGAAGGCAAAAGAATGAAAGAGGGAAGAGTTTCCTTCCAGCCCCAGTAAGGCACACCCAAGAAGAAAATTAAAGACCCCTAAATTCTGGGGGGGAAATTTGGTGGTGCAGCAGCATGGTGAAAGGTCTCACGCCTGGGCTTTGGCGCCAGAGGGACCTGTTTCGTCCTAACTTCAGTGCATGCCAACTGGGTGGCCCTGCTCAGGGGAAATAACCACACTAGTCTTGGTTTTCTCATCTATAAATTAAGGGTGATAGGGGTCAGAGTGAATTTGCAGGATTATTTTACCTACTAGATAAATCATATGTAAAGCAATCCACACAGAGTGGGCACTAAACTTTTTAAAATTTGGGTTGGGTTTTCCTTTTAGTTCTGTTTTTCTGAGCACATAATAAAGCCCCAAAGCACTTAGCTCTGGTTTCTATTACAGTTGAAAATGCATTCAGATCAGACTGAGAATGAGTGCAGATTCTCAGGGGTAAAAAAAAACCTCCATTGTCTGCTTGTTTATAATCAGTGACATGTTACCCATTACGGCTAGGACTGGCTGTGACTGGTGAGGAAAACAAAAGCCCTGTGAAGTGTCTAGTTTGTGCTCTGATTTAAAGCTGCAGAGTTTTGATGACACCAACATCCAAGGCTTATTGTAATGGAAGCACAGTACAGGTCCCAGTGAAAATGCACAATACTCAAAGGACCCTGGGGAATACAAATGAGGGGGAATTTCACTTTAAAGTAAAATGAAAGCCAATCCTTTATCTTCTCATCAAGGCTCCAATCTTAACCAATTTGCTTCTCTAAAGCACAGCCTCAATTCCCTCTGTTGGACCAGGAGCAGATTTATAAAACTCTCTTGTATTGGGAGCCTCTCAAAACCAGGGCAAGGATTTCTCTGTGAACTCAGGGGAGCAAGGACGCAGGACGGTATTTCATGATTAAGTACAAGTGGCAATCACCACCTGCAGGCCTGTCCAGAGCAGCATGGATCCATTCACACACCTTCTTATCTGGACCAGCACCAGAATGCTGTGTGGGAGATGGCTGCCCAGACTGGGCATGTCCTTCAGGAGCAGCAGGAATGAGCCTTTGCACACTGGACCCAGACACCCTGTTCTTGGTGCCATGACCTGCCTAGCCGATCTTGATATGTAGGTCTCTGAGCAGCTGAGTTCCTAGGGACATTTTTGAGGTGTTAAATGTCATATCTTTCTCATCCTGATCTTTGTTCTCATCCTGTTTCAGAAGAACCTCAGATATCCTGGAGATAAGAGCAGCAACATTCTCTTATGTGTGTCATCTGTGGGGGACAATTATGCCCACCATACCACACCAAGGGCTGAAAGGACTAAAGGAGGCATTCTTGTCAGAATGCAGACCTCACATGTAAACTCTCCAGATGGTGTTAAAATTCCATCAGTTAATGCCTGCTGGGCTATATGAGACACGTGGCTTATATACCCTGATGAAACCTGTTACACTGTGTATTTCAAGAACATATCATGACCACTTAGCAAATATCTGGAGGAGTTTCATTAGGGCTTTCAAATAGAACAGGGTGTGTCACTCAGGGTGCCAGCAGGGAAGGCAGCTGTTCGAAGGGGTAACTGGAGAGACAACTGGAGTGATGTGGGCAGAGTCCAGGGAGCAACAAGGAGTGCTGCAGCACCCAAAGATGAGCAGCAAAGAAAAGTCATACCACCTGCATTCACTTTCCACTGCTGTCGTAACAAATACCACAAATCTAACGGCTTAAAATGACATCAACTTATCATCTTACAGTTGTGTAGGTCAGAAGTCTGGTGACAGTGTGATTCAGCTGGGTCCTCTGCTTAGTCACAAGGCCGAGAAACTGGACTCCTGAGGTCAAGGTTCTTATCAGAAGGCTCTGTAGATGAACTTCCTTCCATGCTCATTAAGGTCATTGGCAGATTCCAGTTCATTGCACCTGTGGGAATGAGATTTGTTTCCTCACTGACCGTCAGCGGAAGGCTTCTAGAGCCTCTCTCTGGTCCCTACACCTCAAAACCAGGAGTAAATCTTTCTCACACTTGGAATCTCTCTGATTTATTCTACTACAGCATCTATCTTACTCCAGCCAGAGGAATTTCTCTGCTTGTAAGGATTCATGTGATTAGATTGGGCCCACTTGGATAATCCAGGATAATCTCCCTATCTTGAGACGACCATAACTGTAATCATGTGATGTAACCTATTCACAGGTTCCAGGGATTCAAGTGTGTCATCTTTGGGGGACAATTATGCCCACCATACCACACCAAGGACTGAAAGGACTAAAGGAGGCATTCTTGTCAGAATGCAGCAAAAGCTGTCAGTCACCCTAGTAGAGGGTGATCTGTAGGAGCTGTGGCCGTAAGGAGAGAAAGCAGCTATTGCCAAGCTGCACTGACAGAGAAGCTGTGGGCAGTGAACAATGGGACTTTCTCTGCTTCCCCTTCCAATAACCCTGCCTCAGCCTTCTACTGCCTGAGCCCAAGTGTCATTTTGAGGGCAAGGGAGCCGCGCTGAAGGAGTCTGTAGAGTTCAGCCACTCAGAGCACAGATGAGCAGATAAGGGCAGAGGTGAGACTCCAGCATCATAAGAGGACTAGAGCATATGAGGGTTATCAAGTGAATCTAAGTTGTATTCCCCTTAGGACCCAGACATGTCTAGGCAGACTTAGAAGAATAACTAACCGAGCAGTCCAACAGGGCACTATTTGAATGGGAAACTTGACTCCTGAGAAAGAACACATCCCAAGGGAAAGATAAATAGAGGTGGGGAAGTTGACTTCAGTACAAGGGGCTAATAAACCAAAGGGGGCCTGATGTTAAGATCAGCGCATTAACTGTCACTCAGACTAAACTCTGACCCATTCCACTGGGCCCAAGTCCAAGTCTTTGGCCAAGAGGACTCTGATAAAGAAGTAAAGATAAAAATCATCCTCTCCAAGAACCAGTGAGAGTGAGGAGCAGAGCATGACAGTGGCAGCCAGGATTGCTGGTGGGAGCTGGAGTTTGGAAGCCTTATATTAACTACAGAGATGCTTCAAGAGTTCATATCAGGGATGTTGTCCAAATATTCTGCTGCATCTGAACTCAGGAAGCCATCAGGACCAAAGCCGCCACTGCTGCCTTTTGAACTGCACAGGAGGGGAAGAAGGTAGTGCTTGCAAGGGGTCAAATCAAGGGAATTTGCTGGGACACCAGGAAACTGAAATTTCTGCAGGGAGCTGGTGGGGGGGCCAGAGGGATGAGAGAAATATTCTTTTGTGTCTGTTAGGATTATAGCCTGGGAAATGGGGCATTATATATAACAAGGAGTGGACTAAGTCTGTGTGTTTGTCAAGGTTCCAGCAGGATACAGGCCATCACACTCAAACTGGATTAAGGAAGGCCAGCTTAATGAAGGGTCTGCTTCCCAAGGTGCAAGTGGGAGAAAGAACCCACCAAAGCTTGTGCTCCATCCTAGGGCTTGCTGCAGCAGGGAGCTGTTACAATTAGTCGGCCTGAAAGGATGGAGGGAGAGAATGGTTACCAGAAAGCAGAGGCAGAGTGAGCTGCAGACTTCAATAGAGGGAGGCAGCTACCAGGTACTTTAGGATCTGGGGTAGCAGGGAAGAATCTCCTTTCTTTGAGTCTCCCAGTGCTGGTGCCCCCACATTGGGCAAATCCAAAGTCAGTCTCCCTGAGCACAGAGAAGGATGGAAGGGGATAGGGAATGGATCGGGAAGAGCAAGTCAAAGGTATCCTCAGCAGTCACTAGACAGGAACATATTCTACTATCAGCTGCCTGGCACTCTATAGCCTGTGCATGAGATAAACTCAAAAAGGTTTGGTCTATTATTACACATCTCACTCCACTGGTCTTGAGAAATGGGTCACAAAAATATGCACTCACTCTGATATAATCAGCATTACCACCATGGAGTTTTCTTACATTTTGGTGACCTTCTTAGCATAACGCAATTTAAGTATCTGGTTGCCAGAATTCAAGGCAATTGAAAGTATTGAGAGGCAGTGTCGAGTCAATGCATTGAGTACAAAGTGTCATGTAGTTCCTGAACTGTGCTTCAGTTTGCCCCTGAAAGATCAGGTCTGATGTTTCATGTGCAGTTTCATGACCCAAATCAGTGCAATGAAGTAAAAAGCCTCTAAATGGTTCCCTAGTGACCTGAGCTAATCAGATTTCACCAAATGCTTAACCAGCCTGTTGAAAAGAGTTTACATATGAGGGACACTGGCTTATTGCATCTACATTTGATCTCCTTCTCCTTTGAAGCAACATATTTCCCACAGGGTGACTTTTTAAAACTCTGACCATTTAATTTGGGGGAACAACAAAAATTTTTTTATAAAGGAAAAACTCAACTTTGTGTGTTTTCCCCCAGATCCCCTGACTTTCTGAGATTATGTATTTTGCTGTTGGGGAGCTTTTTCCTCCTCAGTTATACAATAAACTCTTTGTTGTTCAACATTCTATTAACCACAACCCTCTAGTAACCGACACATCTGTAAATCTCCAGTACAGTAATTGTTGTTCATAATCATGACCCTGGGGCTCTGCATGGTCTCAAATGCCTTCCAAGCCTTCAAAGAGAATGTTCTAAAATGAGTTTGCATTCCCAGGACACACATCAACTAACCACAAAAGGCAGGAGTCCAGATATGCGCTAGGTAGAAGAAGAAATAAAGTCAGGATTTCAAATTTGTCACAGGTAATGCACTGTGTGTGGATAATAAAAATCTACACTATATCTGTTAGAGCTTCCCCCTCTCACAACCTTCTTCATGGTCGACGTGGACTCAACTCAAATATCTGTGCACGACTTTCAGAAGTTCATGGCTGCAAAAGCAGATGCCGATGTATCCAATTAAGTCACTTCTGTTTGTGCTGAATTTGTATTATTTACTGACAAATTAGAAGCAGTTAAAAAGCTTTTAAAATCTGAAAGTTTGGAGCTTAGGAGTGGGTGAGACAAACTCTCCCTTTGGCTGCTACTGCATTTGATTCCTATCTGCTGACCACACAGCAGCAAACTCCTAGGACATTTCCAGGCCTCCGGATGGATAATACCAAGCAGCACATGGAACGTTCCCCTCCCTCCAAGAAAATCTCTTTATTAGTCACAGCTACATAAAAGAATAAAAGCTTAGAAAGAAACAAAGAAGAGAAAATGAAAAAAAATTAAAGTTGGGAGAGGCAATTTCCTGACCAGACTGAACAGAACTTCCTCCTAAATGCAAGCTCTCTTCCTAAATGTATCATTGCAGAGTATGTTTCTACAACACCAGGTGAATTTCATGCTGGAGGATATATCAGGTTCAACTACCATCAAAGACTGGATTTGACAGACAATGTATGACTGGTTGATTGGCATGTGGGGAAAAATCAGTTGGATTAAGGTACAATAAAATGTGATCCCATACATAGTTAGCAGAAACATCTCTTCATGTCATGATTTCCACATGTGGAGATAAAACAGTCCCTGGAAGGAAGTTTTCAAATGGTATGGTACAATATAATTTCTATTAAGAATTATACCTTTTCTTGATTCTCCACTTAACATTTCACAAAAGCTGTGGTAAGAATATGCATGTTCCCAATGATGGCCTTTTTTAGTATGTGATTTAAAGAGCATATTTTCTATAAGCACCACACTTCCTACAATTTAGCATCACACTTGACTCTGATCTTACTAGAAGACAAGAACCTATCACGGGATCTCACACTCCCTACATCTTCCAAATTCCACATTTTCAACCAAACACCCTACATCACCCAGTTGTCTAGTGTTTCCCAACTTGGGTGCTGCTGACATGTGGAATGGAATAATTATCCCAAGTGTGTTGGGCATTGGGATGTTTAGCATCTCTGGCCCCTACCCACTGAATGCCAGGAGCACTCCTAGCACCACCAGCAGTCTATAGCATGACCACATCTATAAGAACTCCTTGGGAGGGCACGTCTATCTCCCTGATGAAAACCACTGGCTACCTCATGTGAAGGTTCCAAAGCACTGACACATCGACGGGGAAGCCACCTGCAGCCAGGACAGCACCAGGCAGCTGACTGTGGTTTCATGGCCCCATCATCTCTGGACTACTTGTCCCCAGCTCTTCACCTAAAGCTGTGAGCTTACAGAGTCACATCAGTGATACAAAGACCATATAAAAAGGTCTTGTTTTTCTATAGACATTTAACTTTTAAAATAAACCCATGGGAAGTCTGATTCATGTTAGTATAGTTTCCCTAGCTCCCTTTCTCCTATCCCTTGAGATTACTCAGGCTCAACATCTTATTGTACTATCTCTGAACTTCTACCTGAAATGTGGCACCAAACTGCTTCAGCTTTAACAAGCTTCCTGCACTGGCTCTGTCTCCAGATGGGGCTCTCCCCTGCCTCACCTGAGTTTACACTCTTCCCCAGAGTCAGCCTCTGGCAGCCCCACCCTCTCAGACTGTGATAGAGACTCCCGAAAGAGGAATGCCACCAGTTCTTTTCTTCATTGCATGTGCATGTTACTCTGTCAAGATGAGGGATCTATTTCTCTTCTCTCTTCCCTTTGAATCTAGGCTGGCCATATGTGTTGCTTTAACCAAAAAAAAAGTGACAGAAGTGATGAGTAGTAACTTCTGAGACCTAGTGAAACCAGCTACTACATAAGAAGTTGCACCACCCTGAGACCACCATGCTGTTAGGAAGCCCAAGCTAACCTCACAGAAAGGGAACAAGAGGCAGCATCCAGGCAGCAGACCGGTGACACAGCCTTGCCAGAACTGCCAGCCCGGCCATCAGTTGAATGCTACTGAGTATGCCCAGCTAATACCACATGGAGGAGAAAACGTCTCAAATGAGTCCGAAATTATAAAAAATAATAAAATTGTTGTCTTAAGATACTAAGTTTGGGAATACCTTGTTCTGTGGCAATAAATGAATAAAACACAGGTCCAAGTGTATGGCTAAAACTCTCTTTCTACTTGGCTGGATTTGGGGCTATGTTTTAAATGTATCTGTGCACACAGGACTCTCTTAAACAGCTTGCCAACTCTTATCAGGAAAGGACAAGAGGCTTTGCTGTGGCACTACCCCTCATCCATGGGCACTTCCTAAACCGTTTTCTGGTAGGATTCCACTTACTGGCTACATTTTGTTAAAAAAAAAAAAAAAAAGGTTCTCCTTATCAACCTATGTATAGTCTCCTCTTTTTGTACAAAGGACACAAGGATCAGCTGTGGCAAAGCTTCCTAAGAACAGGGCATTCCACTGTTGTGGGTGTTACTCCATCCTGGTTTTAATCTAAAAGATGCAATTTTTCTTCAAGAGATGTCTTGGCAACCACATCCAGACTTCCATTCTCTTTTTTTAGAAATCATTTTTCCTTGAAGGAAAGACTCATAAGAAAATAAATCAATCATACAATTTGTATCATTTGTTTCACCTTTGTACATGAGTTGCTTATCTAGCAAATTTTTAGAATATCTTAGCATTTTCATTCTCAGTGCCAAAAAGTTTTTGTTACATCTCTATTTTTAGGTTTTATTAGCTTGCAGGAGTTCACCATCACACTTGAAATATAGCAAAAAGGTTGTGAACTGTTTGTTACTATCTTTGCATAATCCTGTCCTTTACCTCAGGAGAGCTTTCAAGTACTGTCCAATCTATTTGGGGGAACTAACTTTCTCCTTAAGCTTAGAAATCTGGAAGAAGTAAATCTTGATTTGTAATCTCTGTTACATAACCTTGCCCCACAGCAAATCCTTTGCAAACCAGAATGGAAAGAACCATTCTAAATTAGGCACCATTTTGGCAACTACTTTAAGAACTGTTCTAATTTCGAAAAAAAGATAAAATTTATACCAACTGGTTTACACATTCCTTTGAAATTTGGACACTTCAAAGTCCCAAACATACTAGCCTGTTTCAAAAGATTATTTTACTAATGACTGCTGCGTTGATGATGTTACTTACCGCCCTGTTCCGAAGTTCACTTTGGAAACTTTGAAAACACTTTGATGACATGTTTAAAGAGTCCATATGTGCTCAACATGAAGGCAGAGGGTAAGAATTCAAAATCATGTTGATGAAACCCAAGCCAGAGTTTGGGGAAAGACCTGGGGTCCTTGAGCTGCGATGTGTTTCCATCAGCATTTTACACCTCTGAAGCTGCAATACCATTCCCAGACTGTAGGGGTAAGTGACGACGCAATACATGAATAAGGAGTGAAAAGTCCTACGCAGCACCAAGACACCCAGAGTGAAGACGCACTATTTGAGTTATAGATTTCGCTGTTTGGGGAGGCTTTTAGGTCTTGCAACTCACCCTCACAAGGGTACAGCGGGGCTTATCCAGGCTCTGTGGATGGGCTAGCTTAGTGAGCTAAAATAGCACCGCTAAAACAAGGTGGAACACAGGTTTCTTCAGCCTCACCAGATGCCAGCGTATGTACATACATCATCTCAGTTAAGCCTCACAACAAGCCAGAGAGCTAGCAAACATTCAGAAATGAAGGAAACAGAAGCTCAAAGAACTTAAATAATTTGATTAAGTTCATTCAGTCCTCTAATGAGATACCCTGGGATTTGAACACTGATCTGATGACTCTTTCCTGTATACATCAGAGCATCCCTGAAGCCAAGATCAAAGGCTGTTACCTTGTCTCTACACCAACCACAGATCCAACTCCTGCTGCTGGCAGAGAGCTGCCAGATGCATACCCCGGGTGCTGGAGATTAAACAGGAGAATGTGATGGGTAAGAAAAAACTCATCTAGCTATGAGCAGATGGTGGGTCTTGCCTACTTCTATGTCCTAACCCTACCCCTGCCAAACATGCTCTCTCCATCTGGACCTGGCATACTACCCAGCAGTGCTCATGATCTTCGTTGAATTCTCTCACTAATTAGCATGGTGGTAATGATGATGATGAGGAGGAGGATAACGATAACGACAACAATAAAAACAGAGTTAAAATAGAATGAGCAATCGGCTACATGACAGTTACTGTTCTCCACACTCTAAAACCATGAACTCTTTGTGCGCTCAGAGCAACCTTTGGGGGAAGCACTATTAATTGTCTCATTAATAGTGAGATAAAACTAAGGCACAGAAATGTTAAGGAACTGGTCCAACATTATGTAGCCTTCAAATGCAGAAATGAAAATCAAACTGAATCAGGCTGCCTTTAGTACCTGTGTTCTTAACCCCTCCACCAGTATTTCTCAAACACCCTAAGAACTGCTTGCAGCTTTGTTAAAAAATACTCTTTCCAGTGCCTTTCTCCATACAGCAGGGGCATCAAACTCATTTTCACCAGAGGCCACAGCAGCCTCACGGTTGCCTTCAAAGAGCCAAAATAACTTTGGGACTGTATAAATGTTACTACTCCTTAACTATTAAGGAGTTGAAATTACGTTTGGCCCTTTGAAGGCAATCACGAGGCTGGTGTGGCCCCTGGTGAAAATGAGTTTGACATTCCTGCCAAAGAGTCTAGTCTAGAAAGTTTGTGTTGGGACCCAGGTCCCTGTACATTTTTAAGAGCCCTACAATATTACTATTGGTACTTTTTAAGCTGTAATCTATTCTATATGTGGAAACAGGCTTGGCTTCTTATTTTTTTTTAATCCTCACCCGAGGACACATTTATTGACTTTTTAAAGAGAAACATTGATTGGTTGCCTCCCGCACGTGCCCTGACTGGGGCTTAAACACAAGATCTTTTTTCTTCTTTTTTTGGTGTATGGGATGATGCTACAACCGACTGAGCCACCCTGCTGGGGTTCCACAATATTCTTATAATGATAAACCTTTCACTTCCCTGCCCTGTTTCTCACTGCTGAAGAGCCCCCTGTAGCCACCACGTTTGAGCACTGTCAGAAGCATTGTTTCGGCAAAGGAAAAGTGACTCTATTTTTATGGGCACAGGAAGAATAGCTCCCCATGGGGGAAAAATCGTTTTTTTGTTCTTTCTTTCTTCTATACTTACAACTCAGAAGGACATGGTGGGGGTGTAGATGGAGGTAAGAGCTGAATTTCCCTCAGAGTTTCTGTTCCTTCTACTCACACAAGGCTTCTTGGGCACATTGTCATGGCCTCTGTAATACTGCATATTAATTTTTCCAATGCTACCCCAGAAGCTTGAGCAAAAAGAAGGAATCTTGGATGAGGCAAGGGAAGTCCTTGTTCCCTCCATAGTCGTGATATTTGGGAATGGAAGGCACAGCTCACTGACAACTGAAGAGTCAGGAAAATTGAAGGGGCTAAATCAGGAATTCCCTTACCTGTTGTGAGAGTCTAGGTCCTCTGAGAGGCAGATGCCAGACTAGGGTTATGGTGCATGAGATTTATTGGGTAAAACACCCGCAAGAAGAGTGGAAAAGGAAACAGGAGAGGGCTGGGAGAGCCTTCAGGTTGCGGTGTAGGTTTCGCACCTGTGAAAGGACAGAGGGAAGGAGGAATACGGTTGGAAGCTTCGGGCTATAGCAGAGTCCTGAGAAAGCCCCAAAAGGCTGATCGGGAGTTTCCAAACAAAGGTTGCCTGTTTTAAAGAGACTTGCACTGTGCAGGCTGGCTCAGCCCTGGTCTCACCACCATGCTCAGTCATTGTTCAGGAGCAGTTCAGAGTCAACGTGGCCGTGTAGGAGTGCCGAGGTGGATCCACAGCTGTGGCAACTGGTGGCTCTCAGTGTTGCTCTCAGCAGTAGGTTCTTTGGGAGGAGACCTGAGGGGTACCCTTTTGTAGCTGTCTCATGTGCATGGCTAAGAAATTTGTGTTTAATTCTGAAAGCAAAAAGCATTTTAGAACATGAGATGTAGAGATACAGAGACTAGTCAATAGGCTACTGAAAAAATTTCAGCCAAGAGTGGAAAAGAACTGAATTAAGGAAGTGGCTGTTACCGAACAACAAGAGTTCCGAGGGAGGGGCAATACAATATTTGGCCCACTTAGGGATGCCCAAAACTGCTATACAACAGGGGCCCCTCCCGAAAACAAAATACTAAAATCTACTGGGCCCTTCTATCCGCCGCCAATTGGAAAGACATCTCTTAATGCCAGAGATTTGTGAAAAGGAAACAAAATGTTTATTTAATGCTATTCAGGCCTAATGCCACCACTAAAATATCAAAGTCCTTTATGTATACACCTACACCCACACAGCGCTCCCTTCTCCCACTGTCCCAACTCCGGGTACCATAAATTAGGAAAAGAGCACACGTCTGTATTGCAGGCTGCTGGCACCGTCAGCTGTGTCACTGTGCAGGATCTCGAGTTAATCCAAAGTACTGTGGTACCCTCTCATGGTCCACTGGCAAGAGTCCTTTGTACCCAGTTCCAGTCAAAGTCTCTGTTGCTTTTCAGGCCCCGCGGCCAAAGGGGGCACCCCAAAGCCGCGTGGGCCTCTTCTACCAAAGCTGCAGGAGTCCGCACTCCACCAAAAGCATGTGGCTTTCTTCTTCACCTGGCTGCAGGGATCTCCATTCTGGCAAAGCTGCGTGGTTCTTCCCTTTCACCTGGGAAAGAGGGGGTCCGCACCCTGCCAAAACCACGTGGCTCCCTCTTTCACCTCACCAAGAGGGGGTCCTCACTCTGCTGAAACCGCGTGGCTCTCTCTCCCAGGCCTTCTCACTCAGGAGTGCAGCCCCTAGTTACATTCTGAGTCCAAGCCCTTCTCCCTCATGAGAGCAGCCCCTAGTTCCCATCTTGAGTCCCCTGCTACTCCCTTCTTCCTTCTGCTCCAAACTTGGCCACTACTATTTAACATATCTATGAAACCAGTTAAAGGTTATAGATATGTTAAATAACCATTCCTCCAGAGGTTAGCTCCAAAACTGTTGCTATGCAAAATAGCTCTCAATGGCCTGGCTCCATTCATCCCTTCCCCCGGGGGGGGGGGGGGGGGGCGGTGAGGACATCTTATATGTCTCTCCAATATTTCTATACACTTTGAATTCTGGACACCTTTCTAAATCTTTTTTTGGGGGCCCCCCCTGGCTGCACCCTGTATCATGGCTATGAGAAGGGAAGCATGAGCCATCAAAAGAGATAAGAAGCTGAAAATGTTGACTCTTCAAAAGACCCTATTAAGAAAATGAAAAGGAAAGTCACAGACTAGGTGAAAATATTGGCAAAACATATAGCTGATAAAGGATTTGTATCTGAAAATATTAAAAAATTCTACAAGTCTGAATAAGAGACAAACAACTCAATAAAAAAGAACAAAAGATATTAATAGATACCTCACCAACAAAGATAGATGGCATAGATCATAAAAAGATGCTTAATGTTATTAGTCAATACAGAAATGTAAATTAAGCGATAATGAAATGCCCTTTTACTCTATTCTAATAAAATGGCTTCTATTAAAAGGTAGACAATATCAAGTGTTTATAAAGATGCAAAAAAGAAAAAAATTCCTGAACTTAAATACCCTGCTGGTGGGAAGGTAAAATAGAAACTAATTTGCAAAACACTTTGGCACTTTCTTAAAAAGTTAAACATACATTTATCATGTAAATCAGCAATTCTGGTTCTGGGCATCTGCCCCAAAGAAACAAAGACTTATACACACACAAAGACCTACATGTATTAGTCATAATAGTCAATAGCAACCCAAATGTCCATAAATAAGCAAAATGTGGTATATCTGTACCATGGAATGCTATGAACTATGCAAAGGAGCAACCTATGGATACAGGCAGCAATGTGGGTAAATCTCAAAAACATCATAATAAAGAAAAAAAGCCAGACACAGAAGACTTCATATTGTATGATTGCATTTATATGAAATTTTTAGAAAAGGCAAAACTGTAGAACCAGATAAGTGGTTGCTTGGGGCCAGGGTGGGAGTGCAAAGTGGCACAAGGGAACTTTCTGGTATAATGGGAAGGTTTTAAAACTGGACTGTGATGTTGGGTACACAACTACATACATTTGTTAAGACACATTGAATAATGTATTTAAAGTAGGTAAATTTTAGAAAATGTAAATTAAGTCATGAAAAATGTTAAGAAATTAAAAGAGCTAAGAAGGCAGATGAGATGGGGTATGGCAACTGATTATATCTCTGGAGAGTAAGGTTGAAGGAAATATTAAGAATAATGCCAAGGTTTCTGGCATTAGTCCAGTAGAGAGGAAAAGTTATAAAATAATATTTGGAGTATGAAGAAGAACAGATATGGAGTTTAGCTTTAAACATGTTAATACTGAGCTGGCTGTTCAACACTTCAGTGGAGATTTCCACTAAGGAGTGAGAAAAGCTAGTCTAGATGTCACAAAAGGGATTGAAGTTGGAGAGTGATTTAAGAAATACACACTTTTAGGAGGTAGCCGAAACTATAAAGATGGCTGAGATCAATGTACAGTGTGAGGGCTCCTAGTTCAATTGAAATAAATTTTTAATTAATTAGGAACAGGCTGATGAAGGTCAGCTTTCCTGGAGAGTATTTCCTCATTTGTGTGGTGATAGGAGGAGATTTCCCCGTTTCATATGTTTTTCCAATAGCTGAAGATCTTAGAAACACTATTTCTGAAAGCCAGACCTATTATGTAGAGGTAATTTAATCAGCTCTGTATTTTCAAACATTTATCTTTTGTCACATGACTGGAAGCTAAATTATAGCTAAATAATATCTGAGAATCTACCATATGCATAAAAATGTGCTAAACACTCTCAGGATTACAAGGGAATTTAAACTCAGAAGCTGATTTCAAGAAGTTTATAGTCTGGTTCTATAGGGGCTATATTTTTTCAGCATATGAATTCTGGGGTGGGCAGGGAATGGAAAAGCAACTAGGAATCAATCTATTGTCCTACTAGGTTAAGGAAAGGTCTCCAAGGATCTGTTGGGTCGTTTGTCTCTAATAAGCCCTTGACTGGAAGTAAATTTGAAGAAGTTGTTCGGGCAAAAGGGCTTCTGTTTTGTTTCAAAAAACCTAGTTCTCGTGGGTTTCTTTTTAAAGCTTGGATTGGTCAATTTATTTGAAGTGAATTTTATCCTGATTTTCCAAGAGGCTGGGTAAGCATTATTTTTTGAAGCCATTAATTGTTGTGCAATTCCTTGCAAAGATGAGTGTGTTTCAGACAATCAAGAAATGAGACAGAGACCTTGGCCACTAAGCTGGGGTTAGGGCTCATAAGTGCTTCACCAACAAAATATGGTAGAAAAAATGCTATGTGACTTCCCAGCTAGGTTGTAAGAGTTTCAGTCTATCTATCTATCTATCTATCTATCTATCTATCTATCTATCTATCTATCTATCTATCTATCATCTATCTATCTATCTATCCACACATGCATACAGGCTTTATTAAATTACCTCTACGCACACACATAAAATTTTTGAAAAAAATTGTCTCTGAAAGTGTTACCTCTAGAGGAAGATAGCAACATAGATTGTGAGAAAGCTCATACTAGCCTATGGAGAACAGCTGAGACTCTGAGCTAATGATCAGCATCAATAGTCAGACAGGTACATGAAAAGTGAAGGACACTTCAGATAATTGAATGATTCCTATCCCCAGCTTCAAGTCCTCCAGCTGAGGCTCCAGACATTGTGAAGCAAGACCAGCTTGGCTCACTCAACCCTTTCTGAAATCCTGACCCATAGAATCCATGAGCAAAATAAATGATTGTTTTATGCCCCCAAGTCTCGGATGATTTGTTATACGTGCATAGTATCTAGAACACCTTCTTTTTCATTTCTCATCTTTCTTTTCCTAGTTCCCTAGGAAAAGATTTTAGTATAGAACAGTACCAAAGAGGATGTGATAAAACTAGTGGTATTATACTTTTTGATACTTTTGTTGTATATATGTTCCTGCTTCCTTTTCCCCTCATAAAGCAATAGTTAAGAAACTGTATTCTGGAGAAATACTGCTTGTGTTAGAATCCTAGCCTTACCCTTTACTGATTGTGGGGTCATGAACACAAGTTATGTAACCCTTTCATGCCCCAACTTTCTCATCTTTATGAAATAGGGATAATAATCATACTTATCAAAGAGTGTTGCTGGGATGACTCCATAAGCAAATACATGTTAAGGTCTTAGAATAGGGCCTGGCACATAGTATTGCTCATTAAAATATTAGTTATTACCATTTTAGGTCTAAGATCTTTATTTTATTTTATTTAAAGATTTTATTTAAAGCCCTGGCTTGTGTAGCTCAGTGGATTTAGCACAGGCCTGTAAACCAGAGGATCCCAGTTCGATTCCCAGTCAGGGCATATTCCTGGGTTGCAGACCGGTTCCCTGCAGGACAGTTCCCAGCAGGGGATGCACGAAAGGCAACCATACATTGATATTTTTCTCCCTCTCTCCTTCCCTTCTAAAAAGATAAATAAATAAATAAAATATTTTTTAAAAAAGATTTTATTTATTTATCTTTAGAGGGGAAGGGAAGGAGAGAGGGAGAGAAATATCAATGTATGGTTACCTTTCGCACATCCCCTGCTGGGAACTGGCCTGCAACCCAGGCATGTGCCTTGACTGGGAATCAAACCAAAATTCTTTGGTTTGCAGGCCCATGCTAAATCCACTGAGCCACTCATTTTATTTTTTATGATTTATGTTTATTGCACAAACACATTCCAAAATAAATAACAGTCTACTTAAACACACACAATTCAATACCCCACATTTTAATTCATTTTTTATGTTTTCTTCAGACCACATCTACACACAAACATAATATTTAAAGTTATAATCATTGCAAAGATACAGGAGAACAGAAACAAATATTTAGAGTCCAATCTTGAAAAGATTAATCATTGTAACCCAGGCAACTACCATAAAAGATGGAAATATTCCCATCTTATAGGTGAATAAACTATCATGCCTACAAAATATCATACAGATACTAAAATTATAAGTAAAGAGACTCAGTTAACGTTATGTGTATAATATAATATAAAGGAAAAAAGTAGGATATAAGACTCTAGATATTAGAATTATTAGAGACAGACCACAAAGTAATCCTGTTTAATTTATTCAATGACCTAAAAAGATAAACTGAAAATTATAGCGTAGGACTAGAAGCCAGAAAAAATTACTTGTTATATTTGAAAAAAATAAAATAAAAATTCTAGAATTAAAATATGTAATAACCAAATTAAGTGGCTTAATAGCATAGGTTTAATAGCAACTGAAGAGAGGCTTAGAGAATTAGGAGATTAATCAAAAATATTAAAAATGAAGCATGGAGAACAAAGAAGCAGCAAACAAGCAAAAACTGTAGAAAACACAGAATGAAGATATAGGGAATATGGTGTATATAATGAGGAATTTTAGGATATTTAATTGGATTTTAAAAAGTGACAGAAAAGTAATAAGAAGAAATATTTGAACATTGAGGGGTTAAATTTTTTTAGAACTGATGAACACTGTCAATCTAAGTTGCATGTTCCAATCTAAGAATCATAAAAAATCAGAAACAAGATTAAAAAAAGGAAATTCATATCTGGATGCATTAGAGGAAAGCTAAAGGACACCTAAGACAGATAATATCTTAAAAGCAGTCAGAGAAAAATAGATTACCTTTAAATGAATCAAAATTGCACTGACAGCCGACTTCTCAGCAGCACAATGGAAGCTAGAAACCAGTGGATTGATGTCTTTGGTGTGCTGCAAAAAAATCTATATGTGATAATTGCTAACCTAGAATTCCTCACTGGAAAAAAAATTCTTCAGGAAGGACATTTTCTTTCAAACCCTGAGATAGTTAGGTACAAATTGATCACAATGAGAAACTTTCTAAAGGTTGTCTATAAGTAGAAAAAAATCTTAAATCTCAAAATAAATCATCTGGATGGTCAAGATAAATTGTATGTATTCTTAAAAACTACCTGAACTTTGTGAGTTTTTTTTTTTAAAAAAAGAAGAAGATAGAATTTTTACCGTATATCATTTTGGTACCTTTTTAATGCATCATTGATTTAATGAACCTACCTAGAACATATTTATCTTAGTATACACTTAATATTAGTAACTAGATTAAAATACATTTATCTCAAATTGTTTTGGTCAGCAAATAGAACAGGGAGAAATGAGTTCCTTTCAGGAATGCCAAGGGAAGTAGTAAATTAACATTATCTTATCCATAATCATAAATGCATATTTATGTTTCTTGACAGTGGAGATCAGGCTATGGAGAAAAAGAAAAACTAACCAGCAGAATGCAAGGAAATAAAATGCTTGTTATCCTACATATTATCTTTTGATTTAGATTCCACTTAGGCCAGGACAGTTCAGTGTGGCCCTTGTTGTCCCACACAGCACAAACACTCCCACTTATTACCTATAGAGAAGTGAGCAGTTAGAAGGTACTCAGAGATAGAGAAATTATGTCTCTATTATGCCTGAGAAGCTTGAACATATCCACTGACATAATGTTCACTGCTCTCTGTTCTATTACTAGACATTTTCAATTGTTTGAAAGCTTTGAAACTGAGCCCAAATTTCCTCCCTGTGACTTATTCTTATTTGTCTAGCTCCATTCTTTCCCTAGCAACACAGAACAGGCATGCTCCTTGTTCCTCATGGCAGACCACCAAATATTAAAAGACAACTGTAATGTCCCCTTTTCATGTTTGTTCTTGTAGGCTAAACATCTCTTATGCAATTAAGCCTTGTCAAATCTTCCTGTGTTTGACTAATCAGAAGAGAAACATTCTGATTCAGGGATAATGGAATGGTGTGATAAGAGGCAGAAAAAGTCAAGGCACACAAGGGGAGGTGAGATTTGAGAAGATGAGCTGAGCCAACACATGCTTTATAAGGTTAAGTATGGCTTTCATGTACTGGTGATTATTTTTTTTATATTCAGGACTTTATATAATGCATTAAAAGTAGAGTATTTGGCCTTATTTTAAAGAGACAAATCTGGGGCTTAAGGTGGCCTAGAAATTTTCTGTTGAGAAGATGATGTCATTTTATTCTGAGATATTCTTGGTAAAAGGAATATCAATCAATGTCCTTAGATTTTTAAAAGCCACACTGTAATAAAAGGTTTCAAATAAAACTATCCAGCTTATCCAGAGTACAGGAAATACATTGTGAAGGTTGGCCAACTCTTATAACGTAACTGCAAAATACATCCACGTTCACGGAGCAAGTAATGCCAGATATTATGTTTCTTTGGGGATAAAAGTAAAACAAGGGACAGCTTGCTATTCCATGCTGATACTCACTAAGCATTGCAATGGACACTTTAACAACTGCTAATGATCAGGGTCTGTTAATGTCATTGGGAAAATGCTGAATTTTAATGGATCTTTCTATTGTCTAGAAATCTGGCTTCTATATCTTGGAACCTGTATCATCACTCATTTATGAATCATAAAATCTTGATAGAGGCTCCAATTGTTGGGATCTAGCACTTGTGAGGATAATTAAGACATGGCAGCCTTTACATTCTATTTTTTTTATATAGACTGACCCTACTAAATCGATACACAGAAAAACTGCTCAAAGCATATTCTTGAAGAATGGGCTAAGCTGCAAAAAAAAAAAAAAAAAATCCATGAAGTGATCATAGCTGTCTGATTCATGGCTGCAACTATGTACTTGTTCATCCTAGTGAATAACAATTTGTGCTGGGTTTTATGCTGACTTTATTTCCCATGGGAAACATGACTGGAGATAGGTAAGCAAGTTAGTCAGCTATGACTGTGATAATGCTATGCAACAAAAACTCGGTGGCTTATGAACAACAAGCATTTTATATTTCTTACTCACTGCTCTGTGGACTGGCTCTCCTTCAGGCTGCAGGTTGACTAGTTTAGGTTCAGGTTGCAGATCAGATTCGAGTCAACTCTATGTGTTTTATTCTGGGCCCAAACTGAAGGGATGGAAGCTAGCTGAGCCATGCTCTTTCATGGTGACCACAGGAGTATAATAAGGCAAGCCAAGCCATGTAAGCATATGTAAAACTCTGCTCGTGTCATTTTCACTACATTCTGCTGGCCAGGCACGTGGTCAATAATGAGGACTCTAGGAAGAAGTAAACTCCTCCCACTGTCCCATTGTCCTGTCCGTGGGTGGGGGACAGTGAATGAAGAGTTCAAATGAATAGTTCAGTCTCCCAGAGTAACTATTCATGTGTGCGTGTGTGTGTTTGTAAAGGCTGACCTAAATAACTGTCAGTTTTATTACAAGATAATATTTTAGGCTGAAGTAGCACAGTGCTACATTAAATGAATCCATGCACACTAAATAATGGACAACAGTGAGAAAGTCACTAATTCTGAATCTAAGAAAGTAAAGACGCTCCCAACTCTGTGTGGAGGTCTCGTAGTGATGGGGTGGTAGGGATGCCTTAGGCCTCAAACCCCGTAAACTTGGCAGAGAAGCTGCCCTGCCATTCTTGCTGATTCCGGGCAGGACAAACACACTCATGCTTTCTGACAGTGCCAGCAGGGTGAAAAGAGATGTGTTGGTTGCCAGCAAAAGTACCCTTAAAAAAAGGCCAAATGAAATATAAAAAAGTGAGAGTTGGGGTAAAGTGTCTAAGTGTGTTTATGGAAAGACCTATCCATTTCTCAGTGATGTAATGGAAAATCCATCTTCGGTCTACCCAAGTCAAGGACATTCTATAAACTGAATACTGTGACAGTTGTGACAAACTGTAAAGCCACTAACCAAAATCTCCTGACTCTGGGAGAAGGGTAGCTGGAATTTCTGAATAAGTAAAACTATGGCTCAAAGCTCTAGGGAGAGGCAATAACTAGGAAATATTTAAGAGTCTATAGGTATGTGTGTGTGTGTGTGCGTGCATGCATGTATATAAATGAATGGGTCCATACACACAAATGAACACACACACTGTATATTGATTTTGCCAACCAGTACTTACTTGTCAGAGCAAGGATCATCTATTTCAGTATCTGTGCTTTTTATTCTTTATTAAAACTCCTTATGGTTGGCTTATCTGAAAAAATTAAGCCTTTCTTCAATTAAAATTTTCCCAGCCTCAAAGATTCTCACTAGAATTATAACCTTGATATAAGAGATTGGAGCATCTTTAGGCTCGAAGTTGTTGAAGTGAAGGCAGGGAGCAATAAAGTAAGGCACACTGTCTTCCAAAGCCATTCAGTTCACGGCAGGGTACCTCATACCTTACACGAAAACTGTTTTATGGTGTACCATAATGCATCATAGGTGCTCCGGCCCGCGGAGCAGTCAACTGGAGCTCAACCACCTACCTAGAACAAATGGGTTGGGGGGACAAGAGGCGCGAAGAATGGCAGCAAGACAAAAGATTCTGATCAAGCTGCAAACTTTATTTTTCCGAACTGGGTATATATATAGGGGAGGAGGGAGAGATTAGGTTGCTTGCTATTGGCTAGCTTGAGACAAAGAAGGGCCCGCTTATTGGTTACTTGGGTGCAACTGGTACTCGTGGACACCTCATGTGCCTGTAGCTGATTGGCTTGTGGAGCGCACAGGTTCCTGTAATCAACGCAGTGTTTTTAGCTAGAAGCCAGGTGTAAGGTTCCCAACAATAGGCCTGTATGTAAGGTTATTAGTATAAAACTATGAAACTTTTAGGAAAAAAACACAGGAGAAAAATCTTCATGAGCTTGGATTAGACATAGCATCAAAAGCAGGAGCCATTAAAAAATGACAAATTAGACTTCATCGAAATTCAAAAAAATTTTGTTTTATAAAAGACTGTTCAGAGAATGAAAATTTAGGCTAAAGACTTGGAGAAAACATCTACAAATTATATATCACACATACAAGAATAATAAATACCAGGTAAAAAGTGGACAAAGGTTTTCCCTTCACCAGAGAAGATGCAGATTACAAATAAGCCCAGGAAGAGATGTACAACATCATCTGTCTCTAAGAAAATGAAAATTATAACCACATGAAATACAAGCACTTATTAAATAGCCAAAAAGCTCATCAGAACTGTCAGTGCCAAGTATTGATGAGGATACAGAGCAGGTAGCATTCTCAAATACAGTTGGTTGGATTGGAAAATGGTAAAGTCCCTTCGGAAACTAGTCTTGTGGTTCTTATAAATTTTATCTAGCATTAACCATGTAGCCCAGCAATCTTACCACTAAGTGTTAGCCCTAGAGAAATGCAGACAGAATGCTCTGCAGCGGGTGAATGAATGCACTGTCGCCACAGTGCAGTCCGATCTGCAGACTCAACAATACAAAAGAACACAGCACTGACGCCTGCAACGGAGTGGGGGCTCCCCAGTGCAGTCCACTGAGAGGAAGCAGCCGGGATCAAAGGCTACACTTTGTATGATTCCACTTATGACATTTAGGAAAAGGTAAAACTGTAGGGATGGAAAATATCAGTTAGCTCTCAGGGGTGCAAAGTGAGGAGATGATGATCTGAGAACAAATGGGCAGTTTGAGAGAGTTTTGGGAGGGGATAGAATTGTTCTACATCCCAATTATGGTGATGGTTACATAGCTCTATGCATTTGTCAAAATTCACAGCCCTGTGCTTTTTAAAAAGTGAATTTTACTGTATGTTAGTTCAAAAATAAGCTTTAGGAATTTAATTCAATGAACATTTAATGTTTGAGTATTATGTGCCGGGCACTCTGCTAAAGTAGTACAGGGTATGAAAATGAGAAGGTCAGGTTCCTCCGTTCAACTGAACTTACAAAATCTGATAGGAAGACTTTAGGCTAGGGTAGAGAACAGTACATTTTCAGTGAAAACTGTACTAGAGAGCCGTTTCTATAAAGAGCTTTAAGTGAATATACACAGGGCCAAGGGGTTCAAAGACAGGAGAGTGGAGATGCCACTTTGTAAATGTGATGAGAAATGAAAGCGTATGGAATTTAAGATGGGCCTGAGAAGATCAGAGGGATGTAGTAGGCAGCCATGGGGGATGGAGGAAAGAGATGCCAGGTCAGGAGGAAGCACAAAGAACGTGGGAGCAGTGGGTGAGCACACTGTGTGGGGCAAGAGGGAAGCTGACTCAGTTTGGGGAAAAAGCAGAAAGGGTGGGAGCTAATTTGTAGAGTGTCTTGGTGAGATGGTTGTAATTTAATAGACAGTGAGAAGCCATCAAAACTATTTCCGTAGGGCTTGACTTTAGAACAGAATTTCCCAAACTCATCTGACCATGGGGCACTTAAAAAATTGTATGACTGTATAGCTGGATACCAACATGTTACTCAGGAGAGTTAATGCTTGATTTAGCAACCGAGCCATAAAAATAAGTTGTGTAGTACAGATGTTTAGTATATAAAAAATTGAACATTACCAAAACTCATGCTGACACTATAAAACATGATGCAGACATAGAGCAGGGATTATCAATCAAGTTGATGAGGTAAGGGGATGGTTGGTTGGTAAAGGTGTTCCAAACATCTATGCAAAGATTAGATGTCATGTGCTCCTGTAGCAGATGAATCTCATATGGTTTCCTATGACTGTACAAAATACTACACTATTATTCAGAGGTAGTGCTCACTGTTGGTGTTGACAAAAATGGCACCAGGTGTTGTATTGATGGGATCAGACTGGACCTCTGTTCAGCAACCTTGGTGCTTGAGTTCTGGCTAAGAAAGTATTCAGAGCCAAGACAAACTATAAGACAAAGTTTATTTAGAAAGTTAGAGAGGTAGAAAAATGAGCTGTAGAAGAAATGGGCTCAGGAAACAAGTTACAGAGGCAAAAGAAGGACCCTTGGAGCTTAGGAGAGAGAGGCAAGGAAAAGGAGCCTGGGTGGGGAGGGGGAGAGAGGCAGGGGTTGTGCTTTGGGAGGGAGAGCTTGCTGGGCCCTTTGTCCTAAGAGCTGCAAAGGGTAGAGATTTTAGGGAAGGTGGGGGGAATCTCAATAAAATATTCATCAGCTTTCCAGGTATGTCCTTTCAGGGTAGTGGTCTCCACTGATTGGTCAGTGAGGGGGGTGGAGGTGCCCTTAGTCAATACAGCTGATCCTGAGGGCAGCCACGGCCCTGCTTGTCTGGTTTGGCTGCTTTTCTGGGCTTGACGCTGAAACACAGCTAAGGACTAGATGTATCCCATGTAGGCCAGAACCTCATTGTCCTGGGGCTTAAGGCTAAAGGGCCATTCTCCAGCTCTCTTTTTCGTTCCTCCACTATAAGGTCCTGTAACGCTTATTGTGAGGGACATGCCAGGTGGAGAAAGGGTTGGAGGAGTGAGTGTCCAAGTCTCCTGACCAGAAATATCCTAAGGGAGGGAAGGTTACCCTGGGGGCAAGGTCGTTGTTTCTCCGTTTTTGCTCATTGCTAGCTCCCCACCCCCACAAAACTTTCCAACCTTCTGCACCTGGCGGCAGTAGTCCCTGCTCTGCTCCGGCCTGTCTGACTGCCTGCCACAGATCCTGTTACTTAGAGGTCGATAACGATGCAGGACTTAAAACTATACAAACGCGTTTGGTAATTTGCTGATACACATTTAAAAATAATAACATTTAAAAGAAAACCATTAATAGTGCTTACTGTAGAAGATGCTGGTGACCCTTTCACATGTCCCCAGTCCACTCCAGTTGTTGCTGCGACTCTGATGGGCATTCCTGTGCATGTCATACCCCAGGCACCCGTGTTTCTCTCAAAGCCATTAGCTGTCTCTGAAAGCCAGGGCACTGGCACACCAGGTAGACTGGAGGTGCTGAGGAAGGGGATATTTACACTCCCTGGAATATCCCCCAAATTTTGAGGAGCAAGAGTTGTTGGATAAACACTCCTACCTTCCTCAACCCCTCACTGGTCAGGGGGACAAGGCTGTGTTAAGCACTCTTTCAGAAAGTCCTTGGTGGGATTGTGCCGCAGTTTTTCACTATGATAACCCACCCATATAGCCCCTGCCATTGTTTTTCTGTCCCTTTCTGTCCTGAGGTCACTTCCCAAATGTACTCCTTACCTGCAAATTGGCTTGTCTCAGTGTCTGTTTGGGAAGAAGGCAAACTAAGACAACACTGATTCCTCTCACCCCATGGGCATCCTTTCATTCAACAAATATATTACCTTGCATTAAATTCGTTTTTATTAAGAAGTTACTACGTCTATGGACTAATAAGAATCTGATGGTGAGTAAATAGAGTCTATTATAAGTAATAACGACAAAGTGATGTAAGTATACAATCTGGGTGCGCAGGGCGCTAAGGGTCTGAGTAGCTCCAGCTCTGTATGTAGTTTGAGATGAGCAGGGGAGTTTTCTCAGAGAAAGTGATGTTTTGCCTGGGATCTGAACAATGAGCAAGAGCTGGGAAAAGAGAAGGGAGGACAGTGCACCTGGCTGTGTACTAGAAAACATCTCTATGGTGTTTGGGGGGAATAAAATCATAAGAAAGGGGGAAGAACAGTTGATTGAAGTGCCAAAGACACTTTGTCAGTCATCCGAACAAACCTGTTTTAACACAAAACAAAAGAAGGTGGATAACCACTTAATTGGTCACTTGTAAACGGTGCATTCTTTTTAAATTAAAAACAAGTTCATTCCTAGATTTATTCGGTGCTCCCCAGACATCCTAGACGAAACTCCCTAATTTAACAATAGGCTGCTTTGCTTCTGCACTTATCACTGTTTCTGTTATCTCCACTGATACAAATGTAAATTCACTCTCTTTATCACCCTGGGAAATTTGTAACCATCTTTTTGTTCCTGAGGAAAGACTATTCAGACATTGAAACAGTGATGCTGTATGTGTTTCTAACTCATTTTCTCCTTCAGTATCTACTCAGTCTGTGAGTTATCTGTGTTTTCTTGGGTGAGAGGAGAAAGTAATTTTCACTATCAAAGTATGAATCTCATATACAAATTTAAACTGTAAGAGTTTTATTTTATTGATTATTTTTGCAACGAGTTAGGAATCTACTCATTCATCAGGCATGTGAAAATCTGTGGTTTGTGTCTAAAACCTTCTTAGCTACTGGGGATACAGAGGAAACAGTCAAAGCCCTTAAATAATCCCTGGGCGTGATGAGGGGACAGACACATACAGGTAACACTGACAGGACAATGTTACAAAGGGACGTACAACATGCAGCTGCACAGAGGGTCATTAGCTTTGCCTATCAGAGATGGGGATGGATGATGGTCTTCACAGGGCAGGTGACATTCGAGCTGGATCTTGAAAGGTGGGTTGAGTTCTCCTAATAAGGAGGAAAACAGCACTGAAAACAGAAGGAACAGTGAGAACAAAGGCCCGGAGACACAAATACAGGGCAAGTTTGGGAGCTGCAGGAAATGAGTGCCTGGTGTACAGGGGCAGGGAAGGAGGGGCTGAGGAAGTGATGAGGGCTATGAAATTGAAGTAAAGACAGTTTGGGACCAGGTTACGAAGGCTCTTTGGACTCTGTTTCATTTGTAACAGGGATGGATTGGAGGTTTTCAAACAAGGAGGGACATGAACTTTCACTGATAATCTGGTAGCAGATGTAGAAGATGGAATACAGGAAAGGACAAAATTAGAGGCAAGAAAAGCAGGTAGGAGGTCTTTCCTAGGTCTGGCAAGAGACTGTGCCATGACCGTGCAAGGCCTGATAGGTTCATGATATTTGGGCAGACAGAGAATATTCACATTGGGATGTCTGGCATGCCTTCATTCACAGGTGGGCGAGCCACGCACGCTGCAAGCTGCTTGTCTCTCTGCATGGCACACTGCACGTCACCTGTCCCCTCGCATGGCACCTGTCATGGCCCTTGCTCCCCAGCATGGCACCCAGCAGGGAGTCCCTACCTACTTAAGTACTAGAGGCAAACAAAGCCAGAAAGGTGCCAACAGATTTTATGCTACACAGCTTCTCACCATGCATGCCAGCCCACTTCATGTTATGGGAACAGTTTATTGGACCCAGTCTCAAGACTATGAGCACACTACTTATCAGGTCCATTCAAGGCTATGGGACCCCTGCTTCCCTTAGTTACCCAGAGACCTGGGTGAGGAAGCCAGACTGCCTCCATTTACCCTACAGAGACTAAAAGCCACACTAAAGCAGTAAGTATTGAGCCAGGACTTGATGGGAAAGAGACAACATATATTTAGGAAGCAAGATCATCACGACTTAGAAACTGCATATAGCTACCTAAGAGAGAGGAAGAGCAAGGGTCAGATTTGAGGTCAAGCGTGGGCAACTGCGTTCATCAGGATTTTTTTCCAAACTTCTGCAGACAAAAGGTATCTCTCTGGAGGTGCAAAGTTCCCACAGGTTCCGTGGAGTGTGGAAGGCAACAGCCAGACTGTGGAGGTTGAGAAGTGAATGGGAGAGAGGCTGTTGAATAGATTCAGGCTGGGAAAGGTGTGGTTGGGTTTTGTGGCAATAATAATACATTAGATAAGGGGAGTCTGCTGTGTGAGCCACTTTCTTTCATGTCTTAAGTTATGCTGTCTGTTGGTAAGAGGTTTTTATAATTCTGAAATATGCAAAGAAATACATTAAAGTAAACACCCGGAGGAGATAGGGCAGGGTGGGTAATTTACTTAGAAGAGAGGCTATTTTTAACTCAGCCCATCCCTTGTTTCATTGGGATGTTGGTGAAACACTCAGGTTGTTTATGAGGAGCCTGTGTATAAATATACGAACAGTCATATTTTCCATTCAAAACTGGAGGCTTCACCAGCCTTTCCTCTGTGCCACGGCACTGTCATTTGGTTCGTGTGCTACACTCTGTAATCCTGAGAGAGGCTGGGCTGTAATTCCATATGGCTGGCCACCAGTTTCCAGCCATGAATGACTTTGATGTTGCTGTCAGGGGAGCCCCAGGAGGGCTGCAGGAAGAGAGTCAGACAAAGCAGGAGGAAAGGGGCCTCTGCCTCTCAGCCAGAAAGGGGATGAACCCCAAAGAGAGCTCAGTATGATGTCCAAAGTCTACAGCCACCATCTGATGAGAAAAGGGAGGGAGTGCACGTTTACCAAACCCAGCAATTCCCACTGAGATCCTATAAACCCAAGTGCTAGTAAAGTTTTATGAATTCCACTCTGCTGTGTGTGCAGAGATGGTTATGTTAATGAAATTATGCTTTAAATTAGCCAAACATATTCTCAAAGGAAAATTCTTCAGTGAAATTATATATTACAGATTCCATGGTACCCTTGCTCTGCAATTTAACAACATGTTGTTATTATTTAGCATTTAATGAGTACCAGAAAATGCTCTGTGTATTCTCCACTTGATTTAGAAACAATAGAATAAGTATAAGGGGTTCCCTCTGGTACTGACCATGCATAAGACTGATGGACGGGACCTCAGATGACAAGGTGATCTCCAGGAAAACATCCACCACAGCAAATATCTTCTTTCTTTGTCCTTTCAATTCCTTTCCATAAAATCTTCAACCGGGGACACTAGGGAACTATGTCTGTGGTCCTAGCCATGATCCCCAAACATTTCTTGAGATCGTGTTGTGAAAGAGAGTAGTTTTCATGAGAGCACAGGGACAGTTCACATCAGCTGAGTTTTGCTATTTACCAACAAGCGGCAAAATTCTGGCTACTGGTCTTGTTTCTCCGAGTAAGTTACTAGTAGTAGACCCCAATCAAATGTTTTCTGTACTATTTGTGAGCACCTACCCTTCCTGCCTAAATACTCTGTCTCATCTGATCACTGGGAGAGAGGTGTATCACAACAAAAGATATTAGAACAAATGGTCACAGAGCCCCCACAACCACAGAAAAAGTGGGGGAAGGGGGAGTTTACTGCAATTAGTTCATTTTATGTACATATCTTGTAATATCAAAATTACCAACCCATGAAATTTTCACTGGCCCCATTTCAGACTTACCAAAAAATGATGCCTTTTATAGTCGTAGTATCAACAGCTAAAGAGATAGTCGAAAACTAGCACTAGAGTTTCAATTTTTCTTGAAAAACATACAAACAGAAACCAGCTAACTTGCTTATAGACTAATCCATTTCAGGCACAGCTTAATTTCTTACAGATCTGAGACCTCTAAGCCCTGACTAATTTGCCTGGTGCAATTATATGTTATTTTGGCAACTGCAGAACGCAAGAGTGTTTTTAAACAATTTAAAGACATCTTAATTCCCATACTTAAGCAAGTAGATAAGGTGCAAATATTAGTACTGAATATATTCGAATATCCAGTTGTGGAAAAGACACTCTAACTTGGAGATTTACTCTAGAAATTTACTTATACCTATTAAGGCCATCTGTTAGAGATTTAGGTAAACCTGTCAGACATCAGGCCTGGGAATTCCTAAAGTTGGCTGTACCAGGATCAGACACAGAGGTTGTAAACTGGGGGCCCACCAATGTGCTTTTTTTAGACAGCCTTGTGCTTTAATGTTTTGAAGAGAATGTTTTTAGTTAGGGGTACACGGCCTCCAGATCAGAGTGACAACTTCTATTGTCACATACCTGTCTGCTAGCCCTACTTACACCATCAGTCTGGGCCCAGGAGATATTTGAGTTTGCAATGCCTGGTATGTCTTATTCACATACATGTCATAGTTTCTGCTCCTTAGGAGGTGTTTACAGTCAAAAGAATCTAGTCTAGAGGTCAGAACTCTTTGGCTATGGAGCATTTTCTATTCACCAGACACTACAGTAAAGACTTTTTAAAAATATTTGTTTGAGAGAGAGAGAGAGAGAGACATGAATTCGTTGTTTCACTTACTTATGCATTCACTGGTTGCTTTTTTGTATGTGCCCTAACCAGGGATTGAACCTGCAACCTTGGTGTATTGGGGCAATATTCTAACCAACTGAGCTACCCAGCCAGGGCAGTAACATTTGTACATGCATGTGCCACGTAATATCCATGGCAACTCCATAAGGAAGCTATTGTTATCCATCCCATTTCTTGGATGAGACACCTGAGACTAAAAATCATAAATTATTTGCTCAAGATTATGCCCTTATGCGTGATAGAAGCAAGATTTGAATCTACAAGCCCTGACTGGTGTGGCTAAGTTGGTGAGGAAGTTTCCACAAAGCAAAAGTTCACTGATTCGATTCCTGGTCAGGGCACATGCCTGGGTGGTGGGTTCAGTCTCCAGTCAGGGTGCATTTGAGAGGAAACTAGTTGATGTTTCTCTCTCACATTGACGTTTTTGTCTCTCTCTTCTCTCTCCCTTCTCCTCTATCTAAAAATAAATAAATAAAATCTTTTAAAAAGATTTGAACCTACAAATCTCTCTTATCAATGCATTTGATCGTATGACTGGAAGCTCAAGACAGGATATGTAAAGTTTGACATTTTAGGCCCGTGGATGTCCTCCCTAACTTCACAACACTCCTCCTCTCAAAGGCCATTGGCGAGCAGCCTGGACCTCATGATTCAACACAGAAAGTGATCTTCCGTGAATTCCCGTGGTTCCCTTGCCTCTTCCACTGCACCCTCTTGGTATCATACCAACTATCCACCTGGGGCGAACATATATTACCTTCTCTCTTCAACCTCCCCTTCTTTATTTGCTTTACTTCCTTAGATATGAACAAAATACCCTTTCTTACCCTAGGTTCCTCAAGCTCTCACCCTGTGTTTTGTTTCTTAACAAATTTTCACCACCTAGCCTGTCTTGGCTACCTCTACTCCTTAACCTCCTATCGACTCCTCAGCTTCCTGAAATCTGACCTTTGATCCCAGCACTCCACTGAAGCTGCTGGCTAGGTCGCCAATGACTTTCTAGTTGTTAAACTGGATGGACATTTTCAGCACATCTTCTTTCGTATCCACATGGTTGAAAACTTCTCAAAATCTTCTCTTCCCTCAGCTTCCAAGACAGGACACTCCCTTTTCTCTCTCAGACCTCTCCAGGTGCTCCTTCAGGCCTCTTTGCAGCTCCTCTTCCATCTTCAACCATCAGTGCTAGGATTGCAGCCTCAGTCTTCCTGAGTGGCTATCACATCTGGGTTTTCAGACTAGCTGAAATGACCAGTTGAAGTACCACAGGTACCTGAAATTGAACATGCACCAAACTCCTTATTTCCTACTTTCCCATTGTAATCTATTTGACCTGTCCAGGTAAATACCTGCATCATACACTCAATAGCCCAATTTTATTTTTCCAGCTTCTCGAGGTATAATTGAAAAATAAATTGTGTATACTTAACGTGTATAATGTGATGCTTTACATATACATTATAAACTATTTACTATAAGGAAGTTGATTAATACATCCTTCACCATACCTTTTTAATTTTTTTAAATTTGTGATGAAATACTTAAGATGTAGTTTCTTAGCAAATTTCAAGTATACATATAGTATAATTAACTGTAGACACAATGTCCTCAGAACTTACTCATCTCACAGCTGAAATTCTGTCCCCTTTCACCAACATCTCCCTATTCCCCCCCACCACTAGTCCCTGGCAACCACCACTTTTCTCTCTGTTTTTACTGTATGTATTTGGATTGTACATATAAGTGATATCATACACTATTTGTTTTTCTTTGTATGGCTTATTTTCACTTTAGCATAATGTCCTCCAGTTTTATTGATCTTACCTTAAATTGCAGCGTTTTCCTTTTAATGGCTGAATCACATTCTGTTGTGTATATACAGACACTTAGGTTGCCTCACTCCTGACGGGCAGGGGAGCAGTAGTGAAGAGGTGCCGGTACTCCCGTGGTCACTGCTGCGGTCACAACGGCCAGGATGCGCAGACAGCCCAGCTGTGCAACCTGACCACCAAGTAACGAAGCCTTTAAAGTCTACTTCATAAGTGCCTAGTTCTCTCTTTTCCTCAATCCTTGTGACTCCATCCCTTTTCATACTCCATCCTCTATTTTTTACCCTTTTTATAATGGTATGATATGCATGCAGTGTAATTCAACCCTTTAAGTGTATAGATCGTTCTATGAGTTTTGACGAATGTATAGAGTTTTGATGAATGTCATGTAACCATAATTACAATCAAGGCATGAAAGAGTTCCATTACTCCCTGCCCTCCCCCCAAAACCCCTCTCCTATGCCTGTTTGTAGTCAACCCCTTTCACTACACCCAACTCCTGACAACCACTGATCTGTTTTCTGTCATTATAGGGTTGCTTTTTCTAGAATGTCATATAAGTGGGATTATAATGTGTGTAACTTTGAATTCAGCAACTTTCACTTAGTATAATAAATCTGAGATTCAATTACGTCATTGCGGCTATCAACAGTCCATTCCTTTTAGTTCTGTGGATGTATCAGATTGTTTATTCATTCACCAGTTGAAGAACAGTTACTTTGCTTCCAGGTTTGGGCAATTGTGAATAAAACCACAGTAATCATTTGTGTGTTTACATTTCACTTCACTTGGGCAAACACCTAAAAGCGGAAATGCTGGTTCTAATGGTAAGTATATGTGTTGCTCTGTATATAAGAAACTATGAAATTGTTTTTAAAAGTGACTGGGCCATCTTTGCCTTCTCTCCAGCCAAATCTGAGAGAGTTCCAGATGCTAGCTGTTGGTATTGCCAGTTTTATTTTCTTATTTTTAGCTATTCTAAGAAATGTGTTGTAGTATCTTATTGTGGTTTTAATTTGCATTTCATTGATGATTTATTACACTAAATATCTCTTCATGTACTTATTGACCATCTGTAACATGGGAAGTGTCTGTTCAAATGCTTTCCCACCTTCATTTTTAGAAAATAAATTGGATAGTTTGCTTTCCTATTTACTATTGAGTTTTAAGGTGTTCTGTATGCCAGCCCTTTATCAGATACGTGTTTTGCAAAAATGTCCTCCCAGTTCATGGCTAGTGTTTTCATTCTCTAAGAGTCTCTTTCTAAAAAAACTTTTTATTTTGAGGTAATTGAAGATTCACATGCAGTTTTAAGAAATAATACAAAGAGATCTTGCATGCCCTTCCTCCTGGTCCCCTAATCATAGCATTTTGCATATAACTATGGTACAAGGTCACAATCAGGGAGTGGACACTGATACAGTTCATCCATCTTATTCAACTTGTTCAGCTTTCACCAGTTTCCTGTGAACTGTGCATGTGGGCTTTGTTCTGTGTCATTCTGTGACATGGGTAGGTCTCCGTGACCACTACCACAGTCAAGATACAGAGCAGTCCATCACGAGGATCCTTTTATAGCCGCAGCCACCTCGCCCCCTCCCTACCTCCCTAACCCCTGGCAACCACTAATCTGCTCTCCATCTCTATAATTTTGTCATTTCAAGAATGTTATAAAAATGGAATCATACAGCATTTGAGTTTGGCTTCTTTTGCTCAGCATAATTCTCTGGAAATTCACCCAAGTTATTATATGTATCAGTAGTTTCTTCATTTTTATTGCTGAAGTATTCCACAGTTTATTTATTCTTTGGTTGGAGGACATCTGGGTTCCTCCTTGTTTGGAACAAGGCTGCTATGAACACTATGTACAGGTTTTGTGTGAACACAAGTTTTCATTTCTGTGAGATAATGTCCATGAGCATAATTGCTGCATCTGATTGTAATTGCATCTTCAGTTTTGTAAACAAACGCAAAACTGTTTTTTAGAGTTGCTGTACTATTAGTTGTGACATGTTTTACCATACGCATTCACACCCTTACTGTGTAAATAACTCAGGTTCTCTATATCCTGGTCAGTATCTAGTTGTGTCACTATTTTTTACTTTTGTCATTCCAATAGGTGTGTAGTGATATCTCATTGTGGTTTTAATGTATATTTCCCTGGTAGATAATGATGCTGAACATCTTTTCATGTTTTAACAGTGTCTTTTGAAGTGCTTGTCCTTTCATATATTTTTTTCAGGTTTACTGAGATATAATTGACATATAAGTTTAAGGCATGTAATGTGATACTTTGATACATGTATATATTGTGAAGTGATGATCACTATTAGGTTACTTAACACCTTCATCACACATACTTTTTCTGTGTGTGACAAAAATGTTTTAAGATTCAGTCTCTTAGCAACTTTCAGGTGTGTGATACATCATGGCCATGTTGTAAACTAGATGCCCAGAACTCATTCCTCTTCGAACTGACAGTGTGTACCATTTGAGCACTACCTTCCCATTTCTCCCACCCAGTCTCTGACCACCACCATGCCACTTTCTGTTTCCAACTTTCACTTTTTCAGATTCCATGTGTGAGATCACGCAGTGTTTGTCTTTATTTTTATAACTTATTTCACTCAGCTTAATGCCTTCGAGTTTCATCTACGTTATTGCAAACGGCAGGATCTCCTTTTTTATGGCAGAATTACATTCCATTTTATATTTAAACACATTTAACATTTTCTAATACCCATTGGGTGTCACTTTAGTATGAGCTTGATGGTTTTTACACAAAAAGAAAAGGTAATTTCTGCCTTGCAAGAATATGAATATCAGGCACATTTATATTTCACACGCAGTACAGGGACCATGTTGTCAGTAGACACACTCAATGTCATCTGTTCTAGCTCTATATGGTTAACTCCATTACATTTACATATATGACTCTGTTACTGATGTAGAACATAAAATATGTAATATATATCACATTGTCTTTATCCATTCATCCACCAGTGGACACTACATTGGTCTGTATCTTAGCTAATAAATATGCAAATATCTCTTAGGCATCTTGATTTCAGTTCTTTCAGATACAGACCCAGGAGTGGGATTACTGGATAATATGGCAATCTGTATTTAACTATTTGAGAAACTTCTATACTGTTTTCCACAGTGGCTGCACCAATTTACATTTCCACCAGCGATGTGCAAGGGAGCCCCTTCTTTCTTGATATGACTATTGAATGGGAAACAGCCCTTCCTTTCTCCAGTCTTACCTGTCCCTTCACAGAAGCCCTTGCTTACCTGGACATAAAAACAGCTTCTTTTAATCCTCACCCGAGGATAAATTTGTTGCTTTTAGAGAGAGGGAGGGAGAGAGACAGAGACAGAGACAGAGAGACACCGACGTAAAACAGAAAAACATCAGTCTGTTGCCTCCTGTGTGTGCCCTGACCAGGGATAGAACACTTAACCAGGGGTCAGACCTGCAAACTTTTGGCATGCGGATGAGGGTCCAACCAACTGAGCCACTTGGACAAGGGCAACCCCGAAATAACTTCTAATTTCCTATTGCAAATCTGTACGCTTCATCAGATCCTAATCTCCAAGAGGGCAGAGACAGTTCAGCTCAGGATCCCAAACCAGCACATTACTGTCACAGATCAAGTGCCATTTCTTCAATGATTGAATACTAAAAAACAGAAAGGCCTCAGTGCTAAACAGAGGTGCTGGCACAGAGGAAGGATGGATTAAGGAACAAGGAAAGGCATGGTGATTTTCATCCCATTAAGCACCCTCCAGGCCAGTTCTGGCGCTAAACCCACAGCTTTAACCCAGTCATCTACCTCGCGCATGCGCAGCACTCTCCACCCCCAACGCCTCAACCCACACCTCAGTCCCTCCTTCTGGGCCGCCCCTATCTATCAACAACCAATTAGTGAGAGGAGGCGGTCCTGATAGGCGCATTGCTCCTTGGGTAGAGTCCCTAGTTACTGTTGCTAAGGCTTGCGCTCGCAGGAAGTGGTGGGAGTCAGAAGTTTTGGGAACCTGGTCCTGAGAGAACAAGGGTCAGTACAAAGCCGGGGAGGAGATGGTGAAGCAGACGATCCAGATTTTCGCCAGGGTGAAGCCCACTGTCCGGAAGCAGCCACAAGGGGTACGGGTCGGAGCGCCGAGGGTGTAGGAGCTGCTGGGCCTCCCGGCAGGGGGAGGGCAGCACGCGAGGGGCCTGGGCCCGGCTTAGGGGTTTGGGCGACAGGTGCCTGAAGCCTCCTGGGATCCAGCACACTCTGTCAGAGGAGCCCCGACAGCCTCGCAGACACCAGCTCACCGCTGTGAGAACTCGGACAGACACCCGGGCACTCCCAGCCAGCACAGCTCTGTGGGTGCAGACATACCCTGCACCTGGGCACGGCTGTTCACGCAGGGGCAGACGCGCGTGCCCTCCCACCTCTGTACACTCACATAGGCTGTGCCTCAACTACGCGCTTGTATTGCCCTTTTCTGGGAAACTTTTAGGCATCTCTGCACACACATACACTTAAACTATGTTTTGCACACTGGGCAAAAAGTGCAAGCAAGAGATGCACGTCCATATATATATCTGAGATATTACACATAATAGATTCAATTACAAATAAGCAGTGGCTGTGGCTGTGCACATAGTGGGCCCTAACTATATTTCATTTTGCAACAGAAACATGAGCGTTGAGGTATACTAATTGCACATGTAGCCAGATATATAGGCATCCTAACACAAAGAATGTGCATATACTTTTTATTCCAAAAACAGTAGCTGAGAGCACTTACTAGGTTCTTTGTCTAGTATTCTAAACTCAGAAGTGTACAAAGATTAAGACATTGACTTTGCTCTGAGCAGAGATAACCTTGAATGCTTCTTAAATGTTTTAAAACATTGTTTTCTGCCTTTGGAAAGAAGCATAATCAATCTTACCACTTATTGTGCTTTGGCTACATCTTCCTGGTTCTCATGAGAACCCTGCAAGGTTAGTGTTATTTTCCTCATTTTATAGATGAGGAAACTGAGTCTCAGATAGGGTGAGTAATGTGGCCAAGCCATCCACCTCGTGAGTGGCAGAACCCTGAATATAATGTTGGATTTTTTTTATTCCGAAGCCCTTAGATCTTCAGACAAAAAAATTTTGCCTCCCAAAGTGAGGATTTAAGCAAGGGCAATCTCAGTTATATTAATCAGTGCCTGGAATGGGTATATTATTAATATTTTATCTTTATCCCATATCTGTACTTCTATATTATGCACATGTATAAATGTAACAGCATAGCATCTCATGGTTTAGCATTTGTCTCATACAATTTATACATTTAAAACAAGAGGAATATAGCATCTTTGTCATCACTGTTTTTTACTCATGGAATGCATTGGGGAGATGCATGAGAAGACTCCAAAGAAAATATCGTTGTTGTTTTTTTTTTATAAAACAGTGTAGAAAGGAGCCATGGGTACAATCCCAATTTCTCTCCTCTTACATTCCCTTACAAGAAGGTTTTTAAAAATGCACCATATGTAAAAAGTACGTGTAGTGTCTCCTCCTCTTCCCGTCAGATTCTTGGTAAAAACATTGAACTTATTGACAGAAACTCAGCAGTCAGAAGCAGGTGCCTGGATATGGTAATATGAGGACAAAGGCAGGACTGGAGGATGGACTGATGGAGAATCTGATTAAATATTGAACTTTCTCTTTTCTTACAACGTAATGTTTGTATATTTTAATGTGCCTTCTTTGCATTTCTTTGGAGGGATTGTGTGGAGTAGATTGTTGGTGGTCTAGGAAGTATTTTTAGGTGTCATACTGTATCTTTTTTTTTAACATTTCATTTATTTATTTATTTTTAGAGAAAGGGGAAGGGAAGGAGAAAGACTGGGAGAGAAACAGCAATGTGTGGTTGCCTCTCATGTGGCCCCCACTGGGGACCCGGCATGCAACCCAGGCATGTGCCCTGACTGGGAATCGAACCCGTGACCCTTTGCTTCACAGGCCCGCGCTCAATCCACTGAGCTACACCAGCCAGGGCCATACTGTATCTTTATAAGGTCAGATTTCTTACTGAGGTGCAACATTATGCCACACACACACACACACATGAGAGCACAGATGAACAAATTCCTGCTCTCTCTTAGAAATCCCACTTTCAGCATACTATCTTTTTGTCCCCAAAAGATTGTATGATTGTTTCTCAAACTGGAAATGCAGCTTATAGCTTTAAACCAAGAGTGGTTCGATGCCGGGGTCCAGCCTCGGCCGGGTTCAGGGTCCCTGAAGGATGGACGGCGCAGGCAAATGAAGAGTCAGACACCCGATTGGATGCCAGAGAACAGCCAGCCTCTGTGGGACTGACTGAACTCATAGAGTTTGATTTAGGCTTTATTTTTATAGAGATTGTTATATAACATTAAAGCAACAGGTGCATAGCATGATCAGTTAAGCAGAAAAAACCAATACAGAGGTAACCAGGAAAAGTACAAGAATTTCCATAGTTTCAGTTATGTTAAACAAAAGTTGTTTTGACCAGGAGAACCATTAATCAGACAATTTGAAATAACTCTATGTACAGAGTTTGAATGTCTTATTGTTTATTAAAAGTCTTAGAATTTGGCATGGGGCAAAAGGTACGCTAGACCAAGAAATTCATTATAAGCCTTTGTGATGTCTAACTTAGCTATCTATCTTTCTGTCCAAAATGTTTCTCTATGTACTATCGACTCTAACTCCTTGGTAATTGTACCTACGTGCTTAGTTTATAGTATCTAACAAGCTTCTCCTGTTTCTTTACCTACTAAATTCTAATGAATATATATTCCTGTTCAAGGTAAAGGAGAGCTGTTACTCCAACAACTTTTAGACATTCAGGGGCTTTGTTCTCTGGTCAAGAAATTATTTTGTACAACTTCATTGGAATTATGCTAATCAATGAACCTGAAATACAAGTATCTAACAATCCTACCACCTTTTGGTCACCAAAACAAACATGTAAAGAGAGACAGACAGGAAATCCAGCCACAGTTGCCTCTGCCTTGCAGATGCATCTCAACTGTCCTGACCTTGTCAAGGGATGGTTGCTGGCCAGCTCCCGACAGTTCAAAGTTTTCTTTTGTTTCTTCTTCATTTTATGACTCCACTACTTCATTAATCTAATTTCTTAAGGTGCTATAAGTTAAATTATAGTAACATAGAGGTGATAAGTCAGAAAATATGTAAGATGAACCTTTGATAATGGCAGGGTTTTTCATTTGTATAGTGCTTTGTATATGTCAAAATATTCTCATATTCCTCTTTTCATTAGAGGTAATTGTCTTCTATTCTTTTATTTTTAAGTATTCTTATTGATTATGCTATTCCAGTTTTCCCAATTTTTCCCCCTTTATCCCCCCTCCACCATGCCCCCCCAACCTTCCCACATTCCCTCCTCTCTGTTCATGTCCATGGGTTGTACATATAAAGCTTTTGAGTCCTTTGTTTCCTATACCATTTTTTATCTCTCCCCATCTATTTTATGCCTACTAATTATGTTACTTCTTCCCTGTACCTTTTCCCCCTATTCCCCTCTTCCCCCTCCCCAATGAACTCCCTCTGTGTAATATCCATTTTTCTGATTCTGCTCCTGTTCTGGTGGTTTGCTTAGTTTTTGTTTTCGTTGTTTTTCTTTTCTTTTAGGTTCATTTGTTGATAGTTGTGAATTTGTTGTCATTTTACTGTTTATATTTTTATCTTCTTTTTCTTAGATAAGTCCCTTTAATGTTTCATATAATAATGGCTTGGTGATGATGAACTCCTTTAACTTGACCTTATCTGGGAAGCACTTTATCTGCCCTTCCAGTCTAAATGAAAGCTTTGCTTGATAGATTAATCTTGGATGTAGGTTCTTGTTTTTCATGATTGTGAATACTTCTTTCCGGCCCCTTCTTGCCTGCAAGATTTATTTTGAGAAATCACCTGATAATCTAATGGGAAGTCCTTTGTAGATAACTGTCTCCTTTTCTTTTGCTGCTTTTAGGATTTTCTCTTTGTCTTTAATCTTGGGTAACTTAATGATCATGTGCCTTGGTGTGGTCCTCTTTGGGTCCAACTTCTTTGGGACTTTCTCAGCTTCCTGGACTTCCTGGAAATCTATTTCCTTCACCAGATTGGAGAAGTTTTCTTCATTATTTGTTCAAATAAGTTTTCAATTTGTTCTGTGAGCATTTGATTAAAATGCTTTAAATTCTGAAGACCGGGGCTTTAAATTCTCCAATCAGATAGGTTGGCAATCTCCTCATCCCTTAGTTCTGAGGTTTTGCTCTGTTCTTTCATTTGGGCCGTATTTTTTTGTCTTGCAGCGTCGGGATGCACCTGATAAGTTGTAAGGGGTCGGAGCCTTAGGTATTCACCAGGGCAGGCCAACTCCCCTGTGGGGGAGGGTCCAGAGAGAGAACAATGCAGCTTGCCCACTCATCTCTAGTGCACTTTTCAACTCTCGTGTCAGACTGGGAGAAACTTCCACTGTGGCAACCCCAGCCTTAGCCCATAGTCAGCTCTGAGTCTCAGTTTTCCCTGTAAGTCAGCCCCTCCACAAAGCCCACTAAGCTCAGCAGCTAGCTCTGCCCCTCAGCCCCCTTGCCCTGGTTTTTTTTGAGTCCACCCATGCAGTCCACCGCCTTCCCAGTCTGGTTGTTCTGGTTGATTTTTTCTTTAATTCCTTGGTTGTTGGAGTTCCATGTGATTTGATTTTCTGGTGCTTTTGGTTATTTATTGATTTTAGATTGGTTGTTACCCTTCTTTTGGTTGTTCGAGGAAGTGAAGGGTTTCTACCTATGCCTCCATCTTGGCCGGAACTCCCTTGAAAATGTCATCTATTCTTAAAAAACAACTCTACTTCAAATACTTTGTGACTAAGGTTACGAAGCCAATCTATTTTATTAAACAAGTTTTCTGGTTATAAGGGGCTTTTGCTCATGCCTCAAAGAATGACTTAATGATAGTGGTGGATGTCGCTATTTCACTTTAGTATATAGTCCTTCTTGTCTTCTGAGCACTGAGTGTTACAGGCTTTTATTGCTGTTGTTGTTTTCATTATGTGGCAACTCTCCTGTATATTTCATGTCTAATACCCCCCTTTGACTCACCTGTTTGAGCATTAACCCTTTTGTTTTTCAGTTCCCTACAGGACATAATTTTTTAATGTCTCTTGAGAAAACCTAGCTGGAAAGCCTTGGACCTGAGACCATTACTTTCTACAAGTAATTTTATTTCACACAGATTCTTTACATTTTAAATGAGAGTGTTCAATAAAAGTCTGCTCAGGAAAATTATTCAGGTTTTTTTGGAGATTTAGGTAGGCTATTACTTGTTTAAGAGTATGACTCCCCGCCCCCCACAGCCCCAACAATGAAACATCTAATGGGTCTTAAATAGTAAGTATTGCTTGTTAGAAAGAATTTTATTTCCTGGTGAAAGACAAGAAGTCTTTCTTAAAAACCTCTAAATCTAATGACTAACATTTTTTATGGTACAGTACAAAATGCTTCCATTTCCATGACATCATTTGATCCCCACAGCATTCTTGTAAGGGAGGCAATTCTGTTTTCCTCATTTCATGCATAAGGAACTAAGATTCTGAATGTGGTGGCTGGTCACACATCTGATAAATTAAGATCAGCACTGAACCCAGATCTTCGGACTCAAAATCTTATTCTTTTCTTTATTCCACATGACCTTTTTATAGGCTTGACTCTTGATTTTTCTGGCCAATAAATAAAGGAGTGCATAGCCAAGAAGACAGTCAGAGAATATTATGGTTGTAAGGGAGTTGGCTAAGACGCTTCATTTTCACATCAGCCTGGAGAGGTTAACTGATTTTTCCCTAGGTCATTTGCTAATTAGTGGCTGAGCTGGGGGTAGAACCTTGAAAATGACAACAAAGACATGAAATATATGTGTCTTTTGAAACTGTGTTTCTTTTGTCAGCTGCTTATGTCTCATGAAAACCTGGGCTTCTTTGAACATAATTTGAGTTAGAGCATTCTCTTGAGTTCCTTCAGAAGTCTCCGATGTAGTCCTTTTATCTTCTTGTCTAGCATTTTGTAAATGCTCAGAAATGCTTGTTGCTTATAGTAAAAGGTTAATTTCTGAAACATAATTCCAAAGCAATATTTAGAAAATATATTGCTTTCAGGGTTATTAGCTTCTTAACAACAGAGATACTCAAATGTTCAAAATGAATATTAAATGTTCAAAGATGATCTGATAGAGCAGGGATGTCACACTCACTTTCACCGGGGGCCACATCAGCCTCATGGTTGCCTTCAAAGGGCCGAATGCAATTTTAGGACTGTGTGAATGTAACGACTCCCTAAGCAAGAGCTCAGGCACTGCCTCCAGGTAGACACAACGTGTGCTGGGCAGATAAAACCAGGTGGAGGGCCGGGTTCGGCCTGCGGGCCTTGTGTTGGCCACCTCTGCGACAGAGCACGTGTTTAGGTTTTACCTCTTTTTCAGTTCCATGTATTTGTTTGAGTCTGCCCACAGTTCAAAGAGGAAAATTACCCAAATTATGCTATGTTTTGACTTTTTATCTTTAAAGTTTAATTTTAATAAAATTACAATGTACATAATGACATGGTCATACTTCAAGCCAGAAATTTAGCATTTTATACTCATTTGTTGTTTTCATATTTGCAGATTTATTCCATAGATGAAAGTGAAAAAGTAGCACCAAGCTTGGAAATTATCTTACCTCGTGATTTGGCAGATGGCTTTGTGAATAATAAGCGAGAAAGCTACAAGTTTAAGTAAGTTTATCTTCCTCCTTCTTTATTTCTGTTTTACTATTGAACTAACTCATACCACACTCATATACACTGTGAAATCCTCGGCACCATTTTTGGGGAAGAATGTAGTGCAGCTCTCCATTTCATCTGGTAGATAGAGAATTCAAGTTCTCTTTTCACTGCTGTGTCCAAAGTTGCAAAGAGGGTCTATTTCTGTGTCTACTATGATATCCCACAATCCTAGCCTTTCTCTTTTTTTTATTGTTGTTTAAGTACAGTTGTCTCCATTTGTCACCCCACTACACCCCCTGCCCCATCCATCCCTGCCTCCCATCCTCGAACCTATCCACTTTGGCTTTGTCCGTGTGTCCTTTATACATGTTCCTTGATGCCCCTTCCCCTATTTTCCCGTATTATCCCTCTTCCACCTCCTCTCTGGCTACTGTCAGTTTGTTCTTTATTTCAGTGTCTCTTGTATTTTGCCTACTTAATTGTTTTTTTGATTCGGTTCCACTTATACATCAGTGTTATTCTTTTCCTAATCAGCCCACTACAGTTTAGCACTTACAGAAAGTTCAATGCATGAAGAAGATAAGAATAAAGTTCAATGCATTATTAAAGATAAGAACTTACCATACAATCTGTACCCTGTATAGGTGGGCCGTCTTTACAACATCAATAGTGTAGAGACCTCAATGCACATATGAACACTCCATAGCTGCACTGTCCAATGTTGCAAGCACCAGCCACATGGAGCACTTAAGCCCTTGAAATGTAGGTAGTCCAAATTGAGATGTTCTGTAAGTATAAAATATATCAAGGATTTATGAAAACTTAGTGTAAAAAAAAACTCAAGAGTATTTTCATATTGCTTCTACATTAAAATGATAAAAATTTTAATATATTGTGTTAAGATAAACTTAATTTCTCCTGTTTCTTTTTTTAAAATGTGGCTACTAGGAAGTTTTATTTAAATAACACACACACTCACGTTTCTGGATCCCGTTACATTTCCTCTGGGCAGTGCTGACCTGTGCGGTCCAGGGGCAGAGCGCCCAGCGGCTGCCCCAGACTGCCGTCAGTGCCTGCAGACCAGATGCTCTGCCAGTAGCCAGGCCTTGGCTCGTGCGATGATGGCTTCTTTGTTCGGTCTCTATTTTCCAGTTTCAGATTATGTGATTGCCTTTAATCCTCACTTTTGATTTTTGGAGAAGCTTGAGCCCAAGTTAAATTCATATTTGATCTGAGGCTCATACTTAGTGGTGATTTCTGGGTCCCACTGAAGGAATCCCAGTTGCTTTCTTGCATTTCTCTCTAGGCTGTTTGACATAGTTCTTATTTTGAGACTATTTCTGCCTTTGCCCTGTGGATAAAACTGTCCCGGATATTTATTTTTTATGATTCTCTCTCTCTTTCTTTCTCCCTCTGACTCGTATTTATTTGCTCTTATTTATTTGTCTCATAAAGTTCTCTTTGGTCTTCAGAACTCTACCCTTTGTCTCTCTTGCATGTGTCTCTCCTCCCAGCTCACCCCATCTTCTTGGGTCCCCTTTTACACTAAGTACAGCAGGATTGTACAGTGAGGTGGTCCTCACCTTGTCTTTTTGGCTCCCCATTGCCTCTCGTTCTATCTATTAAGGAGCAGCCTTACAATAAATGACTTAGTTTTTCTGAAGGGGGCATCTTCCCACTGATGTGTGCTACATACCTTAGCAGCTGTTTGGCTTCATGACGGCTGACCTGGAGCATTCTCTATAAGCCACATTTTGCTAAAACATTTTCTTTAGCATGATTCTGTTTGACTATTAAGAAAAAATTGACCTTGTCTGTGTGTATTGACCCTTCCCAAAGTATTCTGTATGTTACATAGATACAGAGTGCATTTAAATATAGGCTGATTGGGAAAGTGCTGTTTACTTATTTTCAAATTTCTTAATCATTCTTTCTAATCTCTGAATTAGAAACATTGGTTTGGTGTTTTAAATAAAGAAATTAATAAAATATTTAGCATACATATGTTCAGAGGTTAATATTTAAGCATTTTAAAGCTGTTTTCTCCCCAGAAAATTCATGTAATCAATAAATATTTATTGACCATTCACCATGTGCTATTTTAATGGCTAGGAATACAGCAGGGGGTGCAGCAAAGCCCTGCTCTTACAGTGCTTCCATTTAGTGGGAGGAGATGCACAAGCAGATCAGTAAGTAAAATGTGTGTCCAAAACTGTTAAGTGCCGTGGAGCAAAGTAAGGCAGGGAAGGGGACCAAGGTGTGCTGGGTGAAGGGCAGCAAAGGGGAGGGAAGGCTGCAGTGACATCTGAACAAAACTTGAAGGAGGTAAGAAAGCCAGACAGATAGCTAAGGGGTGGGAATCCCAGGCTGAAAATATAGAAGAGCTAAGTCCCTGAGATGGGACAATGCCTGGCTTGTTTGGACATCAGGGATCTGTGTGGCTTGAGGAGAGTGAGCAAGGGGGAGAGGGAGAGAAGAAGGTTAAAGGGGCAGCAGAGTGGCCAGATCATGTAGAACTTTCCCCCAAAGTGCCTTGGAAGGCAACAGAGGGTTTTTATGAGAAGAATGAAATAATCTCACTTATGTTTGAGCAGGATCATTCTTGCTAACATGAAGCAGATAGACTGTAAGAGGGTAAAGGAGACCAGGCAAGACATTTTGGTAGCTTGGGTTGGGGTAGTAGCAAGTGGAAATGTTGAGAAGTAGTTGGATTCTGCATGTATTTTAAAGGTCAGAGATGACAGAGTTTGCTGATGGGTTGGATGTAGTGTGTAATGGAAAGAGAGGAGTGAAGGATGCCCTAAGGGTTTTGGACTGAACTTTTCGAAGGATGGAGTTGTCATTTACTGGCATGAGAAAGACCAGGTTGAACAGTTTTGGGGTGGGAAGAGATCAACGTACGTCAGATTTGAAATGGAGTGTAGAAAAAGCTTACACAACCTCCAGATAAATGAAGGGACTTCCTAGGAAACAGGAAACCTAAGTCCTGTCTCAAGGTGCATTATTGATTTGCTCCAGGGCCATAAATAAATTGCTTTATCTTCCTGGGATAAAGCAACTTGTTCCGCTGTAAAAGATTAGACCCAACTTGTGAAACCCTATGATTTTATTTTTCTCTTCAAAGGCGCTCAGAAAATAGCTGACCATAATGCCTTTCCAGATCACTATGCAACTATTACTATATAAAATTAAATATTTGGGGATAATGATATTTGATATCTAAAGCTATTGTGTGGTTTATTGAAACCCTTGTCATCACTTTGTTTTAGATGATGATAGATGTAATTCCTGTTGCTTAAGGAAGTGGGGCTGAGAATGGCTATTGATTCACTCAGTCACCATCAACCTGGTAGATAATCAAAGCAGCCTTCTTCTCACCCTGAACAGCACTCCTGGGTCTCTATGTTCAGATATCACAGTAATCCCTTGAGCAGCCGTGTCCTCTGTGTTGTGTCTGTGTTCATATCTGAAGCTCCAGTGCATTTACAGGGTTTGGGGAGTGTTTGGGCACCTCGGGGAATGTTGTCTAAAATATAATCTTGGCTGCTTAATGAATGGCAAGGTAGCCAGAGTACCGTACAATCTCCGTTTATATAGTTTCATTATTTGCATCTTCAAAAGGGAGGTTGATAAGCCAAAGGGATGTTTTGAAGTTAACTTTGACTAAAGGCAATGAATTCCATTCTATTGCATATTCCCAGCCCAGCTCCAGATATCCTTCCAAACATGTCAGCAGTGAAAACAGCCCTACATTTCATGTCGTCTCTGCGTTAATCAGAGATGCGCCCAATTCACTTGTGTTGGGCAGAAACATAGACTGAAAGTTTCCAAGTCACTCTGAAAGCTGCTTGTGTTTGTTTTAAATGTTTTGCTTTAAAGCATTCTCCTACCCCCTCCCAGTTTTTATTTTGAAAACTTTTCAATATGCCATAAATGTGGAAAAATAATGCAACCAACTTTCCTATACTCTATGTGGGAGATTCACCAATATTTAACATTTTACCTTAGATGCTACATTCTCTCTCTCTCTCCCCCAATTATGTTTTTTGAAGGAAATGCTTGTGAGTAGCAACTTACCACATTGTCAAAGAATAGGCTGTGTGTCCCCAAGCATTGCACTGTGCTTATGATCCCGTACTAAGCTAGTCAGAGTGCCACTGCACGGAAGAGTGAACTTGACACCGTCCCACCTCCCCAGACCCCTAGCCGTGCCAATCTGATACAGAGTTCTCTTTGCAGGACAAATCTATCTTAATTTACTTTTTGGCTTTTAACTCGTGATCAACAAAGCCTAATAAACTTCTCTGAAAATTAAGTAGCTAACAGTAGGATATAGTACCTAATTAATGGAAAATAAACTTTAGTTCAGAATTTTAAAACCAAGTTTAATAATCATACATTTCACAGCTGCATTCTTTTCTTACAGGTCAGACATCAGAAGTTCTTGGGCTCTTTACATCCTGTTCTTGGATTTCCATTTCATGCACTTATCTAGATTTGAATTTGATGCCAATTGCAGACACTGTCCCTCTTGAGAGCTAAAAAACACACTGTTTATTATTTGGTTCAAAGCTGCTGCAGTTTTTCAGAGGGATTTATTGTGCAGATCTTGTCAAAGCCATAGTGTTTGCCCACCATTTGCGTCTAGGGGTACAACAGTGCAGTGTGGTTGGGACTACAGGACAAACATTGTGTTAGGTTAGGTAAGCCCGGTGATGTAAATATGGGGTGATTTACAAAGCTGTCAGGAAAAAATGTTAATCCAATAGTGTTTGAAGGCTCAGCTTTAAAATAATTACTGTTTCCACATTTGCAGTTTTCAAAGGATTTTTGATCAAGATGCAAACCAAGAGACCATTTTTGAAAACATTGCCAAACCAGTTGCTGAGAGGTAGGATTTCCTATATTTTGTTTAGTGGGTTAGTGGTTTTTCTTCTTGTCTTCAGTTCTCAGATAATTGTGGCGATGTGCTTCAGCATATCAATTATATACTCAGGATACAGGGTATATAGTGATGATCACATTAATACCTTTTATTCATGTAGGTGCTTGTTTTAGATTTAGATTCTGAGCCTTAAAACAAGCCAGTGTGATAAACAGAATAGCTATTGTTACTCCCATTTTGAAAGATACATAAATCTCTGAAAATCCCAGAGACTGAGTGACACTGTTCAGCTCTGATGGTATTTAGTGGTGGCAGAGTCCCCGGTGGTTTTTCTGGCTGTTAAGCCCAGTGGTCATTCCTCAGTTCAGTACTGCAAACATGTGGTTGGAATAATGTAAAACTAGGTATGGGTGGCACCTGGGAGGCCTAATCATGGTTGATCCAGCTCCATCTCAGTGTAATAACTATATTTCAAATCTTAACCCTTAGTGTCTCGGCCCCTTTTGTTTCTGTGTATCCAGAAAGTTTCAGTCTGATGACTATGAGAACTGAAGTCACATGGTAACACTGAATAAATCAGAATGCCATTTTATTCATGTATATCAGTAAAGCCTCCTTGGGACTAGACTCAAGTCCTTTGATAAGTACACTTTCCTCTTGTAAGGAATCTTTAAGGGGAGCTGCTACTTAATAAGGTTGCTTTCCGATCCTGAAATCATTTGGGTGACCTAATAATCCCCAGATACAGCTATCTTGATGATTAAAATGAAAACTATACCTGCTAAATAAACCCACTTTGAAACGACCACTAATCAGTAAACCCTTTTCCAGGAGCATTGTTGGAAGCACTTTGCCACATTTTTGTTTCACAAATCCCTATTTTATAAGCCCTGTTCAAACCAAGCCCTTCTCTTTTGTTTCTGGCTTTATTATTGCAATATAATTGGCATATAACATTGTATAAGTTGAAGGTATGCAACATGTTGACTCGATATGTTTATAAATTGCAAAATGGTTATCACCAGAGTGTCAGCTCCACCTCCATCTCATCGTATCGTTACCAGTTCTGTGGCGAGAACGTTTCAGATCTGCTCTCTTGACAACATTCAAATCTATGGTACAGTAGTGTTAGCTATAACCACCATGCTGTGCATTAGATCCCCAACTTGTGAATTAAGCCCTTCTCCTTTAATGTGTCTTTCTTCACAGTGGGTAAAATTCAACCCAGTAGGTGCCCGCTATTTTATGTATAGCTGTAATCCGGTAACATTGGATTGCGCCTAAAGACCTAGAATCCTATTCAGTATAGAGTTCCAGGTCTTTAGATTAAATTCATATCTCCTAGACTGAATACCATGTGTTTCTAAAAGTCTCCTTTTCTAAGTAATCTTTTGGGTGATGCCACTTTTCAGATGATTGACCTCATGTGTTTATTTTGAAACTTCCTAAAATCATCCGAGAGGGAGCCTTTGTTTCTGTTTCACAGATGTCTGGTTTTTCCTCCCATTGCTGACTACCTCTGCCAGCTCGAGCCCACTTCACCCTCCAGCTCCTGCTGTGCCCTACACCTCCTGCTGTAGTTCTCGTCCTTCAGAGATCAGCATGGCTGCTTCCTCAACTCCTTGAAGTCTTTGCTCATATCGCCTTCTCAGTAAGACCTTCCTTTGTCACCCTATTGAAACTGCACCTCCTGTCACCCTTCCCTATTTTTTTCAGCACTTGTCCCCACCTGACATACTGTAGAGTTTAATTACTTATTAGTTTTTTGTCTATCATCCTTCCACTAGAACAAAAGCTTATTAAGGCTGGGAGTTTGTTTTGTTCACTGACTCACAAAGACCCCCAACCCAATGATGACAGGATTTTAGAAGTGGCAGCTAAGAACATCTTGTTCCAGGCTGCTCTAGTTGGTCCCAGTGAATCATGTCTTACATCAATAGGAAACATTCCTCTTTGTCCCTTTGGAAACTTTTCTCCTTGTATTTCATTTTTCCTGAAAACTATTATTGCTTATTTTTGTTTTCTAATAGCCTTTATGTGGTTATCTCTTTTGATTTCTTAATTCAACTACCCTGGGACATTTTGTTTCTAAGTATAGGTCTGGTAAATAAAATATAGCTGGCTTTAGCCTTTTAAAACAAACTCAGGGTGCCTGCTCTTTAATTGGTTACTGCACCTGTTGTTCATATTTATTATGTTTACTGTAATGGTGTTTGGAGGTATTTCTTCTGTTTTAATCTGCGTTTCCATGTATCGTACGTACCCTGTTTTTTCCCTTCTTGCTATTTATTGGCTTGTGCTCTTTGCTGTTTGCTGGTGCTTTCCATCTTCTCCCAAGGCGGACACTGTACTCCAGTAAGTCTCTGTAGTGTGAATTCAGATAGATAAACTTCTTTGTATTTTTCTCAGTGTCTAACTTTTCTCTGTGTCTGCCTGTTTTTCCTTGTCTCAGGGACCTAAGCACACTTTTACTTTGACATTCCTACTCCCGTACCACTTCACGTGTTGAGATCCACTGATAGTTTCATTCTGGACTGCTATTACTCATTTCGATTATCAGCATTTCTTAACATCTGTCTCTATTTTTCTTTTCTCATCACTGTTTCTTATACTCATGCCTATTTCTTGGATCCCTTTTTAGTTTTGTTGGTAACCATCCTCAAATAATTTTTTAGTGAGAATTCGAGATCGGGGAGCTTTCTGAAGCCTTTCATTTTCCTTTACAGTTAAATGGCATTTTGGGTATAGAATTCTGGGTTACAAGTTCCTTTCTCTGAAAACCGAAGTTATTGGTCCGTTATCTCTCTGCATGCAGGGCTGCTGAGTAGACGTCACTATCAATCTGGATCTCCTTTCGTTTTAGGAAATACCTGTTTTTACTTTCTGTATGTTTTGAGGATTTTTTTTACTTGTTTTAATGAAATTTCTTATCAGTGCATCTAGGTATGGTTATTTTTTCATGCGTTCTTATCATTCAGCCAATTCAACCTGAAAACTTTTCTATTCAAGCTCCAGGATTGTCACATTCATCATTATTTTGATAATTGAAAGATAATTTTTTCCCTTCAATGTAACTGTTATTTCTTTCTGGAACTCCTAGTTCTCCAGAACTGCCAGTTCTGTCCTTCGAATAGTATAATTGCCCACTCACAGTTTCGATCTCTCTGTTTTCAGTTCTGAGTTGGAGAAGAATGTATTAGCTCAGTCTTTGAGCAGGAGAATTTGGTTCTCAGCCATGTGCACACTCTTTTGCCTACCTCCAAAATTTTTAATTCTTACAATTTTATTTTTTATTTGTAAGAAATGAAGAACAATCTATTTTTTGTTATGAATGCGAGATCCTCTCTTTTCCCTCTAAGGCAGGAGTGTCTTAGAGGGAACTACTCCTTAAAGGGTTAAGGAGTAGTTACACTTATTCAGTCCTAAAATTATTTCAGCCCTTTGAAGGCAACCACGAGGCCGATGTGGCCCCCAGTGAAAATGAGTTTGACACCCCTGCTCTAAGGACGAGTGTGATCTCCTTTTGAAACACTGGCTCGTGTTCCTATACACTTTTTCTTTATGTGTGTGTTTTTCAACTCTTGAGTTTGGTGCCTTGCTGTCTTGGTGCAGATTTTCCTCAGAAGGTTGGTGATTCTTGGTGGTGGGCTCTTTCTGTCATCTGAGAGGGCCATTGTCCATTTGAGAACACGGTTTCTGTTCACTGTGGGGAAGGAGTGGCGTGGGCTGTTTGGAAGGGTACACCCCGAGCTCATCTGCTGGGCGTGAGAGCCCTCTTTCCCACTGCTCACCACCACGGGCTCTGGCCACAGTCACCAACTCAGGCTTCACTCTGCAGGAAGGTGTGCTGCAGCAGTGGGTGTTCAGACGAGGCAGAGTCTAGTTTTTCTTCCATTCAGCTCTGAAGGAGAGGGTTGTAGAGCAGATTAAGTTACTAAATTAAAGACCTGGGGTGGGGGGAATCACTATCTTCATTGACTTTAAATCTGTTATCTACAGAATGTTCATACTTTATGCAAACTTCAATTGTGTGACTTCGAAATGGTAAACTTAAGGTATCAATAACATCTCATTTATACACAATATTTAAAGAAAGATTTATCCTGTAACTGTGTACTCATGCTTCTACCAAGTCTGTCTAAAAAAGTCTGGCATCCAGTGGAATAACCTAATTCTGGCCCCAGCCCTGTGACTAACTGACTATGTAATTTTGCATCAGACCTGTCACTGCTGAATCAATAGTCGCCTCTGAGGAAGGGGATACTAGGAATACCAAGTTTGCAAGCTAGCTCTGAGGATGAAAAGAAACAATGCGTCTGAAGGTACTTTGTGAACTTCAATGCCCTATTCAATGTAAGGAATAAAAAACTAGAAATCTTTATTTCTTTTGCCACTTTAAAATATGCTCATTGACTTCCGTCTGCAGCCTGAGCTGAAGTAGATGCACTTTTCTCTGTTCCTCTCATTAAGTACAACTAAAAACTCTACAGATTATATATAAAACATAAAAAGGCTCTGAAAGATGGAGAGAATAAGGTAGACTAGCCAGGGAACTTAGGACCTGAGGAACCGTAAGGAACACGGCAGAGAGTTCCCGTTTTTTGCTTTTTGTTTTTCTTATATATTTCAGAATGGATGCTGGAGAAACTGGCAACCCAGAAAAACCAATAGGCCGAGACACAAGTGCCAGGAAAGTCTGCCCTCAAAAGCCAGAGGACTAGGAAGGGGCAGCCTAGCAAGACAGAAGCTTTTTATTTTATTTTTTAAAAATTACTGGATTTTATTTTTTAGAGCAGTTGAAGGTTTACAGAAAAAATTGAGTATAGAGAGTTCTCATATCCTCGATCCCTGCCTCCTCTTCCCCTATTAGTATCATGTGTTGGTATGGTACATGTGTTGAAAGTGATAAACCAACATTGATCCATTATCATTTTCCGAAGTCCATAGTTACACGAGGGTTCACTCTTTGGGTTGTATAATTCTATGAGTTTTTTTTTTTTGTGGTTAACTTTATGTCTCTTTTTAAAAAAAAACAAATTGTTCAAGTACAGTTGTCTCCATTTGCCCTCTCTACTCTCCCCCCACCCCAGCCATTCCTACTCCCTACACTTGATCCTACCCCTCGTTGGTTTTGTCCATGTGTCCTTCCTGAAAACCCTTCCCCCGCCCCATTATCCCCTCTCACCTCCCCTCTGGTTACTGTCGGTTTGTTCTTTATTTCAATGTCTCTGGTTATAATTTGCTCGCTTGTTTGTTGTGTTGGTTAGGTTCTACTTACAGGTGAGATTATTTACTGTTTGTCTTTCACCACCTGGCTTATTTCACTTAGCGTAATGCTCTCCAGATCCATCCATGCTGTCGAAAAGGGTGGGAGCTCCTTCTTTCTTTCTGCTGCATAGAATTCCATTGTGTAAATGTACCATAGTTTTTTGATCCACTCATTTACTGATGGGCACTTAGGTTGCTTCCAGCACTTGGCTATTGTAAATTGTGCTGCTATGAACATTGGGGTGCATAGGATCTTTTGAATTGGAGTTTCAGGGTTCTTAGGGTATAATCCCAACAGTGGAATTGCCGAGTAAAAAGGCAGTTCCATTTTTAGTTTTCTGAGGAAATTCCATACTGTTTTCCACAGTGGCTGCACCAGTCTGCATTCCCACCAACAGTGCACTAGGGATCCCTTTTCTCTACATCCTCTCCATCACTCGTTTGTTGATTTGTTTATGATGGCCATTCTGACCAGTGTTAAGTGGTATCTCATTGGGTCTTTTTAGATACCAGTTGTGCTGCTTCATGCAAATGCTATGGAGAAACCCACAGCCCCACCCCCACCCCCTTCAGCCAAGGCCCCGGTTGTACCCAATCTCCTACTGCCAGGATGGTATCAGAGAAGGTAACAACTCCCTCTCCTGCCCCCAGGTTGTCAGTACAAGGCACAGGGAGATCCTGAAGTCACCACCATCCTGTGGTGGTGTCAGTCAGTGAATAGCTACACCATATCACTCCCTTTCCTTTCTAGGGAGGTGTGAGTGAGCCCTAAAAGGGAGGCTGAAATCTCAGCTCCATCTGTAGCAATGAGGCCCCTCCATCGGTGTCGAGAAAGGCTGATGGGGGGCCTGGATCTTCACCGTACCTGGCAGGAGTGAGGTGGCACTGCTGTCCCCACACTGCTGTAGTGTCAGAGGAGGCCTGCTAAAACAAAAGAATTAAGTGTGATTTAGAATCTTCTAATACCAGAACTATCCAGGAGACCATTAAAAGCCACGCATCATGTATGAAATATCAAAAACCAGGAAAATATCAACTTGCATAAGAAGAAACAATCCACAGATGCCAGTACATAGAAGCACAGGCCTTAGAATGATCTGGCAAGGATTTTAAAGTAGTCGTTATAGGTATGCTTCAGTAAGCAATTATAGACATACTTGAAACAAATGAAAAGATATAAAGTCTCAGCTTATAAGCAAACAAACAAAAAACCATGTAAAGAAATACCAAATGGGAATTTTAGAACTGAAAACTACAATAACTGAAAAAAAAATTGGCGGGTAGACTCAACAGCAGGGTGGAGAGGTCAGAGGAAAGAATCAACAAATTTGAAGATGTAACAACAGAAATGGCCCAGTATGGACAACAGAAAGAAAACAGACTGAAAAGGAAAAAAAAAAAAAAGGATCAGACCCTCAGGGACCTGTGAGAACTATTGCAAAAGGTCTAACATTCATGTCATCAGAGTCCCAGAGGAGAGGAGAGGAAAGGAGAGGAGAGTATGGTCGAAACAGTTTTTAAAAAAATAATGGTTGAAGATTGCCTAAATTTGGCTAAGGGCATTTAACCAGTGCTTTAGGAAGCAGAATAAACTCAAAAGAAATCCACTCCAAGACAAATCATAGTCAAATTTTAGGAAACAAAAAAGCAAAAAAAAATCTGAGAGCAGTGAGAGAGAAATGATACCTTGCCTGATGGGAAACGTGATTTGAATTACAGTGGCTTTCTTATCAGAAATCATGGGGTCTAGAAGCAAGTAGCAGAATATCCCCAGGTGCTGAAAGAAAAGGCCTGTCAGCCTGGAATCCTATACTCAGTGTGATTATCTTTCAGAATGAAGGGAAGTAAAGACATTTGCAGACAAAGGAAAACTAAGAGAATTAATCACCAACATACCTCCTCTACAAGAAGGTATAAAGAAAGTTTTTGAAGAGAAATGAAAAAAGAATGAAGCTTGGAACATTAGACTGAGGAGAAAGAACAACAGAATGGACAAAATATGCATTAATAAAATAACCTTTCCTTCTCTTGAGTTAAAAAAATTGTGTTTGACAGTCAAGCAAAAATTAAAGCATTGTTTGAGGACAATTATAAATGAAGGAGGGAAAAGGGTCTTAAAGGGAAGCAAGGTTTCTATTCTTCATTCAAACTGGTCAGATGTCGCCATCATTGGGTCTCTGTGGTGACAGTGCAATGCAGGTTACTCAGATCTACATATGTGACAAAATGGCATGCACACCACACCCATGCGCTACCGATGTCAGTCCCCCGGTTTGGATGACATGCCATCCTTGTGTGAGATGTAGCCACCGGGGAAATAGGGGGCAGGGTGCACAGAAGTGCTCTGTTCTCTCTTCGTAACTTCCTGCACGTGTATAATTATTTCCAAATAAAACAGTAATATTCCCAGACGTGAGAATTTTAGTATCATTTGTTCTGTAATGTTCTCCCACTCAGTAAATTATGTAATCTAAATCATTAGACTAGAACTTCTCCCCCACGAGACTCAATAAAGTATTCCCATTTGACATTCACCAAAACATGCCTGGCAGTAAATGCTTTATTTTTCTCAAAGTTGGCTTTCAAGCAGAAAACACTGGTCACAACCGAATTATACAAAAACCCATTGACTCCCACTGATTTGTTCAGCTTCCGGCCACCGTTTGGTTCCATCAGATGCATTGTTTATAAACATGTACCAGTGCTTGGCTCCACTTCCTGCTACACTGAATTTCCTGATAATATTACAGTTATGGCCTTTGTGATTTTACTAACTTGCAAGTTTAACACATTTTAAATTACATTTTCAACTGAAAAACACAAGTTTGTGGTTAAAAACATGAAAACCTATCAGCCTGAAACCATGAAATTATGCAAGATGATGACCCTGACGTGCTCTACCAGCGTCTCAAAAAAGAAGATAATTTGGCCTCTCCACCTTCAGCTAGTGGATTTGGAGACAGCAACGGCAGTCCATCTAATAAGCATAGATTGTACTAACAATGAACATTTAAAATACAAATCTTATCACTGCTGGTAAACAAATGAATCTAGTTCTGGATGTGTTTTCTTAAGAATGACCAAGAAATTTTGGTGGTGACAGCTACAAGTTAAAAGCTATTTGCAATTTATTTGATGAAATACCTAAAAAAAAAATGGCTCAAGAGTTGTGTGAAGCAATTTGTGGAGACTGTGAGTTCTCTGACAGAGCGTATACATGTGGTGAAAGTCTCTGGGTCAATAATAAGATAAAAAGCATTTCTTGAATTGAAAAGATCACAGGTGCTCTCACACAGTGATGTGACTCCTTAGCTGAAAGGTACTTGTCTTCATCTGGCACCTCTTCGAGCAGATTCCGAAGCTAGGATTCTAGTGAAAGTAGTGTATTTTTTAGGTGAGCCCAGGAAGCGCCACTAGGGGAGTAAGGATGTGCAACAGGGAAGAAAAGGAAGATACTATCAGGTACATTAAAGAACAGGTGACCGCTGTGGGCACGCAGTCCCACCCGTATTCTCTGGACGACTGAGGAACATGCCTCAGAGCTGTCCCACCAAAGGGCAGAGAAGCTCCTTTGTATTTAACCACCCCTGTTCCTTATGGGTCTGAGGCTGCTTCCAGGGTGCTTCCCTGTTCCAGGATGTTAACACCGTGGCACGTCCAGCCTCACTGGTGTGAGTTAAACAAGAACTTGTAGGTGGGATAAGTGTGAGGGCAGAGAGCCACAGGCCCTTGCAGTACGAAGCCATCAGTGTGAATGGGAACAGGGAATCTCAAGTAGATGGTGCAGGAGCAAACTAACTTCTGCTACAACACCTCCACCTTTCTCCCAGTTGTAGCTTTGAAACTTCTGGGCTTCTCTCCTCAGCAATTACCCTAATGGCAAAGCAGATTAAAACAAAATCCAAAAGAAAAACAAAAGCCAATAGTGTTGGGTCTATATCTTTATGGAAGATTGGGTTCTCAAAGCACTATGGTACTGGAATAAAGAAGAGAAATTATCTGCACATTGAGTATGGATGAGAACGCTCCCCATTTCCCCCCCAATACTCTGAAATTCACATAGTATCATTTTGCCCATTTATTCTGAAGGACAATAGAAAACTTCATTCATACATAATTAAAAACATTATTTTATATATTGCCATTTCTCAAACACATCACGTGTGTTCCTAACTCAGGGCCTTTGCATTTGCTGCTCCCTCTGCCTAGAACCCTCTTCTCCCAGGTTCGCTCATGGCGTCTGTTTTTTTTTTTTTATAGCATATATCACCAACTAATATGCTATATGCAGTGTTCACTTGTTAAATTTGTTCATTGTCTGCCTCCGTGCACTCAAGTGTAAATTCCATGGAGACAAGGACTCTGTTTTTGTTTGCTACTGTATCTGCAGCTCCTAGAGCAGTGTCGGGTGTATACTGGATACTCAGAGCATTAGGGTATAGAGGACTATTTTTTAGGAGCTGTAGCCTTCTCATTCTTGCTGAAGGTTTTAGGGATGGTCTTTATTGCATGAACTATTTTTCGGACAGAAGGCTTTTCACTGAGTCTAAAACAACACAATAGACAGCTGCCTTTCTGTCTAGTCTAGTGGTTCTCAAAGTGCTGGTCCCTGGACCAGCATCAACATCACCTGGGAACTTGGTAGAAATGCAGATTCACAGGCCTCACCCAGACCTACTGAATCAGAGCAACCTGCGCTTAACAAGCCCTGCAGTTGGTTCTGACACACACTGAAGTCTGAGATTCACTAGTCAGGTGTTACACTTAACACAGGTTCCTTGTGACATCTGTCTTTAAGAATATCTTTCTCTGAGATCTGAGATGCACTTTAAACAACTTTATAATTTTGAAATTGATGTTTGTTTATAATTTACATCCCACTCCTTTCTAAAATCAGTTGAAGCACCTTATTATAATGTCAGGGGAGTCTTCCTGGGCACGAGGCCTGTGCAGTAGCGCAGGGTTGAGTGTTCAGAAGGGCACCCCTCTTGTTTTCATACTGTATTGTTGACATTTACAAGATGATTAAAAAGAACTGTTTATTTCTGATGCATGCTTTAGCTCCCGACTTTAATACTTAATAACTATATGGCTTTGGACAAATTACTTCATCTGTCTGTGTTTCAGTTTTTTATCTGAAAGTGAGGAAAATGATACTTTATAGCTACTTCATTTGCCATGATGATCAAATGAACTGCACATGAAAAAAACACAAGTCCTGGTACATAGTATGTGCTCAGTAAGTGTCAGCTATCATCTGTTTGGGGTCCCCAACAACATTTTTATAGAAAAAGACTTTTCTTTTTCTTTAAATTTACTTTTAAAAGTTTTTATTTTATTGATTATGCCATTACAGTTGTTCTATTTCCCCCCTTCATTCTCCTCCACCCTGCACCCCCACCCCACCATTCCCCCCTTTAGTTTATAACCATGTGTCTCAAGTTCTTTAGATTCTATATTTCCCACACTATTCTTGCCCTCCCCCTATCTATTTCCTACCTACCGTCTATGCTACTTATTTTCTGTACCTTCTCCCCCCTTCTCCTCCTCCCACTCCCCTGTTGCTAACCCTCCATGTGATCTTCATTTCTATAATTCTGCTCCTGATCTAGCTGTCCTCTTAGTTTGCTTTTGTTTTAGGTGTGGTTCTTAATAACTGTGCATTTGCTGTCCTTTTACTGTTCATCTTTTTTATCTTCTTTTGCTTAGATAAGTCCCTTTAACATTTCATATAATAAGGGCTTGGTGATGATGAACTCCTTGAATTTGATCTTATCTGAGAAGCACTTTATCTGCCCTTCCATTCTAAATGAAAGCTTTGCTGGATAGAGTAATCTTGGTTGTAGGTCTTTGGATTTCATGACTTGGAATACCTCTTTCCAGCCCCTTCTTGCCTGTAAGGTCTCTTTTGAGAAATTAGCTGACAGTCTGATGGGCACTCCTTTGTAGGTGACTGTCCCCTCATCTCTTGCTGCTTCTAGGATTCTCTCCTTCATTTTAATCTTGGCTAATGTAATGATTATGTGCCTTGGTGTGTTTCTTCTTGGGTCCAACTTTTTTGGGACTCTCTGAGCTTTCTGGATTTCCTGGAAGTCTATTTCCTTTGCCAGATTGGGGAAGTTCTCCTTTATTATTTATTCAAATAAGTTTTCCACTTGTGGCTGTTCCTCTTCCCCTTCTGGCACCCCTATAATTCTGATGTTGGAACGTTTAAAGATGTCCTGGAGGTTCCTAAGCCTCTCCTCATTTGTTTGAATTCTTGTTTCTACATTCTTTTCTGTTTGGTCATTTTTTTCTTCTTTCTGGTACACTCCTTTGATTTGAGTCCCAGTTTCCTTTTTATTACTATTGGTTTCCTGTGCATTTCCACTCATTTCAACTAGTAGAGCCTTCATATGTTTCTCTAATTTGTGACTAAAATCAACCAGTTCTGTGAGCATCCTGATCACCAGTGTTTTGAACTGTGCATCTGAAAGTTTGGCTATTTCTTGGTTGCTTAGAGTTATTGGCTCTGGGGCTTTGAGATCTTCTTGAGCCATTTTTGGTCTGTTTGTACCCATTAAGTGTGAGGAGTGGAGGATTAGGGGCGGGGCGGGCGGGGCCCGGGCCACCAAGGCGGGGTCGCTGGGTTATGAGGTTGTATGTGGGGGTGGGGTCAGAGTGGGGAACTGGCGTCCCCCTCTCCTGCTTCCCACCGCTGGGGCCTGCTCTGTCCTGTCTCACCGCCCACTCCCTCACCGGTCTATCTGCGCAGGAATGTGCCACCACAGTCAACCTGCTGCACTGCGCCCTCGCTGGGTCTGCCAGTTACTCACTGGGTCGCTCACTGGGTCTGCCCTTTGCAACCCCACGCCTGGGATCTGCTGGCTTGAGTCTGTCTGACCGAGTTTTCCTGTGCAACCCTGCTCTGCCAGCTGCTGGCTTCACCCCTCTTACTGGTCAGGCTGAAGAATTCGTTGTTATCGGACTTCCGAAAAGTTCAATTTTCTGTGTTCTGGCTGTGTTTTCTGTTGCTAATATTTTGTTGTCTCTAAACTTGGTTGTGTGAGAAAGCACGGTATCTCCACCTATGCCTCCACCTTGGCGGAAGTCCCCCAGAAAAAGACTTCAATCCAATTCAAGGTTTTACCTAGGTATGAACGTATTTCTTTACAGACTTTTCCCTCTTGACTGGTTTTAGATTTGGTTTCTCCTGAGGCAAGTTTACGATTTTATCATACATCTTTATTTCAGGACTTGAGATGCATTCTCAGATAATCTGAAATATTTCTAGTTATTATCATTCACCTTAATATTCTCCAAAAGAATGATCTATAAAGACAGAAAATAAAATGCAAAGACTTCTGTAAAATCCTTCCTATACAAATGTGTAATGATTGATTACAACTAGCACAATTTTTACCATAATTATTCAAATTACAATTTGCATGTGGTAAAAAGCAGAACCATGCATAGAATGTTGTTTGCATTGTTGGGGAAATATAGCAATAAATTTATCTAGTGCTTTATCACTCGCAGGTCTGCATATTTTCCTCATTTGAAAGTCGCTTTACTTGGAGCAGAGCTCTTTTAGTAGAATTTCTGAAATTCTCAGTGAACTTGGCCTTTCCTTTTATGCTGTGACCAAGTGTTTCTGGTCACATTTTTACTGTACTTTCTGCTGAGTAACCCAAGCAGATTTACTTACCATTATTTGATAACTCTGAGAATACACTTCATTTTATGTAGAGCTTGTCAATCTCATTGAACTTTCACATGTATTGTCTCAATTTTTGCAATAACCCTATGGGAAGGTAGGTATGGCATTCCCATTTTAGATGAGGAGGAGGGCTCCGAGCATTTAACTGACTTCTTCAGGGCACGCCGGAATTAGGTCGTGGAGCAGAGACTGGAATAGAGCTTCCTTTCGTAGTCCTTCGATCCTTAAACTGCTACATCACACGACTGCATTTACATATTTTATTTCATTTTATTGCAGTCGCCCTTTGCTAAGTTCACCAATGATGTTCATGGCACTGGATCAGTGGACACTATTCTGTCCACATCCCATCTGACCCCTCAGCAGCACTCTGGGGTGTGAGCCCTTTCTTCCGGGTCGTTACAGACAGTACGGGAAGTGGGAGGCTACCTGCGTGTCTTGCTCAGTGTTGGGGGCTGTGGTGTGGACATGAGAGGCACCTGCCCCTTTACTTCCTACCTCTGGATTTTTTTTCTCCAAATATTCGTGACCTCTGTATGGTCCTTTAGCTGCCACGCCCTCTTTCCAGTGTTCTGTCAAATGTTCATGTGCTCTAAATGACATTTCTTCCTTTAGTCCATGAAATGTCTTCATACAATGTAGCTGTTCTCAGAGGAAAGAAATTAGATAAGTTGAACTTTATTCATCACTCATTCAGCTAACATTTATTGAGTGCTAGCTATATGTCAGGCACTACAAGTAAGTCTTAATTTTCTTAGATGGAGTTTTGTTATGAAAAAGATTCTTTGTTACCAAAATTAGGCCAAGATGGAATTTCAGACACTGAACTTCTTACACTGAAATGAAAAAAATTAAGCCGTGTGTTAGAAGACATTTTATGTAAGGGTTCAGTTATGCCATTTCCAGGCCTACCTTCCTCACAGATTCTTTTTTTTTTCCAAAGGAAACAGGATTTTATTAACAGGGTTCCAACCTTGACAGGGGTGGGGGCGCTGAGAGTACTCCTGCTCAGAGCCCCCCCCCACCAGACCCAGAGCCTTCCTTGCTTCCCAAAAGGCTGCAAGCCAAAACCATGCCCAGAAGTTCCCTGTTTCTTTATCCATCCATCAGCCAGTCCTGCAAACGGATCTCCATCCTCTCTGGAATGTGCACTTGCAGGTTTCAGAGTCACCATCCTCTCGCAGCAGCTCTCTCCTTTAGGATCTAGGGCACTCTGATAAAGGAAAACTGTCTTGCCTACAGTTCCCAGTGCAGGTGGGCGTGATCCCAGGGAACTGTGTTGTTATCCTGTGGCATCGTGTCCTACAGCCACAGCTGAAAGGATCTGAAGAATCTGATCCTCAGAAGGAATCTGAGTCAAGGGCAGTGATGCAAAGGCTGCCCACGGCTTAGGAGGTAGATCTTGGGCTAACAGTGTTGCCCGGCTAGAAATGAGCTGGGGCCGCCAGAGTCTCACTCTTGGCAGTGTGAACCGGGAAACTTAGAACAAAGCTGGCTGCTGGCGGGGGGGGGGGGGGCAGAAACTGAACGACTGTCAGATAGGGAAGGAGAGCTGGAGAGATCACTGTGGACAACAGGGATCATAGTTATGAATCAGCAGAGGTGACGACTTCAACCAGGATAAACGAGCAGGAGGCCCTGCAAGCCTAGGCCTGATGGGAACCCTGTTTCCGCGTGCTCTCATATGCTTACAGTTACCTTCCACCCTCCCTCCGTTTTTGTTCATTACAACCAAATGCATCGAATAAATCGGGGGCACTGTGTACATAAGTAGACTTGGTCTACTTTGTTAATGTTGCCCCGAATAAAGATTTAGAAATTAGGTTTTTTCCTCCATGGTTTTATTGAGATGTTATTGGCAAATAAAAAGGGTATACAGTTAGGTTATACAGAGTGATTTTATACAGAAATTACTTTTCAGTGTGTTGAATGTCCAATAAGCAAAGTGACTCGTGTGTAAATCAAGTTCGATGTTCAAATCAGAGGAATTTATTGGGTCTAGTTCTCTAGTGTGACATGCAAAGCCTGTAACCTTCACTGGTGACTGCGAGTGAAGCATATCGTGTCACTTCCCTGCTCAGACCCCGGCAGTGGCTCCCCATTTCACTCCCAGAAGGTGCCCCGCTGTTCATGATAGCTTCATGATAGCCGGGAAGAAGCACCTCCAGCTTCACAGACCTGGGCTGTGCCCCGCTCAGGGCCCTGCACAGACACGGGGCCCACACTTGCTTTAATTCTCTGCTGTTGCTGTCTTGAACTTCTTAATATTGATAATTTTATCTTTGAACGTGTGTTTTGTAAGTGAAATTCACTGACTCCAGGGAGCATATTCCTGAGGAGAGGAGATCCCTGTAGCAGCAGTGTGCACGTGTGGCTGGGGTCCAGCAGCAGTTTGCAGACACACAGCTCAGGCAGAGAAGGCAGCGGCCACACAACAGGGTTTGGTTGGCTGTGCACTGCACACCCGGGGACAGTCCAGGGCACCCAGGAACCCTGAGGGGCATGCGGGTACCTGGTTAGGTGGTGGGGACCAGGGCAGCATCAGCAGAAGGGCAGCATGCCCGTGAGAGAGAGCAGGGGCTTCCCAAGGGGACAGCACCAGGACACCATGTGAGCCAGGCTGTCCCATGGGTTCCCAGAGGTGGTCTCAGAGCGACTTATGTTAACGTCCAGCCTGAGCATCTGAACAGGAACTGCTGGTGCTTGGGCAGCAAACTTTGTCAGTAAATAATCACATAATAATATCAGACATGTGGGCATGGCAATAAAGTATAGCTGACAGTTGTTGGAATTCTTAAAAGAGCTTAGAATTTTCAGTTATGAAAATTGCTGCAACATCAAAAGCAAATTATCCACAAGCTTAGGAATAGAAATTAAATTTAAAGATCATTGCACTGAACAGAAAAGGACCCTATTTTCATAGAATGCTTTAGGAGTTTCCCATTAATGTGGAAGACAATTTTAAAATTAATTTTTTCCTGTAATCATAGAGTGTCAGAATGCATAAACAGGTGTTTTGAATTGCATACAAATCATGAAGCTACTTTCATTTTCTTGTTCAGCCTCCACAAGTTACCAGAGATGTCAGAGGAAATGTTAAAATGCACTGTATGTATTTGCATATAAAATTAGCCCTGGCTGGTGTAGCTCAGTGGATTGAGCGCGGGCCTGCGGACAAAACAACTGCAGTTCGATTCCCAGTCAGGGCACATGCCTAGGTTGTGGGCCAGTTCCCAGCAAGGGATGCATGAGACGCAACCATACATTGATATTTCTCTCCCTCTCTCTTCCCTTCCCCTCTAAAGACAAATAAATAAAATCTTAAAAAAATTAAATGCAAACTCACAAGAAACTGATTTGCGCAAAGTTATATCTTTTTCAAGAAGTTGTTTTGCAAGATTCGTCAGCTTACATGTGCTACAATTGACACCTTGCAATAATTCACCAGTGACTTCTCTCAGGGTGGTCATAGGCTATGAAATAGTTTTAGCAGCTCCCACACCAGTGCAGTCAGCAGAAAGACCTTTCTGAAAATTAGAGATTATCAAAAATTTTTTGTGATCTTGTATTTGCCAAGAGCCTTCAATTATATCAACTGAAAATGAAGCTACTAAATACATACATTTTGGTGATCTCATAAATGAATATGTAGAAAAGCAAATGAGAAAAATTGTATGACCAATCAAGATAACATACTAATAAAATACTTTGTGTCATATAAAATGGTAACACCAACATATTATTTTTTGCTATTTGAAAAGTTTTCATTACTTGTGTAATGCTGTTAACTCTCTGATTGTAAGTAATCCCTGTATTATAGATACTAAAATAATTTAAAGGGGAAAAAAACCTTTATATTTTAATACCTTTGACAGCACTTTTTCTCTATTTGGACAAGGGGCCCTGCAAGTAATGTAACTGCTCCCGTCATAAAGGCCCTTCAACAAAGCAGCCCTTACCTTGTAGTTTTGTGGGTTCCCGCCTAATATTCTTCCCTTTGCTCACTCTGCTTCGGGCTTCAACACTTGGAACTCTTCAGCCTCAGGGCTTTTATCTTGGCTGTTTTCTCCTGCCTGGCATGCTCTCTCCCACGTACCCACACAACTCACACTGCCATCTCTCCAAAGTCTTTGCTACAACGTCACCTTAATGAGCTCCCTGATCACCCAGTTAAACCTGCAGCAGGTCCCTCTTCCTGCTATTGACCCTACAACCTTCCTCTGAATTTTCTTTTTACTCCCACAGTACTTACCACCTTCTGGCTGCAATTTTTAAATATATTTATTGATTATGCTATGACACTCGTCCCATTTCTTTTTTCTGCTTTATTCCTCTCCACCCTGCACCCCTCCCCCCACAGCATGCCCACCACCCTTAGTTCATGTCCATGGGTCATACGTGTAAGTTTTTTGGCTTCTCCATTTTCTATACTATTCTTAAGCCCCCCTGTCTATTTTGTGCCCTTATTATTCCCTGTACCTTTTCTCCCATTTGCCCCCCTCTGCCTCCCTGCTGATAACCCTCCATGTGATCTCCATTTCTGTGATTCTGTTCTTGTTCTAGTTATTTGCTTGGTTTGTTTTTCTTTTTAGGTTCAGTTGGTGGTAGTTGTGAGTTTTTGTCATTTTACTGTTCATATTTTTGATCATCTTCTTTTTCTTAGATAAGTCCCTTTAACATTTCATACAGTAATGGCTCAGTGATGATGAACTCCTTTAAGTTGACCTTATTTGGGAAGCACTTTATCTGTCCTTCCATTCTAAATGAAAGCTTTGCTGGATAGAGCAATCTTGGATGTAGGCCCTTGTCTTTCATGACTTGGAATACTTCTTTCCCGCCTCTTCTTGCCTGTAAGGTTTCTTTTGAGAAATCACCTGACAGTCTGATGGGAACTCCTTTGTAGGTAACTGTCTCCTTTTCTCTTGCTGCTTTTAAGATCCTCTTCTTATCTTTAATCTTGGGTAATTTAATTATGATGTGCCTTGGTGTGTGCTTCCTTGGGTCCAACTTTTTTTTTTTAATGTACCATGTCTGTTGTACATGATCTGTCTTCTCTGCTAAAACATCGGCTTCATGGGGACAAGAACCTGTTCTGTTCACAGATGAATCCCAAGCACCTGTATTGGTGCTGGCACATAGTAGTTGCCCAGTGAATCTCTGTGGAATGAATGAAGTCTGAAACTGCTAGATAAACATGCAATTGCTATATGCAAGCCATGGTTATTTACATAACTGCAATGTCTTATTCTTTGTTGTGCAGTAAGCAAATTAGATTCTTGACTCCTCAAATTGTTTATAGCTAATGCTTTTGTATTTCCATCTACTTTAATTAATGAAATTCCCATTATAGAGTCATACACTCAGTGCATTCTAATTAAATCATGTTTACCTATAATTGTTGCATATTTAGCGCCTGAAAAGACTTTCAGAATGCTACAAACTTTGTTGTTAAAGCTCAAACAGCTGAAATAAAAGAAAGCCCCAGTGACTTAATTCTATCTTTACTTGTAAAGGATATTTATCTCCTATGAGACCCTGTTTTGTCTCAATCTAAATGATAAGATGAAGGTAAGTGCGGTAAGTTTTCACTTAGGTGTCTGTCTTTTCATTCTGAATTTAGGTACACAGCCAATTTCGTTAGGACTTATTTGTATTCATAGACAAAATATTCTTAATCCATAGCTTTGTAGAGACTCAAATGTATATTTGCTGGCTAGAATCTTTGAAAAATCAATATTCTTTTACTTCTGATTTCATTTTGATCAGTTTATCATGATAACACCAAATTTTCATTTTATTGACACAAAAATCAGGATTATTGTTAGAATTAGGATGTTTCCTTTTTTAAAGAAATGCTGACTTGTGTCACATGCTGCTTTAAACAAATGAAACTGCTTCTTTAATGGGAGAAATTGTTTCTGAAAGTTGCTGTGCTATCTGGGTTTCTGGCAGAGTGTTTATATCAAGACAATAAAATTTGGATTTCCAGGGAAGCCACCAGAATAATGAAACACTTAAGTAACACTCTGTTTTCTAAGTGTTGATATGACATAAAACTCGATTACCTTCTTTAAATGTAATTAAAGGATGAAAATCACGGCAACAGTCTCATATGAGATGAAGGCATGGTCCCAAAATTTTAAAAATTTTCATGTGATATTAATATTATAGGACTAAAATTGTAGAGGTGATAAGAATAAAAATTTCCGGGTACTAAGAAGATACTGAGCCAGACACTAAAAAGCTGTTACTTCTGTACTTTCCCAATCTACAGCATTTTATTTTACCATGTCAACCATCCTAACTGGTTACATGGAAGAATGACCAGTCAAGTATCAGTCTCCAGGATTTTCTCAATGACAAGAGTAGCAACCTCCTAGGTACCCCAACCTGTTCGATGGCCCCACCTGCGTTGCCTGGAGATGGGGAGAGGTTCTGCCAAAGGACAGGATGTTGGTGGTACCAGGAAAAGAGGGATAAGAAAGCAAACTGGACAGATAAACCTCTGCCTAGAGTTACTAGGCAAAGTAAACAAAGCCAAATCAATTTGAAGATAATGATAGTATAAGTCTATCTTTGGGGCGGAGATGTATAGATATGTAGATATATAGATATATACATACAATGTATATATATATACATACACACATATATACAATGTATATATTACTATAGATAGATAGATAGATAGATAGATAGATAGATAGATCTGTACCCCCAAAGATATATTTTTCATTGCTTTTACAGAGGGGGGCAGGGAGAGAGAAACATCAATAGGTTGCCTCCCCTAAGAGCCTGGACCAGGGGTCAAACCCACAGCCTAGGTATGTGCCCTGACCAGGAATCAAACCCAGAATGTTTCAGTTACGTGATGACACTCCAACCAACTGAGCCACACTGGCCAGGGCCCAATGAGATGTTTAAGAGCCGAAAACTTTCAGGGGTGACTATAGAAATTAAAGGATAAGAATGGGGCTTGTTCCCATTTTGACTGTGTTTTTCTGTGGTATCTAATAATTAACCCATCTATTTAACAATGGGAAGTTTACAGAGGTCATTATAGTTGAGGTGTTTGTAGTAATATATTAAATAAAGAACTAACATGTATTAGTTTTCCACTATGTGTTAGGCCATAGACACTGAGGTATTTTACATACATATACATACATTAGCTGTGTCAATGAGACATTAAAGATAACAAGCATTTATTATCTCACATAAAAGAAACCTGGAAGTGGGCCGTCCAAAGCTGCACTGGTAGCTTTGTGGCCACTGGGCACCCAGGTTCCTTCTCTTGTTCCATTCTTATCATATCATGTTGTGGTACAACATGGTGGCTTGAATTTCAGCCCAAAGACGCTCCACCTAGGCAGCAGGAGAGAGCAGGAGTGGGTTGCAGCTACTCCTTTGTAGAGAATTACTGGCAGCCTCACACAAAATTTCCATTTAGACCTTAGTCACACGGCCACACTAAGCAGTTAGTGAGGCAGGGATATGTGCAGGCACCACCCTGTTGTATTGCACTTCGCTGGATTGCATGTCAGATGCTGGGCTTTTTGTTTGTTGCGTACTGAAGTCAGGACTCTCCACCACAAAAAGATTGTAATTCACTTTATTGCGATACTCTCTTCATAGCCACGGTCTAGAACCAGACTCGCAATATCTTTGAGGTATGCCTGCTATTCTTTTAGTCGGGTGCCCAACTAAAATTTGGGGTTGGTTATTAAGTAAGAGTGGGAGAATGACTATTGAGAGACAACCAGGAGTATCTACCTATAATTTATCATCTAAGACATCCCACAAAATTGTGCATTGAGCTTGAATATCATGTTTCTCGAGTTAGGAAAGTCGCTGGATTTGTGCTAGTGTTGCCTTCAGCTCTCCCTTCCTCCTCCTGCCTGAGTCCTCAGGTGTGCTGTAAGGTGTTTCCTGGGGCATCTTCTCAGAGTCCTGGCATGTACCGACTTCCCCGGGGCACATGTGTGCATTGCTCTGGGCAGTGAGTCTCTACACTAATTCCACATGTAGCCACTGCTTCTCACACACTGTTCCCGTTACTCCCACCCTTCTTCCCTGAGGGAATTGAGAGATGGGCATTGTTTATGATGGACGGGAGGCTGCTTCATTTCTGCCCCAACAGCGGGTACCTTGTGTGTCACTTCTAAAAGTAAGGCTTAGATATATGAAATACGGTATTATTTTCTCTCATCAAAAAAATATTGAGTATTGCCTTGGCCGGTGTGGCTCAGTTCGTTGGGCATCATCCCGCAAGATGAAAGGTCACCGTCTGATACCCAGTCGGGCCACATGCCTGGGCTTCGGGTTCAGTCTGTGTTCAGGGCATACAAGAGGCAGCCAATCCATGTTTCTCTCCCTCGCTTTCTCCCTCTCTTCACTGTTCTCTAAAAATAAATAAATAAAATCTTTAAAAAGTATTGAGTATAACTTCTGTTTCACCTCACACATTGCAAATCCTGTAAGGAGCAATAAGAGTATAACAGGGTTGTATATTAAGTAGCTTCAAGTAAATTTATTAAAGTGTAGGTCTGGTAAAAATAGTTCTCCTTAGAGGTTACTTGGCAAAATAAGTAATGAGCAGAGGTTCAGAAATGTCTCAGTGATAAAACCATCATTCGTCTTTGTTAGACATATAAAAATACAGAATATATTTTATTTGAAATGTAAACATGTTCAAATATGTTTAAGGCCTCACCGTGATGAGTCATATATCAAAATTTTAGCATACTGAAAAAGTTGTTTGGCAGTTTACCTCATGTTTTCAACCTCTCCAAGATTAGGAGCGTGGACAAAAATGGGAGTGTGAAACTTCCTCAATAAAGTTCTTCCTGAGCACGATTCGGAGTGATTTATTACGGTGACCTTCAACCAAACCGAAGGGCAGCATGTCTCCGTATGGCCATCAGGTTTGAAGAAATGGCAATGGTTACTTTGGGGAAGTTGGTGGTTTAAAAAAATTGAGCATAGAAAGACACTTTTTCTCTAGTTTTCAGTTTGGGTTTCCCTTGTCTAAAGTGTACCACTCAGACTTCTGTCTCTAGATCAGTCTGCCTCTCACTGAAGTTCACCTCCTATTTCACTTCCGGCGAGGGTGGTCCGATTTAGCAAATGGAAACCCAGCACAACAAGTAAATTTGTATTTCTGAGTAACGATGAATACATTTTTACTATAAATATGCCCCAAACGTTGCATAAATCATGCTTATCCTAGAAAGTATTTGCTATTTAACTGCAATTCAAATTTAACTGTATTTTACCTGGCAACCCTGCTTCCAGTCCTCCTTGCTATCGTCCTTGTCTGTTTGTAGGGTGGGACAAAAGTAGGTTCACAGTTGTGAGTACATGGAACATTGAGTTTACGCTTGTATTATTATTTATTAGTTAATGTATTGTTTTCACATAGACAACTGTAAACCTGCGTTTGCCCCCCTCTATATTTTCTCATTAAAGTTCACACCGGCATCAGCTGATTTCTGTCCCTGTGTTTTCCTCTGCCTGTGGCCATTTCTGTCTGGATGGTGTTCTCTTCTCACTTCGTTGGTGTATCAGCTAAAGGCATTTCACTCCTGATCTATCTGCAGCGTGGCAATGTTTATGCTTGAAACTTTGAAGTTGTTTTGAGCCATCTTTTACCCATGTCCCCTGTATTTTGTCCTGCCCATTCTTCCTTCACAGTATGGTTTTCCCGGCCTTCTTCCTTCTCTTTCCCTCCCTGTCACTGTCTTTTTCCCGTTTGACCCAGTCTGTCTATTCCCCCACACTACCCTCGGTTCAGGCCTGTGCCCACAGGCGGTTCCTGCTTACTTGCCCTCCTGCCTTTCTAGCTGGCTTCCTGCTCTAGGCTCTTGCTACTACAGATGTTTTTACACTCCTGGTTAATCATTTTAAACTATTGCACCAAATTTTATTCCTTCCCACCTGAAAACTTTCAATAACTTATCGTTGTTTGCAGAATGAAGTGTAAGCCCCTTATTCAAGGCCTCGCATTGCAAGGCTTTCCACAATTGGCCTCTGCCTTGTTCTCTAGTCTCAGTGACCTTATATCAGTGATTTTCAACCAGTGTGCCACAAGAATTTTTAAAACAGGCCATACCTTACTGGTTAGTCATGGGCGCTGACCTCTTTTTTCCTTAGACTGTCAAATAAAAAATGACAACAGCCAACACAACAATAGCCATTGGCTGTATATGAATCAAAATTATACCTATTTTTTGTCAGATTGGAAAAAATTATAATTTTTGGTGTGTCACAGAATTTTAGTAATTAGTTGATGCGTGCCATGAGATGAAAAATGTCGAAAGCGCTGCCTTCTATCAGTGTATGTTACCCTTTCAGATTCACTCACCCTTCACCATAGTGTACTGTTGAAAACCCCGTTAGAGATGTGTTAACATTATGTGGTCATTCACCATGTAGATTAAAAGGAAGTATTATCTTAGTTCACATGACTCTATTAGTAAATGTGACATTATAAAGTGTATCCTTATAAAAATGTATATAAATACAAAGAAATGTTTTAATTTTCTCCATTTACCAAATGACACACAATTTCTTGTACTTTGAATTAATTAGGTAATAAAAACATGATTCATTAACAAAACTTAAAAAGGTTTCATGTTGTATTTGGCTTTGTGACCAAATGCACAGGACATGTTTGTTACTGTCAGACTGTGTAACAGCAGCATTTCATGACCTGATGTTTATTAATTCTTGCATTTTGTGCTTTAAAATCCACTCTCTCTCATAATTCTAAACATTTTTATACCTTTTACAGCATACTTCTAAATGATGAGATGAGAAAGTAGGTTTCATATTATTGTCTCCAAATGTTTTCTACAGTGACTATATTTCAGAATTAGATCATCTTTATTCACAGTAAATAAAAAGCCAGATTATATACAGCCCTGCGCTTCTTCCTCATGACTCTCTGTGTGTCTTTGTAGGAGCCCAGGGCTCTGGAAGGCCCCGCAGGCGTGTCACCTACCACTGCTCTTTATGGGCTTGGCTCGGTCACAGAATACTGTAGCAGCTTCTTGTGGGTCTGAGAAAGACTATGGCTGGTTCCTGTGATGCCTCTTTTCTCCTGGGTCATAATAAATTTAATAAATAATAAGTGTCCTGGTCCCTGCTCTAAACTCATCAAGATGAAAATAGGTTCTATTAATCTTGCACTTCAGTCTTCTGAGTTAATCGTCACAATTGGTACAGATTGGATGACATGATTGGTAGATAAAACTTAAAATTGTCAGAACGTTTCAGTACATCATTTCCTGTCTTTCCTTTTCTACCTGTTCTCTGTCCTGGCTGGTTGACCTATGAGCTCATCAATCTGCTTCCTGCCCTCTGGCTTCTGAGTGGGTTCAGCCAATGGAAAGCCCCAGCAGGAGATCAGAGGGGAAGGGAAAATGAGGTCAGATTATTTTTCCCCTCAGCTTTCTTCCTGAAAGGTCACCTTGGATGGGCAGTTTTCTTCATTCTGAAGATCAGTGACTTTTCACGGCAACCTAATCTTTATACCAATGCTGCCCCCTTCTGAACTCCAGTAACCTTTCTTTCCCACTGTACTTCCAGGCCAAGGGGTGGTGACAGATCCACTAAGACTATTCTTGTGGCTCCCCTGTGTGTCCCACCTCTTTGTAAAAATTTCCTCAGTGAATGGAGTGCCCCATCTATTTCCTGTTTGGATCCTCACTGACGCAGTGCTTTACTTGGAGTAACTACTTTAATCCCTTCAACAAGGCCGTGAAGTGAGTACGAATAGTATCCTCCTTCAAAGGAAAAGGAAGGAAAGCACAGAAATACCACATGACCAGCAAAGATCACAGGGCTAACGCAGGACAGAGCCAGGACCCGCCTGCCTCGAGGCTTCATGACCTTAAGTGTCTGCTATTCCCAAGTATGCTGATAGGAATGATAATGGTGTTTCACCACTGTTTTCAGAATATTCACAGAACAAAATATAACGAAGTTAATTTCATCGACAGATAAGGTTGATCAAATTATCACCTCTCCCTATGTAGCATTTTCATCTTAATACTTCGAAAGATAGTAATCTTTTTACTTTACCTGGGAAAGATTGGAAGAATAATATTCTTTTGTGTTAAGGAATAAGAAACTCAAAATTGACTTATTATCCTCTGCTCTGTTGAAAAAACTTCTTTGCCTACCATTAAGTATTTGCTTAAAAATATGAACTCTTCAAAGGCTTGAATTTAGCTTCTTTCTGTTCTTAAGAACCTGACATTAACAGTTGGTCATTTCTCACAATGACCTAGTTTTTACATCATTTTGGTCCTGTCGGTTTGTTCCCAGAACTGACATAGTCATCACTTTGCTGTCTTCTCTGTGTTGGGAGACGTCTTCTGCCCTGCCCGTTGCATCCACCACTCATTCTTCATTGTCCATTGTTCTCCGTATTCTTCTGGGGTGTGACCTGTCACATTTTCCGTCCCCTTGGCCTTGTGTTGTGCGCTGCCTTTGACTGCAGCTGCAGTGTGTTGATTCTGGACTGGAGGTGCCCTTGGTTGCTGTAATATGCTGCTTCTGGATGACTTATTTGGCAGTTACATTTTTTTCCAACATAGCAGCTTCCCAATGTGTAGCTTCTTTTATTCATGCTAAAATACTGAAAATAAAGAAACAGCCCTGTTATAGTTCCTATGGGATCCTTGGATCATTAAAACTTCATGGAGTGATAGTCTGTAATTATTCTGGTCTCAGATATACACAAATTTTTAAAATGCACTTGCTTTTTAGGGACTCAGAGAAGAAAAAAACACACATTTCTGATTCAGGTGTTCTTGTTGTTAACAACAGTACATTGAATGAGTGGCTATTTACACTTTGGGTGCTGGGTGATTATTCTGCAGTGAAGGTCTTGTTCTTGACAAATTTGCTTCCCAGTCATTTTTTCTAACGTGGGCGGTCAGGTCATGGGAGAGAAGGCCAGAGTTTCTTGGCAGTTCCCTCTTCTTGTTGCCCGGAACCCAGCACAATATTACCGTGGGCTTAAACTGCCAAACTAGGGGATTTGACCAGAAATTCAAATCTGTGAGCACAAGCAATCATTTATATTTTCTCCAACTACTTGCCTTAGTGTTTTATTCTAGATTTATTCTGAAGTAAACTGTAGCTTTAAGGTTATAAGAAAGCTGCTTACTAAAATGTTTTAGCTTTACCATGTGATTGGCATGAATCTTTTTGGTCAAATGTTTCTGCATGAAGAGAGCATATTTTAAGTGCATTTTTAAAGATCTGCTCAAATAACTAGGAAAATCTGGTTGCACCTACTTTTTAGGAAAGATTTTCAAAAAATAAGAAAGAGCAATGTGGTGGTATTTTTTTTTTACTAAAAACTGCCATTTTATGTACATTTGAGATCTAGACAGATTAAGCCAAATATGATTTACTCCATTGTCCTGGCAAAGAATTAAGGAGATGACATGTGGAGTTATTTTGTTTATGGTCATCAAAAGGCTCTTTCATCTGCCATCCAAATAAGGGATATTTAAGTACAGCAATGTTTTAAAGATCTAACTCTCATTAAAAATAAAGAAAATCTCAAAGAATTGCCATTGACCAACTAAAACAAAAATAAACTTATGTAGCAGGTTTATGCATTATATTCTTAGTTTAATATCTGTGAGTTTAATTTGCAACAAAAGAAGAGTAAGTACAGAGATTGCCCAAACTGAGAAGGAGAGTAGAAGTAAAGGTTTTTTGGGGGGTTTGAAATGTTGGAGGAACTCCAGCCATTCAGCCACTGCAACCACCTTCAGTTTTATCTGTTCACAACTGCCGTGGTCCACTTGGGGTTGGATCCAGCACGAGAAATACCCTGTATATTTCCACTTCTTCCCCTGTCATATCATACACTTAGCAAATCCCAGTGTCTCGTTAAACCTAATCACCCTCCTACTCCATACTTACACTCCGTCCACTGAATATTTCTAGAAGAAAACATTAATTGTGTTGATTGGTCTCACTATAAACTCATGCCCCCTCATCTCAAATGCGTACTCATTACAGCTTTACAGTCCTAATACACTTTCCTGGTATGTTTGCTTTCTTGCTCTCAGAGATGACTGTTTCCCAATTTAATTCTCAGATGAACTGTATTCCTTTCCCTTTCTCTTACTCTCAGCTGTCTCATATTTCACTGAGTAATTGACCCAATCAGACAAGTAGTACCTCATTCTTTCACCACCAAACCTGCCAGCCTGCGTCTGTTCCTAACTCTGTGGCTGGCGTCCTGTTATGATACTCAGAGCTCTCCTGTCCCTGCTGCCAAAGGCCAGTCTTCATCCACTTGTTTCCTGAGGCCTTCTTCTCTTGTCTTCTCAAGTATATTGCACTTGGAATTTTCTTCTTTCTGCACCATCATTGATTTTTAGAATCTATGGGGTCTTTCTCATGAGTACATTTTAGTATCTTCTATCTTAACACATAACTGATGCCCATGATTTGCCCTTCCAGCTATTTCCCATTTCTGTCCTTCCTTGTCCCAGGAAAACTACCTAAAAACAATTGTCTGTCCTCTTCTCTGTACTTTTCATGTTCTACTCATTCCTTGACCCTCTCCAGTTGGACTTCTGTTTTCTCTACCCCCCTGAGACTGCTCTTGTTAAGGTCATTAGTGACCTCCATTTTGTCAAAAACAATGGCCACATGCCCATACTTGTGTAACTTGATATTTGAGCAGCACTTGGCAGGGCTAACTTTATCTTCTTCTTTGAAACATTGTTTTAGTGCTCATTTTCATAACATCACACTGTGGTGCCTATGGAGGTGTCCCACCTAGGTCTCCCTTCATGTGATTTGGCCACAGAGCGATAGCCTTCATCTACCATACATTTAGATCCAACACAGTGTGCACATAGCCCAGGCTTTCCCACAGTATTCACTGACATTAACTGAGCGTGATGGGGGTACTAGAACTGGGCCATTCTTTCACTACATGAGATTTGTCTAATAGACACATTGGATCAGGAAGTCCCCATTGGCCAACCCAAGTCTCTCTAGAACCAAGCTGTGGCCTTAAGCTCTTCCCATCCAATCCTTCCATCTGTCTTTTTTTTTTTTTCACAGACCTGAATAATGTCTGAAACTCTATCTATACCTGCTCCCTCCTCTTTTATATATCTCTTGTATGTCTAATCCCATTTTGGTGTCATCTTCCCAGAGGATCCAAATGGACTCACACACTGTCCTGTTCCCTTACTCATTTGGCACTTCTTGTCTCCAGTGCCTCCTCTTCTCCATAAACTCTTAACACTCATAGCTTCATCCTTGGACCAATTCTTCTTGATGCCTTTAGGTTGTCATTCAGTCCCATGCCTTTAAATACAAGCTTTGTGTCATTGACTAGCAAATCTGTGTCTCCAGCTCTAATTTCTCCCCAGAACTTCAAGAGTTCTATATCTAATCATGTTCTTGACATGTCCACTTGGTTATTTAATGGTCATCCAAAGGGTAACAAATTTCAGGGAACTCTTGGTCCTCAGCCAAATCTGGCCTCCCTCAGTTGCTCTTATCTCAGTAAAAGGCTGCAGTCATCCTTGATGACTCTCTTCCTCATCTCCCATTAGCAGGTATTACAGACTAAACTCTAAAGTATGTGACAAATTGACTCATTTTTCTTCTTCACTATTGCTACCCTAATCAGTGTTGTAGCACTGATTGCTCTGTTGCCCACTCATAGTCTATTCTCCACTCAGTAGCCAAAGTGAACTTTTAAAAATGTAAATCAGATCCAGTCATTCACCTGTTTACAGTACTACACAATGTTTTTGTCAAACTTTGAATAAAACCCAGATTCCCCTATGTTTGTAAAACTCTATCAGGAGTGTCCAACCTGGGGTGCATGGGCTGCATGAGACCCAGGACAGCTAAGAACTCTGCCCAACACAAAATTGTAAATTTACTTAAAACATTATGAGATTTCTTTGTGTTTACATGTTGCAAAATATTTAATATGTGGCCCAAGACAACTCTTCTTCTTCCAATGTGGCCCAGAGACACCAAAAGGTTGGACACCCCTGCATATGATTGGCCTCTCCTGGACCCTCAGATCTACCTTTTCCTTCCCCTTGCCCCCGCCACAGTAGCCTTCTTTCTCTTTCTAGGACAGGCCAAGGTTGTTCTTGCCTTTGGACCCAGTTATCTAGGTGTCGTTCCTCCTTGTCACTCAGATCTTAGCTTAAATATTACCTCTTCAGGGAGGCCTTCTCTGACCTCTCAATCTAAATAATGTATCTAGTTACTTTCTAGCTTATCACCCTATTTTCATTTTCTTCATAGCACTTATATTTTCTGATCTTTTTCTTTTTTCACTTACTGTCTGTTTCCCTCACCTAGAGTATAAGCTCCATGAGAACAGGATCTTTGGTCCTGTTCATTGCTGCATTCCCAGCACTTCAATGAGGGTCTGGTATGTAGTAAGCATTTATAAATATCTGTGGAATGAGTAAATTGAGAACTTCATTTTTTCACCTCCATGAACATATTTGGTTCTCTGAAAGGAAAGGTAGTGAATTTTTCTAACTCTATACTTCTGAACTTGGAGCTTTCATTATATTCATCATTCCCCCAAAATGTAATTTTCCTTAAATATACATAATGCCAATAGTGTTAAAATCAGATTATTGTAAGTTCCATAAGGCCTACCATTGGCTTTGTTATGGTGGAATTTCTCACAAAGCCAGAGATTGCATTTCCAGTCTACAAAAATTGGGGGTAAAACAGCTGATTCTCTGTTTCTCAATGGAACTGTGAAAAGAAAACTCTGACTCTGAAATGGCAAGCAAGTGAGATCTAGGTAATCTGCCTGCCTTGTGCAGACGGAATGTTCACTTTGGGTTCTGTGCTTGTTTCTTACTGAATGATTTGAGTATTGGGGGAAGAAGTAGTTGAGGAAGAGAGAAAAATAAAAAGGCAACTATTTGATGACTAGAAAAGTTCCTAGAGCTAAACAGTGTTCTCTCCTATTTTCTGTAACATGAAGGGGTCATAATCAGGTGCTATTTTTGCACATGAGCATGTACATGAACAAGGGCCAGAAAATGAATTAAGACAAAACAGAACACAGTTCCTGTTATGAAGTGTTTGGTGCTGACAGCTCGTTGTAAACAGAGCAGTGGAGGTTTTTTGTTTTTGTTTTTAATTGTGTATTCTGAAATGTGGAAACAGCTTTGTTATATTAGAAGTTCTTTCTTTCATTGTAATGGTAATTGTGTTCAAATCAGACCATCAAATTTATGTTTTAATGGCTCAGATGTTATGAGCCATGTAAATGCTATGTTATAATAAAAATGTCTTGAGTTTTTAAAGTCATTTATTAAGAACTTCTTCTGGCTCTCTCTGACAGAAGTATTTATACCCTGTCCTTTGTACTCATAACACTCAACACATGGCCCTTATCATTTTGTAATTGTAATTGTCTGTCCGTATCCTGTACATACTAAGCACAAGGGCTGCCTTTCCTTCGTTTTTGCATTTCCTACCTGTCCTCCCCATTAAACTTTCCACCTTACCTAATATAATGGTGCTTGGGAAAATGGGGTTTATGGAATGGGTAGTGTCTATTTCTATAGCTACTTTCTTACTTATGTCATTTACTACATCTTATTTTGCTCTTTTTAGCAAAGCTCCTTGCTTAATGGGCAGTTATTTCTAGTCTTTGTCAAGCTATCAAAGTAGAATGGGATATTGCCTTCTCCCCAGCCTGTTATATTGCATTCTCCTATAGTTCTTAGATGGTCTTCAATGATAAGCCCATCTTATTTTCCTCCACAATGAGTATAATCTGCCCATTAAAAAAAATCACCTGAGTTACTTCCTTTCTACAGTTTTATGTATATCTCGGTGGATTCTGCATTGGTGTTGTCTTATTTATCTTTCCCCACCAGTTATCTTACTGAACTGTAGGCTGTTGGAAGGCCAGTCTAAACCACTCAGTGTGTACTCAGTGAAAGCACCAGGATCAGTACAGTGGGAGATGCTGACAAAGAGATAATTTGCCTGGGGAATCAGAACTCACTGTATTTGCTTTATTTGAGATGCCAGAACTTGTAAGATATAATATTGAGTTGTTAATAGCTTTCATGCACAAAGAGAACCCACGCCATGTGATATCTATGTGCTGATGTAAAACATCTTAAGTTCAGAAACAGGCATTCTGGATGATATTCCAGGGAGAAGGAATGACATATACAAAAGCCTAAGGGAATTTAAGAAAAAGCCAACGGATCTAGAAACTTGTAGGACAGACAACTCTTCTGTTAGTTTTTCTCCCATCCTCCTTGTCCTCTCCCCACCATTACCCTTCCCAGACACCCCTGCTGTAAGGTAAACATCAGTGAAGATAATACCTCCCTAATGCTTCCCTTAAAATGATGTAAAGTAAATAAGTTAATTGAGCTCTCTATAGAGGGATACTGAGATATCATAAATTTGTAAATGCAAATTCATATGTAGTACACACAGCACTGTTTTCTACACAAGTGGGCACTGACTGTATAGACCAATTAAGTGATGGCTAGCTTTCTCCCTGATGTGTTTTTATAACAGTAGAACTATAATTGTATAAACAGGCTGATGTTTGGGCCAAGTCTGTCTTTACAAAGATGTTAATTGTAAATTTAGCCCATTATATTGTTTCAGCATGTGCTTTGTTATTTATTTTTTCCTTCTAGAATGCTGCTTTCATTTATTTGTTGAGTCCCCCCGCCCCCGGCCCATCATGGTGACTGTTGGGGGAAAACATTGCTGCCTGGCAAAGGGTGCTGGGCCTTGCGTGATTCCTTCCTTCTAAATTTATTCCATTGTAAAGACTCCAAAATGTTGTGTTGAAAGACTCTAAAATGTTAGAGAAACTTAATAGTTTTAGTTCTTTAAAACTTTAGCCCTTTGCTCATCTTCCAAACAGCACAGGCTCTGACACACGTCTGAGGTTTAGAAAAATGTGGCTCCAGTGGGTGAGGGGGTCTGATATAGGTCTTTGTTGCTGAGCGAAATTCAGTGGTTCTGGCTCCTGAGAATTTGTGCAAAATTGTTGGTTCGTTTGATTTGGTTCCCTTTGGACCACACCCATGGAGTTTTCTTTGGGTTTAGCCTGGTGATCCCCACCCCACAGCAGACTCAAAGTGGAACACAGTGGGAACATTGAGGTTTATACCTCAAGCTATAACTCATCCTAGAGCTTTACCCAGTTTGAAAAAAAAAGGAGGGAGCCTCAATTTTCAATCTTTGAATGAAATATTTATTGAAACTGAACAATCCTGAAGTTAGTTTCCATCTTAGAGGTCATTTGACCAAACTCTCCACCTGATGATCGATTTCAGAATGTTTCCAAGGATCAATTTCCGAATGTTTAAATCCTTTCAATAGCTAATTAACTTCCATGCAGGATTCCATATTTGTCCTTTGGTTCAAGCTTGTTGACTTTGTGGTCCAAGTGTGCTATATTTGTATGATTCATTTTTCTTTTTTGATCTATCAGGAACCAAGGGAGGTGCATAAAAACTTCCAGATGTGTATGTTTCTACTTGTAATTTTGTTGGTTTTTGCCTTGTATATTTGGAGGTGATAGTATTTGGTCAGAATTGCTTCAACTTTCTGAGAATCTTTCCTCTTCTGATATACAGTAACTGACTTTATCTGTAACAGTTCTTTATGTCCTAAAGTTCATTAAAAAAAAAACTTATCTAAGCGCTGTTGGAAGCCCACAACACACATAGAGAGTATTACCAAAGGTTCTGAGCCAGAACACGGTAATCAAACACTGATATAACCCACAGCAAAATATGTAAATATACACATAAAGGGAGATGTGTTTTCTATTTTTTTACTTTCAAACTTTCCATGTTTTATGGCTTAGTTGTATCTCTTTGTAATGAGATATTAAATACTCTCACTTTTTAATTCAAGTTTTAGCCAATTTAGTGGTACTGATATTTTTAGTTATCTCTGTCATATTTACATTCTATTTATCCTGTTTTTTTTGGTCTCCCTTCCCCTTTTCTTACCTTCTATTTTGCTAACCAAATTTTAAAAATTTATACTGCTTATCTGGAAGTTTTACATTCTCTTTTAATGGTTATCATTAATAATGTATAAGCATACTTGAATTCATAGAGTCTAAAATTAATTAATATTTCTAATCTCCTGATTTATATGATTAATTTTAATAACATCTCCCCCATTTTATATTACTTATTATTGTTAAGTGTTTTAATTATACCTTGTTTTAATATGGTATAAATTAGTCACCATTATTGTTATTTTATTTTTAAAAAATCAGTGAGTTCCCTGACTGGTGTGGCTCAGTTGGTTGGATGTTGTCTCACAAAGCAAAAGGTTGCCAGTTTGATTCCTGGTCAGGGTGTTACAGAACAGAACCAGGGGTTGGGGGTACAATATACTATCACCGAAAGGACCCCTCACGAGGTTCTCTATGCCTGCTGCCGGAGGAAAGACGTCTGTCAATGCCAGAGATTTGTGAAAAGGAAAGGAAATGTTTATTTCAAGCTATACAGACTTAAAGTAATGACCCAATGTCTTCATTAAAATATTAAAGTTCTTTAGGATACCAACAGACGCACACAGTCCTTCCTTCTCCCTCTGCCCTAATCTGGGGACTGTATCTCAGGAAAAGAAGTAGACGTCCATGATTCAGGCTCCCAGCACCATCAGCTGTGTCGCCACCAGGATCTCCAGTTAATCCAAAACCATGTGGCACCTTCTCATGGCCCACCAGCAAGACTCTTTTCACCCCTTTTCTTCCAGGCAAAGTCTCTCCTGCTTCCTTATCCCTGTGGCAAAAGGGAGCACCCCAAAGCCTTGTGGTCCTCACTCTCGTCGAAGCCATGTGGTTCTCTCTCGCCAAAGCTGTGGGGGTCCCTACTCTGCCAAAGCTTTGCGGTTCTCCCTTGAATGGCTGCAGAGTCTAGGTTTAAATCCCCATGCCAGTCTTCCTCTGCAGTCCCATTTCCGACTCCTATAATCAGTTACACCTGCCAGCATTATCGTATCTTTCCAGCTTTACTGGGCTGCCATAGTGCGTCTGGGCAGGCATAGCCCCATGGAGTGGAGCCAATCATCTCCAAGCTCTCAAGTAGGCACTATAACCAGGGGGAGTTGCTTCCCTGTTACATCTTGGGTGGAAGTCACTTCCATCCCCCTGGCTCAAAGTATGGCCACAGCTATTTAACATATCTATGAAACCAGTTAAAGGTTATAGATATGTTAAATGACCATGCCAGAGGTTAGCTACAAAGCTGTTGCTATGCAAAACAGCTCTCAGTGGCCCTGCTCCATGTGTGCCTTCCCCCAACTCAAACCTGTAGTGGGGAGGGGTGAGGACATCCTATATATTTCTCTAATGTTTCTTGGACACCTTGAGTTTTGGGGCCCCATTCCACATCCCTATTTGGGGCCCCTCTCTTAGCTGCACCCTGTTACAAGAGCACTTGCCTAGGTTGAAATTTCCGGATATGTGAGAGAGGCATCTGATCAGTGTTTCTCTCACAATGATTTTTCTCTCTCCCTTTCTCCCTCCCTTCCCCATTCTCTCTAAACAAATAAGTAAATAAATCAGTGAATGTATGAATTGTCCCATATTTTTTCCAGTTTCTTTGCTCAGTGTCCTTTTTCATTTCTTTCTGATTTTAATTTTCCTCTTCCTGAAGTATATCCTTTGGTAGCTCTTTCAGAGAGCATCCTTTAATTGTTAACTCTCAGTATTTATTTCATTTGATTTATATATTTGTTGAATTTTGAATTCCTGGTTGACAGTTATGTTTTCTCAATACTTTGGAGCTATCATCCTATCATCTTTTAATTCTTGCTTTTGAGAAATCTACTTTAGTCTAATTGGTCTTTCCTCTCCCCTCCCCCCGATTTCCTGCACTGTTTTCAAGTGTTTTATTTTGTGTCTATGTTCTGTGGTTTCACAATAATATGTTTCCATGTGGATTTATTTGTATTTCTCCTTCTTAGGACTCATTGTGCTTCCTAAATCTGAGGACTCACATCTGTCTTTAGTTTCGGAAAATTCTCTGCTATTTTTTCATTGAAGAATTTTTCTCTTTCATTCTCTTTAATGCCTGGCTTTTTAAAAATCTTCACCTACGGATATGTGTAATGCTTTCAGAGAGAGATGAAGGGAGAGAGCAAGAGTGAGAGATAGAGAAACATCCATCAGTTGCCTCCCGTATGTGCCCCAACCAGGGATCAAACCCACAACCTAGGCACATGCCCTGACCAGGAATTGAACCTGCAACCTTTTGGTGTATGAGATGATGTGCCTACCTACTGAGCCACCTGGCTGGGCTTTAATGCCTCCTTTTATAATTCATATTAAGCATACATTTTCCTTTTTATTCTGTGCTATTTTCTTAGGCTTTAAAATATACATATTTTGATCTTTATATTGCTCTTCGTTGCATTTTGGGTGATTTTCTCAGATATTTCATCTAATTTACTAATCATTTCTTCACTTATGTATAACCTGTTTAGCTCTTACATTAACTTTTTAAAATATTAATGATTATATCTTCATTTTTATAATTTTATTTGGTCATTTCTTTTCTATTTGTTCTTGCTTTTCATAGTGTCTTGCTATTATATTCACTACTTATTTTAAGTATTTAGTGATTTGAAACACATGTGCTGTCTGATCTTTATATCAAAAGTTCTTGCGGGTCTGGACCTGCTGGTTGTTACACTTGCTGATTCTTGGTGGATTGCATCCTTGTGGGTTTCATTGTTTTGGATTGTTAGGTTGTTTCAGTGGGGTTCTGGTTGTTGCAGTCTTATACTACAGTCACAGTGCGAAGGGCATGTCACCATAGATGAGGTTTATTTTGGCTTCTGTCTGCTGTCCCAGAGCTATCATCAGCTTCAGAACGCTTTTTATATTAATTTCAGTGATTGAGAAATGCAGACCAGTTGGGTATTGTAAATTTATACCTCAGTTATGCACATGGATAGATCAATGGTTACTAATGCTGAAGGAAGACCTTCTTTTCTTTTTCTACCCATTGTTCAGGCTAAAACAGGTGGATTTCATTGTCACTTCCCATGTTGATAGATAGATATGAAATTTGTTTTATTTGCTTTTTGGTCCCAGTTTATAAAGGAGTCTTATTTCCAACTACCCACTTTGTATTGGTCTAAACCCTGGCTGTTGATACTAGAATTCTTTTACTACCCCCAGTACCTAGGGGGGTCACCCCAGCATTGGCATGTGCACTTCTTTTTTTTTCCTTCAGTTTTTTTGATCTCTAGGTATTTTTTCTAACTTTTTTTTTTTTGTAGATTTAGCTAGGTACTTAAAGGGTATACAGTATATTCTGTCCAGAGTCTTTAAATAGATTTTAGAAGAAGAGATTTCAAGTTTTCTGGCCAGCCAAAAGTGGAAGAATTGGAAGTCTCAGTCACGACATATTTCCCTGTTCTGTACTAATGCCACTGGTATGTCTGTTGTTACTATTGAGTTGCAGGACCATTTATTGACTTCTGTTGCATTTCTGTTACTCCTGTCCTTAAATTTGGTGCTCATTCTAGCTTTTGTTTTGCCCTGACTCAGTTATCTAGTATGTTAGTTTTATCTCTCAAAACTGAGTCATTCATTAATTTGATGTACATAGGATCTTAATGTTTCACAAGTGTTTGGTAACAATATTAAAACAAAGCAGTCCATTTCAGTTTTTTAAACACTAATGTGAAAGGATATATGCACCTCTATGTTCATTGTGACATTGTTTACATTAGCCAGTGTGTGGCAGAAACACCAGTGCCCATCAACAGATGAGTAGATAAAGCTGCTATACATGTACAATGGAATATTACTTGGCCATAAAAAAGAATGACATCTCACCCTTTGCAAGAGTATGGATGGACCTAGAGTATTATGCTAAATGAAATGAGTCAGAGAAAGACAAATACTGTGTGATTTCACAACTATGTGGGGGAATCTAAAGAACAAAATAAATGGGCAAACAAAACAGAAACAGACTCATAGATGCAGAGAACAAACTGATGTTCGCCAGAAGGGAGGGATTTGGGTGAAAAAGGTGAAGGGATTAAGAGTACAGATTGGCAGTTATAAAATAGTTGCAAGGATGTAAAGTACCGCATAGGGAATATGGTCAATAATATTGTAATAACTATGTATGATGCCAGGTGGGTTCTGGGGATATTCGGGGTAACACTTTGTAAAGTATATGATTGTCTAACCACTATGCTATTCACCTGAAACTAATAAAAAAGAATATTGAATGTAAATTATAATTGAAAATTAAAATTTTTTTATTGTTGTTCAAGTACAGTTGCCTTCATTTTCCCCTCACCACTGCCCCCACCCCAGCCATCTCCGCCTCCCACCCTTGATCCTTCCCCCTTTGGCTTTGTCCATGTGTCCTTTATACGTGTTCCTCGATGGACCTCCCCTTATATTCCCCCATTACCCCTCCCCCCCTCTGGTTACTGTCAGTTTGTTCTTTATTTCAGTGTCTCTGTTTATATTTTGCTTGCTTGTTTGTTTTGTTGATTAAGAAGTCACAGTCACATAGCCCAGGGATAAGCCAATGAAGGTCTCTCCGTTGGTGGACATTGATTAGAACTCTTTGAAATTACCTACAAATGTACCCCACTCTGTTACTTATTTCAGCTTACATTTTCACATTTTCCCACTCAGTCCAATTTATTTCCACCACTGTTTCTTAAAGTACCTGCTATGTGCCATTGCGTGTAGTGTGTACACCAGAGGCAGAAATAACAACGGGCCACAGTTCCTTCTTTCAGGATGCTCATAGCCTGGCAGAGCAGAAACGCAGGCAAGTAAATGAACCGGTCGTATGATTATCTCTCCCTGCGTTTTGCTCAGGATCAACTTCCATCTGACTGATCTGTAGTTTATGGCATTCGCCCTCTCTCCTTTGTTTGCAACGTCATAGAGATATCAGTTAAATTTATACAGTCCGTTTCTGGGAAAAACTTCACAAGGCTAATTTCCATTTCTCTTCTCTCTCTAGTCTTTTTTGAATAAATTCATTTAGGTATTTTATATTCCTAAATTTGCAAAGTATCTTTATATCAGTAAAGAATACTAAAAATATTGAATATGCTATGTTACTTTCAGATGATCTTTTCCTTTTTTTGTTCATGTATACTATTTTTCCTCTTAGTTGAAAATCTTTTTCAAAATTTTCTCTTCTCCAAACTTTCCCAGAAACACAGTACAATGTAAATGCCTGACATCAATTTGATATTTTTGACACAGTCCCTTGTGTTGACTTATTTACCCAGCATGTCTTACTTGGTCCAAGACTTTGACTCATTTTTTTTTTTCTGCTAGTGTTTGAAAATTTGTTAGGCAAGCTAACAATTCAATCACATTTACAGTGAAGGAGCTTAATTTAGTTAAGAAATAAGTTTTTATCTGGACCAGAAATTTGACATTTTATCTTTATACTTTTCTCTCCATAATTCCAACTAACATTCATTAATCAGGAAGTCCTTCAATATTTCATCTTCAAAGTATTTCATATCTGTCCCCAATGTTTTATTTCCCCAGTTAGTGCCCTAGACCACACCCTTATCCTTTTTTTAAAAGATTTTATTTATTTATTTCTAGATAGAGGGGAAGGGGGGGAGAAAGAGAGAGAGAGAAATACCAATGTGTGGTTGCCTCTCACGTGGCCCCCAGTGGGGACCTAGCCTGCAACCCAGGCATGTACCCTGACTGGGAATTGAACCCGCAACCCTTTGGTTCACAGCCTGCACTCAATCCACTGAGCCACATCAGCCAGGGTGCACACCCTTATCCTTTCTCATCTAGGAATTGGATAACTTCCTAAATATTTTCCATTTTTGCTGACTTTAATCTTAGTCCTAGGCTTTTCATATTGTGATTTATGATCTAGATTGTAAAAACATCAATTTACTTGTTAGTAGTCAGACATTTTTAATAATGTAAAGTGGAAGAGATTGACATTATTAGAGTTTATGGCTGTAAGAAGGGTATATTTTTAATGAAACTTCTGTCTTTAAAAAATATATACATATATACACTTACAATCTGTAACAGAAGATAGTAATTGTAGGGGTATTTGTCATTCAGAGAGGTGTCTGTCTAGCATTTGAATACTTTCCCTATGTTAGAGAAACTCTGTATCATATAAATCTTGGTAGGAAGCCTGTCTTGCACTAAAGAAACTAAGAAAAAGCCCAAATTTTGCTTTCCGGGCGTCCTGTGCAGCTAGGTTTCTGGCTTGTGACCTGGGCTTGCTTAATCAGATTCCCGGGGTGTTGAACTGAGACTGACAGAGGCAGGGCAAGTGATGGCTGGCGGTGGTGGCAATGCCCATGACACCAGCAGTTGGATTTTGAGGCAGCAGAGGTCGACAGCCTTGGCATTGGCATACAGTGGTGGCAATGGGTTCCTCATTTGAATGGTTCTGGGCATGGTTGGGGCATGGTCTGGCTATCCAGCTTCTTTGTTCTCTTGCCAATTTTCTGTCTCTGGTACTCTAAACTTTAAGGTTTTGTGAGCTACTCCTTTTCCATTCAGTCAATTTCTTTTCTAGTTGCTATGGCCTGAATTGTATCTCCTCCAAAATTCATATGTTGAAACCCCAACACCCACCAACCTCCAATTAGGTCTGTATATGGACCTAGGGTTGTTAGGAGGTAGTTAAGGTTAAATGAGGTCATAAGAGTGGGGCAGTAATCCAATAGGGCTATGCTCTTATTTTTTTAAAAAAAGGCAAAAAGAGAGATCTCTCTTTCAGCCATGTGAGGACACAGGGAGAAGGCAGCTGTCCGAAAGCCAGAAAGAGTTCTCAGCAGAAACTGAACCCTGCCAGACTTTGCTCTTGGACTTTCCAGCCTCCAGAACCATAAGAAATAAATTTCTGTTGTTGATCCACCCAGTCTATGGTACTTTCTAATGGCAGCCTAAGCTGACAAATGCAGATGTTGGTACCAAGAAGTGGGGGACGACACAGTGCTTTCATGGAGAGAGTGAGGCAGAGTCCCGTGGCCTTCTCAGAGTGTCCCTGTGGAGCAGGGACTTGGTCACCTTGCTGCGCCTGGGGTAGCTTTTTCTACTAAAGGACCCTTTCCAAGTGACTTCCAGGAGAGTGGGCTATCTGCTTTTCGCTTACTTCTGCCTGGGCTATTTAAAAAGGCAATTTTAAAGGAAGAGAAGCAAGCAACATGTAGTTTGCTGTCACTGGCCACATTTCCACAAGCCTGAGTGTGCTGGAGTCCAGGCCCCAGCCAGCACCTGTCACCTCTGCTCTGGTCCAGCCTCCAGCTGGACTCTAGGCTCCGTGCTGTGATGTCAGAGGTGCCGGCACACCCTGAAACGTGTCTATTCTATTCCTGGAAAATGTACCTCTTAGTGTCTTATTTGAGGCACAAAGCCTAGTGCCCTGCATGACAGAGATCAGTCAAGCGGCAGGGGAAAATGACAGTTTATTATTACAATTAAAGTTTAAGTAGCTGACTGTGAATGAGCAGTAACATTTTTGAAAGAAAATAAACTGAGAATGGACCTGTGTGAAATGTGGAAAATATTTTAAAGCAAAGGAAATGATTCACTACCTCAAAGATGTGGCACTTACATGAATTATGCAGGTCAGTTTTTAAGTTCTGCGGCAGGCCTCTGTGTCTTGGATAAATGCACCGTGTGTGCTCTGCATCATGCTCACGGATTATTTAACATTAGTGTTCAGAGACAAAGGAGCCCCTTGGAATGCTTTTAGCCGTTTGCTCGAAGAATTAGAGTGGTGGTGGGGGAATAGTATGACTTGTGGAGTGGAGTTTTGTTTACATAATGAACGCTTTGTAAAGTAATTAAAAAGTGACCTTTGAAATGTTTGACTTGGTTTGTTTTATTAGATTTTCTCATTTATTTTTTTTCCTGTGGTCTGTTTTTGCACCTTCTCATAACATCTAAGCCAATGCTTGAAGAGAATATATTTTATCCTCTATTTCATAAATCAAGTGTATAGGTGTTAGGTAAAAATAAATAAATTATTTTTAAGACTAAATTTATTCAGATTACTTTCTAGCCATTAACTAAAATAAGGATTTTATGGTATAGTTAAAGTTGCTCAATATTTAATCTTAGGAATGAATGCTTCAGTGCTTTTTATAATTTTAGACATTTTTCCAGATAAATTTCATTTTAAGTAGATGGCATTTAAGTACTAAAAGGGAACTTAAATATATATTCACAAAGTTGTATTATAACATTGAAATTAATAATAAATATTTCTTAAAATGACAGTGGAGGGGGTTTTGAGTTGCATTTGCAGTTCTTATTTGAGGGATTTATAGAATAATTAATGACATTTTGAGAACCTGATGAAGCAGAGCAGAAGCATTCAGGGAGGGTCACCATGAGGTGCCCTGGAGTTCTGAGTACAAAAATGCTGTGCACCAATTAAACTTGCGGAGAAGTGAAATGATTGTTTCATGAGGAAATGCGCTTCTTATCACAGGAAGTATTCAAGCGAAGGTTGAATGACCTTATTATATCAGGGGTTTCGATAGGAACTGGGTTTCTGGGTCTTGTGTTCAGTACGGAGAGACTTCTGTGGGCTCCTTGGGCTCTAGGACAAAAAGTTCTAACTAGTTCAGTTTGTCATGATTGTGTATCTTTTGTTAGATGAGTCAGTGTTTGAACTCATCCTGTGATCTTTGAAAACAACCAGTAAGTAAATTGCTCCGCTTTTCTGATTTCCTAAGCCAAAAGTAAATCACACAGGGGACAAAGAATTAATTCGTTTTGAAAGGCATACACAAAGGTTTCTCTAACTTGCTACTTACACTTTAACTCGGGCTAGGGAAGGGGAAATGTAAACAGGTTGTTGCCGTGTCTTTCCTCTACGTCTCCTGTGCTTGTAGTTGAACCTTTCCAATAGGCAGCTCATGCTCCTTCTTCACCTCTGGATTCCTCACCAAACAGGTTTCACATGCTTCTGTGTAGTCAGCTATCATGAAAAACACTATGTTTTTCGTCCACAGAACCCTGATTTATTTAGAAATTCCACGAGAAGCTCTGTAATGATAGTTGCTTAGATGTGCAACCATCTGCCAGTGAGAAGAGAAGGGTTGGAAAAGAGTTTTAAGACTCTTTAGTCTCAGAATCAAGGCTGCCATCATGTGGGGAAATTAGAGGTAATTGTCATGCCATTGTCTAAGGCTGGGTAATATTTCCAGAGATTCTGGAAATGGTGATTCTCAGGATAACCAACTTTCCATTTCTTCCTTCCCAGCCTTCTGTCTCCTAGCCCCAAAATGCCAAAATTGAACTCTCTGATCTGTTCCTCCTCGCCCCAACAGTCCTCTGAAGTCCTCTCATTCTCTGTCTCCTTCCCCTGCTTTATTATTTTCCTTATAGCAGCTATTACCACATGTATTATATTCTATACAACATTTATTTTACATTTTCAATCAGCATTAATTCCTATTACAATTCTCTCCACTAGAATGTAAGCCCGTGTGGATGGGGACCTGCCTGTGCTGGCCACCACGGTGTCCTAGCGCATATCAGGTACTAGGAACACATTTTCCAACATTTTTATTGGCTCATTTATGTGCTCTAGTGTCAAACAGTGCCCGTAGAATTGACTTAGAATTTTTGCTTAAATCTGCACTTCCTCACCTATGGGAGTGTTTGTGTTCCCCCTCATCCACTCGCTTGCTGTCATTATAAAAGATTCTCCTCAGTCTATACCTTTAGGGAAAGCCAAACCTCAGAACTGAAAAATAAATAAATAAAAGGCAATTACTTCCTCAGAATTGCCTGCTTGTTTTTTTTGTTTGTTTTTTTAACTTACTACTCCTTGTAATCACTTCCCTTCCCAGTGCATGTCTGGGAAGTGACTGCCTACTCTGCTACCTGGGCCCCATTTCCTCCAAAATGCTCTGCAGTTTTACTGGTGCTATATTCAAATTTCATAAATTCCTCTAATCAGCACACTTTTTTCCTAAAGCTTTTCAGCTAACTCTAGAAGTGCCTACATGTGCTATCCTGACCTTTTTGGAGTGTCCAACACCATGCGACTGGCCTGGCTTCTGCTTTGGCTTCAGGAGCACGTGGGAGCTCTTCCTGAGGGAGGCTGGCCTGCTTCATGTCTGACCCTGTAGTGCACCACCCACCTCCCTGCTGCTTCTCTCCCTGTAATCCACCTACAGTCACCCCTGAGGAACAAACCCTGACAGACCCATGCGTATGTCGTCCACAGTATCCCTTGGCAATCCTATTCCAAAAGTTAAATTTCTTTCAATATTCTACAACAAAGGTTTTTCATTGGTGTTGGTATGACTGTCGCTCTGATTTGATCTTCAGAATGATACCAGGTTGAACTTGAAGAACTTGCTCCAGTGGATTCCAGCCCAAAGCCATGCAAGCCAAAATGTTCATTTTTGACTGCCTGCTGTGTGCAGACACAGTTTCAGGCTCTAACGACACCAGGGTAAACATAGCAGAGAAAGTCTCTGCTTTTGGGTTGAGTATTTTATTGTCCATGGGGAATTTTTACAAGGACTTCCTCCATTTAATTGGGTTTTAAATTAATATTTAATATATTAAAGCTATGCATTCAGAAACCTATTTCAATCTACAAATCTTATGGTTCTATTTTTAAATCTAGTCACTATTACATAAAAGTGAGAATAGTCTCTTTCATTTATTATTTTCTTAACATTTGGTTAATTCAAGTTTAACAGTTAAAATTTCTCTAAAAAAATTAATTCTGGCTCCAATTTAGGTAATTCAGTTTGAAACCTCATTTACATATTTAATGTATCTGATTTCTCACACACCTCAACTACCCAGTGGGCATACTTGGAAACCTAACAAGAAAATCATTCTAAGTACTTAAGAAAATAGTAATTAAACATGTCCATGTAGTAAGCAACTTAATAATAATAATCAAACATATGTATAGTAAGTGAACCTATCTTGAACATTTCTACACTATTTCAAGTTTAAATCAAGTATTCTTTTTAAAAAATTTATTGTTCAGTTACAGTTGTTCTGCCTTTTTCCCCATTGCTCACCCCTACCCTGTCCCCACCCCCGCCCCCACAGTCAATCCCCTCATTGTCTATGTCCATGAGTTCTCTGTTCATATTCCTTTGCATGCCCCTTCCGCTTCTTTCCCCCATTATCCCCCTCCCCCCTCCCTTCTAGTTCAACTGAGCTACCTGGCCAGGGTAATCAGAGAAATTTTACGGAGGAATAAAAATAAATGCAAATCAAGGGGATTAGTGTGGCAATAGAATCAGAAAAGTCTTTATGAAGATGGTAGAAGTGAATCTCGATGAAGAATTGAGCCTACCCATTTAAAAAATTATTATTGGATCTTCTGTCAATACACAATTGCAGTGAGAATAGCTTTTGAAAGAGCAGCCTTTGATGTGTCTTTTCAGACTGATTGTGAATGATAGTCGCTATGTGTAGGTTCCTGTGTACATCAGCCTTTCAGGGCAATTGATTCCATAGTGTAGTAATTGAAGTGCGAGTAAAACCAATCTGGATTTCGCAGCTCTCAGTGAGAGCAGCCGAGCAATGAATATGTAAGCGCCAGCTTTTTGTGTGAAGCACTGCAAGGTGCTTTCATAGGATTTACAGGGGATGAAAAGGAAACTATTACTTTCTTGAGAAAACCTGATGTGTAATTATGGAATCATGCATAATGGCTTTGTTGACCAGAATAACTTTACTTTAACTTTTCACTTATTTGGAAAGAAAATGGGAACTTCTGGATCATATTAGTATATTCAGACAATGTTATTATCTCATGTTAACTTTTAGTATTTTGGAGTTGCTGTAAAGTTCCGTGACTGAGTCTGTAAAGCACAGTGCTGAGTCTGTTTAGACTGATGACATTTGTATCACCCAATACAATAAACTGAATACTGGGGCTCTGTAGCTCAAAAATATTTGGCACTTTAAAGCCTGTTTTAAATGACCTGGAGAAAAAAGTGCAAGATTTGTGCTGTTGAAGTAAAGTGTCATTGACAAAATTGTGTGAGCAGTTTATACATCTGAAATTAGCAGCGTGCACTTTAAAGCCTCCATAGAGTCATTGACAATACAGCTGGATAACCTTCACCCAGTGGCCTTACCTGATTTGATGATACCCTCAGTGACTGGGCAACACCTTTTGGCTAGGACTTCTCATCCAGGTATAGACTGGGTTGTACACTCCATGTGTTCTGGCATAGCGCGTGAATTTTACTTATTTATATTATATTGTATCTAGAACAGTGCTGTAGAAGAGAGGGAATCATCAATGTTGGAATAAATGCATGAAGGAATGGATAAATGAAGGGATAAATAATTGGCCTTCAACAAATTCTTGATTGGCTATTTTAGTGAAACATTTCACACTGCATATAATGGATAAATTCAATATGGCTAGGTAGGCCAGTGTTTTGCATGACTTAATTTAAGTCATTTCTGTAAGGCTAAGTAAATCATACAAAACATAACTTTCCCAACTAAGATCATTGCATGGTTGAGCTGTTCAATCCTGACTTGATCAGCCATGAATATGGCAAAAAAAACCAGTTTGATTATTGACTGACCGGTGCAGCGCATGTGTAGAGAACTGGTCTTCTTTTGTGACCTGCTGCTTTGCTGGTCTTAGACCTATGGCCACATTTAACAAAAAAACTCAGATTAATGAGATGATAGTCTAAATACTGTAACAAAATAGGACATAAATTTTCTGTGTGTAGCATATTCTTGGCCCAGATATTCTTAAGTAACTGTTGGGAAATTGCTGTAAAATACATAGAGAATCAGTCCTATTGTGTGAGCTTCACGCTACAGTATAACCTCCAGGTTAGGGAACCACATGTTAAAGTCACATTGGGGCCAGTTTTCCGGTTTAAATTTCAGCACAAAGGATTTACTGGAGATATTGGGGAGATTTCTTGACAGAGCTATTTAATACTAGAATGAGTTATTAGGAGCAATTGTGGATTCTCTTGGCAGACTCTAAATACAGTTTTAACTTCTCCTCTGACCAGGATAGTTTGGGTGGGCCTACCTGAGAGCAGAAGGACAAGCCAGGCAGCTCTTTCTAGCCCAAAGTTTTTGTATTTTGTTATAACTCAAAATGAAGCCCCAGTGCTTAAGTGATTTGGTAGTTCTTTCTCGTGTATTCAAATAAGAGCCACACACCATGTTGGAGTTTTACGCTCCAGCTCGGCTGACTGCCGCCTGTGTGAAGACCCTCGTTATTGAGTTTTGTTTTCATTCACTCTAAACTTTCCCCCTTGGGTGGAAATGTGTGTGCTTGGCCTGAGCTCATAGGGAAATTGTTTAATGTATAACTCTGAACTTAATATGCCGAGTTAAGTAGTAGTAGAGCAAAATAAGCTTTTTTCCTCTCATTTGTGAAACAAATTATGCTCTTCAAGAGAGGTGGGTGCGTATTTCCAGGCTGACAGAATTCTTTCTGAAATTTCTGCATAAAAAGAGATGTAGGAGAAAATAAAATAATAAATAGAATTGAAAAGATGTTGTATGATTGTTAAATATACTTTTTTATTCTTCCAACCACTTACAGAATTTTCAAGATACTTAATAAGATCATCTACTTCTTTTCTTTTGGAAATAAGTACTTTCTATATATTTTTAAATTTTTATTAAAAATGTACTGAAAATTCATAGCAATTTTTAATTTAGTGTGAAGGTGTTCTTAATACAGTGTGAATATTTAACTTTAAACCACCTGAATGTTTAAATAAAATAGGCTCCCTTCCAACTCCTTTCTACATGTATCTATTATGTGTATGGAAAACAGATCATATTAAAGTTAGTTCTTTGAAAATAAAGGTAGACATTCTAAGCAAGATGAGAATGTAGACTATTTATATATGTGTCCTTTCTGTGTTCCAGCTCAATGTTTAACATTTTAGTACCTTAACCTAACACATGTAGAAAATATAAAGTGGGTACATTAAAGTTGTTACGAGGGCTATAACTTCTCAGTTTCCTGTATGTTTAAACTTGAAACCTTAATGTTGTATTAATGGAATTTTGTGTTTTATATGTACACATACAAGTCTGCTCAACAGATGCTAAAGATGATAAAGTGAAACTAAAACAACTAAGAATGATCTATAAATGTGATTATAGGGTTTAGGCATCTTGTTAAGCTAATTTTTTTTTGACAAAGCTGGCATAGCTGATTGGTCTTTAATGCATGAGCAGAATGTTTGTATGTGCCAAAGAGCATCCTTAAGTCTTATTTAAGCACAGGTTGTCTTAACTTTATAGACTGCTGAATAACTATGCAAAGAAAATATTTGTATACTTATCACTTATTACCATAAAATTTATGTATTATTTTCAAATAAAAATTAAAAATATATCAGCTACAAGACAAAAAGAACTTAAAATCCTTAACTTTAAATTTAGAGAAAACTTGCCTGTGGCATTACACAACCCTTACACGTTTGTCAGAGAAACAATTCTGTAGTTGTGTCCACACCATTTGTTAAAATGCAGGACAAAGAGAATTCTACTCTCTCCTTGGGGATTCAGTTCAGCCATGCTGATTATGCTATTATTTTTAGATAATGAGCAGAATTCTGTACGACTCTAAGCTTCCTATGAGTACAAGCAGTAATTGATTCCTTCAACCATCCTTCCTTTCCCTCTATCCAAACTCCTCTTCCTTTAGTCCATATGTTTCATTGAATGTCTATAGACTGCCAGTTACACTGCTCGAAGTTTAGGAGATACTGCATTAAGACAGAATTTCTGTCCATAACGGGAACACAGTTGTATGGGTCAAATAGAAAGTGAGTCACTCACTGATGCAGTGGCAGGTGGGTGAGTGTGAGAGGGACACAGAAGAAGAGGCTGGTCCTTTCCTGCCATAGCAGTGGGAAGGTGAGAATGGGGAGGGTGGTCAGAAAAAACCGTGGGGCGTAGCTAATAATGGAGCTGAGTCTGAGACTTGGAGTGCAGGTGTTATCCACGCAACTACATATGAGGAAAGAACAAATTTGGTTGGGCAGATGGTTGGACAGTGAGGTCTGTGAGTGAGTGGTGGAGTGGCCTTCCACATAGAACTCAAAGTCAAGTATAGATGACTGTGTGGGAAACCTACTGAGAATGACAGGCAGGACAAATAGCTAGAGAACAGATAATGTGGAGATAATTGGAGATGACACAGAAAGAGTATTCCAGGTTCTGAAAAGCCTCCTATGGCCTACAGAGAAAACTGGATCTTACCCTAAAAGCAACCAGAAGTTGCCAAGTAATTTAAATCAAAGTGGCGGCCCAGTTATTTGTGTTAAAGAAAAATCGTTCTGGTGGCAATGTAGAGAGAGGACGAGTTGGAGGGACGTGAGACTCTCTGGGACAGCATCACTGTCATGTGAGGTCCTCAGAGGCAAAGGCTGTCTAGGGTCTAGGCAAATAACACAAATAAGCGAAAGGGGCCAAGTTCAGAAACTTGAGAACTTGGACTTAAGGCCCATGTAAATAAAAGGAGCAGTCGCCACTTGGCCCCAGCCAGTTGTTGCCATTTGGGAAAGCAAAGACCACCTCCCCCACCACCCCACACACAGACACGCACCCTGGTGCACAGCCATTGTTTACTTTTGGCTCGCAGGTGGGCGTCAAATGTTTTTAAAAACATGAACGGGTCAACAGGATACTGACCAAACAAAATAAATCTTTGGGCCAGATATAATCTAAGCCAATGTACCACTAAAGTGTGTTCTTTTGAACATTGATCTTTGAAAAATGAGTTCTGTAGTCAAATAAATGAGAAGAATTGGAATATGAAAAAACTGGTTTTAAAATTCACAAAGAAAAGAAGTGTGTAAGCATAGCCAAGACAATTTTGTAGGAGAACAAAGATGTGAAGCCTTGCCCTACCAGATATGAAACCATACTGTGGATCGATGATAATTAAAATAGTGTGGTATTGGTACAGAAATAGGCAGATAAATTAATAGGATGGAATGGATATTTCAGAAAAAGTCTCATTTACAGGGATGGGCAAAAGTAGATTTATAGTGAGTATGTGAAACACAGAGTTTATTCTTTTATTAGTATTTACAAATTATTATATTATTTTCCACATGAACAACTGTAAACCTAGTTTTGCCCCACCCTGTGTAAATGAAAATTTAGTTATGATAAAGGTAGCATTTAATTAATTTATTTATTTATTGAAATTTAAAAGATTTTCTTTATTTATCTTTAGAGGGAAAGGAAGGAGAGAGGGAGAGAAACATCAATGTATGGTTGCCTGTCATGCGTCCCCTGCTGGGAACTGGCCTGCAACCCAGGCATGTGCCCTGACTGGGAGTTGAACAGGGATCCTTTGATTTGCAGGCCTGTGCTCAATCCACTGAGCTACACCAGCCAGGGCAATAAAGGTAGCATTTTAAATGAGTTGAGGAATGATGGGTCATTTAATAAGTGGTGCTGGGAAAATCAGCTATCAACTGAGCAGAAGCAAAGCTAGATTCTAACTCATGTCATTAACAAAAAATAAACATAAGATGAATTAAATAACTAATTATTTAAAAAAAGCAATAAGTAGAGAGAAATGGAAAACATGTTTATGATTGTTGAAAACAGAAGGCCCTCTTAATCACACAAAATGCAAGATAACAAATGTGACTTGATCAAAAAAATTTGGACAACAAAAGCTACCATAAACACCATTAAAAGGTGAACTACTATGTGGAAGAAAATATTCAATTGTGACAGGATTAATATTTATAAAAGGGAAATAACTCCTACCAATTAAGAAGAAAAAGGCAAACAATCTATTACAAAATTAGTCAAAGGACCTGAACAGTCTGTTCTTTGAAAATACAATAATGAATAAACATATAAAATTATGTTTAAGATGGCTGTGAAATATTAATATGAAAGTATACTTAATCACATTGTGATCAGATAAATGAAAGTTAGAAATAGGAGAGACATCCTTCCCTTATTAAATTGGAAAATTAAAATTTTGGTAACATTATGTAGGAGTCTAGTGAAGCAGAAACTCTTTCATTACAAGTATGGATAAGCTACTGTGAGATACTATTCAGACTTAGAGTATACAAGGGCGGGATGGATCTTCGTACATGATAAGATGTATTGTTGAATGAACAAAACAAATTGCCCAACAGTACACCGAGTATTAAACCAGTTATTTAAAAAGAGTGGAAGACATACAACAAAGTTATGTGTAAAGAAGTCTGCAGGTATTCATGGAAAAGGGATAACAGTAATTAACTGTGGTGAAAGTCTGAGGATAGGGAGGGGAATTATATTCAAGGGGGACTTACATGTAATTAATTGACATGTAATTTTAAAAAATTTAACAAGAGCGTATTCTTGCATTTATGAATTACTTGTATAATCAAAAATAAATAAAAATATTTACAGTGATAAGAAAAAGCTGAGCCTGCACCTTCTTATTTTCTAAGGAGGAAGTGATGAATAGAAAGAAAGGGTCAAAAATACAAGGGAGGGGTTATTGGTGGGAAAGGGTCCTTGGGAGGTAGGAGAGAATACAATCTACAATTTAGTTAGAAGAGATTAGCTTTGGATAGGAGAAGCACCAGTCTTCTAGTACCAGAGAAGAGGAGGAAGTGATGAGGCAGAGGAGATGGACTTATACTTGTGGGATGTGGGAATGGAAGTTGGGAGCAGAGAGAAGAGATGAAGAATTTCTTCTATGATAACTTCGATTTTCTTTTTTAAGCAACAGCTTGTCTCCCACCATCCTCAAGTCCTGTTATCCTCACTGCAGAGATCAGTGAGTGTGACTGACTTGACCTGTTCACCTCAAGCACGTTTAAATTATTAATATCTCTTTACGAGTGGGCTCCTACATCTTGTTACCTTTGTAAAGAAGAGCTATTAATGCCACTGCCTATGCTCCCGCAAGTCCTGCAATGCTACCCTGAAAACAACAAGGTTGTAATAATGGACCACATCAATGAACCAATTCCTATTGTTTGAAAGAGTAGGCGGAATTGCTTTCAAATAGCTGGTTTTCATTCTAGTGTATCCCATTTTGTACTCCAGAGCTTTTCTGTTTCCTGTGCACTCGGGACCAAGTCCCCAGCTTTCTTCCCCAGAAGTCTATGAAACCAACCCCTCTCACCCCCATACTGGCATTCTCTGGAATTTCTTTTTTTGAAGCCTCACAGTCCTCTGTTACTTTAACAGCCAGAAAACTGTGAAGTTGAAGTGATTCTGCCCTTCCCTCTCCTTCAGATTTTAAGAGCCTTCCAGCAGCCCGAACTTACCTGTGGTGTCAGATATGTTTAGTCACTCATTACATGTTGCACTCCCCCTGTGATCCTTGGATTCCAAGTGTGGAATTAAAGAGAGTTTTCAGATATGAGGCACCAGAGGAAACTGGAGCAAATATCTGAGTCCTTTATTTGGCTGCTCTACGTCTGCCTTCCCTAGAGAAAGTGCCAAGTCCCTGGTACTTTCTCCTTTTGATGACTGTCCTAAGGAGGAAAACCCTAAAAAATATTGGCCATTTTTTTCTGTTTTCTGTGCTATTAACCTTATGAGTAACATGCTGATGTTAAAGGCACCTCTTTTGCTTCTCTCTCAATGGATGATAGATGTGTTTTATCGTTAATTTTCTCTCCTGGCTTTAACCATCCTGGTTAATAGTGATATTCTCCAGTGCTTAGCAGGACTTTAGTATATAAGTAATGAAAATCAAGATACCCCAGATGAAAGGACTGTAAATGTGCACTGCATTTCCCACTGCATGTAGTGAGCAACAAAGGTATGGTTTTAAGAGAAAACAGATGAAAACTATTAGAGCAGGTAACTTAATTGTATATAGCTCAGTCTGTTGTATTATTCTTAACCTTTTTATTCTGACTAACCCTCACTTTTTAAAGTACATTTTATTGATTATGCTATTACAGTTGTCCCATTTTTTTCTCCCCTTTAGTCCCCCTTCTACGCTGTACCTCCCCTCCCACCAGCATTCTCCTCCCCTAGTTCTTTGGCTTCTCCATTTCCCATACTGTTCTTAATGCACCTCTCTACTTTCTACCTACCATTTATGCTTCTTCTTCCCTGCACCTTTTTCCCCGGTGTCCCCCCACTCCCTCCCCTCTGATAACCCACCATGTGATCTCCATTTCTGTGAGTCTTTTCCTGTTCTAGTTGTTTGCTTAGTTTGTTTTGGTTTCTTCTTTTCTCTTGCTGCTTTTAAGATTCTCTCTTTATCTTTAATCATGGGTAATGTAATTATGATGTCTTGATGTGTCATAAATATTTGAATGAATATTTAACAGTATATCATTCTGATGAACACAGTGGATGACTAACTTTTTAAAAAGATGGTCAGGTTCATTTTATAACTTAATTAGGTAGTAGAAAAATGTATTTGGAACCAGATAAACCTGGATTCTAGTCTTATCACTTAATAAATGTGACTTTGATTTAGTTAACTTTTGTAAAACTTCGTTTTTTTTATCTGAAGAAATCCTCTAGAGGATGAAGGAGGAGGAATATACTTGAGAGGAAAAATAATAAGATCAGTTTTGATGAAACTGAGACTGAGGTGCTTCAGAAAAATGTAGATATGCAAATTTGGATTGACTGGTTTAAGACCAGAGGTCATTTAGTTTATCAAGACCATATTGTAAGGAGCACTTTGTAAAGGTGGCATTTCATCTGTACTGTCTGTGAACTAGTAGTAGGATAGGTTTCTCACAAAGTTTTGTGCACACTGTTTTCTCCTGCTCTGCTCGTTAACTCTTCAGGGAGTGCCCCTCACATGATGCCTTCCCAGCCAAGGCTGGCCGCCCATCTCTGCTTTGCGTGCCCTTCTAGTGACAACTAGTCAGTGCTTGGCCGCCACCCCTCTGTATAAGCTCTTCAGCGATTCTCCATGGCCTGCAGGATAACCTTGACATTACTCAGCTCAACAGTCAGCTAAATAATGATATGGCCCATACATTCTGCCTCATTTTCTTCTCCTTTCTCCTCATTCCTTTATGAGCAATGTGAATCAAGTCACATCTTTCTGCATTAGACTCTCAGCTCTTGAATCTCATTAAATCACCGTGTATCCATGATACAACGAAAGCCCAGCGAAGAATGATTAGTATCTTCATGAGATGTATTTATAACTTATCTTTCTATTCTAAAGAGCAATTCCCTTTGTTCATTGTCCATTGAAATCAAAGTGTGATTGATTCCCAAGAATGTGAAAAATGTTTTCCATTTTATACAAAATTGAAATTGGTAGAAGATCTTATTTTGCAAATATGCTTGAGACTGGAAGTATAAAGAGAAAGGCTTGTAACTCAAATATAAACTAGAGTTCCATGTGGTCTAGTTGTGTACATTGTCACTTTTGAAGATACACAAAGGTCAGGATGTATTCAGGCCCTCAGCGAAATGCAAAGGGTGGAGGAGTATGTTTTTAATGTGTTGCAAACATCCTTCCTTGCTGCTTCTCTCATCGTCCTCCACACCGTGGCAACTACCAGCTGCTCTCCCTGCCACCCTAGGGTTCTCTTTCACTCTCTCAAACTTTCGCACAACTCCTTCCCATAGTGTAAGCCCTTTCGTCCCCACTTCTTAGCAGGGATTCCTGGATTTCTGCTTCTACCTACTCAGCTGGCTAGAGGGCCCAGAAGCTCCGTGCTGCCTTGTGAGGAAAAGGATCGAATCCCCAGGGAAATACAGTTTTCTCACATCGCCTTTTTCTAATGAGAACTCCTTGGAGAGGACTTTCTATAAATTCTCTCTCTCTCCACAAGACACATTTATAACTCTGCTTTTTAAAAATAATAGATTAACATACAAATTAGAAAATTATATAGGCATAATGTATATGCACGTCTTCATATACTTAATATTTATCTTGGTAATTATTTTGTTTTACCTTGCACTGCCAGGCTTCTAATGTAATGCAACTGATGTGTTAAGGCTGTGGTTGACCAGGATACTGACACAGAGCTCAGTGTTACAGTGTTAGGGAAAATTATTTTCTATTTTCTTTTGCATCCCTAGAAAAGAAACACAGAATAATAAGTTCAGCCTTTATGCAAGATTGTGCCCAAGTAAGTTTCTATAGACAATGAATTTTTCCATACTATTATATAAAATATTTGTTGTTTCATTTTAGTTGCCACCTTAGATGGTCATCTGAAAATGATTATGTATTTAAGGAATCTAACTGTTTATTCTCAAGGGTCACAGAAGAATGTCTGTCAGAAATGCTATAGCAAATGTATTTTTCACAATGTAAATAAGATAAAAATGTGCCTTCGTACTGTAATACGTACACTAGACTTCAAACTGAAACATATTTCAGAACTGGACTGTGTTCAGAAGAGGTCATTTTCTTTTATGAAGTTTCATATATTTCTTTTTTGTTTCCAGATTGAAGTTGCTTATTATTAATACTAAGACAAAATGTTTTCTTCAGGAATTTGGGAAATAATAAACAGCCTCATTCAGAGAGTCTGTGGCCTGGATTTGGTCCATGAACGTATGGATATGAAGCTGTTTAGTGTGCTTAAGATCTCGAAGATCCTTCTGAGAGAGTGTTTGAATTGTGTGCCCTGTGATGGGTTTGCCTCTTGCAAAGTTTGGTTTGAAGTAGTTGAGACAAAACTGTGAACAAATCTCTGAGATTTTCAGAGCAGCAAAGAGCCCCAAAAAGTCCTTCTTCTCAGCCCCCATATCCAAGGAGGAGAATGTATACTTTTAAGACAAGCAGTTGCTGATCTGATTTTTATGACACATCCAAGCGTAGGAGTCCCGATTATGCCCAAGTGACTATTTGAGAAGAAAGCCCAACATTCTTGTTTTCTATCATATTTTAAAACTTAAGAAATGTGAGCAATGATTGGGAGAGATACTCAGTCTGTTTCTTGGGTGGTTGTTGGTGTGAGGACTTTGCCTATGACATTTCAAAATCTGAAAGATTTTTCTATGTCTATATTTAGTTTACCTTTTAAAATCATAGTATTGTTCTTTTAGCATTTATCTGAGTTACTTTGTACAAGGGGCTTCAAAACTCAAAAGTGCATGGAGGGCAGGCAGCTAAACTGAAGTGAGCCAACAAGGGCAGTAGGGAGTAGTGGTATCTGTGCCTGAACACAGGTCCCAGGAGCCAAGGGCAATCAGATTGAATTGAGAACAAGAGAGAAAGAAAAGACACTGCTGGCCAAACAAAATGCTCTGCTGGCTGCTCTTGGCCTGTGGGCCTTTTGTTTGTGATCTGCATCCAATAACCAATATGCTCACAGGTGCTTACAAAAGCTTTCAGCGATGATCCCAAATGTATCAATTACCACCTAATCTACACTTGCAGTTTAATTTTTCTGACAAAAGCCTATTTTGTATGTGTAGGTTGTTTTTAATCTAGATATCCTGGCCTTGGGTATTTCTTTCAAAAAAATAGCTAATGATTTCATTTAGGTCAACTAAGGTTAGCTATGTAACCTACTTTATTTCTCTATCAGGGCTTACAGCTAGATCAGTTAGAATACAAGTGAAGCTGCAAAAGATCTTAGAATGACTTTGCCAGAACATGCATTTAGAAGGGATGATGTCTAAACCAGGGGAGCTAAACTCAAATGGTTTCAAACAGGAGTTCCGTGTCGCACACCTCCAGGGGCCACGATTCACAGTAGCCTGCGTGAACGGCAAGGGCTGTGCCGCTCTGGGGAGTGGTGGCATTTACAGGGACTGCACCACAACTGCCACTCCGTCACTGTGCAGTGATGCAGCCCTGCCTACAAGTGTAGGCAGGTGACATACCTTTGGGAAGCAACAACATCTAAGACCATGGGGAGTGCTGGGGATTGTGGCAGACTGAGGACCAGATGTCTGCACAAAGGCATTCACAGTTAGATAAGTTAAACATTCCTGTAGGCAAGATTCATTGCCAGCTTGTGACCAAGGTATAAAAGATGTTTTTCGGATTACCGTACAAACTTTACATTAGTTAGGACTCTTGGTTACATACAACAGAATCCTAACTTAAAGAAAAGAAAGGATTTCTTGCCTCACATAACTCAGAGAATTGAAGGTAGTGCTGTAAAAATCAGGGTCTTTGTTACTCAAACTAGGAACCTGTCATAACCAATATTCCTTTTCCACCCATCTGACCTCTGCTTGACCCTACTTCCTTGTGTAGAAGGGCAGGGGCATGGCCCCTGGCAGCCACAGCTCATGAATCCCAGCAAAAAAGAGCTTTTTACTTCTCAAAAGCTATACAATAAAGAAAAACTTTTTTCTTATTTGCTGCACTTGAGACATGTCATCAGCCTCTTGGAATAGTAGTTGTTATAGATGGGGCATGGATGGAGGGACCATGGTGGAATGAGGTTTGTGATTGGTCAGGCCTGAGTCACGTGTCCATACACCTGCCTGCTCCTCAAAACCTTGAGGAATAGTGGCAGTGGGGGGTGGGGTGAGGGCAGGTTTTACCATAAGAACAAGAACTGAGAATGTTGCTGGGCAAATATATTATTGGAGAATATCTTCGCCTATTTAGTAGGCTGTCTTTTTTTGTTGTAGATGGTAAAAAACATTTTAGTTTAATGAAGTCCCATTTCTTTATTTTTCTGTTCTTTCTCTTGCTTGAAGAGATATATTTAAATATATTGTTTAGAGAACTATGAGAGAATTTACTTTCTGTATTTTTTTCTAGAAATTTTATTTGTTTGGGTGTTACATTTAAGTCTTAATCTGTTTTAAGTTTATTCTTTAATGTGGTATAAGAAAGAGGTGGTTTCATTTTTTTGCATGTATCTTATCTGTCCAATTTACCCAACAAAGTTTATTGAATAAACTGTCTTTACCCCATTGTATATTTTTTCCTTTGTCAAATATTAATTGACCATATAATAATGGGCTTATTTCCATGTTCTTTATTCTGTTCCAACAATTTATGTGTCTGTTTTTATGCCAATACCAGGCTGTTCAGTACTATAGCCTTGTAGTAGAATTTGATTCCAGGTAGTTTGATACCCCCTACTTGATCTTTTAAAAATTATTTATTTATTTATTTGTTTGTTTATATTTTATCCAAGTACAGTCATCTCCATTTTCCCACTACCACTTCCCCCGCCCCACCCACCCCCACCTCCCACCCTCAATTCTTCCTCCCTTTGGTTAATGTCAAAAATTTATAAAGTTCTCATAAAACTCAACATCAAAAAAACACAAACAATCTGATTGAAAATGAGCAGAGGAGCTGAATAGATTCTTCTCCAAAGAAGATACACAGATAGCCAATAGACATATCAAATGATGCTCAACATCATTAATCATCAGCGAGATGCAAATAAAACAACAATGAGATATCACCTCACACCTGTCAGAATGGCCATCATTAACCCACAAACGGCAAGTGTTGGTGAGGATGTGGAGGAATGGAATCCCTCAAGCACTATCGGCAGGAATGCAGATTGGTTCAGTTGCTATGAAAAAATATATGGAGGTCTTTCAAAAAATTAAAAATTGAACTGCCTTATGACTGAGTGATTCCATTTTTGGAGATTTATCTGAAGAAATTCAAAGCACTAATTTGAAAGAATATACACACCCCAATACTCACTACAACATAATTTTCAATAGTCAAGATTTGAAGCAACCCAAGTATCCATCAATAGATAAGTGCATAAAAAGTGGTACATATGTACAATGAAATATTACTCCATCATAAAAAAGAATGAAATCTCACCATTTGTGACAGTGTGGATGTATCTAGAGGGTATTATGCTAAGTGAACCAAGTCAGAGAAAGACAAGTCGCACATGATTTCACTTATTGGTGAAATCTGAAGGGCAACCTAAACAAATAAAATAGAAACCAACTCATAAAAATTAGACACTGATGGTTGCCAGAGGGGAGGGAGGCTGAGGGGCGAGGTGATAAAGGTACAAATTTGTAGTCAGAGTAGTCACAGAAATGAAAAGGTACAGTACAGCATAGATACTATAGTCAATTGACTATACTATAGTATAGTCAATACTGTCGTAAAAACTGCATGCAGTGCCAGGTGGGTACTAGAAATATAGGGGGGACCACTTTGTAAATTATATGGTTTTCTAACCTCTATGCTGTACATCTGAAACTAATACAAAATAATGTTGAATGTAAACTGTAATTAAAAAATAAGAAATTGGATGAGAGGAGAAAAAAAAGAAAGTTGCTGGACAGAAAAACACACCTCTCCAAGTCTCCTGCCCTCTCAAGTTCCCCAGAAGGATGGGTCCCCCCATATTTTTTCTCCTTCTTTCTTTATAGCAGAAGGGAATGCTTCATAACCAAAATTTGCTTAAAATTCTATAAATTGCATACTCATTTGGCTTAGCAGATCAGCAGATTAATTTTATATGTGGCAAAACTGAGTTATGTTGTATTAATTATGACTTACTATTGTTTCGGGTCCAAATTTCCCTTAAAAATTTAGGTTGCTGAATTATGCATGCAGAAGTATTCTGAAAGTGAAACAATCAGGAGGCTACTTACCATATTCTCTATCAAAGATGATGGGCTACATCAAAGAGCTGCTTGAGACTCTTCTGAGGGACTTTATTCTAGGAAGAGGGTTGCAGTGGACAGAAAGGAACTGTTCTGAGAATCAAAAACCGGCCAAAAAGTGAACTTCAGCTACTCAAACTCTTAGAACTGTGTGAAAGTCATGCTGGAGAAACACAGTAACCATGTATTTAAAATACAGGCCTTACTTTAGATAATTCTATTCCAGATTAGTCTTGTTGACATGAAGCAAAGATTTTTAGTGAAGTTAAACATAAATATCATTTATTTTATTTTTAATTTTTATTTATTGATTTTAGAGAGAGAAAGAGAGAAAGGAAGGGGGAAAGAGATTGATTTGTTCCACTTATTTATGTCTTTACTCATTCATTCTTGTATTGCCCTGACCAGAGATTGAATCTGCAACCTTCACATGTTAGGATAACTCTCTAACCAACTGAATTATCTGGCCAGGGCTATACTATAATTTCTATCAGCTTCAAAATTCTGCTTTTAGTACTAATCATTTGTTCTATTTGTGTTTTCTGAGTGAACTAATTTCTTTTCTGTTCCAGTACACAGTTTTTAAAATATATAAACATTTATTTTCCTGGGATTCTTAATTTTTCTAAGACTGAACTACAGGGTCTTTCAAGGTACCACCTCACCTGCCCCAATTTTCTCAAAAATGAAGGCAGCCCCGCCTGGGTTCTCTGACTCTAGGGAATCAAACAGCCGTTGGGGGCATTGTGCGGATGTCTGCTTTTCAGAACTACCTGAGAAGGGGTCCTTCTGTTGGACAAAAAGTAGTTAGAAGATCTCTAATGACACCAATGTTAAAATCCATGATTTTACTACTTTGTTGTTTTTTTTAACTATGTTGTGTATTCATGTTTGAGGGACTATAATATAATTTGTTTGGCTCAGTGAACATCATTATAATAATTTTTGTTGGTTACTTTGATGTATAATTGTATAAGGAGATTCTTAAAACCTTCTTATCTAAGTAAATAAAATGAAGTTTCATTTTATGCAGGTACTTCAAAATGGCCTTCTACTTGGGGTCTAGTTAAACCAGTAAACATTCATAAAAGCTAAGAACTAAATGAATGATTTTTATTTTTTCTAACATGTAAATGTGATGTGTGTGGAGTAATACTTCAGTTTATAATCTCCAAGAGGGTAGAAGCTTTATTTTTGTTTTATCCATGAGAATATTAAAAGATAACAAATGACAAAATATCTTAGCTTTATAATTTAAATTTATAGAAAAAATGCATTTTGCAAAAGGAAGATTTCTGCACTGGAGATGTCATCCGATCCAACTTTGGATTTGTGAAGCATTGATTTACTTACATATCAGAATGGTCTCTGTCTGCAATTAGTTAAGCAGCCACCTGCATTTTTTATTTTATAAAGCTCAGAAATATTTCTCACCCAAAATGTCTATCCTATTGTTCATTGCTGAAGTTTATCATTAGTTTTCATATCTTGTTTTTAATTTAAATTATTTTATTGTTGTTCAATTACAGTTATTCATATTTTCTCCCCACCCCCTCCACACCCACCTCCCTCCCTTGCTTCCACCCTCCCCCTTGGTTTTGTCCACGTGTCCTTTACAGTAGTTCCTGAAAACCCTTCTCCTCACCATTCCCTCCATCCTCCCCTCTGGCTATTATTAGATTGTTCTTAATTTCAATGACTCTAGTTATATTTTGTTTGCTTTTTTCTTTTGTTGATTTTGTACCAGTTAAAGGTGAGATCATACGATATTTGTCCCTCACTGCCTGGCTTATTTCACTTAAGCATAATTTTCTCCATTTCCATCCATGCTGCTGCAACAGGTATAAGCTCCTTTCTTTCTCTCTGCTGCATAGTATTCCATTGTGTAAATGTACCATAGTTTTTTGATCCATTCATTTGCTGATGGGCACTTAGCTTGCTATTGTAAATTGTACTGCTATGAACACTTGGGTGCATAGGTTCTTTTGAATTGGTGTTTCAGGGCTCTTAGGGTATAATCCCAGCAGTGGAATTGCCAGGTCAAAAAGCAGTTCCATTTTTAGTTTTCTGAGGAAGTTCCATACTGTTTTCCATAGGGGCTGCACCAGTCCGTGTTCCCACCAATAGTAAACTAGGGTTCCCTTTTGTCTGCATCCTCTCCAACAGTTACTTGTTTGTTGATTTGTTTATGTTGGCCATTCTGACCAGTGTGAGGTGGTATCCTATTGTGGTTTTAATTTGCATCTATCTGATGGCTAGTGATGCTAAGCATCTTTTCATGTGTCTCTGGGCCCTCTATATGAACTCCTTGGAGAAGTATCTGTTCAAGTCTTTTCCGTTTTTTAATTGGGCTTTCTGTCTTCCCAGAGTGGAGTCGTGTGAGTTCTTTATATATTTTGGAACTCAAGCCCTTGTCTGAGACGTCATTGGCAAATATGTTTTCCCATTCAGTTGGCTCTCTTTTCATTTTAATGCTGGTTTCTTTGGCCTTGCAGAAGAAGACTTTTAATTTGATGAGGTCTTATTTGTTTATTCTTTCCTTTATGTCCCTTGCTTTAGGGGACATATCTATGAAGATGTTGCTGTGTGGAATGTCTGAGATTTTTCTGCCAATGTTTTGCTCTAGGACTTTTATGGTGTTATGACTTATATTTAAGTGTTTTGTCCACTTTGAATTTATTTTTGTGTATGGTATAATTTGGTGATTGATTTCATTGTTTTGCATGCAGCTGTTTAGATCTCCTAACACCATTTGTTAAAGAGGCTATTTTTGCTCCATTTTATGCTTCTACCCCCTTTGTCAAATATTAATTGACTGTAGAACCTTGGGTTTATTTCTGGGCTTTCTGTTTTGTTCCATTGGTCTATGTGCCTATTTTTATGCCAGTACCAGGCTGTTTTGATTACAGTGGCCTTGTAATACCATTTGATATCAGGTATTGTGATCCCTCCTGCTTTGTTCTTCTTTCTCAGAATTGTTGCAGCTATTCAGGGTCATTTATGGTTCAATGTAAATTTCTGAAATGTTTTTTCTATATCTGTGAAATATGTCATTGGTACTTTAATAGGGATTGCATTGAATCTATAAATTTCTTTGGGTAGCATGGACATTTTGATAATGTTAATTCTTCTAATCCATGAGCATGGTACATGCTTCCATTTGTTTATGTCTTCCTGAATTTCCTTCTTCAGAGTTATGTAGTTTTCCGAGTACATGTCTTTTATCTCCTTGTTAAGTTTATTCCTAGGTACTTTATTTTTCTTGTTGCTATATCAAATGATTTTGTTTTCTGATTTCTGTTTCTGATGTTTAATTGTTGGTGTACAAAAATGCCTTTGACTTATGAGTATTGACTTTGTAACTGCCTGTTTTGCTAAATTTATTTATTAGGTTGAGTAGTGTTTTGGTAGAATCTATAGGATTTTCTATGTACATTATCATGTCATCTGCAAACAGCGACAGTTTTGTTTATTCCTTTCCAATTTGGATGCCTTTTATTTTTTTTCTTGTCTGATTGCTGTGGCTAGGACATCCAGTACTATGTGGGATAGGAGTAGTGAAAGTGGGCATTCTTGTCTTGTTCCTGATTTTAGTAGGAAAGCTCTAAGGTTTTTCCCATTGAGTATAATGTTGACTGTAATTCTATCATATATGGCCTTTATTATGTTAAGAAATGCTCCCTCTATTCCCACTTTGCTAAGTGTTTTTTATCACAAATGGGTGCTGTACCTTATCAAATGCTCTTTCTGCATCTATTGCTATGATCATGTGATTTTTGTGTTTTGTTAATGGGGTGTATTATGTTTATTAATTTGCAAATATTGTACCATCCTTACATCCCTGGGATGAATCCCACTTGGTCATGGTGTACGATCTTATTAATGTATTGCTGGATGCAGTTTGCCAATATTTTGTTGAGAATTTTAGCATCTATGTTCATCAGCAATATTGGCCTAAAGTTTTCTTTCTTTTTTATGGCTTTATCTGGTTTTGGGATTAGGATGATGCTGGCTTCATAAAAAGAGTTTGGGAGTCTTCCATCTTCTTGGATTTTTTGAAACAATCTGTGGAGGATGGGGGTTAGCTCTCCCTTAAATGCTTTGTTAAATTCTGTGAAACCATCTGGTTTAGGGCTTTTGTGTGTGGAAGCTTTTCAATTACTGTTTCAATTTCATCAGGTGTTATAGGTCTGTTCAGGCTTTCTGCTGCTTCCTTATTGAGTTTTGGTAGATTATATCTTTCTAGAAATTTGTTCATTTCACCTAAGTTTTTAAATTTCTTGGCATATAGTTGTTCATAGTAATTTCTCACAATCCTTTGTATTTCTATAGTATCAATTGTAATCTATCCTCTTTCATTTCTGATTTTTTAAAATTTAGGTCCTCTCTCTTTTTTTCTTGATGAGTCTGCTTCACAGCTTGTCAATTTTGTTTATCTTATCAAAGAACCATGTCCTGGACTGGAGTTATTGATCCTTAGAATTGTGCTTTTAGTCTCTATGTCATTTAATTCTGCTCTGATCTTGGTTATTTCCTTCCTTCTAATTGCTCTGGGTTGTCTTTGTTGTTGTTCCTCGAGTTCTTGTAGGTGTAGGGTTAGGATGTTTATTTGAAATGTTTCTATCTTTTTTAGGTAGGCCTGTATTGCTATGAACTTCCCTCTCAGGGCTGCCTTTGCTGTGTCCCATAAGTTTTGGGTTGTTGTGAGTTCATTTTAATTTCTTTCCAGAAAATTTTTTATTTCTTCACTAATTTCATTCTTGACCCATTCATTGTTTAGTAGCATGCTGTTCAATCTCCATGATTTTGAGTGTTTTGGGGCTTATTCCTTGAGGTTGGTTTCTAGTTTCAGTCCCTTGTGGTCAGAGAATATGCTTGATATAATTTCAATTTTTAAAAATTTGTTGAGGCTTGTTTTGTGTCCTATCATGTGGTCTAACTTTAAAAATGTTCCATTTGCATTTGAAAAGAATGTGTATTTAGCTTCTTTGGGATGAAGGGCTCTATATATATCAGTTAAGTCCAGGACATTGTTTAATGCCATAATATCTCTGTTGATGTTTTTTTTTTTTTAAGATCTGTCCATTTTTGACTATGGGGTGTTAAAATCCCCTACTATAATTGTGTTGCTGTCAATATCTTTCTTGAAGTCCTCTAAGATTTTCTTTATATATTTGGGTGCTCCTGTGTTTGGTGCATATATATTTATGATGTTAATGTCTTCTTGGTGAATTCTTCTTTTGAGTATAATAAAGTGACCTTCTGGGTCTCTTTTTATGGTTCTTTTTTTGAAGTCTATTTTGTCTGATATGAATATTGCTACCCTGGCTTTTTTTTCTCTGTCCATTTGCTTGGAAAACTTGTTTCCAGCCCTTCACTTTCAGTCTGTGTATGTCTTTTGTCCTGAGGTGGGTGTCCTGTAGGCAGCATATGCGTGAGTCATGTTTTCTTATCCACTCCACTATTCTATGTCTTTTGATTGGGGCATTTAATCCATTTACATTTAGGGTTATTATTGATAGGTACTTGTTCATTGCCATTTTTTCATACCTGTGTTCCTCTCTTTCACTCTTTTTTTCTTCCTGTTCTTAAAGGAAGCCCTTTAGCATCTCCTGCTGAGCTGATTTGGAGGAGGTATATTCTTTGGGGCTTCTTTTGTCCAGGAAGCTCCTTATTTGGCCTTCCATTTTAATTGAGAGCCTTGCTGGATAAAGTCATCTTGTTTGCAGGCCTCTGGTTTTTGTTACTTGGAATATTTTTTGCCATTCTCTTCTTGCTTGGAGTGTTTCCATTGAGAAGTCAGTAGCTAACCTTATTGGGGCTCCCTTGTATGTTACTTCCTTTTTCTTCCTTGCTGCCTTTAACATTCTCTCTTTATCTTGGAATTTTGCCATTTTAATTATGATGTGTCTTGAAGTGGGTCTCTTTGAGTTCCTCTTGATTGAAACCCTCTCTGCTTCTTGGATTTGTGTGATTTTTTTTCTCTCATTAAATTAGGAAAGTTTTCTATCATTACTTTTTCAAACAGGTTTTCTATGCCTTGCTCCTCTTCTTCTTTTTCTGGTATCTCTATTGTATGGATATTATTCTGTTTCATGTTGTCGTGCAGTTCCCTTAACCCTTTTTTGTTCTTTCTGAATATTTTTTCCTTTTATTGCTCTTTCTGGGAGTTTTTTTCTACCTTATCTTCCAGTTCGCTGATCTGATTTTCAGCTTCATGAAGTCTTCTTTTGAATCCTTCTACTGTGTTCTTCAGTTCAGAAATTATATTTTTCATTTCATCCTGGCCCTTGTTGAAAGTTTCTGTTGCCTTTTTCATGTTGATATAGTTTGCAGTGAGTTCATTGTAGTTTCCCTGTAGCTTTTAGTAATTCTCTATGAGCTCATTGAGCTTCCTTATAACCATTGCTTTGAACTCAATATCTGAAAGTTGACTTGCCTCTATTTCATTTAGCATTCTTTCTCAGGCCTCCTCTTTTCCTTTCATTTGGGGATTGTTTCTTTGTCTTTGCATTGTTTGTGAGACTCTTCTTGTTAGCCTGTACTTCTTCAGTTTATCTGTTCTGACTCCCTGGGTTTATGGTGTGAACTTCTATGCTAGAACACCTGTGAGGTTCAGTGGTGCCATCTCCTTGATCTCCCAAGATCACTAGTCTTGGGCTGTCATTTATGTTGGCTCTGTGTACATCTTTGGGTTTTGATTGCTGTTGGATCTTTCTTTGGTGGGTACTTCCCACAAGCTGGTTAACTGAGGGTCATTTTTTCTACCACCTCTTGTATTCTGTTGTGCAGGTGTGGGCAGATTGTGTTGAAGCTGGTTCTTTCATATGTACAAGGTTTTGAGGATTCTCTTTTGCTCTTGTTCAGTTGTTTGTTCTGGGTAATTTCTCCCGATTTAGTTGTATTTCCAGATAGGTCCTGGGTTGAGGTAGTGTGGCTTCCACTCCATCCTTCACCTTCCTCTGTTGTTATCTGTTGGCTCCTTTATTGGTGGCTTTCCTCTTCCAGCAGGTATCCTGGTGTTCACAGCTTCCACCTACTTGTCTCAGCTGTTGGGATGCCCCCTCTTTGGGTCCAACTCTGGTCTTTTCACAGTTCTGGGGTTTTTTTGTCTCATGTCTGGTTTTTCAATGTCCTCTACAATTTTTGGTGTCCTGTCTTCATATATGCTGGGGAACTGTTGGCTGTTCACTCTGTTCCTCAGTACATTGGGTAGGTGTTTCACCCATGTGCAGGGGGAAGTGGGCTTCACTCCCACCTACCTTGCTGCCATCTTCCAAATCCCCTTATGCCTTGTTTTATTTACTATTCTGTCTTTGTATTTTGTTAAAATGCTACTGTTATGGTGTTAAAACACATCTAGTTATATATACAATCTAAAAAAGAAATTAAATGAATGAACCAAACAGAAAGAGACTCATAGAAACAGACAACAAACTTATGGTTGCCAGAGGAGAGGGAGGTTGGGGGGCATGGGAGAAAAAGATGAAGGAATGAAGTACAAATTGGCAGTTCCAAAACAGTCATGGGATGTAAAGTACAGCCTAGGGAATACAATCAACAACACGGTAATAACTTTGTATGGTGGGTATCGGGTGATCACTTTGTAGTTCAATAAATATCTAACCGCCATGCCGTACACATGAAACTAATATAATATTGAGTGTCAACTGTAATTGAAAAATTAAAAAATGTTAAAAATAAAAATAAAACATCTATTTTCTAACTGAAAACAGATTCCTCTTTACTAGTTTATTATAATAGCTTCACTGAGATATTATTTACATATCAAAAAATTTACTTTGAAATATACGATTTAGTAATTTTTGATATAAATGTGCAGCCATCGATCACTATTATCTAATTTTAGAATATTTCATCACCTCATTCCATATCCTTTACCAGTACTCCCCATTTCTCCTTATTCTCAGCCTCTGGTGCCACTAATCTATTTTCTGCCTTTATGAATTTGCTTATACTAGAATATACTGTGACCTTTTGTGACTGTCTTTTTTTCCTTAACATAATGTTTTCAAGGCTTATCCATGTTGGTAGCATGTATCAACACTTTATTCCTTTTTATGGCCAAATAATATCTCCTGGTATGATCACATTTTCTTTATCCATTAGTCAGTTGATGGGCATTTGGGTTGTTTTGAATTTGGGGTTATTATGAATAATCCTACTATGAACATTCATTATAAATTTTTATGGACACATGTTTTCTATTCTGCTGGACATATACCTACCTAGAAGTCTCACTCATATGGTAACTCTATGTTTACATTTTGAGAAATCACAAGACTGTTTGTCAAAGCAGCCACACCATTTTACATTACCTCCAGCAGTGTATAAGGGTTCTAATTTCTCTGCATCCTCATCAACACTGGGTAATCTCAACTGACCCATCTTGAAGTTTACTGATTTTTTTACCAACTTAAATTTGCTGTAGTAGTGAATTTTTTATTTTGATTAGTTTACTTCTCAACTCTAGAATGTGTCGTTCTTTGTAATAAGTTGCATTTTTATTAATATTTTTCCTGTAATACATCATTCTCATGCTTTCTTTTGGTTCTTTAAACATGCATTGCTTTTGTCCTTTGAACAGATTTGTAATAGCTAATTTAAACTCTTCATATAATAAGCCAAAATTTGGGATTCCTTAAGGACTGTTTCTGTTAAACACTTTATTTTCTATGTATGGCAAATTCTTTCCTGTTTCTTTCTGCCTCATTTTTCTTTTTTGGTCGGAAAACTGGGCATTTTAAGTAATATAGTAAGACAGCTTTGGAAATCAGATTCCAACCCTTTCCAGGGTTTGTTTTTGTTTGTTATTGTTCTTGCTGTTGCTGTTTGTTTGTTGAGTGAATTTTTTGAACTAATTTTATGAAGTCTGTATTCTTCATTGTATACAGTCTCTTAAATCCTTGCTCAGGTAGCTTAGTGGTCAGCTAATGATTAGACATAAATTTCCTTAAATGCCTCGAGCAAATCAGTTTCTAGCTCTTTGATGAAGGGCTTTCTGTGTGCACTGGGAGCTTGTAACTCTGCCTTAGCCTTTACTTCCTGCTTGTGCAGAGTGTCAAGGTCAACCAGAGGTGAGATCTAATGACTTTCTCAGATCTTTCCTGGGCATGCAAAACACCTGTACATGTATGTGCTTTTCTAGAGTCCTAGGAATATTTATTAACTTTTCAAACCCTCTTATAGACATTGTGTTTCACAGATTTTTATTGTTAGATTTATTCACCTTTTTGTTTGTCTTGCTGGTATTTCAGCCTAAAGCAACTGTTACATTAAACACTCGTTATGATTTTTTTTCAAAAAACACTGTAGGGATAGGACTTTTGTACTGTTTTTAGTGAATTCTGAGTCAGGACAAACAAAGACAAGTACTGTGAGGGAGGCTTTTCCTGGGAGCTGCCAGACGGATTAGAGAAGTACAATTCTTTGGACTTTTGGGCAACCTCCAAGCATGTGATGCCCCATCCAGTAGTTGCTAGTCTCTTTGGTTGCAAAGATGTTGTTTTTCAAGGCTACCACAGAGCTGGGGAGAGGGCAGTGGGAATGGTGAAGGTAAAACACCATAAATCTCACTGTTTGTACTGAGATTCAGCCATTTTTTTTTAAGTGAGTACTCTTTGGATTCCTGTGAGCCTTTGGATAATTCCAGGGCTCCAAACAATTTGATTTTGACAGTTTTTCTTCTGTGGTTGTTCTTATGGAGGAGTGAATTTTCAAAGGTCCTTAATCCACCATTGTCTTCCCTATTTCTAGTTAGTATCTTCCCTTAGAACAGATGAGACTAGAAACATATGAAATTGCCCAGTGCCCAATGGAGAGGGTGCACAAGATTAAGTTGGGATAAGGGGCTCTAGAAAAAAGGAACTGGAGACAAATTTGGCTCATTTACATTAATTACTTATTATATTACAGTAACAAATAGTTGTAGAGTATACACAGGTGTTCTATAGATCCTTTTTATTTCACACAGCACTCTGTGAAGTTTTACCATCTGGTTTTCTGTCCCACAGCAGATGCAGGGAATAGGAGCACACCTTAGAGGCAGGACACAGGCAGTGAGAAAGAAGATTTAATTATAAAAAGTAGACATAACAATCAGCAGGTAATGGTGTAGCACACAATAGACTCACTTTTCATAGGCTTAGCTAACTCAAGATGGAAGGCTAATTTGTGCTCTGAATTCTTTGCTTTTTAAGACACAGAATGCCTAAATATTTTAGAAAGTTTTCTATTAAAAATGTTTAAGGTTTAATACTCAAAGATATGGGCTTCATTTACTAGTGATGTTCTGGCCAAGAAATACCATATATCCAAATTATATTGCTAATGGGACATTGCTATATCACTGTGGCAAATTCCATTGAGCAGAAAGGTTCTTAGTTATTCATCTAAATATACCGTAGTAGTTCCAACTCCAAATACCTTCATATGGAGAAAAATTATTAAGCCTCTCAATGTGGAAAGTTGAACCACACAGGAATAATACCTTTTTGGTCACTCCCTGTACTGAGTCCTTTAAATTTTTCTGTAAAGAGTTCTTCATGTTGAAATGAAAGGATAATAATTAGTAACAAAAGATATATGAAAATATAAAAATACCGGTAAAGGTAAGTATGTAGTCAAATTTCGAATACTGTAATGTGATATGGTGATGTGTTAATCACTTAACTCTAGTATAATGGTTAAAGGACAAAGGTATTAAACATAACTATAGTTACAATTATTTATTAATAAATATACAATATAAAGAGGGACAAACTGCGACATTGAAAACATAAAATATGGACCCTGGCTGGTGTAGCTCAGTGGATTGAGTGTGGGCCTGTGAACCAAACGATCACAGTTCAATTTCCAGTCAGGGCACATGCCTGGGTTGCAGGCCACTTCCTAGCAGAGGATGCATGAAAGGCAACCATACATTGATATTTCTCTCCCTCTCTCCTTCCCTTCCCCTCTAAAGATACGTAAATTTAAAAAAAAACAGAAAACCACAAAACATGGGATGAAGGGTAAATGGTACCGTTTTTACATGTGATCAAAGTTGTTATCAGCTTAAAATACACTGTTCTACCTATAAGACACTTTATATAAGCCTTGTGGTAAACACAAACCAAAAGCCAATATTGGATACACAAAGGATAAAGAGAAGGAATCAAAGAATACTGCAGGGAAAAAGCATCAGTTCACAAAGAAAAACAGCAAAAGAGGACAAAGGAACACATAAAGTATAAAATAGCCAGAAAACAATGAAATAAGAAGGCATCAGTAAGTCCTTACCTATCAATAGTTGCTTTAAATGTAAATCAGTTAAATTCTCCAATAAGAAGGCAAAGAGTAACTGAATGAATTAGAAGACAAGAGTCAAGTATAGGCTACCTATAAGAAACTCATTTCAGCTTCCAGGACACACATAGACTGAAAGTGAAGGAATAGGAAAAAATATTTCATGCAAAAACAAACCAAAAGGAAGCAAGAGTAGCTATACTTATATCAGGGAAAATAGACTTTAAGTGTAAAACTGCAACAGGAGATGAAGAAGGTCATTGTATAATGATAAAAAGTCAATTATCATGTGGGTGTAACGATTGTAAATATATATGCATCCAACATAGGGAGCACCTAAATATATTAAGCAGATACTAACAGTTCTGAAGAGAGAAAGAGATGAAAATATAATGATAGTAGTGGAATTTAACATTGGATGGATCATCCACACAGAAAGTCAACAAGGAAACACTAGATGTGAACTGTGCCTTAGAATAAATTTATTTAACAGAGATAGAACATTCCACCCATCAGCAGCAGCATACACATTCTTCTCAAGCAGAAACGGAACATTCTCCAGCATAAATCATATGTTAGATCACAAAACAAGCTTCAGCAAATCTAATAATATTAAACCAAACCAAATATTTTTTTCATATCCTCAATGGTATGAAACTAGAAATCAGTAACAGGAGGAAAACTAAAAAATTCACAAATGTATTGAAATTAAACAGCAATTCTTTAAAAAACCAATGGGTCAAGAAAGAGATCAAAAAGGAAATACAACATACCAAAACTTATGAAATTCAACATAAGCAGTTCTAGGACAGAAGTATATAGCTACAAATGCCTACATTAAGAAAAACAAAGCACACAAATAACCTAAATCTATACCCTATGGAACTAGAAAAACAGACTAAGCCCAAAGTTAGGCAAAGAAAGGAAATGACAGAGTAAAAATAAACAAAATAGTGACCAGAAAAGCTATAAAAAGATCAATGAAATTAAGAGCTGTTTTTTTGAAACAAAAATAAACAAAATTGACAAACCTGTAGCTCAACTAAGAGACAAGACCCAAATAAATGAAATCATAACTGAAAGAAGAGACATTACAATTGACACACAGAAATACAAAGGGTTATAAGAGACTATGAACATTATATACCAAAAAAGTTGGATAACCCACAGAAATGGATAAATTCCTAGAAACACACAACTTACCAAGACTGAATCATAAAGAAACAGAAAATTTGAACAGAACAATAACAAATAAGGAGATTGAATCTGTAATCAAAAACCTTCCAAGAAAAGTCTAAGGCCAGATGGTTTCACTGATGAATTCTACCAACATTTAAAAACTAATGCTATTCTTTCTCAAAATCTTCTAAAAAATATTGAAAATGAGGGAACACTCCCAAACTCATTTTATGAGGTCAGTATTACCATGATACCAAAGCCAGGTCAGGACAGTGCAAGGAGGATGGGGAAGGGGGAAGGAGGAAGGGAAAACTACAGACTGAAGTCTCTGAATATAGATGCAAGAATACTCAACAAAACATTGAATACTAGCAAACTGAATTCAACAGCACATTAAAAGTACCATATACTATGAGCAAGTGGGATTTATCCATGGAATGCAAGGATGATTCAACATATGCAAATCAATAAATGTGATACACTAAATTCATGAAATGGAAGATAAAAACCATGTGATTATTTCAATAGGTGCAGAAAGAGAATTTGACAAAATTAAACATTTTTGTAATAAAAATTCTTAACAAATTGAGTATAGAAGGAACATACCTCATTATAACAAAGTCCATATATGACAAACCTATAGCTAGCATTATATTTGATGGTGAAATGTTAATTTTTTTCCTGCCAAGATCAGGAACAAGACAAGGGTAACCTCTCACCACTCTTATTTATATAGTACTGGAAGTCCTAGCCAGGGCAGTTAGGCAAGAAATAGAAATAGAAGGCATCCAATTAGAGGCCAAGAAGTAAAATGATCTCTTTGCCAATGATTCCATCTTAAATGTAGAAAATCCTAAAGACTCCATCAAAAACTGTTAGAACTGGAAAGCATTATGCTAAGCGAAATAAGCCAGACAGTGAAAGACAAATACCATATGATCTCACCCTTAACAGGAACCTAAACAACAAAACAAATAAACAAGCAAAATATAACCAAAGACACTGAAATAGAACAGGCTGACAGTGACCAGAGGGGAGAGGGGAGGGAATATCAGGGAAAAATGGAGTTTACAGGAACAAGTATCAAAAACTAGCGGGGTGGAGGCGTGGAAATGGGAAGGAGGTGGGGAGGGCTAGGGGGTGGGCTGGGATGAAAATAAAAGACAGAAAACTGTACTTGAACAACAATTAAAATAAAATTTAATTTAAAAAATGTTAGAACTAATCAATAAATTCAGTAAAGTTTGAAGATACAAAATCAGCATACAAAAACTAGTTATGTTTCTATAAACTAATAATAAAATACCCGAAGAAGAAAATTTTTATTTCCTACTTACAACAGCATCAAAAACAATGAAATACTTAGGAATAAATTTGGCCAATGTGGTGAAATATCTGTACATTAAAAAATTATAAAACATGAAAGAAATTGAAAAAGATGCAAATAAATTGAAAACTTATTCCATGTTTGTGGATTGGAAGAGATGATATTGTTAAAATGTCCATACTACCCAAAGATAGCATCTATAGATTCAATGCATTCACCATCATAATTCCAATGGGATTTTTCATAGAAATTGAAAAAAATCCTAAAATTCATATGGAACCACAAAAGACCCTCAACAACCAAAGCAATCCTGAGAAAGAAGAGCAAAGCTGGAGGCATTTCTGACCTCACACTATATTACAAACCTATAGTAATCAAAATGATATGGTACTGGTATAAAAGCAGACACATAGACTCATGGAACAGAATCAAGAGCCCAGAAATAAACCCATGCACATACAACAAATATTTTACATGTTACCCAAGAATGCTTAAAGGAGAAAGGATAGTCTCTTCAATAAATGGTTCTGGGAAATCTGGATTTTCACATGCAAAAAAAACAAAGTTGGGCTCCTATCTTACACCATTCACTGAAATTAACTCAAAATAGATTAAAGACCTAATGTAAGACCCAAGACTAAAATTTCTAGAAAACGTAGGGAAAAAGCTCCTTAACACTGATCTTTTTTTTAAAAAAAGTTGTGTATTGATTTCAGGGGTACAGCTTAGTGGTTAGACAATCATATACTTTATATAGCATCCCCCTTGATATTTCCAGACCCCAATTGGCACCATACATAGTTATCACAATATTATTGACTATATTTCCTAGGCTTTACTTACTCCCCCATGACTGTTTTGTAACCAGCTATTTGTGCTTGTTAGTTCCTGAACCTCTTTCACCCCAAACCCCCTCCTCTCTGGCAACCACCAGTAGTCTCTCTATGTCTCTGAATCTGTTTCTTTTTATTAAATTATATTTTCTTGATTATGCTATTACAGTTGTCCTGATTCTCCCACCCCTTTGCAACCCCACTTCACCTAGCACCCCCACTCCCTCAAGCAATACCCCCCATTCATGTCCATAGGACATGTATATAATAAGTTCTTTGGCTACTCCATTTCCTATACTGTATGGCTATTCTGAAACTACCTATTTGTAATTCTTAATCCCCTCACCTCTTTACCCATTCTCCTCCACCCCTTCCCATCTGGAAATTATCAAAACACTCTCTGTATGCATGATTCTGTCTTTTTTCTTCTTGTTTGCTCAGTTTGTTTTTTAGATTCCATTGTTGATAGATTTGTATTTTTTGCTATTTTATTGTTCATAGTTTTGATCTTCCTTTTCTTAAATAAATCCCTTTCTTAAATAAATCTCATCATTGCCTGGTGTGGCAATGATGAACTCCTTTAGGCTTTTTTTGTCTGAGAAGCTCTTTATCTGCCCTTGGATTCTAAATTATATCTGTGGTGGGTGGAGCAATCTTAGCTATAGGTCACTGCTTTTTTATGACTTTGAATATTTCTTGCCAATCCCTTCCAGCCTGCAAAGTTTCTTTTGAGAAATCAACCGACAGTCTCATGGGAACTCCTGTAGGTAACTAACTTCTATTCTCTTGCTGCTTTTAAGATTCTCATCTTTAATCTTTGGCATTTTGATTATGATGTATGTTGGAGTGGACTTCTTTGCATCCATCTTGTATGGGACTCTCTGTACTTCCTGGACTTGCATGTCTTTTTCCTTCACCAAATTAGGGAAGTTTTCTTTCACTATTTTTTTTAAATAGATTTCCAATTCCTTGCTCTTTCTCTTCTCCTTCTGGCACCCCTATAATGTCTATGTTGTACCTCTTGAAGTTGTCCCAGAGGCTGCTTACACTATCCTAATTTTTTTCTGGGTTCTTTTTTCTTTTTGTTGTTATGATTAATTATTTGGGGCTTTTTTTTTTTGCATCTTTACGATCCGTGTATTTGATTTGAATCTTGGCCTCCTTCACTCTACTGTTATTTCCCTGTAAATTGTTCATTTCAATTAGTGTATCTTTTGTTTCTGCCTGAATCATTTTTATCTGTTGAGGTCCTCTCTAAGTTACTGGAGCATCCTTATAACCAGTGTCATGAACTTGCATCTGATAGATTGCTTATCTCCATTTCATTGATCTCTTTTTCTGGAGTTTTGATTTGTTTTTTCATTTGGGCTGTGTTTCTTTTTCTACCCATTTTGGCATCCTCCTGTGTTTGTTTCTATGCATTAGGCAAAGCTTCTTTGACTCTGTGACTTGGTAGTGCAGCTACCAATGTAGTAGATCTCCTATAGGGTCCAGGGGCACAGCCTTCCCTATCACCCAAGCTGGGTAGTTGAAGTGTGCCCTTCATGTGGGCTTATTACACCCTCCTCTTGTAGTTGAATCTTGGTTGCTTTTGACAGATCAATGTGAGGGAATTACCCAGGCCAGTCAGCTACAAGCACTGGCTATGTCCACTGACCACAACCACCTCTGCCCTCTGTGGAGTATCAGCTGTGCAGGACCAGGGTGGTGGTGCTCTGATATAGTTTGTAGCTGTCCATTTGGTGCACCTACCCTGGGGTTTTCTGGGTTGTTCAGACTAAGGTCAGCCCTCACCTGTGTTTTGCCTGGGGCTACTTGTCTCAGCTATAAAGCAGTCTGGGGTAGCTGCTACTTGTGCTGAGCTTGGAGATTTCCAGGTGAAGCCAAGCTGTGAATCTAAGCTGATTGCTGCTAGGGCCAGGTCTGGGATTCACTGAAGCCAGTTGTTGCTTGTTTGGTAGGATTTAGGAAGTTATAAAGTCTGAGCCAAGACCAGCCATTCATATGGAAAAGCAGCTTGGGTTGGCTCATAAGTTAGGTGGGGCAGAACCTCCAGGGATCTCAAAGGCTGGTCAAACAGCGTTAGTCAGATTATTGGAGTCTCAGGTATGGCACCGGCCTACCGGCTCTGTGGGAGGAGTGTTTAGCAAAGGGGCAGATGGCCTCTGCTTGCCTTGATACCAGACACTTCAGTTTCTCCCTGTATACCCCTGGCGACTTTTAAGCTGCTAGCCCAGTGCTGGAGCTCAGAGGAAGTAAGTCTGAGTAGGTGAGTCCATATGTGGGTTCTTTAAGAGGAACTGCTTGGGGCTCCAGCAATTTCTTCCACTGACTCCATCCCCATTGGTTTTTGACAGCCAGAATTTGTGGGGACTTATCTTCCTAGCATTGGAATCCTGGGCTGGGGGGGCTGGGACTCCTCATTCTTGAGAAATCCCTCCTGAAATTTTATTCACCACATGTGGGTATGGGACCAGCCCATGGCATGTCTGTGTGCCTCCTACCAGTCTGGGTAGATACAGTTTCTTTAATTCCATAGTTGTCAGACTTCCACTGAACCCGATTTCTGTCGCTTCTGAGTGATGACTGTTCTATATTTTAGTTGTAATTTTGATGTGGTTGTGTGAAGAGGTGAGTCATGTCTGTCTATGCTACCATCTTGACCCAGAAGTTTGTGAATCTGTTTCAGTTTTGTTTGTTCCACATATAAGTGAAATCATATGGTTTTTTTTTCTAATTGACTTATTTTGCTGAGCATAATACCCTCTAGGTCCTTCCATGCTATAGCAAATGGTAAGATTTCATTCTTTTTTTATGACCTGGTAATATTTCATTATATATATCTGCCACTGCTTTTTATTAATTTGTCTATTGCTAGGCACTTTGGTTGCTTTTATAGCTTGTAAAGCTATGTTGTAAATAACATTGTAAATGAGCATAAGAATATTTCTTCTTGGGCAAGGAAAACAAATTGGATTACATCAAACTAAAATGGGTTTTACACAGCAAAGGAAGCCATAAAAAAACAACAAAAAAGGTACAACCCACTAAATGGGAGAATATGTTCACCAATGATAATCTAATAAGAGCTTAATATCTAAAATTTATAAAGAATTCATGCTACTTAACAGCAAAAAAACCCCAAACAATCTAATTTAAAAATGGGCAGAAGATCTGAATAGATACTTTTCCAGAGAGGACATACAGAAGGTCAATAGACATAGGAACATACTCAACATCACTAAATGCCACAGACATGCAAATTAAAACCACAGTGAGATATTAGAATGGCTATCATCGATAAATCCACAAAGGACAAGTGTTGGCTTAGAATATGGAGAAAAGGGAGAATATAGAGAAAAGGAAGCCCCTTAGTGCACTGTTGGTGGGAATGTAGACAGGTGCAGCCACTGTGGAAAACAGTATGGAGTTTCCTGAAAAGACTAAAAATAGACCTGCTTTATGACCCAGTGACTCCACTTTTGGTGATTTATACAAAGAAACACAAAACATTAATTCAACATCAGTCTTGATAACAAGTTTTTTGGATCTGAAACCAAAAGCTCATGCAACAAATGCAAAAATCAACAAATGGGACTGCATTGTATTCCATCTACAGCATAAAAGGCAATCAACAAAATGAAAAGCAACTTATTTTCAAGCTATCTATCAGTAAGGAGTTAATATCTAAAATATATTTAAAAACTCATTAATATTGTTAATATAGCAAACATTAAAAATAGGAAAAAAATTAAAATGGGCAGAAGACTTAAATAGAAATTTTCCCAAAGATGATGACAAATGGGCAAGGTACATGAAAAGGTGTTCAACATATTTAATCACCAAGGAAACGCAATTCAAAACTTCAGTGAGGTATCTCCTTACAGTTGTTAGGATAGCTGTTATCAAAAAGACAAGAGATTACAAGTGTTGTAGAGAATGTGAAGTGAAGGAAATCTCTGTATACTGTGGGTGGGAGTATACATTGATGCATCTTCTATGGAAAACAGTATGGAATTTGCTTAAAAAATTAAAATTAAGACAACCATACAATCCAATAATCCCGTTGCTGAGTATATATCTGATGGAAGTGAAATCACTCTCTCAAAGAGATATTGGCACTCCCATGTTCACTGCAGCATCATTCACAATAGCCAAAGCATGGGAAAACCTAGGTATCCATTGACGGATAAATGGATAAAGAAGATTGACCCAGATCCCAGCTGCTGGAGTCCGAGGCATTGTGGATGAGATACTAGACAAATTCACACAGACTACTGAATCCTGTGGAGGAAAAGGGATGGCCTGACTTCTCTCTCAAGAGGAGAAAAAGCCTTGGAGCATCTCGGTCACCCTCTCAAAAGGAGAGTGCCTGGACCCTTGCTTCAACTGGTTTTTATTGGGTTCAATTTGCACAGGAATAAAGTTCATCAATCATTGTCAGGCAGAAATGATTAAACAATAGATAACATTCAAAGAACTCTGAGGGCTAATTCTGAGTCAGGATCAGATAGTTAAAGGGCCATAAAACTTTGGGGAACAAACTCACTTCCTGCTGGTTCATTATTATTTAAATTGAGGTTATTAACAAAGTAGGTTTCATAGGATTTTATGCATTCTTTCTTAGGCCCTAGGAACCAGCCCTTTCCAGCACAGGGCAGCACCCACCTCCAGCATCGTTTCAGGCTTAAATCAGACAGGGGAAGTAAGGCAGCCAAGAGATTAGGAGATTTCTTGTAGACAGAGCGAGGACTCAAGCTATGTCAAAGCCGAGGTGTGAGGGTCCATCATCCCCTTTTTCTATAGCCCCCCAAGTCCTTTCATGGGAACCCCCATGATTGTGCCTGCCTTAGGTCATCCCTCCCTTGAGGAATCTTACGTGTCATTGGCTAACCAATCAAGCATTGGGGGCCAGGCAGGGTGAAGTAAAAGGGGCAGAGGCAACACCCCTGCCAGAGAGATAAGCTTCGTCTTCTTACTGGCTTATGGTCAGAAGGTCGCTCACTCAGCCTTAGCCTTGGTGGGGGGAGGGGTGGTTACAGCTTCTGAAACCAGGCAGGGCAGTTCCCAACAGAAGATGTGTACACATACACACCCAAGACTATAATGCAGCCATGAAAAGGAAGGAAATCCTGCCCTTTGTGACAACTTGGATCCACCTTGAGAGCTTGATGCTAAGTAAACTAAGCCAGACAGAGAAAGACAAATACCATATGTTTTTATATGTGTAATCCAAAAAACCTAACTCATGAAAATAAAGACTAAAATGGTGGTTGCCAGGGACTGCGGGTAGGGGATATGGGGAGGTATTGGCCAAAGGGTCCAAACTTTCAGTTATAAGATAAATACATTCTGGGGATCTAATGTACAGCATGGTTACTATAGTTAACAATAGTGCATTATACAGGGTCCAGCACAAATAAAGCCCTTTTTTTATTGCAAAAGCTTTTATCACAAAATCATAAACATGGAATTCCATAACAGAACAATATCCCATTCAAGCACACCATATGACATTTTAGGCAAAATATTCAAATTAAAACTATAAATTATTACTCCCATATTATTACCCTACCAACCACACTCTAGTAGGTCTTACTTCTGCCAGACCCTGTATATACATAAATTGTTAAAGGAATATACCTTAAATGTTATTACCATGAAAGAAATAGTACCGTATTTTCTGGACTATAAGACACACCCCCCAATTAGGGAGGAATAATAGTTGTTAATGCAGCTGTTGAGGTCTGTTTACATTTACATTGGTGAAATATTATATTATTTATGTTATTAAATATTTTACCACATTTCTTGCTTCAAAAATTTTTTTCGTATTTTCCTCCTCTAAAACCTAAATGTATCTTATGGTCCTAAAAATACAGTAATTATGTGAGGTGATAGACATGCTAATGAATGTTATTGTGGTCGTCATTTCACAACATATAAGTGTATCAAATCATCACATGGTACATTTTAAACCTGCATATGTTGTATGTCAGGTGTATCTTAGTAAAGTTGAAAAGAAGGTGGCATTGTATAAAAACCAAGGATACTTTAACAAAGTTTGTAATAATATACCAATATCGGTTCATTACTTGTGACAAATTAGCAATAGGGGAATCTAGGTGTGGTATTCATATGCTCTTTGTACTATCTTTGCAATGTTTTGTAAATATAAAACCACTAAACTTTAAAATTTTAATTATTTGAAAGGAAAAATTTAAGGCTTCTGGTCCCCATTTTTGTTGCTGGTGCTTTCTTAGAGAAAAAGACCAATGTGCTGATGTTCCTCATTAAAAAGTAAATCTGGCCAGATACTCACATGGAGAAAAATTTCTATAGATATCTTTTCATTAGTAGCGAGTCAGGTTGCTATTATAATACAAGCCATTTAATGCAAATGCTATTATCTGTTTTGATGTTAAAAGTGTGTCGTTTCTTTACGTAGTGTCCTGGCCGGCTACAATGGCACCGTCTTTGCATATGGTCAGACGGGCAGCGGTAAGACATTCACCATCACGGGTGGGGCAGAGCGCTACAGGGACAGAGGCATCATCCCAAGGACACTGTCGTACATTTTTGAGCAGTTGCAAAAGGTATGGAACTGCAAGTTCATTTTTTATTTGATGCATTCAGCAGAAATTTACTATGAGCAAAAAATTTATGGTGACATTATACTGTATCTAAATGGAAAGGATTATTGTACAGCAATTCTGGCCTTCACATTTAAGGGAAGTTTGGGATTTTGCTGAAGAAGTAGAAATTAAGAAAGTACTTCTCATTAAGGGGATGCTGTATCAGCAAAGACTCAAAGGGAGTTCCTTCTGATATACACATGGAGGTTAAAAGAACAGACAACACATTTTCTATATCTTACATCCTCCATTAAGAAACTAAAGAATGCCCTCTTGCCAAAACAGACCTTTATTTTAGCTGCTAAAGCCCCGAAAAGGATAATGTGATTGTTCCTTTATCACACTTTTAAAAGAAGCTCACAGGAATTTACCAGAGTAAAAATCCTTTTGCAGTTAATATTACTATAAGGACAAGTTTCCTACCTATATTTTATGCATCATAAAACAGTAGGCACTGTGGCTCCGAGTGCCTATTGTTTTATCGATATTTAATACAACATATAATACAACTAACATTATAGGAATCCTTACTCCCATTTTATATTTGGGGAAACTAAGTCTCAGATTAATATCTTTTTCTGGGTTCTTGTAAGTAGCTGATCTGGAGGTCCATTCCAGGTATGTGTGATACCAAACTCTGTGCTTTTTATCACTCTATACACTGCCCTGTCTCCCAGACTGAATTTGTTTTGTTGGTTGTATTTAAACAGATTCTCTACAATGAGCCATTTCTCTGGGTTTCCGTTCTCCCCTCCATGAAAGTGGAAATTGAATAGTACTAGAGGATCTCTAGAATCCCTAGTACTTCCAACAATTGCTTGGTTGCACAAATTCTGTATGACAAACATCCTAACTAGGTCAGTGTAACAGTCATTCCAAAATTTCTCAACTGTATACTGTTTGCATTTGAAGTTGCAACAATATGAAGAAATCGCTGAGATCTGCATAATTCTAATTTCCATCCATAAAGTAGCAATTACCCATTAGTTCAGCTCATCTCTCACTAGCTCAAATATTCCAATTCTGCATACCAGAAAATTTGGAACCGAGAGTTGAGTATAGCACATATGTTGGATTCAAATCCCTTCTTTTCATTTACTCATTTATTTCTGACATTAGCTGTTTTGTTTTTTTCCCTCAGATTTCAGAAACTGGGGATGCCTTTGTAATGGCTTTCATTCTTGTGGCCTAATGTGCAAGCATGTAGTCTTGGAAAAGTCATTGAAGCTGGTGCAGGCCGACCTGCTTCTTCTTACAGCATGGGGACTTGGGACAGTTTCTTAAAGGTTCAGGCTTGTAGAGTGTACTGTATTTAAGGATGTTGTCCAGTTCTTGACACGTAGTAGATGCTCAATACATGAACATTATTTACTATAGTTGTGTATAGCAGGTCCTTGAATAAGATCATTTCATCCCAAGTTTTGTTAAACTGTTGATGAGATGCTGTAGGAACTTAACTCATGTTTATATCAATTAGCCTCTGGTAAAATATACATTGTTTCTCTTAAAGCCACTGAACCCATTGGGAATGTTAAATGAGGACTTACTGTACTATTTGCGCACATGGAGAAAAGATCCCTGACCAATTTCAAAGAATCCTTTGAAACTCAGAACAAAGCCAATCCCCTTGATAAAGTTAAACAGAATAAACAAATCCTTTCCTAATAGAAAATGTATTTATCTCTTAAAAAAATTTTGTCTGTTTACCAAAATACGACTACAATGCTAGAAATCTACATGTCTCCCAAGTACCTACCATGTGTTGGGTTCATCGTTTTCTGTGTTTGTCATTGACGTTACTCTAAACCCCATTTTATCCTGAACAATCCTGAGTTTGAGCGAGGCCGTCAGACTAATTTACAGCCAGGACAACTCTTTGTAAACAGACAGTTTTCATGATGGGAAACAAGACATTCATTGTAGTCAAACTGAACTATGGCAAGGCAGAGGCAACTTGAAGTGCATCATAAAGTTTGTTCACAGTGTAGAACCCAAAAAATGCAGACAGGTACTTAGCTGTCCCCAACTGATTGCTTTAGAGGACCACATGGTACTCTGTGGAATTCTTAAATAAAATATGTGACTTATGCAAAGTATTTATTTCAAGATAAACAAGAGCCAGTACATACTGGGTCCTAAAATGCCTGTGAGTATGATAGGAGCACATTTTCAATGATGTTAAAAGGAGAAAATTGAGTGCATTTATTTTAGAAATCACTGCCCATTATTTTTGAGTATTATGAGGTTCAAACTGTTTTGGGGGCAGAAGAAAAGACTGTCTGCAGAGAACATGTGTGTTACATTACAGTCTGGCAATCCTAAACACTAAAAAAAGAGTAATGAGGAAAGGTAGCTTGCCACAGAGCTCCACAAATTTCATTCCAATGAAAGCCTAGAAAAGGCAGAAGCGGAGGAGCCAAAGCCATTTTCCCTATCACCTTGGAGCCGCGGGCCTGACCTTTCCCTTTTAGAAGAGAAATCATTGATTTCTTCTAACTTCTGGAAGAAGAGAGTTTCTCCATTGCAAATGAACATACAAGATGGCTTTTCCTTGTGTCTTTTCCTTTCTTTTTATATTCACATGCAGAATTCTCCATTTAAAGGCTTTTAAAAATATAAAAATAATAACAACGGCAACAATAATAACAGCAGTAACAATTTATTGGTAACTATTACAGATCACACATTTTTGGTAGGATTTTAAATACAGGCTCTATCTCTCTGTCACAACAGATCCACAAGATAGTGGTTATTATCCCCCATTTTCATGGTTAAAAGACTGAGGATAGGAGTGCAGGATCATTTAGTGACAGATGGTGGATCCAGAATGTAAATCCAGTTTTTGGTCTGATGCTAAGATGAGCTCCCAAGTGTATGCTAAAACCGCAAAACCTCAAACCACAATCTACGGAATATTTCAGATCTGCTCAGAGAAGTTTTAGGAATATGTTGTTTTAAACAGGATCTCGGGATGTCGCCATGGCCTTTAATGTGCTCTGTGAATCTTCCAGAGAGGAACAGGATATACAAGGCAGGGCAAAAGTAGGTTTACAGTGGTTCACAGGAAAATAATTTAATAATTAATAAATAATAGTACAGGAATAAACTGCTTTGCATACTCACAACTGTACACCTACTTTTGCTTCACTTGCATGTGTTCACCATGGGTCAGTTTTTCCATGAATACTTCATGGAGTATTTTAGGAAGCACTGCACTAGTCCGAAGGCCACACCAAGTCTGCCTAGTATGTACAGTCTCTGATACCTGCCCTGAGCCAAATTTCAACCCAAAGAATTATGTTGAAATGGTGCCTTTACTAAACTGGGTTACTAATTTAACTAGCTGACAGATCATTTTCAGGGTAAGCAGCCAGAGACAACCACACTGATAGAATTTCCAGCAGTTAGTTGGAAGAAATATGTTCAGTAGAGATTCAGTCCGCACTAGAACACTAGAATGTGAAACTTCAGAACTGTAGCTTGAGTCTTTTACTATAGTCATGTGCTGGCTGAGAGTTGCTTGAATTTCTTGTGTATTATATTGATTTAATGAAATGGTAGTATCTTTATTTGAATAGTTTGAGCCATTTCAGGATAAGAGAACTGTATTAATTTTAATGTGAAGAATGTATAGGAATTCATTGTCCAGTTTCCTTAATTTAATTGATATGGAGACTGAGGCCTGACATAGCAGGGGCTCAGAGCTAGTGGGACTAGGATTCCAGCGATGGGTTTGCTTTCTCCCCCACCTCTGTGGTTTGGTTCTCTCTCTCCTTGAATGACACCTGTTAAATGGATTGTCTTGGATATGGATGTGATTTAACAGGAAATTGATCTTAAGCAAATCCACTCTGTGAGTATTCACTCTGATCACCTGCTGACCTTCTTGCCACAAGACACAACTATATTCTCTCAGGAGAAACAGGGTAATATCTGCTTAATAATTGGGGAAGAAGTAGTAAGAAGGGAGTGCTACTATGTGATATTTTGTATTAAAAACAGAACTTGGGATTTCCTCAAGAGCTGAAAAAATTCTGTTTTATTCCATTCCAGGGAGAATGTTGTTCTTTTTTGTCTTATTTTTGTTGTTTTTTTTGTCTGTTGACAGAACTAAGACCGGAACCGTAGAACCAGTCCCCTTGACATTTTATCCTAAATTCACTGACACCTATCTCATTGCACTTCAGCAATGACTCACAGAAAATACTTTTCTCTAATCAAAAGCTGAATACCCTTGGTTTGTCATATGGGCCAGGAAAATTCACCAGGTAAGGTATAGGCAGTGACCTGGTGATGTCCATGCTTATGAATACTCAATCAGCTATATAGCTAAACATTTCTGTCCCCTGGAATTCACTTTATATCATCTAACTTTTGTATATTATCTACTTATATCATTAGAAAATTTAAATATTAGAAAACTTTAAAAATGTGATTAAAGATGGAAACTTTTTTTGCTACTGAAATTTTTAAACCAAAGAAACAATTCTTTGTTCTTTTATGAATAGAGTTTTTACAAAATGTAAATTTATTTTGTCTTAGTAAACTATTTTTTGGTCTGAGAAGTTAAAAAAATGGTGTTATACATTTTTGCAATCAAGTCAGCTCATTGTAAGTATATTGACTTCTTACATATAGTATGGAACCAATACAAAGTAACAGACTGAAGTTGCTTATAATCATGGATATTGGCCATTAAAAAAGAAAGGAGGAAGGAAGGAAGGAAGGCAGACAGGAAGGAAAAGTGTTGGGTGTATGGTAGCTAGCAACTTGAAGTGCATGGCATACAAAGTGAGAGAGGAAAAGAGAGAAACTGAGGAAACTAAAATGATAAATGTGTTCATCTTCCTCTGAGCTGAATCGTTATTTATAGCCACTAAATAATGTCTCTCCCTTTTTCAAATCAGGACGGCAGCAAAATATATACAACACACATTTCTTATTTGGAAATCTACAATGAATGTGGTTATGATCTATTGGATCCAAGACATGAAGCCTCCAGTTTGGAAGACTTGCCGTGAGTAGCAGAACAACAAAGGCGGGGGCAGGGGGGAATTACTTTCAGATGTTTCCTTCAATTGTTTTCTCCGAAACTTTGCATGTTTCTAATCTCAATCGTAATTAAAAAATACTGGGTAACAGAATCATTTTGTAATATAATGGGTACTTTTTCACTGGTGATAGGAACTAAAATTGCTTAAAACTCAGTTCTTGGGAAAATCTCTTTTGGAATTGGTTCAGGAGAGAGCAGTGGCTGTTCTCAGAGTGTGGGCACAGAGAGGATCAGTGGGATGGGACAGTACTACTTAACTCTGGCCACATGAAACCATTTTACTCCTCTAATTGTGGCCTTTCTCTGAAGAAGGTACTCAAATTAGGGTTCAAGCAGCAATAAGAGAATCTGAAAGAGAGAAAATAAAACTTTAAGTTTTCCCCAAATCTTTTTCTGCTATTATTAGGATTAACAGTGACAATCATTTGGTCACAACTGGTACTGATTGTTTCAAGACCAAACTATAAATAGAGTCTTCAGAGCTTATCTAATAATGGAATAAGTTACCCCGCCAACATTTGTGTAATGTTACTCACTGCTGGTTTGACTATCTGCCTAAATTAGGCACATGTTAATTGGTAACAATGCATATACACGTACTTTGTCCAGACATCTTCATATATAGAAGACACCAGAACCATGAAAACACATTTCACTATTCTTCTTATTAAATATTCTAAAACAATTAAAATATATATTAAGCCTCTACCCAAAAGATCAACAACCAGTTGTTTCATTTGTAAGGAAAATAAGAAGAAATAATAAAGAAAATAAGTTATACTCTTTATACCACTTTTATATGTATTCTTCTATTAATGTTAATTTAATTTTAAAACTTTATTTATTTATTTATTGAGAGAGAGAGGAAGAAAGGGAGAAAAACATCGATGTGAGTGGGAAACATCACATAAATCAGTTGCCTCTTGTACACACCCCACCAGGGACCAAACATACAACCTAAGCATGTGCCCGGACCAGGAATCAAGCTGGCTATGATTCACTTCACAGAATGACATCCAACCAAATAAGCCATACCAGTCAGGGCTGATGGAATGTTTTTACATGTCATCTCTTTTATGCTTACAGTATTCATTGGAAAAAAGTTTAAAAAGAAGATGATTGTCGGTACTCTAAATAACTTATATAATAATTAAGAAAAAGGAAAAATTACTGTATGGAAGAAATTGGCCATAAAGAAACTGGAGAATTACGTTTACAAAAAGGTAAACATTTTCAACCGCTACTAAAAAAAAACCCCACTATATCTGGATGTGTGCTTGGTTATTTCTGCACACATCCAGACCCAGCAGAGGAAGCCACAAACTGTAGATACCTGGAACTTCCAAACAGGTTTCCCAGGACCAGTCGCAGGCAGCGTTTGACATTGCACTGCACCAGAGCCCCTCCCAAGAAGCCCAGAGCCAACACTCTCAGTGGTCAGCTTCAGACAACATCAGAGCAGGATCCATGGAGCTTCACAAGCAGCATTTCCAAAGGGAGATTTCAGTAGGCACCAAACCCTGCTGAAGTGAATTCTTCATGTGATCAACACCTGCATAGCAGCTTGCACACCATGGTCAGTGTTGAGCCTCACAGTCAGCCAGCCTGAGGGTTGATCCCACGCATGAGTGGGCCAATAGCAATCAAGACTCAATTACAACAGGAGGGCTCACTAACCCACACAAAGGACATTCCTCAAGCACCCAGCTCAGATGATTAAGGAAACTGCACTACTGAACCTCACAGGGCACCTACTGTATTAGGCTACCCCATGAAGACTGGAAACCATAGTCGATCTATCTAATACATAGAAACAAACACAAAGATGCAGCTAAAATGGGGAGACAAAGAAATAGGTCCCTAATGAAAGAACAGAAGAGCTCTCCAGAAAAAAAGAATTAAATGAAGTGGGGGAAAGCAATTTACCAGATATAGTTCACAATAATGCTTAAAAGGATGCTTAACAGCATGAAAAATGACATAGAAGCCATAAGAAAGGACCAGTCAGAAATGAAGAATACCATATCTGAAATGAAGAATACACTGGAAGGAATAAACAGTAGTTTGGATGAAGCACAGGACTCAGTCAGCAATTTTAAAGACAAGGTAGAAAAAAGCATCCAATCAGAGCAGCAAAAAGAAAAAAGAATTAAAAAATGATAATAGTTTAAGGGCCTTTGGGATAATATGAATGATAACAACATTTGCATCATAGGTATACCAGAAGGAGAAAAGTGAGCAAGGGAATGAGAACCTATTTGAAGAAATAATGACCAAAAACTTCCCTAACCTAGTGGAGAAAAAAGACACATCATAATTAAAATGCCAAGGTTAAAGACAAAGAAAAAGTATAAAATCCTCAAGAGAAGGTTAGTTACCTATAAGGGAGATCCTATAAGACAAAACTGATTTCTCAACAGAAACATTTCAGTCCAGAAGGCATTGGCATGAAATATCTAAAGTGGAAAAATACAAGGAACTTTTTGATGCATTGCTGTATTTAGTTTGGTAATATTTTGTTGAGGATTTTAGTATCTATGTTTATCAGGGATATTGACCTATAATTTTCTTTTCTTGTAGTGTCTTTATTTGGTTTTGTAATTAGGGTAATGCTGGCCTCATGAAAAATTAGCTTGGGAACCTTCCCTCCTCTTAAATTTTCTGGAATACTTTGAGAAGAAGAGGTCGTATTTCTCCCCAGAATATTTGGTAAAATTTACCTGTAAAGCAATCCAGTCCAGGGCTTCTGTTTGTTGGGTGGGGGACGCAGGGGTATTGATTCCTGCTTCCATTTCACTAGGTGTAGTCTGTCTATTCAGATTCTCTGATTCTACCTGATTTAGTTTTGTTAGATTGTATGTTTCTACAAATTTATGAAATTTATGTATTTCATCCAGGTTGTCTAGTTTGTTGGCATATAGTTGTTCAGAATATTTTCTTTACACTCCTTTGTATTTCTTTGGTGTCAGCTGTTATTGCTCCTCTTTCATTTCTGATTTTATTTATTTGGGTCCTCTCTTTTTCTTGATGACTCTGCTTAAAGGTTTGTCAATCTTGTTAACCAGCTCTTGGATTCATTGATCTTTTGTATTGTTTTTTGTACTCTATTTTGTTTATTTCTTCTGTGATCTGTATTATTTTCCTTCCTTCTATTCACTTTGGGCTTGTTTGTTATAAATTTTCAAGTTCCTTTAAGTATAAAGTCATATTGTTTATTTGAGCTTTTTCTTGTTTTTTAGAGATAGGTTAAATTGTCTTTTTTTCCAGGAATGCAAGGTTGCAACATTTGCAAATCAGTAAATGTGATTCACCACATAAATAAAGTGAAGGATAAAAACCACATGATCATATCAATAGATGCAGGAAACATATTATATAAAGTCCAGCACCCATTTATGATAAAAACTCTCAACAAAGTGGGACTAGAGGGAACATTCCTAAACATAATAAATGCTACATATGACAAACCCATTGCCAGCATCATACTCAACAGGCACATACTACAAGCATTCCCTTTAAGATCAGGAACAACTCAGGGATGTCTGCTTTCACCTCTCTTTTTAACATAGCACTGGAAGTCCTAACCACAGCAATCAGACGAGAAGAAATGAAAGGCATCCAAATTGAAAAGAAAGTAGTAAAACTGTCTCTTTTTTGCAGATGGCATGATACTATACATAGAGAACTCTGAGGATTCCACCAAGAAAGAAACTACTAGAACTGACAAATGAATTCAACAAAGTAGCAGGATACAAAATTAATATAAAAAAATCAGTTGCATTTTATATGCCAATAATGAACCTCTGGAAAGAAAAATTAAGAAAACTGTCCTATTCACAATTGCTTCAAAAAGAATAAAATACCTAGGAATAAGCCTATTGAAGCATGTAAAAGACCTGTACTCAGAAAATTATAAGACTGAAAAGAGAAATTAAAAAAAGATACAAATATGTGGAAGCACAACCTGTGGTCATGGATTAAAAGAATTAACATTATTAAAATCTCCATACTATTCAATATAAGTAATCTATAGATTCAGTGCAATTCTTATCAAGATTTCAATGATGTATTTCACAAAACTAGAACAAATATTTCAAAAACGTATGTGGGACCACAAAAGGCCTTGCATAGCAACAGCAATCTTGAGAAAGAAGAACAAAGTTGGAGGAATCATACTACCTAATATCAAACTATACTATAAAGTCATAATAATCAAAATGGCATGGTATTGGCATAAAAAACAGGCACATAGATCAATGGAACAAAATAGGGAGTCCAGAAAGAAACCCACACCTTCATAGTAATTAATATTCAATAGAGGAAGCAAGCATGTGTGTTGGGCAAAAGATAGTTTATTCAATAAATGATGTTGGGAAAATTCTACAGGAAAAGGAAACTAGACCACCGTCTTATACCACACATATGAATAAATTCAAAATGGATCAAAGACTTAAACGTTAGACCCAAAACCATAAAAATCATATTAGAAAACAGGCAGCAAAATCTCAGACATTGATCATAGCAATATTTTATTGGATATATACCCCCAGGCAAGAGAATCAAAAGAAAAAATTAACATAATGCACTACATAAAAGTGAAAAGGTTTTATACAACAAAGAAAAGCATCAACAAAATGAAAAGACAACTCATAGAATGGGAGACTGTATTCACCAATACATCTGATAAAGGGTTAATATCCAATATTTATAAAGAACTTACAAAACTCAATACCAAAAAAACTTCCAACAGCCCAATTAAAAAATGGGCAACGAACCTGAATAACACTTCTCCAAAGAGAACATACAGATGGGTAATAGACATGAAAAGACGCTCAACTTTACTCATCATCAGAGAAATGCAAATTAAAACCACAATGAGATACCATCTCATACCAGTCAGAATGGCTGCAATCAATAAATCAACAATCAACAAGTGCTGGTGAGGATGTCCTTTTTGGGGGAATGCAGATTGGTGTAGCCACTGTGGAAAACAGCATGGAGATACCTCAAAAATTAAAAATGAATCTGCCTTTTGACCCACTGATCCCACTTCTGTGAATATATCCAAAGGAACCCAAAACACTACTTCAAAAGAACATAAGCACCCCTATGTTCATTGCAGCATTATTTACAATCACCAAGACAGGGAGGAGGCCCAAATGCCCATCAGTAGGTGAGTGAATAAAACAACTATAGGACATTTACACAGTGGAATACTACTCTGCTGTAAAAAAGACAAAAATTTTATCCTTTGCAACAGTATGGATGGACCTGGAGAACATTATACTAAGTGAAATAAGCCAGTCATGGAAATAAAAAATACCAATGATTTCACTCAGACGTGGAATCTAATGAACAAACTGAACTAATAAGCAAAACAGAAACAGACTCATAGATAGAGAGCAGGGTAACAGCTAAGGGTGGGGGAGGTTAGAGGATGGAGGGATTGAGCAAAAAGGGAAAGGGCTCAGGGACACAGACAACAATGTGGTGATTGTGAGGGCAGGGGGGTATAAGGACACTAAATGGTAATGGAAAAAATACAATAAATAACTAAAGAACCTGGAAGAAAAGAAAGAAGAAAAACAAGGATCTATGACCGAAACTAGTTTACCCAGCAAGGCTACCATTTAAAATTGAAGGAGAAGTTAAGAACTTTCCAGGCAAAAAAAAAAAAGCTAAAGTAGTTCATCACCACCAAACCAGTATTATAAGCCGATTCCTCTCACCCCCACCTCTGGCAACCACTAATCTGTACTCTATCTACAAGAACTTACAATGCAAAGAGGGAACCTTAATGTAATCTATGAACCTTTACTTAATGAAACAATAATAACAAAGGAATAAATTATTGATAAACTTAACAATGAGTGAATCTTCAGGGAATTATGCTGAGTGAAATATTATTTGTGTAATTTTTTAAAAGGAAAAATTATAGAAATAGAGAAAAGGTTAGTGGTGGGAAGAATTAGGGAGGGAAGTGGGAATGGCTATACCAGCCAGTGAGGGATCCGTATGGTGATGGACTGTTGTGTATCTTGACTGTGTCTGTGGATACACAGACTGTGACAGAAATACACACACACACAAGTACAAGCAAAACTGAAACATCTTCATAAATCAGTGGATTGTATCAATGCCATTGTCCTGCGTATGATATTTTTAATACAGTTTTCCAAGGAGTTACCACTGAGAGAAACTGGGATACATGGGATCTCTCTACATTTTATATCTTACAGCCACACATGAATGTACAATTATCACAAAATATACAGTTTAATTAAATATAACAGGCAATATATTTATATAGAACATGTATGTAAATACACACTTATTTATATTAAGCCTATTCTGTATTTAGTAATTTAAGTGAAAATAGTACTTCTGTTTTTGTAAGCTCTTTACATCATATGCTATAAAAAGAATATAGTTGGAATCTAAGTATGCCTCATGAAGTAAAACAGTGTAACTGCTGGTCTCAACTGTAGGCAAAATAGTTACTTTGGTTTAATTTTAGTATTCCTAAACAGGGACACATATTCCATTTAAGTTTCCAAAGTTGGTCATGGTTATTATTGTTTTTTAAAAAAGCCAGTAAACTTCAGTATCTAGTATTGAAATCCTGGCTGTTTTGTGTTTTTAAAACAATCTGTCATCAAACGAAAAAAAGGTTGATAGATTTAAAATTTAATTCACTACATTTCTAATACCTAATCTATATAAAACACTGCAAAAGTGGTGCTGGAGTTACCAAAAAATTAATGAACAGCCTTTGCCCTTATGGTTTAGTGTGGTCATGTGGGAACACTCATTTACTCAATAAACCTTTATCGAGATCCAGTGTCTGCCCCCGACACAGTGCTAGGCACTGAGTTTGCTAACATAATCTTTGCTTTCCTAGAACCCGCTGAGTGGGTAAAACTCATACAGGACAGATCAGGTGAAATATGAAAAACATCATAAGAGAGGCACCAAGAATTAGAAGTGTTTAAAGGAGAAAGAAATCACATCAGGTCATGTGATCAGGAAAAGATTCATAGAGAAGATGATATGAAATAACTCTTGAGGGGAGGCATGGGCCTTGGGGCACGGGGTGTGGCGTTCATGTTAACACTAGTGGGGACGTTGAAGAGCATACAGCCTGTTCTGTGACAGTTGATAGGCTTGTTTGATTGGAACGGAGTAGTTGAGAACAGTAAGACTGAAAAGAGGAATGTAAGGTTTTGACAGTCAAGGTGTAGACCTTGGAGATTCTCATTCAAGTGCACAGTATAATTGGAACTGCTCTTAGGAATAAAAATCAGTCAGTGGTGTGTAGGACTGGAGTAAATGGGAGTGAGTGAGACCCCAGAGCACCATAGGAATTTGGCAGGGTCATTTAGGTGGCGGGGGGGCGGGGTAAAAAGGAGGGACAAAGTTAATAATCCAGTTAATTGAAATTTAATTTTGTATAAGAATTTCCTGGAATGGTTGTTAAAATGTAGATTCCTGGCCCCCACTTTCAGAGAATTCAAATATGAAATATGTTTGAATAAGGTTCCCAAGTGATTCTATCTCTGGGGGTTTGCCTTAATCCCTTCCCTCATCCACTCAGGGAAAGTTCTTTTAGAAGGCACTAGGGAAATTGCTCAAAGAGCCAGATGGGCATCCATCATATGCTAGTCTTTTTGCTAGGGACTTTACATACATTACTTCATTTAAGGAAGTAGGTATCATAATCCATGTTTTATACATGACTAAAATAAGGTTTTTATTGATTGTGCATTATTTCCCCAGGAGTCCATGTCTGGTGCTCTTGCCAGAAAGATCCGTGTTGTATCCTGGCATTCTGTTTGAGCTCTGAGCAGACCGTTGTCTCCTGGGCTTCTTCAGTCTTCTGGAGCCTCTTCTTTGAGCCAAAGCTTTGAGTCCATTTCAGCTCTCTGTTGAGTGTCAGCCACTCTGCCAGAATCTGAGAGTACCCCCATCCCTGCCCTCACAGGGCTCCAGTCTAGTAGAACAGACTCATAAACTAATCATTTGAATCTTACACAATAAGCAGTCAGATGCTCTGGATCCCCTAAAGGAAGAATAAAGGAGGACACTAATTTCAGCCTGGGAGTTGAGACAGCTGGACAAACTCTACCATATTATGGTCTCCACCCTCAGCTGGGACCGTAGCCTGCTGAGCAAGGCCTTCGTGTGTTTAGTCCCTTTTCTCCATTCCTCACAATAATTATATCAAATGTCTGACTCTTTAGTCAAGTATCACCTGCCCTAATATTCTTTGAAACCAATTGTATCCTTAGCTCAGAGAGCACGTGGAAACAGTGAAACATGAATTCCTTCACCTTCCTGCCTCACACCCTATTCCCACTCACCTGCTTTCCTCTAGTCTCAGGGACAAGGATGTCCAACCTTATGGCCTCTCTTGGCCACACTTGGTGAAAGAAGAGTTGTCTTGGGTCACACATTAAACACACAAACACAAACACAGCCCTGGCTCAGTGGATTGAGGGCGGGCCTGCGAACCAGAGTATCGCGGTTCGATTCCCAGTCAGGGCACATGCCTGGGTTGCAGGCCAATTCCCAGCAGGGGATGCATGAGAGGCAACCACACACTGATGTTTCTTTCCCACTCTTTCTCCTTCCCTTCCCCTCTCTCGAAAAATAACTAAATAAAATATTTTTTAAAAAAACCACAAACACAAACAAAAAATCTCATGTTTAAGTAAATTTACTATTTTGTGTGGAGCCGCATCCGTAGCCATCCTGGGCCACACGCAGCCCACAGGCTGCAGGTTGGACACCTCTGCAAGCCCACCTTTGACTTACGCTCTGAACCCTTCTTGCATCAGCCCTAAACTTTCTTTGTTTGGCCTAGACATTTTCTGATTAAAATTTTTGAAGTTAGTACCTTTAGAATCTAAAGTTTAGATGAAGGATGTTCTCTAGTTCTTATTCCTGCCTATTGCATTGCACTTTATATTTGTGTTATTTTTCTGGCCCCACTGAGCATTTGAAGAGATTTCCAGGCCTATAGACCTCAAAGTTAAAACTAACTCCAGTCTTTTCTTCAACTGAGTAAGTTACTAACATAGCTAAGATGCAACCTATTTAGAAGCTGGGGTGCAGGGTTATCTGAGCAAGTGACTGGTGATGAGTGATGGTGAGTCACGTACTTGTCCATCATGGATTGGCCAGATACTTATTCCTAGAAAAATGGAATGTTGCCAGTGACCATGGCAAAGGGAATACAGTACCTTCAGCCTGAAAACAGTATAGTTCTACCCAAAACCTGTCCCAGTAGAATAATTAACATGGCAGAAGTTGGGATCCCCTTCTCTGAATGGACAATTAAAAGAAATCCTTCTCAATATCAGAAGTGTCTTAGATAGGAGGTTTGCTTGACTACCATAACAACGTGTCACGGACTGGGTGGGTAAAGAGCAGATACTTCTCAAAGTTCTGGAGACTGGAAACTGCACACTCAAGCTGCTGGCAGACTTGGCTCTTGGAGACAGCGCCTTTCCTAATGTGCAGATGGCTGACTTTGCTGTGTCCTCACATGGCTGAGAGAAAAGAGCTCTGATCTCTCTCTGTTTTTATGAGGACACTGATCCCATTATGAGAGCCCCACCCTCATGACCTTATCACAACCTAAACACCTCCCAAAGGTCTTGCCTCCAGATACCAACACCCTGGGGATTAGGGCTTCAGCCTATGAATCTGGGGGGCATAAACATTCCACGCATAACATGGGTGTTAGTTTTCACCAACGATTGCCTAATATGTGGTGTGTGTAAAAATTGGAAGAAATAGCTGCAGTATTTTCACTTATACCTCTGGAACATAAAAGTATGTCTGTGATACTTAGAGTTTTTAGTCCCATGGGATTAACTAATGACTGGAAAACATTGTCACCTCAGTCAATTTCATTGTCCTCATGCTTTGTATGCAAACAAATGCATACAATTTCTTTTTTTGAGATTAAAAGGTGAAATGCACATTTTAAATTAAGTATTGGTATGGACTTGACTTATTGTCTTTATAATTGCTTTATAAATTGTTTGCTTTATTCTGGTACTACATCATTTTTTCATAATCTGTTCCAAATTTTGAGTATATAAAGGAAAACTATAAGATTATATAAAGAGTTTTGAATAATTTAGGCTTGTGATATCCTGTAGAAGAATACACAGTTTGGGTCCTGGCTGGTGTGGCTCAGTGGATTGAGTGCCAGCCTGTGAAGCAAAGGGTTGCTGGTTCAATTACCAGTCAGGGCACATGCCTGGGTTGCAGGCCAGGTCCTTGGTGGGGGGTGCGCCAGAGGCAACCACACATTGCTATTTCTCTCCTTGTCTTGCTCTCTCCCTTCCCCTCTAAAAATAAATAAATAACATCTTTAAAAGAAAAAAAAAGAATACACGTTTAGAAACATATCTAACTAACTATTGTAGCTCAACTATAGAGAAAGAAATTATTACAACCTTTTAGAAGTGTCAACATCATATATACCAAGCATTTATGATGTTGCAGAAATCTCATCTCTTTTTAAGGGCATTATAAAGAATTGAACTGTATTCTATCTTTAATCAACTTATCCTTTAGTTTTAAAACATAACAGGCTTGTGAGACACCTCAAGAGACTTCTGTAAAACACAATTGCTTTCAACTCACAATGCATGTACATACAAAAAAGGCATACAGATACTTTCAGTCTTGTGAGCAGAGCTCACATTAACCATTGTTTTTCCATCACGGTCTAGTCCTCTCACACCAGTGTCTCTGCTCCCACAACCCTAAATGGTTTCCTGATTTTACTGGCATATGCCAAGACCAGAATTCTGACTGAGCTAACAGCAGTGCTGAGCCAGCCTAGAGTGATGTACGGGGAAGAGACCTCAGGATGAAATCTAGGTGACGAAAGGGAAAGGTCACATCAGATAGGGAGAGGGATCTTCTGGACCAGGAGATGAGGGTCACAAGTAGAATATAAACATCCCCTGCTCTGAAACATAGCAGTTAGTCTATGTATCATTTAGCCAATTATAATTGGCCTTGTGTTTTCAGACTGAGTTCTAGGATAGTCAAAGACATTTGACAAAATCCAGGAAGAGATCTGACTGATACTGTGCAGGCTGGCTGACTACCTGTTATCTTTCAGTACACGTCTAACTTAGTTTAAGAAGCAAGACCTAGGAACAGGCCAGTTAGAAGAAATAATGGCAAAATAGGTGTCATTTACTGCAGCAAAAGAAAGTAAAGTACTCAGGAAATGTCCAGGGACTTTGTGAAGACAAATAATATATTTTTTTTTGTAAAACATAAAAGATTTGAAGATCTTGTTTTAAATGAGAGATGTGAATACCTTGAAGAGATCAGTTCTTCTTTTATTAATGTTGAGGTTCAATGAAATTACAAGTGAAGTATTAAAGATTTTTTAAAATAGTGATATGTTGCTTGTTTGTTTTATTGATTAGGTTCCACTTATAGGTGAAATCATATGGTATTTGTCTTTCATCAGAGACAGTGAAATAAAGAATGAGGTGACAGTAACCAGAAGGCAGTGGGGAGGGGTGACGGGGAAAAAAAGGAAAAGGCCATCAAAGAGTGTGTATAAAGGACCCATAGACGAAACGAAAGGGGGGAAGGGTTGCGGGTGGGAGGTGGGGGTAGGTGGGGCAGGGGAGAGTGGTGGCAGGAAATGGAGACGACTGTACTTGAACATGAAAAAATTGTTACATAGAAAAATAAATAAAGCTTAATGGTGTGGAAAAAAATCATTGATATGATTCCAGAGTTTAATCTGAGAGGATAAACAACCAAGAAGAGGAATGAAATGTCTGAAAATAGAAAAATGAGGGAGGATTTGTGGCACTATATATTCAAATTAGGTAAAAACTCTAATAACAAAATCATGTTATACCATTTCAATGTTAGACAATGAAGAAGAAAGAATAGATAAACTAGAATCAGATCCTATGCCATATTATTTTTTAATACAGAGGAAATGTTTTTAGTCAATGTTATTGAACATTTTTTGTTAGCAAATTAACTAATAGTTGCTTGTAAAGCTGTCCAAATTACAGTGACGTAACCAACTAGTCTGTCCTTCCCCCTCCCCCACCCCACCCCACCCCTACCCCCACCTCCACATACAGTAAGGATTCTAGAGGTTGGAGCCAGGGCTGGGCCTGCTGCAGACCCTCCAAGATGCCTTCAGGGCTCTATTGTTCTACTCAACCATGGCTTTAGTCTTTGTGCAAAATAGTTATCTTATCTTCACTATTCTATCCACATTTCTGGAGGAAAAAAGAAGGAAGGATAAAAGCATGTGTTGGCTGGGACCTAGCACTATCAAGAATTATAGCACATGGCCAGCTCTAGTAGCAAGGGAGTCTGGGGACATCTATTATCTTAAAATAATTCCCTGAACAAAATCTCATGCAAGTCCAGGAAGCACAGAGTCCCAAACAAGATGAATGCAAAAAAGGACCACACCAAGACACGCCATAATTAAAATGCAAAAAATTAAAGACAAAGAGGGAATCTTAAAAGCAGCAAGAGAGAAGCAGATAATTACATTCAAAGAGTTCCCATAAGACTGTTAGCTGATTTCTGAAAAGAAACTTTGCAGGCTAGTAGGGACTGGTGAGAAGTATTCAAAGTGATGAAAAGCAACCTAGATTACTCTATCCAGCAAAGCTATCATTTAGAATGGAAGGGCAGATAAAGTGCTTCCCAGGAATGTAAAGCTAAAGGAGTTCATCATCACCAAGCTCTTATTATATGAAATGTTAAAGGGACTTACTTAAGAAAAAGAAGATCAAGACTATGAACATTTAAAATGGCAGTAAGTCCATATCTATCAAGAATTGAATCTTGAAAACAAATTAAGCAAACAAACAGAACAGAGACAGAATCATAGATGTGTAGAACACTGGGAAGATGGCAAGTGGGGAGGGGACCTTGGTGAATGGGGGAAAAGGTAAAGGGGTTAAGTACAAATTGGTAGTTACAGGATAGGCAGGGGATATTAAGAACAAATATAAGAAATGGAGTTGCTGAAGAATTCATATGCATGGCCCATGGACATGAACAAGAGAGAGTGGATCAAAGGAGGGAGTAGGGGATGCTGGGTGGAGGCAGGCAAAGGGGGAAAATTGGGACAATTGTAATAGCAAAATAAATATAGTAGAAAAAAACACAGATTTTAAAAGTTTGGTTAAAAATAAAAGCAAACTGTGTCAATAATTTTTATGTTGTCTACATGTGAAATGATAGCATATCTGTTATATTAGAATAAACATATAATCAAAATTTTAAAACATCAGAGTCTAATATTTAGGGAGTAAGGAAGGGCAGATGTCATATAGAGGCAATCTGCACTGTAACCCACACAGTTATTTAGGGGAAAACTCCATGTGGGTACCACATTTCCTTTCCTGTACCTGTATCCTGAATAACAGAAGAAAATATATTCTCATTAATTATATATAATTAATGTATTATATGTTAATGATAATATAATAAGTACATTTATAATTTTACCACCAATCTGCACAAAATGTTTAAGAAAGTACTTTAATGAAATATATTGATGTATCATCATATTCTTTGTGGTGGGACTACTTATTATTTTTAATTCTTTCTATGTTTAAAATTTTTTCAAATTTTTCACAAGAAGCATATATTATTTTTATGGTTGGAAAAATAATAAACATTATGTCAAATGAAAATAAATAAAAGTAAATAAACATAGAACTTGTAAAATGCAATAGTGTAAACTCAGAGGTATATAAAGCTATCTACCTGGCAGAGAAAATGCCAAGGCTTTCCAGAATTTTAAACCCATTTCCTCTGGATCTATTTATGCAATTTCCCCAAATGTGAGAAACTTGAGTATGTAATTTGTGATACTACAATTATAAAATGTGAATAAGAATGAAAATAGGGGAAAATATTTTTTTGTTAAAAACGTTGGTAGCTCTGAAGAAGATAAATTCTAATATATGGTTATATAGTTACTATATGAAATTAGGCCAAAGAAGACATTTTACTAAATGATGGATTACGTGTGATCCTAGAGCAGCAGAAGGATTTTGATCTGGCTAAATGTTATTGGAATTAGCAAAGAGTACTAGTGTAAGAGGAAAGTAACAGGCACAGGTTTTAATATCTACAGTATCATGGAAAATCATGCAAGTGGTAATTGTGTGTAGGTAATAGTTAAGTGTCTGATAAGCCACAGTTACATGGATTTGGGAGCCTGCGTATGTTTGTGACTGCAAAGTCATTTTGTTTAGGGATGGGGAAGGTTTGGTTAGTTTAATATAATGCAGGAAAGTGAACGTATGAAGTTATTGACGGTTCAAAAATTATATGAGTATTTGGTCCTGACCTGTGTGGCTTGGTTGATCATTGTCCCGTAAGGAAAATAGTTGCCTGTTTGACTCCCAGATAGGACACACGCCTGGGATGTGGGCTTGTCCTAGCCTCGGACCCTTGTAAGAGGCACCCAATCAGTGTTTCTCTCCCTCTCTTTCTCCCTCCCTTTTCCTCTCTCTAAAAATAATTAAATAAAATATTGTAAAAATTATGTTTGGATATAATTCTGTTAAAAAATAGAATGAATGTTTCATATATATGCTAAATCTCAATGAAATAAGTAAACAACAGTAACCAATGCATAAGTAAATACAACTATTTGTGACAAAAGCATTGGTTTCCTATACATTATATTAACCTTACCTAGTATGGCTCTGTCTCTGCCTACTATAGATGATTCTTGTTTTGGTTTTGCATTTCCGTGGTAGTGGCCAAAAGCTTCTAGTTCTCCGTCTTGAGTGTTTTGGGAGATGTCTGTTTTCCTAACACATAAAAACATAAGCACAGTTAGAAGCAGAAGCTTCTGGAAAGTATGAAGAGATTCCCCCATCAACACCAGGCACCCTCGAGTTTTGTAGGATACATTACATTAAATGAATTAATCCCATGCTCATTTCAACTTTGCTCCTTTTCAGACATGAAATAAATCACATACAGATAATTTTTTAGAGTAGCGTTAGTTTCACAACAAAATTATTGGAAGGTACAAAGGTTTTCCCCAAACTGCCTGCTCTCACATATGCAGAGCCTTACCCATTATCAACATTACTCATCAGAGTGATACATTTGTTACCTAGAGTGAGTCTTAATTAAGGTGTCAATATCTCCTAAAGTCTGTAGTTCGCCTTCGGTTCCACTCTTGGTGTACACATTCTTTGGGTTTGGACAAATGTGTAGTGACTTATATCCATCATGATAATATCGTACAGAGTACTTTTACTGCCCTGGAAGTCCTCTCTGCTCTGCCTAGCTCTCTCTCCCCCTTACCTCAACTGCCTGCATAGTTTTGCCTTTTCCAGAATGTCATGTAAGTAGAATCATACAGTATGTAGCCTTTTCAGTTTGGCTTATTCACTTAATAAAAATATCTGTGTTTTTTTCATGGCCTGATAGTTTATTTCTTTTTAATGTTGAATAATATTCCATTGTCTGAATGTACCAAGTTTATTTATCCATTTACCTACTGAGGGACATCTTGGATCTTCCAAGTTTTTAAAATTATGAATAAAGCTACTATGAACATCAATGTGCAGGTTTTGTGTGAACACAGTTTTCAGCCCCTTTAGGTGACTACCAAGCAGCACATCGCTGGACCATGTGGTAAGCAGTATGTTAGTTTTGTAAATAACAGCCAAGCTGCCTTCCAGAGTGCCTATGCCACCTTGTCTCCCCACCAGCAACGTGTGAGAGTTCCTGCTGCTTCACACCCTCACTAGTTTGATGTTGGTGTCCCAGAGTTCTGTGTTAATAGTATGCAGTAGTATCTCACTCTGGTCTTAATGACATATGACATGATTTGGAGCATCTTTTTATATGCTTATTTGCCATCTGTGTATCTTCTTTGGTGAGGTGTCTGTTCAGATCTTTTCCTCATTTCTTAATTGGGTTATTTATTTTTGTATTGTTGAATTTTAAGGGTTCTTTGTATATTTGAGATAACAGTCCTTTATCAGGTATGTCATTCCTTTTACAAATGCTTTGGCCCACTCTGTGGCTTATCTCCTAATTTCACGTTATATTTTGCAGAACCAAAACGTTTTTAATTTTAATGAAAGCTAGCTTATCAGTTATTTCTTTTAAGAATTATGTCTTTGGTGTTGTATCTAAAGAGGTATCACCATACCCAAGGTCATCTAGGTTTTTCTCTGTTATCTTGTAGGATTTTGATAGTTTTGCATTTTACATTTAGATCTTTTGGTTCATTTTTATAAAAAGTATAAGAGTTGTGTCTGGATTCATCTATTTGCATGTGGATGTCCAGTTGTTCCAGCACCATCTGTTGAAGAGACTGTCTGCTTCATCAGATTGCCTTTGCTCCGTTGTAAAAGATCAGCTGACCGTATTTTTGTGGGTCCATTTCTGGCCTCTCTATTCTGTGCCATTGATCTATGTAAGTCTTTTTCCCCCGTTCCTTTTAGTTTTTTTCTTTTTTATTAAAAATTATATTTTATTGACTGCGCTATTGCAGTTGTCCCATTTTTTCCCCTTTCTCCTGCTCCACCATGCACCCACCCTCCCTCCAGCACTCCTGCCCACCTTAATTTGTATCCATGGGTTCTACATACAAGTTCTTTGGCTTCTCATTTTCCTCTACCATTCTTAATGCTCCCTGGCAATTTTGTACCTACCAATTATGCTTCTTATTCCCTGTACCTTTTCCCCCATTCTCTCCACTCTTACTCCCTGCTGATAACCCTCCATGTGGTCTCCATTTCTGTGATTCTGTTCCTCTTCTAGTTGTTTGCTTAGTTTATTTTTGTTTTTTAAGTTCAGTTGTTGATAGTTGTGAGTTTGCTGTCATTTTACTATTTATATTTTTTATCATCTTTTTTTCTTAGATAAGTCCCTTTAACATTTCATATAAATAAGGGTTTGGTGGTCATGAACTACTTTAACTTGACCTTATCTGGGAAGCACTTTATCTGCCCTTCCATTCTGAATGAAGCTTTGCTGGATAGAGTAATCTTTGATGTAGGTCCTTGCCTTTCATGACTGCAAATACTTCTTTCCAGTTCCTTCTTGCCTGCAAGGTTGCTTTTCAGAAATCAGCTGCTAGTCTTATGGGAACTCCCTTGTAGGTAACTGTCTCTTGTTCTGTTGCTGCTTTTAAGATTCTCTCTTTAATCTTGGGTAATGTAATTATGTGTCTTGGTATGTTCTTCCTTGGGTCCAACTTCTCTGGGACTCTGTGAGCTTCCTGGACTTCCTGAGAGTCTATTTCCTTTGCCACATTGGGGAGGTTCTCCTTCATTATATTTCAAATAAGGTTTCAATTTTTTGCTCTTCTTCTTCTCCTGGCACCCCTGTGATTTGGATGTTGGAACATTTAAAGTTGTCCTGGAGGTTTCTAAGCCTCTCGTAATTTTTTTTGAATTCTTGTTTCTTTATTCTGTTCCAGTGAATGTTTCTTTCTTTCTTCTGTTTCAAATTGTTGGTTCCAGTCCCAGTTTCCTTACCTTCACTGTGGTTCCCTGTATATTTTCTTTATTTCATAGCCTTATCTTCTTCCTCTATTTTGCATCTGTACTGGATCATTTCTGTGAGCATCCTTATTACTAGTGCTCTGAACTCTGCATCTGATGGGTTGTCTCTCTTCTTATTGCTTAGTTCTTTTCCTGGAGTTTTGATCTGTTCTTTCATTTGGGCCATTTTTCTTTGTCTTGGCACATTTGTTACATTGTAAGGGGCAGAGCCTTAGGTATTTTCCTGGGCAGAGCAACCCACTTCACTGCATTGTGGGGGAGGGGTCAGAGAGGGAACAATAATGCTTGCTTGGCTCTAGTCCAGCTTTCAGTCACTTCTGCTACCCACAAGTGAGTGGGGCCCTTCTGGTGCTGATTCCTGGGTGGTAGGTTTGTGTACATTGTAGGACCCTGTAGGTCTCTCCAACTGACTCTCCCGTGAGACTGGGAGTTTCTCTTACTGTCAAAACCCCCACAGGTTTTTATAGCCAGAGGTTTTGAGGCTTTCCTTTTCCTCACCGAATCCTTGGTTGTGTGGTCTGTCTCTCTTCCCAGTTGTTCATCCTGGTCTATCCACATGCAAATGTAAGCCTGCCCAGTTCACAAGCTGCCACCTTGCCGCGTGTCCTCTCTGCCCTGGCTGCCCAACTCCACCCCTCCTACCAGTCTGGATGAATGCTTCTTCTTTAACTTCTTGGTTGTCAGACTTCTATGCAGTCTTACAGTTCTTGATTTTTTGGCATTTCTGATTGTTTTTTGTTTTTAAATTGGTTATTGTCCTTCTTTTTTTTTGTATGAGTCCATCATGACTGGAAGTCCCCTGATATATGTAAGTCTTAAAGTCAGTAGTGTCAGTCTTCCTTTTTTTTTCTCCTTCAATGTTTATTTGCTATTCTGCATCTTTTGTCTCTCCATATAAACTAGAACTATTTTGTCAATGTCCACAAAATAACTTACTGGGATTTTGATTGGGATTGCATTGAATTTATTTATCAAGTTGGGAAGAACTTACAAATGGACAATATCGAGTCTTTATATTCATAAACATGGAATATCTTTTCATTTATTTAGTTCTTCTTTGATTTCTTTCATCAGAGTTTTGTACTTTTTTTAATATAGATCTTGTACTTATTTTATTAGATGTATACCTAATTATTTCATTTCATTGATTGCTAATGTAAGTGGTATTTTGTATTTTAACTTCAGTTACCACCGGGTCATTACTAGTATATAGGAGAACAATTGTCTTTTGTGTTTTAACCTTGTATTCCATAATGCTGCCCTAATCACTTAGTAGTTCAGGAGCTTTATAAAGAAAATCTTTTGGATTTTCTTTATAAATGTATTATGTCATCTGTCAACAAACACAGTTTTATTTCTTCCTTCTAAATTCATATACCTTTAATTTTCTTTTTTGCATTATCACATCAGTAAAACCTTCCAGTTGAAAAGTAGTGGTGAGAGAGGACATCCCAGCCTTACATCTAACTTCAGTAGGAATGCTTTGAGTACCTCAAAATTTTGTGTAATGTTAGCTGTAGGTTCTTATAGTAATCTTTATCAAGTTGAGAATGTTCCTCTCTATTCCTAGTTCACTGAAAGTTTTTATCATAAATGGGCATTTATGATTTAAGATTTTGTCAAATGAGTATTCTGCCTTAATTGATATGGCCATGTAATTTTCTTTTTTAGTATCTTAATATGATTGATTATATAATTGATTTTTGAATGTCAAACTAGCTTTTTATACCTGGAATAAATTCCACTTGGTCATGGTGTATAATTCTCTTTATATATTATTGGATTGGATTTGCTAATACTTTGTTAAGGATTTTTGCCTCTGTGTTCATGAGAAATATTGGTCTATAGTTTTCTTGTAATTTCTTTGTCTGTTTTGGTATTAGGATAATGCTAGCTTTATAGAATGGGTTAGAAAATGTTACTTTTGCTTCTATCCTCTAAAAGAGATTGAAGAGAATTAGTATATTTTTCCTCGAATATTTGCTAAGGAGCCTGGTGTTTTTTAGTAGGTTAAATTAAATAACTTCATTTCTAAAATGTCATGTGCAATTATATTCATTGTCCATAAATAGATATAATATTAGATAAAATTATAAAGAAAGAATATGATTTCAAGCTACTAGAAAGACTTTTCAAAATATTTCATTAGTAGTTAAATAGCAAAAATACCCATTACCATTAGCTTGTTCTGCCTAGGTTAAGACCATTACAAAAATGTATTGTAGGTTCATAAAACTTTCTCAAATGATAAGATTCAACTCTTTGTAATTTATAACAGAGGAAATCTTTTAGATTTTTAAAGTCAATATAAAGAAAATCTGCCTTTGAAATTGTTTAAATATAGGAAGGGGGCTGCCCTCACATATTTCTCCTAAAAATGTACATCTCTTTTCCCCAAGTCCTCACTATCAAGAACTTCTGAGGAGGTATGTTGGGCTGAAACATAAAAAGAGGCTGAAAACCACTGATCTAGAGAATATTCTCTTTATTAAAATATAAACAGTGAAACTGTGTCTACAATACATGAAATACATCTAGTTAATTAGAAGAGCCTGGTGGTTCCCCTACATTTTCATGAGGCCTAACTACTGTTGCTATCGCTCAAAGTCAAGGTGCCCAGACAGGACCACCTCTAGTCTGTATGGCAGATTCATATGAATTATTAAAAGGCACCCCTACCATTGGTTGGAAATCTGTTGTAATATGCTAGTTTTGTTAGAAGACACTTTACTCTGACAGACATTTGTCATAATAAATATATAAACTCATGTTAATTGCAACCCTTGGACATGGTACCTTTGTGTGCAGTACATTGCCTCACAATCACATGGGGCATTTGCAAGTAGGAAAAAAAAAGAAATTGCTATGGCAACATTTGTCTATAGCATGAAAATGAGGAAGCAGATTCGTTGCAGTAACTCCTGGAAAGTCCGCGTTCAGCAAATTGGTGGTGCTGGAGTGTTGTGGAGGTGGAGCGTGGGGTAGAGAGGGCTTCCATTATTGAGAATAAGAGCTTGGCAGTTGCTTTTTATATGTCTTCCAGTCAGTTAGAAAGAGCCTTCAAATTCCAAATACTTAGCTAAATGGAAAAGATTCTCTGTTTACAGAGAAAACACAAAGCTTGCTTCTTCCCCATCATTAAGCAGACCGAGTATACTTAGCAGAACTTTTCCACTTAGATGTCCAAGTTAAGGCTATCAGTGACTTGTGCTTGAAATCTAAACATTTTAGAAACATTTTGAAGGAAAAATGATTCACAGGAGCTTTCAAAAAAATCAAATAAATAGTTTGGGGGTTTCCATCTTGGAATTAGGATGTTTATTTAAGAAAGTCTATTAAAGCCCTCTTTCAAGCCCATGAAAATTATACTCAGAATCAAGTGGCAGCTAAGGATTCAGGAAATAGCTATCGATTTGTGAGAGAGAGGAAAAGAAAGGGTGATGAACAGAAGCAACTTGAACAGAAACTTCTGCTAATCATTCTTATTTCCTCCAACTTTGAAAAAGCATTCTGCCAGCAGCAGTTTAAAACATTCTCACTCCCAGATTAGCCTACCTAGGCAAGAGGTAGTACTCAGGGCATGACTCAGGCTGGGCTTTTCTGAGCAAAGGCACCAGAGTGGGTGGGGCTGACACACTGGCTGCAAGCCTTAGTGAAAAGGGATTTTTCAATAACCGCAGGCAGGGCAATAAGGGAAAGTTCAAAGTTTCATGCCCAACCGATTGGGCAGAAATCAGGAAAGAATCTAAGAAGAGCTGGCGAGGGTGATCCCGACTAGAGAGAAAAATTTGTGCTGCAGAAGAATCCATATGGATGCCAGAAATGGAGCTTTTATAGTGTGCCCGGAGATGAGCCGTAAGGAGGGAGACGGCCGTGAAAGAAACTAAACTAAGCTGGACACCAACCTGCCTTTATATGTACTTTCAAAACCTCCATGGTCAAGAAATCAAAAAACAGTGAGAGCAAAATAGTATCAGAAGAGTCAGAGAAATACATAGTGATATGTTATGAGAGATAACTGGGGTCATGTGCAAATTTATTTTGATCACAGTGACAAAGCTGGACAAGCACCTGGAAGTGAATATAGAAGTATAATAGTTCTGAAGTAGTCACATTAGAGATCAAAGACTCAGGACGAGTTAGAAGAAAAAAGTAGGTTAGCCAAATGCCACTGATGACATTTCATAAACACTTTCTACCTTATGCTCCTAATTATTCTATATAAATATAATCCTAAATCCATTTAGGTTGTTTAATAAGCAAATACTCTTAAAATTCCATAGTTGCTTGTTTTCTATGTCAGTGAAGTAATGGTGAGAGATATACCTAGGATGTGTCCTTACTATCACTTAAACTGACTCGGCAATGATATAAACCATTTGGAAGTTTAGGTAGACCCATAATCTGCAGTTGAACTTTAGTTGTTGTGGTGGTTAATGGGTGGCTTAGTTGGCCCATCAGCTGCATGATCAGGGAGGTAGGAAAGGAACTTCCCATGCAGGACAGGCAATTAAAATGTGACTTTGCCTGTTAGACATGGCCCAAGGGTGACTTCATGGACAACCAAGAAGGTAAGTAACTTTACCCTTTGGGCATGAGGTGGAGCTGGGTAGAAAGTATAGATGGAGAAACCAGAAACCTCCTCCCCATATATGTACCTTGAGGAGTTAGGAAAGATGAAGCCAGTGGCTGTCAACCTTGGCTGTACATGAGGATCACCTGGAGCTTTTTACAAATTCTAATATCCATACCACACCTCAGGCCAATCAAAGGAGAATCTCTCAGGATGGGACCTGGCCCCAGTGTGTCTTGTTTTATTTAAGTTCCTCAGGTTGTTCCTCTGTGTAGCCAAGGTGAGAACACCTGGGTTGAATGAGACACTCGCAGGTGTCTGGCATGTGCCCAGTGACTGTGAGGGTCCTCCTCTTGAATTGTTTCCTGCTATCTACCTCTCCCTTTTCAGAATTTGCACAGGATAGTACTGTATCTGTCTTGGTTCTACAACATGTATCAGAGATGACTTTGCCTCAGAGTTGGGGAATTCTGTTTATCTTCCTGTTGAAAAAAGGCAGAACTCTCTTCACCCTTCAGGTGTACTGTCTCATCACTGATTTCATACCTCTTGTCTTCCTTCCAATATTACTTACCCTCTGCACTGGATTAAGGAAGATTTCTAACTTCTCTGACCCTAGAGGTTAAATTTAACCACATCTTCTTGAGCACTTCAGAAGGATCAGGGTGAAGTAAAGTTTAAGGAATAAAGGAGGTTCCTAAAAATAGAACACAATTCGTCCGTTTCAGTTAAAAATGCCCTCATGTTTTCTAAGCATTTTTTTAACTCTTTAGCATTTTTAATAAGCTTACTTATGAGTCTTGTTGAAAAATAAATAAAATATACTTGTTTTCATTAAGGAAAGAGATCCTTTTCCATTTTAGTTGGTATTGTTGAAGGAGACAAAAAGGAATCTAAAACTTGGCAAAGGAATACATTATTAGTGACATATTGGTCACAGATGTGCTGGTAGAGCTACATTTTCTTCCTGTGATTTGTATTTTAAGTATCCTCAAATTACATATGAAAGTCCAGATAACTTCCTCATAAACAGGATGAGAAAAATTATGGTATTGGCAAAATATTAATTTTTAAGGAATTCTAGGTGTGGTCTTATTAATAGGTAAGGGACAAATGTTTATTTGCAAACTATACTCTAGAGACATAGTGCTAGATGATGCCAATGTTTATTATTATCATCATCAATTATTATCATCAGTTTTAAGTGTGTTAAGCAAGTGCAGATACCTGGAGATATTTTTTTGTTTGTTTTCTTTATATTTAAATTATTTTATTGTTGTTCCATTACAGTTCTCCGTATTTTCTCCCCCCCTTTCCCCTGGCCCCCTCCCTTGTTTCCAACCTCCCCCTTGGTTTGTCCATGTGTCCTTTATAGTAGTTCCTGAAAACCCTTCTCCCCACTGTCCCCTCCCCCTCCCCCTCCAGCTATTGTTAGATTCTTCTTAATTTCAATGACTCTGGTTATATTTTGTTTGCTTTTTTCTTTTGTTGATTATGTTCCAGTTAAAGGTGATATTTTAGCAATACTTTTAAATTATAAGATTTACTTCTCTTAACAATACTTACAGTCAGGAAGGCAAAACTCAACAGGCAAACAGGAACTCTCTCTAGTAAAGTTATCGCTTGAATCTGTAGGCCTTTGAAGCACAGTATCAGGAGTTTGGCCAAGTTGTGTTCAGTTGCAAAAAATGCTAAAAGGACTTTAAGGAGAGTATGGGCAAGCCAGCTCTGGGAACAGGGTTAGGATTCACCTGGGAGGAAATGGCGTTGGTACCAGGATGCCCATTAAGGCAGTTGTAATAGATGAACATAATTCCAGCTCCAAGGCTCTAATTGTAAGGATGCGATGGAAGGAAAAGGAATATTATTTTTAAAAGGATCAAGAAACATACATGATGGACATAAAAATAATAATGACAACTAAAACTTTTATAAGACTTCTTGAGAACTTTTTTACTCATGTTAATAAGTAGACAAGTAATGACTCCTAGGGGGTGGCAGATTCTTTGATTTTCATCATATTTAAATTGATAAGCTAACCAATTTTCAAATGTCATGTTAAATTAAAATTGATATGAAATTGAACAAAAGCAGGAAAGTAGGCAAAAAAATTAGTGTATTACCCATGCAAGAAATTGAATTATGACACAGAAAAGGCAATATGGCCAAGTAGGTGGAAAGTTATCTATTTGTGTTTTTAATTAGGTAATAATATGCATTTTAAGATGATTTAGTGATCTGATGATTGCAAAGGCAGATGGCTTTAAATCAGGAGCTTGTGATGTACTTCGCAGCCCCAAAGCTCTCTGATTCACTGTCAAGGTGACGTCAGTGTGTGACTCTAGTCGAGCACTGTCTGCTCTCTTGTGTATTACTTGATTTTATAAGTTTAAGACATCATACTGTACAGTTAAAAAAATAAATTTATAAAAAGACAAGTTATTTTCTTTCTCCAAATACCCTGTTTTTGTTTTTTCCCATTTCCTCAGGAAAGTGACAATATTGGAAGACCCCAATCAGAACATTCACTTGAAAAACCTGTCTCTTCATCAGGCAACCACAGAGGAAGAAGCTCTGAATCTGCTTTTCTTAGGAGATACCAACAGAATGATTGCAGAGGTAGTAAAGTTTTCTCTGCAAACTGTTTTCATGTATTATAAGATAATAGAATTTGGGGGACAGCAACTACCTTAGAAATGATCCCACCTGAATCTCATGTTACATATTAGAAATCTAGATCCAGAGAAGTAAGGAGACCTTGTTTCCCAAGGTCAGCCAGCTAGTTGATGAGCAGGAACTAAAATCTGGACTCTAAAATCTGGGAAACAAATAAAATCTTTAAAAATAAATAAATAAATTTTATCTGGGAAACAAATTTCTAGTTTTCAGTTTCACACAAATTGGTTTGCAGTTAGTGAATGAGAACTCATTAAGTATCTTAATTATAGGGATTTTTGCATAATTTTTGAAATTTAAAAATACAGAATCATTCTTCCAAATCTCAGATTATCCATGTACTGGCATTTGTTTACATACCCATATAATTTCATGTATTCAGTGCATTATTATTTAGAAGACATGTGGAACACTACATGGAATACAGGAAGTGCTTGCTCTACACATGGCCACTGTTATTGGCAGGTCTGGCAACACTGCTGCTGTGTGTAACAGGAGTGTGTTTCAGTGCAGTATTTGGGACATACTTGTACTGTTGTCTATCTGCTATTCAAAGCTAGGTGCCTGAATCTCATGTTACATAGGAGTGTGTAATAGGAGTATGTTTCAGTGCAGTATTTGGGACATACTTGTACTATTTGTTGTCAATCTGCTATTCAAAGCTAGATGCCTGTATCAAACTAGGCACCTGTATTTCATCTGGGAACCCAAGGCAGGAGCCAGGACTGAGCCCACTTGGTCAGGGGACCCTAACCTCAACCCGTTACTGACTGAAGATGGAGGGTCAGGAAGCTCTCATCCAGTGACGCTGCAGTGATGGGAACAGAGCATGATGGTGGCTGGGGGGGGCGTGGGAATAGTTCCCCAAATATGCAGCTCACTGTTAGCCCTGGCAGCTTCCTTTGTAGACCATGCTCCCAGACTGTCTGCGTCTGATAACAAGTGGTAGGTGAGGACAATAAGCTGGGAGGATAAGCATTCTGAGGAAGTCTATCAACTGACCTTTTTTCCTGCCCCATTTCCACTCAGTGGGATGCAGCACCTCAGATACAAGATAAATAAATGGAAACCAAATTCAGATACTGAAAATACAATGTTATTATCTGTTTTTGTGTTGGGCCCTTACTTTTGTTGGCAGTAGGGGTGTTGTTTTTTCCAGTACTGCATCAATATAAATTGAGCTTATGTGCCATGTATAACATAGACTTAAGGACTCAAATTACTATTTTCATTTCAGAAGAATTTTACATAGTTTTAAATTTCAGAATATCTTGTCTTGCTTTACAAAAATTTGCATTTGTGTTTTGCTTCAACATTTTGCCCATGTGGTCATCTGTGATACTCTTATTGTCACAATAATTAAAGACTAAGGAATAAAGGCAGTTTAAAAATTAAGGCATATAATGATGAAAGATGGGATCAGGAAAAATCCTGATCCTGTCTTGACCAGTGTGGCTTAGTTTGTTGGGCATCATCTTGCAAAGCAAAAGGTCACCAGTTCAATTCCCAGTCTGGGTACATGGCTGGGTTGCAGGTTTGGTCCTGGATCAGGTCACAGAGGCAACCAACTGATGTTTCTCTCTTTTCCTTTCTCCCTCCCTTTCCCTGTCTCTAGAAATAACTAAATAAAATCTTTTTTAAAAAATCCATACACAGTTTAATAAGCAGCCATCCAGGAGATACAGAAAATAAATGGATCCTGGCCACCAATGAAATATGAAAAAGAGAATAAATGCTATTGGAAAACAAAAAGGAGAAGTATGTTCCTGCCTCAGTGCTAACCCTTCTCCAGAAGTGACTCATCCTGAGACAAATCTAGGCCTTGTCCTCACAATTACGTTCCCTCATCTGTAATGAGTTATTGAGGGCTCTTGGCCCTTGTTTACCATGACCTCCAATAGCTCAGAAGCTTGGCCAGTTGTTATCTAGTTTGTTAACTTTAGCCGACTACATCTTTTCAACCTATTGTAAAGTTTTAAGGACCTCAGATTTTCTTGTTCAAGCTTATCTGTCATGTTCTATCACCTTACAAAATCTCAACTATTCTTCCTGCCACCTACTGATGAGCGCCTAATGATATTAGAAATAACCTAAAACCTGAAGAACTACAATTCACATAGTGCTGGTGTGCATTTTTAAATTAATTCATTTTTCCAGTGTAAAGCCTAATTTTTAATATCAAATCTAGTAGGTTTTGGATGTTTGTGAGCTTGCTTTTGTATCTTCTTTGATAATAATAGCTATTGTGTTATTCTGAGAACTTTTCAATAGACTTGATGCTGTGGTAGACACTATATATGTATATATATTTCTGATTCTTCTTTTATAGGGGAAACTGAGGCTCAAAGTGTTGGAATACTTGTCCGACGCCACACAACTAGTGGGTGGCAGAGCCAGGGTCCAGCCCAGTCCGGCTGATTCAGAAGCCCATGTTCTTTCCTTATGCCACATTTCACAAGGGCAGCAATCAAATGGACATGTGTCCAGTTTTTCAAGCGAGGATATATTTTTGAATCATTTAAAAAATACAGTGAATATTTAGCACCTTGGTTTATTTCTTGAATTCATTGAAAGCAAACACATAAAAATACAAATGAAAAATAACTGTCAATCTCTGGAAATACTTTATTATTCAGAGTCCCTTAAAAAAAGCATGTTTTAGATTTTAAACTAGCTGTCAGAATATAATTTGTCAGCTCAGAATGAGCTTACCAGGATAAAAAGAACACACTATACATTTTTTTTTCCAAAACTTACACAGAGAAATCCAGAAGTTGTCATAGTAACCAGAAAACACTTGTAAAACAAAGCCTGACTATGTGGGACAGGAGAGGAGTGCTCTTTCCTTTCATGTTCCCTCAAAGCCAGCATTTGAAGGAAGAGTTATCAAATTTAGCTTCATCTTCTTCTTGCTTATTCAGAACTCTTGAATAATTTCTGTAATCCTAGCAGTGTTTTGAATAAGAACTGATTATATTCTTAGGGTAAATTTTTTTAAAGTTGAACTGCTGTGCCAGAGAGAATAAATATGTTAAAAGGGGACCTGCATGTGACCCAGTGTCAACCCTCCCCAGTAGCAAGTATTGTTTGATACTTTTTGTCTTATAGTTAAATGTTTCTATGAATTAATCGAGTCTAATTGAGCAAAACATTCTTCATTTGCTTGTCAGGCCCTACAGAGTTCCATAGCTGGGACCATTTGCTTGATTCTGCTTATAATCTAAGCACCCGTCCCCAGGTATGGCCAGAGGGGAACTTGAAATTGAGTGCCCTGTTGTAGTCAAAAGACACAGTTTGGGGGATGCAATTTCTGATCTCTGGATTCAGAATCTCTGCATTTGGGCCCAGGAATGTACGTTTTAGCATCTAAATGTGCTCAGGCTAATATTGGGGGCAATTTAGGTTTTTCCCTTGAGAAGCTGGTTGAAACCCACTCCCAGAAAAGCATGTGAGCAGGTCTGTGTTCTGCACCCTTGCCAACACCACTGTATTTGAAAATTCTGCCAATTTGGTAGGCAAAAAAAGAGAAAAAATATTGTTTTAGGTTGCGTTTTTGATTACCATATTGTTTTATATCTTTATTTACCATTCATATTTCTGTTTTTGTTTACGTCTTCTATTTGTTTTTCACTTGGACTGTTAGAGTAGGTCTGGTTGTGTTGTTGACTCCAGGCAGACACCCCTGGACCACTGCTCCCAGAAGAGGAGCTCAATGGCTGCTAGGGACTCTGTAAATAACTGTTGAATGCATATACATTAAAGATAATAACTTTTTTCTCTGTCATATGTTTAGCAAATGCTTTTCTCATCATATAATTTTTTAGTTTTCTTTTTTTAATGTAGTCAAATCAGTCCATTTTATGGTTTCTACTTCGGATAGCATGCAATGCTGTTCGGATTAGAAATGCAATAGTTCACTGAGGAATTATTCCACTTATTAGAAAGCGTTTTATTATTTTCAATTGAAATTTGACGCCCGGTTGCAACCACCCATTATTCCCAGTATGGCCTGCAACATGGAAAGGGATGGTCATCTTCAGGTTGGAGTAAGTCTTACCAGAAATTTCTGGAGCATGGAGACTTTTCCTGAACCTCAAAAAAAGATAAAACTGTTCTAAATTAACAAAATCAAGGTTCATTTTTAGTCCTCCTTCTAGAAATAGCCTCCATTGATAAGAGTGCCATTTAAATACCCATATTAAGGAATAATGATGTTCAAAGTGAACCATAAGACTAACAGGAGCCTCTTATATATAAGCTGATGTAAGGAAGAGAATAGTGTCTTGGGTCGTTTCCACCAAACTTCACAGTAGTGTCTGTTAAGGGTTAAACTGTGTCTTCTCCTCCCTTCCCCCAGTTCATGTGTTGACGTCCTAACCCCTGTACTTCCGAATATGACCTTATTGAGAGAGAGGGCCTTACAGATGTAATCGAGTTAAAATAAGGTCATTAGGGTAAGCTCTAAACAGCATGGCTTATGTCCTTATTAAGTGGGGAAGTTTACAGAGAGACACATACACAGGGAGAATGCCATGTGGACATGAAGAGGTCATCTCTGAGGAGAGAGGCCTGGAACAGAAATTTTCCTCACAGTCCTCAGAAGGAAGAACCAATCCTACCAACACCTCCATTTTGGACCTCTAGTCTTCAGAACTGTGAGATAATAATTTCAGTTGTTTAAGCCACCCACTTTGTTGTATTTGATTATAGCAGCCCTACCAAATTAACGTGGTGTCCAAATAACCTAGGATATAATTCCTTATATAAAAGGTACCTGGTATGGGTCTTGACCTTGATTAATTCAGGAGTAATAATATGCTATATCTAATAATATGCAACATTTGCTATTAAAATGCTTGGAGGGGAACTTTGGTGAGAAAAGAACATTCTATGCCAACATTGGGAAAGCCCAGGGTCCCTTGGTAGTTGTCTTGCTTTTTTCCCCACATGGCTTCCTTCCCCACATGAGCCATCAGGTGAGTTCCTCCAGCCAGTTCAATGTCCATTCTGTGCCTTCCTCTCCATCACTACCCATCCCCGTCAGGTCATGGTGAAGAGCACAAGCTTCCAAGAGACTTTCTGTTCTACTCCTGCTCCTCCCCTTCCCAGGTGTATGTCTTTGGGTAGGTGACCTAACTGGTCTAAACTAACCTAACTGCTCTAAACCGCACCTTCTAACCTATAAAATGGGCATAATAATAGCTACCTTCTAGGATTATAGTAAGAATTAAATTAAATAACATTTACAAAGACCCCATAGTTTTCAGCTAGCAACTCTTTAAAGACAAGACTTTTAACTGGTTCATCTCTACTCTCTTTGTACCTGGCAGTGATGTGGTCGGTCATTAATTAATTGTTTTATTGAGTTGATAGAAGAGGAAGACCTGATGATTTCAGGTGATAAGACCTGATATTTCAGAACCAGAATCAAAAGTGTATGATTAAAGAGCACATGACAGATGACTTTGACTTTTAAAAACATTGTGAGACTCCCGACCTTTCAGAAAAGTTTATTTTCCAAATAATCAACTTACCAAAATGTTTATGGGATTTAGATGTTATTTTCCCAGGTCTTTTTACATAAGTCTTTTCTTGAAATAAAAAACATACTAGATTTTTTTGAGTTGTGTTGATGTGCATTATAAACTCTCAGACTTTGCTCAGTGTCAAACTTTTGGAGTGAGTTGTGTGACCTTGCAGACATGTAAAGACAGTTTGAAGACAGGATGTGAGTGGAGTTAGTAGGGTATGGCAGCCACAGGAATAGCTGCCATTGGACATGTTGTCTAAAGGCATAAGGTAATACAGGAAGGAAAGAATATCTTCACTATTAGGTTGTGTTTGTTAACAACACTGAGCCACAATTTCCTTGTGTGGTATGTGTGGGAAATAAGAGGATTTAGGTTGTAATTAATGTTCCAGAATCATACTCCACTACACCATTAGAGGGACATTCACTAACACATACTCACAGATTTTTGCTTGAAAGATACATTAGTTGTAAATAAATTAGCAAGTTTATTTTAAGATTTATAAGCCTGGGAAGAGCAAAGTGCATAGCAGGATAAATTTTTTGGCCCTGCTCTTGTTATATATAATACAAATATCATCTCATTATTAGGTCTCAATATGGTGCTAGAAACCTTAGCAAAAGACATGTTAACAATTATAACCTCTTCTTCTTATCTACTGCATACCCTTACCAGAAGGAAAAAAACTTAAATTTTTAGCACATACTATAGTCCAGGCATTTCTTTTTCTTATATATTAAAAATGAGAAATATACATTTTAAAATAGTGATTCTGTGTTATGACATAGTTTTCACTCTGCTCTCATCGAATCCAATTTGCGGTGCTATGTGAACCATGAGTTCTGAGATCTAAAACATTCATGAAAATAAGTGCAGTGGTGTGATGCAGTCACTGGAATGTTAAAATGCACCTACTCTATATACATGATTAGAGAAACAATCTTGGCTGTAAAAATGTAGCTCTAGAATTTCTTTTGATCTTTAAAATTTTTATTTGTAATTAAACGTAGCAGAAGAAAGTAAGTTTCACTGTGTTACTGAAATTCACCACCATCAACAACAAAATGTGAAAAATAGAGGGGGAATAAAAGCTATCTTCAGTGAAACAAGAAAATAGCCATAACCTCAGAAAACCTGGCAAATACCATGAAATTTGAATTGTGGTGAGGAGGGTGCTGAGAGCCAACACATATATTCTCCAACCTGAGGCAGGATACAGTTTCCCCTTTAAGAAAGGGTCGCAATTCTCAAGTGCAAATCTGATGATCTTATGGTTAAAGTTATGACATCCAAGAATATAGGCAAGTGTGGGGAGAGGAGTATTATACAGATACTTATTCTACACTATAAAAGATGCATCCAAAGAAGAAAATGTTAAAGACAGGCCTTTTTTGTGGTCAGTGGTCTAGGCTCATTGCTAAGAAAGATGGCCTTTGTGAGTCAAGTTCAGTGAGTCTGTGACTTAAGAGGTTTTACCATCCTGGACCTCTTAGTGCAAAAACTGAGGAAAGTGTGTTGTAAAGGCTAAGGACATAGCCGATAGGAAAAGTATTCTGGACACAGACAACTGTAATTGAACAACAATAAAAAAATACATTCAATACCATCAAAAAATTTTTTAAATAAATTATTCTGGACACAAACTTAATTTGAATATTTTCTAACCCATCTGCAGACTACTCTTTAAAAAATTGAAAAAGCTAAAATTCAAGATAAAATTTTTAATTGAACTTATTAAATTCCAAAGCTGAAGAAAGAGTCTCACAGAGATCAAGTCAGAAAATGCAAGCCAACTATGAGTGAAAATGAAAGAAATTGTTCTCAGACTTCTCCACAGTAGCATTCAGTGACAGAAGACAAACCAATTCTGAAGCAAGAATATTATATCTCTACAATTTTTTATGCAGCAGATTTATCATCATGTTCTTAAACATACAAAAACATCAAATATTCTTAAGCATGTATAAATTCAGAGAGAAAGTGTACTCAGAGATTCTTTTTAAAAATTGCTTGACAATGCAGTCTAACCAACTGAAAGGTAAATCAAAATAAAGAGCTTAGGAACTGAAAATATTACAGAAGGATTTGGTGAGGTAGACTGGTGGGATCTTTGAAAAACATAGGATTTTAGAAGTTATTTTAATGTAGACATAAAAATGAACAATTGTATAATGTGAATATTATAAACCTTAAAAAGGTAAAAGTAAATAATAAACCTAACAAAAATTTAGAGTTAGGAGAGATTGGAGTAGTGTTATAAATAAGTTTATTTTCTTATATTTCAAAGCAAGAAATAGATAGATATTGTATAAATATTATATGTCCACATAATGACTCAAGTCCCTTAATGTTTTCTATGAGTATTTTTTTTAAGTATTATTTTTTATTTTAGTTTTTAATTGAATTCCTTGGGGGAGACACCAGTTAACAAAAGTATGCAGGTTTCAGGTGCACAATTCTATAACACATCATCTGCACATTGTATTCTGTGTTCACCATCTCAACTCAAGTCTCCGTCCATCGCCACTTATTCCCCCACACCCTCCTTCACCTCTCCCCCTGGCAGTCACCACACTGTTGTTGGTGTCCATCTGTGAGTATTTCTTAATTCTAAAGAGATATTTTTAGAAAAAAAGTACACATATCTTTTAAAATCATTTTTATTGTTATTCTTTTGTAGTTGTCCCCATTTTCCCCTCTTGCTCATCCCACCCCCACTCCAGCAGTCAATTCCTACAACATGTCCATGGTCATTCATACATGTTCTTTGTCTATTTTAACCATGGGGGACAAAAACATTTATTTAAAGCTCACTAATTTTTCATATTTCATTTGTTTTTTATTCTATTAAATTTAAATAAAATTTAATTTAATAATTTCAAATATGTACAGTATGCTTTTGTTTTGGTAACAGAAGTACTTCTGATTTTCTATTTCTATATGTATATAAAGAAATGTCTAAACAATTTTTATCAAACTTTACTATTGTTATTTTGATTGGGAGATCTCTACTTTCATTTTTGCTCTTTTTTGTATTGTTTGAATTTTTTGAATAATGAGTGTGGTAAAGATTACCAGTGCACGTTTCCTTGAGGAGAGTTCATGTGACATGTTCTAGTCAATGAAGTGTGAGTGAACCTGAGATGTTACTTTGTTTTGAGGCTTTTTTTAATTGTTGTTCAAGTACATTTATCTCCATTTCCTGCCACCACTTTCCCCTGCCCCACCCACCTGCACCCCCTACCCTCAATCCTACCCCCTATTGGCTTTGTCCATGAGTGCTTTATACATGTTCTTTGACATCCCTTTCCCTTCTTTCCCTCATTATCCCCTTGCCCTGCTCCCCTCTTCTGGTTACTGTCAGTTTGTTATTTCAATGTCTCTGCTTATATTTTGCTTGCTTGTTTGTTTTGTTGATTAGGTTCCGCTTATAGGTGAGATCATATGGTACTTGTCTTTCACCACCTGCCTTATTTTGCTTAACATAATGCTCTCCAGTTCCGTCCATGCTGTTGCAAAGGGTAGGAGATCTTTCTTTCTGCTGCATAGTATTCCATTGTGTAAATGTACCATAGTTTTTTGATCCACTTATTTACTGATGGGCACTAAGTCTGCTTCCAGCACTTGTCTATTATAAATTGTGCAGCTATGAACATTGGGGTGCATAGGTTCTTTTAAATTGGTGTTTTAGGATTCTTACAGTATAACCCAAGAAGTGGGACTGCGAGGTCAAAAAGCAGTTCCATTTGTAGTATTTTGAGGAAATTTCATATTGTTTTCCACAATATGAAAACAGGCTGCACCAGTCTGCATTCCCACCAACAGTGTACAAGGGTTCCATCCTCATCAGCATTTGTCGTCTTTGTCAATTTGGTTATGATGGCCATTCTGACCAGTGAGAAGTGGTATCTCATTGTGGTTTTAATTTGCATCTCTGATGGCCAGTGATGCTGAGCATCCTTTCATGTATCTCTGGGACCTCTGTATGTCTTCTTAGAAAAGTATCTGTTCAGGTTCTTTGCCCATTTTTTAATTGGATTGTTTGTCTTCCTGGAGTGGAGTCATGTGAGTTCTTTATATATTTTGGAGATCCGAGGTTCTATTCTTTATCTCTTCCCCTTTTATGGCAAAACCTGAAGCTTTATTTTGAGATGGTAGCCTTACAAGTTGGCAGCTCCTCCCCTAGCCTTGCTAACTTAGTGTCAAGTAGATGGAGCAGAACTACCATTAAACCATATTGGACAAGTAATGTGAGCAAGATAGAAACCTGTGATTTTTAAGCCTCTGAGATTATGGTGCTATTTGTTAATTTGCTACACAGTGTAATTAGATCTCTGTTGATGAATATAATCTGCATGTATCATTTATAATAATGCATTATCCCTCATAAAATTCAAATGTAGCATGGCTTTTTAGTAAAAAAACAATGTTTATGTTAATGTTACATGTTCATCTATTTTTCAAATGGGTTTGAAGCAATTTACAATATTAAAATATATAAATCTGGACCTTGAGAACTTGCTTGGAGGTTCTAGCAAGAGAGTGCAGGTACTCATATACCCTTGACCAAAGAGTGGCCCTCTCTTCTAGTTGGGAAGGTCATCCTCCTTGACTTAGCATGCAGCTTCAGGAGGAACATACATGGATCGGGAGGAAGAGTTACCTGTCTAGCTAACCAGGTCAGCCAAATGAACCCTGGCAATCAATAGCGTGACGCGTCACAACCAGATCATTCTCACATCCTGAAGCATATAAATCTGGACAAAAATATTAAAGATAACAAATTCTTAAAAAGATAAAGTTAATTTAAAATAAGGTAGGATATAATAGACAATTGGAATGAGTCAATTTTGGCCATTAAGGACAAATTTTAGCTATGATTCTTTGGGCAGACAAGTAAAAACAAGGGAAACATTTAGGCATTTTAAGTTATATCATTCAGAGCAACTTATAGGTATTGAACTGCAGGTAAAATACATGCAAGCATCTTGTGAGACAAAATGGATAGTGTCTTACTTGTGACTTTGAATAAATATAAAAACAAGACTTCCAGCCAAGATGGAGGCATAGGTAGATATATTTTACCTCCTTGCACAACCAAAAGAAGGACAACAACAAATTTAAAAAGCAAAAACCAAAAAACCGTCAGAAAATTGAACTGTATGGAAGTATGACAACCAAAGAGCTAAAGAAGAAACATTCATCCAGACTAGTAGGAAGGGTGGACATGGGCAGCTTGGGAAGAGAGGACGTTCAGCAAGGCAGCCACTGGAGGACTGAGTGGGTGAGGCAGCAGCTTGGCAAACCAGGCATTTCCATATTTGGATAAACTGGGAGGAACAATTGGGGAGCAAGACAACACAACTCAGGGTTCCAGTGGAGGAAACTAAAGCCTCAAAACCTCTGGGTGCAAAAAACCTGTGGGGGTTATAGCAGTGGTAGAAACTCCCAGCATAACAGCAAAGATCACTGGAGAGACCCGTGGGGTCTTAGAATGTACACAAATCCACTCACCTGGGAATCAGCACCAGAAGGGCCCAATTTGCTTGTGGGTAGTGGGGGAAGTGGCTGAAAGCTGAGCAAGAGCTAAGCAAATGGCAATGTTCCCTCTCTGACCCCTCCCTCACTTATAGCCCCACAACACAGTGACATGGGTTGCCCCACCCTGGTGAATACCTAAGACTCTGTCCCTTACAACATAACAGGTGTGTCAAGACAAAGAAATATGGCCCACGTGAAAGAACAAAACTCCAAAAATAGAACTAAGTGATGAAGAGATAGCCAGCTTATCAGGTGCAGAGTTTAAAACACTGAAAATTAGGATGGTCACAGAAATGATTGAGTATGGTTGAAAAATAGAGGAAGAAGTGAAGGCTATGCAAAGTGAAAAAAGCAAAATATACAGGGAACCAACAGTGAAGGGAAGGAAACCAGGACTGAAATCAACAATTTGGAACAAAAGGAAGAAATAAATATTCATCTGGAACAGAATGAAGAAACAAGAATTCAAAAAGAGGAGAGGCTTAGGAAATTCAGGATAACTTTAAGTGTTCTGAATCATGGAATTGCCAGAGGAGAAGAGGAAAAGCAAGGAGTTGAAAACTTATTTGAAAAAGTAATGAAAGATAACTTCTCCAATTTGTCAAAGGAAATAGACTTCCAGGAAGTCCAGGAAGCTCACAGAGTCCCAAAGAAGTTGGACCCAAGAAAGCACTCACTAAGGCACATCATAATCACATTACCCAATATTAAAGATAAGGAGAGAATCTTAAAAACAGCAAGAGAACAGGAGATAGTAACCTACAAAAGAGTTCCTATAAGACTAGCAGCTGATTTCTCAAAAGAAACCTTGCAGGCAAGAAGGGGGGCTGGAAAGAAGTATTCCAGGTCATGAAAGGCAAGGGCCTATATCCAAGATTACTCTATACAGCAAAACTATCATTTAGAATGGAAGGGCAGATAAAGTGCTTCCCAGATAAGGTCAAGTTAAAGGAATTCATCATCACCAAAACTTTATTATATGAAATGTTAAAGGGACTGATCTAAGAAAAAGAAGATTGAAACTATGAACAGTAAAATGACAGCAAACTCACAACTATCAACAACTCAACCTAAAAAAAAACCCAAAACAAAAAACCTAAGCAAACAACTAGAAGAAGAACAGAATCACAGAAATAGAGACCACATGGAGGGTTATCAGCAGGGAGATTGGAGGGGGGTAGAATGGGGTAAAAGTTACAAGGAGTAAGAAGCATAAATGGTAGGTACAAAATAGACAGGGGGAGGTTAAGAATAGTATAGGAAATGGACAAGCCAAAGAACTTATCTGTATGACCCATGCTTTGAACCAAGGGAGAGGAGAATGCTAGTGGGAGAGGTGGTGCAGTGGGGAAGTCGATGAGGGGAGAAAAAAAATAGGATAACTGTAATAGCATAATCAATAAAATACACTTTTAAAAAATGATGGGCATTTAAAATCTATTTGGAAAAATTCATTCTTTGGATTTTTTCCAGAGTTTGGATGTCAAATGGCCTTTTTTTATTTACTGTTCAGTTTTTAAATGTTTTTATTTTTTATTGTTCAAGTACAGTTGTCTCCAATTTTTCCCTCACTGCTGGTCTCCCCCACCTCACCATTCATCTCCTATCTCCCACCCTCAATCCTACCCCCTTTAGTTTATTCATAGGTCCTTTATACATGTTCCTTGACAACCCTTCAACTGAAGGGTCAAATGGCCTTTTTGAACACAATGTCAACATCAATTGAGAATAATCCAAGGGAATTCATGAAAATAAATAAATTTTGAGTAGGATTAATTTTGGAGGAGAAAAGGGATATACTTTTTCAATAAGAAATACTAGGCAATATTTGGCCAGAAAGAGCACATTTTATGCAAAAGAATAGAGGAAAGTAGTTAAAAGGTCTGTGGTTAGGAACAAAGGGGAATTGGAGCTCAAGATAAATAAAGAAAGACTTGACTCAATCTAGCTGTTTCAAAAAATTCTAATTTTTAGATTCCAATATATTATACTCTATACATTCAGAGAATCTACAGATGTAATCTCCAAATTACTTGGAGATTTTTAGGAATTGCGAGACATGTCATAGAGAGTCCAAAAAACTAGAAATGAGTGAAATTAGAAATTTAATAAATATTTTTTAAAATGTTGTTTTGTTATGTTATGGTTACAGGGATGAATGAGACAGTTTCTTCCCTCAAGGAGTTCAGAGCCTGGGTGGGAGAAGGAAGAGAGTGGAGGACCTGGGTAGAGGGGGTAACCTCCAGATGGACCTTCAGTGAGATGTACGACTTTGTGTACTGGAGATGAGAAAGAGGAAAAACTAACTTTCATTGACCACAGACTGCAAATGTGACAAATCTGTAAGAAACCCAGTGATCCTAGAGATGTTTAGAATTTTACCCCAAAATAAAAGTCATCTGTTCTCAACTTTCCAAAACAGAAAACATATTTGGAAAAGAACAAACTAATATTTTTAATACTAAGCCCTAAGTAAAAGATTTGAAAAAAGATGATTAAATTATGTCCAATAAACAATTAGGAAAGAGTCAGCATCGATTCATCTTAAACTAATTTAATTCACTTTTCTGATAGGGTTATAGAAGTTCATGAATCAAGTGAGTTCATTTTATTTGATAAGGTCTTCTAAAATATCCTCTGGGGTATAAAGAGGAATTGAAGGTCTATGAAAGTATTTGGATTAAAGGCAATTTGAATACACTCGTAACTTAACTAACAGAGTAGAGAGTAGTGGCATCTTCAGGAAATGTTGTTCTGCCCTATTTGATGTCTTACACATCATTTGGATGAGGATATACTAGGTATTTTTATCCACAGCACAAAATTGAATGAAAAGTCAAGATATGGAATTATCTGAACAGATTGTAATGTTGGGGTACAAATCTAATAAAAAGAAGTCATCAGATAAATGTGTGTGTGTGTTTTTCATAGAAATACCATAGCCTGGGTAAAAGACTGGAGGAAATATGTTAGGACACTTCACGTGCTATTTATTTACTGCTGGCGACATGCAGATTACAGTGTTTTCTGCTGTGGTTATGATCCTGTTGAAAGAATATACTCAATACAGAGTGTGAAAGGGCCACATTTAAAAAAGAGTTTGATAAACAGTTACATAAGACACAGTTGAAGAAACTAGAGATAATTAGGCTTAGGGAGCATGTCAGTGTATTTCAAGGATATAGATAGGATTGACATAATCAAATAAGTCTTTTAAAAGCAGTAATCTTATTATATGAAATGTTAAAGGGACTTACCTAAGAAAAAGAAGATAAAAAAGATGAACAGTGAAAGGACAGCAAATTCACAGTTATTAAAGAACCACACCTAAAACAAAAGCAAACTAAGAGGACAGGTAGATCTGGAGCAGAACCATAGAAATGAAGATCACATGGAGGGTTAGCAACAGGGGAGTGGGAGAAGGAGAAGGGGGGGAAAGGTACAGAAAATAAGTACCATAAATGGTAGGTAGAAAATAGATATGGGGGAGGGCAAGAATAGTATGGGAAATATAGAATCTAAAGAACTTGAGACATGTGGTCATAAACTAAAGGGGGGGGAATGGTGAGGGAGGGGGTGTCCAGGGTGGAGGGGAATGAAGGGGGGAAACAGAACAACTGTAATGGCATAATTAATAAAGTATATTTTAAAAAAAGAAATTTCAGGCCACTAAGAGAGAGACAAGCCAAAAATAATAATAATAAATAAATAAAAGCAGTAATCTGTCTGCAAGGTGGAGAACAATTGAAGGAGACAAGAGTAAAGATGGGAAAACTAGTGAGAGATTATAGTAATCCAGGTGAGAGGTAAAGGAATAGGAATAGGACAGATTTTATATCCATTTGTGGGATAGAGATTGAGGTGTGTAATGAGGTTGCTTTGGGAAAATATTAGGTTCAAGATGTTGGTAAGGCAAGATGTTAATGCATTTTAGTGACAATTATCAGTCAAGCTCTTAGACATTCTTATCCGGTGTACAGAAAAATTGTGTTTGGAAGTAAGGATAAAGGAGGTATCTGAATAGAGTGAGTATCAATAGTGATGGACATCTGTTTGACCTTTTCAGATCATGGGCCACTTCAACACTAAGTAACTCAATTGCTATTTTGTACAATCTTTTGCAGCAAAGCAAGTATCATTATGGCATTACAAAGATATGAAAACCAAAATTACTTTGTATAAATTTGCTTAAAATTTCAACACTAGTAAGTGATGGAACCAGACTTAAAATTATAGCTGGCATACAATATGCTATTAATTTCAGGTGTACAGCATAGCAATTCAACATTTATACACCTTGCAAAGTGATCACCATAATAAATCTAGTAACCATCAATCACCATGCATAGTTATTATGATATAATTGACTATGTTCCTTAGGCTGTACATTACATACCCATGGCTTATTTTACAACTGAAAATTTGTACTAGTTAATCTTCTCCTTTTGGGGCCTCCCCTCCCCTCTGGCAATCATCAGTTTGTTCCCTGTATCTATCTGTTTGTTCCTCTTTTGTTTTATTCATTTGTTTTGTGTTTTGGATTACACATATAAGTAAAATCATATTTGTCTTTTTCTGTCTTATTTCAGTTAACATAATACTCTTCAGTTTCATCCATGTTGTCCCAAATGACAAGATTTTATTTTTTATGTTTGAATAGTATTTCAGTTTATGTATATGATTGGATAAAGAAAATGTGGTTATATTTACCACATTTTTAGATGATAAATAGATAAATGATATACCACATTTTCTTTATTCAGTTGTCTATTGATGAACACTTAGGTTGCTTTTATATCTTGGCTGTTGTAAACGATGAAAATCAAAACCACAATGAACTATCTCTTCACACTTGTCAGAATGGCTGTTATCAACCATACAACAAAGAACAAGTGTTAGTTGAGGATGTGAAGAAGACCAAAGCCTCATGCTCTGTTGGATTATAAACTAGGACAACCACTATGGAAAACAGTATTGAGATTCCTCAAAAAATTAAGTAGAACTAGCATATAACCCAGCAATTCCACTGCTGGATATTTATCCAAAGAAACCAAAAACACTAATTCAAAAAGATATATGCACCTCTATGTTCTTAGCAAATTCTAAGGTTTTTGGTGTGTGATTTTTAACTACACTGGAGTGCATATCTTATGAGAATTAGAGCAATAGAAGGAAGAGTTCCACAAGGGAAAGAAGTATGATGGCCATAGCTTGAGACATTTCTAATTTAGGGACTGGAGAGGAAAGTGTCCAGTGAAGGAAAAGGAGACAGGAAAAGTACCAGGAGCATTTGGCTCTGGAAACCAGGGAGTAGTGGGGGAGTGGAGAGCTTCCAGAAGGAGGGAATAGCTAGCACTGTTAGGTCTTACCAGGAGGATCTGTATTCTCGGTGCTGAGAATAAATCACTTTCTTTACAGCTAGCTCATTTGCCTTTTTCTCATCATTTACTCTAATTTTACATGTTTTGTCTGCAGCTCCTAAGCTAGATTATAAATTCCTTGAGGGCAAGGTCCAGTTCTTATTTTCCTTCTAGTCTCTGTACTGCTTGACACAGAGCTGTATACATAGACTGATATGAAATGTGAAAGTTCTTTGCATGGGGATGATTAATCATTACTAGGATTTTTCCAAAGGCACAGTCTCTAGTGCCAAGAGCACATTTGTTTAAAATGTGCGCTTAAATTTGAATGAATCTGCCTAAATGGTGCCATCTGTTCTTAGGCAGTTTCAGAAATGTTTTAATACAATTTTACCTTTAAAAGGACAAACGTGGGGGCATGCGGATGAGGCATAAAGATGTCCTTAAATAAACACAGAGCAGACACCCACACATTCAGTCACACTTAAACAGCTACACATAAAGAATGTTTTCTGAGGTTTAAGAAAATGTTAGCTAAGAGGACACCAACTACTACTTCATGCAGAAAATATTTATGAGAAGTTACAAAATTGTAGGCATGGACTCCTACAGCATATTATGGCATTTTAATTACAGACTCCAGAAATACAATTTAATTGATGTAAATCTCACATTCCTTTGAAATGGGTACACTTTTCCAATATTCACTAGTGACCTACAGTTTACTGTGATTTCAGGATATCAGTATAGAAGCTGAAGACAGCTGTTGGGGACAGTCTCTATGGTTTTCATTTATGTCAATTGTCAAGTTGACTTTTATTACAGTACTGTAGGATTTATTGTTGTGTGAAAGTAACAGTGAAATGAAACCCATGTTTAAGTTCTGCAAATAACTTACAGTCACATCCAAAACACCTCAACTTAGGTTCTAAATTTGAGTTTGCGGTTTTACATGCACAGTTATTTTCTGATCCACTTTAGCATGCAAAATCACACACTGGCTAGGTTGGATATAGTTAGAGTGGCAACAAGTAATGGATCACATTTTCAGCCTATTTAACTCACTAGCTACATCATCATCACCAAAACTATGCCAGTATTTTGACATCTGTATATTTTGCTCATTGGTGTAAGTCAATGATGGTGAATATCAATAATTTATAGAATTTCTGGTTGGAATAGCATCCAATTGTGTTAACCTATCTGCATACACATGCATCCGTATGGAGAGTCTTTGGTTAAGTTCCATTTCAAAGGGGGAGCGCTGAATACATTTAGTCATATGAACATTCAGTTAAAGTATTTTATATAATTTTTATTTTTAGATGTTTTTGGATATCAGAATTTACTTCCAATATTTTTAAATAAAAAAATAGGAAGTCAAAGTCTCCTTATTGACTTTTCACTTTCATTCCTCAAAGAGGCAACCACTATCATTAACTTGCCATATACTTCCAGGCCATAGTTTTATTATTTAACAGCCTAAGTTACATCACCGTGCATAAATATTTTTAGATCACATATTACATTTTTAATTATATAAGTTCTATCCTAGTGTTTATATCATTTTTGCTTGTTATTTTTCCTCAGCCTTCTATTTTAGAAATCATTCTGGGTTAATCTATCTAAAAGTTGCTTCATTTTAATGCCTGTATAGTTTGATTTATCCCAGTTTATTCATCTTTTCCACAAGAGATTACCATTTAGGTTGTAAACCTTATAGTTTCTTGCTATCCCAAACAGTGTTTCAGTGAGTGATCTCTCTCTCTCTCTCATTACCTCTCCCCCTTCTCCTCCCTCTCTGTCTCTCCTGGTGTACCTGTCCCAGATTTCTCTCTAGGAAACATACCTAGTAATCTATTTCTGGGTTGCACATTAAGGCATTTGCAATTTTATCACATATTATCCAACTGCTTTCAGAAAAAGGTTTTTAATTTTTATCCCTACCTGCAGCATGCAAAAGTTCCCATTTCTTTATATTCTTACATATTTTTGTTAAACTTTATTTTTTAACTTTTTTTGCCAGCACAATGGATATACATAAAGAGTTTATTGTTATGCCTCTAATTATTTGGCCTCATTATTTCTGAGTTTAAACATTTTTCTCTAAGTACTTATTGGACTGTTTTTAGTTTTATTCTTTATTGGTTGCCTGTTCATATCCTTTGCTCATTTTTTTCTGAGTTATTTGTCTTTTTCTTATTGACTTGTGAGTGTTCTTTATTTTAAATACTGATCTTTTGTTGGCCATATGTATTGTTCAATATCTTCTCTCAATCTTTAAATTTTGTGGTAGATTTTTATCATACAGACATTCTTTAATTTTAGATTGTTAGGTCAAATATTTTAAATCAATTTATTTTTGTATTTTATGTCTCATCGTAAAACATCCATTACTACTTTGGGTCAATTATAATATGCTACCATGTTTTCTAATATTAATGTTAAAGTTGTATTATTTTATCTATAAGTCTTTAACATGTTCTTGAATTTATTTGTATATATAGTGTGAGGAAGCTGTCTAAATTTATACTTTTCAAGATGGATGGCCAGTTATTCCAGCACCATTTATTGATTAGCCATCCTTTCTCCATTGTGGTGTGATGTCACCTGTATCTTATGGAATTCCAAAATGACCTCCTTACCTGTCCCTGCACCAGTACCACTCAGTTCTAACTATGATGACATCATGATACACCATGATATGTAGCAGGGCAAGTCCCCTTCCCTGATTCTTCTTTCATATAACTGGTGTTTTTATTTCCCAATATTTGCTCTTCCATCTGATTTTTAGAATCAATTTGTTTCTTCTGTTCCAGAAACAAAAGCTGTGGTGTCTTTACTTCAACTGCATTGAATATAGAGACATTAACATGTATTTTAATTTTATTTATCACCTGTGAAATAGTATTTTAATCCCTAGCATGTTAAATAACATGCATTCAGGTTTTCTTTTTGTATCTTTAATATAATTTTGTCTTTTTCCTTACAAATTACACATTTTGATAGGATTATCTCCTTATTATCTCATCATCTTTGCTGCCATTATGGTACTATTTCCTACTTAATTGTTGCTGGATTATTAGAACTTGATTAATTTTGTATTTTGATCTTGTACCCAGCAACCCTGCTATACTTTTTAGTTTTTAACAGTTTGTATATGCTCTTGCATTTTCTATGTGTACCACCATATTTTCTGCTTGTAATAACACTTTATCTCTTATAAATGCATCCCTATCACAATGCTTTGTATTTATTTTTCTTGTTTGTTACTCTGGCAGGGACCACTGGTTTAGTGTCAGGTAGTAGCAGAGGTGCTGGGCATCCTTGTCTATCTATGGGTTGTGATTACAATTGTGTAATGAATTCTCTCAATGTGTCTATTCGCACTGCCATCCCATGATAGCCAGATTAAGCATTTCAACATAGCAAGCCAAGGTTCAACTATGAATTATGGTCATGTAATGAAATAAAATTATCATATTGGTAAGAGGACCCAAGCTTAGCCTCATTAAAACTCTTTTTTATTTTCTAAATTAACCCATCCAAATCTGTTATCAAGCATTCAAGATGTAATATAGTAAAATAATTCATTTATAGGATCTCAGCTATAAGTGTTTTGGGTTTTGTTGTTGTTGTTTCTCCATGACAAGGTTGGCTTCATGGGAAATGTCTTATCAGCAATATAAATTTATATCTGTTGATATTTTCCAAAATATCTTTTTTCTAGACTCCTATGAACCAAGCTTCAACTCGTTCCCATTGCATTTTCACTATTCATTTATCAAGCAAAGAACCAGGATCTGCGACTGTCCGACATGCCAAACTTCATTTGGTGGACCTGGCTGGGTCAGAGCGAGTTGCAAAAACTGGAGTAGGGGGCCAGCTTCTCACAGAGGCCAAGTACATCAACTTGTCACTGCATTACTTAGAACAGGTAAAATGGACACAATGGGATGTAACAATACCTACAGTTTGTTGACCTTGTATTTTGTCTTATATCTGGCATTCTCCTAGCATTTTTGTTCTGTTTTGCTCCTTTTCTTCTTTCATTGTGGTAAAATAGCATAAACTTTACCATTTTAATAATTTTAAATGTAAAATTCAGTGGCATTAAGTACATTGACAACATTGTGCAATTATTACTACCATTTATTTCCAGAACTTTTTAAAAATCATTTTTATTAATGTTTGAATATAGTTGTCCCCATTTTTCTATCACCACTGTTTTCCACCCCACCCTCCCCTACCTCCCACCCTCAATCCTACCCCCCTTTGGCTATTTCCAGAAATTTTTCATCATCCCAAATGGTAACTCTGTCTCCATCAAACAGTAACTCACTATTTCTTTGTACTCCTGTCCCCTGGTAACTTTTATTCTACTTTCTGCCTCAATGAATTAGCTTATTCTAGATATTCATGTAAGGGGAATCATATATATAATATTTATCATTTTGTGTTGATTTATTTTGCTTAGCATAATGTTTTTAAGGTTTATCTGTCTTGTAGTATGTATCTGAATTTTATTCTATTTTAAAGCTGAACACCATTCCACTGTACGTATATACCACATTTTGTTTACCCATTCATCTATTAATAGACACTTACTTGGGGTGTTTCCACCTTTTGATTAATGCTGCTATGCACATTGGTATAGCTGTTAGCATTTTGTATGTGCCATTTTATTTAACCTCACACCAGTCCTGCACTATAGGTGTGAGCTATTATCCCCATCTTATAGATTTGAAAACTCAGGTCTTCCTAAAGCCTTTCCAAGTTTCACAGCTAGTGGTGAGACGAGGACTTGAACCTAGAATTACTTGGCTTCAAAGCCTGTGCTTTATTTCTCTGTGCTTCATTGTTGTTGTAGTAAAATTAGCAGTGGATGTGAATGTAGGTTTAAATGGCCTCCCATGGCCTATTTCTTCATGCTTGTAGGTTAGCTATGGGAACAAAATTTAGAGATGACCATTATCTTTTCCATTTCTGGTGACTTCACCTAGGTGGTAATTTGACTCTGCAATGGTTCCCTTTGCCTTAACTGCCCTCCAGGATCCTGCCCGAGCTTGCTACAGTCCTCCCCCATGTGTGCTCTCCTTTTAATTCATGAATTTGACCTTGAGGGCAGAGAAAGCTTATCTGAATTTAGCCAAATTAATCTTCCAGAAAAAATTCTCATTTCTAAAATGAGTGAATTGAGTGAGATGGTTTCTCACATTCCTCCAGCTCAAGTCTCAAGTGCTGAGACTTGAATATTAAAGATAGAAATACTTCCAAATTCTTAAAAAAAGAGAACCGGGATCAAAAACTGGAGTGGAGAAATACAGAGTAGGTTGGCGAGGCAGAGGACCTGTTAACGAATGTTGGAGGCTAAAAGATTTGAGAAAAATAAAAACACCTTTTTTTAACTGCCTAATAACCTTTTGAGACTGATGTTATTTTGGTATTAAATCCTTCGTAATGGTCAAGTTGGCTGAAAAAGCAGATGTGAGAAAAGCTAAGGGAGCTTTGTCGGACAGGGTGTACGTAGTCAGACTGCGACCCAGTGAATCTCAGTAATGCAGTGCCCAGAGATGAGGGTCTGCATGGCATTCAAATCATTTCAGTGACTCAAACAAGAGCCAGCATTCCTGAGCTCTTTCTTGCTCAAATAATTCACACTAATTATACTTAACAGAGCTTTTTACTCAATAGGACACTTACAAGACATTGATATGAAAACATAATGGACTGACTGTATTCAAAGTGCTTTATTTCAAAGAAATGTACCTACTTGTTTCAGATGGTAGCACTGTCTATTTTAATTCCTGTTATGTCCATCTGTTCATACAAAATAACATTCATCAGTTGAATCAGAATTTCCATCTATTGTAATCACTCAAGAGAAATGTGCTGCCCCTAACCCTTTCTTTTCATTGATTTTACATGATCTTTGCAAGCTGCTACTTGTCATTAAAACTCTTTCTCTTCCCACATGTCTTCTCTACAAAATCCTCACAACATCAGCCTTGTGGGGGAAGTGGCATTTGATTTTCTATATAACTGATTCATTTATTTAACAAATATTTGTAAGGAGCCATAACATGCTGCCATCCATGCTTGCCCTGGAGCATAGTGGTGAGCAAAACAGATGCAGTTCTTATCCCAAAGGGCTCATGGTCCAGTGGAGGGTCACATACATTGAATAGGTAAAATGAAGTATGTACCTGTAATCCAGGGAGAGCTATGCAGAGAAAGTACAAGGAGTAAGGATGTCTTGTAATGGGGGACTTAGACCGAGGAGGGGTAGTCATGGAGGTCTTCACAGGGCTGACAGTAGGCAGACACCTGAAGAATGAGTAGGAGTGAACCAGGCAAGGATGGGATTACAGCATGTCAGGCAGTGAGAACTGGGAGCCTGTCATCCCTTAGCTCCAGTCCAGGGGGATGGATTCACCCAGGGTCACACTGATGTTTACATATTATTGACCTTTGGGTCTCTGACTATAATTTATCTATTTCATATTCATCTGCTGCATCACTCCAGTTGTTAACTATTTACACTGATAGACAAGAGTCTTCACAGAGGTCACAGCACAAGATAATGGAGGGAGGAGGAGGAGATTAGCAGGAGAGGAAAGAAGAACATAAATATCGAAAACTGCAGTATGTGCATGTGGATGTGTGGGGTTGAGTACATCAAGGAGCAGCTGCCAGAGGGAAACTAGGTAGATAGTATAGAAATTTTTTTATTTCACACCAATAGAGATAAGAGAGAACCAAAGAGTCCATAGGAATGAGAATAATAAAAAGAGTAGGCAGATACTGTTAATGAAATAACAATTTGAAGACTTTCATAATCAAATTTTCTTTGTGTGCCTAATAAGACTAGAAGTGTAACACAAATTAGTTTAACTATGTTCATTCAAACAAAAGAGCCTTAGGTTTTCAGGGAGTTCTGGCCAAGATGGAGGCATAGGTAGAAACCCTTCACTTCCTCACACAACCAAAAGGGGGATAACAACGAATCTAAAATCAATGAAGAACCAGAAGTGCCAGAAAATCAAACAGCACAGAACTTTGACAACCAAAGAACTAAAGAAACAGTCAACCAGATCCATAAAGTGATGAACAAGAGAACCCGCAGCAAGGCTGTGGACTGCATGGGTGGGGTTGACTGAAAAGGAAACTGAGACTCAAAGCCGAATGTGGAGTATGGCAGGGTTAGCACAGTGAGAGAAACTCCCAATCTCACAGGAGGGTTCATTGGAAAGTGAGGTAGAGCTGCTTTGTTCCCTCCCTGGCCCCTCCCCCACAGGCAGCACCACAGTGCAGCAGAAAGGGTTGCCCTGCCCTGGTGAATACCTAAGGCCTTGCCTCCCTACAACTTAACAGGTACCCTGAGACAAAGAAACAGGGCCCAAATGAAAGAACAGAGCAAAACTTCCGAAAGAGAGCTAAGCTATGAGGAAATAGCCTACCTATCTGATGGAGAATTTAAAGCCCTGGTAATCAAAATGCTCACAGAACTGATTGAGTTTGGTCAGAAAATGAAAGAACAAATGAAAGATACACAAAATGAAATAATGCAAAATATTCAGGGAACCAACAGTGACAAGAAGGAAACCAGGACTCATGGCAATGATTTTGGAACAAAAGAAATAAACATGCAACCAGAACAGAATGAAGAAACAAGAATTCAAAAAAAAAATGAAGAGAGACTTAGGAACCTCTGGGACAACTTGAAATGCTCCAAAATCCTAATTATAGGGATTCCAGAAGGATAAGAACAACAGCATGAAATTGAAAACTTATTTAAATAAATAATAAAGGAAAACTTCCCCAATCTGGCAAAGGAAATAGACTTTCAGGAAGTCCAGGAAGCCAAGAGAGTCCCAAAGAAGTTGGACCAAAGAGGAACATACCAAGGCACATCATCATTAAGTTATCCAAGATTAAAGATAAAGAGAGAATCTTAAAAGCAGCAGGAGAAAAGGAGACAGTTACCTACAAAAGAGTGCCCATAAGGCTATCAGCTGATTTCTCAAAAGAAACCTTGCAGGCAGGAAGGGGCTAGAAAGAAGTATTCCAAGTCTTGAGAGGCAAGGACCTACATCCAAGATTGCTCTATCCAGCAAAGCTGTTATTTAGAGTGGAAGGGCACATAAAGTACTTCCCAGAAAAGGTGAAATTAAAGGAGTTCATCATCACCAAACTCTTATTATATGAAATGTTAAAAGTACTTATCTAAGAAAAAGAACAAGATGAAAACTATGAATAGTAAAATGACAACAAACTCACAATTATCAACAAATGAACCTAAAAAAAAAAGAAAACCAATGAAAACAAAAACTAAGCAAACAACTAGAATAAGAACAGAATCAAAGAAATGGACATCACATGGACGGTTTTCAGTGGGGAGGGGGAAGAGAGGAATGGCGGGAAAAGGTACAGGGAAGAAGCATAACTGGAGTAATAAAATAGATGGGGAGAGGTCAAAAACATTATAGGAAACAGAGAACTCAAAGAACTTATATGTACACCCATGGACATGAACTATGGTGGGGGGGAATGCTAGAGGGTTGGGGGATGCAGGGTGGAGGGGGAATAAAGGGGAGGACATTGGGAAAACTGTAATAGCATAATCAATAAAATATACTTTAAAAATTATCTTCATTCAACAAATTGTGATTGAGTATCCACTGGGTGCTATGAGTTGTTAGGCAGTGGGGATAAATGTATGATTGAGAAAGACTCTGTGCTGTCAAATTATGTAGTGAAAGAACAAATCCTATAAGCAAATTCTCACAATACAGTAAGATAAATGCCATAATAGAAGTTCATGTGTCAGTAAATAATTACATTCTCTCTGTCTCAGTTTCACTATGTAAGATGGAGATGGATTAGGCAATGAACATTTTGGCAACCTTTGTTACATCAATTAGCTTACATTGGTGATAGAAATTCTATGCAGAATGGTAACTGCCCTTCTGGCCGTAGTTGCAAGACCTTTCACCTGCTTGCAGGGCACAGACTTTCTGAGATGAATGCACCTTACTGTGCTCTTAAGTAAATAACATTCTGTTTTCCAGGGTATTGTTGGTTTTGGAGTTCCCTTTGTGTACACAGTACTTTTTTTCCAAAAAGTCTCCTCAAAAACATTTTAAGCCACAATAACAGGGTCCACCTCAGTCCGGAAATCAAGTCCATGCAGGGAAAAGAGGCCATGCGTACTTATTCTAACCATGAGCTTCCCCAGTGCTCCTGGTGTGACCACGATCCCCACCAGCCCAGACATGCAGTGAGAAACCACTGCGAACAGGGAGTGTTTTCTGCCTCCACGGAAACCTGAATCGGGCTCACTTCAGCCAGCTCTCCAACATGAGTGGGGCTCCCAGAGTTTCAGTTTCCGCTTGGCTTCCACTGAACGTTTTGTGCTCAGAATTAAAAAGGATGGTTTTCGTACTCGCTGTGACCACTACAAATCTTTTCAGTTTTCAGAGAATAATTGTTCACGCACTCCTGATCTCTTTAAAGTAAATCTCTTTAATTCATTCAATAGTAAACCAAATTACTGATTTTGGTCATGGTTTCTAGGTACTTGGAGATATTATTAAGTATAATGTGCAGTTTTACTTCTTGTCACTTAAAGAATGTCTTCAGGAACATATTATTATATTATCACATGAAATGCAAAATGGAAGTAAACTTTTTTTTTAATCCAGATTGTACGACTACCTCCTTACCCTGTGCCATTCAGATCCATTGGTTTCTGCCCAATTTAGAGAGCCAGTTTAGCAGCCCCTCCCTCTGCATCTTCCCAGACACTGGCCATTTCTGGGTGCTTCTGAGAATCTATATATGGGCTGACTGGCACTCCCAAGCTCTTCAGCATTAGAAAGGTACCTGCTCCAAGTCCTCTTCTGAAGAAGCGCCCTAGGCTTGGGTGTCTATGGCTAAAACAGGTCTCCAAAGGGACCACAAATTCCATAGCCTTCAGACCCTACCACAGCTCAGTGCTTCTGTTTTTACCAAGAACAATGCCAGGAATGCTCTCTGTTGATTTCTAAAACATTCTGTGAGGTAGGCAGGCTTTCTCATCCCGCTTTTACCGGTAAAGTAACTGAGGCAGATACACGTAAGAGATTCACATAAGTTCACACAAGTGGAGAAGCTGGATTCTGACTCTAAATCCTGAGTTCTTTCTCTACTTCCGAACTGGCTTCATTTCCTCCATTTTTCTAATTCATAATCCCACTGCAAGTTTTAATTCTTTTCTTTAACAATTATAGAACCCTTTCTGGGAAGGACATTGGGTTGCCTCCATACCACTCATTACAGGGGACAGTGGCCAGGAGCCCATCCCAGCCCCAGGAGCCACCCTGGTGAGGCTAAGCCACTCAGAGCCTGACTTTCTCCTGGTTGGTTCATGGATGGGCCCATGACCCAAAATGGTCTCTAGAGAAGCTCAGATTTTTGTTTAATGATTAGAAAAGAAATGTCCTTTTCCACCTCAGTTATGAATAAGTAAGTCTGTAGCATGAGGGCATTTGGCAGCAATCCTATGGGCATGAGGAGGGGCAGACTTCTACCATATGAAAGAGCAGAGATATGGGCATAAATTAACTCTTTGGTGATAGGACTGAGCCAATACATTTTCCTTATGATTAGAGAAAACTTGGCTTATATTTTCTGTTACTGCAACCAAAGACAAGTTAACTGACACACCATTTCATGTCAATAGGAAGTTCAATAAGTGTATTCTCCTTTATATTATCTAAGTTGTCCATAAAGCTGTTGAATAGAAGAGATATCAGTATTATTTTTTAGCACAGAGAGAAACAGTGACATTTGTTTTATGAAACAACTTCAAAGTACTTAGAACATTGTTAGAGACTTAACTGATGATTCATAAACAGTAACGCCAACCTCTCTGCACATGTCAGACCTGCCTTGCTTCTTTCCGATACTTCATTGTCGTCTTGGCTCTGAGGGTCTGGAGTACTTCTTAGCACCCCATGCTGCATCCGTGCCACTCAGACTCAGGTCTGTCACATTCCCCACTTCCTTTCTAATTATACCAAATCAGTACTCTCAAATCTGATTCTATACTAATGACCCGCATACTGCCTTCCCAGGTGAAGCTAATTAGTCTACTCATTTATCTATTCAGATTCATTTAACAAAATCTGTTGAGCACATGTTGTGTTAGTCAGATTTCTTAGTTGCAAACTGGCAAATCCACTCTAATTAATTTAAGCGGCATAGAGTTTATTAAATAAAAAGAACCTCAAGAAAAGTTAGGAAACTGGGCTTGGGTACTGCCCATCTGGGAGCAGAGTAACCAGGAGACACATCTGATGACACTGTGAAAGTGCTCTGCAGAGACCGCAGTTATCCCCACGTGGCACTTAGACATTAAATCCTAGATTCCAGAAACTTCCCTGCAGCTGCCTCAGGAAAACCAGATGCCTTTGTTATCACACTGTCTATAAATCTGATCTTCTCATGGCAACCACCTGTTTTCACTCACCTCCCAATCCCACACAGGGTGTCTGCTTGATGGAGCTATGTTTCATGCAAAACCTGGGTTACAAAAGAGACTAGGAAATGTAGTTTTATAGGAAGTAAAACTGGAGTGGGGGCTGTAATGATAGCTGAGTGAGATGATTTGGTTTCTGCCACATGTGCTAGGGGCTGGATGCTGTGCTAGGCAGTGGGGATAGAGCAATGAAGAAGAAAAATGAAGTCCCTGACCTTGTGGAGAAAAAGTCTGGTGGGGAGGCAGATACTAACAAGATAATAAATAAAATTTCAGATAGTGATAAGAACTGGAAGAAAAATGGAATGGGGCAACAGCTTGGGCTTAAGGGGTGTTGCTTTTCATGGGAGGTTCAGGGGGAGCACTTGTAAAGAGATAGAGTTTGAGCAAAGATTCAAATGATGAGGAGCAGGAGGCCATATGAAAATCACTCCAGGTAAAAGGAACAATGAGTTTCAAGGCTGTGGTGTGGGGTGAGCTTGGCACAGCTAGAGTGCTGTGAACAATGAAAATGTAACAGGAGATGAGGTCAGGTGGGTGGACAGGGACCAGATCATACAGGAGTTAGCACATTATATTGAGTGTATTGAGAAGGTTGTAAGCAAGGTAATGATTTGAGGTAACTTCCATTTTATAAAGATCTCTCTGACTGGTATGTGGAGAGTAGACCATGGGAGAGTAGACCATGAGAATAGACAATGAATGTATCTCCTGGCAAAAGAGGGAGCCTGGAAATAGATTCAAAGACTTGTACAGCTCTCCAAGAAAGGGATGATGGAGGTTTGAATGGGAGTGATGGCAGAAAGGTGGGAAAAAGTGGTCCAATTCTGGGTATGTTTTGTAGTTAACCTAATAGAAAATTGCTCTGGATTGGAAGTTGGAGATGAGGGGAAATAAGGAATGGTGCCTAAAATTTTGGACTGAGCCAGTAGATGGGTAAAGTCTGGGAAAGAATAGGCTTGGATAGAGGGGAGAGAAAGTCAAAAATAGACACCCAAGCTGTAGAGTTGCCACAGGGATAAACTCAGGGCAGAGGTTGAGGCTGATGGCATAAACTGGGAAGATATCAGGATATAGATGTATCTAAAGCCAGGGGATCGCATAAGTGTGCATATGGAGAGAGAGCAGATAACAAAGAGGACAGAGCCCTGCACATTCCAATATTTACAATTTGGGAAGAAGAAAAGGAAGCATTCATTAACTAGTTGTTTTCTTTTTATTTTTAAAATATATTTTATTGATTATGCTATTACAGTTTTTCCAATTTTTTCTCCCCTTTATTCCCCTCTGCCCTACATCCCCCTCCTACCAGCATTCCCCTAGCTTATTTCATGTTCATGGGTCATACATATAAGTTCTTTGTCTTCTCCATCTCCCATACTGTTCTTAACCTCCCCCTGTCTATTTTGTGCCTACCATTTATGCTTTTTATTCCATGTACGTTTTCCCCCATCCTCTCCCAGCCCCCCTTCACTGATAACCCTCCATGTGATTTCCGTTTCTGTGATTCTATTCCTGTTCTAGTTGTTTGCATAGTTTGTTTGTTTTTGTGTTTGTTTGTTTGTTTTTTAGGTTCATTTGATGGTTGTGAGTTTGTTGTCATTTTACTGTTCATATTTTTGATCATCTTTTTTTTAGATGAGTCCTTTTAACATTTCATATAATAAAGATTTGGTGATGATGAACTCCTTTAACTTGACCTTATCTGGGAAGCACTTTAAGTGCCGCCCATTCTAAATGATAACTAGTTTTTGAAGAAAAATGAAAACCATGAAGGTGTGGTGTCCTGATTACTAAGTGGATACTGTTTCTAAAGGAGGCAGTGAATACCTGCGGTAAATGCTTTCTCAATGCAGAAATCTAGTAAGATGGCAGTCGCTGCTTTGGTTCAGTGGGGGTTGCTGACGACTTTGCAGAGAGCCACCTGAGCTTAGTGCTATTGTGGGCATGCAAGATGGGGATGATCCAGGGGATGGAGAAAAACTTAGAAGAGAGAGAGGTTCATTGTAGGAGCAAAATAGGTGAGAGAAGAAGAGAATGGAGAGCTGGCCTTAGCAGAAGGGTAGTCACTGGAGGAAGGGTAGAATGTAGATTTAGGGACAGAGCGTGAGCTAGTTCTGGTCAGGCTGCTTTTATCTAGTAAGAAGGGTGTGTGGCCATCAGCTCAGACTGAAGGCATGGAGAGGAGGCTGGATAGAGGTTTGAAGCACAAGGATATGGTGTGATTGCCTCATTTGTGAGAGGGGAAACGTGATTCTTGAGAGAAATACCACAGGATTTCTTGTACGTAGTGAAATCTGTTGTCATGAATGTCAAGCAAGACCAGTGGTGTAAATTGTATACTACTCAAAAGAGCCCTCAAAAATAATACTGTGGTTTTGTAAACAAAAGGAGTGGAAGTTCTGATCATGGGAATTACACACCTGGAAGGAGGGAAAAGTAGAACAATGGCATGTGTTGGCAGTATTTTTAAGAGCCAGGGTGTTGTGGTGCCCCTGAAGTCACATCTGTGGATGACATTCCTGATGCTTTGCAATGGGCTTCCTAGCACTGGATTCTTCTTGGGGAAGCCATGAATCTCTGGTGGGTCTTTTTGGGGACAATGAATACCAACCAGCCTTTCATTCATCTACCATCCATCCATCTAGTACCTTCTAAAGTATCTAAGACACTCAGGAGTGAGATGCACAAGGCTTAGTGAAACCCACACAAATTAGCCCTTTACTTAAATTATAGCAAACATGTACACAGCACATATGACAGGCTAGGCACTACTCAAAGTAATTTGTACATTTTAACTCTTTTAATCTTCCCTGCTACCTTTGAGGTAGGTACTATTTTCCCCTATACTACAGATGAGGAGATGGAGTCAGAGATACTGAATGAAACGACCCTAGTGAGACTAGAACTTGGACCTGGACAGTCTGGCACCAGAATCTGGGGTCTCCACCACTAACCCCTACTGCCTCTTTTTTTCCCAATGAATCTATAAGTTTTATTTTTTTAATTACTCAGAAACATATACACACTCCAGTAAAATATTAGTACCATATTGAATTTTACATTTTGATCACCAATTAGAGAATTTTCCTTCATGAATAGTATAATTGTAGAGGCGAGTATAATTTCTTCATCAAGTATCTGACTATTTTGAAGATCAAGGGCTTTAAGCACAGATCTGCTAGAAATGTAGTAATTAAAATCACCAATGAATAGAGGCAGCTTCTAATAACTCAATATGTAGTTTTTGTTGTTAAACTGATATTTAATTTTGATTTGCTTACAGATATACGTTAATTGGTTGGAGGTGAATTTTATTAGTTTAAAATTATCATTTCTTTTTAAAATTAATTTTTTTAATTGTTGTTCAGGTACAGTTTTCTGTCTTTTACTCCCATGCCAGCCAACTCCCCACCACCCCTCCCTCTCTGTCCCATTTCCACTCCCCCTAGTTTTTATCCATGTGTCCTTTATACTAGTTTCTGTAAACCCTTCCTTTTTTCCCCTGAAATTCCCTCCCCTCTCCCCTCTGGCCACTGTCAGTCAGTTCTCTATTTCAGTGTCTTTGTTATATTTTGCTTGTTTGATTGTTTTGTTGTTTAGGTTCCTGTTAAAGGTGAGATCATGTAGTATTTGTCTATCACCACCTGGCTTATTTCACTTTGCATAATGTTTTACAGTTCTATCCATGCTGTTGAAAAGGGTAGGAGCTCCTTCTTTCTTTCTGCTGCATAGAATTCCATTGAGTAAATGCACTACAGTTTTTCGATCCATTCATTTATTGATGGGCATCTAGGTTGCTTCCAACATTTGGCTATTGTAAATTGTGCTGCTATGAACATTGGGGTGCATAGGTTCTTTTGGATTGGTGTTTCAGAGTTCTTAGGGTATAATCCTAGCAGTGGAATTGCCAGGTCAAAAGGCAAATCCATTTTTAGTTTTCTGAGAAAATTCCACACTGTTTTCCATAGTGGTTACAGCACTCTGCAATCCCACCAACAGTGTACTAGGGTTTCTTTTTCTCCACACCCTCTCCACCACTTGTTGTTTGTTGCTTTGTTTATGATGGCCATTCTGACTGGTGTAAAGTGGTATCTCATTGTGGTTTCAATGTGCATCTCTCTGATAGCTAGTAATACTGAGCATCTTTTCATGTGACTCTAGATCCTATGTATGTCCTCCTTGGATAAGTGTCTGCTCAAGTCCTTTGCCGATTTTTTAATTGAGTTGCTTGTCTTCTTAGAGGGATCACAATACCTAATACCAAATTGTATTACAAGGCCACCGTAATTAAAACAGTCTGGTACTGGCATAAGAACAGACACATGAACCAGTGGAACAGAACAGAGAGCAAAGAAATAAATCCAAGTATCTACAGGCAATTAATATTCGACAAAGGGGGCAGCAACATAAAATGGAGTAAAAATAGCCTCTTCAACAAATGGTGTTGGGAGATCTGGATAGCTACATGCAAAAAAATGAAACTCGAGCACCAACTTACACCACACACAAAAATAAATTCAAGGTGGATAAAAGACTTAAATATAAGCCATAACACCATTAAAGTCCTAAAAGAGAAGATAGACAGGAAAATCTCAGATATTTCATGCAGCAACATGTTTACTGATATGTCCCCTAGAGCAAGGGACATAAAGGAAAGAATAAACATATGGGATCTCATCAGAATAAAAAGCTTCTGCGTGGCTAAAGAAAACAGTATTAAAATAAAAAGAGAACCAACCATATGAGAAAACATATTTGCCAATGATACCTCAGACAAGGGGTTAATCTCCAAAATATATAAAGAACTTACATGACTCCACTCTAAGAAGATAAAATTACCATTTCTAAGTCTTAAAAAATACCATTTTGTTAATTTAAAATTTTTACTTCTCTGGTTAAGGCTACTTCAGATATAAAATGTATCAAAATAATACTGATCTGCCTCTTTTACCTTGAAGATGAGACTGAGTTTGGTAGGATTTTTCAAATCTGGCATGATTTCCTCTCGAATCTTGATAATGAATTTTCCAATGGCTAAAAGCAGAATACTAATGTATCCCATTTTGTACAAGTTACATCATCTGTCCCAAAATTGCAGGGATCATCTTGGTATGTATTTCCTACAATTACTTCATTCCATCTTCACCATTACTGCACTGAATATTGTTATTTACTCTAAGCCTGAGTTCTGTGTGTCATCCTGCATTTGATTATTACTCCCTTCAGTATTTTCATTGTAGTTGCCCCTCAGTTGTTGGACATACATTTTCTGCAAAGCTAATGACATTACTTTTCTGCCTCACCTCAGGTTATCATTGCCCTCTCAGAAAAACACCGTTCCCACATTCCGTACAGGAACTCCATGATGACCAGTATCCTAAGAGACAGTCTGGGCGGGAACTGCATGACGACCATGATTGCAACACTCTCTCTGGAGAAAAGGAATATTGATGTATGTTGGTTCTTCTTTCTGGAGCTCTCAGTCTGAGTTTTAACATTACTCTATACAATAGAGTTGAGGGTCCTGGGTGGGTTTCCATCTTTTCAGCTGGGTTAGAGTACATATTCAGGTTAGAATATACCCTCCAGAATTCACACCTTTGGGTTATTCATCAGCATTGTAACTACCCATTTGAGAATTGATTTCACATATACAGGATGGTTTGAAGAAGCCCCATACACAAATTTCAGAAGACCTCCTGACCACTTGGGCCAGAGACGTGAGAGAAAAGACCCATTAGCTTATCCTACTCTATTTTTCTCTGGTTTACTAAGATGCCTTGGAGACATTTCCAAGGTGTGTTCCTCAACGTGTCTCTGGGCACAATACCCATGATTCTTTGGCAGGGTCTGGCTACCAAATGGCTTTCCTGAGTTGCTTTATGATGTTTCATGCATTTCGGTTTAGTATTTGGGATCTAGATTTTCTCTGAAAGAAGAAGTGGCAGGGGGCCTCTCCAAACAAGGCCAAGCCCCAAGTGCACTGTATTTTGCCTTGAAAGCCTCTCTTTTTGGTCTGTCACAGATATTTCATTTGTAGTCTTTCATGTTTATGGATTAGGTTATCTGCTCTGATTATGATTGGCATATGTGATTCTGCTTTAACAATCAATAGTTGAGAAACACATACCAATTGCCATTTAGGACCTCAGGATCTTCCACACCTTTGGCATTGATCATTTTATTAAACTCAAGCCACATTTTAATAAAAATAATGTTCTAGAGCAAAACTCCCTAATATAGAAGCACGTTTCCTCATTGTGTTTTATACATGTCGCTCTTTAGGTGTGCATCTTTTTCCTGTGAACAAAAATTAAGTTTTATCTCTCTGTGCTGTAACATTTTAAGGCATTATTTGTTTTCTTAGGAGTCTATATCTACCTGCAGATTTGCACAGCGGGTGGCACTCATAAAGAATGAAGCTGTTCTTAATGAAGAAATTGACCCCAGATTGGTAAGTAAACTTTAACTGACTGTGTTAAAAATCAAAGCACTATGTTAAAGATTAGCTAAACTCAGGAGGCACTGGCTTCCCCTAATCAGGCAATGTTCTAAGTCCTGAGAACATATTAACTCATTTAATTCTCACAACAGCCTCATGAGTAGATGCCATCTCTATCTCCATTTTACAGATGAGAAAACTGAGGCACAGCAATATTAAATAATTTGTTCAGAGTCCCAGTGCTACTAAGTAGCAGAGCCAGCGTGCAGACACAGTCTGACTCAGGGTCCGTGCCCTTACCTGCAGCCCCCCATTACTCCACTGGTAAGGTGTGCAGTGAGTCCTGAGGAGGTTTATGGTGGGAATCACACACAGTTACATCTGTGTGCAGGTCATAGCCTTTCAAAGCACTTAACTTTCTGGAGACAATAATAAACCATCTTTTGGAAAGCTGTAGAAAAAAAAGAAGTCCTCATATTTATTAAATAGAACCATATTTTAGATAACTGTTGTTATTTTTCTAGAGACTTATAAAACTTAACAATGGTTTGGTCCATGAAAAAATGGTCAAGCTTCTAGTTTCACAAAAATCAACTGTACTTTATCAAAGTTCTTTTTTAAGCAAAAATGCTTGTAAGTTACCTGATTCAGCTACTCATTATAAGTGTAGATATTTTTCTTTATCCTCGATTAGTCTTACATAAATGAAATGCAAAGTGGAATCAACTCATGCCAACACAAAAAAGGTTAAAGTAAAATTTTCAATTTTGTAAAACTCCAAAATTAAGATTATAGTACTTTGCAAGTCACTCAACTTTCCTTTTATTTCTTTAATTTTTCTAGAAACAAGCTGGGGGAAGCTTAGTAGCATGCATTGTAAAAAATGATGAGAAATCTTATCAAGAGTGTTTTATTTACAAAGTTCTCAAGTTCCAAAAGAAAAATCTCAAATTCACTTTTACCCATATTAATGACTTCCTCTTGATTATTTGCCCTTCTTTCCCTGAAATCATTCCATTGAAGGGTAGAGGAGAAGGAGGAAAAAGAAATAATGGAGCTATGTTTTGTCCTGCTCGCCTCAGGGGGCCTGAGCTCCCCTGGTGGAATTCTCTTCAGAAGAAACCAATGGGTGAGGCAGGATCTGTTCCAGTACTGGCCCTGGTCAGATACAGCATCCCACAAGGCCCCCACTGGAGAAAGGCAACAAATGTCAAAGGAATTGTGTCAAGTGGAGTTGAACTCCTAGGATGAATTCTTCTGCTGTCCCAACCCTGCCAACTGCCCTGTAACATTACTGTGCCAAAGGAGAGACAGTAATGAGGGTATTATTAGCTGGAAGCCAGAAATTAGTTTATAATTAAAGGAAAATAAATATTAGACATTGGGACTTTTTTCTTTAAATTTGTCTAGAGAGACTTTTCTTTGAAGAAACTTGAAGAATTTGAAGAAAGGTAAACATTATTATGTATTTGATGCAGGTTAGTTGGGTATTTAAAGAAAAAAAGAAATCGGGAGTCAAAAGCTAATAGCTGATAATTGAACAAATACTGAGGTCTTCCTGGTGCAGAGCAATCTGGTAATAGATAAGTGTGGTTTCTTAGTCCCTTTTATAATTGCTTCAAAAACTGACATTACCATTCATTAATTTATGTACAGAGTTTTCCTGAAGCACACGTGCAACTGAAAATTTGTCCTCAAACCACCCAAAATACAACTTGAGTGAGATTTCCTATGTCTTACTCTCAAAATTTAATGGCAAATATGGACCAGCCCTGTAACATTGGACTTGCTTCCTTTATAAGTATTAGTGCCTCAGAGGGACAACGTGATAAAATAACTGTGAAAAGATATGAAGGAACCAACCTCAACCCATAGACGAGATCGGGCTTGACCACCCATGGTCAAACAGGGTGGGTTTTGACTACGGAAGCGGGAGGTGGGATGACCTGAGGGAGTTGAAGGGGGAAATAATAGGAACAACTGTTAACAGCATAAACAATAAAACATAAAAAAAATAAAAGAATAAAAATGCATATAGGTAGTATCCACAAAACAAAAACAAAACAGAACAAAAAGTCTGTGTACAGGCCAGATTCTATGGTCACTGGGCATGTGTCAAAATCTTCTCAGGATGGCTCTCATTCCAAAATTCCTGCAGTAATTTGAGGGAAAGTGTGACTGGGATAACTTCAAAATCACGAAAAGTTAGCTAAGTTGTAAGATTTCAGTAAAACAGAAGGTAATTTGTTTGTTGGATTTGACATTGGAAGTGTCAGTAGAGGCAGAAAACATGGCATCGAGATTAATTTAGTAGAGGGAGGGTAAAAATGAACGACTCACATAGTTCTGTCCAAGGATTTTCATTCTGCATAGCTTCATGATTCTAAGAATGTTTCTGAAAAGAAGCAACAACCAACATCAACTCAATTCTGCACGTTTAAATGAAATTCTAGAAGTACTGACATGTTCAAAATATTTATGTCACCTTTTTTTGAAATTCTGGCCCTATTTATATGGTACAGATAATATGAAACTCACCTGTATAAAATTTAACAAGCATCTTTTGAAATATATGTCTGAGGCTACAGGAAGCAAGAGAATTCCCCAGAGCTGGGAACAAAGCTGAGGCTGCAGTTGTCATGGAGAGGAAGGATGAAGGGGGTTTTAATAAAGGCTTAGAAGTCAAAGTTCTCAGACGGTGCATGTTGAACCTAAGACATCTCTTCTCTCCCCAGTAAAACCAGTGAAAAGTTGAACCTGAAAGGAAGAAATCTGTTTCCTGGCTTAGGGAGATGCAAAGGAAATGTTTCGGCCTTAGCCAAGACTAAAAGTAGAATAAAACATTGTTTCTCTGAAAATTTGAAATTCTAAAGCTCTGCCTCACATGAGTTTGATGTTCAAATTTGCATGATTTTCTTAGTCTGGTAACTCCAAGCCAAGAAGTTGGAAAATGAATACTTAAATAAATTAAAAAAATAGAAATACAGAAACTAAAAAGCATAAAAAGTGAAAACAAAAAGCCAAACCAAAGATAGAGTTGAGAGAAACAAGAAAACCTGAAATTTTTTTTTAAAGATTAATAAAATGAACAAACCTCTGGATGATCTATGAAAGAAATTTATAAAGAAGGCACAAATTGATAGAACAAATATTTGAAATACTGAGGGATTTAACTAAAGGTACATTAAATATATTAAAATAATAATAAAGTATTTTGAATGATTTTATGGTATAAATTTGAAAACTTAAACAAAATGGATAACATCCTAGGAAAACATAACACTGAAACTAAAGCAAGAAAAATTTACAAATATTAATACATCTACAACTAATAAATAAATGGACTCAATAATAATAAGCTACTGAAAAGAGGGAAGGGGAGAAGAAGAGAAGGAGGGAAGGAACAGACTCAGTGTTGTTTTTTTTTTTTATGTTTACCAAATATTGAAGGAAGAATAAAAGTTGGATTTCACCCACTAAATTTTATTTTAGGAACTTTGCATGATGGTTGATCATATGATCATTAATGTAATATGCGGTAGCATTAGAAAAGAAATTAATGTATAGTAAAAGGAAAATAGCCATGGGAAAAATAAATACCAAATGTAGGGAAAGCTATACAGGGGCAATGGCTTCAAAAGACTCTGTAATGTTTTATTTTTGTTTTTTCAGTCATAATCTATTTTTTTATTGTTATTCAAGTACAGTTGTCTCCATTTTCACCTTGCCATGCCCCCATGCCACACCCATCCCTTCCTCCCACCTTGAACCTACCCCCTTTGGCTTTGTCCATGTGTCCTTTATATATGTTCGTCCATGGCCCTTCTCCTGTATTCCCCTATTATTCTTCTCCCCACTTTTCTCCGGTTACTATCAGTTTTTCCTTTATTTCAATGTCTCTGTTGTTTATTTCTTAAGCTTAGTGGGTACATTGGTGTTCATGTAAGGGGTTTCAGTTATGTCAGTTGGTGTGCAAAGTGTTCTTATATCCCTTTGTATCTCTGAGGTCATTCATACTGACAAAACAATTACACAACTTAAGGTGATTCATCACATTTACAGTTTAAAAGATAAAAATTATGTGATCACATCATTAGATGCAGAAAAAACATTTGATGACATTAAACATTTATACATAGTTTGGAAGATTCATCAAACTTTGAATATTGAACATTCTTTTTTCTAATTTTTTAAAATTATTTTATTGTTGTTCAATTACAGTTATCTGCATTTCCCTCCCACTACTCCCCCCACCCCAGCCAATCCCACCTCCCTCCCCTGCTTCTACCCATACCTCAGTTTTGTCCATGTGTCCTTTATACTTGTTCCTGAAAACCCTTCCCCCCATTATTCCCTCCCACCTCCCCTCTGATTACTGTCAGATTGTTCTTAATTTCAGTGTCTCTGGTTATATTTTGCTTGCTTTTTTCTTTTGTTGATTAGGTTCCAGTTAAAGGTGAGATCATAATAGTATTTGTCCCTTACCACCTGGCTTACTTCACCTAGCATAGTGCTCTCCAGTTCCATCCATGCCATTGCAAAGGGTACGAGCTCCTTCTTTCTGCTGCATAGTATTCCATCGTGTAAATGTACCATAGATTTTTGATCCACTTATTTGCTGATGGGCACTTAGCTTTCTTTCAGTGCTTGGCTATTATAAATTGTGCTGCTATGAATATTGGGATGCATGGGGTCTTTTGGATTGGTGTTTCAGGGTTCTTAGGGTATAATCCCAGCAGTGGAATTGCTGGGTCAAAAGGCAGTTCCATTTTTAGTTTTCTGAGGAAATTCCATACTCTTTTCCACAGTGGCTGCACCAGTCTGCATTCCCACCAACAGTGCACTAGGATTCCCTTTTCTCCACATCCTCTCCATCACTCGTTTGTTGATTTGTTTATGATGGCCATTCTCACCAGTGTGAAGTGGTATCACATTGTGGTTTTAACGTGCAATCTCTCTGATAGCGAGTGATGCTGAGCATCCTTTCATATGTGTCGGGCCCTCTGTATGTCCTCCTTAGAGAAGTGTCTGTTCTAGTCTTTTACCCATTTTTTAACTGGATTTTTTATCTTTCTAAAGTGGGTCATGTGAGTTCTTTATATATTTTGGAGATCAAAGCCTTGTCTGAGGTATCATTGGCAAATATGTTTTCCCATGTAGTTGATCCCATTTCATTTTAATGCTGTGTTCTTTAGCCATGCAGAAGCTTTTTAATTTGATGAGGTCCCATTTGTTTATTCTTTCCTTTATGTCCCTTGCTCCAGGGGACATATCAGTGAAGATACTACTGCATGGAATGTCTGAGGTTTTCCTGCCGATGTTTTCCTCTAGGACTTTTATGGTGTCATGACTTATATTTAAGTCTTTTATCCACCTTGAATTTATTTTTGTGTATGGTGTAAGTTGGTGATGGAGTTTCATTTTTTTTGCATGTAGCTGTCCAGATCTCCCAACACTATTTGTTGAAGAGGCTATTTTTACTCCATTTTATGCTTCTGCCCCCTTTGTCAAATATTAATTGCCCATAGAGACTTGGGTTTAATTCTGGGCTCTCTGTTCTGTTCCATTGGTCTATGTGCCTGTTTTTATGCCAGTACCAGGCTGTTTTCATTAACATAGCTTTGATATAGTTTGATATCAGGTATTGTGATCCCTCCTGCTTTGTTCTTCTTTCTCAAAATTGCTGTAGCTATTCAGGGTCATTTATGGTTCCATATACATTTTTGAAGTGTTTGTTCTATATCTGTGAAATATGTCATTGGTACTTTAATAGGGATTGCATTGAATCTATAAATTGCTTTGGGTAATATGGACATTTTGATTATGTTAAATATTCCAATCCATGAGCATGGTACATGCTTCAATTTGTTTGTCTTAATTTCTTTCTTCAGTGTTGTATTGTTTTCTGACTATAGGTCTTTTACCTCCTTGGTTAAGTTTATTCCTAGGTATTTTATTTTTCTTGTTTCTATACATAAAATGGGATCCTTTTCCTGATTTCAGTTTCTGATATTTCATTGTTGGTGTACAAAAAAAGGCCTTTGGTTTCTGAATATTGACTTTGTATCCTGCTGTTTTGCCAAATTCACTTACTAGGTTGAGTAATTTTTTGGTGGAATCTATAGGATTTTCTTTGTACACTATCATGTCATCTGCAAGCAATGACAGTTTTGCTTCCTCCTTCCAATTTTTATGCCTTTTATTTCTTTTTCTAGTCTGATTGCTGCAGCTACAACTTCCAGTACTATGTTGGATAGGAGTGGTGAAAGCGGGCATCCTTATCTTGTTCCTGATCTTAGTGGGAAAGCTCTAAGGTTTTTCCTATTGAGTATGATGTTGGCTGTAGGTCTCTCACATATGGACTTTATTATGTTGAGCTATGCTCCTTTATTCCAACTTTGCTAATTTTTTTTATCACAAATGGATGCTGTACCTTATCAAATGCTTTCTCTGCATCTATTGCTATGATCATGTGATTTCTGTCTTTCCTTTCCTTTAAGTGATATATATTATGTTTATTAATTTGCAAATATTGTACCATCCTTTCATCCCTGGGATGAATCCCACCTGATCGTGGTGTATGATTTTTTTAACATATTGCTGGATGAGGTTTGCCAATATTTTGTTGAGAATTTTAGCATCCATGTTCATCAGCAATATTGGCCTAAAGTTTTCTTTCTTTGTTATGTCTTTATCTGGTATTGGGATTAGGATGATGCTGGCTTCATAAAAAGAGTTTGGGAGTCTTCCATCATCTTGGATTTTTTTGGAATAATCTGTGAAGGATAGGGATTAGCTCATCCTTAAATCCTAAAAATTCTCCTGTGAAACTGTCTGGTCCAGGGCTTTTGTATGTTGGGAGCTTTTTGATTACTGCTTCAATTTTATCAGCTGTTATTGATCTCTTCAGGCATTCTGCTTCTTCTTTCTTGAGTTTTAGAAGATTATATTTTTCTAGAAATTTGTCCATTTCACCTAGGTTTTCAAATTTCTTGATGTATAGTTCTTCATAGTAATTTCTTACAATCCTTTGTATTTCTGTAGTATCAGTTGTAATCTCTCCTCTTTCATTTCTGATTTTGTTTATTTTGGTCCTCTCTATTTTTTTCTTGGTGAGTCTGCTTAAAGGCTTGTTGATTTCATTATCTTTTCAAAGAACCAACTTCTGGATTTATTAATCCTTAGAATTGTGCTTTTACTCTTTATGTCATTTAATTCAGCTCTGATATTGGTTATTTCCTTCTTTCTACTTGCTCTGGGCTGTGTTTGTTATTGTTCCTCGAGTTCTTGTAGGTGTAGTGTTCAGTTGTTTATTTAAAATATTTCTGTCTTTTTTAGAACTTCCCTCTCAGGACTGCTGAATATTGAACATGCTTAAAGTGATTAAGGGTATCAACCAAATATTACAGCAACCATTTTAAAAGTAGATTGTTAAAGGGAATAAGACAAGCATGACAAGCATGCCTTTTTTTCCTTTCCTTTACATATTTACTCATCTGGACATAAAAGTTAAATAGATCTAAATTTTAAGAGTTAAATGAAATAAAATGAAACAAAATATTCTAAACCAAGCACTATTTACTCTCTATTGTTCATATCATTCTGAAACACTTGGAAGTCCTAGCTAGGACAGAGACAATTTTTAAGAAATGAATGAGGATTTGAAAAAGAAGAACAAGTTCTGTTGTTATTTGCAGACAATTTGGTTGCTTATATAGAACATTCAAGAGAGCATTTAATGATAAACAGACCAAAATAATGTTCAGAAAATTATTTAGTGCACAATCCATGTATAAAATGAATCACTTTCCTATAAATAAAAAACCAACGATTAGAAAATGCAATTTTATAATAACTGCATTTACAATAGCAACAGACTTTAAAAAATTCTAGGAAAAATCTAATTAAAGACATGAGGTATTTACAGAGAAAACTATAAATCTTTATGAAAAGAATCAATGGAAAACCATATCATGTTTATGAATATGATGATTCAGCATCATAAATTTGACACCTTAGTAAATTTATTTTATTTATTTTAATCAAATTTATTTTCTGTTAAAATTTGAGGAGAACCTTTGGCAGAATTTTATAAGCTGGGTCTAAAATTTATATGAAAGAGGAAATGACTGAGAATAGCCAAGTCTGTTATGGAAAAGAACAAGATAGAAGTGTCTTGTTCTATCTGGATGCCAAAATGTTTTAAGCTCATTAAAACAGAGAGTGGCAAGCCATACATATAGTCAAGCAGAGAAATGTTTTTAGCCAATAGCCTAGAAAAAGATGCATTTATATGTGAAAATATGTTATATAACAGCAAGCCCATCATGGTTAGCTGTATAAAAATTAATTAAATCAGATCCAGATCTCATACTTTATACAAAATAAAATCAACCTAAATGTGATAAGCAAAGCTTTAAAACTTTTATAGGAACATATACAAAAATGTTCCTATGGTTTTAGGTAAAATAGATTTTCTTTAAGGATACATAGAAATACAACATAAGGGAAGAAGTTGATAATAAAATTATATTGAAATTTAAAACTTTCATTTACCAAAAAGAACACTACAAAATGAAAAATATGACAAAAATTGGGAGAAAGTGTATATATTGAACAAAACTAATAAAGTGTTCACATCCAGACTATGTAAAGAAGCTTGCAAATGAATAAGAGAAGCAAAAACAACCCAATTGAATCGGAGCGAGAATGTGAATAAATAATTCACAGAAGAGCAGACCCAAACAGCCCATGTATATGAAGACGATCAACTTCTCTAATAATCATGAAAATGCAGATTAGACCTGATTGAGATACCATTTTATACCTACCTAATTGACAGAATTAAAGTCTCTGTCTGTGCTACATACATAGTGTCAAAAATGTGGAAAAAGGGAACATGTATACGCAGCTGATGAGAATGGAAATTTATACAATTCTGAAGAAAAATTTAACAACATATTGTATAGGACTTCTGGCCAGGATGGAGTCATAGGTAGACACACTTTACCTCTTTGCACAACCAAAAGAACAACATATAAAAAAAATATCCAGAAGTGCCAGAAAATTGAACTGTGTGGAAGTCTAACAACCAAGGAGTTAAAGAAGAAATATTCATCCAGATCAGTAGGAGGGGTGGAGATGGGTAGCCACATTGGAGAGGACTCTCAGAAAGAGGATGATTGGCAGAGTTGGCGAAGCAGTGGCTGGTGGAGAGGGCGGTCCCATATGTGCATGCAGATAAACTGGGTGGAGTGAGACAGACCTCGCAACCCAGGGTTCCAGCATGGGGAAGTAAAGTCTCAAAAGCTCTGACTGTAAAACCTGTGGAGGTTGTGGTGATGGAAGAAACTCCCAGAATCACAAGAGAGTCCATTGGAGAGACACACAGGGTCCTAGAATGTACATAAAACCACCCACCCTGGAACCAGCACCAGACAGGCCCAATTTGCTTGTGGGTAGTAGAAGTAACTGAAAGCTGTCAGAGAACTGAGCAAGCAGCATTTTTCCATCTCAGATCCCTCCCCAACATAGAGCAACACAACACAGCAACATGGGTTACCCTGCCCTGGTGAATACCTAAGGCTCCACCCCTTGCTGTGTAACAGGTGCACTAAGACAAAAATATATGGCCCAAATGAAAGAACAGATCAGAGCTCCAAAAATAGAACTAAGTGATGAAGAGATAGCCAACCTATCAGATGCCCAGTTCAAAACACTAGTAATCAGGATATTTACAGAAATGATTGAGTATGGTCATAAAATAGAGGAAAATGTGAAGGCTATGCAAAGTGAAATAAAGGAAAATGCACAGGGAACCAATAATGACAGGAAGGAAACCAGGACTCAAATTAATGTTTTGGAACAGAAGAAAGAAATAAACATTCAACCAGAACAGAGTGAAGAAACAAGAATTCAAAAAAAAAAAAAAGGAGAGGCTTAGAAACCTCTGAGACAACCTTAAATGTTCCAACATCCAAATCATAGGAGTGCCAGAAGAAGAAGAGGAAGAGCAAGAAATTGAAAACATAATGAAGGAGAACTTCCCCAATCTGTCAAAGGAAATAGACTTCCAGGAAGTCCAGGAAGCTCAGAGTCCCAAAGAAGTTGGACCCAAGGACGCACACACCAAGGCACATCATAATTACATTACCCAAGATTAAAGATAAAGACAGAATCTTAAAAGCAGCAGGAGAAAAGGAGACATTTACTTATGAAGCAGTTTCCATAAGACTAGCAGCTGTTTTCTCCAAAGAAACCTTGCAGGCAAGAAGGGGCTGAAAAGAAGTATTTAAAGTCATGAAAGGCAAGGACCTACATCCAAGATTACTCTATCCAGTAAAGCTTTCATTTAGAATGGAAGGGCACATAAAGTGCTTCCCAGATAAGATGAAGTTAAAGTAGTTTATCAACACCAAGCCCTTATTATAAGAAATGTTAAAGGGACTTATCTAAAAAAAAAAGATAAAAAATACAAAGTCAGTAAATGAATGGATCAAAAAATTATGGTACATATACACAATGGAATTTTATGCAGCAGAAAGAAAGAAGGAGCTCCTACCCTTTGCAACAGCATGGATGGAAATGGAAAACATTATGCTGAGTGAAATAAGCCAAGCATTGAAAGACAAATGCCATATGATCACACCTTTAACAGGAAGCTAAACAACAAAACAAACAAGCAAGCAAAATATAACCAAAGACACTGAAATAGAGAACAGGGGGACAGTGACCAGAGGGGAGAGGGGAGGGAATTTCAGGGGGTGGGGGGAATGGGAAGGATTTACAGGAACTAGTATAAAGGTCACATGGATAACAACTAAGGGGGGTGGAAATGGAAGGGAGGTGGAGAACACTGGGGGGGGGGTGGGCTGGGATGGGAGTAAAAAACAGAAAACTGTACTTGAGCAACAATTAAATAAATAAATAAAAATAAATTATTGAAAAAATGCAAACAGTAAAATGACAATAAACTCACAACTATGAACAACCAGACCTAAAAAAAACACAAAAACAAACTAAGCAAACAACTATAACAGAAACAAAATCACAGAAATGGAGATCACATGGGGGGTTAGCAGGGAGGGGGAGGGGGGAAATGGGAGAAAAGGGTACAGGGAATAAGAAGCAGAACTGGTAGGTACAAAATAGACATGGGAATGTTAAGAATGGTATAGGAAATGGAGAAGCCAAAGAGGTTATTTATAAGTATGACCCAAGGACATGAACTAAGGGCAGGGGGGCATGCTGTAGGGATCTGGGATACAGGGCAGAGGGGAATAAAGGGGAGAAAAAATGGGACAACTGCAGTAGCATAATCAAAATATATTTTAAAAAAAGATAACAATATATTGTGTAATAAAGGGAAGATATAATACTCTACTATCACAATTCCCCATGGTGTACACTATGGGGAAACTCACATATGTGCCCAGAGACTATAACAGCAATGGTAAAAATCCTAAACGTCCATCAACAGGAAACGTGGATAACTAAATTGTGATTTATTCCCTTACTTAAGTAAAAAAATATATATATATATATATATATATATATATATATATATATATATATAGTCGCTCCGAAAATTAATGAACTAGAGTGACATTAAGCCGTATAAAGTGGTATAAAGAAACTTGGGACTAGCTGGTGTACCTCAGTGGATTGAGCGTAGGCTGCAAACCAAAGGGTCACTGGTTCAATTCCCAGTCAGGGCTCATGCCTGGCTTGTGGGCTGGGTCCATGCTGGGGGCCACTTGAGAGGCAACCACATATTGATGTTTCTCTTCTTCTCCTTCCCTTCCCTTCTATATGAATGAATGAATGAATGAGTGAATGAATGAATGAATGAATGAATGAAATCTAAAAAAAAAAAGAAAGAAACTTGGGTAAAAACAAGTTGCTTGCCCTGGCTGGTGTGGCTCTGTGGATTGAGCACAGGCCTGTGAACCAAAGACTCACTGGTTTAATTCCCAGTCAGGGCACATGCCTGGGCTGCAGGGCAGGTCCCCAGCTGGGGGCACATGAGAGGCAACCACACACTGGGGAAAAAAAGTTGCAATTACATGTTCTTATAAAAGACAGTGTTGATGCAGTGATAGTAACATTTCCATAAAATTTAAGGCATAGAAAATGATACCATACATTATTTATAGTATATCCATACATATGGAGTAATAGCTGAAAACATGGGGAAGTGCTCCCCAGCACATGCAGTTCAGTGATAACCTCAGAAAGGTCAGAAGGGGGAATAGGAATAAGGAGTTCTAGTTTTGTCAGTAATGTTTTATTTGTTAAAAATAATTTTAAAACTATTCTAACAAAATGTTAAGATTTAACAGTGCTTAGTGGTAGGTATGGGAGTGCCTTTTACATCATTCTCTATACGTTTTTTTCATCCTCAAAATAGTTTATAATTTGAATATATATGATCCTGGTCAGATGTCTCACCAAAAGGTATCAGGTTCAATTCCCCGTCAGGGCACATTCCTAGGTTGCAAGTTTGATCTGTGGTCGCTCACCTAGGGGTGTATGGGAGGCAATTGATCAATGTCCGTCTCTCCCTCCTATCTCTCAGTCTCCCTTCCTCCCTCCCTCCCTGTCTCTCCAAAATCAGTAAACATATCTTTGGATGAGGATTTTTAAAAAAAAGAACAAAGAAAAAATGTTTGTTCTCTCTCACCAAGTCCCCTTTAACGAGGAGCTGACATTTACTTTCTGCCTGGACATTTGTAGATGATTATACGCCTACAAAAGGAAATCCAGGAGCTGAAGGATGAACTAGCCATTGTCACTGGGGAGCAGAGGACAGAGGCGCTCACAGAAGCAGAGCTCCTTCAGTAAGCATGCAGCCTCTTTTTTCTTTTTCCTTAACAGTATAAGGTTGTGTTAACTTCTTTGTTGGCCCTAGTGTTATGAATTCACCTCAAAGCGTGAAGGTCTCCCGGGACAGTCTGAAATTGCATGGAGGCGCCAGTTAAGAGTGGCGGCTTTCCATGAAAAGCTGGATAAGGCTGGTAGTGTTTTTGTCAACCGAGCTTTGAGGAAGCAGGGAACGGAGCATTGAGGATGGGAATGCCCTTCTCGTGCCAACTAAAGAAAAGGGGCTGTATAATAGTCATGCAGTTTTAAAACACATTTACTAAACACTCTCATGCTGTAGACCTCCAATCTGAAAGGAAGTCAAGAATGTCTTTGTGTATTAAACAGCATCTTGCTGCAAGCACCAATATATCCCCAGCCAAAGTAAGCTCTCTCTTTTAATAAATAGGTGGCCCATATACTATAGTTCAAACACTTGAAATGGAAATGAAACCAGGTATTCAGGGCTTTACATGAGAGCAGCATCATTCAGAACCTTCAGATGTGTGGCCATATGGCACGTCAGTGGCATGAGATGGCTCCATTTTCTCTCTAATCATGAGGGGCTTTCTTGTTGTTTCTGTGCTGCTTAGGAAGCGTTGGTGGAGCGATAATAATGAATGAGGCTTGGAAAGCAATGGTAGTTTCTATTTCCAAATAAGCACTAGAGCTATACAAGATCTTTCTAAATGTATATTGCCATTTCACCTAACCCTCTCTCAACATAGAAAATGGTAAATAACAGAGATAATAAAAATATTTTCTTTAAACTATTTCATGGCTGCCCCTGGAGGTAAGTCTAAAGCAAGTTTTCTGTTATACAGTAAGCTTCTATTCCTCTAGATAGCATTTCCTAATTTTAGAAGAGTGTGTTTAATAATATGATAGGCCCTTAAGGCTTTCCTCACAAATCTGCTTTGTGACATATATGCAACTATAAGCTGAAATATAATGCCAAAATTCACATTTTTTAAAATTTCATGTCACTCCTTGAAATAAGTTGAGGTACCTTACATACTGAGAATTCCTTCACTATGGTCCTCCTGTCACCTCAAAGAAAGGAATTACCAATTATTATCTTTGAAGGTGTCACCTCAGAATTTTGATTTTCATGTCATGGTCCTGCCATGAAGATAAAATCATTCTAAACCTTTCCACAAAAGTAATTTAATAGAGGACACATACTATAAAGGACATGGTATAGTGGACACGCTGCAGCATCCAGCAATCAGGAGAGACAGTAGCTGCCATGGCCCTGGAACAAGGGACAGGGATAGAAGGTTGTGATAGCAAAGCCTGAGTGGAGCTGACATGCAGGAACTGGACCACAATGAATGCTGTCACCAGTGGAAGCAGGGCCACTGAGGAGCCCCAGGTGCTGGGAAAGACATCATCATAGCAGGAAGCCCTAGCTTCTCCCTCCTCTCTCCTTCCAGTCCCTTCCCCAATGACTCCCATTGGCTGAACGACCCAGAAGCCAGCTGTTAAAGAGGTCAGGGAATGGAGTTTCCAAGGACAAAAGGAGAAATGACCAACATATCAAATAAGTACCAGTGTATTCCTTAATTCCTGTGTATCCTGCATATGACGCAGGAGGCTTGGTTCAAGGGTAAAATTCTGAAGTCAGATTAAGTAAATATACACTGCAGGTAGTCAGTCTCAGCTGCACCAAATCTGGGGAATTATAGAGCTGATACAAAAAAGCATCCAGTGCTTGCTTTGGCAGCACATACACTAAAATTAGAATGACACAGAGAAGATTCATATGGCCCCTGTGCAAGAATGACATGCAAATTTTTGAAGTGTTCCATATTTTTGACCAATCTGGAATTACAACTAAATTGTGGGAGATCACCCAGAACAAACCATAGTACAGTGGCGAGAGAAGAGCCTTATAACCTTGGATAGACAGAAGAATTATCTTCAGCACTAACTGACTGGTGGAGAGTGTGGTGGAGACTTGAGGAGGCTGGATGGGCACCCAAAGGTGGCCACGTCAGTGGGATAATTAAACAAATGGTTGGATCCTCCTGAGAAGTGTGGGATCTAAACCCTTAGCTTTGATTCCCAGCCTAGAGCACCAGAACCCAAAAACTACACAGATAACAACTGACAGTGAAAAGTGGCTTGGTTGCTCTCTGCCAAAGATGGAGAGCTTGAGACATAAAATGCTGTTTAAGGGCCAATGCACACATTTTCATTTTCAGCCACTTACCCAGGGCTCCAGCAGATGTAGAGCAGCACACGGTGTGCTGGAGATGCCTGAGGAGAGACTGGGGACAAGAGTTTTGGGTAGAAAGCTGAGAGAGTAGATACCAGGATCCCAGTGTTGAGTCATCCCCCATACTGCAGCAGCCATCCTGCACAGGCAGACCACTTCCCTCCAAGCAGCAGCAACCTGAGGAGAAACAATAGCCCCAACACCAGGAGGAAGTCTTTCCTGCCCTATGGGGGCGTACGCCTGACTGCTAGGTGCAGAGTGACTAGGTTAACAACTAAAGGAGACAGCCACTGACAGTAGATCCTTGGCAGTCTTGGAGCAGGCTGTCTTAAGTTCAGACAGGTCAACATCTGATTTCACCAGAGATCAATACAGAAAGAAAAAACAGTGGTAAATACTAGAGGCTACCAAGATAAAATCCACTGTGATCTTCTCCATGATTAGCAGTATTTTCTTTCCTGCACAGATTTTTAACATTCATTTCTTTTCCATCAACTTTGTGCATTTTAAGTTACTATATTTTATATTATAGTTTATTTCTCTCCTTTCTTATAATAGTCTTAATGTTTTTACCACCTTATTAATACTGATTCATATGCTGTTGATGGTGGTATTGTGGCAGGGGGGAGAATATTTTTGTGGATGTGGGTTTGTTCCCTAGGCTTTGTGATTTCGTTTTGGCAGCACTTGCACAATAGCATACAAGTGCTAATTATAGTGAGAGAGGAACACAGGTATAAAGGGAGTAAAATGGCAATGAATAAGTACCTATTAATAACTACCTTAAATGTAACCATCTAAAAGACACAGCTTAATCGATAAGAAAACATGACCCCTACATTTGCTGCCTGCAAGAGACCCACCTCAGAACAAAAGACCTACACAGATTGAAAGTGAAGGGTTGGAAAAAAAATATTCCAAGCAAATGGACAAGGAAAAAAATCTGGAGTAGCAATACTTATATTGAAAATAAATAAACTTCAAAATATGGCCATAAAAAGAGACAGAGAGAGACACTTTGTAATACTTAAGGGAAGAATCCATCAAAAAGACATAAACCTTATAAACATATATGCACTCAACATAAGAGCATCCAAATATATAAGGAAAATTTTGGAGGACTTTAAGAAAGATATAGACAGCAACACACACATACTAGGGGATTTTACCACCCCGCTATCAACCATGGTTAGATCTTCCAAACATAATATCAACAAGGATATTGTGCCATTGAACAATGCCCTAGATCAAATGAACTTAACTGATATATATATACATATATATATATACACAGAGAGGGAGAGAGAGAGAACCCTTCATCCCAAAGAAGCAAAATATACATTTTTTTAAATGCACATGGAACATTTTCAAAGATAGACCACATGATAGGACATGAAACAAGCCTCAACAAATTCAAGAAAATTGAAATCATATCAAGCATTTTCTTAGACTACAAGGGCCTGAAACAAGAAACCAATCTCAAGGAAAAAAAATAAAATAACACTCAAATTTGTGGAGTTTGAATAGCATGCTATTAAACAATGAATGGGTTAAGAATGAGATTAGGGAAGAAACCAAAAAAATTCTGGAAACAGCCCTGGCTGGTGTAGCTCAGTGGATTGAGCGTGGGCCTGCGAACCACACGATCGCGGTTCGATTCCCAGTCAGGGCACATGCCTGGGTTGCAGGCCAGTTCCCAGCAGGGGACACACGAGAGGCAACCATACATTGATATTTCTCTCCCTCTCTCCTTCCCTTCCCCTCTAAAAGATAAATGAATAAAATCTTTTTAAGAAATTCTGGAAACAAATGAAAATGAACTCATAACAGTCTAAAACTTATTAGACACAGCAAAGGCAGTCCCGAGAGGGAAGTTCAGAGCAATACAGGCCTACCTATAAAAGACAGAAACATTTCAAATGAACAACCTAACTGTACATCTATAAGAACTGGAGTAACAACCACAAACAAAGCCCAGAGCGAGTAGAAGGAAGGAAATAACCAAGATCAGAGCACAATTTAATGACATACAGACTAAAAGAACAATTTTTGAAGATCAATAAATCCAGAAGCTGTTCTTTGAAAAGATAAACAAAATGGACAAGCCTTTAAGCAGGCTCATCAACAAAAAGAAAAAAGAAAAGAAAAGAAAAAGAGAGAGGACCCAAATAAACAAAATCAGAAATGAATGAGGAGAGATTACAACTGATACTACAGAAATACAAAGGATTGTAAGAAATTACTAAGAAGAACTATACATCAAGAAATTTGAAAACCTAGGTGAAATGGACAAATTTCTAGAAAAATATAATCTTCTAAAACTCAAGAAAGAAGAAGCAGAAAGCCTGAAGAGATCAATAACAGCTGATGAAATTGAAGCAGTAATCAAAAAGCTCCCAACATACAAAAGCCCTGGACCAGACAGTTTCACAGGAGAATTTTTAGGATTTAAGGATGAGCTAATCCCTATCCTTCACAGATTATTCAAAAAAAATCCAAGAAGATGGAAGACTCCCAAACTCTTTTTATGAAGCCAGCATCACCCTAATCCCAAAACCAGATAAAAACACCACAAAGAATGAAAACCACAGGCCAATGTTGCTGGTGAACATAGATGCTAAAATTCTCAACAAAATATTGGCAAACCTCATCCAGCAATACATTAAAAAGATCATAAACCATGATCAAGTGGGATTCATCCCAGGGATACAAGGATGGTACAATATTTGTAAATCAATAAACATAATACATCACTTAAACAAAAGGAAAGACAAAAGTTACATAATCATATCAAAAGATATGAAAAAAAGCATTTGATAAGGTATAGCGCCCATTTATGATAAAAAACACTCAGCAAAGTGGGAATAGAGGGAGCATAGCTCAATATGACAAAGGCCGTATGCAAGAAACCTACAGCCAACATCATACTCAATGGTTAAAAACTAAAAGCTTTCTCACTAAGATCAGAACAAGACAAGGATGTTCACTTTCACCAATTTTATTCAAGACAGTATTGAAAGTCCTAGACACCACAATCAAACAAGAAAAAGAAATAAAAGGTATCCAAATTGGCAAGGAGGAAGCAAAACTGTCATTGCTTGCAGATGACATAGAAAGTTTACATAGAAAGTGACATTGATAGTGTACATAAAAAATCCTATAAACTCCACCAAAAAACTACTTGACCTAATAAGTGAAATTGGCAAAACAGCAGGATACAAAGTCAGTATTCAGAAACCAAAGGCCTTTTTTGTACACCAACAATGAAATATCAGAAACAGACATCAGGGGGAAAAATCCCATTTGGTATAGCGACAAGAAAAATAAAGTACCTAGGAATAAACCTAACCAAGGAGTTAAAAGACCTATACTCAGAAAACTATATAACTCAAGAAAAAAGTTAAGGAAGACACAAACAAATGGAGGCATGTACCATCCTTATAGATTGGAAGAATTAACATCATCAAAATGTCCGTACTACCCAAAGCAATTTATAGATTCAGTGCAACCCCTAATAAAATACCAATGACATATTTCACAGATATAGAACAAACACTTCAAAAATGTATATGGAACCATAAATGACCCTGAATAGCTGCAGCAATTTTGAGAAAGAAGAACAAAGCAGGAGGGATCACAATACCTGATATCAAACTATATCAAAGCTATGTTAATGAAAACAGCCTGGTACTGGCATAAGAACAGACACATAGACCAATGGAACAGAATAGAGAGCCCAGAGATCAACCCAAGTCTCTATGGTCAATTAATATTCTACAAAGGGGGACAAGCATAAAATGGAGTAAAAATAGTCTCTTCAACAAATGGTATTGGGGCAGTCTGGACAGCTACATGCAAAGAAAGGAAACTTGACCACCAACTTACACCATACACAAAAATAAACTCAAGATGGATAAAACACTTAAATATAAGATGTGACACAATAAAAGCCCTAGAGGAGAACATAGGGAGGAAAATCTCAGACATTCCATGCAGCAGTATCTTCACTGATATGTCCCCTAGAGCAAGGTACATAAAGGAAAGAATAAACAAATGGGACTTCATCAAAATAAAAAGCATCTCCAAGGCTAAAGAAAACATCAGCAAAATGAAAAGGGAACCAACTATATGGAAAAACATTTTTGCCAATGATACCTCAGACATGGGTTTGATCTCCAAAATATACAAAGAACTCACAGGACTCCCCACCAGGAAGACAAACAATCCAATTACAAAATGGCAAAGGACCTGAACAGACACTTCTCCAAGGACATACAGAGGTCCCAGAGATACATGAAAGGATGCTCAGCATCACTAGCCATCAAAGAGATGAAAATTAAAACCATAATGAGATATCACTTCATATAGTTGAGAATAGCAATCATAACCAAATCAACAAACAACAAGTGTTGGCGAGGTTGTGGAGAAAAGTGAACCCTAGTGCACTGTTGGTGGGAATGCAGACTGGTGCAGCCACGATGGAAAACAGTATGGAATTTCCTCAGAAAACTAAAAATGGAACTGCCTTTTGATCCAGCAATCCCACTACTGGGATTATACCCTAAGAATTGTGAAACATCAATTCAAAAGAACCTATGTACCCCATTGTTCATAGCAGCATAATTTATAATAGCCAAGTGCTGGAAGCAACCTCAGTGCCCATCGGTAAATGAGTGGATCAAAAAATATGGTATATTTAGACACTGGGATACTACACAGCAGAAAGGAAGAAGGATCTTCTACCCTTTGTAATAGCATGGATGGAACTGAAGAGCATTATGCTAAGTGAAGTAAGCCAGTTGGTGAAAGACAAATAGCATTATAATCTCACCTATAAGTGGAACCTAATCAACAAAACAAACAAGCAAGCAAGCAAAATATAAGCAAAGACACTGAAATAAAAAACAAACTGATAGTAACCAGAGGGGGTGGAGATAATGTAGGAAAGAATGGGAGGGGTTGTCAAGGAACATGTATAAAGGACACATGGTCAGCCAAATGGGGAGAGGTTCAAGGGTGGGAGGGGGGGTTGGGCACGGATGGGGGAGTGGTAGGGGAGAAATGGAGACAACTGTACCTGAACAACTATAAAAAAAAACTCTCACAGACTATACTTTCACACACACAAAAAAATTATATAAGAAACAATAATGAGCAAACTTTATTACATCTTCTTAATATACTTAATATTGTATTATATTTACATTATATCTTTTACTAACCTGTTATTTTCATTTAAAAGTTATTGAGAGCAATTGAATGCTATTCAAGGAGTTTGGAGGTAGAATTAACAGAGAAAATTGTGGCAACAGATTTAGAATACTGAAGAACTCTTAGATTATGTATTGCAGGTAACCCATATACAAAGAGAGTCTACATACAATCTGTAGGGCTGCCATTAGTTTTTGGGGGCAATTCTATCATTCATTCATTCATTCATTCATTCATTTGTTGTTCATCTAGTATTCACAAAAATCTACTGTAGGCCCTGAGAGGAACACAAGGATGATCAAAACCTGAAACCTGGCCCCCACTCACAATTCAATGGCAGTGACAGACACGAGCACAAGTAATTATGATGTAGTGTGTAGTGTTAGGAAATTCAGATATGAATAAAACATGAGATTGCAGAGATAGTGATGATTAATTTTGAGCTCAGAAACCATGTAAAATTAGTTCATGCGCTTGTAAGTTAACTTCAACAGTTCCCCGTGAAATGACTTTTCTGCTGTCAAGATAACTATACAGCATTACATGTATTAATGATTTCTAGTCAGCAGTTAGGGAAATGGCACACGCTACACCCACCCCTCCTCGGCAAAGCACAGGCCTTCCCAGCAATCAGTAACTTTGGTGCTTGTTCAAACTGGCAGTGAGCATTATTCAGATAATGTGGGTTTTGTTATGGTGTTTGTTATATTGTTGCAGTTATGTTTTTCCATAATTACCAACACTGACTGTTGGTGCAACTTAAAATTCATCAGATTTATTGTCTAGGAATAAAAGAGATAAATTAAAATCTGCCCCTAATGTGGCAGTGCTATTTCATATCATTAGACTGCGCTTCTCTGTCATCCAGGTCGCATGCACTAAGGAATGTCAGTTGGCTTCCATTCTCTCATTGCATCCAGGCCTGTCCTGGGTTAGGGTGGGGGGAGGTTAGTGGTGTTGAAGAGAGGAAGGGTCCATGGCATGGCAGGACAAAGGGCAGACATGCTTGATCTCTGGTCTATTTCTCTGTCCTCTTGATTCCCAAGCTTATGCTGACTGGCATGGCATAAGACCATTCCTGTCAGGAACTCTGTGAAGGATGTCAGAAAGCAAATATTTAATGGATAATGTATTCTATTCTGTATGCATTGGACAGTTTAGAGATGTTGGTTAATACCTAGCCCTATCAAATAGTTTCAAACTATTCTCAACATTTCAGTTCTTAGTGTAAATACATGTTGCATTGACTTGGATGCTTCATTTGAAGATTTCAGATGTCAGCCTCCAGTTATTATAATATTTTTAGTTTATATCTCTTCTTATTTGCCTGTGTAAATTTGAAAAGAGACAGCTGGATGAAGGCTCCATAGCCATGTTAATGCTTGTATAGAATTTATTGGGTGAAGATTTGATTCTGATTGATTCTCTAAACACATACTTCTTTCTGCCTCTAGTAAGAAAAAAAAAGAAGAAAAATCCTTTAGATCAGGGCTGTCAAGCTCATTTTCACCCTGGGCCACATCAGCCTCACAGTTGCCTTCAAAGGACTGAATGTAATTTTAGGACTGTATAAATGTAACTACCCTTAACAGTTAAGTGAGAGTGTGGTGCTGCCACTGGATAGAAACAAGGTGTCAGACCAGATAAAACAAGGTGGAGGGTGGATTTGGCCTACGGGACTTGTGTTTGCCACCTGTGCTTTAGATGTCTGGCTAGGATGGAAGCAGTATATCCTGGCTCAAGTCTAAATGAGTAGAATATTTGCAACATAACAACAGTATACTTCTGAGATGGAATCTAATTGGATTTCTTGGACTGAAATTCACCCAAAGTGAACTTCCAAAACTCCAGATCCTTTTCTTTTTTCCCACCAGCTTTATTAAGAGGGGGACCCCAGAAAAAATGAAATTATCTTCTGGAGGATGGGCCCCTTGTAGTGCAGCCTTCCCCTGCTAGGTGAGTGTTCTAGGTACCCATCTGTATCAGTGTACCAGCAGGCATTGTTGTAAGAGGCTGCATTTGGCTTTAGTGAAATTTTTTTGAAGACTTTTTCAACAGGTTTGCCCTTTTCATGATGGGTGATTTACCAGTGCACCTGCCACACCACACTGAGTGTTCAGCCCTTTTTGACCAAAAACAGCATGACCCCTAGGCCCCACCCTCCTTATTCACCTGATTTCACCCCAAGACACTTTTTTTCCCCCTATGAAAAAAGCCCTCAAAGGGAAACATTTTGTCAGTATGGAAGAGGTAGAACAACAAATGGCAAAAGCACTAAAAGGCATCAAACTCTACGCATTCAAAAACTGTTCTGAGCAGTAGAAAAAAGTCTCAACAGGTGTATTGCATCCAATGGAGAGCACTTTGAAGGTGACTGAAGTTTAAACATGTAAGAATAAATATATAATTTTTATAAATAAATTCTGTTTTTCTGGGTCCCCACTTGTATAACAGACATAAAACATTGTGTTAATTTTAAGGTGTACAATGTGATTATTTAATAGTATACATGTATAGTGAATTAATTACCACAATAAACTTAGTTAACACATTCATCACTTCACAGAGTTGCTTTTGTCCGTGTGTCTGTGTTGTGAGAACACTTAAGATCTACTCTCTTAGCATCTTCAAGTATGTAATGCAGTAAGTACTATTACCTATAGACTGCATGCTGAACATTAGATTCCCCAGAAAGTGTTCACCTTATAACTGGGAGTTGGGACCCTTTGCTTACATCTTCCTATTTCCCTCAGTGCCTCGCCTCTTATAACCATCAATCAATCTCTGTTTCTGAGTTCAACTTTCTTATTTTACACATATAAGTGGGTTCCAGCAGTATTTGCCTTTTTCTGCCTTATTTCTCTTAGTTAAATTTTACAAACAAATTAATCCTTCAATCCAAATATTTTGAGTACCTACTAGATGCTAATTATTTTAATAAGTGCTTTAGGGGAGTCAGAAATATAAGATACAGAAAGTTGCATGTTTTATTCCAAGAAGTTATAGTTTTATTGGGAAGTTATATATATATATATGTATATATATGTATATATATATATATACACACACAATACACACATTTACACCTACATATATATATATATATATCTAACACAGAGAATAAGAAAATATATTAGTGGAAAAAAATGGACAGCGAGAATTGTAAAACCTTACTTAGAGTTCTAATTCTACTCATACTAGTTTTTAATGGCTCTGCAGACTTGTTTCCTTATATGTGTGAACTAGGAGAATTAAACAAAATGCTATCTACGCACTCTTTGCCCTCTGTGTTTTTAAATTGAATATCAAGGCCCTGGCTAGTTTGCTCAGTTGGTTAGAGCATTGTCCCAATACACCAGAGTTGCAGGTCTGATCCCTGGTCAGGACACACACGAGAATCAACCAATGAATGCATAAAGAAGTTGAACAACAGACTGATGTCTTTCTCTCTCAAGTCAATAAATAATTTAAAAAATAAGTAAGTCTAATATCAGTTTGTTGCACACAGTTCAATACATTATTTACCCATTATCTGTAATACTAAAGAACTAAATTTTGATGTAGGAACTCAGATGAGGGAAGTCATGGCAGATATCACCCACTGAGCAAGCTAAAAAAGCCTTAAAGGATACCAAAAAGGAGAAGGTAGCATTATAAGATGAAAGGGACCATGAAAACAATGATGCTGAGAGGAAATGAGCACAGTGTGAGGAAGCAAGGGGTGTGGGGCTTGCACAGAAGAGGCACTAACTAGCAAGGATCTGGACTGAAATTCGCCCCTGGCAGGAGCCTGGGGTTCTTTTGAGACTATCAAAGAATAGGATTGTTACTGAACAACAGGCCCAAGGGGGGCACAATATTTGGCACACCTAGGGATGCCAAAAACTGCTACAGAACAGGGACCCCTCCCAAGGACAGAATCGTAATATCTACTGGGCTCCTCTGTCCACCGCCAATTGGAAAGACATCTCTCAATGCAGAGATTTGTGAAAAGAAAACGAAACGTTTATTTAATGCTATTTAGGCTTAATGCCTCCACTAAAATATCAAAGTCTTTCAGGGTATACACCTACACCCCCACAGCTCTCCCTTCTCCCACTGTCCCAACTCCGGGTACCGTAAATCAGGAAAAGAGCACACATCTGTGTTTCAGGCCGCTGGAATCATCAGCTGTGTCAGGCAGGATCTCTAGTTAATCCAAAGTCATGTGGTACCCTCTCATGGTCCACTGGCAAGAGTTCTTTGTACCCAGTTCCAGTCAAAGTCTTTCCTACATTCCAGGCCACACAGCCAAAGGGGGCACCCCAGGAGCCATGTGGGTCTCTTCTACCAAAGCTGCAGGGGTCAGCACTCTGACCAAAAGTACCAAAAGTGCGTGTGGCTTTCTTCTTCATTTGGCTGCAAGGGTCTGCACTCTTCCAAAAACTGCATGGTTCTCTCTGCTCTTCACCTCGGCAAGAAGGGGTCTTACCCCAGCTGAGACCACGTGGCTCTCTCTTTCATCTGGCTGCAGGGATCTCCATTCTGGCAAAGCCGAGTGGTACTCTTTCACTCTGCTGAAACAGCGTTGCTCCCCTTTCTACCTGGCCAAAACTTGGCCACAGCTATTTAACATATCTATGAAACCAGTTAAAGGTTATAGATATGTTAAATAATCATTCCAGAGGTTAGCTGCAAAACTGTTGCTATGCAAAACAGCTCTCAATGGCCCTGGCTCTATTTGTTCCTTCCCCCAACTCACACCTGTGGGGGGGAGGGGGGAGGACATCTTATATGTCTCTCCAATATTCCTATACACTTTGAATTCTGGACACTATTCCAAATCTTTTTTTGCCCCCCCCCTTGGCTGCACCCTGTATCACCTTCATTAATATTTACTGCAGAAGCCTGCTGACTGAATTTACACTTAGCCACATCCCTCCAATTCCCTCCCTTTTTGTCTATTTATATATGCATAATCAAATATTCCATTCATTGAATATTTTCCAATGGGGCAAAAAAATCTCCTTTTAAAAGGATAACAAGGAAATATTATGAATGACTTATGACAATATATTTGCTAACTTAGATAAATTTGACAGATTTTTAGAAGACACAGACTACTGAGTCTCTCAAGGGGTATAGAGAATCTGAACAGTCCTGTATCTACATATGTAAATGAATTTGTAGTAAAAGTCTTCCAACAAAGAAAACTCAGGCCATAACATCGCAGAAACCCTGCCAAACACTTAAGGCATAAACAATACCAATTCAACACAAACTTTTTCAGAAAACAGAGAAGGAGGGAGCAATTTCCAACTTATTTTACAAGACCAGTATCATCCTAGTAACAAAAGCAGACAAATGTAAGAAAAGAAAACTACAGACTAACATTACCTATAAATAAAAATATTTAATAAAATACTTGCAAATAAAGTCCAACAAATATAAGAAAGATAATAAATAATGGAAATTATCCCAGGAATGCAAGAGAAGTTTACCATTCAAAAATAAATCAATGTAATTTATCATATCAATAAACTAAACAGCAACAACAATAAAAATCTATTTGATTATCTCTGCAGATTTAGAAAAGCATTTAACAAAATTCAACTTATACTCATGGTCAAAAGTCTCAGTGAAATAGGAATAAAAGGGAATTTCCACAACTTAATGAAGTACTGTATGTCATCATTATATATATGAAATAAACACTGAAAGAAAGAATTCTTTGTCCCTAAAATTGGAAACAAAAGTGTCCTTTTCTATCACTTCTATTATTTACCATACTAAGGGATCCAGTCAATGCAATAATTAATAAAATTAATTAAAATATTAATTAAAATAAAAATATATAGTATAAAGAATCAGAAAGGAAATAATAAAACTATCTTTATTCACAGACATGATTGTCTATGTAGAAAACACCAAAGAATCTAGTTTAAAAAGGCTAATGGAACTAATAAAAGAGCTTAACAAAGTTGTAGGATATAGAGTCAATATGCAAACTCAACTGTGCTTCTATATACTAACACTGAACAATTAGACATTGAAATAAAATGCCAGCATCATTTACAACAGCATCAAAAACATAAAACACTTATGGATAACTCTAACAAAATATATGCAAGATTTGTATGCTGAAAAATTTAAAACATTGATGAAAAATCGAAGAACACTTAAATAGTGATATAGCATGTTCATGGATTTGGCTATTTAAAACTGAGATATAAATTCTCCCAAGATTGATCTATAGATTAAATGTAATCCCAATCAAAATTCCAGCAGGTGTGTGTGTGTGTGTGTGTGTGTTTGGAATTTGACAGGCAGCTTTTGAAATTCACAGAAATAGGAAGGACCTAGAATAGATAAAACAACTTGGACAAGAATAACAACCCATACCTTACACCACATACATTTATTTAAAATGAATGTCAGACCTAAATGTAAAACCTAAAATGTAAAACTTCAAAAGAAAAGACAGGAGAAAACCTTTGTGACTTTGAATTAGACAAAAATTCCATAGGACATAAAAAGCACAAACCATAAAAGAAAAAAATTATAAACTAGACTTCATCAAAATTTAAAGCACCTGCTCTCTGAAAGGTACTGTTAAGAATATACATGTCCCTGAGCTGGGTACGGTTGCACCTGGTTTGCTGACGCTGGTCTCCTATCAGACAGGAATGAAGTAACTCCTTGTTGATGCCAGCCTGGCTGCGGTCTGTGCTCATGCCTGGTTCATGCCCTAGACACATGGAAAAAAGAGAAGGAAAATAAAGAATGTATAAATAATGCAGACTTAAAAACCATTTTCAAAATATGTATCTCACAAAGATTTATATCCAGAATATTGTTTAAATTATCACAATTTAATAAGAAGACAAACAATAATATGGACCAAATATTAGGCTTGACATTATATCAGAAGATATTCAGTGGCAAATGAGGACATGAAAGCTCAACATCATTAGTCACTAGAGAAATCAAATTACAACCTTAATGAGATAATATATACAATTACTAGAGTAGCTTTTTAAAACTAACAATAACAAGTATTGGTGAGGTTGAAAAACTAAAACTCTGATACATTGCTGGTAGGGATGTAACATGGTATATTCCTTGGGAAAAACTATTTTGCAGTTTCTGATAACATTAAATGTAACACTCACCATAAACCCAGCAATCCCATTTCTGGGTACCTATCTATGAGAAATGAAAGCATGCCCACACAGACTTCTTCTACACAAATACTCATAGCTTTACTCATAGTCTCCCAGAACTGGGAACAGCCTAAACCAGTGAGTGTCTAAGTGAGTTTTGGTTTAGCTAAACAATTGAATCTTACTTAGCAATAAAATGGAATGAACTATTGATACATTTGACAACTCTGAGTGAATCTCAAAAGCATCATGGTAAGTAACAGAAGCCAGCAGACGCAGGAGGCTACATAGGATGTGATTCCACTGGTGTGGCATTCTGTAAAAGGTATAACTGTAGGACTAGAAATAAGATTAGTGGTTGCCTAGGGGCTGCTGGGGGAGGGAATTGATTATAATGGAGCAAGAAGGAATTCTTTAGGGTGATTGAAATATTCTGTATGTTGATTTTAGTAGCAGTTATGAAACTATACATTTTGTCAAGACTCATAGTAATATACATCTAGAAAGGGTGAATTGAAAATCTTATTCTCTGTAAATTTAACCTCAACTAACCTAAATTAAAAATATATATATTATAAAAGATAATATAAAGTTAAAAGACTACTAATTAAACAGAGCCAAATAAAACAAAACTGTACAGTGAAGAATTTTCATTTTGCTGTATTTAGTTTAAAATAGCAACTTATCTTTGACTACAAGCCCTTCAGTGCACACAAACACATCTTTTCACAATGAATTACTACACGCACAAGTTAGAACTTGCTCTGCTACCAAACTTACCTACCAACCTGCATCTGTACCCACCCTCTCCTTCCTTCCCTGCACATGGAGGCTGTGTTCTGTCTCCTGTCTAACGCTGACCTCACCAACTGTACTCTCAATCCCAGTCCCTTCTGCCATCTCAGGAACCTCAGCTATCCTTCTGGGCTTTTTTTATGTTCAATTTCTACCTCTTTACTGGACTCTTAATAGTATTTGAATAAGCTCAATTTTTTCCCATTTTAAAACCAAAATATTGCCCTGGCTGGTATAGCTCAGAGGATTGAGTGCGGGCCTGTGAACCACACGATCGCAGTTCTGTTCCCAGTCAGGGCACATGCCTGGGTTGCAGGCCAGTTCTCAGCAGGGGACTCAGGAGAGGCAACCATACATTGATATTTCTCTCCTTCTCTCCTTCCTTCCCTTCCCTCTAAAAGATGAATAAATAAAATCTTTTTAAAAAAATTAAAAATAATAATAAAACCAAAATATTCCCCCTTGACCCAATCTCCCCCACTAGCTACTGCTGCCTTTCCTCTCCTTTAAGCTGAACTACTCCAAGAAGTTGCTTTCACTCACTGTCTCCATTCTCTTCCCCCCATCCCTCCTCAACATGCTTCAGTCTGACTTTGCCACATCACGCTAAAGTGTTGTTATAGTTACCCATGACCTTGATGTTGATAAATGTTAATGGGCATATTTCAGTCCTCATCTTTCTTGACTTTTCAGCAGCATTCTGTGTTATTAACCACCCCATTGAAATATTCTTCTTTCTTGTTTTCTTCCCATCTTACACTGCTGGTTGGCCCCCTGGGCCAGATCCCCCTCCTTCATGTTGACATTCCTTAAGGGACTGTCCTAGCACCTGCACTTCTTTTACTCTGCACTTTTTCCTGTGATTTCATCAACCCCCTCACCTGAGTTGCCATCCAAATGCTGATTACACATACCCACTTTCTAGCCCAAATTTTTTCTCTGAGTGCCATATTCATTGATCACATCACCTACCTCACAACTGATATCAAACTCAAAGTTCCCCAAATTAAAGTCTTCTCCACCTTTCTCCAGACTTGGTCTCTGGCTCTGAATGCCCATCAGTCAATGTCTCTACAAGTCCTATAGTTGCCTGGGCTAGAACCTTTGAAGTTACCTCTGTTTCTATCCTTTTTCTTATGCTCTAAATCCAATCCACTTAGAAGTTCTGTTTACTCTGTCTTCAGAACATGTCCTGAACTGGGCCACTTCCCCATGCCTCTGCTGCTGCTACCCTTGTCCAAACTTTGGTCATTTTCTTCCCACCACGGAAATGGTGTCATTATGGGTTTCCCTAAACTCACTTTGCTCTGCTCTGAGCCACTGTCTGTGCAGCCAGAGTATTTTTCTTAAATGTAAATTTTATCATTTCACTCTCTTCTTGAAACTCTTCAGAAACTTCAAAGTTTCCATTGTTTTAGGGAAAAAAAAAAACCAGAATCCTTTATATGGCCCATAAGTGTCTGCTTGATTAGATCCTTGTCTGTGTTTTCAGCCATATTTTGCATTATTTTCCCCTTTGTCCCTTCAACAAGATTGGCCTTTCAGTGCCTTAAATCATTTATGCTGTCTCATCGTGGGGCCTTTGCACATGCAATTTCTTCTCATTTCTGAGTACGATAACTTGTGTGTGCACAGAGGCATCCTTCAAATATACTCATGAGCCAGTCATTAGTATAGAGCCAGTCATGAGTATATAATGAGTACACATCCTTCAAACCTCAGTTTAAATTGTTTTTCCTCAAAGACATCTTCTCCAGTCTTCAGCCTTAACTGTATCATGACTATGCTACACATTATTATGGTTTCTGTACTTTTTCCTCATAACACTTATCTCTGTTTACAATCATGTCCTCGTGGTATTGTTTGTTATCTGTGTCCCCCACTATGCTAAAAGGCCTGTGTCTGCTCTAAGTGACTGTCACAGCACCTTTATTTATATCATTTTCTGGCACATAATCAAAGAAAAGCAGTGAGTATTAACAGAAAAAGATTATATGTGTTATATTAAAACCCCACAGGGAAAGACTTGAGACCTATTTGACTGACTCATGAGTATATAATCACAGAATTTAAGATACTAAGCTATTGAAATGCATGTAAGCAGGCAGGAGGTACCTTAAGCAAATGATGCCCTAGTTTGGTGCCCATTTTACTAAATGGGAAAAGGTTCCTGCAGCCTCCTGGGGCACCAGCCAAATCAGGCTTCCCTCATGCTCTTTAGGGTCTTCAAGTCACTGTTTTTGCCACCCACTGCTTCTGTGGGTGAATAACACCCTCTTTCCAGGTTGAAATGGCTGGGAAAGCTGGGGGCTGTGCTAGATTTGACCCTCAGGCCCTCAATCCATTTTCAAAGTAGAAGGTAGGACCTCACTTTCCATCCTTGGGGCTTTGCTTTATATTTGGACTTATTTGGAAATTATTACTTAATGGGATTTCTTTTTATATTCTTTATAAAGTTAAATATTCAAGACAAAATGTAGTTGTAATATAAAACCAAACATTGTTTTATTTTTAATATATTTTATTTATTATGCTATTACAGTTGTCCCAACTGTCCCCCTTGGTCCCCCTCCACCCAGTGTCCCCCTGCTCCTTCAGGCAATCCCCTCACCTTTGTTCATGTCCATGGGTCATATGTATTAGTTCTTTGGCTGCCCCATTTCCTATATTGGACTCTACATCTCCATGCCTATTGTGTAACTACCTATTTGTACTTAATCCTCTCACCTCTTCACCCATTTCCCCAAGCCCCCTCCCATCTATGGAATCTCTCTCCATGTCTATGATTCTGTCTCTGTTCTTGTTAGTTTAGTTTGTTTTTTATTCATTTGTTAATAGATATGTATTTATTGCCATTTTATTGTTCATAGTATTGATCTCTTTTTTCTTAAATAAGACCCTTCAATATTTCATATAATAATGGTTTGATGATGATGAACTCCTTTAGTTTTTTCTTGTCTGGGAAGCTCTTTATTTGCCCTTGGATTCTAAATGATAGTTTTTCTGGGTAGAGCAATCTTGGCTATAGGTCACTGCCTTTCATGACCTTGAGTATTTCTTTCCAAGCCCTTCCAGCCTGCAAACTTTCTTTTGAGAAATCAGCAAAGAGTATTATGGGAACTCCCCTGTAGGTAACTAACTGCTTTTCTCTTGCAGCTGTTAAGATTCTCTCTTTATCTTTAAACTTTGGCATTTAATTATGATGTGTCTAGGAGTAGGCCTCTTTGCATCCATCTTGTTTGGGACTCTGTGCTTCCTGCATTTGCATGTCTATTTCCTTTACCAAATTAGGGAAGTTTCCTTTCCCTATTTTTTCAGATAGATTTCCAATTTCTTGCTTTTTCTTCTTCTTCTGGCACCCCTATGATGCAAATGTTGGACCTATTGAAGTTCTGCTGGAGTCTGCTTATACTATCTTCTTCTCTTTTTTGGGGGGACTCTTTCTTCTTCCTTTTGTTCTACAAGGTTGTTTTATGCTTCCTTATGTTCCAAATCATTGATTTGATTCTCCACTTCATCCACTCTACTGTTGTTATCCTGTATATTGTTCCTTATTTCAATTAATGTATCCTCCATTTCTGAGTAGATCTTTTTTTATGTCATTGAGGTCCTTAAGTTCCTTGAGCATCCTTACAACCAGTGTTTTGGACTCTGCATCTGTTAGATTGCTTATCTCCATTTTGTTCATTTCTTTTTCTGGAGTTTTGATCTGTTCTTTCTTTTGGGCCATGTTCCTTTGCCTACTTATTTTGGCAGCCTCCCTGTGTTTGTTTCTATGTACTAAGTAGAGCTGCTATGACTCCCTGTCTTGGTAGCATGGGAGTCATTAGGTGTTCTATGACCCTACAGCACACCTATTACATTAGGGTAGGGTTCAGTAGCACCCTACAGCACACCTATTACATTAGGGCTGTAGGGTTCAGTAGCACAGCCTCCCCTATCACCCAAGCTGCATACTCGAGGTGTATTTTCATGTGGGCTAAGTACACCCTCTTCTTGTAGTTGAACTTTGATTGCTATTGGCAGGTCAGTGGGAGGGATTTACCCAGGCTAGTCAGCTGCAAGAACTGGCTATAACCACTGATCACCAACCTCTGCCCTCTGTGGAGGATTAGCTGTCAGGAGCCGGACGGTGGTGCTCCAATGTGGTCTGTAGGTCTCCACTGGGTTCACAGGCCCTGAGGTTTTCCAGGTGATGCTGACCAAGGTCATCTCCCACCTGTATTCTGCCTGGGGTCACCTTGCATGAGCTACAAAGCAATCTGCACATGGCTACTACTTATCTGGGTATGGAGATTCCCAGGCGAAGCCAAGCTGTGAATCTAGGCCAGCTGCTGCTAGTGATGAGCCTGGGGTCACTTAGCAAGAGGTATAGGGGCTAGGGGCTCACTGAAGCTGGCTATTGCTTATTCGAGAGAATTTTTCAAAGTTGTGAAGCATGAGCCAAAACCAGCCATTCATTTGGAAAAGCCACTGTTAACAGCTTGGGTGGCACATAAGTTGGGTGGGATGAAGACTCAGGTCATCCCCAGTGTGAGGCCAATACTGTTAGCCAGGTTGATGTAGTGTCAGATATAGTATCTACCTGCTGGCTCTGTGAGGAGAGGGTTTAGGAAAGGAACAATGGCCTCTGCCCACCTTTCTGTCTGGGAGAAAGCTGTCCCCCACTCTCACCTTGGTGCCAGATACTTCCAGTCCTCCCTGTATGCCACTATTGCCTTTCAAGCTACTACCTCAGTGCTGGAGCTCCGATGGAGTAAATCTGAGTAAGTGTGTGTGTGTGGGGGGGGTTCTTTAAGTGGAAATGCTTGGGACTCCAGAAGCTTTTTTTCATCAACTCAATCCCCACTGGTTTTTGCAGCCAGAAGTTATGGGGACTTATCTTTCTGGCACTAGAACCCTGGGCTGGGGGCACCTGGAATAGGGTTAGGACTCCTTGCTCTCGAGATATTCCTCCTGAATTTTCATCCACCACATGTGGGTGTGGGACCAGCTTATTCTATGTCTCTGTCCCTTCTCCCAGTCTAGATGGATGTGGGTTTTTTAATTCCATAGTTGATGGACTTCCATCAACTTGATTTTTGACAGTTCTGAGTGCTGGTGGTTCAGCTGTAATTTTGATGTGTTTGAGGAGGTGAGCCATGCTTACCTATGCTGACATCTTAACTGGTAGTTGACATTGTGTTTTCAAACTAACAAATACAGAATTTATTTTTAAAGGGCATATATCTATACCGATTAAAGTTTCAATGACTTTCAAACTTTTATTTAAGTGCAAATAAGTATACCTAAAGGAAGAGTCATTTTTCTAACAAATAAATCTCACTTTGGAATAAAACTAATTTATTATAGTTTTATTAATTTTTGCTATTGAGAAGCACTGATTGAATACTAATAATACTACATTGCGTACTGAGTGGGGAACCTGGGAGCTCAGAGACAAACTGGAGGACCCCCAACAGGCTAGCAGTGGAGACAGGAGAGCAGGCAGCCAGATATGATGCTATTGACAATGCTCAGCTGCCATGATATACAGGGCTCAAGATGGGGAGGGAGTATTTTGCAAAGGGAAGGGGTATAGGGAGGGAAGGCTTTACAGAGGAAGTGACTTAAAGAAAATCATCAGGGTTTTCATCCTTTTACAGTAAGCATTTTCATCACATTTAACTTTCAGTTCAAATTTTTTATTAGAGTGCTCTAATAAAAGTTTAATTGAGTTCAGTTTCTCAATATGTTTGAAATGGATTAGAACCATGAAATAAATTTCAACTATAGGTATAGTGGCTCTCTTGAACCTGAAATTTGATAACTTCTTCCCAAAAGTATGGGACAGAATAATTAAGATCAAGATTGTCACATATAATTTGAGATAGACCATTACCATAATTATGTCTTATAATGTGACCCTCAGTTTATTTTAAAAATGAAATTAAGCCAAAAAACAAATAAATAATTATCCTACAATATCTGAGTGAATATTGTCTTAGTGAGAATTAGATGGCAAAACAGTCTTTTAGGGAGAGTTTCATGTTGGTACTTAATTTTGGATCAATAATGCTTTATCCTTTTCATATTCAGTTTATTGCCACTGGTGTCCAAAGTGGTTTTATTTGTCAAACTATTATTAAAAACATGTTTCAAAATTATGCCTTACAATTTATAAGTTTTGGGACATGATGAACTCTGCTGATTGTTCCCTGGAAGCGTCTTCCACTGTAGACTCAGAGAAGAATAAATTTTAGGAAACCAGGCTGCACAATGATGAAAGGTAGGAGTAGATATAAAGACAGAGATAAGAGATATAAGTAGAGAGATGTAGGAGTGTAGAGCAAGAGACAGAGAGAGAGGAATATGGAGAGAGAGAGAGAATGAAAGAGAAGCACACATGCAGGAGTCTGAACAACCTCTTAATTGAAATATGAGTGAACTCTGTCCTACACAGATTTTTCATTATAAAATGAAAAATGTCAAGAACATTGGGCCTCACCCTGACCAGCATTGCTCAGTTGGTTGAGCGTCATCCTGCCAAGTGAAAAGTTGCTGGTTCAATTCTCAGTCAGGGCACAAGCCTGAGTTGCAGGTTTGGCCCCTCATTGGGACACATAGGAGAGGCAACCAATCAATGTTTTTCTCTCTCACATCAACGTTTCTCTCCTTTTTCTTCCCCCTTCCTTTCTCTCTAAAAATAAGTAAATATAATCTTTAAAAACAAACAAACAAAGAATGTTAGTCCTAATTTCTTGTAATTATAAGTGAAAATTGTCCCAGAGACTGTAATATTGACAATCCCTTCACTATCCAGAACCTCTTCCCATGACCTGCAAAGGCCCCATGTGGCCTGGCCCCGGGCAACCTCTGGGGTTTCATTCCATCCCATACTTACTCTTCGCCTCCCTGATCTCCTCCATCCCTCCCCCGAAAAGTCTTCATTACTCCAATGTCGCAGTTTCAGGAAGACCTTCTCAGGCCCCCTTCTCTAAAATACACCTTCCCACATCACCCTTATGCCCTTTATGCTGAGTTAATTTTCGTCATAGCAGCAATATTGTATTTAATTTCTTATATATCCTATTTTCTCTCTCTGCTTCACAAAAGAGTTAAGGACTGGGAATTTATCTGTGATATTTTTCATTATGTCTCTGTCACCTAGAAAAGTGCCTTATTGAATGAATGAGATTTATTTATTCAATGGTAGATCCTCATTGAATGAATCAGTGAACCCTCTGCCAGGGCCTCAGTGTCCTCTCTGGCTTCTTTCATGAGCCATTTATTTTTCATCTCTACGACCTTAATTCAGATCTGCCCCAGGGTGTTTGGTATCGACAAGAGTCCTCAGAACCAGTCTGTTGATAGAAAGCACTTTCTGACATTTAGATTTAGTGCACACTGGTCTGCAATCCACTGTGTGCTACGCCTTATGGATTTTATCTGTGAGTGAGAATTACTAAGGAATTACCTGAAATATTAAGAATTTTGCCCACAACTACTTTTCAGACTATGCTCAGGGTCACTGAGATCAGTCAGAGAAAATCTGAATAGACTGAGAGTCAAGAAACTTAAATTCTAACCTTGACTCTCCTTCTCTAAGAAGATGCATTATCTTTAAAAAAATTATTTATTTATTCTTAGAGAGAGGGGAAAGCAGGGAGAAAGAGAAAGAAAGAAATATCGACATGTGAGAGAAACATTAATCAGTTGCCTCTTCCAACCGGTCCAACCTGCAACCCAGGTATGTGCCATGATGAGGAATTGAACCAGCAACCTTTCACTTCACAGGACAACACCCACCCAGCTGAGCCATACCAATTAGGGTGAGATGCATTATCTTTTTTTTTTTAGTCCTTATTGTATTCTTTTTCCATTACCATTTAGTCCCCTATACCCCCTCCCCCGGGATTCACCACACCATTGTCCATGTCCGAGTCCTTCTTCCTTCTTGCTCAATCCTTTTGCCTTCTAACTCCCCCCTAACAGTGGTCATCCTGCTGTCCATCTATGAGTCTGTCCCCATTTTCCTTGTTAGTTCAGTTTGTCCTTTAGATTCCACATATGAGTGAAATCATATATTTGTCTCTGACTGGTTTATTTCACTTAGCATAATGTTCCCAGGTCCATCCATACTGTCCCAAAGGGTAAAATTTTCTTCTTTTTTACAGCTAGATAGTATTCCATCAAGTAAATGTCCCAGTGTTGTTTTATCCACTCATCTACTGATGGACACTTGGGCTATTTCCATATCTTGACAATTGTAAATAATGCTGCAGTGAATATAGGGGTGCATATATTCTTTCAAATTAGTGTTTTGGGTTCCTTCGGATATATTCCCAGAAGTGGGATTGCTGGGTCAAAAGGCACATCTACTTTTACTTTTTTGAGGTGTCTCCATACTGCTTTCCACAGTGACTGTACCAGTCTGCACTCCCACCAGCAGTGCAAAAGGCTTGCCCTTTCTCCATGTCCTTACCAGCACTTGTTGTTTGTTGATTTATTAATAATGGCCCTTCTGACAGGTGTGAGATGATATCTCATTTTAATTTGTATTTCTCTGATTATTAGTGAAATTGTCTATTGGCCATCTGTATGTCCTCTTTGGAGAAGTGTCTATTCGGGTCCTTTGCCCATTTTTTAATCAGGTTGTTTGGGGGGATTTTTTGGTGTTGAGTTTTGTAAGTTCTTTATAAATTTTAGATATTAACCCCTTATCAGATGTATCTGCAAATATGTTCTTTCATTCTATGGGTTGTCTTTTAATTTTGTTGATGATTTCCTTTGCTATGTAAAACCTTTTTTTTTTTTTATGATGACACTTAACCATCTGAGCCACATGGGTCAGGGCAGAGATGAATTAACTTAAAATTGTCACTCCACATAAATCTTTTAATCTTAGCTCTATGACCATGGGAAAATGATACCATCTTTGCGTTTCATTTACTCATCTGTTGCGTGATGATAATGATCATACCTACTCAAAGTGCTCTTGTGAGGACTGAGATAATTCATGCTATGCACTAAATTATTTTTCTATAATTTTTTGATATAATTTTTATTGCTGCTGATGAATCTACTCAGTTATATAGGTATTTTATCATGTTTCTCTACTAGGATATAGAAGTGATCATGTTTTTAAATTTATTTTTATTGTTCGCCTACAGTTGTTTTCATTTTCACTCTGTCCCACACCCCCTGTCCCACCCATTCCTGCCTCCCATCCTTGAACCTACCCCTTTTGGCTTTGCCCCTGTGTACTCTTTTTAATAATATATTTTATTGATTATGCTATTACAGTTGTCCCATTCCCCCCCCTTTATTACTCTCCATCCTGCACATCCCCTCCCACCATGATTCTCCCCCTCATTTCCTGTCCATGAGTCATACATGTAAGTTCTTTGGCTTCTATATTTTTGTACTATTCTTAACCTGCCCCTGTCTGGGTTTTTTTAGGCCATTTATGCTTCTTATTCCCAGTATTCCCCCGCCCCCTTCTCCTGTCCCTCTCCCTGCTGATAACCCTCCACAGGGTTACTTCTGTGATTCTGTTCCTGCTGTAGTTGTTTGCTTAGTTTGTTTTGTTTTTGTCTTTTTTAAGATCAGTTGTCAATAGTTGTGAGTTTGTTCTCATTATACTGTTCATAGTTTTAATCTTCTTTTTCTTAGATACCTCCTTTTCACATTTCATTTCATAAGAGCTTGGTGATGATAAACTCCTCTAACTTGACCTATTCTGGGAAGCACTTTATCTGCCCTTCCATTCTAAATGATAGCTTTGCTGGATAGAGTAATCTTGGATGTAGGTTCTTGCCTTTCATGACTTGGAATTCTTCTTTCCAGCTCCTTCTTTTCTACAAGGTTTCTTTGGAGAAATCAGCTGATAGGCTTATGGGTACTCCTTTGTAGGTAACTGTCTCCTTTTCTCTTGCTGCTTTTAAGATTATCTCCTTATCTTTAATCATTGGGTAATGTAATATAATGTGCCGTGGTGTGTGCTTCCTTGGGTCCAACTCCTTTGGGACTCTGTGAGCTTCCTGGACTTCCTGGAAGTCTATTTCCTTTGACAGATTGGGGAAGTTTTCCTTCATTATGTTTTCAAATAAGTTTTCAATTTCTTGCTCTTGCTCTTCTTCTTCTGGCACCCCTATAATTTGGATGCTGGAACATTTAAAGTTGTCTTAGCGGTTCCTAAGCCTCTCCTCCTTTTATTTTTTGAATTCTTGTTCGTTCATTCTTTTCTGGTTGAATGTTTTTCTTCCTTCTGGTCCAAACTGTTGATTTGAGTACCAGTTTCCTTCCCATCACTGTTGGTTCCCTGTGCATTTTTCTTTGTTTCACTTTTCATGGCCCTCATGTTTCCCTCTATTTTGTGACTGTACTCAACCAATTTGTGAGCATCCTGATTACCAGTGTTTTGAACTGTGCATCTTATAGGTTGGCTATCTCTTTGTTGCTTAGTTGTATTTTTTCTGGAGCTTCGATGTACTCTTTTATTTGGGCCATTTTTTTTGTCCCAGCTCATCTGTTACATAGAAAGAAGCAGAGCCTTAGGTATTCACCAGGTCAGGGCAACCCACATCTCTGCATTGTGGCACCGAATGTGGGGGAAGGGTCCAAGAGGGAACAATGCTGCTTACTCAGCTCTTAGCTGGCTTTCAGTCACTTTCTCCACTACCCACAAGCAAAGTGGGCCCTTCTGGTGTTGATTCCCAGGTGGGTGGTTTTGTGTACATTTCTGTGGGTCTCTCCAACAAATTCTCCCTGCTACCTTAGCCCCCACGGGTTTTTCTAGTCAAAGGGGTTTTGTTGTTGTTGTTTTAAGATTTTATTTATTTATTTTCAATTATTTTATTGTTGTTCAATTACAGTTGTCTGCATTTCCCCCCACCACTCCCCACCACCCCAGCCAAACCCACCTCCCTCCCTTGCTTCTACCCTCCCCCTTGGTTTTGTATACCTGTCCTTTATAGTAGTTCCTAAAAACTGTTCCCCCCATTGTCCCCTCCCACCTCTCCTCTGGCTATTGTTAGATTGTTCTTAATTTCAATGCCTCTGGTTATATTTTGCTTGCTTTTTTATTTTTTTGATTAAGCTCCAGTTAAAAATGAGATCATATGATATTTGTCCCTCACCACCTGGCTTATTTCACTTAGCATAATGCTCTTCAGTTCCATCCATGCTGTTGCAAAGGGTAGGGACTCCTTCGTTCTCTCTACTCCGTAGTATTCCATTGTGTAAATGTACCATAGATTTTTTTCAATTTTAAAGCAGTTCCTATTTATTAACTGACCAGATTGCAAAAGTGACCATGGTAGATACCTAAGTTCATTCTTCTGATAAGCCTGTTGATTGGTCCACCTTTCACAAAATGGGTGGTCTTTTTCTTTATTCTACCTCCTGGAGAAGGTAATTTGAAGGGCCACAGGAAGTTGTTTGCTTCTTTCAAGCATTCTCCAACAGTGTAGATCTCATAAATCAGATCTTCCATGCAGATTATGTGATATTTACCAAGAGATTAAGCAATCACTGCATTATTATCTATCAGGGCAATTCATTTTTTGTTGATTTCCCTATACCCATGATTGTATATCAATTAATTTACTGACTTCAGGTTAGGGTACCCCCAAGCAATATATGGTTCCACAATCCTCAGCATGTCAATTGAAGCCTTGTTGAGCTTAACAAAGGTGCCATTGAGAATCTGGCAAAGGCGAAGAAGCTGCAGCACCTTTCGAACCTTTGGGCTCACATCATTGATGCCTCTGATCCTGATGACAAATGCCAATTTGGGTTCTGCAGGTACATAGAAGTTGCCAGCTTTTCTTGCCATTCTGGTCATTCAAATCTCAGTTATGTACATCTGCCTCTATTCCTTCACTTAGAAGGTTAGCTTTTTTATAGATAAGCTTCCACTTTGCCTTTCAAAGAATCTTTTGGGCAAACTTCTTTCTTTGGCACTTGATTTTCAGCTGTAAAATTCCCTCGCTTTTTCTTAAGGATTTCTGGCACAGTAGGAACCTTCTTCTTCTCTTCTGCACCGTCCATGGTTCCAGCCAGAAAAAAAGAGCAATGTACCATAGATTTTTGATCCACTCATTTATAGATGGTCACTTAGGTTGCTTCCAGCACTTGGCTATTGTAAATTGTGCTGCTGTGAACATTGGGGTGCATAGGTTTTTTTGGATTGGTGTTTCAGGGCTCCTAGGATATAATCTCAGCAGTGGAATTGCTGGGTCAGAAGTCAGATTTATTTTTAGTTTTCTGAGGAAATTTCATACTGTTTTCCATAGTGGCTGCACCAGTCTGCATTCCTACCAACAGTGCAGTAGGGTTCCCTTTTCTCCACATCCTCTCTATCACTTGTTTGTTGATTTGTTTATGATGGCCATTCTCACCAGTCTGAAGTAGTATCTCATTGGGGTTTTAATTTGCATCTCTCTGATGGCTAGTAATGCCAAGCATCTTTTCATATGTCTCTGTGCCCTCTGTATGTCCTCCTTGGAGAATTGTCTGTTCAGGTCTTTTGCCCAATTTTTAATTGGGTTGTTTGTCTTCCTAGAATGGAGTCATGTGAGTTCTTTATATATTTTGGAGATCAAACCCTTGTCTGAGGTATCATTGGCAAACATGTTTTTCCATATAGTTGGTTCTGTTTTCATTTTAATGCTGTTTTCTTTAGCCATGCAGATGCTTTTTAATTTGGTGAGGTCCATTTGTTTATTCTTTCCTTTATGTCCCTTGCTTTAGGGTACATATCAGTGAAGATATTGCTGTGTGGAATATCTGAGATTTTCCTGCCAATGTCTTCCTCTAGGACTTCTATGGTGTCACAACTTATATTTAAATCTTTTAACCACCTTGAATTTATTTTTGTGTATGGTGTAAGTTGGTGGTCAGGTTTCCTTTCTTTGTATGTAGCTGTCCAGATTGCCCCAATACCATTTGTTGAAGAGACTATTTTTACTCCATTTTATGCTTCTGCCCCTTTTGTTGAATATTAATTGACTATAGAGACTTGGATTTAATTCTGGGCTCTCTGTTCTGTTCCATTGGTTGTGTGCCTGTTCTTATGCCAATACCAGGCTGTTTTCATTACCATGGCCTTGTAATACAATTTGATATCAGGTATTGTGATCCCTCCTGCTTTGTTCTTCTTTCTCAAAATTGCTGCAGCTATTCAGGGTCATTTATGGTTCCATATACATTTTTGAAGTGTTTGTTCTATATCTGTGAAATATGTCATCGGTATTTTATTAGGGATTGCACTGAATCTATAAACTGCTTTGGGTAGTATGGACATTTAGATGATGTTAATTCTTCTAATCCATGAACATGGTACATGCTTCCATTTGTTTGTGTCTTCCTTAATTTCTTTCTTCAGAGTTATGTAGTTTTCTGAGTACAGATCTTTTACCTCCTTAGTTAGGTTTATTCCTAGGTATTTTATTTTTCTTGTTCTGTATAAAATGGGATTTGTTTTCTCATTTCTGTTTCTGAGGTTTCATTGTTGGTGTACAAAAATGCCTTTGATTCAGTCAAAGGTTTTGAGGCTTTATTTCCCTGCACTGGAACCCTGGATTGCATGGTCTGTCTCGCCCCCAAGTTGTTCCTCCTGGTTTATCCACACTCAAATGTAGGACTGCTAGCTCTGTCAGCCACTGCTTTGCCTTGTCTGCCAGGTGCTGCCTCATGATTCATCAGCCACAGCACGACTCATTTTGCCAGCCACCTCCTTGCCCTGATTCCTCTCCACCCTGGCTGCCCATCTCTGCCCCTTCTACCCGTCTGGATGAATGTTTCTTCTATAACTCCTTGGTTGTCAGATTTCTATACAGTTCAATTCTCTGGCAGTTCTGGTTGTTTTTTGGTTTTTAAATTTGTTGCTGTCCTTTTTTTGGTTGTGTGAGAAGGCACAGTGTGTTTATCTATGCCTCTATCTTGGCTGGTAGGGGAGTGAATCATGTTTTAATGTCTCATTTTAGAATATACTCACAATAACACACCCATTCACTAAGAGTACCGAAAGGCAAAGCCATGAAAATGTTATTGGAATCAGAAGTAGGTTTTCTTGTTTTGGGAGGTTTTGTTTATTTTGTTCTTTTAATTTTTTTGATCTAGCTGTATTTTCTAATATTTCTACAGAAAAATTAAAGGTTATGTGTAAATGAAAAACAACCCACTGAATGGGAGAACATATTTGCCAAAGGCACAGCTATTAAAGAGTTAATATCCAAAATTTATAAAGAATTTATAAAACTCAACACCAAAAAAAAAATCCAATTAAAAATGGGCAAAGGATCTGAATAGACACTTCTCTAAAGAGGACATACAGATGGTCAATAGACATATGAAAAATGCTCAATGTCACTAATCATCAGAGAAATGCATATTAAAACCAGAATGAGATATCACGTCACACCTGTCAGAATGGCAACCATCAATATAAAGCAACAAAGAAGTACTGGTCAGGATGTGGAGAAAGGGGAACCTTTTTGAACTATTGGTGGGAGTGTAGACTGGTGTAGCCACTATGGGAAGCATTATGGAGTTTCCTCAGAAAAACTAAAAATGAAATGTCTTGTGAACCAGTAATTCTACTTCTGGGAATATATCCAAAGAAACCCAAAACACTAATTTGAAAGAATACGTGCACCCCTATGTTTATTGTAGCATTATTTATCATCACCAAGGTATGGAAATAGCCCAAGTGCCCATTAGCAGATGAATGAATAAAAAAGCTGTGGTATGTTTACATACCACAGTAGTATGGAATACTACTTAGCCATAAAAAGGAAGGAAATTTTACCTTTTGAGACAGCATTGATGGAAATAAGAGTATTATGCTAACTAAAATAAGTCAGAGAAAGATAGGTACCATATGATTTCACTTATATGTGGAGTTTAATGAACAAAATAAATTAACAAACAAAATAGAAACATTCATAGTTACAGAAAAGAGACTGACAGCTTTCAGAGGGGAAGAGGGTCATGGAGCTGGGTGAAAAAGATGAAGGTGGGAAGCAAAGAAAAGAAAAACTCATTGACATAGACAACAGTATGGTGATTACCAGAGGGAAAGAGGGGTGGAGAAAGATAGAAGAGGGTAATAGGGAGATAAATGGTGATGAAAGGAGACTTGGGGTGGTGAATACACAATACAATATACAGATAATGTATTATAGAATTGCACACCTGAATCCTGTGTAATGTAATTAACCAATGTGACCCCAATAAATTCAATAAAATCTTTTTAAAAGTTATATCTAAACAAATTAAAGTCACTTATTGATTTTATACCTCCAAGTGGCAAAATAAAATTGTTTCACTTAATTAATGAACAATAGAAAAATGCCCTTCTTTTTCAACTCTATTTTTATAATAAATTTCATAGCTGAATTAAAAACAAACATTCTCTCCTGGCATATAGCAATACACAAAGTTGGTTCTGAGATCTAACTGATCTGCCTCTGGACTTTTAACTTTATTTTTATAGTTAATATTTGTATTATTTTATATATATGGCTCTAAGACTGTGTACTATTAATCAGCTGCTTCAGAGTGGGGTTTTTCTTATACAGTTGATATAAGACTGTATACCTAAATGGGTAAATAAAACCAAAACTATAAATTTCCAGAATAGACTGTTCAAGAAACACTTCCAAATTGGAGTTGTTTGCTATGCATCTTACTGTCCACTTCCTTAACCATAACAGACCTCCACGTACTCCCTAAGTGAGAAAAATTTGCTGAAACCTCCAAGATATTTGAAAATTTAAAGATAAAGTAGCAGCCTCAATCATTAAAGAAAACATGTATAAAGTTTATATTTTATTTAAAATAAAATTATAAATAAACAAAATTTTTGTAAATATATGTATGCATGTTTACATGCCATAATAGACCCAAGTTATAAGTAATATATACTCAGTGTAAAAATTCTAAAATAAACAGACAAACATAAAGATGAAAATGATATGTATATGTGCATGTCCATATCTGAGTGCATGAGATATATAACTGAAGTAAAAGACACATTTTGCTTGAATGACACTGATGAAGGCTTTATCCCCTACATGACTTCGCAAGGGACGTACAGATGTTATATCCATCATGAAGCTGTAGACTGCAAGCTCTTGTTCTCTTTTCCACCCATTCTCCAGGATGCCTGCCAGGTGGGATTCTGTGCATCTCTCTGTGGAAGTTTGATGTGGACATTCTATTTTAATACCTTAATACTTCTTTCAGGTACTTTCCAGTTGTTTTTATTTCGAACTCTCCATTTTTTCTTTCAAATTCTTGACCTGTCAACAAAACCTTCTGTTTTCCATTTGCTGAATTTATCATTTCAACATCTGTAAACAGTGTACTAAAAGTACACAAACATAAGATTGTTAGTGAACATCCTAAATCTTAAAAATGGACAAGATGAACTGAGTTGAAATTTTTCATTATTACTGAAAAGGAGTTTGTTTGATTACTTGCTTTTTAGGGGGGAGGAGATAAGTTATTGAATGAACTTAGAAACTAGCCTTTGGGTAAACTTCTAGTTTATCTTATTTGCTTACAAATCTGTGGGCTAAAGAGAGTTCAGAGAGACCAGTTTGTCTTGGCTTTATCCCCCAAGGCTTGGGAGTAGAGATGTTGAGATTTTTCCTTCTATGTCATTTCTTGACCTTGCTGCCACTGGAGACTGGGAATTCAGATCCATCCCAGGGCTTTAATTCTCAGTCCTTGAATATTGAGCACTTCATTTTTTTTAATTGTTATTCAAGTACAGTCTTCTGCTTTTTACTCCCATCCCAGCCCACCCCCAGCCCTCCTGTTTCCACCCCCACCTTGTTTTTGCCCATGCGTCCTTTATACTTGTTCCTGCAGACCCTTCCCCCTTCCCCCTGAAGTTTCATCAAGCACTTCTTAGCACTGTGAAAGAAGATGGTGCCGGTTCAGAGGAGCTATGTATCAAGGAGTGACACCTGCTTTTGAAACAACAAAAAAAGATTAAGACAAAATGGGCAATAAAAACCAGGAGGGTAAAGGACATAATAAAAGAAAGATTAGTTAGTTCACCAAATATCTGTTTGTATAGATCAAGCTTCTTAAATAAAATGCACAAAAGTCACTGCTCCAAGAATTATCTGTACATGATATCAAAGCCAATTTAAGGACTCTCAGAAATGTTACCACGTTACATGGACACCCACCCCCTGATATTTAGGTAAAGATGTGGGAACTGCTGAGAAAATTCAAAACTCTTTTTATGTTAAAGAATCCCAGTGCAGGACATCCTAGTGCTGATAAAGTTAATGTCCCCAAATGGAACAAGGACAGTTTGTGTCATTCACTGGGCTATGAGATGGTGATTATTATTGTATTCAGCTAAACATTGGGGAAATTTCCTCTGGTTTTTACTTTTACACCTATCAAAAAATGGTAGTTTGACAGATCCGTCTTTTTGGCACAATGTAATGAACAATTATCCCCAAATAATATGTAAATCCAAGTTCACAGTATACATTCAACACCTAACAAAGTCTTACCAAAATAAAATGCAAGATGCCTCACGCAGGCACCCGCTTCCTCCTCAGGCTGCCCTCCTGCATAGGAGCCCTTCCCACTGGCATTCCCGGGCTCTCTTGGAGAAGCGCTGTTTCCCTGCCCACCTTTACATCTGGACAGGAAGGACAGTCATCCCCAAGACAACCCTGCCCTGCCACTGGCCTACAACCTGCCCTGGTGCGAGCTGCCTACCTCTGAGGAGCGAAGCTCCATGAGGCCTCTGGACAGGATATTTTACACTCTGTATCTCAGAGTAGTCTTCATTCTCACAGCCCAATTTTGCTAGTGGCTTTCTCTGTGTTTATTATTAACTGAGCATACCGATGACGACTTTTGCCACAACCTCAAAAATTTGTTGTCATTAATGTCAAGGTAGCTTTTGCCTGACATGTAAATTCTTCAACTTACTAGAAAAATCAGATTTCTCCTTGTTCATAAGCCCACCTCCTACTATTAGTGCTTTTCACCTCCTTTCCTCGACAATGTGCTTTCCAGATCAGTCGACTAGCTGGTGCTGGGCAGTACACAGTGAGGAATATTGGCTTTTCTAGTTAATCTGAACCCCCTGATTGAAATTTGCACACTTCCCTTTCTTCCTACATCTCCCTCTTTCTTGTTCTCTTTACATATAACCTGGGAGGAAGAGAGCAACCACCAAGAAATGAAAATTGCTCCTTGTTGGACAAATGCAAATTAAAATGAGATGTGATTTTCTTCCAGTCTTACTGATAAGAATGAAAAGGATGATGATAGCTTGTGCAGGTGAGCTCTTATACTGCAGACAGAGTAGACAGGGCCAGTCAGGGTTAGTGGGCAGGGAAGCATGGTCCTGAAATCTGAGCAAATCCCATGTATAATATTTAGCATATACCTCTTGCTGGTCAGTTTTGAAAACCATACAAACTTCTTAAATGGCTTTGGTTTTTGGCTCAGTAATTTAGCTCCTACAAATTTATCCATAAGAACACAAAGATGTACATATGAATATATTTATCATACCACTTACAATACAGAATTGGATTATAATACATTCATTCAGTGGAATATGATGCAGCAAATGTCAATGTCAGTGAAAACCTATATATATGATATTGACCTGGGAACATTTCCAAACTATATATTTTGTTACTTTTACAACAAAAAAGCATTTATATGTATGCATATATGCACATGTATGTATATATGCTTACAAACAAGCCTGAAAGAATAAACATAAAAATTTTACAGTATTTTCTTGGGTTTCCAGAATTGGAGTAACTTTTTTATTATATATTTTCTAAACTTTTTGCATGTATAATGCAGAATTTTATTATCAGACAAAATTAAAATATTTTAAAATCTATTAAAGATACAATAAGTTAGCTCATATTTGATTATATACTGAGTTATAATCAAATCACTCAGCAAACATGTAGTAATAACTATAGTAAAAATAAACACCATTTATTAAACATTTACCAATAGGCATTGTATTACATTTATATATATAAATTTATTACATTTAGTAAAGTAAATGTAATAGTACTAGACTAGTAATAGTAGACTAGTACTAGACTGTAATAGTAAAGTAAATGTAATAGTACTATTACATTTAGTCTAGTAAAACATTCCACAGTAACTTCATGAGGCAAATAAGATTCAGCTAGCAAGATGAGATGCAGAGTCAGAATTTGAATTCTGTTTTGTCTGTCTTCAGAGCTACTGTTTTCTGGCCCCTGAGATCTTGTGAGCCATCTTTGTGAGCCACAAAGATGTGAGATTTACAGTGACGACTTAACCTGAATCCTGCTTCTAAGGAGTTTGCAGGGCAAATGGAAGCAATGTTCTACACTGGCTTGATTTTTCTGTCTTGTTCATTATCCGAAACTAAGGTCTATATGGAAATCTGGATTTCCTGCACCACCACATCGTCATAGTTCATTCACTCTGACAATGCCACATAGAAAGGGTCTTTGGAATGTCTGGTAAGAGACAAGGAAAGGACTTGTGGGGAATTATACTCCACTTTCCATCCTAAGGAACTGGCTTTTGAATAAGACAGAGAATAGGGCCATAAAGTAAACATCCACTCACTGCCGCTGGCTCGTTTTTGGTGTGTTCGAAATACATTAACCAGTGCTTGTTTTCAAGAGACAGTTTATGTAGAAGTAACTACAGCTGATAAAACTCAAGAGTTCATGCCAATAATGAAATTCCTCACAGTTCAAGTAATCATGGGGCCGCTAACCTATGAGGTAGTTACTAAGAAATACAGGGATGGATCCTAATTATTCTTATTAGCCACCATTTGGATCAAATAACTAACTTGTCCAAAGTTCATTCCTTCATCCTTCATTGTTAACAGCCAAAGAAGAAGAGCAGAAACGTATGGGGTTTTTTGTTTGTTTCTGTCAGTGATGCTGGTTTCACAGAAACATGTTGTTATATGGCTCCCATTGAATATGTCGCAGAACTGTAAGCTCAGATGGCTGGGGATCACCTCATGCCGACCTCATAATCACAGGACAGTACTTACTCTTTGGGGACTCTTAGGTGACTCTGTCCTGCCCAAGGCTTCCCCAGGTACCTGGCCAGATGCTGAGCAGAACCTTCCTCTTGGCAGAGTTGGGTTTTGAACCTCTTAAGTATGTCTTCCACACAGAGTTAGAAAGTTTGCACAGTGTTTGTTTCTGAAAGATTGCTATTTGATATTTAGATTCTAGCATTCTCAGTATTCTTTTATTTCAAAAATCACTTTATGGCTTAAACTCACTTTTGTAAATATTCCTTGCAAATAATATATAGGTTTATAATAACTTACTATGTAGGTGTAGGTTTACCTATGGATCCTCCCCTATGATTTCTTCTGATCCTGACTTAGGCCCCTTTTCTTTCATGATTCTGGTTCTGCCTTGTCTCCTGATTCCAGTGAGCTGCCTCTCTGCACCCACACTTGCCACACTTTCTGGTTTGAATGCCTTTATAGAGTGCTATAAAGGCAACTTATCTTCTCAGTCCCTAAGTGCCCCCATCAAGCTTTTTTAAAATATATTTTCTTGATTGTGCTATTACACTTGTCCCATTTCCTCCCCCCTTCATTCCCCTCTACCCTGCACACCCTCTCCCATCCACATTGCCCACCTTTAGTTCACATCCATGTGTCATAAGTTCTTTGGCTTCTACATTTCCCATACTATTCTTGCCCTCCCCCTGTCTATTTTCTATCTACCATCTATGCTACTTATTCTGTACCTTTCCCCCCCCCTCCTCCTACCACTCCCCTGTTGCTAACCCTCCATGTGGTCTCCATTTCTGTGGTTCTGTTCCTGTTCTAGTTGTTTGCTTAGTTTGTTTTTGTGTTTATTTTAGGTGTGGTTGTTAATAATTGTGAGTTTGCTGTCATTTTACTATACATGTTTTTTATCTTCTTTTTCTTAGATAAGTCTCTTTAACATTTCATAAAATAAGGGCTTGGTGATGATGAATCCCTTGAACTTGACCTTATCTGGGAAGCACATTTATCTGCCCTAAATGAAAGCTTTGCTGGATAGAGCCATCTTGGATGTAGGTCCTTGCCTTTCATGACTTGGAATATTTCTTTCAAGCTTCTTCTTTCCTGTAAAGTCTCTTTTTGAGAAATCAGTTGACAGTCTGATGGGAACTCCTTTGTAGGTGACTGTCTCTATCTCTTGCTGCTTTTAGGATTCTCTCCTTCACTTTAATCTTGGCTAATGTAATGATGATGTGCCTTGGTGTGTTCCTTCTTGGGTCCAACTTCTTTGGGACTCTCTGAGCTTCCTGGATTTCCTGGAAGTCTATTTCCTTTGTCAGATTGGGAAAGTTCTCTTTATTATTTATTCCGATAACTTTTCCATTTGTTTCTGTTCCTCTTCCCTTTCTGGTACCCCTATAATTCGGATATTGGAACATTTATAGATGTCCTGGAGGTTCCTGAGCCTCTCCTCATTTTTTTGAATTCTTGTTTCTTCATTCTTTTCTGTTTGGATGTTTCTTTCTTCCTTCTGGTCCACTCCATTGAGTTGAGTCCCAGGTTCCTTCCCATCACTATTGGTTCCCTGTGCATTTTCCTTTATTTCAATTAGCATAGCCTTCATTTTTTCATCTAATTTGCAACCAAATTCAACCAATTCTGTGAGCATCCTGATCACCAGTGCTTTGAACTATGCATCTGATAGGTTGGCTATGTCTTCGTTGCTTAGTTGTATTTGCTGTGGAGCTTTGATACGTTCTTCCATTTGGGCCTTTTTTTTTTTTTTTTTTGGTCTTGTGGCACCTGTTATGTAGTGAGGGGTGGAGCCTAAGGTGTTCACCAGGATGGGTCAACCCAGTCACTGGGTTGTGATGCTGTATGTGGGGCAGGGGTCAGAGAAGGAACAATGGCTCTTGCTCCACTCTCTGTCAGATTTCAGTCTCTTCTGCAGCTTCCCCCAAGCAAACTGGGCCCTTCTGGTGCTGATTCCTGTGTGGGTGGGCTTGTGTATGTTCTAGAACCCTGTGGGTCTCTCCAACAAACTCTCCTGTGAGGCTTGGAGTTTCTCCCAGTGCCTCAACCCTCACAGGTGTTTTTAATCAGTGTTTTGAAGCTTTATTTCCTGGCCCTTGGACCCTGGGTTGTGCGGTCTGTCTCACTCCCCAATTTTGCCTAGTTTATCTGCTTGTGAATGTGTGACCAGCTTGTCAGCCAGCTGCCTTGCGTATAGTACCATGCTTCATAATCGCCGCCTCGCTGGGTCTGCCCATTGCCACCCCACACCCAGGGTCTGCCAGCTTCTGCCTGTGCACCCAGGATCTGCCTGCTGCCTTCTTGCACAGCCAAGGTGCTTTGCATGCCCAGTGCCACCGCTTTTTGTACTGAGACCCCTCTCTGCCTGGCTGCCTGACTCTTGCACCACCTACCAGTCTGGATGAATGTGTCTGTTGTATCTCCTTGGTTGTCCAATTTTCATACAGTTCAATTTTCTGTGAGTTCTGGTTGTTATTTTGTTTCTAAATTGTTGTCCTCATTTTGGTTGTGCAAGGAGGCACATTGTGTCTACCTGTGCCTCCATCTTGGCCGGAAGTTCCCCCATCAAGCTTTTAATATGCGTAAACTTCCTACTGCAGTTACAGAACCTCAAGAATGTATGCAGTAGTATTTTCCTTGCTTCAGCTATTTCTATTCCTGTTTGCTACTGCTCAGATCTGTTCAAAGGCAGGAAATTTTAGAGGGTCTGACTTGAATCAGAAAATGCACAGGCAGTAACTTCCTCAAAATGCCCCTAATAAGGCTGTCTCCCTCAGTTACATAAAGCCTATATCCTCGGCCCACAGCAGGAACATTAACCAAAATGAGGTGCTTGCCACTAGGATGACAGGGTGGGGATTATAAAGATAAATTAGTGATATTTTGGCTTTAGTGAGTTTCAATCTTGTAAGGGAGACAAGTGCATGAATATCTATACCATAAGGTTAATTCACACCACCTGAAGAGAAGAGGCCCGTGTAATCAGACAATGTTTTTAAAAAATTGACAGATTATTTGCTAACCTTCTGAATTCACATCTTTTGGATCCTAGGCATACTTACCCCAGCTTCTAATAATGGCTGGCTATAAAGCAATAACCTAAGCATTGTGAATTAAATATCCCAGAGGCCATTAATGGCTAATGTTCTCTCTCTTATTTTATAAAAATCAGATCTCTGAAATCATTCACGAGATATAATTCACTACAGATGAAGTTTCTCCACATCAGTACAAAGTGTTTTTAGTCCTAACACTACATTTTGAAGATATTAAAACTAAAACTAAAAGCATGGTCTACAGCTTGTATTAATTATCCTGAAGTAGTTTATGGAAGCATTTGAGTTCTTAAGACATAGTTATCTTATATGATTAAAAAAGCCTGTGTCCATATTATGGCTGTTTCTGTACTTTAATGATTATTTTATTATCCTAAAGTTTAAATGCTTTGGGTTCTAATGGGCAAAATGGATGAATATCTAAAGCAGACTAACAGGGATGAGGTATGAATGGCAATTCCATGTATGGGGACATGGTTGACACTTTGGATTCTTTTGACCTCCACAGTGCTTCCATCAGAAGTCCAAGTACTCAATTCTCAATTAGAGGTTTGAGTGTGAAAGTGTAAATACACTCTTATTCTTCCAGTTATGTAATGCTTTCTCAATGTTAATGCTTTTGGCTTTGGCGGGGAGGGGTGTGGGGGTGTAGCTCCAGGGAATTATTTTAAAAGAAGGAATGTGATCCTTCATCACAACCAGGAATATTGGTATTTCTTGCTTTCCCCAATAACCCTTTCATAGGAAAAGTTTGCATGTACCTGGAGCTAGACATTTTTAAAGACTTCCTGAAACAAATGTTTGTTCTAATTACAATTTTAAATGGTTAATGCCACATAAAAAAAAAAAAACTCCCAGTGTGCAAATGTGCACTTATGGAAATAATAAATCACAGCAACATCTAACACTAGGTTCCTGATAGCTTGCTCAGAGGATGGATAAACGCAGCAATAGCCACTAACCACTGTAATCAGGACCATAAAATAAGTAATTAGATCATATCAACAAATCAAACCCGTCTGGAAGCAATGGAGCAACAGCTTTGCCTTTTAACTGGGTTTTATTTCAAGGCCCTAATAACAAATGAGGTGCATCTTTCTCCCAGAGATCTATTGTCAAGGAAAGTAACTGGAATGGTTATAAGTAAGTTTTAGAGTTTTATCTATTTTTAACATGTAGACATGAGAGCTGAAAAATTTTTACAATATTTTATTTTACAAACAATTCATGTTCATTGTAGAAAAGTGAAAGGATGGATAAAGAAAAAGAAAAACCACTTGTAATTCCAACATTCAGAGATAATATTAGTTGGTTGTAATCCTTCAAAGTTCTCAATGAATACATATAAATACATATTTTAATAAAAATGACTCACACTTTACTTTCTAACCTGCACTTTTTGTTCACATTTTCAGCTCTCATATCAATATATATGTACATCTCCAAACAGAGGTTCTATGTTGTCCAGCATAGATTTGGGGGATTGGAGGCCATTCACCTTTCAAAAGATATACAGAATATTTGCGTTACATGTGTATATGCGTTTTTTCAGGAAAAATACACTGAGACTTCTATCTAATTTACTTTAACTTTATTGATTAATTTAGGAAGAGACTACAGTCCTGTATCTTTCCACTCAGAATGAGCCTCCCAGTGTGTTCTTTTCCTCTTTGTTTCCGTTCCAAATTCGTACTTTTCTCTATGTCAGTCCTGCACCATTGTTTTAATAATATACTGCTCATTTAAAAAAACATTTAATTTTTTAAGGTTCCAATATTTCTTACTGTGATTTTATTGCATTTTAGGGTCCCTGTCTTCACCTTGTAAATCCATTTTCAATTTAATTTAGAACTTGATGATAATGTATGATTCAATTTACATAAATTTGCTTTAAGTTTAATATTATATATACATGGTTCCAAACACCTATATACTATTTTTTGTAAGATAGAATAAAGTAAATTATTTATGAAATGGGAACATACCCACAAGGGTTAGTTTGTATTTTTATATAACAAATCTTTTGAAATCTGTTTTTTAAAACTGTTGGAAGTTTTCTGTCTAATTAAATATATATGTATACAGCGCTGGCTGGTGTAGCTCAGTGGATTGAGCACAGGCCTGTGAACCAGAAGATCATGGTTCGATTCCCAGTCAGGGCACATGCCTAGGTTACAGGCCAGTTCCCAGCAGGGGACACACGAGAGGCAACCATACATTGATGTTTCTTTCCCTCTCTCCTTCCCTTCTTCTCTAAACATAAATAAATAAAAAAATTTAAAAATATATATGTATACACTGAAGTCAATATACATACGTGTGTATGTGTGTGTGTGTGTATATATATGTATATTCCACATTTTTGTATATAAACCGAGTTCTTTAGAATTTTTGCTAATGGAACAATTTTCCAAAGTTTAATGTTCCCTACAAACATAATCTCATACAAGTCAGAATTACAGAAAAAGAATTCAGAGAGTGGGTGCAAAGGATGGATAAAGGTTTTACTACTCCAAATTAATGAAGGAAAGTCCATACTTGGGAAACTTTAACCATGGAGGTGTATAGCTATAGTAGAGTCTATTCCATTTCTAATTGGCCCTATTTCTCCAAATTTTCCAATTAATTTTTTTCCATAGGTGTGCTCTGATTTTATCTACCTGTGATCCGTCTTCCTCTTCTCTCCTCTCACCACCTACCCCAAGCTTCCTCCCCTTTTGCCTTCCTTCTCCCCAGACTTGACCTGCTCACTCTCCTCAGCGTTCTCCTTAGAGAGGTTCTCTTGGTAGTTTTTCCACATTCTAATCCAGTTCTTTCTTCCCACTTCTTTCCCTGGGAATCTGTCTCTCAATTGCACTCTCCTGTAAGCCTCAATCCAGTCTAACTTCTCTCACAGCTCTTTCTGTTTCTGCCACACTGACAGGAAGCCTTTTCTGTCTGTTGGACTATCTGTTTCTGTTGACTGTCATTGCTGCCTTCCTGAGTGTGACTTGTCCATTAGATTCCCTGTCACCACCTGCCCTGTTCACCAATGAGCTTCCCTGCCCCTGTCCTACCATACCACCCTTCTCTTCCCTGTGAATCAGTTTCTTCTTTATTATGGAATTAGGTTGAAACACAAATAACATAGTATAGCACACAAGGAGCTCAAAAGATACATGTAGAATTTAAAAGGGAATGATTAATATTGATAAATTGATTAATTTATGTGATTTTCATCTCTTATTTATATTTGTTCTAAACCACTAAGACTTTCTGTGTCTAGTAAAGTTAAAATGTTTAATCATATCAAGATGTATACACCTTTAAGTAAATTGGATATATGACTATCTGGATTGACAAAATCAGGATTAATTTTTATAACTTTTCACAAGTCTTCATCATTACATTATAAAAGGGTTTTTAAAAATATGTCTTTTTAACTTTAAAGTTGCTTTAGTTTATTTAAAATTGTTTTAAAATAGTTTTTAAGTTTCCATAAACTGAAATACATGGCCACAAATGCATTCCCTCTAAGTAAGCAAATTTTCACCATTAAAGAGGCAAACCTGTTTAGACTTGGATTTGGATTTTTCACATTTGCTGTTTCAAAACATATCAAGCAGTTGTGCAACTCTGCATTTGAGGTACCACATAACTGTGCTTTTGTGGAGGTAAAGGAAATATGCATTACTAAGATAAATCTTGAAGGGAAACTCAGTAGAATTTCCTCTACATCATCAAAACTATAACTTTCTGGCCTTCTGCTGATATTAAAAGGAGCTCATTCTAACAAAATGGCTGACATTGAACTCAATGCCTTGCACGTGAGGGACCATGTCTTTCACTTACTGGTTAGAGCTAGGGGAGCGTATAATGTATATAATACTTGTCACAGACCAGAGATTTCTAAAATAAAAAAATCTTGAAGTAACTAACTACCTTTATACCCACTGAGAATCATTCTTTCAGCAGAACCTAACAAAAAACAAACATGAAACTAATGACCCTGAAAAATATTTGTGTCATCTCCTTTGGTCATAGTTCTGTTGGCACAATCTCAGCCTTCAGTTTTTCGTGTCCCATGGATTATACTTAATCATAAATTGTGAATTTATTGTTCTTATCTGAACTTTCCTTTTGTAAATTACATGCTGTCCCAACACTATATTTTCAAGGATTGTATCCCGTAAAAGGAGCCCATCATGTCAGCAGTCAAAATAAGGCCTTCCTTTGCCCACCCACCACTGGGTCTCAAGAATGCCCATTATTGTATCCTATTAATCTTCTTTTCTGTGAGATGCCAGACATGAAATTTATTTGTTGATCCTGTCAACCTTGTTGTTCGCATCGTTACTTGTTTTTAAAAAATGTGCAGAATGTTCTGAACTGAAAAATATAAATTTAGTGTATCAGGGATTATGACAAAGTGGGAGACATTTTTGGAATTGAGTGGCATTGTGTGGAGAGAGTAGGGCTTCCTGATTCAAAAGACCTGGTTTTAAATCTCCGTGTTACAGTTCCCTAACTTTGTAATAATATGCAAATTACTTAACTTCTCTGAAATTTCCTGTCCTCACCTATAGAGAGAAAATAATTTATAGGTTTATTGTACAGATAAATAACAAAATACATGTGAGAGTGCCTAGTGTGTAATGGATGTTCAATAAGAGTAATGATGAAATAATTGGGAGAAGGCAGTTATTGAAAACCTGACTGTGATGATCTCTTTAATTCTTTTTCCACTTAAATAAAAATATGCAAAATCATTAGCACAGTGGCCAAGCCATAGCTGACCATCCAAGGATGTTAGTTACTCTTCATTTAATATTTAGAGTTACTTATTTGTTTGGTTTCCAGTACTGAAAAATGCATATATGTTCTGGCATTCAACAACAGGTGGCCTTGTAATGCTTCTCAAAGATGAATCAGTGTGAACACAGATCACCGAGGACTGCTGTTTAAATGCAGATTTAGCAAGTTGGGGTGGAGCCTAATTCTGGTCCAGTAGGTCTGAGAGGGAGCCTGCGATTTTGATTCTAAGAGGCTCCCAGGTAATGCCTATCAGGCTCCCTGTTCACACATTAATGCCTTTGAATAGCAAGGCATTAATGGGCCAGGTAGTAAGTACCTTCCCTTTGTTCCTTGTATAGCATAGAGCTTAAAGAGTTTAGAGATATTATTATTTTGCACATTTTGCAGATGAGAAATTTGTAACCTATATTGGGTGGTGAATTACTTAATAATTGAAATTATTCAACCTAATAATTCAGCCACCTGTCTTCTCTACCCTGATCAGTTTTTAAAATTTTGTAACTATTTGCTTACTCTTCCCATTTAATGATCATATTCCAGGACATTAAGAATGATCAAGTTTTCTCTTATATCTTCATCTCTGTTATATCTTTATCACTGTTACATCTTTATCCGGCTCTTTTTGAGAACTTGACTCATGTTAATGTGTAATTATAGTTTGTTACTGCCCCCATTGTTTAACCCTGTCAAGGACAACCCACCCTGGATGGAGTCATATTTTATGGCTAAATGATTGGTAGATGTCAGGCGGATTTTAATACTTTTTGGTACAGTTTATAGCAGTTAAGTTCTTAAATCAGAACTCCTTCCTTACTGTTTAGAATGAGTTGCCTACTCCAGCCCCAGAAACATGAGAAGCCAGAAGCTTCTCTAAGGACCATCTACTCAGAGACACCAGGCACTTCCATGATTCTACCACAAAACAGCCCTGCCACGCCAACTGGGGTATTTTTTATCCAACTGACGTTCTAGCTCCAGATCAGAGGACAAGGCCTTATTACTTTTCACTGCCTAGCCTATTTTTAGCAAATTCCCTGGAGTAATTCTGTACTGTGGGACACGTCTGTGATTCTGTCCCCTGACTGCTCCACCCCCACTGCCTGGGGCCACCTCCATATTTGTCCCAGTGGGTAGGAAGCAGCCTCATGCCCCAGTGAAGAAACGCTATTTCATACTGACATACTGTTCCCCTGTTTTCTAATGTTCCCACAATCAGTACCAGAGAGATATGGCTTCTAGCCCATTTTTAGAGGCTAATGCTGACAGGAACATATTTTTAAAGTATTTTTAGAAACAAAGATTATTTCAGAATAATGAAAACATAATCACACTCAATGTATAAACAGTGAACTTAATTTAATAAGTAGTTAAATGTAACAATCACAAAAATATTACGAAAGAGCAAGTTCAGCTTGGATCACTAGTGTCTCTTTTCACAGGGAGATAATAAATGTTCTTCAGCCAAAGGCAACTGGGCAGAAATCTCAGGATTCTTACCCTTCCTCCTTCCCTTCCTCCTTTCCCTCCCTACTTCCCTTCCTTCCTCTCTTCCTCCCTCCCTCCCTTCTTTATCTCTTCCTTTCTGTCATTTTGGGTATTACACAGTACTTACAGAATCACTGTAAAGGGATTCATTGTTAACCTGTCATAATATAGTATAAGTATTTTTAATGTCAGTAAATATACATATACCTCTCTCTTCACCACCATTTTAAATAGTTACTTAACTCAGTACATAACTATGCCATAATTCATTTAACTAATTTCCTAATGTGGAACACTCTGATTCATTTCTAACATCTTTTACTGTTATAAATCATGCTGGTCAATGGCCTTGTTAAGGTTCAAGCAACTGCTACTTAGTTATTTCCTGCTTTTCTAGTTACCGATTTACCTCCTCAAAAAACCTCAAAGAAAAGTGAATTCCATACCTCCTAGTAAGTATGGAATTCACTTTTATAAACACATTGCCAAACATGATATCTAAACAAATCTAGTAACTTTTCTATGGTATGATAAATATAGTGCTTAAAAACTTGGATTCGAAAGCCAGCCTACCTGAGTTTAATTTCAGCTCTGCCATTTGCTAGCTATGTGAACTTCAGTGAGATATTTAACTCTACGTACTTCTGTTTCTTGACCCATGACGTGAAGACAATAATAGTAATTATCTCATCTAATTGTGAGGATTAAAGAAATGATGTATTCAAAGGCACAGAATAGCATCTAGCATTTAGTGCTTGCTCGAATAATATTAGCTAACGTTAGCAATAATTAACTTGCTTTTCCTTTTTATTCCATGTTAAATGTAAATTCCACAAAAATATGGTTGCAGACAAAACTTCACTTTTGGGCAAAAAAATATTTGGAGCAGAAAAAAAAGTACAGGGGTCTCAAGAGGGTAGAGCACATGTTAGGAAATACGGCCAATTCTTAGATGTGGCCAGGTATCAAATCTTTCCTACAATAGAGTAGCTGAGCTGGGCTACACGCAGTCAGTGTGGCCGAGGTGGGTGTAGTCACCAAATGTGCCCCTGTCACCCACCATCACCCACGTTATGTGTTCAGTCATGTGTAGATTACCTGTGATCTTTCCTGTCCATATGAACTCAAACAGGATGGTATACATTTGTTTTTACTTCTCTCATAGGGCTCTTTTCTCTTCCTTCTTTTTTCTTAGTGAAAATAGAGAAAAAGTCAAGTTTCTTGTTTACTTGGGCTTTTCCTAAAGAACAACCTTTATTATACTCACTTGACCTCCTCGGAGAGCCTGTTCTGCAAACAGTTCTCTATCCCACAGGGTTCTGGCAGCCGGAGACCCCTTGGTGGGAGCAGCAACTGGGTATGAGCTCAGAAGCTATTTTTGGAGATAGGAAAATACAGGGAATTTAGGGTCAATCGTTCACTCTTAACCACTAGAGAAGAATATCAGAAATATCTAAATTAGGCATTTTTTTTACACTTTAATTATTAGACCAAGTACTTGGTTGATAAGAAAATAAATTCAAGAATACATCAATGTGCAAAGGAAAGACCAGGCATTTTTCTTGTCTAAATAGGCCTGTGGTCTCAAGCACTGACGAAAAAATTTCTTGTCAAAGGCCTGATTTTTTATTCTTAGTTTTGTAGCAGACTGGAGTCCCAGAAATGGGAAAACAACGCAGCTCTTTCATTAGGAACAAGTTTTTCTTTGGACCGAGTCCCTGGTCCTCCTTGTATCTTATACCATTATTTTGTGAGACATGAGCTTTGGTGGAGTAGCCAAAGCCCAAGGCGGCTGAGTGATCTGCCAGTCAGCAGGCTTGTGTCTTATAGTGCTTTCTGGTGAACTAGGATTCCACTTAAGCCCTCCTTCATGGGATGTTTCCTAGAATATCTACTTTATGATCAAACTGTACAGAAGAAATGATTTTCTAAAGAAAAAGCAAGAGGGAAGAATTGATCAACTGCTGTTTCTAACCTAGTATTGTCTGTAGGAAACTTTATGGACATTGGAAACCACAGAATACTTTTACTCAAAAAAAAATTGGATATATCTTAGAATGAATGGTGATTTTCAAGGTTCCAGAATGTTTTCCAAGCGTTTAGGATCAAGTGGATAAACACTTCTGAAGCCTTGTTAAGAGGGATTGTACATCCAGGCCTCCTCATGGCTTACAGGGGGAAGGAGCAGCTACAAATGTGTCGCCTCGGTGTCCGTCACAAGAAGATCAGTAGGCCAAGCTGTGGAATATGGTGTAGCTGTGTAAAATGAAGTAGTTCTATTATATATGTACCGACATGGAATAATTTGTTATAAATTGTTTAGAAAAGTAATGATGCAGAACACTACTTATAGTGTGATTTAATTTTTGTAAAAACAAAAAGCCAAAATCTGTAAACATATGGATATAGGCACCTGCTTCATTGAGAGCTAAAAAAACATATTTCAACTGTTATCAATAGATTATTCAAGGTGTCAAGAGTGAATAAAGAAGATGGAATGCCCTGGCTGATATGGCTCAATGGATTTAGCACCAGCCTGCAAACTGAAAGGTCACTGGTTCGATTCCCAGTCGGGGCACATGCCTGGGTTGCAGGCTAGGTCCCCAGTTGGGGGCATTCGAGAGGCAACCAGTCAACATCTCTCACACTAATGTTTCTCTCCCTTTCATTCTCCCTTTCTTCCCCTCTCTCTAAATATAAGTAAATAAAATTTTTAAAAGAAGATGGGAATGGTGACAGAGGAGGGGGAAGAAAGAAATGTTAACTTTTTAATTTTTTCACATCTGTATTTGTATTTTCACAAGCATGTATTTTATAATATTTTACATATTTTATAAAGCATATAAAAATCTTTGTATCAGGAATGAATCTCTGTGTGTGTGTGGTGGTTTGAAGCTCTGTTCTACAAAGAAACATGCTGTCAATTGGCAAATAGTACAAATGACAAGTACCCTTCTACCTGAAAAAAACTGCTTAAAATAACAGTATAAATTGTCACACACTTGTAAATATCAGCTATTATGTGTCATAGATGATAGGAAGAGACAAAAGTAAAGTCCAAAGCTGCTGTAAGATGGAAATCATTGTGTCTTGTTTAAATGGGCTGACAGTAACAGTGAAAAGGACAGGCATACAATTTAAAAAGATGCTGAAAGTATGCAAATATTTTCATAATAATGTGAGAAAGATATGCTGCTGCCCTATTACAATATTTAGCATCTTAGATACTGATTGCCATCCTTACACCTTCCTTATGAAGAGTTTCATCTCAAAGAGAGGGGAATGATTTCCATGGAAATGAATCCATTAACTAATTTGTATTGAGAATCTAATGTGTGTGTTGCTTTACATACTGAGTGGGGGAGAGGGAATACAAAATGAGTAAGAGCCAGAATTGCCTCATGATGCTTATTAGCTAATAAGGTAGCTGAGGTGGTACACAGACTTTTATAGTAAGCACACATAAAGCTAAAAACTAAAGTAGGACTGCTGAATACAGTGGTTGGATGGTCCCTCCAAAGGGACGTGTTTTGTTTTCTATTTTGTTTTGTTTTAGAATAGGAAAAACATGAACATCATTGTAAGCAAAGGGGAAAGAGTCAGTACGGAGGGGCGATAAGGAGGAAATTAATTAGGTAGCCCTGGTGTGAGTCTGAAGAGGGCCCAAAGTGAGATTTTGGTCATGAAAAGGAGGATAGATATTATGCAAAATATGTAGAAGAAGGAATAGACCCTGAGTGGTGAGACACTCTGAGATGAAGGGGAGGGAAGCCAAAGAAGCCCATTTCTGCCAGCTTTGACATTCTTATCTTAGTCTAGTGAGAAGTTATATTCTGGACAAGGAGTGAGAGGGTGGTGGGTAAGCATGAGAGCTGTAGGAAGATTTGGAATAGCCACTGTGGAGAATATAAGTCAACCAGAAATGATAGAAAGAGTTGTACAGCATCACTGAGGTTATCGCTGGTGCTGAGTAGCTCGAGTTTTTAATGAAACTGATACTTTTTCATTACTTTCTCTACCAAGGTTGCATGCAGGTAGGCACAGGGGCATAGAGATTAAGCTTGGTCAGAATGCATGTTTTGTAGAAATCAAATAATTCTTATACTGAAAGCTGCATATGAAAACTCACTGGAAATTAATTGCATAATTTCAGGTATTGCTTTGTCGACTTGTTTCTTTCCCCTTAATATTTAGAATCAAATCACTCAGATAATTATATTTTCATAAAGAAGTAAGAATATTCTGTACTTCAAATGTTAACCAAGCAAATAATGCTGTTAGAATTTAAGTTCCTAGCTCATAGTTGCTTCTCATATATTATGTATTTTTAGGCTGGAAAAACTAATAACATCCTTTTTGGAAGACCAGGATCCAGAGAGTAGACTAGAGGTTGGCTCCGATATGCGTAAAATTCATCACTGTTTCCATTATTTAAAGGTAAGTGTGAGCATTTCCTCTAGTAGAAGCCATCATTTGCTATGTTCAAACTGCAATAAAGCTTTCCTAGCTGAGCAACTCTTAAAAAGTTAGGACTCATCTTCACACAGCCAGAACAGGGTGATCTTCAAACCAAGGCTGTGATCGTCATAGAATTTCTTAAGAGCTTGTCTGTTACTTGCCAATGAGGAAGCTCAGACCATAGACTTCCAATTCTTTTGCCAGGAATCTCTACCTTCTGCACAGAATAATTCCACGTTCAAAAACTATTTATGTTCAAGCTACATCAAAAGAATTTTATCTTTTTTTCCTAGTAGTTTTAATGTATCTGTATAAATCCTCAGTTTTTCTCTGCTTTAGGTTTTACCTTTTGTGATGATGTAGTAGGACTATCATTAACCTTTACTTCTGCCTCAGTTACAATTTGGCATAGTTCTTTAAGATAAGGCATATGTGTTGTGAATCTGCTATGAGCCAGGCAGAGAGAAGGCAAAGTTGAATAAGTAAGTAATGGAGAAGACATATGTAAGGAATAATCACAATACATGCTAAGTGTTATTTTAAAAAGTGGTTTGGGGTTATGGAGAGAGTGAAAGAAGTTCAAGAGGAGATCATGTTTGAGCAGAAATTTCCCAGTTTAGAGAAGAAGAGGTCAGATAGTGGAGAGGAGAATGAGGACGGAGGACGGAGAGAGGACAGTAGAGGGGAAGGCATGGCAAGCAAAGGGACCCACATTGCACAGAGAAGGGAGGCAGGAAAGAACATGTACATTTGACATGTGCAAGCCATTGTGAGAGGTGGAAAGAGTTGAGGAAACAAATTGGAATAGAAGAATGGACACTAGTTCTTATTCCATCTTCCAGAAACTACTGAATGACAAGAAGATTTATGGGAAGAGCACAGTGTCCTCCGAAATCAAAGATCAAGACTGCCAAGAGACATTACAAGAGGAAGACTATAAAAAGCTACGAGATATTCTACAGCAGAGAGATAATGAAATCAGTATCCTTTCCGAGGCAATAAAAAGAAATCTCCCTCTACCGGGGGAGTGGGAGCCCTTAGATGTCTTCCCCTGGCTACATCACCTCGCTCCCCACCTTGCTTCCAATTCACATCACTTTTTTCTGTTTAAAAGTGAAATGTCTCTTCGGGAAACAAAATGCAGCAACTAGTGAAAAGTGAAGTTGCTAAAAAAGAAAAAAATTCTAGCCAGATATAGTTACTATAATACTTCAGATGTATGTGTATGTGTGTATGTATGTAAAGAGAGACTAAAAATCTCAGTCTATTGAAAAGTATGGGCCTTTTTACACCATCTTTTAACATTAAATTTTTAAAGTGTTCTTGGACTTCTCTGCAGTGCTCTGTTTTAGTCCTGAGGCAGTAAGTTAACTGGTTATCTTTAGCTAGCTGACCGGACACCAGGCTGACCGCAGCCTCACCATGGCCCAGAATTTGTGGCTGTGTGTGGGTGAAACTCAAATGATGGCTGAAAAATGACAAATGGTATTTATCTTACGAAGTGCAGAGATTGATTTAAATGTAACTTTTTATTTAAAAACCAGATCTACTGCTTTGGATTCCACTTACAAATGTTCCCAAATTTGGAAGTGAGTACAGATGAGCGTTCATGATAGAACTCTCTCAGGCTCTAGGAGGTAGTGTATTTCGGGTGCTGAACATGGGGCCGCCGGTGGGAGTTGCCTGCAGTGACGGGCCAGGTGGTTAATTCTAAAGAGCCCTTGGTGGTTGAGTTAGACCTCTGGTCTCCCCCACATGTCTTCAGTATTGTTTCTTATTTTATCTTTCAAGCTTCTTTGAAAGATTTAACATTTTCATTACATTTGCAGATTTAAACATACACAAGAAATTATTTTGGTCTGTTCTTTATGAAGAGATATTCGGCTCATTTTTTAAAATTACTAAAAGGCATTGTAACTTCAGTTATTGTGCAAAATGCATAAAAATAACCTACATGAAGGGAATGCAGTAACAAAGAGATTTTTTAAAAAGCAAACAAAAAAACCAAATATGAGGTAGGCACACTGCCTGATTAACTTCAGTCTCTAATTTTAGCTGAGTACTAGCAGATCCTGTATGTCTGATTCAAATGAGTTTTAGCTGCTTTACCATCCAGCAACAGTAGGTTCAACTGTAAAGAACATGCCCACGCAAGCCCTTGTTTTGGGGAGCTGCCACAGGTGTTGTAACCCTGCATTTCTTCTCCTCTCCCCTTCCCTCTCCATCCCCAGGATGGTCCCAGCCTAGACCTCAGTCCTGGCCCAGCCCCAGTCTGACCTCTGTTGCTTTTCCTGGGCCTGATCCTAATTGAGGATCTTCTCCCCTAAATACTCCTCCTACCAACTTCTTAATCCCCTTCTGGGCTTAGGAATGTCTGTACATAGAGAAGGGATGACATGAGGTGTGACAGGGAAAGAGAGACATACATCATCGTCCTTCTTCACTGGCAAATTCAGGCACCACAGGGTGGCTACACTAGATTCTGTCTTGACTGAATAGCTCAAGCAGGGCCCCCTTCTTCTGAGACTCACATTGGAAGTGATGGTGTGTAAGAGGCATGAGGCTTAAACACTGGACTTAAAGTTTGCACCCAGATTGACATCCCAGCTCTCCCGGCATTGCTTCATGATGATTCAGGGAAGCAGTTTCCTCCTCTTCAGGAGGAGAAGCACAGACCTGCCCTGACAACCCTATAGTGCCGAGCAAAGCCACTGAGCGCTCTGCAGTACTATAGAACACAGTATATGACCGTAGACAACTATAGACAATGGATCAGTTAGAAGAAGGAAAAACAGCAGCAAAGACTTACTCATTAAAGAGTTTACATTTATCAAGGGCTAATGACCAAGAAATGTTCCTGAAATTGCATAGTTTTTCACAGTTAGGTTGGAGGATATTTTCTTTCTTTTTTTTTTATTGAATCAAGTAGAGCCAAGAAGGCCAAGACTATGACAGGCAAAATAAGGACAATATGATGTAACAGGGGAAAAGAAAGTAATACTACTTGAAGTAAACAAAAAACTGTAATGCAACCAAAATGGAAGTGGCAACATTGAATATTTGTCCTAGAGAGTGAAAATAATGGCATTTTAGTGACATTATCAGTTTGAATGCAGTTCGGACACCCCCTTCAGAAAACATAATAGAGCGTCACTTAGTATCCCTCTCAGAGCTTGACACAAAGGAAGACCCAAGTTAAACAGAGTGGGCAGGGGAAGAACACAAGGAAAGGTGAGAAAAAGGAAGGCAGCAAAAAGATAGGTTTGTATTGTGATCTTTCTAAAATCAGAACAGGTAGTTTGTATGATTAAAATGTTCCAGGGGCTTCCCATTAAACTGAGAATACAATTCAGACTCCTCACTCCAAATTATGAAGCCTTGCGTAATCATGCCCCCACCTACCACTCTGACTCCATCTCTTACACCCCTGTCCCATAGACTTTGGTCACAGTGACTGTTTTGTTGTTCTTCTAACACAGGAACTTTCAGCTTCAGCACCACTGATATTTGGGGCTATACAGTTCTTTGTTGTGGTGGCTTTCCTATGTGTTGTGGGATGTTTAACAGTATCTGTGGCCCCTACCCACTGCATTTCTGTAACAGCACCTACCCCCCACTCCATATATATAACCAAAAATATCTCTAGACCTGGCCAAATGCCCCCTGGGGGGGTGAAATGGTCTCTGCTTGGGAAGCAGTGCCACGCCCCCTTCTTGGGGTTTTAGCCCTACCCATTTCCTCTGCTTAGGTACTCTTCCTCACCTGATTCTTTTTGTCATTCAGATATCAGCATAAATGTCACTCTTAAAAAGGATAGCACCCAATGTACAGTAGCCATTCATTTGCTCTTGACCTTTTAAAAAATAAGCTATCTGGCACTTTCATGCTCTAACGTTTGTGTGTGTGCGCATGCATTTGTGCGTGACCTGACTTTCTCCAGCAGGACACTTGCTTTATGAGATGCTGCCTCTTCGCCTTTCTATTCCTGATCTGGAATACTGGCCAGCACATAGTACAAGCTCCAGCAAGCATCACTGGACGGGTAAATGAAAGCATGTTGCCACCGCAGTGGTGTGAGCCAACTGAAGTGCATGATGCTGCTGTAGATAATCACGCGCCTACAAAGAGGAGTGGAAGATGTGGGCAGATCCCCATTCTTCTCTATCAGGCCGGTGCCTAGACACCACAGATGGTTCGAATACCTTTGGTGGGTAGGAGGTGTTTTTAAGGTAAAGGATAGAGGCCTCACTGGGATTGTAAAATAAAAACTGATCTTCTTCCAGAAATTGAAAAGTTTGCATCAGAGCTGAGGCGGAAGACGGAAGCCGAATGATTTCCATATGACTTGCCCAAGAATAAGCATAACTGGTTGTTCCCTCTCCTTTCTGAGTGTCAGTCTTCTCTCCTGTACTACCCTCATATTTCCTCAGACTCTCACATTAACAAAGCCACTTCTAGAATGGAAAGATCTTGAATTCATTACACTTCAAATGCAGTTAGAGTTCTAACATTCTCAAAGTGGATTATAGTTTTTTGTTGTAGTGACAGCAAAAATCCCTTAGAGTTCTAGACATCCCAAACCTGAAAGAACAGTGAAAGAGAGTAGAATGGAATGATTTTATCGCTTATCATCAGTACCCATAGTATATCTAAATGGCCTACAAAAGGTGCATTTTAAAGTGATAATCTAACAAATAATGTACCTGTTTTGAATTCAGTTTTAGACCCCAAATTAGATATTTTGAAGAAAGTAACCTTGAAGCCTTGTAGAAGGTGTTCTAACTAAGATGGGGTGCTCTGGCCACCTGGACTGATTTGGCCCATCTGCCAGCTGGGCCGGTTCTGTTTCTCTCTTTCTACTCCTGAGCCTCCTGCATTAAACTCTTATTTACTCACTGATATATACATAGCTCCATTGCCTGCTACTACTCAGTGTTAGTTTTATTTTTATAAACCTTTCATAAAAAATTTAAGGCTTAATTGGTTTAAACTGAGAACACTTTAAAGATCTTTGGGTTTGCTATCTTCTCCTATAATGGCGCCAAGTTGAAAGGCTGATAGCCTCCTGCACTGTCCATGACCCTGTGTGACTCCAGGAAATGGGAGACTTCCTTTAATCAGCTTTTACCATGTGACAAACAAAATATTATTGGGAATATTAGTCTCATTAGAAACACTCGTGTTTTGATCATTACAATCTAGCATGAGTCATGAAATCCTTAAGTCAAGTCTCAGATATTCTGGTCAATATGTTAAAGAAGGAAAAGAAGAAAGCTCAGGATGCTCTCCATGTATCTAGTGTGGATAGAAATGAGTGCAAACCCACACAGAGCTCACCCTTTCCTCCTGGGAACCTGGAAGGTCCAAGGCTATTGCTGTCCTCAACTCCCACGCAGGTCCAGGACTCCACTACTTTTGAGCACCGATCCAGCTTGCTCCAGAGAAAAACAGGTCAGTGATGCTTTTTTATAAGTGTAGATTATATAACCTTAAGTGGAAAACAGACTGTCATAAATTATACAGCCATATAAACAATAAAAAGTGTATAGAGATATAATCTTATCATAATTATCATTTTTATTATTACTAATATTTCTTGAGGCCTTGTAGTTTGGGCAGCAGCTATAAAAGATCCCAAGTAAAGTTTATCCATCCTCAAAAAAAATTCTAGTATTCCTCATTCTCCATAATGGAATTTATCATAGCATTTTTTTCAGTTTTAATTATGCAAGAATGTAGGCTCTATCCATTGATTTTTAGAATTTTTAATTATAAATATCAAAAATTGAATATCAGTTTTCAAAATTGAAGACTAAATTGAAAAAATAATGTCTGAATTGCCACAGTGTTCAGAGGCAGAAATAGATGGAGCCAGGGCAACAGTGTAAAAGTTAACTTTTGTGAGAGGAACGAAGACTTTCCTTTGACGTAGGAGGAAGAGAATAAGGACAGATGTTGCACTGCTGACGTGATGACGCAGGGCTTATTTCTGAACTCGAATAAACTATCCACAGCTACATAACTTAAAAATATTATCCCAGCCTGCTGAGAAGGGCAGTAAACAAGCAAAACTTCATCAGACAATCTCAGGGGGCTGCACGCACTCAGAGGCTCCTTCCCCATTTGTAGCTTTGGAGTGTGTCAGTAGCACAGCTACAGGCTCAGGCCAGAGGCCCAGGTGGATTTGTGTTCTTTTCTTTTCCTAGCAGACCAGCCAAGCACAGTGTGCAGATGCCTTTCTCTTAAAGACATGGAAGAATCTGAACCGTGGGATGTAGTAGGTCAAAGGGGTGAAAAGCTTCTGATTTGACAACATGGGTTGAAATTTTCTGTATACACGTTTATTGGGATGGGTAAGCTGACATGCATGGTTTTCTAAAAGATAGCTTCAGAATAGTTAGAGGACTGCAGTCATTAAGAAAAATATGTTTTAGTTAATACAGATGAGATCGAGAAGCTTGGACACAGAGTTTGTGATATTATATCCCTTTATCTCATAATTTTCAGGTAGGGAAGAATATAATTTGATGTCTGTGTACTTTGTGTGCGCCCCACCTGAAGTCTAGGTTCCTTCCTTACCATATATTTGACCCCTCTTTATCTTTTAATTCCAAATCTTCTTGCTTTCAGTACTTTTTAGTAATAGCACAGGATAAACTCAAAGTCACAGGAAACTAAAAATTCTGTTTTTACCATTTATCACAGTGGCTGTAGACAGGGGAAAGTGATCATTCCTCTCTGTGATTGTGTTCTGTATGGCATTCTTGTAGTCTATTATGGGTAACAGCTGATTGGAAAAGTAGAAGCCCCTCTGGATTGCTGAATTCATTAGTCATTAGTTTGTTCATTCAACATCTATTTATTGAGTGCATACTTCTAGGTACTGTACTACTGCTACTAATTATTATTATTATTATTACTACTACTACTACTACTACTACTACTACTACTACTATAGCTAAAGCTTAATTAGCCCTTATTAAGCTACTATTCAAAGTTTTCCACTTGAATTTACTAATCTAATCCTTACCTCATATATTCTTGTTTTATCCCATATTACAAATGAGGATGTACATGGAAAGCACAATCTCTGACCTGAGAACACATACAGACTGACAGAGAATATAGCCTTGAACAGTTTGTTACAAAGAATACCTCTGTATTATGGAGGGAGCACATGCCAGGGAACCTTATCTCAAGTGAAGACCAGAAAGATGTAAAAAGGGACATGGGGCGGGAGTGTGGCTGGAATGAATACTGCAAGCACAACAATCACTTATGTAGTTTTCTGGGCCTTTGTGGTACAAAGAAGCATTTTAGGAAGCAAAAAGGCAGGGTGGTTGGGTTTGGGGGAGTGAGACGCTGGGAAGAATAGATTGGCAGAGGACACAAATTTTGCATATCTAGTTAGAGGCCATTATAGTATAGTAGTCCAGGTCAAAGGGTGGGGGTGTTGAAAGAAAGGTGGGGTATTAGAAGCCTTTAGGAGGAAGAACAAACAGGACTTGGCAACTCAAGGCTAGCATGGGGGCGAGGGGAGATAGGGTGAGGATTGGCCCCAGGCCTTTGGGTGGCCGGTAAGGCTCTTCATGGAGGTAAAGAACAGGGCCTCCCGTGGCCCTGTGACAATTGGCATCATTGGCTGTAGAGAACACAGCATTGGCATCTCTGCCAAAATGAAAGGTCACAGTGAGTACCCACATCAGAACCCCAGGCTCATGATAGAACAAACTCAGTTTACTGGCCTTTTCCAAAGATGTACACCATGTGCCCAAGCAGAAATGGCCTTGGACATCACTGCCCATCCCCTTGCTGTGTGCCAGACCTTCTCTATTTCCATTCTCTCCTGCCCACATCATCTCTCTTCTCATAATTCTTTTTCCCCACAGCATCTCATAATCTTTCTGCTAACTCATAATTTTAGTCAACTTTTAGTAACTCTTTCCCTCCCTTGATATTGTTATCAAGAAAAACTATAGTTTTGTTTGGAGAATGAATTAAGTTTACTTGAATAGAAAATCACTGAAAAAATAGTGGAAATTGTTTGTGAAGTCCAAGTACAAACGAGGTAAAAGAGTTTTGGAGAAAAGCCTTACAGTTGAAAGGATTTTTGAGTTGTTTTAACTGTCATTGGATACAGTTCTAGCAATAACTTTAAGTAGGTGCAGGCTCACAAATGGATTGATAATAATCTAAGCATTTGGAGGAGGGGTTGATGGGGGATTGATTTTATTTTTTTGGCAAAACTACAGATAGGATGAAAATTGCTGTGGATGAATCAATGCTGCAAAGCAACAGGTAATGGGATAGCTTGTTACAACATTTAAGATCCTAGGATCTGATTAGGATTTTATTATTGCATTATTTTATATACAAGAAGCTTGTATTCTCTAAACCAGATACAAAAAATTAAGAACCATGTTGCTTTGAATGTGTTTCTGCCTTATGTAGGTGTTGTCCTTTTCTACCCCCCATCCCTGGGGCTCTCTTTAATGCAGAAAGCAAGTATCTTTGACTGTCTTCTACTCTGAGACTTGTGAAACTGTCTCCAGTTTTAGATGACCCCCCCTCTCCCATTTAGCCCCCCTTTATGCTGAAAATGACTCCTTTCAAATTTCTCTTGTTGAAAGAACACGAAACCGAATTCATGGTTCACTAGAGAATCCCACAGAGTCATTGTGCAAGCAGCCTGCCAAAACAGAGGAAGGGTAAAGGCTTTGGGGCTTTTTGTTGTTGTCTTGGAGGTTAAATGTCTGTTTTGGTTTTATTGAAATAATAGGAGGGATTGTTAAGCTCCGCAGTTTGAAAAGAGTCATAATGTTCTCTTTAAAATAGCAGGAGTTTTATAGTTTGTTTGGGGTTTGGGGGGGAGGGGCATAGACTTTTTAGTTTGTTATTATTGTTTTATTTTTTGCTTGTTTGGATTATTTTTCCTGTTTCAGTTCTCTGACTATAAGTTCCAAGTAGATACCTGGAGCCAGTCAGTATTTCATATCCCCTGATGACCTACCATGTCCATTAGCTGCTGGGGATGCTAACAAAACCCACTCATCACAGGGAATGTCATTGGCATTTTAAAAGGTGAACTGAAAGCCAGAGCCACAGCTCCAGGCTCCTTTCTCTCACTGCATGAGAATTTATTAAATCTCCATTATGTTCATAGAAGGTCCAAGGGTATGTGTTGTGGGGGGTGCCGAGATGAACAGAGAAATGGCCTCTGACTCTGAGCACTTAAATTTAAGTAAATAGGTTGCCTTTGTATCCAAAGAGCAGAAAATAAAATAACGAGTGCTATAAGCAGGAACTAGAAGAAATGCTATGAGATTCAAATGAGAAGAATTTTAATAAGTATATTAGGAAAAGCATTACTGAGCGAGTAACAAGGAAGTTAGGTCTCACAGGATTGATAAAGTTGGTTATTCAAAGATGGAGCAAAGAACATTCTAAACATTCCAGGTTTAAAGAATATCATGAACAAAGGCCTGGAATAGGGCAAGGAAAAATATGTATAGTTGGCAAGGCTATTTGTTTAGCTGGGGCCTTAGAGAAATACAGGAAGTCAGAAGAAATAAGGCTACAAAAATGAGTGGAATTGTCAGGATGGTTGCTTCGGAGAATGGGAGTTGAGGGATAGATGGGAACTTTCCCTTCTAACGTTCTATGCTTTCATATTGTTTTAATTTCTTACATTTCTTTATTGAATAAGTAGGGACACGTTATGAAAACCCTTGAGTACCAGGCCAGGGAATTTTCTTCATTTGGTTGCAAGGAAACCACCAAAGCAGAAAGGGCATGGTGAGAGTCGTGCTCCGTGGAGGCGTTCTTGGAAGAAATCTTTAGGGCATAATGGAGGTGAGTAAATGGCTTAGGAAATATCATAATAGTACAAGTTGGGAATGATGGAAACGGAAGGGGTTAGAAGTGTGAAGAGCTATGCTGGAGGGAACCCAGAGCAGTTCTTCATGGCAAAAGGCCAACTGTTTCTTTTCCTCCTTCCTGGCTCTCTGAGTGCTCCTGGCACTGCGGGTGCAGCTGGGACACAGACAGGAGAACAGGAGCTGCTGCTTCTCTGGGACACTGCTTCAAACCTGGAGTTCATTCCTGAAGTTTGCCTTACTCTTGCTCAAAGGATTGTTCTCTAGACCAAAGCTCCTGTTATAAAGGCATAATATACCCAATCCTTCATGAAGTTGAAAAGCTCAAAGAGCACTTGATGGAGGCAAAATTAACCCGTAAAACAACCAGAGAAAAAGAAGAGAAATTAGACCTTCTAACATCCTTTTCAGTTTGCTTTATGTTAGGCCTCATCTCTCATGATCAATCATCATCTCTCATCATCTCTCATGATCCTCTTTTTTGGAACTGACTACACTTTTCATCTTTGTATTTTCCCATAAATGCAGTTGAAGAGGTAGCCACTACATGGATCATTGCCTTCTCTATAGCACTATGGCCAGTCCTGCTTCTGAAGAGTACAGTACTGACCAGTTAATTACCCAAGGTTTGCTCCAAGTGTTACCTCTTTACATCCCTCCCCTATTTAAAGTGTCTACAGATTAGATGAAACAAATAAATGATGAGAGAGAGAGAGTGAGAATGAAAGAACAGACCTCTGTTTTTAAAACCAAGGCTCACACTCATTTCTAAATGTTTGTTTTATTTGATAATCTTTGTGATTCCAATAAGGTCTTTAAACCTAAAAAGTAGGCAAACAAATAGAAGTCAAAGTGTTTTCTAAAGGAAAGTGGCATGGCCTCAGATGGGACTCAACTTCTGACACTTAGATTCAGCAGACACCCATGAGCACCTATGTGCCTTACCTATCTTGCATAGAAGTCCCTGTCAATGAGCACCTCAGAAATTTTTAATGCAGTGAGGGAGATAAGTAAATTGATAAAGCCATCTTTCAGTATAATAAATGCTCAAGAAAAGGGCCTGAATACTTGAAGGTTCCTGAAAAACCTAGTCCAGTCAGCCATCAATTCTGTACTTTTGGAGAAAACAGTATGGTCAGGAAGGGGAGCACAGATTCCAAATATGGGAAGGATTCAAAGAATTAGAGGTGTCAAAGAGGCAGAAAGTAGCTGGGTGAAGTGGATACCTATTCCCCACGGACACTACAGTTGTGTAGTAATATTGCTGGGTTACATAGATAAAGGGAAACCATGAACCTGGAACCCAAGTGCTTGGTGAAATGACTTAGAAAAAAAGATGTGATGACGGTGAAGAGGAAGTGGAGGAGGAAGACTAGCCAGATAGAATGGGCCTGAGAGATGAAAGGGGTGTGTGTGTGTGTGTGTGTGTGTGTGTGTGTGTGTGTGCTCTTTGCTTGTGTGTTTATTTTCATCAGCATGAACAAGTATTGTTCTAGAATCACAGAAGAAAACAGGTAAGATACAGGCCAACATCCCTATTTCCCCACCCTGTTGTGGGAACAATCATATTCTGGGATAATGCCATTTTTCTTACTTTATCCTGAAGTTTGGAGTAGAAGGCTGTATTTTTGTGTATTTATATTCATAAAGTATATTGGATATTATCTGCTCAAGCAAAATAATTCTTCAAATAAGAGTGATACCCTCAAACCAGAAATTGCTGGGAGTAGGCATTCGGGTCTGGTACAGCACCCTAACCAAACAATTATGGAAGACCAACTGCCCAAAGCAATTTGCTTGTACACAGTAGAACAGAAAAGTTAATGATGGTCCTGGGAATGGGACCCTATCTTTTGGCTCTAGGATAGAGCATCATCGATACAAACATTGTTTTCAGAACACAGGTAACTTTCATTTTAGCAAACAGTCTGAGCTACATGTGTACGAGGAAGGGTCCTTGGGACCAACGCCTGTGGGAGTGAGAGCAGGAGCCGGCTGGCAGAGGGAAAGCTGAGCTGTGCTGCAGTCCTGGCAAGAGCTTCAGGGGCTCAGGAGCTGAGCGGATTTTCAGAACCTTTCCCAGCTGAGACAAGGGGACAGGCCTTTCTACCATCATGATCTTCAGTCATTTGACAGGGGCCTATCTTTGGCAGGAGGCATGGCTTTAAATGGGGCATATTTTTTCAACTAAGAAAACCCTGCAATAGGGTTGACAACTGAAGACTGTCAGTGTGCTTCCAACAGCTGGAGGAACAAGTGTTTTCTTTTCTTCTTCTTTTTTTTTTTACCTTAAACTTTATTGCTCTCACACTCACCATGCACCTCTGGCAATCACCAGTCTGTTCTCTGTAGCTATCAGCTTGTTTTTCTTTTTTAAAATCCACATATGAAAGATAGTATATGGTATTTGTCTTCCTCCATCTGACTTATTTTACTTAGAATAATACCCTTAAGGTCCATCCACACTCTTACAAATGGTAAGATTTTATTCTTTTTATGGCTGAGTAATATTTCACTGTGTCTGTGTATATCACAATTTCTTTACCCGTTCATCTATCAATGGGCACTTAGGTTGTTTCCATGTTTTGGCTATTGTAGATAATTCAGCAATGAACATACGGGTGCGGATATCTTTCTGGGTTAGTATTTTTGTTTTCTTTGGGTAAATACCTAGAAATAGAAGTGCTAGATCATACGATAGTTCTATTTTCAACTTTTTTTTAGGAACATCCATACCATTTTCCACATTTGGCTGCAGCATTTACATTTCTACCATCAGTGCACAAGAGTTCCTTTTTTTTTACATCCTTACCAACACTTCTTACTTCTTGTCTTTTTTAAATAACAGCCATTCTGACAGAAGTGAGGTGATACCTCACTGTGGTTTTAATTTGCATTTGTCTGACAATTAGTGATGTTGAGCATCTTTTCATGTGTCTATTGTCCACGTGTATGTTTTGTTTGGAAAATGTCCATTCAGATCTTCTGCCCATTCAGATCTTCTGCCCATTCTTAAATTGGATTGTTTCTTTTTGTTGTTGTTGTTGTTATTGAGTTGTACAAGTAATTTATGTATTTTGGTTATTAGTTCCTCAGATATATGATTTGAAAACATTTTCTTCCATTTAGTAGGTCGCCTTTTCATTTCACCGATGGCTTTCTCTGCTGTGCAGAAGCTTTTCAGTTCTATGTAGTTCCACTTGTTTATTTTTGCTTTTGTTGTCTTTGCTTCCGGTGTCAGATTCCACAAACCACTGCCAAGAACTGTGTCTTGGAGCTTACTGCTTATCTTTTCTTCCAGGAGTTTCTTGATTTCAGGTCATATGTTCAAGTGTTTAAATTCATTTTGAGTTAGTTTTTATGTATGGTGTAAAACAGTAGTTGAGATTTATTTATTTTGATGTGACTGCCCAGTGTTTCCAACACCATTTATTGAAAGATCATCCCTCCCCCCATTGTGTATTCTTGGCTCCTTTACTGTAATTGACTGTGTATGCATGGATTTATTTCTGGACTCTCAGTTCTGTTCCATTGATCTATATATCTAATTTTTTATCAGTGTATGGTTACTTCTGATGCTTCCCCTGCTGGGAACTGGCCCCTGCTGGGAACTGGCCTGCAACCCAGGCAAGTGCCCTGATGGGGAATCGAACTGCGATCTTTTGGTTCACAGGCCCATGCTCAGTCCACTGAGCTACACCAGCCAGGGTATATATCTAATTTTAATGCCAATGTCATACTTTTTGAAATCAAGAAATAGGATGCTTTCAGATTTGTCCTTTTTTCTCAAGATTGCTTTGGCTATTTGGTGTTTTTTTCTTTTGACTCCATAAAAATTTTATTTCTTTGAAAAATGCCATTGGAATTTTTATAGGGATTACATTGAATCTAAGATTGCTTTGGGTAGTATGGTATTATAACAATATTGATTCTTCTAATACATGAAATATCTTTTTATTTATTTGTGTCTTTTTCCATTTCTTTCATTAATGTAGAAATACAGAGACTTTCACCTCCTTGGTTAAATTTATTCCTCCTCATGTTATTCTTGAAGTCTTTGATTCTTGAAGGGGTATCTAGATGTCATATCACAGCATCCCCCACAACATCCAAAATACCAATGTAGTCATAATTTAACTGAATTATTTAGCTTTATAGCCCATAACGTAAGTCTATAGTAAAATGACTCATAAAGCTGAATAAACAAAGGAATTGTATAATCACTGCTTTTAGCATTATTTTCATGACAAAGTATATTCTGCATTCCTGCTTGAGATGCTGAAAACACATACACTCTCACTCTGGCAACAGAGAAAGCAGAGAGACAGCAGGCCCTGCCTCTCTCTCTCGTACACACAAACACAGATACATGTGCACACAGGGACACCTACACATACACATGCAGAGTCTTGTCCAGACTTGGACAATGAGATATTACTCTTTTACCAATGATATATTTAACCTCTAGAACATGTGAAGCACTGCCATTCTAGATGAGGTAGAGAATGTAAACATTCTATAACAGAGGCTCTGGAAAACATGAAGTTCTATCATTAGCTACAAGAGCAGTGGCTACTATTCATTCATTTAATAAACACTGTGTTAAGTGTTGTAAATTAAAAGGTGGATGAGACCCAGTACCTGTTAGAGGGTTTACAGTCTGGAAGAAGATCCATGGTGAACATGCAGAGAGGGTGTCACAAGACATGGAAGACGAATGGTCAACTTTTCCTGGGTTGGTGTAGGAAAACCTGGATGAAAGAGGTGGTACTTAAACGAAACCTTCAAAGCACAATCACATTTATGGCCAGCATAATGAATAGAAGAGGGAAGGAAAGGACAGAGCACTGTGGCTTAGGAAACATCTCAAACAAAAGCGTGAACATGTGGAATATGTGGTATGTTTGTGAGGGTTCACGCATTTGGTTTGGCTGGATTGCAGGGTTTGTGTGGATACAATGGTGTTTAGCAAGAAATAAAGCTGAAGGGAAATCAGCTCATGAAAAGCTTAAAAGCCATGCTTTCAAATTTAAAACTTTATTTACTTGGCAGTGGGGAGCCATTATGGCTTTGTAACTGGAGAGTAACATGGTCAGATTTCTGTTAAAGTAAGATCACTGAGAGCAACGTGCTGATAAATCAGAAACTATAAAGAAGGTAAGCAGGATTTTGTCATAGCACTCTAGGTAAGAAATTATCAGGGCCTGAATCAAACCAGCCACAGTAAAGATAGAGAAGAGAAGAAAAACTTTAGAGGTACACAGAGTAAGGAGAACTGGTTTGCAACTGATTACAATGGAGGTGAGATGAACAATCTAGAATGACTCCCAGGTGTCTGAGTGGATATGCTGCCATTTACCATGATGGTGAATATGTAAAGAGAAGCAGGTTTGGAGGGAGAGTTTATTGGTTTAATTATAGATATGTTGAGAATTAGTAGGAGTAGCATCTAAGCTAATAAATATATAGCTTTAGTGCTCAAGGCAAGAAGTTAATTAGAGATATGGGACATGGACTTGCGGCCCTGAGAGTGGATAAGGTGGCCGAAAGAGGTGGGTAACAAGGATAAAGAGGGGGGAAAAGGGCCAATGGGTGAACACTTAAGATCCCCAATATTAATGGAGTAGCCTGAAGCAGAAGAACCAGCAAAGGGGAATAGGACAGGCAAGAGTGAGATCTCAGAAACAAGGCTAGAGATTGAGTTTCAAGGGGATGGGTGTGGTTAATAGTACTGAATGTTGCAAAAATAGTCAAGTTAGATGAGGACTACAGAGTCTATTGGATTTGGATGGTAAATGGCCACCAACCTTTGCCAAAGCAACTTCAAAGAGTGCGGAGGCAGAGAGCTCACTGTACCAGGCTGAAGAGTAGGAAAAAGGAAATGAGCCAGAAATGGTCATACAGATCATTGGAAGTTAAGAAATTTTGAGGGTAGGCTTGTTAAGTGGAGTTTCTTTGTGGATGTTGAAATCATTCAGGATATTGGCAGGAAATAGATTGGAAAAGAAAACTGTTAGCCAGGAAGGAGCCCAAGTCTGCTTGCAATAGCTGTGAAGTCGGGGGAGGTTGTTCACTCATTGGACCAGCATATAACAAGTAGCCTTAAATATCAGCATCAGAGAGCATGGGTAGTGGGACTAAATGGCACAAATCTCAAAGGACAAAGAGTTTTGGCCTTGACGTTAAAAAATAGTGATTTTGAAACAGTATTGGTGAATCAGAAGGCCACTGTTTCTGGCCCTTCTGGTGTTTACATCATAGCAGAATGAACATCCTCCACTTGAGAGGGCTCCAGAAGAGGCAGTTTGTCCTTGAGGGGAAGTCAAATTTCTGTGATGAAAAAGAGCTGAAGGAGGTGTTCCCTGAAAATCTTGAGCATGTGGTAGGGTTTAATAAGCAATGGAATGCAGGGTCCAGAGGGTAGATCAGGACAAGTTCCGAGGGAGGCCAGCAGTGCTGGAGGAGTGGGTGGGATGAGACCAAGGTAAGGCAAGGAGGTCAAAAATAATATGCAAGGTGACAGTTGCCTGGTGGCTCATGTGTTTTGTGGGTAGGAAAGATGACAGATAAAAGTCCTGGTGAGATTGATTATTCTGGGGCTGTGGCCTGGTAAGTGTAGCCGACTCAGGCTCTTACTGCTTTTTGCATGGGATGCTCCTGAGGATTTCCTTTGAACTGCACTCACCCTGGAATGTAGCTGGGGGACAACAGCCTTTGGAGAGCTGCTCTCCCAGTGAAATCACAGGGCCATGTGCTGTTAGGGTGAATATATAGCATGGAAAAGTTTGGAAAGGCTTTGGAAGATCTCTCTCAGTTAGCATTCTTCCCACACCATGGGAGGCATTGGTGTATGGCCCCACCTGCTCTGCTCTTGATGAGTCCTAGTGGATTCCAGCAGCAGCTTCTTGAGGACTGGGGACACTGACTTGGGGGTTGTTCTTGCATCAGTAGCAGTAATTTTGTGGCTTTGCAGGAATAAGTCATTCCTAAGCCAGATATTTATAAATTTAGTGTTGTATTTCCTAAATTGCAAGCTTCTAAGTGTGTCTTCACTGTTCAGAGGCCTCCTCAGAGCCTCTCTGGAGGTAACACAGAGCAGAAATGGAATTGAATCACGTCGACTCTTTTTTCTGGTCTGTTTTATTTGGGTCAAGCGCAGAGCTGAGAATCCTTAAAGCTCCTATCTGACAATTTTAGCTGTTACTTCCCACAGCCATAATATAATCAGACTTCACCCTGTGATGAGAGGCAATAATTGCAGTAGCTGCATCATTTGCCTTCACCCCAGAGTGTGAGAATTCCATCAGCACTGCCTTGTTCAAATATGATTTTCTGGGATTTATACCAACAAAGATGAAAATGGTTTCTGTCAGTGTGTTCAGTAGGAAATGTATTTTGGGAACATGATAGACGAACCCTGACTTTCTTTGTAACAGAAGACATGATCTTTGTAAAACATCTATCAACTGCTCTGACAATGTGAAGCAGAATTTCCCAGTGGGCTTCGACTACAGTAAGACTTAGCTGGTCTTTATGTTTATGATTATGTTGTTTATATTTACTGCAATCAGTGCATACGTTGAAGGGGGAGAGGCCAGTGTGACAAAAAAGGTTATCTTGGAAGCAATGCACCTTTCTCCACTGTACACAGATGAGGTTGGATTTTTATTAGAACCTCAGTCATTCTTTGACAAGCCCTTTGTCTCCTGTTACTCTGCCTTGCAGCTTCCCCCAGCCAGAAAGCTTTGCTCAGAAATATCACTTTACCTTCTTCCTGCATTTCAGGCTGATCTCTCTCTCCATCTCATTCCCTCATTTCTTGTTATGTTTTCAAGAATCTGTTAATTTGCTTTTGATTGTTCTGCTTTATTTTGGTGAACAGAGATTTCTTGGGAATCCTCCAGCACCCCATTTTCTGACATCTTGAACCTCATTAAGCTGTGTTGTAATGAGCAATGTCCTGAAAATCACAAAAGAGGGATGCCTTCTGGCTGCTACTACCAGACTTAGAAATAAAAACAGAGGACACTAGGGTCAATTTTTTTAATTATATTTTATTGATTATACTATTACAGTTGTCCCAATATTTCCCCTTTTCCCCTCTCCGCCCAGCACTCCCACTACATCACCTAATCCCCACACCATTTCCTATACTGTAATTTACATCCCCCACAGCTATTCTGTAACTACCTGTTTGTACTTTTCTCTTTATCTTTAACATCTGACATTTTAATTATGATGTGTCTTAGAGTGGGCCTCTCTGCATCCATCTTGTTTAGGACTCTCTGTGCTTCCTGGACTTGCATGTCTATTTCCTTCACCAAATTAGGGAAGTTTTATTTCACTATTTTTTCAAATAGAGTTCCAATTTCTTGCTCTTTCTTTTCTTCTTCTGGCACCCCTATCATGTGAATGTTGGACCTCTTGAAGTTGTCCCAGATGCTGCTTACACTAGCCTAGCTTTTTTGGATTCTTTTTTCTTCTTTTTGTTCTGCGAGGTTGTTTTATGCTTCCTTATTTTCCAAATCATTGATCTGATTCTCAGCTTTATCCACTCTATTGTTATTACCCTGTATATTATTCTTTATTTCAATTAGTGTATCCTCCATTTCTGACTGGATCTTTTTTATGCTGCTGAGGTCCTCATTAAGTTCCTTGAGCATCCTTATAATCATTGTTTTGGACTCTGCATCTGTTTGATTGCTTATCTCCATTTTGTTCACTCCTTTTTCTGGAGTTTTGGTCTGTTCTTTCATTTGGGCCATGTTCCTTTGCCTACTTATTTTGGCAGCCTCCCTGTGTTTGTTTCTATGTACTAAGTAGAGCTGCTATGACTCCTGGTCTTGATAGAGTGACCTAATGTAATAGGTGTCCTGTAGGGTCCAGTGGCACAGTCTCCTCTATCACCCAAGCAGAATATTTGAAGTTCACCCTTCATTTTGGCTGAGTACACCCTCCCCTTGTAGTTGAGCCTTGATTGCTGTTGGCAGGTCAATGGGAGGGATTTATCCAGGCCAGTCAGCTGCAAGGACTAGCTGTGACCACTGACCACCAGCCTCTGCCCTCTGTGGAAAATCAGCCAAGCAGGGGGTGCATGTTATTCCCTGTGATTTATAGCTGCCCACTGGGTGTGTAGGCTCTGGGTTTTCCCAGGTGGTACAGGCCAAGGTCAGCCCTTACCTGTGTTCTGCCCCATGCCACCCTCATGAGCTATAAAGCAATCTGAGGTGGCTGCTACTTATCTGGGCTTAGAGATTCCCAGGCAAAGCCAAGCTGTGAATTTAGGCTGGCTGTTGATAGTGGCCCCAGGCCCACTTAGCAAGAGGTTTGGGCTTACTATATATAACAGTGGCTTACTGCGGCTGGCTATTGCTTGTTTGATAGGATTTAGGAAGTTGAGAAGTATGAGCCAAGACCAGCCATCCGTATGGAAAAGTCATGGTTAACAGCTTGGATGGGCCCATAATTTTGGTGGAACAGAGTCTCAGGGGATCTCCAGGGCAGGGCAAACAATGTTAGCCAGGTTGATGGAGTCTCAGATATGGCACCCACCTGCTGGCTCTGTGGCTGTGATGAGGGAAAGGTCAGAAAAGGGATAATGGCCTCTGTCCACCTTTCTGCCTGGGAGAAAGCTGTTTCCCAGCTCCTGCCTTGATACCAGACACTTCAGTTTCTCCCTGTATGCCACTGGTGCCTTTCAAGCTTCTACCCTTGTGCTAGAGCTCAGAGAGAGTGAGTCTGAGTAAGCCCATGTGTGACTTCTTTAAGGGGAACTGCTTGGAACTCCTGAAGTTTCTTCCACTGACTCAATCCATGCTGGCTGGCTTTTGCAGCCACAAGTTTGGGGAACTTATCTTCCTGGAACTGGAAACCTGGTTTGGGGGTTCTGGTGTGGGACTAGGACTCCTTGCTTCCAAGATAGCCCTCCTGAATTTTTATCCACCCCATGTGGATGTGAGACCAGCTTATTTCCCATCTCTGTCTCTCCTACCAGTCTGGTTGGATGTGGTTTCTTTAATTCCATAGTTGTCAGGCTTCCATTCAACTTAATTTCTGACAGTTCTGAGTGATCATTGTTCTATATTTTAGTTGTAATTTTGATGTGGTTGTGCAAGGAGGTGAGCCATGTTTACCTATGACACCATCTTAACTGGAAGTCCTTGGATCAATTTGGATTGAAGATAAAAAACAAATTTTTTTTTAGTATAACTGGATTCCATTCAATATTTGATACATACTTATACTAAAATGTTATTTATTATTCATCTGAGCTTCAAATTTAACTTGGAAGTCTTGTATCTTATTTAACAACACTCTCCCAGGCCCTTTTGTTTGCTGTGATGTTTCCTTAGTATGGGGATTTTATTCCACAAGAGGAATAAGCAGGCCTAGTATGGTTTTTAGTGTGCAGGACTGCTTCAGGGGTCTCTTTGGGGTTGGGGTACAGGAGGTGTAGGGGAGGAGTAAAGTAGGGAGGGAAGTGGGATTGATCTTCATGTGAGCACAAAACACAGAAGCTTTCTATCCTTTGTCCTTCATCTATTTCCTCCTAGGCTAGTGGAATTCCAGGTTTCTGGTCCAGGGTGGGGGTGGAATGGACGTGGCTGTTATAGTACATAGTGTTTCTCAGACTTTTGTCTGAGAATGTCTGTCTACATCTCACAGGATGTTGTGTTGTGCAGAGCACTGTTTGGGAAAACACTCTGTGTACTGTTCCCCATGAACATATTTTTGCTGCACATAAATTTCGCCCAGTATCACTGAATCCAGCTATTTATTCTCCAGATTTATTATCAGCGCCTAGTACTGACTCCAGGCAAGGTACGATAAACTCTGTATCTGTTGTGAGTGTGTTCCTAGAGCCCAGTCATTTGTATATGGTTGCTTTCGGAAATAAGTTTTATAGGCAACACTTTATTAATAATGTGGCTTATTTCTTTGGAAATTTTTCAGATGATCAGAAATACCAGGTGCCTAGCTAGCCTCCTCTCCCTCTGCTGACAAACAAAAATAGAATTACTATATACACTGCTTTCTTCCATTGAAGTGCTCTCCACTCTAACTTGACTAATCACACAATCAGGAAGGCCTAGGGATGTTTATGAAGGCAGCCAGATGTAGAAGCTTCCAGAGCTCAGTTTTGCACATGATGCCATATGCCTCAGTGAAGCTGACAGATGTAACAGAGAGATATTAACATTTAACATTGAGGTGTCCCCATCTTCAATGTGGGATGAAAATCAACTTAAGGCTATCCTGAATTTTTAGATGATGGGGTTACTTTCTCCAGTTCTGTGGTTAAGATGTGTTTGCATATCTCTTTTTAGAAGCTTTATTTCTGTAGAAAATCAACATTTACCATTTGGATGGTTTGTGACATTTTGCAGCATATGTATGACCTTACCCACAAGAGTTTAATAGGAGTCAGACAGTGGTCCTTCCAAGAGGTGTCATGTAGCTGTTGGCTCATCCTTCAAATCTTATTACCAAACAGTGACCGAATTGAGGTGTAAGCACTATCTGGACTTTGAATGTATCCATGGTATCATTTCCTTTCAGTAGAAATTTATAAGTGATACAAGCCAACACCTGACATATTCTTTTTATAAGACTACAGTATAGTACTTCATATTTCAAGTCCCATGTTACTCAATCATTCTCCTGTATTACAGTAAAATCTCAGTGAGATTTGTCACCTCAGTATTTTACAGTCCATTGATATGAGAAAGAGCAATGGAGACTTTTTTAACAATTAGTCTGCAATACTCATCACTTAGCTTAGATAACAAAGTGACTCTAACTCATTTCCATCAATCATAGCTATGCAAATATATGTGTATATACATATACTTTCATGCACATAGCACACGCACAATGTACAAGTGCATGCAACACACACACAACCCTTTCATTTTTTTCATGCATTTCTAGTACATCCTGTCCTGTTCTGGTCTTCTTATTCTGTAATAAGTTAAACAAATATTCTGCCATACTTACTGTCCATAACTATCTAGATGGTTAATTTACTGACTCATAAGTTAAATTTCAATTTTTCACATTCCATTAAGTCTCACAGTTACTGGGCTGCTGTCCTCTAGCATTTCTCTTGCCCTTTATGATCTCAGTGAATTCTTTTGACCCACCTTATTCTTAAACACAAGCAAGATCAGAACAGCATTTGGTGTGTATGCAATAGTGGAAAAGTCATGCTCTGCCTAATGTGGGGATTTTTGTGAATTTTATTACTGAGGCCCAAGGCTGTTTATTGATAAGGTCCTACAGGGAGATACACAGGATTTACTGGTCCATTGCTTTCTCCAACATCAAGTTCTGTTAAACTGATTGTGTTAGCTTATATATAAAAGAGAAAGGCTCCTTAAAAAATATTAAGCAGAAGTAAAAATCTAATAGGTTACTATATTCACTTCATACCTTCATTGCTCACTACCCCTTTTACTTTAATTACATATGCTGTGTGAAATAATCAATTCTTGCCATTACCAAACAGAACCCACAGGATCTTATTATCCTCAGACTTATTGCTTTGGTGTTGAATTAACCATTTTCATGGAACAGTTTTGTTTGACAGAAGATTGACTCTGGGGTTTAAAACCCTGTTTTTCATTAAGTACATGCTGCAGATGGTGTCTGACATATCCAGAAAGATGACCTCCCTTCCGCCTGTGTTGTTCATTGTCACACACCAAATCTGCCAAAGTTAAGGTGCAAGGTGGTCAGCTGACCCCTGCTACAGCGTGGATTCAGTATAACTCTTCCTCCTTTCCACTGGTTCCTGATCCCACAGTAAAGACCTCTGGTCGGGGCTAGAGATGCTCTACCCAAAACATCTGCCTTCTTCCCTAAGCTTGAAATTGCCTCAGTTTCGGTTTCATTTGGGTAAATGAAACTTAAAAAGATTAAGCTCTAGAAATATGCATCATTCTACCTCAGTGCATTTCACTTAGTCAACTCCTTTCTCAGCTAAGATTAAACAGAGGTAATTTGAGGCAAAGACCCATGGGTGGGGTACAGCACTGACAGAGCCTGTTTTCTAGAAGCCTGGAGAGCAGGCATGTGAGGGAAAAATGAGAGGGATGCTAGCTCCTCAGAAATGCTGTAGCTGTTACCTTTCTTCCCTCTAGTACTCACTTCACATCAGGGACAGTGTCATCTGACTGGGCATTGACTCTTGGAGTAACAGAGGAAAGGAAAGAGCAGGAAAGGGGTCAGGAAAGCAGCTAAAGTCAACTGGCTTCCTGGTGCCTGATGCAGAAATCAGGACAGTCTATTGTCAGGACAGACCTCAGATTAGCTGTGCACAGCATATGGAAGGAGTGTTTAAGATTATCTTGCGTTGCATGTGGCCACACATTCACATCGCTTAGTAAGATTGATACCATAAAACATTTAATTTTTAATTTTACAAGTAACACTTGCACATATTTTTGTTCTAAAAACCAAAAACCTTACAAATAACACCAACTTTCTTTTGACAACCTACCCCAATTTTCCAATCCCACCTTCTCAGTTAGAACTGTGTATATGAGATTATTTGTTTTACTTTTTCTTTTTATATACATATGTATATATGTGTTTATATTCTTACATATATGTAAGTATATGTGTATATATTTGTATATAAGTAATATATAATTCAAAATATAGAAATACTATAAATATCTATTTATTTTATAATATATAACATATTTTACATGTTGCATAATATAATATATAATTTTAATATAATTAAAATATATAACTCATGTATATTTGGTAATATATAAGTATTATAAGTAACATAAATATATTTAATATATATAAATACATGTTTCATTTATATATATATAGCAAATCCATAGAAAGTATATAACATTATTTTATGTGACTATATTTGTATATTCAGCAAACTTTAAGTGCCTACTCTGGACTGGGTCTGTTCTAGGTGCTGACAGTTGGATTCAGAATAAAGCAAAGATCCTTGCCATTATGAAACTTACATTATAGTAAATGTTATCATCCTGGAAATTTTTGTACTCAATAATATGTCTTAGAGGCTTACATTTAGACCAACCTCAATCACTTTAAATGATGCATAAATGTGGTTATATCACAGGCAATTTAGACATTCTCATACTGATGGAATTATTGTCATGAAATTTTGACCAGCATATACTCTGCTGGATATCCTCCACAGTTTGCTGGCAGTGGAAGGGGTTCCATTTCTTCCCCCTCTGTGTTGGGAGACATAAAGTAATACTACCTGCTCCATCACTTTATGATAATTTTGTCAGGTGCATTCTGTGTTGTCAGAGCAGAAGTGCAATACGAGAGATATATTTCAGAGAGTTGGTAAGGAAAGATTTCTTTTTCTACTTAGGATAATATATCAAAGCATTAACGATAAGAATCAAAATTAGAACAGGCAAGGCAGCAGCTGGAGGACTGGGCTGTCACACTGGGTTTGTATGCAGATAACAGGGAGGAACAACTGGGGAGCAAGACAGACTGCAAAACCCAGGATTCCAGCACAGGGAAATAAAGCCTCAAACCTCTGGCTGTAAAAAGCTATGGGTGTTGCAGTGGCTGAAGAAACTCCCAGTCTCACAGGAGGGTTTGTTGGGGAGACCCACAGGCTCCTAAAACATACACAATCCACTCACTCAGGAATGAGCACCTGAAGGGCTCAATTTGCTTGTGGGTAGTGGGGAAAGTGACTGAAAGCCAGACAAGAGCTGAGAATTGTTCCCTTTTCAGACTCCTCCCCCTAACACAACACACAATGTAGAGATGTGGGTTGCCCCACCCTGGTGAATACTTAAGGCTCTACCCCTTACAACATGACAGCTGCACCAGGACAAAGAAATATGGCCCAAACGAAAGAACAGATTAAAGCTCCAAAAATAGAACTAAGTGATGAAGAGATAGACAACCTATGGAATGCAGAGTTCAAAACACTGGTAACCAGGATGCTCACAGAAATGGTTGACTATGCCTGCAAAATGGAGGAAGAGGTGAAGGCTATGCAAAGTGAAATGAAGAGAAATGTACAGGAAACCCACAGTAAAGGGAAGGAAACTGGGACTCCAATCAATGATTTGTAGCAGAAGGAAGAAATAAACATTCAACCAGAAAATAATGAAGAAACAAGAATTCAAAAAAAGAAGGAGAGGCTTAGGAACCTCTAAGACAGCTTTAACATTCCAACATCCAAATCATAGGGGTACCAGGAGAAGAAGAGGAAAACCAAGAAATTGAAAACTTATTTGAAAACATAATGAAGGAGAACTTCCCCGATCTGGCAAAGGAAACAGACTTCCAGGAAGTCCAGGAAGCTCAGGGAGTCCCAAAGCAGTTGGACCCAAGGAAACACACACCAAGATACATCATAATTACATTACCCAAGATCAAAGATAAGGAGAGAATCTTAAAAGCAGCAAGAGAAAAGGAAATAGTTACCTACAAAGGAGTTCCTATAAGACTAGCAGGTAAGAAGGGGCTGAAAAGAAGTATTCAAAGTCATGAAAAGTAAGGACCTATATCCAAGATTACTCTATCCAGCAAAGCTATCATTTAGAATGGAAAGGTAGATAAAGTGCTTCTCAGATAAGGTCAAGTTAAAGAGTTCATCATCAACAAGTCCTTATTATATGAAATGTTAAAGGGACTTATCTAAGAAAAAGAAGATGATCAAAAATATGAACAGTAAAATGGCAACAAACTCACAACTGTCAACCACTGAACCTAAAAATAACAAGAACAAACTAAGCAAAAAACTAGAACAGAAACACAATCCTAGAAATGGAGATAACATAGAGGATTATCAGTGGGGAGGGATGTGGAGAGAATGGGGTAAAGATACAGGGAATAAGAAGCATAAATGGTAGGTACAAAATAGACAGGGGGAGGTTAAGAATAGTATAAAAATGGAGAAGCCAAAGAATTTATATGTACCACCCATGGACATGAACTTGCTGGGGATGTGGGTGGGAGAGGGGGTACAGGGCAGAGGGGAATAAAGGGGAGAAAGTGGGACAACTGTAATAGCATAATCAATAAAATGTATCTTTTTAAAAAACGAATCAAATTTAGAGTGGTGATCAGGAGACTAGACATGGGAGGGAATCACAGGAAGCATGAAGGGATAGCACAGGCCTGGAGCACAAGAGCAGATGAACGTGATCACGATAGAGAGGCCAGTGGGCCTGGTTTAGCTGAGTCCAGATCAGTGACTGGGGGAAGGTATATTTTGGTGTTAAATTCCCATTCTTCCTCTTCCAACATGGTTCCCATTCATGACATCACCTACTTCCCTTGTTAAATCTTCCTTCATTTCTGTCTCTAGACCTTCAGGTTTGATAAAGATGTGAAAAAGCTCCTCTGTCCGAACAATCAGAATGAAACTTGTAAGAGCCTCCAGTATAGAATGAAACCCAGTCCTCATGATTGAAAATTTTTTCTTACCTCATTCTGATCCACATGAATTTAATGTGTGTTATATATAAAAGTTTTTCATGCAGCTAAAAAATTTAATAGGTTTCATAGTTTTCTCTTTCCAGTTGAGGTTTTAGAGCATTTATTTTATTATAGATCTGCTTCATCACAACTTAACATAAAAAACATTTTTAAGCTTTTCTTTGGTTTGTTCATGTTAATCATCTATGCAAACAGTGCTGATTTTTCTGTCATTAATCAAGTTTCACTGTTCAGATTAATGCTGTTATTTTCCATCCATTCATTTAACCTGAACACCAAGTAGTAAGGTACACCATCAAGTTTTGAGTTTAAATAATTATTTGGGAAACTTCACTCAAGTAGTTGCCTAAGCGAGATAATCAGATGTGTTTCATTACATCTTGTTTTCTATGTTATATTTTACATAGTTTCTACATGCAGTTATTAGTAAGAAAAATATTGGTGGACTTCATTGAAGTTCTAATGATTTCATTTCTAGGTATTCCAGGATTATTCTAAGGAATGCAAAAATTAAATCTTATACACATTATGTTTGTATACATATGTAATTAATAGGCACTCAGTGAACATCTTTGCATTCTTTACCTACTTTCTGCCCTACGGGAAGGTTTTTCTGACTCTCAGTCTCTCCTGGCATTCTCTCTTCTTACGTGCTAATGCCTAGACGGGGGTGACATGGCCGGGTGGCAGCAGGAAGGAAAGGACAGGGATTTGCTCCTCATTCAAGTCATTTATTTGGGTCAAATTTCTATTTCCCAAGAAAAGAGAAAAACAAAATTTTTGAAAAGAAAAAAACTCGCCAATTCTTACATGGTGCACCCCTAGATCTAGACCAGAGAGCCCTTTTGTAAATGCCACTAGTGGGCAGGACCCCATTTTGTGTGGACTGAAGCCTTTGTAGTTTGGGGAGTTCTCGTTAAGAAAAAGAATACAAAATTATTAATTCAAAATTAGAAATAAAGTTAAATAATTATGAAATAGTGAGAAAAAACTTGATGGCACATTACAAATTTTAAAAAGCTAAAAAACAAAATCCATATAAACAAAAGATTTAATTAATTAACACACTCTATAACACTTTTTCTCTACATTTTTCACTGCATAATCTTTGCTAACTGCTTTCTAGAACCACTTTGTAATATCATTTTCTATAGAAAGAATAGAAAGATGACTCAATTTTCCTTCTAAGCATGGTTAGCTGAAACTTGTTTATATTATTAGTAGTTTAGAAAAGATTCTTTCAGATTTACAACTCATCATTTTCACATCATGTAAATTGTTAGAATTGTAAAAACTGGAAAAATTCCAATGTGTTCTTTCATATATGAGCTATCAGATTTGGAGTTTTCTGCCTCTACAGGCCCATCTCTATGTTCATACATTCAAACCTTATTTCTTTTTTTAAAAAAAGATTTTATTTATTTATCTTTAGAGAGGAAGGGAAGGAGAGAAGGAGAGAAACATCAATGTGTGGTTGCCTCTCGTGAGTCCCCTACCGGGCACTGGCCTGCAACCCAGGCATGTGCCCTGACTGGGAATCAAACCAGGATCGTGTGGTTTGTAGGCCCATGCTCAATCCACTGAGCTATGCCAGCCAGGGCTTCAAACCTTATTTCTATTTCAGTGCCAAAATCTTCCAACACTGGGTGACATGGGACATGTTCATATCATAGTATAACCTCTAGACCTATACCTTTATGCCACAATGTTGGGTGAGGTGGCAGTGAGTGAAAAATGGATTGCTGGAGACTATTGCCACACCAGGATCATAAGCAATAATTTAAGCATAAACAAAAACAACCAAGGATCATGCAATTATATTACTCTAAGACCAGATTAAATGTTCTCCTTAGATCCCAAAATGCCAGTGGTCACTCCTACATTTCACACTTCCAAACTATAGGAAGATCCGGTGGTCTTAACTGATTGCAATTAAAATATCTGCCTTTTAAATTTTTTACAATATCTCATAGTCATGTGCCATGTCACTAAGATCCTCTAGGGGCCCATGCAGGTGAGCAGCCCTAAAGCTTGGCTTCATTAGTTTCATGGAAACAATGCCTAAAAATATTGTGGATCATGGTGAATAGGGATGGAAAGTGTAAGTAATCAGCCTGCAGGTACCTGCTGTTTGTGTACCCTGGGCAGGTTCAGGCCCAGAGAGGAGAAAGGAGGGAAAAAGAGAGGGAGAGAAACATCGATCAGCTGCCTCTCTCGTATGTGCCTCAGCCTTGCCCCTACTGGGACTGATCCCACAGCTCTAGGCATTTGTCCTGAGTGGGAATCAAACTGGCCCCACCAACTGGGCCACACTGGTCAGGGCTTTTTAGAGAGGGGTAGGGACAGAGAAACATTGATCTGTAAGAATCTGGTAGGGAGGAAGAAGAGGAAGACCGATGCAGATGCCACAGGCAGTGGGGAAAACAAACCTAGCTGCAGGTTGACTGACCCCCCCAAAAAATAGGCAGCCAGATTACTTGCTATAAAATCACAATGTTGTGGTAAACTCAGGAACACCAGCAGGAAGCCAGCTGTTGCAGTATGGAAGAAAGAACATGAGTTCTGGAGACATAAATATCTTGACTACAATCTTCATCTGTATGTTCTCAGTAGCTCTCTGACCCTGGTCAGCATCTATATGCTCTCTTAACCTCCCTGAGCCCCACTTCCCTTACCTGTATAAAATTGGAAATGATACCTAATTTTTGGGGTTGTTGAAAAAATTATTGGGAAACAAAAACAAACACATAGAGATATGTCTGGCACATAGTACCAAATTTTAGTGGACTTCCTTCCAGGAGGCAAGCAAAACTCAAAGTTAGGATGAATACATTCCTGCAGATCTTCCCAGTCAGTCAGTTTGCAAGAAGATCCTAGCCCATGTTTATAGGTACAAGAAATAGAAGCTAGTCCTCTGGTTGAAAGGACCTGCAGGGACCAAGATGGATGTCAAGGTCTCAGCCAAGGTCAGTGAAGCTCAGGATGGGCCTGCATTCTGGCAGGGTAAGAAGAGAAGCCAGGGCAAAATGCTTTCACATAACCTCCTTCTGCATGGAGTGAGGAAGGGAAGGACAGACACCAGAGCTTCTAGGCTCACCACCAGGAACATCAGAGCACTGGCATGGGGTGGCAAATGTTGCCCCAGAGCTCAGCAGCTGAGGCTGGTAACATGCAACCTGCCGTGGCCAAGGCAGACATAGACTGCAGGTAGGAGGCTGCAGAGACTCCAGATCCTATAGGGCTGAAAAAGAGTGAACCAGCAAATTTCAGAAAATCTGGGAATCCCTCCCTTTTGTATGGTTCAACAGCATCACAAATAAATGATCGAAGGCTGGCAATTAAAACATATGCAAAATCCTATATTAGAGAACAAAAAAGGATCATAGGGCAAAAGAAAAGAATACAATATTTAAAATAATATTGTTTCTAACCATCACTACATTTTCAATCTTTCTGTAGAGATGAAAGATTCTTCTCTTTATTTCTGATTCTTTACACTGGCTTCTCTTTTAGTGGTAGTAGCCTCTGGAACCCATCCATCCCTCTAGTCCATTTGGTCACCTTGCTCTAATACACATAGAAATCACTTACAGGATTTTGCAAGTGGGCCCTGGGACACTGCATTGCTAACATTTAGTGCACCTCTTATAAGACTCTGCTCCAGTTTTTGCGAGAACTGTCCCAATTTTTGCCTTTCTTCCTGAATTTTGTTTCTGATGGTCCCCAAGTCTATGCTGCTAGGAACTAAGATATTAGACAAATGGTCTTCTCATCCTGACACATTAGAGTTCATACTTCGAGCACAGCACAGCCCAGAGCATCCCACGTGCATCCCACTCTGCCTTCCCCCAACTAAAGCCACCCCAGATGTTGTGTCCCATCCCCAACACGAATCCACTCGTCACCCTGCCTCTCCCTATGTGAAGTAAGGACAAGACTGGCCACTGTTCATCCTGCTCCCCATGCACCCGCAGTGGTGCGCCCACCTGCTTCCCCACGCAACTGCTACCTAGCAGTTCCTCCGACCTTTGTTTTGAGAAGTAATTTACATATCTAGTTCCTGAAGTAAATCATAAGCTTTTACAGGAGAAGCTGAAGCCGTTCTTTTCTATATGCTGCTTATAACCACCCACCTTGAGGCTATCTAAGGGATGTTGAAGAGGCTACAAGTGAGGGTTCTTATGAAAGAAAGTGACTTTCTTACTGCTGGCCTAAGAGGGAAAGGAGGAGGTGCTCACCCACCTTCTCAGTTCATACTTTTTCATACCAGCACAAAACAGAGATGGAATATTTGAAGAAGTTTTCAAGAAAGAAACTATTTATAGAGGTGTGTGCAGGCATCAAGGGAACCTATAAGGGCTGTTGGGAAACTGTGTCCCACTTGGCAGTAAACCAGAAATACCAGGCCCCAGCAGTGGGGACACAGCTCCTGGTGACCTGAGCCTCCTGCCTCCCCAGCTTTGAGCTTATCATTTTGCCATTTCTCATCTGCATGCTTTTGTTCATGGCTTTGCCTCTTATAATGATCTTTCTGGGTCTATTTTATTTTTTAAAAAAATCTGAGCAACTGATCTTCATCCTTCAAGGTTCTGGTTGTGTCACCACCTCCAGGAAGTCTTCCTGTACTTCTGGGCTCAGAGAAGTTTAGGTCTCCATTACACTTAGGCACCTAACTGCAACCATCTGGTTAAGTAAAGACCTCTCTCCCATGGCACTTCAATCTCCCCAAGGACAGGGTCTCAGCTCACAATGCCTAACACACTTGGTTGAGTTCTTTTGTCTTTCAATCCTTTGGTTTTTTCCTACATATTCTCAATATCACAGTCTCTCTAAATGATTACTCATTATTTCCAGAGATTTTATCAACTGTTTATTTTTAATTAACATTTCTTTTTACCACCTTTCTATTTATTTCCCTTCCTGTGTGCTCACAGGAAAGGCCAGAGGGCTTGAATATGCCAGTCTTCCTTATCTGCAGGGAAGTGTGCTAGTTAATTTTCCCTTACCAGCTATTTTTAAATAATTGTTAAAATGCAGTTAGAACCCAACACCTTACCATCTCCTCTCCTTCTATAATTTTGTTTAAAGATATTTGTTGTAATATTGACTCTAGAGTAGGCATCAGCAAACAATGGCCACAGCCCATGGCCTGCAGCCTCTCATATTTTAATGAAGTGTGAGTGCAAGGCAGTCATGCTCATTTGTTTACATGTTGTCCTTTCCCATGGCAACTGATGGCATAGATGCCACAGAGCCCATGTGGCCCACAAAGGGAAAGATATTTACTACCTAGCCCCTTACTAAAAAGCTTGCGACCCTGCTCTAGAAGAACCTGTGAAGCAGTCACATTTGTCTGTGGCCAGCACTCATTGTCCTGTCCCTCTCTTTACTTTCTAAATGGCCAGGTCTCCCCACCCTCAACCCTGTGTCCCTCACAGGAGAATGTTCACCCCACTGGAATTATCTTATTAGCTACTATTCAGGGAGGTATTTTGGAGGAAGATGAGAGAACTGTATGGGCCACTGAGGTCTGTGGCTCAGTAGCATCAGAATCATCTGAGGAGCTTTTTGAAAACATAGACTGTGCGGGCAGAGCCCGGGCCTTGGAGCCCGGAGGTCCTGGTCTCTGTCCAGGCCAGTGTTCCCCAACATGCCAAACCCAACGCTCTGTGAGGGCAGTTGGTGAGTGCGAACCCCACTGTGGGCAAACTACATTTTCATAAGTTATGATTCTGACACGCCTTGAAGTTTGAAAACCACAGAATTGTCCTCTGTGTAAGACATTCTAGAGTTCTAGTTTATAGGATAGAAACTTCCTTTAAATATGAACAAGCAAGAATAAGTTTTCAATATGACTAAGTTGACTCTCTAGTCCCCAGCCATTTATGGTCTCTTTGTTAGAAGTTCACTTGCAGAATGTGAAGAGGAGAACGGGGCTTTGGGCTGCCATAGTGAAGAAGACAGGCAGAAGGCATTTGTAAGAATATTGTGGGAAAGTTAGGAAACATGAATTTGGCTCATGGGGGGGATGACAGGACAATGAAGGGTTGTCAAAGGTGAGGTCAGCATGGCTTTTTCTGGAGGTCAGGCCTCATCGGGCCCCATGGAGTCAATCCCTGTAGTTAAAATCTCTCAGTTTTTAATGTAAGGAACAAGTTTTGTTCTGAGTCTGTCTGAGACTGGTGGTCAGTAACCCTGAACACTGTGCTTTCTGCCAGAATTGACTGACTGGTAAACAGATCAAACAACCAGACCCTTCCTCTCCACCCAGACCCGTCTGCCTGGGCAGTTCAAAAGGTCTGGTGAGCCCAAGCAAGGGGTCTGTCAGAAGCCTGTGATTTCTAAGGTCTTCCTCAGACTTGGCCAAGACAATGAGCTTGAACGGCATTAGCCTCCCTATTTGACAACTATACCAATTTTCATGCTGACAGGTCTGTTTTTCTTGGATCTGGCAAGTCATCTTTGAGTAAGGAATGGCGGGTAGCAGCATAACTCTAATTCAGCACATTAGCTGGGTGTTTACATTGGACCAGATCCTGATGCTGATATTTTGGCAGGCTGGCTCCTGTCACTGAGGAACTTACCGAGATTGCAAAAGGGAGTCGATGTGGAATGAGCAGCTTTCCATTTTTAGTGCAGTCCAGCTGCTGCCCCAGGGGGAGCTGGGTGTGGCCACATGACCTCTGCATTCAGCCTGCCTCATGAAGCAGCTTGGAGAAAACTCCAGTTTGCAACCTTTGTGACCATAGGAATTATTTTAACTTGGTGATGGGTTTGTAAATCTGGTATAAGAGTTAGCCTTTTTAAGTAATTTGATTAAATACTATAAATCAAAGTAGAATTCCTAAATTGGCTAATTTTCTGATGGCTCTTGAAAAAGTAGAGTTTCTGAAGTATAAACCTGTATTAACCCAGTCTTTGACTTATTTTAGTCATGTAATAATTGAGCTAAATTTATATTCATTATTCTGGACTCGGTATAAAAATATTAGTAATCTACCATTGTTAAGTGGCTTCTGTTGAGTTTAGACATTGCACATAATAGGTAGTTTCTCTATAAATATGATTTTCACATAAAAAATAGCTTAAATTACCCTATGACCATCTCAGATTTGAGAAGGTGGGGCTCACTTTAATCTAAACTTCATTCCTTCAACTGCATTGGAGCAGAAAGAACCGTGTCAGGACCTGGACTCTGACATTTACAAGGAAGGAGGAAATTTATTAACCCTCAGACAGTTACTGTGAGTCTTCAATATGTCTACATATAGGTACATTTATGTATAGATATATATTTACTTATGTAGGCATATATACATATATATTTATATAGACATATATATACACATGGTACTTAAAATTACAGCAGAACAGAGTAAGTCCTCAGGGAATGTTAGGAAGACTATCACTATCACTTATTATGGGAGGCAGTTGAGCCATCTGAGCACACAGCCAAAATGTGGAAGGCTCTGCCTTCCCTTTTGACTTCCATCAGCCCTGTGGTCTCGTGGCAAATGAAGTGTGATGTGACAGCAAAATCTGAGAGACTTTTGGGTAGATCGCCTTCAGTAGGTGGTGGATATTAAAGCCCAAAAGTAATGGATTGCAGTTTGTATGGGATTTGAGGAAGTAGAGCTGACAGCTTAAGGGTTTTAAATTGACAGAAAGAAGAAACATGGACTGGCATCTTGAGGGGAAGGGTGAATCAAAGAAATAATTTGTGATTGAGAGATTTTTGCAGGTCTGACTCAAGTTTTCCCAGACCACTGCAGCCTGAGATGAAATAGCCCTCACTTTTGGCTTTCACTCCTACCTCCTATTCTGAGGCTCTCAGCCCCCTGAGAGTATCCCCTTGCATTAATTTTAAGAGTCCGCAGACAGCATTTCACGTTTGCTCATAATCGAGGTTTCTCAACCCAGATCATGGCAGCTGTTTGCCTCCCCTCCTTCTGTGGCTTCCTCGGTGCTGTCTGCTGTCCCAGCCCAGTGAGGATGCTCCACCTTCATCCTCTGATTCAGTGTCCATGAAGCCGGTGCCATTGCTGTGTTGGTGCTGTCCACACTGCTTCATTTTTAAAATGTTATTCATCATTATTTTCCAGCTTTCTTGAGGTGTATATAATTGACAAATAAAAATTGTACATATTCAAGGTGTACAACATGATGTTTTGACATATGTACACATTGTCAAATGATTACCACAATCAAACTGATTAACATATCCATCACTTTACATGCCTTTGTGTGTGTGTGTGTGGTGCGAACATTTAAGATTTACTCTGTTAGCAAATTTCAAAAATTCAGTACAGTATTATTAACTATAGGCACTATGCTATACATTAGATCTCCAGAATTTATTCCGAATAAGTTATAAAAATAAGGGTTGGTCAAAGAGCTCAAAATTCCAGTCACGCAGGATGAATCAGTTCTAAAGGTCTAACGTACAGCATGGTGACCATAGTTAATAACACTGCATTACCCTGACCCTGACGATCACTATTCTACTCTCTGCTTCTTTGAGTTTGACACTTAGATTCCTCATGTAAGTGAGATAATGATGTATTTGTCTTTCCGTACCTGCACTATTTCATTTAACATAATGCCTTCTAGGTTCCTCACTGTGTAAATGACAGGGTTTACTTTTTAAAGGCTGAATAATATTTTATTGTACATGTACCACATTTTCTTTTTTATTGACTTTATTGGGATGACACTGCTTAACAAAATTATACAGGTCTCAGGTACACAATTCTACAACATATCATCTGTACACTGTATTGTGTGCTCACCACCCCAAGTCAAGTCTTTGACCATCACCATTTATTCCCCATCTACTCTCTTTCTCCTCCCTCCATTCATCCCCGTCATCCATTCATCCATTGATGGACACTTGTGTTATATTCATATCTTAGCTATTGTGAATGATGCTGTAATGAATATGGAAGTGCAGGTATCTCTTCAAAATACTACTGATTTAATTTCCTTTAGATGTATACCCAAGAGAGAAAGTGCTGGATTATATATGGTTCAATTTTTTTAAAGAAAATTCTTTTGGAACCTAATCAACAAAACAAACAAGCAAACAAAATATAACCAGAGACATTGAAATCAAGAACAAACTGACAGTAACCAGAGGGGAGAAGGAGGGCAACGAAGGGGGAAGGAAGGGGAAGGGTCATTGAGGAACATGTATAAAAAGGCCTATGGACAAAGCCAAAGGGGGGAAGGATTGAGGGTGGGAGGTGGGGGGTGCATGGAGTAAGGAAAAGTGGTGGTGGGAAAATGGAGACAACTGTACTTGAACAACTAATAAAAAGAAAAAAAAAGAGAAAACTCTTTTAATAATGGTTGTACCTCCATTGCTTCTTCAGGTTTTATCTTCATTGTTCTCTAGCCTCTGGTGTGGCCTCTAGGTTCTGTGAAAGGGCAGATTATGGGTATCACTGCCATCACTGTTGATATCCTGGAACCCTAGACATTTTAATGGCACCAATATTGTTTAACATTTACATCAGTGAAAGATCCAGAACACTACTAGCTTACCAAAGTTGCAGGTTTATATTACATCTCATTTTTTAATGCAAACAACAGACAAACATTTATTGAATGCAAAACAGCAGACACTGTGAAAACTTCTGGCAGCAAAAAAATGAATCATAAACAAAATCTACTAAAAGACTATCTAATTTAAAAGTATTCTATAGGTTAAGACAAACGAAATTAAATGGAATAGAAGTAAATGTAAAGTTCTACTCTTAGTATTAAAAAGTCAACATCATAAAAGGCATTCAGATTGGAAGAGAAAAAGTAAAAAGCTATCTTTATTCACAGATGACATGATCTGGTATATAGATAATTCTAAGGAACCCACTAAAAAGCTATTAGAGCTAACAAAAGACCTCATCAGTTTGTAAGGTACAAGATTAATATGTAAAAGTCTATTATATTTTTATACATTTTGTTATAACAATTTGAAAATAAAAATAAGAAAATTTCATTTACAACATTATCAAAAAGTAAAATAGGAATAAATTTAATTTAAAAAGTATAAAACTTATTATTTGAAAACCACAAAACATTACTGAAAGAAGTTAAAGAACATCTGAATAGATAGGATGATAACTCATGTTCATAGATCAGAAGACTTAAAATTGATAAGATGGTAATGCTTCCCAAATTGATCTACAGAGGCAATCCCATTGGCTTCTTTGTAAAAAGTACAAGCTTATCCTAAAATTTATATAAAAATTTAAAGGACCCTGATAGCCAAAATGTTTTTGAAAAAGGAAAAGTTGAAGGACCCACCACTTTCTAAATCCAAAACTTACAGCAAAGTGACAATAATCAGGACAGTATAGTAATGGTATAAAGATAGACACGTAGACCAATGGAATAGAATTGAGAGTCCAGAAATAAAGCCACACATCTATGGTTGATTAGTTTTCAAGAAATGTGCCAAGACCATTCAGTGGGGAAAGAATGGTCTCTTTAGCAGTGGCAGTAGGAAAACAGGACAGCCACATTCAAAAGAATTAAGTTGAATCTCAGCCTCATACCATATGCAAAAGATAGCTCAAAATATATTGATGAGCTAAACTTACAAATTCTAAGAAAAACACATAGGGGTAAATCTCCATGACATTGGATTTGGCAATGGTTCTGTGGATATGACACGTAAAACATAAGCAAAAAAAATAGATAAATTGAACTTCATCAGAAGTCAAAACTTTTGTACTTCAAAGAATACCACCAAGAAAGTGCAAAGACAACCTACAAAGTGGGAAAAAAGGGACTCTGTCCAGGATGGAGGCATAGGTAGACACACTGTACCTCCTTGCACAACCAAAATAAGGACAACAAAAATTCAGAAACAAAAAAACCCAACCAGAACTGACAGAAAATTGAACTGTATTGAAGTCCATGGGAGTTAAAATAGACACATTCATCCAGACTGATAGGAGGGGCAGAGTTGGGCTAACAGGAGGAGAGGGATCATGGCAAAAAAAAAAGAGTGGTGGCTTTTAGACCCCAGACACACAGGCAGTGGCTGGCAGACACCGGGTGTGGGGTGGCAACGGGCAGACCCAGTGAGGAGGTGGATCGTGGAGGGGCACGGCATGCAGGGCAGCTGGTGGACTGGACAGTCCTACATTCACACAGAGATAAACCAGGCAAAACTGGGGAGGGAGACAGACCACAACCCAGGGTCCCAGTGTGGGGAAATAAAGCCTCAAAACACCAATTGAAAACACCTGTGGGGATTGAGGTGCCGGGAGAGACTCCCAGCCTCACAGGAGAGTTCATTGGAGAGACCCACAGAGTCCTAGAATGTACACAAACCCACCCACATGGGAATCAGCATTAAAAGGGCCCAGTTTGCTTGGGGGAAGTGGCAAAAGGGACTGAAATTCAACAGAGAGCAGAGCAAGCACCATTGTTCCCTCTCTGACTCCTGCCCCTCCCTGATGAACACCTAAGGCTCTGCTCCTCCCTATGTAACAGGTGCCACAAGGAAAAAAAAAAAAGGCCCAAACAGAAGAACAGATCAAAGCTTCACAGCAAATACAACCAAGCAACAAGGAGAGAGCCAACCTATCAGATGCACAATTCAAAATACTGGTAATAGGATGCTCACAGAATTAGTTGAATTTGGTCACAAATTAGATGAAAAAATGAATGCTGTGCTAAGTGAAAGGAAGGAAAATGTACAGGGAAACAGTAGTGATGGAGAGGAAACTGGGACTCAAATCAATGGAGTGGACCAAAAGGAAGAAGGAAATATCCAATTAGAAAGAAATGAAGAAACAAGAATTCAAAAAAATGAGGAGAGGCTTAGGAACATCCAGGACATCTTTAAACATTCCAACATCCAAACTATAGGGGTACCAGAAGGGGAAGAGGAAGAGCAACAAGTGGGAAAGTTTTTTGAACAAGTAATAAAGGAGAACTTCCCCAATCTAGCAAAGAAAATAGACTTCCAGGAAGTCCAGGAAGCTCACAGAGTCCCAAAGAAGTTGGACCCAAGGAGGAACATCCCAGGGCACATCATAATTACATTACCCAAGATTAAAATGAAGGACAAGACCCTAGAAGCCACAAGAGAAAAAGGGACAGTAACCTACAAAGGAGTTCCCATCAGACTGTCGGCTTATTTCTGAAAAAAGACCTTGCAGGTGAGAAGGACCTGTAAAGAAGTATTCCAAATCATGAAATGCAAGGATCTACATCCAAGATTGCTTTATCCAGCAAAGCTTTTGTTTGGAATGGAAGGGCAGATAAAGTGCTCCTCAGATAAGGTCGAGTTAAAGGAGTTCATCATCACCAAGCCCTTACTATATGGAATGTTAAAGGGACTTATCTAAGAAAAAGAAGACAAAAAAACATGTAAGGTAAAATGACAGCAAACTCACAATTATTAACACCATACCTAAAACAGAAACAAACTACACAAACAACTAGAACAGGAACAGAACCACAGAAATGGAGATCACATGGAGGGTTAGCAATAGGGGTGTGGGAGGAGAAGAGAAGGGGAAAAGGTACAGAGATTAAGTAGCATAGATGGTAGGTAGAAAATAGACAGGGGGAGGGCAAGAATGGTGTGGGAAATGTAGAAGCCAAAGAACTTATAAGTATGACACATGGACATGAACTAAAGTGGGAGAATGTGGGTGGGAGAGTGTGTGCAGGGTAGAGGGGAATGAAGGGGGAAAATGGGAAACTGTAATAGCATAATCAATAAAATATATTTTTAAAAAATAAAATGGGAGAAAAGTATTTGAAAATTAATATATCTGATAAAGGTCTGGTACCCAGAATATAAAGAATACTTACAACTCAACAATAAAAAGTCAAATAACCCAGTTGAAAAATGGGCAATAGATTTGAATTAAAATGTCTCCAAAGTTATACACAAATGACCAATAGGTACATGAAAAGATGCTCAAGCTCGTTAGTCACCAGGGAAAAGCAAACCAAAACCACCAAGAGATACCACTTCACACCCACGGTGGCAGCTAGATTGAAGAGTCAAGTGTTGGAGAGGATGTAGAGGAATTGGAGCTCACACACTGCTTGTGGGAAAGTAAAATGGTGCAGTCTCTTTGGGAAACAGTCTGGCAGTTCCTCAAAAAGTTAAACATAGACTTATGGCCCAGCACTTCCACTCCTAGGTACATGTCCAAAAGAACTGAAAGCATATGTGTAGACAAAAACTTGTATATGAATATTCATGGCAGCGTTCTTCACAATAGCTAAAAGGTAGAAACAGCTCAGATGTCTACCAGTTGATGAATGTATAATAAAGATGTGATATATCCATTTGATGGAGTATTATTTTTTAAGGATTTTATTGACTTATTTATTTTTACAGACAGGGGAAGGGAGGGAGAAAGAGAGGGAGAGAACATCAATCTGTGGTTGCCTCCCATACGTCCCTAACTGGGAACCCATCCTGCAACCCAGGCATGTGACGTGACTAGGAATCAAACTGGTGACCTTCAGGTTTGAAGGCCAATACTCAGTCCACTGAACCAGACCAGCCAGGGCATGATGGAACTTTATTCAGGCCCAAAATGGAATGAAGCACTGGCACATGCTATAACATGGATGAGCCCGGAAAACATAATGCTTGGTAAAAAATGCCCATCACAAAAAAAAACCCACATATGATTCTATTTAAGTGACATGTCTAAAAAGACAAGTCTATGGAGACAGAAAGTATAGTGGTGGTCACTTAGGGCCTCAGAGCATGGGGAGACTGGGAGGTAATAAAGCATACAGGGTTTATTTTTGGCATGGTGAAAATATTCCAAAATCGATTGTGGGATAGTTGCACAACGCTGTGAATATACCAAAAATTATTAGATTATACACTTCATATGGATAAAATTTAGGCTATATGAATTATCTCAATAAAGCTCTTTCGAACAAATACAAAGAAAATGGCAAAAGTAGGGTAGTGGGAGAGGAAGCTCCTGTGTAGAAGGGCCAGGGATCTCCATGGCTGCTAGCTCTGGGTGAGTCAGCAGGAGCAGTGTTGGCTGCCAGTAGGATCCCGGGTAGATGGAGAGAGGCAGTGTCCAGAACACAGTGGTAGTGACAGTCTCACCTATTGGATTGCCTTGGCCATTTAGATGGCCTCTGAAGTGACAGATTCAGTCTGAACACCCCAGTCTTGAAAGTTGTTAATGAACATCCCCACAAGAGGGAGCTTATGGGGACAAGGGGTGAACCTGCCTTCACAGGTCTTAACAGTGTGGAAGGCAGACAAACTAAAAAGGAGTGAATGATAGCAACTATGGTAATAATTACAGGAGAAGTATGTGTACAGAGAATATTTAACACAGGAAAGGAAAACCAGGGAGAAATATACTGGCACAAGTGAAAGGGTAAGACTTAACTCTATTTCAATTCAATGCAAAAAAATGTGGAGCACCTCCCAGATGGAAGGTGCCATCCATAAAATAGAGTCCTGCAAAAAAAAAAAAAAAAAATCCATGCACGAGGTATTCTCTGGTTTGAAAGTTTAAGAGATGCTAAGCAATCCATCTTGCCTTTTAAGAGTCATATGGTGCATTGATTTATTGACTGTCTATGAAAACCCCCATACAACTGTTTGTTTTGTTTAACCTGTCATTTTTAAGGCTTGTTTGATCTCTGCACTGCTCCACTCTTTTGCATACATAAGACCTTTAACGGCGCAAAGATTCACTCACTGTTCCTTGCAGCATACTGCAGGAAATACTGGTATAAGGCACCAAGGTGGCCACTGAGGAAAGAGATACAAAGTGTAAAGATGACGGTCACTTTGCCTGCCCTCAGAAAACTTACATCCAGCTCCAGCTGGGAGAACACTCAAGGAGCCCTCCTGCATCCTTGTTTATAACAAGTGCTTCGTCTTCCACTCAACATAGGGGCTGCTGCTCTCTTGCTGCTACGAATTACTGGGCTGTGTGTCCTCCCTGTTCTAGCTTCACTTTGGTATAGAGACATGCAGAGCAGAGCCCAGACCAAGTCCTCTCAGTTATCCCTTCACTTGTGTCTTCAAAGACCCAGGATCTGGAAACTGTTTTAATTACAGTGATTTGTCCCTTCCGTGGCTATTTGGGAGTGCAGTTATCTCATTTACGGAAAATGTTGGTGACTAGTTGGAATTGGAGTGACCACCAACATGGGGTGTGGAGACACTGATGCAGATTTTTTCCACCTTTATTTCCTTTCCCAAAATAACTTCAGCAGCTCTGCAGCCTCTGATGTCCCCATCTCCAATTTCCCAAGAAACTCCCCTGATGTGAAAAGTATGTTTGCAAGCTGGTCAAAGATGACCCTGGCAATGACCCTTCCTGTTTAGAAAAGTTTCTGTGGATTACCCAGTCCAAATAGTCTTTCCTGTCATTTTTGTCTATAAAGCCATGAGGCATTTGTGTAGGTTTTAGCTATTTGCCATTGCTTATACTCATATACCTCACCATTTTCTACAAAAAGGACCAAGGAATAAGAAAATATTGCAATATTTTTTCTTTCCATAAATAAAACCCCATTCTTTTACATCTGAATATTAGACTTTCTTTCAAAAATTTATAATTCTAAAAATATTAATTTGTTATCAAATTTACATATACTTCTGCTCAAATGATGTAGTTCTGCACATTTCTTTTATAAAAATACTGTTTCAAGTGTCTTCCCCTTCTCTTGTGCTCCAAAAATGTCTATGATGATTTAACCTACAAAAAGCCATAATACTTTCTTATTTGATACTGAGTATTAATTTCTTTTAATTGATCAGTTATTTCATTGTAAAACTTTTATTTTAGAAACTTCTTAAGAAAGAGGTTGTATATACTTCTTAATATATAAACATCCAAGATGTAAACTGAGCAATATTCCCAGGACTTAGTCAGTTGAATCTTATATTCAAAAAATAATATTATATTCTCATAGTGCAGAGTTATATAGCAGGGACTGCCCAGCATCACTCACGAGGTATCATCCTTACCTTCTACATTATGTAACTATCAAGTCAACAATAAACACTAAACAAGAAAGCAGGAAGGAGGGGAGAATCTACATTCCACACTGACAGTCCCTAATGGATTAAAGAGGAAGTGGTTTCTTTACTGAGATTTTTCCAAAGATATCAAGAAAGTTCTTAATGTTCTTGGAAACAGAGAATATTCCTCATGTAGGGAGTTGTGTAACACAGGTTTGGTGCCAGCAGTGGGGAAAATTTTGATTAGAGATGCCAAGATCTCACCGAGATGTGTGTAGAAGAAACCAAAAGAAGATTCTGGGAGGGGCTCCAGGTTCAGCTCCATTTTGCTAAGCCGCAATGATGGGTTTTGGGAAAAGCCAGGGAATATACCAAAGCAGCTGGTAAGAAAAGTTGCTGTGAAATTTTGAATTAAATGCAGTTTGTACATTTGAAATTGGCCATATGAGAAAGAAGAATGTTCTGGTTAGAAAGTAGCCCTGGCTGGTGTAGCTCAGTGGATTGAGTGTGGGCTGCGAATCAAGGAGTACCTGGTTGGATTCCTAGTCAGGGCACAGGCCTGGGTTGCAGGCCAAATCCCTAGTGGGGGCCATGTGAGAGGCAACCACATATTGATGTTTCTCTCCCTGTCTTTCTCCCTCCCTTCCCCTCTCTCTAAAAATAAACAAATAAAAATCTTTTTTAAAAAAGGAAGAAAATAACCCATTTACTTAGTTTCTGATTATCTGTGATAAGGTGGTGTACAAGCCATCTGGCATAAACAATCCAAAAGCACAGACGACAAGATGCCAAAGACAATAGCTTTAGCATCTCCGTTCATCAAACTTTTTCTAGAACAATATACTAAACAAGAAGGGCTCAGTAGACTGGCTCAAATGCCTGTTTACTTCCTGGTTCTGGTTTACATCTAGTCAGTATGAAAGGGACCCAGAGAAGGGAAGAATCTAAGACATGCCTTACAAATAGCAGGCTCTCAGAAAAGCTTGTAGAATGCAGGAATGGAATAACAGGAGAAATTTCTAGCCTTCACTCTGTCATTAATTACATGACCTTGGGCAAGTCACTCAGCCACTTTATTGTAAATCATCCCACTGATAAATAAAACCTCAAGGTTCTCATCTATGAAATGAAGGGTTTGAACTATTGGACTTCTGAGGTCCTTCCCAGCTCTAAAATTACAGAATATACAAGATTTATCTCCCATAAGTAGGTTCTGAGCCATTCACAAGTGAAAGTGATGGAACTAAGAATTCTGCAGTGAGAAGTACTTCCCCTAGGTTCTGGAAAAGGAGAAGGGAGGACACCAAGCTTTCATCGCCATTTTTTCATCATCAAGAGCATGAAAGCAGTGATCTTCATGAAGGAAGTAAGACCTAAGTTAATGGCTTAGATGTCAAGGAGAAAAAGAAGTCAAGATACTAAACATGACAGTTTCTGTGCTCCAAGCTATCATTTTTCCTGAAAGAATTAAGAGAAACACCCTCAAAAAAGCATTAGGCTCAAGGTCTAGGCTGTAAATCAGGTCCTGATGTGCTTCCTTGGGTAGTTCTCTGTGAGCACCATACTTCCCCAGGTCACCTGCCCCAACACAGATAACATACAATAGATATGCTGAACTAAATGTCAAACTCAGATAACTGCTAGATAATTCTACTCAGAAAAGGGAAGAATGACAGGCACTCAGCAAATACCGAGTTATAGCAATTATAAAATCTATCCAAGCACAAAGCTCTAGGTCCTTCATTGGAATCCAACCTACTTCCTGGCAGTTGTTTTTTATGGCTTTGCCTCTTCCCTTGGGTCCAGTCTCTGGAGTATCCATTTCTTTCCATGCAAAGTGGCCTACATTTGCAGCTGAGCAACTTCTCAGCTTACTTCCTACCCACAAATGGTTGAAGGTCCAATGGCTCTTTTATATTGTGCACTATCTCTGTCCCCTTCAGCCCAAAAGGATACAATTTCCTTAAAAACTTTATGGGCTGCCTGCATATCAATTTATAATCTACTCCGTTGGACAAAACTCACACCCATGAATCTCTTTAAGGTAAGTCCTTCTCTACCTCGGTAAGCATCTGAGAGCTATGCCCTTATGATTCTTAGGAGTCCTTTTATCTGTCTGAAAGGATCAGAGTTCTTTATGGGGTCTTAACAAAGCATCTTAACACCCTCCCTTGGAAGTCACCTTTTCCAGGAAGCCATGTGAGAACCCCTTGCTGGCTGAAAAGGGTTGAGCTAGCAAAGGCTGTACCCTTTAAAATTTCTGTACTCTTTAAAATTTCTGCAAGTTCCATTCAAAAACTGAGAGGCTTCTTTCATAATTCATTTTTCTCCTCTCTCATTTAATACGGGCAGCGAGGAGACACCAGGCAGCACATTAACACTCTTCCTGGAAATCTTCCTAGCTGAATCATTGAGTTCTTTAGGAACAATTTATATTTTCTACATTATTGCTGGTGATAATTTTGCTAAACTTTCCTCTACTATATAACAAGAGTCTCCTTTACTTCACATCAAATAATATTTCTCTCACTTTTCATTAAGGCCTCACCAATAGCCTTCTGGAGCCTTTGGCTAACACTCTCTTTTAAAATCTTTATGCTTTCACTAACGGACTCCTCAAGTCTCTTCTAGCTTCCTACCGTCATCTAGTCCTAAGGCCAATACCACATGTTATAGGTTTTTGTTGATGAGATACCCCAATTCCAGGTACCAAAGTTACCAAAATCTACTGGTCAGCTATAGCCAACTAACAAATCACTTCAAACTTAGCAGCTTAAGATAATAATCATCTTGTTATCACTCACAGTTTCTCTGGATCAGGATATTGGAAGGGATTGGCTTGGTAGATCTCGAATGGTAGCTGTTGCTGCAGCAGTAGGGAGAGGGGTGCTGGAGAAGCTGGGAGCTGTCTGGGCATCCCTTTTCATGTTGTCTCAGGACCTGTCCACGTGGTCTCTGTCATGGCTTTCACACGACATGCCAGCCACCAACATATAAGCAGCCAGATTGCTTATTTACCAACTTCAAGACTACTAAAGTCTTCAAGAGCAAGTATTCCAGCTAAGAAACCAAAAGCTGCATTGCCTTTTATGATTTAGCCCCAGGAACCATCCAGAATTACTTCTGTAATATTCTCTTGGTTACAAATGAGTCATGAGTCCACCCAGATTCAAAGAAATTAATCTTCCACCTCTTGATGGTGAAAGGACAAAATTCTAGAAGCATTTGTGGGATGGGGTATATCACTGTGGCCAGCTTTGGAAAATACAGTTTACCATACTTAGTGTGTAACCTGTCGTGAGGGTCAGGGGTGGAAGGTAAAGTGCCCAGCATACAGCCTGACATTCATGTAGTAGCTGCTAAATAAAGTATGTTATTAGTACTCGTGCTATCATTCCTTGTATAGTACAGTGTCATTCACCCTTAGGAAAACTTGAGGGTTGTCACAATCTTTTCAGACAAAGTACTGTTTTAACTTCTTTTATTCCCCTTTATAACTTTAGCATCACCTTTAATTGCTAGTAGAACATTTTTACAGATAATTTTGTATGTCATAAAATCACAGACTACTAGAGCTAAAGATGTCTTATTTAGCCTGTTAACCAACCATTTTATTTTTGGTTACAGATCTGAAGCTTAGTACAGCAAGGTCATTTGCTGTGCACACAAAGTCAGGTAACTTATTGGTAACAGACAACAAGCTCAAAAAACACTGGTTTGGATGCCCAAACCTGTACTCCCCCCCCCCCCCACCAATAGCATTCCCACTTCTTTCATCAAGAAAGATATGATAACTCACTTTTCATCCTTTGATATAAAAGTTTATTCACATCATCCAGAGCCTTCTGCGGCAGGGGTCGGATCATTTCCTTGGAACAGTTGATGTTCCTGTGGCCACATTGCAGGGTTAGTGAGAGGCACGGACACTGTGGAACACAGAGCTGGAGCCTCTCCAAAGGAGAAAATAACGAAGCACTTCCCCTCTCCCCCACAACCCTCGTCTGAGACAAGAACCCTCATCGCCCAACCATTTTCACTTCTAATGCTTTATTAATATCTTTGCAAAGATAGAGTGGGCCAAATTTGTCCTTTGAGCATGCACATTTAACTTCCACCTGTCTTCGTAAGAACTTTTCCATGTATTCAAGGGTGCAACTGGGCCAGAGGATAAGAAGAACAACACTGTCACAGGTTAACTACATCACCAGTAGTTCACTTCTGAATGTGATTTTTGCTGTCTGCACCGTTCCCTGGACTCAGTGCACTGCTCTGAAGAAGACCTTAATTTTCCTTTTGGAAATGACTGGTAATGTAAACTCATAGTGCCTCTGGGCTTGCATGAAGTAGTTTTATAAGGTTTGGTTTGTTCATTGATGAGAACTTTCAATGAACTTTTTTATCCTTTCATCCCCTTCTCCTGCAGCCCTCCCTGGCAGGTCTGTTTTGGTTTTGTTTTTATCAAGCTAGCCACAGGGGAAACACTTCTTCCCATAACATGTTGCTGCTCCTGTCATGGTCGTCGACCCTCTCTGATCTTCAGATTTCCTGTTTGAGATTTTTGCTCAAGTGCAAGTATTCTTCATTTTCTATCCTGGCAACAAGTAAGAAATAAATAATCTAAGGTTCTTTTCAGTGATAACAATTACATGGCTCTGTGCAGACCTCACTTCCAGCTGAGACAGCTCTCCAGTCCATTTTTAAATTAACAGATGTATTCAGTGAGCACCAATTTCTGTGATTTGGGACAAAAACAATTTGGAAAATTGTCAATAGCCTTCCTTAGGGAAAACTGATTCTCAAGGAAGAAAAAAAATCCCACAAAAGAAATTCAAACAGTCAAAGATAGTTTTGAAAACAAAAATTTTATATAAAATTAAGAAAAGTGGAAAATACTTTAAAACCTATTTCTAAAGCTGTCTTTGGTTTAATTCTGATAAAGATATGGAAGGTAAGCATTCAGTTACTTGGGTTTTCAAAGCCAGTAGCCAGTGCTAAACCTCAGGTTGTCCTATGTGTGTGTGTCTTCTGGAAAATGTATTCCCTCTTGTGCATCACAGTCAAAATGTTCAAAGACCACTATTCCTGTTAACACGACATAACTGCCTAACAAACTGTCCCCAAACTGCTTCTCAGTGGTAAGAAGCAACAACCATTTTACCATAGCTCATTCCTTTGTGAATCAGAAATTTAGGTAGGGGTCAGCTCCAGGTGACATTTAATCTCCAGTGACAGTCAGCTGGGCAGGGCTGACTGGGCAGTTCAACATGACTCATCTACCTGGTGCCTGAGAAGAGACAGCTGGAAACCTGGACCCTGCTGAGCCTGTCTCTCTCCATATAGTCTCAGGCTTCTCACTTGGCCTTGCCCCGAAGGGTAGTCAGACTACTTCCCTAAAAGCTCAAAGCTACCAGAGGAAAGAAATGAAAATTGCTAGTCTGAAAAGTGAGGCCCAGACTGGTATTACTACTTCTGTCTTACCTTATTGCTCAAATCAGCTTTGGGCCAATCTAGGCTTAAGGGGAGATACACAGAGTCCACCCTCTAATGGCAGGAATGTTCAAGTGTTTGTGGTCATCTCTAATATTCCACAAGCAGTGTTCTGTATTGCCTGGCGTGGACTCCAGGCCAGAGTACCTGGATTCAAATCCCACTTCCTAACAGTACATCCTTGGGCAAGTTACTTAATTTCTCTGTGCCTGTTTTCTCATCTACAAAAGAGGGATAATATATACCATCTCCCTCCTAAGATAGTTGTTAGGATTCAATGACTCACAAAATATAAAGCACTCAGACCTTGCTGGGCCCAGAGTAAGTGCTATCTCTTTTCTTTACCATTCTTTGTGTGTTGGCATATTCTTTCTAAAAATGTGTTAATCCCCTTGTTCAGCCTAGATATCAGAGGCTTGCCCCAGTGCTGCTCCGACAGACCTGAGGGGCCAACAATCCCTTTGCGACAGTGCCACTCTGCACACTGATTACCGGTGAGAGAGAGGAGGGTCAAAATCTCCCTCTAGGAAGTGGAACATGGGTAGTGCTTTCTCAAGCTTTTCACTTGAGCATTGCTAAAGGTTAGGTTATATCAATCCACTGCTATGTGCCAAACTCTTTTCAAAGTGCTGGGGAGCAGAGTCTGGTTAAGACACAAAACCCCAGCCTTCAAGGGACTCCTATTCAATGGAATGGGACAGTAAACAGTGAGGTAAGCAAAGACATCATAAGTGTTCTTTGATGTTGAGCCCTTATGCACTGAGGAGAATTGAGCGAGGGGCATGATTTTAGACAAAGCTTCAGGAATGATCTCTTTGATGAGGAGATGTGAGTATTTTCACATTCCATCATATTTTGATTAAACTTCTAGAGCTTCCCTTTCTTCCAGTCTATCTATGAAATAGCTCTGCAGGTGGTTAATCTCATACACTACGTGTAGATTGCATTAGTGTCGCTGTCAGAATGTACCCAGGGTTCCAGCCCTGGGGGCACCACTGCAGGTCCCTTTCCACTAACTAGGCTTGCTAGTGTGACAGTGGACAAGTTGCTTAACATCGCTAAGCTTTAATTTCCTCACCTGTAAAATGGAGAAATCTCCAGGACAAAGGCGGAGCCCTGGGGAGGGTGGTGACAGTTAATTTCAAGGCAGAGGGAAGCTGATAAAGGGAGTGGTCAGAGTTGAGAGAAGATGCCAGTGAAAGGGGCCCAGAGGGCACGTCCTGCAGACTTGGTAAGAGTGGCTCCCCTGGAGAGGCAGAGATGATGGCAGTCACAAGCACAGGCTGACCACCTTAGGGAACCTATTGCCCTGTGGCCCGGCCTTTGCATGAGGAAGTAGTAATACCTTTATATATAAAGGCCCAGTCCTTACCATAGGTGATGCAGTTTAGTGCAGAGAAAATTCACATCCAGATTCACAGAACAGGTGGCTCTCAGTAACTGCTTCACTTCAGTAATACTAATTTGCACATATATGTGGGACTCCTGAAATCCATTAATGCCATCAGTCAACATGGACTTTTTGTTGACTGGAAAATCAAGTTCCAGGTCTTCAACATGGTGTTGGCCTGTCCACATTTTTCTCTTCTCCTGCTGCTGCATTGGTTTCTTTCCCTGGACTCCCTTCCATATACTCCACACCCTCCTCCACCTCCTGCCTTGCCGTTTATTCAAGCAGACTATTCACTCCTGGCCCCATCCCACAGCACTTTTGTGTGTGTTGCTATTGAGATCCTTTATCAGACCATGCCTTTCATTTTCACTGAACCACAGTCTTGAATGTGAGAATTAATTTATTCAGCATAGGAAGCCTCTACTTTCAGTATTATGCCAGGTACCAGCTGCTCAATAAATATCTCTGAATCTAATTATTTATGAAACATCTGTGTAGACCAGACCCTATAAACAAAGCAAGTAAGCAGAAAATGTGGCCCCTACAATGCAGGAGGGAGATGAGGTAGAAATGCACAGATGCACATGTGGAGTGGTGTGCAAGAAGCATAAAATCAATGTTAGCAGCACCAATTACTTTTAAATCACTTTTGAAAGTGTTCTCCTGGCTCTATGCCCTCATCTTCGTTACACTTGTCACACGTTACTGAAATCATCTGTTTACATGTGTGTAGGGCCCCCACACACAATAACTTGAAGAACACAGAGTATGACTGATGCGTTTGCTTTTTATCCCTGGTTTCTGGCCCTCAGTCACAATTCAATAAGTATTCTTTGGAACAAATAGAGCAGGTAGTCACAGAGAAATGTCACTTTGCTTTAATAAAAATGAGTTTATATTGTCTTATAATAAACATAAATTTAAATATAAATTTAAAGTATAATTAAAAAGTATACTTAAATAAATTTAAGTATATTTGAATGATATGCTATTACAGTTGTCCCATTTTTTCTCCCCTTTATCCTTCTCAACCCTACTCTCCCCTTCCCTCCAGCATTCCTCCCCTTTAGTTCATGTCCATGAGTCATACATGTGAGTTCTTTGGCCTCTCCATTTCCTAAGCTATTCTTAACCTCCCCCTATTTCGTACCTACCAGTTATGCCTCTTATCTTCTGCACCTTTTCCCCTGTCTGTCCTCCACCCCTCCCCAATATAACCCTCCATGTGATGTCCATTTCTCTGATTCTATTTCTGTTTTAGTTGTTTGCTTAGATTGTTTTGTTTTTGTCTTTTTTAGGGTCAGTTGTTAATAGCTGTGAGTTTGTTGTCATTTTACTGTTCATGGTTTTGATCTTCTTTCTCTTAGATGAGTCCTTTTCACATTTCATATAATAATGGCTTGGTGATGATGAACTCCATTAACTTGACCTTATCTGGGAAGCACTTTATCTGCCCTTCCATTCTAAATGAAAGCTTTGCTGGACAGAGTAATCTTGGATGTAGGTCCTTGCCTTTCATAACTTGGAATACTTCTTTCCGGCCTCTTCTTGCCTGTAAGGTTTCTTTTAAAAAACTAGCTGATCGTTTTATGGGAACTCCTTTGTAGCTAACTATTTCCTTTTCTCTTGCTGCTTTTACAGTTCTCTCCTTATTTTTAATCTTGGGTAATATATTTATGATGTATCTTGGTGTGTTCCTCTTTGGCTCCAACTTCTTTGAGATTGTCTGTGCTTCCTGGACTTGTATGTATATATATTTCCTTCACCAGATTGGGGAAGTTTTCTTTCATTGTTTTTTCAAATAAGTTTTCAATTTCTTGCTCTTTCTTTTTTCCTTCTGGCATTCCTATGATTAGGATGTTGGAATGTTTAAAGTTGTCCCTGAGGTTCCTTAGTCTCTCCTCATTTTTTTGAATTCTTATTTCTTCATTCTTTTTTGGTTGAGTATTTATTTCTTTCTTCTGTTTCAAGTAATTGATTTGAATACCAGTTTCCTTCCCCTCGCAGTTGGTTCCCTGTATATTTTTCTTTATTTCACTTTGTATAATCTTCACTTCTTTTTTTATTTTGCATCTATATTTGATCATTTCTTTGAACATCCTGATTACCAGTGTTTTGAATTCTTCATCTGATAGGTTGGCTATCTCCTCATTGTTTAGGTTTTTTCTGGAGTTTTGATCTATTCTTTCATTTGGGCCATATTTCTTTGTCTTGGTGCACCTGTTAGTTGTAAGGGGCAGAACCACAGGGCAGGGCAGGGCAGGGCAACTTACTTCACTGAGTTGTGTGGCTGTATGTGAGGGAGGGGTCAAAGAGGGAACAGTGCTGCTTGCTCAACTCTTCCCTCCTTTCAGTCACTTCCCCTGTTACCCATAAGCAAATTGTACCCTCCTGGTGCTGATTCATGGGTGGGAGGGTTTGTGTATGTTCTTTGACCTTGTGAACCCCTCCAATAGACTCTCCTGTAGGACTGACAGTTTCTCCTGGTGCTGGAACCCCCACAGATTTTTATAGCCAGAGGTTTTGAAACTTTCTTTTTCCAGCCCTGGAACCCTGGGTTGTGTGGTCTCTTGCTCCCCAGTTGTTCCTCCTGGTTTATCAACACGCAGATATAGGACCACCCATTCTACCAGGAGTTGCCTTGACAGATGTCCTTTCTGACCCAACTGCCCATTTCTGCCCCTCCTACCTGTCTGGATGAATGTTTCTTCTTTAACTCCTTGGTTGTTGGACTTCCATACAGATGGATTTTCTAGTGGTTCTGGTCGTTTTTTGTTTCTAAATTGGTTGTTATCCTTCTTTTGGTTGTACAAGGAAGTGAAGCATATCTACCTATGCTGCCATCTTGGCCAAGAGCCTTAACCCAAAATGTCGTTTTTAGATACGTTGTCTTCCATCAGAGTCTGTCTTGTTTCATTTATTGATTCTGAAATGCTGTTAGGATTTTCCACTTCCCTTTTCTCTTTGGGCTAACATCCTAGATGTATAATAACAGTCCTTGAGTTTCCCTTTTGAGTCCTGCTGAGTCTTTGAGGACAAAGGCCTCAAAGAGCAGCAAAACACTGAAGTACTCATGCCCTTATGTTAGGGTCCATGCTTAGGTCTCTTTCAGATGCTTGAGATGCACTAGTTTAAACCCTGTCCTGTATCAATGGACTTCAAATTGTTATTGTGAGTGAAAGGTGGCCTTTTAAAGTGTGAGCAGAGAAAACTTGGCCTGTCAGACAAAGGTGCACCCCAGTGTGGTGACTCATAATGTGATGCGACAGGTGGGGCATCTTTAAAAACCACTACTTTCTCCCTGGCTGGTGTAGCTCAGTGGATTGAGCATGGGCCTGCAAACCACACAATCGCGGTTCGATTCCCAGTCAGGGCACATACCTGGGTTGCGGGCCAGTTCCCAGCAGGGAACTCACAAGAGGCAACCATACATTGATGTTTCTCTCCTTCTCTCCTTCCCTTCCTCTCTAAAGATAAATAAATAAAATCCAAAAAAATATTTTAAAAAAATTAAAATAAAAATCACTACTTCCTCATAAAAACCAGCTTTGGGAATCAGATGTGGAGCTGAGTGGGCATTGTGTGTGGCAGAAATGGAGAAAGGAGCATCAGGAAAACAACAGTTGTGGGGGCTGATCCCAATGCAAACAAGGAAGTTCTGTGGGCACCATCCGTTCTGGGTTATTCACTCAGTTTGTGTGCTAGCCAAATATTTTCCACTTGCATCTCCTTCAGACTCTGCCTATGTTTTGCCTATTTGATTTGCTTTTCTTTCTTCCCCAGAAGGATAAAAGAAAGTCAGAGAGAAAGGAAAAAAATCTCAATTTCGTTGACTATTTTATGAGAAACTCATAGTTTCTTTTGTAGAGGAACATAGGGAAGGGCTGGAAGAATAAAACTATTATCTAAAATCAAGGTTTTAGACCATTTGTTATTTTGATTATCCTTACTTTTCCATTTATCTAAAAAAGAAAAGAAATGAAATGTAAAAAGCAATGGAGAAGCCAAGAGAGGGAGAGAAGAGACCTAGCTTGGTAAAGAGACCTTGAACAAGCAACAAGCCACTTTTTTTCCCCAGGGGTCAGCTTCCTTAACTGTAATATAGGACTGAGATGACAAATCTACAAAAAGTGTGCCCTCCCACTCTGAGCCACAACAGACTTTTATAATGGACTGTGATGCTCTTGTCCAATGAGTCCTAACTTGGCTTCAAAATCCATCTCAGCAGGACTCCAAAGAGTCACTACCAGTGGACGGAGGGAGTCAGCCCTCAGGCTGAAACCTGCTGGTGGTTCTCAGCACTAGCTCTAAAATTCTGTCACTCAAACTATGTGTTCATTATCAGTGAGATCTTGGGCCCCACACTGCAGGGGGAATTAGTTGATGAATATCAAGTTTAAGCTGAAGTTCTCAAGATGTCGTCCACTTGGGTATGTGGACGAGGTTACCCCCACAGAAATAATCCGATTCTGCTGGCTCTCGCCACTACCCACTTCCATCCCCAGCCTCCTTTAGAATCCCCTCAGCACCCAGGGACTTCTGGGTAAAATACCCTGTGGGTATCTTGCATTGCTCAAGAACTGATGTGTCTTGTAATTCTGTAGTGTTCCCCTCCCTGATGTCCGTGGCTTGAGAAGTCACTTTTTATTCATCCTTTACCATGCTACCCTGCTCAGGCTCTGGCTTCTTGGGCTTCCCAAAGCTGCAAAACTCAAAAACTGTCAAAGCTACTTTACATTCTCACCATTTCTCACTGTCCCAGAGCCCCATTGCCACGAATGGCTGGCTCCCTCACAGAGTCAGAGAGATACTTTTGATTTGACCTACAGGCTCTTGCTCCATGATGCTCAGACTGGGCTTAGAAGGGTTGAGAACTGAAGCTTTCCCCTCTTCCCTCTTACCTCTCCTGATTGGGGGTGATGGGACTAGTGGTGGCAGAGACCCATATGCAAACAAGCTCCACGTGGGGCCACCCTCCAGTTCACCAGACACCATCACTAACGTTTGGATTTCAGTTTGATTTGAAGAATGGGAGCATATTCTGTAAGTAAAAGTTGATAAGAATCCAGGTAATTTAATCAGGATCTCTATATACCTATTTGAATCAGCAAGGGAGGGACAGGTTGGGGTCTAGCCAATCCTTACAGCTATGACCTGGACAACCTCTTCTTAGAAGGACCCACTAAGCTGGACACATGTGAGGCTGACGTTGCTTCCTGCCAAGGGTCCCAGCATTGTATGTATGTGTGTGTGTGAGCATGCATGTGTGCATGCATTCCATTGGCTTTATCTCTGAAGACCTAACAATCTCACTGTGGAATCAGTTAGGCATGCAGTACTGATGATTAGTACCATGGAGGTCACATAAGGAATACATAAACATGGGCTTAAAGTGCAGCTTTTATGGATGGGAGGGGCCTTGGAAGTCAGCAGAGCTCAGGATAGACACAGGGCAGAGTGGAAAGCATCCCCACAGACAGGGAAACTAGCCCAAGCAGAGGCACAGGGATGGAAACATTCAAGAACAATGACAAACCCAAATGCTTGGTAGGGATCTCAACAGTGGACATTGGACTGTATCGGGCAGGTGTGGTGAGTTTATGGAGAGCTCTAAAAGTCAGAGATGTTTGAATTTGATGCTGGCATCAAAAAGGAACATTCCTGGCAATCTGTCTTAGAGGGGTGTTTGGGAAGATTAATCTATCAAGAGTTTATAAGAGAAATTGGAGAGGGAGAAACTGTCTTTGAGAGATTAATTTAAAAGGTTCTATGTCAGGGTGTCAAACTATTTTCAATGGGGGCCAAATCAGCCTCATGGTGGCCTTCAAACGGCTGAATGTAACTTCAACTCCTTAACTGTTAAAGGGGTAGTTACTTAACTGTTAACTGTATACATTTATACAGTCCTAAAATTATTTCAGCTCTTTGAAGGCAACCATGAGGCTGATGTGGCCCCCAGTGAAAATAAGTTTGATACCCCTGATCTATGTGTTTCATTCCTCAAGGAGTTTTAAATTTAATTAAAAAATGAGGTAGTTATGTGTATTGCACATATTATTAGAACATCTGTCTTTCCTAAAAAAAATTTTAAAGCATACTTATTTCATTTTATGAAGGGCAATATACCCACATGGCTTTTAAGTGCAAACAATATAAAGAGGTATACAGAGATGGGTTTCCTCCCTCTGCCCCGAGCCATTTCATTCCCACCTGGCACTCCACTCCCCACCCCACCCACTTGCACCCCCAACTCCGAACCACTGCCATGACTCCCTTGTGTACACTTCCAGGGTTTCTTTATGATAACTCAAGAAAATACTAATGCATATCTTTATCTTCCTTGTTTTTTTTACAAAATAATAATAACGTGCTGTACATACTTACCTGAATTTTGCTTTTGTCACAGACTTTTCCACATCATTCTTCTTGAAGACTTTTCCACATCATTCTTCTTGTCTGCTGCTTAGTATTCCATTATACAGAGAACTAGCCCCTTATTGATGGATGTGTTTTTCTTTAATCTTTTGCTATTCTAGATGGTGCTGTAAGAAATAATTTGCCCTCTTATCATTTTATATGTGTGCATATGTATTTGTAGAGTGAATTTCCACAAATGGGCTCATTGCATCAAAGTCTATGTATATTTATCATTTTAGTAGAGATGTGCAGCCTGTCCCCTCTGGGGGGTGGTGCTAACCTGCAGTCTCCCAGCAGTGCCCGAGCCTGCCTGCCCCCTGCGGCCCTGCCAACACAGTGACTTCCACTTTGCAGGCTGTTCCCATCTATTAGCAAAATCTTTGTGTGGCTCTAATTTGCTCTTCTCTTACTATGAATGAGGTTGAGCATCTCTTTATATTCAGGGGCCCAAAGAATTTTAAGCTTCTTCTTAGGGGACTGACATTTTCATTTTTGTGTCCCTCCCAGAGCTTTCCCAAATGCCTTGCTATATAATCAGTTTTCCATGAAGATTGGTGAGTACAATAAATGTTTGTGTGAATGAATAGACAAACTATTAAATAAATGCTCATGTGATTGGAGTTACTAGTCTTCACTTAGAAATGGTTCTTCCTGCAAGCAGCATAAGATCTGATAAGCTCATGGAGCAGATGTACAAGCAGCATGTATATATTCAAAGATTATGTGCAGGATTCTAAGAGCGAAGAGTTATTTGCCTTAGGCCAAAAACTGAAGAATCTTACATGAAATGCCTTATTTATCCCCAGAAAGGTGAGGGATTAGGGAGAGCAGGGCTCTCACAGCTCTTTTTTGTGGGTTCCTATTCACTTAAAGACTGGTTTGGAGCTGGTATGATTACGTGGTTTTCATAGAACTATCTGGTAAATCAGGAGAGACAAAACAAGGCCCCAGTATGTGGCTTTGTCAGGCTCCTTTCAGCTTCGTTTCTCCTCAGATTCCACCCAGAAATCAGCTCTGGTAGCCGTGCAGACTGTCATTAGCTGGAATTTCAGGCCTGAGTTTCCTTGTTTTTCTGTTGTTTCTGTGTGTTTCCACATGAAAATACCATAGCCCACAAACGTAGCATGTTTGATTGCCTTCTGTTAGCTGTATGAATTTTATGATTTCCAGTCTCTGGCAGCATATTTGCCAACTGTTTGCTTTATTCTGTCTTCAGTGAAAAAGAAGCCACTGTTAGATGAGCAAAGGGTGAGAGCCGTTGTCGGTGCACTGGTACCTGAAGGGCCTTTCCTAACAGCTCTGCTCCAGCTGACCTGTGGCCCCCAAAGGAAAGAACACCCCAAAAGGAAGCACAAGGCCCTCCACCTGCTCATGAAGTTCCCCCTTCCTCATGAGAGAATGAGAGCTGAGCCCAGCCCAGAACATAAGCTCCTATCTAGCCAGGGACTGGTCAGGAGCCATGGCCCAGCTGAGGAGCTGGGAGGCAGAAAGGCTTCCAGGAAAAGGAGGCAGACCTGAAACCTGGGTTGGAACCCTGATTCCGTACCCTCTATGTCAGAAAACAATTTCATCAAATAGTGTCAGGGATCTAAGTAACTAATGTGAATGGGGACTCTCCTTGATATTTTTAATAGTTCTGTTGATGGAGATTACTGTATTTTTCAGACCATAAGACACACCTAGGTTTTAGAGGAGAAAAATAGGGAAAAAATTTTTGAAACAAAAAATGTGGTAAAATATTAAATAACATAAATAACATACTATTTCACCAATGTAAATGTAAACATAACTCAGCAGCAGCATTAACAACTATTATTCCTCCCAAATTTGTGGAGAGAAAAGTACATCTTATAGTTCAAAAAATATGGTAACTGCTTAAAATGAGAGCACTTGGAAAATTGGGCTACCTGAAAACTCCCCATCACTGGTTCTTTTCTCTTGTTGCTTTGTGGGTGGAAGGATGTTTGTTTGAATGGCGGGTCAAGAGGAAACAACTTTAACATATGTTCAGCATTTAACAGTCTAGTTCATTCACCTGTGTTCGTTTTGTCACTTCCTTCCCAGAACACATGTATGTGTTATTTCCATATTCACCACTCACCCATTTCCTAGGCGAGGAGGAGCCAGGATAGGTTGTATGACTTGCCCAAGATCATACAATGTGTGAAAAGAAGCCAGGACTTTGATTTGACTCTTTGAATCCCAAACTGGTGCCCTTTCTGGGATTTGTTTCTTAACTCACTGCAAAATTAGTTTATAAATGAAGGAGTTCAGGCATTGAGAAGAGCAAGGGAAGAAAACATTCATCAACAGAACCACTATAAAACTGTTTTGTGATCATATGAAGTCACAGCAGTTGTCCTGGGTCCAAACTCTGGGATAAATGAGCAATCAGTACCTCTGATGATTTCCCAGTGATTATGCCACAGGGCAGTGGGTGCACTGCAAGGCAGCTCAACTAAAGTTAGGGTTGGAACCACTCTTTAAAATTTGCCACTCATTCAGAGATAAGCTTGTCCTGTCAAAATTCACAAACCACATATGACAACACACAGCTCTAACCAAGTACTCACTCAGTCCCACCATGTGCCCACAGTCCCCAGAGGAGCTGTGAGACAGAAAAAGAGAAGAAGCTGGCAGACCACAGCCCCTTCACAGGAAGAACCGACAGTCCAGCTCACATTATTATGTTTCTGTGGTCAGTTTTCACCCCCATGGAAATAGGCAAGACTCTGGCTTTCTGACGTAAAATACAAGGTTTGTGAGATACACTTCCCTCATGCAAATAAAGAGGGGAAACTTACCAAGTGCTTACAATGTGCCAGTTACCTTAGTTACTGGATAGCTGCGATCAAAGAGAATTCTTAACTGTGAAAGAAATTTGCTTTAAGACTTTGTTAACCCCAAAATGGGTAGTATCTTTATTAATTATTTTACCTACTTAGAATTACCTACTATACATTATGGCTCACATCTAACCAAAGATTTTTAAATATTTCAAACTCTTAAAAATAACCATCTTTAAACATTCTCATGTCAAAGATCCCCTCCTTCAGTTGTTACCTGTTTTCAGATACTAGCTCTTCTATAGAGTCACACAGAAATACTATGAAACCTTGTAGGAAATATAGATCTATTTTATTTCCAGGATTGGATTTTCCCAAGGCCAAACAAAGAACGGAAGTGGGTGGTATTGTCATGATCCTGGATCAAAACTCAAATGAATTTTCCACCAAGAAAAAGTTGTTTATTGAAAAGACTGCATCCTGAGTTTTCTATCATACTTCAGTTACCAAATTAATCAGCAGAGCTCTTGAGCAAAGGAAAAAATACAGCTACAAATCAAGTTAGAGATAAATATACCTAGTGTTCTAACTCTGGTTTCTATTACATTTTTGACCCATACATTGAGCAAAGTCATTTATACTACCAGAGAATGAAGATTTTTCAGATAAGAAAAATTTCCAAAAAACTGAAGTTTATCTCTTTTGTATTTTAACAAATTTTTATTCTAGAAATCAATTGTAAAGAGAATATAATATTATGCAATGTTTAGTCTCTGCCTGACATGTAGGGCCCTGTGTCTTAAACTCAATATTGTCAAGTAAGCAGTGGTAGGCCCAGAGAACTCAGGGCAACTGAATGAACGTGCAGCTGGCCTTCCTGGATTGCCTATTAAACTGGAGAATGTGTAGGGAAAGTGTGAACTTCAGGGCTCTTTAAAGGCTTTGTCACACGTACAACAAAATGATCAAAATCTTATTTTTCTACATGCCAATTTGTATCCTTTACATTTTGTGTGAATGTTTAGAAAATATCATTTTTATGCTCAGCAAATGATTGGAAAATATGCAACATTCTTCTTATTGGAGATTCTGGGGACATTGGCACCCCAGTTACATGAAAACAGAAGCTGTCTGATGAGTTATCAGAGACGGTATGAATCACTCTGGCCTACTTGTCAAGGACTCACCTGCAGAAGCAGAAAGTCTGGAGTGTTCAATTGCTCAGCAAGGCCAAGAAATCCAGGCAGCTATTTTTTAAAACTACAGTGTCACTTTAGAACATGTATGTGTATGGGTGCATGTTATTTGTTATTTTTGCTTTGCATTATGAAAACTCCCTACACAGCCTTTTGATTTCCCACTGCCTTTGAGACCAACCATAGATTTTGTTTATATCATGGGTCTATGTTTAGTTCCTCAATAATACAAAAGGCAAAAATACCAACAATTAATCTTTTGGGGTCATTTATCATTTACCATTTTTAGGGTAGCAATTTTTGAATTATATTGTTACCTAGGTCATAAAAGTTTCTAGTTGCAGGAGTAGGGGTGGCATGCCTACATTTAAAAAGAGAAGAAGCCTGTCATGAAAACTGAGTGGGAACAGACAGGGAGAGGGAGGACAGCCAAAAGATTGCGGGGTCCTGGGGACCAAGAGAACAGAATCAGAATTAGTAGATAGCATCAAAGAAGGTTAAGGACTGCAGAGAGACTACTGCAGGGTTTCTGGTCCCACAATTAAAATGTTTGCAAGTCTCCACTTTCCCTGTCCTAACAATAGTAAAAAGATAAACAAACTGAAAAAAACAACTCTTCTTAGATCCATGAAAGAAGTGAGGCCGCAAGGCAAACCACTGCCTCCAAAATTAGAGAGACCAACAAGCAAATACAGAGAACTGTAACTTAACTGAAGCAGAAACCCACAGGAACCGGTGGTAGGGAAACCTGGAGTGTGATTGATGAATTGTTGGGGGTTCAGTGCAGCCAACTCTGAGAGTTAAGAGCTCCAAGGAGTTTTATGGGGGGGCGCACTTTTGTGAGTTTTATTTACAAGGGCTCTACCATATTCTTATAGTGAATATCAGAGAAAAATCCCCTGATGTATCTGACAGTGGGAGGGGAAAAGGGATGTTTGGAAACATACCCAAGCATTCTGTTCCTCTTAACAAGGTCTGCCCTCAGGAGAAACTGCTTAACCAGAACCTAACCTGCTGGGGTTTCTTCAGAGCCTGACTGAGCTGGGGAAAGGAAAACACCCAACACAGCCCCTTCTAGCCTTCCATGTGGGAAAAGGAGAAGTACCCCACTCAAGTTCGCTCTGGCCTTCCCGTCCCACACAAGGGGTGGGAGAGGTAGGAAGTGAGAAGTATGTGCGAAGGTTACAGTCCAGAGGCACAGGCTCACTAAAAGACTGAGATCTAATCACAGTAGTACAGAATGTTTGCCCTCTCCCTACACCTTACCACCACATTACTAAAGGCCTAATTATAGCAGTTGTTCTTACCCAGTACATTATGTTTAGCTATCAAGAAAAAAATTACAATACATACAAAAAAAAAAAGGTTTGAAGAGACAGACCAAAACTAGACACAGATATTGCAGGGACGTTGGAATTATCAAATCAGGAATTTGAAACAGCTATGATGAATACGCTGAAGGCCCTCATAGATAAAGTAGACGTCATTCAAGAAGAGATGGGCAATGTAAGCAGATAAATGGAAATTCTAAACCTGAAAAGTGAAAGAAAAAAGAGACTGAAAAAAAATAGAACAGAATACCCAAGAAGAGTAAGACGACTACAAATGGTGTAACACATGTGTAATAGGAATACCAGAATGAGAAAAGAAATAGGGACACAGAAATTATTTGAAACAGTAATGACTCAGAATTTCCCACAAAGTAGTGTCAGAAACCACAGATCCTGTAAGTTCGGAGAAAAAACAAACAAATAAAACCTAGAAGCAAATAAGTTCAAACAATGTGGCAGGATACAGAGTTCACATACAAAAAGTCAATATCTTTCCTATATGCCATACATAAACAAGTACAATTTTAAATTAAAAACACAATGTCACAATGAGGGAGTTCCCACCAAGATGGAGGCATAGGTAGAAACCCTTCACTTCCTTGCACAACCAAAAGGAGGATAACAACCAATCTAAAATCAATAAACAACCAGAAGTGCCAGAAAATCAAACTGCATGGAACTCCAACAACCAAGGAATTAAACAATAAGTCAACCTTAACAACCAGACCAGTAAGGCAGTGGACTGTGCAGGTTTGCTCAGAAAAACCACAGCGAGGCGAGGCGGCAGACCTTGGGGTGGGACTGGCTGCAGTGAGGCGGCACAGGAGAGGCTGACATAAAGGGAAACTGAGACTCGGAGTTGACTGTGGACCATGGCAGTTGCCGCAGTGGGAGAAACTCCCAGCCTCACATGAGAGTCCATTGGAAAGTGCACTAGAGACAAGCAGGCAAGCTGCACTGTTCCCTGACTGGCCCCTTCCCCATAGCGCAGCAAAGTGGGTTGCCCTGCCCTGGTGAATACCTAAGACCCGCCCCTTTACAACTTTTCAGGTGTGCTGAGACAAAGAAATATGTCCCAAATGAAAGAACACAGCAACCTCAGAAAGAAAACCAAGTGAGGAGGAGATAGCCAACCTGTCTAATGAAGAATTTAAAGCCCTGGTAATCAAAATGCTCACAGATCTGATTGAGCTTGGTCAAAAAATGAAAAAACAAATGAAAGATATCCAAAATGAAATAAAGCAAAATATTCAGGGAACCAACAGTGACAGGAAGGAAACCAGGACTCAAAGCGACGATTTGGAACAAAAGGGAAAAATAAACGTCCAACAGGTACAGAATGAAGAAACAAGAATTCAAAAATGTGAAGAGAGATTTACAAAACTCTGGGACAACCTGAAATGTTCCAATATCCAAATTATAGGGGTGCCAGAAGTAGAAGAACAAGAGCAAGAAATTGAATACTTATTTGAACAAATAATAAAGGAGAACTTCCCCAATCTGGTGAAGGAAATAGACTTCCAGGAAGTCCAGGAAGCTCACAGAGTCCCAAAGAAGTTGGACCCAAAGAGGAACAGACCAAGGCACATCATCATTAAGTTACTCAAGATTAAAGATAAAGAGGGAATCCTAAAAGAAGCAAGAGATAAGGAGGCAGTTACCTACAAAGGAATGCCCATAAGACTATCAGCCAATTTCTCAAAAGAAACCTTGCAGGCAAGAAGGAGCTGGAAAGAAGTATCTGAAGTCATGCAAGGCAAGGACCTACATCCAAGATTACTCTATCCAGCAAAGCTTTCATTTAGAATGGAAGGGCAAATAAAGTGCTTCCCAGATAAGGTCAACTTAAAGGAGTTAACCACCACCAAGCCATTATTAAATGAAATATGAAAGGGACTTATCTAAGAAAAAGTAGATCAAAAGTATGAACACTAAAATGACAACAAACTCACAGCTATCAACAACTGATCCTAAAAAAGACAAAAACAAAACAAACTAAGCAAACAACTAGAACAGGAACATAATCACAGAAATGGACATCACATGGAGGGACTCCAGTGGGGAGGGGAAAGGTACATGGACATAATTAGTAGGCATAAAATAGACAGGAGAGATAAAAATGATATAGAAAACAGAGGACTCAAAGAACTTATATGTACAACCCATGGACATGTACTAAAGAGTGGGAGGGGGGAATGCTGGAGGGTTGGGGTAGCAGGGTGGAGAGAAGATAAAGGGGGAAAATTGTGAAAACTGTAACAGCAAAATCAATAGAAATACTTAAAAAATAAACAAATCGGGGCCATTAAAAAAATAAATAAATAAAAAATAAGAACACAATACCATTATCATTAGCAGCCAAAACAATGATACACTTAAAAATCTAACAAAATTCATATAAGATTTTTATGAGGAAGGCTACAAAACTTTAATGAAATAAATAGAACTGAATAAATGTAAAGATATTTTATGTACATAGATAGGAAGACTCAACATTTTACAGATGTCAGTACTTCCCAATTTGATCTACAGATTCAATGCAATCCCTATCAAAATCCAAAAAACTTATTTTGTGTATGTAGATAAACTAAAGTTTATATTTAGAGGCAGAAGACCAAGAATAGTCAACACAATATTGAAGAAGAACAAAGTTGGAATACTGACATTACTCAATGTTAAGATTTACTTCAAGAGCTACAGTAATCAAGACAGTGTACTACTGCTGAAAGAATAGACAAATAGATTAATGAGAAAGAATAGGAAGCTCAGAAGCAAACTTGTATAAATAGAGTCAATCGATGTTTGATAAAGGAGGAAAGACAATACAATAGGGAAAAGATAGTCTTTTCAACAAATGGTGCTAAAACAATTGGACATACATATGTGAGAAAATGAATCTAGACAGAGGTCTTACACTCTTCACAAAAATTAACTCAAAATGGATCACAGACCTAAATGTAAAAGACAAAACTGTAAAACTCCTAGAAGATAACATAGAAGAAAATCCAGTGACCTAGGGTTTGGTGATGGCTTTTTAGATGGCTTTTTAGAGTTGATAAACTGGACTTCTAAAATTAAAAACTTCTGCCCTCTAAAATACACTGTCAAGAATATAAAAAGAGAAGCCACAGACTAGGAGAAAATATTTGTGAAGACACACTTGATAAAAGACTATTATTCAAAATATTCAAAGAACTAAAACTTAACAATTAGGAAGCAAATAACCCAATTAAAAAATGGTCCAAAAGCTTCCAGTCAAGATGGTGTTGTAGGTAAACATGTTATTTACATTCTCCCACAATCACATCAAAATTACAACAAAACCACAGAATAACCATCACTCAAAACTGCCTGAAATCTAGCTGGACAGGCGTCCTCAAAAGACACCAAAGACACAGCATCAAGGTGAGGGTTGAAGGGGCAGCTTTCTCCCAGACAGAAGTTCTGGCACAGGCCATTTTTCTTTTTCTGAGCCACCCCCCCTCACTCCCCGCAACAGAGCCATTAGGCAGGCACCATACCTGGATAACAGTCTTCACCCTGCCCTGGTGATTCCCTGAGATCCCCGTTCAACCTGTTTCCAGTGATTATACATACAAATGGCCTGTCTTGGCTCAGGCTTCAGACTTTCTTAAAATCTCTCAAACAAGCAGTATCAGTGTGCCCCATACCTCTCACTAACTGGCTCCAGGCCCAGCATTAATGGCAGCTGGCCATTAATGGCAAGCTGTTTCACAGCTTGGCCTTTCCTGGGAACCTCCAGGCCCAGTACAAGTGTCAGCTATGTAGATTACTTTGGAGCTAATGCCAGGTGACCCTGGGCAGGACACAAGTAGTGGCTAACTTGGTCCTGCGCATCCTGGGTGGTTCAAAGCTGGCACACTTGGTGGACAGCTTCATAACACATCAAAGTACCACCCAACCACCTCCACAAGCAACACAGTTAAGGGGTGGACTCAATGGGCACCAGAGCCCCAACTGAAGTCCTGCTCCATGGGGTTGGCTCCTGCACAGTCAATCCTCCACAATGATTGCAGGCAGTTTTTGCAGCCAATCAGCCTGGGGGAAAATCCCTCCCATTGGTTAGTCAATGGCAATCAAGCCTCAACTAGAACAGGAGGGTGCACACAGCCCACATGGTGTGCTGGAGTAGGGGATTACCTGGAATTCCAAGTTTGGGGATTGTGGAGGCTGTGCCACTGAGTCCTACAGGGTATCTACTACATAAGGCCAAACTACCAAGCTCAGGAGACATAGTAGCTCTACCTAATATACAGCAACAAACACAGAGAGGCTGCCAAAATGAGGGGACAAAGAAACATGTTCCAAATGAAAAAACAGAACAAAACTCAGAAAAAGAACTCAATAAAATGGAGACAAGCAAAGTACTAGACACAGAGTTCAAAATGCTGGCTATAAGAATGCCCAATGAACTGAGGGGAAGAGTAAGTGAATTTAGTGAGAACTTCAACATAGAGAAAACATAAAAACAGCACTAGATAATAGAAAAAGTGAACAGTCATAAATGAAGAATACATGAATTCAAATGAGCACATTACAGGAAATCAACAGTGGAGTAGATGAAGCAGATGATCACATCAGAGGTTTGGAAGATAAAGAAACAGAAGAAAACCAATCAGAATAGCAAAAAGAAAATGAATTAAAAAATGAGCATAGTGTAAGAAGCCTTTGGGACAAATTCAGGTGTGCCAACATTTGCAACATGGGAGTGGCAGAAAGAGAAGAGAGAGCAAGGAATTGGAAATCTATGTAGAAAATGATGGAGAAATAATTTCCCTAATCTGGTGAAGGAAATAGACATCAAATCCAGGAAGCACAGAGTCCCAAACAAGATGAATCCAAAGAGGTCCACACCAAGGCACATCATAAGTAAAATGCCAAAATTAAAGACAATGAGAAATCTTAAAAGCAGGAAGAAAAAAGAAACTAGTTACCTACAAGGAGGCTCCCATAAAACTGTCAGATGTTTTCTCAACAGAAACTTTGAAGGGCAGATGGGATTGGCAAAAAAAAAATATTCAAAGCGATAAAAAGCAAGGACCCACAACCAAGATTACTCTAACCCAGCAAAGCTATCATTTAGAATCAAAAGACATAAAAAGAGCTTCCCAGATGAGAAAAAGCTAAAGAAATTTATCATCACGAAAATAGTATTACACCAAATGTCAAGGGGAGAAGAAGAAGGAGGAGGAGAATAACAATAATAAGAACAACAACAATAACAAAATGGTAATGAATAGATATCTATTAACAATTAAATCTAAAAAAAAACAAAGTAAGCAAACAACCAAACAGAAACAGACTCACAGATACAAAGAGCATATTGATGGTTGCCAGATGGGAGGGGGTTTGGGAGGATTAGTGAAAAAGGTAAAGGGACTAAGAAGTACAAATTGGTAGTTACAGAATAGTCATCAGGATATAAAGTACAGCATAGGGAATATAGTCAATAATATTGTAATAACTGTGTGTGCTGTCAGATGGGTACTAGATTTATTGGGATGATCACTTTGTAAGTTATATAACCATCACTGGGTTGTATACCTGAAACTAAGATAATATTGCGTGCCAACAGTAACTAAACAATAAAATGGGCTAGACAACTTAATAGACATCTCACCAAAGAATATATACAGGTGGCAAATAAACATCTGAAAAGATGTGTCATATCATATGTCATCAGGGAAACAAAAGTTAAAAGAATAATACCCTGGCTGGTGTAGCTCAGTGGATTGAGTGTGGGCCTGCGAACCAGACAATTGCAGTTCGATTCCCAGTCAGGGCACATGCCTGGGTTGCAGGCCAGTTCCCAGCAGGGGACACGTGAGAGGCAACCATACACTGATATTTCTCTCCCTCTCTCCTTCCTTTCCCCTCTAAAAGATACATAAATAAAATCTTTAAAAAAAAACAATAAGTACACATCTTGAATGGCCAAAATTCAGAACACTGACAACACTAAATGCTAGGAAGGATGTGGAACAACAGAAACTCTTACTCATTGCTGGTGGAAATGCAAAATGGAACAGCCACTTTAGAAGACAGTTTGACAGTTTCTTGCAAAACTAAACATACTCTTACCATACGATCTAGCAATTACATGCCTTGATTTTTAGCCAATAGACTTTAAAAACTATGTCTACAAAACACCTGCACAAGGGTGTTTGTAGCAGCTTTATTTATAATTTCCAAAATTTTGAAGCAACTAAGATGTCCTTCAGAAAGTGAATGGTTAAATAAACTGTGGTACATCCAGACAATGGAATATTAGGCAGGGCTAAAAAGAAATGAACTATTAAGTCATGCAAGGACATGAAATAACCTTAAACACATATTATTAAATGAAATAAGCCAGTCTTAAAATGTTATATACTATATAATTCTAACTACATAACATTATGGAAATGGCAAAACTATGGCAACAGTAAAAAGCTGAGTGGTTACCAGGGGTTGTGTGAAGGAAAATAAAATCAGGCAGAGACCAGAGAATTTTTTAGAATAGTGAAATTACTCTGTATGATACTGTGTTGGTGAATACACATCATTATACATTTGTCCAAACTCACAGAATGTACAACACCAAGAGTGAACCCTAATGTAAATTACATACTTTGGGCGATAATGATGTATCAGTGTAGATCCAACAACTGTAATAAATGTGTCACTTTGGTGGGGGATGTTGATAATGGAGAAGGTTATGCATGTGTAGGGGTAGGGAGCATATGGGAAATCTCAGTACCTTCTGCTCAGTTTTTCTGTAAACCCAAAACTGCTCTAAAAAATAAAGTCTATTTGAAAAGAGAGTGAGAGACATTGGGTGTGGCAATAAGGAAATGGTAGGTGACCTCAGAGGAACAATTTCGATGAGGTGCTGAGTATAGAAAACAGACTGCAGTGAAATGAGGTGTGAAGAGTAGTTGAGGAAAAGGAGCCAGGGAACACTGACAGCATTTCCAGGAGTTTGCTTGCGAAGGGGAAGAAGGTGCAAGTTAATAGCGCATTGGAAGTGCTGGGTCCAGAGAGGGATTTATTGCTACTTGTATTAGCATACAGCGCTCTCAGACATCAAGTCTTAAGTGCTTCATGTGCTAGGTTTCCTTGGCTTCAGGATACAGTTGGAAGTCCTGGGTGTGTCAGAAATATCAGTGGTTTCACTTAAAAATGGGGAAAGAAGTCCATGTAGTTATAATTACTCCAGTCTATGGTATCCTGATGTTTGTTCATTCCTCAGAAAGGCTACACATGCATCCTCTCAATTTAGATGCTCAGGAAGTAGCTCTATTGAGATCAAGGTAAATATATAGGGAAAATCTCCCTTTCCTAGAGTTAAAGTAGCTCCGTTGGGAAGAATACAAGGACTTGAATTACTTAGACATTTTCTACCTTGAGCTGGGTCCCAGATGTGTTGGAAGAGGATGTTTCCTACTCTCTTACTATCTCCTGATAGCATTCAGGGCCAGAGCACCTGAGAGTCTCTGGATAGCCTACAGCCATCACAGGTACTCATTTACTGAACACATGTGGCTTCATTAATTGAGGGCCTATACAGTGATAAGAACCTAAGACATGAAGTGCCCAGCTCTGGCCATGTGGCCAGTATCCTTCTCCAGAAACAGTACAATAAATCCATGTGCATAGCTCGCACAAAGGACAGAAAGAGCTCAATGTCACAGCCAAACAAAAAAAAAAGCATTGACGAGTCTAGATGTGGGCCACAGAAGCATAATGGAAAGAAAGGTCAGAGAGTCCAAGAAGAGGAAGCAAAAATAGATGGTCAGCAAACACAGCTGCTCTGTGCACAGCAGGGCCTTCCCCAGGAAGAGGTGGGTCCTTGTGCTGGACAGACCTCTTCAAGGAGGAAACATGGAGACCATAAAGATGCCAAGGGAAAAAGACAAATGAGAGAAAAGGAAATGAAAACAGCAGAGAGGGTGTCACATTTCTTTTGACATTTAAAACACTTCCAGATTGCATCCTGAAATCTCGCTGGACCAAGAAATAGACTTCTGGCAAACCTGAGGCCTTACCTTTGGCATCCCTGGTGTTGTAATATGAAATCACAGTTCAATGTTAAGTTTTATTATTCAACATGAATTAAAAGGTCAAGGAGGAAAAGAGCTCTGTGGTGTTCCATTGAAGGAAAAATCTGATCACCTTAAAGCAATATGATCTAGAAGGAGCCGGTGTGAAAAAGGGGAGTACATAAAGAAATACAGGTACTTAGTGCCTGTTACTCCCTTGGAAGTACACATGCATGCTGGGAAGCATCTTCATGGGTGAAGTTCACACTTTTCTCCAAATGTTTCACTTAAGGGGAAATAGTGGGAACGTCTGTTAGTAGATGATTACCCATGAAAATTTAAAAAAACTCTACATATTCTTTCTTTTTCCTTCTCCAAAATCTGTTATTTTCTAAACCAAATCCTGTAAATGCACATCTTCCACATGACCTGGAGAGCATGCAAAGAGGTCACTCCTAACCATACGCCTCAGTGTCACAGGTGTCATCCTTAGATCGTCTCCAGGACAGTCATGTGGGGGACTCCAGATTGAAGTACCTGGCAACAAGTTGACTAGGATACACTATTGGATGATCTGCTATGGACAATCCAGATGCTCCTATACAGAAGTCTGTGCCCTCCTGTATCACTGGCAGGAGGTGCCAGGCAGGCTTTGGGTGATACTCAGTCACGTCATACCTCTTGTACAGCTCAGCCACCTGTCAGAGTGTGACCTTCTGATACTGCCTTGGTCCCTTATCTATGTAAAATGGCTACCAGGCCTCTGAACTTTGAACCTCACACCCTACAATTCCCTCCTCTGCCTCCTTACCTGCCCCTCCCTTATCCTTGACATCCCAACTCCGGGCTTTTCCCTACTCTCTGCTCTATCACCCCCCTTGGCTTTTTCTACCACCAATCTATTCAGGGAACATACTTGGTATGATTTCTATCCTTGAATTTAAGGAGGCTTATTTTATGGTTTAAAATATAGTCTGTCCTGGAGAATGTTACACTTGACAAGAATGTGTATTTTGGTTTAGATAGAGTATTCTATAGATGTCTGTTGGGTCCAGGTGATATATAGTATAGTTCAAGTCTTCTGTGTCCTTGTTGATCTTCTCCTTAGTTGTTCTATACATTTTTGAATGTGACATATTAAAATCTTCAAATTTTATTGTTGAGTTGTCTATTTCTCTCTTCAATTCTGTCAGAGTTTGTCTCACCTTTCCTTGGGCTCTGTTTTTAGTTATACATATGTAATTGTTATAGCTTCCTGAAGGGTTAATCCTTTTTTTCTTAAATATATTTTATTGATTATGCCATTACAGTTGTCCTATTTCCCCCTTCATTTCCCTCCACCCTGTACACCCCTCCCCCACTATTCCCCCCCTTTAGTTTATGACCACATGTCAAGTTCTGTAGATTCTATATTTCCCATATTATTCTTGCCCTCCCCTCTATTTTCTACCTGCCATCTATGCTACTTATTCTCTGTTCCTTCTCCCCCTTCTCCTCCTCCCACTCCCCTATTGCTAACCCTCCATGTGATCTTCATTTCTATGGTTCTGCTCCTGATCTAGCTGTCCTCTTAGTTTGCTTTTGTTTTAGATGTGGTTGTTAATAACTGTGAGTTTGCTGTCCTTTCACTGTTCATCTTTTTTATCTTCTTTTTCTTAGATAAGTCCCTCTAACATTTCATATAATAAGGGCTTGGTGATGACGAACTCCTTGAATTTGATCTTATCTGAGAAGCACTTTATCTGTCCTTCCATTCTAAATGAAAGCTTGGCTGGATAGAGCAATCTTGGGTGTAGGTCTTTGGATTTCATGACTTGGAATACTTCTTTCCAGCCCCTTCTTGCCTGTAAGGTCTCTTTTGAGAAATCCGCTGACAGTCTGATGGGAACTCCTTTGTAGGTGACTGTCCCCTTATCTCTTGCTGCTTTTAGGATTCTCTCCTTCATTTTAATCTTGGCTAATGTAATGATGATGTGCCTTGGTGTGTTCCTTCTTGGGTCCAACTTCTTTGGGACTCTCTGAGCTTCCTGGATTTCCTGGAAGTCTATGTCCTTTGCCAGATTGGGGAAGTTCTCCTTTATAATTTGTTCAAATAAGTTTTCCACTTGTTGCTGTTCCTCTTCCCCTTCTGCTACCCCTATAATTCAGATGTTGGAACGTTTAAAGATGTCCTGGAGGTTCCTAAGCCTGTCCTCATTTTTTTGAATTTTTGTTTCTTCATATTTTTCTGTTTGGTCATTTTTTCTTCCTTCTGGTCCACTCCCTTGATTTGAGTCCCAGTTTCCTTTCTATCACTATTGGTTTCCTGTGCATTTCCATTCGTTTCAATTAGTTTAGCCTTCGTTTGTTCCTCAAATTTGTGACTAAAATCAACCAGTTCTGTGAGCATCCTGATCACCAGTGTTTTGAACTGTGCATCTGATAAGCTGGCCATTTCTTGGTCCCTTAGAGTTATTGGCTCTGGGGCTATTGGCTCTAGAGTTATTGGCTCTGAGTTCTTCTTGAACCATAATGTTTTGGTCTGTTCGCACCCATTTTGTATGAGGAGTGGAGCCTTAGGTGTTCACCAGGGTGGGGCCACCAGGTTGCTGGGTTGTGATGCTATATGTGGGGGCGGGATCAAAGAGGGACAATGGTGGTCTCCTTTGCTGCTTCCTGCCACTGGGGCCTGCACAGTTCGTCTCACTGCTCACTCCTTTACCTGGTTTATCTGTGTGTGAATGTGTGACTGTGGTCAGCCTGCCACCTTGCGCCCTCACTGGATCCACCCATCTCAACCCCATGCCTGGGATCTGCCAACCCCTGCCCGCACCTGGGTCTGTCTGGCTGAGTTTTCCTGTGCAACCCCGATCTGCCAGCCACTGGCTCCACCTCTCTTACCGGTCTGGCTGAATGGTTCGTTGTTGTTGGATTTCCATATAGTTCAGTTATCTGTGTTCTGGTTGCGTTTTTGTTACTAAAACTTTGTTGTCTTTAAACTTGGTTGCGTGAGGTAGCACAGTATTTTCACCTATGCCTCCATCTTGGCCGGAAGTCCCATTTAATTTGGATTAATCCTTCTATCATTATAGAATGAACCCCTTTATCTCTAGTAACATTTATTGTTTTAAAGTCTATTTTGTCTCACATTAGTATAGCCACTTTTACTTCCTTTTTTGTTTTTACTTATTTATTCTTTATTATTATTTTTTTATTGTTCTAGTACACTTGTCTCCATTTTCCCCCACCACTCCCACACACCCCAGCCATCCCCTCCTTCCACCCTCAATACTACCCTCCTTTGGCTTTGTCCATGTGTCCCTTTTACACGTTCCTTGATGACCCTTCCCCCTTTCCCACTGTTATTCCCTCCCACCTCCCCCCTGGTTACTGTCATTTTGTTCTTAATGTCTATGTCTCTGTTTATATTTTGCTTGCTTGTTTGTTTTGCTGATTAGATTCCACTTATAGGTGAGAATATATGGTATTTCTCTTTCACCACCTAGTGAAAAAGAAAAATGCTCTCCAGATCCATCCATGCTGTTGCAAAGAGTAGGAGCTGCTTCTTTCTTTCTGCTGCATAGTATTCCATTGTGTAAATGTACTGTGGTTTTTTGATCTAGTCATTTACTGATAGGAACCTAGGTTGCTTCCAGCACTTGGCTATTGTAAATTGTGCTGCTATGAACATTGGGGTGCATATGTTCTTTTGAATTGGTGTTTCAGGGTTCTTAAGGCATAATCCCGCTGGGTCAAAGGCAGTTTCAGTTTTAATTTTCTGAAGAAATTCCATACTGTTTTCCACAGTGGCTGCACCAGTCTACATTCCCACCAACATCCCTTTTCTCCACAACTTCTCCAGCACCTGTTGTTTGTTAATTTGGTTTTGATGACCATTCTGACTGATGGAAAGTGGTATCTCATTGTGATTTTAATTTGCATCTCTCTGATGGCTAGTGATGCTGAGCATCCTTTCAGATGTCTCTGGGCCCTCTGTCCTCCTTGGAGAAGTGTCTGTTCAGGTCTTTTGCCCATTTTTTAATTCTGTTTTTGTCTTTCTGGAGTGGAGTCATGTGAGTTCTTTATGTAGTTTGGAGATCAAACTGAGGTAGCATTGGCAAATACATTTTCCCATACAATTGGTCCCCTTTTCATTTTGCTGATGTTTTCTTTAGCCATGCAGAAGCTTTTTATTTTGATGAAGTCCCATTTGTTTATTCTTTCCTTTATGTCCCTTGCTCTAGGGGACATATCAATGAGAATATTGCTACTTGGAATATCTGTGATTTTCCTCCCTATGTTCTCTTCTAGGACTTTTATAGTATTGCAACTTATATTTTAGTCTTTTATCCATCTTGAATTTATTTTTGTATATGATGTATATTGGTGGTAGAGTTTCTTTTCTTTTTTTTTCATGTGGCTGTCCACATCTCCCAACACCATTTGTGGGAAAGGCTATTTTTACTCCGTTTTATGCTTCTTCCCCCTTTGTTGAATATTAATTGCCTATAGAGACTCAGGTTTATTTCTGGGATCTCTGTTCTGTTCCATTGATCTATGTGTCTGCTCTTATGCCAGTCCCAGACTTTTGATTTCTGTGGCCTTGTAATATAGTTTGATGTTAGGTACTATTATCTCTCCTACTTTGTTCTTCTTTTTCAAAATTACTGTGGCTATTTGGGATCATTTATGGTTCCATATAAATTTTTGAAATGTTTGTTCTATATCTGTGAAATATATCATTGCTATTTTAATAGGGATTGCACTGAATCTATACTTTGCTTTGGGTAGTATGGACATTTTGATGATGTTAATTCTTCCAATCCATGAACATGATATTTGCTTCCATTTATTTGTGTCTTCCTTAATTTCTCTCTTTCATGTTGTGTACTTTTCTGAGTGTAGTTTTCTATGTATAGCTCTTTTACATACATATCAGTTATACATCATATGTAAAATATATATTTTTGATTAACTGATATATTATATATATTTATTTAATTCCATTAAATCTAGGGCATTGTAAAATGCCTCAATATCCTCACTGATATTTTGTTGGAAGATCTACCCATTGTTGACAGTGGGGTGTTAAAATCCCCTAGTATAAGTATGTTGCTGTCTATATCTTTCTTGAAGTCCTCCACGATTTTCCTTATATATTTTGGTGCTCCTATGTTGGGTGCATATATATTTATAATGTCTATGTCTTCTTGATGGCTTGTTCACTTGAGTATTATGAAGTTTCCTTCTATGTCTCTTTTTATGAACTTTGTTTTGAAGTCTATTTTGTTTGATATAAGTATTGCTACCCCAGCTTTTTTTCCTGTTTATTTGCTTGGAATATTTTTTTCCAACCCTTCACTTTCAGTCTGTGTAAGTTTTTTGTTCTGAAGTGGGTCTCTTGTAGGCAGAAAATGTGCAGGTCATGTTTTTTTATCCATTCAGCTACCCTATGTCTTTTAAGTGGAGCATTTAATCCATTTACATTTAAGGTTGTTACTAATAGATACTTATTCCTTGCCATTTAACTCCCTTCATACCTGTATTTCTCTCTATCTCTCTCACTCGTTTTCTTCCTTTTCGTAAAGCAGTCCCTTTAGCATAGCTTACAACGCTGGTTTGGAGGAGATGTATTCTTTGAGCCTTCTTTTCTCTGGGAAACTCCTTATTTTGCCTTCCATTTTAATTGAGAGCCTTGCTGGGTATAGCAGTCTCAGTTGCAGGCCTTTGCTTTACATTGCTTAGAATATTTATTACTTGCCATTCTTATCTGGCTTGGAGCATTTCCATTGAGCAGTCAGCTGCTAACCTTATCGGGGCTCCCTTGTATGTTACTTCCTGTTTCTCCATTGCTGCCTTTAAGATTTTCTCTCTGTCTTGGAATTTTGACATTTTAAATTGGAGTTGGCCTCTGTGGGTTCCTTTTGATTGGGGCCCTCTCTACTTCTTGGATTTGTATGACTTTTTCTCTCATCAAATTAGGGATGTTTTTCATCATTACTTTTTCAAACAGGTTTTCTATTGCTTGCTCCTCTTCTTCTCCTTCTGGTATCCCTATTATATAGATATTATTCTGGTTCATGTTGTCCTGCAGTTCCCTTAACACCTGTTTCTTCTTTCTGAGTCTTTTTTCCTTTTATTGCTCTTTCTGAGAGTTTTTTCCTACTTTGTCTTCCAGCTCGCTAATTTGATCCTCTGCTTCTTCTAGGCTGGTTTTGATTCCTTCTACTGTGTTCTTCAGTTCAGAAATTGTATTCTTTATTTCCTCTTGGCCCTTGTTGATTGTTTCTATGTACTTTTTCATGTGGGTATAATTCACAGTAAGTTCCTTATAGCTTCTCTGTAGTTTTGGTAATTCTCACTGACCTCATTGAGTTTCCTTATAACCATTGTTTTGAACTCAGTATCTGATAGTTGACTTGCCTGAATTTCATTTAGCATTCTTTCTGAAGATTCCTCCTTCCCTTCCAATTAAGGGTTGTTTCTTTGTCTTCCCATTATTTGTGAGACTCTTCTTGTTTGCCTCTGTTTCTTCAGTTGATCTGTTTTGACTCCCTGAGTTTGTGGTGTGAACTTCTAAGGTAGGATACTTGTGAGATTCCATCATGCAGTGTCCTTGATCTCTTCAACTTGATGCTCTTGGGATCCCCTTTATGACATTTATATTGATTCACTGGATGTAACTGGGTTTTGATTGTCGTTGGGTCATTCTTTAGTGGGTCTTTACTTTCAGCTGGTTGACTGAGGGTCTTTTGGCCCACCACGTCTTGTGTGCTTTTGTGCAGGTCCTGCCAAGACAAAACCTCAAAGCCCATGGAACAAACCCACATCCACAAGAAATATCTTCCCCCCTTCCCACAATCCTATTATCAACAGCAAATGAACCAGTAGTAATAAGGATATAAAGAGATTAAGACTATTATAAGAAAAAAAGAGAAAGAAACTATATAATAAAATCTAGTAACATAATATGCACAAACTTGATGGAAAAGAAATGAATGTTTAAAAGCTCTGCAAGAAAGAAAATATTGCTAATCATGGAGAAGACCACAGTGGATGTCTTCTTGGTAGCCTCTAATATTTACCACTGTTTTTCCTTTCTGGATCTGCCTCTGATGATGTCAGATGTTGACCCTGTCTGACCTTAGGCTGGCTGCTCTAAGACTGCCAGTGATCTACTGTCTGTGGCTGTCTCCTTCTGTTGTTAATCTAGTCACTCTGTACCCAGTAGTCACACTTAAGCCCCATTGGGCAGGGCAGAATCACTCCTGGGGGTTGGGGCTGTTGTTTCCCCTCAGGCTGCTTATTCAGAGGGGAGTGGTCTGCCTGAGCAAGATGATTGCTGCCATAGGTTGGTGACTCAGCACCAGGATCCCTGAGACTACTCTCTCGTCTTTCTCCCCAAAGCTTCCATCCTCAGTCTCCTCTCAGGCATCTCCAGCCCACTGTGCCTCCGCCTTTGCTGGAGCCCTGGGTAAGTGGCTAAAAATGAGAATTTGTGTGTTGGCCCTATAAACAGCTCTTTGCATTTCCAACCATCTGTCTCTGGCAGAGAGCAACTCTGGCACATTTTGCCACTGGTTGTTATCTGTGTATTTTTTTGGCTCTGGTGCTCTAGTCTGGGGGTCCCAGCAAAGGGTTTAGACCCCACACTTATCAGGGTGATCCAACCAGCTACTTAATTATCCCTCCAGTGTTATTGCCTGTGGGAGCCCAGTCAGCCCTCTTGAGTCTCCACCGCACTCCTACCAGTCAGTTACTGCTGAAGCTGATTCTTCTGTCTTTTGGAGGTCATAAGGCTTCTCTCTGGCTATTTTTCAGTTGTTTATTCTCAATGATTTCTCCACAATTTAGTAGTAATACACAGGTGGGTCCTGAGAGGAGGTTAGTGTGGCTTTCATTCACTCCTCCACCATTTTGCCTCTGTAATTCAAGCATTTTAACAACCCCTTTAGCTTTCCTATAGCTGCTGTTCACATAATGTAACTTTTGTATCCTTTTACTTTCAACCTGTTTGTACCTTTGAACATAAAGTGTGTCTCCAATAGCATATACTCAGTTCTTGTTCTTTTTATCCCATTTGATAACATCTGCTTTTTGTTTGGATTGTTTAATCCCCTCACATTTAATCTTATTATTGCTTTAGTTGATTTTGTATCTGCCATGTTACTTTTTGTTTACTAAGTGTCATGTCTTTTTCTTTCCTCCGTTCTTCTTTAACTGCTTTATTTTGAATCAAGTGAATATTTTTAGTGTAGCATTTTAATTCATTTAATGATTATTTATTCATCCATTCATTCATTTTATAGAGAGAGGAGAAGGTAGAGAGAAAAGGAAGGAGAGAAATATCAATTGGTTGTCTATCCAATGCGGCCCAGTGAGGGGTCAAACTTGCAACCCAAGCTTGTGCCCTGGTCAGGAATCAAACCACTGACCTTTCACTTTATGGAATGACATGCCCAACCAACTGAGCCACATCAGTCAGGACTCCTTAATAAATGTGGTTTTTACCATTTATTTGTGAGTAATTTTCTTATTGGTTGTTTGGGCTTAAAATATGCCCAGACAAAGTAGATGAATCTACTTCAGATATATACTAATTAATCCCAATGAGATGAAAAATGTTAATTCTATATAGTTCTACTTATCTTCCCTTTTGTGCTATTATTGATATACATATTACATCTTTATATGTTACAAACCCAACATGGCACTGTTATAATTATTCCTATATGTAATTTAACCCCTTATTAAAGGAGCTGAGAGAAGAAAGGCAAGTAACAATGCCTTTATAGAGTTTATTATATTTATGATTTATCATTCTGGTTCTCTTCATTTATTCCATGAGTTCAAGTTACTATCTGGTATAAATTGCTAATTTCCTTACTTCAGTACAGCTTTGCCCCCACCTACCTTCTTTGTGGTGTTATTGTCAACTATATTAAATTTCCATATGTTAGAAGCCACACAATACAATTATATACACATTGTTTTATACAAATGCCTTTAAAATCAGTTAAAAGAAAAAATATACAATATAATGTCTATAATTACCTTCATCATCACATTTAATGGTGGTCTTTGATTTCTCATATGGATTTGAATATATAGAGTTGCTTGTGTTTGGCCTGAAGAAATTTCTTCAGTATTTCTTGTAAGGCAGATCTAGCAATGCATTCTTTCCACTTTTGTTTCAGGATGTCTTTATTTTACCTTAATTTTTGAAAAATAGTTTTGCTGGATATAAGTTCTTTATTGATAGTTGTTTTTTCTTTCAGGACTGACTATATAATCCCACTGCCTTCTGGACTCTATAATTTCTGAGGAGAAGTCAGCTTTAATCTAAGCTTTTAATTAAATCAGCTTTCTGAACATACTTATCATAGCTGGTTTGAAATCCTTGTTTCCTAAGCTGACATTTATACCCTCTAATAGGCAGTTTCTGTTTACTTTTTTCTGTGTATGGATCACACTTCCATGTTTATTGCATTTCTCATAATTCTTCGTTTAAAATTGGACATGGTAGATAACGTACTGTAGCAACTGTGGAGACTAATTCCTGTCACCCACCCCCAGGGCCTGTTGTTATTTGTTTGTTTATCTGTTTATTGACTTGGCTGGACTATCTCAGAGAAGTCTATTTCCCAGGCAGTGTGCAGCCTCTGGTGATACTCTCCTGAAGACACAATCCTGGCTGTGGGCAGTTACCCTGGATTGACAGTGGTCTTTGCAGGCCTTTCTTTCACTTTTTTCCTGATCCCTCTGTTAAGCTTTCTGCCTCTGTTAGCATCCCATCTAGCTGTTAGCCTCTACTCATTGACAGCTGACTGCTCGCTCTATTGTTTGTAACAATGCTGAGCATAAAGTGCTCCACAGTTTGGTGCACTTAAATTCAGCCCCTTTGCAGGAGTCCTCTTGGAGGCCAGTCTTCGAGACTGTTCAAACCTCAGGAGGGCTCTTATTAGCTGTCTCTTTATTAAACTTCTAACTGGCCTATTAAACTTAAGCTAGTTTAGTTGTCGCCTTCATGGAGCTACCAGTCTCAGAATTGCTTTCTACCAAAATCTCCATTGCTTCAGTAGCACGCTTAGATTTTAACTTCTTCATGGTTTCTGTTCAAAATAAAGTTCATTACCTGGAGGAGAACTATGAAGCTCTCTTTGTTATACCTTCCTCTTCTTCTGAGCCAAACCTCTGAACTGCTCTGAAACTGAGGATGGGGACCATGGTCTTCTCTTGAAATGATGCTCCAGCTTAACGAGTGAGGTGCTAGCCAGGGGCAGTAACATTTTCCCTTCTTTCCTGGCCTCTCCCAGCACTTTATGGAGCCATGATTTTATGAGCACAATGGGACAAAGGCCATTAGGACAAAGGCAATTAGTCTTGGCCTGCAATACCAAGGGTAGAGCTTCTGCTTTAAAAGTGGAGATTGAGTGGAGCAAGGGAGCCCCCGATCTTTCATTTGCAATGCAGAGCTAGGGATCATAAGAAATGACAGCAGCCTACCCCTCCTGGGAAGACACCATAACCCCAGACTGGGAGCTATGAGAAAAGGGAGCCTTGTATTCTAATCTGCACTCACCCAAAGTATAGCTACTATCACTAATTTGTTGGGGGGCGGGGGGGTCGGGAATGACTCCTGGCTCAAGTGCTAAAAACTCTCACTATTCTTACAAAGATTTAGCAGATTTTTTGAATAAATATTTTCTATTTTCTATGTGCCCATAGGATAATTTCCAGAGATTTTAATTAAAAAAAATTTTTTTCACTAGCTATGGTTGCTTTGCTGGTGACAGGGCCCTGGAGCTCCTCACACCACCATTTTGGAAATACCAACTCCCTTATCTTATATTTTTACCTTAGGGACCCTTGCTCTGTGTCTTCCAGGAGGTCCAGAAGAGTTTGGATACCGGTGATTTTTTGGAAGGAAGACAGGGAGGGAGGGAGAGAGGAAGACAGGGAGGGTGGCAGGCTGGTCTTATTGTCATACCAAACAGTTTATTAGAATAACTTCCTCTACCACCATATTTATGTATTCGGCAAACATGAATGAGCACCATACATATATGAGGCTCTGTGCGAGTCCTGGAGTACAACATCCTGAGGTCAGGAGCTCACAGAGAAGTCAGAGATCAAAGTAAAGGAGCCCTTCCCATAAAATGTAGCAGGGGATGAGAAAGGCATGTGGGTAGTGCTGTGTCATGGACAAGAGAGAGTGACATTCTTCCTAGAGGAATTAAGGAGTCTTCAGGGGCAGCAACATCTCAGCTTCCTCTTGAAATATATTCATCCTACAGAAGTGATGGACAAGAACATTTGAGGAATGGATACGAGTGTGGTCAGAGAGAACAGGAGCATGCAAAAGCACAATGTGTGTGAATTGCTTCGAGGACTTCGGGTGGTTGAATGGAGTTACAACACCAGATGCACTGCATGGTGGGAAACAGCAGAAGAAAAGAGTTAGGTCGAGACCCAATTGTTAAACTCATAAAGTTTGGAAACCACACTGTGAACATAAACACGAGGGCAACTCTGAAAGTGTTTAAGCCTCAGAGAAAAACAATTAGATGTATTTTAGAAGGCTACTCCTGACAGGCATAAAGAGAGGCTTACAGTGGAGTCAGAGAGACACATTAAGAAGGTTTAGGCATGAGCTGATGAGGGTTTGAACCAAGGAAGGCAGTGGTGACAGGGATGGAGAAGAGGAGAGTAGGAGAGCTCCACATGAGACAAAGTCAAAAGGTCTTTGTGACCAATAAAATACCAGTGATGGGGAAGGAGTTATAGATGATTTAGAGGTTTCATATTTGGCAACTTTTTCATTTGCTGCTGTTGCCTCTTGATGATAACATCATTGCTTTGATTTTTGCAGTCAAGAATACTTGTGCAAAATTATTCTTTTACCAAAGCTGTGTCTGTGTCTCGCTCTGTGGTCACATCTGACCTTCTTCCTTGTCTCCCTTGATGACTTCGTAGCCAGTGATGCTAGCACCCACAGAACACAGCTGACTCCTCCAGGGCTCCTGCATACCTAGGACATGGCATCCCTGCCCACCCAGAGAAGCAGCAAAGCCAGTCCATGGCCTGTTCTGGAAAATGAGAGATACACCACCATCTGGTGATACTACAAATATTTAGGAAAATCGAACTACTAGGAAAGCAATCCTGACTGGTTAGAGTTTGCAAATACATCAAAAAGTTGCTAACTGCCATCCAAATTTTTGTGCAAGTGTCTAACAAGCACAGAACCTGGTTTTCACATAGCTTTCTCTTGCCATTAACTAGAACAGTCACGCTGTCAGGACCAAAGTTTGTTGTCCAACAAGAATAAAATGATCGGTTTGGAAAGGCAGTTTTTAAGAGGCCTTTAATCCATCCTAAGTGTACCACTGCAATGAAATCAACAAGCTGTAACATCTCCCTCAGGCAGAGGACCAGACTTGTGAGCACAAGCCCAGCTCCAGTGAGTTGTGCTGTAATCAGCCCACCATGCCTAGCAGAGCCCCTCAGCCCACTGGCATCCAGGCTAGGTCAAAGCAAGCTGCCAAGTGATGGCCTGACTGGACCGAGGAGGAGACTAGTGGCTGTTTTGTATTCCAGACTCTGCTTTTAACCAAGTGCTCACAATTTTCAATTATAAAAGAATAGCTGTGTGAGATAAAGGAACATTAGATGCAAAAGTAGGGATGCTTCACTGAATTAGTGCACAAGTTTATACTTAACACACCAGATAATCAAAAGCAAATATTGGATTTCATTGAGATCATTTTTATCCAAAAGGGAGGTAAGCCTCTCATATATACAAAGGTTCCCTCATCCTCCATATACTCAGCAGCCAAAATAAATATGTTTTCAGTTAGCCTGGAAATGCAGGTGGTATCCAAATGCCTGATAGTCTATCTTATTAATCAAAGCCGGCTAACATGAACTGCTCCCTGCTACTCATCCCTGAGCACGAAAGCAGTCCCACCTCATACCCTTGAGGCCTTCCCAAGATGACCAGGCCTCATAAAGTGCAACAGAGATTCCAGAAGTGGCCTGCAGCCCACTAGCTCCATTCTTCCTTCTTCTGGCCCACTGCCAGCCCCTGCCATTCTGTCAGACTCTACACACATGGTAGAAACCTAAATATGACCAGCTACAAACTGTGGAAGTCATAAACGTGCACACCAGATAAACTGTGATATATGAAATACAAAGAAATGGACAGTAGAAGACTATTGGAATGACAACCAAGGTAAATTTTAAGGAACCCAGTGGTTTGACAGAGATGTAAGAGGAAGGAAATGAATGATGGCTCAGCAGGAGAGAGGCAAGTTTTACATGGGAAGGAATGAACCAATCTGTTGGGCTGTATGTGAAATACCAGAGGCAGCTGTGGAACAGGAGCACCAAACAGGGCCTAGGAGTTAGAATTTGTATTTAACACAAGAGACAATTGGCAGCCATTGTGGGGAATCAGAAAAGAGAGGTGATGAAATGAAAATATGGCTAAGTAAGTTAAAGAATGACCATCTGATGGGATTCATGAAGTTGTCTTTTAAATACTTTTGCAGAATTTTTAATTACACAGGAAATGTTTCATGATGTGATGAGAAGTGAAAAACATAAATGCAAGTTTGTTTATAATACAGTTTCAATCATGGTACATAGATCTAAACATGCATTGAAATGCATGTTTAAGTGCATTTAAACATGCTGAATTTAAGTGCACCAAGCTGTGGGGCACTTTATGCTCAGCATTGTTACAAACAATAGAGCAGTCAGCTGTCAATGAGTAGAGGCTAACAGCTAGATGTGATGCTAACAGAGGCAGAAAGCTTAACAGAGGGATCAGGAAAAAGTGTCTAGAAAAGACACTAAAATATAGTTATTATCTCTTGGTAGTCAGATTAGAGATTACTTTTTCTTTTTAAAATTTGTTTCAAATATTCTACAAAGAATATATTCATTTAAGTATGTGTACTGATTTTAGAGAGAGAAGAAGGAAGGGAGAGAGAGGGAGAACAGTATGAAAGAGAAACATCAATTGGCTGCCCCTTGTTCACACCCTGACAGACCCAGAATTGAACCCACGACCTAGGCAAGTGTCCTGACTGGGAATCAAATCCCCAACTTTTTGATGTATGGGACAACACTCCAACCAACTGAGCTGCACTAGCCAGGGCAAGAATATATTATTTTAAAATCTGAAAAAATATTGAGAGCGACTTTAAAAATAGTATCCGAGAAATATGACTGTACTGTAGGTTAGGGTTGATGAGGCTCGAAGCTGTTTGCCAAGTGTGCTAGCTGTAAGTCAGAGACCTGTTCTCACACTGTAGGCGTGAGAATAAGGAGAGAAAGTAGGAAGCTTGGTTCAGAGAAATAAGAGAAAGGACACTATGAGGTTAGGTGTTATATGTTCAAAGAGGTTAAAATAGAAGCCAAATGTCAGAGGAAGGGTAAAGGTGCTACCTAGTAATTAAGTGGGAAGTAGAGAGGGTTAGGCAAAATTCAATTCAATGTGGTCCTTTTTGTTGTAGGTGTTTATGGGATATAAAAGTTAGGCCAAGGACTTTCTACTTGACATAATAATACAGGAACCCTTAATAGATTTTCTCACTGAGGGCTTTAGTTTACTGGGTTTTCTTTAATGTTAACATTTGATCTAGGCTGAAGAGCCAATCTTGATGCCTCCAGCTCTAAATCTAATTATTTAGCTTAATGAATATTTACTGAATACTTTCTCTGTAAAAGTACCCTTATAATCTAGTAACAAAAAACGACATATACAAACTATTATAGAAAGGACGGGGTGTGATATGGTGCATAAGGCAGGGACAGCTATATTACTCTGGGCTTCTCTGTTGAAATATCTAGTGGGCCTTCTATTTTCTGACTCTACCCCATCTCCGAAAACTTATTATTTTTCAACATACACTTCTACCCTACTCAGGCAGCTTATTTGTCTCTCTTCCCAATGTATCATCCTCATTGTATCAATTAGGAATGCTTTCAGCTGCAAGTATTATATGTCAATTAATGACTTAAATTATAACAACAGACATTGTAGATCAAGGGTAGGCAACCTCAGAGTTAGTTCAGCAGCTCAGTGAGTGTCATAAGGATCTCAGGTTATTGCCTCATCATTAATGAAGGAGGTAGTCTGCTCTAACTCCAGGTATCACATAACATTCACATTTCAAAGCAAGAAAAAGGAGGAGTGCCTTTCTTGTGTTTGTTCCTTTATCAGGAAAGCAAAAGAATTTTCAGAAGATTCCTCTGAACTTTGTTATACATTTTTTTGGCCAAAATGTATTATACAGCCGCCCTAAGATACAAGGAATGCTGGGAACATGGATATGTGGCTTTTCTAGCCTCTGGGGCTGCACTGTACAATGTGGTAGCCTCTAACTACATGTGACTGTTGAGTACTTGAAATGTGATCAGTGTGAGTGAGGCTTGAATTTTCTAATTTTATGTAGTTTTAACTAATTTAATTTAAATATAAACATAGAAGCAGTAAAAACATTTTTCCATTAGATACACTTTATTGCTTTGGTAAGACTACATTTCATTTTAATCATTGCATGGCACAAGAATTAATGGTGTTGTGGTACACATGTCAACAGCCACATACATGCTTTCTAGTATCACACATAAATATTTAATTGACCATTTTTTAAACATTTTATTTATTTCTTTTTAGAGAGGGGAAGAGAGGGAGAAAGAGGGAGAGAATCATCAATGTGAGATTGCCCCTCAAGTGTCCCCTGCTGGGGAACTGGCCTGCAACCCAGGCATGTGCCCTGACTGGGAATTGAACCAGTGACCCTTTGCGTCTCAATCCAACATTGAACCCACTGAGCCATGCCACCCAGGGCTTAATTGACCACTTTTGTCAATTTGGATGCAAATATTAAAGACAAGACTTTTTAGCACACATTCTGGTTATTGGAAAACCTTTAAGAATGTTTGGGAAAATTGTAAATTTTATGAAACATAAAGATCATGTTTATCATGTCAATTCAGTTTCTAAAAGAAGGTGGGCTGTAAATATGTAAGATGCAAAGAGGTTCAATGATTTATTATAAAAGGCAAATGTAAAATATCTTGATTTTATAAATATTGATTCCATATAGAAGTTACAGTATTATGGTTATATTGAGTTAAATAAAATACTAAAATCAATTTCACCTTTTCTTTTTACATTTTTAGTGGGTCTACTAGAAAACTTAAAATTGTGTATATATGACTTACATTGTCTTTATATTGAACAGTCTTTGTCTATCTATAGTGAAAGGAAGGCAAAGGTGAAGAGGACTAGGGATGACTTTCAGGTTAGCCAGTCGACAGGATCCGTCTCACTCATATTGCCTGCGCAGTCTGCTCATGAGGGACTTTTTCTCTCCTTACCTACAAAGCAGTGCTCAATAAATCTTAACTATAATTTATTGGTGAGGTTACTCCTACTGCTGTTAAGTTGAGCCTCAAACAATACCTAGCTTGGCTTCACGTAAATTCTAGCTGAAGGCTGACCTCTTCTAAAAATTTTTCTTTGACAACCCAGTTTAGCAGTTTTATTCATGAATACACGCTCCCTTTCATATGACAAATGTTCATTGTATATCGAAATGGATTGAACAATGTAAGAATAAATTAATAATTCTGCCAAAGAGAAATAAAAAGTTTCCCAGAAGAGGCAGCACTTGAACTGTATGTAATTAGAAGAGTGAGTTGGAGCCTGCCATGTGGGGAAGGGCCTTCCAAACCGAGGAAGCGGCATAGTGTATGTGGATACTGAGAAAAGGTTGCTTGGAATTGAGGCTAGAATTTCCACCTTCTATAAGGGTGAGGTGGGGAGTAGGTGGGATACTTCTCTAAGCAGGGGAATGATATCAATAAATTTGTTCCTATTATACCTTTTCTTCTTGTAAGAGATTTATTCTAATGTTGTTTCTCTACCTTCTCAAGATATATGCTTATTTCATTAACTTACATTCTTCTTTATTTTCTAATATAATCCTTAAACTGTAAATTTTCCAGTAATTACAGATTTAGCTGTAGTCCACTTTTGCTATGAAAAATTAACATTGTATAAATAGCATCTACTTTTCTTTTCAGTCTTTCTTTTACCCATGGGTAATTTTGAGATGTTCTATATATGTTTAAACATACAGAGTTTTTAAGGATGTCTTTTTGTCAGCCTATAATTTTATTGCACTGTTATCAGTGTTATCTGTGACTAACTCTATATGTTTGTTGAGACCTGTCAATATTCCATGTATGTTTTAAAAGAATATATATTTTCTGGGGAAAAAGGGGAAGGATTTACAGGAACTAGCATAAAGGACACAAGGACAACTAAGGGGGGGTGGAAAGGGGAGGGAGGTGGGGGGCATGGGGGTGGGGTGGGAAGGGAGTAAAAGAAAGAATACTGTAGTTGAAAAATAATTGAAAAAATAAATTAATTAATTAAAAAAATATATTTTTTCTTTTGGGGGGATACAGGGTTTTTGTGTGTTCTTTGTGTTAAGCTTATGGACAATTACCTCAAATTGTCAATGTTTTTACTAATTTTATCTCACTGATATTTTAATTATTTCAATTATTGTGATAAAATATTACATTTCAATTATTATGATATTTCAATTATTATGATAAAATATTTAAACGTTTCATTATGGTAATAGTTTGGCCATTTTTATTGTAGTTTGTTTACTTTGTTCTTATGTTTTGATGCTATACTTTAGTGTCTCTAATTTATGTATTATGTCTTCTTTGTGATTTCTTTTTTTTATCAATATATAGTGAGCTTATTAGGCCCAACAATGTACTTTGTTTAAAATATAGTTTGCCTGATAATAATTTGCTACTGGAATTTTCTTGCTGCACTAGTTTTCTTTTGGTTAGCATTTGCTTTGAGTATCTTTTTCAATCCTATTACTTTCACCCTTTCCAAGTCCTTGTATTTTACATGTGTCTCTCATAAATAGAATATACTTAGATTTTTTAAATCCAATCTGACAATGTTTATTGTTGCACTGGTGAATTTGATCTATTTCCATATATTAGTGTCTTGGATTTTATTGTTTCTATTTAATGTATCTTTTCTATTCACTGTAGTTTGGTTTTGTTTCTTTTTTTCTTTCCTACTTCTAGTAGATTTATTGAGAGTTTTTTTGTTCCAGTTTTTTATATTGGCTTGGACATTTTATATGTTATATCTATTATTCTTACCTTTTATCAAGCAACTTTTACTTTATGAAATCTAGAATTAGTTAATAGTCCTACCACCTTCCTAAACAACAAAAGTGCCTCAGAACATTTTAATTAAAAGTTCTCTTCGTCTTAAACATTATTGTTGTACAAAATATAAGATTTATTTTTATTCTTTCTTTTCTCTAAATTAATAAATAGTGTGGATATTATTATATACAAGCACTTCTCGTTTAGATTTTCCTATTTATTTATTTATCTATTTTTTTCTTTTGGATTCAGCAGTCTTCTTCCTGAGGTAAAATAGGAGAATTAGTTGGAAACTGCATGTGAAGAGGGGCGTTCCTTGCCAAGGAGGCAGTACTGCAAAAGCCCAGAGGTCAGGAGAGGACATAGTGTGTTTGGATGCTGGTGAACAAGTGCTTGAAATTGAGGCTAGAGTTGAGACTTGCTACACAGGTAGAATGGAAAGTGAGCATTTTTGTGCCCCACACCTGGATAACAATTTAGCTGAGTATAGAAATTTAATACATATTTTCTCTCAATACTTTAACGATACTATCCTGTTGACTTTTTGTGTCCATTGTTATCATTGGGAAATATGCTGTCAATCTAATTGTTACTTCTTAGCAGCAATATGCCTTTTAAAACCCCTGGCTATTTTTAAGATTCTGTGTTTTGGTGCTCCCACTATCAATATTATGTCTAGGAAATAAGGTTTTTTTTAATTTACTTTTCTGCCAAGAATTTATTGTGCTTCTTAAATGCCAGGATTTACATATTTATTATTTTTAGAAAATGTAGAACCATATTCTCGACTCTCTACCATTCTCTCTATTCTTTATAAACTCCTATTAGACATCTGTTGGACCTTATTAAACTCTTTTCTGTTTCAGTCTTTCATATTTTCTACATTAGCAGATGTCTGAGCTTCATTTTTAGTGATTTCCTAAGATCCATCTTTTCTCCTTTTTTTGAGTCTTTGTATCAAAGCATGCCTGAAGCCAGTGTTGTCTTTGCATTTTTCAATTACCTTTACGAACACAATCCATTTTTAAAGCCAGATTAAACTTTAGGTTTTTGTTATTTGCAACTCAAGAGTTCTAATGTATATTCACACAGCTAGTCAGTCATCACATTTTACCAGGAATGTCCAATGAACTTAACACTCCCTTTCCATCCCTACTCATGTCACTGTCAGTTATGCCACCGAGGTGGGCAGGCAGGGCAGCAGCCAATGGAGGAGGCGTACACTGAACAGTCAGAGACCTCAAGGGGGAATAAGGAGGAAACTCTTTGGAGATACTAGGGAAGAAAATTTTAATAATTAAGGAATGTTCAAATACTGGAGAGAGGAGTAGAGGTATGAAAATTGAAAATGTGTACTGAAATTGTCAATTAGGAGATGATTGCTAACCATTATGTTAGCCTTTCCTTTTCATGGCTTTTACTGATTCTTTGTCAATTATAATGATTAGCAGAAAGCATACAAGATGGATATTCCAAAATACATTGAGTGATTAATTTATTTAATTTGGGGGAGTTAAGAACATATGAAAATAGCCATTTAACAACTATGATTTCTATGGAAGGGGCAAGAAATAATGTAATGAAGAAACAAGAAAGGCAAGTTTAAATCGAAAGTAATTTGGGAAGCATCTAAAATTTGTAAGTCAGACAATTTAACCAAGAGCCAAGATCCCCATGCAGCTATGGAATGTACTGTCATGATGTATATTGGTAGGTGGCTATTTAAAGGGATTAATTAGAAATTTCAAACCATTCTTCAAAAAAACACATACTTGGACCAGTTCACTCTGGGCCCACTTCCCTTTATTGTGGTCCTGGGAAGTGTTAATCATTCCTAAGGCAGCAGAGAAAAAATTGTCTTTGTCTTTTCAGGTCCATTACTACTCTGGCAACTGACAAAGGGCTAATGATCATTTCAAGTGTTTCCTCAGCCAAAGACCATTAACGTAGCAGGTGTCCTCAGGAGAAGGCTCCATAACAGAAGGCTCTGGAATTGTCCTTCCATCACAGCTCATCACTAGATTACATTTATTTACTCTGATTACTGTGTCTACCAGTCCATCTGTCAAAGTAACCACCTTTGGGCAACTCAACTGCATCTATCATCACCGACTCTTAAACTATGTTGTGGGTTAAATCAACCCCCCAAAATATATTTCTTCTTTGACCTCAATTCCAGTAGGTCCAAGTGAGTTGGAATGAGGGCAATAGACAATGTCCAGGAATCATTGCATTATTGAAATTTTATGCTATTGGCTGCAAAAGCTGGTTTTGCATCTGTTCTGAAATGAATTTTCCTGATCGTTTGCTTTCTGTGCCATTTTTACTATTTATTTTGTTGCTTGGCTCACACTAGGCCTGAGTTTGACTTTGGTCCATACGTCTGGAAAGCATAGTGCAGTTTGTTCTTTCACACATCCCGCTCTTTTAATAAAACTGTTCCCCTTTTTTTTTTTTTAAACGAATGGCTGATCACAGCATTTGGTTACAGGGCAAAAACTGATAATTTGCTTAAAATGAGTCACTTGCACCAGACCGGGAGCCCCTTGACTCATAATTACAAGTTCAAAGACTAGCTGTGTATAACAAGAGGAAGCCCATCCAGGGGGGCTTTCAGCCTACTCACTCTTTGTATTCATTATATCCAGAGAGCAAATCACTGCTCGAGGCAACCCACAGCTCATTAGCAAACCCAGTCAAGTGAAAGGCAGCCTCTCCGGCTTGGGCAGAGAGGAGAATCTTTCTAGCCAGCCATGTGCACTACAGTTAACCAGGTCCTGGAGCCCTGGAGCATGTGCCAGTGAACACTTTCTACCACTGACGAATGCCAATCTGAGAAGCTTTTTCAAATTTAGATTCTTCTTCATCCTTCCTACCTAACTTTTAGCACCCTCTCCTTCTTCCTCCTCTCCCTGCAATTGTAGCAGATGGCGGCAATCAGGGCCCAAAGCCCTTGGCTTTGTTTTCCACAATCCAGTTTTCTGCTTCTGGCTTAAAGAAAAGACAGGATTTTGAAACACACACACGAACCTAAGCAGTGAGGGAAGAAGTCAGACAAAAGCTATTACTTCAAGTACCGAGAGGAAAGCTACTCATGTGCCCCTGACACGTGAGGAGATGCAGCAAAGAGGGAAGAAGCTAAATACAAGGAGGAACTGCGAGGCCAGAGCAGATGGAATAGATCCATGGTTTACTCTGGATACCTCAAAGAGTAAGGAACCCTGGACATCACTGCAGTGTGGGAAAGAGAAGGGTGATGCTGGAGGTTATGTCCAATGTGTGTCCTGCCCCAGACAAATATGCACTACCCAAGTAGTGTGTGCCCAGTCCAATGTACCTCACAAAGACCTGTGCCTGAAGTCAGAGTTGTATGGAGGAGGGCACGGCAGAGCAGAGGGTTTAGAGCAGGGCCTGTGGAGGCAGCGGGGCCTGGGTCTGAAGCAGGAGCTGCTGGAAAGACCCAAGGGACATCAGGGGATAGGATTTGAGCTATGTTTTCCAAATCAGGTTAATCATTTGACGTGAAGAGAGGATTTAAGTCTGATGCTAAAATGCATGCCTTTGATAACTTTGCTTAATACCAGTCATCAAACAAGGCTTCCTTGGAGTTTTTGTCAACATTAATTATCTTACATGCAACAAAATATTTTCACTACTAAAGATCAGATAAATCAAAAGAGTACTACCCTGTCTGGAGTTTGGGGAAATACACATTACTTAGAGACCTCGGAGCTCTTCATACTGCTGCCCCACCTCCTACCATCCCTGATCCTTTCCCACCTACTTGTACAAGTTGAGGGAGAGAAACAGCATTTATACAAGAATACTGTGAACCAATCAGTGTTGTGCTCTTTCCATATTTCAATCCCTTTTAACCTCCCACACAGCCCTATAAAGTAGGCATTATTAATCTCATTTTATGAATGAGGAAACTGAAGATACCACTAATTTGCAGGCTCGTGAATGAAAAGAGGCTTTCTTTGTAGCATCCGATAAACATATCATGAGCCACGCTGTACTGCTATGTGACCAGTCGACTAAGACCTTTCCTTCTCAGTCCTCCAGTGTCAATAAGTTCTTCTCAAGAGGTTGGATTCTTCCTTTAATTCACTGTGCATTACTGACCACCTACTATGTGCAGAACACAGACACAGCAAGTGTTCATGCCACACACTCCATAATCATCTTCCAGTTAAGTTTTCACCAGCTGGAATGCCCTGCTCACACTGGACAACCTGACCGTTCCCTTTTCACAGATGTGTGTGTGTTTGCTCCCTCATCCAGTGTTTCTGGGATACAAGAACCATCTCCTCTCCCAGCCATCCCCAGCCCTCCACCTCCACCACAAAAACACACACACACAAATGCACACATACAAGTGTATTTGCCACTTCAAGAAGGAAAACTAAGCAATAGAGGAACTAAGTAACTTAGTCCAGATCATACCCTGGTAGGCTGCCTTTTTTATGACTGTTGTTCCTTCCAGGCACTGCTGATAACTGCTGGCAGGGAGCAGTCTGGCTTCCTAGAAAGCAAGAACTTTTAACTCAGAAACTCCCTTGAGGAATCTAGCCTCCAGAAATCATCCAATATGCCTTTGTGCAAATACTACTTCCTCTGAGGAAATTTCTTCTCCTCTCTCTAAGGAAAATAGCCTCCTCCATTATTCATATGTCACATATTCCTTACTTTCCATTATTTCTCTTCCTATTGCTAATTAACAGTATGTATTCATTTGCTTCTTTTGTCTGTTACCTTCAGTAGAATGTAAGCTTTCTAAGGAAATAGATCTTCGCTCACCAGCTCTAAGAACTGTAACAGGGATATAGTGGATCCTTAGTAATACCTATGTTAATTAATTTAATTACATGTGGAATAAAATGTATATACCAATGTGCTCACTGCAGCATTAATTATATGTAAATATATATTCAGTATTAGGGAGTAGACTATAATGAAATATTACACAACCAAAGAAAGTAATATTCATAAAGAATGTAGTAACTTAGAAAAATATGAGATAATGTTAAGTGAAATAAATAGTCTATAAAATTGTATATACAATACTATCTTAACTACATAGTAAAATAAAGCACAGAAAAAGCTGAAAGGTAGAGGGATTATGAGTGACTTTTTTCCTGCTTCTTTACATCGTTCATTATTTTCCAACTTTTTTTGCAATGTACAAGGTATACCTTGATAATTAGAAAAAGTAAAGGCTTTAGACCTGTTCTTACCTTATCAGGTAAAGATATGGGGATTTAAATCTTTAGAACTTGCCTTCAGCATCAAGTATCTTTCTCTGAATTCTTATGAGATAATGCATCTGTGAAATAAAAATCCCTCGGAAACCTTCCCTGCATAGCTTAACGCCCATGGGCTCTAATGGTAAGTTACTTCTCTCTGCTGAGGATGCACAATTACCAGTCACAGACATCTCTTTGGTGGGCCCTATAGCATGCTGAAACCCTGACAGACAGCCCCTATGCCTCTCATTCGTCTGTTTCAGAAGCGGAAGTTCTTGCCAGGACAAGGAAAGGTAACCGTTCTCACAAGCCGCCCCACCATTTATAGGTGTGGTATTCAGTGTGGCTCCCTTTAGAAGTAATTACTTATAGGTGTGGTATTCATAAAATAAAAACAAAACATAAACAAGCCCAGAAGGAAAGAACAGAAGCATAAAGCAATAAGATTAATCGGGAGATGGGTTAGCAAGGGCCTGTGGGAAAAAGGGGCATTTTTCTAATTCTGGTTGTGGGTGCATAGAGGGGAGACTCCAACATGAGTGAGAGTCAGCATCTTCACAAGAGAGCAGTTTAGGTTTGATTTGGAAGGCAGGGGCAAGGGTGCAAATCTCGCACCTATTAGGGGATCCTATTTCCAATAAGATTGTGTGTGACCCTCTCTTCCTCCCTCCCTCCCTTCCTTCCTTCCTTCCCAGCACTGGAGAAGAGCAGTGCATGAGACAGGATGGTCTTTCCTTTGTGGAGTTTTCATTCCATGAAATAGAGTTTTCATTCCATACAATACATACATACATGCAGTTTCAGATGGTGATGGAAGCTAGGAAGGATGTGAAACAGATTAATCAGGTGGAAACAATTGGGGTGGGGACCAAAAGTGGTGACTTGTGAGCTGAGAGGTGAATTGATAGAAAGAATCAGGAAAAGAACATTCCAGACAGAAGGAGCAAACAGCAAGCACAAAGGCTCACAGGTGGGGATAAGACTGACACATTTGAGGAACTGAAAGAAGGTCAATGAGCCGAGAAAGCATGAGCTAAGATCTGGGTGAGGCGTGAGGAGGAGAGATGATATAAGGCCTGCCAGACTGAGGAGCTGGGGTTTGTTCAGGAGCCGTGGGAAGTTTAAAGCAAAGGACTGACATGATTGCATTATTAATAAATCAATCACTCAGGTTGCTATGTGGAGAGTACATTGTAGGAGGGCAAGTTCGGAGCTGGCAAAGCAGGTAAGAGACATTCCAGGTAAGAGATGGTAGTGACTTAGGTTGGGATTTAAAAAAAGAGACAAAGAGAAGCAAAGAGATACAAGGCTTATTTTTAAAGGGTTGCCAACAGGACCCGCCCGTGGAGCTGATGTGGGAATTGAAGAATTGTGGAAGAGTCCTGGGGTTTCTGCTTGAGCGAGTGGTACCATTTATGGATATGGAAGCAATTAGGGGAAACAGTGTGGAGTAGAGTTTGGAATGGAGTTTGAAATTAAGGGTTCTGTTTGAGGGCATGTTAAGTTTGAGATGCCAAGTAGACATTTGAGTTGAGATTTCAAGTGGGCTATTCAATATTCGAACCTGGCCCTCCGTGGAGAGGTCAGAGCTAAATATATAAATTTTGGAGCCATGGGTTATAATACTCATTAAAGCTATGAGACTAAATGAAATCACCTGTTGAAAGAAAAGAATGCCCAGGGCTGAGCCCCACTGTACCGCACCCCACTGCGCTGCAACATCTGGAGGCTGGAAAATGGAGCCAGGAAGGCAGGAGAAAAACCAGGAGGGAGTGATGAGGAAGCAAGTGCTCAGGCAAAAGGGAGGTAGGTGTCAGCTGTGTCAAACACTGCTGCACTCTGGTCAGGACAGACTAGGTCACTACGCCCTGGTGACAAATTAACAGTGAACTTCAGTAGCTTATCATAACAAGTTATTCCTTGTTCACATTGCATGCACAATATGGGCTGGAAGGGTGGGATCTCTGGTCCATAGTCACCAGGGCAAGGCTGACATGGACTCTGTGTAGAATGACACCAGTCACCAGAGCGAGAGAAGAGGGAGCACAGTGGCTCTTCAGTTCTTTAGCCAAGAAGTCCCCTCACTGATGCTCACAGCCTGGGGACCTAGGCTATCTGCTCACTGCAAGGGACCTAAGACCTGAATGATGGCACATGGAGTAGTTGGTAACTTCACTACTCTGCCATTTACTGAGAGGTTAACTAAAATGAGACCAGAAAACTGGCTGTTGGTTTTGGCAATGCTGAGATCACTGGGGATGTTCAGTGGAGTCAAGGAGATGAAACTCCATTGGACCACATGAAGGAGAGAATGGAAGGTGAGGGATAGAGAAGGTTGAATATAGATGACTCTGCTGAGGCTTTGTCTATGAAAAGGGACCTTTGATAAGATGGTGACCAGAGGGAAGCCTGTACTGCAGGTAAGGCCACCAGGAGATGTGGTGTTGGGAAGAGGAGGAAGCCTCTGCCTTGTTGCATCTATTTTCTCACGAGCTGAGCTTATTCCTGTGGCACAAGCCCAGCTGGTGTGGTTGGGAAGCAGAGAACACAGTAGATGCAGCCCGCCTGACTGTTTAAGCCACTCTCACCCTACCTGACTAACCCATAATTTGCAACCCACTTAAGAGTTCTCCTACTGTATTAAAGTAGTTCTTGCTCTCTAAACAGCTTGCTGTGTGTAGGTTTTTAGATGACTTATTATTACATATGATGAAAATAACTCATTTTTACACTTCTACTTTTTATACTGTATATTCCACATTTACTCATTCATTCTGTCAGAGACTTTTAAATCAGTAAGTCATAGATGCCATATTCTGCTTTATTTTTATTATAGAACATATGCACAGCAAACTGCATTAGATATATGTACAGTTAACAATGCTTTTAAGAAAAACAAGTTAACTAGAGATACTTCATCCTTGCTTATTCATTCCATCTACAAACCTTGTCTGGAGTGTCTACTATGTTTCAGACACTGGGCCTGGGTCTACAAACACAGAAGGCAAATTCACATGCAGTCTGGAGTTCCTGGCCAGAGGGGTGGAGAAGGTGTGCAGGTGAGATAGTCACAGAAATATGTCATTGCAAAGGTACTCAGTAGCTCCAAACATGAGATCTACACAAAGCACCACCTCTTCTTATTGCCCCTTCACAGTAACGCTAAGAGACGGCAGTTCTTTTTTTTTTTAACACATACACCCTCCAAACTTTATTTGTAATAGCTCATGCAAAATCATAAAGTACAACACATTAAAAGAGTAGTTGAGAAAAATGCCAAGGGGGAAGTAACTCATAATGAATCCATGAGCCAGTACAAGCCATAAGATCTTGTACATTTCTTGCAGGTAGAATGCAGAATCTCAGAAGCAAAAAGCAATTATAGCTAACCTTATTATAAAAGCTACATTTGTTCTTTCCTTTTTACATGGATTAATTCATATAATGCTCAAAATAATCTTATAAGAGTTGGGAGTTTTTATTAGCTTCATCATACAGATGAGGAGCCTAAGATTAGAGCAATTTAAATGGCAGACCCAAGTCCTACAGCTAATAAGCAAAACCAGCATTCATATCCCTGTCTTCCGACTACAAATTCTATTTCCTTTGCCCAGCCACTAGACAAGAATAACAGAAGAATAGCCTGAGGTTACACTGTAAAGCCAACATTCTTTGGTTGTTTGAGGAAGGCAGAATTGCCTGACAAGCCTATAGAAAACTTCAGTGGCTCTCTGCCTGGGACCGCCCTGGGCAAGCAGGGAACTAGTTAAGGGAGCAGTGTCAGGACCAAGAGGTCACTTGGGAACAAATCCCCCTACACCAAAGGGAACCCCAAGGTCCCTCTAATTAATCTTCGTGCCGAATCTTCCACACAGCGGGCTCCTCCCCACACATGCGGCTTTGCCTTTATGTTCTCTACGCAGGCAGCAACATCGACCTCTTTCCCTCCATCCAGCTCCTGCCCCTCATCTAAAACCTTCCTTAGGAGAAATTTCCCTTGAAAAGTCCCTCTGCAATCTGATTATGTCCCTCGGTTTGCTCCCTCACAACCATCTGCACTGTCTGTGTTGTATCACCACCAATGCCTTGTCTATGAGTGGGTTTTTTAATGCTTTATACTGTAAGCTTTGACCTTCCCATAACCCATTATAAGTTCAAGGACAGCATTTCTTGTATTTATCTGTAACTACCTATAGGAGAGGTTTGCCAATGGAGTATATGCTCAGTACTTGTTGACAGATGGTCTGCTTCACCAATTAACTCACTGCCTGAGTGAATAAACAAATGTTATGTTTAAATAGTGACATGCTTTCCAGAGAAGAAGCAGTTAGGAAACAGAGAATTCAAAAGGAAAATGAAGGCCTCCTGGGTCCTTTTCACCTCTTCTGCCAAAAACCACACTCCTTGGGCCTGGACTGTCCCCCTTCTCTCCTCTGCAGTAACCCCACCCCACTCCCGCTCCCACCCAACAGAACCATTTTAAGTGCATAAACTATTTACTGTGGCGACTCTTCTGAGTGCAAGCTCCATGTAGATTAGGGAAAGATAATTATTCAAGCAGACCTGAGATAATTGGCTAACTAATAAAGTTGTAATGGCAGAGACTCAAGTCAGCCAACCCTCCCCTTGCATGTGTGCCCGGCCCTGCAGGGTTCCCAGGTGAAGCAGGGCCACCTGGGACCTTCCCCAGCTTCCCATTCACAGAGATAGATCTTTAGCTCTTCTGAGCTGCCTGCTGTTTGCATTTATGGCTCTCAGTCCACATCCAATCACAGTCCTCCAAAACTGCCTTTTGCTCTTTACTACCTCTGACCTCCTGACCCCATAGATCTGACCTCAGTGGTTTGCCAATATTTATGAGATTATTTCTACTTGGCAAATGATTTTTACTTGCAACACAATATACAAAAGAAAAGGTTTGGAGTCATACAAACCTGTTAAGAATTTATTTTACTAACTGTTATCCTGTGGTTACTTTTCAACTTCAGCTACCTAACCTCTAGAATGGGCCCAATACTACCTAGTTGACAGGATCACTGTGACAATTAGATGAGACAACATATTTAATTCCTCTAGCACACACAAAGTTCTCAATCAGTATTAGCTCCCCACTCACCACCAATACAGTTGTAGTGAATACTGAGTTAGGATTTGTGAATTAATGCTTATGAAATACAGAATAGTGTCTGTCACTTAGAAAGCAAGTAAAAAATTAGTTTCCCTTTCTTTTTTTCCCCAAAGGATGAACTCTAGCATACCCAAGTTCCATATTGCCTTGTGCTTATTTCAAAGCCAGGGTATCAGAATTTTACTTAAATCCACTTGCATTTCAGGAAAACGGACATTTTTGCTGCTAGGCCCAATATAATTCTTTAATTCCCTTTTAAAAATGTATATAAATACATTTGAGGCTAGAACAGAATTCATCCCTAATTTAGGCATAGATAGAAAACTTGCCTCATTTTTCAGACAATAGGACATGTGGACATGGCTTTAGCCACTGCCCTCAAAGCACAGGCCAACACAAGAACTGAACTCATCAGGAGGAAGTTGGTCAATGGAATCTTATTAACCATGGCCTTTGGAAGTGGTCAAGCCATCTCAAACTCAGGGAGTCCTGTGCTGGTCAGATCCAAAGAATTTGGGGCCTCTTTCGAAGCTGAAAAGGAGTGTTGACTTTCTGTTTAGTTGTCCTCTCAGCCACCACTCTTTAACCCGCCAAGTGCTAGGACACATGTCCTTCCACCAAATTCCCAGGGTTGGTCCAGACACTAGACATAGAACTAGACACTGAGGCTCTTGCAGGGCTGCCACATCTATGGACCGAAACTGATGGAAAAGACTTCACACATCCAGGTTAGCCTGGCAGCATGCTGTCATAGTTAATGGAAACATTGCCGGTCTCCAGATTCCTGAGTTAACTCCAAAACACAGAAATGCCAACGTGACCCAGGCTGCTCTCCAAGCTCCATGCCTGCATTTGCCTATGGGTTTCTCTAAGCAACCCATATGGGTACTTTGTCCTGAATAAGAACACTCACAAAATAAAAACCCCAGAGATGCAGGGTTAGGAAAATTAAGTTTCTCTGAAGATGACCTTTGGGACCATTGTTTAAAGGTTTAATGTTACTACTGGGAATGGGCAACTACCCTCAAGCATCTGCCATTCTCACAGGGGCCCTAGGCCTGTCCACTTGGTTGGCACACCTGGCCTTTCTTCACCTGCTCAGGCTAATGCCCAGGATGCTTGTGGCAGGAGGATGAATATGACATGGTTACCAAGACAAAAGGGAAACACAGCCTGCCTCAAGCACCACACCTTAATTCCACCCAGCCCACGTGGTCTGTGCTGCTGGGCCTGGTAGAGTTGCCGGTGGGATGTGTGATTTCTGGCACCAGGAGTTAGGAACCCGTTTGATTTATTTAGACGTGGTGCCACCATTGGGTGGGTCTCCTAAGGTTTCTGTGGCTTTCCACTTCAGATTTTTCCTACACTCCACTCCCTAGAGCCCCTGCCAAGCCTGCCATGCTGCAGCCTGGTCCAACCCAGCCCGAAGAATCTACTAATTAAAGGTTCTCCTTTGACATCTTTCATGTGGCAATTTAGGAAACTCCAAGGCAAGTCTTAATCTGAGGATTTCAGCCCAGGTGGTATCATCTGGTTTGAACATAGGCCTTTAACCCCAAGGCCATGGTGCACTAACCCATTCCAGAAGTTGTCAATCAAAAGCAGGAAGTAGGTTGGGCAAGTGTCCTTGGTCACCCCCTAATTCTACTTTTTAGTCTTCACATCTGCAGTCACTTTGGCCGTGGCTAAGTGGTTTTGTCTTCCCCTCATCCTCAGATTTCATACCCTGCTGTCCCCACCCAGCAACCCCTCAAATTGTAGCTGAGCTTCTCCTGGCCCTTAAAGCAAACAGGCCTATGGCACATGGCACCACTTCCTGTGGTGGCCTCCATCGGCAGGGACAGAGGCCTCCTCAGCACCTACTCCCAGACTGCTACAGCCATTCTCAGTGATCCAGGCACTCTGGCACATGCTGCTCACTGCTCCCTGGAGAACGTCACCTGCACATCAGCTCCTAAGGTGATGGAACCAGGCAGCTATTTGATCCTGAAAGCACAGGAATGATGAAAATAACAGCAGATGTCTTCTATTGGGTAATAATCTGGGAGCCATCTAATAAAGGAAGTGCTTCCGGGCCAGGGACAGCTGACTGGGAGAGGCTGCCTAAAGAACTGTGCTAAAAACTCTGATGCTATCATTTGTTTCCCTAGCAAAGGATATGTGATCAGTTAGCAATGTCCTCCATCAGTGTGAGGAAGGGAAGTGGGAACATGGGCTACATATGTGCAATTCCTTCGTGTAGCTTCTAAAACCTCCTCCTTCCTAGATGACAGCATCCTCCCCACCATGGGGGGAAGACAGGAAAGGCAATGTCTCAGATGTGCTTTCTGATTTTTCTAGGAGATAAACCATTTCTCTTTATAAGATCCTAAAGCACTTCCCCATATCACAAATTTATTCAGTTCAGCATCAACAGACCCTTTGCTCTCCATGCTGGAAGCTGCTGACTCATCCTTCATCCCAGAGTTTCTGTTGTAGCCAACACTTCCCTGGGACATCCTTGTTCCCAGCCTCATTCCCAAGGGTGCTGGACCACTGACCTTTCCTTTGGTTCTCACAGCCCTCCTGACCTTTATGTGCTGTACTGCCTTGATAGATTGTCCCCTTCTCTCATCTAAATTCTTCATTCCTCTCCACCCCATTGGGCCATTCATTCTAACCTTTCCACACACTAAAGGATGGACTCCTCTTCTAACAATATCTGAGGATATTTTTGTATATTTCATGAAGTTGACATTTACTGAGAACTCTCAGTGCCTATAGAACCTTATATCATGTAGCATACAAAAAAACATTTCACCCCTGCCTGCTGCTTCCCACAATGGCATGCACATCTATGCACTACATACTGTATATTCTTATCACATCACTATATCATTCTCTTACCTTCAGTTTGAAAGCTTCTGTTACCAAGCCACAGATACTATAGTGACCTCCCCACATCTAACTTCTGTCCAGAGTCAGACCTGAGTGTCTCCAGCTACTTCTGAGCCTTTTCATGCTTTTAGCCTGAAGCAATGTGCCCCAAAGTCCCTCTGCCTTGGGAATCCACCCCATCTCTCACTTTCCCTCATTCCCCCTTGGTCTTCTCCTCTCCCCTTCCTTGTGTGGTCAGAGGCACCAATGTGAATAAATGTCTTTCCCACGGAAAATATTTTTTGGCTCTAAGAAATCATTTTTCAGCATGAATAACATAAGTCTCCATTATTTTACTTTCGTCAGTTTTTAAGCAATAACTTCAGCAGCAGTAGGTTGTTTGGGAACAGCCAGGAAAATGAGCTCTGGCCCACATGCCCTTGACTAAAGGAAATCAGACAGCAGGCCCAAAGGCAGCAGCATAAACTTCTACTTCTGATGTTTTTCCTTTCCATTTGGTTTCCATGGGACCCTGCATTAGGAGTGGGGACTGCTTACAAAAGTACTAATTCTTTAGCAAAGTAAGAAATCAAATTTCAGGCTGGCAAAAATGGGAAAGCATTAAGAAATGCACAGGCATCAGGGCCTAGAACTTTGGCTGCCTAACATTTTCAGAAATCCAACTCAAGACTAACATGGAGAGCACTTGTTGACTATCATTCATTCCTCCTGAGTGCTCCTTAATAGGTATCAAAATCAAGAAGGGGGCACCTTTAGGACTTGGAAGTGTTCTTTATTCAGTTCACAGCCCAGAATTGCAATGTCATGTTTTGGGGATTTAGACTGAGAAACTCCTCTCCTTTCAGGACCTTTAGGTGTGTTGGGGTCTTTTTTTTTTGGTTGTTTTGCTTTGCTTTGTTTGAAATTTTATACCATCCTATGATGCTTTATTTGCTCTCCTTTAGGTTTTAAACAGTCCTGTGATTCAGCAAGCCAGCAGGCTTCTTTGAATCATCTATATTTTCTGGGACTTGACACTGAGTCCTGTGATTGAAATTCACTAAAAGAAAACAGCTAAGAGTTAAAAATGGGAATGGGAAGTCGGAGCTCTTCGGGGCCTGCACTTTAGTGAGCAGCTGAGTCCATCCGACTAAACAAAGGTGGCAAGAAGGTGCAATTTATCTTCCCTGTCAAGCTCAGATCCCTCTGATTCTGGCACCAACCTGAGACACCATCTTATGTCTCCCATCTTCTCAGGACCTGTTAGCTAACTGTCAACAAATCATGGGATTTTTCTTCGCTCACCCTAAAATAGTGATGTTTTAAAAAATAGTGATGTTTTAAAAATTTGCATTTTTATGAATGCAAATATTTGGCATTCATCTCTAATGGTGGGCTCTGAAGCATGGTGACGTGTAGTGCAGAGAAAACAGTGTTACATTTGTAAAATCACACTAGATGAGGGAGGAACCTGCCTAGGAGCATGGTGGCAGAGGGAGGGAGGGCAACAGACACATGCTTTACTTCCCCTATAAAGTCATCATATGCTATATGGAAAAGAAAAACAATAAGCCTTTAAAATATTTATCCATTCTTCCAAAAGACATTTGACTGAGTTCTTCCTATGTGCCAGGGACTATCCACATGCTAGAATCATTGCAGCAGACAAAACTTGACAAAAATTTCTGCCCTCATGGAGCTTATAAATTCCAGAAAGAGTTTTAGAATATTTCAATAAATAAAGTGAACTATGAAAATGGTATACAGAACTCATGGTTCCTTTTTCCTGTGATACTATAAAGAAAACTCAAAGATTTGGGCAAGATAGGCATTCACAAGAGCACAATTTCATGGTTAAATCTACTACTGCCCTGTCATTTCGATGTCTACTACCTGCCCGCCCCCCACCCTAATCGTGCATACTTTCCCTAGAAAAACTGATCTAAGGGCAGAACTGAGCAATTTTTACCCCTATCATAGTTTCTTAATTGAATCTCAGCTTCCTCATCTGTAAAATGAAATTATGACCAGCAATCATGGAGAAGTTTAAGTAAGTTAATACAGGTATACCTTGGAATACTACAGATAACTGCAATAAAGTGTTTATCACAAAAAAGCAAGTAACACAGGTATTTCTGGTTTCTCAGTGCATATAAAAGTTTTGTTTATAGTAGCATTATGTCTGAAAAATAATGTACATTCCTTAATTTTAAAATACTTTATTGCTAAAAAGTGTAAATCATCTGAGTCTTCAGTGAGTCACAAGCTTGTTGCTGGCGCAGGGTCTTGCCTCAGAGTTGATGGCTGCTGATTATCAGGGCAGTGTTTGATGAGGTAGGGGTGGCTGTGGAAATTTCCTAAATTCTTAAAATGATACAGTAATGACATTTGCCCATGGGTTGATTCTTCCTTTCATGAACAATTTCTCTGTAGCATGCAATGCTCTTTGACAGCATTTTACCCCCAATAGAACTTTTTCAAAATTTGAGCCAATCACCTCAAACCCTACCACTGCTTTTTCCAACCAAGTTTTGTAATGCGCTAAATATTTTATCATCATTTCAACAATCTTCACAGCCTCTTCACCAAGAGTAGATTCTCTCTCAAGAAACCTCTTTCTTTGCTCGTTCATAAAAAGCAACTCTCCATCCGTTAAAGCTTTATCACACAATCGCAGCAATTAAGCTGCATCTTCAGGCTCTACTTCCAATTCTAGTTCTCTGCCGTTTCCACCACATCTGCAATTACTTCCCCCAATGAAGTGTTAAATCCCTCAAAGTGATCCACGAGGGTTGGCATCAACATCTTCAACACTCTTGTTAATGTGGATATTTTGACCTCTTTCCATGAATCATAAATGTTTGTATTGGCACCTGGAATGATGAATTCTTTCTAGAAGGTTTTCCATTTACTTTGCTCAGATCCATCAGAGGAATTACTATCTATGGCAGCTATAGCTTTATGAAATGTATTTATTAAATAAGAAGACTTGAAAGTCAAAATTACTCTCTGGTCCCTGGGCTATAGAATGGAAGTTGTGTTAACAGACATAAAAACAACATTAATCTTGTTGTACATCTCCATCAGAAATCTGGGGTAACTAAATGTATTGTCAATTAGCAGTGATTTTTTTTTCATTTATTTTTAGAGAGAGGGGAGGGGAGGAAGAAAGAGAGGGGAAGAAATATCAATCTGTGAGAGAAATATCAGTTGGTTGCCTCTTGCATGCACCCCAACTAGGGACCAGCCCTCAACCCAAGCATGTACCCTGACAGGGAATCAAACCAGTGACCTTTTCATTTTATGGGACGATGCCCAACCAACAAAGCCACACAGGTCAGGTCATGAGCAGTAATATTTTGAAAAGAATCTTTTTTTCTGAGTACTAGGTCAACAGTGGGCTTAATTTTCAGTAAGTCATCTTGTAAACAGATGTGCTGTCATCCAGGCTTTGTAGTTCCATCTACAGAGCACAGGCAGAGTAGATTTAGCTTAATTTTAAGAGCCCCAGAATTATCAGAATGGTAAATGGGCATCTGCTTCAACTTAAACTCACCAGCTACATTAGCCTCCAACAGGTAAGCCTGCCTGTTCTTTGAAGTTTTGAAGCCAGGTATTGACTTCTCCTCTCTAGCTGTGAAAGCCATAGATGGCATCTTTTTCCAAAAAAGGCTGTTTTGGAAAATCTGTTGTTTAGTGTAGCCACTTTCATTAATTATCTTAGCTAGATCTTCTAGATAATTTTGCTACAGCTTCTACATCAGCACTTACTACTTGTCCTTGTACTTTTATTTCATAGAGATGGATTCTTCTTTTAAATCAACTTCTGCTGGCTTCACACTTTTGTTCTGCAGCTTCCTCACCTCTCTCAGCCTTCATAGAATTGAAGAAATTTAGGGACTTACTGTGGATTAGGCTTTGGCTTAAGGGGATGTCATGACCAGCTCGATCTTATCAGATGACTAAAACTTTCTCCATATCAGCAATAAGGCTGTTTCACTTTCTTACCATTCATGTGTTTACTAGAGTAGCACTTTTAATTTCCTTCAAGAACTTTTCCTTTGCATTCACAACTTGGCTAATTGTTTGGCACAAAAGGCCTAGATTTTCACCTACCATGGCTTTCAACATGCTTTCCTCAGTAAGTTTAATCACTGCTAGCTTTTGATTTAAAGTGAGAGACAGGCTCATTATCTCATTGGCAAGGTGAGCTGTCAATCACTCCTGTGCTCCACTGCCCTGCTCTTTCTACCGCATACCATCAGTGTGAGAGCTTGGCATGTGAGAAAGAGCTGTTTTCTAAATCCCGAGAGGGAAAATGAGGTGGAGACAGCTCTTCAGTAAATAAAAAGGGGTTCATTACCTTCATGGGTGACCCCAAACTGGAGTGGAACCCGATCTGTTAGTACAACCCAAAAGGGCTGGGTGTGGGCTCTAAACAAGCAGAATGGGGATGGACAAGAGTAGGTCTGAGATGGAGCCTGGGGTCTGACCCTTCAGGTGCCCTATCTGCACACTCTCAGCCTCCCCCTCCACAAGGCAGCTGTGAAGTCTCTCTAGGCTTTCAGAAATTATTTTGCCTCTTTGCTCCCGGACTATGGGCATCAGCTGCCAACTCACCTTGGCCTTCCTCAGGAGACACTTAGGATGCTTATTGCTAGGATTATGGCTATCACACTAATGTTCATCCACCTGAGGTCACCACCATCAAAGAACCGCAATTCCAGAATATGTCTCTATTGTGACAGGAGGAAAACCAATACCATGTTGCTGATGATAAGCCCGTAGCACTGCAGGACCCCAGTGCTTTTTAAATCACCAACAGTATTAAACACTTTCAGTGTAACTTCCCCATAATGTGTACTTCACTATATTTCAAGTCTTTAAAAATTGGTGACTTGTGTATGATATCACACTGCCACCAAATTTCCTAGCGAGACCTTCCAGATTCTCTGCAAAATGACCCCAACCTACCTTCTGGGATTGTCTCTTCTGCGCACTCCAGGCCATTTCTGCTTCCTCTGTCCAGGCCTCTCCCTACCTCAGGGAAGATCCAGTGGAGTATTCAGCTGACTCTAAGTTCATCCAGGACCTACTGCTATTACAGTGTCGTGGGCACTGACAAACCTCTATATATTCTTCCCACACAGCTGTCCATTCAGACTGTCAGCTCTACAAAAAAGCAGAGAGAGAGAAGCAGGGAGAGAAAAGGCCATGAACCCTCTCCTTCACTGCAGCTTTTAGAGCAACCTTCCATCCCATCCTCCCACCCCTGCCCACTGGTTGGTGGGAGCCTTCTCATCTCCTCTGTGGGAGGCAATTCGGGGATCCCATAGGCAGATTCTAATGTGGTCGCTATGCAGTTTCTCTCTTTCTCAACTCTATTCCAAGAGACTCATTCACTCTACTTTCTGTTATTCTATTATGCAGTGAAAGTCATGTTGTACATGTTAAAATGAGCACAGACCAGGGGCAGGGGAAAGGTATGGAGAATGTCCCTCAGCTCCTGGTTAATGTCTCTTATGCATCAGGGCTTACCTATCCAAGTCTCTCACAGACCAGTTCCAGGCCCCCTACCCCAGTTCTGCAGTGTGCAGGGCAGATGTAGAGACAGCACTGAGCTGTGCCCATTTGCTTCTGATGGAAAAGGGTGGAGTGTCTTTCTGTGCCTCACCATTCAGACATTCTTTATGGTGCTATTTTTATCAACAGTAGTCACCAAATTGGTGTCAGATGGGCTGGTCCAGTTCCTCCCACTGAGGCTAGGTTATGGGACTCCGTGGGTTTTTTTCCAGGCAGGAGACGTGTTATGCGGTGCATATGAATGCATCTCTGGTGCCCTAGGCCTCAGGATAAACCCCTGTAGCGCTGGACTGTGTTCCTATGGCAATAAGAATGAAACTCATCATCACCCCAGTTCATCGTGAACCTGACTCATTTAATAGACATATGTTGAGCACATTCTAAATACCAGTCATAAAACAAGACACCAAGGATTCACCAAAAAAATATTCTCCGTACCCGTGGAGAAACTTATATTTCACCAGAAAGAATGGTCATGTAAAGTGACAGTGTCTATGGGCTGTGCATGTTACAGAAGCATCAATAGGTACTTATTGGAGGGAGGATTTATTCTGTCTGAGCCTCAGGAAAAGCTTTGGGGAGGTGGTAATACTCAGCCAGGGCTGGAAAGGTAAGTAGAGTTAAATGGACAAAGAGCACATGGACAAAGGAACTAAGGGCAGAGGCATAAAAATGATTGTGGATCATCCAAAAATCCAGCTGTGAATTCAGCTCTCACCTAGAGAGTCATGAGCACACACCTGCATTGACCCTCACCCCTGGGAGATGTAAGGAAGAGAGCCTTGATGCAGGAATGTCAGCTGCATTCTCCAAAGGCCTTGGCCGTTCTGACTCTGGGGTTCAGAAGTTGGCCCCTGAGCAGAGCCCAGCAGTGAAGGTCAGTCTGTAGTGGCAATAGTGATATAGGATGTTTAAGTTAGACATGAAGGAGGGACCTCCATTTCTGTCTGCTTGTGGGCCTTGCAACTGAGAAGCTAAGTCCTCAGTAAGACCAGAGGTCCCTTGTTAGCCCCAGGAAACAAGGATAAGTTGTTCTATGGAGACAAATAGTAGAATTGTCTAGATTCTAAATCTTTCAGTCTGAATTATACTTTTTTTAAACTAAATGCCTGGAAATTCAGGTTGAAATTTAACAGAAAACCAAAATGGGGAATAACAGGAAAACAGGGAGAAATATGGCACTGAGTGATGGCAGAAAGTGCATTTGCAGATGTTCCTGGCAGTTGAGGGCTTGGCACTCTGGTTTTCATTTCCTTTGACCAGACATTCCAAACCCCACCCCCCACGAGTCACATGGATGTGCAGGCACTGCCCCACAGGGTGCAGCGGGTGTCACTGGAACAACCTCCTCCCGGTTGGCAGCCAGCTGGAAGAGCCTGGGGCCACCTGTCTGGCCGGACCCTCTCTGCTGTGGGCCTCTTGGAGCAGGGCTGGCTTTGCGGTCTGAGTAAAGTGACAATGCAATTAATGGGATCCTGATGCTGTGACTGAGGCCTTTTCCCTGTGTCTCCAACAGGGATGAGAGAGGAGATGTCATTAGGACGCCAAGAGGCTTTTGAAATCTTCAAGAGGGACCACGCTGACAGTGTTACCATCGAAGACAACAAGCAGATTCTGAAACAGAGGTAAGGCTGGTCCAACAGAGGGACTCGCTGGTCCTCCAAGGCTTAGCCAGGCCAGCAAGAGGAGTCTTGCTTCTGTCCTCTCTAAACTGCCCAACCTAACTCCTGAAAGGAAGGCATGACCTATACTGTTTCACAGTGAATTACATCCAGCCTGGTACCATTCTCTTTCAGGTATATAAGCATCATCACCCTAGTACTGCTGGGTAAGTAATGTCAGGGTTCTGATTGGCAGTGCTAACTTTCTCAAGACTCACATTGTAAGTTTGTTCTCATCAACTTGAGACTCTCAATATCCACTATTCCAAAGGCAGAGAAAAAAGATGTTCTAGAGTGTAGTCCTGCACAACTTCACAGAAAGTGCACACATGTACATCTTATTACCCACAAGCCTTGGGGGTGTTCTCCAGGCCAGAAGCAGAGCAGGCAGCCTCATCTCCTGAAAGCGTGGAGCCAGGCTGTGTTATGAGTCCTTTAGAATAAACTTACACTTTGTTTCAGGTAACCTGTGAATTAGATATATACCTCAAACCACTGCAAACAGAATGACTCCCACATGTATGGGTCTCGAAAGAGAGTTGTAGACTGTGAACTCTTTTATGTCACAGGTGACTCTGAATCTCAACATACAGTATATTTTCAAAAACTATTTCTGAATTAAAATGAGATCCAGGATTGAGAGTCATGCTTGTAAATGACAATTCAAGAATGCATGAGTAGATTAGCTCTCTCAAGAAAACGACAAGGGAAAGCTCCAAAGGACAGGGAGAGGAGGAGGAGGCCATAGCAGGGCCTGAGAAGAAACAGAGAGAAAAGAAGAGGGAGAACCAGGAGAAAATTCTGTCCTGACAGCCAAGAGGGAATATACTACTCCAAGAAGCTGCATGTTTTCAGTGGTGGCAGATAGAGCTGGAAGCTCACATGGACTTGGCACCTAGAAGAACAGGGATTGGAGTGTCAGGAGTGACAAAGCAAGTCAGAAGAAACTGAGCAAACGATGTGTTCAAAAAGTTTATGTAAAAACATTTCTATGAGAAAAAAGAGGTAGCTTAAGGAAAAGGGAAGTCTGTTTCAGAGACTCAGCCGAGACTGTAGGCCACAGGAGCAAACCCGCAAAAAGTGAGAGACTGAGAGAGAAGCAAGGGAAAGACTGCCACAGCAAAGGCTTCTGGGAGTCGGGAGTTGGTCAGAGGGAATCACAGTCAGGGCTGCCAGGCCCGGGAGGAGGCCTGAGTAGAACAGCAAAGCAAGATGTGGCTGACATCAATGCATTTACAAGTAGAAGGAGAAAATTAAAGATGACATCTATTTTCTCTGTGCAGATGGTAACGAAGGTTCAGCACAGCTGCCGTGGGGAGTGGGAAAGAAGGCAGACTGGGAAAACAGAAAGGAACAGCGATCAACTTTGAGGGCCCAGTTTCTACCTTAACCAACAGCTTTTACACTTGGTGGGGAGGTTGGTGGGATCTCAGATTGACAGGAATGCAGTGAGGGTGATAGGAGTGTAATCGGAGCAGCCGTCTGGAGCACAGTGCAGCCCTTCTTAGTCCAAAGATGTACATGCACCCCAGTGACCTGGCAATTCCCCTTCCGGGTGTATCTCCCAAAAAGTTCTCATGGTTCAGAAGGAGACATATATGAAGATACCCACAGCAGCTCTGTGGGTGGCCAAAGACATTTGGAAACCTTCTGGGTGTCCATCCCCAGGGGAGCGGAGAGGTGAAACACTGGGAGAGCTTCCATGGGGCCAGATGCAGCCTGTGGGAGCAATGGATTAACGTGCCACCAACGATAGTCCTAAGAACACACAATTTATATAAATTATAAATATGTTCACACACACGAACAAAAATAGTCAAGCAAAAAGATAAACTTTAGCATACTTTAACCATAAGAGTGGGGGAACATTTGTGGGGGGACCATATATGTGGGGGAAACATATGTGGGGGAACATAACAGGACCAAGACTTAGGGATATGAGTGAATAAATAAGTAAACAAGGAAAACAAGGGATGGGAGCAAAAAATGAAGTGAAGCTGGTGAAGGCCGAGAGCCTCTCCCTAGAAAGATGGACACATGCACATCCACACACATTTTGGTCTATGAATCAGGGGTTTCACAAACTGTCCATGGCTTCTACATGCTGTAGGCCATGTGTTTGTAGTACAGTCAGTGGGACATGTTGAAGCAGGATACTTTGTTTGTCTGAAGATAAGCATGTCAAGCTAGATGACAGCTGCTTTATCCAGTAATGACTTCCAAAGAGCCTTTAGCTGTGTCCCTGTCTGAGGTATCATTGCTCATACCAGTGCCTATAACCTGGCTCCATGGAGCTTGTAAAAGCTGCCAACACCTTGTCCTGCCTCCCCAGATAATCTAACTCAATTAGATAAAGCCTGAGCATCCATTTGTTTAAAGGCTCTAACATGCAACCATGTTTGAAAACCTCTACCTAGACAGTGTCTGGAGACCTTGGGATCCAGAACCTCTGAGATAGGATCTCAAAACCTCCACAGGTTAAACCAATTACCAGGTGATTCTCTTGCACACTCAAGTTTTAAGAACCATTGGCCTAAAAAGACATACTACTTCATCTCTCTTATTCTGAAACTAGCATGCATGTTTCCCAATTCTGCTTTGTACCCTCTGGGCTAATTAGGTCTGTTTCGAGCAGGGTGTGGGGGTGGGTGTGTTGGGGGAGACAGAGATGAAGGTGTCTTTTGAAGCCTCCTACTACAGAGCTCACTAAATTCTAGTCGAGTTCTGACAACCCATGTGACAAATGTGCTTTTGGGTTTAAACACATCTAAATCATTTAGGATGGGCTGGTAATACTGGTGGTCCCATCTTCCCTGAGGCCATGGAACAAAGGAATTAATGAAACTCACACAAAGCTTTCCTCTGGAAAGAGCTTTTCCCGGCAGTAAATCAGTCTTTTTAAGTCAAATGAAAAGTTGGGAGACCTGCCCACATTTTTAAAAAATGTCACATCTGTTTGAAGTTACTGTAATAAATGATCACTAAAGGAATATTTGGTACTGGGGAGTTTAACATATGACCTACCGCTTTCTCAGGGAGGGAGCTTTTATTTGCATTCATGAAATGTATTCAATTACTATATATGACATGCTCATGACTACTTAAAGAAGAGAACGAAAGAAAATGTTTTTATATGAAAACAGATAACTATGAACCAGTGTTCCTACAGAAGTCATCAAAATGAGGTCCCACACATGCTTATAGGAATGACCTCCATGCCGCCCCTACTTTAGGAACTGGTCCACCATAACCCTGACTCCCTTCACATGTTTGCTCCCATTACCTCCCATTCCCTCCAGAGACCAGGAGCATAGGGACCATCTCTGGGAAGACTAGCTAGTCTTAGGAATATAGATATGCACCAGTGGAGTTTCCTCAGGGTGGCATTAAACTATCTCCTAATTCTACTGACTACCTAGTCTCACCTTTGTAATAGTCCTCAACAACTAGGACATAGTGGCCTGGCTTGCCATTTTATCCTTACTTCCATATCAAATAATTCTTGTCATTGTTTCTAGTGTTGTGACATCATGTTGGCAAAGTCCATGAAAGAGGGACTCAGAATTAATTGTCTCCACACCTGAGCCTTGGGCCAGCTCAGCCTCTTTAACACATGGTAATCAACTTCTAAGCCCAAATATAGGGATCCCTTCTGATTCCCCCAGCTCCCCAAGAGTGTAAGAGTTGATTCAGAGTTGCAGGAGGGGATGATCAGTGGCTTACATGTCTGTGTTACTTAATAGAATGGTTTTCTTCCCCTTCTTACCTGCTCCCTTTGCTGCCCTCACAGGTGATTTCTAGCTTCTCCCAGCTCTGGCTTCCAGCTGGGGAAAGCCTGACTGTTACAACAAAGATGTTGGCATGTTAATAGGATGTTTGCCCTTCACTGAATTAGAGACAGTTTTTGAGTACAAGACAACTGTGATTGAAAATCGCTGCAATTTCAGGCATGACTCATCCTCGTAGGATATAATAATGTGAAGAGAGCCTGGAAACCCCACGTGCCCAGCACCACACAGCTAACTCTTTTGTGCCAGATCTCTCATACAAACTGAATCTGTCCCTCAAAGAGTGCCATTAAATAACAAAGGGAAAAAAACAGGGAGATTAACTGCAGTTGGAAAGAAGTCCTTGATAACATGAATTAAACCAAGAAAAGCTTCCCTTTACTCAGCTGGAGCCTTCAGACATAGACTCTAAACCCAACAAATCTCATAGCACCACCTGGAAATAACGTATGTGACAAATAGGAGTTCTCTGATTCCTATTACACTTCAATTTTAACCTTTATTATTTTTTCATTTGTTTTTTTGCATTTACACATGTCTCCTGAACTAGAATTATAAACTCTGAGAGCAGATATTAGATTAGAATCTTCTCAGCTGCCCTACAGTTATTAAGATAGTGCTGGCCTCAAAAATTATACTCAAAAACACTGTTTTGCTGCAGAATGATGATTTGAAATTGACTTTGGGAAATTTTAGCAATCAAGAAAACTGCTTGATCATGCTGTATCTTTTTAGAAGTAGGACAGTGGAGCAGCAGACTTCTCGTGAGTCAGGGAAGGAACTTCTCAACAGGTAATGAGACAACAGCCATCCTGAGGCAGAAGTGAGATGAAGTAGAACAGTAATATTCTATTTCTAAAAGTGTAAGGGAAATGAAAGGTGCATTTTCATTGCAATATAGCAGAGGCACCAAGGTACCATGTCAGGGACAGGTCTACAGAGAAGGCAATGGCATAGATACAGGCCCAGTCTTCTCTCTTCCTCTCTGACACAGAAAATAATTAAATATTCACTCTACAAATAATCAATATATTAAGTTCATCACCCTAGACAAGAATACTAGGAAAGATGTCGTAGGAGCCCCCTTGCTCTCCAATGATGTGTTTGCTCTACTGGCCTAAAGAAACTGTCCAAGCTGACATGACAAAGAGCATGACTGCAGAGGCCCTTGGAGAGCACATGGCTTTGAACACTAGCTCCTCTGTGTCCCTGGGTTAAAGCAGCCACTGCACAGGGCCTCCAGTAAACGGTTCTTCCTCAGGCCTCCTCAGCTGCTTCCCCCGTGATGACCTCTGTCTCTGCCAGACACACACTGAGGCAGGGTGAGATTCTGGCAGGGGCTGGCCCTGGAAGTCACATAAATTTCTAACTCAATCCCCCTATCCTTTGTATTCCCTTTGAAGATGAGAAACTTTGAAACTGTGTTGGATGTCCTTGACCATTGACTTTTAAGAATCCCATCATTGGTTTGCTGCGAAGATGATGCTCATTTACTTTTGTCTGTGGTTACTGCTTCCAAAAGGCAATCCCACCCCTGGTTCCTACAGGGCCAGGTAGTGATCATGATTCACAATCCCAAAGCACACTTGCACATGAACTTTTCACATCGTCCTAGCCCTGAGAGGTGTCTCTTTCTCATCTAAAAATGAGAACTCTGAGATCCAGCTGCTAAGAGGAAGAATGGTTGTTGGAATCCAGTGTCTGACTCCCAGTCCTGCACCCTCCCACATTACAAACGTTGCTCACTCACATGCCCCTTCTTTTACTCTAGAATTTATGGAATTCTTACTAAGTATGAGCCCCTGTCCTAAACTCTGGGGATACAAGAGTGAGTTAAACAGATGTGGTCACTATCCTCATGGCATTTAGGATATCAAAAGGGAAACAGACAAGTAAACAAGCAATCCCAACACAGCGCACTACCTGCCTGTGGTGACAGAAGTTTGGAGTGCTGCAGGTGACACCTACTGCAGACTTCCATGGTCCTGGAACACTGTCCACAGAAAGAGACAGCTCAGCCGAAACTGAAGTGTTCAGTAAAATTAGCCGGATCAAGAAAAGAGGGTCCTAGCAAAGGGAATAGCGAGAAAATGTGAACTCTGATTGAACTGAAAACAACTCAGGCCTCCTGGAAGGACAGAGGTGTGTATGCCAAGGAAGATCTGGGGAGATGGGCAGGAGCCAGAGCTGGAGGAGTCTGCTTTGCCATGTTAAAGAACCTGAGCTATTTCCTGATGTCACTGGGGAGCCCTTGAAGAGTTTTAAGCAGCAGAATAACAGGGTCAAGTTTGCTTTTAAGATAAAGGCTCACTCCGGCTAAAATGTGGGAAGGCAAGTAATATGAATGCAGGGAGCCAAACAAGCAGTCGTTAGAGTAATCTGGGAAAGAGATGACAGCTTCTTCTGCAAGGCCAAGTAGAATAAAGCTGACTGGAATGTTATGATAGATACTGAGGGTGGAGAATAGATGAGACTCCAGCATTGAGTGGAGGGGCTAATGGAGACAGCAGCAAAGGATGGTGTGCAGGTTATTGGCATGAGCACATGGGTGCATGTTGGTGCCCTGCAATGAAATGAGAAAAGATAGGAAGGAGGGAGAATTCTTTAGGGAAGGCGATCAGTTCTACTCTGGAAACAATGAATTTTAATTATTTGCAGGGCATCCAGTAAGTAGCTGGATGAGGGTCAGGAAATAAAGCAGAGCTGAGGTAGAGATTACAGATTAGGCACTAGCATGAGGACAGGGTTAGTAGGATGAAACCTACAGAAGACCCAGAAAAGGAGACAGACAGAGAAACCGGGACAGCCAAGTGATGTTACACAGAAGCCGATGGAAGAGAATTGCACCCTGGGGACTGTTGCCATTACGGTGCCAGGCACAAAGTAAATGCAACTGGATCTGTGAAGGCCGGATGTCATGGGAAGCCAAGTGTGAAAGAACAACCAGACACTGCATTTCTTCTCCCTTCCAAACCCAGGCCTCACCCCAAGGTAGAGATGTTTCTGTTTGGTGAATGGGACCGCCTGCCAGCTCCACACTGGACCTGTCCCCAGTAATGCTGCACTCTCCAACGTGAGCACACAGCCAGGGACTCCCTGATGGGAACACTTTGGCCCCAGCAATGAGACCCAAGGTACTCACAGGAGGTTCTGGCTGAGTCCCAGAGCCTTCTACCTGGCCCTCCTCAAGGGCCTCCCTGGAAGGCCACACCTCCACAGCAGTGAGCAGCACCTTAGGGCATTTATTGAGAGAGGCTGGGGGAGGGAGGCAGGTGCACTAGGGAAAATCATCACAGGTTCCCCACCATGGCCACAGGTTGGCTCCCTGTGCCACACCAATAGTGGGAATGTGCGTCTTTCAGTGGGTCAGGCGTCGAAGACTCCCCCTGGCACACACTGGATGAGCAGAACTCAGCCTGGGGTCCTTGTGGGGCAGGGTGGGCAAGGAAGGATGAGGGCATAGCAGCCTAGGGGTCACCCTTTGTCTCAGCTCTTTGGTAGCTTTCTTTTCCTTTTCATCTCCCTCAGGGCTGGGATTCCTTGAGAAAAAGTTTGTCTTGACAACTAGGGATCAGGGACACATGTAGGTGGAGTGGCCTGGAGCGCTGACAAGTACAGGGAGTAAAGGGAAAATGGTCTCACGGAGACCGCACGGCCCTCAGCCACACCTCTTCAGTGGGCAAGCCCTTTTTAGCTTGGCACTGGGCTGCAGAGTAGAAGCTGGAACAGCTCGCGGGGTCCCCCATCACGTCTGCCAGACCTGGGCAGCTCTTTGGAGAGAAAGGACCACAGCACCGAGCAGCTCCCTCTGCCATGCCTCCGGCACTGCTGTGGTGGTGGTGTGGTCACCGGGGCCTCATCCCAAGCCTGTCAGGGCTTCTCTGAGCAGTGCTGCTATGGAGGCCGCCTATTCTGCCTAAAGTACCTTCCACTCCACTCAGCTGTCTATCTCCACCCAGCTTTTTATCTCCACTCAGCTGTCTTCCAATGCTGACGTGAATTTCAGCAGCTTTGCAGCCTTGCTCTTGCATTTTCATAATTCTAGTTTCCATACTCTACCCATCTGGCAGGAAGAGGCATCATTCATTGAGCAGTAAAGGACTATCAAATTCCTATGAAATCCTAGGTACTGGTGAGGGACAGGGTGACCATCAAACCATTCTAGTCCCCCCACTTGGCTGAAACAAAGCATGAAAAGACCTCATCTTCTGAGCAGCCTGGACCACACCTCAGAAGACAGCTGCCCAGCAGACAAAGCCAGTTCAAGCCCACCAAGCCCAACACAGTGACCTACATGTCATAGGAATGTATACTGAGCCAAATTCAATCTGCATGTCATCAAAAGAAACTGCATTCCTCTACAGGAGGTGACAGGCCCTAACTGAAGAGAGAACACGCAGAATCTTTGATGAGCCTGAATACCCTTAATGAGGGAGCCAGGGGTGGAGTTCCAAGAAACCTAACATTGAGGGAAAATTTAGTCCCCTTCACTGGAAACTTCCCCTGTCTGTAGCCACAGGCCAAGGAGACAGATTTGGAAAATAGCAGTGACATAATTCGCACTTCTTTCCATCAAGCACAGAGCAACCGTGGCACCCTGGCCTCTGCTCATATTGTTCCCCTGCCTGAAATGCCCTCCTCTCTCTACTTCCTCTCACAAAAACCTATGCAACTAAATTAGTTAGGGGTAAACAATACATCTGGGTCTTACTGGGTCCAGGAAGATTTGAGAGGTGGGACAGGAAGGGGAGAGAGGAGATAACTAAAATCAAACTGGCTAAGTGTTGACAATTAATGACATATGATGGTTGGGATATGAGGATTCATTCTGTCTTTCTATTTTGTGTCTATTTGGAAATTTCCATAATAAAAGTTTTCTAAACAGTTCTATGCACTATAAAATCCAAGTCAGTCCTACCTTGTACATGAACTTTCCTGACTCACGGACAGGCCCCTCCCCAGCACTCTAATGGCACGGCCAGTGTCGCCCCAGTAGCACAAGGATACACTATAGCCATATGTTATATATTTGTTTCACAGATTTTCAGTGGCCTCTTCAGTTTCATGGCAGACAAGAGAAGATGGGAAAGCAATTAATATTTCGTAAGGTCCTGTACCACACGTTTCTCATGTAGGCCTTAACCTACACCACTCCTGCATCTCGCCACGGTGTCTCATCAATATTTGTTGGAAAATATAGAGGAATCATTAGGTAAACATCAGCACAACCATCTGGTGCATTAGTAAACAGCAACCAAGTATACAGCCATCAGAGATAATGGAGAAGTTTCTAAAGACATGGAGAGGGGAGGCACCCAGACTTGGCCGTGTGCAGGCAGAGGGGTGGGGTGGGCGGCAGGGCCAGTTCTCTGGGATAATGAGTCTGCCTCACCTCCCCCCAGCTGCTGGGTTCCTCTCACCCGAGGTGCTTTTGGGGACAGATTATCCAGAAAAGAGGGGCTAATGTCTCCAGTGAATGGACTTGCTGAGAAATTTGGGAGAAGACAAGCTGAAGTTCCCATTTTATGAATACCTTGGATGCACCTTCCCAGCCTGTGGCTGTGGCTACACTACCAAACTGGGGTGACTCGTGTAAGGGTGGATTAAGTGGTCCTGGTACTGCGACTGAAACAGACACCATTACATCACCTTTTCTGTACAGCAAGAATATCCATGGAAAAGTTGTTCTTTGTTTCCTCAGGAAAGATGTGGTATTAATGAACTGTACAGCCATTGTGAATACCATTGGTGAAAATCCTAGATAAGAATCCTGTGTCAGAAAGTATCTTCAGCCCTGGCAGGTGTGGCTCAGTGAATCGAGCACCCGCCCAAGAACCAAAGTGTTGCCGGTTCGATTCCCAGTCAGGACACATGCCTGGGTAGTGGGCCATGTCCCCAGTAGGCAGTGTAAAAAAAAAAAAAAAAAAAAAAAGTATTTTCATGCTTGCGGGCTCTGATTTGAAGGAGGAACTCCAGAAACCTAAATGTTGCTGGATGAGTAAAGCCAAACTGACAAAAGAATTTCATTTAGCTGTCGTGTTCATCATTCACACAGTGGGGCCAAAGTACAAGGGCTGCTACCACACAGCAGCTGCAAGTTCCCTGTACAGCAGCTACAGAAATGTACTTCAGCTGGTAACAGAGCAGTGAGTCTCTTCTGTTGGAGTCTGTGTCATCAATTCTGTAAAACGAGGTTATCCTTTAGAGGATGCAAAACACATAGCACTTCACACTGCAAGGAGATTCTTTGAGATTCATGGGGGAGACCATTGAAAAAGTAGTATTTGCTGTCTCTGACTGGGAAGAGGCTACTTACCAAAAGCTGCTACCCCTGGACTTCCCAAGGCCACCGAAGGAGGAGAGGCTATCATTGCTGTACCTACATGCAGGCATTGGAACTGCAGTAGAGGAGCCTTGGTACCTGAACAGCAGATGCGAATAAGTCAGAAACCCAGTGAGGGTGACCAAGAAGAGGAGGATGAAGGCTTGGAAGTTGATCTCTGTTTCATTGGCTCTCATGTTTTTGCTCAAACAGAAGAAGATATTAATGAGCAGAGAAGACTGGTCCTTCAGGGGCAGTTCTCAGAGGCAGCCCTGCAGAAGCGGCGTCAGAGAAATGAAGGACTCTCACTGCTCGCCCCATCAGGGGCCTCTGCCTCGACTCCTGCGAAGGCACCAGTTTCACCCAGGAGCTGCTGCTGCACCATCGGTGCAGATGTCCACATGGAAAATGCATAGGATGTTTTAGTATTATTATGAAAATAGTTTTCACCTCAGAAACCCCTGGAAAAAGGCTCAGGGCCTCAGACCCACTTTAAGAACAACTGGGGTGTGATCTCTCCCGAGTACTTCAGAACTGTTACAATCACTGGTTATGTCAAGTAAGATCTGAGGATCTCTCTGATATTGCTTCTCTAAAAGCCTTATACTAAACAGGTGTTGATAACTATGGTCACACAGTGATGGTGGTCATTGGAAGAAACATTCCTATAACATTAGTAGATATGGACAAGGCTCTCTTTATATTTTATCCATGCAATGGATCACATTGTTGTGAAGGACTCTGTAGTAGTATCTTTGCACACACAGACCTGTGAACACAATCACCTGGACTCTGACTTCCTGAAGAAACTTGACAACGTTGTTGATGTCGAGTACAAGAGAAATTTGAAGGCTGCTTATTTTGCTCATCCTACACTTCATTCAAAGGTATCAACATGGTTTTCTGACCACCTTCTGTCTCAGAACTGAAGGACAAAGCCCACTGTGTGAACAGCCTCCACCAGCTATTTTCTGCCATGTCACCTGAACAGATTGACTTTCCTCCTTTTAACCTTGAATGTGATGCTAGGGAAAATGGGCCTAACTACACATCTTATCCCCCATCACCAGATTTGTGACCTGCCACCTTTCAGTGCTACTAGTTTCCAAGGTCACCACTTTCTCCAGGAATCATCACCTGTTGAAGTGATACTCATTTTTGCTGTACAGATCCAGACAGTCTTTTGACTCCACCTCTCTGGTATTTTTTTATTGACTGTATATTTTCTGGCACACAAGCGATCTAAAAATGGTAGACTGTTCTGAATTACACACTTATTTTCAATGTGTATATTTGTATCAAATGAAAATGTTCATTTTTAGAGGGTGGTTAATAGAAATTAGGGAGCAGCTTTTGAGTATCTTCAATTTTCCTGAAAGGACGCTGGATTCTCCATTAGACAAGCCACCAATATTGTTCACATCATCTCTTTAACATTTCACACTTCCTTTGTATACTTAAGTCTTTCTCAGATTATATAGAACCAGTGGGGAAAAAATAAAAACACGGGGAAATACGTTATAATGCTAAGTGAAAAAAATCAAAGCACAAAACCATATATGTATGGCATGATCTTAACTCTAAAAAAACTGGCTAGAAAAAAGACTGGAAACAGCTCAAAATGTGCTTCTTTCTGGGTAAGGGATTATTATTACAGATATTTTTTCTTGTTTTTATATTTTCAAAATGTGGTTAACATCAGCTAGAACAAGAGTCAGCAAATGTTTTCGGTAAAGGGTCAGATAGTGAACATTATCAGCTCTGCAGGCCCTGCAGCCTGTGTCCAGCCGACTCAGCTCTGCCGTCGTAGCGGGCGAGCAGCCACAGACAGGGTGTAAATCGGACATGGCTGTGCTCCAACCCAGGTCCTTGCATGGGAACACGGGGCGGGCTGGGTTTGTCTCCTCACCACCCATAGTTTGCTGCCTTCTGATATAGGACTTTAGAATAAAAGAAAAAAAGTTACTTAATTTACTCTAAGTACATGGCCTTTGACTATAAGATCCTGATACTATGGAGCACACATAGTACAGAAAACGTAGAGCCATGCTTTACTCTAGAATTTGAAAGTCATAAGTTAGTGAATATGAGAATGCAAATTCTATGCTGGGTAGAGGAGTAAAAATTCACAATACATGTGATTAATACAAAATTTATCTTTATTTTAAGCCTAGTATATTTCATTTATTTGGATTTTATTTTGTCTTTTAATAAAGTTTTATAATAATTTAGAGACCTCTCAGAATGCTATCATTTTTAAAACATAGTTTAGGTTGAAGAGAAAAAAATAAACTCTCATTTTCTTTTTTCTTTTCTCCAGATTTTCTGAAGCAAAGGCCCTGGGAGAAAATATAAATGAAGCAAGAAGTAAAATTGGTAAGCAAACGATCTTCCGTGAGCCTCTCTCACAGATCATTTCCCTGGTGAAAATCAGGTCAGGACCTGCTTCCCCAAACCCATGCAACCTGGCTACCGAGGGCCCTGCCAAGGAAGGAAGGGCTTTGAGAATGCCTTTCCTCGGAAGTGTGTCGTCCCTCCCTTCAGCCATCAGGAAAAGCAGTTTCTTTTGTCTAAAACTTGAACTTTCATCCCCATGCAGGCCTGAGTTCTAACATCCCAGTGAGAAAGCTTTTCCCTGGTGTCTTTCAGCAATAGCTCAGCTTATCACCACCACAGGATTACAGTGACAGTTCATCTTTTCAAGCGCTGTGAAACACTCTTACACCTCCCAAAGCTTATACTTAGCATTTTGGCACAGCTGTTTATTTTGGGGGGCCATTCAATAAGCCAATGGGAGGAAGCAAAAATGAACCAGTGCGTCTCCCCAGGATGCAGGCTGCTCAGCAGGGCTCCCCCACTTAAGTGAGCATCCTGAGAAAGGTGAGGGTAAAGCCAGAGGCAGACTCAACAAAAGTATGCCACAGATCTTTGTTAAAGCAAGAGGAAAGTGTGTCTTCCATTTCAAGCTAGAAGACACCTGGAGATCCATCTCCCAGCTTGGGGCAGACTAACAAAGGATGCCTTGAGCCTTTGCCACTGTAGCAGGGAAGGCAGAAGTTACCAACCTGCTCACAGCTGAGTCTCTGAGTCCCTCTCGTCCCCTTCTTCCTCCCTTCATACATAAGGATGGGACAAAAGCCACTCTGAGTGTCCCTTTTGGTGTTTTCTACAGATATTGAAAATTGTGATTACCTCTAGGTAACCTTTTATTTGAGAAAATGGGAGCTCTATATTCTTCTAATTGGCCTGAATCCGAAGGGCTATGCCCAGCATCAGGCCAAGAACCCCTAGATTCTTAGAGGTTCTTAACCTGAAGTCCAGGGTCTTGGATGGGGGGAAATGCCCCTCCATTTGCACTAACCTCTAACTGCAGTTTCACACAGCTTTAGTGATGAGTGTAGGCAGGAGACCACAGCAGAACTAGCAGCACCTGTCACCAGTGGAAATCACAGATATTTTCATTTAATAGTGCAGTTGGCAGACATCATAAAATATCTTTTATAGTCATCAGTACCTCAAAATTACAGTAGTTATTAGACTCATCATTAGATCTGATTGTTTAATGCATTTATATAAAAGCACGTAGATATTTCTGTACCAAAAAAATTTTTAATTTTCAATAACTTTCTTAATATAATTGATTTCTTAAAACCCTGTGTAAAGCTCATTTCTTGGCCTGGGCCCCAAACTCCTGAAACTGCATGAAAAAATTAGGGGTTACAAGTATGTGCATTTTTCTGAAAATAATATTCATAGCTTATCTGATTCAGGATCAGTGACCCAAAGCAATAAGGAAGTTGATCGGGGCAGGAAAGCAGATCCCCTACAGCAGGTCATTGCTGACCTACCTACCTGGCTGGTGGCCAGGAGGGAGGCAGGGAAGCAGGCTCCAGTGGATCTGCTGACTTGTGAACATTATCTGACTCAGAGGACCCAGTGGTCGGTTTTCATGCCTGGGGAGATAAGAGGGAAAGCACTTTTATAAATTGCTTCTCAAATAAAAAATAAATAGCTTCTCCACACACATACACAAAAAAAGTAGTATAAGGTTTCACTCTTTAAAAATATCCAACGCTTTATACCAAAATAAAACTGTTCCAACACTAATGAAACTGATAAAAGAATACTGACGGAAGGTACCAATGACCTATGCTAATATACTTAGCTTTTTCAGTCTCAGACTGTGAGTTGTTGTCACAAACAATCCCAGATCTTCCATTATTTCAGTGCAGTATGTGTGTTGATAGATCCAGTTGGCCACATTCTTGAGATTAGGTGAGTCGGAGGCTGCCCTGCGGCTGCGCGAGTTGGGGCAGGGGCCGTGAGGCTGTAATTGAGCTACCACAGGGGATGTCTGTAACAGCAGATCTGCTCACAGAAGCCCTGGGCAAGTAGACCTGTGTTTTTTTCTGCAGACTAACAATGCTGAGATTCCAACATTCACTGCTAACAAGAAAGTAGCTAGTTTAGTGGTACTAATAAAGCCAATGTCACTCTTCATTTTGTGTGAATAGCAGACTAACACTGCTGTTCTAGTCACTCATCTTTCAAATGTGCTCTTGATCCAAGGAGGCCCAGGTAAATGGGTCACTGAGACTCAACCCCATTACTGAACAACCCACCATCACTGCATCTCAGACATAAGGTGAAGAGTAAGGAGGTATAAGGTAGAATTGATATACATATTTAAAATTTCCAAAGTAGCCTTGAAGGAATTGTTTTCAGGATATTTATGACCTTACGAGGAGAACTAGCAGAACTAGCTAGTACATCCCAGGGAGAAATTAAATCAAGTGACATTTTCAGTTCCCAGTGAGTCCTTTTGTGAATCTAAAGGTCAGGAGGTGAGAGCATGGCAGGGATATATTACCACCTGCGTGGGATGATAGCTCAGCTTCACTCCCACGCTGTGCTACATGCTGCCGCTGGCCCCTCGGCAGAAGTGAGACACAGTGGAGTGCAAGAGTAATTGGCCTGCAGAGAGGAAACGAAAACTGTGTGGGAACCACAGATCAACCAGCCCACATGTTTAAAGTTTAGGTCGCCACTGTCTTCTCAGGTAATTTGGCTTTTCTCTGGCATTGTGATCTAGAGCTGCTACTTGAGTTTCATTCTGAAGACTATGAACTTGACAGGGACCACATATCTATACTTACATGGCATCATCAATAAATCTGAAACTTCCATATTATTTGCTTGTCTTATAACAAGCCACCCTAAACTAGGTAGATAAACTCTTGCCACAAACTTCTTTCTGTTCTTCTACGTTCATTATTTATTTAGATCAAGCCTGATGTTGAAACAAGTTTAGATCAGAGATGGAAGAATAAAAAACGATAGAATATTTGTTTCCATAGGAGAGTCATTTTGATTGTGTTTACCTCTACACACAAGAGCTTTTCATCATGTCAGCGATGTCTTGAACATGTTCATATACACCCTGATTCCATTTTTTCTGTCTCTGGAAATGCTATTGAACCCAAACTGTGGGGAAAAATATAGAATGCTTTGGAGGTAGTGCAAAAAACAGGACATTTTTCACTCATTAGAATTCTGGCGTCAGTGTTTCTATATCAGAGTTCTTTCTACCACTGGCAGCATTGTCTTTGGCAACATAGAACAATGAATGGCTGTTTTCTGGCTTAAGTCCCACTCCTGGACCAGTCCAGGAACCAGCTGCTTTGGAGGCAGGTGAAGGGGTTTGACAGACACCTCTTGGCACATCTTCATCCTCCACAGACCCGACCAGACCTAAATGAGAGCTAACATCACAGGGTGCTACACAGAAGGGTTTTTACAAGTGAGTCAATCAATGTTCATTTCAAATATCACAGGAAATGTCATAGAAGTTACTGTGAGTGAGAGATGAAGGAAAAAGACAAAACACTAAAAGAGCTAACAAAACTTTCTGAAAGTTTCCTTTCTCCTACCCCAAATTCAGAGAAGGATCCCAACCCACCATCTGAACAATACTCTTTTTTTATCTTTTTAAAATTATTTTTATTTTTAAATATATTTTATTGATTATGCTATTTCAGTTGTCCCATTTCCCCCCTCCACCCTGCACACCCTCTCCCACCCACATTCCCCACCTTTAGTTCATGTCCATGTATCATACATATAAGTTCTTTAGCTTCTACATTTCCCATACTATGCATGCCCTCCCTCTGTTTATTTTCTACCTACCATTTATGCTTCTTATTCTCTGTACCTTTTCCCTCTCTTTCCTCTTCCCACTTCCCTATTGCTAACCCTCCATGTGATCTCTATTTCTATGGTTCTATTCCTGTTCTAGTTGTTTACTTAGCTTGTTTTTGTTTTTGTTTTAAGTGTGGTTGTTAATAATTGTAAGTTTGCTGTTATTTTACTATACATGTTTTTTATCTTCTTTTCCTTAGATAAGTCCCTTTAACATTTCATAAAATAAGGGCTTGGTGATGATGAACTCCTTGAACTTGACCTTATCTGAGAAGCACTTTATCTGCCCTTCCATTCTAAATGAAACCTTTGCTAGATAGAGCAATCTTGGATGTAGGTCTTTGGATTTCATGACTTGGAATACTTCTTTCCAGCCCCTTCTTGCCTGCAAGGTCTCTTTTGAGAAATCAGCTGACAGTCTGATGGGAACTCCTTTGTAGGTGACTGTCCCCTTACCTCTTGCTGCTTCTAGGATTCTCTCCTTCATTTTAGTCTTGGCTAATGTAATTATGATGTGCCTTGGTGTGTTTCTTCTTGGGTCCAACTTCTTTAGGACTCTCTGAGCTTCCTGGATTTCCTGGAAGTCTATTTCCTTTGCCAGATTGGGGAAGTTCTCCTTTATTATTTGTTCCAATAACTTTTCCATTTGTTGCTCTTCCTATTCTCCTTCTGGTACCCTTATAATTTGGATGTTGGGACATTTAAAGATGTCCTGGAGGTTCCTAAGCCTGTCCTCATTTCTTTGAATTCTTGTTTCTTCATTCTTTTCTGTTTGGTTGTTTCTTTCTTTTTTCTGGTCCACTCCGTTGATTTGAGTCCCAATCTCCTTCCCATCACTACTGGTTCCCTGTACATTTTTCTTTATTTCACTTAATGTAGCCCTCATTTTTCATCTAATTTGCAACCAAATTCAACCAGTTCTGTGAGCATCCTGATCACCAGTGCTTTGAACTATGCAGGTTGAACTGATAGGTTGGCTATCTCTTCGTCACTTAGTCATATTTGTTCTGGAGATTTGATCTGTTCTTTTATTTGGGCCTTTTTTTGTCTTGACATACCTATTACACAGTGAGGGGTGGAACCTTAGATATTCATTAGGGCAGGGCAACCCACATCACTGGGTTGTGATGCTATTTGTGGGGGGAGGAGTCCAAGAGGGAACAATAGCACTTGCTCCACTCTCTGCTGGATTTCAGTATCTTCCGCTACTTCCCCCAAGCAAACTAGGCCCTTGTGGTGCTGATTCCCATGTGGGTGGACTTGTGTATGTTTTAGGACCCTGTGGGCCTCTCCAGTGAACTCTCCTATGAGGCTGAGAGTCTCTCCCATAACCTCAATCCCCACAGGTGTTTTCAGTCAGTGTTTTGAGGCTGCAAGGTCTGTCTCACTTCACAGTTTCACCTGGTTTATCTGCACACAAATGTGGGACCGCCTAGTCTGCCAGCTGCCTTGTATGCTGCACCCATCCACAATCCACTGCCTCGCTGGGTTCACCTGCTGCCACCCTGACCCAAGGTTTGCTACCCGCCACCTGCATGCCCAGGGTCCGCCAACCACCACTCTTTTCCTCACCCCTCGACCCCTTTCTGCCTGGCCGCCCGACTCTGCCCCTTCTGCCTGTCTGGATGAATATGTCTATTTTAACTCCTTTGTTGTCAGACTTCCATACAGTTCAATTTTCTTACTGGTTATTTTTTGTTTCTAATTTTTTGTTGTCCTTATTTTGGTTGTGCGAGGAGGCTCAGTGTGTCTACCTATACCTCCATCTTGTGAACAATACTCTTTTTTAAAATGTTTGTCTTATACATTTGGGATTTGGGGAAATCAGATTGGGTCTCCATCAGCAGAATAAATAGGACTGTTTTTCAGTTTTGTACATCTTCTGTACTTTAATCTTCCTCTGGGATTTACTTCTAGACCTACTTGTACATGTTGGTTTCTGGTATCTTATCCTGGAGTAGGGGGAAAACAACAGCCAGGTCATTTTGCTAGATTATGAAGCCCTGAGTCAAGTATATTCTTTTGTTACTATTAGTCACCAGCTTCAACAACAGCCTCCACCATTTATTGAACACTGATTCTGAGTTGTGGCAAGAACTTGACATATGTTATTTCATTTAATCCTCACAGAAAGGAGCTATTCCTTATAAGGGAGTATTGCCATGTATCATATATTCTAAGATACACAATTTTTATAGTCTGTTTCAAATCAGGATACAGTTAATCATCCCACCTGGCCATTTTTTCATAATCTGATTTTAAATTTTTTTTATTTTGAAAACCTCTATAATGATGATTACATCTTACAGTTGATGCGGTCTAGAGTCTATGAAATGTGGTATTATCATTATTTTGCAGATTTTTAATGGAGTTTCAGTGAAGTGACCTACTAAGCAGACAAGCTGGAATTAAAATCAATTTCTATCCAACTCGAAAACTTTTAAATAAAGTATACTACCTCCATAAATTCAGATATATTTAACTGTGACATTTTCTTCTAACTAAAATTCTACTAGGCTGCTACTAAGTTTTCCTGAGTACTTGGCCTTCATCCTACATGATATGCCCAACAACTGGTTCAAACTAGACCCTAGTCCATGCACACATAGCCCAAGAAGATTAGTCATGTACGTCTACCAAGGTACATGACTAATGGGCTCAGCTGTGGCAGTGAGAGGGGTCTGAAACCCAGCCTGCCCTTGCTCCCCACTCCACGTGCACAAGATCAGGGTCACATCTTCCCTTAGAGCACCTAAGAGCACCCTTTTCTAGTTTGCAGAAAGATGTGCTCTGGGCTTCTAGGAGTCCTGGTAGGATTAAGTGATTCACATGGGTTTTGACTATTCCATTCAATGGTTCGGAAAATGTAAGGGCTGTGTTTTCAGGCTATGTACAGTTGCAACAGAGTGGGTTTACTGATGCTTCAGAAAACATGAGAGAATTCAAAAAGTAAACCTAGATAGGGTTTAAAAGGAGAAGGTGTAATGAAGTACTTATGCTTAAATACCAAAACTAGCAGACAGGAGTAGAGAAAGCCTGATTAAGGGCAGGCATGGAAGTCATCAGGAACACAAAACAAAATTGTACCATAAAGGGAAAAATACTATTACTGAAAAATAAGAAATGCAGAAGTCAAGACACCAGCCTTTCACTCTGCTCCGCCTCTCCTCGCCCACGTTGCATACCCTCAGTAACTCTCCACGGAAGAGAGATGGTTCAGAGAAAAGCAGCTAAAGTGATGGTTAAAAAGTTAGAGTAGATTTTTGCTTCATGGAGTGATTCACCACATGTTTGTTTTAAGCTCTGGTTGTGCACTAGAGTATTTAGTTTGATTTTTTAATTAAACCTATCAAAAAATTCAATTAATTTGGACTTAATTTGTGTTGGTCAGGATGTTTGGCTGTAAACATAAAAAGGAATTTATTGTCTCTGTAACCAAAAAGTCCAAAGACTACAGTTGGCTTCAAATGCACACTTCTTCGTCTTCCTCCCCTAGACCTCCCATTCCGTCCCCCTCCCCCTCCTTCTCCTCCTCTCCTTCTTCAGTCTCTCAATCCTACTTGCCTAGGTTCTCTGATGGCCTCTCTGCATTTAGCAGGAGAGTGCCCTTGAAATCTCTAAGCCTGCATGGTCTATAGAATTCATAATCCTAATCTAAGGGATTTTTCCCAACAGTGTGGGCAGAAGTCCCTATGGGGAGGAATGGCTGTCCTGGCTTCAACCATGGGCCCTCTCTGAGGTGATACCTGCATCCAGGGCAATGAAATGTCCTGTCTAACTGGGCAGAAAAACCCTCATGTTCACTACAGATCTCTCAGATATGTATCTGCTGCCTGAAACAAGAACCCTATAAAAGAGATATTAGTTAAAAAACAGTCATGCTCATTTATCCTGGGAAAAAAGAAAGCCGTAAATGGCCAACTCAAAAACTGGTTTTAAGTACAGTAGCTCCTGCTGTAATGCAATGAATACAAGAATACATGCTCAAAATAACAAGGATTGTAGGAAAATTAAGATTAGGAGGACATCTCAAAATCCATGCAACTTTATAACTAGAACCCTAACAAACCAATTACAATTCTAATAAAAATCATACTATAAATTTAAAAACACGTTCAGTTCTTAATGTACAAATAAATGCTACATAAACAGCAGATTTGTTCTGCTAAACTGAAGCTATTGTGATAGAAGAGGGCGTGAGGAGGGCCGAGGCTCTGAGTAACAGAGACGTGAACAGTGCACAGAGAGATGAAAAGAGCCACCCAGTGAGAGAGATTCTCTCTTCTAAGGAAGGACACTGGCCACACTGGACTGAGGGCAGGGGTGTAGAGAGACCACTTCCAATAACACCATTTCCACCGATCACACATGAGCTGATTCCTGTTAAAGAAACAGCTGTAAGAGAACCCACTGTTGGTTACCTGATATTATGCAGGCAGGCCAATGACATAATTTATCTTTAAAGAGACTGAGAAAGCAAGAAATAATTTTCAATTGTATTGCAAAAAAAAATAGTTGCTCATTTAAAAAGACATTTTGCCCCAAAAAGGGTAATTAAATGGGTAGAAATACTAGGAGCCTTTACATGCAGGATAGATAGGCATCTTTCTGAGAGAGCTCATGGAGATGGAGAGAGCAAAGCTGATTTCTTAAGATCCCTTCTGTAACAATTCAGTAGGTTGCAATTCCAAGACATGGAGTTATCTGAATGACAGCCCATAATCAGCACTGCTGATATCTTCAGCCCATAATCAGCACTACTGATATCTTCATGGAATTGATTGAATGCATTGCTGTCATCTTGGGGATGAAACAAATAAACGAAAAGTAAGGTTTGAGCAAACTGGAGGGCTGTAGAGTATAGTAACTGACAATGGGTAATACCAATAATTGTCATGCATAAATGAAGGAACATCAGCAGAAAAAGATGGATGGCTGCTTTCCAAGAGTCCTGACAGGATGGTCTGAACTTAGTAAATGTACCAGGGTCCAGGATCTGACCTTGGCTGTCTGGATTGAGAAAGAATGACACATGTCAATCAATTCACTATAAACCAGAGAGGCAACTTTTAAATATACCATGGAGGATGTTATTTTATAGACAGAAACTCTTAAACTTGCCTCCTTCTAAGGCATCTTCTCCCAGGGAACAAAATGGATTAGTTATTAGAAGGTTAGTCAATAGGTATGGCAAAGCACAAAAGGAATCAAATCAAAGAGAAGTGAAGTGTTTTGAGACCTAGATTCTCAAGGTCATGGTGAAGCCTCACCCCATGTCCACTGCCCACAGCAGCAAATATCCTACAGCAATTACGGTCAGCTTCAAGACAGACCTGCCCCGTCTGGTGCACAGTAGCTCTTTCTCCAGAAAAGATAAAATACCTCTTATATTAGACTTCTACTTACTAAACTATAATTATATCCCACTCCTCCCTCTCAGGATGAACCTCTAGTCATGTTGATAGTGTTTTGAGTCATAGAAACAATTACTTTTAGTTTGATCATCTCTTGGTCATCAGAAACAGGGACACAGTAAACTAGCTCAGACTTAGGGTGTGTGTGTGGAGATGACAAGAATCTCATCACGATACAGTAAGGAGATCTAGGACCACTCCAAACTGGAATGGGAGCTAGAGCCACCACCTGGGGGCCATCAGGAGCCAGGGGGGCTCCAGAGCCCACTACTGACCTCTGCCACCCTCAGGGCCTCTGCTACACATGTGCATGTCTGCTTTGCAGGCTACAGACACCACAGAGTAGGCTCACAGTCTACTCTGACCCCAGATGTAACCTGAAAGCACCTTGAAACATTCTGTCCCCAAGGCTAACAAGCTAATTATTTGCTTGTTTCTTAACTCAGTGTTATGAGAAAGAGACCCTGGCTGGCTCGATTTATGACTCTAGGCCTCAAAGAGAGTAGCTGCTTGAAAATGTATTACCTTTGGGTCAGAAACCCACCTCTAGGCCAGACAACTGTGGCCAGGGAGGAAGCAAGATCTTGTGTTTCAGAAAGTGACCACTGAGGCAGCAGACAGAGTGACGGGGGGGTTCCCTTAAAGCAGATAGGTAGGGCAGGCACAGAGATTGACATCTTGTATGCTCTTGGCTTTATCTCACAGAAAGCTGGGTGAAGATTTTTGCTGGTTCAAGTCTTATAAAGTGACATCAACTTCTTTATTTCCAAATTCTACAGGAAGCACCTGGCCATTACTGCTTTGTTACACCAACAATGATAGTGACTAGTCTTTGTAAAGTGCACTGTAATATGCAGGGTTTTATTTTATTATTGTTTATATCATCAAATCTATTGATATTTTCTTTTATGACTTCTTCCATTGCTTTTGTATTTATTGTTATAACAATAATGATGGGTTGTTCATTGCTTATTGTTATAACAATAATAATGATGGGTTGTTCATTGCTTATTGTTATAACAATAATAATGATGGGTTGTTCATTGCTTGCTATCTATTTCATGCTTTCCTAAATTTCCTTATAGTTTATTTTATTATTCTATTATTCACACTCAACTTATTTAGGATTTATTGTGAAATGTGGCATAAGCTGAGTCTCTAAGCTGAATTTCTTTCAAAGAGCCAATTTTTCCAACACCTATTTCATTCAATAAAATGCCTTAAAATAAAATTTCTTCCCCTCATAGGAGAGTCATTTCAGATCTTTGGAAGACAGCTGATGTATTCTAATCTCCTCATAAGAGTAATGTACATCCTTGACATGATAAGTTTCACACAAGTATTGCAAAAAGAACTTGTCAGATCTGTCAGAATAACCCTTCAGAAAGTGCCAACTCTTCCGGGAAGCAGGAAGCTCCTGGCTGGTGAGAGGCAGCACGAGTCTGTGGGTGGGTGACCCCTCCAGGCTGAGGGCTCCCTCGGCACCCAAAGGAGGGAGACTGTCTTTAAATACAGGAGCATGAGCTGGACTCACCTTACTCATCTTCCAAGGGAAGAGAGTTGATATCATATTATTTCTTTTCTAAGGAGAAAAGTGTATTTCATCATTTTATGTTCATTAAAAAGGGGAATGAGTAACTGTGGCTAAGTAGGGGCTCTGTTGGTGATGCTGGACAGCAGAAAGCTGAAAATTGCAGAGCCTTTTCTGTGTCCACTGTTGACCACCATGAAAACATAGTTGCAACTCATGCTAAAAACCACCAATAGCTTTCAAAAACAGAACACACTGGTGTGGGAATGTCTTCCCTAGACAGTAGCCATTCTGCTCAGGGTGGAGATGGCTTTGGTTTGGTGTTGGTTTCATATAGTAACATGACCCTGTGGGCCAGCCCCACTCTCTAACACACAGCCTGTACCATGACTTCCTTTCTCAAGCCTAAAAATATACATGTGTAACTCCATGGCCAAATAATCTCAGGAAAGCACAGACTTTGAGAGGAGAGGATGAAGTAGAATGCAGAAACCCTTGTCCCACTGCAGGAGTCCTGTGCTCTCCCTCCCGCAGGTGTCTGTCTGCTATTGGACAACATTTAAAAGGCAGGGATGCTCCCTAAAACACCCAGGCTGCACCATTAATCAGGCATCTAATGAACAAAAGCCAAGCCCAGGCAGTTTGGTGGGAAAAATAATAACAGCAGGACCCTGGGCAGCTTCCTGAGCAACGCTGAAAGGATGGCGAGGGGCAGGAATGCCATAGAGACCCTGAAGTCTGGTATCAGTGTTTGGACCAAGCTGGGGTTGCCTAAAAGGACTGGGGGTCAGCAGGGAAGCTTGAAGTCAGCCGTCATGTGTCTAAGCCAGACTTTGGGCCTGCAAGTGTCAAAGAGGTTGAGTCCCCACCCCAATGATAATAATGGCTACCTTTGGTAGAGATATCGTTATTATCCTCTCATACATAAAGAAACTGAGGCCTATAGGAGTTAATGAACATGCCGAATAAGACACAGCTCATAAAGGGCACAACTGGAATCCAGTTTCTGTTGTGCTTCAAGGTCAATGCCTTTAGGTGGCAGGAAAATTCACATCCCAACTAAGAAGGAGGTGTTAGGCCCCTGTTGTATAGGTACCCAGGAAACTTACATGTTCTCTCTGAGTTCAAGCTGATGATAAAAAGAAGGAATGGGAGTCAGTGAAAGAAGCCTTTCCCCCATCTTTACTCCCAGGAAGAGAATAAAAGAGGGAGGTAGAGAGCTTGCTGGGAGTGGTCAAGGGCTGAGTCAGTCAAGGAAGGGCAAGTCTGTCTTCCTAAGGCCTCTCCCCTAATCTGGAGTTTAGAAAATTATGGAGCCATTGGAGGGTTAGATTTTTGTCTCTTTCTAATTGCTCAATTGATTCATGGGTGTATTTTGCTGTGGAACGTTCAAACACTGCATTAATACACATATCAAACATAAGTGCTTTCCCCCCAGTACAAACTACAGCCCCTCTCTAGAGGGGAATAATCACTTTCAACAATTCATGCATGTCCTTCCATCCCCTTCTGAATTTGTAGATGATTTGTAGATTAATCATCTATCTGCATAGATAGATGATTAATTGATAGATGACAGATGCATAGATGGATAACAGAGAAGCAGCAGACATACAATAACGCCTTATTTTGTTGCATAAATGGGACCATAATGAACGTGTTATTCTGAATTTTGCATTTCTCACTAAAGAGTGAGTATGGGTCTATTGCTCACCATTTTTAGTGCAGCTATTTTTAAGTATGGATAAACCATTTCATTTTCCCTCAATTTTCTCTATCACAAACAAGGCCAGAATTTTTGTGTGCAAATGAGTATTTCTTTGTGTGCAAATGAGATAGACACCTAAAAGTAGAACTGAGGAGAATAACAGTGAATGTATATTTTTAATTCTCACAAGTACTCCCCAGTTCTCTTCCCAAAATTCTTCATTAGTTTGTAGCCCCTCAGTATGTGACAGTACCTATTCCCTGCATCCTTGCTCATACATAATAATACCAGTCATTTTAGCGTTTGCCAGCTGGAGAGCAAAAAGTGGTGTTTCATTATTGTCCTAATTTGCATTTCCCTGACAGCCGGTGGAATTGAATGTCTCACATCTTTTGCCCATTGGTTGGTTGAATTTCTCTTTATGATTTGCAGGAGCTCCTTGTGTTCTCTGGATATTGGGCCTTTGTCTTGGAATATGTAGCAGATGTTGTCTTCCAGTCTCTCACTTGTTTTAATCTTCTCTTTAAGTTTTTGGAAGAACCCTAGGAAAATTGTTTTTCTCTAATTTGTAAAAATTTTCTTGCAAACGATTGTATTGTCTGTTCTTTTATTGAAATTGTTAGTTGGGAGTTATCATGGCTGCCTCGCCATCACACTTGTCCCAGGTAACCTTGGTCACACTGCAAAGATCTCACTAAAACATCTGTGGGTCAAAACTGGACATGGTGATTCCCAATCAGTTGTCTTGTAACCACTACATGAATAAATGACTCCTGCATACAGATGGTTAAATCTTTAACCATATCACAAGTCTAATGATTTTACTGCTGAAAATGTAAGCTTTGTAATGATGTAAATGCCAGCTTTATTAACTTAATCTTTATTGAAGACATCTTTAATGATGCTTGAATATTTTTAAAATTTAATTGTGTTTTGCAATACAACTTATTAACACACGTTGAGATGATGTTGAAGTCTAGAAAACTTCCTAATAAATAATTAGAACGTAACAGTACCTAGCAACTCAATAGCAAACACTAGGGTCCTTTGAGGTACTCCCTTTTGTTGGAAGACAAAAGTAAATAATTAAGGAATGATTACAGAGATGGGTAATGTACCAAGTAAACTTTATAGACAAGGAACCTCAAAGACATAAAGTTTACTAATTGCCTGCACCAATAATGTAAAGCAAGACCAGGTAGATGTTTGGAGGTTATGTAGCCATGTATTTCTACAGAAGTAAATGCTACAATCTTGTTTAAAAAATGTGTGGTGAAGAGGAGTCATGAGAATTTAACTTCAGTGAGATACATGGAACAAAACCTTTATTAACCCCCAAAACAGAGATGACAGTACATGCAAAAATGGGCCCAACACTTGGGAGGCCAGATACCATATCCTCAAGTGGTGGAGCTGAATTGGGGAAGACTTTGCCCTCACAGCCACTAACTAGGGTAAAAGGGTGACTCCCTAGGTGGTCTCAGGAAGACAGTATTGGCAATACCTTTCTGCTTGTGTCCCTTGAGGGAGAGGATGGATTGCAGAGGAAAAAGTTCAGAGCCAGCTTTGACTCAAGGTACTGCCAAAGCCACAAGGCTGTTCAAATGCTAAAGAAGAATCCAAATATGAAAAATCCATTGAACAGAAGGGTTGGTGGTGAGGGAAACAGCAGATTTGGCAGTAGTCTGCCAATAGAAAGTGGGCCACCTTTAAATTAGAATTCTGTGTAATCAGTAGTAAGGATTGCATTATAAAGATTAATATCCCCAAGCCACAGCTCCAGTTCACGTCTCTCCCCCACACTCCCACTCAGAAACCTCTGAGACCGACTCATCACCATTCAAAAGTGTTCATGCCCCTTAGCCTAACATTCAAAATTCTTTCTCCTTGTCGGTATAATTATATTAACATTCACATACTTATATGGGAGACTGAGTTGTATTTTTTAAAAAAGAGAGAAAAAGAAATAAATATAATAATGTTATGTATATTTCTCTGCATCCTGCTTTTCACTGCATCCAGAATTTCTTTTTTTAATATTTTTTTTATTTTATTGATTATATCTTTACATTTGTTCTATTTCACCCCCTCCATTCCCCTCCACCCTATACACCCCTCCCCCACCATTCCCCTCCTTTTAGTTTATGACCACATGTCTCAAGTTCTTTAGATTCTATATTTCCCCTACTATTCTTACACCCCTATTTTCTACCTACCATCTATGCTACTTATTTTCTGTACCTTCTCCCCCTTCTCCTCCCACTCCCCTGATTCTAACCCTCCATGTGATCTTCATTTCTATGGTTCTGCTCCTGATCTAGCTGTCCTCTTAGTTTGCTTTTGTTTTAGGTGTGGTTCTTAATAACTGTGAATTTGCTGTCCTTTCACTGTTCATCTTTTTTATCTTCTTTTTCTTAGGTAAGTCCCTTTAACATTTTATATAATAAGGGCTTGGTGATGATGAACTCCTTGAATATGATCTTATCTGAGAAGCACTTTATCTGCCCTTCCATTCTAAATGAAAACTTTGCTGGATAGAGCAATCTTGGTTGTAGGTCCTTGGCTTTCATGACTTGGAATAGTTCTTTCCAGCCCCTTCTTGCCTGTAAGGTCTCTTTTGAGAAATCCGCTGACAGTCTGATGGGAACTCCTTTGTAGGTGACTGTCCCCTTATCTCTTGCTGCTTCTAGGATTCTCTCCTTCATTTTAATCTTGGCTAATGTAATGATGATGTGCCTTAGTGTGTTCCTTCTTGGGTCCAACTGCTTTGGGACTCTGTGAGCTTCCTGGATTTCCTGGAAATCTATTTCCTTTGCCAGAATGGGGAAGTTCTCTTTTATTATTTGTTCAAATAAGGTTTCCACTCATAACTGTTCCTCTTCCCCTTCTGGTACCCCTATAATTCAGATGTTGGAGCGTTTAAAGATATCCTGGAGGTTCCTAAGCCTCTCCTCACTTTTTTGAATTCTTGTTTCTTCATCCTTTTCTGTTCGGTCATTTTTTTCTTTCTTCTGGTCCACTCCCTTTATTTGAGTCCCAGTTTTCTTTTCATCACTATTGTTTTCTTGTGCATTATCATTCATTTCAATTAGTTTCGCCTTCATATGTTCCTCTAATTTGTGACTAAAATCAACCAGTTCTGTGAGCATCCTGATCACCAGTGTTTTGAACTGTGCATCTGAAAGTTTAGCTATTTCTTGGTCACTTAGATTTATTGGCTCTGGGGCTCTGAGTTGTTCTTGAGCTATATTTTGATCTGTCCGCGCCTGTTACGTATGAGGAGAGGCACCTTGGGCGTTCACCAAGGCGGGGCCACCCAGGTTGCTGGTTTGTGACACTATATGTCGGGGCAGGGTCAGAGAGGGAGCAAAGGCGGTCCTCTCTGGTCACCCAGTCCGCCTCACTGCTCGGCCCCGCCTGCTTATCCAAACACAAATGTGCAAGCCACTGCCCTGTGCCAGCCGCTGGGGCCTGTGCAATCTGTCTCAATGCTCGCCTCTTCACTGGTTTATCTGCGTGCAAATGCTTGACCGACTGCAGACAGCCAGCAGTGCCTCTTCCCTGGGTTCCGCCGTAGCTAGCTCGCACCTGAAATCCACGCCCTCAGCTGCCTGTGCACCGCCCCCGTCAGGGTATCTTTTTTGCTTGACCGGCTCCACTGCTGGCTTTGCCCCTCTCACCGGTTTAGCTGAGCGGTTCATTGTTTTCAGACTCCATATTCGATTTTCTGTGTGGCTTGATTATGTTTATTATTATTAAAACTTTGTTGTTTTTAGATTTGGTTATGCGAGGACGCAAAGTATTCCCACCTACGCCTCCATCTTGGTGGAAGTCTGCATCCAGAATTTCTTATGCATTCCTCCAAATCAACTGGTATATTTCATTTTTTAATTGGTTGCATAATATTCCACAGAATGATTTTATCACAATATTTTTAATTCTTTTCCAGTTGACAGGAAAGAAAACAAGAGATTTGTTTTCTATAGCAAATACTATAAAGTATTTGCTTTATATCCACTTTTCTGCCATATAAAACATGCTGCAACAACACCCATGCACATATATTTTTATATACTGGTGCTTTTACTTCTTTGGAAACTTTTTCTGTAAGGGACCGGAGAGCAAATATCAATATTTTAGGCTTTATGGGCTTTATGTGGTCTTCGTTGCATATTCCCCTTCCTTTTTTAAACAGCCCTATAAAAACATAAAAACCATTCTTAGCTCACAGTCCAAAGCCATACAAAAACAGACCACAGGACAGAATGGCCTGCCAGCCCCGATTTGCCAATCCTTGGAATAGAGTCCTAGGAGTGAGATTTCTTCCTAAATGCATTATAATTTTTGCTGTTTTTGTGAATGGAATATTTTTCTATTTCCTAAGATAGAAAAATATATATTTTTTAAATATTTTCTTTGTACCCATTTATCTTATCAAATTCTCTTGTCAATTTTAGAGGTCTTTCTCTTGCTATTTTCTTGAGTTTTCTAGAAATGCAATTGTATTCATCACAAAAGAAAAATCTTTTTCTAACATTTACTTAGCTTTTTTTTCTTATCTTATTGCATTCATTAGAGCATCTGAATTACTATTAGCTAATAGTGGTAACAACCTCTCCTTTCTGTTCCTGGATTTAATGAAAATGGCTTAAGATTACACAATTAGAATGATAGAAGACATATGGCCGTGATAAGTATTGCCATACATCACCCAAGGCCAGGCTGTTAGAATTTCTGTAATTTGACTTTGATGTTCTAGAGGCAGAGGAGGTAAGGAGGGACTCTGAGAACCGGCCTGGTCGATAGTGTCACATGGACACAAATGTCTGAGGTTTGAAAAGTATTAAGTATAGTACAAATACAATCACTTAATAAGCTGAATGAATGAGAGAATTGTGTCTGCCTGCATGATGAGAAAAGGAAATAAAGCAAATATGGATGTAACTTTTCAGCCCTAACTGTACAAATGGCCAGTGAGATGGACATATTCTTATAAAAAAATTTTTTTTAAAAACCTATGAGGTTCCACTTCCGGGAAAAGTGAAATAATCACACTCCGTCCTTTCTCCCCTATTGAAAGCAACTATAAACACATGGAGCAGCTACCTGAGAACCCAAAAAGCAATTGGTAGCAGGCAACTTTGGGGAGAAGACCAGAATTCAAAGTACCATCAAGTTGGCACTCCGGAAGGTCATTTGGTGGTAGAGACAAGCAGCAGCAGCCAAACAGAAGTGTAGAACTCTGATGGAGGACATTCCTCCATTCTAACCAGAGGAGCTGTGGCAGCAAAATGTGGGAAGACTCTCCATTGCTTTTTCCTCTCTCTGTCCTTCCACCACTTGATCCCAGTCCTAAATGCAGACATAGTCATGGAAATTGCACAGCAGAATTTAGAGGTCCAGGAGTGGGGCCTTAGGAGTCATAATATGTCAGATAGATCACAGAGGGGAAAGAAATCAAGACAATGACTCCAGAAAGTTGTTTATATAGACTCCTGTGCTCACTTTCAAACTGACCATGCATGGATCTAAAGAGCATACCAAAGGCTTTGACTCTCTTGCTATAAGGTAGACTACCACCTAGGTTCCATACTGGCCACTGGGTAGCCACATCCTACCCACACCTTTGCTATTCGTCCCACACATGGGATGAATTCGAATAGCACTGCAAAGCCTTTGAAAACAGAGCTGATGTTGGGACCACAGGCCAAAGAAGGCTTATTGGAATTTGTGACCAGAACCTAACCAGACTGACTGTCTGCTGAAACAAACAAATGAAAATCAGTAGTCTTAGAATTTAAGCAAGACCCTGAAAATGTTCCAGATGTGATCCAAAATTACGTGGCATAGAAAGAATGAAGAAAATCTCAACCCATCAGGGAAAAGACAATCAATAAATTCCAACCCCTACGTGACATAGTGGTAGAATTATCAGACAATGACAAAGCAGCTCCTAAAACTATACTTCAAGAATTAAGGAACAGCCTCTTGAAATAAACTGAAAGGAAGAAAGTATCAATCAAAATATCAAAAATCTGAAGAACCAAATGGAAAATTAAAACTGAAAAATAAAATAGCAAGTGAACTCAAGAGAAGAATGGAGATGACAGAGGGAAGAGTTAGTGAATTTAAAGAAAGAATAAAAGAACAACACACAGGAAAACGTATTTTAACATGTCAATTGATTGTGATGTGAGAGTAGACTGTGAGGGGCTCTGTGGTGGGTACTGAAGCCAGAAATAATGTGTTGCAGGTTGTCTAGGATTTTAAGAAACATAGAAGATAGTTTAGGGATTTAACATTAAAGGAAAGGAGAAAAATTGGCTTCTTGAGGGGAAGAACGAATCAAATAAATATTTGTGAGGACTTCCACCAAGATGGAGGTGTAGGTGGAAGCACTGCACCTTCTCACACAACCAAGTTTAAAAACAACAAAGTTTTAACAACGAAAACGCAGCCAAACCACAGAAAATTGAACTGCATGGAAGTCTGACAACGAACCCTTCAGCCCAACCAGTAAGAGGGGCAGGGCCAGCAGTAGAGTGGGGTCGGGCAGAAAAGATTCACCAGACCGACCCGGGCACGCGACCCAGGTGCACCAGCAGCTGTGGGCAGATCCCAGGTGTGGAAAAGCAGGCAGACCCACTGAGGGCACAAGGTGGTGGACCCACTGAGGGCCGACCTCAGTCACACATTCACACGCAGATAAACCGGTGAAGAAGCGATCAGTGAGACAAACCTCGCAGACCCCAGCGGCAGAGGGAACCGCCATTGTCCCTCTCTGACCCCACCCCCACATACAGCATCACAAACCAACGACCTGGGCAGCCCTGCCCTGGTGAACAACTAAGGCTCTGCTCCTCATACCTAACAGACATAAACAGATCAAAACATTATGGCTCCAGAAGAACTCAAAGCCCCAGAGCCAATATCTCTAAGGGACCAAGAAGCAGCCAAACTTTCAGATGCACAGTTCAAAACACTGGTGATCAGGATGCTCACAGTACTGGTTGATTTTAGTCACAAATTAGAGGAACATATGAAGGCTAAACTAGTTGAAATGAAGGGAAACGCACAGGAAACCAATAGTGATGGAAAGGAAACTGGGACTCTGTTCCAGATCAAAGGAGTGGACCAGAAGGAAGAAAAAAATGACCAAACAGAAAAGAATGAAGAAACAAGAATTCAAAAAAATGAGGACAGGCTTAGGAACCTCCAGGATATCTTTAAACACGCCAACATCCAAATTATAGTGGTACCAGAAGGGGAAGAGAAAGAGCAAGTGGAAATCTTATTTGAACAAATAGTAAAAGAGAACTTCCCCAATCTGGCTAAGGGAAGAATTAATGTAAAGTTCCACTTTTAGTATTAAAAAATTAACTTTATAAAGATATCCAGATTGGAAAGGAAGGTGTAAACTATCTGTATTCATAAATGAAATTATCTTATATATAGAAAATTCTAAGGCAGTTAATAAAAGAAAACCTATTAGAACTAATAGAGTTCAGCATGGTTGCAGTGTAGAAGATCATATGCAAAAATCAATTGTATTTCTTTGCAATGAGTAATATGAAAACAATTAAGAAACCACTTATTGTTATGATTTTGCAATATATTCAAATATCAAATCATTATGTTATACACCTGAAACTAATAAAATGGTATGTGTCAATTACACCTCAATTATTTAAAAAAGACAATGGATTTGAATAAACATTTCTCAAAAACTATACACAAATGACCAATAGGTATATGAAAAGATACTCAAGCTCATTAGTCATCATGAAAAAGCAAATTAAAACCACCAAGAGATACCACTTCACACCCACGGTGGCAACTAGATCGAAGAGTCAAGTGTTGGAGAGGATGTAGAGGAATTGGAGCTTACACACTGCTGGTGGGAAAGTAAAATGGTGCAGTCTCTTTGGGAAACAGTATGGCAGTTACTCAAAAAGTTAAATGCAGAGTTACCATGACCCAGCAATTCCACTCCTAGGAATATACTCAAGAGAATTTAAAACTTATGTTCACAAAAATACTTGTACAGGCATGTTCACAGGAACGTTCTTCACAATAGCTACAGAATGGAAATAACCCAAACCTTCACCAATCAGTGAATGTATAAACACAGTGTAGCACATTCATGTAATGGAGTATTATTCAGCCTCAAAAAAGGAATGAAGCACTGGCACCAAAGGAATGAAGGCTGTAACATGGATGAACCTGAAGAACATTGTTCTCAGTGAAAGATGCCAGACACAAAAGACAACATATGATTCTAATATATAACATATCTAAAATAGGCAAATCTGTGGATACAGAAAGTATATTAGTGCTTATCTACAGCTAAGGAGGGTCAATGAGGAATAGCTGTTAATGGGTATGGGCTTCCCTTTAGGGATGATGAAAATGTTCAAAAAGCAGGACTTTTGGCCAAAATGGAGGTGTAGGTAGATATGCTGTACCTCCTCACAAAGTCAAAAGAAAGACAACAAATTTAAAAATGAAAAATGGCCAGAACTGACAGAAAAATCAAACTCTATGGAGGTCTGACAACCAAGGAGTTAAAGAAGAAACATTCATCCAGACCAGTAGGAGGGGAGGAGATGGGCAGCCAGGGTAGAGAGGACTCATGGCAGTGCAGCAGCTGGGCAAGGCAGTGACTCACAGATCAGGTGAGGCAGCAGCTAGCAGAGTGGGCAGTCCCACATTTGTGGATGGATAAACCAGGAAGAACAACTGGAGAGTGAGACAGACCACGCAACCCAGAGTTCCAGCACAGGGAAATAAAGCCTCGAAACCTCTGACTGAAAAAAACCTTTGGGTGCTGAAGCGGTAGGAGAAACTCCCAGCCTCGCAGGAGAGTTCATTGGAGAAACCCATAGGGTCCTAGAAAGTACAGCCCACCCACTTGAGAATCATCACTAAAAGGGCCCAATTTGCTTGTGGGTAGCAAGGAAAGTGACTAAAAGCTAGCAGAGAGCTAAACAAGTGCCATTGTTCCCTCTCGGACCCCTCCCCTACATGCAGTAACACAATGTAGAGACATCAGTTGCCCCACCTAAGGCTCTGCCCCCCTTACTACATAACAGGTGAGATGAGACCAAAAAAAAAAAAAAAGAGGCCTAAATGAAAGAACAGATCAAAGGTCCAGAAAATATACAACTAAGCAACAAAAAGATAGCTAACCTATTAGATGTACAGTTCAAAACACTAGTAATCAGGGTGCTCACAGCATTGGTTGAGTATGGTTGCAAGATAGAGGAAGAAGTAAAAACTATGAAAAGTGAAATGAGGGAAAATGTACAGGGAACAACAGTGAAGGGAAGGAAACTAGGACTCAAATCAATGGTTTGGACCAGAAGGAAGAAATAAACATTCAACCAGAACAGAATGAAAAAACAAGAATTCAAAAAAAGGAGAAGAAGCTTAGAAATAACTTCAAGCATTCCAACATCCAAATCATAGGGGTGCCAGAAGGGGAAGAAGAAGAGTAAGAAATTGAAAACTTATTTGAAAATATAATGAAAGAGAAATTTCCCAATCTGACAAAGGAAACAGACTTCAAGGAAGTCCAGGAAACTCAGAGAGTCCCAAAGAAGTTGGACCCAAGGAAGCACATACCAAAGCATATCATAATTACATTACCCAAGATTAAAGAGAAGGAAAGAATCTTAAAAGCAGCCAAAGAAAAGGAAACAGTTACCTACAAAGGAGTTCCCATAAGACTAGCAGCTGATTTCTTAAAAGAAACCTTACATGCAATAAAGGGCTGGGAAAAAAATTCCAAGTCATGAAAGGCAAGGACCTACAATCAAGATTATTCTACCCAGCAAAGCTATCATGTAGAATGGAAGGGCAAATAAAGTGCTTCCCAGATAAGATAAAGTTAAAGGAGTTCATCACCACCAAGCCCTTATTATATGAAGTGTTAGAGGGATTTATCTAAGAAAAAGAAGATCTAAACTATGAACAGTAAAATGACAAGAAACTCACAAACAGAATCACAGAAACGGAGATCACATGGAGGGTTATCAGCAGAGACAGGGAGGGAGGAAATGGGAGAGGTACAGGGAATAAGTAGCATAAGTGGTAGGTAGAAAAACAAAAAAAAAAAAAAAAAAGGAAAAAAAAAAAAAAAAAAAAAAAGAAAATAGACAGGGAGGTTAAGAATAGTACAGGAAATATAGAAGCCAAAGAACCTATACATACGACCCATGGGCATGAACTAAGGGGATATAGGGGAATGCAGGTGGGAGAGGGTGTGGAGGTCAGAGGGGAATAAAGGGGGGGTGGACAGAAAATGTGACAACTGTAATAGCATAATCAATAAAATATATTTTAAATTTTAAATTTAAAAAATATATTGTGGTTATGGGTTATAACCCTGTGAATATGCTAAACACCATTGATGTGCATAATATAAATGGGTACATTATATATATATATTTAAATGAACAGAGGCACAGACACTTGTGAGGCAACAACAACAAAAATTTAACCTTTGTTTTATCAGTCCCAGAAGGAAAGAAAGATGTGGTGCTATAAAAAGTATTTGAATGAAGAAAGAATGAAAACTTCCCAAATTGTTGAAAGATATCAGGTTACTCAGAAAAATTCACATCCAAACATATCATAATAAAATTGTTAAAAATTTAAGACAAACAAAAAAATTGAGAAAGTTTCCAGCATAGCAACTCTTCAGTTGATTGTGTATGTCACATCAGAAACCAGAAGGAAGTCAGGAGCATTTTTAAAGTGCTGAGAGTAAAGAACTATCAACCCAGAATTCTATAATGAGAAAAAATATCCTTCATAAATGAAGATGAAATAAAGGCATTCTCAGAAGAAAGAAAATTAAGAAAATGTTTTGCCAGCTGCCAGCACCTGCTCTAAGAGAAATACTGAGGAAAATTGTTCAGACAGATGGTAAGTGATACCAGAAGGAAACTGGAATAATCAGAAATAAAGGAAGACCAATCAAAATGGTATATGCCTAAACAAGTTAATAGTCTGTTATTCTTCTCTTACATTAATTTTAAAATGTGTGATTTTGAAAGTAAAAACTGTAACATTGTCTGATGGGGTTATATACATATGACAACTACAACAGAAGAGTAGAGGGAAAGGGGCCTCCATGTTGCTAAGCTTTCTAGTGGTAAATATTAATTCTAAGTATACTTAGAAATTTTAAGTATATATTATAATCCCTGAAGGAACCACTTTAAATACTACAAAGGAACATAATCAAAAACTGAATCAGTGGATTAAAATGGAATTTTAAAAACACTCAAATAATTTAAAAGAAGGCATGAAAGGAAAATCAGTAGAAAGAAAAACAGAAAACAAATAGGAAGATGGTAGACCTAAGTCTAAACATAACAATAATGACATTAAATACAAACAGTCTAAGCATATCAATTAAAAGGCAAAGATTAGCAGAATGGATTCAAGGAAAAAGACCAAACCCTATTCAAGAAAAAGACTAAACCCTATGACCTACACAAGAACCCTACTTTAAATATAATCATATGGACAGATTAAAGTACAAGTATGGGAAAGCATACACCATAAAAACACTAATCAAAGGAAATCAGACAAGGTAGACTGCAGAGCAAAAAAAACAACAACTAAGCATACAAAGGAACATGACATGATGATTCAGGATGAAGTCCTAGCAATCCTAAATGTGTATGCAGCTAATAACAAAACTCCAAAATATGTGAAGCAAAAACTGATACAACTGAAAAGAGAATTGGGAAAATTCATAATTATAAGTCCAAACTTCAATACTCATCTGATAGTAATCAGTAGTACAGTGGACATAACATTAACAAGGATATAGAAAAACCAAACAGTACTATCAACCAACTTAATCTAATTAACATTTATTGAACACTCTACCCCAAAATAGCAGAATATACTTCGTTTTCAGCTGTACTTGAAGTATTTACCAACGCAGACCATATTCTTGGTTATAAGACAAACATTAACAAATTTAAAATAAAAATAATTACTGGGGAATACTGGGGAAAAGTAACCATTTTGCATGAGGATCCGTTCAGAGAAAAAACAATAAAATGCTTGTTGGAAAAAAGATTTTAAATAATTGAGATAATTCAAAGTGTGATTTCTAACTAATAGAATTAAACTAGAAATCAATAAGAGAAAGCTCATAGAAATTTCTGAAACATTTCTAAATATTCTATAGAAATTAGAATATTTTCAACTGAAGGAATATGAATATCAAACATCAGAATGTGTGGGTTGCACTGGAAGCAGTACTTAGGAGAAAATCTATACTATTTAAACACTTATGTTGGTTAAAAAAAATAAAAGGTCTGAAATTAACAACCTTAGCATCCATCTTAAGAAACTAGAAGAAGAAAAATAATTTTTAAAAAAAGCAGAAGGAACTGTAAAGAGCCAAAAAGTCAATGAAATTGAAGAAGAAAAAGCAAGAAGAAAATTAATGAAAGTCAATGAAACCAAAACTGGTTCTTTGAAAAGATCATTAACACTGATAAACATCTAGCCAGATTGACCAAAAAAAATAAGTAAAAAACACAAATAACAATAACAAGAATGAAAGAGATATATCATTGCAGATATCAGAAGGATAAGAGATTAGCCCTGGCTGGTGTAGCTCAGTGGATTGAGTGCAGGCCTGTGAGCCAAAGGATCATGGTTCGATTTCCAGTCAGGGCACATGCCTGGGTTGCAGGCCAGTTCCCAGCAGGGGACACACGAGAGGCAACCATACATCGATGTTTCTCTCCCTCTCTCCTTCCCTTCCCCTCTAAAGATAAAAAAATAAAATCTAAAAAAAGAAAAGGATAAGAGATTATGGCAAACAATCCACAAATTAACAATTTAGAGCAAATGGCCAATTTTTTTGAAAGCCACAAACTACCAAAACTCACTCAAATGACAAAAATGCTTCTATATCTATTAAAGAAATGAAATTCATAGTTAAAAGCCCTCCAAAAAAACAAATCTGAAGGCCCAGATACTTTTATTTTTCAAGTGTACCAAACATTTAAACACACACACACACACACACACACACCAATTCCCCACAATCTCTTCCAGAAAATACAAGATGGAACACTTCCCACACATTTTATGAGGCCAGTATCTTCCTGATCTCAAACCAGACAACCATCACAAGAAAACTATAAATTAATATACTCCCTAATCATACGATGAAATACTAGCATATAAATTAATATACTCCCTAATCATACAATGAAATACTAACAATATATAAAAAGAATACTATACCACAATTAAGTGTAGGCTTATCTCAGGAAAACAATTCTAGCTCAGTATTCAGAAATCAATCAATACTATAATCCACCCTATTGACAGACTGAGGAAGAAAAAATACATGGTCATGTTATTTGATGCAGAAAAATGTGATAAAATTTAATATGCACAACAAAAACTTTCACAAACTAGAAATATAAAGGAATTTCTTCCACCTGATGAAGGGCATCTATTAAAAACTCACAGTAACACCATACTTAATAGTGAATGACTTAATGCTTTTTCTCTATATGATCAGCAACTAGACAAGATTGTCAACTCTCACCACTCCTGTTTAACACCATAGTGAAAGTTTTAGCCAGTACAATTAAGCGAGAAAAATACATAAAAAAGCATAGAATTTGAAAGGAAAAAATAAAACTGTCCCTAGCCACACATGAAAGGTTATATGAGTACTTGTGTAGCTACTTAGGTAATTCCAAGAATCTACAAAAGATCTCCTAGAAGCAATAAAGGAGTTTAGCAAGGTTGCAGGATACAATGTTAACACACAGAAAGTAATCATACTTTTATATACTAGTAATGAACAACTGACAACCGAAACTACATATGTTTTATCCTCACCAGAGGACATGCACACTGATTTTAAAGAGAGGGGGAGGTAGGGAGAGAGAGGGAGAGAAATGTGAACAGGAAAGATAAACCTGGATCAGTTGGCCCCGATATGTGCCCTGATCAGGGACTAAGCCCACAATCCAGGTGTGTGCCCTGACTGGGAATCAAACCCACAACCTTTTGGTTTATGAGATGATACTCCAATCAATTGAGCCACACTGACCAGGGCTAAATATTTATTATTCTATATTTTAAAATGTATTATATAGTTATAGAACATATGTGTATGAATATATGTGTGTATATATAATAGGATTAATGTATTTTAAAAACTAAAAAAATAAAGAAATAACCTAGGTATAAAACTAGTAAAACATGTGAAAGACTTCTATGTTAAAAACTAGCAAAATCTATGAAAGAAATTTTTAAAAACATAAATAGATGATATACTGTGTTCAATAATTAGAAAATTTTATATCTTTGGATTTAATACAATTCAAATAAAAATTACAGCAGAATTTTTATAGCTATGAAGATGGTGATTCTAAAATTTATATGGAAAGGTAATAGAATTAGAACAATGAGAACAATTTTATAAAAGAATAATACTGGAGAACTCACACCACCCAAGTTTAAGATTTACTGTAGGCTGCTGTAATTAAGAGAGTATAGAATTGGCAAAAGGATGGATGGGTAGACCAATGGAACAGGTGAGAGAGTACAAAAGGTGGGGTGGGAGGGCAATGGTGACTGGTGATCAGACATTTTACCAAAGAGGATAATTCTAGGCTGAGGGACCCAGGCTAAGGAAGAGGCATTGTTTGAATTGTTCTAGGATAAGTCCTTGAAATGGCTTGAGTCCCTCATGCCCCAGATGGTGTCAACCTTTGCCAGAATTGGTCCAAGTGGCATTTACCACCATAGCAACAGATTATCTCCTTTCCACTGCATCAAGCCAAAGCTGATCTTGATAAAAAGAGCTAAGGGGTTTCTGGTGTCAGAGCTTCATTTTCAAGGTATCACTCCTAAAAGGGTAACTGAGGTAGCAAGAGAGAGCAGCACATCCCAGCATGGAGAATATGAGCCAAGGCCTGGACAATATGGTTCCTATTAAAATGTGGTCAGTAGAAAACTAGGAACTATGATAGTTATCCCCATATGCTGGGCCAATAAACCTGGCCCCCAAAATACCAGCCAGACCTATACAAAAGTATGCAATGGACTGGCAAGTTTATTTCATTTCAACTGCCTGTCTTTGTGCTGACTTCGTTGCCAGAGAATTACCTGTGTTTCTAAGAGAGTATATTAGCTGAGGAGGCAGTAATCTTTTCAAACAGGGAGGACAAAGAAAGGAAATAAAGGATAGAGCAGACACTGTCAGAGCTCACTTCCCTGGTACCTTCTGTGCATGCTAGCATGACTCCATCTGCAAGCACCTTCCCCTCTCCCTGAGAGCCTTCTCCAGCCACCCAAGGTCTGCACCTGGGACAGGCCAGTGCTAGGGATTTAAGTGCCCCAGGAACCCTCAACCAATGACTGGTGCAAGTTGGTGTACACATACCCACCTCCTTTACCCCTAGGAGGGACAACTCAGAGGTATGTGTCCTACACGGCCCTTGAAGGTCCCCAGCAGGACTGAGTTTCAGCTGCCCACGTTGGGGGCTGTGGCCCCCCTTCTGGCTGCCTTCCATTTCTGTCTCATTTCCCCGCTTTCTTATCAGTATTTCCATGGATCACTTCTCAAAGGAACTACTTGTACCAGGGTCTGCTGCTGGGAGAAACCACACTAAAGGTGACCCACACTAAAGGGTCACCATAACTCAGGTGGTGAGGGCAGACAGGGAATTGGGCCTGGATTATTCAGGCGGGATCCGAGAGAACTAAAGTGAGTTGAGAACCCGCAGGAAGGCCTCTGGCCCCTTGGACAGCTTCCTAGAAATCACTGTCCACATTGATAATATCACATTATTAGGAATTCAATATGCTCTGTTTGCCATCCAGATAATTAGTTGTTCTTTTCTTGATGTTTATGCAAGATCTTAGCTCACCCGTCATTCATCTGCTATATTAGCATAGTCAGTGATTTCCTAAGATCCAGGTGAAAAACCACCAATTCCACTAAACGCCCTCTCATTGCTAAAATAACAACCCACAAAGGATCATTGGCATGAGTCTGCCCACACGTAATCTGTGGAAAACAGATTTCTGCAATTCTGTGGTACGGAAAATCATTACCTCAAGCAGACTGTCTCCAGCAGACAATGTTCTAAGGCCCAGGGCAAAGTTCTTACCAGAAACTGCATGTCACATATCTTCACTCTTCACTGGTATTGACTCTGAAAAGATTATAAATATTCATCACCATGAAGCAGGAGTCCGATCTTTTCTCCAATGTCAGCATCAAAATCCTTTTAAATAAACCTGCGCGGATCCATAAACTCTCCCCACAGCTCCGTCCTCCCTCCTACCTCACTCACACGAATCCTCCAAAGCCAGAGTTATTTCCAGTTGAGGCCCTTTGAAACAAGAAACGATCATTGGATTCCTCTCTTAATTCCTTGGCTGCTTCCTGGGCCCCCTGATGAGACTGAATCTAGATCAGGTATGTTTATTTTGGACCCCATGAGGCCTGTCAGAGTGTCTAGCATAGAGCTGTCTGCAAAATATTGGCTTTTGAAATTTTCTAAAAAGGGTGAAAATGAACAAATTTAACCAGATTTTATTTCTTCAGCAGTTTGTGAGTTCAAGTTGGCATCAGTTAGGAATATGACCATCCAGGTTATTTGAAAGAATGTGGTCCTCTTCCAGTTTGCCTGGCTCTCTCACCCCCCGCCCTCCCATGTAAGTCACTTGTTCTTGTTCCTGGAGTAGGAGCTGCGCTGGAGGAAACTTTTCCTATTGAGTCTCAGACAGCCCTGGTCTCACCAACCTGTGACAGCCAGAGAGGGGTGTGCCTCCTTTTTATTCCCAAATTGTTAGAGCCAAAGTCCCTACTGGCTTTACTGCTAAAAATTAGTCCAATTTAAAACTAGTCCCCAGACTCTTCCTGAGATGGTCTCCGAGAACTGCTTTTTTAAAAAATATATATTTTATTGATTATGTCATTACAGTTGTTCTATTTCCCCCTCTTCATTTCCCTCCACCCTGCACACCCCTCCCACCATTCCCCCTTTAGTTTATGACCACGTGTCTCAAGTTCTTTAGATTCTATATTTCCCCTACTATTCTTGCCCTCCCCCTATCTATTTTCTATCTACCATCTATGCTACTTATTTTCTGTACCTTCTCCCCCCTTCTCCTTCTTCCACTCCCCTGTTGCTAACCCTCCATGTGATCTTCATTTCTATGGTTCTGCTCCTGATCTAGCTGTCCTCTTAGTTTGCTTTTGTTTTAGGTGTGGTTCTTAATAACTGTGAGTTTGCTGTCCTTTCACTGTTCATCTTTTTTATCTTCTTTTTCTTAGGTAAGTCCCTTTAACATTTCATATAATAAGGGCTTGGTGATGACGAACTCCTTGAATTTGATCTTATCTGAGAAGCACTTTATCTGTCCTTCCATTCTAAATGAAAGCTTTGCTGGATAGAGCAATCTTGGGTGTAGGTCTTTGGATTTCATGACTTGGAATAGTTCTTTCCAGCCCCTTCTTGCCTGTAAGGTCTCTTTTGAGAAATCCGCTGACAATCTGATGGGAAATCCTTCGTAGGTGACTGTCCCCTTATCTCTTGCTACTTCTAGGATTCTCTCCTTCATTTTAATCTTGGCTAATGTAATGATGACGTGCCTTGGTGTGTTCCTTCTTGGGTCCAACTTCTTTGGGACTCTCTGAGCTTCCTGGGTTTCCTGGAAGTCCATTGCCTCTGCCAGATTGGGGAAGTTCTCCTTTATAATTTGTTCAAATAAGTTTTCCACTTGTCGCTCTTCCTCTTCCCCTTCTAGTACCCCTATAATTCAGATGTTGGAGTGTTTAAAGATGTCCTGGAGGTTCTAGGAACCTGTCCTCATTTTTTTGAATTCTTGTTTCTTCATCCTTTTCTGTTTGGTCATTTTTTTTCTTCCTTCTGGTCCACTCCTTTGATTTGAGTCCCAGTTTCCTTTCCATCACTATGGGTTTCCTGTGCGTTTCCCTTCATTTCAACTAGTTTAGCCTTCATATGTTCCTCTAATTTGTGACTAAAATCAACCAGTTCTGTGAGCATCCTGATCACCAGTGTTTTGAACTGTGCATCTGAAAGTGTTGCTGCTTCTTGGTCCCTTAGAGATATTGGCTCTGGGGCTTTGAGTTCTTCTGGAGCCATAATGTTTTGCTCTGTTCATGTCTGTTAGGTATGAGGAGTGGAGCCTTAGGTGTTCACCAGAGCAGGGCCACCCAGGTCACTGGTTTGTGATGCTGTATGTGGGGGTGGGGTCAGAGAGGGACAATAGCGGTCCCCTCCGCTGCTTCCCGCCGCTGGGGCCTGCGAGGTTCGTCTCACTGCTTGCTCCTTCACCAGTTTATCTGAGTGGGAATGTGTGACTGACGTCAGCCCTCAGTGGGTCCACCGCCTTGCGCCCTCAGTGGGTCTGCCTGCTGCTATTCCACACCTGGGATCCGCCCATGGCTGCCTGCATGCCTGGGTCTCAAGCTGGGTCGGTCTGGTGGATCTTTCCTGCCTGACCCCGCTCCGCTGCTGGCTCTGCCCCTCTTACTGGTTTGGCTGAAAGGTTTGTTATTGTCAGACTTCCGTATAGTTCAATTTTTTGTGGTTTGGCTGCGTTTTTGTTGCTAAAACTTTGTTGTTTTTAAACTTGGTTGTGGGAGAAGACTCAATGTTTCCACCTATGCCTCCATCTTGGCGAAAGTCCCTGTTGAGAACTGCCTCTTGAATGCTCTGTCGTGTGCACCTACCTTCCTCATCTTCCTCTGTGCTGCTGGTTGGCTGGGCCCATTGTCCTCTGCTGGTGGCATGCCAGTGGCCACTGCCCTGGCCTCAGGGGCCCTGTTTCCCTGGCTACCACATCTAACTAGGCGAAGCTGACTTCTACAGACTTTACCAAAGGCTTGGGGCCAATGGAAATGTTCCTGGGAAAGTAGCTAAAAACTACTTTAGAAGTGGGACTCTGAGGGTCTTGACCCAGTGGCTCTGAGGCCTCATTCTTGGTGGCCTTTGTCCCTTCAGCCAGGTGCTCCAAGCAGCCACCTACTTTGGCCTCCAGGCCCACCTGTCTCTTTATACATTCACTCTCTCCAGGCCATTGTCTGGGCTCGTAGCCCCACCGAATAGTTCATAGCACTTTGTTTTTCCAAACTCTGGGCTACTTAGTCTTAAATGACATAAGCAAGTCACTAATCCAAGTGGCTCCTTGTCATATTGTTCATCAGATGTCATGTTTTCTAATGGGAATGCCATTGGCCTGTTGCGAGGGGCCATTCTTTATTGTACAGGACCAGGACCACCCCACTAAATACCAGTAATGCCTTTCCCCTGTTATTATAAGCATGATTAGTTACCTGAATGAGAACCTCCATTCACATGCAAAGTGAGAACAAGATTAAGGCCTGCATGTCCCTCTCACTGTGGTCTGTCCTCTGCTTCCAAAGTGCTAGAACAAGTGCTTGGGCAGTATTACACACCCGTACCCTCTGTATTAGTCAGTGTTCTCCAGAGAAACAGGACCATAGAGATAGATAGAAAGATAGATAGATAGATAGATAGATAGATAGATAGATAGATAGATAAAATATATAGAGAGAGAACATATATGTACATATATATAGAGAGAGAGATGGAGAGAGAGGAGAGACTGATGTATTCTGAGGAATTCCCTTGTATGATCGTGGGGGTTGGCAAGTTCAACACCTGCAGGGCAGGTCTGCAATCTGGAGACCCAGGGAAGAGGTGATGTTACAGCTCAAGTCTCAAGGTAGTCAGGAGTTTCTTCTTGCTCAGGAGACCTCGGTCTTTTTTCTGTTAGGTCTTCATCTGGTTGCATTAGGGCCATCCACATTATGGAGGGTAGCCTTCTTTACTGAAAATCTATTGATGGAAATGTTAATCACATCTCAAAGTAACATCTAAACTGGTGTTTGGCCAAACATCTGGATACCATACCTCAGCCAAGTTGACCCATAAAATTAACCATCACACCATTCAAGCACAAGCACTACTTAAAAATATATATTTATTTAGTCTTAGAGGGAAGGGAGGGAGAAAGAGAGGGAGAGAAACATCATTGTGTGGTTGCCTCTTACACGCCCCCTAGAGGGGACCTGGCCCACAACCTAGACATGTGTCCTGACTGGGAATTGAACCTGTGACCCTTTGGTTCACAGGCTGGCACTCACTCCACTGAGCCACACCAGCCAGGGCCAAACACTACTTTTTAGGCATAGGACAATGTACATGCATATTTAGAGAAAAAAAATTCTCTAGCCATGTGGAAACATAGTTCTGCTAAAGAAATACCCAATCTAGAAATACCCAACCTGTGTTTCTGAACTCAGGACACCTAACTTGTAGTCTGAAGCACCTGCATTTAAGTTATTTTCATTTTTAGAGCCTCCCAAAGAATGGTTAAACTTAACTTTCTATGTACAGACCTCAGGTGGCCCATTAAATGATTATATCTCAAACAGAGGTGCCTTTGCCTCAAAGATAATATCCAGACTCTCCCGTAAAAGGCAGAGGTTGCTCCTAATTGTGAAGTTTTTGATATTTCCAAGCTCAAAGAATGTGAAGGTCTACTGTCCTTCTGGCACCTGTTAGACACCAGAGCAGCTGATGACCAGTGTAGCCCATGAGCTGAAAGAGAAGCTGGTTCTGCTGAAATGAGAATTCTCAGCAATCACTGTGCCCTGGGATGTCACCGTCACTGTCTAATACACAGAGTACAGTTGTCCATCCATCCCCAGCCGCAATGGATAGGAAAAGCCATAATTCAGAATTAGGCCTTTATGTGAAAAATAAGATTGTATGAAAGCAAATCTATGAAAGACCCTACAAATATTTTTATAATCACCAAAACGCTAATGCCAATACACTAAAGAACATATAACAACATCTAATTCATCTTCAATTTGTCACAAGGGGCTCCTTACACACTGAAAATTTTTCAGGATTTCTCTTCCCTAAAGTTTTAACATTAAGCTTGTAAATTGTCCTTATCTTTGCATATTATGGCAATTCCTTCCCGGCATCTGTGTTTCTTCTCACTGAGTGTTCGCTGCCTTCCTGATGTTATTGCTAGGATTTGTCTACTCAAAGATGCTACACCTGAGCATGTGCCATCAGCCCGTTACACAGGTTCCAGTTCCCCCCTTCCCTGCACCTTTTGATGAGTGAAAAAGTAATGCGGACACCGGCCCACAGTGTCCGCGTCATTATGGATGAAATGAGACACGCACACAGACTACCAAGTCCAGTGTAGGGAAAGGGACAGCATGGCCTTTCTCTCAAGGGGAGCAAAAGCCTCGGCCTCGGCCATGACTGGCCTTTATTGGGTTTCTCAGCACATTACATGATGGTCCTCATTTGCTATGCACAGGTTCGCTTTAGGTGGTTACCTTTTACAGAAAACAAAGGAGCCAATGCCGCTAATCACATCACAGAAGAGGGATATTTGCAAATGAAAAGGCAAAAGTCGTTGAACAGGTTATACTCATCCTTGGAAGGTTTAGCATGGCTTTTAGGAAGTTATTTTGCAGTAAATGTTTGCCACTGGGGGCTGGACCCACGCCATGCCTAATGGTCTCCTACAAAAAAGCGTAGTTCTTCCTCCTTCACCTTCCTTCACCTTCCTTCACCTCTCCCAAAGCTTCATCACAAACACCTCCCTCTGGTTTTGCTATCTGCTTTGCATCCTAATTCTAGTCCTAACTCCCTGGGTTTCCTTACTCTTCACTTCTCCAAAATGCCCAGGTGACACACTGGGCGTGAAATCGGTACAGAAACAGAGCCACGTATACCAGCATTTCATGTAAGCAGGACTCAAGTTCAGGGAGGAGACACTGTTCCCTCTGAAGCACATCATTCCTGAAAATCATTCTTTGCCATTGTCAGCGAGTCTCTCTGCGCCTCTCTCCTGCTCCCCCTCTCCTCTGTGATGATGTTTTGCCATAATACAAACAAAAAGAGAAAGAGCTTTAGTATTATTTTCTAGAAGAAAAAAAAAACAAAAAACTAAAGGATGATGGTGGGAGTCATTCCAAGCTCTGAAAACAGGACTATTATTACCAACATTTCAAGCAAGCTTATTAAGAAGTCATTTACTTCCAATTCCAGAAATCAATCATATTTGACTATATAAACTTGGAAATGAAAGACCCTGTTACTATTGAAAGCAGTGGTGAATTTGAGGGTAAGTAACTGACTGGAAGACAGAAGTGTAGCATGGAGTCCTACATCTATAAAAAGCTGTAGTTGGAGTCACTGACTCCCGAACACTGAAGCTTTGCTTTGTGAAGCCGAGTTGTGGCTACTGCAAGGACATGTGACTGTCCCCACTGGAGGATAGAGGCCCCTTCAGTTTAGTCCACTGGACCCAAGATAACTTATTAATTTAGGCTTAAAGATGCTTTTAGAAAAGAGAACAGGGGAAAATGCCAATGTCATATTGTTACAGAACAAGAAGTCCAAGGGGGGGCAGTATTTGGCCCACCTAGGGATGCCAAAAACTGCTAAAGAACAGGGGCCGCTCCCAAGGACAGAATACTCATATCTACTGGGCTCTTCTGTCCGCCGCCAATTGGAAAGACATCTCTCAATGCCAGAGATTTGTGAAAAGGAAACAAAATGTTTATTTAATGCTATTCAGACCTAATGCCTCCACTAAAATATCATAGTCCTTTAGGGTATACACCTACACCCACACAGCGCTCCCTTCTCCCACTGTCCCAACTCTGGGTACCATAAATCAGAAAAAGAACACACGTCTGTGTTGCAAGCCACTGGCACCATCAGCTGTGTCACCGTGCAGGCTCTCGAGTTAATCCAAAAATCACGTGGTACCCTCTCATGGTCCACTGGCAAGAGTTCTTTGTACCCAGTTCCAGTCAAAGTCTCCCCTGCTTTCCAGGCCACGCGGCCAAAGGGGCACCCCAAAGCCGCGTGGGCCTCTTCTACCAAAGCTGCAGGAGTCCGCACTCCACCAAAAGCATGTGTCTTTCTTCTTCACCTGGCTGCAGGGATCTTCATTCTGGCAAAGCTGCATGGTTTTCCCTTTCACCTGGGAAAGAGGGGTCCGCACTCTGCCAAAACCACGTGGCTCCCTCTTTCACCTCACCAAGAGGGGGTCCTCACTCTGCTGAAACCGAGTGGCTCTCCCCTACATGACTGCAGACGTCCTCACTCTGCTCCAAACCGCGTGGCTCTCCCCTCACCTGGGCAGTTACCCTTCATGTCCCGGAGCCCATCTTTTTCCAAGCTCTCATGCAGGCCCTCTCACTCAGGGGCGCAGCCCCTAGTTACAATCTGAAGCCACTCCTTTCTCCCTGGCTCAAAACTTGGCCACAGCTATTTAACATATCTATGAAACCAGTTAAAGGTTATAGATATGTTAAATAATCATTCCAGAGGTTAGCTGCAAAACAACTCTAAATGACCCTGGCTCTATTTGTTTCTTCCCCCTGGTGAGGGGGGTGCGGGGCAGGGGGGGAGGGGAATGAGGGCATCTTATATGTCTCTCCAATATTCCTATACACTTTGAATTCTGGACACCATTCCAAATCTTTTTTTGGGGGCCCCCCTTGGCTGCACCCTGTATCAATATCATATTTGACCATAATCAAGGCCTTGGAAACAATTGCAGTGGCTTTACGTTTTTCTGGCCTCCACACAGTATTATTACCTGTATTCTAAGCACTGCAACCTCCTTCCACTGTGGTAATCACTCTTTCCACTACCACCATCATTACCCCCACTTACTGTGCACCTAGTACATGCCAGGCGCTGTGCTGGGTGCTTTACGTGCATTTTCTCTAATTCTTGCAGCACCCTTGCCATGAAGATGTTACTTTCCTATTTAAATGAAGGCATGAAGCCCAAGGGGATTAAGTAGCCCAAGGTCAACGGTAGTAAGTGGCACCTGTTCCCAAAGCCCATGTTCTTTTCACTGTTCCAGGCCCATGATTCCCTCTACTATTTCTCCTGCCATTTCCCATTTCTCCTCCTCCCGAGTGAGCCTGCATGACAGTTCAGTGGTCTCTGAAGACCAGACATCCTTCTGGTCTGGCATCCTTCTCTGGCTTCCCACTTCCACTGTGATTCCCCAGGGTCTCCACTGGCCCCTTTCCTGGGACTCAGCACCCCGAGTTCCACTAATATATCCCAGCCCCCTGTCCCCCACCCACAGTAAGGTGACTGTGCAGACTGAGCACAGGACCCCATGTGGATTAGATGGAGGGCCTGGCCCACTGCACCTGAAAGAAGCAACAGGTACACATAGCACATAAGAAATGACCTTTGAACCTGAAAGCTGAAACCATTTCCATTTGGTTTTGACTCTCATTTATAAACTCATTGACACATTTCTCCCCATCTCCAGCCTCTGCTACTGGAGACCAGTTCCCACACCAAGAAGCACCAATTCTGTTATTTCACAGGCTAGCTGATGACTTGACCAGCCACAAGCCTTAACTGGGGCATGTTTCCTTCTACTGATTTAAATTAAGTGAGTGGGATCAAGCTTTCTCTTGCAGTATGTTTATTACTTACATCAAAGAGCCATGTAAAACTCATTGTTTGCATGTTTTTTTAAAATTTTATTTATTTATCTTTAGAGGGGAAGGGAAGGAGAGAGGGAGAGAAACATCAATGTATGGTTGCCTTTCGTGCGTCCCCTGCTGGGAACTGGCCTGCAACCCAGGCATGTGCCCTGACTGGGAATCGAACCACGATTGTCTGCTTCATAGGCCCGCGCTCAATCCACTGAGCTACACCAGCCAGGGCTCTGTTTGCATATTTTAATCCATCCAAGTACTATGTATACTGCCAAGTCAAACATTTTTGTGCTTAGGGTTTATCTCACAGCTGTAAGTGAACCCTGCCCTTTACCTCCACAGTCAATAAGGGGCCCATACAAACCAGCCCCCAGTGTGAGAGGGGCCATCGGGAAGAGGTGAGATGTACCTACCCCCACCCTCACTGGAACAGAAGAGCACCCCTGGGAGTGTACCCTCTGGCACCTCTGGGCTTAAAAGCAAGAATGAAAGTCCAAGGCCATGCTGTGTGGGCCCTCCCCTCACCACAGGGGGCGTCCCTGGCAGCCGGAGCCATATCTCCAAACGGAAGGAAGGACTGTGGTCTGCAGCTACTCCTCCAGGGCAGGTCCTGGAAGCTGGTTATGTCTCTCCCTGGCTGAGATGAGAACATCTGAGCATCTAAAGTAACAACTGTTGGGCGGATGCCAACATAATCGTGAGCCCTCAGCTCCCTGAGGTGTTTAGTATTTAACAATTCATGCTGGTTGCTGAGCTGAAATTTTTCCTACACTTACCTACTTGCACATTTGTTTGAGCTGTTAACAAATGAGCTCAGTTACTTAATTCTCTGAACATGTTTATGGAATATTATCACATACTGGAATAGTGATATTAATAAGCTCCTTAGCTTAATTAAGCATATGCGGAGCCAAATGCCTGAGCTTCAGACAAAATGCACTAATCTAGCATCATTATGATGATTACTTGGGTAGCCAGAATAAAAATCCCATAGGAGAAGAAATCAGGTCTCCCACACATGGTATAATTTGGTCATTTTTTAAAAAATGAGAGTACTCCCCAAAATGTGATAAGAAAGGAACTATCTGGAAAGCCCAGACTGCTGTCTGGTGTTTTCATCCTGAGTTGAGATGCTGCTCATCAATTATGAGGCACATCCTCCTCTACAAGACTAAGGTCAAGGTGATGGGCACTCTTGAGAAAATCCTGGGTAGAGGGGGAGGAGTGTGTGGGAGGAATCAAGTCAAGTTACAATGTTAATCTTGAAATTATTATTTTTAAGAATGAACCGGTTTTCCTCTCTCTGTGACTTAATAACATTACCAAATATGGTGTTAGGCATACTAAATGGAAGAAGAATCTTGAATTCTGGACAATTGAAGTGTCATTTTGGTATGAGAAGGCTTAAAAATATTTGCCCAGAATTTAGACCATTCCTGGCTTTTCCTTCAATGCTTCTCCTCTGAACTTTTCTCCTTGGAGAACCCAGGGAAGGATCTGTCTTCCTCTGCTCTCCCAGGGGACTGAGACTCCTTAGGGGCTGCCCAGCCCAGGCCAATGGGTTGCTGCTGCTGTTCCGGGCTCCCTGAGTCTCCACCCTCCTCCTCCTTCATCAGCAGGCTCCTGGGCAATAGCAGAGCTCTGACAAACAAGCAGAAACTCTCCTCATTGCCCCAGCCCCGTCACTGAGACTCGGGTTGTGAATATTTGTCAGCACACATGACAGATGCCATCACATGTGTGACGGATGCCCAAGCACAGTTTTCAGCATACTGTATGATATTGCATTTTCCTCTCAAGGAAGTGTGTTGCGGTGGGACTTTAATTTTTCACTTCTTCTTATCAATACATACAAATATACTTCCATATAAATCATAAATCAGACATACTTATTAAAGTATGATTTTTTTCTCATCTTACTTGGCTCTGCCTCTTCTACCCAAGTCATGTTCCACCCTCAGGTGACCCATCACAGCAGCTCTGTGGACATCCACTCCTGTTACCCCCCTGGGCATACGATCATATATCTGCACACATGCACACGTGCAAATACCCATGTAAGGCTCTGGGCATCGTTTGTTTGACCACAAACAGGAGGAGTTACCCCTTTTTCCCCCATTGTCTCTTTTGTTTCCTTTTTCTCTTTTCTTGCTTTGTTGAATTCTTAAAATTTTGTCATTCTCTCCCCACAACCATCCCCCATCTTTTTTCTGATCCTCTATTTGGTCTTTATATGATATATTTTTATTATTATTGTATTATTTTTCTTAAGTTACAAATTAACTACAACAATGTCTGTAGTCGTTCCAAAGGCACCCTCCCTCCACCCACATCCAGAGCTGTAGCTCATGTTAACTCCCCATTGGACGTCCCCTCACTTTATCTCCATCTTGTATTATTGCATAAAGGGTTAGTTTTCTCTCTCTCTCTCACACACACACAGAGTTTTTATGGTCAACACTTAAATATTTTTATTTAAATATTTTGTTTTCATGCTCATCATTGTTTCTTTTACCCTACTATTTGTGTTTATTTTTCTTCTTACTGATCACAACAATAACTCGTTACACCAACACAGCTTATATGCCAGGCACTCTTCTAGTGACATATGTGACCTAATGCAATCCTCGCCGCAGATACTATTATTATCCCTGCTATTAATTTCCCAAACTATGAGCAGAATCAGTGACCCAGCTGATATGCGAACCAGGGATCCTGGCTCCAGAGTGCATGCACTTAAACTTCATGTCTGGTTGCCTTTCAGTTGAGTTCTCTTTGGGGCAGGGGTTCTGTGGGTGGCATGTGCTCTTAGGCCCCTTGTCACAGGAAATGTATTTATTGTGCCCTCACCTATGAATAGCAGTCTGACTATCTGTAAAATTCAAGTGAACATTATTTCCCTCGTTGACTCCTGGCACCTATTGTCGCTGAGGTGGGGGCCACCTCACCTTAGAGGATGGTTCAAGTGGTTCCGGGGCAGGTTGCCTGGAAGCTGGTGACAGTGGCTCTTCCCTGAAGCTGTGCAGTTTCACTATGCCATGTTTAGGGGCAGGTTTATTTATATTTATCTGGCCCAATACTCAGAGTACATGTTCAACGAGGGAGCTCATGTCTTTCTTCAATTCTGGAAAATTTCGACTGCTATCTTTTCAAATATTCCTTCTTCCTCATTGCCCATTCTTTTCTTCTAGAACTCATACTAGATGGATGATGGAGGTTCTCAATCTCTTGTCTGTGACTTTTAACTGCTTTTTCTCATTTTTATCTTTTCTGCTTTCTATACTATGTTTAGATGAGTTTTTCTATATTATCTTCTAATTCACTGATTTCTCTTTAAAATATGTCAAGTCTGTGGTTTATTCTCTTATTTCTTTTATTGCTTTTTTTGTTTCAATCACTCTAAATTTTTATTTCAACATTTCTTTCCTATTCACTTATTATTTATACCCATTTGTTGCATGATTTCTTATTTCTTTTAAAGAGAACCTACACCTGCATTAATCTCTAGGTATTCACAACACACCTGTTTTAACATCTGACTTGGAAGTGTAGACCGGCACAGCCCTTATGGAGAGAGAGCAGCACCTCCAAATAAGGGCGCAGCGCTGCTGCGACGGCAGATGGGTCGGACTGCACGTTCCAGGACGGCCATCCGAGCACGATCTGCACTCGTGGGAGTGGGAGGAAATCCAGTCGTTCAAACCTCAGGGGAGAAAAATAAAGTTTTGAGGTACACACTGTAGGGTGCGTGTAGCTCTTAGAAACAGAATTAGATACACATACAGCAAAGTGAGTAGATGGCAAAAACAGTACTGATGATTAAGAAACAGAACGAGAGCTGTCACATAATTTTACCTTCATACCTTTAAAACTTTACAACAAACCGTAAGAACCCATGCAATGAAAGTACATGTTTGCGGAAGCGCACTCTCACGGAGAGTGGGGGTGGGGTGGGGCCTGGGCTCAGGGACAAGACCGCAGGCGCACAGACGTGCAGAATGATGAGGACGCGGGCCGCGGGCTGGAGAGCAAGACTAATTCACCCTCTGTGCTGCCCCATCAATAAGTGTCTTGACCCGCCTGTCCAGGAAATTACTTTCATCTGTAATGAATTCATGTCCCAACTATTGATTTTGCTATCTTTCTACAGCGTTAGATTTCTTCATATATTTTGGCATTTTGGTGGGCAGGCCCATTTTTAATAAAACACATTTTATTTATTTCCCTTTCTCTCTGTCCCTTTGTGCTCATCCCTCTCTGCCTGCCAGAGGCCATTCCCCGAGGCCGGAAGCAGCTCTAATAATGACAGTTTGAGTGACACTCGCGGCAGTATTGGGCTGTGGTGGACTTGGTCACAGTGTCAGTAGACAGCTTGGCATATAAACTGGAGAGAGGCTGGCGTTGTACCTTTCTTCCTCCTTGGACTTGCTGGGGAATGTGAACCACAGCCCCCAGTGACATCTGGCATCACTTTTCTTCCTCAGTCCCCTTCTGCTCACACGTGGAGGGATGGGGGTCTCACCCCAACCTGCAGCTTCAGACTGTGAACCAGGCTCCCCACCCTGCCTTGCACAGGGCACTTTTTGTCGCCTCCCAGCTCTGCCAGGACCCAGAGCCCTGCTAGCTGAGGCTGAGGCTCCATGAGCCACTTTGCATTTCTCTCCCACTTCTGGTCTTCAGAACTGTCTTGTCATCTAATCCAGCAATGTTTTCTTGATATCCTCTCTCTTTTTTAAAATTTTATCCACCACTGCTATGGTGGGAAGAGGTGGTTCCTATCTCAATAGATATTCAAATTATAGAAGCAAGTTTAGATAAAACCTGATGAGATATAATTAACAAGGAGGAAAGGGAAATGACCGACTTGAAGACTTCAAAACATTTACACACTCCTATTTGTTGGAACTTTATCTAAAGATTACACATTTCATTTATGCTAATCCCATTATTTCTACAAACAGCCTTTAGAGAATGTAACCTTTTAGTAATCACCATCTTCTGTTAATATAAAGAAATTGGCTTCCCACATCACAGCTGAAATAAACACCCTAATTCAGGACCACTAACCAGAACCTTCCTTTCAAAGGGGCCCTCAGACAGGAGACTTAGCCTGTGTATTCTCCCCTTCCCCAATCCCCCTACTGACGTTCACTCTGTGTTGATTTTACTGGAATACTGCAGTAGTATAGCTGAATGGAACAGACTTTTTCTCTTTTTTGTGCTTTGTTTTTCTTCTTTGTTTTGTTTTGTTTTTTCTGACCCTCACCCTAAGAGAAGAACAGATTGGACCAGAGGTTTCGGTGATTACCTGGGATGGACTCTAGTAGGACTGGAACTCGGTCTCCCCCAGCCCTGCTCCCCCATTTCAGCCCGCCCTTCTAGCTCCTGCCCCGAACTAGTGTGCACCTGGCCTTCTCCGCCCTGTTGCCCAGCGTCTTCTTTGGCTTGGAATGACTCTCCCGACCCCACCTTAACACCTCTGCTCTTTTAGGGATCCACTCGAGTCTCACCCTTAGTAATCACGTCACTAACCCACCTTTCTCTCCTCTAAACTCATCTCCACCATCGACGTGACTTTAGCTACCTGGCCTGCAGGACCTGTCACCTTATGTGCACGGTGTCCTTCCGATGTCTGAAAGTGCCTTGCTGCCCAAAGCTCGTGAGGCATGTCGTCTATGCTGCTACGTTAGCTCTTGATTCTCCCAAGAATGTTGAGATACAATAAGGCAGATATTATCACAGTTATATTATTATTCTCATTTTTCAAATGATAACATTGAGGCTTAGAGATGTTAAGTAACCTGCCCAAATAGGAAGTAGCAGAATTGGGATTTGAGCTGAACTTTTTCTGTCAACAAATTTGTCATTATTTTCTACTATAACCAAAACGGCAAAGAGGTTTGACTCACCTCAAATCCAGTTCCAAGTGATTGGTTGTAAATGCCCAGCAGTGCTGTGTTGAAAGACAAACAGAGTCAGCAGGAGAGGGATCCATCCACAATGAAGGAGCAAGGTCAGCCAAGGGTCCAGCTTTAAAAGGAAGAGCACACAACCACCCGTTACTGTCCCCTGTATCGTGTGAACTTTCTTGAGCTAGGATAGAGTCTACCACCAGTCTGTAGACTCCACAGCACTTCAAACATAGTGCTCAACACATAGTGGATGAGCGTAAATATTACTACTTACAGCTACATCGACACGCTCAGGAAGGCTCCACAGCAGAGAAGCTGTGGGGGTTGTAAGTGAATAGCGCTGCTCTGCATGAGCCGAGCAGCTTTGCTTGGTGAATGATTCCAAACTAACATGCATGCAAAATAAAGCGTGAAGCTTAGGGAAATTGTTTGATTCGGAAGAGTGAATATCGATGTAAAAAAATATGTGTTGCTTCTGCTTGGTGATAATACTTTTCATATGCAGTACTTGGTACAGGGCAGCACATACACCGTGCAGTGCACACACCTGCCCATGGCTACTCCTAAGTCACGTGTCTCCTCTGGAGCTTCCCCATGACATGTGATAATATCAGCTTTACTACATCTCAAGACTCTGGGGAAGATCGAGGGGTAACGAACTAGCATAGATGATACACCACCCCACTACCTGCTGCTTCCACCCCCCATCCTGTCAATTAATGAATCAGAAAGGGAGAGATGTTTCTGGCATGTACTGTCGTAACGTACTGCAGGCAAAACTACTAATTACTCTTCTCCTATAAGCCAGCTCTCCTCCCTGCCCCAGCTTCCCTCCCAGACCACCTCCTGCCTCAGGCTGGGAGTTCTGTTTTCATTTCATCTCTTCACTGTACCTCGCTCGGGGTGGGGATGTGTCCAGGAACACAGGCCAAAACCAGCAAAATGCATCGCCGTGCTGGTGACAGCGTGCTGCATGCTGAGCGAATTCTGCTGTCCCCCTCAACTCCTTCCTTTGCCAAAACCTGTGGAGCTAGAAGATTCAGCAGATTGCAGAGACTTACCTTCACAGGGAGAATGGCTCTGTTGGAAAATGCAATTAGGTATCAGCCATAAGGCTATTTTTAGAAGCTTGTTTAGGAAGATCTCAGAAACAAAAATTGCCCTGTGATGAGAGATGTGAGCCAATTCACCAAAAGAGAGCATCATTAAACACATTTTAAACTTACCTTTAGCAACATGGAGGATTATAAAGATGAACCTTTTGTCCCCTAGGAATAGCTCATTGTTCCAAGAGTCGGTGGTGTGTTTGGGGAGTTTGTAGAACTTTCAGTCCTGGTGGCAAAATCCCATCTGTGAGAGCCCTTAACCCTGTCACTCCAAAAGACCTTCCCCAGGGTTTGGCAGAGGGAGCCTGGTCATTCCAACAGAGACGGGCAGGTCGCAACCTGCAAGGCTGAGCACCTCCTGGGGGCAATATGTGAGCCGGGGACACCTGTGTCAGGGAGGCTGTGGTCGGAAAGGCAGGTTGTCAAGGAGGCTCGACGGCAGCAGGTCACCGTCAGTGTCACTGGGAAAGAGGAACCAGGCACACAGGAGGCTCCCGCTGCAAGGCACCTGGGCCAGATCCCGTGTGGCATTGGCTCTCCAGACCCTGGGCATGAGAAAGTCCTCAGTGGCCTACTCTAAACAAAGGGATGCGTCTAAGTGGTGTGTTGCCCTTGTCACAGCACTGTGTCTTCTTATTTGAAGAACGTATGTGCTGTGCTTTTTTTTAAATTCAAGTCAGCGATATTTAATGCAGACAGGAGTCTCAGCCCAGCAGCACCCCTACCCCCAGCCTCTTCACTCTGCTGATGAAGACAATAATGGCCATTATTGTCTTCAGAGTGGGGAGCAGATCCCATCTGGGTCTGGAGCTGGCCTGTGCTTCGGGTCAGGTTCCTGTTGGCTCCAGGCCCTTCCAGTACTCATCCTCGGGCCAGGCGACCACATCCCCAACTCCCTCTCAACGCATCCCGAGTCCCACCCTCCCAACTTGGAATTAGGGTGCAGTCACTGCTCCCACCCAATCCTCAGCTTCCTCTCTGTGCACAGTCCTCTCCAGTGGGGGACACACCTGGAAACAGCTGCCTCCGAGGGGGAGCTGAAGGAACCAATGACGTTAACCCAGAAAGGACAGGTCTAAGTGGAGAATTCACAGCATCCTGAGACATATGAAGGGCTCTCACTGCCAATGAGAGGGTCCTTCTTCTATGCTCCTCCAGAGAACTGACCAGACCCAAACTGGAAAGTGATGAAGAAGCAGGTGTCAACACATTAGTAATCGCTTATATACAATTTAATCAATGGGGCAGGCAGGACACATGAAATGATCATTCCATTCTGTAGAAGACATTCCTAAGTTGTGTGGAAAGCTAAACTGAATGACCTCTGCCATCCCCGCTGTCCCCCCAATCATGACATTCCAGAAGTGCCCTAGAACTTTGGCTGAACAATAAGGTCTCCAGTGACTTCCTTATTGTCTGCTCATTTCAGCTGTAGACAACTTTTGAAAACTCAGTTCAGCTGTAGCCCCTGAGGCGTAGAACGCACTTTGTGTGGAGAAAGAAATACAGGATCTGGCAGGAGTGATGCCATTGAGTGTGGTCAGTAAGGTGTATGAATGTCTTACACAAGATGGACAGCAATGTGAACATTTCACCTAGAATGTCATATAGTGTGTTTGAGTGTGATATTGTTACAGAATTACATGCTTATGATTTTGTAATAAAAGATTTTTATGTAATAAAAAGGGGCGTTATTTGCGCCAGACCCTGTATGTTAGACAAGGAAGCAATGAAGTTCCCAGGCTTTCTTAGACTCCCCCAGGGGCCAGGTCACATCCCGCAGATGTAATGTACACAGAACTGACATTTTAGCCGCATGCTGAGGCCTTGGAGATAAACAAACCCAGGGCTGCTGTTTTGCCCCTTCTCAAGCATGGAATTCTAGAGCTTTAGAGATGGAGGAATCCCTTCCCCAGGGCAGGAATTCTCCCTCTAACAACCCGACATGGGGTCACCCAGCTTTTCAGGAAGGGGCTCACTGCTTTGCCAGGAAATTGGTCGATTTTGAGACAACACAATCCACGTTGAGACAGTCCTCATTATGAGCTGTTTCTTCCTCATATTGAGCCCCAAGTCTGCCTTCATTCAATTTGCCTTTGCCCTCAGCAGTAGGGCAAAAACAAATGTTTCCTCAGCCATAGGACAATGTTTAGATTTTTTAATACAGCCATTATCTTCATACCCCCTCTCCCTCCAAATGTTTTCTTCTCCACCTAATTGTCTCAGGTCACCTCAGATATTTCTCATATGGCATAGTTTCAGATGCCCGACCATCCCAGTTACCATTTTCTAAATATTTCTTTTTCATTTTACTAATGTTCCTTATAAAAAGTAGCTTCTAGAACAAATACCAACTGTGGTCTGATCACTGCAGAGTGCAGTGGATCTATCACCTCCTTTGATCTACACACTATACCTTTATTAATACAACCTAGAAGCATATGTGTTTCACACCAAACGGTCGAACATTGGGTTTATCTTAAGATTATGACAAATCAAAACCATCTTTCTTATTTGACACAGTTTCATACAGCTTAAAATAATGAGTGAGTTTAAAAGTGGCCCTATGCATTATAAAGCATCCAACCCTCCATCCCTATTTAAGAGATCAGAGCCCTGACAAAAATCAGCAGTGACAGACTGAGGTCATTGAACCCCCAAATGATAGACTCTAAAGGTGAAATGTATTGGCGGTGATGTGCCAGGGCCCCAGCCTTTGCAGCCTCTTCTTTCAACAAAGCTCAGAGCACAGAAGGGCTCTTCTCGGAAGCTGCGCCTGCTTGTCTCTCTTACTTCCCCTGCGTTTTCTTTTAGCTTGCCACGTGCTTCGGAGGCCGGCTCTTCTTCCAGACCACTGCAAACCCACCAGTGTTTTCCTTTATGTCTCTGACAGGTCACCTGAAGGAGGAAATCACCCAGCGGCATCTGCAGCAAGTAGCTCTGGGTGAGTACAAAGTGGCTCCTGGAGGAGGAAAGTGACGGTGATACAAGCCAGCCTGTCCTGAAAACCCACGTTCAGCTAAAACATCACCCATGCAAAACCTAGGAAAGGGGAAGGAGGGCAGGTCTGCCGTGGAGGGCAGCTGTCTGCCGATGCCCCTCCTCCCTGGGGCCAGTTTCCCCCACCTGTGAGCTTGCGCACGGCGGCTGTCACACCTGGCACCCACCCTCCCAGCTGCTGCCTTATCCTCTTGACCTTGTCCACCCCGAACCCCAAACTAAATTCATCCCCTAAGACCCAGCCTCTCTCAGGGTCCCACTCTGAGCTTTCTAGAACCACTACTAACTAATCTAGAGCCCCTGCTAATACTAATAAGTGGTGGAGAAAACAGCTTCTGTTTGCTGAACCACCTCTGTGCACGCTTTACGTGCCCTGTCTCCTTTCATCCTCACCACCGTTCTGAAAGGTAAGTGCATTTTCCGTGTGAAGACAACTCAGTGACTTGCCGGTCACATTGCTACTAAGTGTGAAATTTGGATTTGAACCCAGTTCTCTGAGTCTATGCTACTTGCTAACCACAACACTGGTGGACACACTTCAGTACACTAATAATGCAAATGCTAAAGAAACGTGGTGATACTCAAAAAGGCCCTTGGCATCTTTTAAGCAGGGACATCTGCAGAAAATGCTCCCTTTTGATTTGTGAGCCCCAGGAAGTGAGCTGGGAGGAGCACGCAGCTCCCAGGAAGGCCGACGGGCAGGCATGTGGGCAGGACCAGCTTGTTCCTCTCCAGCGAGCCTGGGACCAAGGACGCACACAGCTTTGACTAAATAAGCAATCTGTGCGTTCAAACAAAGAGCTCCTCCAGAGATGGCCTGGTGCTGGGGTGACCCGTAGCTGGAGAAGCCAGCACTCAGGACTTCTAGGGGAGAAATGCAGGACAGTCTCAATGTCATGAGGATGACCCACTTGACCCTAATAACCTGGATAATGAGGAAGGTTTGTTGTTTAGTTTCAGTAATAATAATGATCCTATCAATACCTACTGATTATATCAGAAATAAAGAAGCAAAGCCCCAGACCGCTGACCCGAGCTTGAGCTTCCCACTGTTGGCCTCGGGACTGAGGGGTCAGGGCATTGTGCATTGCCTGCCCTCCCGTGGCCAGAGACTGGGGCTCAGAGCCAAGGTTCTGCCAAGTGCCTTTCTCAACAAGGAGCCAAAGATTCCCCAGGACCCTAACTTGTAGGGCTGGACTTAGGAAGGGCACAGTGACCTCTGCTGGGGAGCTGTCAAGGTGTCCTTTGGGCCTCCTGGGTAGGTCACTGAATGGGAAGTCATCCCTAAGGGCTGCCCCTGGGCCCTTCATTTAAAGGCTGCCACCAGGTGTCTTCTCCAATCTCTGTGACCCTAGCTGAAGAGAAAATATGAGGTGGAAGGTACCACTCATGGAACTCCAGGGATAATTTTCATCCAGGGCCTGGGGAGCCTTTTCTGTGGCTTTCAGGACAAGAGGTGCTCCATCCTCCCTGCCACACCCCATTGTCTGGCCCTCCTGGGTCCTTGGAAAACTGCCGCCTGTCTTCAACCACCCCCCTCGGCGCTTCCTCCACTCATTCCTGGGAGCCTGCTTCCAAATCACAGCGGGTGTCAGGGCCAGAGGGCCCAGCTCTGCTCAAAGTAACCAGCCCTCTTCGAACAGAAAGCACTTTGGCTGGAAGTCTACTTGAGTGCATTTGAAATACCTATTTATTTTTAAAGCATACTGTTCCAATTTAGAGAAGATTTGTTCCTGTCACCCGGCTGCCATTCTGGGAGTGAACATTATGTTGCGGACCAAACTCCTTAAGAGCTATTTGATGGAGACTTGGAGCCAGCAGTGCTCATGGTCCCAGGTGACCGAAGCTCAGAAAAGAGTTCTTCCCGTTGAGAGAAATCTCTCGGTGCAGCAGACTGTTCACAGAGCTGCCCCTGCCTTAACCTCGGCCTTCAGCCCGAAGGGGAGTCTAGAACCCACCCTGATGCCCTGTGACAGGGCAGGTCCTCTCTCGCCCTCCCCCTTGTTGGCTGTGTGTGTGTGTCTCTCGCATTCCCTTCTCCTCTCTGCTGTTTTGTCTTCTTCTCTTCGCTCCTCCCTCGTTCTCTATTTAAATATTCCCACTGGTATTGTTTCTTTTTGCCGCCATGTTCCCAAGTTTCCATGAAAGCATAGAAGACGGTTGGTTGTCTGGGGGGAGGGGGCATGGTAATGAGCAAGTCTGAGCAGATGTTTTCTCATGTATTTTGCATAAGAATAGAGCTCTGTGTGTATGAGTATCTCCATACCCAAGAAAACAGTCTCGGATAAGGCAGTCTCGTATCTCAAAGGAGCACAGCTCAGTGAACAGAGAGGCCCCGCTGGGAGAGGTGCACCCTGGTGAAGGGAGGCGGGCCCAGCCCTGCTCCAGAGGGGCTTGGTGGCGTCGGAAGAGCAACTGTTACCATTTCAGGAATTTGGGAGCCGTGGTTAAACCCAGCATTGTTAAAATTAATGATACACAGTTAAATAAAGTACATTAAAACAAAGGTAACAGATACCCAAAATTCTTCACTTCCTAACTAATTTACTGCATTTTACTATTATCTCTGCTCTTGAGATCCTTGACACAAGCTGCGTCCGTGTCGCAGAAACAAGATCCGACGTGGCTCCTGTGCACATCTCGCTGACCCGTGTGCAGGACATCACTCAGGCAGCTGGGAGTCACAGGGTGGGAGTAAGCACACCAAGGAACTGGCAAATGTAAATCGAAGCCCTTTCCCCACCCCCACCCCAGGAGCCCATTGTTAAGCATTTAGCATCAAGCCACTAGCATGCAGATCAGCATCTGTTGAAAGGCCAGTTTGTGCGCTCTGAAAATGACTACTCCCTTCATGGCTGGAAATCCACGTGACAGCTCTCCTGCACGGACTGCCTACCCACGAACCCTGGCCCTCTCCAAAGCAAGTGGACAGAAGTGGAGCAGGTGAAGCACTGGGTCCAGGAAGCCCCCTGGATGTAGCAGCTGGAGTAGGAGGGGGTTCTCGAAGAGACACATAAATGACCAGTTCCAAAAATATAATCAACCACCAAAAGTCACCAGTGGGCTTAGAGCAGGGCCTGCTCCCACACGACGTTTCAGAAAACAAAATAATGGCTTTTATTGCTGCTGTTGTTGTTGATCCAAACCCAAGGACAGGCTTATTGATTTTAAAGAGAGAGGGAAAGAAAGAGATAGCAAGACAGGGAGAGAAACTGCGATGCGAGAGAGGCACGCTGATCGGTTGCCTCGTATGCACCCCTACCCAGGGACCAAACCTGCAACCGAGGTGTGTGTCCTGACCAGGAACTGAACCCTCAGCCTTTCAGTTTATGGGACAACACTCCAACCAACTGAGCCACACTGACCCGGGCAACAATGTTATTTTTAAATTAAGCATCACTTGGGAATGATACTAGTTGAACTAGATTCAGCTAGCTGAGTTGAATTCACTGTGTTTTTCCCACTTCGTTGCCCTGGTTACCCTCAATGGCATAGTATTGTCAATAATGCAATCAGCAAACGTTTCCTGAGTACTTTACCACATGTGAAGCATGATTCTAAGCTCTTCGCTTATATCTTCTTTTGTAACGTTTCTAAAATCCCCATGAGTAGATACTACTATTATCCTCCGTTTACATTAAAGCCCAAAGGGGTTATGTGAATCTGCCTAGCACTGCTCAGTTAAGAACGCAAATACAGGTGGCTTGGCTCCAGACCCCACACTCCAACCTGCACCCAGGCCCTCAGCCCTGTCTGCAGAGCAGGGTCTGCAAAGGCACAGAGGTTCAATGCCTGCCCCCCAAGTTTTCTACTCTAGGCCAGCATGAGGTGCTGCCTGCATGAAAGGGTAACTCGAATTTCAGGCTTAGATGCATACATATTGTGCCATTCAGTGTCCTCTTCTGCCTGCTGTCCCCAAACCAGTTCAGCCTTGACCTTCTCCATGACTCCTCCCCCTGGGCCCTTGTCCCCAGGTCTGCTTTGCCCTCCAGCCCCACGCACCTCTGTGAGAGCACCAGCCTACTATTCTCCACACTGAAATGTGAGCTCCTAGAAGGCTGGGTGCAGGCGAATGAATCTTTACCCCAGCAGCCAGCACAGGCGATAAATAGGCCCAATCAGTGCTTCTCCGATGACTTCCAGAGTCACACGTCTTGCAAAAGTATAATGAAACATTTTAACATAAAATAAAATAAGTGCATTAAAAGAAGTAGGAGTAAGTGCTTTCGGACCCCATAACTGAGCAGATTATAACACACGGGTGATAAATTTGACTCCTTCTTATCTTGCCACTAAGCAGAAAGTGAAGCACCCTGAGTTACAGTTTTCTTTTCTGGCAACAGGAAGCATGCTAACCAATCTATCTGCAAAAAGTAGAATTTCTTCCTGGAACCAAACACAAACCAGAATCTATCGCGTGGATCTTTGTATACAGGACACTGAGTGGCATCATGAACGATGTCTTCAACTGCAGTTTTACAAAATAAACCAAAATGTTGTTCAACCAGATGAGTCTTACATCGACCCTCTATAGAAGTGAGAGACCTAACACTAAATCATAACTCACTGAAAGTGTTTATGTAAGTGGCCGAGAAAACATGCTCCAGGCATCCTGCTTTCTGACGGCTTCAGAGAACAGGAATAAAACCGGGGGAACCAGCCCCACGAGCGCATGCGGGCTGTATCCCTCAAGAGTCTCTTCTGAGCAATATTTGATCAGGGGCTGGCAAAATTCTACCAGCTGCCTGTGATTCAAGTTTAAAAGGCACCTGGCTCTACCAAGCAGCACGTGGCCTGTGTCAGGGGAGAGGAACTGGCCCTCAGAGCTTCAGGGACTTACCAGAGGGGATGGCGCCCGGGGCGTGTCACTAGGACCCCTGCCGGGCTGAGCCTTAAAGAACGGGCAGGATTCATAACCTAAGTGGAGAGTGTGGGGAGGAGGGGCTGTTGTGTGTAGTGCGTGTGTTTGTGGTGTGTGCGTGTGATGTATGTGTTGTGTGCTTGGTGTGTGCCATGCATGTTTATGGTGTATAAGGTGTCAGGGGGTGTGTCTGTTACATGGGTATGGTGTGTGGGTGGTGTGATGTGTGGGTGGTGTGGGTGGTGTGTGTGGCATGTGCATGGCATGTTTTGGTGTGTGTAGGGGTAGAGAGAGAAGTACCTGCTTACGCAGTGGATTTGAAGCAGTTGAGGAAAGGGCTAAAAGGGTGCCTTAGGCCAGTCCATTTGAGAACCTTGGATCTGAGCCTTTACGTCATAAGCAGTGGAGCCAATGAGCATTTGTGAGCAAGGAAGTCTTGGTCAAAGAGGTCTGTTAGAAAAAGAAAGCCCCAGGCAGTCACCCAGCTCCCCAGCAGTCACCAGCTGACTGACCAGTCTGTCCCACCCACACTGCCCTCACCCCAACCTCCACCCCAGCCTTCGCCTCACCCCTGCCCCGGGCTGCTTCTCTGGGCACACACACTGCCACCCCAAGTCAGGAAGGGCCTCAAGGACACCTGGGTGTCTCTGAATAAAGCACCGATCACTCGCCACCCTACCTGGCCTTGCCCCTGAGGGCAGGAGGTCAGTCAATGATTTTGTTCTGTGATAGATGGAAATAGGGGATCTCTGCCCTTGAGAAGCTCAGTCCACGGTGGATGACACCACACCTTTCTCCACATTTATTCCTTGACCCAGCTCCTGCGAAAGCATAACTGATTGCAACATTCCATTGCCTCCACTTGTAGGCATGTTGTTTATATGCTGTTACAGAAGATAGCAACAATAATAATGACTAACAAATGACAAGTAAATTCCACAAGCATGGCACTGGTAGTTTCCAAATGACATGTGAGATGCCCCCACAAACACTAGCCTCCTGAACAGCCCTCCTCTCCCCTCCCCCACCCCCCACTACCCCAGGAGCAGAGCAGCCCCAAGAACAGTCCACTGTGGCTGCAGTGCCACCGGTGGTGTGCCCCCTGACCCTGGAAACAGGGCAGTGACAGCTCCAGCTGGGGAGGCAGGGTGGGGAGGCACCAAACAGAGGGCTTCCTGCTTTACTTTGTTGCTCCAGCATCCTCCAAGCAGCGCCTCTCTCCCAAACAGAACTCCTGCAGTGACCTCTTGTGGCATCTCTGCTGGTCTCCAGGCAGACACCTCTTCTGTCACCACTTTCTCCCATTTGGTGTAAAATCACTTAAGATTGAGTCTTGAAATGCTCTTTGGGATTCTGCACCAGGAGACAACGAATTTGAGAGAAAGCAAAAGGCCAGACACTCGTCCGTTGATTCACTGGGTTCACCGAGCACCTGGCGCAACCCAGACAGTGTGCGAACCCAGGGACCCCCGGTGTGCAGAGGAACCACTGAGTGAGGCAGGACCGGAGGGGACCTCCGGCCTCATCTAGAGTGTGGTTTTCAAAGCGGGCTCTGTGGGACCCAGAGGTGAGTGTAAGGGAAGTCACTCTGTAAGTGGCAGGACCTCAGGATTTCCACCCACCCTGATTCAACCAAAGCAAGTTCTAGTCCTCTTTTTGCCACTAAGCTTCTGTTTGAAGAGAGGGTTCTGCAGCTTTTGACACGTCTTCCTCCCTTCCAATCCTTGGGGCTTGGTTTAAGACATTTCCATAGGCAGATAGTCCAGGCTTCCCTTTCCAGAGCTGTCTTTCCTCTGGGCTCATGCAGAACTTGGCACATACCTCTGTGATGGAACTTAGCACAATGCGTGGTGACTGCTGGTCTCTTATGTGTCTCCCCCACTGCGCAGAGTAACTTCCCCAACACCACGCACAATGATCAACACACAGTAGGTCCTCTGTAAACGTTTGTCGAATAAATCAGTGACATCTCAGGGATCAAATTTTTTCCTTAAAATTGCACCGGGCACCAGCTAAGGGGCTCTGTGCCCAGACTCCAACATCTGTAAAATGGGGTGACTGGCCCAAATGATATCCTGTGCCCAGCACAATCTCTGAGACTTAGCCAGCATGTGCGTCAGCTTGTTGAGTGAACAAATGAATCTCACAGCCTCCAGCCCTCAAGGGCTGCACCTTTACCTCTTTGTGAACGCAGACTTCCTTAAGACATGGCAGGAAACACACGCAATCTTAGTGAGGAGACATGGAGGGTTTGGGTGGGTTAGCAATGCCTTCATCTTCTCAGAAGTAAGTGGTCAAAATGCTGACCCTTTGCAGCAGGGCAGATTGTAAGGGAAGCAGGTGCCCCCAAGGCCCAGATGGCATTTCAATTGGTAGCTCAGTATGGCCAGTGATAAAAGCTCACCACCTGAATCTATTCTAATCCATGGTTCCTTGTGCAAATAGGACCAGCTTCAGTGACACAAGTCCCTGACCCAGTTTCTAGGCTCAAGATGGAAACTGGGAGTGAGGAGTCCCCACGCCATTCCCAGCCCATCTCCCGATCTCTGAGGCTCCAGACCCTGTGAATGGTTCCAGACTCCTGCTCCAGCCAACCTGGAGAACAGAAGGAGGCTGTGGGCGTCAGCGCTGGTGCCAGTCTTGAACAGTAACTGTGGTTTAGTAAAAAGAGCCCTCACCATGGACTCAGGAGATCCCTGCTTGAATTGCTCCTCTACCATTTGCTAGTCCTGTGACCTTGGTCCACTAATCTTCCTGAATTTCTGTTTCTTTGTCCACACCAGAGCACCTGTTCCAATGGGCTGGTCTGAGTGTCAAGCACAGTGTCCATGTGATGAAGCCAAGGACAGAGTAGAAGGCTCAGTGGATTGTCATGGTCTCAGACTCTGAGTGCCAGGAACTAAATGAACCAAATGTCATAGCCCCAGGGTACAGAGCCTACCTGGCTCTGGGCCACCAGCAACAATTGACAAAGCTGGTGGAGGTCACCCCAGTCCCACAGTCCCCTCATCTCTCTACCTCTATTTGCTCACAGGCACTATTAATCACACTTCTGTGCACACACGTAGTCAAGCTCCAGGAAGGGCTGTCTACTGCTTTGAGTACTTGACCACTGATGATCCTGCTAGCAGTTGCCAGAGCCTTTTTTTTATCTTCCAAATGTGCAGAAGCCATGTCTGCTACTTTGAGTGAATTGGGCATTTGACCAATGTCTTAGTCAGTTAGGGCTGCCTATAACAAATTGCCATAGACTGGGTGGCTGATAAGCAGAAATTCACTTCTCACAGAAATTCATTTCTTCCAGAGTCTGGAAGCTTGAGATTGAGGTGTCAGCATGGTCGGGTTCTGCTGAGAGCCCTCTTCTGGGTTGCAGACTGCTGGCTTCTCTTTCTATGGCAGACAGAGTGAGCTAGCTCTCTGGCCTCTGCTTGTAAGGGCACCAATCCCGCCTCGTGACCTAATTACCTCCCGTGGGCCCCACCTCCAAATACTGTCACACTGGAGATTAAATTTCAACATATGGATTTGGCGGTGGGGCACACACTCAGCCCATAACAAACAGAGAAAACAAAATTTTAGTAGAATTTAGTCTAGTAGTAGAAATCACCAGTTTCAGATTTTTCGGCAAATCTCAGCCCAGGAAAGGTCCCTGTGTTTCCTGGGACTGATTCTGTTGTGCATGTAATGAGGTAGGTAAAGCCTTTCCATTTCTTCAAAGAAGCTGATGCGCTTGGGTGACCCTCCAACAAGAAACCAGGGTCAAAAGTGCTCAGATACAAACAATAGGCTCCATCTTCCAAACAACCAACAAAAAGGTTTAAGGGCTATTTTGAATATACTGGTGTCTAATCAGGAGACCACAGAGGAGCTACGCTAGGGAGCCAGGGGCCCACAGGATATAACTAGTTCATCGGGGCAGAGCTGCAAAAACAGGTGACACCCAGAGGGCAGAGCAGAGGAGTTTTTATTCAGAAAAAAGAAAGAAAAAGGAAAAGATAAGCAGGGCAAAGTGAACTGTACAGTTAAAATCTGTGAACAACCATACGGGGATAAAGATACCTAAACCCCACACCCCCCAAAGTCCATGCCAGGAACATACACCAAGGAGGGGTCACACATGTGCCTGAGATGCTCATTGCAGTCTTGTTCTCACCACACCGAAGAGTCAAACAAACAAACACAGGAGACAAGCCGAAGATCCCCCAGCAGGAAGGTGGATAGATGAGCTATAGTTATGATACAGCCATACAATGGAACGCTGTAGAGAAGTTAAAATTAATACACTAGATCTACATATAGCAACGTGAATAAATCTCAAAAAACACAAAGATGATTGAAAGAAAGAAAATTGTTGAAGAATATATGTGTAATAATACCATTTATGTAAATCCAAAAATGTTTAATACTATTGGGTTGGCCAAAAAGTCCATTCAGTTATTCTGTAAAATAAAAGACACATTTTTTATTTTCACCAATAACATTATTGAATTGGATATTTTGAGTATGTTGGCCATCTCCTGCATGGTATAACATTGATCGTTCTCAATTAATGTCTCGATTTGATCCCTATCTGCTCCAACTGGTCTACCAGTTGCAGCATCATCCAGCAAGAGGCATGAAACTTCCCAAACCACTTTTGACACGTCCAATCAGTCACAGCACCCTCTCCATACACTGCACAAATCTTTTTTTGCATTTCAGTTGCATTTTTACCTTTCTCGAAAAAATAAGCATAATATGCCAAAATGTTGCATATTTCCTTCCATATTCAATACTAAAATGGCTACGCAAAAATTCACCAGTTTTGATGTTTTTTTAAATGCATGCTGATATGACAGCTGTCACAAAACAATCTAACAAAATTGCTTTGAGTGAAGTTAGACATTTGAATGAAAGACAACTAAGCTCTATACAGCCATCTTATGGGGGGCGGGGAATGGACGTTTGGCCAGCCCAGTATTTACTGGGGAGAAAGGAATGAGAGCTTTGTACATTTTGTTGTGAAAGATAACATAAATACAGGAAGATACACAAAATATGTATGTGCAGGTACTCAGTCCAACAAATATTTACAAAAAGAACACCTATGCCACCACCTGTCCAGATAAGAACTAGCTAAGTCATGTTTAGGGAAATTAAATATATAGGGTGAGAATATAAAAGGGGGAGGGTTGTCTTAGGAGCTGGGGAGAGCACTAAGGAAGCTTTCTGCCAACTCTGCAATGTTCAAGGTCAAAAACAAAAACGGATGCAACCATAGCTAACTATTTTGATTTTTCAAAATACAGAGGTGGTACATGCATGTGATTTATATAATTCTCCAAACTTTTTTGTCTTTGAAATGGTCTATAATAATTTCCAGAACTCTAAAAAGGATTTGATTCCCACAGTTCAGAGATCAAATAAAATTACTGTGTCAGTGGAATCGTTGTGATACTAGTAGTAAAAAGCAAACCCTAATTTGATTCTGATGAATCTTCATTTTTGAACTTGTGTGAGTGAAGGTCCAAACAGGAAGCAGGTGGCAGTACTCAAATTAGGTGTTAGGAAGAGAGTTGGATAAGGGTCTGTGGACAAAGATGTGAGCAGTGCAGGGAAATTGGAAGGGAGACCACCGCAGCCCAGACATAATAACAGCAGCAAAGCAGGAAGCATTGCCGCCCCTAGACATCCAGGGAGCAAGAGCAGTGAGCAGGTACCAGAACTTGCACACAGAACAGCTCTAACCATCTGACAGGAGCTGTGGTCTTCGGTCAAGCAGCACATCCAGCTCGTGGTACCTGCAGAGATTTCCAGAGAAAGAACTGCCTCAGCCTCTTTCTCCTCCCAGCCTCCAGTCACTTGCCTGTGTTCCCCATTGGCTGAGCCCAGCCAGAGGCAAAGGGTAAGGAAGTGCAGTGTTCTACCAGCCAGCCTCCTGGGGCAAGTAGCAGAAGAGTGGAAGAGGGTGGAGGGTGGATCTGGAGAAGCAAATGGAATAGGTCCAATGCATAGCCCCCAGGCCCCCTGTGGTCCAGCCAGGCTTTTTTCTACTTAAGTCCCATTGCCCCTCTAGGTGGCGCTATTACAAAGGATCTGAGTCTTAAGTTACATGCTAGAGAGTCTAAGTGGGTGGTAGCCAGCTCACACTGGCTCATGAGAACTGTGTGTATCTTTTCCCAGGTCCAAATTCAGGAACATCGTGTTGGTAGCTTAAAATGGGTCATGATGCCCTGACTGATGTGACTCAGTTGGTTGGGTGGCATCCCACAAAGTGAAAGGTCACTGGTTTGATCCCCAATCTGGGCACAGGCCTGGGTTGCAGGTTTGGTCCCTGACTGAGGTACACACGAGAAGCAACCAGTCTATGTTTCTCTCTCACATCGGTGTTTCCTCTCCATCTCTTTCTCCCTCCCTTCCCCCCTCTCTAAAAATTAACTAAATCTTTTTTAAATTAATTAATTAATTAAAATAAAATTGGCCACGATGGGAGTATATACACCACAAAATTGGCCACCACTACAAATCAGGGTGTTCATTTGTTTGTTTTCAGAGAGCTGGTTGTTACGCGTTTACCAGCTCACTCAGGTGACCATACCCTCTCTCCCGTGCCCGGAGCCTGTAGCCCACACCGGGTCCACAGAGACACAGCAGCAGGTCTCTGCCCTGCTCCCGGCCTGCCAGCAGCCCGACCCTGCCCTCTAGAGTTCCTGAGTGGGAATCAGCCACCAGTCCACTGGGCACGCGTGCGTGCACACAAACACATGAACACTCCCAAGGACTCTCTCTTTTTTTTTTTTTTTGACTATGAGAATCTATTTATTAAAGCTGTTGACAGTAAGACAAGGAAGGGCTTAGCATAGAAGAAGCAACAGGAGAGCCTAGGTGGGGCTGCCTTAGCTCACTGGGAAGTCACAGCAAAGGGGGCTTCGGGGACAGGGTTTAGGAGATTAGCCTGGGACCAGCTGCCAGCTGCCCATTGCCTTTCCCCACTTGTGTCCCCGGGAAAAGAAGTGGGGGAAGAAGAAGGGAATGGTGAGGACTGCTTCCCGGGGAGTGCAAGCCCTGGGTCCTTTGTCTTAAGGCCTTTATCAGTCTTGGGGGAGGGCTCAGGGGAGGGTTGCAGCAGAACAGCCATCCATTCTCCAGGTGTGCCCTCTCAGGGTCATGGTCTCCACTGACTGGTCACCTCCAGGGCAGGGGGCCTCTAGTCATCGAATTGGTTATGGCTTCCCCACCTGGTTTTGTTGCTTTTCTGGGCCTAGAGCTAAAACACAGCTGGGGCCTAGATGTTATTTCCATGGAGGAAAGGCCAGGGGAGGAGAGGTTACCCTGGGGGCGAGGTCCTTGTTTTTCCCAGTTTTGCCCCCCGCCATCTATCTGCCCCTGGCTGTCAGTTGCTCAGGCCACAGCGCTCAGCTGTCTGTTTCCCTGCTCCACTTGCCCAGGAACTGCCCTAGCTTCTCACTGTCCTGTCTGAAAACTCTCACCAAGCTTTCCAAGTGGTCTCCTCTGAGCAAGCCCAGAGCCCCGTGACTACTTTAGAGAGAGGGAGAAGGACCTCTACACATGCCACCCAGTGAGGAAGATAAGGCAGACTTAAGGCAAGTGCTAGCTCTCTTTAATGAAATTCTCTTCAGAAATTCCTTTCAGTCCTTTCCAACGTCGATGTGGGTATTTTGGTTGTCTAACCACCTCTTGCCATCTTACTTTGAAAATGTACCAGTTCCACTGTGAGGTCTGTCTCAGAACTTTTGACTGTATATAATACATTTTTGTCAAATGAACATAACTTACAAATTGTCTAGTAGCAGGTACATTTTCCAAAAGTGGAAGGAGACGGTTTGGTGAAGAGTCCTCAACTCAGTTCCTGATAGTCCTGAAATTTCTTTTATAAGACAATCACCAGACCCCACTGACCGGCATCCTCAGAGGCATTTCTCGGAGGAATGGCCGGGCTCACTCTTGCAGGTGCAACAGAAACTGTCTTCCCTGAAAGGTCATGTGTGTCCTGAGAACACTCCCAACTGCCTGGGTCCCGTGTGACAAAGATGTGACTGGATTTTAGAGATGCCAAGTTTGCTGCTACTGTGGCTAAAAAGCCACTGGGACCAGGGCATGTGGTCACCATGGGCCAGTGAGGCTGAAGTGAGAGAGAGCAGAATTGCCAAGGGACTTGGATTCTGAGTTCAGATGCAAACATGCTTCCTACTGAGGCGTGAGGAAGTCACAGGGGCTGGAGAGCAGGCAGGGGCAGCCTCAGGACAGACCTGCCCCTGGAGGACCAACGGGGGTGGGAGAAGAAGCACTACAAGCTTCGGTAAGAGTGTCACCAAGCCAGGCTCTGAGCGGCTGCTACCAGAGAAATGCTGACTAGAAGCCAAATGGTAGCTCTTGGGTTAAAGCAGAAAGGACTGTGAAGGGATAGGAGGGTGCGAGAACAGAGGTGGCCATGGAAGGGAACCTGTGTGAACTAAAGCAAGTAACAAGACTAAAAATGGCTTTCCTGGGTAGGCCATATGCCCCAGGTCTCCCTCATATTGCCTGCAAGCTCACTGACCCTGGTCCACGCTAACCCTCTGTGGTCCACATCCTCCCCAGGGAACAAGATGGGGAAGGGGAGGGGGCGAAGGAGGGAAGCCACCATCCCAGGGGCGTGATCTCAGGCAGCAAGGCCTGGAGTAGCAGCAGGGGAGGTAACAGGTGACTCGGGCAGAGAGAGATGGCAGATGGCCTTCTACCGGGGGGTGTCTGGGCATGTCTTTGCTCTGAACTGGCATGCCAAACAATTGCAATTGCTCTGAAGCAGGGCTGTGTCCTCTCTAGAGAGTGCCCTGTTCTCCCTTAGGGGAAGGCAGAGGCAGTGAGTGGGGGGCTTGTGTCAGGGGGCTGTGAATGTGCCGTGATCAGTCACCGCCATGCGCCGGCAGGGTGTTGTTGTTCAAGCCCTTCAGTCTGAGCAGACCACGGGCAGCTCTGTTGTTTGGAGAATCAACACCAAGACCGATGGTGACACTGAGCCCCTGTTAGCATGTGATCACCTCAGCTGACAATAAATTTGAGCCACTAAACAGGAAATGGCCTGATTGGGAAGCCAGACTCTTTGCCTCTGAGCTGCTGACCATCATGGTCATTGAGCCACTGACACCATTAATCTCCACAAGAATGGACACTTTGACTTCTCAAACTAGGTGAGGCTGAGTGATCTACAGTCCTGTGAGACAGCTTAGCCCCGAGGAGGCCCAGAGAGGGTGTTCAGCAAATGAATCATGTGCTGGAGAGCTGAGGCGACCAGCTGGAGGGCTGCCCTGGCTCTGAGGTCTGCCTGCCACAGAAGAGCCACATAACTCACGGCCTCCTCCCACGCAGCACCGGCCAGAGCACCGCCACGTTGGGCCCTGCAGCCTCTGCTCTATGGAAACCCACATTCAGCCCTGGTGCTGTCAGTATTGCCATTCTGGTTGAATGTCAGTGTTGCCTTTCAAGGAGGTAGATACGGCAGGCTGGCTCTGGGTGTTCCGGGGTCTGAACTCGGAGAGGGGCAGGCTCCAACAGGCGAGCTGCAAATGCCGGGTGGAGTGAGGATGCAGGCCATGGTTTTGTTAGCAAAGGGCAGCCTTCAAAGGCCAGGACTCAGGAAGAAACTGAGGCTTTCTCTCAGCCCAAGCCCCAGATCTGAAAGGCATCCAAGGAAAAGAGCATCACCTTCAAATACCAAGGACAAGTCAAGACCAACTTCAATGATCTGCCCTGTGGCTTCCTTCATTATTGGATTCACTTACGGAGGAAAAAGCACAGGCTTTGAAGTTAGATAAAGCCAGCTCCTGACTTCAGCTGTACCCACCAGTGAAGTGATCCTGGGCAGATTACTTCTCCTGTCGGAACTCATCCGCAGTGGGGGTTGTGATAATTATATAAAATAAGACACGTGGAGTCCCTGATCCATGGAGCAGCCGCACAGTGGACATCGTTATTCAGACTTTATCCACCACCCACAAGGGCCGGTGCAGGCAGATCCGGCCCCACAGAGAGCCCACTTTCCTTGCTGCAAACGCCGAGGCCCCTTTTCTCCACAGTGGCTCCCAAAGATCTGGCAGGTGGGCAGGGCCCAAAGCGACACACTAGCTCCTGCACCACCCCGCCCAGCCTTCGGCCGCTCCGCACCCTGGCTACCTCCTGCAGGAAGCACTCGCTTTGAATCAGGGCTCGGAGCCTTCAGCGGTGCTTCTTAGCCAGGGGTGAGCATCAGAATTCTCCAGGGAAATCATGTAAAATGAGATTAGTTAGCCACTGTGTTATTTTACATTTATTAATAACCTTTTCTGTTGCTTAAACTTAAACTTGTCAGTTAGTTTTTTCTTTCAGAATAGTGTAATCCAGTAATTCCATCCCAACAGAGTTCATCTTGATTTTTTAAATTATGGAGTCTTTCACACGACAGTTTATTTTAGGTTTTTATTGACTGAGTGACAGTACATGTGTTGTCTTTGTAGGAGATTTCCACTGACGGCGCTTAAATCAACCTTATCAATAATATCATTCTGTTCCAGTATGTAATTATTGATTACTTCATTTAAATTATGTGACAAAGACCAAATGCTAATTTGTCTGTCAATTCTTCCCTGATTGTCTTGGGTTTTGCTTATTTAGTTGCTATAGCGTTTACCAAACAAATGCTTATGGTTATAAATATTTTGATTTAAAAAAGAAGGAATCATGAGGGAACGCACAGGCAAATTCTAACTCAGTAGGTCTGGGTGGGGCTCAGCTGCCTGTGCTTGTGCAGACTCTGATCCCCATGTGCACCCCCAGCTGAGGGGCCCCAACCAAAGAAAGGAGATGTTGCACACCTCAGACATTAGATAACTGCACAGGAGAGTCTGGTGTGTGTGTGTGTGTGTGTGTGTGTGTGTGTGTGTGTGTGTGTGTGTGTGTGTGAAGAGGAGTTGTAGTGATCTCTCTAGTGCCCCTGAAATCACACCAGGTGGGAGGGGCACACAGAAGGCTGGCCTTCCTGGCCAGGCGCCCATCCTCCGTGTGCTGCCAGCCCCTGAAGACCTGACACTGCCGAGGCAGGGCCAGCCTGGGACCACGTGTGCCCTGTTTGAAGTTTCAGTTACTATTTCACAGCTCAGAGCTTCCTCCCAGTGTGACATTCAGATCCACAGCCGCCTGCATAAAGCCCTTCCTTCTTGCTTTTGTGTTGCTTTGGAGCCGGCTGCCCACACAGTTTCACAGTGTGACCTCGGAGGCCACTCAGGGCTGTGGCCTCCTGTGCCCCCGTCCCAGCCAGAACCCCACGCTTGAAAGGAGGGCTCTGTGTGCTCCTGTCAGGTGGCTGGGGGCTCCGTCTCTGGCAGCAGTCCCGGCGGGCACAGAGACCTACAAAGCCCAAACACTCTTTAGTAACTCCCTCCTCCTCTGTTCTGCTCAGTGCTTTTATTCACTTCCCTTTGAGTTCCCAGCCCCTGTTTCTCTTCAGAAAGGCCAAGCAGCCGAAAGCATCAGACGCAGCCAGGGGCTGTCTCCTGGTGGGGTTACAGTGCATTTCACTAAGCAAACAGCAACTTTGGCAAGAGCCCCTTTTGGTTGTCATGACGAGGCAGATGGCTTGTGTCCTGGGGGTATGCTGTGCCCTCATTCTGGCTGCCGCGGTTCCGTGCCCCAGCTTTCTCTCCTAGATCATTGACAGGTCTACAGCATGCTGGCGCCACCTCACATTAACTGTTCTTCAGTTTGAAGTAGCTTTGTCTTGCTCAGCAAAAAAACCCACTCGGCTTAGCTACCAAAGGAATAGATCAAGCTATTCCTCTACTCAAAACCCTCCAGCCTCTGGTTTCTCTCAAAGCCAAAGTCCTTACCATGACTACAAGGTCCTGTATGATCTGGGCTCAGTTTCCTCACTGGCCTCAGCTCCCACCACTCTCCCTTGCCTTGTGTGTGTGAGGGGGGCAGGGGTCAGAGAAGAATGGAGAAGTAGGAAGAGGGGTTTTAGTGATCTCTCTCACATGCCAAAATCACGCCAGGGAGAAGGGGCCACACTCTGACATACTGGCCTTCCCACTGTTCTCCCGATGCACCAACAGACACGCCTCAGGCCCTTTGCACTTGCTGCTCTACTCTCGCCCCTGAATTCTGCACGCTGTTCTCGCTCTTCATTAAGGGCTGTGCTCAAATGTCCCCTCCTCAGAGAGGCCCCTGACTTCTTGCCTAACATGGCTGCCCTCCAGCCTGCACCCAGCTTTCTCTTTCCTCACAGAAGCTCTCGGCCCCTGGCACTCCACTGTAGACTCGGCTTGGGGGTAGTTCCATGTCTGCCCTCCACAGTAGGCTGCCCTGGCACAGGAGTGGGCCCACATCAACACTCATAAATGTTTGTTACATAAGTGAATGGATGGCTGGTCCCGGATTCAAAGTCTGGCTCTGCTATCTGGTGGCTTTATGGCACTGAGCAAACCACCTGGTCACTCTGAGCCTTTGCCTCCTTGTCTGGAAACCGGAGGTGATGATATCTGCTGGCTAGAGTGACAAGAATGAATGAGGTAGCACAGTGAGCATGGCCAAGGGCATGGCCCCTACACAGTAGCCAACATCACCTTCCACTCTTCTTCAGCTGCCTGCAGAACGCTCTCCTTGCCCTAGGCCCCTGGTGCCCTCAGGTTTCCAGCACACCCACAACTCTGATCTGCTAGGGGCACCTGCAAGATGCTCCAGGAAAAAACAGCCAGCCACAGGGCGGGGCAAGAGCCCCTCTCCTGCACAGGGCTCGGCCCCTGAGCTGGGGCAGCCAGCCCATCTCGGCCTCTGCCCTCCCTCTGCCATGCCCGAGGCCCCTTGAGACCACCTGGGGGCGGGGGACACTGGATGAGACTCCCCTGGGCAGCCCCAGGAGCCCAGCCCCCAGGGTCCAGTCGTGCAGTGTGTGTCTGCAGGACGCCCAGCCAGTCACCACAGAGCAGGAACTTCACTGAATTTCTCAGAGGTTGTCTTGGTGGGGTGCTCAGATGTATTAAAAGAAGGAAAGAGATTCACAGCTTTTGTTTTTAAGAGGCTGGAAGATATATTTGCCCATTTCTGAAACTGTTAAGAGAGGAAATACTCTGTCCATTTCAAGTCCTACCATTATCAGTCCAATGCTAGGACACTTTCTTCAGTTTCTCGCGTCTGACATTCTTCAGAGGACGAGGGCCAGTGACCACCGAGAGCGCTGAGGGCGCCCTGCCCGTGAACAAAGTGGGCCGGTCCCTGCCGTGGGGGGCTATGCTTGGGGCGCGCGGCTACACGGACGGGCAGTCTGGCTCCTCGGGGCCAGTAAAATGCACCAGCGTGGGTGACGCTGTGGTCTTCTGCTGGGAAGTTTAAGAAACAGCTCCTGTGTGTCAACAGTGGGGTCAGACGCTTGCTCCGTCACTTTACAAATGACAGCTGTCACTTGACCCAGGGATAGAAAGCAACAGGGACCTGGAAGATAAAGGACAGAATCCTAATCTGTCGAACACACTTAACAGTGAATCAGGTAACGACAAAAATGGCAGTCAGAGGGGAAAACAAACACTGACAGAGTAAGGGCCTCTCAACAGGCCGAACCCCAGTAGACCGGCACGTTGCATTTGGGGTCAGGATGACAATCACACTGAAACAGGACGTGTTTTGACAGCTCCTCCTATCATATGAGAAGTGTTTCCACCCCTCAAGCCTAATAATGGCCAATGACAAACTGACACGGCCAAGACAACGACAGAGCGGCTGGGGAGGCTGCCTGGTGTGGACATGCAGCTCTTCAGAACCAGCTCTGCCACTCACTAGCTGTGTGTCCCTGGGTTCGTCACAGCCCTGTCTGAGCCACCCAGTCTAACTGGAGTGAGATGGTAACGCCTCCCCTGCTTGGCTGTTTGAGAATCGACAGGAAGATGTTTGGAGCACCCGGCGGGACCTGGCCCAGGGAAGGCACTCGGTAAATGGTCAGTTAGTGACGCACCTGCTGTGGCAATAAAGAGCATGAACCTTTACCAGCGAGGAGAGCCCCTCTCTGCCCTGTCCCTCTCACACGTATGGGAGTGTTAGGTCCAGATTTAGACTCTGGACTTAAGATCAGTTAGAAAGTCAACTGTCACTGAGACCTTCGATGAGCACAGAGTCAGCCTGAGATTATCGCTCCAGACACGTGGTATTTTGTAGTTGTTGTTGTTAAGATATTTAAAGAACCATCACATTAGGAGGACATGCTATAATGTTCCAAAGATCCAGAATAGAGGTGAAAAGAAGTTAGTGTGGCAGGTCTCAGCTCATAGAGAAAACAGGGCTGCCCACAACGAAATGTGCTATCATAGGAGTAGTGAGCTCCCCACCACTGGAAGTAAGCATTTAGGCAGAAACCAAATGGCCATGCATCAGAAATGTCATAGAAGGAATTTCTGAATCCAAGACCCCTGCAATCAAACAAACCCATGTGGCCTTGTGCAAGTTAACCTCTCTGGCCCTCAATGCCCTTCTCTGTAAAGTGGGTACAAAAACACCTCAGATGGGCACTAGAAGGATTAAGTCTGGTCGTGTCCAGAGAAATCGCCCAGCCCATAGTGGATTCTGCCCTGCATGGAGTTGAAAGCAAGGCCTTCTCTGAGGCTAAAAATGCAGTGCAGCCCCACAGAGACTCCTGGGAGGGTAGGCAGACCTCACCACCCAGCCAGGAAAGAACAGGTTCCAGACGACCCCACCAGCCAGAGCCGGCAGCCCGGCGACCAGCTGTGGGGGTCACCACACGTGGGGACACAGCCCTCCCCTAGGCCTCGCCACAGGCCTGTCACCCTGTCTTATGGGCAGCGCATCGGAGTGTGGGTCCCAGCTTTTGTTGCGGTGCCTGGATGAATCAGACTTGGGAACCACTGCTTTAGAGAGAAGTCAAAGCCAGAAGCCTGCAGAATTCAGCCCCTCAGCTGGTGCAAAGAAAGACATGAGCTGGTTTAACGATGTCTTCTTGGTTTGCAAAGGGCTCTGCACCAGAGGATGGGGAGATGGGAGCTCGCATCTTCCCTGGGGACTCCAGAGGAAGTGAGTGAACTCGATAGCAAAAGGATTAGTATCGACAGAAGGAAGAATCCTCTTCCTGTGACGGACATTGGGCGTGAGGACAGCTGACCAGTAGAGTCACAGGAGCTTCGTGGGGGCTTCCATCAGAGCAGGGGCCACCATCCAGAGGAGGGGGCTGAAGTGGGCTCCCATCCTGAGGCCCCGGCAGGAACTCACAGGGTTCCCTTTCATCCATTTGGCTCTATCTTCTGCCTAAATATCACATTTTTCCTTAGCTTTTCTCCCCCTTTGAAGTAAACCATGAGCATTGATCTCCCTTCTCCAGGTATCTCTGAAAACATGGCCGCACCCTCGGGGCCAGACCAGATGGAAGAGAAGCTGCGGTCACAGCTGGAGGAAGAAAAAAGAAGGTGCCCTTTCTCTTCTCCTTGCCCACCCTGCCCCCAGCCTCAGAGGGTTCCCAGGGAGACTGGAGCTGCCTAAGGTCCAAAGAGTGGCTATGCCCCGATCACACCTGGAGCTTCCCTGGGAAGTGGGCCTAGCAGCTGGATCCTAAAACAGCTGGAGAAGTTGCTGCCTTTGAGCGGGAACCCTGGGATGGTGAGGTTGGAATGGAAGCAGACGTATCAGGAAGGGAGAGCCCTTTGCAGTTGGCCCCCACCCGGGCTCAAGGTTCCAGGCTGACACTGCAGAAGCAATCAACCTTGTCTACTGCTGCCATCTAGGGGATGCAAGAAGTATGACCACAGAGGTCTGCCTGCCTGACCCGTGTCTTAATCTGCAAGGCATCCTGAGGACACCGTACCCCCCTGTAGCCATTTCGGGTCCCCACTGATTTCAGTTACAGAGTGAGGAACGTCAAGCCTACACAGGCACACGGCCATCACTGGTACACACCATGGTCACAGAATCTTGCTTGTGACTAACACCCCCGTCAAGCTTCTTAGTTCATTCATTTGTACATGCATTCAGCAAATGTTTGCCCTTTCCTCCATGCCATGGAGAGATTTGGGGAGACCAAACAAGTCACCTCCTTGCCCTCAAGGTGCCAATGGTGGTTTTGCGACACAGGCCACCCCTAGGCTTGCTAGGCACGCACCCTGAGCAAACCTGTCCACCCTTGCCCCCACACCACACACACACATACAGCCCTGCCATCCAGGGGTGAGAACCTGGTCCCCTGCAGCTGGCGGTCAGGTCGCTCCTGATAACCGTGCGCGGTTTCCTCCTGCCAGCATCCTCCTTCCAGAAAGCCTGCACTGGCCTCCCGCACGGCTACTGCCCTCCCGCACGGCTGCTCTCCACTCCCCGGGTTCACCCCCAGGTGTCCGCTGCCCCCCTCACTCCATTTACTTTTCTCAGTTCCTTTCCCATCCACCCTTCTGTGTCTTTACTGTGCCCCATCCTGACCCCTTGGTCCTCACTTCCCGCCTCAGTGTCGGCTCAGTGCCTCCCGCTGGACGACTTCTGACTCACCGCAGCGTGCCCCACGCCCACATGTGCGTCCCCACGCCCACATGTGCGTGCCCACGCCCACTAGTGCACTGACAAGTGCATTGCCGCTTCTGGTCCTCAGCACGGGGAGGAACCAGTGGACTGGGAGGCAGTGAAGACTGTGCTTCCAGAGCCAGACGACCTGGGTCCCCACCCTGGCCCCTCTCATTGTTACCTCTGTGTCATGGAACAAGTTATAATACTTACCCTCTCCATGCCCGAGGTTCCAAAGCTGTGCAGTGGAGAGGATGCATTACAGTGTCTCCTTCATAATCCTGTGGAGAGGATTGAATGAGCGTATGTGTGTCCAGTGCCCAGAGCAGCGTCTGCCCCTTCGCAAATGCTCTGTAACGGTAGCTGTCACTCTGGGAGATGGTTGTTCATCTCCCACATGGAGGCCCATGGGCCCCTGGACAAAAACGCCCAGCTCTGCTTCTATGTGGTGGGAGGAGAAACCCTGGCCTCGGTGGGCAACTTTAGAGTCCCTTTCACCAGCACAGTACTGAGGCACAAACGGGCAGCTGACGGTCCATGGACAGCCCTCCCTCCCACCAGTGATTTTCAAGACTCTTCTCTGACGCCACTGCAGGTATAAAGTAATGTTCACACGCCTGAAAGCCCTGAAGGTGGAGATAGAGCACTTGCAGCTGCTCATGGACAAAGCCAAGGTGAAGCTGCAGAAGGAATTTGAAGCCTGGTGGACCAAGGAGGCCAGCAGACTGCAGGTATGGGTGCCTGGCTGGGCCCCTTGCTGCCCTAGCACCCATCCTCCTCCTGGGGCCCGGGGACCATCAGGGCAGCTGGGGAGAGGCAGACAGCCCCCACGGGGCTGCCAGGGGAAGAGTGTGGGGGCTTCAACTCCCAGGCCCATGTGCCCTCCGCCCCAGCTCATGAAGAAAGCCCTTGTTTTAGTAACAAGAAATGCAAAGGTGTCAGCTCCATGGGTGCTCTGCCCCACAGGGTATCACTGACCTAAAAGGGACCAGGTGACTGCAACAGGGATGATGGGGCACCCTGCTCCTGACGTGCCAATTCTGTGCTGCCACTGAGCAGTTTTACAGCCTGGGGCTGCATCCTGAGTGGGGCCGAATCCTGAGTGGGGCTAGCTGGAAAGCAGTGAGCCTCATCAGAACATGGGAGGTGATACAGAATTGTCCCGTGACAGCATCCTGGGGAGACAGGGAGGGAAGTGAGACATGAACCCCCACTCTCTCATGCTCTGGGCGTTCTGCCAAGACCCAGGTGAGCTGCGGTGAAGCCTCGTCCACCAGCCCTGTGTGGAGACACACAGGTCCCAGGGTGTGTGGCGGAGCTGCTCCTGGCATGCAGTGGGACATCTCTCCGGAACAAGGGAAGCAAAACCAGAAAGGACTTCTGGAGAATTGTTGGACCACGTTTTAAACATGTTTTCCTAACTACAGAAAGTAATGCATGCTCAATTTGGAAAACTTAGCCCAGAAAAGCACAAGGAATAAATCGCTCATTACCTATAACCGTGCCACCCAGTCAGTGTCTCGGTGCCTGTCACCACACACATCACCACGCCGACATTTCCTCCTTCCCACCTGTGCCACATATGCTGACTTAACAGCTGGTTTTCCCCCTGGGAACTAAATGAAGGGCATTTCCCATGTCATCAGATTCAGGTTGACACTGTGAATGAAACTCCTTCTTGGGCCAACAGGTGAACTCTGCAGCGGGGAACCCACTCAGCCACACGCAGCCTCTCCCCCAGGTGCCTGAATCTCAGCACGAAAGGCCCCAGCTTCTCTCCAACAACAGGTAGGAAGACAATTCTGCTGACAAGGCCAGAGGGCCCCGAAATGGCTCCTTCCTGCCCTTAGCCAGCTCTTTCTGCTCTAAATGGTTATAGGCTGTAGGGTCTGTTCACTTTCACCATTAGATCGTCTGTGAATACGCAGGCTTTTCAGGCCTGTCTGAGCACAACCTCTCAGGCCTCCCCTTACTCTGACAGCCACAGACGCGCTGCCATGGCAACAGGAGAAGCAACTGACCACATACGCCCTGGTCTTGCCCTGAAGAAGGGTGGAGAGGAAGGAGAATAAGGGATCCGTGTGGGAGGGGGCGGGGGAGAGGGACGGGCGGGTGTCGGTGGGAGGGCAGAGGGGAGTCGGCCCACCAGGATCCAGGGGCTCTCTGGTAAAGACTGTCCAGCACAGAGTGAAGACAGAGGTGGGCAGCCCCGGTGAGGACGGCAGCCCGGAGCCGGTTTCCCCAGTGATGGCACCACCCAGCAGGGGCACCACCCCCCTGCTCACCGCCTTTTGAAGGCAGGTCTCTTCTGGTGCCATCCGCACCCTTTTCTCTTTCCAACCACACTACTCCGGTGGCAGAGTCGGTGACGTGTGCCTGGGCCTTCGCCAGCCCCCAGTCGGACATTCCTGGAAGAGACCAGGGCAGGAGAGCAGCCTCTGCCTCCGCCGCCGCCAGGAGCGATCCTCTGACTGGGTTTGGGTAGGGGCTGAGCTCTCTCCCTGGAAAGGAGGGGGAGGGGGCAGGTGTCCGACAGTCTGCTTGATGCCATGTGATGGGAACGGCTCTCCGCTTCTGTGGTCTTCTTCTCAAAACCCATAACCCCGTCAGATCATGAGGAACACGGCAGGCAAGTCCCAATGCAGGGACAGTCCACAAAATACCTGACCAGTTCTCCTCAGAGCTGTCAAAGTCAGCAGACACGGGAAACGTCTGAGAAATTGTCACAAGCATGAAGATCTGACGGAAATACCCCAAAACTCGCACGTGGGTATTCACAGAAGCTTCATTCATAATTGCCCCAAGACGTCCTTCCAAGGGTGAATGGATAAACAAATTGTGGAGCATCCAGGTGATGGAATATAACTCAGTGATAAAGAGGCAAATTATCAAGCCAAAAAGACATGGAGGAAGTTAAATGCATGTTACAGAGCAAAAGAAGCCTGAAAAGGTCTGAAAAGGTTACACACTGTATGATTCCAACTGTGATATTCTGGAAAAAGCAAAACTGTGGAGACAGTAAAAAGATCAGTAATACCTAGGGGGTGGAAAGAGGGTAGAAAGGATGAAGAGGAGAATGCAGGGGAATGTCTTTAAAGATTTTATTTATTTATTTATTTATTTTTAGAGAGACGAGAAAGGAGGGAGAAAGAGAGGGATAGAAACATCAGTCCGTTGCCTCACAGGCCCCTAACCAACGAGAACTGGAAACGGCAACCCAGGCCCGTGCCCTGGCTGGAACTCGAACCGGCAACCTTTCCCTTTGCAGGACAATTGTCGATCAACTGTGGTCCCCTGGGGCCACAGGGGATCTTTAAGTCAATGAAACTGTGCTGTGGGACCCTGTAATGGTGGGCATGTGTTATGCATTTCTCAAAACCCGTGGAACACACAATGGAAAGAGCAAGCCCCTCTGTAAAATCTGCTTGATTTTCTATAAAATTTCCCTAAAAATAGGCCATTAATGAAGAGTAAAAGGCCATGTAGGTAAACAGCAGTGCTGCCCTGGGCCGTGCAGGCAGCTGGCGTCTGCACCTCTCCTGTGCCTTCCCCCGGGACCTGACAGCCTCTGGGGCACTTGCGTTTGCAGCCCTGCACTCCTGCCCCCTGCCCCCTTCCCTGCGGAGGCCCCCTCCCAGAAACCCCAGGACTCCCCAGAGCATGCTTGAAAAACACACATCGAGCCAGCCAAGAGGCCAGAGCGACCCCCGGTCACTGCTCTGGCTCCACTCTGAGCCCCTCCTGTGTCCCCCACTGGAGAATAAGCTCCCTGACCGATTGCGAGGCTCAGAACTGCTGGGTGTTCCCCGGGCTGCCTGATCTCCGGCATAGCTCCTGCTGGTGGGACTATCCTGCCCAATGAAGTCCCATCTCCAACCTTTCTCTTCTTCCAAAGACAATGAACGAAGGGAGAGGGTGTGTGTGCACTTGCGATGAGTGGGCTTGTCAGGAAAGACCCAGCGAACACACCCCAGGGCTAGGACGCAGAAATAGACTGCTCCTGCAAAGTGGCGTGCAGAACCCTAGATTTCAAATGCGCATGCCACATCGCCGTGGGAACTTTTCCCAACTCGCTCCCGGAGTGCCACGCAAGCCCTGTGAGGGCTGCTGCTGAAGAAAAGTCCCTGGGGATACGGCTCTCAGGTGGGCCCTGGGCCCATCATCTGAGGTGGTCCAGTTTTTAGCCCTTGTCAGGAATAACCAGTTGTCCTGAACAGTGTTTGTTAAGATGCCTGGACTGCACATGGTCAGCACCCCCAATGCTGTGGCCAGCACTCCCACAGCAGGAGTTCGACACCAAAAACTACAGGTGGAGGTGTTATAAACAGGCAGGTGAGAGGGAAAGAGCTCTGGCCAGAGCTCGGAAAGGGAGAGGCCTAGGACGCCCCTCTGACAAAGAAATCGCCTGCCGCCTGCTTTACCAGGCTGACTGGGAGGAGCTCACAGAGCTCTGCCTGGTCACTGTGGCGTCTCAAACATCGTCTGTGAACATCCGAGTGGAGGGCTAGCCGCTGACGTCCTTAAATTCCCCAAGGAGACAACATTGACTTTCTTGAAATAATACCCCCTGCCGTTCACCAAGGGCTCCCTGGCCCAGGCACTGAACAAATGTGCAAAGTATGTACTCTCATTGTGCCCAGCTTACAGGTGAGAACGCTGGGCTCTGAGAGATTGATTAGCTTGCTCAGGGTCACCCAGCTAATAGGTGCTGAAATGGGATTGGAACCCAGGCCAGCCAGCATCTGGCCGCCCCCCACTCCACTCCTCCAGTCGATTTCCATTCACATTAATGACTGCCCTTCAGGGGCACATATACCTTCTGTTGTTTAGTGGGAGGTGGCATTTTCCTGCTTATATTCTGTACTGTTTCATACCAATGTGCTTTCTTTACATTCTTTCAAACACCAGCCTCTCCTGCTTGGAACCTCTCCTCTCTCAGTGTGTCCACATTCTGATTTTCCTAAGGAGCCAGGGTTTGCAAAGAGCCAATCTGTGCTCCCCTCGAAGGCCAGCTTCTGGCCTGGAAAGCAGACTGCCCTGTTATCAGCCCCACCACCTTGGTTGCGAAACCTGAAAATGAATCCCCTTGTTGCACTAGTGAGGAAACTGAGGCCCAAGGAGAGGGCGTGATGCTTTAAACTCTGGTTAGTAATGTGAAGAGCTGCAGCTTTACTCCAGCATTTCAGACTCCACGATGAGTGGCATTTCTTCCTTCCTTCCCACTCCCTGCTCTCCACTCCCTGCCTCTCCTCCTTCCTCAGCTTCACTCCTCACTCCCTCCATTTTCCCGTTCTTTCTTTCACTTTGTCACTCTACTCATCTGCATGCCCATCCCACTTTCCCTTTCTCCGTTTTTTCTTCTCTCATCCTCTCTATGCTTCTTTGCCCTTCTGCCTTCTCCTTATCAGCAAAGGTTGCCACTCTTTGTTGCTTGTCTATGTGTTCTTCACCAGGCCCTCGCCTGCCAGCTCTCTGAGAGAGTGCCCGCTACAGACTAGGTCTAAGAACTAGTGCTGGATGTGATATCCTTCCGAAACCAGCTATGAGGACCGCACTCCTGCTCCAGCACCCACCTTATTTGAGAAGTAGGACCTATGCTGGCTCGGCACTGCTGGGTATTCCAATTCAGGATGATCCCTGGATGCGCTTGCTAAGAGATCTTTAACCTTGAAGTTCAGGACCTTGGATTTCACAGGTGCCCAGCAGATCACCAGTGGTCACCTCCAAGAGTCCCTCCATTTAGACTTTCACAAAGAGTGTGTTAAACAAATCCTCATCAGAGGTCTTTTGAGCAGCAAGCTCTTGGGCAAGCCAGCTTCCCTCTTTGGAATTCCCTCTGTCTTCTGTAAGATGCATCAGGGTCCCTTTGACACTGTTATTCTATGAGCAGATAAATGTTCCAGTGCCACTGAGGAGCTGCCAGAGCGAGAGAGTGAGTCCGGCTGGCTGTCTGCACCTGAGCTCCAGTGTGGCTGCTGCTGATGGACTCGGTGTAGGACAGGGGCTGCCCCTCGCTCCCCGGGTCTGGAGGAAGCCCAACATCATCACTTCCCCAAGGATGCTCAGGGCCAATTACACTAAATTCACAACACTCTGATTGGCAACCCAGAAGGTCTAATTATAATTAATATTGCTTATTAATTTTATTAAGAAAGATAATTAATTCTGATGGCCGATATGTTCCCTCCAGAACACATGTCAACATGAGAAATTAATTCAGTGTCAGAGGCAAGTTGGTCAAGAGAAAGGATAGAAGCATTTGCAACATGAGGGTTCAGAAACCGAGCCATAGCATCCGGCGACACTGGAGCAGCTTAGGAACAGAGGAGTGACTTCCTTTAGGAGCCCCACGCCTTTGCATTGTGCCATGCTCCTGCATGAGCTGGTCGAAGCGCCAGGCTGGGCATCTGGGCCTGCAGGGGGGCCTGGCATGGTGTGGTCACAATGCCCTTCTGCCCCGCCATGTCCATCTCTGCCCTCTCCCACCCACTCCCAATTGGCCCCTGTGAACACTCCCTGGAATCATAGAAAAGGCTCCCCTGGGAAACCATCAAGCTAATGAAGCATTTGTGTGCTAGTGACTTGATCTTACAAGATTTGCTATGGCTTCCAAACTGACCTGGACGTGCGAAATGGAAAGCTCCTTCTCCTTCCCTTCTCTTGGCCTGCAGGGAGTACTCTTCAATTAGAGCTTTGACAATTGACCCCATTCTTTAAAAAAAAAAAAAAAAAGTGTGCACAGCCTGCCACCTAGTGGCTATCTCTGGTTCTGCAGCAGCCCTCATCATACAACAGATCTTCAACTGGCCCACTCAGTGGAGAGTCTCTGGGGTGCTGGGAAATAAGCATCAGGGGGAAGAAGTCCCAGGTCTGATTTACGTTCCTGTTTGTTTGAACCACAGCCCTGAACCTGTGAAGGGCAGGCCCAGGGTAAGAAGGCCTGAGGCTGGAGGAGACCGGAGAGGGCAGAGGCTGGAGCTGGGGAAGGGGCTATAATCAGGGGTGAGTCAGCATCACGTCAGGCCTGGGGAGTTCCTTGGACTCTTGGTGCAGGCTTGGCAAAGCTGGTGTACCTGCTTCTAACCATGGGTTTGAGTGTTCCCATTTGTAAAAGGAGGGTTCTGAGCAGGTAATTTTTTAGATTTCTTCCAGCTTTGTTGTGCTGTTTAGGTGAGACCAGCTCCAAAGCCATCAGGAAGATCCCATCCTGTCACTGGCATCTGGGACAGCTCTGGCCACTGGCCCTTTGTCTCCCAAGGGGTGCTTCTGGGTTCTGCTATACCCAACTAAGAATCCAAGGTAGGGCCCTTGCACCAGGTAGCCTAGTAAAATAGACAAAAACGTATCTGTGTGAGCTGCTGGTTCTGACTCCTCACTCAGGAAACACAGCTGGCCTCCTAAGAGCAGCTGGTGTGGCCAGGGATCAGCCATGCGTCCAGCGTGCTCCCGCAGAGCACCAGAGTTGGGTCCGGTTAATATCGCATCGAGACTCAGAGCACGGGTCCTGAAGCCCGACTGAGTCACATTAGGCCCAGATTCTGCCACTACCAGCTGCGTAACTTTCCAAATTTTTTTAACCTCTTTCAAAATTTCTTAAACCTCAGTTTTCTCATGTATATGGTAGGGATAATGAGGCTGTTGAGAGGATTAAATGGCAGGATGTTTGCAGAGCGCTTTCCCAGAACCTGGTGTGTAGATGGTGTCTATAAATGACAACTGTGATCTTGGCTGTTTTTGTTCAGTTTTCATATCCAATGCATGCAATGCTCTAACATGAAAATTAATGTATGAACCAGTGTTCTGCACTGAATGTCTGTGCCTGCCCCTGCTGCACTAAAATCCATATGTTGAAACTCTAACTTCATTGTGACAGTATTTGGAGATGGGGTCCTTGGGAAGGGAGCAGGTCATGAGAGGAAGCTCACTCTCTTTCTGGGTAAGGACCCAGTGAGAAGTGAGCGGTCCAAAACCAGGAAGAGGGCTCTCAGCAGCAGACGGCCACCACGCTACGCCCTGATCTCGGACTTCCGGCCTTCGGGACCGCGAGAAGTAAATTTCACCCAGGCCCTGGTTCTTTATTAGAGCAGCCTGACCTTACTCAAACAGAAATTGGTACCGGAATTGGGGTGCTGCTTATAACGAACACCAAAAAATGTAGAAGAAGCTTTGGAGCCAGGTGATTGGGAGAAGCTAGAAAGTTTTGAACTATACAACAAGAAGTAGCCAAAATTATCATAAAGGTACTTTTTTTCCCTCAGCTGAGGAATATGTTTATTGACTCTTTAAAGGGTCAATAAAGGAAGGGTCAATAGAGAGGAAGGAAGGGAGAGAGACCGACACAGGCAGAGAGAGAAACATCAATGGAAAGAAACATCTATCAGTTGCCTCCCTACGTTCCCTGACCGGAGGTCAAACCTGCGACGTTTTGGCACACGAGATGACACTCCCGCCAACTGAGCCACCTGGCCAGGGCATAAAGGGACTTTTAAAGGCAATTCTGAGGAGGGCTCAGAGTGGAAAGAGAAGAGCTGTCGAGAAAGCTTCCATCATCTTCGAGAAGACAAATAACCATGTTCAGAATGTTGATAGAAATAGGGATGGATGGTAAAGGCCATTCTCATGAGGTCTCAGACAGAAATGAGGAGCATGGTATTAGACAATGAAGAAAAGGCAATCCTTGTAATAAGGTGTAAAGAACTTGGCTGAGTTGTGTTCAAGTTCTAGTGTTCTGTGGAAGGCAGCACTTACATGTGATGAAATTGGATATTAGCTGAGGAAATTTCTAAGCCAAGTGTTGAAGGACTGGCTTGGCTTGGCTTCTCCTGACTGCTTATAGTAAAATATAAGAAGCAAGTGAACACTTGAAGTTGAGATTCTTAAGCAAAAAAGAACTAGAATGTAAAGACTTGGAAAATCTCAGCTTATCATTATTGCAAAATATAAGGAAGTGTCTTCGGAAGAGAGCACCAAGGGTGTGGCCAGGTGACCATAGGAGATGAGTGTAGGTGTGACCAGGGACTCAGTAGCCACCCCAACAGGAACACTGACAGTGTGAACTGAAGAGGAGGAGCTGGGCAGGAATGAAGGCAGGCCGTTGGACTTCTTGGACTTCACAGGATGGGACCATAGAGCTATTCTGCTGTGAACATGCGCTATTCTTTAAGGCAATAGAAGAACGACCCCAAAGGTGATTCGGAGACCTTCAGAGCTGCCCCTCCATTTCAAAAGGAGGGCCCACCGACTTGCTTTCCACAGGCCAAACAGCATCTGCCCAAAGCTGGAGTAAAGCCGGCGCTCAGCAGCACCATGAGAACGTGACCCCCTGCCCAGCAGAGCCTGGATGGCCTCCACCCCAGTGGATCCAGAAGGCGGGACCTTAGCTCTAGTGAGTCTGAAGTGCAGATCGTCAAGCCAACAAAGATTATTCTCAAGCCTCCAGAATCCAGGGGAGGTTGCCTTGCTAGGATTTAGACTCCCTGGGCACCCATCACCCTCCCTGATTTTCTGTTTGCCCTTTTGGAAAGGGAATGTCTATCATGTGCCTGTCCCATCACCATGTTTTAGAAGCACGTAGCTTGTCTGGACTCACAGGTTCACAGCTGGAGGGCAGTTTAGCCTCTGGACAAACCAAGAATACCCTGGATCTCACCTATACCTGATTAAGTGAATTTAGATGAGACTTTGAACTTCAGATTTAGAGTTGGTGCTGAAACAAGTTAAGACTGGGGGGGGGGCTAGTAGGATGTAATGAGCGTAGTTTGCAGGTGAGAAGGTGGAGTATTATGGACTGAACGTGTCCTCTGAAAGTATATACGTTGAAACCTAATCCCCAGGGTGACGGTGTTTAGAGACTGGGTCTTTGGGAGGTGATTAGGTCATGCGGGTGGAGGCCTCCTGAATGGGATTAGTGCCCTTAAAAAAAGAGGCCAGAGAGGTGCCTCCCTCTCCTTCCACCACGTGAACGCAGGTGAGTCTGCCATCGGCTCTCCTGAAGAGGGCTCCCACAGAAACGCAGCCACGCTGGCACCCTGAGCTCGGACTTCCAGCCTCCAGAACTAAGAGAAACAGATTCCTGTTGTTTAAGCCACCCAGTCTGTGGTATTCTGTTACAGCAGCCGGAACTGACTAAGACATCTTTTGCAGCTGAGGAGTCTTGGCCCACTGTCTGCGTCAGCTCAGGCTACCATAACAAAATCCCATAGGCAAGCTTAAACTACAGAAGTTTATTCATGTCTCACAGTTCTGAAGGCTGAAGAAACCCATATCAATGTCAAAAGAGAGTCTGGTGAGAACCCTATCCCTGGCTTGCAGGTGGCTGCCTTCTTGCCACGTCTTCACGCGATGGAGAGAGCACTGGTCTCTCTTCATCTTCTTATAAAGACACCAGTACCATCCTGGGGACCCACCCTCATAACCTCATCTAAACTTGACCACTGCACAAAGACCCTACCTCCAGACATCATCAAAGTCCGGATGGCAATAGATGAATTTTCAGGGGACACAAATTCAGTCCATACAGTCCCTAAATAAAGACACTGAATTTCTCTTTGTAAGCCTCCTCCCATACCTTGTCCTTTGTAGGTCTGTTTTTTACAGTGATGTGAGCGCCAGGAAAATCCTGCCCTCACCTTGCCCCACCCTGTGCAGCAGCCCGGAGCAGACCAGCACTCGAGCCTCCCTGGACAACAGGTCTGTGGTCTCCTCCTCCCTCTGCACTTGTGCCAGCCCCTGCTGTGGGCAGACTGGTTGAAGTCGTCAGTCTGTTTCCCCCCCCAACCTGAGGAGCCCCTTGTCCAGGGGCCACACAGACAGAGCCCAGGGCTGGTCTCCACTCTGCTGCCCGGAATCCCCTGGAATCTCTCCCAGTGTCACTGGGGCCCTGTGTGGGCAGAGACGCATCATGTCTTCTGTGAATAGATGTACATGGGGCCATTAAAGGAAGGAAGAGCCAGCCCAGGACAGTCCCAAAATCGGCCACTAACTCCACCTCAAGCAGGGAAGGATGCAGAGTTAGCAAGCCAGGCCTCAGTCCTGCGAGCCACTCATTCCAGGGTGAACAAAGTGAATCAAGCCTCTCCCGCGTGCCTGCTCTTTGCGCCTGGCAGACCCTACTCTTCACCCAAGGTGCCCAGGGGTGAATTCTACCAGGTCCTCCCCCGCCCCAGAGAGAACAGAGAAGGGATAGCCCCAGCCCAGCTCCCTGCCCCCCTGCTGTGATTCTGCTTTAGCACCTCTGGCTGAGTTGCAGCTGGAATGAGGATACAAAAAATTACTTGTGATAATTAATATTTGATTACATATAATCCTCACTGCCTTCCAAGGGAGTGGAGACTGTCACCTGCTGTGTGAGGGGCTGGGTGTGAGGATGGAGGCGTAGTAAAGCCAGGAGAGTACATTGCTCTGAATTTTCTGGAGGAGGATTTTATGTGAATGAGTTGGATGGAGAAAGGAGAGGGAGAAAGCCATACATCCCTCCCTTTGTAAGGGGATTTCTGCACTTCTTACAAATCTCATTGGCCAGAACCTGATCACCTGGCCACATATACTTGCAAAGGAACCTGGGAAATGTAGTTTTGAGCTATAGCAGCTTCTTTAGCTAAATATTATAGTTCTGTTTTTAAGGAGAGAAGGGAGAATAGTTATCTCTGCCTCAGGAGCAACTAATTAAGCCATAGAGGGGATGGGGACATACTGGGGAAGCATCCTAAGGCATATGACGTCTAAATTGGGTGCTGAAGAAGACAGGTCCCAGGTCAAATGGGCTTGCTTTGGGTAAATTGGAGGGCAAGGGGAGGGGCGTAATGGTGAGGGGATGGAGAGACGGTGAGAACATCTGCATGTGAAGTTTCGCTGTGGCTCCGCACAGATACGGGGGAGGGAGGGAGGAGGAGGCAGATTCATTCTCAGCATCCCGGGCGACATCGGGGCACTGAAAATGAAAAAGCACTTTGGAAAGGTAGGCGCTGAGCCCAAACACAGGGTGTAGTAAAGTGTGACATGTGGCTGTCCCCAGCATCCCTGAGAAGCCAGTGTCGTCCATCCCTCTCACCGGAGACAGCCAGACAGATTCTGACATCCTGGCATTCATCAAGGCCAGACAGAACGTCCTGCAGAAGAAATGTAAGTGCACCTTCCTCCAGGGCCACAGGGGACTGCACTCTGCTCACCTGCCCTGGGACAGGTGAGGGGGGAGGCTGGAGGAGGCAGTGAGGTGAGAAGGAACGAGGAAGCTTCCTGCATGTTCCTGAAGCCACAGGACTGGCCTTGCGGTCACTTCCTTGTGCCTGGACTCTGCATCCTCCTAGAGAAAGCCACAGGGGACAGTAACAGAAACCTCAAGCCAGGTGAAGAGCGTGAGCAGCCCAGCCCCACCTGCCCTGTGTGGCAAAGCATCTCTTCCTCTTCCAGGTCATCAGCTCTCTTTAATCACTGTCCCCAAAACCACCTCTCTTTGCCTGGGGCCTCGCCAAACAGAGGAGGGCTGCGAGTTTGGGTAACTTATGGAATCCCTGGCTAGAAATATCGGTCTCCTGCTGGAGAGTGGATCTCGCCAATGAGTTGTAGTTGTAAACACTACTAGAAGGCCCAGGCCTGAGGACACCATAACGATTACAGAAAATATACGTGTGGGGTGTCAGACAACAGGAAGGGAAGGGAAGGCCCTTCCTGGCCGCACCACTGCCCACCCCTTCTCCGGGGCAGGTTCCCGCCTGCCCAAGAGCTGGACAAGCCACCTCTTCTCCTGCCTTCCATCTTCCCAGAGACACAGGCGAGCGAGCCTCGGGGCCCTGGGCCCAGCCGGCTTCTACTCTTAGCCTCGACCCAATAATCCAAGGTCACGTTGCTTTCACATGTCAGCAGGCTCCTTGGTGGATGAAATGGCAGACCTGGATCCTACCACCGAGGCCTGCCCTGAGGGGCTTCCACTTGGCTTCATGACCAACTCTCTGCCCCTTAGACTGTAGGAGGCTTACACATGAATGGAGCACCCCCAGCAGGGGATGGCCTTGGCCGTGCTGTCCTCATCAGTGGCAGGCAAGCTTCCTCACCGGGATGCTGGCCAGTTACTGTCCTCTGCTCCCCACTGGGATCGGCACCATCAGCGCCGTCGTCAGGTCTGGTCTGAGCCCTGACACAGGCTCTTCCACCAATCTCGCCTGATGCCTCTGCACCAATCTCGTCATGTAACTTGCTTTCTCTCATCCTCAGTTTCCTTGTCTAAAAAAGAAAAAAATAAATTTTGATTCAGTGATCTCCAAGGCCCCATCTATCCCCAAAATACTCTAATGACATGTATCAGAGTGAATAGTTCTGCAGAGCCAGTCAGTGAAACAACCCTGTGTATTGGGCATCTTGTGTAGGCCAGGTGCTGTACCAGTGCAGTGAATTGCACCATAGCAGTGAACAGGACAGAGTGCCCTTGACATTCTAGGAGGAGGGGGGAGATCTGATGGACACATCAACTGATACATCAGATCATTTGAAGCACTCATGAGTGCTGTGAAATAGCTATAATAGGTAATGCACAGCACAGCAAGGAAGTCCACTTTTAGCTGGATGGGTGGGGGAGGACTCTCCGGAGAACTTTAACCCGATAGCTGAGCAGTGGGAATGAAGCAGCTGTGTGGTGTTCTGTGGGTGGGAGGTCCACGCAGAGAAATCCGAGAGTGAACAGGCCTGAAGGGAAGGAGCTCTGCTTGGTCACAGGATGGGAATGAGGCCAGAGGTGGCCGGGGGGCCGAGTGAGGCAGCAGGACCACACGAGTCTTGGGTGAGGGGTTTGGCTTCTATTCCAGGTACGGTGGGAACTCACTGAAGAATCCAAACCGTGGCAGGTTGAGCTGTGACTGCTGCTTTGGAAAGCTCGCTCTGGCTGTTGCATGCATGGCGGGCTGTAGAGGACCAGGGGGAGCACAGCAATCAGGCTCCTGGGAAGGTCCAGGCCAGGGATGGGGGCAGCTGGACCTTCCAGCCGCTTGGATATGAGACATGAAGAAGACAGGAGAGCCAGGAGGGCTTCTGGGCTTGTGATCTGAGCAGCTGATGATAGGATGGTGGCGTCATTTTCTGAAATGAGGAAAACAGGGAGGAGTGGATGGAGAGGGAAGGACCTGGAGTTTCAGATGCTGTGTGAAAGCCCAGAAGAGATGAGTAGGCAGCTGGACTTGACTCAGAAGCTCAGCGGGGAGGTCTGGGTGGCGTGGGAAGCTGTGGCACTGTGTAAAATCCCTAGCTGCTAGGCTGGAAGACGCAGCCAAAACCCTGAGAAGGTGCGGCCAGTGGATGAGTAAGTGTGAGGACCCCAGGCAAGTCAGCCAGAGAGCGTGTCGCAGGGTGGACAGGCCGGGAGAGCGCAGTGCTGCCGAGAGGTTGAGTCGGCAAGGGCAGAACATGGGTTGCTGGCCACGTGTCTGACACACGGTCCTGGACAAGTGTCCTTCCAGGCCAGGAACTGCGAGGATAAAGCCCCCGTGGCCGCAGCGGGGGAGGGAAGACGGGGAGGAGAGGAAGCAGAGACGCCTCTCTCTGAGTTTAGATGCCTCTAAACTCACAGTTTAACGAGTGGAGAGGCCTTTTCAGGGGAGTTTCCCTGTGAGGAGAGGAGGGGAGGCTGCCGCTGAAGGAAGGCCGCATAGAGCAGCAGGGAGTTTGGTTTTGTTTCAAATGGTTTTGAAGACGTTTATATACCGAAAGGAATGGTCAGTAGAACAAAGGAAATTGATGAGGTGGAAAACTGGACCAGAACTGCAGGAGAAAATCTTTTGAGAAAGTACAAGATATAATTTCCAGGCCATGTGGAAAAAGAGGTTGGCTTTGGGGGCAGGGAGGCCCTCTCCCCAGAATAATTCATAAAACTCAACTGTCGCTTCTCCCATCAGGAAGTCCACAAGCGAGCAAGATTTTTGAGTTATGTTTACTCACCTTTCTTACACATCATGGAGACTTTTTCATTCACCCCTCTCAGAAGAGAAGAAACCTGAATCCAAGGTCTGAGTCAGGATGGTGTGTTCTTGCCACACTCTTTCCCAATGGTGCGGAAAGCTGGGCTGAAGGGCAGGACTCTTATTCAAATGCGTACGGCACGTTACCAGTTACACATCTTTTATTTATATTATTCCATCTGATGCTTTCAGCACTCCTGTAAGGTGTACGGAGCCAAGAATGTGACCTCCCTTTGGACAGGTGAGGAAACAGGAGCACACAGAGGTTGAATAACTTGCCCAGCAAACAAATGTCGGAGCCAGGAGGGCCCAGGATTCCTGCACACTCTCCACCGGGCCCCGTGGTCTTCAAAGCCACTCTGCCGTCTGGGTCAGTCTCTTGGCCTCTGCCCTCCCTGCAGCTGGGAAGCTTTGTTCTCCAAACAAACAGCAGCCTGGAAGTCATTCATCAAAACAAACAAGTTCAAGGGTTCAATTTTTATTCTTAAGGGAAGAAAATTAACCTTGGGTTCTTAGTGACCATGGGGCTGCAAAGGAAGCTGAAGACAGGATGATAAAGGGTCCTCCTCCGGCCAGGTCAGGGCTGAAAGGCCAGCAGGTGCAGCCTCTCTGGACGCGTGGCAGATGGCCCCGGTCCCACTGCTCGGCACTTTCTACGCAGCCCACTTATCAAGCCTGCCTGACTGTCAGGCAGACACACAGGCTGGGGCCCAGGCACCTTCCCGGGCCAAAGCAAACACTTCCCTCCCCGCTGGGCTCCCTCCGCTCTTGATTTAGGGGCCTGTCTGTCTGGGCTTCTTCAGGGGTGCTCATTGTGGGGGATTTGTGACTCTCAGTCTGGGGACAGGAGCCCAGAGAGGGGGATTTAGCGTCAGCCTCCCACCGGCTCTTAGCCCTTGCCAAGGCCCATGTGAATCTACCTGATTTAGGGTTCAAGTTTAAATCCCTGCCAGGGGCACCTGTGGACAGGTGTATGTCTCCCATAAGAGGGGTTAGTCATCCACGGTGCCAAATCTGCTGTTTCTAACCACCAAGGGTGGCTTTAAAATCTGAGAAAATGACGTTAAATCCTTTCTAGAGTGTTGCTTTTTTAAAAAATCTTCCTTATTTCCTGAGTTTGGAAGTATTTCCACCTGGACAGGAACCTCGGCGTGACTCCCGTGACCACGGTGCCCACGTCTCCAGTTGGCGCCGGGAGGAGGCCCCGCCCAGTCGCCTCCGTGTCCCCATGCCCCGCCCATCATCTCCACCCTAGGAGCCTCCCGCTTTCTCTCTCCTTTGTTCCGGATCCTTCCCTGTATCACGGAAAGGACACAGAACTGGGAGAGAAGAGGCTTAAATGCAGGGGCTATCTCTGCCTTGTGCAGCCTTGGCACTGTCATCTGTCAAGTTCAGATTCCCCCTTTGTCCAGCAGTCCGCCTCTCCCAAATAATGACCACAAACGCCAAGCGCCAGGGCGCTATGGGTGGGGATTTGGCCTCTGTGACGAGGTCTGGCCCACGTGGTAAGGTGTGATTTTTTTTTAATGGTTTATCTGTAGCCGCAGATAAACTTCCAGTCTGGGAATCTACAGTCACAAAATCTGAATATAGACTGACTGCTCCATCACTTAACTGGGGCTCATAAAGTAAAATATGAAGTAAAAATTGGGCCTTTTTAAAAAAAGATTTTTATTTATTTACTTTTAGACAGAGGGGAAGGGAAAGAGAAAGAGAGGGGGAAAGACATCAATGTGTGATTGCCTTTCACATGCCCCCTACTGGGGACCTGGCCCACAATCCAGGTGTGTGACCCGACGGGGAATCAAACCGATCACCCTGCGGTTCACAGGCCCATGCTCAAACCACTGAGCTACACCAGCCAGGGTAAAATGGTGCCTTTTATTTGGGGTTGAGAACCATGTCTTGGAGTGCTACGCCCTCTGAGCCCAAGTCTGTGGCGTTTCTTCTCCACCCCATCGCCACCCCAGTCGCCCCTGCACGCAGGTGTCTGTGGAAGCCAGTGAGAGTCCTCCTGGGGTGGGAGCTGGCTCTGACTCCGCACTGCTGGCCCAGGCTGCTTGGTCAGTGGTGCAAAGGAAACATAAGACCAGAGACTTGGTCAGCAGCCACGTGGCTGGAGGTGCCCTGTACCTGCCCTCGCCAATCCTTGGAACAGATACAGGAAAGCAGTGAGTGGGTCTCAGCTCCAGCTGTTGATCAGAATCTACTGAGCCCACCCAGAGATTCTGATTTAATCAGCCACAGGAGTGGCCTGGGCATCAGGATTTCCACAGGCCCCGCAGGGGTTTCTAAGCAGCAGCAGGGCTGCGAACCAGAGCTGCAGAGTGGCTGGGACACAGCGCCGTCGTGTGCTCTGCTGGGCTGGCCTGTCTTCCTTCCTGTCCTAGGGTTGCTTCAGTTAGGACAGCTGGGAACGATTTAAAACGAAAGATCAGCTCTGTGAGCAGTGACGCCGGCCTGGGGGGCTGCACACAGGACTGGATCTGAAGGACCCAGGGCTCCTAGCCGTGAATGTTTTTCAACCTCATCCTCCCCACGGCCTCCCATATTCGGTGTGTCACAGAGAATCACCAATTCTTCAGCAACATCAAGCCGACCACACCCCCTCCCCACCCGCTGCCGGGTCACCCTAGCCACACTGGGTGGCTGCAACTGCCTCACCCCTCCAGCTCTCCACCTCCTGCAGGTGGTTTTAAACACTGCGTTCATTACACCACCCAAAAAGCTTCAGAAATTCCCTTTCACTCTTATTTCGAGAGCAAAACTTTAAGCAGATTAACCGCATGTCACTCATACCAGTTCTCCTCACGCCTTAAGATGTCACTGAAACTAGAAGTTTTGTTAAAAAGCAGACTCTGGTCCAGAGAGTCTGGGGAGCAGGGGGACCAAGATTCTGCATTTCTGAACAAGCTCCCCAGCGATGCCCATGCTGCCGGCCCATGGACCACGGGGAGAAGCCAGGAGCCGTGTGGCCACTTTGCTTTTTCCAGGTATTAGGAAATGAGGAGAGCAAGGCCCAGAGAACTCACACGATTGTTCCAAAGTTATGAGTGTCACAGGTGGGGGGCCGTCCTGGCTAGACCTCAGGAGCTCTGGTTCTTAATCCAGAGAACCTGTCTCTGCGCCCAGCCATGGGAGGTGACAGGCATGGAGGGGACATGATCGGGGGGAGCCAGGCTGGACTATAACAAATATCTGGAGCAAAAAGAAAGGACAGAATCTGTTGGAGAATGAAGTAGGTGTGTTTGTGAGAACCGTGGGGTGGAAAATGAGCGTGTTGGTTCTGGCTCAGAGACATGAAACTGGCAAAGGGCAAAGAAGACTTCTTCCTTCAGAGCTTGGGGGGTAAATGAAGCCCCTGGGAGTCAGGGCTCTGAGAAGCACAGAGCAGGACACCCAGGGGGTGTGGCCTGCATGGCCCGCCCCTCGCCCTTTCGTCCTGGGTGAAGTCAGAGCCTCCTTGCACAGCCTAACAAGAACATCCTGTCTCCTTCCAGGTTTCCAGTAAGTGTCCAGCAAGAACGGAGGACAGATGAAGGCACCTCTTCTCACTCACCCTGGCCCCAGAAGTGATCTGGGGGCTGCTGGGAGCAACTAGTGACTTTAATTTTAATGGAGGGAACTGTGTTTCTTTAGGGGTGGCATCCTGGAGGCTGTCCATGAGGCTGGGGCCGTCTCCCCTGTGGGTGCTGGAGCTGTAGGCCAGGTCGGGCAGTGCCGGGGTGCTGGGGTCAGGACGAGGGGTTCAGCTCACTCCTGTAGTGGCTGTCTCATAAACAATGGTGACCCTTTTAGATTATAAAGTAGTGCCGTCATAATGTAGTGCAGACACTCACGGTGGTGGGACAGGGGGGAAATAATAGTCATTTTTAGCTATTCACCAGGCCACTCCCCTGCCCCACCCCTGGTGTAGAAGCCCAGGAACAGCCAGGACAAGCCAGGTAGTGGGTCAGAGTCAACAACAGGGCAGTGGGAGGCAGGGCATCTTGGTGACCAGTTCCAATCTCTGAGACCAAACCCTGCACCGTCACTCCAATGCCCTGATGGCCCCTCGGCAGTGTCAGAGTGATCTGTGTGTCCAGGAAGCCCCCCACCCTGCAGGGTCAAAGGACACCACGGCCCCCACAGAGCAGTGGACAGCTCCCAGGAGCTCTACAGTGAGGGCACCTTGGGGAACTACAGGATTTGGGCTGAAACTCCCACTCCCACTGGAGAAACAGCCGCCGGGAGTCTTGTCTCAGGGAGTCGCCCTACACTCCAGGCCCTGGCTCCCAATGCAGATCCAGCGGAGGGCGTCCAACCCTTAGGAGGCATTGGATGGTGGCTGCAAGGGTGGGGGGAGGACTGGCACCTGGAAACGAAGCTAACAGAATAAAAGTGCTTGTCCACTGCCCCTGTTCTCCCTGTTCTATAGGCACAGGACCTCGCCACCCTGGAGAGGGAGGGCAGAGAGAGAACACACTACAACTGGCGTTTCCCCCTTCCCAGGACAGGGTGGAAGAATCACGAGGGAGAAGACAGATCCTTGCATTTGACAGCTGGACGGGCCCATAGACCTCCTCTAATCCACACTCTCATTGACATGATTAGGAAGCTGAAGCAAAGGGAGGCCCTGGCTCACAATTACATAGCCAGTTACTGGTAGAAATACCCACCTTGGGAAGCTTCCCCTGACCACCCCAACTAGAAGTACCCCCTAGTTACTCTATGACTCATGATTCTGTTTAACCTTCTTCATCACTATCTAATATATCATCTTTATTGGCTTATATTTTTATGGCCTACACCCCCCCCCAACCCCAAGACTAAAAACTCCATGACACAGGGATCTGTCTCTCTCGCTCTCACTGTGGCCCCAGCACGAGTCAGTACTCAACAAATGCTCCTCCAGGTGGTGAGTGGGAGAGTCAGAGCCCAGATCTCCTGCTGCTGAGGCTGGCTCTGTGACGCAGGCCCTGGGGCAGGGCCCAGTCCTTCTGGAGCATAATAACAACTGAAAACTACACTATATATATACACACATACCTATACACACACATACATATACATATATATAAAACAATGGTTTTCAGATATTGGATAAAAGGCAGTCGAGGACATTGATACTCAAAAGAGAAACAAATGAGGTGGCTGTATGATTGCCGCAACTTACTGCCTGCAGTGTTCAGGCTGCAGTTCAGGAAGGGAGCGCCAGGGGGCGCCCAGTGGTTTCCTTGAATTTAGGAAATGGAGGGGACAGTCCTGGGATGCCAAGGTGGCTTAAATTTGCAACACAGAGTACCAGAGGTGAGTCAGCTGCAGAGAAAAGAGAGAGATAGCTATGGAGATGGGGAGGTGGAGGTGGAGGGCTGTCTCTGGAGATCTGCAGAGGGTACTCCTGAGTCTTCAGCTAACTGCTGACCAATGAATAAATGTGAGAAAATCACCCAAGACTGGAGAAAGAACTAGCAGAAAGAAGGAGGTAGATAACAGGGCCAGGAACAGTTCATGTTTCCAACAGCCAAGCAGAGAAACCTCCTCACAAAAGGGTCGTTGAATATGAAGTTCAGAAGGTAGTGCCTCAGAAATGGGTCCAAGTGAGCCCCAGAGAAAGGCTGCTCTGGTCCTGCCTATCACAGTCTGAAGAGCAAGCCTCAGAGAGCACACTTTTCCAATAAGTTTTCAAGTAACTCCACTGAGTCTCAGAACAAAACTTAAAAATATGTTAAAAAAAATACAAAATATCCAGCACCCGGCAGTGCAGAATTCACACTATCTGACATCCAATTTAAAAATTACCAGGCATACAAAGAAGTAGGAAAGTATGGCCCATAATGAGGAGAGAAACCAAGTGATACAAATAGAAACAGACCTCTGAATGACATAGATGACAGGTGAAGTGGACAGGGACATTTTTTAAAATGCAGTGCATGTGTATTCAAAAGATAAGCAGAAAGATGTCTGTTGTAATTCCTTCATTGTCAATGTGAGTCATGGATCTAGACATTCTTTCAACAGGATACGCCTCCCACTGTCCCGAGTTCTAAGGAGTTGGAGGTAACCAAGACAGAGAAAGCACCAGCTCTCTCGGAACTTAGATTCTAATTAGGGAGATAGACAATAAACCAATAAACAGAACCTGAGCTAAGGAGTGGGGTGCGATAAGATGGGCCTAGGCTCATGACAAAGTGGACAGGGTGTGAGAGCCAGGCAGGTGTGGAGAGGAAGGCAAAAGAGAAAAAGGCTTGAGACCAGGATGGCAGGTCGGGGGGCTGTGAGAGGAGGTCAGGCTGAGCGATTTAACAGGAACGTGGAGTGTGGCAAATAGGGGATCTGCAGGGGATTTGAGTCATCTGAGAATATGGGGGAGGAAAGTCTTCCATGACATGTTTCCAGGGGCTGCCAGGGCTTTAAAGACAGAGGAGGTATAGAAAAGTCAGCTGTGAGTGTTGAAAGTTGAAAATGTCCATGTAAAACATGGAGGGAATCGTGTTTCCTTTAAAACAGGCTTTCACTCCTGTGTGAAAAGTGGCCTCTGGATATGGCCCTGGGTGCTTCTCTCACAGCAAAGGCAGCACCCTCCTGTAGGGATCTCCATGGCCACATAGCAGCCAGCAGGGCTGAGCCAATTTTGTGCACACTGAGGGGGAACTCAGAGCCAAGAGCAGGGAGAGAGCTGGTTAGGTCCACCCTCTCTATCCACCAAACTCCTTGTCTCTAATAACACAGGTCTTCCCAGACCAGCTTCATTCCCCCTCTGGTCCTAGGTGTGAAATATCGTTACCATCTTCTCTTTAAGTAAATATCTTTTGGGTTTGCTTTTTCATTAGTGTCCTTAAAGCCAGGCAAGGAGATCCCCTCAACCATGCCTCAGAGGGCCCTGAACTTTGAAGTGCCTTACTAGAAAGTTTCCAAATCTCCCGCTGATGCCATCATGGCCAGCAATGCCACCCCTGTGGGCTGCCCCCAGCCCAAACCAGGCCCCTTGTGGGCCTCAGTTTTCTTTTCTCCCTGCAGGGTGCTCTTCAGCTCCTGCAAAGGGTTGACCAGATGCTCCAAGGCACTCCAGGGTTCATGTGTATGGAGTTATCCTGGAGTTCCTTTGTCAGTCCCTGGTTCCTGGAGGACAGCCCCGTGAGCTGATCACTCCTGCTGATTGATCATTCATTTCATGGCATCGCTCAAGACTGGGCCGCCAGGATGGTGGCAATGTGCCACTCTGAGTGACCCTCACAGACACAGGACAAAGAACCTTTACATGTTTGTGATTAGACAACAAATCAACAAGTTTCGCTCTCCTACCATATATTCTGAATGTTCACCAACAAATCACTGTACCTCACATGGACTCATGAATGTGGTACATTTTTAATCAAATTACTTATATAGACAAAAAAAATATGTGCCAGGGCCCCACACACCCAGGAGCGGCCATGGCCGTTTCTGCCCTCAAGTCCCCCAGGTCATTCTCTGTCTCAGGCCCTGGGGAAGCTCTGCTCTTCCCTGAGGCTGAGACAAAGTCTGTCTTGGTCAACACCCTCATCCACATCCTGGTTCACGTCTTCTTGGGCTTAGTGCTGTTTTAGCTCCAAACTCTCTTGCTTCTGGGTTTTTCCCATAGTTTGTAGAGGTAAGGAGACTTCAGGGGCTGCTTTAATGTGGGGTGTCCAATGAATTCCTGAACAATCCCTTTGCCTTCCTCAAATGTAGTGGCCACCAAAGGGAAGAGGCATGGTCCCCTCACTCTCGTTGTGCTCCCAAGCTGGTCAACTCCTTCACTAGGTTGACAGTGGACCTATTTCCCTGTAGGGGTTACAAACCACAATGACTCAGAAAAAGAGGTAGCAAACTAAGACCGTATGACACACATTGGCAGTGCCCTGCGCATGTGTCCCAGCCCCCCCGGAGTTCATGTGCAGCTTTCGTGGATAGTCCCATCCATACCAATGGCTTCCTGTCCCAAGCACGTGAGTCTCTTCCCGAAGATTCTCTTTGGCCACAGGAGCAGCCTCAACCCATGTGCAAGGAGGCTGGTGGTGCAGCAGGGAACCTCCCCTGGAGCAGTCCTCACCTAATGGAGGACAGTTAAGCAGCCGGCTCCTTGCTGCCCTGCAGGACAGCCTCACACAGTCCCCCAGAGGTCCTCAGTGGGAGCCGAGCCCCAGGTGCCCACAGCAGTCACCTGCTCCATCACACGCCATGCACGGGCCCCTGTCTCTCTTCCCCACTCTCTTGGCATCTTTTCCTGGGATCTCTTCCCAGATGAACTACTCCCATCTGAACTTTGCCTCGGGGTCTGCTCTGAGGCAAGTTGAGATCTATTTCAGAATCATGCAGGGCTCTTGTAATCCAGCTCTCTGGGCTGGTGAAAACAAGAGCCCTCCCACCTTCAACCAGGGCCCTGCCCCCGTGCTACACACTGGGGCTCCGGGAAAGGTCTCATGTGAGAGGAGAGTCTTGCTGCTCAAAAAAAAAAAAGGAAATTTCTGAGCAAGATCAATAAAGGTTTGTCTGTTTGTTGGTCTCTCTGCCTATTTGTCTTGAGCCTTTCCCTCCGATCACCCCTCAACTTTCCCCATCCTCTCTGCTGGTCGCACAGTTGGGCTAGACGTCCCCTGACATCACTCTCTCTGGCCATGAGGACAGACAAAGGCCCGCAGGAGCCTGCACCTGCACGGCTGCCGCCACATGAGACGCCCTCCACACCTGGTGCTGTGGGGAGACCTCGGAGCCCAGACAACCACACCTGTGTCGCTGTGGCCCGTGGCACCGTCTGTTAGCTTGGCTCAGCCGGGGCGGCAGGATCTTAAACCAGGGCTCCTTCTCTGCCCTCGGGCTTTCCCTGCAGCAGACGCCCTGGGGCAGGTCTGCCTTATCTTCTCCCCTTGGTTCCGGTTTGGAACCAGCCCCTTTTCGTCTGTGCGGATACGTGCACACTGAGTGCCTCCAGGAGTGAATGCCGATGTTGGACGGTGGGGAAGCAGCCTGTCCTTTCCTTATCTCAGGACTCACCCAGATGGAAAGAGCTGTGCCCCGCTGCTCTGTTTACTCTGCATTCTCTGCCCATTGTACATAAAATTGATCTGGGGGGTTTGTTTTTCTCCTTTTTCCTCCAATCTCCTTATTAGTTCAGCCTCAGAACACTCCTTATCGCTGCCGGATGTCAGGCCGCACTCTGCCATCAGGCCTGGCCGTGGTGCTGTCCATTAATTGATTTTGCCCTCCCCTCCTTGGGAAGCACAAATTGGCTTGGCCCATTAGCCACAATAATTCCCCGAAAGGGATTATAAATCATGACTTATGTCCATCGTCTGCTCACAGTGCCCCTGCGGGGAGGTGTCGGGCAGGAGCTGGAACGTTTGCAGGGTAGAGGAGGCCCCAGCAGTCCTGCAGCCCTGCTCCCAAACCTGAACACGTGAGGCCACAGCCAGCCAGAAGCTGAGGCACGTCCCAGCATACACAGGGCCTCGATCAGCGTGCACTGAATGAGTAAAGGGAGGGAGGCGGGGAAAGGGGGCTCCCCATATGCCAGCAGAGTGCTCCGAGAACCTCTCACGTGGAACCCCACCTGCCAAACCCACCAGGGTGTCGCCATCCTTTGGCTCTGCAGCCTTGGGTTTTCCGAAGTCCCCCACTGAGCAGGAGGTGCTCCCGGGGAAGACTCTGTCCTTAACTCCAGCCTTGCTGGTCTGTGGGTGTCTGCAAGAGCCTGAGTGTGAGAGGAGGAGGGGAGGGGCGCACCCAGCGAGAGCAGAGAGATGAAGAGCAGCTGCGAAAGGTGGGAGGGGGCCGCTGTCTGGCCGATTTTGCCAGCACATAGTAGGTTCTCAGCAGGGATTGTAGTTCCCCCTTATCTGACAGGGATATGTTCTAAGACCCCAGTGGATGCCTGAAACCACAATAGTACTGGTGTGTGTGTGTGTGTGTGTGTGTGTGTGTGTATGTGTGTGTATTTTCCTCTACATATATACCTTTTCACTCAAAGGAAGCACTTTATGGCTTCTCTTTGGCACATCCAAATTGCCAGCATCACTACTCTCGTGCTTTGGAGCCATTAGAAGTGAAATAAGGGTGACTTGCACTGCAACACTGTGACAGCCAATCCAGTAACGGACAGGCTACTCAATGACGAATGGGCGGGAGCATGGGCAGCGTGGAGCCGCTGGACAAAGGGATGGCTCACGTCCTGGACGGGACGGAACAGGAGGCATAAGATTTCATCTCACTACTCAGAATGGCATGCAATTTAAAAGTTATGATTGGTTTGTTTCTGGAATTTTCCATGTACTATATTCAGACCACAGCTGACCATGGATAACTAAAACCATGGAAAGTGAAACTGCAGCTGAGGGGCACTACTGCCGTCCACAAAGGAACGGAGTGCTGTGCCGCACCCACAGTGAGCCTGGAGCCGCTCCCTGCCCAGGACCTGAGTGGGGGTGGGCTTCGGTGATGGCTGGTCCAGCCCTCCCGGCACCCCAGCGCCCCACAGACGTCCCTCTGGCCCACCACGTTCTCCCACGCAGAGAGCGCATTCTCTCCCCCTCCATTTCCTTCCATCTGAGAACAACCACCATGACCTGTGAACAGTGTCCAGACCTGTTCAGGATACTCAGGCGACAGAGGTTGCTAAGACCTTCCTGAGATCCCCAGACGTCAACAGATAAGCTTCCTTAAATGGCACACAAGAGAACTCTTCACGTACTAAATTTCTACAGGGCAATAAAATAGGATTTGATTATCACACAGCCTTGCAATTCTAACTACACCACCAGAAATTTAATGAGTGACAAGATGACAGCCAGCACTCTGTGGTCCCACTTCCCCAAAACACGAGGAAACACTACTCCAGGGTGAGGCTTACGGCTCCATACCTTTCATCTGCCTCCCAGAACAGGCCACATCCCAGCGCAGTGCTGTCTGGGAGAGCTCTTGGCGTGAGGAGGGCTTTGTACAGGGCGGCCGCAGATCCCAGGTGACCTCACAGAGCCCAGAATCGGCAGGATTGCGGAGAAGGCAGCTGCCACCCCAGACAGGACCCCACCTGAACCACAAAATGGGTGAGGTGTTGCAAAGGACCCCACTAGTCACTGCCTCGGGATATTCCTTACATGCAGCCTCCACGGCCAGCCAGCATTTGTGGTCATTCTGGTTTCAGCCTTGGAGCAGCTGAAGGGCCCTAGGTCACTATCATTCTCTTGATCATTCCTGTACCTGAAAAGAGCAAAAATCCCCCCTTGTTTTTATTTTCTGCAAGGCACACCTGCCTCCCTCTCCCTCTCTTTCCCTCCCGATCCCCTTCCTTCTTCCCCCTCCCATCCCAGAACCATAGTTACTTGTCCTGGACGTGCTTGCCACAGTGCATGACTCCCCATCGTCCCTTCCAAGTGACGCCTGTACGTGGGGTGTCAGCTGGCTGGGGCCAGTTGGCTGAGGGTGGGGATTGACTCATGGCCAGCCCATCCTCAGCTCGATATGGCCCCTATGAAAGGGTGACTTCAGACACACTGCCTCCTAGAGCATTTGAGCCGAGAAATGCTGGGAGAAGAAGCCCCCGGGAGCTGGCGCCGACCAGAAACTCACCCTCTGGGATAAGGGGAAGGGGCTCCCTGAGGAGAGGCGGCAGGCACATTACCAGCGGGGAGTGGGGAGTGGGGAGTGGGGAGGCGGACCTGGTTCCTCCAGAACCCCAGCTGCTCCTGGCTTCCCACCACAAATTGTTTCAATTACCAGAGATATCTCAAGGGGGGGGGGTCCTATTCCTTCCAACTCAAATAAGCCTTGAACACTTAAAAAAAAAAATGAAACCTCGTGTAACCATTGGGAAGTAATGGAATACCTAACAGTGGCAAACAAGTGGGCCTTATGTTTCTAACATGAATAGAGAGCTAGAGACAGGTGTGTGCATGAATCAGATGAGCACCTTTGCATCGTTCTTGACCTTTTTCTTGAGGACACAAGTTCGCTCAGCGGTGCAGTCATCCGTGCCTTCAGAAAAGACAGGAAGAGGGCCGGCTGGGGCTGAACCCTTTGTCAGAGAGCACCTCCTCCACCTACTCTGCCCAGATCTCATTGGTCAGAATTGGGTCACATGGCCACCCCAGCAGCAAGGGAACTTGGAAAGTAGGTGTCAATCCTTTAATACCCTCCCCATTTCTGAGCTCCTCTCTCCCACTTGAATGTTTTTGCTTCCAGTTGCCTCACCTGCACCTGGGACTCTTCAGCGGAGTGTCCACAAGCTACTGGGGCCATATTGCCTGCAAATACACAGAGCCAGAGAAGCCCAGATGGCCAGTGTGGGAATAGGAGAGCTCAGCTCCCTGCCTCCACGTGGGTCTAACTGGGTGTGCTTGACCCACCTGGGCTCCCCAGGAACCAGGTGGAGGTGGGACAGGATGACGGTGCCTTCTTGGCCCCACTTGCCCCAATCCCTTGTTGGTCTTGACTTACTGCACTGCTCACACACAAACCCCCTCTCAGGGCTGCTCCTGGGGACAGCAGGGGGCAGGATTATTGTGACGGGTGAGACCAGTCGTGTTCCATTGCCTGACATGTACCAAGCGGGGTTCAGTTTGCCAGGAAGAGAAGAAAGGATATTGGGCGGGCCACTTCGTGTCTTCTGCCAGAGCTCATTACACAAAATATCAGAAAACACAAGCAGAGAGCCTGGAGCCTCCGAACACTGCCGGTGGGAACGTAGAGTGGTGCGGCCACTTTGGAAAGTGGTCTGGCGGGTCCTCAGAACATTTAACATGGAGTAACCAGGTGCCCAGCAATTCCATCCCTAAGTGCATATCCAAAGGACTTGAAAACATGTGTGTGCACAAAACCTTGCACTTGGATATGAATAACAGCATTATTCATAATAGCCAAAAAGTAGAAACAACCCAAATATCTATCCACTGAAAACGGATAAGTAAAATGTTGGCATATTCCTACAATGAATCATTATTCAGCCATAAAGAAGAATAAAGTACTGATGTGCTGCAGTACGGATGAGCCCTAAAAAACGTTAAGCTAACAGAAGGCAGGCACTAAAGGCCACACACTGAACAGCTGCATTCGTATGAAATGTCCAGAACAGACAAGGCCAGGGAGACAGGCGCAGACTAACCGCTGCCAGGGGCTGGCGGGGCGGGCTGTGAGGAGGGGAGCTGATGGCTAAGGGGTCCAGGGTTTCCCCTCAAGGTGATGAAATTGTTCTCAAACTGACTGTGGGAATTATTGAACAACTCGAAAAATACGCCAAAAACCTATTCAATGGTGTACTCTAAATGTATGGTAGGGTATGTAAATCATATCTCAATAAAACTATTACAAATACATACATACATAAGCAAAGCAGAGAAAGAGAGGAAAAGACCTTCACTCACGCCCACCCAGACCCAGCACATGCTTTTAGCCTCTTTTCTATTCACACGTATATCTCACCAATATGATATTCTCTGAAGGGAACCAACTCAAGGGTTTCAAGCAGGAAAAACTGTCAGCAAAAGCTCTGAAGCAAATGCATCCAATTTATTAGAAGTACCAACCCTTAAACTCTTCCTCATTGATGGTGTCATTTGTCTATTTGCTTTGCCCTGATTTGTCACCCCGTTTACTCATCCTTAATTCCCCCAATAGGCAGGTCAATTCTCCTGTCCCATTTTGTAGCCAAGGCAACTGAGGACAAATTCTAGTCACACCAAATCTAATTTCTTCCCAGCTCTGAAGCTTGGGAGCTTGGAGCCACCATGGGTAAGAAGCTGAGGGCTGCTGAGGGGGCCATTCAGGCCTGGGCAGAGTGAAAGCATCACATTTGGCCCAGAAACATCCATCCAGCTTGGAGGCAGAGGGCGATGAGACACGATGAGCTCAGGAGGAACCGGTAGGTCTATTTCAGGGGTCCATTCCATTTGCTGCTATCTATGGAAAATGAAGGCTGGGTGGGGGGTGGCAGGCTGTTTGCACTCACAGCACTTAGTGCATCCAAGCTGAGCTGCACTGTTCAAACAGACTCCCAGCCACCTGTGCAGAAGAAGGCAAGGCAGGCAGGAGTCTGGTGCAGGTCCCCCACGCGCGTCCCGCTTCTCCTCCCAAAGCCAGCCCCACAGACCTGGCAGAGTCCTGGCCACGCCATGCCCTACACTGGGCTCTGCCACTGCTGGGGCAGCCGAGTGCTGCCCCTGCTGCTAACCTACATCTGCTACCTGCTGCTCGGAGCCACTGTCTTCCAGATGCTGGAGAAGCAGGCAGAGGCTCAGTCCAGGGATCAATTTCAGTTTAAGAAGCTGCGCTTCCTGAAGAACTACACCTGCCTGGACCAGCGGGCTCTGGAGCAGTTTGTGCAGGTGAAGGTGGGACCCTGCTGTGGGATGGTGGGCAGAATGGGGGTTTGGATGGCAGGTCCAGAGCCCCAACCCAGGACCAGTGCCCTGTTTGGAAGCAGAGGGTGTGGGAACAGAACAAAGGGAGACTTAGGGCCAGGTCTAAAACTGGAATGCTGTGACATTGGCCCCAAATTTCCTAACTGAGAAGGTGGGGAGAATGATCATATCTGTGCTGCTGACATTCAACAGCAGATGAAAAGCACTTTCTAACCTGCCACTTGCTGCATAAATGTGAGCTGAGCATGAGCGTTTCCATGCTGTGCAAATTTCCTTCTCCCACATTTCTGCACTTCCCCGACCCCTACCCCAGGCCGCTGTTCCTTCCACCCTCTCCCCAGCTTGCATCCCCATGCTGACCACACTCGGGCATGGCCGTGGGTAGCAGACTCAGATAAAGGCCATGAGGAGCCACCACAGTGGCGGTCCCCACCCTGGTTCCACCTGGAGCTGGGCTTGGTGAGCAAGGCCAGGGCAACTGAGCTCCACCAGTCCCACACCCATGGGAAACTCCCTTTGATAACAGAGCGGGTCACTCCTGCCTGGGCCCTTTCTGCTTCCCTGCACAAACTTTTGGGGCCCCAGAATGATCCCTCCAAGAAATAAGGCAAAACCTGGGTGCTGTCAGGGAAGGTAAATGCATTCGAGACTAGGGGCTGGAGTGAATGACGACACCCACCTCAAAAAAAACAAGCCAAGAGCAAGGTCATCACAATGATCACTGGTATTTGTTGAGCATTTACAATGTGCCTTAAACAGTGGGGAACAGGGTCCCCATGACAGGGCTACGCTGGTCATGATCTGGCACCTGGGACTTAGGGGTTTTTTCATAATCACCTACATTATCGCCATCTCAAGTTTGTATGAGGGCACTGAGGCACCGAGGGTGGCATGTGCTGGCCAAGGCTGCACCGTTCGTGGCCGAGACAGAACTCACACCCAGGCTGCTGCTCTTCACCACACAAAGGAGCACAAGCACCAGGCAGGATACAACCTAGAGCAGCAGCAGTGCTCAGAGTGTGGCCCCCGAGACCAGCTGCTTCAGCACCAATCACCTGGGAGCTCGTTAGAAATGCCAGACCCACTGAGTCAGGAATGCCGATGCCCACTCAGGATGGAAAACGGCTGGCCTAGAAGATGAGTTGGCTGTGAGAGACCTGCCCCAGCCCTTTCTTCCAAGAAATAAGGCCCCCAGCTGCAGGGTGCACTTGCTTGCTCCCCAGCAATACAGGGCTGGGGCCATAGCACCTGTATCAGGACTGAGAAGGATTCAGAAGTTGCTCAAGACTCCGGGAGGTGTGGGGTGCGGATAAGGGTTGGGCCCTGGAGGCCTTGGCACCTCCTTCTCCCTCGGCCCTGAGTCAGAGACAAAACCCAGAGGGAGTGGGAAGGACTGCTGGCTGAGATGGGAAGCTCTGTAAAAGGAGGCTTGGCTGCAGCCCTGAGGGAGGTGCCACTGGTTAACCCCACCCCACCCCAGGGCCTCCCCGGGGCAGCCAGGACATCCTTAGGTCCTCAGCCCCTTAGGAGGGACCTCACTTGCCCGAGGATGTCTAGCTGAAGAGCAGGATTCTGGGACGAGATTCCAGAACACACATTACTGTTCAAATCACAAGGGAAAAAGCTATAAACAATACTGTAAGCAGTATGAAGGGCGGACTCCATCAGGAAATGAAGCCGAAGTTCACAGGACCAGAGTCTGACTTTCCCCACCATGGGTTCTTAGAGAAGGGCAGAAGGTCCCCGAGGGGTGCCCCAATCAGCACGCTCGATGACATCGAGGCCCCTCCTCAGCAGAATGGAGAACGTCAGGGTGGGGAACAGTCGGGATCCAGGCAAGTGTGGCTCCCAAGGGGGAAGGTCTCCAGGGAGAGGGTGTGCTCCAGAATGTTCCATCCTGGTCTGACTGGGTGTGTGGGAAAGAGAGGGAGGCCAAAGTCCACATGTGAAGAAGCCAATTCTGCCAAAGTGAGAAGAAGCAGACAGCCTGTGTCAGGACCCCTCACCGGCCTGGCCCAAGGGGACCATCCGACCCTGGCCAGAGCTCAGTGGGGAAACGGTTCCCATGGGAACGAGAGGCCGGAGCTGCCCCCTCCCCCACTGACTCTTGCCTGCCTTTGGATCAGGGAGCAGATGGGGAGGGAGCCCTGCCCATATCCAAGAGAGCTGAGCCCAGGGGCAGAGGGTCTTGGCTTGAATCTACAGGGACAGGTTCAGGTTATGTAAACACACACTTAAGACACACACACACAAAGCATTCAACATACACATAAAGCATGCATACACCTGCAACACAGCAACACACATGCAGACCTTTGCCCTGGCCTCTGATGGAATTTCTCTTGTAGGCCTGGGCCAACGATCACTGGGGGGCAGCAAAGAGCAAGGCTACCAGCTCACTGGAAGCACAGGGAACCGTCAGCCCCATGGAAAGGCAGCCCCTTGCCTTCCCAATGGACCCTAACCCCTGTGTTCCCAAGTTAAACCCTTCCAAGAACATCCAGCCCGAAATCTTCCCATTGCCGTAACAACCCATTTGCACCTTACCCTATTGGCCCCAGGCAGGCTCTCCCACCTGGTCCATTCCTTAAGCATCTTCTGCCTCCTTAGGCCCATTCCCGTCCACCAGCTCATGCTTACAGCCCACGCTGCAGTCTGTCCTGGACAGAGGACAGACGGTGCATTTGAAATCCAGTGACCTTGGGCAAGGAGCCACTCTGAACCTTAGTTTCCTTTTCCATGAAGGGGAAAAGAGACTTTCTAAGAACATCACTAAGTGAGGTGACAACGGAAGCACCTGCTGAGAACTTAGCCAACCGCTGGTGTGTTCGGCCCCCTCTTCCTGCCATCCCCTAGGTCATCATGGAAGCCTGGGTGAAGGGCGTCAACCCCAAAGGCAACTCCACCAACCGCAGCAACTGGGACTTCGGCAGCAGTTTCTTCTTTGCAGGCACAGTTGTCACCACCATAGGTAATGGGCGGGGCGAAGAAGAACAGGGGCTTTCCCTCTCTAGGTTTGGGTTACCCAAAAGCAGATGCTGAAACACGGATGTGGTTTATCTAGGAGACAGTTCCGGGAAGCAGCAGTAGAGAAGTGGGAAAATGAAACAGGGAGAAAAAGCAATGAAGTTTGCATCAGTGAGCAGGTTCCTGGGCAGGGCAACTGGGCTCTTGCCCACTGGGGACCCTCTGAGAGGCTAGGCAGAGCACGTCCTCCAAATGGTCCCTGTGAGGGGTGAAGACACAGGGGCATTTGTCTCCTAACTCCTGTCCCGCCTGGTTGAGAGCTAATCCTGGATGTATTAACTCTCCATCATTTTGAACCTGCCCACAGACCTGCAGCCAGAAAAATCTCCCAGGTGCAGAGAGATGTGGGGACCTGGGGTGGGAAGTCTTCTCTGTGTGCAGCAGCTGTGCACAGAGCTGTGGGCAATACACCAGGTGTCCCAAGGGGACAGGGCGCTGAGAGTGTCTGCTACACCCCTCAGCCAGACAACCCACTCCACCGCCCTCAAGGAAACCCCCATCCATCGAATGAAGGCCAGTTAAGTCCAATGCCTTCTCTGAGCCCTGGTGACACAGGAGGCAGAGGAAGGAGCAGGGGTGGGAGGGTACATGCAAACTCGAATCAGACTCAGCCCTCAAGGAGTTTCCACTCCCACAAAGAGGAATAAGATAAACACACCAAAAACAATAATACATGCCTGACCAGGTGGCCCGGGCTGTTGGAGAATCATCCTGTTCACCAGGGGGTTGTAGGTTTGATTCCGGTCAGGGCATAGGCCTAGGTTACAGGTTTGACCCTCAGCTGGGGTGCGTTCTAGAGGCAGCTGATGGATGTTTCTCTCTCACATTTACATTTCTCTCTCTTCCTTCCTCTTTCTTAGAATCAGTGAACATATCCTCTGGTAAGGATTTTTTTTTAATAATACAAGGCAAAGTAGACAATTAGATAAGAATGACACAAAGCACTGTGGGGAATCACGCCTAGTAGGGAGGAAAAGGGCGGCAGTCAGGAGGTCTTCCTAGAGGCAGTGTCATTTCAGACAAGCCTTGAAAGACAAGTAGGAGTCTTGTAAACAGAGATCATTCTAGCAGAGAGTGGGAAGCGTGTTCAGGAGATCACAGGAACTTTCCCTCCTCCCTGCAGAGGTGGTATAAGACCACCGCCCTCTGCTAGAGTCTGTGAGGGAAGCAGTTCTGAACTCCCTCTTCCCCACATTTACACACTCCTCCTCCCCTGCAGGATATGGGAATCTGGCACCCAGCACAGACGCAGGCCAGGTCTTCTGTGTCTTCTATGCCCTGGTGGGTATCCCACTCAACGTGATCTTCCTCAACCACCTGGGCACAGGGCTGCGTGCCCACCTGACCACCCTCGAGAGGTGGGAGGACCAGCCCAGACGCTTCCAGGTAGGGCCCCTCCCTCCCCGAGGCCCTGCTGAGACAGAACCTGTTGCAGGTTGATCCTTCAGAGGTCGACACTGAGATGGAGTGTGGCGAGCGGGCATTAGGTAGGCACCGGTGGAAGAACAGGAGTGGGCAGAGGGAAAGGTTAATGCGATGCGGGCGGGGCAAAGACGGCCCGCCCCTGAGGAGCTCTGCAGCAGGCTGGAAGACCAGAACTTCCTGAGAAGGCATGCCCTTGAGCCAGGCCGTTCTCTGTAGCCGCCATACATCCAGAAGGAGCTGACAGCTGGGTGCCTCCTGCTGACAGCAGGTCAACATGGCGCATCTCCATGGTCACTGCGGAGCTTCAAATCCTTTCCTGTGGTTGAAAACAAACACCAGACCACCCAGCGTGCCCCCAGTGCCCACCCCATTGGCCAGGCGCACTAGGAGGACAAAGGTGCAGGGGAATCTGGGACACCTCAGTACAAGTGGATCTCCCAGCCCAAAGGAATCTCCAAATTCTGACTCAACCCACCTGACCAAACCTTTCCCTAAGCTGGGCAAGATCATACACTCAGAGATCTAAGCCCCACCCCAAGCTCTGCAGGGCAGAAAGGGACCTAGCTAACACCCAGCCCCACTGCCAAATTTACCCCAGACTCCCCCCACCCCATACAGTCCCGGGGCTTTCCAAGTGGACTTCCAAGTGACAGACCCCCTTCCTACCTCCAGCTATTGCAGGTCCTGGGCCTGGCTCTGTTCCTGACCCTGGGGACTCTGGTCATTCTCGTCTTCCCGCCCATGGTCTTCAGCCACGTGGAGGGCTGGAGTTTCACTGAGGGTTTCTACTTTGCCTTCATCACTCTCAGCACCATCGGCTTCGGGGACTATGTTGTTGGTAAGAAAGAGGCAGTCGTGTATCTCAGGGTCAAAGACTCCGGGACTGGGGGGATGAGGAGATGTCAGTGGGAGTTCCTAATGAGGATCGGGCAGCCCCTGCTTTTTGGAAGAGATGAGTGATTTCTGAGGCTGCTGTTAATTCTCACAACATCCTGCAAAGTGGCTGGTCTGGAACCCGTCACCTTTCCCCAGAAGCACCCATTGCAGATCCTTGTTATGAGGCTACAGGACCCCTCTGGACCTGGGGAGCAGGGCAGGACGTTGCTGTACCCACAGACCCCTGGAACAAACATATCATGTCCCCCTTCCCTGCCAGGCACAGACCCCAGCAAGCACTACATCTCGGTGTACCGGAGCCTGGCAGCCATCTGGATCCTCCTGGGCCTGGCATGGCTGGCTCTGGTCCTCCCATTAGGTCCCCTGCTTCTGCACAGGTGCTCCCAGCTCTGGCTGCTCAGCAGGGACCTTGGCCTCAAGGAAGAGGGAGTCCCTGAGACCAACGGGCTCTCCAGATCTCAGAAGATCCCAATCTCTGCATGAGGCCCCCCAGTGGCCCCTGGACCCCCTCCCAGCTTCCCCAGCCCAGCCCATACCCCCTCTGGACCTCCCACCCCACCTCTTCTTCTCCCAACTCATTTCCCAGCCAGGACTGGTTGCTGGAGCTCACTGGAAAAAGAAAGGAGGCAGGCATGTCCAAGAAAGTAACAGAAAGGAAATGTCAAGACAGCATCAAGGACAGATGTGTGCAAAGCGAGATGTGTGCTGTTGTCTCAGAGCCCAGGCCCTCTTCTCCTCCAAAGTGGCCAGGCATATGGATCACTGCGGCCAGATCCCCACTGACCTGCTCACACCCCCTCCCAGGAGATCTCATACAGGACTGGGTGGCTTTACTTTTGCCTCTTTGGACACGTGCACTGGTCTGGGCCCCACTAGTGCCAGGCACTGTGTCAGGGTCTGGGGTACAAGAAAGAAAGTTCTGCCCTCCGTGTGCATTTAGCTGAGCGGAAGGACTAGCCAAGTAGAGAGGCAACCCCACCCAACCCAGTACTCAACCTGCTATGACAAGGGCAGACCAGGGCATGAGAGAGAGCCCAGGGGAATGGCTGGCCGGGAGGGTGAAGGAAAGGGGTGGGGATTTGAGCACAGCTTAGTGCAAATAAGATCTCTGCCCTCGGGAAGCTACACTGAGAGGCCGGCAAGCTGCCTGTCAAAGCCTACCAGTGCCTCTTGCCTAGAAGTCTGGAGCTGTCAGTGAACAAGGCTTACAGGGTCTTGAGTATCCCTCCCACTTTCCTGGAAATGGTCTCCCTTCACTCCCACCCAGGGCACCCCTTGACCTCATCACCCTCTCTAGGATCCTGTCTTCTTAAGAGCCTTTTCAAACACACGTTTCCCTGGGAAAACGGAGAGTCAGCAGATCCCAGGAGACTTCCGGGAAATGAGCTCCACAGCCAGCCTCCCCTTGGGAACAAGTTCTGCTGCGCGGCCCTTTCTCCTGCCGGATTGCAACACCTCTGGCCAGAGGGAGAGAGCAGAGTTAGACCAGTTTGTCCCAAGGCCCAGCCTCACCAAGGACTGCAAACCTGGTCCCCTACCTTTCCCAGGCCACTGCCAGCATGGCAGGCCCATAAGTGGCCGGGGAACTCTGGACAGGCCTGCGGCAGGGGCTGTGAAGCAGAGGAGACTCCAAGTGGGACACCCAGGGAAGGATCTGCAGCAGCAAGAGAGACCTAGGTTCCACCCCAGGACTTCCTGACTCCCCTGGGGACTGCCAGCCCAGGACCCTTCCTCCACTCTGGGTAGAAGAGGGAGTTAGGGTCTCTTCAGAACTAGGGAATGGACAAGCCCCACGGTCAAGGCTCCTCTGCCTTCCACAGACAAGTGGCTGGGGTCCTCATCTTTGGGAACAGGGAGGAAAGAAAGATGGTGTGGGAGATCCAGGGAGGGCTTGAAAAGGCAGCGAACCCTGGAGATAGTCCCAGGGTCCAAGGACTCAGGCAGGGGCCCTATGACAATAAACTTGGCTTCTACTTTCTCTTCCCCCTGAGTGTGGTCTCCAGGAGCCCCTCCCACTGTTTGCTCCAGGACAGCTGAGGCCCCTGGACCCCTTCCTTCTCAGCGCCGGCAAGTCACCCAGAAGCCCCCCCTTCTCCCCAGCTGGGGGCGGGGGTCACTCATACACATTCGAGGCGGGGCCAGTTGCCACAGCTCAGGGCCTCTTTTTGCCCCTGGGATTGGATCGCGGTGCAGGGTGGGGCAGGGCTGTCCAGCACGCGCCTCCTTTGCTGAGAAAACTGGGCACAGGCAGCCACTAGCCAGAGAAGGGGCCACAAAACTCCTATTTCCACCTCCGTCCATGGCTCCCGGCTCCAGCCTCCTGGTCTGTTCTACTATGTGCAAGCAGAGAGCCCGGGCAGCGCCCAAGGGCAAGGCCCAGGGCTGCGCGGTGCCGGGCATCGTGCTCTTGCTACTCACCTACTTGGCCTACCTGGCACTGGGCACTGGCGTGTTCTGGATGCTGGAGAGCCCCGCGGCGAAGGATTCCAGCGCGAAATTCCAGCGCGACAAGTGGGCGCTGCTGCGGAACTTCACGTGTCTCGACAGCTCGGCGCTGGACTCGCTGATCCGGGTCAGGGACGAGCGGGGCGGCCGGGAGCAGCGGGGGAATCCGGGACAGGGGAGCCCGGGGTGGCGGGCGGAGGGCGACAGGGCGCGCCCTGGCTCTGGACGGGAAAACGCCGGAAGCTCTTCTCCAAAAGAAAGGCGGAGGGGCCAGACACAGGGGGGACCAGAGCCGCGTGTGTCGGGGTCTCCGGGGGGAGGGTTGGGCCGGACAGGCCGGGAAAGTTCTGACGAGAGGAACGCGCCGCGCCAGGCCGCGCAGTGAGCGCTGGAGGGACCAGACCGCAGGACCCGCGCAGTCGAGTTTCTTGGTGCAAACACCGAATTTGGGGATGAGGACGACTGGGGGCGCTCTTACCCGGGTCACGAGCTTCCAGGGCCGACCCGGTCGAGTTAGAACAAGGGCAGGGTCCTCTTGGCCGGCTTGGGAAGTGGAAGAGGGAGAGTCGAACTGGGACCGGGCGGCGCTGTGTCGGGGTCGGGCCGCGGGCGAAGAACGAAAGGGCATGCCCGGCCCCTTCGACAGACTGCGGTGCAAACGTGCGAATTAGGGACGAGGGCGACAGGCGGCTCTGCGCGGTGCCCGAGAATGAGCAACCACACGGGCACGACCCCGTAGGTCTGGGGGAAGGGGACTCAGGGCACGCCTGTCCGGATGGTGGTGGGATGGGGCCCAGGCGCGTGTGCCAGGGTCCTGGGGCTCCAAGTGCTTAGATCCGAGTCAGAAAGAAGGAGGGGAGGGTGTGGGGCGCTCTTTAGCTGACCCCACGGTTTGGGACACTGGGCTGGGCGTGCAGACTTGGAGGGGCAGAAGGGAGCGTTGGGCTGGAGGATGCAGTGGTTCCTGAGGACCGAGACTGCTCAGGGAATGGGGACCCAGTAGGGCATTGGGAGGAGGGAGAGCAAGGGAGGGTTCTTGGGGCTGGGCATGGAGGATGGCCTAAGGTGCCCTGCCACTCAGCATAGGCGATGCTGGACTGGGAGCTGCTGGGATTTGGAGGATGCATTAACATCCCAGGTCCCGGCTTTGTCCGGGAGCTCAGACAGCTGCCCACTAGCCCGAAATCCCCTCGCAGAGGACAAGGCCTGCAACCTGGGCACCTGTCTGGGGTGGAGTCCTGAGCCCTTGGACTGAGGCTCAGCGGGGCCTGGAGCTGGGCAGGGCAAGGACCATCTCCACCAAAGACCTAATGTAGCACCTCCATTGCCCACCTGGGAACTTCCACAGTCCTCCGCCGGGTGGTCCTGGAGGCTCTGTGCCACTCCCCTTGCAAAGGAGATCAACTTCCCTGAGCCCAGGAAAAATGACAATGATGGGATGAGAACAATACCAAATGCTTCTGTGTAGCACTTACTGTGTGTCAAGCACTGTCCCTAGCGTATTAAATTGCTTCATCCTCACCTACCTCACTGATAGGTACCATTGTTACCACCCCAGTTTTAGAAATGAAGAAACAGAGGCTCAGAGAGGTTGAATACAGATGTACAGCCACATAGCCAAGAAGCTGGGGCTGTGAACCACCATGAGTCCTGCCTCAGTGTGCACTTGTGGATGCGGGTGTTTCCAGCAAGGCTTCCCCCTCCAACCCCCTTCTGCTTCACGCCATTCACTCCGTCCTCTGCTTTCATCCCCAGGAACAAGGAAATGGTGTCCCCAACCCAGGTCTGCCCCCCTGAGTTCAGACATGTCCATGCAACTTCCTAGCAGCCATATAGTTTCCCCCAAGGTCAAGACCAGGCAGCCCTCCTCCTCCACCAGCCTCTACACATTCTTCCCTCACTGCCCCCACCAAATAGGGCCAAAGGGCTTGGCCTCTGAAGATCTCCTCTCTGTTCTTCCTGGGCCGCTCTGTGCCAGGATGCAGGCCAGGCCCTCTCCATCGCTCACCCCTGCAGGTGTCTTTCCCCTCCCAGTCTGCCAGCATCTTCTCCACTGCCGGCTGCCATAGAGCACACACCCTGAGCTTGCCTCTCCTTTGCTCCGTGGCCTTGGAAGAGGCCTGTCACCCTATCCCCGGCATGGCAGAGCCAAGCACGGCCTGGCTCCCAAAGACCTTTCAGTCTCCCTGTTTGAGATCCCAGGTGCACTCCTGCCTGCCATCTGGGAGAATCCTGTCTGACCCTCAAGGAAGACCCAGCTGAAACATCATCCCCTCCATGAAGCCTCTTTCCCTACCCCCATCAGAATGAGCACCTTTCCTCTCTGTATTCCTCCAGCATTCTATTTGTAATAATAATGATGACAACCACCACTAACATTTACCATGTCCAGGCACTGTTCTAAGTCTTTACACCTAGTACTTCCTTTAGCCCTCACAGCTCTGTGATGTAGGTGCTGTTAGTGTTCCCATCTTGCACTGCGGCACAGAGGGGCGGAGTGTCTTGCCTATTATCATGCAGTTGTGCTGCCTTAAAATTGCATTGACTGCACCACATTAGAGTTAAGTTTGTCTCTGTCCCACTGAGGGCTGAGGTCATGAGGGATGAGGGATGAGGCTCTGTCATCTTCGTGTCCCCTAAAATACCACGTGCCGTGCCTGGCCAGTGCTTGTTGCAAGAACAGGAGTGAGCAGAGAAGAAATGGTGTTCCTCTAGCCAGTGAGATATCCAGGGCTGACCTGGGCTCTGGGGAGAAAGGAAGGGAGGGAGCTGCCCCCATGTTTCCTGCCCTAGGGAGCCCCAGGTTGGAAGGGAAGTGCCTGCTGGCCCAGGCCAGTCTGGCCTCAGTGGTTGTGAGGATCGGCCATGAGCTCGTGTGTGCCTGTGTGTGCTTGTATGTACGTGTGCACATGCATATGGGTTTGGGTGCAGGAGCCTACTCACACCGCAGAGCCCGGTGGTCACTGCAGCCTCTTCCCCCAGGGCATCGTCCATGCGTACCAAAGTGGGGACATCGTCCTCGGCAACACCACCAGCATGGGACGCTGGGAGATCATGGGCTCTTTCTTCTTTTCCGTGTCCACCATCACCACCATTGGTAAGAGCAGGATGGGGCCAGGTGGGCGGGGCTGGGGAGGGTGGCCTCCCCCTCAGGGACAGGGGACCAGTGCCTTTTGGGGTGGGAGGGTTATGAGGTTACCAGGGCCTCAGGACTCTTAGAGAGGTGGTCCCTGCAGTGCGGGCACCATCTGGGAGCAGAGAGTCTCAGGCTCACAGCAGATCTGCCATATCAGGTTGTGCACTTCACCAGGGTCCTCCTGAGTTTCTGTGCAAGGTCTGGGGAAGAAGCATGGACAGTTCCCTGGGACTCTGCCTCCCACAACCTCTCGGGAAGCAGAGGGTCTCCCGTGCAGGAGTAAAGCTGCTCTGGGTGCTGTACGTGCCCTGGTCTCCTCGGCCAGACCCACCCAACACTGAGCCCAGGAGTAATTGGGGGCGGGACATGGGTGAGGATTGGGAGGTGAGGAAGAGGGGAGAGAAATCCAAAAACAGCCTTTCGACCCGACCTGTCCTCAACCTTTGGCAAGAAGTGGCCATTCTCGGAGGCCACTCCTCAGCTCACAAAGGCACCATCTCACCCCATCACTATCCTCTCCAAGCACCTTTCTTCCCTCACACCCAGGACACCTGGGCCAGATCTGCCCACACCACCAGCCCCATTTCTCTAGCCCTGCCCTCACGAGAGCGGAGGTGGAACTTCTCCTGGGAGGGCGCCCGAGGGCTTTTGTGAGGGGAAAGTGAAGAGCAGCCTTAGATACCCCAGCTCTAGACCCAGGGAATAAGTCAAATGGCTGCATCCCCCGGCCCTGGCCCTGCATGACACAAGAATAACCACCAGGTGGCAGGCTGACACCGCCTGTGTCTCAGGCTACCTCCAGCTGCTCTGCCCAGCCAGGCTCCTTTCCCCAGGAAAGCAGCACCCCAAGCTCTGTCCTCCCTGAGAGGAACCCGGGAGGAGCACCCGGGGACTCTCTATCTAGTTTCAAATCAGCCAAACTTTTGATGTAGTTTGAGATCAACTTCTTGGAAACCGGTCTCGGGGCTACATAGGAGCTTGGACAGTGCTCCAACTTGAGGCAAGCATTCCTGGAAGTGCCCTCACACTCTATGGGCCCTGTGCCTGGAAGGACTGGCCAGGATGATATCTGTGCATCTCTGTACCCCCAGGATCCAGTACAAGGCCCAGCATTCAGTGGGACTCAACAAACGCTGACACACTGATGAATTCCAAAAACACCCGTTCTGCCAGCATGTGTTGAGTTCCGGGGTGATAGGATGTTGACGCACGGTCACATGTGTGGGGGTATTAGGTCTCTGAACCCCACACTGACTACACCATCTGCCCCAGGCCTATGACTCTGGCCCCCTGAATTCAGAATTCCACAGGATGTCTCTTCCCAACTCTGTAGGGCTTAGCCTGGTCTATTTCCCTGTCCCCTCCTCTCTGTTTTGTTCTGCGGGCTGAGGGGAAGGAGGGCAGCTAAAGGGGGACCTGCCCCACCTCACATTTTATCCATAGGGTCCAAACTCCAAGGACAGGGTTTATTATTTTTATGCCACAGATGTGGAAATTGAGGCACAGAGAAGCGGCACACTCCCCCGAGATCGCATAGCTAGCAAGCAGCAGAGTTAGGATTTGAAACCTAGCTGAGGGACTGTGTTGCTCTTTCCACTACCTTAGGACCAGCACCCTGTACAGGCTGTGCTTTTGAAGCCCTAGAATGAAACAGGGTCTGACAAGCATATGACACTCCTGGGCCAGCAGGACGGGCCTGAGCCCTGAAATTGTTCGCTATCTGCAAGTCCACCCACAGCCGGCTCATCTGTTCGCTCATCTATCCACCCATTCATTTAATGAAAAGACGGAGTACCTGGTGTGGGCCAGACAGTTCTGGGTGTCGGGATGCAGTGGTGAGCAAGCTGGCAAGTCCCTGCCCTTGGTGGAATGACATTCTACTGTGTGGGAGCACACAGCAAACTCACAGATACATAGACAATATTGGGGGTATAAGAGGTGCTTAGAGAAAAATAAATCCAGGGAAGGGAGTTTGGCGGTGATGGAAGGTGGCGGCTGCTGTGGATGGCTGGCCATCGACATAGTAACATTGAAGCGGAAACATAAACACAGTAAGGGAACAAACCAAGCAGACAAGTGGGCAAAGCACCCCCCACCAGCATGTGCAAAGGCCCCAAGTACAGTGTGGCTGGTGTGTTTGGGGAACAATAAGGAGGCCGAGAGGGTTGGAACTGAGTATTGATTTCGGGAAGATACAGGGGAGCCCAACCACAGAGGACCTTGTAGGGCAAGGTGTCTTAGGACTGGACTTAGCAAGAGAGGCGACAGGCGGGGGACACACTGAAATGAGAGGGGGATTCGGTGGCACTGGGGCCATGGCCACCGAGCATTCAGCAGACTGAATTGATGTCCACCAGTTCTGCGAGGATGGGAAGGAGAAAAACCCATTTTTGTCGGCCTCCGAAAGGCAAAGGCATCTAGGGAGCCTCCCAGATTCAGGTCTAAGTGCTGCCATCCCCCGGTTAGAATGAGAAGACCCCCAGGGACGGAGGATGGGACCCTGGGGCACCCACAGCTGGAGGAGGAGGGGTTGGTGGGAGGAAGGCGGACAGGTTTACCAAGACATTTACCTCTTCCCAATGCCAACAGCAAGGAGACTTCCCTCCTTTCAAGGAGGGACCCCTAAAGGCCAAGAAGGAAAACTAGGGGGGGCTCTGGACCAGGCCTCTGAAGCCCTCAGACCAGAGCTGATTCAGGGGAGTTCGATCACTCATCCATTCATTCACACAACAAACAATTATGTAGCACTTTCTGTATACTAGGTGCTGAAGGGCTCACATTCTCATCTACGGGACACCCCCACGGCCTCCTTTCATTCCTGTACCACACTGGGAGGTCTCCGTTTTCCAGACGAAGAAACCGAATCTGAAGGGGCAGAGCTGGGATTCAAACCCCGGAAGTGGCTCTGCCTCCCAAACCCATCTCTATACTAGTACATGCTTTGGCCTCTCTTGGGACCGTATCCCCTGAGAACTCTTAGTAAGGCAGATGAGTAAACCGCCAGTTTCAATACAGTGCGAGTTCAGTGTGGGGTCAGGGGTGGGGCCTTTAAGTAGTGACATGGGGCAGGGTGCACGGATCCCTCCCAAACCCCTCAGGAGTTCTGTTTGTCTGTTTAATATTTATGCGTTCATTCCTGAACTTTCCATTCATTCATTCATTGTTGTGTTCATGCGACACACGTATGGTGAGCGCCCACGGACTGTCAGTCGTATGCTGGTTGTTGAGAATATAAAGATGATTAAGGCCCAGGCCCTGCTCTTCAGGGCTCAACACCCTCAGGAGTGGCAGACGTGGAAACGAATCATTCTCATACAAGGAGTAGGTCACCCTCACAGCCAAGCAGAGTGTTGGTAGAGCCACTTCCCCACCAGGGGGCCAGGACTTGACTTGCTGGGCCATTTACAGGTGGGCAGAGAGGGAAAAGAAGCAAGCTTTTGGTGGGGGGAGTATCGTGTTCAAAGGCCATGAGGGCATCTGGGGGTTCGGCAGGGCAGGGGTGTAGCCAGAACTGGACCAGTGATGGCCTGGGTGAAAGTTTGGACTTTCCACAGCAGACGTGAGCGATCATGAAGCATAATAACTTGGGGAATGGTATAATCAGTTTTACATTTTAGAAAGACAAGACAATGGTGACCAAGAAGTGGAGAGACGGGGTGGAGGAGAATGGAGGAGGGAGGAATGTCCAGACTGATAGACTCCTTATAGGTACACCTCCCCCTCCCCCAGCCGCCCCCACTCCCTTATCCTCATGACAGAAGCCCACCTCCACCTCCCCCAGGTTACCTGATGGTCCGTCCTCTGACCCTCACTCCCGAGGGGTTTGGGAAGGATCCCAGGTGTGTTAGGACCCTCTGGAAATCAGATTATCAAGACAGAATCAGGTGTGTAGGGGATGTGTGTGGAGGGGGCACCTTTGAAGCACAGAGTAGGAGCAGGAGAGATGGCGAGAGCCTCAGCTGCAAAGCAGGTCCGATACCTGTGAATGGAGAGAGGGGAGGCGGGGGCCTGAATGGGGATGAGCCGTAGACTGCGGTGAGGCTCTGAGAAAGGCCTGGCCAGGCGATGGGAGTCCCCCAGCAAGATGACTGGTTGAAGGAGTCCTTCATCGGGTCCTGCCTTTGGTGCTCGGAGCCACCTGGGCACAGCAGCCTGCACCCCAGAGGGGCAGGGGCAGCGGGCTCCAAAGTGTCCTGTGCTGTCCCACATTCCTCCGCCCGCCAGAGAGGCAGGAAGTGAAGAGAGGAAAGACGGGACTCTCACACTTCTTGGGTTGGAGCTCACACGCACCGCTGAGCCTCCCAGAGCGCATTTTCCAATCCGTGGAACATGGGGCGCCAACCCCATCCGGAAGGAGGGAACGGACATATCGGCCCCCTGCACGGTGCCTGCACAGGACAGGAAGGCCTCAACAAACACTAACTGGGAAGTGGATTAGGGATGGGGACCCCTAGTGAAGGAAAGATCCTCTGAAGTGCCCTTGTCTCCCCTCAGGCTACGGCAACCTGAGCCCCCACACAATGGCCGCCCGCCTCTTCTGCATCTTCTTTGCTCTGGTGGGAATCCCACTCAACCTGGTGGTGCTCAATCACCTGGGGCACCTCATGGTACAGGGAGTGCACCGCTGTGCCCGCAGGCTGGGCGGCACCTGGCAGGTGAGGGGCAAGGGAGCAGAGCAGGGGAGGGGCACTGGTGGAGTGAGGGGGCACTGAGGGGAGTCCTGGCCCACGATGGTGAGGGCAGTCACTGTGCCCCAGGGGGGTGTCTGGTGGGAAAAGAGCTGTGATGGGAAAGGGAGCCTGGGGTCAGTGCAGGGACATGAGGACTATTTCTAGGTATCAGAGTTACTGGTGGGGACCTGGTGGGATTGGGGGTCACTGCCCAGAAGGGGGTTTTTAGTAATAAAAGAGCATCACTGGGGAGACATGGTGGGACCTGGTAGTTAGGAAGGGCACAAGGCACCAAGGCCTTGGCTGGGAACCCAGAGAACACAGCCAGGTGGAGAGGCCCCAGGCAGCCCGGGACCCCCAGGCTGGCCGCTCCCTGCCCCTGCACTGACAGAGGCCACATGGGGGCTGAGCGCTGTGTGCACCCCCAGGACACAGCCAAGGCCCGCTGGCTGGCAGGCTCCTGCGCCCTCCTCTCCGGCCTCCTGATCTTCCTGCTGCTGCCCCCGCTGCTCTTCTCCTACATGGAGGGCTGGAGCTACGTGGAGGGCTTCTACTTCGCCTTCATCACCCTCAGCACCGTGGGCTTCGGGGACTACGTGATTGGTAAGAGCCCCTGGCGGCGGCGAGTGGGAGGGGTGGCTGGGATTCCGCGGCCTGGCCCTCCACGCGGCTGCCCCCTTGGCCACGTCCCTCGGGACACCCCCTCATGCCAGGCCCAGTGGGATCTTGATGCCCAAAGACCAGAAGACAGGGTCAGCCCACCTTTGTCATGTGATCAGGCTAAGGTCGCTCAGCAAAAATGACAACTGGAGTTTGAAACAGAGCTTCAGGCTGTAGGTCGAACTCCTGGCCATCTTGACGAGCGCTGGGAGGGCCTCATGTGTCCACAGGTCAACTTCCGTTCTTGGAGCTCACCGGATAAGGGGAGTCCCTGACCCCCTCCCCAGCCTGTCCTTGTCCCGGGTCTCTCCTCCCCACTTCACGCTGCCCCATTAAGCACCAAGCCTCCCACTGCCCCGGGGCTGTGCCCACAAGGATCAATCAGGCTGGAGAGCCCAGGAGACTAAGGAAACCACTCTCCAGCCCCCCACACTGTGAAACAATTGGCAACCGCACTCTGAGTGCCAGGAAGAATGGGCTGCGTGGCCCCGAGGGCCAAAACCCCAAAGGTGGGGTTTAATCTGTGATTTAACCCATGTGGGCAATACTAGGGCCCTAGAAATCCTTGCATAATAAAGCTGAGGCATATGCCCAGCAGGTGGCAGTAGAGGACATTCTGTGGGGGTGGGAGGGAGGGGTGGCTGGACCCAGCCCCTCAGCCTCAGGAGCTGAAGGTCCACAGTGTGAGCAGTAGCCACTGGCACCACCACCACACTGGGCTCCAGTGTCTCTGTGCATTTGTTTGGACCCCTGGTCTCAAACTAGGGAGGCGGCCCTGCCCGTCTTCACTCCCCTGGAGACAGAACCAGCCTGGAATATGGGTATGTGGCTTTACCAAAGTAACACAGAGCTAGCTCATCAGAAAACCTAGTCATGGGTGTCACCCCACTTCACTAAGGAGGAAGCTGAAGCTCAGAGAAGCCAAGCCACTTGCCTGAGATTGCACAGCTGGTAAGACATCAATTCTCACCTGTTTGATTCCAAAACTCATACTGTCTCCAGACCACTTCACACACCCCCTCTTGGGGCCTCACTCAGTGCTCCTGACTGTAAAATGAGGGGCCCGTGAGAGGCAATGGCTAAGACGTCCTCAGTGCCTTCTAGCCTGTGTGCAAGGTCCCCTTTTCCGAACCTCTCCTTCTGCAGGAAGAAGGGTCCGGTGTCAGGTGCCTTATGCCACCCCTTCCTGAAATCCTCCATCCTGGGAGGGAGGCTCACTCTGGAAGGAAATCCTGGGGAAGTTTTCTTCCAACTGGGTCGTGTTTCCCCTGCTACCCTCGGGGTGGAGAGGTGTGTCTTAGGAGAGCTGAGGCCAGCAGTGCCATGGGCTCCGTCCGCCCCTCGCAGCACACAGGATGATTCTGAGGTCCGAACCCTCCTGTCTATTCCCACTGCAACTTCCCTAGTCCAGGCGGGGCAGCTGCGTCTGGCTGGTTGTGTCCCACTGACACAGAGGACAATGAGGATGACACTGTGGGTCTTCTTGTCCCCCCCTTGGCTCTTACGACCTATAAAAATGACAAGTGCTTTCAAGTCACCTGCCCAGCTCCTCTGAGTCTTCCATTTTTCCCAGAGTCTTAGGAACGGAGTACAAAGTCCATGACGAGGCCTGTGGGAATTTCTGCGTGACCAGGTCCTGCCTCCCTCTCCACTCTGAGCCCCCTTCCTCCCATGATGCACTTGGGCCTTCCCGAAATACTCTTCTGACCAGTGGTTCCTGCAGCACCCTCCCCCCTCCCCCCGCCCCTAGGGTTCAGAGCTTGAAACTCAGGATTTTCCCCCAGCGATCGTCCTGAACCCAGAAGGCCTGGTTCTCTGAGAGAGCCCCGTGCATGGGGAGGGCAAAAAAGTGGGAACAGGACCCCAGCTAGGAGCTCTTAAAGCTAATAGTGAAAACCAATGCGGAGTTGAGGGGAATCTCTGTGAGGGTGTGTGAGGCCCCAGAGCCCCCGAGGCAGGGAAGGGGAGGAGGGGTGGCCCTCCGCAGGCACCCTGGGGATGGGAGGGAAGGCCTCTGCTGCCATCAAGGGAGGGGCAGGGCAGACTGGGCCTCTGCTGCCCTGTGAGCCACGCCTGGGGAGCGGCCAGGCAGGGGTACAGGGCCCAGACCTCCCAGAGCCCCCTTCCACCAAACACCCTGCAGGCAGAGCTGCCCCCTTTGCTACCTCTTCAGAGATTTGCTACTCACTCTGATTCCTCCTGCAGCCATTTCAGTGGCAAGCGACCACACTGAGAGGCCTTGACTGCTTCATTTACAGGGAGATAATGAGGCCCTGAGAGGGGAAAAGTTCATTAAGGTCATGGAGCAGACAAGTCTAGGGCAGGTTTAAAAGAGACCCCCAAGTCAGGGCTCCTCCTATGCATGTGTTCCAGAATCTTCCACAGCTGAGAGGGGACAAACCCCACTCTCCATGTCTCTCAGCCTTCCCTGTCCTCTAGGGACAGGGCCAACCCCCTTTCTTGGACAGGAATGCGAGGGTCGGCCACTGGACTGTGGGTGTCCGTTGTCCCTGAGTCAGCAGCCACAGGGGCGGTGTCCCAACAGACAGCTGCTCCCCTTTGCCCAGAGGCAGTGGCAGGACCAGTCCCCAGGCCCCAGCCACGGGCTCCTCCCTGGACCCAGAGCCCCCACAATTGCATTTGCGACTCAGTTGAGCGCCTTGCCAGCTGCCTGGTCTCCTGCCACCTGTGATTTCAGCTAAAAATATAAAATGAACGTGGAGAGGAACACCTTCTCCCCTCCGTTGCCAGGAGCGAGCTGAGCTAGCGGGTGGCAGGGGCAGCAAGCTGACGCAGTGCTGATCACATTTGGGACTGCCAGCGGAATCGTGGCCCGTAACCCAATCAGCCTAATCCAATGCCGGCTCCTGCCGGCGGTGAGGTTGGTCTGGGCTGTGAGTTCCTCCTCCCTGAGCTGGGACCCAGGCGAGGGTCCTGGCCGTGGGAGGACAGGACAGAGAGGTTGTCTTGGGGCCAGTGGGACAGGGTGGGAGTGGACAGAGGGCTGGTATACAGGGAGCTAAGAGAGAAAAGGATGCCATTCAGAGGACAGATCTTCCTCTGAACGATCCCAGGCTAATGAGGGAAGCAAGACGGTTTCTCCCCAGGAAACAGACAGGGGAGAACTCAGTAATGGAGCAGGCCCTCGACATGAGGATCTGAGCCTCACAGCACCCCCTTCGCTCCCTCTCTCAGCTGTGACTCATCCAGTCCTGACTGTGGTGGGGGCCCCAGTGTGGGGACCAATGGCGAGTGCAACAATCACCACCCACAGCGAACAGCACACCACGCTGTGTTGCAGGCACCACTCTGAGCACTTCGGATCGTGAGCCTGTAGGATAGTCACAACAGTCTTAGAAAGAGGACGCCCTCGTTACCTCCATCTTATAGGTGAGGAAGCCGAGGCCCACTCACCCAGCAAAAGCACATGCACCGTGAGAGCTTTTAACAGAGGGTCCCAGTCTAGTCACTGGGGAGTGACGTCTGAACTGACGCCTGAAGGATGAGAGGGTGATAACCAGGCCAAAAGGAATTAGAAATGAAGAACATTCTGAGCTTAGGGGACAGCAAATGCAAAGGCCCTGGGGCAGAAAAGATGACAGATGAAGCAAAAGGGAAAAGACCAGAGTAACTGGAGCCCAACACTCAAAGGGAGAAGTGTGTAAGTTGAGGCTGGAGAAGTAAATAGGAGCCCTGGGATAAGAATTTGGGGCTTAACCAAGGATAAGAAATTATTTTCTCTTTTTTACAGGTGAGGGACAGTCAGCCAGATGAAGGTCACCCAGATAGTGAGAACTGAGGCAGGATACAAACTCCAGCAGCTCCATCTGTTCTTCCTAAGGCTCCTAGCACACTGCCTCCCTTCAGGTAGGAGGAGAACCACACGCAGAGAGAGGCAGAAAGCAGATCAGGCATCAGAACAGCTTGCTGGGCCCACGCCCAGGGTTTCCGATTCAGTGGGTCTGGAGTGAGGCCCAACCATGTGCATTTCTAACAAACTCTGAGGTGGTGCTGATGCTGCTGGGCCCGGAACCCCACTTTAGAACGCAGAGGACCTTAGACAAAGAGGAAACGTAGCTTCCGAACCCAAGATGCCAATCCAGGGAGGCTTCCTGGGGTCTCGTGGGCCTGACCACCAGGCCAGCAATCTCAGACCAGTTTGGACTTCCCGGATTCTGCCCACAGTGTCACACCGTGTCTGTCCATTTCTGTTTCGCAGCCATGGCCCTGACCTTCCCAGGACTTCATCCTCTGACCTTGCCTCTCCCCTAGGCATGGACCCCTCCCGGAGGTACCCACTGTGGTACAAGAACACAGTGTCTCTGTGGATCCTCTTCGGGATGGCATGGCTGGCCTTGATCATCAAACTGATCCTCTCCCTGATGGAGACCCCAGGAAGATCGTGTTCCTGCTGCCACCACAGCTGCAAGGGGGACTCCAAGCCCCAAGGCTGGAGGCAGGGCCCAGATGAAGAGGCAGAGCCCCACTGCCCACAACCCGGCTGCTATCGGGAGAGGCCTGTGGAAACCGCACAGCATCCGGAACCCTCCACTCAGGTCTCGTGCTGCGGAAAGCACAGCTAGTTCTACTCTAGTATTTGTTCCACCTTCTTCTTCAGTAACAAGACTCCTTATTTTAATCTTGCACATGACCACCCAGACTAAAGACTACGTTTTTTTTTTTTGTCTTCTCTTGAGGTTAAGGGCAGCTACATGATTAGATTCTGCCCAATAGGATACATAAAGAAGTATCCTGTGTGACACATGAATGTGTTTTTCAGTTCAGGGCAGTGTGTGCTTTTCTTCCCCACTCCCTTTTTTTTTCAGCTGACTACAATGCTGTTATGGTGGCTGGAGCTCCAGCAGCCATATTGCACCATGAGGTGGGGTCATATTTGTTATGGGTGGCACAATAAAATAGGAAGAGCCTGGATTTCTAATGGTTACAGAGATACCATAACAAACCTGGACTAAATACTGCCAGACTTCACTAATGTGAGAGAGAAATAAATGTAAGTCTTATTTAAAACACTATTATTTGGGTTTTTCTGACACAACCAAAACTAATTCTAATTGACATACACATACCCGGAGACAAAGGCACACACAGAGAAACCACTTCCTCCCCCGGTGAGTTTTCCCAGGGCTGGTGGAGGAAACGGATTGAAGGCTGGAGTGTGCCCCCCACCCACACCACCAAAGACCCTCAGGTAAACCCACCAAAGACTTGTGAGAACTGCTACAACAGCCAGCAGGTGGCTGGTCGAAGTTTGGATGCTGATTGTGTGCTCTGTCGTTCATTTACACCACAGAAAAGCCAGGGGCAGGCCAGTGGGTTCCTCCTGCCTCATCCTGCCCCACTGCTTATGAAGGCTCCAGCCACAGTTTGCAAAGCCAGGCAGGGTTTGCAGAGCATCTCACCCTGAGCATTTCTATCTCTCGCTCAGGGTTGCTACTAATCAGAACATAACGGTGTGGTCCCCACCATACCTGGGTACCCAAGCCCAACCAGGAGCCCCTGACAGTATCCACCAACACCTGAGGGTCACCTGGGGCAGCTAGATTCTTGGCCCCAGTGGATACCTGTGATTCCGCTCCTGTCCACCATCCTACAGACAACATCACAAGGACCCTGGGGACTCATGTGGCACCTCCTTGTGGACAAACCCCTTAGCATCAGGGGCCCCCTGGAACTGGGCTAGGAGCAGCCTTTTGGCCAAAGAAAAAAGGAGAGCTATTACATCATCCAGCTTGTACCATTTGGCCTGGGCCTATGTGGGACCAAGGCCAGACCCAGGGGTAAACACCAGCGAGTAAACAAGGCCTGTGCCCATTTCCTAAGGCCCACAGCCTGAGCAGAAGTAAAGGGAGGTGAAGAAGAGCTTGCTGAAGGTATGGAAGTAGCATCCTCTGTACTCACACTCCAGAATGAGTACCTAGCAATTCAAAGCTGAGAGAGAGAAAGGTCAGAGCACTGAGTTGGCCTTTGTGGTCTCAACTCACCTTGAACCCTTTCTCAGGCCTGGCCTCTCCAGAGAGATTCCTTGTCCCCCATCAAACCTTTCACCCCCTGTACACTCTTACTCGTGTTCAGAAATAGGCAACCTGTGGTATTGGGAGTGGAGCAGAGGAAAGCTTCTGATTGGCCAATTCCTCACAGATGTCAGCTCCACAGCCAATGAGAAGAGTCACTGGCACTGCCTTATAAATACTAAAGAGTGAGGGGTTGTAGAGAGAGGTGTAATAAACCAGGTTTGGAGTCACATGGAGAGGTCTGAGTCTAGGAAAGGCACCAGAAAACAGAATCAGGCCACTGGACAGAAATCTTAGAATAAAATAGGCAGTGAGAGCTTTTTCTCATAGGCAAGAGGGAGAGGGAGGGGAGGTGATGACTTGATAAGGGCAGTCTGAATAAGCAGTCCTCCAGTGTGCCAACAAGCAACAAAGTCAATCATTCATTCACACAGCCTTGGTCAGGCCACCAAGCCTTAGGAGGAAGTAAAGGGGTCCCCTCAGAGCAGTAGAGTGTGGCTGTAAGGGTGTGAAATTTGCAGCCAACCTGCCTGGTTCACCATTTCTGTGACCCTGTGCCAATCACTTCGGGTCTCTGCATCAGTTTTCTTTCCAAAATGGAGACAGGAGCAGGGCTGCTCTCCCAGGACTAAATGGACCAGCACGTAAAGTACCAGAGAAGTGCGCACCAGCCCAGAAAAAGCATAGTGAGCATTTTGGCTGCTGGCGACTCACAGCAGACCCAAAGGGCAAGGCAGGAGGCAGACGACGTGATGTGGCAAGCGGTGTCTCAGCTGACCCCTCTTGGGGCTCGGGCCAGCCAGGCAGACTGGGCTGAGCAGCAGTGACGCAGGACTGGATGGAGGATCTGGACACGCACAACTCACAGGGGAACCTCCGGGCAGAGACCAGGAAGTGCAGGCCGAGTTTGCAGACGCTGGGCCACTGCTGTTCCCCTGACACCAAGGGACAGGCAGAGCCCACAGGCCAGCGGCCTTCCATGCTGGACAGGCTGCCCAGCTCTGTGGCTTAATCAGACCGTGTCATATTTCGGTCCCCTTTAAAACAGTAGCATTTTCTATCATCATCATTATCATCGTTTTTTTTAACAGGTATTGGGTGCTTATTGTGTATCAAGCACTGTTCTAAAGCTCTTACACTAAGTCGTTTACTTCTCCCACCATCTCTGTGAGAAAGGAGCTATTATTTTTATGCTGTTTTAAGACAAGGAAAATTATATTTTTGGTGGACGTTAAGACCGAAGGTAGTCAGTCACCTGTCCCTTTGGGTAATGACGAGGGTTGCTGCCAGCCCTCTGGCGGGAAGACTGTGCCCAGCCTGGGGCAGGGAGACACGCCCTTTAAGCCCTGTGTGGGGTTGGCCAGCCACCTCCCTTCCTATGCCTCTTCACCTGTCAAAGGGCTGGCTGCAGGGAGTGTGAATGTTACTACTACCACTACTCCCTCAGCTTTTGTCTGGATTGCTCTAATTGACCACATTTCTGGGAGGGCAGTTCCCAGGCCCACCCATCTCCTGGGGCTGCCTTAAGCATTTGGACACACACACACACACAGTTCCCCAGGCCGTTCCCTCATGGCCTCCTCCAATCCTGAAGGTCTGGCTGGGGGTGGGGTGACCACTTACATTAGGAGCCAGGCCAGAGGACTCCTCAGTCTGGGGTAACAGCTATGCTGAGACTCCCCCATCCCCAATTCCCCTGGGCCCTTACTTCACCATGTCCCCACCCTGGGCCCCAGGCCCAGAGAGCACTGCCCTGAAGCCGCACCCCCACCTCTGCCCTCCCCAAACCACCCTCACTGCTGGTTCCTGGGCCTCCCACCCCCACCCCCATAAATACACAGTACTAGTCCTTCCTGGCCCTGACCCCAATGACCTCTCTCTCCGCCCCCTGCCCCAGTACACAGTGCTGGAGCCTCTATCTCTTAGCCTTCTTTCCTGGCCAAAACTCATCTCCAGTAAAATTATTTCTTCGGGCCAAGAAGATAGCAGTCTCCCTCCTCCAAGGGCTTCTCAGCCCCTCTCTAGGGTCTTTGCTCAAGATTCTCAGCCCTCTCCACTTGGGTCACAAAGCCTCTCCCCACCCCTCAAGGACCCATGGGAGACCAAGGCCTGGAGGCAGAAATGGCAACCCAGTGACCAAGCTGGATGTCCCCCACCCCAGTTATGGCCCTGTGGGGAGTCAGGGGTGCTCCCCACCCTACCAGCTCTTTCTCCCAAAGTGCAAAACAAGACCACGCAGACTCCTCCCACCAGCCACTGGCTGAGCTCCCTGCCCCTGACTGGCCCTGACGTGGGCTGCTGTTCAGCCTTTGCCCACATTCCAGCTTTTCCACATCTTTTCAGACCAACTTTACCTTATCTATTCTCTCCTGGACTCAGGCAGATGCGAATCTATAACTGACTCTATTGCTTGCTTGCTCGCTGTGCAACACTTGAGAAGCCACAAAACCTCTCTGGGACTCCTGTCTCTGTCCCAGAATTGGAAATCCTGATGTCAATCTCAGGAATATTTGGATGAATGTGGGGGAATGAGTAATGGATGAAAGAGCAACTTGCTGCAAAATAGGGCTCAAAATAGGGCTCTGAAATATTTGTTCTCCCCTCTTCCCCTTCTTGGACTGACGCTCCCCCACCCCCGTCCTCTTTCATCAGGCAGCTCCTGGAGCCTGTGTGCGCCTCTGCCTCTGAGGAGACCTCCTGGACACACCTGCTTTTCAGCCTCCAGCGGACCTGGGAGGGGCAGGAAATGAGGTGGGGATGGAAGGAATAAACTTGCCAACGCTCCGGGAGACCAGGAGGCAGCCTGTAAAGTGAGAGGGCTAGTGTGTGTCTTGGAGGAGCAGTTTCCCACTCACCCACCGGCAGGGCCTCCGGGGTCAGGTCACTGCCCTGGGTGGAGGGCACAGAGGGTGGGTGTGAGCCTTCAGCCTTACTCTGGTTATTAATCTCCCTCTGCTCCCTCTCCCCATCCACTCTCTGAACTCCCAAACCCTCGGAGTGGGGGCAGGGGCTGACCCCCAACCGACTGAGTCCCCCAGGCTCTTTCAGTCTTTTATTTTTAATGTGACAGCCTGACAGGAGAGGGGGTGGGACCGAAGGCTCGGGGAGCAGCCAGGGTATTTGTCCCCTTTCCCTGCTGCCCTTGGCTCAGGCACTGGCCTGCTTCCTTGCCCCAGGACACAGAACCTATCCTTGTGGCCCCTTCCCTGGGAAGCAGCGTTGGCTGAGTTGTAGCAAGAGCCCTCCCTTGTCTGAGGACAAGGGATGGCAACGGCTCCCCACTGTCGCTGGTCTCCGGAAGTCACTTCATGGCCTAGACCTGCCCACACTCTGTGCCTGGGTCCTTCATTATAGTCTCCGCAGTGAACCCCTGGAAAATGCCATCCACTCCCTGCTTGGATCCGCTGCCGCCTGATCCAAGCACCCAGTCCATCAGTCTTCCAGCCTCTCCCCGACAGTGCAGTCTGACTGGGATGGAGGCTCAAGGCGCAGAATTAAAGCTGCGGTGGAGCCAATCCAGCCACCTGATCTGGGAGAGGTTCCAGCTCTTGCTCTGAGTGCCGTCGAGAGTGGAGACCCAGACCAGGTGCTGGGCAGACCCTGTCATTCTCGCTTGCCTTTGCCTGTGCCTGGCTGGTGACAGCAGCTTGAGGGAAGGAAAAAGTCTCTAAACCTTGTTCTGGGTCCTACGGAGGGGTCAGGGAGGAAGGGCAGACCTGTCCCCAACAGGAAACTGCTTCCCCAGACCGGGAGCTCTGTGACAGGAGAAATCACGTATCCCCAACTGACTTGTGGGTCCCTGAGGACAAGGCTGCATCTCACTTGTTTCCTTCTCACCCCCCACATCCAGCTCAATCATCAGCAAACATCTTCTCAAAATGTAGAGACACAGAAATGTGCAAAACCTGACCCCTGCCTTCTGGAGCGGAAGCACGTGGCTGGTGCTGGGCAGGTGGCCCAGAGCGAGTGCAGTCTCATCCCCCCACTCACTCCCACTGACCTCGGGCAAGTCACTTCACCTTCGGGTGACCAGCTGGCCCCAGTTTTCCGGATGCTGACCTAGGAAAGTCCCACATCCAAGGAAACCCCTCAGTCCCCAGAGGAGTGGGACAGTTGTCCACTCTATTTAAACTCCCTGTGCCTCAGTTTCCTCATACATGAATAGTTATGATATTTGCCATCTCCGCCTCATGAGAGAGCCTCTCGTGTTGATGAAATGAGCTCATGAAAAGCCAGAACTCAGAAAGTACCTGACATGGACTAAGTTCTATATGATTTTCCTTCTTTGTTTGAGTTCCCCAGAAGCAGATCATGGGACAGGACTTGACTGCAAGTAGTTTATTTAGGAAGTGTCTCCAAGAAGCATCAGCAAGGAAGTAAAATAAGCAAAGAAAGAAAACCATTGTGGAGAGGGGTAACAAGCAGGTAACTGCTGTGAGCGATCAGGGCTCCGTGTCACTACAGAACTTTGGAAGCCTGGGGTGGGAAGAGTATGTCTCCCAGTTACCCCACGGAGGGGCAAGGGAGCTAGGAAATACAATCCCCAATCCCCTTCCTCACTGCCTGGATGCTGCTCCCTGAGGAGGGAGGTGCTAACTCCCCAGCACACGGGGCCCGGAAGCCTACTGAGTACATGGGATTGGTGAGTACAGGGCGGGCAGGACACTGCCCGCATCCATCACATACGTGTTAGCCACACTTCCCATTTTCAGGGGACAGGGGAGCACAGGGGACACCTGCCCAGCTGTGGGAAAAGTCATCACGGCAGGAAGAGATATTGTCTGAGTGAGTTTTGAAGCATGAGTAGTCGTCCAGACCGTGGAGGAGGCAGGCCTTGCACCTGGAGGATGCACAGCACATGTTTAAATGAATGGCAGATACGTTGAGACTGATCCAAATGCTCGAGCTAGTGGGGCTGGCTAGATGGTGAAGAGCTGTGGGCAGCCGAAGGGTGCAGTCAGGCCTGTGGGCCTCTGGAAAGATGGGACTGAGGCCTGAGGACCTGAGCTGGTCCCTGGTGGACAGGTAGAGGGGAAGGAGGGTAGACCAGGTGGAAGAACCTCAAGAGCAAAGGCAGGGGCAGGAACGGGCAGGGTAGAAAGGAGTGTAAAAGAAAGAAAAGGAAGGAGAAGAAAAGGGAAAGGAAAGAGAAACAAGGGAAAGGAAGGAAGAAGAGAAGGGGAGAATTGAACTTGAAGGAGGAGGAGGAAACAGGAAGTTCCGTCTTGGAGTGGAAGGAGAAGCACGGAATCCTGCATTACTGAGGTCAAAGGGAGAGGAGGGCAACAAGGTAGCATCAGGGTCTCGAACCGAGCCCTGCCCAGTGTGGAGGCCTGAGCCATCGGGAAGCCTTCCCAGAAGAGGCAAGCCCTGAGCCAGCCAGGAACAGCTGTGAGTCCAAGAACAAGAGCTTCGTGGACAGAGGCTGCAGGGCCCTGTGAGTGAGAGCAAGCCGGAGGCAAGGCGCTGCCAGCAAGCCAGAGGGAGGGCGGGTTCCAGCGATTATTACCAGAGCTGTGCAAATATTGTTGTTTTGACTGGTAGTGAGGATTGGTTTATTTTCCCCCAGGAACCACAAGTGTGATGTGCAGGTTCATTTTAGAACACGACACCACGGGAAGAGCAACGAGCTCTGGCCTCGCCTTTCCCACTTCTCCTGGTGAGACACACACATTCACATACACACGCTCAGTTATAAAAATAACCTAACCACAACTGCTCAATCCACCAATGCCAAGGGTCAGCTGGAAATATCTCACTTGTCGAAATCCTAAGAACATCCACATTTTTAAAGCAATTCAACAGTGGAGCAATTTCAACAGTGGCTGGAATCCGAAAAGTCCCATCACCACCCTCATTATTATTTGGAGGCTGAACAGCTCTGCAGCCCGGAGCATGGACACGACAGGAACACCATCTGGGTTCAGGCCTCAGCTGTACGGCTCACTGGTTGTTTGGCAGTGGGCAAGGGCCTTACCCACTCTGTGCCTCAGTTTCTCCATTTAATACAGGATGATAATGATAATACCTCCTTCACAAGGTTGTGAGAATTAAATGATTAATGCACATAAAGACCTTAGGATATGGACTGGCTCTGAGTAAAGGTTATAGACACGTGGTCATCATCATCATCGTCATCATCACCCCCTGCCCACGGAAGGAACTAGAAATGAACAAACTCCCCAAAGCCTGTGCCAGAAACTCCCATTTCCCCAACTCCCCTTTAAAAGCAACCGTGCCTTGGACAGTCATGTCCTGAGACTACAGGGGGTGGGGTGAGGGGAGAGTGAGAGAAATCCCATGCATTCTACACAAAATGTCAGGTCACCAAAAGACTTAATTCCCAGATGACATGGACCTCCCCTTCTCGCCCCAAACTACATCCAGGGTTTGAGGCCACAGCTACACCCCTCTCTGCTCACCCCCATCAGGAATTTCCTGGGAAAGACCAGGTGGGCGGAGCCATCTCCCCCACCGGAGGAGACCCTGCCTGCACTAACGGAGCTAAGTTCAGGGGTGGGGCTGCTGGGAAACTGAAGCTCGGACCTGGTCAGGGTTAAATCCCTCCCCGTGGCTGCACTTGCCTAGGAGAGGGGAAGGGAGGGCCGGCACACACTGTTTTCAGATTTGGCTTGAAACAGTCACTCTCAAACTTGAACGTGCATTGTGTATGCCCTAGAGTGCTCGTCCTAACACAGGTTGCTGGCCCCACTCACAGAGTGTGTGATTTTAGGGGAAATGACTTTTCTAAGGCATTCTTATGCTGAAGCTGCTGGTCTGGGAAGCACACTCTGAGAACTGCTGGTTTAAGAACTTAGGCCCAAAGAGACCTCGTCTGAATTCCGGTTGTACTCCTAGGAGCTCCTCGACCTTGGTCGGGTCATATAACCTCTTGAGGCCTCAGTCTTCCTGCTTCTAAACACTTGTCCTCAGGTATATCAGGATCTAATATCTGTCCTCAGGGCAGCTGTGAGGATTCCAGGAGGACATGGAGAAAAAGGGGGTGCACGGGGGGGGGGGGGGCGGCTTCCTCTCCTGGCCACACCCCTCACACCCTCCATTGTGGAATCCGACCCCAAAGTGTCCCTTCGTGTTGTTAACTCCAGGTGTCCTAGTCAGCTTGGGCTGCCATAACCAAACACCATTAACTGGGCGACTTGTAAACAACAGTTCAGTCCTCGTGGTCTGAAGGCTGGGAAGTCTGGTGAGTGCCATTTCCAGGCTCGCAGATGGCCTCCTCCTGTGTGTCCTCAGTGGTGGGAGGGGAGACGGAGGTTTCTGGGGCCTCTTTCACAAGGGGAATGACTTCCATTCGTGCAGACTCTACCCTCATGGCCTAAGCAACTCCCAAAGCCCTGGCTTCCTAACACCCTCACCTTGGGGGCAGGACTTCAACGTCTAGATTCGGAGGGAAAACAGACACTCAGGCCACAGCACCAGCCACTTTCCAGCCTCATCTCACACGTCCCTCTCAAGAGCCTGGCCACCTTGGGGGCTGCCTCTCCTGGACTTCTTCCTACCTACCCTGCCACACTTCGAGGTGTGACAGGACCATTTGTCTGTCTTTAAGTTTTTTCCTTCCTTCCTTTCTTCCTCCCTTCTTGTTTCTTTCTTTTCTTCCTTCCTTTCCGAAAAGGAAGACAACGGACCTTCTTTGTCAGGTAAAGTGTTACTTCCGAGGAACAACTTAGCTACTCAAATGCAGGACAACTGGGGAGGGGGCAGATCGATTTGCATAAATTCTTAGGGACGTTCAGGGAGAGGAACGTGCTGCACCGGTCTACAGTAGTGACCTGTGGCCATGAGGTCTGTGCGACCAAAAGGCTCCGATCCTCTCAGCCCATTCTTGGCCTCAGGAGTTAGCCCTTTGGGACTGATTACAACTGGGAAGGGTCCTGTTGTTTGCAGACAAGGGAATTCCAGAGGAAGATATTGAAGCTCCTCTAACTGGGCCGGTGGAGACTGGAGGGTTTAACTGGAGTCCTATCCCAGACACCCAGCCAGCTCAGTTTCTATAAATGTTGTTTTTTCCCAAGGTCTTCCTTAGGCCATCTTCTTTTCTCATTCCACATTTCCCCTAGGCTATCACGTGCCTGCCAAGATTTCAACAACCAAGTACATACAGCTTGACCTATCTCAAATTTTTACCTGCAAACTCTATTTCCCCGTGGAGCTCCTGAAGCTGACTGGTTTATGATCGTCATCTTCTAGTCATCCCATGCTGCCGGAGGGCCTCGTGAATTCCAGCTGAGTCGTCTACATTCAGGTGGAGAGAATAAAAGAAGAGGAAGAAAAGGAACTCCACACTCCTCACCTCGTTTTTAATCCTCACCCAAAGATAGGTTTATTGATTTTAGAAAGAAAGGAAGGGTGAGAAGAGAGAATGAGAAATGTCTATGTGAAAGACAAACATCAATCAGTTTCCTCCCATACACTCCCTGGCCAGGATCAAACCAGCAATCTTTTTGGTACACAGGACGCTAAAACCAACTGACCCACCCAGCCACGATTCCTCACTCTTTTTAAAGAGATGTTTTTAAAGATCAGGCAACACATTTGCTTACCTTTCACTGGCTAGAATTTAGTCACATGACCGCAACTCACTGCAAGGAGAGCTGGGAAATGGAGTCTTTTAGCTAGCTGACAAAGTGCGCAGGCCCCACCGGTCTGGCTTCTGCTTACTTCATTAGCCTTGTCATCTCCACCACTGTCCCACGCTGCCTTCCTCTGTTAAAACAGTCACATTGCCTTATCTTGTTTCCTCAGGCAAGCCCGGTTCTCTGTCACTTGGAGCCTTTTGCATAAACCCTATCCTCTGCCAAGAACACCATGCGGGCTGTCCCCTCACTCTCCTCACACCCTCAACTCCTTCTCACCCGTCAGTGCTCAGCTCAAGTGCCACCTTCCTCAGAGGCCTCACCAGAAGGAAGGCAGGACCCTCTTCAGATACTCTACATCTCCCTGAAACCTTTTACACGGCACTTACCATATAAGTTTGTAATTATTATAGATATAAGAACATCCAAATGTGTAGAGAATTTTTACAAGTTTATCTGAGCCAGGAAGCAAGGTCTCAAATGCCCTGAGCATGACAGTTTCAGAACCCAGAGAATGGCAGTTCCAGTTATTTTCATACATTTGGAACAAGAGTACATACTTCTGAAGGTGGTTATGCCTCTGAGGGGTCTGGAAAAGAGGACCACTTCTGACCTTTCAAAGGTTTGCTAACCTAGATGCACAGGACAATAGGGACAGGGTGGCTTAAGGTAAAGAAAAATCTTTTATAGGCGGGGGGTGTAGCTACCCACCGTGGCCTGCTCAGTTAGGAATTTATGATCAGATCACCCCTAAACTTGTCAGATTTATTTTTGTTTATATATTTACTTGGGTGTTTCCATTCATTTCAGTGCAATTCATTTTCAGTGCAAATATTTATGGAGTACCTACTATGTAATAGATACTCTTCCACAGCATCTTCTCTTGGTCCCCATCACCAGCCCACAGGAGCTCCCTTTCTGATGGTCTCTCTGCATCTCCCATTTTCCCTTAAGGGGCCAGGACCAGCCCAGCCAGTAAACTCAGGAGCAGATCATAACTGGGAGGGTGAAGACTCTCCAAATTGACCCTTTCCAGGGTCTGACTGGCCTAGTGGTGGTCAGGGCCAGTGAGTGGTGGGCAGAGCATAAGCGGGCACCTAAAGACTGAGTTTTGGATCATCTCTGCCACCCACTAGACACAAGGCCTTGGGCCAGTCACCGCCCTCATCTGGACTTCAGTGTCTTCATCTATAAAAAGAGTAAGTCTCTCAGCCTAACTTTACATGAATAATCTCTGAATATATGACCAAGACCTTTACAAAAAACCCATAACGGGCTTTGGGTTTCACTTATTCACCATTCATTCACTGACTCATTGATGCATATTTGTTGAGTGTCTTCTATGTAACAGGATGGTCCTGGGTCTGATGAGTCACAAGGGACCCAGACAATGACAGACATGAGGTCTAGGGCGCAAACATGTCAACAGGCAATCCCGCTTCTGGGTGGACACAGAGGTTTCTGCCTACAATCTTGTATCAGCAAGAATTGCAATGTTTTTTATTTCTTTATAGCTCAATCTCTATTTTAAATGCCTCTTTGAGTGAGGTGAAAAGAGAATGTATTCATTATCCTTTGCTCTCAACCTCTCTATTTCTATCCCCTCCTTTTAATCTCCCCTCCTTTCTTCTAGCCCAAAGTATTTTTCAAGTCAAGGAAGGGATAGGGGCTGAGGAGTCTAGTTATTATGGTTGTATAACAAAAATATTCCAAAAAACTTAATGGCTTAAAATTACCACATTTATTTTGCTCACAAAGCTACAATTCAGGTAGGGCTCAGCGGGGACATCTCTGCTCCTCCCAGCAGCAGCTGGGGCTTGAAAACAGGGTGGGTCATTTGCAGTCACTCACTCATGTCTGGTATTTGAGGTTTGTTGTTGGCTGAGACCTAGCACTCCTACACGTGGCCTGGGCTTTCTCCCAACACGGTGGCTGCTTGTCAAGGGAGAGCACAGAGAGGAGAGAAGCTGTACTGCCTGTACAGTCCAGCCTGGGAAGCACACAGTTCTTCCAGACACTCACAAAGCCCCAGCCAGCTACAATGGGATGAGGAGATAGACTCCATCTCTTGAAGGAAATAGACTGTACCTCTTCTGGAAGAGCATATTGGAAAGAAATATGGTTGTGACCATTTTTTGAAAATACAATCTATCATGAAAGTGGAGAGGGGGTCCTGTTTCCCTTGTTTTTTGGGGGGGGTTTTTTTCACCTTTTTAAAAATTGTGGTAAAATACACACAACGTAACATTTACCATCTCAACCATTGTGAGTGTAGAGCTCAGTGGTATTAAATACATTCACATTGTTGTGCAACCTTCACCACCATCCATCCCCATAACTCTTTTCATCCAGAAAATCTAAAACTCTACACCCATTAAACAGTAGTCCCTATTCCATCCTCTCCTCCAGCCCCTGGCAACCACCATTCCACGTTCTGTCTCTATAATCTGACTACTCTAAGTGCTTCATATGAGTGGAATCATGCAGTATTTATCTTTTTGTGACTGGCTTACTTCATTTAGTGTAACATCTGAAGGTTCATCTTTGTTGTAGCATATGGCAGCACTTCCTCCTTTTTTAAGGCTGAATAATATTGCATTGTGAGTATACACCACAGTTTGCTTATCCCTCAAGGGACACTTGGGTTGCTTCCATTTTTTAGCTGTTACGAACACAGGTGTACAAATATCTTTTCGAGACCCTGCTTTCAATTCTTGTGGAGAAATACCCAGAAGTGGAATTGCTAAGATCTCATGGTAATACTATTTTTAATTTTTACAGAAACTGTCATACTGTTTTCCACAGCAACTGCACCACTTACATTCCTACTAACAGTGCACAAGGGTTCCAGTGTCCCCTCATTCTAACGAACACATTGTTTTTAATAGTAGTCATCCTCATGTGTATGAAGTGGCCTCTCTCTGTAGTCTTAACATGTTTTGCCCTAGTGACTAGTGATGTTCAGCATTTTTTCATGTGCTTACTTTTTTTTTAATGTTTCTCCCATTCTTTAATGCCCTCATCCTTGCCATGCCCCTAGGAGCTTGGGGAGTGGAACACAAAGACCAGGGACCGCTCCACCTTCTGCTGTGTCATGGCCCATCCCTGAGAAACCAGGGCACCAGTTAACCTCTCACAGGATCTTCCGGACGCTGTGAGGAAAAGTGCCGGGGGGAAGGGGCACCCCATCCAGGCCTGGGACACGCGGAGGCCAAGCAGAGGCAGCAGAGACGTGCAGGGAGAGGAGTGCGGTGCGTGGGGTTGGGGGTGGGGTTGGAAAATTGTTCTACAGGAGAGATGATAGCACCTGCAAAGCCTCTGAAAGAAGAGAAAAGAAAGATGTCCGATCGAGAGAGGGAAGAGATGGGGATGGAGAGACAGGCGGACCGGTCACCAGTCAGATCTTACCCAGGATCTAGGGAGACGTCTATGGAGGGTTTTAGGCAAAAGAATGCGGTGAGATTCAAAGCTTACTTTGAAAAATGTGTCAACAAAATAAAAATGCCACCTACAAAATAGAAAAAGATCATTGCAAACCATATATCTGATAAAGGATTACGATCCAAAATATACTTTTTAAAAAAACTCTTACAACTCAACAGCAAAAACCCAAACACTCCAATCTTTAAAATGGCCCTGGCTGCTGAGGCTCAGTGCATTGAGAGCCAGCCCGTGAATCCAAAGGTTGCCGGTTTGATTCCTGGTCCGGGCATATGCCTGGGTTGCTGGACACATGCCTGGGTTTCGGGCCAGGCCCCCCGTTGGGGGTGTGCGAGAGGCAGCCCGCCGATGTTTTTCTCAACTCCCCTTTCTCTCTAAAAAATAAGCGAAATCTTTTTAAAATTTGTTTTTTAGAATAGGCAAAGGATCTAAGTAGACATTTTTACAAAGACGTATGAATGGCCAACAGGTACATGAAAAGTTGCTAAATGTTACTGATTAATAGGGAAATGCAAATCAAAACACCAATGAGATATCGCCTTGTACCCATTAGAATGGCCCTGGTGAAGAAGGCAAGTGATAAATGCTGGTGAGGACGCGGAGGACAGGGAACCCCGTCACTGTGGGCAGGACTGTACCCTGGGGCAGCCACTGTGGAAAACGGTTTGGAAGTTCCTCCAAACAAGCAAACCTAACTACCGTAGGGTCCAGCAGACTCACGTCCGGGAGTACATCCAAAGGGAACAGGAACACTGTGTCAAACAGATAACCTCGCCCCCATTTCCTAGCAGCATTACTGACAATAGCCAAGACATGGGAACAGCCTAAGTGTCCACTGATGGATGAAATGGATAAAGAAATGTGGGATTAATGATGGAATATTATCCAGCCATGAAAAAGAAGTGAACGCCCTTTCAGCAACATAAATGAAACGGGAGGACGTTATAGTAAGTGAAATAAGTCGGACAGAAGCACAAAGACTATATGACATCCCTTATATGTAAAACCTTAAAAAAAAACCCAAAACACCAGAACTCAGAAAAAGAGATCGGATTTGTGGTTACCAGAGGTAGGAGGAAGGGGAATTGGATAAAAGTGGTCGAAAGGTACAAACTTCCAGTTCTAAGACAAGTGAGTCCTGGCGATGCAATGCACATGATAACTTCAGCCAACATTGCTCTGGGGTGTATTTGAAAGCTGTTAAGAGAACAGATCCTGACCATTCTCATCACAAGGAAAAAAACTTTTCTTTCTTTCTTTCTTTCTTTCTTTCTTTCTTTCTTTCTTTCTTTCTTTCTTTCTTTCTTTCTTTCTTTTTTTCTTTCTTCCTCTCTTTCTTTCTGTCTTTCTTTCTCTCTTTCTTCCTCCCTTTCTTTCTTTCTTTCTCTCTTTCTTCCTCCCTTTCTTTCTTTCTTTCTTTCTTTCTTTCTTCCTCTCTTTCTTTCTGTCTTTCTTTCTCTCTTTCTTCCTCCCTTTCTTTCTTTCTTTCTTTCTTTCTTTCTTTCTTTCTTTTTCTTTTTTTGCAGCTGGGAGGGTGTCTATATGAGATGGTGGGTGTTCACTAAACTTACTGTGATAATCATTTCAGTGCTGTAAGAACCTGAAAAGGCGCCCCCCCCCCCCGGCTCTCACAGCACCTCCACCTCTGGGCTGGCCCTGATTCTGGCGGGATGGCACCCTCATGCTGCTGCCGGCGCCCCCGCGCTCCACCTGCAGGCCTGTCGGGTGGCTGGGCTCATGGGCATGACAAGGGGCCCGAGACGGAAGGGGGCGCACGGCCCCAACTGTCCGTGAATTCAGTAGCCAACTGGTTGCTGAGTGAGATTCCTCCCTGGTCCTCCCCAGGGAGAAGAGCCACAGCGCCCTTCACAGGTGCTGAAGCCGAAGGGTAAGGGTGCCCCATCTTCCTGCAACATCCACTGATCCAAAGAGTGTGAGAAAAATAATATTACTTGTACATTAAACACAAATATGATGAAGTAGAATGCAAACTTTATGCGTGGGCTTTAGATAAAGAGAAGACTTGAGATTTTACTAGGGCTTCTAGTTGGCTATTTCAAGCCAAGGCCCTCAGGGAAGTGTGGCCTGGCCCCTTTGGGCTCATCTTGGGTGGAAAAGTTTGAGAAGGATCCACATTCTCTCACACCCAAGGTCAGAAGGGCAGGCTCTGCAGACAGTGGCTGCCGCTGCCGGGAGCAGCTGTGTATGGAAGGGGCTGCAAGGCCCACAGGAGTCACCTTGATGAGCTGCTCCCAGGGCGGTGACCTCAGAGTCATGGACAATGTGAGGGATGGTGGAAATGCTGCCAGAAGTCTCTCTCTGGTTGACGTTCTCGGCCCCCAGCCTGGCCAATTACCAGCGAGTCCTTCCTGTTATCTCACCTGTGGGCACAGTATGAGTCAGCTCTCTCTGGCCCTCGGCTCTCCCTGAGGATGGAGCCAGAGCAAGCCCAAGTGGACTTCAGTCAGGAGGAGGAGGCAAGAGGGAAGATGGCCAGTCCTGCTCCGTCTGTTTGTTCCCTGGTTTCCACAACAGGGCCTAATTCTGCCACCTTCGGTCCCTGGTCAGTGAGTACCGGAGTGGCCCGAGGTTACACCAGGGGCCCAAAGGGATGGGTAGGGATGGTATGTTGAGGGATGAGGAGGGGAGATGAAGGAAGGGTCGAAGCCCTTGGTGATCCGAATAGGAGAAAGGAAAAGGAAAGAGAAAAAAGGAACGCGACAGAGAAATGACAGATTCCATGTCCTGGAATCTTCCACTTGATGTAAGAGAAGCCCCAGGGGGGGATACCAGCCCACCTAGTCTATTCCTGACAATGGGGTTGATAGTATCTCCAAAGGGGCATGCAGAGTCCCCCCTGACAACACGGAGCTTGGCACAAAAATATGAGAGCCGAGCCCACCCCTCAAAACACTCCGGATGAAAGAAGGACACACAGCCCTGTCCTTAGGGAGCCCCTATCCGAGGGGAGACATCAGCTCTGGAGACCCTGGCCGTGCCCCGAGAGAACCATTCATCTGATGAGGATGCTTGTTAGGGCCCTGCCAGGGCTCTGGCCCACAGGACTCCTGGGACTTGGCTATCCATTCCTGTAAACAGAAATGAGAAATCCCGGGAACTGGAATACTTCTAATCACGCTCCTTCCTTGCCCTTCCCCGAGTGACTCAGCGGTAGGAAAATCACAGCTCCTGACGGAACCAGGATGCCACCTGAAAAGAGAGCACGGTGAGAGAAAGGCAGCTATTGACACAGACTCCGCAGACGGCCAGTCTCATCCAGAAGAGCAGCTGCTCTCAACCAGTCACCAGCACCACCGAAACCACTGACAGAGCTGGGGGTAGGGAGGCAGGAATGAAGCCCAGCCACAAGGGAGCCCCCACAGCAGGGCCTGTCCACTGAAGCAGTGCCGTCACGCCCTCTGAGATTCTCTGGGCACTTGCCGTCACCTGACCGATTTGGGGTGTGAGGACATGTGTCTTTTCTTCTCACCTTAGTAGGACCCTCAAGCTTCAAGAACAGGGGTTCTAACTGCAGCAGAATGGACCCAGCTCTTAGGAAAACACAAACAAATGTGTGAATGAATGAACGAACGAATGAACGAAACTAGAACCCAAACTCAGGTTCTTTTGCAGAACAGGAACCCAGCCAACCTCACTGCCTTTTCCTGGAAGGGTGGGAAGCAGGCACTCCTGGAGGTAAAAGGGGCCTTAGAAACTAATGGAAACTGAGGCCCAGCCAGGGGAAGGGGCCTGCCCCAGGCCACACAGCTTGCCGGGAGCAGAGCCAGGGCTCTCATCAGGGTCTGCTATCTCTCTGCCTCTGCTTGACCCTCCCTCCTTGTACCTGGACCCTGGGCTCTGGGCCAGGCTGACACCCAAAGGAAGACATGTCGTTCTCTTCTCACTCCAGAGAACAGGGTGGGGCAGCCCGGCCATAGCTGTGGCTGACCGGCTCCACCCAGGTTGGGCACATTTCATCACCAGGAGAGCCCGGCCAGGGCTTGCAGCTCCTGTGGCCCTGGGGAAATCTGCGCTTTGCACAACACTGAGCCACCTGCCTCTTCATCCAGAATCTTGTGCAAGCACTCTGGTCCTTGCAGCCCTGCCAGCAGCCAGAGCATGGCTTTCTGGGGCCCTGCAACTGCCAGGGCCTCCCCTGGGCCCACTCCAGGCCAGCGGCCCTGGCGGGGGCTGCTCTGGGCGGGTACTTCTTACTGCCCACCATGGCAACACTGTTTGAAGATGAACATAGGGATTACTATTCCAGGTTACTCTGCCTGTCACTTCACAAATATTTTCTCACCTAAGCCTCTCAACAACCCAATGAGGCAGTTACTGTGATTATCCCATTTCATAGGCCGAGGACATGGGGGTCCTGAGAGGCACAGGAATTTGCCCAGGTGGCCCTTCTGTGAAGTGGTGGCCCTGGGACGGCCCGGCTCCAAATCCGCGCTCTCTGTCACCACACCCCAACCTCTCTAACTCCTCTAGGAGGAGGACACCCAGAACCCTGAGAGCAGGAAACAGACTCTGGACAAGTTACTAAGTGGCCCAGGTGCTAGGGCACTGGGTGGCGGTGGGACCCTCCACTCAGCCCTGATAGAGGCATGTGTCGGAAACCGCCTTCTTACCTTCACCTGCTAGGGAAGGGAGGAGGCAGGAACTACTGTTTGACATCAGAGAAGCACCTACTGGGTGCCAGTGCTGGACTGGGCACTTCTAAAACGCTATTTGGCCCAGGGCAGGGCAAGTCAGTTGAAAGTTCCTTGGTGTTTGAACCAGCTGTGTTTGTAGAACTGTGTTTGTGGCAGCCTGCACAGGGTGGGCCCGGCCTCCACCCCTAGATCTTTCTAGTACTGTCTTTAGAAAACTGGATGCAGACACGAACACCCACACATGGGGTTTCTAGAAGAAGCCATGTAGGGTGACCTACTGAGCACTGTGGAAGAGGGAATCCAGAGCAGCTGGTGTCATTCAATGGTAGTAGAACAGCCACTGAAGGCCTACTGTGTGCCAGGCCCTGGAGAACCAAAGGAACAATGACAGGTCACTACTCTTAATGCAAGGTAAGGGGCTGAGAGGCAAGAACCAGTGCCAGATGCAGAGGCTGCCCCAGCCCTGGAACAGACTGATCGACCTGGGAGTGGGGGCGGGTTTGCCACTGTGGAAGAGCTTATCTGAGCTGGGCTTTGAAAGGCAATTTGGAATAACAGGGCTTCCTACCAAGGGAACCCCAGGATTTGCGAGAAAATCAGATGAAAAATATCTTGTGATCTGATTTGTAAAAAGGCAATTTTGAAGGCCTATCACGCTTCCACAGGTGAGTAATCTGAGGTTTATAGAGAATGTGACTTGCCTAAAGTTAGCCAATGATTCAGCAGCAAAGACAAAATTTAAACCCAGGCCTTTGATTCCAGCTCTGGGTTCTGGCTCATCTACACTTACTTCTCCAGAGAGTGAATTCCATTATAAAGCTGCTTTTATTAATATCTTGTTTTATGAATGGTAATACAGAGTGGGGGTCCTTTACACTATAGTATGAATAAGAGGTCAGCATGCTTTGCAAAGAGATAGCAAAGAACAGGTCAGTGAGGGAAACATAAAAGTGGGGAAGGAATCTGGGGATGAAAGAGGATAATTTGGGGACAGGTAAGGCATGGGGCCAGGAGAGTCATTAAAATACATAGACCGTGGGGAACAAGGTTTGTCTGTAAGTGGAGAGAGAGCTCAGAAAAGAGAGATGAGAGTGCCAAGCACAAACTTTACCAGATTATCAAAAGGCTAATAGCCATGACCAGTGGGACTCAGTGGTTTGGGCATCGGTCCGCAAAGTGAAAGGCCACGGGTTTGATCCTCAGTCAGGGCACAGGCCTGGTTTGTGAGCCAGGTCCCCGTTGGAGGCATGGGAGAGGCAACCGATTGATGTTTCTCTCCCTTTTGTTCTCCCTCCCTTCCCTCTCTCTAAAAATAAATACATAAGTAATTTTTTTTAAGGCTCAGGGTCCAGACTCTCCCTCCCAAGAATGAGAAGCTGGACCCGGTATGAGAGTGGAGAGAGTTCTCTCTACAGGCCTTCTCTGAGTGTCAAACTCTTCCGAGCAAAGCCCTGGGGGCAAATGGGACCTTCGTCTTCATTTTTCCCTCCTTCTGCGGAAGAAGAGAATAAATGAGAATCTGAGACGATCACTCAGGCTTCACGGGCCACCCTTACGTCCATCCTGAAAGGGGTAATAGAGCCCCAGGTGCTGGGTTTCCGTCGCTTGTTTACTAGAAGTCATAAGCTGGCAGTGGATTCTCATCCCCATGTTAAGTGGACCTTGAGGATAATACGTTTTTTTTAATCTTTGTTGGCTTTCTCCATTCCACCTTCCATCCACCTACATCATCAAGCCATGGAGAAAATTTAAATTGCTCATTATCCCACTCTCTAAGTGAAAAAAATGATGGTTAACACTCTGGCATATTTCCTTCCAGTCTTTATTCTGTACATACATGAGTATTTCATAGAACACAAGACCGTGTTAAGGATTTCCATGCAACCTCCTGCTTCCCAGAACAAAACAGTCTTCTTTCTAAAAGGCCTTGGGGTACCCACAGAAAGGCAGGCCTGTGGATCTTCCTGGTGAATCCAGGTATCAAATCATTTGCATGTATCGACCCTTCAGGCAGACTGACGTGAACGTCCCTGGGACATTGACCAAACCCTAATGCTGTAAGTACAGACAGGCTTTCCACTTCCCACACCCCTCACCAAGCCCCGCCTGGGGCTGAGACCTCGAGGATTCTCTTTGCTCTGGACTCTTCCAGCTCGTCCCTGTCTCCCGGGCTCAGCTCCTGCCCATGCTTGCTGTGGTCACATTGGCGTTCTCTCTCTCATTCTCAAAGAACAGTCTCTGTCTGACCCGGTCCCTTCCAGGCGGTTGGGCCACCTGCCGCCAAGGACACCTCATGGCATTTACGCCCAGTGACTCCACATTTCAAAAGGTTTCAATGGGCATTAGATGATAACAGTGGCGCCGCTGTTCCCAGGGCTGGATACGATTACGGACTCGTTACATAACGGTCTCACCCAATCCTCACAGGCTCCGTGACAGGACACTCCTAGAGGACATTTACAGCTGGGGAAACTGAGGCTCAGAGTTGTCAGGGGGTTTGCCTGAGGATGTCCGGTGTGGCGGCCCAGCGCCACAGTCCTTCCCAGTCCTCTCGTGTGCCTCCATGATGCCCGGTGACACCACGTTTCTGTGTAGCTGCCAGTCGCTCACCTCAAGGTCAGCCGGTGTTGCCACACTGCTCTGATATCAGCCCTGCCAAACGCAAAGGAGCAGCCTTTAACTTAACCTGAGTGGCCTTATCTCATCTAAAAGCATAAATTCTATGGAACTGTTTAAACCATGGAAACGCTCTTTTACCCTAGTTATTATCTTCAAGGTGCTGTGGAAACTCCAGCTTGGAGACATCCAGCCAGGTCAGCAGAAGAAATCACTGGCCTCCCACCAGGAGTTCAGACAACTTGGGGATCTCCTCCCCACTCAGTCACTCACTGGTGATTTATTGAGCATCTCATGTGTGCTAGGCACTGGGCTCAGGACCAAGCTTGAGACACTCACAGGGGTGTGTGAATTTCTTTTCTGTCTGGATGCACCTGTTCATCAGGTCTGGTTCTCTAGGAAGCAGCTGCTGAGATGAAATTAGGCCCAGGACAGGGTCACTAGGGAGCAACTTCCATGCAGGGAAATAGGCAGAAGCAAGATTGGGCAGGTCTAAAACACATGTTTAAAAGGTTGGGCACATCTGACAGGTTTCTATCAGCCCAAAGGGGCAACTCCAGAGCAAATGTTACCCATAGGAAGCCCCGACTGAGCTGGGCCGAAATGACCAGGCCCAAGACATTGGCCTACAAGGCCAGGCCAGAGAACAGTGAATAAGGTGCCCGGAGCACAGAATGAAAGGAGGTCCTTGCATGACCCTGAGAGGCAGCACCTCTTGACGTTTTGTGTCCCTGGTGCCTCACTCTCCTCACCCTAGTCCCCGCCCTGGGGTCCCCAAAGAACCTAACAACTGGAACCATCAGCTCACCATACTCCTTGCAACCATGCAGCAAGTCCTTGCTTAAAGGGAGGCCTGCGTAGCACATGTGTCTGCCATGTTCTTCGATCCAACAAGTGTTCACTGGGCACCTCCTCGGTGCCAGGCTGTGAGGCGAACAACTGGGCTCTGGGGAGATGCCAGCCTAACGTGTCTCTGCACGCACCAGGGCATGTGCCCCAACATCTGCATGTCAGCATCAGGGTGACCTCCTGCCTGTGTCCTGTGTCACAGAAGACCTACAGCTGTGGTTGTGTCTGCCTGTGTGTGGGCGCAGTTGAGGCACAGACTTGTGCAGAATCCAGGGGGCCCTGGAAGGCTCGGGAAGATTTTTGAAGAAGCTGCGGCTTCAGAAGAAAGATGAGAGAAGGCCAGCAGAAAGCCCCAGGTGGGAGAACCGGAAATAGAGCCAGGACTGCGAGCCTGGGTCGGGGGTGGGGGGGGCATTTCTGTGCAGAAATGAGTCAGGAGCAGCGAGGTGACAGTGAGCAGGGCCAGCCACTGGGCTTAGGGCCAGGGAGGAAAAACGCCTGCTTTCTCAAGAACTAGGGAGTGACAGGAGGAGAAGGGGTGGTGAGGGAAGTCCAAAGACCAAGAACCAGGGCTGGGGACGAGCCCTTCAGGCAGGAGGGAGCCAGCTAGCAAGGAGAGAGCAAGGGGCTGAGAGCCAGCAAAGCACCAGGGCAGGCCACCTGTCACTTCAGTCCGTCATCAATGGCTGTGAGCCACTTGCAAACGGTGAATTTAAATAATGAAAAGATGTGGTGGTAACATTTGTGTAGCCTTTACATACTGTCCCCAGGCCTCCCCTTCCCCAGACTGAGTCCCTCTCGCCCAGCCAGGTTCATGAACCTGGGATTCCTGCTAGACGCTTTGCTCTCCTCGGCCCCTTCAGCCCATCAGTCCCCAAAACGACTCTGCCTTTCAAGGACTCTGCGAGTTCCGCTCTTTGTTTTGTCCCTTTTGCCCTTGCTTGGACCACTTTTCCCTCCGTCCCCTGGGGTAACAGCCTCTCCTCTCTGTGTGTCCCATCTTCTTGCCTCCCTGGATTCACTCTTTTTGCTACAAAATTTATCACCGCACAGTTTATCTTGTCGAAACCCAGCTGTCCTCCAGACAAAGCCCTTCGGGACATGCCCCCTACGCTGACGTGCAGCCAGCCACCTCCGCTCTCTGTCAGTCCCACTGCCGCCGGACCCCAGGGCTCCGCTGCCTCTGGGCCTCACTGAATCCTGCTCCCCCTGCCTGCAACATCCTCACTGGGACTAATTCCTGCTGTGACTTCCAGGTCTTGGTGTCCCCACTGCTCCCTCCAGGAAGCCCTCCCTGAATTCCCCACCCCACCCCAAAGTTAGGTGTTTCTACATCGACTCCCTGCCATGGCATTTACTGTTGCTGGTTAGTTACGAAGAATCCAAGGAGGGTGGTCCCCTGCCTGCCTTGCCTCACAGTACCATGCCATCAGTAAATATTTTTTGAGCCTCTGCTGGATGCCAGGCAGCATAATAAGCCATGGGAAACCGATGGGGAATTGGCAAAGTTCTCGTCTTTCTACCCTCTTGGTTTTTTGCATATTTCAAAGTGATTTTACGGAGCATGTTTTGGTTTTATAATGGGAAAAGGAAAAGTGGGAGAAAAAAGGAAGGGAAAAAGGGAAGGAGGATGATGGAGGGAGGAAAGATCTGCTGCTGCCCAAGCTCCTGAGTGAGGCAAACCAAGCTCTTCAATTTGGGGCCTTGCCCTGTCCAAGTCTCTTGCCTCACACCTTTTCTCTGTCTTGCACAAACAAGGAAATGCAGTTCCCCAAAGCACCATGCTCCTTTCCACCCCCTGAACCCTTGCACATGCCGTGCCCCGCCTAGACCCCCTTCGCTGGCCTTGTGGTTCCGGGTGGCCCTTCAGAACTCAGCTCTCGTGTGCCATCTCCTCCGCTCACGTCAGATGCTTCCTTCTCTGGGCTCTTGGGACATGGGCACGTACCTCCCTGTGCAGCATTTATCTTGTTGCATACTAACTATTTTTCTATACACCGCATCTTTCTCTCAGTAAGCTGGGTGCTTTGTGAAAGCGGAGACCAAGTCCTACTCCATCTGGAACTCTAGAGAACCTAGATCCACGCCTGGCACAGAGCGGGCACTTTGGTGTCCACCGAACTGAACAGAACGGCTTTGGACTCAGATCCTGTGTTTCATTCGCCACCTCTAATATTAGTCTCCCTGGTGCTGGTCAGGCTCACGCGCCATGAAGGCCATGTGAAGGCTGACCTCCAGCCCCTCAGACCCCGAGGGACTCAGCATGCTTCTCACACGCCTTGCGTTCCCTCTGCCACCATGTCACCCCCATTTTTTATGGGTCTTTGACTCTAGTGTAATGTAGGCCCTAGACAGGTGCAGGGACTTCAGGGTCTGAGCCAAAGTGGGGACTGATAGCACTTCAGTCCCCTTGCTGCCCCTGCCTCTCCCCCAACAGTAACCACTAGGCTGACACCTAACACTGTAGCTTCATTGTTGCTGTGCCTGAACTTCCGAGAAACATGCCTGTTTTGGACCCTGGCTTTCTCCGATGACATGTTTGTGAGCTGCCTTCCACTGTCACACACACAGCGGCCATATGTTCGTCCTCACGGCTGCGGGGATATGCCCTAACTTGTTTATCCAGTCTGCCTTCGATGGCGATTGAGATGTTTCCCATGTTTGACTCTCAGACGTGGTGCTGCTATGAACATTTTCGCACCGTCTTGTGATAAGCAGACACGTGCATTTCTGTTGAAAAGAAACTTGGAAAAGAAGACTCACTGCATCATAGGGTAGGTATGCAATTTGTCAGCTTTAAAAATATCACCAGTTTGCTGAAGTGGTTGCACATCATTTTTTTAAACAACAAAGAAAGTCTGAGCCTGCATAGACATACACATTCCCCTCCCATTTCGTACATGGTTGTTGAGGGAGGGGTGACAGTAATAATGTTTAACAGGAAGGAGGGGCTGCGGTGCTTGGCGCACTCTTGCACCTTTGGAATTTTGAAGCATGTTAAAGTATAACGTAGTAACAGTTTTTTAATTTTTAAAAAAAGGGAGAGAAAATCCATGTGCTGTTCAGACACCTTCTCAGGGTCTTTGTAACAGCCCCCTGTTTCCATGCACCCTCAGACCCCTGTCTCAGAGTGACACACTCCACCTGACCCCTCTGTTCTTTTTTCCCCAATTACAGTTTACCTTCCATACAGGTTAATGGCTTAACAATCACACACATCACATAGTGGTCCCTCAATATTTCCAGTGCCCACCGGCACCGTACACAGTTACTGCAATATTACTGACTGTATCCCCTGTGCTGTACTCCACATCCCTGTGACTTTCCGTAACTACCAATTTGTACTTCTTAATCCCTTCACCTCTTCCTCCCAGTCCCCCATCCCCCTCCCCTCTGGCAACCCTCCGTCTGTTCTCTGTGCTATGCTTTTATCTAAATGCCAACAGTTATCAGAGAGCAGAGAGCTCCTCGTCTGAGAAGGGCGGCGCCATCCCCACCTGGAAGGTGCCCCCAGCAGGATGAGGAAGAGGAATGACAGGCCCTTGGAGAGAACGGAGGAGACAGATGAGCAGTGGGTGAAAAAAACAAGACCAATCACATCCACAAATCCCAAGGAGACATAGAACTAACTGGTCCAGATTCATTATCTGGCCCAGCCTGTTAGTTAGCAAGGGATTAAAGGGCAGGGGTGGCAGAGAAAAGGGAAGAAGGAAGGAAACCCTACCCAAAAGTGTGTGGGGGAGGCAGGTGGAGAGTATTTGTGGACAGTGGGGCACTGCTCCCCTGTCCCTCCCTCTTAGAAACTTCCACCACTGCCCACATTTTCCCCTAACACAGGCAGTTGGGGGAAAGAACATGAGACAGTTCTCATTCAGTGATACCACCTGCTCACTCAGACCTAGGGGAAAAAGCAGACAGGGCCCCGGGTCCTGCTCTCTCCCCGCCCGCCCCACTCTGTGACCAGGGGGCAGCAGCATCTCCAGCTGGAGCCAGCTGCTGAACTGGGCTGGGAGGAGGAGGGAACCAGCTCCTCGTGGCTGCACAGCTGGCTCTCAACCCTGCATCCTTCGGGAAGCGTCAGAAGTGGGTAGGCAGCCAAGGGCTACCTACCTGCTTCTCACCTTCCCTGCAGAGTCAGGCTATGTCACTCACTCACTCACTCATTCATTCACCCCCTTAGCAAAGCAAACACCATAGACCGGGCTCAATGACAAAGGACCGACATTGCTCTGCTGAGCTTGTGACTGAGACAGTATCTCTGGCTTGATGTGATTTTGGAGCCTGCAGGAAGATTCCCGCTCCCAAATGAAGCTTTTCCTCTTGTTTGCCTGAAATCCCACCATGAGGGTTGCTTAAATGTAAATCAGCAACAGAATGTGGGGCCTGGAACTCAGACAATTTGGGAGGGGGGCAGTCTTAGAAAAATAATTCAAAATGGCAATTTCAGAAAACCACGTGGCCATGGGAACACACCACCGTGGCCCACGGCAGCGAGTGAGAGAGACACTGATGCTCCAGCTTCATGAACTCCTAGGTAAACCCAGCTAAGGCCCTGCATCTTAGAAGTGTGGGTACTAATGAAAGGAACCAACACACAGGATTAGGCTTGTGGAAGGATGCGGGGCACTGAAGGCGGGTGTTCTGACAGGGAGGGGGCTCCAGGACAGAGCGAGGCCCAGAGAAGATGGTGGGAAGGTTCTTTCCCCACTGGTATGACATCTCTTCCCCTGTGAGCTCAGAGCACAGTCCCTGCTTCCTGTGGAGCATCTGCTCCCTCCTTTCAAGGGAGCCTCTCCCCTCCTTCCCAGCAGAGTCAGGGAGGGGGTGCAGCATGCAGAAATGTGGCCAGCCTGCGCTTCCCCTCCACCTGGGGGTGCCTTGCGAAAAGACAGCAATGCCCCCAAAGGGAAGATGGATGAGCTGCTTCTAAACTGACCCTATGTGGACTTTCCCTCTCTGGGTTTCCACTCGGTCTTCACGTAAGCTCGAGGCAGTAGTCGGAGTAAACCACTCCACGTACCAAAGAAAGGCCTGTGGCAGCCCAGGGCCTCTCACGGTCTTCTGAGCCAGAGACTTTCTGTACAAGGAGATGGTGGTAACTGTCTTCATCTCAGGTCTTTACAATTTTAATAAAGGAAATAATTCTTTTTTTTTTTTTACCCTGAAGGCCTTTCTAATGATGCCACAAAACCTAGAACTCATATAATAGAAGTTTGATAAATTCAACTTCAAACCAAAACACAATATTTTTAATTTCTGAATTGCAGGAGCAATCATAAACAAAACCAAAGGTCAAACCACAATCTTGGAAAAGTATCTGTGGTTAATATTATAAACATACAGCTAATTTCCCTAATACATAAAAGTTCCTACCACTCAATAAGCAAAAAAACCTACAACCCTCAACAGAAAAAAAGTGAGCAAGAATATCAAGAGGTAATCCACGGGAAAGAAAATTTAAATGACTCAAACATTTGAAAAGGTGCCCAACCTCACCTGCAATAAGGGAATTGCATATTTAAACTAGCACTGACATACCATTTCTACCTATCAGATTGGCCGAGATCAAATGTTTAGTTAGCAAAGAGGTGTAGAAACACGACTTCATTCTTCCTGCTGCGCAGGTAAATTGGAATAAACCCTCTGGAGAACAATTTGACAATGCTATTGAAATGATAAGTGCGTGTTTACTCTGTCCCCCAATTCCACTTTGCCTTTATAGTTTTTTGCATTTAAAACCATCTAACCACATTAGTTATTCAAAACTAAATTAAAACAAAATAGGAACTTTCCCCTCTAAATCGGAGGGAGTGCCCACTGAGTGAACAGCAGTTCTCATGACTCGGTCTCTGGGGGCTCAGCCTCTTACTCAGCTACACGTGATAGTCGGTGTATGTTTCTTGACCGTTAAATAGTTTTTAGATGTCATCACTCATTGTCTCATGTCTATCTACAATGGCTGGTTACTTAGGAGAAGGAGAAAAAACACTAAGACTGAAGTATAGGAACCCAACGAAGGGTTATGCAATTTGCCTCAAAGTGCTCATTGCCACGTCCATCTTTTGCATTCATTCGATCAAAATTATTTTAAAGCACAACAAGATGTCTTGGGTTCTTCAAAAATACTATTAAAACAAAACAAGAAAGGACTGATTTTTTTCAATTCGGCTTTGCTTTTATTGGAAATGGAGACTACGTATAGCCATGCCGTGATATGTATGAAAACACAAGGAAACCTCTCTCGTCATGTAGAAGTCACACTAGCAAGGGAGGACAAGGAACCAGCTAATTTTCCTGAAGTGGAATGGGACATTGCCACACAGCACATCCCAGAACAGCATTGGACAATTGCTGATGTTCTAAAGTGAAAATCTCTATCAATCCACCTTAACATACTTTCAATCACTAATTTAAACATGATACAACTTGTCATTTTTAATTTGTCCAACAAATCACAGCTTCCCTTAAATAGTAAATGGCAGTTATATTAGAAAAACTAAAATTAATCTTTTACATTGTGTTTAATTAAAATGAACTCTATAGTTTTTTAAGATACATTTTATTGATTATGCCATTACTGTTGTCCCATTTCCACCCCTTCATTCCCCTCCACCCTTCACACCCCCTCCCCCACCATTCCTCCCCTTTGGTTCATTTCATGTCCATGTGTCACAAGTTCTTTAGCTTCTACATTTCCCATACTCTTCTCACCCTCCCCCTGTCTATTTTCTCCCTACCATCTATGCTACTTATTCTCTGTACCTTCTCCCCCTCTCTCCTCCTCCCACTCTCCTGTTGCTAACCCTCCATGTGATCTTCATTTCTGTGGTTCTGTTCCTGTTCTACTTGTTTTCTTAGTTTGCTTTTGCTTTTGTTTTAGGTGTGGTTGTTAATAACTGTGAGTTTGCTGTCATTTTACTGTTCATATTTTTATCTTCTTTTTCTTAAATAAGTCCCTTTAACTTTTCATATAATATGGGCTTGGTGATGATGAACTCCTTGAACTTGACTTTATCTGGGAAGTACTTTTGCTGCCCTTCCATTTAAATGAAAGCTTGGCTGGATAAAGCAATCTTGGATGTAGGTCTTTGGATTTCATGACTTGGAATACTTCTTTCCAGCCTCTTCTTGCCTGTAAGGTCTCTTTTGAGAAATCAGCTGACAGTCTGATGGGAACTCCTTTGTAGGTAACTGTCCCCTTATCTCTTGCTGCTTCTGGGACGCTCTCCTTCATTTTAATCTTGGCTAATGTAATTCTGATGTGCCTTGATGTGTTCCTTCTTGGGTCCAACTTCTTTGGGACTCTCTGAGCTTCCTGGATTTCCTGGAAGTCTATTGCCTTTGCCAGATTGGGGAAGTTCTCCTTTATTATTTGTTCAAATAAGTTTTCCACTTGTTGCTCTTCCTCTTCCCCTTCTGTTACCCCTATGATTCAGATATTGGAACATTTAAAGATGTCCTGGAGGTTCCTAAGCCTCTCCTCATTTCTTTGAATTCTTGTTTCCTCATTCTTTTCTGGTTGGATGTTTCCTTCTTCCTTCTGGTCCACTCCCTTGATTTGAGTCCCAGTTTCCTTTCCATCACTGTTGGTTCTCTGTGCATTTCCCTTCATTTCACTTAGTGTAGCCTTCATTTTTTCATCTAATTTGTGACTAAAATCAACCAGTTCTGTGAGCATCCTGATCACCAGTGTTTTGAACTGCACTTCTGATAGGTTGGCTATCTCTTGGTTGCTTAGAAGTATTGGCTCTGGGGCTTGAGCCATAATGTTTTGGTCTGTGCATGTCTGTTACGTATGAGGGACGAAAGCTTAGGTGTTCACCAGGGCCGGTCAATCCAGTCTCTGGGCTATGATGCTGTATGTGGGGGTGGGGTCAGAGAGGGAGCTATAGCATTTGTTCCGCTCTCTCTCAGATTTTGGTCCCCTCTACTGCTTCCCACAAGCAAATTGAACCCTTCTGGTGGTGGTTCCTGGGTGGGTGGGCCTGTGTACATTCTAGAACCCCGTGGGTCTCTCCAACAAACTCTCCTGTGAGGCTGGGAGCTTCTCCTGGCACCTCAACCCCTGAAAGTTTTCCCAATTGATGCTTTTAGGCTTTATTTCCCAGCATTGGGGCCCTGTGTTGCGCCATCTGTCTCACTGTCTGTTTTTTCACCTGGTTTATCTGCACGCGAATGTGTGTCCACGGTCAGCCAGCTGCCTTGCACCCTTACTGGGTCTACCCATTGCCACCCATGCCTGGAATCTGCCAACCGCTGCCTGTGCACCTGGGTCAGTCAGGCAGCCACCGCTTTTTCCTGCTGTGACCCCTCTCCTCTGGCCACCAACTCCGCCCCTCTTACCGGTCTGGATGAATGGTTCATTGTTGTCGGACTTCCGTACAGTTCAATTTTCTGTCTGTTTTGGTTGTATTTTTGTTTCTAAGTCTTTGTTGTCCTTAAATTTGGTTGTGTGAGGAGGTACAGTATTTCCACCTGTGCCTCCATCTTGGCCACAAGTCCTGAACTCTATAGTTTTTAATAATTTCTAAGATATATATTTTAACTGAAAAACACTCATCATATATAAAAAGTACCAAAATGACCTTTCAAAAATACTTTAGGCAACTCCCAATGTTATATATTAGTGTTGAAAAGTGTCAGAAACTTTTTTGTTTTTTTATTCAAATTATTTCTTATTTTTCAATCAGTTGACATATACTATTGTATTAGTTTCAGTTGTACACCCCAGTGTTTAGACATTGTGTAACTTACTAAATGATCATCCTGATAAGTCTCCTACCTACCTGACATCATACATAGTTATGCGAATATTACTGACTATATCCCCTATGCCGTACTTACATACCCATGACTGTTTGTAACAACCAATTTGTACTTCTTAATCCCTTCACCCAACCCCAAAACACCTTCCCATCTGACAGTCATCAAAATAGTCTGTGTATCTGTAAGTCCGTTTCTGTTCTGCTTGTTCATTTTGTTTTTTAGATTTATTTGTTGATAGACATGTACATATCGGTATTATACTGTTCACATTTTTTGTCTCTTTTCTTCTTCTTAAAGATGACTTTTTAACATTTCATGTAATGCTAGCTTGGTGACGATGAACTCCTTTAGCTTTTTCTTGTCTGGGAAGCTCTTTACCTGTCCTTCAATTCTAAATAATAGCTTTCCTAGGTAGGGCAGTCTTGGTTGTATGTCCTTGCTTTTCATCACTTTGAATATTTCTTGCCCTTCCTTCTGGCCTGCAAAGTTTCTGTTAAGAAATCAACCGACAGTCTTAGGGGAGTTGCCTCATAGGTAACTAACTGCATTTCTCTTGCTGCTTTTAAGATTCTCTCTTTGTCTTTAAATTTTGTCATTTTAATTACGATGTGTCTTGGTGTAGGCCTCTTTGGGTTTATCTTATTTTGTACTCTCTCTCCTTCCTGTTTTTTTTTTATGTCTATTTCCTTCAGCAGATTAGGGATATTTTTTGTCATTATTTTTTCCAAATAGGTTTTCAATTTCTTGCTCTCTCTCTTCTCCTTCCATAATGAAAATGTTGATATGCCTGAAGTTATCCCAGAGGCTCCTTACACTATCTTCATTTATTTATTAGATACTTTTCTCTTTTTGCTGTCCTGACAGGGTGTTTTCTGCTTCCTTATATTCCAAATTGCTGATTTGATTCTCTTCTTCATACACTCTATTCTTGATTCCCTGTAAATTATTCTTCATTTCAGTTACTATAATGAAGAACCAGTACTTCTGACTGGTTCTATTTTATGGTTTCTATGTCCTTTTTCATGCTGTTGAAGTTCTCACTAAGATTCTTGAGCATCCTTGTAACCATTGTTTTGAACTCTGTATTTGGTGGTTTGCCACTGTCTCCATTTCATTTAGTTCTTTTTCTGAAGATCTCTCCTGCTCATTTGGGACCTGTTTCTTTGTCTCCACCTTTTGGCTGCTTCCCTGTGCTTGTTTCTATGTATTAGGTTAGAGCTGCTATGTCTCCTAGACTTGGTGGAGTGGCGGCCTTGTATAGTAGGTGTTCTGTAGAGTCCAGTGGCATAGCCTCCCTTGTCCTCTAAGCTGGGCACTCCGGGTGCCCCCCTGTATGGGCTGTGTGCACTGTCCTGTTGTAGTTGAACCTTGATTGCTATTGACATCACTGGGAGGATACTAACCCCCAGACCAATCAGCTGGGAGGACCAGCTGCTACCACAGCGGGGGAGCTACTATGCTGGAGTAGACCCAGCAGAGCAGCACTTGCTTCTTTGGGGCTTTGGTGCTCACTAATAATGTCCCTTGAGTGTGTCTGTTGTGGTGGTAGTGGTAGGGTTGTAATCTGGCATGATCTGAAATTGTCCATAAAGTACACTGGCTCTAGGGCCTCCCAGGAGGGGTGAGGCTGGCCACCACCTACACCCTGCCTGGGGATACCAAGCACAAACTAGGGAGCAGGCTGCAGATGGCTACTACTTGTGCAGGGCTTGGAGGTGCCCAGGAGAGACCAAGCTGTGAACCAAGGCAAGCTGTAGTTAGTGCCAGGCCTGGGGTTGCCTAGCAAGTGATACAGCATATGCAGAGGCCAGATGCTGCTTGTTTGAGAGATTTTAGGAAAGTCCCTGAAAGATTTTAGGGACATCTGACGCACGGGCCAAGACAGGCCATTTCATGGAAAAGTCTGCATTTTGGTGGGGTGGAGTCTCAAGGAATCACCAGGGTGGGGCTAATGATGTGAGCTAGGTTGATGGAGACTCAGATATAGAGCCTGCCTGCTGGCTCTGTGTGGGGAGAGCTCAGCAAAGGAACAATGGCCTCTGTCAGTACTTTTGTCTCAGAGAAAGCTGCCCCCCAGCTCTTGTCCTGATTCCAGACAATGTAGTTCCTCCCCTGGTATGTCCCTGGTACCTTTCAAACAGCTTCCCCAGCACTGGAGCTCAGAGGAAGTGAGTCAGAGTAAGTCCATGTGTGGGCCCTTTAAGGGGAACTGCCTAGGACTCCAAGAAGCCCTGTGTCTCATTCAGCCGCAATCTTCTCTGGTGTTTACAGCAAGAAGTTGTTGCTGGGGACTTGTCTTCCCAGCACTGGAACCTTGGGCTTGGGGGCCTGATGTGGGGCTGAAACCCCTTGATACTCTGGGAAGACATCTGCAGCCAAGATATCCCCCCTAATTTTTATCCAGCACTCCAATTTTTATCTCACACTCATAGGTGTGGGACCAGCTTATTCCGCATCTCTGCCCCTCCTACCAGTCTCCACATCGCTTCTTCTTTAATTCCCTAGTTTTAGGACCTCCATTCAGTCAGATTTCAGGCAGTTCTGCATGATGGTTATTCTGTAGTTTAGTTGTAATTGTGGTGTAGTCGTGGAGGCAGGCAAGTACTACATTTACCTACCCACCATCATAACCAGCAGTCTTTTTCCACATCTCTTTTCATGTCAGAAACTTTTGAATGATTGTCATAGCCTAGATAAACACTATCTAAGCTATGAGAACGATAACATTCTTAGCTTCCAAGTTTAACAGCTGGACATGTCATCCCCCGGCATGTGTGACTGCCCAAATGCTAATAAAGGAAGCCAAGCCAGGAGGTAAATATTTTCTTGTAGATATTCCCTAACTTGAGCGATTTGTAATACTCATGATATCACTTTAGCCTTGCAAAACTTCTAGTATCTATCTATCTATCTATATTCTATCCACTCATCCGTCTACCTAATTATTCCCACTTTATGGACAAGGCCCAGAGAGATTTCTATCACTTGCCTAAGGCACACAGGTGTCAGCCAAGCCTACAACTCTCTCTGTTCACTCAGAGCGGCTGTAACAGTTCCCAGCTTTTCCTCCATCTCTTCATCCTCCTTGTATTCTGAGGACAAACCTGGAACTTTATGACGAAAAAGTAGCTCAGAGCGATGGTGGATGGGGTCTAGGAGGTGGACCAAGTCCAAAGGGTTCTTATGTGGTAGGTGCCTGGGGAGGGAGCACTGGGGCAGAAGACCTGAGCAGAGGGCACTGAAGTCAACGTCAGCAATTCTGCTCTATGGATGGCTGAGTGATGCTCAGCGGTCATTGCCTATTGGGGCCAACACCCCCCAAAACATTTCCCAACTGGGCTCTGGTTAACGTTTAAGTACTTGGAATGGTAGTAAGCAGCAAATCTTGTTGAGGAGAGGTATTCTGGTGCAAGAAGCATGAAAACAGAGAATTTAACTCAGGAGTGGGTCATCGTCCTAACCCACACCATGTTTCTCAGAGGCCAGGAAGGGGCTGCCTAGGTCACACTGGTGAGTCCCGCTCTGAGCCATTCTTAGCAAGGGGGAGGGTGAAAGACTTTTGAGTTCAGGGGCCTCTCCCTCATCTTAACTGAAGTCAGTTAAGTCAGGTCTGGGCATTGAATAGCGATTTGGCTGATTCATTTTAGGAGTTCAAACTTTTATGAGTAGAGAACTAAAACACAGAAGAAAGAAATTGAGGAAGATAAAAATAAATGGAAGCATACGCTGTATTCATGGGCTGGAAGAATTAACATCATTAAAATGTCCACACTACCCAGAGCAATCTATAGATTCAACACAATTCCTATTAAAATACCAATGGCATATATCACAAATCTAGAACAAATATTCCAAAAATTTGTATGGAACCAAAACAGAACCTGAATTGTCTCAGCAATCTTGAGAAAGAAGAACAAAATAGGAGGGATCACAATACCTGATATCAAACTATATTACAAGTCCACTGTAATCAGAACAGTCTGGTACTGGCATAAGAACAGACACATAGATCAATAGCATTGAATAGAGAGCCCAGAAATAAACCCATGTCTTTATGGTCAATTAATACTGGACAAAGGGAGCATGAGCACACAAAGGGGTAAAGACAATCTCTTCAATAAATGGTACTGGGAGAACTGGACTGGTACATGCAAAAAAAATGAAACTACACCACCAACTTACACCACATACCAGAATAAACTCAAAATGGATAAAAGACTTAAATGTAAGTTGTGATACCACAAAAATCCTCAAAGAAAACACATGCAGTAGAATTTCAGATATCCTACATAGCAATATTTTTGCCAATATATCTCCTAGGGCAAGGGAAATAAAGGAAAAAAATAAACAAATGGGACTACATCAAATTAAAAAGATTCTGCACAGCCAAAGAAACCATCACCAAAATAAAAAGGGAACTGACCATATGGGAAAACATATTTGCCAATTAGACATCAGAGAAGGGTTTAACCTCCAAAATATATAAAGAACTCATATGACTCAACACCAAGAAGACAAACAATCCAATTTAAAAATGGACAGAGGACCTGAGTAGACACTTCTCCAAAGAGCACATACAGATGGCCCATAGACCTACAAAGAAATGCTCAGCATCACTAGCCATCAGAGAGATGCAAATTAAAACCACAATGAAATATCACTTAAGTCCTGCCAAAATGGCTGTAATTAATAAATCAATAAACAAGTGCTGGTGAGGATGTGGAGAAAAGGGAACCCTAGTACATTGTTGGTGGGAATGCAGACTGGTGCCGCCACTGTGGAAAACAGTGTGGAATTTCCTCAAAAAATTCAAAATGGAATTGTCTTCTGACCCAGTGATTCCACTGTTGGGAATATACTCTAAGATCCCGAAATACCAATTCAAAAAAATTTATGCACCCCAATGTTTACAGCAGCACTATTTACAATAGCCAACATTTAGAAACAGCCTAAGTGCCCATCAGTAGATGAATGGATTAAAAAACTGTAGTACATTTACACACTGGAATACTATGCCACAGAAAAAAAGAAGGAATCCTACCTTTTGCAACAGCATGGATGGAACTGGAGACTATTATACTAAATGAAATATTCCAGTCGATGAAAGACAAATATCATATGAGCTCACTTATAAGAGGATTCTAATGAACAGAATAAACTAATGAGCAAAATAGAACCAGAGACATAAAATCATGGAACAGACTGACAGCTGTAAGAGGAGAAGAGGGGGGTGGGGAGTGATTGAAAGAAAGTGAAGGGACTAGTCAATGAACATATATTAAGGACCCACAGACATGGAAAACGGTGTGGGGACTGACTATGGAAGTGGGGGATGGGCTGGGTGGAGGGGGAGAAGGGGGAAAACTGTAATAGCATAAACAATAAAACATTTTCAAAAACTCTTATTGGTGTGCAGTTGTCTGACCTTTATCCCTCCCTATCCTTTTGCCTCCCGCTGACAGGGCCACTTTAGGGGCAGGGAACCACTGATCCCTGAAAGTCTGAATGTCCCCTGGTCCAGGAAATTGGAAAACAGTAAGTGCTCATGTGGCTGAGTCATAGAAGAAGGCATCCAAGTAGGACTGATGTCCACAGCCTGTTTTCCCCTTGGCAGAGGTACTAGGCTTCCAAATGGGGTTTGCTATTGGCTGGAACAATTGTCTTAAACCACCTGACGCAGACACCAGCCTGCAGTGTCTGCAGCATTATGGATGAGATATGAGACAAATTCGCATGGACTATTGAGTCCTGTGGAGGAAAAGGGACAGCTGGCTACACTCTCAAGGGGAGAGCACCCCAATCCGTGCCTTGACAGGCTTTTATTGGGTTTGTTTTGCACAGGAATACAAGTAAAGCTCATTAATTAGTATCACACAGTGAGAATCATACAAAGAACTCTGAGGGCCTATTTTGAGTCAGGGTCAGATAGGTAAAGAGCCATAAAACTTTGAGTAACAAACTCACTTCTCCCTTAGACTCTTATCATTTAATTGAGAGCATTCTAAGCAAAGCAGATTTCACAGGATTTTACATGTTCTTTGTAAAGAATATGTAAAATTTCCAGCACAGGGTGGCACCCACCACCAGCATTGTTTCAGGCTTAAGTCAGGCAGGAGAAGTAAGGCAGCGAAGAGATTAGGAGACTCCTTGCAGACAGAATGAGGACTCAGGCTACGTCAAAGCCAAGGAACGAGGGTCCATCACCTCCTTTTGCTATAGCCCCTGCCCCAAGTCCTTCCCTGGGGCTTCCCTGTGATTGTGCCTGTTTTAGGTTGTTCCCTCCTTGGGCAATCTTACCCATCATTGGCTAACTGACCAAGCACTGGGGGCCAGGCAGAGTGAAGTAAAAGGAGCAGAAGCAGTGCTCCTGCCAGAGAGATAAGCTTTGTCTTCTTAGTGGCTTATGGTCTGAAAGTCGCTCACTCAGCCTTAGCCATGGGGGGGTTACAGCTTCTGAAACCAAGCAGGGCAATTCCCAACAACTACCAGTACCCACTTCATCACCATCAGCTTCATCACCACCACCATTTGAAAGCTAAGCAGGTGGAGTTTTATTTCATGTACTCTGTACACCCAGGATTGGAAGCAGTTCCTTTGGGAGTCAGGAGAACTCTGAGCCCTATATTGAGGCTGCTGGTTGCCATCTCATTATCTACCCTCCTCTTCTTCCTTATATTGCTGTACTGTTGGAAGTGGCAAGGTACTCAGCTTAAAACACACAAACATTTCCCAGACTCCCTTTCAGAGCAGGGTATGGGATGATACATTGTTGAGGATGGGGGTGGGCAGGGGCTCAGGAGAAATAAAAGCTCCTGACTGAGCTGACAGATGCCTTTCAGCCTCTCACAATCCTTCCTTCCTTAAACTTGGGTGTGCTGGTTGGAGCTCCAGCTGCCATCTTGGACTACAAGGTAACCCTAAAGATGAAAACCCATGCAAAGGATGGAGAGAAAAAAGCTGGAAGGAGCCTGGGACATCATGACATCAGAGTTGTCACAGCAACTCTGGACTTGGGAGGAAACAAAGCCCTATCTTACTAAGCTTCTGTCATTTTGAATCTCTTCTACCAGCAACCAAATGCAGTTCCTGACTGAAATATTGAGCCTCCCTCAATTCCCCTCTGAGCCACCACAAGGTGCCATCCCCTGATGATCTCAGCCATGAGGGGATGGCATCACGCACCATTGTCTCTGGGCAGCAGTTGGTGGGACTGGGTTGGGAGCAGTGTAGAACTTGATCCCAACCTCAAACTGGAGACACCATCTACCATCACAACATCTTTGACAGAGAGAAGAGCCCTCATCACCAAGTTATCAGAAACAAACCAAAAGGCTTTGGAGCCAAGGCTGACTTCCAACCCCAGATCTATAAATTTCAGCTCTTCCCCACTTGCTCACTCTTCCAGAAGGCTTCTGGGTTGATCAGCAAGCCCTCCTAGGTACCACCACTGTCCGACATCTATCTAAAGTGGATGCCCCTGTTCCCAGAACCACGTGTGCTTGGCACATGTCTGATTTCAGCCACAGCTGTGGTAGACAAGTCCATGTGAGCTCGGAATCATGCTTCCTCAAGGTGGCTGCTTTCTGCCCAGAGACATTCCCCAACATCTCAACAGCCCGCATGGCTCAGCTCTCAGCTTGGAAGTCCAGGGGCCACCTTCAGTCAGTGGGAAATTGGACCGTGTGGACAGATGCTCCAGCCTCCTGTCTTGCCAATGGACTACTTTTGGAAACAGCATGTACACTTCTCAGGAGGTCTCTGCCTCATGTCACACCTCACAACCCTTCTTTCCTCCTTCCCTGACTTAGTCTTCTCATCCTCCTGCTCCAGCTTTCTGGAACCACCTCTCAGACAAACCACACCCCCAAACCTGTATCACAGGCTCGGTTTCAGGGACCCCTGAATGACTCTGCCTTTGTCCACCTTGCTCAGCTCAACTCTGACATGACATCTGACACACATTCCTGTTTCCTGCCTGACGGGGGTAAGCCCTGAGGACCCTGAATGGATGGTGTTGGTGGGTTCTGGAAGCAGAAGTTCCCCAAGGGCAGGAATGGTCTCTACTCACTGTAAAGTCTGGCAGATTGTCAGTATAAACAAATATACCCAATATATTTTTAAGTGCTTGATGATGATGGTGACGATGATGATAGCAATTACGATGATGATGGCGATGCTGGCAATCCTATAAGCTGCTTGGAAACAACCTGGACCAACACTTTTCTTGAGAGTTGCTCAGCTGTCTCTAGATGAGTGCCTGTCTCATGGACAAACTATCCAAACAATCAGATCTTTAACAGCAATGAGCACCCTCTGTGGAGAGAGAGCAACTACTCCTCACATCCAAAGTTACAAATTCATACCCTCTTCGACCCAGAAATCTCACTGAATTTTTTTCTGTAGATCGTATGTGCACCAAGGGCCATATGTATAAGGTTATCCATGGAAGCCTTGCTAGTATTAGCAAGTAGTTGGAAACAACTTAAATGTCCACCGTAAAGCACTGGTTCCAGAAATTATGATACATATAAACAATGAATGTCACACAGCTGTGTAGGAAAATAGGGACAACCTTTCTATGATGACAGAATTATCTTTGAGAGCAGAACAGGATGAAAAGGAGAAGGGATGTGGGTGGCTAAGGACAGGAGTGAACAAGGCTCACTGACTTTGGGATCACGTGTAGGTAGTAATTTTCTTGGAGAAAAAAATAAAAGGAACAGTTTAGCAGCAAATGCAGAGATCTTTCATAGTCATATCCATTTACTGCACAGATATTTATCAAAGGCCTGCTGAGTGCTGGGCAGTGTGCCACAGATTAGCAGTACAAAGAAGACTTTCAGTAATGCCCTATATGGGGTGGTAGGTGGGCGCTGCAGGGGACTGGAAGTGAATCAACAATTATAACTCATCCATATATGCCAAGAATGTAGGAAGGACAGATGCTGTGGGTACCCAAAAGAAGGGCAATGAAGGCAGATACAGAACCCAGAAAGGCTTCCTGGAGGCAGTGACACTTGTTTCAGCCTTGAACTACGAGTAGCAGTCCGCTAAAGGGAGAAAGGGGAAAAGGGAAATCTGGGAAGAGAGAACTGCAGGAGCAAACATTTGGAGGTATGACCCAGCCTGACAGGGTGCATTGAGAAGATGGCCAGTTTCGGACCAGACTGAAAGGAGTTCATGGTCTGAGGTAGGAGCCTTAATAAAAACCTAGAAGTACATGTCTCTTTTACTGAGAAGCCAAATCAACACAGGGGAGGGGTGTCAGTTCTTGGGGCGTCAAATTGCTTTTCTTCACCTCCCTCCAATCTCATTCAGCTTAACCCAAAAACCGAGCTGGAATCAACCTTGTTGTTAGAGAGTGGCTCCAGACATGACCTGGGACCTGCATGTCTCCTCCCTCCTGCCTGGATATCACACTTGATCAGTCAACAAGCATTTACCAAGGAACCACAGGGTCCTGCCAGACACTGCTGGGGGGCACAGGAAAAGGTTAAGACACAGTCTTTGGCCTAGGAGGAGATAAACTTTACACAGGAAATGACCTAAAAACAGAACAACTTAATTTATGACTTTATCTTTAAAAGCAGGGACTCAAGACAGACACCTTGTGCAATGCTCACAGTATTATTCACAACAGCCTGGAGGTGGAAGCAACCCGAGTGTCATCAACAGATGAGTGGATAGACAAAATTTGCATATTCGTACGGTGGAATATTATTCAGCCATAACAAGAAATGAAATTCTGACTCATGCTACAGCATGGATGGACCTTAAATACATTATGTTGCCTTGGCTGATGTGGCTCAGTGGATTGAGTGCCAGCCTGTGAACCAAAGGGTCGCTGGTTCAATTCCCAGTCAGGGCACATACCTTGGTTGTGGGCCAGGCCCCCAGCTGGGGGTGTGTGAGTGGCAACCAATCGATGTATGTTTCACACATCGATGTTTCTCTCCCTTTCTTTCTCATTCCCTTCCCTTCTCTCTAAAAATAAATAAATAAAAATCTCTTTAAAAAACACATTTTGCTAAGAAGACAGACACGAAAGGACAAGTACTGTGTGATTTTATTTATGTGAAATACATAGCATAAATATAGACACAAGTTCATAGACTCAGAAAGTGGACTAGAGGCTTTCTGGTAGGAAGGGCAGTCTTCGAGTAGCAGGTACAGAGTTTGTTTGGGTGATGAAAAATTTTGATGATAGTGATGAGGGTTCTACAATGTTGTGAATGTAACTAATGACACTGAGCTGGACACTTAAAAATGGTTAAAAGAGTAAATTTGGCATTTGTATTTCACTACCAAAAAAAGTTCAAAAAATTGTTGCCAAGGTGGGGGCAACAGTGAGGCCTCGGGCAACTGAGGAGGACTCCTTGGAGAGGGTGACAGTTGCAAAGGTCTGGGAAAATGTGAGCATAAGAGAAGGAAAAGGACTGTGATGGAAGGTGGGGTGGGGTGAGAAGGGCCCCCAAAGAGGTGGATCTGATGGCCTCTCGTGGACCAGGTGGAGGTGACTGCAGAGTCATGAGAAGCAGGGGCAAGTAGGTAGGAGAGGACCTTCGATCCATGGTGTTCATGACATAAAAATGCAGCAGGGAAAGACTGAACACTTCAGGCAGCTATTACTAATTCCATTTTACAGGTGTATAAACTGAGGCTCCTCAAGACCTAGAGATCTGCTCCAGAAGGCAAGTGGCACAGGGAGGATTTGGTAGGAGTCACATGGCCCTAACACAGTGGCTCTCCGCCCTGGCTACACGTCGGGTTGTTCTGGAGCACTTCAGGAAAACACTGCCAGCACCCCACCCCCAAAGACCTTGTTCCCATCACCTGGGGTGGGGTCTGAGCATTAGCCTTCTTGAAAAGCATTCCCGGGATGGAGTGTGCAGACAGGAGTGAGAACCACTACTGCAGGGCTCAGCACATTTCATTCCCTCAGCTCTTGGGGTTAGCTGCCGTCAATCTTGGGCAGGGTGCTCAACTTCTTTGAACCTCATCTGTAAGATGGGTAAAAAAAATACTTGTCCTGCCTCCCTCACGAGGCCATATGGTAAAGGTGGTTATCCGAGTTTCCCTTCACCCCTTTGTCTCGTCTCTTCTCTTCACACAGTGATCAGCACCCAGGCTACAGCCCAAGAGAGGCGGTGAGGGCAGGGGCTGCACAGAAGTCCTGGTGCCCGCCCACTACTGACAAGTCAGCTCAGGGGCTGCGGGCACAGGAAGGTAAGCCGACTGAGCAAATAAGTAAATACATTGGGAATAATGGTAGCAAAGTTTTTCACCAAGACAGAAGTGCTTTACAGGTGTGGAAAGAGGGAAGGCTAAGAAAAATCATGAGGTTTGGAATGGAAACTGAAGGTATTGAAATAAATTCATGATTTTTAAATCTATTTACACCAACAGATACTTAACAGTAGGGATGCCTGTGTGTGGTGTATTATGTGTGCATATATATATATATATATATATATATATATATATACACACACACACACAGTTGAAACTCATTATTTTAAAATTTAGTTACAGTTGAAACTCATTATTTTTAAATGTTACATGTAATTGACATGTAACACTCTCTTAGTTTCAGGCGAACAACACAACTTCCATATTGGATACACTGTGAAACAATCACCATAGTCAGTCTGGGCAACATCCATCACCACACATAGTTATAGTTACAACGTTTTTATTTCTTGTGATGAAAACTTGTAAGATCTATTCTCTTAGCAACTTTCAAATATGCTCTACAGTAGTGTTAACTATGGTCGCTATGCTGTACATTATTTATCCAATAGCTAGAAGTTTGCACTTTTTAATCCCCTTTACTCATATCACCCACCTCCCCCAACCACCTCTGGCAACCATCTGTCTGTTCTCTGTACCTGTGAGCTCAGAGGTTTTGATTTGTTTTTTCCTTTTTAGATTCCACATATAAATGAGGATCGTATGGTATTTGTCTTTCTCTGTCTGACTTATTTCACTTAGCATACTGCCCATGAGGTCCATCCATGTTGTTGCAAATGGCAAGACTTCCTTCTCTTGTACGGCAAAATAATAGTCCTCCTTTATCCATTCATCCATCAATGCACACAGGTTGCTTCCATATCTTGGCTATTGTGACTAATGCTGCAATGAACATTGGAGTACATACATCTTTTCCAGTCAGCATTTTCTTTTCTCCTGGATAAATACCTGAAAGTGGAATTGCTGAATTGCTGGATCATATGGTTGTTCTATTTTCCATTTTGGGGGGAGGGGGAGGAGGGAAACTCCCATACTGTTTTCCATGGTGTCTGCACCAATTCACATTCCCACCAACAGGGCACAAGGGTTCCCTTTCCTCCACATCCTCACCAGCACTCGTTATTTCTTCTCTTTCTGATAACAGCCACTCCGACAGGTGTGCTGTGACAGCTCAGTGCAGCTTTGACTTGCATTTCCCTGATGACTAGTTACTGCACCCCTTCTAGGTACCTGTTAGTCATCTTTATATTATCTTTGGAAAATTGCCCATTTTTTGATGGGACCATTTTGATTTTTGCCGCTGAGTTGTATGAGTTAATCCTCATTACTCGCCGATTCCATATTTATGAATTTGTCTACTCGCTAAAATGTATTTGCAGCCCCAAAATAAACACTCATGGTCATCACAGACATGCGCAGAGCAGTGAAAAATTTTAGTTGTTCAGTGGGTATGTTCCCAGGTGAGGTCAAAAGATACTCCACTTTCTTGTTTTCGCTCTCATACTGCAAACAAGCATCCTTTTAGCAGGCTACGTAGTGTCACACTTTTCTCGTGTTTGCTTTTGGTCGGTGAGTTTGCTGTTTGCAGTGAACTCCGGGAACAGTGCTGGAGTGCTGTCTAGCATTCCCAAGTGCAAAAGAAAGCTTTGATGGCCTTATGAAGAAAACATGTTAGATAAGGTTTGTTCAGGCATAAGTTACAGTGCTGCTGGCCAAGGTCAATGGTGTAATTGAGTAAGGCGCCTTTAAACAGAAAAACCCATAAAATGAAGTTACGAACTGATCAGTTGGTGGAAATATTGTAAGCAGAGGCTCACAGGAACCTAAGCCCATATTTTTCCTAGGGGCAATAGTTCAGTGTTGATGAACACGGTGTTGGTTGAAACTTTAGAAAGTATAACCACTGTGAAATAGTGAGAAGTGGCTGTATATACATGTATGTCTTAACTCTGTCTTCTGAGAGAAGCCACTGAGCACCCAGAGCGCAGTTTCTAAATACTATCCTCCACTAAAAGGAACCAGGGCTCCTCGTAGACATGGTTAACTCCAGAGCTGGAGAAGGGAAAGTACAGATGAACCCAGAACGTGTCATTGTGCTGGAAAGTAAGAACATGCTCCAAGAATGATGGGGACATGTCAACAGACACAAGGGGTCGGCATGAAGCTGGTCTGTCTGGACCTATCTTGGGCAATTTTAAAACCAGAATAAATAATACTAGCAGATTTTAACCAATCACATAAAATATGAATCATGAGATAATCCTGATATAAACAGATAAATGGGAGCGAAAGGAAGGTTTTCCTTTCAGTAGACTGCAAACTAGTAAATGGTAGAAGGAATGCTGAAAAAGAAAGTTCTTATTTGACAACCACCATAATGGCGTTTGATTTAGACAGAAGTTGTCAGAAGACACTGAAGCTTATGGGCAGAGGTTCAACCAGGGCCAGGATTTCGGTATAATCTTATAACATCTCCCCACAAAACATGTACTAATTAGAAAGGGGAGATGGTGATGTGGCAGTGGAGGAGTCTGGCAGATACCAACTTGATCAAGAAATGAAGGCGTGAAATCCTTCTCTGGTTTTCCCGTCAAGAAAGCTTGGACGACTTGGGTCTGGTCAAGAGAAAGTGTCAGAGTCACCCAAGAGGAGGGTCAGCCTGCAGAGCAGAAGGCCTGAACTCTTTAAGATTTGTAAGAACACAAAGGGAAGGGAAAGTCGGAGAAACTATTCTGGGTTGAAAGAGATGGATGAGCCATGACAGCTCGGTGTGATCCTTGGTCCTCAGATCCGTCCTGGACCAGAAAAAGAAAAAGAAATCATTGGGACAGCGGGCAGCATTTGACCAGGACAGTGGACAGAATGTCATTTGTACCGATGTCAATTCCTGAATCTGAAGAGCCGTCAAATGATTCAGAAAGGAGATTATTCTGGTATTTAGGGGTGATGGGCATCATGTCTGCAGCTTGCTCTTAAATTCAGAAAAAGATCTGTGAGCATACATGAAAGGAAAGAGGGTGACAAAGCAAATGTGGTGAAAAAACTAAAGGATGTGGGTGAAGGGGTTAGGAAGTTCTTAGTACTGTTCTTGCACTATTTCTACAACTTCAAAATTATTTCAAAGTACATTATTTTAAACAACAGAAGGCATACCCAAGTGCTTTGCAGAAGGAAGAAAAGTAAAGGGACTCTCGTTACACATCTTTTAGAACGTGGAGTTATTGTGAGACGGCATGCTGTGGGCTGGGGTGGTGGTGTTGCCATGGAGCGTGCACTTATTTATGTATTTTCCACCCCCCAGATTAACCCCTTCGTCCCCAGGGCAGCAGGAGATGCGGTCCATGTTGTGGTGAGGGAAGGGCCACACCTGAGCAAACACTGAACACAGGCTCAGCTGGGATGAAGGCTGCGCTGAAGTGTTTATGACTCTTCGTGTCTTATCAACCCTTCCTGTCACAACTCCTGCTCTCTGCCATCTGTTTATACAGACACTTATGAAACAACACAGCCCCCTGCCTTGCTCAGAGCCTTGGGAATGTCCACACGGTCCTGCTGGCTGAAACAACTTGCTTCCTGCTTCGCTGGCTGAGTTTCCCACCCCTCGTGGATGTCTATCTCAGGTGGGGGCGGGGGGGGGGGTAGAGACCCAGGACAGAGAATAGGGAATCACCAACCCAGAATCACCCAGCAAGGTCATGGCAGGGTGGAGTTGACCGCAGTTCAGCGCTATAGGTATTTACTATGGGCCTAAAACGAGCCAGATCTAACAGACATTTCTTTAAACTCTGCTGTGCCAAGAGCCTGCTCTCAGTCACAGAGAGGCAAGAAAAAGGAGGGACACCATCACATCACCACCATTATTGTCACTACCGCCACCATCATCATCTTCTTCATCTCTGTTACAGGTTGAGTTATAGCCTCCCTAAAAATGTTGAAGTCTCACCTTTTTTGGAAATAAGGTCTGTGGAGATGATCAAGTTCAGATGAGGTCATGAGGGTGGGCCTCAATCCAGTGGGACTGCTGTCCTTATAACAACGGGAAACTTGAATGCAGAGAAAGACAAGTACACAGGGAGAATGCCATGTAGACACTGGGGAGACGGGCCCACAGCTGACAATTACCAGCAAACCACCAGAAGTTAGGAGAGAGACATGGGACAGACTCCCCTTCATACTCCTGAGAAGGAACCAACCTTGCCAACACCTTAATCTTATACTTACTTGTACTGTGAGACAACGGAAAATTGTGAAACAATATGTTTCTATTGTTTAAGCCACCCAATTTGTGGTACCTCATTATAACATCTCTAGGAAACTAATAAAGTCTCCACCACCACCAGCAACATCATTACCACCACCACTACCATCTTCACCGCCATCATCGTCATCTAACTAATGGAAGCGGAGCTAATTACAGGCCATCACTCCTCTGAGTACTTTACTTACATGAACTGACCTAATCCTCACCAGAACATTACGAGGTAGGTACTGCCACTATTCCCATTTTCCTCAGAGTATGGAACTAAAGCTCAGAAACACAACATTGACTTCCCAAGGCCACACAGCCAAAAAGTGTCTGTGCGTTGGCCTCCGCCATCCCTGATCCTCTCGCCTCAACAGCCATCTTTCTGCCCCCGCCATCAGTCAGCTGGTGTGCGTGTGTCCCGGGCTCAAGTCCTCCTGCTTTCATGGAACAAAGGCTTCCACACCATTTTCATGCTTCTCAGGCCCTGAGGGACACAGGAGAGAGGAAGAACAGTACATGGAGTCCTGTCCCCAGTCCTGGTCCACCCTTTGCCCTTCGAGTCGCTGGTCCCCACAGACCCGATTGTCTCAGCCCTGATAACAGCAATCATCAGCAGAGGTGTCAATCACCTTTGGAGACAGTTTTCAGGTGGATTTTGTTGAGTTTTTATTGCTCCAGGTGATAACCAAGAGCATTAGTCAGGTACACAGTAATGGTGACTCAGAAGGAAATCGATCAGCTGTGTGCAGGTATTCTCAGCAGCTATCAGCAATGGGGCACTGGAATCTCCATGGGGTTCTCCACGTTTCCCATTGAGCCCAGCACCATTCTTAACACACAAAAACGCTTCCATCAATGTTTGTTGAGTTGTCTTGACATGTTTCCAACCGAACCAGAGCCACTACCTTTTTTATTTATCAAATTCACTTGTCCTTCTCCCATCCTTTCTTATCTTTATTCTAATAACTATTTCTTATGGAAAGAGTAGTTGATGATCAGAACTCTAACAGTGTTCTCAGGTTTGGGCCTGTAGGGGAAGCTTTTCCAGCCTGTTGGGAAGGTTTGCGGAGGCTGCAGGTGCTTGCAGACTGAGGTTCTTGTGGAGCTTGTCACTTTTCGCAAAGGCTACAGCTGTTCATAGATCCCTTAGCTGTGTGCAGAGCCTATCTTTATTTGCAGAGCTCCTAGTTTGTAAATGTTTAAAAATTTTTTAATCACAATTTAAAATTGTAATTGTTTAAAATACACAGGCGTTTGCAGAACTTGAAGGTGTTTATGGAGCCTGTAGCTATGTGTAGAGACTGCAGCTGTTTGTGAAGATCTTTGTTATTTGCAGATGCTGTAATGTGCAAAAGTTGTTGAAGTTGATCGGATGCTTCTGGCTGGGCTTTTCTCCCAGAGCTAACCATGGGCTCACCTATTAAAGCACAGGCAATGTGTCCAACATGGTGCCGAGAGATTCAAAGGACACAGAAGTATGAAGAAAGCTCCTCCACACAGCTGAGGGACAATCATGGAGCATACATGGACCACCATGAGAACAATCCGGAAAGGCACACAGGGTTGGGGAAGATGGGAGCTACGTCAGGATTAGCTCACCCGGTCCCTACATACATCTGGTACCACGTGGCTACCCTTCATGCAGACCCCTCCCATGGTGGACACCAGCCCCATCCCATGCTGGCAACCTTAAAGTTGCACCCTGCCCCCTATATCATACCAAGTACACAACTACCTCTGCCCGACCCCGCACTCATCAAAACTCTTTTCCCTTAGGGTCCTGACCCTAGTTAATCCACAAAGAGAAAAGAGTACAGATTTGCAACAAGTTTTTAGCCACTAGGATGTGAAGGACATTCACAATTTTCAAATAAAAACCTCAGAGGCTGCTGTACCATCACCTACATGGCACGTTCCCTGACGGTAAGATCTGGGCACAGTGGCGGCAGCAGGCACAAACGGAGTACATGGCAGTCTGGCTGCCCAGGAGGAAGGCTTGCCCTACAGGAACACCCCACTTTCTGGCCACAGCCTGATTGAATCTTTGTTAACTGAATTCTCTTTAACTAGTGACTCACATGCCCATTCCATAGCGGGGATGCATCCAGAATGAGAAGCAGTTCCAGTCTAGGCATGAACTGAAGGAAGACTCAGTTGGTTCGAGGCAGTGATTTTTTTACAGAACAGAAAGGTCCGTCTCTCTGCGTGTTCCTATGTGTTTGCTTTTGTAAACATCAGGCTGGACTCTGACCAGTGCATGTAATTAATGGCTGTTTCAGTTCCAGCTGTGAGTTCAGGAGGCTGGACCAGTTCTCCCGAGTACCTGTCCCAGCCCTGGGATCGGTTTACATCCCTGTCTCAGTGACACTTCCTCTTTCTCTCTAAGCCCTGAAGCAAGCCACCGCAGGTAGCATTTTAGCTTCCAGCCTGGAAACTGGAGCAGGGCAGTCTGGTCCACTTGGGAGAAGACCAAGGCCATCTGGCTGTTCTGACCACTGAATCTGTGCCTTCAAATCCCTGAACTCCAGGTCCTTCGCCCCCACTGCTCTCTGGACTTCTTTAGCATCTCACCTGTCATAAAACCCCCAGTGGGCGCATTATCTCTCCAACGTGCTGTACCCTCTTCACCTTATTCCAAGCTTGGCAGTCCACCCAGCTGTCCAGATAAGACGAATCCTTCCTCTCTGAGTCCTGATACTCCTGCTGCACACATCCCTCACTCACCACCTTCTGGCCGCGCACCACTCCGCCTCATCCTTCCTGGGGCGAGGCAGCAGCCTCCTTCCCACCGTCACCAGTCCCCGTCTCCAGTCAAGGCCCCCAGGAGCAGCCTCCAGTCAGTCAGCAAACACGTACTGAGCACTTCTAATGTGCCCATCATGAGGGACATTGCAGAAAACGAGATAACAAAGCCATACTTCAAAGAGGTTTTAGTCAGCAGGGTCTTTCAGGGCTTGCCTGGAAAAAAATGTTGCTTGCAGCTTAGTGTTTAATATTTTTTCATCCATAAGCAACAGGCATTGACTGGAAGAAAAAAAAAAACAGTGCTTTTGCTCAAGATGGGCATGTGGGCAAAATGGCCCACCTCATTGTACAACCACATCAAAATTCCAACTCAAATATATAGCAGCCATCACTCAGGAATATCAGAAATGGAGGTGAATGGAAGTCTGACCACTGAGGAGCTGAGGAAACCACATCCATCCAGACCGGGAGGAGGGACGTGGACTCAGGCCGGCCCCACACCAGCGCCGATAAAAATTGGGGAGGATGTCTTGGGAGCGAGGAGTCCCAGACCCACACCAGGCCCCCCAGCCTGGGATTCCAGTGCCAGGAAAAGAAGTTCCCACAACTTCTGGCTGCAAAAACCAGTGGGGACTGAGTCAGTGGAGGAGGCTGCTGGAGCCCTAAGCAGTTCGTCTTGGGGAACCCACACACTGACTCACCCCGACCTCCAGCACCAGGGTGACAGCTTGAAGGGCACCAGTGGGCAGACTGAAGTATCTGGCATCTGAGTGAGCAGAGGCCACTGTCCCTTTGCTAAACCCTCCCCCTGCAGAGCTGGTAGGTTTCTGCCCTAACTGAGACCCCATGAACCTGGCTAACACTGTGTGACGGACCTCAGAGATCCACAGGGGTTCCACCCAATTTACAGGCTGGCCCAGGCTGCTTTTCCATAAGAATGGCTGGTCTTGGCTCCTAGATCCTATCAAAGAAGCAACCACTGGCTTTAGTGATCCCTAAATTAGAGACATGGCTTGGTTTCATCCAGGAATCTCCAAGCCCAGCACAAGTAGCAGACATCTCAGATTGCTTTACAGCTCAGGCAGGGTGCTCCGGGAAAAACATAGGTGGGGGCTGACCTTGGCCTGTACCAACTGGGAAGAGAGAGAGAGAGAAGCATTGATTTGTTGTTCCACTTACACATACATTCATTGGTTTATCTTCATATGTGCCCTGACTGGGGATTGAACCTACAACCTTGGTGTATCAGGGACAATGCTCTAACCAACTGAGCCACCCAGCCAGGGCTTGTTTATTTCTCACAAGGTTTTTGACTTACATTTGGTTGATAACATCCCAGTGCTATAGTTTAAAACATATTCCTTTTGTAGGAACTACCTCTGTAGGTAGGAACTACCTCTGTAGGAACTACCTCTGTAGTTCCTACAAAAGGTAAGTTGGATCTAGACACTTGATCAGATTCAAGTTCAGTTTTGGCAAGTCTGCTTCGGGGTACCGTCTGCAAGGGGGCATACTCTGTCTGCTTTGTCTCCCTTCTGGGGATATTGATAGCCATGGACAGTTACATTAGTGCATCAGGGGTTCTAAAGCTGTGGCACCAGGGGGAGCAGGTTAGGGGCTCAAGTGAGCCCAGTTTCTTCCTCTTTATCCAGGGAAGGATGTGTTGATAGACAAAGGGGCAGTTGTGGCCCCTGGGCCCTTTCCTCTCCACCACTGCTTTCCTTATACCTTAGGGTTTGGGCTTTGAAAGTCAGCCGGGCCAACAATGTCACCCTCCAACCGGTGAAAGCCTAGCTTTGTAGGGACACAGGGCTGGGTACTGGAGGGGCAAACTCACTCTGGCTCTTCCTTGGCTAAGAGTTCAGGGGCCTCTGCCATTGGACCAGTCTGGGTCCCAATCCTTGCTTCCCCACCCATGTACCAGATTGAACAAGTTACTTCCCCTTCTCTGAGTCTCAGTTTCCTCACAGGTAAAAGGGGAATTAATACCGGGATTACCTTACAGGGTGGGGAGGTTAAAACCGGTAATGCGTATCAGGTGCTGGCTGCAGGGCCTGCCAGATGAGAAGTTTACAGTAACGGTTGCCCGCGTCATGGCTACACTAGTCCCCTCCTTGGCCTGACAGTAAAAATGATTCAAGGAAAAGGGCTAGACCATGCTCATCTTCACTAAGGTCCTTGAGCTGCCCGCCAATCAGTGGCTTTTCCAGACCAAACTAGCTTGGGTCCCTGACACAGGGTAAGAGGATTTGGGTCACTGGTGTGAGGAGAGAGGTGTTTTGTGACCTGGGACAGGAATTCCAGTTACTTATGACATGAAATGAATAGTAGTATATATGTTACAAGCCCCATAATAAGGTATGGGGCCCAAAGCCCCGAGAGCCCCAGTGCCTGGTGAACCATCAGCCAGAAATATGCGTTCCAGGAATCCAAGGCCAAACTCCCAGGTTGCTCAGGTTCTGTGGATTGCCCAGCTTGCTCCTAGATGTTTGCTCAGGAGGTAGAAATTCCAGGAATCTTGGTCCCTACTTCCCCTTGGCGTACCCTTCATCCTCCTCCCTCCCACACTCTTCTCCATCCTCGGGCCTCTGTCCCACTTGGTGGACAAGTGGCCAATTGTCTCTGGGATCCTTTTCCCTTGGAGTAGCCAAGTGGCCACACTGGGGCCAGATGTGACTGTCGTAGGCATTAAACACAAGGTCTGACTGAGGCCTTCTGGAGTCGCTTAATGCAGCCAGAGGGGGAGAGAGGTGGGGGAGCCTGGCTCAGTGAGAAGGTGCGTGGCAGCCAAGTGTTCAGGCAATGGGGGATGGGAAGCGGGTTTTCACGGGGGCCACACTCCAGAATGCAGCAGGCCCTGCGAATGGCACGAACAGTGTCAGCCCCTGACTCGTGAAGCTGCTAGCTCCTTAACATCGACTGAGTTACCCCTGCCTCTCTCATTGCCAGGGCTCCTACCTTCCTCCTGGCCCCCACTGTCTCACCCCTGGACTCTTGTTCTCACCTCCTAAAGGATACACCTGATTGGGTGAACTCTTGAAAATGCTGGAGATAGGACACTTGCTTTTTAAAAGCCTTCCAGGCAGAGTGCTTCAACGTTATTGTTTCTCCCACCACCCCGCCCTCCCTGCCCGGCTGTCAGGTGAAGCCTGTGGACTCCTAAGTAAGATAAAGTTTTAAATGCATACAATAAAATGTGCCACATTATAAAGGCAACCAATTATATTAGAACACAACTATCAAAAGTATTTTAAAAATAAAATTTGTGTGTAGTAATACAAAGTCAGGTGCCACATATTGACTTCAGTCAGTGATGGACGGCATACCGGACAGTGGTCACGGAAGATTACAAGGAGCCGAAACTCTCCGATTATCTAGTGGCAGCGTCACAACGTCCTCGCTTGAGACCTTACACAAATCCTTTCTGCTGGATTACAAGGTGTTACAATCGCCTATGGCAGTGATTTTTCAGCCTTTTGCATCTCATGGCACACATAAACTAATCACTAAAATTCTGTGGCACACCAAAAATATTTTTTGCCAATCTAACAAAAAAAAATAGGTGTAATTTTTATTCACTCACAGCAGATGGCTATTGTGTTGCTGTTTTCTTTTTATTATTATTATTTGACAATCTAAGGGAAAGGAGGTCAGTGCCCCTGACTACATAGTCAGGTATCGGCATGTTTTAAAAATTCTTGCAGCACTCAAACTGAAAATCGCTGGCTTATGGTATTCAGTACAGTAACACAGTGTAGATCTGTATAGCCTGTAAGGTGTAGGGGAACAGAATTTGACACCCCCAAATATGTTTCTTTGGCATAGGATTATTTTAGGCTGGTTAATTTTTAAAACAGCAGACGTGAGAGAAGCTTGGAAAACTAACTTGAAGTTACCCTTGTAAACTATATTCACATTCGTAAGAAAAATCTCCACTCTAGTGAGTGGGGCAGTTGGTTAGAGTGTCCTAATACCCCAAGGTTGTGGGTTCAATCCCCCAAGGTGGCAGGTTCGATTCCCTGGTCAGGGCACAAATGGAACAACAAAACAAATGTCTCTCTTTCTCTCTCTTCTTTCCTCTCTCTCTAAAAGTCAATTTTTTTAGAACTTAAAAAAGAAAGAAAGAAAGGAAAACCTCCATTAGTAAGGGTGTCCTCCTGGCTCTACCAGGAAGAGCAGTGCGACCTTTCCCTTCCTTATCTCTAGAAACTCTTATCAAGGGAACAAAGGCTTAAATCTGCATAACTATCTATTTAAGAATGTCCAAACCTGAAGAGAATTTTTATGAGTTTATTTGAGTCTAAACTGATGACATTTGCCTGGAAACGAGACCTGGAAGGCCCCAGAGAAGGACAGTATTGTTTTAGCACTTACTTCTGCGTGCCTGGTGCCCCGCCCCCTTCCTCTCCACTCACCCCTTTCCTCCTTCTCCTCCTCAACCAGCTGCACTCAGTGTTTCCAAACCTCCCTGCCCACGGTGCTCACAGAGTGGTCCGGCCAGGAATGACCTTGGTCGGGGGTCAGGGTGAGCCGCTCCTGGCAACCAGCAGAACCGGCAGACAAATGTTGGTGGACATGTGCATTTTCTGAGGAAACACGCATAGATACTCATCGTTGTGACCAAAACAATTGAAAAAGGTTAAGATCCACCGAGGTAAAGTGTTAGGGTCTTAAGGCTGTACTCCTTTCCTGGATTTGAAAAGAGGTCTTAGGGACAGGGCAGTGTTTAGTGTGAAAGGAAATGCTCTCAAGTGGTGGGATTTCAGGGACCACCAACAGTTTGAGAGAAAGTTTTGGAGGGTAGTCCCATAACACACACCACCCCCCTGTGCTCCTCTAGAAGTGACCCGTTCGAAGGAACAGATTTCGAATGACCTCTGAACTGGCCAGCGGGGCTTCTCTTGTTACCGAGTTGTTCATCCTGGCAGTAGAAATTTTAGATGCTGTCGCAAAGCAAGAAAATTCTGATATTATCATGCTCCCTTTGTGAGAAAGAGACTTTGAAAGAGCGAGACGGCGGATCTACCTGAAATCTCCAAATACAAATAATTCAGAATCGGTCCTTGAGCTCTGCTCTCACCCTCCATGGACATGCTTCTCCACAGCTTAACTGACTCTCAGAGCAAGGGACATGTAGCTCTGTGTTCAGGGCAACTGAAGCCCTGCTAGGACAACACTTCTGTGATTCACTCGGTATTATCCGTGGCTTAGCCATATCGCTGTCCTCAATGCCTGGCTAATCCTTGTGACTTCGAATGTCTTCCATTGAATTAACAAGTTCAATTTTTACAACTTTTTGTGAGTTTTTAAATATATATAAATGATTACTCATAAACTTGATGCCAGTTTACAAAATTTAGCATAGCAACTTTTTTGCACATTTTTACCTTAAATCTTACACATAACATAAAATTTACCATCTTTTTAAGTGGACAGCATGGTTGTGAACTATATGCCCCTCATTGTACATCAAATCTCTAGAACTTTTTAACATCGTACGAAACTGAAACTGGATCCTCACTGAACAACTTTTTCTCCCCCTCCCTTCATCCCTGGGCCATGACTCTTTCTCTTTCTAAGAGTCTGACTTACACAAACTGAGGTGGTATGGCCTATGTTGATGTAAGAACAATTATAAGACTTTATTTGAGCCAAAATTGACTATATTGTTGGGAAACAAGATCTCAAATGCTCTGGAGAACGACAGTTTTGCAGTTTCTTTTATATATGTGGAATTAAGGAGGGACCAGAAGGAAGATTATAAGAAGGTAGAAGGTAAGATGTCTCAATGTTTGGATTAAAGGATACAAGATTAGGGGATCCCTTGAGTGTGGTTAAATTTCCCAGAAGGTTAAAAGGTAGGCACAAGATGTTAACTTAGACGTACAAGAACAATGGACTTTTTGCTTAAAGCACAGATAAGATTTTTATCTTTTTAAAAGATTTTAATCCTTCGAGAGGGGAGGGGAGGGGGAAAGGGAGGGAGAAAGAGAGGGAGAGAAACATCAGTTGCCTGTTCCACACGCCCTAACCCAGCCCAGGACTGTCCACAACCCAGGCACGTGGCCTGACCAAGAACCAAAAGGTGCCCCGACCAGTGACCTTTGCTTTTCAGACAATGCCCAACCAGCTGAGCCACGCAGGTCAGGGCAAAGATAAGCTTTTTAGTGAAGAAGTTTATAGGACTGGGATGTGACTACCCACCATGACCTGCTCAGTTAGGAATTTATAATCAGATCACTCTGCGAGGTTACGGTTCAGAGAACTGTTCCCACTCTGTTTTTGTTTTTGTTTTGTCCGCAGGAGCTAGAAAGCCTTTTTTTTTCTCTTTCTTTTCTTTTTTAATGAAGGTTTTCAAGTGATTGTGCTATTGAATTACTTTATGCTCTTAATGGATCTTTATCTGCCTCCTTAGGTAGGGTGGGGAATTTCAGAGAGGGACTATTACCCTTGAAATTCCTAAGCAGAATATAAACAAAGAGAAAACAATAAGTGTTTCAGCATTATGAAGTGTTTCCTTACCAAGAGGATAATCCCTTCATCTTATTGAAAGGAGGAAGTAACAGAGGTGGGGAGGATCTTCTTTGTGCTTAGAATTTAGGGGCATGACCTTGAAGAGAACAACCAGTCTGCTCTGCCAGTGCCTCAGGGTCAACCCGGGTAAGTCTAGTGCCCTGTTGCTGTCAAGGTGAAATTCCACGCAAAGCCAGTTGCCTTTCAAAAGATGGCACACTGAAATGATGATCAGCCACAAGTTGATAAATGAGCATAATAATACAGCCATTGAAATGCCTTCATGTATGAGCGGTGTACCCCGTGCCCCTCCTCCACACACCCAGTTTTTCCTTTCCTAATCTTGAGGCTCAAATTGTCTAGACATTCATTAGTTTCAGTACAGATTATATTTCTAAAAGCCCCCACTGGCTGCTGTGCAGAGAATGGGCAGGACTCCTGATCTCCACTGGAAACTGCTGATCCAAAACTGTGGAAGGGGCCAGGGAGGTGGGGAAAGGTGAGGGGAAGGAGAAACACATTCAGTATGGACGGGGACAAAGGAGGCAGAGGCAGGAGCAGGGAGAATGGAGGGCTGGGTTAAGGGCTTGGGGCAGTACAGAAAGATAGGGGACGACAGAAGGAGAGGATGAGGGGAGAGTGAGCATGACATTGAGAGGACTGGAACGAGAAAGGGGTCGGGAAATGAAGAAATAGGCAAAGTGGAAAGACAAAGTAGCAATTACAAAAGCTTCAAGTAAAAACCAATTCATCTTAAACTATGCTACCATGTTTTTGCGAGACGGTGAAACTGGAATAGGAAGAGGCCCTTTATTTTCTTCGGAAGAGAACACAGTCCGGAGGTGGGAGAGGAATGGGATGGAATTTTCCAAACAAAGAAAGAGCCTGTGGCCTCTCAAACTGTCCACCCCACGATGGGTGAACTGTTCACACCACAGTCCCTGACTTTCTCCATCAGAGAGGGGGAACCGAGACAAACGCCTGGTCTCAGGAAGGGCTGAGGACTGGGGAGTGGGACCGTGGAGTTTGGTGCGGCTGGGTAGGGGGCAGGCAGGGTGGGAGGACAGTGTCTGGCAGTCGGGGGGGTGGGGGGGGGACCTGACTATGCAGGCTCCCTCACACCCAAAGGAAGCTACCCCAAGACCTCACTGAGGCTTCAAGTACAGGGGAATCAGAAAACCTGGGGCTTCTCAGCTTCCTACTCCAGCCTTCTGGGAAGCACACACTCCATGCCATTGAGGAGAGACAGAAACATATTCAATTTTCAAGCCTGCATCTCTAGCCCCTCTGCTCCAGCCCAATTTGGAGATCCCATGGATACCTCTCCCTTCCTATCCCTCAAGTAAAAACTGGCCTAACTCTTGACACCTGAGAAAAGACCACCTATTTCCCTTATAGGAAAAAAAAAAAGGCCTTGGCCAGGGAGCAGTGAGGGGACTTGACCTACTTACTGCCGCATCTGCCCCCACACAGACTGGACAGGGTCAGGGCCACACCCGGGAACAGAGTACGGAAGGTATCTGTCTCTCCAACTTCTGGGTTTTGCTGGTTCAGAGACTTTGGACACACGAACCCACCCCAGCACCAGCTTTCTCACTGCAGGTGGGTATGATGACAAGCCCCGCTTATGACACTTGGGTGGGATGTAGCATTACTGTCTGGGACTTGTGGCTTCTAGACAGTAACTGCTAGCAAGGTGAGTGAGAAATAGCATAGGCAGCCATGTTTTTGTTGTTTAATAAATTTGGTTAATTTTATACTGAGCTATCACCGACATATAACATTATATTACTTTCAAGTATACAACATAATGATTTGACACTTGTTATGTATCGTGAAATGCACAACACAGTAAGTCTAGTTAACCTCCACTACCATGCATAGCTGCAATTTTTTTCTTGTGATGGACACTTTTATGACTTAGTCTTTTAGCAACTTTCAAACTTGCAATCGAGTATTATATAATGTACCATACTCTACATTATATCCTCAAGACTAATTTATTGTACTTTATAGCTGGAACTTTGTACCTTTTGACTCTTCACCGATTTCATATATCCCCACACCCTCACCTTGCCACCAGCCACTACCAGTCAGTCTCTGTATCTGAAACCTTGATTTTTGTAGTTGTTGTTTTTACCCCACTTACAAGTGAAATCGTATGGTCTTTCTCTGATTTTTTTCACTAAGCATAATGCCCTCAAGATTCATGCATAATGTTGCAAATGGCAAGATTTCACTGTCTTTTATGGTTGAATAGTACGCCACTGTATAGATACACACTACGTTTTGTTTATCCATTCATCTGCGGATGAGCACCTAGGCCGTTTTTATGTCTTGGCCATTCTAAGTGATGCTACAGTGAGCATGGAGGTGCATATAGTTTCTACAATAGTTAGTATTTTCTGTTTTCTTCAGATAAATACCCAGCAGAGAAACTGCTGGACTATGTGATGGCTCTATTTTTGATGTGTTCAGGAACCGCCATTCTGTTTTCCCAGGTGGACGCGCCCACTCACACTCCCACCAGCAGTGCACCAGGGTACCCCTTTCTCCACATTTTCTCCCATACTCGTTATTTCTTATCTTTTTGATAATTGTCATCTGACCGGTATGAGATGATAGCTCATTGTGGATAGCTAACTTGCATTTCCCTCATAATTAGTGAGGTTGAGCATCTTTTCATGTGTCTGTTGGCCATCTGTATGTCTTCTTTGGAAAAATGTCTATTCAGATCCTCTGCCCATTTTTTAAAATAATTTGTTCTGTTTTGCTATTGAGTTGTATGAGTTCTTTATATATTTCAGACATTCATCCCTTACCAAATACATGATTTGCAGATATGATCTCCCATTCTGCAGGTTGCCTTTTCATTTTGTTGATGGTTTCCTTTGCTGTGCAGAAGCCATTTTGGTTTGATGTAATCCCACTTATTTATTTTGCTTTTGTTGCTTTGACTTTTAGAGTCGGAGCCAAAAAAAAAAACACTGCCAAGACCCAAGTTTGATTCAAAAACTCGCTGTTTTCTTCTAGGAGTGTTATGGCTTTAGGTCTTACGTTCAAGTCTTTTACCCTTTTTGGCTTAATTTTTGTGTATGGTATAAGATAATAGTCTAGTTCCATAATTTTGCATGTGATTGTCCAGTTTCCTCAATGCCATTTTATGAAGAAACTGTCCTTTCCTTAATCGTGTATTCTTAGTTCCTTTGTTGTTATTTCTAGGCTCTATTTTATTTTATTGATCCATGGGTTTGTTCTCATCAAATGAAAATACTATACAATTTTGATTAGTATAGCTTTGTAATATAGCTTAAAATAGGGGGTTTTGATGCCCAGCTTTGTTCTCTTTTCTCAAGATTGCTTTGGCTATTCTGGGGTTTTTTGTAGCTCCATATAAATTTGAGATTGTTTGTCTTTGAAAATGCTATTGGATTGGCTCGGGGGCAGGAGGGAGTGGTGGAGGGGAAATGCAGACAACTGTAATTGAACAATAATAAAGTAATTTTTTAAAAGAAAGTAAAAATGCTATTGGAATTTTGATGGAGATTGCACTAAACTTGTAGATTGTTTTGGTTAGATGGATATTTTAATAATATTACTTCTTCCTATCCATGACCACAGAATATCTTTTCATTTGTTTGTGTTTTCTTTGATTTCTTTTAATCAGTATCTTATAATTTTCAGTGCACAGGTCTTTCACCTCCTTGGTTAGATGATTTCTAGGTATTTTATTTTACTTTTTGATGCTATTATAAATGATATTGTTTTCTTTAGTTCCTCTTCCTGATACTCCATTTGTAGTATGTTGAAGTGCAATTTATTTTTGTATATTGATTTTAATCCTATAACTTTAGTGAATTTGTTGATTAGCTCTGTTTTTAGATGGAGTCTTTTTTTGTAAAGATTTTATTTATTTACTTTTAGACAGAGGGGAAGGGAGGGAGAAAGAGAGGGAGAAAAACATTAATGTGTGGTTGCCTCTTTTGCGCCCCCAACCTGGGACCTGGCCTGCAGAACAGTCATGGGCCCAGACTGGGAATCAAACTGGTGACCTTTTATTTCCCAGGTCAGCGCTCAATCCACTGAGCCACACCTGCCAGGGCCTGGTGGAATCTTTAGGAGGGTTTTCTGCACATACTATCATGTCATCTATAAATAGTGACAGTTTTACTTCTTCCTCTCTGATGTCGATGCCATTTATTCATTCACTCATTCATTCTTGCGCAATTGCTCTGGCTGTAACTTCCACTGGATGTGTTTTTAACAAATATGTTTTTGGCTATTATTTACTTTTTCATTGCTCATATGTCTAATAAGTGTATACTATGTAAGAGGCCCCGGGAATGCCATCGAACAATCCAGACTCCCCATTCACAATCTGTCATTTTACTGTTGTAGAGTATATTAGAGTTATATAGTATATTTGAAAAATTTAGTACCAGGAAGAAAATATAGCTAATAAGGGGGATCAGAAGTGCATGTGTGTGTGTGGTGGGGCGGGGGGCGTTACAACTTTAAATAGGCCTGGGAGTATCAAAGAGGTGTTCTCCTAAAGCTAACAATGTGTACGTAGTGGGGGTGGGGTAAGGGAGGGGTCTCGCACAGTGCTGCCTACACTGCTCCTTCCCCGTGTGGGGGTCTCACGCCAGAGCAGGCGAGACTGGGCCAGACTGAGAGGTCACACCATTGTGGCTGGGTTAATGCCTGCTGTCCTGGTTCTCTACAATTTCCCCAGTCCCTTTCTGATCCCCTTTCCCCAGGCGTATAATTATTGGAAGGTGCGTGAGACAGAGAGACTGAGTATCAAGCTTTCTTGGGAGAAACATCAGTAAATTAAAACCGAATTACAGTGAAAACAGCAATAGTAATAACTTCCTGATCCCGGCCATTAACACGTTTAATTTTATTTAATACACCAGTACTAGTACCAAATGCGAGTCCCAGAGACCACAACCGCTCAGGCTTTCGGCACCAGGCACCCACCGACACGAGGAAGCACACGGTGTGTTGAAGACCAACCCAGCTGACTGCGTGGGGCGTGGTCTGCGCGAGGGCGGTGCTGGCGAGGGGCCGGCCCGGGTCGGCCCCTCCCCCACGGGGGGGCGCTAGGCGCGGGCGGGCAGTGTGCGCTCGGAGCTGATTAAAGAGGCGCGCGGAGGCGGGCGCGGTACTTACTGCTGCAGCTCTCCTAGGGTGGCCCACGTGTCTCCCAGAGTCTGGCCCTGAGTTCCCCCAGCTGCTTTCGCCACTGTAATCCAGGGCGACCCCCATCCCCTAGGTGTGTGCTCATCCCCAGCCCGCGTGAGCAGGGCCACGCACACTTCCCAGCGCTCAGGGGGCCGACTCGGAGGAGCAACTTGCTCGGAGAACCTCGCTGGGAATACGGAGCACTGCGCATGCGGAGCTCCAAATTCAAACAGCTGTTTCCAGAGGCTGCAGGGCCGGTGGACCCGGAGCCACTGGGGCTAGGAGACGCTTTCTTGAGGAGGCGGCCTCTCGGGAACCATGGTGGACAGGGGCCCTCTGCTCACCTCGGCCATCATCTTCTACCTGGCCATCGGTGCGGCGATCTTCGAGGTGCTGGAGGAGCCGCACTGGAAAGAGTCTAAGAAAAACTACTATACACAGAAATTGCATCTACTCAAGGAATTCCCGTGTCTAGGCCAGGAGGGACTGGACAAGATCCTGCAGGTGAGGCGCCGCTTTACACGTACAAACGCCAGAAGCTGGCTGCAGGTTTAGGAGTGCTGAAGGGCACTCCTCACAGCTTTGGATGACCCTCAGTTCCTGTGGGTTGGCATGGGAGTGACAGGAGAGAATGTCTTACCACGGATCTGGCTGCTGGTATCTTTCGATTACCCGTGGACACGGGAGTCACCCACGCGCAGAGGCTCTTTGGAAGCCAGTTTGTCTAGAGAGAAGAATTTAGGGTTGACCTCCGGGTGAACCGGGCCCTGCAGTCAGTGGCTGGGTGTGGGTACCTCCCTCCTTGGAGGAAGGCTGTGGGGTGGATAGAAGCATTTATCTTTCCTTGGAGACGCTCCTGGAGTTCGGAAGCCGAGCAGGGTGTCGCACCCCCGCCCCAGCTTCTCCACCTCCCATCTCCGGGGCCAGTGCCGCTCCCGCACGGCCTTTCTTCGGGAATGTGAGCCCGGCAGAGTCGCGGGCGAGTTCTCAGAACCAGCCTAAGCAAAGATCCCCTCCTCCCAGTAGGGCTGAGGAGTCGGGTAAGGGGCTTTGCGAGCCTGAGCCACTGGGATGGGGGCTGGTGACTGGAATACTGGAGATGCGCTCAGGCTTCCGAGGTAGCTTATTTGTTTATCAGGGAAGGCTTACTCCAAAGAATTCAAGGCTTGGAATTAAACTTTGGAAAGTAGTAGGTTGAACAAAAGAACAAAACCCAGAGAGTCCATTGGAGTGGGTACAAAGAGGATGTGCAGAGTGAGAGGTGGTGGGAGGTGGTGGGGAGAGTTTCTCACCTGTGTTAGCATTGGGAGTTTCTTCTGGTTCATAAGCCCTATGGATGGCATTGACTTTAGTGGGGTAAACCGACCTTTCGCTGGGAATAGAGGCCCTCTTCCCCAGATTCCTGAAGGCTCTTAGCTTCAACCATTCGCCCTTGGCCTGCACTAATGGCATCCCTCCACTGAAATGACCTGGACCAGAGTAAGATTCCGTGAGGGCTCTAGACTGTGGGGTGGAATAGGGGAAGTTGATCTAAGATGTTACATTTTCTCTTGGGGTGTAAGATGCCATAAAGGAGGTTTGATGAGGAACAGCATTTAATCGATAGCGGTCCTCCAATATGTTATGGTTGTCTGGTTGTCTCATTTTTCTGGCCTTGATTTCCCCATCTGTAAACCGGAAATGAACCAGTCCTTGTCTGTCTTTCCTGCCCCGAACTCTTGGGAGGTTGGAACATTGGAAACCATGAAGCTGCTTGTGTTTTCCTTTTTTGTCCCCAAATCATTAGACATTCACAAGTGAGCATATTAGTGCCTCCGGGCAGCTGGGCAGGTAGACTTGTTCTCTCAGGGGCCACTGGAAAGGGCAAGCTTAGGCCAGCAGGTCAGGTGTTTAATTTCAGTGGGGAGGGTTGCAGGGGGGCCGGGGGGGGGGGTGCGCTGGTGGTGTGTGAGGTTGATAAGGATGATGAACTTCAGAAGGTGAGCTAGCTTGTGATGGCAGAAGTTCTGGGGTGACGTGGGTTCCTTTGGCTGGGTCTGCCCTGTGTGCATGTGTTGGGGAGGGGTCACTTTATAATTTCCCTTGAGGAAACAATTCTTCTGGACAACGAGCTGTTGTTTAGTTTCTTCCAGGGCTTTGTTTAGAGGGGAAGAAGTGAGGCAAGTATGATAAAGAATCGAGCTGCCCTCGAAGTTTCCCTCTTCGCTGCTCCTCCACCAACCACTGCAGGGGGAAGGAAGGAAAGAATTCAAGGCCGAATGTGGGAAAATAAACTTCAAAACATGAGGAGAAGGGAAAAGGGGGGTCGGGGCGGGGCGAGGCGGCCTGGTGCAGCTGGTGGTAGGAGCTTTGGGGGTTAGACAGCTTTCTTAAGGTGTGTGGGAAACAAAATGTCTCTTATTTTGAGGTCCTGTTAAATGCTATCCCCAAAGCAGACAGGTAACTTTTAGAAAATGGATTTGGGCATTTGGCCAGCATGATTTAGAGATGATTATGGATAGCCCTGTCCCCATCCTCAGCCAAAAACTCAAATCATCTCCAAATGCTCAAGTCTCTTCTCTTCATAGGAAAAACCCAAGAAATGAAAACTAGTGGAAGCATTTTGTTAGCGTTACTTTTAGTCTCCAGAAGTCTGCTGGGGCTCGGCTTTCCGATGCGACTGTGGGCATTGCCTCAGGCCAGAAATTGGTTTAAGGGAAAATGAAAACTGAAAAATCTTTCCATTTGGGTTGTTTGGGCATTTTCCACCTGAAGTTCTGAATCACCTTTGTAATTTAAAGAAGTCCCTTGCTAGGAATTCCTGGGGTGGGGGCAGGCTCTCGGGAAGGGTTGTTGGAAGGGTGTGGGGGTGGTGCAGTCTAGGTTGGGGTTTTTCTCACACTGGAAACTTAGCTTTCAGATTTGTAAGAAAGCGAGTTTACACACCTTTCTTTAGATCTTTGGAAATAGGCCCTGAGTTGTCAGGTGCTTCCTCCCTGCTCAAGCTGTGGTTGAGCTGAGGCAGAGGTTGACTTTCATATGCTGTGTGCGCCCCACCAGCCTTGTACCACGTGGTCATCCTCCTTCCTGCCTTCAGAATCATTTTTGAATCCTTTGTTGTGACCTTCGTTCCACCAGGGTTTGGGTGACCCTGTCCACCAGCCTCTTCCTAAATTGCAGAGTCTCCCGTGAGGAGAGTTAGCATCCACTGATCCCCTTAATGCTGGGCATTGTGGGCAGTATCTGCGTTTTATGAGAGGGTGCAATCCGATTTTGCCATCTGGCTTGGCCATTTACTCATCAAGCCATTTAAATTTCTCGTGTGCCAAATGAGGGCCTGGTGAGGGTCAAGTAAAGGAGCAGCATTCAGCCAGATGTATAGAGATATAACTTAGGAGACCAACCTGTCACTTGCACTTGTAGTACACACATTGCTCGAGGCAACTGGCCAAGTGCTTTACCTGTATTATTAGTTCAGGTACTCCGTACAGCCCCCTTACCTATTTACAGATGGACGCTGAAGGTCAGGGAAGTTAGAGTGAGTGGCTTTGGTGACACATCCAGAAAGTATGGCCTGGGGTGGGGACCAGCTGCCTGCCTCCTCACACACCCCTGCCCTTCCTCTTGTGAAGCTGTTCAGTAGTTGGTCTGTAACTGAGTTTAGTAAATTGGTTCAGCTGGACTCTGGTCTGCTGGGAAATTCTATTTTCCATTCCCCCAAGAACAGGCTTCTGCACGCAGGCTCCTCCGTGCTGTGCCTGGCTGTGCCGCCACCTCCTCCGTTAACAAAGTAAGCGACAGTGTGCTGAATCCCACTCCTTTGAAAGCACAAAAATGCAGAGGATTGGGGTAAAGGGGAAGGATGAGTCTTTCTCGGCCATCGCCTCTGGTGTGCACTGATCATAAACAGGAAGGATTTGAGAGCTCACCAAGCACCAGGGCTTCCATTAAGCACTTCGCATACATTCTTATTTTAATCTAATCGTGGTGATCAACCCCAGTTATAGATGAGTATGAGGCTCGAAAAAAATGATATCATATTGCCAGTATCATAGTGCAGAGTCAGGTTTCAAATCTAAGTGTGTTGTATGCCAAAGTACATGGAAATTAGTCAACAAGCATTTATTAAGCACTCACTGTGTGTCAGACACTGAACAAGGTGCTGGGAGTGCAAAGGTGAATTAAGACACAGCCAAGATCTGGCTGGCAGCTGGAGGTAAGAATGAATAAACCCACCTTGACAATGGTTTCTGAGGGCCCCGCAGAGGTGTTCAAGAGGGACTTTTACCGAGCAACCCCAGGTCCAGCCTGAGGGGTAAGGGAGGGCTTCCAGGAGGAGGTGACCTCAAGCCAGAGCGGGATCTCAGAATTAGGAGGGTTTAGCAGGGTAAAAAAGGGGAAAGAGAACGGGGTATTGCTTTGTGCTGTGGTTCTTGAGATGCTCAAGTCTCATGGGGGTATGGTAAGTAGGGGTCACCCCAGGCTGTCCCTCCATTGGGGCACCCCAGCCCTAACTCTGGCTTTCCGAGACTGCTCACATAGATGACCAGTTCCCACGAGCTTCTTGGATGTTGCTGACCTCACTGTCTAAGCTGCAAACTGTGTTATCCTGGGGAGGTTTTCTCTCCCTTTTGTTTTTCTGGACCCCTACCTACTCTGCACCCGCTCCAGTTCAGCAGCGAGGCTCATTCCAATTTTGAGGTCCTCACATCCTGTTGTTCACACTAATCCTCCTCCTAAAATATGAAAAATACAGCCATGTGGTAAAATTACATCTGACCAAAATGCTCAGAATGAGCCACACTCATTGGATTTTTTTGGGAGAATCGAGGGTTAACATGAAAACCTCTTCTGGGTCAGGCCGTGTTGGAAATTGTAAAAGTGCACGCGTCTATTTAAATGCCTTTGTGAGTAAAGGGAACACACCAGGTCTTTTGATTGTCCAGAATCATGGAGGCCCCCGCGTCATCAGCTCACATGTGAACTCTCACCTTCTAGGGATGGAGAAATGGAGAGCGGACAAGTGGGTTTGGTGGAGGAAATGGAAGAAAAGGGTCCCTTCCCAAAGGCTCTTTTTTTCCCCCCTAAATTAATGTTTTGCTCAAAGTCCAGGCAGCGCCTCCTAATTTTTTTTTTCCGGATTGATAAATGTGCCTTAGTTAACTGCTCTGGTTAGAGTTTAAACAGGTAAAGTGAATTTTTATCGAATGATTTTGAGAATTTTACTAGAGCCCTCAGACCAGTTACAGACGGCATGGTAGTAGAGACTGACCGAGGGTAGAAATTAGCAAGTGTTGAAATGTTCTGGAGAGGGGGCTTCTTATTGTGGGGGGAGGTGAAAGGGGGTTGATGACTGCTGCTTCTAAGTATTTTCCTGGGGTTTTGCCATATTTATAATCTGTCCTATAAAAGAAACAGAATCTTCCAGTTTTGAATGCTGTGCTTGGCTGGCTCTGACCTCAGGCCATGGGCTTTCATCTTGAACTTGGCTGTTGGCTGTTAGATCAGGCCCAGCCCCAGAACTCTATGTGTGTGTTTTGGAGGGGCGGGAGGAGCGGGAAAGCACAAGGCTTTGGGGAGCAGAGGAGCCACGCTCCTGAGAATGGTACTCCCAAGACAGTCTTTGTACAAATTGAGATGTTAGATCTAAATGGTGCTGCTGGCCAGCACCGGGTGATACCAAGCGGCCAGGTGAGGCGGATGACTAGGAGAACACTTGAAATAGACTTATCTCCCTCTCTTTGCTATTCCTCTGGGGGAGTGGAGAAGGTGGGGGACTGTCCCAGAGATTCCCGTGAGCATCCCGCTGGATCAGTCCAGCGCGATGGCCTTGGCCTTTCGCCGTGGGGCAGGGAGATAAGGGTCAGATAAGGAAGCTCCCTAGGTTTAGCCAAGGAATTTGTGCTTACCAAATTTTTGCAATTTTCAAGTCAGGGAGTGAGCAGCATTTCAGAAAGTTTCTCTTCATGGCCGTTTGTAACTTAAAAGAAGTGGAATATTCTCCTGTAAACTAACGGTGTTTCTCTGGGTTGATCCCTTCACCCCATGAATGTTATGATAAGGACACTTCCTCCCTTTCTCCTTCTGATATGATAGCGTATCAAAGCCCACAGAGCTCAGAGGATCCCCCCCAAAGAGCCTGCCCATGCTCTGTCATACCCCAGCTTTCAGTTAAAGATACTACTACTCCCTTTCTTCCCTGAGCCCCTTGGGAAGTCTGGGTCCGCCTCCCTGCCAAAGACATCCCCCATTTGATATGACTGTCCAGACTATGCCTTAGTTGCACCTTTGTGGAAATGTGGGGCAGTATAGTCCAGCTCCGTACGGCTGCCTGAGGCCTCTAGGCTTTTTATGAGCAGTTAATCTGATCCCTGAACTTCAGAGACCTGGGCAACATTAAGGAATCACAGAGGAGTCCCTTGCTGCCAGCTGTCATTTCGGTGTTTGCTGAAGCCTCAGAAACCAGACACGGCTCTAGCCCCCCCCAAGGAGCTCAGTCTAGCTGGGGAGAGAAACAGGGCCCCGGTGGTGAAATGAGGGGAAATACGGTCCTGGTGCTGAGTGATGGTTTGCAGATGGTTGAGGCTGGAGAGACGGACGCGGGTCAGAGGGCCTTGGAGAATTCAGTTCCTGTTTCCTGAGGCCTGTAGAACCCCTCGCCCTGGGGGGGGGGGGGGATCTGGCCCTGGACAAAAAATAACCCCTGCCCTCAGGGAGCACCAGATCTAGAGAAAGAAAGGTACGCAGCTGTTACCTGGTGGACAGTGGTAAGTGTACTGGAGGTGCAAGTGTGTGCCATTGAGAGGTTAATTTCTGCTCTGGAACTTAGAGAAGGGGACTTTGAGACAGGTGGGAAGGATAAGCAGCCCCTGTGAGCATTCTGCTCAGTACTTGCTATGTGCCAGGCATTGGGCTGGTGCTTTACCTGTGTCTCAGTGAACCAGTCCTGACGGTCCGCTGTTACTGTGCCTGTTGTGCAGGAAACCAGAGGCCAGAGCGTTTGCTGGGGTCTTCACGGCTAGCTAGAGGCTGAGATTCCCGGGCCTTGCTGACTTCAGAGGACCGTGAGTGGAGGACCAGAGCTTAGGGGGTTGGAGTAACAAGTGGGGGTGGTGATGCCAGCTAACAGTTCCAAAGCACTTGCTTGGACAGCATATGCTGTGTGAACTGTTTTGTGCGCCATCTGATAAATCCTTGCTGCAGCCCTCTGCAGTAGGAACTCTTGCCGGAACTTCCTCAGGGGGGAGCAATAGAATGGACCACAGCGGTTCCATAAGTCAGTCGAGGCCATACCACTCAGAAGTGGAAGAACAGGGATTCGAACTCAGGGCCCACACGGAATCATTTTGCATTCATGAGGCCACAGTGAAGGGGGGGAAAAACAAGGATCAAAGGCCTGCGGGTGGGAAATGCAAGCAAGGCTTGAGTGGTACCTGCAGAGCTGTGGGATGACTTTTAGGACGCTTGCTCAACTGTGTGACTTGAGCAAGTCACCTCCTCGTCCGTGAAGTGGGATGATAGTACAGGAGCTCCCACATGCCTGCAGAATCCACGTAAACACCTAGACAGTGCCTGGCATATGCCACAGGTGACTGGCCATGTTTCAGCTGCTGTCCCTGCACCCTGTCTCTCTGCAGGGGGTGGGGGAGTGGGTTCCACTCCCTACGTGCTTCAGGCCCCATCATGAACAGAGCTCCCAACCTACATGCAGGTGGAAGCACAGGTGATAAAATGCACCAAATCCCTCCATTCCCCATTTTCTGCAGATTTACCCACACCCCTCTCCTCAAAAGAGTTCATGGTCACCACCTTAAATTATGGAAGGTTTACTTCCTTTTCTTCCAGTATAGCCCTGCTCCCTGCTCTGGAGGAAAGAGGAAAGGTTTTGCCTGCTCAGTTCTGACTTGCCCCAGGCCTTGGTCAGACCTTTTCCCTTCTGGAGGATTCTGGTGTCTGATGGTCTCATGGGTGACCTCCCTGGAAGTGGTCATGTGGGATCTGGGGTCAAAGCTGTACCCTCCTTGGAGGCAGACACCACCCACTTCCCCTCTCAGAGGGTCCTTGGTAGCCAGGACTCTTTGATTGGCTTCAAATGTATATCCTATTTTTCCTCTCCTCTCTGTAAATATTTGGGTTTCCTGCCTAAATATCTAGGGAGGATTGTGTACTTCTGGCTGTTGTCACCTCCCATGGCCCACTGTAATCTTGCTGTAGCTGCTTATCCGGTCCCCTTGATGAAGGGGAGGCTTGCCCCAAAGTCTGGGAGAGAAGCCCAGTGGAGCCCCTCCCTTTATCTGAGTGGCCGGGTGCCTATGTCTGAATCACTGTGTAGAGAATAGTTCCGATTCTCCCCACACTACTGGTTTGTGCTGTGTGACCCGAGTGAGATCTCACCCCTCTGTTCTCCACTTTCTTCCAGTAAATTCATCCATTCATTCGAGAGGGCTCTGAGTGCCTGTTGTATGGTTGGGGCCACAGCTTCCCACCTTGGACCTGTGTTCCCAGGCCCAGCCCGCAAGACATGCTCCATATGTGTGTGGGTTTTAGGCAACCACTGACTTGCTCGGAACATGTCTTTTGGGCCTGGGTGCCCAGCATGGTGCCTGGCTGTGGCGGGAGGCAGAGAGCCACGTGGACCTCTGAGTTAGAAGTACAGTCAGGAGGGGAGGAGCGTCTTACAAGGTAAGGTGGTTGGTTACCTGGGTAAATTGAGCCAGGCCCAGACTCCGGCCCTGAATCCTGGAGAGGTGAGGGGGTGTGCCATTATCAAAATTTACTTCCACTTCCCCCCTTCAAGCCATAGGAGGAGAGGTCATGTTTCCTAGTGGTGAAGGACAGGCCTGTGAGTCTCCCCTGAGCACATTCCTTCACTGGAATAGCCCTGGGAGTGATAACAGCCGAAAATGCAAGTAGAGCTCACTTAGTTCCCAGTTAACCTGGGGACCTGCTCAGTCCTGATAACACTAAGACCAGCTTAATGTTATCTTCTGTTGGAAGGATTTCACTGAACAAACTGCCCTGGCCCTCCCTGGGTCTGTGCCTCTCCAGGAACCCCCTTCTCTGCTCTCCCTATTCCTTGTTTCGTGAATTTTTCCTAAACTCTTATCCCTGGGATTAACAAGGCGGGCGGCTGGAGCACGGTTTAGCAGGTCTGTCCCTGCAGGATTAGGTGCTGGATGGTTGCCGTGCCTTCTGCCTTCAAGGAACTTGAGACAAAGCAATTAGTCCTCCATTTAGCAGTTTATGTCACACGTACGTCACACAGATATCATGCATGCATACCATGTGCCCAGGCCTAGTTGAGACCTGCTGCGAGGAGAGTTTCATCCCTGACTTTTGGAGAATGTGTTCAGGCCACAGACTTCAGAAAACAAGAAGTCAAGTGAAGTGGTGGTGACAGAGAGGGATGGGGGGAGGTGGGAGGAGGTGTGGACCACGCCCCTCTGCCCTGCCCCTTCTTTGTGGGAACTTGTTTGATCTTCAGAGCCTTCTGAAGAGGAGGAGCAGGAGGGAGGCTGGGCTGTTTGCATGGGAGAAAGGCACGTCCCTAGCTTATATCTCCTTTGGCATGGAGCCTGCACGGGGCCTTTTCTGCCCCGTGGCCCGCCCCACAGGGCACCCCTTCCAACAGCTGACCAAGGATGTTGTCCCCAGGGGAGGGCTCTGCACACCCATCATCTGAGGTACCTTCCTGTGACCTCTGGGCCTGCCTCTGTGAGGTCTGGCACTAAGATGCCATCCCGTTTGCCAGATGGAAAAATCCAGGCCTGGCGAGGGGCTAGGGATAGACTGTCTCTAGAACCAAACTCAAGTTAACCTTAGTCCACATGCCTAGTCCAGAGCCTTTCTTCATGGAGCCATTTGTCACCCCACCTCTGATCCTTTTTTAAATGACCCTTAACTCCAAACCTTGATGGTTTGGGAGTGCAGAGTGCTTACTCAGCCTGCACTAAATTGGTCTGCCTGATTTCTTAACCTGCCCAGCACACTCTTTCCTGTCTTCTCGGGTGCCAACTTCCTCACCCACCAGTGAGTTTTTCTGGGATAAGAGGCAAAACTTGAAATTGTGGTGAACCATAGACTGAGAAAGAATGTTTTCTGGGACCATCCAGAGCCTGGGGCAGAAAGGACACGATACCTTCCCAGAGAGTTTCCGGTCACAGGGCACTGCTCCCCAAGTGTCTGTGCCCAGGAAGCTGTCATTGGCTGGTGCGGAGCCTTGGAGGTTGGCGCGGCTGATGGGGGCAGAGGGTCAGGCTCTGGGCACCTCTCCTGGCAGTGAATCATAAAATGTTGAAGCTGGAGGGCGCTTACTGGGTATCTAACGGGACTCCCTGTACAGTCCTGGAGATAAGGCTCAGACTTTGTGAGGTTATGTAACTGCCAAGGTTGCCTTGCTCTCAGGGTCAGGGTTAAGTACAATAGAGGGCTACTTAGAGCTAAGTGGGTCAGTTAGGGAAGGCTTCTTGTAAGGAATGACCATAAGAGGCAGCTTAACAGGCAATTGCCACACCTAATAGGTTTGGGCAGTGTCGACCCTGGTCACTGCCACAGAGTCAGCCATCCTCAGGGTCAGATCCAGACCCCCAACTCGAAAACCCTCTGTGGCATCTCCCTGAGACTAAGGGTCAACATTCCTGCTGTGGCCCAGGTGATCTGGACTCTGAGACCTGTGTGGCCTCATCTCACCCCACCTTTGGTCCCAGTGCCTCAATACAGACAGGAGGCCATCTCATGAGGGTGGAGAGGCCCATGTCCTCTGATACTATAAATGCCAGGAGAGGGTGGCTTAGGCAGGCAGGTACAACAGTCACACAGCAGTAGGAACATGAGTTGGCACTTCTTGAATTGGAGGAAAGCCTGTGTGGGCCAGGTCAGGGCCATTGCCACATCTTATCAACCCCCCAGCAATGTAAGACGGGCTGTGGGGAACCTCATTTTGTAGGTAAAGCAACTGAGGCAGAGCTTGAATAACTTAATCAAGGTCATGCCGCTAGTTACTGGCCTGAACCCAAGCTTTCTGAGTCCAGAGCTCTGCAGAGTTGCCTCATTTTAGACTCCCCGTGTCCTAAATTCCCACCAGTCCTTCCGACCTTGCTCAGCTACCAGACACTCCTTGGGACTGTTTTCTGCTTGGGCTTCATTTTAGCACCCAGCAGCACTCTGCTCTCTTCACTTGGCTTTGCACACTGCTGCTTCTGACCACATTGACCGTATATAGGTTTGTTTGCATTTTCAGTGTGAAAAGTTTAAAGCAGGAAAAACTGAGTTATGTAAGTGGGTGCCACAGCTCAGAGTTGGGGCTGTCAGCTCATCCCCTGACCCTTTGCTGCAGGATTTATGGATCAGGGGACCCAGAGACCAAGCCCTCAAGGAAAATCAAGGAGCTGGAGGGGGAGGCACAGTTGCCTCTTAGCTGTGGGGTTCCTGTCTGCGTTCCACCTCCTTGGCTGCTAAATCCACAGTCTTGACACATCGCCCCATTTGATTTCCCCAGGGCTAACCCCCAGCAGGACTCCAGTCTGCACCTTGGGAGGGAATAGCTTGAGCCTTGCCTTCCCCCTGGGGTGTAAGTGCCAGCCAAACTGCCTGCAGGGCTAAGGACAGACCGGTGATTTTGCTGCATGCTGAAGACCCGGGCAGGTGCTTTATGGGCCGAATGTTTATTTTGGCTTGGGTGCCCTTTGTGTCTAGCGTGAGTTTCTTGTTCTTCCCATGCCCCGGGTGCAGGATGGCACCTGTTCACAGACCTTCTGTAGGAGAAAGAAGCTCATACCTTCCCCATCGCTCCTGTTCAAATAAAACTCTTGCCTCCCAGGTCGTGGAATGCATCCTGACAGTGTTAGCTTTGGAAGGGTGCCCTTCCCTTCTCAGCATCCAGGCCCCCTTTGGAACAGCGGGTGGCAGAGCCGCCTCTCACCCAGGGACAAGTGCTGAGTGGACTAAGTGGAGCAAGCTGTGCACCAGTGTCTTGTCAGCAACCCCCGGGGGAGCAGGAAAGGGGGGGGTGTCCTGATTATCGGCTTCTCCACACCCACCTCTCCCATCCCCCCCAGACGCCAGCTGAGGCCAGAGATCTACTTACGAGTGGCCTGGGAGGGGACTAAAGACAGCTGGGGCCTGGCTTGGCTGATTTGCTGTGTGACCAGTTCAAGTCACTGCCCCTCTCTGAACCAAGGACTTGTTCAATAAGGCTAGTTAGACATTTGCTGAGCCCAGTGTTGTTTTAAGGGTCTTGGGTATTATGAGAGGAAGATTAGGTATTGTCCCTGTCTTGGACAATGGGATGGGGTTGTGCATTGTTAAGTTAAGGATTGTTAAGTAGGGTGTGACGTGTTGGGGGGGTGGTCTCAGGTGCTCCCAGGTGAAAAGTTGCAGTCAGGGAACATTACCCTGACCCTGACCCTGACCCTGGGGCTTGCCTTTCTTTGAGCCCTGTCATTCTCTGGACACCCCATCTCCCACCCCAGTGACACTGGGCACTTATTTGTCTTGTGTGCACACCCTCCTCCCTCCCTAATCCCACAGGCCCTCAGCTTGTGCCCCATTGGATTCCAAACCCAGCACCACTAAAGAGGGTAATTATTAATGAATGTCTTGGGAACCGAGAACTGTGAAGCTCTCTGTCCCTCTCCTTTGGCCCCCACGGCCCCCAGAGCCCAGAGGCAGGACCAGCAGAACCCTCCTCTGCCTTTCAGATGGGTCCGCCCCCAATCTGGAAAACTGCGGGCACCAGTTCCCTCGGTGGGGGGCCCAGCAAGCTGGATTCTGCCCTCACCCGGCGAGCACTCTGGGACTGTCCTCCCCACCCCCACTTTCACCTCTTGCATGTACAGTGCCCTCTTCCCTGGGGACACTCCGTTCTCCTGGGGCAGGTCGATAGGGTGTGTGGCAAAGTGTGTCACCGACTCCCTGGTTCACGTCTGTCCAGACCCAGGACAGAACCCTGAGAGCCGGGGCTGGGGAGGAGGGTGTCTGGGAAGGACACCATGGGCACTTTCGGATCCTGTTCCAGGGGGCTCCGTGCTCACCAAGCATGCAGGGACTTGCGAGTTCTCAGATTCGGGTTATTTTTGTAGTTTGCCCTCTCTTTTCGGAATTCCCCATCTCCCTCCACCTGCTTTGTTAGGGTCAGTGTGCACATCTTAAACTTTCCCCTTCCTGAAGCCGCTTTCCCAACCGTGTACCCACTGCTCCACACTTCTCCCGGCTCCTCTGCACAGTTTAATCCTTGCTTATCCATTGACTTGCTGGGCTCTGGCTTGGGGAGTGAGAAACCCTCAGGCAGCCTGCAGCAGAGCTACGAAGGGCACAAGCCGCCGTGGTGGGGGTGGGGCGGCTTCCTGGTGTCTCAGTTTGGTGTTTATCAAAGTAGGTCTGTCTAAGCCAGCGATTTTCAGCCTTTTTCATCTCGCGTCACACATAAACTAGTTACTGAAGCACACCAGAAATGTATGTTTTGCTGATATGATTTTGATTCATTCATACCAGGCAGCTGTTGCTGTGTTGTCATTTTTTTAGGTGACAGTCTAAGGGCAAAGAGGTCAGTGCTCCTGACTAAATACTCCGGTAGTGCGTGTTTTAAAAATTCTCATGGCACGCCGGTGTGCCTGCCACGGCACACCGTTTGAAAATCGCTGGTCTGAGTCATGAGCCAGACTTGAAGTCGCACAAAAACAAGCCCCAGGTGAAGGCAGAAGGGCGGCTCAGGTTTGTGTGCAGGTCCCCGTTAGCACTGGGTCAGGGAAACCGGACGGGTGGAAAATCAACGCGCTGCGGAGTGGCAGGCGGTTACCGACGCCTTTGTCTCTCTCTGCCTCCCCAGTTTTCTGTGATGCTGTTGTATGGCTTTCAAAAAAACAAAGTTGAGTATTCTAAGAGGGTAAGATAATACATATATCATTGGCCCTCTCCACACTGGCAATTTTCAAAGGATTTTTAAATTTTGTTTTTAGAGAGAGGGCAAGGGGGGGGAGAAAGATAAGGGAGAGAAACATTGACATGAGACAGAACTATAGATTGGTTGCCTCTTGTACACACCCCAAGTGGGGCCCGAACCCGAGACCCAGGCACGTGCTATCAAGCAATCAAGACAGCAACCTTTCACTTCCCAGGATGATACTGAACCGACTGAGCTACACCGGTCAGGGCTGTACTGGCTATTTTTAATGTACAGTGTACACAAAAAAAACACAGATGAACATGGTTTTAACAGAACACACACTGAGAACTGGCATCCCTTCCTTCTATAACCACTAAAGACTTTCGGGGGGAGGGATACCGGGTGGGCCTTTGGTCTGCAGACCTGGAAGTGTGAGATGGGCGCAGGAGTTGACGGTCACATGAAGAGAGTGTGGTTCCTCAGCAGCGGCCTGGCAGAGCCAAGGGGCTCCGGAGGCTGCCCCCAGGGTTGGAGGCAGTGTCCCCTGGGTAGAGGAAATCATCCAGAGCCCTGTGGACGAGTATTATCTTTGCCTCTGTGTGTACCCAGGTCTCCCAAGTCCTGTGGAGCCCCAGAAAATCTTGCCCTGCCTTACAGATTAACAAAAAAAGCAAGCACAGGGAAGGCTTGGGATGGCCCGGGACCATGCAGGGGAGCCCACTGTGGACCTCGGCTTGGGCAAACCTAAAGGCCCAGGGGAGGCAGACCCTGCCTGGGGAAGGGTTTGCATTAAAATTCATAAAATTAAAGTTTAGATCTTCAGTCACACTGGCCACATTTCAAGGGCTCGGCAGCCACAGGGGACTGCTCGGATACAGAGCGTCCCATCAACACAGGGCTCTGATGGAGAGCCCTGGAGGATTGGTGGGGGGGTCTGTCGATATTTCCACCGGCACCCCAGCTTCCCTGGGTGCCCAGGCAAATTTCCCTGCCTGCTCTGGGGTGGGAGAGGGGAGGCCTGGCCTGGCCTGGCAGCTTTGGAGGGGGAGGGTGCGCTGAGATCGCATGGGAGGTTTCCCCATCCCACTCACTGGGAAATTTGCGAGCTTTCTCTAGGTGAGCACACCCACTGGTCCCGTTTACAGAACACGGGGTTTTCAGAGGCCTACTGACTGGCTGCCGTGCCCTGTCTGGCCCACCAGACTCAGATGAGTATGTGTTTGGGAGTTCATGTTTGGCAGGAGGGCCCAACCCAGCGTCGCCGGTCATCCTTGGCTCCACTGGAGGTGGGAACAGGCTGTAGAAAACGAATCCTTTTTCATAGATCTCTAACCCCAGCACCTCAGGCCACCAGTCTGCAGTGTCATGCATACTATTCCCCAGTCCTTTGGAAGAAAGCTTTTCCTAAGGTTCAGGGTCGCAGGTCAGATGAATCTGCTGGCCACATGGGCACATCTGCCCTGTGGGATGAGCGATATGAATGTATCTTTGCGCCACAAATCCCGACAGCATGGAAGAAAGGGGTGACTGACGAAATGGCAGGGCTTTCCTAGGTCACTTATTGGGCCCAGGGTAAGGGTCCTGGGCCGGGAAAGGTGGAAGATCTGAGGATGAGAGTAGGGAGGCAGAGCGGGCAGCTCCACAGCAGGTAGAGCATTTGACTGGCAGGATAGCTCCAGTCTAGTCTGTTCATGGCTTTGAGCTTCAGTTTCCCCATCAGTGTTTGGGCTTCTTGTCCTACTTTGGGCCCTTTTGCTTGGACTTGAAAGGAATATGGTGTGGGTCCTAGGGACTGTCCTGGACTCACCGTCAGCTTGCCTGCTGCCTTTTCCTTCTGTCTTCCGCTGTCAGGTAGCTCCTGTCTGCCTGCCTGCATCTTGTTAGACTGGAGGGGCCTCGGTCTTACACTCCCTTGTGTAGCCCACAGCATCAGGACACACGGCTGGTGCTTAGCAAAAACTTCATGAATCAATTGACCCAACTTTGAGCTGCACAGTTTTTTAAAAAAGGTTGTCCATGACTCTCATCCCATCTTTCTTTGTGTTAAATTATGTTGGATGCATTGTTCTGCGTGTGGGTTGGGACTTGGTGCCTGGCTAGAGGTGGCATTTGTAATAGGCAGGCACTTTTGCCCCTCCCAAGAGGGGAATGGCCCAGGACCCCAAGGTGGGAGCGAGGGTGATGGGAACCCTTGTCGCCTTCTTCCTGGAAGGTGGCACATGGAGGAGAGGACAGGCTGTGCCCTGGATGCCCACTGCTAGGTCACTTGCTTAGCCCTCAGCAGCCTGGAACCGGCCTGCTGCAGCAGCCTCGAGGATGAATGGGCCTCGCTGGATGAGCCTGAGAACTGGCCACCCCACCCGCCACTCACAGCGTTTTGTGGAAAATGAGTTCCCCGGGGACAGGATGCAGTCACAAGAGAACTGGGTCTTGCTCCTCTTCCCCACCCCTAGGTGACTTGGTAATCTGGTGGCATTTGTTTCCTATCTCCCCTGGCCCCACACAATGCACTGGGAGGCTGAAAGAAACCCCACCTCGACCATGCCAGGGTTTAGAAGCTAGGAATTCAGAAATTGGGAGCATCTTTAGCTTTGCCTGTGTGCCTGCCTTGTGCTCTTCATGTTCACATCCATCAAGCCTTTGGTCTCAGTGTCTTGAGAAGTGTGTGTGTTATGGGGGCGGGCAAGGATGCAGCACTGTTCCCATTTTACACGTGAAGAAACTGAGGTCCTGACAGTGGGGCTGGGGGAGAGAGCCCCAGCACTCTGCTGAGAGGATAGAGGGCCACCAGAGTCTGGTGGGCATCAGGGATTAAGCAGCCTTGGAAATCGTAGCCTCTGTGAATAAGGAAGAGAGTGTGTGTCAAAGGCATGGTCCTGAGTTTCTGCCTCCTGCCTTCGGCAATGAGGCTGTCTCAGTCAAGATTCTCTTGCTGGGCCACCCAGAGAGTTTCCATTTCCTGTCCCCCCTGGCCTGTCCCTGGTCTCGGGCCCCAGGTTGGGGACAGGTTTTTCCAATCCCCACACCACCCCTCACATCAGCCCAGCGTTCCTGTGTTAGGAAGCCTCTGTACTTTTCCATACCTTCAGCACAAAACGGCTCTGTTTCTTCACCCCGGTCACGTTCACGCCTGGTTGGCTGGGGATGGGAGGTGGGCGGGGGACTGTCCCCACAGCTCACTGGTTGCATATATCAGGCTCCCATTCCTTTCCCACACTATCTGGGGGTCCTCTTTGTGTCTCATTCCTGTGATCTTCATCCAAATGGGGTCGTGGTAGTCAGAGCCCCCAGTGCAGCTGCCATGGTGTGAGGTCTGTGGCAGCTCAGGCTGTGGGGAGTCTGCACATCAGGGCAACATGCCCCTGGTAACTGGCCCCCTGATTACAGTTGTGGGGCATCATTGTCTTGGCTGCTGCCTCCAGTTGTGATTCAGTGGGATTTGATCTGGACTTTGGGGGGCTCCCTTGGCCCACAAGGAGTACCGCCCATCCCAGAATGCCTGTGCCAGTTTGCCAGTAGTCTCTTCCACAATTTCTTCCAGGGCGCATGGAGGCCAGCTGTCGTCCATCTCCAGCTGGAGAGTGAACCAAAGGAAATGGGCTTGGACTGCAGCTGGAGGGACTCGGGGGAGAGTCAGATAATAAGGAAGGGTATGGTGACAGGTGGTTGCCCCTCAGGAGAGTCCTGTGGGGGGCTTTGTGGAGAGGGGTAGGGGTGGGGCCATGCTTGGAGGCAGCAGGCCAGGTTGGGGTGGGAAGGGGTGTTTCGTGATAAACAGGCAGGGAGGTTACTTCATAGGAGTAGAGAAATGCAGCTGCCCACCCTGCTGCAGGATTAATACCACTGCACAGTACACCCTGGGCTTTCGATTTTTTAATTAGTAAAGAGGTTTACAGTTTAACCATCAGGTCATCCTGAGCAACTTATTAAAAAATGGGTAGGTTTAATAATTCCTAATTATCAGAACTCTAGCCTTCAAGGGTGGGTGGTTTACTTATTACCCAGAGCCGCCAGCCATAGGTGAAGGGAGAGATGACTAGGAGGAAGGGGCAGGTTCATGGGCCGCTTTCTGGAGGCCCTGGGTGGAGGGGGGTTTGTGGTGGTTTGGGACAAGAGGTGGGGTGTCAACCACAACCCTTCTCTCAAGGGTGTGGGTGTTTATAGGAAGGGTTGAGTGGCGAGGTTTGGGCAGGTTCCCTCCCATGGTAGCGGGAGTCTGGGGGTGTTGATGGCGGAGTCTTGGCCTCAGAGCCCCTGCAGGGGGCCCAGGAACAAGGCTGGCACCCACCAGGGCTTATAGGAGAGCTTTGTGGAGCGCAGTATCCTTTCATTCCACTGCTGGAGGAGCAGGGAAGCAGAGGTCTGGGGAGACCTGCGGCCCCTGACTGTGACTTCCCTTGAGGGCCCCCACCCCCTTCCTGATGGTTCCAAAGTCTGCAGCGCTGCTGACTCACCAGGGCTGGGATCTCGGGCGGCTCTGGCCTGGTGGACAGGTAGGGGGGTGAGGCGGGGTAAAGGCACTGAGGCAGAGAAACACAGAGACATCACTGCGCTGCCCGTACCTGCCAGGGTGGCCCACCTCCTCCAGCGGGGCCAGAACCAGAACCAGAACCCATACCCATGTTCAGTATAACACCGTACCCACTTCTGTGCCCCGGAAGGAGACATGGCGGAAGGCATACATCTTTGGAGACTTGGTCATTTATTTGGCAAATATTGAGTATCCGGTAGTGCCAGGCTCTGTTTTGGGAAAAGGGATGAGTGAAGTCTCTGCCCTCAGCACTCACAGTCTATTTTCAGGAGATATAGGTTAGATAACAGAAACCCACAAGAATGTCATGTGGTAATAAGTACAGTTCCAAGCCCCAGCCTTGTGGGTGCTGGTAGCCAGGAGTAGGGCAGAGCTGTCGACAGCTGGCCCAGCTCTCACCCACAGCCCCGGGGGTCCCCTGTGCAGCGGGCACAAGCCTTCAGAACGGAGCTGGCCTCCCCAGCCCTTGTCCTTCCCACACTCACCTTTCTGCTCAGGACCGAGCCTTGCATCATTTTATGTAATCTGTACCCCGATCCGATGAAGTCTTGGTACCCCCACTTTCCACTGTGTGGGTCTAGGACAGAAAGTAAAGCTCAGAGAGGTGGTGAGAAGACATGTCCCAGGTGACCTGCTGGTGGCTGGCGGAGCCAGGATTCGAACCCAAATGTGTCTGCCCCAGAGCCTGGGCCTTTCCCCTCTGCCCCATGCTGTTGGCAGAGGGTCCCCACATTGACGTTGGTGAGTTTGGAGGTGGACTGGCCATCCCGGCTTGTGTCGTGGGGCAGGCCAAAGTGCAGAGCTGTGCTCTGGATTGCAGGAAGCAAGCTGGCACAGGGCGGGGCAGCTGGGCTGACACCGAACCAAATCTCCCTCAGGTCATCTGCCCAGATGGTGCGATGGCAAGTCAGCAGTTTCTGTGACCTCCTTTGTGGCCCGCTCAAAGGCTGTTTTTAGAAATTTCGGGTGGCTGGTGACTTCCCATGGTTCCTTCTTTCACCCTGTAAGATCGGGGTAACCTAAGGCATCTCCAGGAGTTGGGGGCAAGGAGCACCAATCCTAAATAACATTGAGATTAGATCATGGGTGTGATTGCTCAATCCTGTTATAGCTCTTTGTCACCTGTCACCTGTGTCTACCTGCTCTGCTTTGGTTGGCATTTCTTAGCCGGGTCCCAGGAGCAGGGCTGGGTGGTCTGGTTATTTGTTAGGAAGGGCCCTCAACGGACTGGTGACTTTTGGCTGGTTCTTCTCTGTGCTTTGTTATCAGCTTGCTGTGTAACTTTTACCAGGTCACTAGCCCTCTCTGGTTAGTTTCTTCAGCCACCAAATGGGAGTGGTAACCCATTTTGTCTGTCTTCCCTACAGCGTCTTAAGTCTCAAGTGATTAGGACCAGACGAGTGTGTAGGCACGCAAGTTGCCTGATGACGTGGAGTTTTGGCAGGGATGGGGAGGTGCGGACCGGATGCTGTCTGTAGTCCCTCTCAGAGGAGCTGAATGGGGGCCAGAGAGGTCTGCTGTCCTGCTTGGACAGGAGCCAGGAGCCAAGTCCTATGCAGGACCTCCCACTGCCTAGCGACCCACTCCCCTATGGGGAAGGGGGAGGGGGCTGTTCTGCCCACCTGATGTGCTCGAGGGCTGAAAAATTTCCTGCCCTCAAGTTATTGATCCAATAGTTGAGAGGCACCTTTTGGCATCAGTGAAAACAGAAAGACGTCAGGCACTTCTGGAATGTGGATTCTGGGAGTCGGGAAGGGGCCAGGGCTTAAGCCCAGACCCCAGGCTACAGCATCCAGACAGGGAGGAAGAGACAGCAGTGCAGGACCCTGGGCTGGGCCACAGCTACTCCAGAGCAGGGCAGTAGTTGTGATCTGCCGTCAGAGAAGCTGCCGGTGGAAGGAGGATGTCCCTCTTGTCGTTTAAGTCTCCGGACATAGCACCTGCCCTGAGTCCTTTAGAAGATGGCGCAGGGGTTGATTTTGAGAACACAGCTCCAGAGGGTCATCTGGTGTGTTTGGGCCGGAGGAGGCTCTTTCCTGCTCCCAGGGCCACCTCTCGCACAGCAGTGCTGTGGGCCCGGGCCCCAAAAGCTCCCTGTGCTCCCCGGCATAGAGAGCTCCAGTCGAACCCGTCGGCCGGGCCGCCAGGTGCCCCAGAATGCTTGCTGAGCTCCCGTCCTGAACTCAGACCCCTCCGGGCCTTCCCTGTTTGCTTCTGCCAAACCTGCAGCCCTCCCAGGTCAGCCAGCCCTGCAGAGCTCTGGACTCCCACGGGAGGGGCGCCCTGCTGCCAGGGGGTTACCGTCCCAGCCTGAGAACAATGGGGGCAGGGTCACCTCCTTTGTTTTCATTGTCCCTTCTGAGTGAGGACAGGGCTCCCAGGCCTGAGAAAGTCGGAAACCCAGAGGTTTCTGCTGAAAATGCGCTCACATCTGGCTTGGGCTGGTCCCTGTGAGCGTGAGACCTGCCAGTGCCTCTGGGCTCCGCAAGGGCTGCTGAGAGACGGCCCGGGAGGGCGGGCGGTGGGAAGGCACAGAGGTGGACGAGACAGTCAGGCATCTGTGGCCTTTCTGCTGACTCCAGGGAGGGCCAAGGAGTGAGTATTTTCCTAGGCTCGCACAGATGACCTCGACGTGCAGACCAGGTTAAGAGGCAGTAGTGGTGACAGTGACCCCTGTGGTGTATGTGAGGGTGGGGATGGTGTCCCACCTTCCCTGTTGCCTAATGAGGTTGCCTGGGTTTTGGGGGTTGGGGCAACAGTTTGTCTTTCCTTCTCTCATCTAAAAACATAACTATCTGAGTACATATTGGAGCAAATCTGAAAATTTAACAAAGTCCTTGTTGCAATAGCTGAGGTCTGTTCTCAATGGAGACGTCTCACCCTGTCCCCTTAGTCCGCTGCACTTGCCCCCCTAGACACCCAGTCCTCTGGGAGAGACAGGGCCTGGCCGAGCTGGACCTGCCCCGGGTGCCGATATCAGCCTAATGCACTGGGCCCTCGCCAGGACCTTGCTCATAAACTGGGCCTGCGCCTGAGCCACACCCTGGTCACCTGGGCTAAGGCCGGAGGGCAGTGAATACCTTGGATGCCTTCCCTCTTCCCTCAAATCCTCCCTTCTCAAGGAGATAAAAGGCCTGAGTCCAGCGCCCACACCCCTCATTCTCCACCACAGCAGTGGCCGCAGGACAGAATCACCTGTGGAGCCTGTTGTGCCCGAGGGCCACTCAGGCATCGTATCAGCCTGAACTGAGAGCCACTGCCTCAGTGGCCGGGTGGGGTCTAAGGCCCCCAGGCCTCAGTTTCCTCACCTGAAAACAATCCCAGCACCCCCTGAGGGAAAGCTCAGGAAGTTTAGTTCATCAGGGAGCTGGAAAGTGAGGGAGTGAAGATAATTGAAGATTAGCTAGGAGAGTTAAACTTTCTGTAAGTAACTCTGTGATAAGTTAACAGGGGCTCGCCTTCTCTGTAGGATACTTGGGATCTGCCAGCAGCCCCCATCAGACGGAGGGGGACTAGACAGGGACTAACAGTGGTGCTCACTACCCTCAGCCTGTTCCACTCCCCCTCAAAAACTGCTGCAGGGAGCTGGAGGCGGGGGTCCCAATATGTAGGATCTGGGTCCTCCCCCTCCACCCTGTATCCTTCTGTGAGCTTCCTTTGTTAAAGAACTTGAAACCATTGTTTCAAATAAGCCCAAACGGCAAATACTTGCCTGAAAAGTGCTCAGTCTGTTCTGTTGAGATTCCCCTACCCACTCGCTTGTGGGGCCTGGACTGGATGGACATACAGACAGACTTGGACACACACGGAGAGCCCAGCACAGAGACGGGGCCGGGGGTGGGCACTGGCCGCCTGGTGAAGTGGAGGCAGCATGTCAGGAGGTTGGAACTAGGGTTCAGAGACGTCTCCATGGTCCCCAGGCTCTGCTTCACTTAAAGAGCACAGTGCAGGGACAGGGGGTCACCGCTGTGTAGCATTGTGTTTTCTGCGTCTTGATTGCCTTGCTTGGCTGTGCAGGAGGCTGGTCAGGGCGACTGGGAGCCTCTGGGTTACAGAGATGAGGAGAGATGGGCCTTCTGAGGGGTGAGGGGTGAGGGGCGAGGCAGAACATCTTAGGTGTACCTCTGTTTCTCCCGACCTCTGCTTTGTCTGTAGAGAGCTTTTTAACACACACTTCCCTCTCCCCCAGGTCCCTGGACTCCATTTGTCCAGTTCCTCTGTCCACCCATCATATATTTTTTTTGGTCCTCAATGTTGGAGAAGTCACCCTGTGGTCTGAGGAAGCCAAATGATCAGACCGAGAAAGGACGGTCTTCACTGCTCAACAGGGAAAGTTGGGAAGAGGTGGCAGGTGCAAGGAAGCTTGGGGACAGTGTCCCTGTTCTCACCTAGGCCTGTCTTTCCCCCTGGGTCTCAAGTCACTACAGGGTCTGGTTTCCGGACAAACACATACGATCACATCTCTGACTGCAGGTACATTTATTCAGTGCTCGCAGTGTGTTAGGTACTTTTCATATGTTCAGAGTAGGTGTCAGTTTCGGCAGGTGGGGAGACCGAGGCTGGTAGGCGATGGGTGTTGGCAGTAGAGAGACCCCTCCAGATTCACACCCAGGTCAGCCCCACATTTCCAGGGGCCTCTGCCTGGGAGAGGACACGGTCTGCCTTTTGCTCTCTTGGAGAGTTTCCAGAGGGGACAGGCCTCCCCTTCCTGCAGGAAGAACAGTCTCTCTGGTCACCCCAGGGACTCTCCCAGCCCCACTCCCCTCACTCTGCCTTCTTGGACGAGGGAGCTATTGGATGACTCCCTCACCTCGCCCCAGCCCCAGCCCCCAGGACCTTCAGCCCCTGTCCTCTGTCCTTACAGCGTGGTGACCAGCCCCATCCCCTACCCCCTGACACCAGTTGGATGGGGCTGGTTTCAGCACCCCCTGACCCTACGAAGCCCCACTCTTGCTGGGGTCTGACTCTGCTTGCCATCTTCTTGCTGGATAGATAAATGCTTCCACCTTGTTGCTGATGAATTTAGTTAAAGCCCAGCTGCAGAATGATGCTGGGGAGGTTGAAGGAAGGACACCAGAGAATGAGTTAGTTCAGGCCAGAGAACACACCCTCGTGCACTCCAGTTAATTCAATCACTCGTTTAACAAATATATATATTGAGCACCTACTATGCGCCAGTCCGTGTTCTAGGCTCAGAGGATACAGTAGTAGAAAAGACAACATAACAGTCCTGCCCCTGTGGAGTTTACCTTCTGGGGGAGTCTCCACCCCTGTGGCTGCCTCCCTGGCAGTGGCCTGGGGGCTACGTTCCAGAGCCTTGGCTTCTCTCCTTGTCGCCAAATAGCCCTCCCACCCCCCTGCCTGACCCCTCAGGGTTACTAGCTGACTATCTGGATTCACACCCCAGCTCCACCACTGAATAGCTGTGTGACCTTGGGCAAGTTACTTAATTAGCCCCCGTGCTTCATTTTCCTCATCAGTAAATAAAGGTGCAGTAGTCCCCCCTTATCCGTGGTTTTGTTTTCCCCACATTCAGCCATAGTCCAAAATATGAAATGAAAAATTTCAAAAATTAACAATTTGTCAGTTTTCAATTGCGTGGCATTCTGGGTAGTATGATACAATCGCTCGTCACCCTGCTCTGTCCTGCCTAGGATGTGAATCATTGCTCTGCCCAGTGTGGGCACACTGTGTGAAACCCTCGTCAGTCCCTTTGCGGCCCTCTCGGTTATCAGGTTGACCGTCTTGTGTGTGAGGTGTTTGTGTTCGGGTCACCCTCATTTTAGTTAGTGGTGGCCCCAGAGTGATGCTGGGAATTCAGATATGCCAAAGAGAAGGCATAATGTGCTTCCTTTAAGTGAAAAGTGCGTGTGTGGGAAAGAACGTAGCATATTTAGTGTTGGGTACTGTCCATGGTGTCTGGCATCCACTGAGGGTCTTGCAGTGCATTCGCCTTGGATAAAGGGGCTACTGTAATAGTGCCTACATTACAGGGTTGTATAGATTTCAGCGAGCGGAGTTAAAAATACTTTAACTGGTGTCTGTCTTGTACCAAGTGAGCATTTTTCAGATAGTATTCAAGTATCAACTATTTTAGCATCTATGATTGAGTACTAATAAGCCACGTCCACCTCACAGGGTGGCTGGGAGGACTGACTGAGAGGAATGGCAAAGGTTCTTTCTGGGCTGCGCCCCGCCGTGCACTCAGCGTCATTTCCCCTTCCCAGCCAGAGGCAAGAGCCTAGACCGAATTAATTAGGGATGAACGCAGCCCAGGACGCTGTATCAGCAGCCCACAGGCCCAGTCCAAAAGGCTGCCTGTGTAACGGGAAGGAGCTCTGTGATCCCCACGGGATGCTTTCTGGGTGCGATGTCTGCCACGGGAACTGGGGGCAGGGCGGGAGGAGCCCTGTGGGTGCCAGACAGCCACCATCCCCACACAGGCTGCCACCCTTCTTCCCGTTGCCCGCACCCTGCCCAGTGACGGGAAAGCCCGACCTCAGCCCCAGCTGACCTGTCTGAAGGTGGATATTGTTTCCTAATCCCCGCACGTGCCTTCTCCAGAACTGCCCTCTGGTCAGGACGAACCTCTTCAGGGAGGGAGGACATGGCAGCTGCCTCTGCACAGGAAACCCTGGCCCCCCAAGGATAAGGAGCTGTCCGGGAACCCAGATTTCACAGACAATGAGGGATGAGGGCAGCTAGTTGCCTGAAGCCAGAGGCAAAGGAATGAATCTGGCCTCCTGGAGGGCTGGCCGGGGAACGCCGAGCTCCGTCAGAGTGGACAGACTGGTTTGAGGGCACTGTTTTTTCAGCTGGTGTGAAGGGGTGGAGGTGTGCTTCGGCCTCCTTCCTGTGGCCGTTGTGGAAAGTGGGTAGGGCAACAGTGGCTTGGACTAGCTTGGACCCAGACGGGCAGGGCTCTCCTGGCTTCATTGCCTTTAGCGTCCTGACCTTAGGCTACTTAACCTCTAACCAAGCCTTAAGTCCTCATTTGTAAAGTGGAAAAAATTATAGTTTTTCCCAGCAAGATTCTGTCCTCATTAAATAAGCTAAAGGCTTGTGAAGTGCTCAGCATAACACTTGTTGCATAGTAAGCCCTCAATAAATCACAGCTGCTTTATTTTGACAGCGGCAGCAGGGAGCTCTGTACCGCCCCCACACAAGAGCTGGGCCTGGCCAAAGTGCAGGGTCTCCCTCTCGTCACTGGCCAGGGTTATAGGGAAAGTGAAAATATTGTCTTGTGTGAATCAGGGAGCCAAGTTAAAGAATCCCGTGAGTGAGCAGGGCCGCCTCCTCCTGTGAAAGCTGTTTCCCTAACCCTGGGGACAGGACACCGGGTCTAACTGGATGTTGGCCTGGCTTCCCTGCACCACGCCCCCTACCCCAGGGATGACCTCAAGCTGGTCAGCCCCTCCGTTCTAGGAGACCTCCTCCTCCCCTGCATGTGACCCTGACCATTACCAGTATGGCATCCTGACCAGAACTACAGCTACATGGGGTGGAAACAGGGAACAGATACCCCAAGTTCACATTGGGAACTTTGCTCCCGAGATGAGCTTTCCTCAGCCATCAAGTGATGCCTGGCAGAATCGCAGGAAGAGCCGGTTGGGCTAGAAATCTGCAAGCCCCAGCGAGCAGTGTCTAACGTGCAGCAGCACTCGAGTCCTGCTTCTCTCCCCAGCATTGAGATGGAGACCAGCTGGTTCCCAGGCTAATGCTTGGATTCATGGGCAGAGAGGAGGCCACCACAGGGGGCGCTGGGCCGCCCGGGGCAGGCAGCAGTGAAAGGAGGGAGGTGGAACCGTGCTGACTGGCAGCCAGGCTGTGTAGAACCTCCCCCGGTTCTGCCACTTACCCTCTCAGCCTCAATTTCCCCACCTAACAAGTAGGCATAAGTACTGCCAGGGATAGTGGTTCCTCTAGCCCTGAGAATGCCCCCTTGGCCTGTCCCTCTCTGGGTGACCTTGAGCCACAGTAGAGGTCATGTGGCTGCAGCTCCCTGACAACTCAGGGCCAGAGGCTGAGGCTGCGGGCTGTGCCCCAGAGGGTGCCCTGTCATGGGGTGAAGGGCAGGAAGCTCTGCTTTTCTGACTCAAAATCATGCCCTCTTTGGTAACTTGTTTTGCCAGCTCTTGTTTTTCACGGCTCTTTAGCATTTCGTAAATGATTCTCAAGTCACATAACACCTTGGGCAACTCTGGTTTCTCTTCAGATCATACAAATCTTTCTCCATTTAACACCTTTGGCCAGCCAGTGGTTCTCCGTGGGAGCAGTGTCGGCCGGCATGGTGGGGGCTGTCCTGTGATCGCACCGCATTCAGCCTCTGGGCCCTGCCCACTCAATGCCAGCAGCACCCCCACCGTCACCAGAATGGGTTTCGTCTCTTCACTGCTCTGACACAATCCTCCCCAAGCCCCTGCCCCCCCCCCCCCACCAGACAGCATTTCTACACACTTCCAGAATATGCCGCCACCCTCCGGTGAGAACCCCTGTTCCAGCCACGCCTTCAGCACCCCTGATGTACAGTACTCACGCTTGGTCTAAACAACTTTCTTGATCAGAAACAGACAGCCGCCGAGGACAGTCCATTCTGAGACAGCTGAACATGCCGCCCCTGCTCCCTCTTGGGCCCAGGCCTGTTGGTTGACTTGTTAGTTAACGGATCCTGTGAAGTCACCCAGGACGGAACAGAGTGCCCCCATGTGGAAGGTGGTCGTATCTTCTTAGATTAGGCCCGGTTTTCCGGGACAGATGTTTCTGGTCCCCAAACCATTGTTGCTGTGTGCGGGCTGCCTTCCCAGCCCAGCCTGGTGCCCAGTTTTGCATCCTTTGCAGATTAGACTAGTCGTCCATCTCTGTCCTCACTTTATTGTTGATGAAAATATTGATGAAGCCATGCTTTTTGCATAATAGTAGAGACCTCAGGCCGGGTTGATAGTGATCAATACTTCTAATTCTTTATCTTCTTTTGAATGGACCCAAATTAATCCCAGCTCTACCCTCATGTCTCCGTCTCGTCCACATGAATGTCTTTAAACCCATGTGTTCGGCTGCCTCACTGGATCTAGATCTACTGCATTTAGATTTCCACCCAACTGCAAGGCTTTGCAGCCCCTTTGGAGAGGGAGGTGCACGTCACTGAGCAGGACTTGTTCTTGGAGGCCCTGTGCGGGCGTTCAGGGCCCACCACTTCCTCTCTGCGTGTGCCAGACGTCCTGCTGTTGAGAAGTCTGCAGGAGTTCAGGTTGGCATTTCCAGAGTCCACCCCTTTTGTCTGGATGAGAATAGGGTAGCTGGTCTCCCGAAATCTCTTCTGTTCCCTGGGATTCTATGGAGGGGATCAGAGGCAGATCTTCCCCCGGTCAGTGGCACAGTTCCCACTCAACGGTGTCCTTGTGTGTTCTTTTCGCCACTGACAGTGAACTCTGCTCTAGTCTCCGCTCTCAGACGGACGTCTGAGTGGTTCTGTTTGCCCTGCCATCTGTTCGACATTAGGACACAGCCTCATTCTCCTGCTTCAAGCACAGATGTCATTTTTTAGGAAACCTCTTGGATATACCTTCATATTTGTTTTAGCTCTCCTGTTGGCCTACTAGTATCAACATGTTCTGGCACCTTCACATGGACATGGCCTGGCCAGCCAGACAGCCAGCTCTCTGTGGGCAGGGCTTAAGGCAGCCCCTCAGGGCCTGCAGAGAGATGCTCTGGTAATGCCGCAAGGAGGCAAGGCAGCCAGCGGTATGGTGTGAGGGCCTGTCAGACAGGCACAGCGCGGTGGAGAATTCTTTAATGTCTGCAGGTCCCTTTACACAGGCCTGCTGCGGCTGCTGCTGACTGCACGTTCCTTCAGAGCAACCTTTCCCACCGAACTTCAGTCAGTCGTGCTGCAGGCGGGTTAAAACTGTGGTTTTCCCATCTTTTTCCTGCTTCCGTCTTTCACTGTCTTCCCCCAGCCCTAGGCTTGATTTTTTTTTTTTTTACTGGGAATATGCCTGAGTTCCTGGTATCTGGACTGGATGGGAGGGACATCCATGGCCCTCCTTGGGGGCAGACCTGGAGCCCCAGACCTGGAGCAGATCCTGGCCCTTGTGAGCTGCCTTTTGGGGTCCAGGCCCTGCCATTGATAGGTTGGGTGGGGTGAGTGGGAGCAGAACTGAAGGATGAGCTGCAGGGGTGTCCAACCTGCAGCCCAGGATGGCTGTGAATGGGGCCCAACACAAGTCGTAAACTTACTTAAAACATTATGAGATGTCGTCGTGATTACGTGTCACAATGTATTTAATACGTGGCCCAAGACAACTCTTCTTCCAGTGACGCCAAAAGGTTGGACGCCCCTGGTAGAGGCAGGGTCTGGTCAAGCGGAAGCAGGTTCGGCAGCTCTCAGTGCTCCTGGGACAGATAAGGCCTCCCCTGGGGCCTGTCCCGGACTCCCCCGCTGGCCTTTCGTCCGCAGCACACAGGTGCTGGAGGCTCCGTGGGGCCTGCCAGTGCAGTTCTGAGTCACTCTGAAAAGCATACACCTGTGATCTGTCCCGTCCCACACGTCAAAGTTGCTGGGCCCGTGACTGAGATGAAGGACTCCAGAGAAGGAAGGGGGAGCCCGTAAGGGGGACGACAGTCCCAGGCACAGGGAAAAGGAGGTCTTAGAGGACAGATCCAAGAGGACACTGAGCTTGACCTTCACAGGCGTCCTGACAGCGGGGGCGAAGCGTGCATGGGGGTCCCTCCCAGGCCAGCCTTACAGTAGACACTTCTCTACGGAGAGCTGGGGGAGGCGTAAGGGTCCTCCTGTGCGCCTGCCTCACATCCGCCCTCTTCAAGAGGCAGAACAGTTCTCGGAGTGGTTCTCAGAGTGTGGTCCCTGGATCAGTAGCTTCAGCATCACCTGGGAACTTATTAGAAATGCACATTCTTGGACCCCTTCCCAGACCTACTGACTCAGAGACTCTGGTGGGGCCCAGCTGTTCATTTAACAAGCTCTCCAGGTGATTCTGGGGCATGTTGGTGAGGAGCCAGATTGCCTAGAGCTTGACTTACCATTTTCTGACTTATAATGGTGTGAAAGTGATACGCATTCTGTAGAAATATACTTTATGTTTTGAATTTTGAGCTCTTCTTGGCTAGTGATATGTGGTAGGATACTCCCTTGAGATGCTGGGCAGCAGCTGCGAGCCACAGCCCCTAGTCAGCCCTGTGATCACGAGGTCCAGCCAGTTCTCTATAGCGCACTGTGTTTTTGCTGCCAGTGGTTTTTGAATACCATGTTATGCACTTGTTTAAGGTAGGCTAGGCTAAGCTGTGATGCTTGGTAGGTTAGGTGCATTAAATGCATTTTCAATTTACGAACTTACGATGGGCTTATCAGGATGTAACCCCCTTTTAAGTCAAGGAGCAACCCTACTTAACAGCTGTGTGACCTTGACAAAATCACTTAACCTTTCTGATCCATTATAAAATGTATTGTCATCTATAAAATGGAGGCAATAATACCACTTGTTATTGTGATGATTACACGAGAATTCTTACAAGGAGTCAAATAGAGTGTTTTCACTTCAAAATCATCTGCTAGCCTGGCCTCCTTTGATCTTCACTGTCTCTCTGTTTAGGTGGTATCTGATGCTGCAGATCAGGGCGTGGCCATCACAGGGAACCAGACCTTCAACAACTGGAACTGGCCCAATGCAATGATTTTTGCAGCCACCGTCATCACTACCATCGGTAAGTCTGCAGGGACCTTCAGGATACCCGCTCCCGTGTGTTAGCTCCACAGAACATTATAGGAGTACAGTTCTGGTCCCATGGCCACGTTGAGGTAAAATTGAGTCATTTGCAGCCTGTTCTTTTGACACTTTTCCTGGTGATTTAGTAAAGTCCCCCTTGGGGACTGGTCATGCCTGGGAGTCTGTGTTCAGGAGTCCTGACCTGCTCTTGAAAGGACACGGCCTGAGAGAGCCATGCGGGAGGTTGCACGGGTTGCGCACTGTACAAACTCAGCCCGAGCTTGCTCGCCAAGCTGGGTGTCTGTTCTGGTTATCTACGGGTGGCTGCATAAGCAGCCACTTCAGAAGTTAGTGACAAAAAACATAACTTCTTATCTTTTGCCATCCCATGGGTTGACTGGTTTCAACTGGCCGGTTCTTACTGGAGGCCTCTCAGGCTGTAGCGGTCATGGTGGCCGGTGCCAGAGCTGCGTCACTGGCAGACACGCGTGATGTCTTCTTCCATCACGTGTTTGGTAGTTGAGTCTGCCCATTGGCTGGGCGCTCACCTGGGGGTGAAAAGACAATGGTGTAGTCATCTCATAATGTGGCAGCTGGGTTGCAGGAGGGAAAATCTCAAAAGCAAGCATTTCAAGAGATCACGGGGAGAAGCAGCAGTCTTTTTAGACCGGGCCTACCCATTGTTACTGGTCAAGCAAGTCACTAAAGCCCAGATTCAAAGGGAGGGGAATTAGCCACCAGCTTGACTTCAGCAGCAGCGGGGTTGCATAAGAAGGGCAGGGATGAAGAATGTCCACGTTTGGAGACCTTCTGCCACAGTGGTTCTGGGGTGTCTCCCCAGAGACGCATCTTTTTTTGGTTTGCATATGGATGTCATACAGACTAGAAGAAGACTTGCTGACAGTGGAGGCTTGGTCTGCCTTCAGCAAGATCCCAATCTGATGGCAGAGACAGCCCCATCCCATTGTAACTGTTATAAATGATCATGATCATAGTGTCATTTCCTAACTTTGGCATTAGATCAATAGGAAGTGATCTTAAGAGAATGGGCCTCCCTCCAGGTGTGTGTTTGCCGGGGGGCGAGTGGGATGGGTAGAGGCAGGGGTCACTTTGAATCTGGGTCCATTACCCCCACTGCGGCTCTGTTCTTAGCTTCACTTCTCTTCTTCCTCAGGCTACGGCAACGTGGCCCCCAAGACTCCTGCCGGTCGTCTCTTCTGTGTCTTCTATGGTCTCTTTGGGGTGCCACTCTGCCTGACATGGATCAGTGCCCTGGGCAAGTTCTTCGGGGGACGAGCAAAGCGGCTGGGCCAGTTCCTCACCAAGAGAGGCGTGAGCCTGGTATGTCCCTAACCCTGGGTGCTGGGTAAAGATGGGGGTGCTTCTGGCAGGAGATGGAGGATGGGAAGGATCCAAGACTTGGACAGAGGTATTAGATGGCCAGAGAGCAGTTTCAGAGCCCCTGCCCTCCTGGGTCGGGCTGGGAACATTGGCCCTCCCTCCTTTCCTGGGTGGTAAGCCTCCTCCGAGGTGTGGTACCCTACTGGCCTCCCCTCTGGCCGCTTTTCCAGCCCTGTGGGCGTCCCTGTCGGGATCCCCTAGTCTCCACTGCTGTCTGACTTGGACTCCCCACCACCCCATCAGCGGAAGGCGCAAATCACGTGCACGGCCATCTTCATCGTGTGGGGCGTCCTGGTCCACCTGGTGATCCCGCCCTTCGTGTTCATGGTGACCGAGGAGTGGGACTATATCGAGGGCCTCTACTACTCCTTCATCACCATCTCCACCATCGGCTTCGGGGACTTCGTGGCCGGTAAGTCATGCCCTGCCCTCTTGCCTCTGCCTCCCCACTTTCTTTGCTCCCCCAACCTCAATTCAGCTGACCTTCATGGGGACCCCTAGTAGGCATTTGTTTCCTGGGCACTTCCTCTACCCAGTGGGGTCCTTACCCCCCCTGCCAGTGGAAGGAGAAACCAAGGCACAGAGAAATTGCGGAAGACGCCTGTTTCCCTCTCTCAGGATGCGGCTTTCTTCTCCTCCTTCCCTCTCATCTTCATGTTCGTCTCCATGCTCTCCCCAGCGGGCTGAGGACCGGGAGAGACACACGCGTGCCCACCGCCTGAACTCAGGTGCACCAGCTAGGATGTAGGGCCTTCCACCTGCAGGATTTGTGCCTGTCGTTCAGAGAGCCTCTGAGCCGAGCCAGGGCCCCTCCCCCTCACAGCTGCCTTCCTTCCATCGAGCCGAGGGAGCTGTCACAGGGGCTTGGCTCAGAGGCCTGAAACTGCTCTTGCCACAGGCGGCTTAAACACAGAGAGGCCTTCTTCCAAGCTGCGTGGGCCCAGACACTCCCTCCTACCCCACCCCCTTTTTAATCCAGGCAGGAGATAGGATTCTTTGGACCCTTTGTCTGCCCGGGCACTTGGCCACTGTAGTACTTGTGCCTGTGGCCTGCATAGCATCCTGGCTCTTCATCTTCTTGACACCCTGTTTGGCCTCGGTGCCTCAGTCTTTGTTCCCCTAGTGCCTGCCGCCTTGCTCAGTTGACCTCAGCCTCTGCTCCAGGGGCCGCTGGTCTCCCCCTCCCTTTCTCAGGGGGCAGGGGCAGGTCACTCCCCTTCTGCCCCATTGTAAATGGAGACTTGGAATGCTGGGAGGGGGTGGCTAACTGGAGGAGGAATAGGAAAGAGGCCTGGACACTCCACTGACCTGGCAGATCTGGGCCTGCTGTTTTGAGAGGTAAATTTAGATAGAGGCACAACCCTGTCGTTGTGTAGCCTTTGGGGCCCAGAGCAGGTGAAGGAGAAACTTTTGTACTGGAGAAGCACAGCAGGGTATTTAAGTGTACTTTCTCGGCTCCAGCAAGATGCTAAACCTCTGCCCCAGTGTTCTTCTCTGTAAAACTGCTTTAAAAACAAAACAAACAAGCCCCCCCACCCAAGGGAGCCCCACTCCAAAGGAAGCCCCTGTTCTCCCGTCCCTTTTCCAGGTTGTTTTTAGTCTTTCAAGGGGGCGTGGGGAAGCACAGGATTCATAATGATGCAGATCAGTGTGCGGGAAGAGGAAAGTTGTACAAATCTCAGATAATCCTGGAGTGTAGGAAAGCAACCAGGACTAGGCGGGATGACCCCGGAGGGCTCCCTGGAGCAGGTGTCAGAAGCCTGGCCGTAGGAGGAACCAATTGAAGGATGTCAGAAACAGGAAATCAGGAGGCAGGCCAGACCTTACTGAAGGAGACTCAAGGCTGTCCAGAATATTTCCTCCTGGGACCAGTGCCCACAGTCCTCTCGAGCCAACCACCAGCCTCATTTCTATCAAACCAGTGAGTCTGAGTATCAGAGGCCTCTCAGGTAACTTCCACCGTGGTTTTCACTGAACCATAACATAATACACTGAAAAAAAAAGTACAGGAACAGCTAGGTGTGGGGGAAGGTGACTAACTGAAAGGCAGACATTCATGGACTGTTCCGTGAACCTCGCTTGGCCCAGCGAATCATTCTGACTGGGACAGGCCCCGCAGAGTGATGGGACGGCCCAGCTTCTAGAGCAGGCCTCCTTCCTTTCTCAGTGTGTCCCCTTCTGTGTCCTGGTGCCGCGCCCGCTCTCGGATAACAGCTTTGGCCTTTGGGTGTTTCTGGATCCCACTGACCCCTCCCCTGACCCTCTGGCCTTCCTGTGCTGTCCTCAGGTGTGAACCCCAGTGCCAACTACCACGCCCTGTATCGCTACTTTGTGGAGCTCTGGATCTACCTGGGGCTGGCCTGGCTGTCCCTCTTTGTCAACTGGAAGGTGAGCATGTTTGTGGAGGTCCACAAAGCCATTAAGAAGCGGCGGCGGCGGCGAAAGGAGTCCTTCGAGAGCTCCCCGCACTCCAAAAAGGCCCTGCAGATGGCGGGGAGCACAGCGTCCAAGGACGTCAACATCTTCAGCTTTCTGTCTAAAAAGGAAGAGACCTACAATGACCTCATCAAGCAGATTGGGAAGAAGGCAATGAAGACGAGCGGGGGTGGGGAGAAGGTCCTGGGGATGGGACCTGGACCGGTACTGGGACCGGGACACGGACCAGGACCAGGACCAGGACCCGGGCCAGGGCCTCATGGGGGCGGGCTGACAGATGTCCCCGCCTCCCTGGCCCCCCTGGTGTTCTACTCTAAGAACCGGGTGCCCAGCTTGGAAGAAGTGTCTCAGACTCTAAGGAGCAAAGGCCATGTGTCACGGCCCCCCAGTGAGGAGGCGGGGGCAGAGCCCCCCGAGGGTGGTCCCCCAGCCTCTGAGGTGTTCATTAACCAGCTGGACCGCATCAGCGAGGAGGGCGAGCCGTGGGACGCCCAGGACTACCACCCACTCATCTTCCAGAACGCCAACATCAGCTACGTGAACGAGGAGACGGGCCTCTTGGACGAGGAGACATCCAAGTCCTCGTTGGAGGACAACCTGGTTAGAGAGGAGGGGCCCCAGGAAGAGGCTGAGGCCGAGGTGCCCCTGAATTTGGGCGAGTTTCCCTCATCAGACGAGTCCACCTTCACCAGCACCGAGTCAGAACTCTCTGTGCCTTACGAACAGCTAATGAACGAGTATAATAAGGCAAACTGCCCCAGGGGCACGTGAGGTAGGGCCGGCTCCCCACTCCACCTCTGATTGCTTCCGTTACCTTTATCCTGGGGCATCCTGCCATGCCTGGGAGCCCCTGGAACTGGGAGTGGGGAGCCAGGGGCCTGTCTCACCTTTCATCCCCTACAGCTAAGCAAGGTGTGTGTGCCCAGGACAGGGCCTCTGTTCTCCAGCTGAGCGGGCACCCTGGCAGTGGGAGGCATCTGTCCTGAGCGTAGCTGGTTTATTGGATGGTTCAAAGACATGTGTGGGCTGGCAGGACTGACCTTTGCCCCATCGTACGGTTGAGAATGTCACACGGTTCTCTTAAGTTGAGGCCTCGGCCATTTGAGTTTACCAGTATTAATGAGCTGCTTCTGTGTTTGGGCTCAGCACTGAGCTAATCATTGCTGGAGGGATAACTATGGTATGGTGGGGCCAGACACTCAGGTCTCTGCTGGAGCAGGACCCTGCCCAGGGCAAGGATTTAACCACCTCCCAGTCCCTCTGTCTACCTGACTGGCCCCTACTTCAAACCTTCCAGGGAAGAGACTACCTGGGGGAAGGGAGTGAGGAGATAAAGGGCAGGTACTGCAACACTCCTGATACCAGCAGGGCCTAAGACCAGTGTGTCCCTGGGGTCCTAGACCTTGTTCATTTACTGAGACCCAGCCCAGCCTGGAGACCAGTCTCCTGTCTCTGGCACCCTTTGGCCTCCCAGGAAGTGTTGGGAGGAAGAGAAGGGGAAGGCCATGGTTACCAAGGCTGCGATGCCTGGGGCTGGTCACCAGGGAGCTGTAGGAGCCAGCTCAGTTCTGCCCCCACCTTCCTGTTTCCCTGTGCCCAGAACAAGGACCTCACCTCTCACTCCCCAGGTTGCTCTGGGCTCACAGGTGGAAATGGCCAAATATGTGAATCAGGCTCCTCCCCCTAGCCTCCTCTGTGTGTGTGTAATAAAGGATTTGTGATGGGGGGAGCAGAAGATAATGTGAAACTGTATACAGACTTTCCAGTGAGGGGCTGCAGAGTTCTTAGGCTCTCCGCGATGCACACTCTGGGGCCTGTCCCCTCTGCCATGCGCGTTTTATTATTTTTTAAATAAACTGTTGTTTTTATACACCTGGCATCTGTTGTCAGCTTTAGAGCCAAAGGGGGGGAGAGAAGGGAAAAGAGCAGAGTCTGAATCTTTGGGACGTTCCCTATTTAGACTCTTACCTCCCAACTCAATTGGGCCTTTCTCAGTGACCTCGGCCAAGGTCATGAAAGAGTCCCTACATGGACTGGCGGGTGAGCAAATTGGGAGGGCACCCGTCACAGGCAGTGGATACTGGGCAGGAGGTGGGTGACCACCCTTGATCCCAGCTCCCTCTCTGCCTCTTAGTCCCCTCCCCAATACTGGGGGCCAAGCAAAGCCAGAACCCACCCCCCACACACATGAAGACTGTGATAGGCACATGTGTCCAAACCCCCGCTCATCCTGTAACCAGGGATGTGCCGGCTGGACAGTGGGGGGAAAAGCAGCGGCATTCTATTCTGTGAAATGTTTTAAATGCTCATCTTAGTTGCCTCACCCCACCTTGCTGGGGTATCACTGGCTGTTCTGGAATCACACACACACTATGTACACACTGGTAATGATGTCAAATGTAATTTATTTTAACATTTTTACAATAAAACGTGAGATGGACAGGCCAGCCTGGCGTGTGCTGTGTGGGGTGCAATGTGGTGAGGCAGCGCTGGAAGACCGGGGAGCACTGAGGATGGCCTTGGGGTCTAGGGGAGAAATGGGGTCTTGGCATCTGGGAGGGAGGGAAAACGGAAAGGTCAGGTGATGGAGGAAGAGCAGGCTACCGAAGATGAGGTGGGCAGAACAGGCCTCTGGGAGGAGGTGGTAGCGAACTGGTCTGAATGGGGCAGGGGAGACCTCTGCAGAAGAGGGTCCGAGAACCAGGAGGGAGGGAGAGGGAGAGGCGTGAATAATGGTAAACTGGTGGCACCCGTCTGCTCGGCACTGGTGTACGTGCTGGAACTCGGCGATATGTGAATGAACTCGACTGGGCTTGCAACAGCTCTGTGGAGTGGGTATTACATCCCCACTTTTACAGGTGAGGAATCAGTCCCTGAGAAGTGACTTGTGCAAGATCTCAGCAGGTGGGGAGCCTGGATTCAACCCGCACGGCCCCGCTCAAGTGAGGAGATCAGTGTCTTCTCTGACTGACAGTTCCAGGGCTTTCCTCACAACGCCACGGGCCAGTTACAGTTTTGAGTCTGTTGGGGGAAATGAAAAGTTCTGTGACTTCAGGAGTGAACCACATTTTTCGTGAGGGTGCAGATGGTTTACAGGGACCATTGTTTAAAATACCAACCAATTATTAATTACTTGATAACATCCCTCCCCCTGCCCAAACATCTCCACACACTTTCTCTCTTCCTCCTGTTCTCCCCTCCCCCTCACCCCCACCTCCACCCCCACAGGTCTAAGGTTCTTTGGTTTTGTTTTAGCCCCTTTCAGCCTCAAGGAGACATTTTTGTCGCACTAAGCTACCTTTATTTTGCACTTCGCCATTTCACAAAGTCCTTCAACAAGTACAGCTCGGAGCTTCCCTCTGACACTGGTCATCCAGCCCTGTTAGCAGTTAAGGAGATGACAGCTGGGGCAGTTTCGAAGAATTGTGCTCATTGGTGATAAGGCACAAACAGGAAGTTGGGGTGGATGTGTGGTCCTGGCCACTGGCTAAGATTAGTTGGGAGCTTTCTAAGCAAAAGTTCTGGAAATGGTGGAGAAAAGCAACGAGAGCAGAGGATGGGGCCTGGGAGGCACCCCAGGTTCGTGAGGGATCAAGAGCATAGGAGGGGCACTGTGCAGAGGGCACAGTCACGTCACAGGTCCTGTCGAGGGATGGAAGGAAGAAGATGTAGCTTGGGAGTCAAGGGAGATGGCCCTGGCAGGAAAACCCCTCTGCTGACACCAGATTCATAACCCAGGTCAGTGAGACCTGGGTAAGTGAAACCTACAGGCTCATGGGGTACATCGCTCAACCCCCAGAGGTCCATGGGGCTCCAGGGCAGCACCCCCACTCCTGTGGGCCCTCTCCCAGCGGCTTCCTGGCCCCAGGCCCTCCCTGATTCCTCCCAGAAGCCTCCCTGCCCTCGTAGTGAACTGGTGCCCTGCACTCCACAGTTACCACCTGGACTCCCCATTCATTTCTTCAGCTAATGTTCACTGAGCACCTACTATGTACCAGGCTCTGTTCTGTGCACTTGGAAAACAACTTTAAAATGGACAAAAATCTGTGCCTTCATGGAGCTTATGGTCTAGCTCCCTCCTCTCTCATTTCTGGCCATTTCTCATAAATACAAATGCTTTGTACTTATATCCAGTCCAAGCCTTCTTCACTCTTGTCTCTTCTATTTTGTCTTTTAATCCTCATGACAGTTATTTTTTGCAAATGCAAACTATTCATCAGCAGCAAAACAGCTTCCCTGGTTTTCATTACCATTCCTGTCTTCCCTCCAGAAGTTCCTAATCTGATGGGGGAGACAGGCTCAGAAAGCCCACAGTCTGGTGGAGGAGACAGTTCTTACCCCCAGAGTCTGCAGTCTGAAGGGGGGCAGAGCACAGAAATAAATAAACAAGCACGAACTCGGTGTCCCAGCTGGGCCTCTGCCCTCCATTTCATTTCGATCCTGGCGGAGTCAGCTCCCTGCCAGGACTGACAGAAAGAAACTGGGGTGTCTGGGTTTCAACCCCCCCTACTGGAACGGACCAGTGTGGATTATCCTTGGCACCACTGCATGGGAGCTTCCCAGAGCCCGGGACAGACTGAGGGGGAAGGATGAGGTAGGCAGAGTTTTGCTGCTGTGGGTGGGGTCTCCTGAAATAGTTCAGCCCTGCCAATTAAGCTCTCCACCCTTGAAATAACAGGTCCCCAATTTCCAAACTCATGCACAACTGGTCCAGATGCCAGTTTGTGTATTGCCAGGATGTGTTTGCGCAACAGCGAGAGTGCCTCCCCAAATCTCTGCCCCTTCTCTCCATCCTGGCCACCATCCTGGCCACCATCCAGGTCACTCCAGCCCCTCTCCTGGATTCCCACAGCGACACAGGGCCTGGCACCTAGAGGGGGCTCCAAGCGTTTGTTGAATGAATGAATGAGCCTTATTAGGTGGTCGCCCTTACACCTGGCCAACACTGTAACCAGTGGTGTGTATCCTAAATTCAGATCTGATCCCTTTATCCCCTGCTTCAGAGTCCTTAGGGGCTTCCATTGCTCTTCTCAACCCACTTCTTTCTCCAGCCTCATCTTCTACCCTCCTCCACATTTTTCTGCCCACAGTTAAGTTTCTCAAATGAGCCAGGCCTCCCCAAGGCCATGCAGTTTACTCTGCCAGGCATATGCCCTGCCAGTCTCCTGGCTAAGTTCTAAGGCCTGTTGGAATTCAAGGTGAACATAAGCTTCTCTGGGAAGAGTCCCACAATTATCTGCCCCACCCCCACTCCGGATTTCACATCAGTTGTCCCTCCTCTGTGCCCAGAGCATCTTCCCCAGCAAGCCCGCTGCTTCCGTGCCATTTCTGGCTGCCCGTCTGCTGGTCTCACACTACGCCCCCACCTGGGAGCTCGGAGGGAAGAGGTTGTGGCTGGCTCACCTCTGGATCCCTACCTCTGGGCCTAGCATGGAGGAGAGCTCAGCTGTTCAGTGTTTACCGAATGGAGGGTGAATGAACCCGAGTCCTGGACTCTCTTATTGGTAACTCAGTTCCTCTCTTCCCAGGGCAGAGGCCAAATCCAGAGACAAGGTTTGGCTCACAAGAGCAAGCCTCAGCAAAGCTAGGTGGATGATCTTAAGGGACCTTGTCCCAGGCTGTGGTGGCCTGATGAGTCACCTAAATTTGTTAAGTCACTCAAATGTGGCGGGCAGGACAGGGACACAGCACACCTTATTTCTCCACACGCCAGAAAACACCTCTGTCCACACCCCCTTTGGTATTGCCTCACACCATTCTGCCCTCACCTCTCGCCCTCTCCTAGGCAGCCCAGTTACCACTCCCTGATGACCTGGGGGGGGGGGATCTCCCACCCCAGTGGTCCCCAGTCCCCGTGCTTCCCTCCCAAGTACCTGTGCTCGAAGTGACCACTCACCTCAGCTCCCAGTGGCTAGTTTACGAAGCCCTTTCACAGCCACTCCCTCAGGATTACTCAAGAGGCTTGGGTGCAATATTTTATAACCCCCATTAAGGGGTTTTTTTCAAACAAAGAGACTGGGTGTCTTGGTTTGGTTTCTCAGGAGAGGAAGGACAAAGACCAGAACTGGGGGCTGTTTGGAGGAAGTAGCAGAGGGGAGAGGGAAATATAAATGGGGAAATAGTGACAAGCACTTCAGGGGACATTGTTGAGCTCGTCCACTGTGGGCATCTGGGCCTCTGTCCTGCTGGGAATCCCCTAAAGAACCTGTCCGATATATAGGTCAGAATTTTTCCTCTGAAGGGCAGGGGACCTGCACGTACCCACCAGTTCCTGCCCTCATTGCTCAGGGTTGGCCCCAGGGGGCACTAATTCCCTCCTTCTTCCCACACATGCTTGATGTGACAGACTGTTGTCAACAGCCACGACAGCATCTCCCATCCTACGTGCTGGTCAGCACGTGACCTCGTCACTCCCTCAGCAAGAGGTGGAGTCTGTTCTTGCATGTGGGCTAGCCCTGGGACTGTTGTGATCAAGAGAATAATGTGCAGGTGACCTTCTGTGCTTTCTGAACCCACGTGTCAAGAAGGCCTGGCAGCTTCTGCTTTTGTGTTGTTGGGGAAGCCAGACACATGTAAGAAATGTGAGCACCTTGAGACTCATGCTCTGAAGGACCAAACCAGTCAGGTGGAGGAGCCATGTGGAGAGAGAACTTGCGCAGCCAGGGCGCCATCCTGGGGCACCCTGCCCAGAGGAGGCCAAGAGTGCAGAGCCCAGCCATCCCCCCACGGCAGACCCATGACCAAAAACTCGGTGGGTGTGGTGTTAAGCCTCTACGTTTTGGGGTATCTTGTTAAACAGCAACAGACAACGGGAACCCTGGCTGGGCTTGCCCTGAGCTAAGCGAGCTTCTGCCCCGTTTCAGAGAGAGCTCTGAGGTGGAAAAGCAGAGAGGCACAGAGGTGCTCGGAGCAGGCAGTCGGCAGCACCCCTGGGCTGTCTGCGGGAGCTGCACCGACAGCCAAAGAGGACCGAGGGAGGGACACAAACAGCATTTACTGCCCTGGCACTAAAACTCCCTCAAGTGGCAGAGTAGAGACCAAATGCCACCAGGTCTTCTAACTCTTTACCCAAGATCAAAGTTTTTCAAGATACCAAAGTCCCCTTTTACTCTGGGGGGGGCACTCCTCTCTGCTGTGTTTAAACAGTGCCATAGGCCTGGAGGATGCTACCATCAGGCCATGTGGCCTAAACCGTCACACCTGCCACTTGTGGGATACAGGCACTGGCCAGGACACTTTATGCCCGTGATCTCATTTAGTCCCCACAGCACTGTGAGGTCAGTACTCTGATCCCCATTGGGAAGCCAAGGCTCGGAGTGATTAAGGAACTTGCCCAAAAGTCACACAGAAGTGGAGCCTGGGCTCTAACCTGAGAACCCAGAGCCTGTACTATTAATAAGCATACAAGCCTGTGTTATTGAGCAGAATGAGTTTGTTCACCCGGCGCCAAAAGAGCCAGCAGAGCCAAACACTAAACACTGAGAACTGCAGTGGAGAAATACTGGCTATTTTATGGATGAGTGGCACCATCCAGAAGAATGGGAAGCTAATGCCCAAAGCCCCAACTCCCTGATGGCGTATAGGTTACAGATTATATAGGGCAAAATCACAAAACACCGTGGGTTAGGGGTTCAGGTTGTGATAGGAGCTGATTGGTTGAAGGCAAGGCAGGGATAATAAGTCATTTCTTGAGGAGAGTTCTGAGGTCTGTTCTGCCACCCCTCTGACTGGTCTCATGGGAAAGTAGCCAGGGGGTCATTCCACCTTAGGGCTCAGGAACTGAAACATAAAACTTAGGTCAAGATGTTATCAGTAGCCTACCAGAAGTCCGGAACTTGTCATCATTAGTCAGGTCCCGGCTACTGTCTTCTGCTACCTTGGGATTTGCTGATTACTAGTGGGGGCGGGGGGAGGGAGGGCCATCTCTGAGGGGCATATACAGAGAGAGATATGATTTCTAGAGCTAGGATCTAAAGCTAAATTTAATCCAAGTCCTAAAGACCCTTGGTTTCACCTGCTGGAGAGAGCCTTTCCTGCTCAAGGGCAAGAGAACCCAGAGAGGCCGCCTGGACTGCAGTTTCCTGCCACTCCTCATTGGAAGACAGTGAGGTGAACTAGTCAGCGGATCCCTGCCCTGCAGGGGCTACTCAGGAATCACCAGGGGATTCCTGGGCTCCGCCTCTGGAGATACTGATCCAGTAGGTCTGGCACAAAACTCAGAAGTACCCAGGTTCCGGGGAATGCCTGGCTGGAGAGCTCAGAAGTCAGGAGAGCACAGTGAGAAGTCAGGTCTCACTGTGTTCCTGGCATCCCCTGCCAGTCCCTCTCTGTCTGTGTTTACCTCCAGACATGGTCAACTTTCTTCTCATTCTTTAATTCCTCCAACTGCCCTCTGGCCAGCTGAGCTGATATGCGTGGTGTTGACATCACATTCTATTAAGTTCGGATGGCCCGTATTTGTTGAGTGTCTCTTAGGTTGCCCAGAACACCTGTTACTGGTAACCAAGGAGGAATAAAATCAAAGAACAATTAGGCGATCGGGCCTTCACCTCCGTCTCTCTATCCACTCCGGTTCCCACCCTCAGCAGGTTCTGACCCACTGCTCTGGAGCCCATTCATACCAGCTCATGAGAGCCCATGGTTAAAATTTCAGAAATTTTACAAGCTGGTTGCATTAAAAATTAAGTTACACAAACATACAATTAAATTGTATTAAGAATAAAGGTGGTAAATACTCAAAACTCATTATTTTCTAGTTACTTCATATGTTATGACTACCCATGCTTTGCAATTATTTGCATCTACTGTAGGTGGAAATACTACACAATGGTATCTTACTACTGTGTTTCTCTTCCTAGCTTCATGTTCTTTGACAGCTTGTTGGTAGCTCAGCATCAGCCACAATGGCAGTATTTATACCACAAAAATGGTCAAACACCACAAATTAAGGTTCTCTCCTCCCCAGAGAGCCAGATGGTAAACACTGACCAGAACATCACTGCACTCACCTTCTTCTGGACTGGCTGTGTGGCCTGAGTGGGGAGGGGGCAGCGAGGTTTTGCCCACCTTGGAAAAGAGAAGCAGTGTCTAGGTTTCAGGGGGAACTTATTTCATAAAGTTGTCACTTGAAAACTCCCTTGGGCCCCTGAGACTGGTGTTGACTTGGGGTGAGGATTCAAAGCTTGTGAGAGCTGACCGTGAGGGTAAGAAGTGTGCAGGTTACACAGGTACCTGCCCCACGTATGTACATGGAAGCTCTTGGGTCATCCTCCAAACTGGAGGCAGAAAGGGGACCCTAGGCCTTGTGTAGGAGGCACTTCTGCCTTCAGCTGGAATTCTCAGACCGCCCAAAGCCTGGTCCGGAAGCTGCCTTGCACTCTGCCCAGCTGCACTGTGGCTTCAGCTAAGTCCCTACCCTCTGGGTTTCTTACAATTAAAGGGGAGACCCTCTTAGCAAACACTGGGTCTGACAACTGGATCATGGAGATTAGGTGAGTTGGGACCCAGACTAAGGCTGCAAGGATCAAGATGCCAAGCAAAACCACCTGCTAGCACACAGGATTCTATGCCTGATGTGAGCCAACACAGGAGGGAGTCTAAAGCCTTCCAGCAAGTCCCCACCCCCAGTGCATGGGAGGAGGTGACTCCATGCAGGCTGTCCATGGCCCAAGTCAAGTGTGTGCTTCAGAGGTCTGGTGCTCCTCAGCCCCACCCCAGAATCCTCCCAGCAGTGAGCCAGCCATAATAGGGCCCACCCCTCGGGACAGGCACTGTCCTGCTGGCCACTGAGCATGTTCTGGGCTTGAGAGCCTCTTGTCATGCTGTCCCTTTAACAAACACAACTTTTATGACCACTTGCGTTGTGACAGGCTCTGTGCTGGGCACTTCACAAGAGGATCCAGGGAAAAGGTTTCCCTTTCTTTATTCTCTTCCACTCTCATCCTCTATGTGTGCATTGGTAGTAAGAAGTGGAAGGAGAGGTCATGTGGGGTTGGTACTGGGGATCCTTAGTGGCCCACATAGAACTGCCGGGTGCTAGTCCAGGTTCTCTAAGAAGCAGGTGCCATGGTTGGATTCAGGCAGGAAGTATTGGATTGGAGGAAGCAGCTGTGAGAAGTTAAGAGCATCATCTGACCATGATGCAAGTCCAATCCTGAGTGATGGTGGGATGTGGGGTCAGGCGGAAACATCCTAGGCAGCCATGCAGGCTAAGGGAGGTCGGGCTAGGCTTTTGGGGGGTTCTCCAGTGAAAGGCAGCTCAGTTGAATCCTGGGTATTCCGCTCCCTGTGTCACTGGCCAGAACAGCCCATGGTCTGGGCACAAACTTGGCAATGGATTTCAGAGGCAGCAGCTGGAGCTTTCAGTCAGTCATGCTCCTGGCGGTTGGAGATGTGTGGGGTGCACTTTCATGGCTGCCACAATTTTGGGGAAGTAGAAAATATGCTCAGGTAGAAATCAGATGGTAGAGAGCAGAGAAGAAAAAGAAACACACAGAGAAAGGCAGAGAGGCACACGTGCGTGCATGTGTGCGTGTGCATGCGTGCGTGCACAACATTAAGCCAGAGAGAGAGAGGCACTGAGGGTAACAGAAGGTCAGAGAGATATAGACAAGAGAAACAGAGAAGAATAAATACCAGAGAAGATACATTCCTAGCCCCAGGTGTCTCTACAAGGAGATGCGGGTCTAACCTCTGGATTTCCTTGGGATAACCTGCTGAATCCTGACCATGAACTTCTTTGCTTGAGTGAGCTAAAGTGGTGTCTGATTCTTACCATGCAAAGAGCCCTCACAGCAGCACCCCCAATACTCAGCCCCAAAGACCTGACCTGTCATCCCAGAAGAGGCACCCCAAGACTAGAGTGCCTAGTTAATGAGAAGTTAATTCTTCATGCCCCTCCTCAACTGGGTGGCCTGGTTCTAACTAACCTGGAAAGATCCTCTGAGCAGCAGCACCAGCCCTTTAAGGTTTTCTTCTCTGTTCTTCTCTACCAGGCAGATTTGTGACTGCTAGCTCTAGACGGTACATGGGTGTCTGTCTCATCTCCCCGGTGAGCAGGTAGGGTACAGACTGTTCTTGGGCTGCCTCAAATTCCAGGCTCAGCCTTCCCCTAGCTAAAAACCTTCACTTCACTTATCTGACCCAGTTTCTTCATAGGAAAAATGGGGACCATAACCTACCTGACAGGTTAGCATGTAAGGCACATGGCATTACTCCATGTACCTATCTGTAGAAATAACAGATACACTACTGTCATTCTTTTCATGCTAGGAAACACTTCATGATGACTCATAGAAGTTCCAGGGAGAACTGTGACTGGACAGAGGTTATTTTCCTCTGCAGACCCTGACAATTCAGTGCTCTCTCTACGGCCCCCTCGTGGAGACATTAGATAGCAATGTACCTGGGATTTACCTGAGAGTAGGTCTCATATGAACAATTCTTTGCATTCACTAGTGCTTTCCAGTTCTCTGTCTCCCTTAATACTCTCAACAACCTAATGAAAGGGAAAATATGCAATCTTGTTTTAATGTAAAAATCTGGTGGGTTTACTGACTTGTCCAAGGTCAGAGAGCTACTGAAGGAAAGACCCCCAAGATCTCATCCCACTTCCAGGCCCCACGGGAGTCAGAGATTTCAGGGAATCCAGCTTGGTTCAACTACAGAAAATGCTCTGAGATTCCTCCTTAACTGGTAGCACACCCTTCTTCCAGTCTCTTTCCACCTCTGGTTCCAAGCTCCCCAATAACCCAAAACCTATCTCTCAACTCAGAACCAAATGTTGGCTGCAGGGAATTTATTCCCTCAAGAAGAAACTATTGAGCACCTTTTATGAGCCAAGTACCATGTTGGCCATTGAATATTGGTGATAATCTACTGATGGATCTCAACCCTGGCTGCATATTAGAGTCAGGGGAGCATTTTCAAAGTATGTCACCCAGGTTCTACAGCAACTAATGAAATCAGAACTTCAGCAGAAAGGGGTGGGAGAGGGGAGGAAGGCCAGTTATCAGAATGTTATTTTAAAACTCTCTAGATGACTTAATGTGCCCTCAGGGTTGAGAACCTCCAATCTACTTGAAACATAGCTCCCGTCATGTTACAGAGGAATAAACTGAGGCCCACAGAGGGGTAGTGCCTGGTGCGAGCCACAGATCTGAGCCTGGTTCTTCAACCTTCAAACTTCCAGTGTCCTTTCTGAAGGTACTTGGTAAATATTTGCTGAAAGTATCTATGGATAAATGTGGAGTGGGAGCCAGAGAAAGGTGGTGAGTGTAGTAGATACATTTGAGATGCTTTCCCCACCCACAGTCCTTCCTGAAGAAGAAACAGCCTCTCTAGGTAGCTGTCTTTGAACCATGTGACCCACCTTGGCAAAGCTGATTGGACTAGAAGGGGAAACCTGAACCATAATGGACCAATGAAATGACCTGATGAGGCATTTAAAATTAAGATATTGAGAGAGTGGGCCAGTAAACTGTGGCGAGCTGAACCGGAAGATCATGGAGGCTTGGGAGTGATGGTAGGCATTGGGATCATGTATGAGCCAGGAGTAGGGAGAGGAAGAAGGTGTACAGTGAGAAGTAGGAGGATCAAGAAGATACATAGCAAGAGTGACAGTGACAAGGGATTAGTCAGGCCTTGGTTCCCTTGAGAACTATTTTCTTACATTGACCCTCACCTTTTATGACTAGTGAGTTTCTTGATACCCGAAAGGCCTTGTCCATGGGAACAGTCCATGCAAAAGCCTTTAGCTGCCAAAGACCTTTAGGTATCCCTCACTTTGCCCCTGACCCCCAAAAGTGTCCCACTGAAGAACTGAGGTTCCTGTCATTCAAAGTACTCAGGCAAATGGTTGGTATCTACGTCTTTGAGATATTGGCAAGTTGATCTCATAGGTCTTGTTAAATCACATGATTCTGAATTTTCACAATGGGCAGGCAGAGGGGTATTTTAAGATTGTTTTTTCTCCTTCTCAGTGCCCAGTGCCCCATGTGTGACACCTGGAACCTGGCAAGGAAGCCTGTACCCCTGGGGATGGGAGTGGGGCACACAGTAAACAAAGAACACAAGAAAGTTCCTCTGACCCAACACGCACATCCCCATGGTGGAAGAATGGCAGGGGTGTCGAAACAATGGGAGCCTATGAGTCATGGGGGTAGCCCGGATAATGTGGCTTCAAAAAAGCTCCCTCTAGCCTTGTCCAGAGGAGCTTACGTAGGCAGCTGACAGGCAGTGACATTTGGAATGACCCTCAGTTCTGGGCAATCATTTGCCCTACCCTGGATGACCTAGGTTTTCTCTTTATCTCTTAATTCAACTTTTATTTTTAGCAAAGTGATACATACAAATACTTTTTCAAAGGCAAATAATACCACATACATGATAACGGAAAGCAGCAATTGCCTGCCTCACTCTTCCCCACCCCCAACCCCCAGCAGCAACTTCTTTTAGAACTTCCAGCTATTTCTTCCTACCTTTCCTCCACTTCTTTAAATAACATATAGTTATTTTTATCTCATTATTGTTTTTATCTTACTTTAGTTAGTATAGATTATCTTCCTCCTACAAAAGATGAGGACTGGCTCCATTCCACCCCCAACCCACATACTTTCTTTCCTTTCCTCCCAATGTAGTTAACCTCAGTTTGTGGTTAGGTCGCAATTTGGTGTTTATATCAATTATGACTGAGTAAATATTACATGATATACTTGGTTTACACTTTATTTCTGGCATGACATTTTATTTTCTAAGTTTTTTATTTGCTCAGTTTTGTATGTTTTAGTCACGAATTCCCCAAATCTCTGCTATGATTGTAAAACTCGTCTCAGAAGGGTAATCTATCAGTCCCATTTTTTTTCTTGGTGAATTGCTTTCAGACCCAAGCACATTTCTGCTCCTGGCTGGATGGCTACCCTCTAGGCCTGCTACATAGCTGGCATCCCAAAGTGTTCACCATTCATGGGCAGTTCCCTTTGCCTCCTTCCTACATTGGAGGCCATGTTCTATTTTTAGTCCAATGCCTTCTGTCTCTTTTCATTTACCTCTTTTTTTGATGGAGTAATTCCTTCACATCCTTCTGAGAAATGGTATAAGGAGGTAAAATTTTTGAGACCTTGTGTATCTAAAAATATCTTTATTCTACTTTTAACCTTGACTGATAGTTTGGCTGGGTATCTAATTATGGGTTGGAAATGTTTTCCTTCAGAATTTTGAGGGTTTGTTTTTTTTTTTTTAATTTGTCTTCTAGCTTTCTGTGTGGCTATGGAAAAGTTCAGTGATATTCTGATTCCTAGCTCTCTCATGTGATCTCTCTCTCTCTCTCTCTCTCTCTGGAAACTGGAAACATTTTAGAATCTCTTTATTTCCCAGAGCATTGGTTGGTGTAATTTTTCATTCACAGTGCTGAACTCTCAGAGCTCCCTTTCAATCCAGTAGCTCATGAACTTTGGCTTCTGTTTGTGCTTATTACATTCTATCTTTCTGAGCTACACCTCTTAAACTGGTTCTCTCATTTTATAATTTTTATTTTTTTCTTCTTACACTACTTTTAAGAGGATTTTCTAAACTTTATCTTTCAACCCTTCTGTCATTCAAAAGAATTTTTCTACCTTATCTTTACCTTGTTTCTTTTTTCCCTCTAATTTTAATTAAGAAAATTGTAAATGTACAGAAAAGGTGAAAAATAGCATGCGTAACATCTCTCCTCACCGTGGAAGTCAGTGCCGTTCCCTGGAAACACAATGTGAGCCACATATGTAATTTTAAGCTTTCTAGCAATCACACTAAAAAGGTAAAAATAAACAGGGGAAATTAGCTTTTATATTCTATTTATTTTTAAATATCATTTCTACCTGCAATCAATATAAAAAATTAATAGGATATTTTGTACTTCTTTTTTTACTGTCTTTGAAATCCAGTGTGTATTTTATACTCAAAGCATAACTCAGTTCAGGCGCTTTAAAGTGATTAGTAGCCTTAAGTAACTAGTAGATTGAACAATGTTATTATATATTAACTGCCTGTCTATTTGGCCAGAACCATTTGAAACAAATTTATAGATGGCCTTATGCTTGATTTTGGAATATGTTAGCCTGCAGATCCTAAAATTAAGGACACTTGGCTATATAAACATACCACCATTATCACAGCTAAAAATTTTACAATAATTCTCTATTATCTTCAATATCCTATCCATACTCAAATTGTCCCAACTGTGTCCAAATTTTCTTTTATAGCTGGTCTGCTTGAGCCAGAACCCTATCTAGTTTCATTTGGTTGCTAGGTCTCCTTAGTCTTTTTAAAATCTGTAATACTTGTCCTATCTTTTTGTTTCTCCTGCAACACTGATGCTTTACGGGTCTGGGCAAGTTGTCTTATAGAGTGTCCTACATTCTGGATTTGTCCAGTTGCTTTCTCAGGATGTTATTTAATTCATTCTACTCCATGTAATGTTTACTGGAGACTGAAAGTCGGATCATGGTTACATTCAGGTTAAATGTTTTTAGCAAAGTTACTATATAGATTGTCATATTTTCAATTTTCAAGAGCCATTTCTTATTCTGTAAATGTTACTTTTTCTAGCATCATATTCTTGTTTCAAAGGTTGCAGTATTTTTCCTATTTCTGACAATATTAATTACTTCAAAGAAATAAAAAGGATTTGCTTTCTGTATCATCTACCAGTTATTTGATTGTTTTGCTGACTTTGCTTGTTTTGCTTATTTTGGTTTCTCTTTTTCATAGGAATGCCCCTCTTCCAATGTTCAGTGATCCTCAGTTTTCTATTCATACTTAAGACTAAGGCTTTGATTATATGAGCAGGGCTTGTGCCTAGTGGACTTGGTGGCAAACTGACTTCTTTTTTTTTTTAACTGAGAAACCCCTGAATGTCATCCTTTGTAGGACTTTTCTTTTGGGCCAATTTCCCTAGAGAGAATCTTTGGAATTTGCTGGGGGCTATGAATCTGTTTTCAATGTTTTGGTGCAGAGTGGGGAAGGGCTCAGGGAAACTCACCATTTGGTTCAGACTAGTACCTAATTCCCTGCTTCAGCTGTGTAAACCTCTCTGTCGCTAAGGCAGCCCATTTTCTGCTAGGGAGGGGAAGAAAATAACTATTTATGTAAGAAGTAGTTGCGGGGGGGGGTGGACCTGGACTCCCTTTATTCACTTCCAACCAGTCCTCCGTAGCCCCACCTTACACCCCCTTTCCAGAGGGATCTGGTCTTTGCAAGTGTACCAACAGCTGGAAGTAACCTGTTTCGTATTGCTGTCCTGTCCATCCTCCCATCCCTCTGCTCACCCGCCGTAGGCAGTTAAGGTACAGCTTCTACAGAACTATTCACTCTCTCCTTCTCTCTCCTTGTCCTTGTGGGCTCTGCCTTATCAAGATCATCTCAATGGGATCTTAGGGGAGGAGAGATAAAAAATGATCAGTCCTGCATGCTTTCTCTTCAACAATGACCCATCCTCTGGAGGTGAACACTGAGGCTTAGAGAAAGTTCGGGAGATGCCACATTAAAATTCCAGCCTCACTAAGAAAGCATCCTGGCCAGAGACCTGGGAGAAGCTTGACCCCTGAAAACTCTGCTCTCTGGCCTGGCTTCTGGGGAGGAAAGGGATGCCAGGTCCTCAATCTTGACCCCGACACTGGAGCTCTGAGATGGCCACTTTGCCCCAAGCCAGCTCCTGCATGGCCTATTGCATTTCCAGACTCCAGCACAATTTCTGGGGCCTGATTACCTGCTCAACGTCCCCAGGCCCTGGCCCTCCGGGGCCTGGTCTTCATCTGTCTCTGAACTTGCTTTTTCCCTTTATTCCTTTTATTTTTCTCTTTTATTTTATTTTCTCACTCTCAATATCTCTCCTTCTTTTCCCCATCTCCATCTATTCCTCTTTTCCTTTCCCCCCATTCTCTCTCATTCTTTTTAAAAACAGATTTTATTTACTTATTCCCAGAGAGAAGGGCAGGGAGGGAGAAAGACAGGGAGAGAAACACCAATTGGTTGCCTCTTGCTTGTGTCCCAACTGGGGACCAAACCCACAACCTAGGCATGTGCCCTGATGTGGAATCGAACCAGTGACTTCTTGCTTCTCAGGACAATGCCCAGCCAACTGAGCCACACTGGTCACAGCTCTCTCTTACTCTTTTCCTCTCTCCCTCTCTCCATCCATCCCTAACTTCCTCCTTTGGTAAACCACGTTGTTTTGAATCTATACTAGTGGTTTTCAACCAGGGTTGATTTCCCCCTCCCTCCCAGTAAACATCTGGCAACTGGGGTGGGGGTTGGTGCTACTGACATCTAGTGGGTAGAGGCTAGGGATGGTGCTAAACACCTGCAACGCACAGGACAGTTCCCACAACAAAGAATGATCTGACCCCCAATACCAATAGTGCTGAGGTTGAGAAACTCTGATCCCCTGCAATTCCTACTTTACACACACCCTCTAGCTTCTCTCAGAGAAAAGAAGAGTGGAGAGCAGAGGCCAGAGAGGGAGCCACTGCCAGCAGCTGCCTGGGGTGAATAGCCCAGAGAGTGGGTGGGATTCAGTCTCCGAAATCTGCTGGTGTTGGTTTTGGCCTTCTCAGGGTCAGACAGTCTGGTGAGAAAGCACTCCTTAGCCACTCCAACGGCTGCTGCCAGCTGTTTACCTGGCTGTGGGACCACCCCTGGTCCTGGCTCAGGAGTAGGTAATGAAAACACAGCCGGTCCACTGCCCATCCCAGACTAGCCTCTCCTACAATGGGCAGAAGGAGTAGCCTCTGACAACCAGTGGGAGCCATGGTTGCCAAAACCTACCTCTTCCCCAATCTATCCTACTGACCTTCCAGAAACTCTCCTAGAACTCAGCATGTAATGTGATGGGGCCCTGCGATGACTGTCATGACTGCAACCCTACACTACCAAAGCCTCCACAGGCTGCATTTGCTTCCTGAAGTCAGTAAGAACACAGGTGAATTGTGGGGTAGAATGGAACCCAGCCCTGATGAACTCAGGGAAGCAGGCCAAAAGTTCAAGTCCAAGAGGAGAATCCTGGAGAGACCTGGCTAGATTCCCTGGCTCCAGCTCTATGTTCAGACTATGAATCACTCCCTGGAATCCTCCAATATTCATTCTCCCATTCTTACATAGTGATAGAATTTTTAGCTGGGCACATGGCTACCCAGTAAAAGACCACATTTCCCAGAGTCTCTTGCATCTAGTAGTGGCCACATGATTAAGTTCTGACCAATGAGGTATGAACAAATGTCACAGGTACAGTATCTGGATCAAGTCTTCAAAAGGAAGAAGGGTGAAAATGTGATGGCAGGAGCTGGAGCATTCATTTTGAACCATGTGAAGCACTATGTGTTGGGGGTGGCAGAGCAACAAGGTAGAAAATTGTGTCTCTCTACATAATGACTACCATATACTCAGAGAGAGAAATGAAATTGTTTCTTGTTTAAGCACTGTATTTTGGGGTTTCTTTCTACTAGCAGCCTAACATGCGTCCTAACTAAAATAACTCCTCAGGAGAGCTGACTTCTGGTCAAGATGGCAGCATAGGTAAACACAGCTCACCTTGCACAAACTACATCAAAATTACAACTAAAATATAGAGCAACTCAGAACTCTCAGAAATACAGTTGAATGGAAGTCAGACAACCATGGAACTGAAGAAACCACATTCATCCAGACTGGTAGGAGGGGCACAGACATGGAACAGACTGGCCTCACACCCATGTGTGGTGGATAAAAATTTGAGAGGGACATCTCAGGAGCAAGGAATCCCAGCCCCACACCAGGCCACCAGCCCAGGGTTCCAGTACCAGGAAGATAAGTCTCCATAACTTCTGCCTGCAACAACCAGTGGGGTTGAGTTGGTAGAAGAAACTTCTGGAGTTCCAAGCAGTTCCTTTTAAAGAACCCACACATGAACTTACCCAGAATCACACCCTCTGAGCTCCAGCACAGGGGTAGCAGCCTGAAAGGTACCAGGGGCATACAGAGAGAAACCGAAGTGTCTGGCATCAAGGTGAGAGCTGGGGGACAGCTTTCTCCCAGACAGAAAGGTAGGCAGGGGCCATTGTCCCTTTTCTGAACCCTCCTCCCACAGAGCCACAGGGCTGGCAGGCTGGTCCCATTTCTGTGACTCCATCAACCTGGCTAAGACATTTGCCCCACCCCAGAAACTCTGTTCCACCTGACTATGGGCCCACCCAAGCTGCTTTTCTATATGAATACTTGGTCTTGGCTCATGCTTTACAACTTCCTATATCCTCTGAAAGCAGAACAGCCAACCTCTGTGAACCCTGAGCCCCTGTACCTATTGCTAAGTGGTCCCAGGCCTGTCATTAGCAGCAGCCAGCCTTAGATTCACAGCTACACCACACCTTGGAATCTCCAAGCCCAGCACAAGTAGCAGCCATCTCAGATAGCTTTATAACTCAGGCAGGGTGGCGCCAGGCAAAACACAGGTGGGGGCTGACCTTGGTCTGCACCACCCGGGAAACCACAGAGCTGGTGCACCCAGTTGACAGCTACAGACCAAGTTGGAACACCGCCACCTTGCCCCTGCACAGCTGATTCTCCAAGGAAGGTGGAAGTTGGTGGTCAGTGGTCACAACCTGTCCTTGCAGTTGATTGGCCTGGGTAAATCCCTCCCATTGACCTGCCAACGGCAATCAAAGCTCAGCTACAAGACGAGGGTGTATTCAGCCCTTGAGTACCCAGCTTGGGTGATATGGGAGGCTGTGCTGCTGGACTCTATAGGACACCTACTGCATTAGGCCACACTACCAAGACCAGAAGTCATACCAAGACCAGAAGACATAGAAACAAACACATAGAGGCTGCCAAAATGAGTAGACAATGGAACATGGCCCAAATGAAAGAACAGATCAAAACTGCAGAAAAAAAATGAACAAAATGGAGATAAGCAATCAATCAGATGCAGAGTCCAAAACATTGGTTATAAGGATGCTCAAGGAACTTAGTGAGGACCTTAGCAGCAGAAAACAGATCCAGTCAGAAATGGAGAATAAACTAATTAAAATAAAGAACAATTCACAGGGAAACAACAGTAGAATGGATGAAGCTAAGAATCAAATCAGTGATTTGGAACATAACAAAGCAAAACACAACCAATCAGAACAACAAAAAGAAAAAAGAATGAAAAAAAATGAGGATAGCATAAGCAGCCTCTGGATAATTTCAAGAGGTCCAACATTTGTATCATAGGAGGGCCAGAAAGAGAAGAGAAAGAGCAAGAAACTGGACACCTATTTGAAAAAATAATGAAAGAAAACTTCCCTAATTTGGTGACGGAAATACACTTGCAAATCTAGGAAGCACAGAGAGTCCCAAACGAGATGGATGCAAAGAGGCCCACTTCAAGACACATCATTAATTAAAATGCCAAAGGCTAAAGGTAAAGAGAGAGTCTTAAAAGCAGCAAGAGAAAAGCAGTTACGTTACCTACAGGGGAGTTCCCATAAGACTGTCAGCTGATTTCTCAAAAGAAACTTTGCAGGTTAGAAGGGATTGACAAGAAATATTCAAAGTCATTAAAAGCAGGGACCTACAGCCAGGATTGCTGTACCTGGCAAAGTTATCATTTAGAATCAAAGGGCATATAGAAAGCTTCCCAGACAGGAAAAAATTAAAGGAGTTCACCATCGCCAAACCATTATTATAGGCAATATTGAAGGAACTTATTTAAGAAAAAGAAGATCAAAATTATGAACAATAAAATAGCACAAAATGCATATCTATCAAAAATTGAATCTAAAAAACAAACTAAGCAAACCAAACAGAGACAGAATCATGTATACGAAGAATGTTTTGATAGTTGCCAGATAGGAGGGGAGTATGGGGGGATGGATAAAGGGGTGAGGGGATTAAGTACAAATAGGTGGTTACAGAATAGCCATGGGGATGTAAAGCATAGTATAGGAAATGGAGTAGACAAAGAACTTATATGCATGACCCATGGACATGAACAGTGGTGGGGGGATTGCCTGAGGGAGTAGGGGACACTGGGTGGAGGGGGACAAAAGGGGGAAAATTGGGACAGCTGTAATAGCATAATTAATAAACTATAATTAAAAAGGGAAAATGAATAAAAATACCCTCTGCAAAAATAAAATAACTGCTCAGTGAACTCTCAACAGGAACTACTCCCAGCTTAGGCAAGTATGTGTCACTTCTTGCATCCCCAATACTTTTCAGATGAGAAACTCATGACCCAAGATCACATTTACAGTTAACTTATGATGAAGCTGAGGCTTAAGCCAGGTGCCACTTGCACTAGTGCCACTTAAACTAGTGGCCTGGATGAAGCCCAAGGTTCTTTCCATTTCTCACATTCTAGGATTCTCTGAAACCCATTAATCAAGGGGTGTGGCAGGCACCTTGGAACTCTGGCTTACTGGAGACTTTTACACACAGTCTCATCTCATACAATGGTCTTTTTTCCAGTCACACTGAGCTATAGTTTCTCAAACCAGCCATTCTCCATCTCACCTCAGGGCCTTGGTTTGTACTATATCATCTGCCCAGACTATGTTTCTCTCCCCTTTCCACCAAGGTAATCTTTTCCAAATGCAGCTCAGGAGACACGTCTTTAGGAAGGTCTTAATCTGTTGGTCCCAAAAGCATGAAAACTCCCAGAGGCCAGAGACCATGTCTTTTTTTTCCTTCTTTTCTTATTATTGCATCCTAAGGCCTAGTAGGGTGCCACAGTAAACAACTGTAAAATGAATTAACGAATCCATATGAGAGATCAGAGGTGTAGCCATACCTAGAGGTGGGGAAATGGCTAGACTGACCTCACAAGGGGCCTTCCAGTCTCAAGACTGGAGTCTACTAAGAGTGATGTTCTCATCCATGCCTCACCCATGAGGAAACCCTCACCCAGAGCCCCAGGAAGCTTCTAGAGAAACACCTCCATAATTTGAATATGTAAATGGACAACCAGGTCTGGTTCAGTAGGTCTGGGTTGGACCCAAGAAGCTGCATTTTTAAGAAGCTCTCATGTCATGCTGCTGTTTGTGACACTTTGAGCAGCAAGGCCCTAGGGGTCTCAGATTCTCTCTAGAAGTTCATCTGTCCATTTGTTTACTCTCTTGTTCTGTCTGTCTCTGCATGGGATGCCAGAGCCTGCGTCCTTGATTCAAGGAGGCAGGTCCTTTGTCCCTTCAGCCTTGAGGATAGCATCCAAGATCAAGGCCCAGTCTGTTCACTCCAGCTGTGCCATACTACAAACCTGGCAACCACACCCTGCACGCCCTGTCCCTGCTGCCAGCTACCACCTCCCTCCCTCTCCTGGCCAATTCTCCATCTTGGCCTTGGCAGCTGCTGTGACAGCCTGGACCAGAGCCATCCCTGTAACACTGTGTTTTGCCAGGATTAATTAATTGATTTTAAAACACGAAGGCCGTGTGTGTGTGTGTGTGTGTGTTTAGGGAGGTTATATCAGAAAACTGAACATAGCCTTGTGGACAGAGGTTCCCTTGTCGCACATACACCCGTGTGTGTGTGTGTGTGTGTGTGTGTGTGTGTGTGTGCCAGTCTGTGGATCCCTCGGTGTTGATGTCTGGGAGAGTAGGCCTGGGCCTCTGACTCTAATGCAATGCTCTGAGCATGTGATGTGGGGTGGAGAAGAAGAAAGGAAGGGCTGGGACACCAGCAGCTTCATCTCTGACCCTCCTCTTTCGTCTTCACTGAATAAACATCTTGTTTGTCCACCAGACAGTGGCTGGAGGTCATATACTTCTCTTGCTGCTCCCCCAGAGCTCAGGACTGGCTAGACCTGCACAGGAAGTCTGGCTAAACTATAATCCAGCATGGGAAATGCCAAGGCCAGGAGGGACATGCCAGGCCTGTTAATGGGACCAGGCAGTGCCCAGGCCCCATGTACCTTCATTACACAGTGGCTCAGAACACAGTCTCCTCCCCACACCACTCTCACCTCCCTGGCACCACCTGGAAGCACAATGGGGCCATTTCAGAACAAAATCTCACCCCTGAGTTCTGTCTTCCCAGGAGTTCCCAGAGAGCTGGGAAGACTCTGGGGCTCTGTGTAAATTGAATCTCAAGTTCCAGTGCCCCATCTTCTCTGCCAGGGCCTACTACGGAGGGCAGGGGACCTCACAGCCTCACAATCTAAATCCTCCTCCCCTCATCTGGCAAAGACGAGGGCAACTCCAAAAAGAGAGTCAACTCCCCATCAATGGAGGCGTGACCTATCATGGGGAGACTAGCTCTCTTACTGTTTTGAGCTTCTACGATTATAGAGGAAAATTCTTCATCCCTCTGCCCCCAGAGTGACTGAACTGCAAGGAAGACAATTAGTCCTGAGTTTAAAGAGTCCTAGAAAAGTTGACGTCACAGCATCTCTGTATTCCTCGTTCACTCACGACTTTCTTTTCTACAATTCTCATTTGCATAGTGCTAATTCCAATGGGTAGCTTCTAGTTTCCATGTTTATAAATGAATTGGAGTGGCCCTTGTCTTGGGAAAGAAAGTGACTAGAATCATGAAAATGACAGAAGAATGTTTTCCAAATATTATGGGAATTAACCCTATGCAGGCTCCCTTCCTGCTCACTGCTTGAGGAGGAAGACTCAGCATGGAAGCTTAAACAAGGGCAATAGGACACACCCCTGGAAGATGCTAAGGCCTGCTCTCTCTCCTCTGGGCTCTGGGAGTAAATGCAGGTGTGTGTTCCTGTGTGCGTGTGTGTGTGTGTGTGTGTGTGTGGCAGGGGTTGGGGGTGATTCTCTGTTCCTTGGCCTGGCGTCCCGTCTGGAGCTAGGACGTTTCATGCTCAGCCCACTTCCCCATCACACCCTACCCCTCTGATGTCCTCAGTCATTGTACGTACTCCTAGATCCTTCAGACCCCCCTCCCTTAGCAGCTAGACCATATGTGGGTCATGTGAGGCAGGCGGGGAGCAGCTCAAAGGGGTGACACTCACACTCCATTCTAGCTACCATGAGATGAGGACACATCTGGTGTGGACAGTCCCTCTCAGAGCCTCAGAGTTTCAGCAGGTTCAAAGCCCTGAGTTCAGATGAGGTCCAGAGCTTCACCCCTGGCAGTTCAACCTCAGCCTCTTCCCTGAGTCGTCGCTGAGTCTGGGTTTCTGTAGTCCTTGGAGTCTGGACTGTGTTCTTGGCATTTACTGAGATTTGGACTTCTGAAAGCGTACATGTGTTTGTATGTGTTTCTGCATGAGCATGAGAGAGAGAAAGAGAGGAACAGACAGACAGGCAGACAGACAAAGAAAGGAATAGAGGCAAGACAGTGGCAGGGAGAAAGAAGGCTACTCTATCAGAGACCTTTGAAGACTAGAAACTGTCTCCCCTCAGACTGAGGCTCCTTCAAGGCGGAGCAATGTCTCCCCTCAGGCTGGGATTCCCTGAGGACAGGGCCGTGTCTCCCTCAGTCTGGGGCTCCCTGACACACGGATCTACCTGAGATGGAGAACTCTTCTAAACCTCAAGTCCTCCTGTGTATTTATACCATGAGGGTCCAATGGGCCAACTTGCCTTAAGTCTTCTCTAGAAGCCCAGGGATTCATTCTTCTTCTGGGATGGCATTTAGGGACATCCGACCTGGGGGGGTCCATGTTAATAGAGGCAATTTGGGTGGACGTGGAGGTGTGCAACTCCCCCACAGGGCTGCGGGGAATGGAGGGAGGCGAGAGATCCTGCCAGCTGACTGCTGTTGCTACCTCCTACTCCTGAGCTCTTTTCCTCCCTGTGCTGTGGGGCAGACCGCTGGAGTCCGAGACCTGCAGCCTGTGGCAGCCACGGACAGAGCAGTCCTTCTCCTGGGCGCCAGCACGGGGCCGGGGCAGCCTGCCCAGGGCTTGGCGCAGCAGGATCTCTGCCCCGCCCTCTCTGGCCACCCAGGTGAATAGCCTCTTAGTCCTCATTCCTCGGCCCTGTGGGATCCTGAGGGCCAGGCCCTTCTCGTCTGTCATGGTGCCTTTTTGGAGTAGGAAGGGGGGGATGGGCTCTGGAGCCAGAAAAGGTACAGAAGGCACGGACAAGGAACACAAAGAAAATAGGAGAAATCATGAGGAGGGTGGTACATGGGCACAGAGTACGAAACTGGAGAGGTGGGGGTGGGTTTTTCATTATTTCAATATTTATCTTGACATTTTTGCTTTGTCACCAAACAAACAGAACTCCCACTAGAACTTAAGCTTTCTTTTTTTTTTTTTTTAACTCAGAGGCACTTTATTAATAGAAAACAATAATTTGAAGAATCCTGTTCAGAGATGGTGACCATGGTGACCCTCCCTTCTTGTGGGTGCTGTCAGAGGGGCAGTGGCGGGGGTGGGGGGTGGCATCCTCAGCTGGTGAGATCTCCATTCCTGAGCGGGCAAGCACTCTGAGAGCTGACCGGCCCCTGGTCCGGGGGTCTGGGCCCTGTTTCCTCCTGTGGCCCGGAGGACAGTGATGTCCAGGTCCTTGCACCCCTGGGCCACATCCTGGGTGACCAACATGGCAACGTACGGAGAGGACTCATCTCAGTCAGCCTTTACCTTCATCCCACCAGTCACACGGCAGATGGTTTCCTCGCCAGAAAGATCTGTGACAAGGTGTCACTGAAGGATGCAAAGATGTGACAGACACCCAATACATTTCCTCCTTCAGCACCTGAGGCCCAAGGTTGATGACCTGTTCTTCCTTTCTCTCCTTTCTCTTGTGAGGTACCATCTCTGTGCATCTTCTCCCGACTCCACCACCAGAAAGGAAAAAAAAATTAATATTTATGTTCACTGTTTCATCTACGTAGCTAGTTGCCTGGCACTCAGTAGATGCTCAATTATATCTGTTAATTGAGTGACAAATTCTAACTGGTAGGGTTTTATGGACTTTTGGATTTTCTATGATGTCTCTGACAGTTACAAGCTTCCCCTGCTCTCCCTCCACAGCCACCAATCAATGCACACAACTCAGCTGCCCCTGGGCGTGGCGTGGGGTGGGCCTGGTGGCCGAGAGACCGGAACTCCCAGGTTGATTCTGCTCCTCTTGAGGTGAAGTACATGGTCAGACAAGTCTCTGCCCCTGGGTCTCAGTTTTCCCACCTGCAAAATGAGGAGAATGGATTAGGTTAATGGTCTGCAAAGACTTTTCCTCTCCCCCACCCTCAAGCAATAGAACACTTTCTTCAAAGAAATCTTAAGAAAAAACCTCAAAATACAAAATAGCTGATGCTCAAGGTTCTGTAAAGGGGCTGGAGTCAGTCCACCCCTGCCCCATTCTTCTCCTCACAAATTCTCTGCAACCCTCTGGGGTGCAGTCAGTTCTGCTGAGCGCACTTCTCTGAGGACCGGGAGAGAAGGAGTAATGGCTGGAGCAGCCCCTCTCTGCACACAAGGCCCAGGGAGCAGCAGAGGGCCGTGCTCCGTGTATGTTCCATCTCAACTCCGTCCCCAGGGAGGCCTGAGTGAGGGGCGGGTGATTTTGAGTTGGGGGTGAACATGGGTATTTGTAATGGGAGATGGGGCGTTGTGGGGACCAGTGCTCCCCCCATGGGTGTTTGTTGCTCCTCCAGCACCAAACCCAGCTCCAGCTCAGGAAACCCTGGGAGGACTAGTTAGAGTCAAAGTTATGTGTCCTGAAAGCCTGTGAGACTCTCGGGGAGCAGGGGCACTGAGACTGTCCGGGAAGCAGAGGCCCCTCCCCACCTCCAAGGGAAGAAAGCTCTGGTTGGCCAGCAGGTCATCACAAGGCGCCACTGCCCTCTTGTGGTCACACTGACGGCGAAACTGAAGTCCCTGTCCCTGGGGGATGCTCCAAGTGCCCTCCAAAGCTAGATTCTCTCTGGCTGGGGTCAGGCTTGGGGAGCTCAGGATATCTCTGCCTCCGCGGTCCCTTTCTCCCCGCCCCCAGCTCGGAGACTTCCAGAACAGGAAACCAAAGCCACACAGCTACTGTACCCAGCTGCGGGTTGGGAGTTAGAGACCAGGGGTTTGAATTCTGTTGGCTTCAACACACTGTGTGTCCTGGATAAATCAGATAACTTCCCTGGGCCTCCAGATCCTCATTTATGAAATGTCACTAACGCTTCCCGTCCTGCCAGCCTCAGGAGCTGTTTCCAGGGCTTGTGAAAGGCCCTTTGCATGAGGCCCTGGGCAGGCACAAAAGGTCCAAACCGGAGAGTCACCGTCAAGAGGGGAGCAAAAGGGGCAAGGTTGGGAGAAACCAGCCTGGAGAGATCCGTGCTCAGGAGCTGGAGGAGACGGCCCAAGGAAAACGGGAAGGAGGAACTCACCAGGGGCGGGCCCAGAGACAGGCCCCCATGCCTCCTCCAGCCTCACCTTTAAGAAATTCAACCCATCTGAGAGCTTCTCACGTCCCAGTAGTTCCCTGCCAGGAGCTTCCCCGACCCTCCAGTCCTGTTGAGCCTCCGGCCGCCTCCCTGGGGAGACGTGCGAGATGACATCGGAGCCCTCATGTTGGCTGAACAACTGATGCACAGAGATCGCTGTGCGGATTGTCCCCAGCCCCGAGGCACGCAGAACAAGAATCGCCTTTCCTCTAGTTCCCAACAACGCAGTCATCCTGCCGGAGACCTCACCTTCACATTTGTATTTCCAGCAACAGTCTCTCACAGCGATGTAGACCTTGTCTACCACGCATCCTCACACTCGTCCAGCCCGTCCGAACCCCGTACCCAATTCCAAAGCCACTTCTGCATTTTAGGTGTTTGTTACTGCAGCACCCCAGAACCCCCAGAAAGCTAGGAGAGAGGCCTGGGGCAGACCGTCCCTCCCAGCCCTCAGCTGGAACCACCCTGCTGACACCTCCATCTCAGATTTCTAGCCCCCAGAACTGTGAGACGACACATTGCTGTGGCTTTAAGCCGCCTGGCTGTGGTCACCGAGTTATAACACCGAAGCCCCGGCAAACTACCACGGGGCAGCCCCTCATCGGAGGCTCTGACCCCACCTCCTTCTTCAGTTCGTCCAGCTGGCCCCACTTACTCCTGTGACCTCTATCCTCGCATCCCGGCAGTGATCCCAGAATAGATTCCCAGTCTCCTCAGGTTCCACCCGATGAGTTCCCAGCACTCTCCTGACAATAATTGTCATGGCTCTCGTTTTCTGCCCTCATCACGTGCCAGGCTCAGGTTAGTTTTACTTTCATTCTGTCACTGAATCCTCACATGAGCTAAGTGCCAACATCATCCCAACTTCCCAGAGAAAGCTGGGATTCAGAGAGGCTAAGTAACTGGCCAAAGTCACACAGCTGGAACACGCCAGGTTTGTCTTAGCTGAAAGTCTGTGCTCATAGCCACGGCACACTCCGGCCTCACGCCCACCGTCCTGCCTCTCACAGCCACCATTCCCATCCACCTGCTGCACATTCCACCCCCATGGCCTGTGGTCCCCTCCAGTTCACTGTGTCTGAAACAAGCCTAAAGGTCCCCCTCACACACCCACCTCCCCGCCCAGCAGCTCTTCCCACCACTTCCTGTGAGGGCCTTCTCCTCGGCCTTGCTCTCGCAACTCTCAGGGTGCAGGAGAGGCTGAGCCACTTCTCTTTGAAGCCCCAGACTATTTTTTTCAATTTCAAAATGTTATCTACTGATTGATTTTTTTTAAAGTTAAATACAGTAGTTATTTACTTTTTTGCTGTACAGTTTCATAGATTTTAGCACATGCCTACTTTCTTATAACCATCACCACAAACAGGATACAAAACAGTTTTAACAATGCTAACCTCTGGAAACTTTGATCTGTTTTCTGTTCTGTATTAGTTTCCTGTGGCTGCTATAACAAATGACCACAAACTTAGTGGCTTAAAACACCAGAAGTTTATTTTCTCACAGTTCAGAAGGCCAGGAGTCTAAAATCGGCATCACTGGGCGGAAATCGAGGTGTTGGCAGGGCCGCATGGCTCCTCGTGGAGGCTCTGGGGAGGAAATTGCTCCTTGCGTCATCAAGGCTCTGTCTGAAGGCTGCCAGCATTCCTTGGATGTGGCCATATTCATTCAGTCCTCAAGGACAGCGCTGCCAGTCTCTCTCTCTGTTTCATCTTCGTATGGCCCTTTCCTCTGCATGAAGCCCCCCATCAGCTTCCCGCCTCTTACAGAATGTAGGGCCCACTTGGCTAACCCAGGGTCATCACCCTACCTCAAGATCCTGAACTTAATCACTGCTGCAAAATCCTTTTTTGCTAGATGAGTTAACATTCACAGGTTCCAGGGATTAGAACATATAGATACCTTCTGAGGAGGAGGGGCGTAGCTTAGCCAACGGCATGTCTCCATCACCTTTCTCAGAGGGTCATATAAATGAGATCTTGTAATCTTTGGAGACTGACTTCTTTTATTCAGCAAATGCCTTTGAAAGCTATCCAAATTGTTACATGCGTTGGTAGTTCATTCTTTTTTACTGAGGAGTAGTATTTCATCTTATGAATGTATCACAGTTTCTTTGTCCACTTACCAGTTGAAGAACATTTGGAATATTTCCACTTTGGGTGATCATAAATTGTGCTGTATGAACATTTATGGACAGTTTTTTTGTATGAACATAACTTTTCATTTCTCTAGAGTAAAAAATCTAGGAGTAGGATTGCTAGTTTGTGTGTTGTGTGTATAACTGCAGGAAACGGACAAACCATTTTCCAGTCACTGACCCATTGGTATTCCCGTCAGCAATGCAGGAAAGTGCCAGGTGTTGCACATCCTTGCCAGCAGTTGGTATTATCTGTATTTTTTAAAATTCTAACCATTCTAATAGGTATATAATGACATGTCATTGTGATTTTAATTTTGTATTTCCTTAATGACTAAATAACTAAGAATGTTGAGCATCTTTTCATGTATATACTTGTCATCTGCTTGTCTTCTCTGGTGAAGTCTGCTTAAACTTTGTGTCTGTTTTTTTTTATTACGTTGTTTGTTTTCTCACTGCTGAGTTTTGAGAGTTCTTTCTGTATTGTAAAGACAAGTACTTTGCCAGACATGACTGGCAAATATTTTCCCCCATTCTGTGGCTTGAATTTTCATTCTCTTTACTGTGTCCTTAGCTAACCAGGTTCTATTAATTTGTTCTTCCATTAACTGGCTCACTGGACTCCATTCTTCATTGTCACTGTCAAGGGTGTTGCGTGAGAGCTTCAGCTGTCTTACGATCTCACTCCTGAATGAGTGTTATAGGATTCTACTGATCCCTGCTTAGCCCACACTGCCCTTTCCGCATCTTGCTGAAATCTTTACTTGGAACCCTTCACTGGCTCCCCTTTGCTTATTGAAGCAAGTCCAGATTCTTTAGGTTGTGGCATTCAAGGTCCCTTCAGTCTGACTGCTTCCCGTCTCCCAGCCTTCTCTCTTACTTTACCCTTGATACACCTCCTATCCAGTTGCACTGGGAGGAGACACTTTCCTCTTTGAAGGCCTCAGAGTGTCCTACTTGAGTGTCCTTGTGCTTGCTGCTCCTTTTGCCCAGCGTGTCCACCAACCCCCTGCTGCCAGCCCCTCACAACCCTTCTCTGTGTATCTCCTGCTGATTGGTACAGTCGACCAATGTTAATTACTGAGCATTTTACTGAAGATACCCTGGCAGACAGGAATACACCCCTGTTCTGCAGGACAATATATGTGTACACTAGTAGCTGAAATGCTATGCAATTTGTGCTAAATGCCAGATCTTAAGGACTTGGAAGTTCAGAGAAGGTCCTGAGTATTAAGAACCAAACCTGGGTGTCTAGACTTCTAATTGGATATCTAGGATATTAATATGCCTTTATTCTGATAAATAACAACTATATACTTAGAAGGGTTGCTTCTAGCCCATATGGGACTTTTAAAAAAAGCATTCTTTGCTCCCAGTGGACACAGGCTAGCTCCAGGGTACATGGCTATACAGGCAGAGTGGCAGCTAAATTTCAGTCTCCGCTGATTCCTTGGCCAGGTACCCTTGTACAATGAACAACCTTCATAGTTCTCACTAGTAACTCTCGCTAGTGAAGTGAGCGAGAAGTTACTAGTTCGGTTGGAAGTTCAGAGAAGACAAATGCTTTTAGAGATAATCAGAGAGTTTTCTTCTAGGCCTATGCCAAATTTAACTTCCTCACAAAAGTAGACCTACCTCCTAGCAGCCTAAAGAATGGGTACGTGTGGCTCTGGCTGGTGCAGCTCAGTGGACTGAGCGCCAGCCTGCATAGCAAGGGGTCACTGGTTCAATTCCCGGGCAGGGCACAGGCCTGGGTTGTGGGCCCAGTCCCCAATAGGAGGTGTGCAAGAAACAACCACACGTTGAGTTTCTCTTCCTCTCTTTCTCCTTCCCTCCCCTTACAAATAAATAAATAAAAGCTTAAATACAAAAAAGGAATGGGTGTGTGTGCCTGTGCACACACACGCATTAAAGGTAGGGCGGGCAGGAGGCACTCGGGAAATCCACCTCCAGTTTATGAAGGGAGCTTAGTGAACTCCTTGTCAACTAGTAATACTTATTTATCTATATAACAGCTTGTTTAGTAAACAATTCTTGTTGTGGTTATTCAAAGAAAAAAAAACCACATCGCCTTCGAGTTTGGGAAATTCAGGGGGCAGGAACACCAGGCATAGCTTACGAACACATTACGAGACTAAAGGAAAAGGCACGAGGTACCCGTCCCTGACTCTGAAAGGGAAACAGATGAAAGAGCGCCGGGAATGAACGTGTAGTCCCACCAAGGGCTGATTCCTGCCACAGGAAGTGAAGAGTAGCATGTAAAGACCCGGGCGCATCTTCTTTGTCTTCGCACCCCCTCTACCTAGACCAGCAGTAGGCACTTGGTAGATAAGTATTCGGGCTCTGCATTGTTCTTGATTTGTTGAAAAGGTTGAATGCAACATTATTGGTCTGGTTCTAGAGCCCAGAAATAGGCGCAGGCAGGCTTCCTCCGCGGAAGAGCCACAGGACCGCGGCAGGGCCACTTTTCGGAAGCATTGATAAATTGCAGGCTAAATTTCCATGAAGACTTAATTTCTTGAGGTTTCTACCAGTTTCTTCCCTATTCCTTAATGTCTGGATTGGCAGGGTCACTAACCCTTCTAAGAATGGCCATTTCCAAACAGCTCCTCCTCCAGCATTCCAGACCTTTCAACTTATTAAAATGCAAAACGGTCAGGGCTAGGTGCTATCATTGACGCTTCTAGGGCCCTCTCCTGTACCAGGCCCTAAAGCAGGTGCTTTTAACTTGGGAGCCAAGGATGGGCTCAGGGGATGCATGAATCCTTTGAGACTGTTTGTCAAAATGCATGAGCATATGCATATGGGCATCAGTTCTGAGGAGGAGGTTCATATCCTCTGACTAGACTCTCAAAGGGATCTGTGACTCCAAGAAGATCATAAAATCTCTGCTTTGGGGCAACAGGCCAAGCTGACACTAAAAGAAGGTGCTTGTTGTCTAACCGAAGGAGTCAGAGCAACAGAAGACATATTGAACTTCTGAACATAACAGCTTTGATCTCTCTCCCTTTTCTTTGCCTCTGCTCTTGACAACACCCCTCCGTCAGGTCCCTCCCCTTTACCACCTTGGGAAGTAAGGAAGGAATTCAAACTCAGAGAAGTGACCATCTGTCCTTCAAAAGGTTTATGAAAGAAAGTAAGAATTTTATGGTCTTCTGGGGAAACAGACTAATCCACATTAGCTTGAGGCAAAGGAATCAGGCTATTCAAGATAACATCGTCTAAAAACCAACACCCTTATTTGTCTCCAGATCAGGTGCCTGAGCTCTGTATAGAAAGCTGATAAATGATTTAGTTATATTTTTTGTTTGGGAAAAGCACCTGCTTTTATCTCTGTGATTGCTTCTTTATTTGGCAACTCTTAAACTTATCCATTTTCCCTAGTATAGTTGCCCGGCCCCTCTCCACAGCTAGCAGTAAAGTAAGCAGGTTTATCTTTCCATTTTCTTTTGGAGTTTAGTATTGTTTAAGCAAACTAATTGGGCTCTCTTTCACTTTGCTTTATTTTCCTGTGCCAGACTTAGCAATCAGCTATCTGGGTTTTACTTGTTCTATTCCTTTATAAAATTTCACTTATGAGGTTCCCCATCTCTTTCTTCCCTTATGCAAGCATTGCTCTCCTCCCTATACTAGGATAAGCACAGCTTTAGGTGATGTGGGATTCACAGAGGTAAATGAGGCTCAGGCCCTGTTCTCACTTTGCTAGCGAGAGTTACTAGTGAGAACTATGAAGGTTGTTCATTGTACAAGGGTACCTGGCCAAGGAATCAGCGGAGACTGAAATTTAGCTGCCACTCTGCCTGTATAGCCATGTATCCTGGAGCTAGCCTGTGTCCACTGGGAGGAAAGAATGCTTTTTTTAAAAGTCCCATATGGGTTAGAAGCAACCCTTCTAAGTATATAGTTGTTATTTATCAGAATAAAGGCATATTAATATCCTAGATATCCAATTAGAAGTCTAGACACCCAGGTTTGGTTCTTAATACTCAGGACCTTCTTCTCTCTGAGTCTCAGTTTCCTCTTCTGTATAATGAGTGTGTTTGATTCAAATTCACTTTGGACTCTCTAATACTTGTCAAATTTAAATGGAGTGATTCCACTCATCCATCCATCCATTCATCTGTCCATCCATCTATCTACCCATCCATCATAAGAATATGGGCACCCAGGGGAAAGACGGGGTTAGCCCTTGCAGGAAAGAGATGCCACCTGGTGAGACCTTTTCCAGCAAAGTATGCTCTCATGATCTCTGATGCCAGATACTTGCCATTGACAAAGATCTTTTCCCTCCCATCTGAAAGTCAAGGTATTTACATGTCTCACTCCAGTCATGTTATTATAGATGCAATCCATCAATACAATCAGCCCACAGCCAGCCATGCAGCACGGAGAGACTGGAGGGTGTGTGGGCTGATCCACCCACCACCTCAACATGAAATATTACCACAGCTGTAAAGACTAATGAACTTCTCTCTCACAGTTTCTGACCCCATGAGAGATGGTAGGTGTTTTTACAATCAAAGCACCTGGAGTCCAAATGGAAGGCAACAGATAATTATAAATATTGGATGAAATTGACCTTGGGTGCCTGGGGTGGTCATAAAGCCATGGCCAAGCATTGGAGCAGGAGAGTGTAGGTAGTGTGCTGAGGCAGGAAGTAAGAGATGGCTGTGCTGGGAAAGTGATTATTCTGGGGGCCCCATCCCCAGTACCCAAGCAGGCAGGCTGGGGCATTTTGCTCCTTCAGAACCCCTTTCTTTCATCTGCTGAATTTATTTATTTGTTAGACTCAGCCCTCTGCCAAAGAGTGTTTGCAATGGCTAGCAATAAGGATACCTGACAGGAAACTTCAAATGAGCTGGAAGGTTGTTTAAAGCCTCACTGTAGGGAGTCAACATTCATTCATTCACTCACTCACTCATTGGTCTACTTGGTAAAATAACACCCAGCACTATGCTCAGTTTGAGCTCAATTTGAGCTTTATCCTCACTCGGTTTGATTCATATGGTCCTTGTCATTTAGGAGTTTATGAGGTGATTGAGGATAAAAATGTATATTAAGAAACTAGAGAAACTAGGCATCATGGTGGAGGAATTCAGGAAAGGCTAAGAAAATACCTAGCTTGTAATCCTTGTTCTGCTGCTTCTGATTTAGGTGGCTGCAGGACCTCAATTTCCTCAGCTGTTAAATGGATCATGGGACAAGGTCAGTCAGTGGCTTTTAAACTTCCATGGCACAAAGATTCTCTAGTGTACTTGTTAAAGCTGCAGGTGTCTGAGAATTTCAGAGATTCTGCTTTCCAATGCCTGCGGAGGGCTGGAGCTTGGACTTTAATAGTCCCCTGATCCCACCCCCTAGAGGATTCTGATGTCATGGTCTCTGGACATATTTTGAAAAGCTCTGGGCCAAACACTCTAAATAAAAGTAATTTTCTTGAAAACAGTTCAACAGTTCAATGGCAGGTGGAGAGTAATCAAACGGGAAAATGAAAGAGTGAGGGGAGCTCAGAGATGAGTGATTTCAGAGTGAGGGGCAGACCAGGGTTTGGGCACTTGCAGAGAAACTGAACTTCAAACTTGCTAGATGTACGAGGCTTGGCTGTGGCTGTGGTTCATTCTTCAATTCTGTGAAGGGAGAGAGGAGCTCTGCTTTTTAGCTATCGGTGCTACCTCCAGGAGCAAGTACACAGTGAGCTGCTGAAAGATGTTTGGGGCTCTTACTGGATGCACCAATGGAGACACCTCCAACCATTAGGATAGGACCAGTTTCTTGGAATTTGGAAAAGAAAAGGGTATTTAAACATATTATATTTTTATAACATTTAAAAACATTTATCAGACTTCCGCCAAGATGGAGGTGTAGGTGAAAGCACTGCGCCTTCTCACACAATCGAGTTTTAAAACAACAAAGTTTTAGCAACAAAAATGCAGCCAAACCACAGAAAATTGAACTATATGGAAGTCTGACAACAAGGAACTCTTCAGCCAAACTGGTAAGAGGGGCAGAGCCAGCAGCAGACCGGGGTCGGGCAGAAGAGATCCACTGGACCCACCTGGGCGCAAGACCCAGGCACGCCGGCAGCTGTGGGCGAATCCCAGATGTGGAATAGTGGGTGGACCCACTGACAGCGCAAGCCGGTGGACTCACTGAGGGCTGACCATGGTCATACATTCGAGCGCAGATAAACTGGTGAAGGAGTGAGCGGAGAGACAGACCGTGCAAGCCCCAGTGGCAGGAAGTGGCAGAGGGGACCGCCATTGTCCCTCTCTGACCCCGCCCCCACCTACAGCATCACAAACCAGCAACTTGGGTGGCCCCGCCCTGGTGAACACCTCCTCATATGTAACAGGCATGAACAGATCAAAACATGGCTCAAGAAGAACTCAGAACCCCAGAGCCGATAAATCTAAGCGATGAAGAAATAGCCAAACTTTCAGATGCACAGTTCAAAACACTGGTGATCAGGATGCTCACAGAATTTGTGATTTCAGTCACAAATTAGAGGAACAAATGAGGGCTAAACTAATTGCAATGAAGGGAAATGCACTGGAAACCAATAGTGATGAAAAGGACACTGGGACTCAAATCAAGGGAGTGGACCAGAAGGAAGAAAAAAAATGACCAAACAGAAAAGTATGAAGAAATAAGAATTCAAAAAAATGAGGAGAGGCTTAGGAACATCCAGGACATCTTTAAATGTTCCAACATCTGAATTATAGGGGTACCAGAAGGGGAAGAGAAAAAGCGACACGTGGAAAACTTATTTGCACAAATAATACAGGAGAACATCCCCAGTCTGGCAAAGGAAACAGACTTCCAGGAAATCCAGGAAGCTCAGAGAGTCCCAAAGAAGGTGGACTCAAGAAGGAACATACCAAGGCACATCATCATTACATTAGCCAAGATTAAAATGAAGGAGAGAATCCTAGAAGCAGCAAGAGATAAGGGGACAATCACCTACAAAGGAGGTCCCATCAGACTGTCAGCAGATTTCTCAAAAGAGACCTTACAGGCAAGAAGGGGCTGGAAAGAAGTATTCCAAGTCATGAAATCCAAAGACCTACAACCAAGATTGCTCTATCCCACAAAGCTTTCATTTAGAATGGAAGGGCAGATAAAGTGCTTCTCAGATAAGATCAAATTCAAGGAGTTCATCATCACCAGGCCCTTATTATATGAAATGTTAAAGGGACTTATCTAAGAAAAAGAAGATAAAAAAGGTAAACATTGAAAAGACAGCAAACTCACAGTTATTAACAACTACACCTAAAACAAAAGCAAACTAAGAGGATAGCTAGATCAGGAGCAGAACCATAGAAATGAAGATCACATGAAGGGTTAGCAACAGGGGAGTGGGAGAAGGAGAAGGGGGGAGAAGGTACAGAAAATAAGTAGCATAGACAGTAGGTAGAAAATAGATAGGGGGGAGGGCAAGAATAGTATGGGAAATGTAGAATCTAAAGAACTTAAGACACATGGTCATGAACTAAAGAAGGGGGAATGTTGGGGGAGGGGTGTGCAGGGTGGAGGGGAATGAAGGGGGAAATAGAACTGTAATGGCATAATCAATAAAATATATTTAAAAAATTAAAAATAATAAAAGCATTTATCATTACCCAAACTATGGGAACTAAAACCAAAACAGATATGTAGCAGGATAAAGCTTAAGAGGTGATCTTTATTTTAGTAAGTCCAATTTTTTTCCCCAACCTAAAAAATTCAGAGTTCACTTACTTGGTCAGGCATAGGAAAAAGGAAAAGAAGAGAAATTGTAAAATGGTAAGCACAAGCCCAATATTCAAAGTAAACACTTCTAAAGCACGTAAAATGTTCCCAAAGTTCCATTCAGTGGCTCAAGCTGGAAGTCCAAGAGAAGGCCCTGGTTTGTCCTGCGTGTGACACCAAGAGGCAGGTGTGTGCAGGAGGCAGTGCATGTGGATGCTGAAATGCAGAAGCCACTCCTTGGCTGGGAATGGCCAAGAGACTAAAGGTGTAGAAGATGCATAGCTGTGAAATACTTGAAGGGCCTTTATTCCTGGTGAAAGCCCAGGGAATCTACTCTTGTTCTGGAAGAACAATCCAGTAAGAATCTAAGAAGGAAAATGGGTGGAGCCCCCTAACATGGCTACAAGTTAGGGCCAGTCACCCAGGGAGGTGGCATCCTCTTATTGGTGAGATCATGCTGGCACTCCTGAGAAAGCATCAACTATGTCACCCACCACGGCTGAGGGAGAGAGGCTTCTAGAACTGGGAAGAGGCTGATTGGAAGTCACAAGTTCCCTTCTAGATCCAGACTTTAAACAGAGAAGGATTCACTCAGAAAAGCAGACCATGGTTCGAGAGACAGTCAGGGCTAGCTTTGTGGATTGCTGTTGCACAGCGCCTGACACTCAGACAGCCCCATGCTTGGCTTAATGCTCTGCGGTTGTCATCTTGAAATTCCTAATAATGTTCTCTTTGAACTTGTGTTTTGGCTTTCTGAACACAGAATTCCAGTGGATCTAAAATGCATGGGAGTGAGACAAGGAACAAAGTAAGCAGTGTGCTAAGTCTGTGAGTGAGTAAGCCAGGCCGCTGACAGCCCAGAGAGGCCACACTTTCCCTTAGAACAAGAACTGGCTTCCAAAGGAGAAAGAAGGCAGTGGCTTTCTAAGACCCATGAATGACCAAGGAACTCTATCATGTCCCTTTTCACTTGTGCTACTTTCCTGTATTTGCCAAACTCTTACACTGAAATTGATGGCATAGAAAAAAGGGAAAAGATAGGGTAACTCAATAGTTTCTTTCTCTCAGTCCTTCCTTACTCATCAGCAGGCCAAAAGTAGAGAGTCTTGGTAGAATGTAAAGGAATCAAGAAGCAAAATTTAAAAGTTTAGTGAATTTTTTGTAGCATTTCCACGGTTCTTGTAAGGAGTAAATACATATATCTGACTGAAAATGCAAGTTTGGTTGCCTGCCTCAACAAAAGCCAAATTTGTGAGACAGTTGCTAGTGCAAGAGGAAAGAGGTTTATTCAGGTGCCACCCAACCTGGGAGAATGGTGGACTCCCATCTCTAAGACCATCCACCGCTTCTGCTTAAGTCTGCAGTTCTTATAGAGATAAGGAAGGGGGGGCCTCTTTTTTCTATCCAATTATCTTGCTAGCTAATGGACTCTCAGACCCTGTCCATTCATCTTTTTAGCTTTCTGGCATACTCAGGTATGCCCACTCATATTTCTGGCCTTTGGTGCTCTTGGGTCCTTTCCATTCATATTTCTGGCCCTCTCAATATAAGAACCTCCCCCTGCACCATCTTGGCCAATGGGTGATACTCCCAGCACTCTGTCTACTGTACTGTGTATACATGTAACTACAAAATGAGAATTGTATAATTTCACTGATCGTGCATACAAGATAAATGCTCCTGTATTTAAATGCTCATATATTTGCATTTAAAATGCCATAGAATAATATAAAGATGAGTGGTAAAATTCATACTAATAATGAGAAATTTAAATTTTTCTTAGATTGACATAAAAAAATAGAAAACACCCCATCAAGTCAGACACTGCAGAAGAAAAAAAAAGAGCTATGTATTTTAGTGTCTTTAATGGCATTTTTCCTGCTTTTTGGCCAAGGGACAAATTTTTATATTTCACTGCACCTAGCAAATTATGTAGCTGGCTCTGGGTAGATAACACCTTCAATTCTGCCGGATGGGTCAGAGGGCAGTTTGAGGTCAGAAGGCTTCTCTGTAGTGGAATTTTATATCATATCTTTTTGGAGTTACAGTCACTGGAAACATTGGTGTCTTGGTTTTACTTGTATTCGTTTCTGTCCTCAGCTGGTAGCTTACCTCTTCTCTCCAAAACAAGTTATTTTTGTGCCACCAGCAGTGTGCCTGCTTTCACAGACTTTCTGACCAAGATGTGCAATTTAGGGTTTATTACATCTCATCCACCCCTACTACACAATTTTTCCTCCTATTCTTAAAGTCTCTGCTATCAGCTTTCACCCCCTCAGCAACTGAGGGCACTCTCTCTTGCCCTTCCCGTTCATCCTCCTGCAGAGCCATACCTCTGCCAGTCCAGGTCATTAAGAACCTGTGCTCTGGCTGCAAGGCTGTGCATCCATTTCCCAGGTGAGCTTTGATGGAATGCTGTGTCCCAGGGTCAGTGCCCAGCTTCTTTGTGCCTCCAACTTATGGCTAGGTCATGCCTCATCACTCAGTTAGGGTTGGAAATGGACTACAGTTGTCAACCATTCTTGTTTTCCCTGACTTCTTATCTTCTCACCCTGGTCATTAGGTATTTCAGCAGCCCAGCACAATTATTCAAAATGAGAGCTTCGTCTTTTTGTGCAATAGAGCTTCTTCTAGAACTTTCTGAGATTTCTGATAGGATTTATTTACAGAGCTCAGTATTTCATTCATTCCACTTTTCATCATCATATTTTTCTAACAATTTAAGGCTGGGATTTCCTTTTCTTGAATGTAATAGCGCACAGGTATATCTTCACTTTATTTACATTATCTTTATTAGGGATTCTGTCCTCTTCCAGAAGTTTTATAAAATACCAGTAAAAGTTTGTAACCTTTCCATAGAATTCCAGGTTTCTAATGAATTCTTTATATCCTGCTCTTTCTCAACTCCCCAAATAGCAAGCACATTTCCTGTGCATTTATTTCTTCAAGTCAATCCAGATACATCCTGAGCTACATGTTTTTGGGGGTCTTGATTTATCTAAAAAACAATCTTTGCTGCTTTTATATTCTGTTCTTAATTCAATAACCTTTTATTTTGGAAATTTTGTACCTACAGAAAAATTGAGGGATTAATGTAATGAATATCCTGTATACTCCTCATCAAGCTTCACTAATTATTAACATTTTGCCATAATTTATTTCTTTTCGTGATATACACTTTTTTGCTGAATAATTTGGAAGCAAATCACAGATGTGACACTGTATCCCTAAATATTTCAGCATAATTCTTCAATAAATAAGAACATCTCAGAAAATTAACAATAATTTCAAAATTTAAAATACAGCCCAATTAAAATTTTCTTATTTGTCCCAAAATAAATCTGACAACTTCTCAATCATTTTTAAAAATTTTGCTAAGATCATTTCAAACTACCGAGCAATCTATTATTTGATCACTTCATATCTTCTACTCTTCATGCTAAGGCACATCCCTGCTCCCAAAGAAACAGGCAAGTGCACTACTCTCAGGAAGGAGTGAAAGTTCCACACTCAGGGCACATGATAAAAATCCAGCCTGGATGAAATTTCTTAGGTAGAATGGCCAGTAGATCTCAGTATATCAATTTAGGAACTCTCCTCCACTGCTGTCAGACATAGTTACTTTCCTGACTTTGTTTCTTGACCAAATTCTGAGGTACCGATGCTTCCAAGCTCTGCAATTAAGTTCCCAGACTCTTCCAACATATTTAAATTATTTTCAGTCTAACAGAAAAATGTTAATTTCTCTGCCAGCAAGTGCCTCATGTAATTCCTTGTTATCTTCCCCTCTGAGTGTCATTTGGGGTAGTGTTGATCCTCCAATGGTTTCTTCAGAAAGAGTTCAAAGAACAGTCTTTCCTAAATTCTTACATGTCTAAAAATGTTCAAATTTCTATTTTTAAAATAAAAACTTGATATAAATTTTTATTTATTTTTATTTTTAATATATTTTATTGATTATGCCATTATAGTTGTCCCATTTTCCCCCTTCATTCCCCTCCACCCTGCACACCCTCTCCCACCCATTCCCCCCCTTTAGTTCATGTCCATGTGTCACAAGTTCTTTAGATTCTATATTCCCATACTATTCTCGCCCTTCCTCCAGTCTATTTTCTCCCTACTGTTTATGCTACTTATTCTCTGTACCTTCTCCCCCTCTTTCCTCCTCCCACTCCCCTGTTGCTGACCCTCCATGCGATCTCCATTTTCTGTGGTTTTGTTCCTGTTCTACTTTTTTGCTTAGTTTGCTTTTGCTTTTGTTTTAGTTGTGGTTGTTAATAACTGTGAGTTTCCTGTCCTTTTACTGTTCATATTTTTTATCTTCTGTTTCTTAGATAAGTCCCTTTAACATTTCATATAATAAGGGCTTGGTGATGATGAACTCCTTCAACTTGACCTTATCTGGGAAGCACTTTATCTGCCCTTCCATTCTAAATGAAAGCTTGGCTGGATAGAGCAATCCTGGATGTAGGTCCTTGCCTTTCATGACTTGGAATACTTCTTTCCAGCCCCTTCTTGCCTGTAAGGTCTCTTTTAAGAAATCAGTTGACAGTCTGATGGTAACTCCTTTGTAAGTGACTGTCTCTTTATCTCTTGCTGCTTCTAGGATTTTCCCCTTAATTTTTATCTTGGCTAATGTAAGTATGACGTGCCTTGATGTGTTTCTCCTTGAGTCCACTTTCTTTGGAACTCTCTGAGCTTCCTGGACTTCCTGAAAAACTATTTTCTTTGTCAGATTGGGGAAGTTCTCCTTTATGATTTGTTCACATAAGTTTACCACTTGTTGCTGTTCCTCTTCCCCTTCTGGTACCCCTATAATTTGGATATTGGAATGTTTATAGATGTCCTGGAGGTTCCTAAGCCTCTCATTTTTTTGAATTCTTGTTTCTTCATTCTTTTTTGTTTGGTTGGTTGTTTCTTTCTTTCTTCTGGTCCATTCCATTGATTTGAGTCCCAATTTTCTTCCCATCACAATTAGTTCCCTGTGCATTTTCTTTCATTTCACTTAGCGTAGACTTCATTTTTTCGTCTAATTTGCAACCAAATTTAACCAATTCTGTGAGCAACCTGATTACCAGTGCTTTGAACTGTATATCTGATAGGTTAGCTATCTTTTCGTTGCTTAGTTGTATTTGTTTTGGAGCTTTGATCTATTCTTCTGTTTTGGCCATTTTTTGGGGGTCTGGTCATGTCTGTTACTAGTGAGGGGCAGAGACTTAGGTACTCACCTGGAGGTGTAAACCCAGTTGCTGGGTTGTGACACCGTGTGTGGGGTAGAGGTCAGAGAGGGAATAATATCACTTACTCCTCTCTCTGTCTGATTTCAGTCCCCTCTGCCGCTTCCCTCAAGCACACTAGGGCCTCTGGTGCTGATTCCAGTGTGGGTGGGCTTGTGTACATTCTAGGACCCTGTGGGTCTCTTCAACAAACTCTCCTGTGAGTCTGGGAGTCTCTCCTAGCACCTCAACCTCCACAGGTATTTTCAATCCATGTTTTGAGGTTTTATTTTCCTGAGCTGGGACCCAGGGTTGCACAGTCTGTCTCACTCACCAGTTTCACCTGGTTTATCTACGCTGGAATGTGTGACCTCCCAGTCAGCCAGTTGCCTTGCATGGCTCACTGGGTCTGCCCGCTGCCACCACATGCCTGGGGTCTGCCAGCCACCACCTGCGCACCTGGGGCCCATCAGCTGCTGCCTTGCACCCCCGGTCCGCAAGCCACCACTTTTTTTTTTTGGCCATGACCCCTCCACCCTGCCACCAGACTCCGCCCTTCCTACCGGTTTGGATATGTCTGTTTTAACTCCTTGGCTGTTGGACTTCCATACAGTTCAACTTTCTGTCGGTTCTGGTTGTTTTTTGTTTTTTTCTAAATTTTTGTTATCCTTATTTTGGTTGTGCAAGGAGACACAATGTATCTACCTATGCCTACATCTTGGCCAGAAGTCTGGTATAAAAATTTTAGATCACACTTTCTTTCCTTAAGGAAATTGTAGGACTTGTTCCACTGTCTTCTAGCTCTGAGAGTCAACTTAGAGGAGCCTGGAGGCAGCAGGTTATTTCTCCTGTTCTCTCGGCCTAACAGCCTAAAAGGATCTTTATCTCCGTAATTTTGCTAGAAGGTGTTTTGGTGATGAGAATCCTTGTTAATTTTTTTCTCGAATCAGCTATCCCTTTTCAATAGGTAGACAATTCATGTCTTCCTTGTTTTCTGAAAAGTTTTGATGAGTTGCATCTTTACATATTTGTTCTATTATATAATTTCTGGTGTTTACTTCAGGCCACCATTGGTGGGTGGGTGTGTTGAATTTTCTCAGCTTTTTTGTCCTTAATTGTTTTTTGTAGTGGTTTTTTTGTACATTTTATTGAAGCATAACTATAAGCAAGAAACTGCACATATTTAGTGTACAATTTGATAGATAAATTTTAACACATATATACACCCATGAAACCATTGCCACAATCAGTGAACGTATCACCCCCAAAACTTTCCCTGTATGCTTTATAATCTCTCCCTAAATTATCTCCCGCCCCGTCCCCATTTCCATGCACCGCTGATCTGCTTTCTCTTATGTTAGATTAGTTTGCATTGTCTAAAATTTTATATAAATGGTATCACACAGAATATATTCTTTTTACTCAGTATAATTATTGAGAGTTAACCATGTTGTTGCATGTATCAGTAGAAGTGGTGAGAGCAGACATCCTTGCCTTGTTCCTGATCTTAACGTGGGAATTTTCCATCTGAAGAATCATCTCCAGGTGATTATCTCCCCAACCCCGAACCCCTGCCTCTTCAGGTAGTTTCTTCACATGCATGCACTTATTTTTAACAATTCAATTGAAGCCCCCAGAGGGCCCTCTGCAGATTCCTGGAGTAATCTGGAGCGTTCTCTCTCTCGTGCACTCTTGTTCTCTCCCTCTGTTCTCTTTATATTATTCCCTGACAACTCTAGTCCCCTTGAGACAGGATAGTAAGAAGCAAGTGGAATAGGAAAACTAAGATAGGTGAAAACAATAGCCAAGCAATTTACAGCCAGGTGCAGGCAGTCACTGGGGCAGAAGGCCCTGAGTGCCTGGCAGGTGGCAAAACTGGGGAAACAAGGACTTGGCCCCCAAGGTACTCTTCCCTCCCTGGAGATGACATCTAGGCCTCAGTAGTATTTCAACTCCAGGCCAAAAAAGCAGCAAAACCAAGTGGATGGTGGCAGAGCCAACTGCAATGACTAAAGACCCCCTGCACTGTCACTGACCAATCAGTGGAGACCATGACCCTGAAAGGGAACACCTGGAGAACCTATGAATATTCTCCTGAAACCCTCCTCTGAGAACTGCCCTAAGATTCCCACCTGCAAGAAAGAAGTAAAGCCTCAAGACAAGGAACCCAGATAATTCTCTCCCTCCAGGAGCAACTCAGACATTTTCCTTTTCCTTTTCCTTTTCCCCCTCCCACTTCTTTCCCTATAAGCACACATCTCCTAAACTCTAAGCAGGGGTGTCCAACCTTTTGGCATCTCTGGGCCACACATTAAATACAAAAACACTACTAACAAAAACTGATGAGCAAAAAATAGCTGTTAAGTAAATTTATAATTTTGCGTTGGGCCACCTCATAGCCATCCTGGAATGTTCGTGGCGGGTCAAATACCCCCCCCCTGCAAGGCAATGGGCAGCTGGCAGCTTCCCCCAGGCTAACTCCCTGAACCCGTCTGTAAAGCCCCTTTGCTCTGACTTCCCAGTGAGCTAAGGCGGCCCAGCCTAGGCTGTCCTATTGCTTCTTCTATGCTAAGCCCTTCCTAGTTTCACTGTCCCCAGCTTTAATAACTGGATCCTCATAGTCACCTGGACGCGTGTTGTGAAATCTTTCCCAAACAAAGTCAAGAACCCACACACTACCAGCTGGCCCTAGGCAGACCTGCTCAGGATCAGGCCCCTGTCTGGTAACATCCTTAATCTTCAGGTCTAGCTCCTTCTACTGAACTGAAAGATCACCAGGCTCTGACTGGGTTTTCCCTTCTTTGTGCCATAACTGGGGACAATTGTAGGATTTGCCTCATTTATTTACCATCTCCCAGGGATCACTGAACGTCATTGGTGACATCCAATAATTTGAACATCATTACTTCATATAGTTTGTCTGCTTTTTAGTTTTATTTTATTTTTTTTTTGATGAGGGTAAATCTAAGTCCCTGTTATTCTACCTGTTCAGAAGTAAAAGTTATTGTTGCATAGACTTTTGATGAATAAACTTTGAGTGAGGGATGTTTTTCCTCCATCTGATACTTGCAGGAGCTCATGCAGAAAGTTATATTCTAAACTAGCAGGAATTTCCCTTAAAACCCAGGCCTGGTATTAAAGTAAAACCTCTCTCCCCACATTCTCACACTGGTATTTGTTAGGTCAGAGTTGCTCAACTAGAAGGATGCAGCGAGCTAAGGAGAGCAGGATTTATTAGTGGGGAATAAGAGGGAAAGTGGAGCCAACCAAGGGAGGTTGGGACTTAGATTAGGGTTTTTAATGGCAAAAACCTGTGGTTGGGGTCTTGGAGTCTGATTGGCTACAGCTGGTTGCTGGGTGAAAGCTACATCCTGTTAGGCCAGATTAGCCAACCCCAGACCCTAATCTTCCTGGGTAGGGTCTGCAGGCAGCTTCCCACGGTGCTATTTTCTCGCCTGGTGATTTTCATTCCTCCTAGACCTGCCTAGATCTAACAGTATTTTCCTACAAATATGGTGTGATTGTGTGATTTCTACCCCTTCTCTTTCCTTCCACAGGACCAAAGTAGATGCAGGGAAGCTCTGGTTCCTGGTCTGGGCACCCAATTTTACTCTTCTAAGTAGAGGACTTAGGTTTCAAAACCTAAGTTGTGCCCTCACCTTGGACAAGTGTGCTTTGCAGACTCTGAGGTCTGCAGCCCCTACATTCTCTCCTTTTCCTTCCCTTGCTCCTGATCTATTTCTACATCTTTTGACACTCTTACCATTTATTTAGAGTCTTGACTTTCTTATAGTTTTAACAAAATAGAGTTTACATTTCTGTTTCACGTTCTCCTTTTTTCTTTTAGGTGATTTCCAGAAGGACAGGAAAACATCACTTGAAACTATCATCTTCAAACTAGAAGTCAGGGGACATGTAATTGCTGTGGTTATCTCGAGTACATTTTTTACGTCTCCACTAATTCTGGAACAGTCTCTCTCTGACCTCTAATAGGAAGTCAGCAAGTGTTTGAAGAATGACTATTAATCCAATACAGCAATCTCCTTAGAAATTGGGTCTGCATATTAAGGTAGCCCTTTGCTTCCTCTCTACCAGAGATGTCCCAGAACACATGGACATCTTTCCCACATTGAGTCTGGAGCTTCCTCAGGCATGGATAGAGCTGTTGAAAGTCTGAGAACATGAGGCTGTCTGAAGTCTGTGTATCAAGAGTGTGGGCTTTTGTGATGGACAAATGTGAGTTTGAAACTCAGCTATAACATTTGCTACTTGTTGGACCTTGTACTCATCAGAGGTATCCAGAGAAAAAGAACCAACAGGATGGAGATAGACAGATTGTTATAGAGGCACTATTTATCTACTTATTTATCTAGCTATATATTTCCTCTATGTCTATCTATACCTATCTATCTTTTTAGAGCAATTTTAAAAAGATTATATATATTTAGAGAGAGGGGAAGGGAAAAATAGAGGGAGAGAAACATCAATATGTGGTTGTCTCTCATGTGCCACCTACTTGAGGACCTGACCCACAACCCAGGCATGTGCCCTGACTGGGAATAGAACTGACAACCCTTCAGTCAGCAGGCTGGTACTCAATCCACTTAGCTATACCAGCCAGGGCTTTCTATCTGTCAGTCTATCTAACTAAAGAAAATTTTAAGGAACTGACTTATGTGATTGTAGGGGTTGGCAAGTTCAAAATCTTCAAGGCAAGTCAGTGGGCTGGAAATTTTGGCAAGAATCAATATTGCAATCTTGAGTCTGAAGGCAATCTGGAACCACAGTCTTTCTGTTGTCTGGGTAGAGAAACAGACTTTAGTCTTTTCTCTTAGGATTTCAACTGATTAGATGAGGCCCAACCATGCTATGGACAGTAATCAGCTTTACTCAAAGACTGTTGATTTAGGGGGGCTTCCTGTCAAGATGTTAATATAGACAGATATGGCTCACCTCTTCCCACAACCACATCAAAATTACAACTAAAATATAGACCAACCATCACTCAGGAATGGCAGAAATTGAGTTGAATGAAGTCTGACACCTATGGAATTGAAGAAACCACATCCATCTAGACTGATGGGAGTGGCGGGGACATGGAATGGGCTGGCCCCACACCCATGTGGGCAAAAATTCAGGAGGGATATCTTGGGAGTGAGGAGTCCCAGACCCACACCAGGCCCCCCTGTCATGGATTCCAGTGCCAGGAAGAAAAGTTCCCACAACTTCTGGCTGCAAAACCCAGAAGGTATTGAATTGGTGCTTCTGGAGCCCTCAGCAGTTCCTCTTGTAAGGAACACATGGACTCACCTACTCAGACTCATTCCCTCTGAGCTCCAACACCTCAGTGGTAGCTTGAAGGTCACCAGTGGCATACAGGAAGAGACTGAAGTGTCTGGCATCTGGGTGAGCAGAGGCCATTGTCCCTTGGCTGAGCCCTCCCTCACTACAGGTCCAGTAGGCTGGTGCCATAAATGAGACTCCATCAACCTGGCTAACACTGTGTGACCCACCTTGGAGATTCCTAGAGACTCTGTCCCACTGAACTTACAGGCTGACCCAAGCTACTTTTCTATAAGAATGGTGGTCTTTGTTCCTAAATCCTACCAAACAAGCAACAACTGGCTTTATTAAGCCCTACATTAGAGTCACAGCTTGGCTTCACTTGAGAAGCTGTAAGCAAGCCCAGTACAAGTAGCAGCCATCTCAGATTCCTTTATAGCTCAGGCAGGGAGCCCTGAGCAAAACACAGGTGGGGGGCTGGCCTTGGCCTGCACTACCTGGGAAACCCCAGGGCCAACACACCCAGTGGAAAACTACAGACCACATCAGAGCACCACCACCCTGCCACTGAAGAGCTGATCCTCCCCGGAGGGCAGAGGTTGGTGGTCAGTGGTGGCAGCCAGTCCTTGCAGTCGACTGGCCTGAGTAAATCCCTCCCATTGATTTGCCAACAGCAATCAAGGCTCAAATACAAGAGGAGGGTGTATTCAGCTCACACAAAGGGCGTACCTTGAGTACCCAGGTGGGTGATAGGGTAGGCTGTGTCACTGCACCCTGTAGGATACCTTCTACATTAAGCCATACTAACAAGACACAGAGTCAAAGAAGCTCTACCTAATACAAAGAAACAAACACAGGCAGGCTACCAAAATAAGTAGACAAAGAAACGTGGCCCAAATGAAAGAACAGATCAAAACTGCAGAAAAAGAAATGAACAAAATGGAGATAAGCAATCTATCAGATGCAGAGTTCAAAACACTCATTATAAGGATGCTCAAGGAACTTAGTGAGGACCTCAGCAGCATAATCCAGTCAGAAACAAAGGATGACTAATTGAAATAAAGAACAATTTACAGGAAAACAACAGTAGAGTGGATGAATCTGAGAATCAAATCAATGATTTGAAACATAAGGATGCAAAAACAACCAATCAGAACACCAAGAAGAAAAAAAGAATTAAAAAAAAAATGAGGCTAGTGTAAATGTCCTCTGGGACAACTTTAAGAAGTCCAGCCCTGGCTGGCGTAGCTGAGTGAATTGAGTGCGGGCCTGCAAACCACACAATCATGGTTCAATTCCCAGTCAGGGCACATGCCTGGGTTGCAGGCCAGTTCCAGCAGAGGACTCATGAGAGGCAACCATACACTGATACTTCTCTCCTTCCCTTCCCCTCTACAGATAAATAAAATCTTAAAAAAAATAAAATAAAAATAAATAAAAATATCAACTGTAGACAACTAACCATCTGTTCATAAATACACCATGCTATAAAAAAAAAAAAAAAAGAAGTCTAACATTCACCTCATAGGGGTGCCAGAAGGAGAAGAGAAAGAATAAGATATTGGAAATGTACCTGAAAAAAGTGAAAGAAAACTCTAATTTGGTGCAGGAAATAGACATGCAAGTCTAGGAACCACAGAGAGTCCCAATGATGATGATGGATGCAAAGAGGCTCACGTCAAGAGGCCTACATCATTATTAAAGAGCCAAAAGTTGAAGATAAAGAGAGATTCTTAAAGGCAAGAGAAAATAAGTTACCAGCAGGTTGCTAGATGGGAGGGGTAGGGAGAGAATGGGTAAAGAGGTAAGGGATTAAGAAGTACAAATAGGTAGTTACAGAATAGGCATGGGGATGTAAAGTACAGAATAGAAGATGGAATAGCCAAAGAACTTACATAAATGACCCATGAACATGAACAATGGGGAAGGGATTGCCTGAGGGAGTAGGCAGTGCTGGGTGAATGGGGGAAAAGGGGGAAAACTCAGGACAATTATAAAAATATAATCGATAAAATATATTTTTTAAAAAAGACTATTGATTTAATCACATCTAAAAAATAACTTCACAGCATCATCTAGACTGGTGTTTGACCAAACAACTGGGCACTGTTACCTAGCCAAGTTGATAAAGATTAAGAGAGTTCCCCCAGGACCCTGGTGGAACCAGGAGGCATGACTGCTCTGAACCTGAAGCTAGGTTTATAAATACTCTGCTACACTGTTGACTCCAAGGATGATCAGAGGTGTTATGCCAAAGAAGGGGATAAAATCCAGTTTGGAAAACAACAAGTTTAAAAAATTCTGGATTAGAGGAGTTCTGGGCAAGAAAGATGTAGGCATAGGTGGATACACTTTGCTTCCCCACACAATCAAAGGAAGCATAACAGCTAATTTAAAAACAAAAAAAAAAATGCAACCAGAACTGCCAGATATTCAAACTGCATGGAAATCTGACAACCAGAGTTGAAGAAACATTCATCCAGACTGGTAGGAGGGGCAGAGACAGAAAGCCAGAGCAGAGAGGATGCATGGCAAGGCAGAGGACTGGGGTGGGCAAGGTGGCAGCTGCCAGACCAGGATATCCCACATTCATGTGTGGATAATCTGGGAGGAACAACTGGGGAGTGAGACAGACTGCACAACCCAGAGTTCCAGCATGGGAAACTAAAGCCTCAAACCTCTGGCTATAAAAATCTGTGGGAGTTGTGGCAGTAAGAGAAATTTCCAGTCTCACAAGAGAGTCTATTGGAGAGACCCACAGGATCCTAGAACTTACACAAGCCCACCCACCTGGGAATCAGCATCCAAAAGGGCACAATTCACTTGTGGGAAGCAAGGGAAGTCATGGAAGGTGGGATGAGAGCCGAGCAAGCTAGCAAGCTACATTGTTCCCTCTCAGACCACTCACCCACAGACAGCGCCACAACATAGCAGCCTGGGTTGCCCACCCTGACGAATACCTAAGGCTTCACCCCTTACAACATAATAGGAGCTCCAAGACAAAGAAATATGGCCTAAATGAAAGAACAAATCAAAACTCCAGAAAAAGAACTAAGCAGTGAAGAGATAGACAACCTCTCTGATGCACAGTTCAAAACACTGGTAATCAGGATGCTCACATCAGAAATGACTAAGTATGGTCACAAAATAAAGGAATAAATGAAGGCTATGCAAAGTGAAATAAGAAAAATATACAGGGAACCAACAGTGAAGGAAAGGAAGCTGAAACTCAAATCAACATTTGGAACAAAAGGAAGAAAAAAAATTCAACCAGAACAGAAAGAAGAAACAAGATTTAAACAATGAGGAGAGGCTAAGAAACCTCTGGGACAACCTTAAACATTCCAAGATCTGAATCATAGGGGTGCCAGAAGGAGAAGAATAGCAAGAAATTGAAAACTCATTTGAACAAATAATAAAGAAAAACTTCCCCAGTCTAGCGAAGGAACTAGACATGCAAGTCTAGGTTGCTCAGAGAGTCCCAAACAAGTTGGATCCCAGAAGAAACACACCAAGACCCATCATAATTACATCACCCAAAATTAAAGATAAGAAGAGAATCTTAAAAGCAGCAAGAGAAAGGGAAACACTTACCTACAAAAGAGTTCCCATCAGATTATCACTGATTTTTCATAAGAGGTCTTACAGGCAAGAAGGGTCTGGAAAGAAGTATTCCAAGTCATGAAAGGCAAAGACCTACATCCAAGATTGCTCTATCCAGCCAAGCTTTCATTCAGAAGGGAAGGTCAGATAAAGTGCTTCTCAGATAAGATCAAGTTAAAGGAGTTCATCCTCATCAAGCCCTTATTATATGAAAAGTTAAAGGGACTTATCCAAGAAAAAGAAGGTAAAAAATATAAACAGTAAAATGACAACAAACTCACACCTATCAACAACTGAACCTAAAAATCAAAAACAAAAACTAAGCAAACAACTAGAACAGGAGTAGAATCACAGAAACGAAAATCACATGGAGGGTTATCAGTGGGGAAAGGGAGGGTGAGAATGAGGGGGAAAAGGTACAGGGAATAGGAAGCATAATTGGTAGGCACAAAATAGACAGAGGGTGCATTAAGAATAGTATAGGAAATGGAGAAGCCAATGAACTTATATGTATGACCCATACACATGAACTACGGCGGGGGGGGGAAATGCTGGAGGGTGGGGTGTGCAGGGTAGAGGGGGGATAAAGAGGAGAAAAATTGGGACAACTGTAACAGCATAATCAATAAAATATACTTTAAAAAAGGAAAAATTCTGGGTTAATCAAAGCAAAATAGTTTGAATATTTTGTCTGTTTTTGCTGCAGGATTTCTCAGAGCCTTTAATATGCTATCAGATGAAGAGAGAGAACCATTGAAAGATGGCCGGGGAAGAAAAAGAGTCTTTTTTTCATACAACACAGATAGATAGAAAGATATAATTGCACTACCTAAAAAAAGTATTCTATATCCAACCCCAGGCAAAATATCAAGAAACTAAAATGGAGAGAAATTTGTGTGTCCAGCAGTAGACAGCTTTTTAGTGCGGGAAGGAATAAATATGCACGCACACTGAATAAACCAGAAATTGGGGAAAGAAATCTTGACTAAAGTACTCATCATTAGGTGAGAAATTTTACCAAAGGGCTGGTAATTTGTGTTTATTTTTATTTTTATTTCTATCTTTATAATAGAAATATCTGCTGTGTTTTATACTACTGCAGACAGAGCTGGCTACCTAATTTGCAGGGCCTGATGCAAAATGAAAATGCAAGATTCCTTGTTCCAAAAGCAGGAAAAAAATTGTTGTTAAGTACAAAAATAGATTTTTTTCCTTTTTTATTCAGTTCTCAGTTGGCCATGGTGTCTCTTATTTGCTATTCAAATTTTTTCTAAATAAAGAAAAATTAAAGTTTTGAGTTACTAGCATAAATTTTACTGTTCTCCAAATTGTGCAATGCTTGTTTTAAATGCAGACTATAAAACCAACAGCAGGGCCCTCTGGGCACAGGACTCTGTGACTGAGCAAGCTGCATGCTTATGAAGCCAGTCTGGCTGCAGAACAACAACAAGAGCAACAAAACAAACATGATTTTTACAATTTTCAAGCAGTTGATTTTGTGCCCTTTGCAAACAACTATCAGGTTTCTGACATTTACAGTGTTTTCCTTTGGGAAGTTTGGCATATCTCTGACCAACAAGCACTCACCGTTGAAAGACTATAATGACAGCTTCATTAGAGGCAGAGACAGACAGAAGAGGCAGCAAGAAAAATGTTCCCTTGCACTTCTTGCAGCTGTAAATGTCACTGCTCATTTCAAGGAAGTGTTCCAGGACCAGGGCAGATAAACCAATCAGGCAGCCTCAGGTGAAGGCGTTTCATAAATGTGTTTGGAACTTGCCTGGCAGCTTCAGGGCTGAATGAACTGCGGAGGCCAGTGGCTGAAGAACAGAGAGAGAGAGATAGGGACAAAAAAAAAAAAGGCACGTTTCCAAACAGGAGGGGCAGAGAACACAGAGCACTGGGGAGAGCCCCTTTCTTCCTGGAGGCTGGGACAGAGTTAGATCACTTGTCTGCCTTTTCCTCTCCATCTTTCCCTGCCACATGGGACCTGGTGCAAGCAAGGCATGGACATGCCTTATGCCTACGTATAACTTATGTTCCCACCCATTGGTACCTTTCTTTGCTTGCTTATAAGACTAGCACTTGTGATCCTCAAAGCAACTTTATGAGATTATTTATCTTTCCCATTCTCCTGGTGAATCAACTAAAACTTCAAAGAATAATGTCATTGACAGATGTCACCCAGTCAGAGTAGATTTCCCTGAGACTGGAGGCCAGGCCTGGCTGGATCCACAGTGCATCCTTACCCTCAGTCTTTCCCTGCCTCTGGATATCATCCTGAGCCCTGGTGATCTGAGGTCAGGTACTGGTTCAACTCACAGTGTTGGCTTCAGTCTGTCTTCTTGTCTCACAAGGGTTGAGGATTTTACTAAATACCGAATGCACACACATACATACATGCACACACATACAAATATAGTGTATAATCTAAACAGAAATCTTTACTGTCTGAACACAGCCTTTTGAATATCCTTTATGATAGCAGATCTTTATTTCTGAAAGTATATTTAATTTTTGGAAATGGAGAAAATCATTTGGAGCCTGTGATATTGCGATTTATAATAAATATATATATTTGGCCTTGTCCCTAGTCCCTGACACAGGGCTCCTAAAATCCTTGGAAATTCCTAAGTGATAAGAGCCCTGGAAGAATCTTTTGTTTTAATGAGGTGACTCTGGGTGGGCTCCTGATGGGGGCTGGTCATCAGAAATACCAAGCCCTGATTAGAAGCTTGGAATAGAGAGAATGAGACAGATAGCTGAACACAGTGGCAGAGCAATTTACGGTCAGGTGCAGATGGTCATTAGGTCAGAAGGCCACAAGTGCCTAGAAGAAGGCAAAATTGGGGAAACAAGGACCTCAACCCCAGGGTAACCTTGAAGATAATATCTAGGCTTCAGTTGTGTTTCAGCTCCAGGCTCAGGAAAGCAACACAACCAGGTGGGTGATGCCAGGACCAGCTGCAATGACTAAAGACCCCCTGCCTGGTCACTGACCAATCAGCGGGGACCATGAACCTGAAAGGGCACACCTGGAGAACCAATGAATATGCTGCAAAACCCTCACCTGAGACTTCCCCTAAGATTCCAGAGAGAGAGAGAGAAAGCTCAAGACAAAGGACCCAGGGCTCTCCCACGCTCTGGGCTCATTCCCCTTCCCTTCTTCCCCCACTTCTTTCTTCACAGACACGAGTCTCCTAAACTCTAAGGCAATGGGCAGCTGGCAGCTTCTCCCAGGCTAATTCCCTGAACCTGTCCCCATAGCCCCCTTTGCTCTGACTTCCCAGTGAGCTAAGGCAGCCCAAACTAGGCTCTCCTGTTGCTTCTTCTATGCTAAGCCCTTCCTTGTTTCACTGTCACCAGCTTTAATAAATGGATCTTCATAGTCACCTGGACTCGTGTTGTGAAATCTTTCCTACATGAACTTAAGAACCCACACAGTACAGCTGCCCCAGGCAGACCTACTCAGGGCCAGGCCCCTGTCCAGTAACACCTAACACAGAACTCCTAGAATCCTTAGAAATTTCTACATGATAAAAGCACTGGAAGAAGAATCCTTTGTTCTAATGAGGGAATGTTGGGTGGGCTCCTAATGCAGGGAGGACATTCAAAAAATCAAGCTGTGATTAGAAGCTTGAAAATTTCAGCTCCCTCCATGCCCCCATTTCTCTAGAGAGGGGAGAGGAGAACAAGTGGAGTTATAATCCATCATGACTACATGAGGAAGCCTCCATAAAATACCAATAGTATGGGATTTGGAGAACTTCCAAGTAGATGAACACATCCAAATACCAGAAGGGCGGCCAACCCAAGTTCCCCAGGGCATATGCTCCTGTGCTCAGGTCCATCCCAGACCTTGCCCTATGCATTTCTTCATCTAGCTATTTGTCTGTATCCTTTATCATAGCCTTTAATGAACTGCTAGATGTGTTTCCCTGAGTCTTGTGAGCTGTTCTAGCAAATTAATTAAACCTAAGGAGGGGGTCAAGGGAACCTAAGATTTGTAGCAGTTGGACAGAAATTGTGGGTAACTTGGGAACCTATTACTTGCAATTGGCACCTGAAGTTGGGAACAGTCTTATGGGACTGAACCCTTAATCTGTGGGATATGATACTATGTCCAGGTAGATAATGTCAGAATTGAATTATATTGTAGGACACTTGGCTGATGTTACAGATAATTGTCTAGTTAAGAGGGTGGGACCTTACACATTTGGTGACCAGAAGTGGCGGGCAGACCTGCCATAAGTGATATGTTCTGTGTACAAGTAAAGAAAAAAAGACACAGAGGAGAAAGACTTCGTTTTTTCTAATACAGAGCTTGATACTTTAGTGAGCTATGGATTTATTTAGTGGAAGGTGGTCAATCAGGATGGGGAAGATATGTGTATATGGATGTGTTATGGGAGAAATTCTCAGAAACTCAGGTCTTCTCACCAATGCAGTAAAGAATTACAGATCAGCCAGTCTATTATAGTGCAAGCAGGGTTTATTGGTGATTTGTTCTCATGGAAGAGAACAGGTCTTGCCAAGGTTGGGGAGAAAGGCAAGGGCAAAGGTGGCAAGAGCAAGAGAGAGAGCATTTGTTCTGAAGACTTATACAGTTGGCAGGATGGGGGAGGTTGAAGAAGTTACATATTGTTTGACAGGTAAAGGTGGTGCTAGCTTTCCAGGGCGGGGCCTCAAATAACCAAAGATGTTAATGGGTTTCTTCCTTTAGGCACTATGGGCCCTCTCCAGCCTTTTAGGCCTTGGGATGATAGCACAATTTCAAAGGCTTTCTTTCCCAGATAGTGGAAATACACAGAATTTCAAGGATCACTGAGTTAACGGGTGGAATGCGTATCCTTCCTCCTCCCCGCCTTGGTTTGCCATCTGTCCTACCTAACAGACGTATTAATGTATTTTACTGCCTACCTTGAGCCACGCATCCTGCCTGTAGTTGCTGTCCTAGTCTTTAGCTCGTCAATGGCCATACCACAGGATGGATATTATCATTCCCATTTTTCAGGGAGGAAATCAAGGCCAAAGGGAAAAAATTACAATCCTGTGTTAGTTAGTGGCAGATGAACTAGAATCTAATTTGCCTTAAGGGAATAAGAGTTTTTTTTAAATAATTGTTCAAAAAATAAAAAGAAAAACCACATGACTATAAAGCAATCAGATGCTTTTCTAATTTGGCTCTAAGAACTGGCTCTGCAGATAATTTTAAACCAATGAATCTGAAAATGTTTTGAGAAATGGCAGCACCATTATCATAAGAGTCAAGTTCCCAAGGAGACCAGTATGATGAAAACAAATGCCCCACTTGGCTGCCTGTGCATTAGTTTTGCTTTAAGTCAGAAATTTTCCTAGTCACATTAGATACAGTTCTTTAGAACCCAGCATCTTGGCACTGAGCAAACCCTGGGGACCTAATTTAGCACCCTCATTCCAGGGAGGCAAAACTCAGCACCAGCCAGTAGCTTGCTCAAGTTCGCACAGTGAACTTGTGCCAGAACCTTGACAAAAACCCAGCTGTTTGACAAGGCAGTGCTGTTTCCCATAGCACACTGCCTCCTCCCCACTGCTCTCAGCTCCCAGTGCTACATCTTCCTAACAACAACAGTGAACATTTTTAAAGAGAACTTTCTGTCATACACTTGGATGTGCATTATCCTATTAAGTCTTACCATTCCCATTTCAAGGAAACCTTACCATTCCCATTTCACAGATAATAAAACCAAGGCTCAAGGAAATGAAATAATAGGGCCAAGTTATAGAGCTAGGAAATAGAGGCCCCAGGATTTGAGCCCAGGTCTGCTCACCTCTCAGTCTCACAGGTTTTACAACACACAACACCCATCCTTTGTCTGAGCTTCTTCTTCTTCCTCTTTTGTCCTTTAGGGGCCCAGGAGAAGCTCAGCTCATATTTCACTTAACCCACTCTCCCTCCAGCTGGTCATTTCCTTGCTTTCCGTGTTTATGATCACAAATAGCCTGACCTCCTCGCACGTTTGTTTTGTTGGAAGCCTGCCTTATTCCCTGGGAACCCTGAAGAACAATGAGTTGTTGCTCCAGGCTTCTGGCCCCGTTCCCATCCGGGACTGCTTCCTCAGATTCCCGTGCTCACACTGGCCCCCAGTACAAACTGCCCAAGGCCCCTCCAGCAGGTCTGCAAAGTGCGTCAATCGCTTGTTTACTTGTGTTTCCTGCCTGGCCCTGGGGGTTCTGTTGGCTATTTCTTCTCTCTGGAAGTTCCCCTGAGGTGAGCTTTGATCTTCAGAGAGGAGGGGGCAACAGGAAGATGATGAGAGATGCTACAAGTCTGTAGCATCTGACTCTGGGAAGGAAAAAAAAAGGCTCTCTTAACGCAATCAAGGATGCTGCTGGGAACTGTGCATCCTGCCTGGATGGGTCTTCCTTTTCTCTGGGGCAGAACTGGAAAGAGATAAAAATTCCACAGGCCAGAAGCAAATGCCTTATGCCTTTCTATGCTTGGCCCAGAGTATAATGCATTGAATAACAAACCAATGTATAACCTTTCCACAAAAAGCCACAGCTGCAGACCACCCTCCCGCCCCCCATTGGAAGGAGATGTGCATCTTTTCTTGGACAAGGCTGCTTGTAAAAACAGCCTGCTGCAGGGTCTGATTTGAGAGCTGACATGAGAACATCTCTGGAATACTGGCCAGAATACCACCCATTAGCTATTTATTTGGGGTTATAAGGGTTTTTTGATCCTCAAAAATCTATATTAACATGAAAATGTAACACTGGGCAGGGGCACCTAAATATTAAAGTATTAGAAAGGGCCCTGCAGGAAATGATAAACACTCAAAAGAGTTTAACAGAAGAAAACTTAATATGGACTACTTATAGGGGTATGTGGGAGATTAAAGGAACAGTAAGGTGTGACAGGGAGGGACAGAGTAAGAAATTTTTTCCCTTCTTCCTACCTTTACTATGTTCACAGTGCCTCCCATTGACAGAACCCGGCTCACAACCAAAGAGGAAAGAAGCCTGGGTGACCTCATTCATAGAAGCCAGCCTCTGGGGCACAGAGCAAGGTAGACAGGGCAGAGGACGAACCAGGAGGGGCAGGGGGACAACACACAGCTCACTGTCCTCTCACTAACAGCTTAGGGAGTGGTTCGAAATTGCTTCTTTATGCAGAGCTGTCTGTCATGGAGTCCAGGTTATTACATTAGGATTCTAAGTGCTGTAAAATCAGTTTATCAAACTGGCCTGAAAAACCTCAGTACTGAGCTGCTGGTTGGGTATTTTAGTTATTCCTGCTGCCTCTTGGTCAGGGCTCTGAGAGAGGGAGGACCTTATGGCCCTTTTCATGTTTCTCTCTGTTTAAGGCCCAGAGAGTACATATGAACATGTGATTTCATTAATTTACAGGGTGGCTTTGCTTGGTATGTAAATCGTACTATGAAGTACATTATATATATAGAAGAGTATTTCAAATATACGTAGAGTTGAAAATACAGTACATTTAACACCTGTGTAGTTATCATAAAAATTAAGACATAAAACATTAATGGGGGCCTTAGAAATCCTCCAAATACTCCTCTGTAAATAAAACCTCTAACCTCCTCCCCAGAGGTAGCCTTGTGTTGACTTTAGTGCTAATCATTCTCTTGATTTTCTCAATAGTTTTACCACCAAGGTATGCATTACTAAACAATGTGTATTAAGTAGAAGCACAAGTCCAGCTGAGAATGAAAGGGCAATACTGCTTCTGTTTGATCAAAGTGTCCAGGAGAGATAAGTTAAACAAAATCCCTGGGTCAGCCTTGTTCCAGTTTCCCCAAGAGTTTACAAAAGTTCCTTTTGGGGAAGTCAGTGAACAAGGTCATGAGCTGGGAAACACAGGGCTCACCAGAGTTGGGCATCTGGTAGAGCTGTAGGGTCGGGGGGCAGCCACTGGGTATGCAGAAGAAATATGGTCCAGAGCATGGATTGCTCTAGATTTTCTGCTTCATCACAGCCTACCTTCAGCTTCTGAAGTATATCAAAGCAGAGCACTTCCGTGGGGTGAAATGAGCAACTTCAGCTGATCCATTAAATAAACTGTAGCAGAAAAAACAACAACTTCATTAGAAATGATTAAGGCAAGTCAAGAACTTATTATATCAGCCAGCCTCACCCAGAAATTCTGTCCTCAGGTCCTCACACTCCAAAAAAGGATCAATAGCAGTGGGGATCTTGGTGATGACAGCTCTTAACACATCTACCTTTCGAGGTAGTCTGCTTTCATCTAGGCTGGTTTTCCTCTATGCTTGGCACACAGCTATCAAACTGAGACCACTTTTTACCATCCTCTTTGGTATTTCTTTCATCCCCCTCCCAAGTTAGAGCTCATGTTTCCTGTGTTCAATGTCTTGGCTTGCTCTTTTGCTCTCCTTCTCTCCCTCTCTCCCGCAAAGTATATACTCCAGTGATTCCCTGAGGAAGGGTGCATGAGGAGAGAAATTTCTTAAGCCTGTACAGGTATAGAAATGTTTTTATCCCATAGTACTTCATTAACAGTTGACCTGGGTATAGAATTCCAGGCAAGGTTAGATTTTCCATCAGTATTTTGAGGGCATTTCTTTATTGTCTTCTTATTTCACATATTACTGTTGAGAAATCAAAAGCCATTCTGACTCCAGACCCTTGGGTGTGCGTGTGTGCATCTGGGTGTGCTTCCCCATATGATAGCTTGTAAATTTTTTCTTTGTCCCCCCCTGATCTGAAACTTTACAATGATAGATGTGCCTTTTTGAGTTTCTTTTATTCATCAGGATGAATACTTGGTGGGTCCTTTTGACCTGCTCTGGGAAATTACTTGCATATGTCTGAGAATTCCCCATTCTTTCCCATTTTCTCTGTTGCCTCTGTTTAGAACTACCATTACTCTAATCTTGACATTTATGATGGTCTTCTCTTATTTTTATTTTGTTTTCTTCTATTTTCCTTCATGTATGTTTGCTTTTGGGGGATGAGAGTAAGATGAAATCCCCCCAATATTATCTTTCACCCAATTAGAGTTTTTTATTTCTCCTAGGAGGTTTCTCATTTTCAATACATTGTTAATGTTACTTGAATTTCTAAAAAAATAGCATCCTGTTCTTGTTTCCTAGAAGTTCTTCTTTCATTTTCCAAAGTATATTGGTCATAAAATGTATTTGTAAAATTTTTTCCTGCAGTTTTTGTTTCCTCCAAAATACTTAGATTTTGTTTTGATCTATGTCTCCAGTAATACAGTCTTCCCTTAGATGTAAAACTTGGCTATATGCTTATGATAATGAATGGGAAGTTTAAAAAAACGAATTGGGAGTTCTGAGCAGGGTGTGGGGCCTGACAACTCTGAGATTCAATTCAAATTAGGGAAATCTGGCTCAGCTGTTTGCTAGGAGAACATTAAATATATACATTTACTTTTCAGATACTCAGAGAATGGTTTTTCAGTATCTTGCTATGAGGGTAAGAGTCTAGATGCTAATGTACTAGAAGCCAATTAAGGCAATAATATAAACATATTCTGAGTTAGTCCTATGTCAGAGCTTTATTTCTAATGACGTCCTCAAGAATAAGAAGTGGAAAGGTCATTGTCAGTCCATGCCTACAAAACCTGTTGTAACCTTGTTATACACCAGGCTTGGCCTTGTGGAAGTAGAAAACTGGGCATCAGAATGATGAGGTTGGAAATAACAAATGAGATTTACTGAGTATTTCTCTTATTTAAGAGATACAGTAGTAGATGCATGTGTATAAACTCGTTTAATATCCAAAAGAGGTCTGCATTGTAGGCATTGGAGAATTATTGAAAATTTATATCTTTTATTTCGCAGTAAATAATGACCAATGAAGGTTAAATTAGCTGGCCCAAGGTCAAACAGTTATTAAGTGGCAGAGTTAGGATTCACACCCCAGTCCTTTGATTTCAAAGCTCTTTATTATTATTTTATTTAAAAATTATTTTTCTGAGTAAAGAAATATGTGCTGTTACAGTTATTTTAGAAAATACATACAATTCCAAATCCATATTTTAAAAATGTATAAGGCACCCAAACACTATGTAGTTATTCATAGGGACACACCATAATTTATAATAATAGTTTATCATTTATTTCACTGTCTCTTAAATTGGAATCATTTAAGTTGGTAACCATTCTCTTTTTACTACATGGCACCAGCCAAAAGTAGCAAGCATGACTAGGAATCAGGGTCAGGAAGGAACAATGTCGTAGGCAAGTCCCTAGGTAGAGAACTGCTGATTAAAGGCAGTTCAAATGGATATGGTTCAGTACCCTGGAGAGCTCCATAAAGTACTATTCTACGAGGGACTGGGCCCAAGGATAGCTGGGAGATCTTAAGGGTTCTGAACTACTTCCCCAGAATGGAATGTCTAAAAAGACAGTACATAACTGGGATTTGAGGTCTCTTTGTTCTCGAGGGATTCATCCTTATCACTCCCCAGTCCAAAGATACTTATGGAAGTAGATCATTGTTCTCATCACTATGCCTTTTCTCATGCTGTCCATCTCCTTAGCTGGAATGCTTGGCTAATTTCTATTTACCCCTTAATGTTCCAAATTAATTTCTCCAAAAAATTTCTAAGCTCCCTTTACCTACCCCCCTCAAAAACTTCCCCTTTTCTTCTTCTGCATTTCTTTTGGTCTTCATATATATCAGACTAGATTATAATTTTCTGTTTGTTCTAAGTAGACTATTAGTTTCCTGTGGGCAGGGACTGATTCTCAGGTAACTTTGGTCTTAGTAAGTACTCAACAAATAATGTTAAATATTTAATAAATGAGTGTATTTTCTGTAGAGCTATTGGAGAGTTATTGAAAGTGGTTCTCAATGAGGGATAATTTTGTCCCCTGGAAGACATTTGTGAGTGTCTGGAAATAATTTTTGTTGTTGTTAATTCAGGGTGGAAGAGGATGTTACTGACATATAGTAGGTAGAAACCATACATGTTTCTCAATATATTTTTATGCACACGACAGACCTTACAAAAAAATTATCTGGCCCAAAGTGTTACTTGTGCTGAGGTTGGGAAACCCTGTTTTAGAATAATGAAATGGGCTTAATCAAACTCTTCTTTCATCAGTTTGAGTCCTCAGAGAGCAGTGAGTCCAACAGGCTCATTTTACAGATGGGAAAATTGAGGTAGCTTGTTGTAGGACCAGGGCAAAAACTTGTACCATTATACCATCTCCACACGGTTGCACATGGCTAACACTATTTTTACCCATTTAGTACTCTGAGTGCTATATAAATAAAATAGTTTTCTTAATGTTCATTATCCTGGGTACATGAATCAGGTATGGGGAAAAAGACTAGAGAAAAAATTTTGAAGTCACTGAATGGGTACAGCCAACCATCTCCCACCCCACCCTTGCATTGGCTTCTTTTCTTCTGGGGATATATGTTGTAAATCCAGGGCTGAATGAGAAGAAAGTGTGCTCTCAAAGGCTCATTTCTGAGCAATTCCCAATCTGCTCCAAGAAATGAAAGATTAGCCTGTGGAAGAGTGAATTAATTTCAAGCCACTCTGCATTAGAACCAATTAAAGCTCTGGAGGGCCCAGCGTGCCACAGGAGAATTCACTCTAATTGCTGCAGACCAAGAGGCTCCAGTATAATTTTCTCCCATCAGCAAATAATAGCATTTAGGGAGACACACTCAAACTCCAATGGCTCAAATGCCTCATATTTAGAAAGCTCCCTATCTCAAAAAGTGCCCTGACCAATTCTTCTCATGAGCCAAATCTGCCATTTTCCCAGCAGTAATCACATGTCTGGACTTCTCCCACTCAGCTCAGTTGACTTAGAAAAGCCAAGTGATTCAGGCACAGTACACAGTGAATCAGCAGAGGAAGAAATGTAGAAAATAAAAAGAATCTGCATGGCATCCTGAATAAAAGTGACTTCCAATAAATTTGGTAAATCATCTTCAAGGGATTCAGTTGAATATGTTAAGCATTTATTGTATATCTTAAGTGTCTGGAGCATATGTGATTAGTTGAAAATTATATTTGTGGGCCCACTAAACTCTGAAATGGTGCAAAGGGGAAGACAGTAGCTGCAGAAGGAACTCAACTTTCTTTTCTGAATTTTGCCTTGGAGCATCAGGACCTGTGCCTGTCTGTATTGGTTGCTGCTGACCTGAGATTGGGAAGGTGGGGCCAGGGTGGAAAAGGGTAATAGGCAGTGGGTCCCAACAAGGAAATGCATCTCTTCATCTCTATTCCTCATCCCCTTCCTCTCCCCTGCACCACCCCCTGACTACCCCCTACACACACATACCATAGGAAGAAGTAGTTTAGCAACTCAGAGTGTGGACTTAAGTAGGTTTAGATTTGAATATCTGTTCTGCTCATTTTCTAAGCCTTGAATTCTTCATCTATAAATTGGGGTTAATACTGCTAATAACCCCAGCTTACCAAATGGTTTTAAATGAAATTATGTCTATAAAGCATAGGGCTCATGAAGGCATTGACAATATTCTAATATTACCACAGGGCTCAGTTTCTGCCTGGACAATTTTTCTGAAGGCCAAGTAACTTGGTCAGTTAGAGTGGTGTCCCAATATATCAAGACTGCAGATTCGAACCCCAATTAGGGCACATATAAGAATCAACCAATGAATGTATCAATAAGTGAAACAACAAATCAATTTTCCTCTCTTTCTCTCTCTACAAATCAATAAACTAAAAAATAAATTTCTAATTACAGAAAGCTTGGTCCATGGGATATGGATGGCAAAATGTAAGAAAAAAAATCTTTATTGGAGGTCCACTTGAAGTTTTGAGGTCTGATGACTTCTCAAAACTCTTTACAAGATGTAAAATGGTTGGATTTGTGGTTAAAAAACCATTTTACTGTAAAACGGTTGGATTTGTGGTTAACCAGCTCAGTACTTAAGTTTCTAGAGAATAGACTTGCCATTTAGCAGACTTGGAGAAGGTCCAAAACTTCTTGGACATGGCAACAACAGAGGGAAGTTTGAGAGAACATTAAACAAGAATCACCCTGCCATAGCATTGCAGGAAAATGACATGACCATACACCGAGGGATTCTGGAGTACGAGGTTTGTTAATAATGTGCATGGGCTCAGAGGAGTCAGTCTCCAAATTCTGAGCCCCAAACAAAGGATTCTTGAGGTTTATATAGCCTTTGGGGTAGGTAGTAAAGCAAGATATAGAAACAGGAATGCGGAAGTTAGTCCTAGCTATGAGGCAAAAGTAAGGTACAAAGGCTAAATTCGAAGGTTAGTTTTTAACAGCAGGGGTGCTAATCTCAGCCCTAACTAATGTGCCGTTGTTTACTTGTCCCAGACAGCCCTATCATTCTCCCTAGGGTGCCTGGGGCCTGGGCAAATAAAGGTTAAACAAATGGTTCTTCAAAGCTTCCCATATCAATAGGTCCAAACAGAGAAAAATGCTTCAACCATGAAAGAAAAAGGAATCCAGTTGATGAATCTTCAATTAGAGCAAATACATAGAGGTGATAGGTCCCTTAAGTGCAATGGTGCCCATACCCAGCTCTCCATCATAACTACTGGAAGAATTTTCCAAAAATATATAAATTCCTGAGCCCTATTCTGGAGATTCAAGGGCCATGGAGGGGCTCAGGATCTTGTTTGTTTGTTTGTTTGTTTGTTTGTTTGTTTGTTTAAGTGCCAAGGTGCTTCTGATGAGCAGTCAGATTTGGAAACAGCTCAAAAGGTGGATGGCTTAGGCCCATGGGCTCCCACTTTAGAAGTGATTCATTGAGAATTAACTTCTCTACTTTATTGCCCTTTGTAAAGATCTGGCCCATGTCTCTCCAAAATGATATAAAAAAAGATTTAGGAGAATCTTAAGAGCCACTTGGCTCTGATTCCCATTTCAGGGGTAGTGATTTTGGAATATGTGCTTAAGAAATGAATCTAAAAGTGACAGCCATTATCATTTTTTTGACATTCAAGTCCTGCACAGTAAGACCCAACCTTCTCCCACTGCTTCCCACCAGGCACTCAAAGTATCTTCTAACATATCTTGAACTTTAAAAAAAAATTTTCACACCTTCCTGCTTCACTAATAGAGACAGTATCACCTGGTGGTTAAGAGGCTGGCCTTGGAATTAAGGCAGGCTGGAATTCTGATGTGGTTGTGAGCCAACCTGTACTATGCTGGCCAACACACTACAGATGACAGAACAACAGCATAGAAGAGGACTGGGTCACTGCCCAATGATACCTTCTAACTTGGACACCAGTCCGCAGTGCCCGCGCCGTTATGGATGAGATATGAGACAAATTAACATGGACTACCGAGTCCTGTGGAGGAAAAGGGACAGCATGGCTACTCCCTCAAGGGGGGAGCGCCTCAGAGCAGCTTGGCCACCCTCTCAAGGGGAGAGCAAGTTGATCCTTGCCTAGACAGGCTTTTATTGAGTTCAATTAGCACAGGAATACAGTTCATTAATCATTGTCGGGCAGTAAGGACCAAACAATAGATAGCATACAAAGAACTACGGGGGCCTATTCTGAGTCAGGGTCTGTTAGCTAAAGGGCTACAAAACTTTGGGAAACAAACTCATTTCCTGTTCGGGCCTTTATCATTTAATTAAGAGCATTCTTAGCAAAGCAGGTTTCACAGGATCTTACATATCCTTTCTCAAGCCTGGTCACCCAGGGAGCCCGCCCTTTCCAGCACAAGGCTGTACCACCCTCTGTTATTGTTTCAGGCTTAAATCAGACAGAGGAGGCAAGATAGCCAAGTGATTAGGAAACTTCTCGGAGACAGAATGAGGACTCAGACTTCGTCAAAGCCGAGGGGTGAAGGTCCATCACCCCCTTTCTCCATAGCCCCCCAAGCCCTTCCCTGGGGCCTCCACATGATCACGCCTGTCTTAGGTCATCCCCCCTTGGGGAATCTTACCTGTCATTGGCTAACTGATCAAACATTGGGGGCCAGTTATGGATGAAGAAGCAGAAGCAGCACTCCTTCCAGGGAGAGCGTTCCTTCCAAGCTTTGTCTCCTCAGTGGCTTATGGTCTGAAGGTCGCTCACTCAGCCTTAGCCATGGGGGAGTTACAGCTCCTGAAACCAGGCAGGGCGGCTCCCAATAACTCGAGTAATGCCGCGAAGAAAAACAACGTAAAGTCCTATATTGTTCAAACCACTATTATTTTTGGTCTTTATTCAAAAATCTTAAACTATATCCTAACTAGTGACCAACAACAGTAGCACAAGTAATAATGGTTGCTACAGAGGATGCATTTGGTGCTGGGTGAGCATATCTAAGGAAACCAGATCCTACCTGGGGAGCAAGGCCTGGGAAACTTCCTCAGGGAGATGTGTAAGTCAAAAATGTAAGATGAGTGGCACTTAGACAGGTGAGGAAGGGGGGAAATGATGCCCCAGATAAAAATAAAAAGTATGGGCAAAGGTACAAAGGCAGTAAACAACACAGGATGTTTGGGAAATTAGAGTTTATCAGAGCTAAAGAGTCAGGTTTGAATAGGAAGTAATGAGGCTGGGGTTTGGGAGAGGGTTTTGTGTGGGAAAAGATGAGGATGTGGTGACATAATAAAAGCTCTAAACAGAAAATCCTTTACCATGGAATCTCTTGATGTCTCTTACCAGCTCTTGGTAAGAGAGAGGACTGAAGGCCAAAGAAAAGTGTGACATAGTTTCCCCCTACTATTAGCTTTCTGATGGAGACTGCAAATTCATACAGGGGCTCAGTCCATGACTGAACCAGCTGTGGACCAGCTGGATTTCTTTTTTTTTTTTTTCATTTAATTTATTTATCTTTAGAGGGGAAGGGAAGAAGAGAGGGAAAGAATATCAATGTATGGTTGCCTCTCGTGGGTCCCCTGCTGGGAATTGGCTTGCAACACAGGCATGTGCCCCGACTAGGAATCGAACCACAATCCTTTGGTTCTCAGGCCCGTGCTCAATCCACTGAGCTACACCAGCCAGGGCTCAGGTGGATTTCTTATGAGACAGACAGAAAGGCTACAATGGCTCCTACAAAAAGACTGTGGGAAGCTGGCTTGGCTATAGCCCTACAAAACCACCTGAAAGTGACCTCAAGTGAGATTACTGGTTAAATAAATTTAATCCAAGCCAATTTTTAAAAAGATTTTATTTATTTATATTTAGAGAGAGGGTAAGGGAAGGAGAAAGAAGGGAGAAAAACATCAATGTGTAGTTGCCTCTCATGCATCCCTTACTGGGGACCTGGCCCACAACCCAGGCATATACCCTAGACTGGGAATCAAACTGGCAACCCTTTGGTTTGCAGGCCTGCACTCAATCCACTGAGCCACACCAGACAGGGACCAAACCTACTTTTAAAATATATTTTATTGATTATGCTATTACAGTTGTCCTAGTTTTTTTCCCTTTGCCCCCTCCACCTGGTACCCCTATTCCCTCCAGCAATCCCCACCCGCCCCCACTGTTCATGTCCAAGGTTCATGTATGTAAGTTCTTTGGCTTTACATTTGCTATACTACTCTTAACACTTCCTGTCTATTTTGTATCTACCGATTATGCTTCTTAATCCCTGCACATTTTCCCTCTTCTCCCTACCAGCTGATAGCCCTCTAAGCCAGCTCCATATCTGTGATTCTGTTCTTATTCTGGTTGTTGGCTTGTTTTGTTTCATTTTGTTTTAAGATTCAGTTGTTGAATTTGTTGCCATTTTAATGTTCATAGTTTTGATCTTCTTTTTCTTAAATAAGTCTCTTTAACATTTTATATAATGGCTCAGTAATGATGAATTCCTTTAGCTTTACCTAGTCTTTGAAGCATTTTATTTACCCTTCAATTCTAAACGATAGCTTCATTGGATAGAGTAACAACATGGGAGGTCCTTGCTTTTCATCACTTTGAATATTTCTTGCCAGTCCCTTCTTGCCTGCAAAGGTTCTTTTGAGAAATCAGTTGACAGTCTTATGGGAACTCCTCTGTAGGCAATGCTCTGCTTTTCTCTTGCTACTTTTAAGATTCTCTTTATTCTTAACCTTTGGAGTTTTAATTATGAGGAATCTTGGTGTGGTCCTCTTTGGGTCAAACTTGTTTGGGACTCTCTGTGCTTCTGGACTTGTATGTCTATTTCCTTCACCAAATAAAGAAAGTTTTCTTTCATTATTTTTTCAAATAAGTTTTCAATTTCTTGATCTTCCTCTTCTCCTTCAGGCACCCCTATTACTTGGATGCTGAGTGTCCTTTCATATATCTCTGGGTCCTCTGTATGTCATCCTTGGAGAAATGTCTGTTCAGGCCCTTTGCCCATTTTGTAAGTGGATTGTTTCTCTTCCTAGAGTGGAGTCATGTGAGTTTTTTATCTATTTTGGAGATCAAAACCCTTTTGTTTTGATCAAAACCCTCAGAAAAAGAAACCCTTTTCTGAGGTATCATTTGCAAATATGTTTTTCCATATGGTTGATTCCCTTTTCATTTTGCTCATGTTTTCTTTAGCTGTGCAGAAGTATTTTTATTTTGATGAAGTCCCATTTGTTTATCCTTTCCTTTGTGTCCCTTGCTCTAGGGGACATACTGGTGAAAATATTGCTGTGTGGAATATCTGAGATTTTCCTCCCTATGATTTCCTATAGGACTTTTATGGTGTTGTGACTTATATTTAAGTCTTTTATTCATCTTGAGCTTGTTTTTGTATATGGTGTAAACTGGTGGTTGAATTTCATTTTTTTTTTTTTTTTGCATGTAGCTGTCCAGGTCTCCCAACACCATTTGTTGAAGAGGTTATTTTTACTTCATTTTATGCTTCTGCCCACTTTGTCAAATATTAATTGGCCACAGAGACTTGGGTTTATTTAATTTCTGAGGAAATTCCATATTGTTTTCTACAGTGGCTGCACCAATCTGCATTCCCACCAACAGTGCACTAAGGTTCCCTTTCTCCACATCCTCGCCAGCACTTGTTTGTTGATTGGTTTACAATGGCCACTCTGACAGGTGTAAGGTGTTATCTCATTGTTGTTTTGATTTGCATCTCTCTGATGGCTAGTGATATTGAGCATTATTTCACATGTGTGTGGGCTATCTGTATGTTCTCCTCAGAGAAGTGTCCATTCACGTCCTTTGCCCTTTTAAAGTTGGGTTGTTTTCCTGCTGTTGAGTCGTATAAGTTCTTTATACATTTTGGAGTAAACCGTTGTCTGATGTATCATTGCCAAATATGTTCTCTCATATTGTTAGTTCCCTTTTCATTTTGATGGTTTCTTTAGCTGTGCAGAAACTTTTTAATTTGATGTAGTCCCATTTGTTTATTTTTCCTTTGTTTCCCTTGCCCTAGGAGATATGTCAGTGAAAATATTGCTATGTTGGATGTTTTCCACTAGGTATCATAAAAGGGATGTTTCCCTTTTACGGTATCATGACTTGTATTTAAGTCTTTTATTCAGTTTGGCTCTTTAATGAGAACTGTGTTAAATATACAGATTGCTTTGCATGCTATAGACATTTTAATAATTTAAATTCTTGCAATCCATGAACATGGTATATGATTCCACTTATTTGCATCTTCTTCAATATTTTTCTTCAGTGCTCTGTAGTTTTCCAAGTATAGGACTTTTACACTTTGGTTAAATTTATTCCTATATACTTTATTTTTCTTTTTTAAAAATATATTTTATTGACTATGCTATTACAGGTGTCCCATTTTTGCCTTCCCTTTATTTCCCTCCACCCTGTAGCAGAATACCCACCAGCATTCCACCACCTTAATTCATGTCCATGGGTCATACACAAAAATTCTTTGGCTTCTCCATTTATGGAGGTTTCCTTTCCTTCACTGTTGGTTCCACTGTCTATTTTGTACCTACCATTTATGCTTCTTATTCCCTGTATCTTTTTCCCATTCTATCCCTCCCCCTCCCCACTGATAAGCCTCCATGTGATTGTGATCTCCATTTCTGTGATTCTGTTCCTATTCTAGTTGTTTGCTTAGTTTGTTTTTGTTTTTTAGATTCAGTGGTTGATAGTTGCAAGTTTGTTGTCATTTTAATGTTCATAGCTTTGACCATCTTATTTTTCTTATATAAGTCCCTTTAACATTTCATATAATAAAGGCTTGGTGATGATGAACTCCTTGAATTTGACCTTATCTGGGAAGCACTTTATCTGCCCTTCTATTTCAAATTAAAGCTTTGCTGGATAGAGCATCTTGGATGTCGGTCCTTGCCTTTCATGACTTTGAATACTTCTATCCAGCCCCTTCTTTCCTCTAAGGTTTCCTTAGAGAGATAAGTTGATAGTTTTATGGTAACTTCTTTGTAGGTAACTGTCTCCTTTTCTCTTGTTGCTTTTAAGATCCTCTCCTTATCTTTAATCGTGGGTAATGTAATTATCATGAGTGTTGGTGTGTGCTTCCTTGGGTCCAACTCCTTTGGGACTTTCTGAGCTTCCTGGACTTCCTGGAAGTCCATTTTCTTTGCCGGATTAGAACAGTTTTCCTTTGTTATTTGTTCAAATAAGTTTTTGATTTCTTGCTCTTCCTCTTTTCCTCTGGCACCCCTATGATTTGGATGTTGGAACATTTAAAGTTATCTGGAGGTTCCCAAGCCTCTCCTCATTTAAAAAAAATCCTGGTTTCTTCATTCTGTTCTGGTTGAATGTTTATTTCTTTCTTCTAGTCCAAATCATTAATTTGAGTCCTGGTTTCCTTCCCTTCACTGTTGTTTCCCTGTACACTTTTATTTCACTTTGCATAGCCTTCACTTTTTCTTCTATTTTGTGACCATACTCAACCATTTTTATAAGCATCCTTCTTACCAGTGCTTTGAACTGTGCATGTGACAGATTGGCTATCTCTTCACTGCTTAGTTCTATTTTTGGAGCTTTGACCTGTTTTTTCATTTGGGCCATATATTTTTTTTTTGTCTCAGTGCACCTGTTACATAGTAAGGGGTGGAGCCTTAGGTATTCACCAGGGTGGAACAACCCACATCACTGTATTGCAGTGCTGTATTTTGAAGCACAGTCTGAGAGGAAACAATGCTATTTATGAAGCTCTTGAGTGGCTTTCCGTCACTTCCCCTGCAACCCACAAATTGGGCCCTTCTGGTGCTGACTTCCAGGTGGGTGGGGTTGTGTACATTCTCAGACCCTATGGGTCTCTCCAACAAACTCTCCTGTGAGGCTGGGAGTTTCTCCCTCCACCACAGTCCCCACAGGTTTTTACAGTCAGAGGTTTTGAGGCTTTATTTCCCCATGCTGTAACCCTGGGTTGCGCAGTCTGCCTTGCTCCCCAGTTGTTTCTCCTGGTTTATCTGGATGCAAATATAGGACTGCTTCATTCCCAGCCACCACTTTGACAGGAGTCCTCTACGCTCCACCTACCAATCTGGATGAATGTTTCTTCTTTAACTCCTTGGTTGTCGGACTTCCATACAGTTAGATTTTCTGGCAGTTCTGGTTCTTTTTTGTTTATAAATTTGTTGTTGTCCTTCTTTTGGTTGTGTGAGGAGGCAAAGTATATGTACCTATGCCACTATCTTGGCTGGAAGTCTGTACTTTATTTTTCTTGTTGCTATAATAAATGAGATTTTTTTCCTTAATTTCTTTTTCTGATAATTCATCATACAAGAATGCCATTAATTTCTAAATATTGACTTTGTATCCCACTACTTTGCTGAATTCACTTATTAGGTGAAGTAATCTTTTGGTGGAGAGTGTAGGGTTTTCTATGTACACTACCATGTCATTGGCAAATAATAACAGTTTTACTTCCTCCTTTCCAATTTGGATGCTTTTTATTTATTTTTCTTGTCTAATCACTGTGGCTGGAACTTTCAGTACTATGTTTAATAAGAGTGGTGAAAGCAGGCATCCTTGTCTTCTTCCTGATATTAAAGGAAACATTTTCAGTTTTTGCCTTTGAATATGATGTTGGCAATAGGTTTTTCATATATGGCCTTTATTATGTTGTGGTATGCTTCCTCTATTCCCACTTTGTTGAGGTTTTTTTTAAATTATAAATTGGTGCTGTACTTTATCGAATGTTTTTTCAGCATCGATTGAATGATCATGTGATTTTTGTCTTTTATTTTATGTGATGTATCACATTTATTGATAACCCTTGGCATTTAAATTAGAGTATGTTTTGGTATGTGCCTCTTTGGGCTCATCCTTTTGGGACTCTCTGTGCTTCCTGGATTTGTGTGTCTTTTTCCTTCACCAGTTTAGGAAAATTGTCAGTCATTATTTCTTCAGGTATATTTTCAATCCCTTGCTCTCTTCTCCTTCTGGTGCTCCTGTGATGTGGATGTTGTCCCAGAATTATCCTCATTTTTAAAAACTTTTTTCCCCCCTGCTCTGGGTGTTTTTTCTACTTTGTCTTCCAAATCGCTGATTTGATTTTCTGCTTCATCCACCCTAGTGTTTATTCCTGCTAGTGTATTGTTAATTTTGGATATGGTAGTCTTCATTTTTGACTGGTTCTTTTTTTTTTAATATTTTATTTTTAGAGAAGGGAAGGGAAGGAGGAACACTGATCTGTGGTTGCCACTTGTGTGCCCTCTCCACTGGGGACCTGGCCTGCAACCTAGGCATCTGCTCTGACTGGGAATCGAACCAGTGACCCTTTGGTTCACAGGCAGGCACTCAATCCAGAGTCACACCAGCCAGGGCAAGACTGGTTCCTTTTTATGGTTTCTATGCCACGTATTTTTTATACTCACTATCTCTTTGTGGAAGTTCTAAGTTTCTTGAGCATCTTTATAACCATTATTTTGAACTACATCTGATAAATTACTTGCCTCAATTTCATTTAGTTCTTTTTCTGGAGAGTTCTCCTGTTCTTCCATTTCAGGCATGTTTCTTTGTCTACCTATTTTGGCTGCCTTTTTGTTTCTATGTATTAGGTGGATCTGTTGTGACTACCAGCCTTGGCAGGGTGGCCTTATGTAGTAGATGTCCTGTAGAACCCAGTGGAACAGTCTTTCTGATCACCTGATCTGGGTGCTCCAAGAATATTCTCTTGTGTGGGTCATTAGGCCTCTTGTGAGTCTTGCTATTGGACTGTTCACCTGTGTGGGGTTCACCCTCACCACAGTGTATGAGCTGCAACACAGGTGCTGACCACACAGTGGAATTTGCCTCAGCAGGGTCTGGTGCCTGCTAAGATCTCCCTTTGGATATGCCATTTGTGAAGCTAATCAAATCCTGCTCTGATGTTATCTGAAGCTGGCCAGTGGGTGTGTTGGTTCTGGGCCCTCTTGGGAAGGACTCTGGTGGAGACCAATGTCAGACGCTGCCTGTGACTGACCCTGGGCAACCTGTTTGGAACTACAAAGCAATCCACAGCTTGTGGCTGCCCTTGCTGGGCCTGGGTGTGTGTGGAAGGATAAAGGTGTGCACTAAGGTCAGTTTGTATCACCGCTGGGCCCAAAGGCAGGTCAGCAATAGTCCCCAAGAAATTTGGAGATTTGCCTCTGCCTGCCTCCACCTGCTGGCTATCTGGTAGGCTCAGTAACCGAAAAAGCCTCTGGCAATATTTGAGTTGCATTTACCAGATAAGTGGTATTTACAAAATTGATACAGGTTCAAAATCAGTGCCAGTGTTGGGTCTAAGGCCACTCAGCATATGTCCCAGGGTATACCAAGTATACCTGCCACCTGCCAGGTGCTCACAGATCTTTCTGGTGGGGCAGAGTCTCAAGAAATCCTCAGAGTGAGGCCAGCAGAGTTTATCAGGCCCAAACAGACCAAAATTTGGCTAAGTGAAGGAAGGGCTCTGCACCAGTCAGGCATGAAAGAGGAAAACTGCCCCCTTCCTAGAGTCACACAACTCAGTCTGTCTAAGATTGTGCCAGAAGCCGGGGCTCAATAGGGCAGTGCTACAGGATGTCTGAAGGGTGGAGCTAGTGGATCTCCCATAGAGGAGAAATCCTGGGCAGGCTTAAGGGAAGGTAAAAGGAATGGCTTCTGCCTCAGAGCCACACAAGTCAGTCTGTCCCAGATTCTGCCCAGACTTCTACACCCAGGCCCAGGAAGCTGACTCCTCAGCAGGGTATGAGCTTTGCAGGGTGGGATGACAGGATGTCCAAAGGATGGGCTATTTTATTCCCCCAGGATGATGCCATGCTCCACCCAAGAAAGATGGTGTTTGTGATGTGGGAGAGTGACTCAACACAGAGGTCCCAGTGGCTGTGCCCTTAGCCTTTTCCCCAGAGCCACACACCCGTCTCTCTTCACATAACTCCAGTCTGCCTGATGCCAGAGTGGCTGCAAATGAGATTTTGTGTGTTGGCCCTTCAGAGGGCATCTCTGTCTCTAGCAAACTCCTGTCTCTCTGTGGCAGACAGAATCCTGCTGCTTTTCTCAGCCAGACATTATGTGGGTGCCTCTTCCTGGCTCTGGTGCTCTGCACCGGGGAGCCTGGCATGAGGTTTAGACCCTACACTCCTCAGTGGGAACTTTTGCGGTTGAGATATCCCTCCAGAATCTCAGCCACGGCCCATGGGTGCAGGGCCAGTTCTTTTTATGTCTTCACCCTTCCTACTAGTCTTAATGTGACTTCTGTATATCCTTGGTTATAAGACTTCTATTCAGCTAGTCTTCATTTGGTTATTCAGGTCGACTGTTCTATATTTTAGTTGTAATTCAAGTTTGGTCCTGGGAGAAGGTGAGTGTAACATTCACCTAATCAGCCAACATCCTGGATTCCTCCTAACCCAACAGAAAAAAAAAGTTTATTTAACGGAAGAATTCAAATAGAAAAATCTTTCCACAGGATACAAATCTAGAAAAGTCACAGAGAAGTTGGAAAGAGGCCAAGTGTTGGGTAGGAACTACCTCCCCTCCCCTCCATCGCTTCCACCTCACTGCAGAAGCAGTAATGCTCCCCAGTGTGCAGAGCACTGAAATGACTAACAGCTGAGCAGGCAACCACCAGGCAGAGTTAGGGTCCCTGGCAGTGTTACTGCTACTTAATCATGCAAAAGAGGCCAGCTGCACCTACAAGCCTCAGCAGCAGCCAGTGCTGTTAGGATGAAAGATGGGTCTATTTGGGCTCCAATCCCAGTGTTCAGGCCAGACTCTAGAAGGTCAGTGGCTGAAGAGAAATGGAAGGGCTTAATCAGGAGTTTTCAAGAAAGAGGTTGAGTAGCCAACTTTGTCGAATATCAGAAAATACACTACTATGGGTGCGTGTGCATGTATTTTAGCAAAACAGCCCATTTGTTCAAAAGACTGTTAAAGGGCAACTTTATTCCCATGCATTAACTCTGGTGTAGCGAGCTCATCTGAAACACACAATGTTTATTGCTTTCTTTATGTGCATTCTCAATTTGCAAAGAGATTCTCCTCCAAATACTTTCAGATAACTTTAAGGAGAGTTTTGGAATGTGATTTACATATAGATTATCTTTGCTGTAATTCCATGGCCTTTGTTTGATCATCTGTCCTGCAAGTCCATGGGACAGTTCTCTGAGTATCAGAGCCAAGCACAATAGAACTCAAAATAGAGCAATGTGAAGCAAGTTAGATGGCAAGAAACTGTCACACCCTGAGGTCTTGGAAGCTAAAGGGACTTTAGGTCATGCAAAAGAGGGGAACAAGGAAGGTTAGATAATGAAATCAGGCAGACCTAGGAAGACCAGCAAAGAGTGTTGATGTCTCCTGGAATACAAGATCCCAGTAATTATGGGGAGAGAAGGCAAAGCTCAAACTAGCAGTAGTTGTCAGAAGTTGCGACCACCAAGCCAAGAGCAGATGGGAGCAACAGGTCAGGCAGCAATACCTTTCAAAGCAAATGTAAGATAGTAATATAAAGAATAAACCATCACCAGAAATACTTATTGTCTACAGCAGTGCCCACCAATTATATAACCTCACCAGCTTTCCTTTTCTGGCCTCAGTGTTCCCTGTGTAATTGTTAATGAGTCTATCTCTCTGACTAGACCTTAAACTCCTCAGGGCTGGGACTGTATTTTATTCATCTTTGTATCCTCAAAGCCTGGCACAGGCTGGCATATAACAGGTGTTTGATCAACATTTACTGACTGAATGGTCTCTAAAGTCCTTGGAGAACAGAGTCACAGAATGACTGCATCAGTCATTTGGATTCTGTCCTCTACAGAGCCCAATATAAAGCATGGGCCAAATTGTCTTTCCAGCTTTCCTGAACAGGCTGCCTCAGTTGAAGCACCATGGCCCTCCCCTTCCCTTCTTTTCCTTCACTTCTTTTTTAAAAAATATATTTTATTGATTATGCAATTACAGTTGTCCCATTTCCCCTACTTCATTCCCCTCCACCCTGCACACCCCTCCCCCACCATCCCCCCTTCAGTTCATGACCATGTGTCACAAGTTCTTTAGCTTCTACATTTCTCATACTATTCTTGCCTTCCCCCTATTTTCTCCCCACCATCTTTTCTACTTATTCTCTGTACCTTCTCCCCCCTTCTCCCACTCCCCTGTTGCTAACCCTCGATGTGATCTCCATTTCTATGGTTCTGCTCCTGGTCTAGCTGTCTGCTTAGTTTGCTTTTGTTTTCGGTGTGGTTGTTAATAACTGTGAGTTTGCTGTCTTTCTACTGTTCAAATTTTTTATCTTATTTTTCTTAGATAAGTCCCCTTAAAATTTCATATAATAAGGGTTTGGTGATGATGAACTCCTTGAACTTGACCTTATCTGGGAAGCACTTTATCTGTTCTTCCATTCTAAATGAAAGCTTTGCTGGATAGAGCAATCTTGGATGGAGGACTTTGGATTTCATGAGTTAGAATACTTCTTTCCAGCCCCTTCTTGCCTGTAAGGTCTCTTTTGAGAAATCTGCTGACAGTCTGATGGGAACTCCTTTGTAGGTAACTGTCTCCTTATCTCTTGCTGCTTCTAGGATTCTCTCCTTCATTTTAATCTTGGGTAATGTAATTATAATGTGCTTTGGTGTGTTCCTCCTTGAGTCCAACTTCTTTGGGACTCTCTGAGCTTCCTGGATTTCCTGGAAATCTATTTCCTTTGCCAGATTGGGGAAGTTCTCCTTTACTATTTGTTCAAATAAGTTCTCCATTTGTTGTTCTTCCTCTTCCCCTTCTGGTACCCCTATAATTCAAATGCTGGAATGTTTAAAGATGTCCTGGAGGTTCCTAACCCTCTCCTCATTTTTTTGAATTTTTATTTGTTCCTTCTTTTCTGCTTGGTTGTTTCTTTCTTCCTTCTGGTCCACTCCACTGATTTTAGTTCCAGTCTTCTTTCCATCACTATTGGTTCCCTGTGCATTTTGCTTCATTTCACTTAGTTTAGCCTTCATTTGTTCCTCTAATTTGTGACTAAAATCAACCAGTCTGTGAGTATCCTGATCACCAGTGTTTTGAACTGTGTATCTGATAGGTTGGCTATCTCTTGGTCACTTAGAAGTATTGGCTCTGGGGCTTTGAGTTGTTCTTCTGCTTGAGCCATAATGTTTCGGTCTGTTCATGCCTGTTACGTATGAGGGACAAAAGCTTAGGTGTTCACCAGGGCAGGTCAACCCAGTTGCTCGGTTGTAACTAGAGGCAGGGTCAGAGAGGGAGCAGTGGCATTTGCTCCACTCTTTCTTGGACTTTGGTCCTCTCTGCTGCTTCCCACAAGTAAATTGGGCCCTTCTGGTGCTGGTTCCCAAGTGGGTGGGCTTGTGTATCTTCTAGGACCCTATGGGTCTCTTCAACAAACTCTCCTGTGAGGCTGGGAGCTTCTCCTGGCACCTCAACCCCTGAAAGTTTTTCCAATCAGTGCTTTTAGGCTTTAATTCCCATTGCTGGGGCTCTGGGTTGTGCAGTCTCTCTCACTGTCCTTTTTTTGCCTGGTTTATCTGAGCGTGAATGTGTGACCATGATCAGCCAGCTGCCTTGTGCCCTCACTGGGTCTGCCTGTTGGCACCCCACACCTGGGGTTTTCCAACCACCACCTGCACACCTAGGTGGGTCTGGCAGCTACCACCTGTTCATGCTGGGACCCCTCTTCACAGGCCACCGACTCCACCCCTCTTACTGGTCTGGATGAATGGTTCGTTGTTGTTGGACTTCGGTACAGTTCAATTTTATGTCTGTTTTGGTTGTGTTTTTGTTTCTAGATCTTTGCTGTCCTTAAATTTGGTCATGTGAGGAGGTACAGTATTTCCACCTACACCTCCATCTTGGCCAGAAGTCCTTCCTTCACTTCTTTACTCCCATCTCCAAATAACATTCTCCTTGGACTGTCTAAAGCCCTGTTTTGTTTGCCTCAAACTTTCAGACAGAGGGCTCATAAATATGAAATACCATATTTCATACCAGCTCTGTAGTTTACTTCCCTTTCTACAAGCAAGTCATAGGCCTTGCTCAGGTCTTATGTAGGTCTTAACCTCAGATTATCTTGGAAGATTCTGAGATGGTTTGAATGGAAGGGGTTAAATGGGAAAGTGATTCCAGGAAATACTGATAGTGGAGCAGGTGAGACAGCAAAGGAAAGAAAGGTGACATAGGTGCTTTAATGAGGAGATACTACTGTGGGCTCATTCCTCCTGAGAACCCTTGGGAGACTGTGAAACATCTCAAGGTCATCCTACTCAGGAATGAGGGAACTGGAGTACTGTTCTACCAACTCCCGTTCAAAATTGGTTGAAGGCTATTTGATGGGTGGGGGAATAACACCCCGACACTGCTAGTCGGCTTCATGCCCTAGTTAAACATACTCCTGCAGCCAGAAAGTCCCAGGTGCTGATACTGGGTCAGCCAAAAAGTCCATTTAGATTTTTCCATAAAGTAAAAGACACATTTTTCATTTTCACCAATAACTTTATTGATTTGGATATTTTGAGTATGTGGGCTATCTCCTGCTATTGGCTACTAGGGGGTAGAGGCCAGGGGTGCTGCTAAACATTTTCCAATGAATAGGACAGCCCCACAGTGAAGAATTATTTCGCCAAAATATCAATAGTACCAAGAAACCTGGCTAAGCACTTTTGATATGTTCAATCAGTCATAGCACCTTCTCTGTACACTGAACAAATTATTTTTATGTTTCAGTTGTGTTTTTACCTTTCTTTAAATAATATAACATAATACACCAAAAATGTTGTGTATTTTCTTTCATCTTCAATACTAAAATGGAATAAAACTGGTATAAAATGGAATAAAATTAGTATAAAAATTCAACAATTTTGGTAAGTTTTTTTAAGTGCATGCTGATATGACAGCTATCACAATACGATCTAACAAAATTGTTTTGAATGAAGTTAAAGACAACTAAGTGCTACTAGAGCCACCTTACAGAAAAAGTAAACAACTTTTTGGCCAACCCAGTAAAAAGAAGCCATTAGCATGTCCACCAATAGTGAGATCTGAGGGCGTATGGGCAGTGGCACCAATACCTTATATGACACATTCTATTGTCATGACCCAAGGTTTTCCATGCTCTCTTCCCAGTTTGCTCTACATGGACTGAAACGGAGTTCTCCATTTGGAAGAGATTTGGCAGTAATCTTGGTTAACCAAATCCCTCTTCAGTTCCAAAATCTTCTCTACAACATTCCTGACAAGTGCTCAGTCAGCCTCTGCTTGAATACTGCTAGTGTCAGGGAGCTCACTGCCCTGAAAGGCACCCCATGCTGTTGATGTTTTTGAGATGTTGAGAAAATTTTTTTAAAAAACAACCTTTTTTTTTTTTTTTAGATTTTACATTTGTCACCTTGTCATTTCCAACTGTTGACCTTAGTTCTGTCCTTTGGAGCCCCACAGAATGATTCTCCTGCCCCATTCACAGTAGCCCCTTTAATAGTGTTTATAAAACTGTTAGGTTTTCCATATGACTCTTGTTCTTTGGCCCAAATCATCCACTGCCTTTACCAGTCTTACTACAATATGGTCTCTAGACCAGTCATTCCCACCTGGAGTCAAGTTTGCCTCCCAGGAGACATTTTTGGTTGTTATAATACTAGCAGGGAGGGCTACTAGTAACTATGGATTATGGCCAAGGAGGCTGCTAAGAATCCTACAGGATACTGGAAAACAATCCCCCCCCACTGCCCACAAAATAAAACAATGATCTGATCCAAAACATGTTAAGTCCCAAGGCTGAGAAACCCTGCTCTAGACACATTATCCAGGTCATTCCCCTCTGGACATTCTATGAGTTGTCATATAAAGTACAGTGCTCAGAACTTGGCATGTGGCACCTGCAGGGATAGGACCAAACAGCATGAGAGCATGAGGGGCGGGGGTCCTCTCTCACCATGACAATGGAGTTGACTGCAGCAGCTAAAGCATCCATCACATACAGCTCTCCTTTCTAGTGTGTGGTGAAGGAAGAGCTCCAAATCCTATTAAAACAAACTGTTCTCCAGCCAATAATTAAGGAACAAAAACGAAGATAAAAACACATACGTAAATTAAGGAGTTCCCTCTGAGCATCTCCACAACCCTTTAATCATGACAAATTGAATCAACTTTATTTTTTTACCCTAAAACATAACTGTAGACATTCTCTCGAATTGTAATCACCTGAAAATATAAATTATCTTTTATACTTTTATCCAGGCCACTCCTAAAACCATCAGACAAAGAGACCACTGTTTATCTATTTCTTAGCACTTTTTGGGAAAGGATATTGACTAGCTATGGTAAGCTACCATCCAATCAATGGTAGCTTACATTCATTTATATGATCTAAGAACACACCAGACCCAGATGGTTTTACAGCTATCAAACATTCAAGGAAGAGTTGTTAATTCCTATTTTATTAAAACTGTTCTAGAAAACAGGACTTCCGCCAAGATGGAGGTATAGGTGGATGTGTCGTGCCTTCTCACACAACCAAGTTTAGGGACAACTAAATATTAGCAACAGAAATCACAGCCAGAACACGGAAAATTGAACTTTTCGGAAGTCCGTTAACAACAAATTCTTCAGCCTGACCGGTAAGGGGCGAAACCAGTGGCTGCTGGAGCGGGGTTGCACAGGAGGACTCGGTTAGACGGGCTCAGGGGCGAAATCCAGACGTGGAATCCAGGCGCAGGGTTGGACCTAGTGAGCGACCGAGCGAGTGACCAGGCGAGCAACCGTGGAGGAGACAGCGGGGAAGCGGTGCTGCGTGTTGACTGTGGTCGCCTATTTGCGAGCGTGCGGACAGGCGAGGGAGTGGGCAGTTGGACCGGGCCCCGGCGTCCCCGCGGCAAGCAGCTGTAGAGGGCACCGCCATTTCCCCGCTCTGACCACGCCCCCACATACAGCGTCACAACCCAGCGACCTGGGAGTCCAAGGCGCCGCTTCTCACACTTAAAGGGCCAGAACAGACCAAAAATGTCGCAAATTCTCACAGTCCCTGAGCCCATAGACCTAGCGATGAAGAAATAGCAAAACTCTCAGACGCACAGTTTAAAACACTGGTCATCAGGATCCTCACAGAACTGGTTGATTATAGCCACAAATTAGACAAACGTATGAAGGCGAAACTAATTGAAATGAATGGAATTGCACAGGAAACCAATAGCAATGAAAAGGAAACTGGGACTCAAATCAATGGAGTGGACCAGAAGACAGCAAATAATGGCCAAACAGAAAAGAGTCAGGAAGCAAGAATTCAAAGAAATGAGGAGAGTCTTGGGAACCTCCAGGACATCTTTAAGCGCTCCAATATCCGAATTATAGGGATACCAGAAAGGGGAAAGGCACAGCCACCAGTGGAAAACTTATTTGCACAAATAATAAAGGAAAATTTCCCCAATCTGGCAAAAGGAAATAGACTTCCAGGAAATCCAGGAAGCTCAGAGAGTCCCAAAGAAGTTGGACCCAAGAAGGAACACACCAAGGCACATCATAATTACATTAGCCAAAATTAAAATGAAAGAGAGAATCCTAGAAGCAGCAAGAGCTAAGGGGACAGTCACCTACAAAGGAGTCCCCATCAGACTGTCAGCAGATTTCTCAAAAGAGACCTTACAGGCAAGAAGGGGCTGGAAAGAAGTATTCCAAGTCATGAAATCCAAAGACCTACAACCAAGATTGCTCTATCCAGCAAAACTTTCATTTAGAATGGAAGGACAGATAAGGTGCTTCTCAGATAAGATCAAATTCAAGGAGTTCATCATCACCAAGCCCTTATTATATGAAATGTTAAAGGGACATATCTAAGAAAAAGAAGTTAAAGAAACATGAACAGTGAAAGGACAACAAACTCACAGTTATTAACAACCACACCTAAAACGAAAGCAAACTAAAAAGGACAGCTAGATCAGGAGTGGAAACATAGAAATGAAGATCTCAAGGAGGGTTAGCAACAGGGGAGTGGGAGGAGGAGATGGGGAAGAAGGTACAGAAAATAAGTAGCATAGACAGTAGATAGAAAATAGATGGGGGGGCAAGAATAGCATGGGAAATATAGAATCTAAAGGACTTGAGACACATGGTCATAAACTAAAGGGGGGTAATGGTGGGGATGGGGGGTAGGGTGGAGGGGAATGAAGGGGGGAATAGAACAACTGTAACAGCATAATCAATTTTAAAAAATTAAAAAAATTTTAAAAATAAAATAAATAAAATATTTTAAAAAAAACTGTTCTAGAAAACAGGGGAAAGATGGAGGTATGCTTCAGCTTATTTCATAAAGCTAGTATAATCCTAAAACCAAAACCTTTAAAGTACAGTGCATGAAAAGAAGATAATTAGCCCTGGCTGGTGTAGCTCAGCGGATTGAGCATGGGCTGTGAAACAAAGGGTCACTGGTTTGATTCCCAATCAGGGCACATGCCTGGGTTGTGGGCCAGGTCCCCAGCAGGGGAAACATGAGAGGCAAACACACATTGATGTTTCTCTTCCTCTCTTTCTCCTTCTCTTCACCCCTCTCTGAAAATGAATAAGTAAAATCTTTAAAAAGAATATTGGAATCTCATTAATGAACATAGGTGCAAAATTCCTTTAAAAATTACCAGGCTGAATTTAGTTTTTAATTTTATACTTTATAAAGTAACTGAGTTTTGTTTATTCCAAGAATGTGGAGTTGTTTAACAGACAATCTATTAATGCAACTCATTGTATTAATAGATTGAAGAGGTGGGAAAGAGTCCAGAATACATACACACACACACACACACACACACACACACACACACACACAATTTCACATACACAAAGTATTTCATAATAAAAATTAAATTCACACATTATAAGAACACTTTGAGACTTTTATTTACTAGAGGAAATGAAGTTAGTTCAGCAGTTGTTCTTCATGATCATTTCTTTCACCTTTACTTTTTTCTCTTCTTTCAAACTCTTCCAAACAGGATTTAAAGAGGTTTACAAAGCTTTGAGACAAAATAAATTTACAATAAATTAGAGAATGAAGCAAATGGGAAACTTGGTTACCAGAGCAAGATGGAGCTGGGATAACATTAGCACTTGGCTGGATATTCCCCATTTATTCCTCTCAATTCTCTTTCCATCGTTCTCCTGCTCTCTGCTTCTTTATGGGCTCCATAGTACCCAGCTTCTCCTATAGCTGCAGGTCTTGCTGGACACTCTGTCCTCCTGCTGCTTGAAGCCTAGAGGCTGATAACACTTTCCGTGAACCCACCCTTGCTGGTTTCCTTAACCCCTCCACACTTTTGTAACAAACTCCTTCACAAAACTCTCTTCATGTAACCCTTTTGAAGGTTCCATGTTTCCTGCCAGGGACCCGGATTGCAGTAGGCCACAAATTTGCATGCCTTAAATCTAAATGCCTATCACAAGTAGACCATAAATACAGCTTTAAAGCCTCAGTGTGATTATCAAGGGGGAAACACAATGAAAGAACTTCTAGTTCTTCAAGAGAAGCAGACCTACTGCCTGTCTATAGCCTTTGGCAGCAGTCTCTGCCCTGACTAGCCCCAGTCTGGATGCTCCACAGGAGGGCAAAAGGACAGTGCCATCCAGTGTTGTCCTGGGATGCTGCTATAGTGCAACTTGGCACCTGGTAGATGCCAGTAAAATCCTCAGGTGATGCCCTGGCATATCTTCCTTGGTTTTCCTTCCAACGACACTTTTTAAACAAGTCTATAAAAGCTGTGTTTTCTGATACGTGTTTCTGGAGCTGGGGGTCCCCCTGACCCCATTACCTGGTGTTAAACATTTTTATGCTGTACCAAGAAATCTGGGTGCATGATTCACCGTGTAAACTGGAAGAGAGAGAGAGAGAGAGTGCTCGCAGAACAGACTTACTCCTGACACCAAGATGAGCAAGATATTTTCTCTCACTTCTTCAGCAGAGATCATTGTGGTAAAATGATCTCATTCTTCTCTGTCTTACAAACCACTTCTAATTATTCGGGGCTCAGTCTTAAAATATTTTCTCTGCTTATCCACACTCACTCTCTAGTTGATCTCACCTAGTCTCACAGCTTTAAATATCATACATATGCTGATGACTCCCAATATGTATCTCCTGTCTTGACTTTTCCCTGAATTCTAGCTTTTACTATCCAGTTGCCTACGTTGGCTGTCCAATAGGTATCTCAGACTCTTGTCATGTCCAAAATGAAACTATGTTTATTCCAAAATCCTCTCTCCCTGATCTTCTCCCATCTCAGCAGTGGGTCCCAGCATCATTCATTGGTTGCTTAGGGTGTGTGTCTGGGGGCGAGGGGCATGGGCAAAATCTGCCATCCTTTATTCCTTTTTCTCACACTCCACATTCAATCCATCGGTATACCATGCTGGTTCTGATCTTCAAAATATATTCAGAATTGACCAACTCTCACCACTTTCATCACTATCTCTCTAGTTCCAAAAACTATAGTCTCTCTTATACTACTGTATCTGCTCCTAACTGGCATCTCTCTTACTTTTGCACTGTTCCATGGCCGCACCTCTAGCAGCCACTGTGATCCTATCAAAATGTCATGTCACCTCTTGCTCAGAATCCTCCAACAGCTTACTATCACAATCAGAATGCAATACAGAGTGTCCATCATGGCCTGTACAGTTTTACATGAGCTAGCCCCTGGATACCTGTGCATCTTTATTTTATACCATTTTTTCCCTGCTTTCTGCTCCTCCTTACTCCAGTTATACTGGCCCCTGATGTTCTGTGCACAGGTCAATCACACTGCTTGAGGTCGCAGAATCTTTGTATTTACTGTATTCTCTAAAACACTCTTCTCTAGATTTCTACATGTATCGCACATTTTATTTAGATCTCTACACAAACAGCAAATCCTCAGAGAAGCCTTTCCTGGTCATTAGCTCCAAAGAGCCCCTCCATTCCTATTCCTTACTCTTCTTTATGTCATTAAGCAGTACCTGACATTACATTAACTATAAATATGTAGTTATGCATTTGGTTGTCTGTCTTTCCATTTAGAATGTAAGCACTAAGAAAACGGGTTGATTTCATTCACTCTACCATCTCTAGTGCCACAATACCTGGCACATAGCAGGCTCTTGATAGATATTTGTTTAATGAACAAAAGATGCCATTCTAGTTTATCTAGTTTCTTGATTAAAACAAAGCAAGCTCCGAAAAATATTTGAGTCTCAATTATGATAGATGCTTAGAGCTTTAAAATTATATACTACAGTCCTCCTCCTGAATCGTGACCTTTTGGGTGAGTAGTGATTGGGCGAGAGCACAAGGGAGTCCTTGGGGTACCAGAAGTTTTTTAGCTGGGTAGTAGTCACACAGGCATATGTCTAAGCACAAACTTATTGAGCCGTACACTTAGGATTTTTGTATTTTAAGGTGCACTTCAATTAAAGTTTTTAAGTTTCTGATCCATCTAGACGCACCAACAGGTAGTTTCCATTGTGGCAAGAGTAGTGATAGAGATATGCACAACCCTGCAGTCAGTGAAAAGGCCACCAGCCAAGTGCTAAAACTGGCACACTCGTTAAAAAGAAGAGGCTGCATCCTGTCTTCGTTCCCAAAAACCAGACCTTCTTCAACGCCCTGGGATCACCTTTTCAATCTGGTCCCCAGTACGAGCTCCACCTGCTGGGGAGCAGATCCCTGACATCAGATGGAGCAAAGACCTTCCCTCAGAGAAACCCAGGGCAAGAGAGACGAACAATGGAGGAGTCTTTAAACTTCAGATTCTTAATCCCTGTGCCTGAGGAGGTGGACGCCACGTCTGCGTACGTTCGGACGGGACTATTAGCACAAAACAGCCCACCGAAAGTCACAGACCTAGAGGACACCGGTACACCAGACCCCAGCGCGCACGCGCAGCAGAGAGCTGCCGCTACGCAAGCGCACTGAGGTCTACCATAGCGCTAAACTGGGCTCGATTCTCTGCGGTCCGAGCTCCATCCCGGGCTCCAGGGCTCCCGGGGAGTGAGGCGCGCAACATGGAAGAGCGGTTAGCCGAATTCCGAGCGGCCCGAAAACGGGCGGACCTGGCGGCCGAAGCCGGCACTTCGAGCCAGAGTGCACAAACCTCGGGAAGGAAGGCGGAAGCAACTGCAACTCCAAAGTCAGCTCTGGGCTGGCTAAAACTGTTCCTGATGTGGAAACGGAGGCCCGCAAGTTCCCAGGCCCAGCCCAGCCTCACTCAGGTGAGAGGAGAGAGGCCTCACCCCCAAGGATGTGGCTTTTGGGCCGCTGTGGTGGCTTCCAGGGAAACTCGGGCCGGGGCCCGCCCCTGCCACCGGGAGGTAGTCTTCAGGCCCCTCCCTGGTGAGGGATTGGCCTGCCTTGGCCCGTCGTGGCCCCGCCCACGGGCCCAGGCCCACAGCCACGCCTCCTGGGTCCCAGACGCTGACTGCTGGCGGAGGCGTAGCTGCTGGCGCTTTCCACGTGTTCCTGGAGTTGGGCGGCCTGTCCCGTATCAAAACTGATAAGTGGGTTTGACAATTTATTTTCCAGGTGGCTCCGGATTACTGGTGGGAAGAAGGGTCTACGTAGTGATTTTCAACCTTTTTCATCTCATGCGTACATAAACTAACTACTCAAATTCTGTGGCACACCTTAAAACATGTTTGCCAACCTAACAAAAAAGTAGGTATAATTTTGATTCATTCATGCCAACCAGCTACTGTTATATTGGCTGCTGTTAATTTTTAAAAAGCTTTTATTTATTTATTTTTAGGGAAGGGAAGGAGAAAGAGAAAGAGAAACATGAATCAGTTGTCTCCAGCTCACCCCCAATGGGGGACCTGGCCCTCAACCCAAACGTGTGCCCTGAGTGGGAATTGAACCAGTGACCTTTCCGTTTGCAGGGCAATACCCAGCCTACTGAACCACACCAGTTGGGGCTGCTGTTGTTTTTTTTATTTGACAGTGTAAGGGTAAAGAGGTCAGTGCCCCTGACTAAATAGGCGTTGCCTGTTTTAAAAATTCTTGCAGCACACTAATTGAATATCGCTGGTCTAGGTGCAGGAAGAAAGCATCTCTGCCCTTAAATCATTAAGAATTGAGTTGAGTTAGTTGAGAGATCATCATTGTGACACCCTGTGGTTTTGGGAAACCTTTTCACAATCGTGCTGAGCCACAGCACTCTGTGAATGGAGGGTAAAAGGTCTAATTGGATAGTGATGAAAAAGTGGCAGTAATTAAGGCTTTATTTGATTTTGCACCTGGACCACATGCAGCCAGTAACCCACATAGCCTGTGCTTTAGAAATGGTATTTAAATACAAAACTTGCGAAAGTGTGGTAGCTGTAACTGCCAGAGGTGGCATGTGTTTGTGTGTTGCTGATGAACTAGAGAAGCTTATTCAGGTTCAAGAATGCATCTTGAAGGTGAAAACAATATTTAGATTAGTATGATAGCTTTCTTGCTTTTTAATTCTTCTAGTAATCTTATTTTCAGATGAACTTAATTCACATCTCTGTACCTTTATTCAGTTTTCACTCATGACTAAAGTGACAAGGTGACTTGCATGTGAAATTGGAGTTTCTAAGTGGGAATGCTGGACAAAATACCAAGGGAAAACTAGTGCTTTGAGACAATCTATAACATGGCCTTTGTACTTCAGAAGTGTAATAAGAGCCAAAAATTCCTTCTGAATTCCTAATTAAGTTCATTATTATTGCACAACATTTGGTTTTAGGGAAATTTTTTTTAAATCATGACTTGTTATTCAATTTTGATATTGTTCTCTGACAGGCAGGGTTCCAACTGATTTGCAGAAAACGTGCTGTAGGTTTCAAACAATCCATTTTCTCACGTGCAATTTGTCTCAGGGTAACTTTATTGTTGACTAGAACTCACTGAGCACAATTGCTTAAGCTTTTGGAATCTACTTCCCTTGCCCCTTTTTCTTCCTGCTGTTAAAAAACAATGTCTCACCCACACAATGAGTTTTCAACTATATGTCTCATTGCCAAAGGAATATGAGATCATTGAGTTGAACTCAGAGAACCTGAACCTGGAGAAAGCTTCCACTGTTAGAACCCAAAAGCTGATTGCCTGACAAAAGGATGAGAAGAAATGCTGGACCTCTCATTGATTCTTATTAATCAAGCTGTTTCTGTCCTAAACTCATTTTCATTGACTCAGTTATCACTCCTGGGTTTGCTTTGGTGTGACAGTTCTCATTAAATTGCTTTTTTTCTAATTTATAATCTATTTCTGCCTAATAATATTGGTGCACACAGTGGCATGTCAGATTTCTTAAGCCTTCTATTGGTAATTGCTTTTTTTCAGTGGTCATTGATAAGGAAGCATCCACATCCTCCTTCCCCTACTCTCGGATTTAGTTTGGGGAAATGCAGTCCCCAAAGTATAATATAATGTTTCTTTCTGTGACAAGCTTCCATAGGATTAGTACGAAAGTGCTTGCAACTTTCTAAAGTCCTGCAGAAACCCCCTGTCTCCCTCCTCAGACATATCCCACACCAGCCCCCAGGGCACCATCTAGCCCCAAGGTCCACTGCCCACACCTGTCTTGCAGCTCCTCACCTCTGACCCTTGGCTCAGGTTGGCCCACTGCTCAAAATGCACTTTTTCTTTGGAGTCACTGGCTAAGCACAGTCTTTGCATCAGCCCCTCAAGTCCAGAAGTCACCTTTTAGTTTCCTCCTTTCCCTCACCACCATTGGTTCATTCAGCAAAATCCTAGCATGTGCCCACCTTGTTCAAGCTACTATCCTGAATTTGGGGAGTCAGTGGGATAAACACAAAGCCCTGCTTTCACAGAACTGCTGTTTGGGTTTGGGGAGGCAGATAGTAAACAAAAGAACAGAATGGTGAATGCTATGAAAGGGGGAGAAAAACACACACTGTGTTAGTGAATTGGGGATATCGGCTGCAGAGTGCCACTTTAAATTGGGTAGGCAGGAGAACCTCACCAAGGGGTTGATATTTCAAAGAAGGAGCCATTCTTGCAGAAACCTGGGGACAAGGCCTAAGACACGTGTAATGGCATTTTTGTTGAGGTTTGTAGAAGAGGGAGCCAGTGAAGTGATAGGAGGGGACTGGGGTGTTCCTCTCAGAGGGAAGTATAAGTGCAGAGGCCCTATAGTGGGAAACAGCTTGGTATTTGGTGGATGGAAGTAGGTATCTTCCCTAAACTATGCCTGTATATGTGCTTTGTTAACCACAAACACTTCCCACTTGCACACAAGATGCACTTGAACTAAAATGCCAAACAAGGCAGAGGAATTCCCCATATCCCACCGCTCCTTTCTTTGTCTCTTTGCCAGTTCTATTAAGCATCACCCACCTCCTTCTACCTCTCTGACTCTTCCACTTACCATCTCCCATAAAGGCTCCTAACAAACAAGGGCTTTGGAGGGAGATCATCCTCAGCTCCTAGACCACCCTCGTCATCTCTGCCTATCACTGTCTGTGTGACTTTAGGGGAGTTACCTAACAACTCAGTGATTCCTTATCAGTAATTTGGGAATAATAATGCCTGCCTAGATTATAGGAGATCAGGGATCTTGAAAGCACTTGGTAAATAAATTATGGCTATAAGGATTATTTTTATACTACCTCAATAATATAATAAATTCCGTTTTACTGTGAATTTCAAGTCATACACTGACTTGCTGATGTTGCTGAAAAAGAAAGCTCTAACAAATAATATTTCTGAAACAACATAAATCAAATGACCTGTATTTTTTTAATCAGGACCAAATAATATTTGTGGCCCCTTCTAAAATTAAGTGGAAAATAGGAGATATAATTGAAGAAATGAACTGAAAGTTCTGCTGTTGATTAAAAACCTATGTTCAGGTACTGTGTTTGGCTCTGGAGACATCAGAAGATAATGACAAGTCTGTGGCTTCGTGGTAACAATCAAGGGACACATGCAACCTATATTAAAAGAGAAACACTTCAGTAAGTGTTTTGCCTAATGTTTATTTTCTTAGACAATTTTTTAAATAAATTTTTTAAAAGATTTCATGTATTTATCTTTAGAGGGGAATGGAAGGAGAGAGGGAGAGAAATACAATATATGGTTGCCTCTCATGCATCCCCTACTGGGGACTGGCCTGCAACCCAGGCATGTACCCTGACTGGGAATCGAACCGCAATCTTTTGGTTTGCAAGCCTGCACTCAATCCACTGAGCTACACCAGCTGGGGCTGTTTTCTTAGACAATTTTTTAATAGTCATCTGTATATCATATTGTGTGTTCACCACCCTAAGTAAAATCTCCTTCCATCACCACTTACCCCCTTTACCCTTTTCTGTCTCCCCCCACCCCTCTGGTAATCACCGTGCAATTGTCTGTGTCTATGAGTTTTCTTTCTTCCTTTTCAAAGGATCTTATTTATTTATTTATTTTTAGAGAGATGGGAAGGAAGGAAGAAAGAGAAGGAGATAAACATCAACAAATGAGAAAAACATTGATCGGCTACCTCTCACACGCCCCCCACTGGGGAACTGGCCCAAAACCCGTACCCTGACGGGGAGTCCAACTGGAGACCTCAGTGCACTGAGCCACACCTGCCAGGGCTATGAGTTTTCTTTTTCTTTGCTTAATCCCTTCACCTTTTTCACTCAGCCCCCCGCCCCACTCCCCTCTGACAGCTGTCTGTCTATTCTCTGTATCTGTGGGTCTGCTTCTTCTTTGTAAGTTTAAGTTACTGAAAAAGTAAATAAAATTAAAAAATAAAAGAGACATTTCAATGCTGAATAGTGTGGTGCTCAATGAGAAAGAGCCAGTCAGTGATTGGGGAGGCAGAGGCCGTGTTCTCTGCATGGCCAAGAAGGTCTGGGCATACACAGCTCAGCAATCGTGCTTGCCTGGAAGGAAGGCAAGGGGCTGAGGACTGTAAAGGGAACAGACTATTCCAGGCCACGGACAGGCAATGTCTCTGGGTAGTAAGACCAATTGAACTGGAGTAGAGGGTACATTTGTTCAGCATTAGAGTATGTTGTACAGGAAATTTTTTAGACCATCATTTTTAAAATGGTTAGTCATGACCTTTTAGTGAGTGTTGAAATAAGACAAATCTAGCCCTCTGTTAAAATAAATTTTAAAAAATAGAATAGAAAATGACAGCTTCATATGTAATGAAGGTATTTGTTGATTTGTGAAATGTTTTTTCTGTTGTATACATATATACATACATGCATATTATGCATACTGGGTCACAGTACAAAATTAAACATTTTAATTGTAAATCATACCCAAAAAAGTTTGGAAAATATTGGAATAGAGATCAAGCTCCCTAAATCTACCAAAATACCTGTGTCTCCCATTAGCACTCAGCCCAGGAGTCTGTGTACTGGCATTTCTAATACTGACATTTCTATCTGTTGAATAAATGGAAGGCTTTGGATTCCAGCCCAAGGAATTTAAATTTTAACCTGTATGCTGTAACAGTTTGTCGAAGGCTTTGTGAACAGGAGGTTGACTGGTATTTGGGAGATTCATTTAGCAACTGTCTGTACATAGGATGGCATGAAGAGGGAAGAGCTAGGAGACAGAGAATCCTCCTAGGAGACCTTGCCTGAGTCATTAGATGTGTAGGATGGTCACAGAATGGGTTGTGGCTAGAACTTTAATTTTTATTTTCATGTGGAAGGGGTTTTTGTTTTCTCTTTCTGGCGTAGTTCTCATTTTAGAATGATGTCACTCAAAATTTTAGCTCATCTAATCCAATCATCAAACATTGACTCTGTGTGTGAAGTATACAGTGGCTCTTGCATTATCAGTTACTGGGGAGCTTCTGTGTGAGGCACAAATTAGTGCTCGTTAGCAGCAGACTCACACATCTGAGAAAATGTCTCCCATGAAGGGGAACCTATCCACATGCCGTATGGTTTTTGTCCAGTCACCTCACTAAGTGCTGATCAGTTTTGATTCCGTCGGAGCAGGGCAGGGCAAGGAAATAGAAATCAATGAGCCAGAAGCCTTCCTGGAGCAATGGGAGCTGTATCTCCAGATTCGTTTTCATCCCCTCAGACCCATTACCCTTTATTCTTACTTTTGTTTGTTTGTGTCCTAGGAGGCCTCTCAGCCTGGGAGCAGCACATCACAGCCCCCACGGAGAACAGCCATTCCCCCGCCATTGCCACAGGACCAATCCTTCCTGACCAGCATCACTTTCTTGAAGGTTCTTCTCTGGTTGGTCCTGCTGGGACTGTTTGTGGAGCTGGAATTTGGCCTGGCTTATTTTGTCCTGTCCTTGTTCTACTGGATGTATGTTGGGACACGGGGCCCTGGGGAGAAGAAGGAGGGAGAGAAGAGCGCCTACTCTGTGTTCAACCCAGGCTGCGAAGCCATCCAGGGCACCCTGACTGCAGAGCAGTTCGAGCGAGAGTTACAGTTTAGACCCCTGGAGGGGAGATAGGGCCAGCTGCGTGTTATCAGCTAGCCTCCCAGCAACTCAGCCCTCCTGGCACGTGGCCTGGTGGGTTTGTTCAGGTGTCCCAGATTAAGGACAATTTGTAAGTTATTCCTTTGACCATACGGTTCTACCTGCTTTCCCTCATCTTCTGCTGCAGTTCCATCTCTGAACTTCTCTGGTTTTGGTGAAAATCCCTGAAAGACACTCACTGTAGGTCTGATGCAATTTATAAAAACTAAATACTCAAAAGGAGACTTGTCTGTCTCATTATTTTGAGAGAGATGATTTTAGAGCACTAGAAAGGCACTGGGGAGATAACTGTAAAACATCCAGCTGTTTGTTTTAATGGCCAGGTCCGTCAGGATTGTGCATTAAAAGTAAATGTTCTCTTTAAGTCTTTTCATAGTTACAGCATTTTACTTCCTGAAAGGTTTAAGTTGCAAGTTTTGATTGGGGGGGGGGCTTGTTTTGTTTTTTCCTTCCTGTTTTGTTTTGCTTTTTTTGGTCATTAATAGTATTAAAAAATAAAATATCTTTAAAACTGCCACTGGTGTGGCTCAGTTAGTTGTGTGTCCTGCAAAGTGAAAGGTTTGATTCCCCATAAGGGCACATTCCTGGGTTGTGGGTTTGGTCCTTGGTTGGCCCGCAAATGAAAGACAACCAGTTGATGTGTCTCTGTCATATCGTTTCTCTCCATCTCTTCCTCCCTTCTCACTCTCTCTAAATAAATTAATTAAATAAGTAAATTAAATAAATGAAACAGCTACTTTTCAGAAACAGATCCTATTGCCCGTCTCCATCCTCTGCTCTCCTCAGTGATTCTGCCCCTGCTCAGTGAAGGATATAGTAGGAGAAGACAAAGCCCTGGGTAATGTGTGGGGAGGGCTTTCACAAAGTCGGCATGGGTAGATTTGATAAGTAGTTATTAACGATAATGCCAGCCAGAAAAAATTCTCGAGTGTGTACAGAGGAGAGCTCTGCAACTGGAACTCCAGACTTATTGGTGGTTTGGGGAGTTTCTTATATTCTAAGGGCTTTAGAGTGAGCAGTCCCTGTGCCTGTCGGCCTTTGGTGAGAAGTTACGTAAATATCGATAATCAGACTTGCTTTCAGTGTTTTCTTCAGTACAAAGCCAGGACTTGGGTCATTAAAATTGGGCTAAACAAGTCATTAAAAACTTATTTAATAGATTATACTGATGAATAAGAAAGCTCTAGTTTTAAAGCAATAATGTTTTCCAGACTTAAGATTTTAAGAAATTAATGATTCCTCAGCAGGTTTCCCACTTCAGAATTCAGTTGTTAATTCTTATACTATGAAGGTAACTTTACTATTTATGAGATGTTATTAAGCAATGGAGGCCTACTGTTAATTCTTTTTTTTATTGCCTGATTCATTTGTATAGCAAACTCTTAGCTCAGTTTATTTTTTATTTTTTAAAGATTTTATTTATTTATCTTTAGAGGGGAAGGAGAGAGGGAGAGAAACATCAATGTATGGTTGCCTTTCATGCATCCCCTGCTGGGAACTGGCCTGCAGGGAACCAGCATGCAACCCGGGCATGTGCCCTGACTGGGAATTGAATTGCGATCCTCTGGTTCACAGACCTGTGCTTAGTCCACTGAGCTACACCAGCCAGGGCTTAGCTCAGTTTAGTTATCTTTTATTCATTGAATGCCAGTACTCTGCTAGGTGCTTGAGATATACTGAGAAAAACAGACATTTTCCCAGTTCTTTAAGCATACAGTCTAGCCAGGAGTGGGGTAGTAGACAAAGTAAAACCAGCATTTCCAGCAATACAGTGAGATAAGTTTTAGTTACAGGATGTGTACTGAGAGGATGCTCTCATTTATCACACTTTGTGGCCAACTCACCCCATGTGTTTCAGCCCTTGGTGAAAATTCTGCTATGCGTTGCTGTTCTCCACAGCCCTTTGGGAATTTGGCTGTCCCTCAGAGTCATCCAATTGAGCAGAAGGCCCTCTTAGTTCAGAAAGAAGTCTTTTCTTCCATGACTTCTGTGTGAAGCGCATCTGTAGAGAGTATGGGAAACAGATGAATCCCTGTCAAACATTTGATTACATTAAGATCCATGATTTTGTTTTCCAATTTATTTTCTTAAGGCTTTCTTCATTTCCCTGATATTTTACTTGGGCTTTTCCATTTCATAAAAGCCAATACAAGGAAGAAATCTCTTTGATCAATAAGCATGGTTCTAGGAAACAATGAATTTGCATTTTAAAAATATATAATTCAAACCTTCCCCTAAAACAAAGTGCCTGTAACTCTATAGTAGGAATATTGGATCCAATTAGTAATCCCAGCAAGGTAGATATTTCTCTTAAATATAGAAGAGAATCAACTTATGAGTAGACCTCACTAGTGTTCTTTGAAAATGTGGCTGTTTCTTAATGAGGTAGAGCCTTGGTCCAGAAGCCCCTTTTTCATGGGATTTTCTGGGAACCATTTGTCACCTCTCCTTGCTCACTTCTTCTCAAAGGTTGCATAATGACAGCATTAACTTCTAGGAAAAGTGGGGTGTGAACCAATTAAATGCTTGGCGGGGAAGAGAGGAAAGGACTGTATGTATTTGCTGTTCTGATCAGACCATTAAGCTTTAGGTGCAGTCTTGATTTCCTGAATTTAGAAAGCACCATTGATCTCAGAATTTCCACTCAGGGCCTGACCATTAGCCCAGCAAGCAGCTTCCTTTAAAAGGCTTCTTCTTGTCATTAAGAAACTTGAGTCCCAGGGCTGCATTTAGTCCCTAGGATAGCTGCGTGCACAGGTGAAGTTGTTTCTATTCAAATCTTACCAGTAAATTGCCTTTTGCTCTTATTTCACATTGTCCTATCTTGCCTATTCACAGGGACTGTTAAGCGAGCCTTTATTTGTAGGGCTGGAAGGGACCCCAAAATGCCATCAAATATGTCCTTCCTGCCTAGGGCAGGGCTGCATTTATCCCTGACTAAATTTCCCCCCCCAGTGACCCCTAAAGAAGAGGAATCCAGGTACAAGATTCAGGCTCTTCTAGGCAGTTCTTCATCGAAAGAATTTGAGCCATCCCCCTCACCACCACCCCAGGTTATTTCTTATTCTAATCTGAGTGGACACTGAGCGTCCCCAGTCTGGTAAACCCTTACTCAGTTATCTCCTTGTCTTCTCTGTTCTTCAGGCTAACCCATCTGAGTTGTGCTTCTGTGACAATCACTTTGAATCTAGCCCTCACTTGCTCTGAGGGTTCCAGGTCTGGGTGGGGATGAATGAATGTTGGTAGGTGCAATGACTGAACAGCTCTGGAGTTTTTTATCAGTGATGATTTAGTCATGTATATTTTGTGCTATTAGGATTGTGCTTTGAGTCTCAGAGATCTTCCACATTAACCTTTTGACTGATCTGTACATAAAATTAAGCTCACAATCTGCACACACACACAAAAAAAAGAAATTAGGAAGTTAGACAGTTGGCAGAACCAGTGATCCTCAGTTGGGCAGAAGAAAGTAAAATTCTGTGTTTTTGGTTCCTGCCACTCACACTGTAAACCTATTTGCCAGCAAATATTTGTAGGCACACTGGTCCTGGCACTGCTGGGGACGTCTTCTGCAGTCTGAATCCCCTGTAAGGGTCAGGATGCAGATGGGGCTGGGGTGCCACGGAGCATCTTGCCACCAGGGGGTTGCAGAGAGCTGCTGCTGTCCATCAGGTCTCTTCCCATCACTCTTGATAATTTTGTCCCATGCAAAACTTCTGGATGTTTATCTGCACCACTTCTGCCGATTTTCAGGCAGTCTTTTCAGTCTTAAGATTCACAGAGGAAAGGGCCCAGCAGAGGTCCTGGGAGAGGCATAGAAGCTACCAGGCTGATTTATATGTATTTTTAAGTAAAACAACAGTCCCTCTCTAGACTTAGCAGGCAGTATTGCAGTCAAGGGGGCTAGCCCTGTGCTTCTCTACATCTGAGCTTTGTGGGGAGAAAAAAGGCGAGTAACTTACACAGCTGGCAGAGAAACTTGATCCCTGAGTCAAGAGAGTAACATTTCAATTGTATGCTTTGGTTCCTGTCATATATACTTTTATTTCATTGGAGCCATGGGTTGGATAATGACTTGAATCTCACTCTCCAAAAGCTGAGAGAGAACACAAAGTAACTACATACAGAACCACATCATAAAGCATGTAACAACATAGAAGTTTATAAAGGTATAAGATGTGTGTGTAGGAGTCATCAGAAGAGATTGCTTTCAAATCTAAATTCTATACTAGGTAGGATTGTCACTTTTATATGAAAAAGGCTAAGTTTATCTAAGTCAAGGATGAATGTTTTGCCAAGTGTGGTCTATGGACCACTTGCATTGGGATCTCCTGTGGTAACGGTAACGTGCGGATTCCAGGGCCTCACCCAGACCCACTGACTCAGAATGCCTGGGGGTAGGACCCCCAAGACTATGCATTTAACTACCTTGGGATAACCTCTAGTTTACTAAAGAGAAGAGCTGCTGACATAAGTCATAAATGTTAGAATAGGAAGAAAACAGTATACATTAGATCCAAGCCAAGAAAGACAACTGTGTATTTTATCTTTTAATTGATTAAATTTATTGTTGGTAACACTGGTTAATAAGATTATATAGGTTTCAAGCATAGATCTCTATGGTACATGATCTATATATTGCATTATGCGCCCACCACTCCAAGTCAAATCATCTTCTATCACCGTACATTTGACCCCTTATACCCTTTACTACCCCACCCCGCTCCCTCCGGTAACCACTACACTGTTGTCTATCAGTTTCAGTTTTATAGTCCACATGAGTGACATCATATAGTTCTTCACTTTTTCTGGCTAACTTATTTTGCTTAGCATAATATCTCAAGGTCCATCTATCTAAGTTGTCGCAAATGGCAGTATTTAATCTTTTCTCAAGGCTGAGTAGTATTTCACTGTATATATGCACCAGTTCTTCTTTATCCAATCATCTGTTGAAGAACACTTTGTTTGTCTCCATTTCTTGGCCACTGTGAATAGTGCTGCAATGAACATAGGGTGCGCATATCTTTGCAAATAAATGTTTTCAAATTTTTCCAGTAGATACCCAGAAGAGGGGTTGCTGCATCACATGGTAACTCTATTCTTAAGTTTTTGAGGAGTCTCCATACCGTTTTCCATAGTGGCTGTTCCAGTTCACATTCCCTCCAGCAGTGAATGAAGGTTTTTTTCTACACAACCTCTCTAACACTTGTTATTACTTTTCTTGTTGATAACAGCAATTCTAACAAATGTGAAGGAGTACATCCATTGTAGTTTTGATTTGCATTTCCCTAATCACTAATGAAGTTGAGCATCTTTTCATATATATCTGTTGACCATTTGTATGTCTTCCTGGAAAAAGTGTCTGCTCAGGTCCTCTGACCATTTTTTAATGGAATTGTTTGTTTGCTTGGTTTTAGGTTATATGCATTCTTTATATATTTAGGATATTAACCCCTTGTTGGAGCTGTTGTTTGCAAATATCTTCTCCCATTCAGTCATTGCCTTTTTGTTTTGTTGGCAGGTTCTTCTGCTGTGCAGGAGCTTTTTAGTTTGATATAGTCCCATTTATTTAGTTTTGCCTTTACTTCCCTAGTCAAATTCATAATTCATAAAATGAATTTATGGGGTCAAATTCATAAAATGTTCTCACCCTGGCCAGTGTGGCTCAGTTGGTTGGCGCATCATCCCATACACCAAAAGGTTGTGAGTTCAGTTCCTGGTCAGGGTGCATACTTGGGCTGTGGTCCGATCCCTGGTCGGGACACATACAGGAGACAGCCAGTAACGATGTTTCTCCTCTCTCTTCTCTCTCTTCCCTCTCCCTCCCTCCGTCCCTCCCTCTCTCTCTCCCTCTCTCTCTCTCTCCCCACCTTCCTCTCTAAAAGCATTGAAAAAATATCTTTGGTGAGGATAAGAAAATAAAATAGAATGTTCTCTATGACCAAGGTTTCTAAGTTTCTTAAATACCTATGTTTTCTTCTATGTAATTTATTATTTTAGACCTTATTTTTAGGGCTTTGATCTATTTTGAATTAATTTTTGTACATGGGGACAAACTGTAGTCTAGTTTTATTCTTTTGCATATGACTTTCCAATTTTCCCAGCACATTTATTGAAGAAGGTTTTTTTTTCTCCATTACATGTTTTTTGCTCAAACAAAAATTATTTACCCATACATGTGGTTTTATTTCTGGGCTCTCAATTCTGTTTCATTGATTCATGTGTCTGTTTCTGCCCATATCATGCTGTTTTGATTATTGATGCTCTGTAGTATAATTTGAAGTCAGGTAGTATGATACCTCCAGCTTCCTTTTTTTCTAAGGATTGCTTTGGCAATTGGAGTCTTTTGTGGTTTTATACAAATCTGATGATTTTTTGTTCTATTTCTTTAAAAAATGTCATTGGGATTTTGATGGGGATTGCACTAAATCTGTATATTGCTTTGGGTAATATAGACATGTTAACTGTTTATTCTTCAAATCCAGGAACACAGACTAGCTTTTCATTTTATTGTATTTTTTCAGTCTCTTTTAATAATGCTTTGTAGTTTTCAGTATACATATGTCCTTCACATTCTTTGTTAAGTTTATTCCTAGGTATTTTATTCTTTTTATTGCAATTGCAAAAGGAATTGTTTTGTTTTGTTTTCATTTCTTTTTCTGAAATTTCATCATTAGTGTATAGGAATGCAGTGAATTTTTGTCCATTGATTTTTGTATACTGCAACTTTACTGTATTTGTTTATTGTTTCTAATAATTTTTAGTGGAGTCTTTAGAGTTTCTATGTAAAGAACCATGTCGTCTGAAAAAAGTGACACTTCATTCCCAATTTTGAATGCCTTTTATTTCTTTCTCTTCCTGATGCTCTGGCTACGACTTCCAGTAGTATGTTGAATGAGAGTGGTAAGAGTGGACATCCTTGTCTTACTCCTGATTTTAGAGGAAAAGCTTTTAGTTTTTCATCATTGAGTATGATATTAACTGAGGGTTTGTCATATATAGCCTTTATTATGTTGAGATACTTTCTACGCTGGTTTTATTGAGTACTTTAATCATAAATGGATGTTGTATCTTATCAAATGCTTTTTTGGGTCTTTTGATAAGACCATATGATTTTACCCTTTGTTTTGTTAATGTGGTATGTTATTTTGATTGATTTGTGTATGTTGAACCATTCTTGTACCCCTAGAATGAAGCCTAGTTGATTGTAATGTATTATTTTTTAATGTATTGTGGTATTCGATTTGCTAGGATTTTGTTTAGGATTTTAGTGTCTGTATTTATCAGAGATGCTGGTCTGTAGATGTATGTGTTTTGGTGTCAGGGTTATGTTGGGCTCATGTGTTAGGGAGTATTGCCTCTTCAATTTTTTGGAAAAGTTTGACAAGAGTAAGTATCAAATCTTTGAGTATTTGATAGAATTCACTGATGAAGCCATCTGGTCCTGGGCTTTTATTTTTTGTGAGGTTTTTAATGGTTGTTTAAATTTCCTCACTGTTGATCGATCTGTTTAGACTTTTCAGTTCTTCATGATTCAATCTAGGAAGGTTATATATTTCTGGGAACTTACCTATTTCTTCTAGGTTATTGAATTTGGTGGCATAGTCTTTTGTAGTATCCCAGCATTATCCTTTGTATTTCTCTGTTGTCTGTGATTACTTCTCTTTCATTTCTGATTTTGTTTATTTGGAGTCTTTTCTCATTTTTCCTTAGTATGTTTAGCTAGGAGTTTATCAATTTTATTAATCTTTTCAAAGAACCATCTCTTTGTTGTATTAATTTTTTTGTATAGTCTTTTAGTTCTCTATCTCATTCAATTTAGATATATATATATTTTTAAAGGAGAGCAACAAAGTTTGCTATTTGTCAGACTGTTCATTTGGAATGTCAAAGCTACAAAAATATATATATGGCTTTAAAAGGATGAGGAACTAACTCCAAGGACTGTATGGTAATGAAATGTGCTTTATCTTCAAGGTTTTTTGAAAACACAATTATTACAAAAAGAAGTACATCCTCACTTTAGAACATTTTGAACTATAGAAAAAATAAAGTATTTTAAGTTTGTACATATGTGCATATATTTCAGAACTCAGGAGGTACATAGGATCTCCAGTGATAAAGTCTTTCTCCTACTGTGTCATGTTTGTTCTCTCCCAATCCCACAACTGGTAGTATCCTCTATACACTATTCTTCTTTCTGCTTGCTTTTTCTCTTTTAGGTTTTTGGGCTTGATTTCTAGGCAATTGAAGTTTTTATGTATATAAAAGAGTGACCTGGTCCAGTTTTCATGGTTGAAAGGTCACTGGGGCTGTCATGTGGAGAGCAGATTCTCTGTGTCATTCATCTGCCCGTCCATCCGTCCACCCAGCTGTTCATTCATCCATTCATTTATGGAGCATCTGATTTATTGTTTTTGTTGGTGAAAATATTTATGCATTTCTATACAGCCATCAGATTTTACTGACAAATATTGACATTATGGCAAAATTATTGGCTTATGATGTATCTTTTTACATTCTACCTTTTATGTTTAAGTGGAAGGTTTTAATTTGGGGAAATCAATAATATTAATGATAATGACAATTAAAAACTAAATCAGAATATCCTAAAAGTCAACACAATAAAAATTAGAAACATTTTAGAAAAGAAATAAAATAAAACCTGTAACCATTTGTTTCCAGAACAAATACACTTATGCATTCATCAGTTTAACAGTTTTGGACAGCATTTTACTGAATTTTTTTTTCTGAATTCATTCTTTCATTAATGAAAGAATTACAATCTATAAATTTGACCAAATGAGGCATAACAATTGACTAACCAGCACCTGCCTTTTCATCTTATATGAATCTATCAGATCTTTCCCATCTATCTTCATCCATTTATCTCTGTCTGGGGATTTGGTTCATATTTATTTATTTCTCTCTCTTTCTGTTTTACAATTTTATTAGATAATTTACTTTATTCGTATTTTGCCAGTTGTTCCACCAATATTCTTTATAGCAAAATAGAACTTTTTTCTTTCTGCTTCAGTATTCTACCCTGGGTCATGATTTCTTATGAAGAGAATCAAAAGCCTAACATAGTAAAGCTCATAGTATCTGAGCTTTACCAGAGCTTTACAGAGAACATGGAGTTGTGCTCCCTTTTCTTGTGGAGCTTGCAGTCAAATGGGGGAGGCAGTCAATAACCAGACAGTTACAGTGTGGTAATAAGCACTATGAGAATCTGATGTCTAAACAAGAATCAGAGCATAGAAAAGTTATAGCAAAACTGTCAAAACACTTATAGAGTTAGGGAGGGCTTCCTGGAGGTGGTGACATTGTCTTGAATTCAAAGAAACATCATTCCCTAGGGAAGAGGGCAGGTGGGCAAGGAGGTAGCATTTCAGGTTCAGGAAACCATGTGGTAAAAAGATGATAACCATGGTGGAGAATAGCAGCTTGGCAAAAATGGATGAATTCTGAGGCTTTCTATTATTTATTCACACTAGTTGATAAATATATGTATCAACTAGTGTGTGTGTGTGTGTGTGTCATATATATAAAAGCTATTGATTTTAGTATATTAATATTATACTAGCTCTTGCCTTTTAATGAATTTTCTTACTAATTATAATAGTTTTTGAGTTGATTCTATTGGATTTTTCACATACATAATTATTTTTTTCAAATAATATAAAATATAGCTCCTCTTTTTCCAATTTTTATATTTCTAGTTTTTTCCTGTATTTAATTACACTAAAATATCAAGGAAGATGTTAAATCAGAATATAGTCAATGATACCTTTTTCTTGTTCTTGACTTTGATGAGCATGCATTACTATTATCCCATTAAGCATGATGCTGGCTTTGGGGTCAGTGGATGGATAGATAGAACTCTTAAGAAATTATTCATCTCTACTTACAGTATTAAAAGGTTTTATTTCCTTAAAAAAGAATAGGTGTTGAATTCCACAAAATCATTCAGTGTAAAAGGTACTGATTATGTGATTTTTCTCTTTGATCAATTAATTTAATTGTGTTATAGATTTACTCATATTGGAGGATCCTTTTATCCTGCAGTAACTAATTCTTGAATGTAATGTACTATTATTTTAATATGCTAATAAGTTCTGTTTGTTAATACATTTTTAGAGAGAGGAAGGGAGGGGGAAAGAAAGGGAGAAAAACATCAGTGTGAGAGAAAAACATCAATTGGTTGCTTCTCACAGCCTCCATCTGGGTACCAGACCTGCAACAAAGGCATTTGCCCTCACTAGAATCACGCTGGTAACCTGTCCACCTGTGGAGTGATGCCCAACCCACAGAGTCACACCAGTCAGGGCTCTGTTAATATTTTTATTTATATTTTAAGTCAATTTTTATGAGTATATAGTCTTTTTTCAGATTTTAGAATATATAGGACTTCTGCCAAGATGCAGGCATAGGTGGAAGCACTGTGCCTCCTCCCACAACCAAGTTTAAAAACAACAAAGTTTAGCAACAAAAACACAGCCAAAACCACAGAAAATTGAACTTCACAAAAATCTGACAACAATGAACCCTTCAGCCAAACCAGTATGAGGGGCAGAGCCAGCAGCAGAGCGGGGGTGGGGGGGGTCGTGTTCGGGCAGGAAGACTGGACTGACCCAGGCATGTGACCCAGGCGCACCGGCAGCTGTAGGTGGACCCCAGGTGTGGAGAAGCGGGCAGACCCACTGAGGGCACAAGGTGGTGGACTCACTGAAGGCTGACCACGGTCATACATTTGCGCACAGATAAACCGGTGAAGGAGGGAGTGGTGAGACAGACGGTGCAGGCCCCAGTGGCAGGAAGTGGCGGAGGGGACCGCCATTGTCCCTCCCTGACCCCTCCCCCACCTACAGTGTCACAAACCAGCAACCTGGGTGGCCCGGCCCTGGTGAACAACTAGGGCTCCGCTCTTCATACGTAACAGGCACCAACAGATCAAAACATGGCTCAAGAACAACTCAGAGCCCCAGAGCCGATAAATCTAAGTGACCAAGAAATAGCCAAACTTTCAGATGCACAGTTCAAAACACTGGTGATCAGGATGCTCACAGAACTGGTTGATTTTAGTCACAAATTAGAGGAACATATGAAGGCTAAACTAATTGAAATGAAGGGAAATGCACAGGAAACCAATAGTGATGGAAAGGAAACTGGGACTCAAATCAAAGGAGTGGACAAGAAAGAGGAAAAAAATGACCAAACAGAAAAGAATGTACAAACAAGAATTCAAAAGAATGAGGAGAGGCTTAGGAACCTCCAGGACATCTTTAAACGTTCCAACATCAGAATTATAGGGGTGCCAGAAGGGGAAGAGGAACAGCCACAAGTGGAAAACTTATTTGAACAAATAATAAAGGAGAATTTCCCCAAGATGGCAAAGGAAATAGACTTCCAGGAAATCCAGGAAGCTCAGAGAGTCCCAAAGAAGTTGGACCCAAGAAGGAGCACACCAAGGTACATCATAATTACATTAGCCAAGATTAAAATGAAGGAGAGAATTCTAGAAGCAGCAAGAGATAAGGGGACAGTCACCTACAAAGGAGTTCCCATCAGACTGTCAGCTGATTTCTCAAAAGAGACCTTAACAGGCAAGAAGGGGCTGGAAAGAAGTATTCCAAGTCATGAAAGGCAAGGACCTACATCCAAGATTGCTCCACCCAGCAAAGCTTTCATTTAGAATGGAAGGGCAGACAAAGTGCTTCTCAGATAAGATCAAATTCAAGGAATTCATCATCACCAAGCCCTTATTATATGAAATGTTAAAGGGACTTACCTAAGAAAAAGGAGATAAAAAAGATGAACAGTGAAAGGACAGCAAACTCAGTTATTAAAAACCATACCTAAAACAAAAGCAAACTAAGAGGACAGCTAGATCAGGAGCAGAACCATAGAAATGAAGATCACATGGAGGGTTAGCAACAGGGGAGTGGGAGGAGGAGGAGAGGGGAGAAGGTACAGAAAATAAGTAGCATAGATGATAGGTAGAAAATAGATGGGGAGGGCAAGAATAGTAGGGGAAATACAGAATCTAAAGAACTTGAAACACGTGGTCATAAACTAAAGGGGGGGAACAGTGGGGGAGGGGGTGTACAGGGTGGAGGGGAATGAAGGGGAGAATAGAACAACTGTAATGGCATAATCAATAAAATATATTTAAAAAGAGAATATATAAAAGCATATTTTTAGGTCTTCATTACAAATTGTATCCTTTTATTTATCCTCACCAAAGGACTTTTTTATTTATTTTATTTTATTTTTATTGTACTTTTTTCATTACTATTTAGTCCCCTTATGCAGCTTCCCCGCAGGAATCACCACACTGTTGTCCATGTCCGTGAGTCCTTTTTCCTTTTTGCTCAATCCCTTCACATCCTAACCTTTCCTGCTAGCTGTCATCCTGTTATCCACCTATGGGTCTGTCCCCATTTTCCTTATTAGTTCAGTTTGTTCTTTAGATTCCACATATGGGTAAAATCATATGGTGTTTCTTTTCCTTTGACTGGCTTGTATGATTTAGCATAATGTTTCCAGGTCTGTCCATTCTGTTGCAAAGGGTAAAATTTTCTTTTTTTTCACAGCTGAGTAGTATGCCATTGTGTAAATGTCCTGTAGTTGTTTTATCCAGTCATCTACTAATGGACACTTAGACTGCTTCTGTATCTTGGTGATTGTAAATGACTTGGCAGTGAACATAGGGGTGCTTATCTTCTTTTGAATTAGTGTTTTGGGTTCCATTGGATATATTTCCAGAAGTGGGATTGCTAGTTCAAAAGGCAGATTCATTTTTACTTTTTTGAGGTGTCTCCATACTGCTTTCCACAGTGGCTGCACCAGTCTACATTCCAACCAACAGTGCAAAAGGCTTCCCTTTCTCCACATTGTTGCCAGCACTTTTTGTATGTTGTTTTATTGGTGATAGCCATTCTGACAGGTGTGAGATGCTATCTCATTGTGGTTTTTGTGTTTTTCTGATGATTAGTGACAGTGAGCATCTTTTCATGTATCCATTGGCCATCTGTATGTTCTCTTTGGAGAAGTGTCTATTCAGGTCCTTTGCTCATTTTTTAAATTAGGTTGTTTTTTTGGCATTGAGTTTGTAAGCACTTTATAAATTTTGGATATTAACCCCTTATCAGATGTATTGGTGAATATGTTCTCCCATTCTGTGGGTTGTCATTTTGTTGATGATTTCTTTGCTGTGCAAAAATATTTTACTTTGATGTAGTCCCATTTGTTTATTTTTTCTTTTGTTTCCCTTGCCTGGGGAGATATAGCCTGCAACAAATTGCTATGAGCAATGTCTGAGATTTTGCTGCCTATGTTTTCTTCTAGGATTCTTATGGTTTGGGGTCTAACATTCACATCTTTGATCCATTTTGAATTTATTCTTGTGTGTGTTGTAAGATGGTCTAGTTTAATTTTTCTGCACATATCCAATTTTTCCAACATCATTTATTGAATAAACTATATTTAGCCCATCGAATGTGCTTGGTTTCTCTGTCAAATATCAATTGACTATAAAGGTGTGAGTTTCATGTCTGTTTTTATGCCACTACCATGCTGTTTTGATTACTATGGTCTTACAGTATAGTATCATATTAGGTAGTGTGATTCCTCCAACTTTGTTCTTTTTCAGGATTGCTGTTGCTATGTGGGGCCTTCAGTGGTTCCATATAAATTCTTGAAATATCCTGGCTGGTGTAGCTCAGTGGATTGAGCGCGGGCCTGCGAACCAGATAATCGCAGTTCGATTCCCAGTCAGGGCACATACCTGGGTTGCAGGCCAGTTCCCTGCAGGCCAATTCCCAGCAGGGGATGCATGAAAGGCAACCATACATGGATGTTTCTCTCCCTCTCTCCTTCCCTTCCCCTCTAAAGATAAATAAATAAAATCTTTTAAAAAATTCTTGAAATATTTGTTCTAGTTCTGTGAAATACATCATTGGAATCTTGATAGGAATTGCATTGAATCTATAGATTGCTTTGGATAGTACGGACATTTTAATGATGTTAAGTTTTCCAATCCATGAACATGGTATTTGGTTCCATTTGTTTGTGTCTTCCTTAATTTCTTTCTTCAGTGTTGTGTAGTTTTCTGAGTATGGGTCTTTCCCATCCTTAGGTTTATTGCTTGGTATTTTATTCTTTTTAAGCAATTGTGAATGGTATTGTTTTCTTAATTTCTCTGTGTTCATTATTGACATATAAAAATGCAACCGATTTCTGGATATTAATTTTATATCCTCCTACTTTGCTGAATTCATTTATCAGTTCTAGTAGTTTCTTGGTGGAATCTTTGGGGTTCTCTATGTATAGTATTGTGCAAAAAAGACAGTAACCTCCTATTACTTGATTTATTAGCCTTAAATTATATACTTTTTACCTGTGGCTGTGAAAGATGATAAAGTCAACACACCTACACTGCTTTATACCCCCTATCTCTCGTCCTTTCCTCACTTCATTTGTTACATCATTTCTATACCGTTAAGGTTTATAAATTCTACATTTCTGTTTTTTAATCATAATTTTATTCTATTTGGTCTTAGTCATACCTATAATTGTTTTTTTTTTACTTAATGATAAACTGTGAATATATTCTCATGTGATTCTTCTACAATATTGAGTTTTTGAAAATTTTTCATTTATATTTAGAGAGAGGGAAGGCAGGGAGAAAGAGGGAGAGTAACATCCACTGGGTGCCTCTCGTCTTGTACGTGCCTTGACTGGGGATCAAACAGGCAACCTTTTTCTTTGCAGGATGATGCCCAGCCAACTGAGTCACACTGGTCAGGGCTATAATATTGATTTTGTCCAACTGCATAATATTTCTGTATCAGTAAATGTACCATTATTTATTTAGCCAATCCCTATTATTAAGCACTTAAATTGCATCCAGTGTTTATTAGCATGAATAGTATAAATCAGGCTAGCCTCTCTGAAATTTAAAACTAAATTTCCAACTCTTGGAAAAGAGGCCAATTCCTATCAGGAGTGTGGTCTCAAACTGTAGTGACCATTCATATCCCCTGAGGATCTATCTGCTTAGAATACAGTTTCTGATTCTGTAGTTCTGGCCAGGACCTAAGATCCCGCATTTCAAACAAGCTCCCAGGTGGTGCTGATGCTGCTAGTCTTTAAAACACTTTGAGTAAGAAGGTCTTTGAATATATTTTGTGCCTGTGTGATTTTGCTTGAATGAAAAAGAATGCTAGAAAACATTGTAATTGTGATTCTCAATGTGGTTTGTGATAAACTTTAAAACAGTAGGTTTATATCAAGGTAATCTGTAGCAAACCATCATTTTTTGTACATGTTCATTTTGCAAGATTACCGTATGTTGTAAATGTCCCCAGTCACTTGGGGGGAAGTGCTGAGAACCTGGGGACCCTCAAATAAAGCAGAGGTCAGATAGGTACCCTGGAGTGAGTTGGTGAAAAGAAGCCTTTGAACCCCAGTCTGTAAATGGTATCTGTACTCCTAACCCACGGAGACATGTGTTTCGTTTGGTGGGTGGGTGGTTGTTTAGGTGGTTTTATCCTACCAGGCCCTAAGTGATCTGGCCCTTGCCTGCCTCTCCCATTTACATTTGCATTTTACCTTCATCCTACACAGGGGTTTGGCAAACATCCTGTAAAGGGCCAGACAGTAAATAGCTTTGGTGACCATATTGTCTGTGTCACAAACTACTCAGCATTGCCATTATAGAGCAAACGTAGCCATAGACAATACATGAACAAATGGATGTGCCAATAAAACTTTATTTATAAAACCAGATGGGGATGGGGGGCAAAGTTTGCTGACTCCTGCTCTACACACAGAATAATCTTCTGCTTTAGGGTCTTCGTACCAGTTGTTTTCTTTGCTCAGAACTCACTTCCCTTAGATGATCCCAGGATCTGTTCCCTTACTCTGCTCAGATCTCTAAGATGTCACATTATCCAGAAGGCCTTCCCTGACCACCCAGTATAAAGTACATCCCTCCCCAATATCTCCATGCCCTTTCTTGCCACTCTGTCTCCTATAGTACACTTCATCTAGTTGCTTCACGAATAATATTGATTATATTTTGATAATTCCTAGAGAAGAGCATATTATTTATAGCAGTTTATTTACACTGGAACATCTCCATAGACAGAAATAGGTTTGTTATACAGAGTTTGCTGTAATCATATTCCTTCTAATGACTTTCCCCCTGAGATTTAGACTGAGTTTGGCAGTAGCAAGGGTATTATATGGGAATATAGTTTCATGTGAAAAAATTGCTTTGTTCTAGGTCCTCATCAATAAAAAAAATGTCTTTGGCTATTCTGGCTCTTCTTATGAATTATACCAGGTTCTGCCCCTACATGTAACTTTGAGGAGCTATTTATGGAAAGAGGAGAATTTTCTATACAATTTGCACATATCCCAAAAGCAGAGGAGGCCTCATGCCCTAATGAAAGGCTGGTCAATGCAGGGTGAATAGGGAAACTGGGGAGACATTTCCTGAGGTGAGATGATCAAACGGGAAATTCTTGTTAGGACATGATAGCTTGGAAGGATCCAGCCTCAAGGAGGGGAGAGAGGAGGGGTTCTGAAGAGTCCACCAGCGTGTGAGTGGCCTTGCTGCGCAGCTGTGGGACACCTCCAGTGCACCATTTTTAGCGCAGCCGAAGAAAGTCTTCCATGTGGGCAGCTGATACAGAGGGTATGTAAGCCCCACATGCCATTATGGACATGACTCCAACTTGGGGGCATTACTAGGGTTCAGGTGGCTTAGCATACTCCTACAGGGCCTGCACCATGGATGCAGAACATCTCAAGAGCTGTCACATTTCTAATGTGAGCAGTGACACCAAGACTAACTCAGTCAAGGAGGCTGAGAGGCGCAGGACCCCTCCTGCCAGAAGAAGGGCTGTATCTGAGAAGCAGGCATAGTTCCAGGCCAGGAGACTGTGAGAGACCCATGGCTGCAGCTGATGCTGAGGCTCCAGGAGCGCAGCATCTTACCTGGGCTTGTGGCCCCATTATACTTTGTTGGCAGCTTTCATCATGATCTTTACCAACTTCCAAAAGAAGGTGTTTTTGTAATGTGGTGTAATGGATGTTTTTCTTGATTGCTAAGAACATTCCAACACAATATAATTTTTAATGTGACATGATTCTTTTATATAATATGAGTGTACATAAGATGTCTTCTCATCTGTATTTTTAACTGTACATTTGCAAATGATCCAGTTGGAAGGACATTGGCTTAGCTTAACCAGAGTGAGATGTTTTTACTTTGGTGTGTTTTGGTTCTCTCCATTTCCCATACCAGAATTTGAAAGATGAAAGAGCTTGAGGGTGGTTTCAAGTGGCACCTAATTGCTGGGTACCCACACAATTCAGTAAATTCGATTTCCTAGGAATTTTGAAGGTTCTGAGCTTTCTGGAAGGCAAAACATATGATAATAAAACACCTATCTCTCTTAGCCAAAAATGTGCATAAATGGTTATAGGTTGTTGAAAAATGGACCTGAAAGGTAAACCATAGCCTTTTGTTGTAGCTATTACATTTGCGCCTTTATGTTCCCAAGTCCTGAACTCTGTTTCTAAATCCACCTCAGGTCACTGGAGCTAACAAGTGTTCTGTAAACATTATTTACTATTTCAAGTCCTTGCTTTTTTACCCTGGGGATATGGATTAAAAAAACATTGCTTGCCATTGCCCTTCAGGTGTCAACCAGCCTACGTCAGCCCCAAAGCAATCCATCTCTTGGCATGGGACCGCTGGTGTTTATAATTCTCGGCTATTGATTTTTGTTCTTAGAGGTTATAACACGGATAAATTCTGAGGTCTGCTGGTCACAGTAAGTCATTCTAACACTGGTGCCCTCTATTAGTTGGGGGGAAATTTTAATTGTTGGATTTACTCTAGGCTGTGGGTCTTTTTATCTTTCTAAAATTATTTTGTTAGTTAAAATGAACCTTTGTACTAAAGAGAATAATCTATCACCTTGGGATTAGAGAACTCTGCAGAGAAACAGCTCAGATTTATGGAAGAAGAAGTTAATAACAGTGACTAGACATGGGCTCCTCCCTTGGATCCATCTAGTTTGTCACTTGTAATTCTCATTCTTCTTTCCACCTCTGCATTTCCCTCCCCTCTTATACTGCAGCTCGTTTCCACATTTAAACAGTCTGCTGTTCTCCTTTATTTACTTGCCTTATGTGCCGGCCTCTTCATTATCTCTTTACACTTCCCCATCCCACCTTTGGGGACATTTAATTTCTACTCCTTCCTTGTCCCATGTCGGGTCTATTTTCCCATCTTCTCCAGCTATCTGGCTATATTCGTTATCCATTCTAATTTGGATGGCTTGGGTTCCCCCCACTATTTCTGATAAGAGAGGCCCCACTGCTCTCAGACTTCCTCTTTATCATGTTGGTGAGGGTGGTGATGGGGGCGAGGGAGGGAGGGAAAAGAGAGATTAAAGGACAATGAACTGCATGTGTTTCTGGCATTGGCTTTTTTTTCCTTTTCTCTTTTTAAAGGTTTTATTTATTTATTTAGAGAGAGGTTAAGAGAGGGAGAAGACCACTAACTAACGAGAGAGAAATATCGATCGACTGGCTGCCTCTCACACTTCTCCAACTGGGGACCAGGCCTGCAACCCAGGCATGCGCCCCGACTAGGGACCAAACCGGCGACCTTTCGCTTTGCAGCACTGTGCCCAACAGTGCATGCCGGCCAGGGCTGGCATTGGCTTGTGAGAGGGCAGTGAGAGAAGATGCAGTGAGGGAGATGATTCCCAACTCTTGGGATGCATATGAATGAGATCCTTCACAATGTGGAACTCAGTTATCCCCATATATGGGGCATCAATCACTTGAATGTGGCTTTTTTTGAAAAAAGTTTTTATTTATTTTTTAGATAGGGGAAGAGAGGGCGAATCATCAATCGGTGGTTGCCTCTTGCACCCCCCCCTACTGGGGACCTGGCACACAAGCCAGGAGTGTGTCCTGAGACTTGAACCTGAGGCCCTTTGGTTCACTAGCTGGCACTCAACCACTGAGCCACACCAGCCAGGCCTGAATGTGGCTTTATATTCCATGTGAATATGGATGTGTCTGGAGTCCAAGAATCTTCATTTGTTACCCTCATGGCTGGGCCTCTGCAGAGCAGGACAGCTCTCCTTGCCCTTTCCTCAGCCTCACATTTAGCCCTATTAAACCATCGTGCACACTCTTTTCCTGAGGTCGCATCTAACTTACAGGATCCTACAAATGAGATTATTATAGTTGACCTTTGAACATGCAAGGGTTAGAGGCACTGACTTCACCTCTGCCCCATCAAAAATCCACGTATAATTTTTGACTCCCCAAAACCTTAACTACTATACACATTCCTCAGTATCTGCAGGGGATTGGCTCCAGCACTCCAGAAGTCCATGAAGACTCAAGTCCCGTATAAAAAATTATATAGAACAATGCATGCAGCCAGCCTTTCACATCCATGGATTCCCAACCTGGATCAAAAATACTGTTTTTGATTTGTGGTGGATTGAATCTGCAGATGGATTCAAAATCCAGGGATAGGAGGCTGACTTTATTTATAGAAAAAAATCTGAGTATAAGTGGATCCTCAAAGTTCAAACCCATGTTTTTCAAGGGTCAACTGTATTGGTTTAGACAGGTGTTTCCCTGGGGGTGGCAAAGAGAGAAACAGCTCTGAGCTCTGTCTTCCTCTAGCTCAGTGTCAGAGTAAAGATGTAGAAAGGTGAAAAAATCAATATGCAGACATGCCAAAATGCAAACATTCTGCCTGCAGATATCGTGAGTTGGCAATATCTGTAGTTTGCTCTCAGAGTAAGAGTTACTCTGTTTGAACGGTACAGTTGCCATAGCTTGTCTAAAAAAGAGGTGTGTTTCAGGATACATTCAGGTAAGTACATTTATCTTCAGCAGGTAACCGAAATGATGGAGGAATTGGGGAGAATCTGCTCTTCCATAAAAGTGAATTGCAGGGGCGGGGGAGGCTGGGATGGGAAAAATAGACAAAAAAACTGTACTTGAAAAATAACTAAATAAAATTTTTAAAAAATCATTAAAAAAAAAAAAGAAAAATACAATACAAAAAAAAAAAGTGAATTGCAAACCTGGAAAGCAACCAAAGATTTAAACTGGTGAAAAGTTCATTGTTCTGAAGATGATTTTTTAAATTATATTTTACTGATTATGCTGTTACAGTTATCCTGATTTTCCCCCCATTGCCCCCCTCCACCCAGCACCCCCAACTTTTACAGGCAGTCCCCCCCACAATTGTTCATGTTCATGGGTCATGTGTATAAGTTCTTTGGCTACTTCATTTCCTGAACTACTCCATTTCCTATATTGTCCTTTACATCCCCATGGCTATTCTATAACTACCTATTTGTACTCTTAATCCCCTTACCTATTCACCCATTTCCCCACACCTCCCTCTCATCTGTCAACCATCACAACATTCTCTGTATCTATGATTCTGTCTCTGTTCTTGTTTGCTTAGTTTGTTTTTTAGATTCAATTGTTGGTATATATTTTTGCCATTTTATTGTTCATAGTTTTGATCTTCTTTCTCCTAAAATAAGTCCCTTTGACATTTTCTATAATAATGGTTTGGTGATGTTAAACTCCTTTAGTTTTTTTCTGGGAAGCCCTTTATCTGCCCTTCAATTCTAAATAATAGCTTTGCTGAGTAGAGCAATCTTGGCTGTAAGTCCCTGCTTTTTATGACTTTAAAAATTTCTTGCCAGTCCCTTCTAGCCTGCAAAGTTTCTTTTGAGAAATCATCTGATAGTGTTATGGGAACCCCCCTGTAGATAACTAACTGCTTTTCTCTTGCAGCTTTTAAGATTCTCTCCTTATCTTTAACCTTTGGCATTTTAATCATGATGTATTTTGTAGTGGGCCTTTTTGCATCCATCTTGTTTGGGACTCTGTGCTTCCTGGACTTGCATATCTATTTCCTTCACTGAATTAGGGAAGTTTTCTTTCATTATTTTTTCAGATAGATGTCCAATTTCTTGCTCTTTCTGTTCTCCCTCTGCCCCACTATGAGGCAAATGTTGGATCTCTTGAAGTTGGATCCCAGAGGCTGCTTATACTATCCTCATTTTTTGGATTTTTTTTCTCTGCTTGTTTGGATTGGTGGTTTTTTGCTTTCTTATGTTCCAAATCATTGATTTGATTCTTGGCTTCATCCACTCTACTGTTATTTCTTTGTAAATTGTTCTTTATTTCAATTAGTATATTCTTTATCTCTTGATCTTTTTTTTATCCTGTTGAGGTCCTTACTAAGTTACTTGAGCATCTTTATATCCATTGTCTTGAACTCTGCATCTGATAGACTGCTTAGCTCCATTTCATTTAGTTCTTTTTCAGGGATTTTGATCTGTTCTTTCATCTGGGCCATGTTTTTGTTTCCTCATTTTGGCAGCCTCCCTGTGTTTGTTTCTATGTGTTAGGTAGAGCTGGTTGGACCCCATATCTTGGTAGTGTGCCTTAATGTAGTAGGTGTCCCATAGTGTCCAGTGGCACAGCCTCCCCTGTCACCCACCTGCGTACTTGAGGTGCAGCCTTTGTGTGGGTTGAGTACATCCGCCTCTTGTAGTTACGCCTTGATTGCTCTCGGCAGGTCCATGGGAGGGATTTACCCAGGCCAATCAGCTGCAAGGCCTGAGTGTCACCACTGACCACCAACCTCTGCCCTCAGCTGTACAGGGGCAGGGTGGTGGTGCTCTGACGTGGTCTGTAGCTGCCCACTGGGTACATTGGCCCTGGGGTTTTCTGGGTGGTGCAGGCAAAGGTCAGCCTCCTCCTGTGTTTCACCCAGGCCACCCTGCCTGAGCTGTAAAGCAACGAGATGGCTGCTACTTGTGCTGGGCTTGGAGATTCCTAGGTGAAGCTAAGCTGTGAATCTAGACTGGCTGCTACTAGCCCTGGGCCTGGGGTTCACTGCAGTCAACTGTTCCTTTTCTGAGAGGATTTAGGAGTTTGTGCAGCATGAGCCAAGACCAGCCATTCATATGGAAAAACACCTTGGATGGGCCTGTAAATTGGGTGGGGCAGAGTCTCTGGGGATCTCCAAGGCTGGTCACACAGTGTTAGCCAGGTTGGTGGAGTCTCAGATACGGTACCAGCTTGCCAAATCTCTTGCTGTGTTGGAGGAAGGTTTAGAAAAGGGACAATGGCCTCTGCTCACCTTGATGTCAAGCACTTCAGTCCCTCCCTGTATGCCATTGGTGCCTTTCAAGCTGCCACCTCAGTGCTGGAGCTCAGAGGCAGTGAGTCTGAGTAGGTGAGTCTGTGTGTGGGTTCTTTACAAGGAACTGCTCGAGGATCCAGCAGCTTCTTCCACTGACTCAATGCCCACTGGTTTTTGCAGCCAAAAGTTGTGGGGACTTTTGAAGATGAATTCCTAATCAGCAGCTCCATTCAACTTCTCTATCTGCTTTGCAAACAAGGCTTATGCTTTTATGGGATTTTTTAAAAAAATGGATTTAATGGACTGAGTTCCTTTAGACAGGGATACCAAATGAATGAGTGGAATTAGAATACACATCCATTTGGCCATCAGTCTTTGTTTAAGCCACTCAAGCACCCAACTTCTCTAATTAAATGACATTGCAGTTTCTGTGCAAAGTCTGTGATGGATAAATTAGGACTTGGTAAGTGCTCTGAAGATGAAAATCACAATACGAGTAATAAGTGAGTTTTTCCCCTTGGGCCAGAAACAGCATCTTTTGTGTTTTCCCACTGCACTGTGAGTCACATAGGTTGACCTTGCAGAAAACCTCCTCTCCCAAAAGAAGAACAAGGAAACTCATAATAATGACAGGCTTTATTTGACTTACAGGGCAAATTAAGAAAGAGCAAGAACCTGTTCACATCTGTACAAGGAATTATACATCATACACATTTGCTACCTATAGATGCAGGTTGTATTTCACATGAATTTCTACATGGAGAAATTGCACGAACATGATCTTGATTAAACACTCGTGAGGAGTAAACATCCCACAAAAGCACTGAACACAGAAATTCAGCTTTTGTCCCTCCAGCAACCTTGGCTCTCAACTCTTTCGGTACCTTTAAATATCTTCATCACCCGCCCCCCTCCAAAACCAAGGGGATTGTTGAGTTTTGGAAGATGTGATTATTTTTAGTGGGAGGAGCATAGAAGAACTGCAAACTTGGAAATAAAGTGTGCACCCTCTGGCAAGACACAGCCCTGCCTGTCTGGGAGGCATCGGGCCCCGTCCTCACAGCTCCACAGGCTCCCAGGCAAAGAAGCCAACAACTTGTTCCATGTTCCAAACATGGCGGGGACCTCTTCTCTCCCCACATCCAAATATTCTCATTTATCTGTTTTTTTTTTTCTCCTGGATTGCTTTGACACAGTGATAATTAGTCATGCTAGATTGTCCGGGCTGGCTAATTACTGATGGTTTTGACAGGCCCCTTCAGAAAGATTGTGCAACCCCAGTGTAAGTTCAGATCCAAGTGCTGGAGGCAGTGCTCTGGCTGCACTGGAGTGTGGAGCGCAGGGCATCACTGTCAGGCTTGGCAGCGCCTCCCTATCAGCTGCACCCCTGAATTGGTCACAGCTGAGAAAAGGGCATTCACAGCATGGCTAGTAGGGTCACTTATTACTGAGGAGGAGTGTGGGCGGCTCATTGTGGGGGGGGTGGGGGGGTGTATGCATCAGAGGAAAATGCACAACTGATGGATGAGGTTTTGAAAATCTGGCTAGAATGGCCAAAGAAAGGGAGGAGAGAAAACTCTCCACTTTGACAGATTCAGGTATAGGCCAAGTCCAAGAGACTTTGGGCAGTTAATGGGAAAACAATTATTCTTATCTGCTTCCTGCCAATCTGTATCCATTGACAGAGCAGAAGTAATTATAGATACTGTAGACACACTGCGGCATTAGCTAAAGGGTCTGTTACACTGCTTACGACACTTCCTGATAAGGCTCTCTTCGCCAGGCTGGGGAGCTGGTTTGAGCAGCAGGTCATACTGTAGGGGCCTGGTGCTGTTGTTTGTGGAAGTTTTTCACATTGGGGTGTTTTGTTTCCCAAGAAAACTTGCTCCAGTGAAAAGAAAGAAGAAGAGTTGATACTAATTGGGTTTCTATTGAATATTTATAATGTCATTCACACAGCTGTCTTAGCAGAGCAAGATGACATATTTTGAGGGTTTTCATGAAGTTTGTCTCAAAGGAGCCAACAGCAGGGTCAGCACTGCAGATTAGAATCAGTGGAGGAACAATAAACCTGTGGAATAGATTCTGCCTTCCCGGAGCACGTAGCAGGCATTAGTGATAATGGGAGCCCTGTCTCTGCATGGAGAGGAAGCATCTATTGCTCGGGCTCTCACCCATCCTCACCCTGGGTAGTGTGGTCCCATGACCTTCACAGTGGGTGGGAAGATTCTGGATTCATCATCTCCTAACTTTATGCTGCTATGCACAAGACAAAAGACACACACACATACACAGTGTTCTTCCCTTGTGTAAGAAAGAGACTGGAGGGAATGGGGATGGAAGTTAATGAAACATGACCCATACTGATGAGGTGACCAAGTCTTTCCAGGCATGGACGTGAACCGACTCTACCTGCCCTTCATGGTGGCTGTGCCGCCTTTGCTCGGCTAAAGCCGCCCAGTTGGCTGGTCTTCTCCAACTTCAGGCAGTACCACAGAAACAAAAGGGAGGTGCAGAACCTTTGTTAAGGCTCCTTTAGTCCACTCTGTGTGTCTATCTGTACTTCTCAAATAAGAACAGGTGCATCAGAAAAACGGTAAGCCAGAGCACTAAAAGAACTCTGCACTTGCTATGTGAAATGGCTCACTTGCCATTTCTATGCATGCACATGCTATTATGTACTTCATTGCTTAATTTTAAGGAGTAGAGACAGTACAGCACAATCTGGAGTAGAGATGCACTGGAGTAGAGACAGCACAGCACAATCTACCCCTCCTCTCAGTAGGGTAAGTCATCAAGGAGACGGTACCTTCACCACACATTTGCTGCTGCGCACTATTTAATGGAAACCCCAGATAACATGGCTGCTCTTTTACTTTAGAGCATCTTGTGTGGCCATTATGTTTTTCACCTGTCCCTCCCAGAGGCCTCACTCATCTGAGAGGCAAGAGTCGGCCTGGGTCCCAGCCCCGCTCTGCCACCATCTAGCACTATGACTTTGGACAAGTCACCTCTGCAAGCCTCCCCCCACGTCTGCAGATCAGAGCAGGATGACAGTTCTCCACTGTCTTTCCCTGCTCTCGAGTCTCCAGGAACTCCACTGGTGTGGTCTGCAGCAAGAATTGCACTGAGGCCATTGAAAATCATATCCACAATCTGAAAAGTTCTTTGAAATGGAAGGAAACTTTGCAACATACGGTTTGTTTTTCTGGCTTAGCTGCTCCAAAGATTGAAATGGTAAGGACAAGCTGCCAGGATTTAAGCCCCTAATAAATTCAAGGGAGCTTGCTGGGGCGCTGGATTCAGACCTTGCAGGCTGCACAGCTCAGTGCCCACACCCTGGGTCAGCAGCAATATCCACAGGACAGGGGGAGGCAAGAACGTACTCAGCAAGCTCCAGACTTAGGGCATCAGGTGTGTAAACAGCTAGTGGAATTTCAGAGTACACTGTATTCACAGTTCCCAGACCTATTAGTTACTTTTCACTTATGAGAGTTTGGGGATAGCTTTGGAAGGAGTACACTGCAGTTCAAATGAATAGTAATAGTGTGGATCTTGGAGCAAAGAAAATATTTCCTTCAGTTCAGTATCTGGTATGTATCCAAGAAGGAAAAAGTTACTCAATGTTAAAAGACTTCGAGTGTGGGGTGTGATGAGCCTTCTGAAATCAGAAATCACTGGTACCAGTTGGGAAAAGAACTCTACTTACAGTTTAAACCCAGTGAAATGAGTTTCCCAGTGCCTTCTAACTAAACACAATTTATTTATTCTCCCCACAATTTTTTCCCGTGAACAATTTATTTCTCGAATATCAATGTGTCTTGTTGCTGTGCAGTGTATTAATATTCACTAAATTTTCATGTATCCAAAGCCAAAATGCTTGCACCAGAGCTGCACCCCCCATTAGCCCGCCAGTTTTCATACCCCCGCTACCCACTCCAAAGAGAGAGCCGCATGCGTGGCACCAGCCAGGAAGTCTGCCCCGATCCTGGGGAAGCGGGAATGGCCGTCCCCCTGCAGTCAGGGAGGCAGGCAGTCTGCACACCGCTTTCTTTCGCCTGAGGCCCAGCTCCCCTATTAACATCGACACAACACTAAAGCTGAAGTATAAGAAATTTTCTGCTTGATGTGTTTTATGTCCCATTATTATTCTGCCTGCACATCACATGCCTCTCTGAGGGGCACACGAGAATCCATGGTTTTGGAGGAGGGTTCCCAACACTTAAAAAGGATGAGGAAAGAGAGACAGGCTCATAAAGGAACTCGTCTGCAGCCTCTCCCTCTGCTCTCCGGGAGGTCGAGACTCCCAAGAGTGCTCTCCTGCTCTGGAAATGTCCTTCTCCTCTAATGCACTCCATCACCAGCCCCCCAGGGTTGACTGGTTCCCTTTTGGGGGGGGGAATCTATAGCACGGCTATGTGTTTGCTCTCTCATCATGGCTGGGGCAGGATTGATAGGTTTCTGCTCTCACTATTTATGGGGTGAGACTGGAGGCAGGGCATACGCTAATTAGCTCTAAGGATGGAGTGCAATCAATGACCACCCCACGCCCCCAACAACATCACAACCAGCAGTGATTTAGTTCTTGTCTTCACCAGGTGGGAGAAATCAGAATGGCACATTTGCACATACAGACTATTCACAGCAATAAAGAAAAATGAATGAAATCTATACAGGCTCTCAAGTTGCGGGGGGAGGGATTTCAGAGGGAAAAAGACCCAGGGCAGGGGAGGACTGTCTCCATGGTAACAGTGGGGGCTGGCAGTTGTCCCATAAGGGTCTCGGTCACATTTCCTAAAGTTAGAGGTGGCACCCAAACTCCCATGCCAGAGAGAGAATCTGGTCAGAAATAAAAAGTTCTTCCATAGTGTGGTACAGGCTCTCTCTCTCTCTCTCTCTGCCCTCTAGGTTCTTGACAGTAGCAGGTAATCTAAGCCCCCTGGACACTGCTAACATTTCCTAGGAGAACCCCAGAGGACTCTCGAGCATCTGTAGAATAGACTTCAGAGCTCATACCTAGGGCTGGGCTCCCTGGCAGTGGGCCTGCCCTGGTTCCCTGGGCATGGCAGGGGCAGGCACCAAAGCAATTCGTACAGATGCCCAGGGGAAACTGGACACCAGCAAAGAAAACCCTAGAAGCAGCTGCTGGTTATGGCCCAAACAAACCTCCCCCAAGAGAATCTGGGTGGAGAGATGAGGGACAAGCCGAAGGGAAACAAGTGACCCAGACCTGTGAACAACATCCCTTAACAAAGAGACAGATGGGGGTGGTGACCCCCACCCAAGGCTGATGGAGTTGGCCTGCATTACCCAAGCTCTGTGTCTGGCTGAGGTTATAGCGGCCTCTTTCCAAACCAGCTCCTCCGACAAGCCACATCCCACTAATAAGCCATTGACCTTGAGTTTGAGTCTGGGCTTATTTGCTGCTCTGTCTGGGGGAACCCCAGGGGCCTGTGGCTTAACGGGAAGAAATCCTCATTTTAGCAGCAATAGCTTTTCCTCTCTTCCCGCCACAGTGATCAAATTAACAGGCTGCTTCTCCTTAGAGAAAATGTGTGCACAGGTCCCGGGAGGCACTGCCCATTTGCCTGTCTGATGGGTCAGGGAAGGGGAAGCAGGGATGTACTATACGAGTGTGTGTCCCTCCTTGCCCCGGCCCCAGGAGGGTCTCTCCAACCTGGGATGGCCTCCCGGCCCGCCTGCAGTGGGACGACAGGTGGGTGGGTGCTGGAGGTTTAGCTGCAGGAAGCCTGGCAGGTAGCTGCATACATGCTGCTCCCCACTGTGCCCCCACTGCTCAGGCTGCTGGTGGGACACTTGAGGGGCTTCATGCTGCTGTCCCTCTGCATGTGCAAGTGCTCGAGACGCCAGCGCTCCCAGCTCTTCCGAAACTCCATCTGGACCTTCCGTGGGAAAAGGAGGGAAAGAAAAGCCATCATGCAGCCAACTGCCCACAGAATGGCCCCGTTATTACGTTAGTAAGGAAGGGGAAAAATCCACTGCATTATATTAAGAGACACAAGTCAAGGCCTTCGGGCACCTAAATTAATATCCCAATAAGGTTGTTTATTGTTGTCTCCTATTTTCCGCCTCTCCTCAGGAGAGAGATGGGCTTGATGATTTAATTGGTCTCTTCCATCTCTAAACTCTGTGACTCAGCTAAGTACCTTTTACAATCCATCACAGTATTATTTAATGGAAGAGATCGAGAGGCCGAAATGCGGGGAAAGAGAAGGGAAGAGAGGAAAAGGAGAGAGAACATGAGTTTGGAGCGTGCTCCCCAGGTTTCAGCTTGGACGACAGGGAAGAGGGACAGCGTGCCTCTGCCCCTCGCGGTGCCCACAGCAGACTCGTCTACACTCCCCAGGGGCTTCACCGGGGAGAGAGGGAAGGATGAAATGAGGCTTAGCCTGGTGCCAGCAGTGAGGAGGGCAGCTGTGGACCAGGGCTTCTCAGCCTGTATTTGAACTAATCCCATCCTGGAACTAGTCCCAATCCACAGGGGGTGTGGCCCAGGTGAGTTCAGCCAACCAGAATCCCTGCTGTGCTGGACTCAGGCCTCTCATCAGGAAAAGCCTTTTCAAGAGGGATGATGGTCAGGACCTTGTTTGGGGGCATAAAGATCAAATGCAACTACTACTGCAGATCCCCAAGTCACCTAAAGGCTTGTGGCAATGCCATGATCTAGGTGCCCCAGAGGTGCTACTGGCACCTGCACATCCAGCCCAGGGCATCTGGGAGGCTCTTCTAGGGGACCCTCCCACAAGTTTGCTTCCCAGAACTCCTCTGATGTCCCCCACCCCTGCCCTCAGGCCCCCCCACATCAGGATGTCTGGGGCCTAATTCTCTTCTTTTAGGCCCCAGCCACTGGGACGGCCAGCTGGTGGCAGCTGCAGGTACTCAGCTCACTGACAATGCCCCCATCAGTCCCTGTACAGAAACCCCTCTTGTCCTGCTGCTGCAAGGACTGTCATGCACTGGCTCAGCCCATCAAGACACCTGGTGAGGCTGCAGGCCTTCCCTTAGAAGAATGTTTTTTGCGCCGACGGGAGCTGAGATGCCAAGAGCCTGCCTGCAGGGTGGGCCCGGTATCGTGGAGGCAGCTCCCGGGCAGCACCGTGGAGCCCGGGCTTGGGTGTGGGAGGGAGATGGAGCAGACACCACGGGTGGCCCCTGCTACATGCCAGCTCCCTGCCCAGCTAAGTGTGTGTGGTGTGTGTGATGACAGCTGGGATGGGGACATCTGAGGACAATGGTGGCCTCTGCTTGTGCAGCATCAAGGAAGGCCAAACTTGTCTCGTGGCCCTTAACTGGGGAGAGGGGGAGAGAGATGGTAAACTGAGGCACATCCATGGGAAGCCACCTCAGGGTCTGAAGAGGTCTCATGGATACCAGCAGGAAGTCAGTCAGGACCAGGACTGGTCCGAGTGCTAACCCTGGGGTGCCCTCTGTTCTCATCCCTCTGTGCTTTTGTGAGCCTCAGCTGTGGTCCTTGTCATTAAGAAGCATCATTTATTGGGATCTTACTAAGTGGCCAGCATTTTCTATGGATTATTTAAATTTCACAGCAACCCTGGGAAGTAGCTCCTGTTAGAGGAAACTGAGGCGCAGAGTATTTAAGTGTTTTCTCCAGGTCTCAGCCAGGATTTGGACCTTGATCTGAACTGCCTCCAAAGCTGGTCTCCTCCCCACCGGCCCTTGCCGCCCATGACTGGCTGGTCTGCCTGGGAACTCAGCGGGGAGTACCAGGAGGGCTGGCACCACATCTTCCTCATCCCCCTTGTCCTGAACCTGGCACAGCAGCCAGCATACAGTAGGTACTGGATAAGTGTTTAAATGAGTCAAATGAACGAACAAGTAACTAATAAGCAACTGACACTGGGTTCCTTGTTCCTGGGTTATTACAGTGGAACAAAAAAGACAGCAATGCAGATCTGGACACGGCTCCAGCACTGGTCAGGGCCCTTGCCCCCAGGTTTGCCCTGCTTCCCACAGCCTCTCTGGTCAGGTACTGTGCCAGGCTCTGGGGTTCGGGGTGAACTGATAAAGCTCAGTCACCTCCATCTGCACTGGGGGAGAGAGGCAAAGTGACTGCCTGGGTGGCGCAGCCAGGCAGTGTCAGAACTGGACCAGCACTCAGGTTCCAGAGTCAAAAGCCACGGTGAGAGAATGGGAGCTGCCCCGAACCCACCCGAGGCCTCCCCTTCCTGTGCCCGCTCCCCGCCCACCAGCAGCAGGTGTGGGCCTTGGCAGGCATGCAGGACCAATGTTCGGGCCATCTTCTCTCTTTGGGTCACAAGTACCTGGCATTGCCATGGCAACCCTGGTCTGGAGAACAGCTCTTGTGGGCAGAGGCCTCAGCCCAGGAGCCAAGTATGCTTTTGTGGTCCAGCGACGGTGACAAGTCCGTCCTTGTGCCTGATGGAGCCAGGGCATGAGGTGTCTCCAGGAGGGTTTAAAGGTGTAGTTAAGCAAGACAGGTTCTCTGGGTCCCCTGAACCAGGCCTCCTGGACTCCCAAGATCCCCGGGGGAGAGGTGAGCGGGGAATCTGGTGATTCACTTATTTGCCAAGGGCAGAGTAGGGCTATGTGCCCACTCTCCCCCCTCACAGCTCGGCCAGCCTTGGGAGGCAGGCGAGGGGGAGGTGACGGGTGACTGGGCTTTAAGGACTGGAATGAGGAGAAGCAACTGAGTCAGGGTCTAGGTGAGATGCTCCGCAAAAGTGGGAAAGCCACTGCATGTGTATGTGCCAGTGGGGGTAGGAGTGAGTGTGTGCCGTCAGCACGGCTTTGGGGAGAAGGGACAGATAAGTGGGAACGGGGGGCTGGGGAGTGAGAAGGTGGCAGCAGGGAGCCCCATTCTCCCCTCACAGGCCTCTGCCCCCCTGTCCCCAGCCCACACGGGGATACCTGCCAGCCTGCCCTGTCCCCAGAGAACAAGGCAGCAGAGCTTAGGACTGGGTAGCACATCATCCTTCTGGCTGAGAACCATTCCCAGAGGGAATGCCTCCCCTCTGAGTGTCCCATCCACCCGCCTTCCCTCCTTGCCTGGCCTACCCCACACTGAGTCTGGCCAGCCCTCTGAGACCTGCCCACGGGAACAGCCAGAACCCATCTATGGGCCACCCTTGCCCTGGTGCTGCCTCCACCTCCCCAGCCCCAGCAGCCCGGATGCATCAGTTGGCACCCCTCCCACTGCCTGTTAGCTCTGCCACCTTCTAGCCGTTGGATTGGGACTATTCATTTCACTTTGCTGAGCCTTAATTTTCTCATCTGTATAATGCAGATAAAGTTTGCTACACAGGATTCGATTTAATAAAACCTAATACACAGCAAGTGCTCAGGAAATGTTTCCCTCTCTTTTAGAGACCTGGTATCCACATGCTGTGAGCATTATTACCTCCGTTTTGTAGATGAGGAAACTGAGGTTCAGAGTGGGCATGTAACTTGCCTGAAGTCACACAGCTCATTAAGTGAGGTGGCCTGGATCAGAGCAGAGATGACACCAAAGCCCACATCCTTTATCTTTCCTGCTACATCACATTGCTCCTTGAGCCATCTCATGGGTCCCTGAGGCACCTAGGCTCCCACCCATGGCTCCTTGTCCCCCACACCCACTGCCAAAGTGAAATTTGCATTACTGCGCAGACTTTTAAGATCTCTGAGCTCCGGGATCCCAGACTCAGTGACACAGAAGCCACGCAGAGTGCTGGCTCTTTGACGAACAGTGTCCCTGGGTCACCTGAGCTCCAGCCGCACGGATGCAAACCCTTACCTGGGCCTGAGGGAGTTAACAGAGTCCTCAGTTTCCCCCCAGACTGTGGGGTGGGTGGATGCCTACACCCCGTCCCTGCTGGGGGAGTTAATTCTCCTGTGGAAACTTCCCCAGGTGGCAACGGTGCTGCCTGGAGGACTATTACCCGTTTTCTCCTCTGGAAAGAATTGCGGTGGAGTGGGGTTTGGGGCTGTGGCATTTGTGATAACCATTTTGATGGTACCACAGACAGACGGCCCCTCTGCCCAGGAGCTGGACGTCCCAGAGAGGGATGAGCTGTGGTCCTGCAGGGTCAGCAGGAGATGGTATGGGGCCAGCAAGAACCTCCTCCTCCCGCCCCAGGAACCAGAGAGCTCCTGGGGGAACCTACCCCCCTCCCTGTAGACCGAGCCCCTGCCTGCACACACAAAGGACAGGTGGCTTTCTTCCTCAGGTAGAGTCCCTTCGAATCCCGGCTCTGCCAGGCCTTCCAGACCAAACCCAGGCATGTTTCTCACTGTCTCTGACCTTCGGTGTTCTCAGGTGTGAAAAAATGGGAATACCAGAGCCAGAATTTTAGCAGGGATTTTTGGGGGGAAGAGGCTTTGACAATGAAATGAGACAGTGATTATTAAAGCCCCAAGTCTGTTGAATGCATGTCTGGGCATGAACTTGGGCATGTCTGTTGAATAACTTTGTAACAGTCACCACCACCTATTCACTTAACATGAGGTCAGGCCTTCCCCAAACTCACAGACGATTAAGGTGTACCTGCACACACACGTACGTGCACACGCATGTGAGTGCGTGAGAGAGACCCACCCATGCGCAGAAAACAGAATACATGGACAAGAAGCCTCCACAGGTTTGGTGGGTAGGGGCTTTGAGCTGAACAGACTGAAGGGAGTCCCCAGGGCATAACTCCAGAACAGCTGATGGCAGCAGCCCCGCAGGGTCCCCACCTCAGGCCTTACCTCGCTGTTGACAAAGCAGTACAAGATGGCCACCACCAGCCCCTGGAAACGAGAGTCACATCAGCAGGGAAGGAGCAGGAGGGAGGCGCCCTGCAGACAGGCCCTTGTCTCAGGCTCCTTGGGGCTCCAGCCCAACCACCCCCAGCTCAGACTGGGCAGCCCCTCTCCTTTCCTATCTGGAGGAACAAGAAGCCCTCTTGCCCAGATACTGTGTAGCTCTTCATTCGCCCCTTCTTTGAGGGACACGTGACCCCAGAAAGGACATTACCTGTGACTACGGGGAATTTTCCCTGGTCCAGCCCCATGTGTTCACTCAAGTGACACATGCTCCAGAACTCTGTGTGTGCATGTGCGCATGCACATGTGTGTGCAAATGCACACACATGGCCCACATGCTGGTGGCCATCCCATAAGCCTCCCGAGGGGCTGGGCCCGGTTTCTTATGTTTCTACACACCCGCCGGCCCTGCAGCACCATCTAATACCAGTGGAGAGGATCGATTCTTAGCTTTGGAAACTGTGACTATGCAAGTCTGTTTTAACACCTCTGAGCCTCAGTTTCCTCCTCTGTATAATGGGGATAATCCTGCACACCTCCTGGTGTTCTGTGAAGATTAAATGCATAGCGTGTGTAAACCAGCTGGCAGGGCATCCCCCACCCAGCAGCAGTTCAGTAGACGCCAGGCTGGGTGCCCACGGCTACATGTGGGAAGGCTTCCTGCCCAATGTGCTTATAGCAGAGACTGGCCTGGGCACTGGGACACCGGGGATTCCAGCTCAGGCTCTGCTCCGACTGTGTAACTCTGGGCAAGGACCACCATTCTCTAGGCCTCAGGCTGCCTATGTGCCTGGAACAGGCTGGTCTGTGTCCCATCCCCAGGACTTTGCGAGAGGGGCCCTAGCCATGCGGTCACCTGGAAGGAGGTGAAGGAGAGCTCCGTGAGCAGCTTGATGAAGCGCAGCAGCCCCCGGGCGTGCTCATCCATCACAAAGGCGAAGATGACCTCGTGGGTCCCCAGCAGAGGGATGAGTGTCAGCGTGGACTTGGCAAGTCTGGGGACAGAGTGGAGATGTCATTCCGGCCCTCTCCCGTGACCTCTGCTCCCTGCTGTGTGCTCTTAACCCCCACCAAGCCTGGCATCCGGGCCACCTTCCTATCCCAAATGCCCTGGGACAGGCTACTTGGAGGGGAGGAGGTAGAGGTCAAGCCACCTCCCCCCTCAGAAGTCCAAAAGCTGCCCGGGTACAGGGATGAGGGTAAGACTTGGGGTCCCAGACCAGGCCCAGGCGGGAGAGGACCATGTAGGGTTCTGAGCTCAGCGCCCCAGGATCTCCATCTCTGCTGGAAGGAGGGGCTGAGGGTGCCCAGCAAAGCCAGGTTGGTTACGTCACCTGCACTTGATGTCCGTCTTACACATGAGATTGGCTTTCAGTTTGGATACCACAATGCAGATGACTCGGACAAAGATGAGGAAGTTCACCTGCAGGGCAGATAGCGGGGCGGCTGGAGGCCTTCTCAAGACTCTCACTCCCCCCAGTCCTCCCCCCAGCACACCCCAGGGCCACCCACACACCGCCACTCACCCCAATGGCAAAAAGAATGGGCAGCCGGATAATGAGCCAGTAATTCATGTTTGAGTTCCTGGTCCAGCAGCTGGAGAGGGGAGAGGACACACAGAGGCACCAAGCTGGACACAAAGCCCAGCTCACAGCCAGGCACAGGGACACACAGGTATGTGTGGGCAGACAGAGTGACACACACTGAGCCACACAAATACTACCTCTGGGAGCTACCCAACAACCAGTCCCACAGACCCACACAAAGCCCTTCCAGCCACACACACTCACACATACACACAGTCATAAATACACAGTCACACACAGAGAGATACACACACCCCCTGCGTGAACCTGTGAACATGATCATTTGTGTACCTGGCACCACACAACATAACACTTTGTTCACAGTTATTACAAAGGAGCCTGCAGGGGGCGCCATGCACCCCTAAGCCCAGCACCACTTGTTGCCATACAATCCCAGGGTGGGTGGACAGGGGGCTTAGAGAACTAAAGTCATAAATGAAGGTCTGGTCCCTCAGTTTATCCTCCCACACGCGCCAGGGCCAAGGAACCACATGAGGAGGGGGGATGTCAGCACACTCACCCCTAGGAGGACACTCACCCCTCATCCTCATAGAGATACTTGACAATGCCCCAGGGGATGACAAACAGCAGGGGGACACCTAAGAGCAGAGAGGGAAAGAGAGAGAGGGGAGAGCGGCTGGCAGGCCAGGGCCACCACCATGCACACCCGGAAAGCCTTTCCTTACCCTGGCATCTCCCACCTCCAGCCCCCCTCCCTGACCGACCCCAAACCACACTTTCTAGAAGGTATGGAACTAGGATGTTTTAGGTGCATGAAGAACAGAGCCAGCAGGACCCCCAGCTCCCCCGACTCTTCCTTATCAGGGTCCCCATCACATCGTGTCTGTGTTCCAGCTCTCCAGTCTGCCCCTCGCATGGGCCAGCCGTACTGTCAGAGCTTGCCCCCAGGGTTCTGGCTGAGACACAGGGACACAGACACCCCAGCAGCAGAGGGACAGGGCCATGGAGTGGGGACAACAACGTGGTGGACGAGGAGGGAACAGGCCAGCTCTCTGATGCCCTTCCTCCACTGCCTCAGCCCACATGCCCATCTCCATCAATGCCGTCAGGAACTGGAAGCCCCCCAGTCACCTGTTCCCTGCCCACACGCATCTGCAAGTGGCCTGGAAGAGCCTGGAGTGGAAGCAGAAGCCCTATCCTTGACGCCAGCAAGGCGACTAACTGTGCACAGTGGCCGCAGTAACACCGACCACAGTAACAGCACTTCCTACGTGGCTGAGACTTGGCGGGTATGGTAGCAGGCTCTGGGGTGGCTCCCAAAGATCCCCGCCTCCTGGCAGTCACACCCTGGCACAGTCCACCTTGTACCAGGGTTGGTCTGTGTGACCAACGATGTGCAACAGATGTGATGGCATGTCACTTCTGATATCAGGTTATGAAAGAGTCTTAAAGGTTAGAAAAGGCTTGTCTTGGGCTCTCTCTCTCTCTGTGGTCACTCACTCAGGGAGACACTGTTGCCATGTCATGAGGACACTTAGCCTATGGAGAGGCCGCTGTGGCAAGGAATGGAAGCCTCTACCCAACAGCCAGCAAGGTCCTAAGCTTCCTGCACTCAGCCTCATGAGTGAGCTTGCAAGCAGATTCTCCAACCCCAGTTAAGCCTTGAGGTAACAGGTATCCTGGTTGATGGCTGACTGCATCTCTGTGGGAGACCCTGGGCCAGAGGCCCACTAAGTTGAACCCAGATTCCTGGCCATAAAAACTGCAGGATGATCATTGTTTTAAGCAGCTAAGTTGTGGGATCATTTGTTTGCAGTGAGAGGCAACTAATACAACTGGTTTCCAGTTAGAGCCTCGTTCGTCTTCAGAGCCTCAGTGCTCAGTTCACCCTGAGAGCTCAGTGTGTGTTGCTGACTTATAATCGGACTGTCCATCCTCATGTGACAGATGGTGATGGATCAGGAGCTCAGGAGGGTACAAGTGGGACTAGGACACAGGACTGCAATCCCATGCCCATGCCAGCCACCCTCAATGGCTTTCTCTCCTATCTCCATGCCTGTCTCTATGGCTGCCCCTCTCAGGGTTTGAGATGTGGTGTCTGAGATAGGCAAAGGTGTGCGTATTTAGGTGTGTGGACACAGATGTGTGTATGCGGTGAAGGGGTCCATGTGTATGCACGTGTGGCTGTGGGGTTCTCCCCCAGGAGCACATTTCCAGGGCAGGACGCACTTTATAGCCTTTCCTGCCACCATCATCCAGATCCTCAACACATGACGTCCACTCAACAGCAGCTCGTATCCCTGGAGCTGCTGCGCTTGTGCAGATGGGGATGGAGGACACAGAGACGCCCACAGCCTCATCAGGTATCTCTCTCCTTGGCCATTTATTTGAATACAACAGACCTCTCAGCACCCATGATGCATTAGTAACAGGCTTTCATGAGAATGGGCAAGGGACAGGTGCCCTCCAAAGGCCCCAGCACATAGTGTGGAGTCTGCCACATAGAAGATGCTCAATGATAAGGGAATGAATGATGACAGAGTCAATATATCAATTAGAGAAGGGAAGGTCTCCAGGCAAGGACAACTCCCTGAGCCACACACACACACAGAAAGCTCCTTCTTGGTCATCCCCAGCCACATGCTTCTAGAAGCCCCACTCCAGGACTGGGGAGCCCACTCACATTACCAGACCTGGGGAACTTCATTCATTCCTCACCATCTCCATAACAAAGTCTTTTTTAAAACACAGGCACAGCTCTGTCACGTGCAAACATTACACACTCCCTGCTGGCTTCATTTTTCTCCCATTTACAAAATCAACAAGATAGGCCAGAGAACAAAAGCTGGAATCAAGTAAGACACAGAGAACTAGCTCTAAGAAGTAAGGAGGCCCTCATCCATCAATTGCCTCCCTCCTGTGCAGACTCCTCATGGGGGCTATGGAGGTACTCAGCCGCCATGGGCTGTGGCGGCAGCTGACATGCCTTCTGGGAACTCCCCCAGCTGTGCTGGAGTCCTAACTTTAGTTCCGCTCACATGTGAAACTGCGCACTGTTTCCCAAGCATGCCAACTTGGACTAGAACTCCTGGCATCACAACAGCACATTGGCTCTGAGACTTTCTCTGTCCTGTATTTGTTCCTTAAGAAAAGGATGCTCTGATGGGAAAGGGAACCACTCCCCCAGGTCCTGCACTTATACCCCCTCAGATCCTGAGCCCTGAGCTGGGGAGTGAGGTGGTGGGAAAGGACTGGAGCCCCTCCCTCATTTCCTATCTAGAGACCTCAGGGTATTGTGTATCCCCACCAATCCTCCACCAGCCACCCCCACTCCACTGCTCACATCACAACATCCCCTTGATTGTTCCTCTCCTCAGGTCACCATGGTGACGGATACTACCAGTGCTGACGCTGTTTCCCAGAAGGGACAGACACGGTCCCCCACCCTAGGAGAGCCTTCCCAGAGCTCTCCTCAATGGCCTAGCCCATTCCCACTCTTAGTTAGCTGCAGGGCTCTCCAGCTGCCCACTGCCGGTCTGACTGCTCTAGTGGAGTGAAGAGGCCTCGGAGAACAGGAAGGCTCAGCAGGGACGAGGGAGGAAGGGTGGGAGCAGGGAGCTGAGTGCAGAGGCTAGGTCCACCGGTCCACCTTGCTCAGCTGGGTCCACAGGGGACGGAAGAGGAGGTACAGTGTAGGCTAGAGACTGCATGACAGGCAGCGGGGCCCAGAGCCTGGATTCAGGAGGCCTACTTCCAGCACCTGCTTTGCCCGTAAGGCCCTGCCCTCTCTGGGTCTCTCCACCCTCTCAAATGTTGATCACACTGAAGCTACCTTAGAGGTGCTCTTCCACAGTGGGGCTACACAGAGCCAGGTGGCTGAGGAACACCAGCACAAAGCAATGAAGTGTGAGAGAGAGAGCACAGAGCCAGGGGGCCAGGCAACCTGCTTGGTCTCCTGAGGGGTGGGGGGACTGCGACAGCCTTGCAAAGGCCCAGGGGCAGAAGCCAGTATGGAACAAGGGACTCTGAGGGAAGAGTGGCTGTGACAGGCGGAAGTCCCGGGAGCAGACCAAGGTGGGTGAAGGAGGGGATGAGAGGAGTAAATGGATGAACGGCAAGCTGGAGGGTGTGTCCTGTGGGGTCCAGGGCAGGCACGTGGCGGGTCAGGGGGGGCCCTACAGCACGGCCCTCTTCGGCTCCATCCCAGCGGAGCCTGTGGGCCCCTCCAGACCAAGCCCAGGGGTGTCTGTTTTCTGGTAGTGAGGGGAACTGGGAGTTGCTGCCCTTGGGTGTCCCAGGCCCCGCCCCATTCCACCCCTTTCTCACTGGAATCCCACAGAGAGGCAGAAGCACAACCAGAAACGTTCCAGGGGAAAAAAAGACGCGACAGTTCTTGGCAAACTTTTTTGGCTAGAACATTTCCAGCTGGGCTCCAGGTACATCAGTGGTCCAGCCTTCCCTCTGCTGGCTTCCGCCACCTGCCCTGCCCTCCCGTGAGCCATCCTCTTCATCATCGTGTGACAGAGCCAGAGCCCTCAGCCCCCGCCCAGGAGACTCCCCAACCCTGAGGCCCAGGAGTCTCCATTTCCCTCTGGGCTTGCGCTGCCCAGAACTGACTGGGTGCAAGGCTCCGTCCCCGGAGGCTGTTAGGAGCAGGGGCATTCAAGGACAGTGCGGGACTGCCAATAGTGTATGCAGTGGATTTGGCCAGACAGAATGGAGCCCTCTGCTTCCATACGGGGGACAGGTTATGAAAACAAGGGAGGGTAACCATAACCTCTGTGGTGACTCGACAGCCCCGTGGGCAGTGAGCCCTGTACCCAGGACAGAGTTGTCCAGTGGTTGGGCCCTGTGCCTTGGCCCAGCAGTGTGTTCTGAGGACCAAGTTGGCACTGCAGCGGTAGCCTGAAGGCAGCAGTTCAAAGAGGGGTCAGCATCGCCCACCCACCACGCCACAGGTCAGGCTGGGAGGTACAGTGAATGGCGGAGGGCCTTACCCCAGCCTATGCTCAGGTAGAGCCTGAAGACGCGCCGCTCCGAGAAGACTGAGAGTGCCAGCAGCGTGTACAGGTACACGCCCTCCACCAGGAGCCAGTAGTAATTGGCCACCACGCAGTACTGCATGAGCAGGAACACCAGGCGGCAGCCCAGAGAGTCCTGGGGGCAGAGGAAGGGTCTCCAGGGGACAACAGCTCTGCCCCCTGCCTATCTTGACCACCCTCCCTCTCCTGCCCCAGCTGCGGGCCTGCCATGGTGGAAGCAGGACAGGAGAACTAACACCTGGCCAGGGCTAGTGAGTGCTAAGAACTTGACCTCCCAACCCGATTCAGCTCATTGAATCCTCACTGTCCTGGTGGAAGAAACTATATTATCCCTAATCAGGTAAGAAAACCGAGGCTCAGAGAAGTTAAATGACTTGCCTAAAACTATACAGCTAGTAAGCGGCAGAGCTGGGTTTCAAATCCAGGTCTATCTTCAAAGACCACTCCCCTGTGTCAGACTGAGAACTTCCTAAGGACAGGGGCCACGCCTCCCTCCTGGGAGCCCCAGGGGTGGACTGCCTCTCCCATCAGACTGGGGACTTCCTGAGGACCAGGCCTGGGTGGCTCTTGCCTTTTTTTGTGTCAGGCCTGAGGGGGGTCGGGGAGAATAGCCTTCACCAACCGCCCATGCCTCCCCAGGCCCTTCCCGGACACAGCACACACCTGGTAGGAGAGGAGCCCGTCCCACTGGTGCTGCTGGGCAGCCGTGCTGTACATCCACTTGAGGGCCGCGTCCTTCACGAAGACGGATAGTGCTCGGAGGATGAAGGATGCAAACAGGTTCAGGTGGATGTAGTTCCGGGTGCAGTGCAGGTGTCTGGGAGAGAAAGCAGGGCCCTTCCTGGCAACGTGGCCCATGTGCTGCTCCACAGCCGCCGGTCCTCAGGCTAATCCACGTCCCAGGCCCGTCTCTGGCTCTGGGGCCGTGCGCCCGTCTCCCTTCCTCTGAACATGCCCTTCTTCCCCATAACCTTGAAAATCCTTTTGTTTAATTCAGGTCCTGCCTCTCCACGAAGCCTTCAGCTGTGTGGTCACCGCCACCCCCTCCCCACCCACATTCTATCCTCTGTCTGTGGCATCTTCTCTTTTATAAAGTCACGTGTGACCCAAGTGATGAGGGCTACTTTTCCCAACGGGGACTTTGTTCTGCTGATTGATGACAGGGCCCACTTCTCAGATGCCCTCAGGCTGCCATACAGAGCACATACATGGTAAGGATTCAAAAATATCTTCTCAACCGGCCATGTAAACACCCACAGCAAACTGGAAATATAAAGGCATTTCTAAACTGCCGAGGGCTATCTACCCAAGCTGGGAGCAAACATCATTCTTAACCGAGAAATTTTAGAAGCATTCCCTTTAAAATCAGAAAAAATTAAGGATCAGACTTCCAGCCAAGACTGAGGCATAGGTAGACACACTGTGCCTTCTCCCACAACCAAAATAAGGACAACAATAATTTAGAAACAAAATAACAACCAGAACTCACAGAAAATTGAACTGTATGGAAGTCCGACAACCAAGGAATTAAAATAGACACATTCATCCAGACTCATAAGAGGGGCAAAGACGGGGTACAGGGGCCTTCGCCAAAAAAGCGGTGACACCAGGCACGCAAGGCAGCAGCTGACAAACCCTGGGCACGTAAGTGGGCAGCAGGCAGACCCTGGGTGTGCAGGTGGTGGCTGGCAGACCCAGACTGGGGTTGGCAATGGGCAGACCCAGAAAGGTGGCAATTGTGAAGCGGGGCACGGCGCACAAGGTGGCTGGCTGACCGGGCAGTCCCACACTCAAGTGCAGATAAACCAGGTGAAACTGGGGAGCGAGACAGATCACTCAACCCAGGGTCCCAGCCCGGGGAAATAAAGCCTCAAAACACCAATTGAAACTCCCAGCCTCACAGGAGAGTTCACTGGATGGACTCACAGGGTCCTAGAACCTACACAAGCCCACCCACCCGAAAATCAACACCAGAAGGTCCTAGTTTGCTTGGGGAAGTGGCAGAAGGGAATGAAATCTGACAGAGAGCAGAGCAAGCACCACTGTTCCCTCTCTGACCTCGCTCCCAGATACAGCATCACAGCCTAGCAACTGGGTTGACCCACCTTGGTGAACACCTAAGGCTCCACCCATCAAAACATAACAGGCACGACAAGACAAAAAAAAAAAAATGGCCCAAAAGGAAGAATAGATCAAAGCTCCACAGCAAATACAACTAAGCAACGAAGACAAAGCCAACCTATCAGATGCACAGTTCAAAGCACTGGTGATCAGGGTGCTCACAGAATTGGTTGAATTTCGTCACAAATTAGATGAAAAAATGAAGGCTACACTAAGTGAAATGAAGGAAAATGCACAGGGAACCAATAGTGATGGGAACAAAACTGGTACTCAAATCAAGGGAGTGGACCAGAAGGAAGAAAGAAACAACCAAATAGAAAAGAATGAAGAAGCATTAATTCAAAAAAATGAGGAGAGGCTTAGGAACCTCCAGGACATCTTTAAACGTTCCAACATCCAAATTATGGGGGTATGAGAAGGGGAAGAGGAACAGCCATGAGTGGAAAACTTATTTGAACAAATAGTGAAGGAGAACTTCCCCAGTCTGGCAAAGGCAATAGACTTCCAGGAAATCCAGGAAGCTCAGAATCCCAAAGAAGTTGGACCCAAGGAGGAACACACCAAGGCACATCATCATTAGCCAAGACTAAAATGAAGGAGAGAATCCTAGAAGCAGCAAGAGAGAAGGGGACAGTCACCTACAAAGGAGTTCCCATCAGACTGTCAGCGGATTTCTCAAGAGACCTTACAGGCAAGAAGGGGTTGGAAAGAAGTATTCCAGCTCATGAAATCCAAAGACCTACATCCAAGATTATTCTATCCAGCAAAGCTTTCATTTAGCATGGAAGGGCAGATAAAGTACTTCTCAGATAAGGTCAAGTTCAAGTAGTTCATCATTACCAAGCTCTTATTATATGAAATGTTAAAGGAACTTATCTAAGAAAAAGGAGATAAAAATATATGAATAGTGAAAAGACAGCAAACATGTAATAATTAACAACCACACCTAAAACAAAAACAAACTAAGCAAACAAGTAGAACAGGAACAGAACCACAGAAATGGAGATCACATGGAGGGTTAGCAACAGGGGAGTGGGAGGAGGAAAGAGGGGGAGAAGGTACAGAGAATAAGTAGCATAGATGGTAGTAGAAAATAGACAGGGGGAGGGCAGGAAGGGGTGTGCAGGGTGGAAGGGAATGAAGGGGGGAAATAGAACAACTGTAATGGCATAATTAATAAAATATATTTAAAAAAAATTAAAGATCATCTAACCTTAAGAAGCTATCAACACATTAATTCAACATTGAAGTACAGATCCTAGCCACTACAGTAAGGTGAGGGAAAAGTACATAAGATGTAGGAATAAAGAAAGTTGTTATTATTTGTAGATGATAGATTATCTTCAAAGAAAAGAAGACACTTGACACAAATTATTAGAACTAATAAGAGAGTTTAGCAACCAACAAAAATTAAATTTTAAAAATTTACTAACAATATTTTTAATTGGCTACCAAAAATAAGTCTAATACAAGATAGGCAAGATCTCTATGGAGAATACCATAAAACTTGGTTAAAATCACTGAAGAAGATTTAATTAGTGAAAGATATATCACATTCATAGTTAGGAAGACTCTCTTTTTTATTTTATTTAGATTTTATTTATTTATCTTTAGAGGGTAAGGGAAGGGGAAAGGGAGAGAAATATCAGTGTATGGTTGCTTATCATGCGTCCCCTGCTGGCCTGCAACCCAGGCATGTGCCCTGACTGGGAATCAAACCAGGACCGTGTGGTTTGCAGGCCTGCGCTCAATCGACCAAAAAAATGGTAATTTTTAAATTACCATTTAAACTGATGAAATTATTTTTATCAATGATAACATTCATTGATGAATTTTATCAGTAAAAACATATAAAAATGATATATTTCATTTCAATAAAATTAAGGTCTTCTGTGCATAAAAACCACCAAAGTGGAAAAAAAAAACCCCACAGACTAAGAGAGGACATTTCCTGGTTTGGTATCTAGACTATATAATGAATACCTAAGATAAAAATGAAAAACCCCAAAAAAGCCAGTAAAAAGTAAGCAATTCTACAAGCAAGCAATTCACAGAATAAAACATTTTTTTAAAATGTTGCTCTCTCTAGGAATCAGAGATATGCAAATTAAAATCATAATGAGATATTTCACACACTTTAGCAACAAATACTAAATAGTGGTCAGGATATTAAGGCAAGGGACTCTCTTTTATTACTGGTGAGAGGGCAAACGGGTATGATCACTTTGGAGAGCAACTTAACAACACCTAATGATTTGCAAAAGCAGGCAGAATTCAGATCAGGTGAGTCTACTCAGAGGTATGTGCCCCCGGAGAAATGCACGAGGGGTCAGAGGTAAGAATGTTCATTGTAGCAAGGTTTATAATTCAGAAGAGAAAAACTTCAAATGTCCACTAAAACAGTAAGAGAGAAATAAACTGTGCTATATCGTACAATGCAGTGCAGAGTGACAGTTAAAATGAATGAAGCAGAACTACCTGTTTCAACATGAATGAATCTCAGAGAAACACTGCCAAGCCAAAAATAACATTGCAGATTATATGCCCAACATGCCATGAAAAGTAAGCAAAACCCAGGCTATATATTTTTACAGATACTTACAAATCTGGTATAAGCGTAGAGAAATGCCTGGTAAGCAGCCCCATTAGGGACTCTCTCCAGGGACGGGGCAGGGAGGAACGTTACCCTGGGAAGCATAACTGTGTGGTTCTTAGGCTGCATGGTATGTGCATGGGATCACAGTATCAGCCACTATGTCTTTGAATCACTGAAATGCTTCATAATAAAATGCACTCCTTGAATGAACGCACTGAGCACTGACTGTGTGCCCAGCACTGACTGTGCCAGGTACCATGGGGAGACAGGAAGGATTCCGCCTCTCCTGTTCCTGCTGATGGGTATCCTGAGCTCCCTGCCCTCAGAGTCCCTCCTGCCCTTGAAGCCAGCCCCCCGGGGCCACCCGTACCAAGTGCAGAGGGAGTGGGAAGAACCTGGTACTCTGGAGGAGGCTCATCTAGGAAGACCTTTCTAGGAGGGCTGACAAGCTCCAAAGAGAGCAGAATCTCTAAACCCCTGAGGTTTCGTCTAAAACTGAATTCCTGATTATCTGAGTTACACACGCTTCCTGGGCAGGACTTCCCCTAGTTCTACCGTCCACTGTTAAGGCTTGGGGAGGGGGCCTGGTGTGTACATGTGGTGTTTTTCCTTTTTTGCAGTATCATTAAATGCACACATTAAACACTAGAGATTAGACTGGGCACATAGCGTCAGATCCCATGTTTTCAACCTCATATTCTATGGTGTGAGCTCTTCAGAGATCTTTTAAGAGAAGAACCTGCTGCACTGTTCCTTTGGTTTGGTGTTCCCTCCTGTATCCGGGGACAGAGCAGGGAGTTGAGACGAGGCCGCAGGCCCCCTTACCTGAAGCCGAGGAGGATGGCCGAGGCGATGACAAGAGCAGAGAAGGAGAGTGCGTAGCCCACTGTGTAGATGATGTAAAGGGCCAGCAGCTGGTCCTCCAGGGAGCTCTGCGTGCACACAGGGACACAGTGCACATGGGGCAGCCCGTGCCCTCCTCTCCCACATCCTTCTTTCCCATGCAATGGGGTAGAAGTGGGGCCCCAAGTCTGGCCCCACCAGGGATCTAACAAGCCCCACCAGAGAACTAACAAGAAGAATAACCTATGGAGATGGTCTCCAGATTTCCAGGACCATGTTCCAAGGTCAGAGGCGAACACACGCCACCTCTGTCCAGAAAGCATGGTGTACAAAGTCCCCACAGGCAGTGGGATGGACGATGACCATACCCAGTGCCCAGGGTCCCTGCGCCGACACCCCTCGGGGGCTCAGAGACCCCATGTTCAACTCACTCTCTCCCGTCGCTTGGGCTCCTCACACTCTGACAGGTCCCTCCAGGGCAGGCTGGAGTTGTCCTTGTGCAGCCACAGGCCATCAGCAGTACAGAACCGGTACGTGCGACCCTGCAGCACTGGGGTGGAGACACGTGGGAGCTGAGCCTTGGCCCAGTGCCACATGCCTCTAGATCCGCTCCACCCTGGGGTCACGGTCTCCCCCAGGACTGACCTCTTACATAAATGCCCCCCCACATACACTAGGGCCTTCCTGGCCTGCCATATGCCCATCTGGCCCAGAGACAGGAAAGGCAGTCCCCAAGGTGTGGGCCACCTACCCCACCCCCAACCTTTCCTCACGGCTACACTGCAACAATCATGTCCCCTATCTTGGAGGGGACATGACTATCCTATTTCTATGTCCTCGTCCCAAGCCTCAAATCACACTACTGATAAGGTCTGTTGTGGACCAGGAGTGGCCCTAACAGCCTGAGAGCCACCTGCTGTGAGTTAAGTCTCAGGACTCAGTGCCATCTCCATCCCCCACTCCTTGCACAGAGCACATCCGAGGAAGAGTGAGTAGGGAACTCCTAAGAAGAAGAAAGGGATGGGGCCCTGAAGTAGGGAGCCCCAGTCTAAGGGGGTACTCGGCCCTGTCATCAAGGAACCATCTCCTGAAGGAGGAAGGAAGCATATTTCCTGGCTTTAGGGAATCAAGACTGCCACAAAATAAGAACACAAAAGAGCTCCTTAAAAAGGAAGAGCACAAATGCAAACCAAGAGAGATCAAACACAGGCCCCCTGAGCTGTGCCCATTCACTCACATCCTGGCCGTGCACCTGACACTGAGGCAGTGCCCCGGGCCTGCCCCACTGTCCGCCTCCCCAGGGAGATGTGTGGTGTGGCCCAGGTTTGCTGAGAGGTCACAGAAGGGGATAAAGGGTTGCAATCTCCCTGCGCGAGAATGATTGTGACCCCGGGGCCAGGAAATGGGACAAATGGACAGGGCAGTCAGTAGCATAGGGTGATCAAGGAGGGAAGCTGGAGCAAAGACAAATTTTAAGAAATTTTAACATTCTAAAGGACTAAAAGGTCTAAAGACTAGCCTCTCCAACCGTGGGAGGAAGGAGCAAAGTGAAGGAGAGCCACCAAGGCTCTGGGTGGGCAGGTTTGCAGGTGGAGAGGTGGCCATCTGGTCTGTGGGAGCGTTGTGGCCCCAGAGGCTACCTCGCTGGGGCCCATGAGGGATGTGGTCATCAGGACAGGGGCTCTGTTTCACAGTTCCCAAGCCCCCACCCCACCCCCGACCACTGTAATTTGCAGGAGACCTTCATTGCAGGGTCTGGTGACAGCCATTTTCCCACCCTGTCAGGCACCTGCAGGGCCTGTCAGTGAGACCCTTGAACTCCCTAATAACATTGACCCCCAGTCCTTCAGGGCAGCCTCCCTGCTTGCTCTCCTTGTTTCTCCTGCTTCCTGTCATAAGCAAACCCTGAACCGGGTCCCCCTTCAGGAGACAGGAGTATCTACTGATACATCGAGGTAGGTCAGCTTGCAGCACCACTGCTGGACAGCCCTGCACTTAAAAGAGACTTCACCTGGAAGAGAAACAAAAACCTGAAAGTGCACTGGCAGGACTTCCGGCAGTGCCCGCTAATGCATTTATGAGCAAAATCAGGCAAAGACAAAGGCACAGAAGGGGCAGCACATGGTCTGATTTTAGCAACTGTCATCTCAGGCCCCAAACCCCCCCCCCCCCATGCATCTCTTATCTGCTGGTAGATGCCTGGAATTTTTCACCAGAGGTCAAGTCTTTTTTTTAGATAACCCCAGAGCAGTGCTGGGGATCTGGGCTGACCCGTGGGGAGTGAGACTGATGTCAGAGCCTCTCTGGCAGCCCATTTGGGGTGAGAAAAGAGGGAGGCAGAAGGCCCCGGGGAGGGACAGGACACAGCCACGGGGCACAAACCATCCAACAGCTCACTCAGCCAGGACTCAGCCTGCAGCAGTGTGACCCCAGTACCACCTACATGCCGCAGCTGGCTCAGAGCCTGGCACTGCACAATTGCTGGTGCCCACCCATCACACCCCTTTACACATTCTATCTGCAGGCTGTGCACTCACAGAATCGGTTTCGAACACCTGCTGAAGCCTGACACCTTTGAGCATCACAAGCACCTGAGGAGGTAGGCGCAGTTAATCCCGTCTTACAGGTGGAGAAATGGAGCCTCTAAGAAGCCAAGTGACCTGCCCGAAATCAGCCAGCCAGGCTGCAACGGAGTCAGGATTCAGACCCCCAGATCTTTGCCTCCAAAAGCCGAAAGTTAGCAGCCCCACTCGCTGCTAACAGTCAACAATGGCCTTGTGCCGTTTCTCTCCTGCCCTTCCTGGGGCTCGCACTGGCCAACATTCAGTATGCTCCCAGCAGCTCCTCTTGCCAGTGCAGACCCCTGGCAGGCAGCGTCATTCCCAGGCTCTCTGTTCAGGGCCATCTGGGAGGACAGGAAGGTGGTATGTGCACAGAGATATGTGTGTTACTGGCAGAGCGTCAGGGAGCACCCCGTCCCTGAGAGTCTATATGAGGGTGGCTGTCAATTATCCCTTAGCAGTAGCAAATATTAAAAGCCAGGGCTGCTTCCTGGCTGGACTGTGGTCCCCAGACGCCCGTCATGGCTGGGGATGGAGTGAGTCCAGGCACAGCCCTACTTTATCAGCTCAGCGTTATCTGGCTCAGGAGCTGCTGGTAAATCAGCCAGGGGCTTGGCTCTGGTCTTGTCAACACCAAGAGGCAGCCGGCCACATGCCAGGAGGCCCAGGGATATTTCATTACGTCAGACCCTGGTGTTGGAAATAAAACCCCCAATTAAACACTTCCCCTCCCGGAAACTACAGCAGCGTCTGTAATCAAGCTAACAGCCACCCTTTCACGTGGACACAGGGCTGCAGAGAGCTGCTCATGAATCCATTAACTCCCTGGCAACAGCAAGCAGCCACAAGGACGACGGGGCGGACCAGGAAGCTGGGATCCAGACAGTAGTCGCAGACCCTGCCCAAGTGGTGGAATGCTGGCAAAGGCAGGGCTCGAACAGAAGCCATCAGCCTGGGGTGCAGGTCGGGGAGAGGAGTGGTACATCACACTATGGCCTAGGAGGAGAAGCTCAAGTTCTGAACTACACAGACTCGAGTTCAAGTCCTCGTTCTGCGTTCAACCAGCGATGGGACCTTGAGCAGACTCCCCAGGTCTCAGTTTCCTCATTTGTAAATAGGAACCACAATGACTTCCCAGGTCTGTGGTGTGAGGATTAGGAGGTAAAGCGTGTGAAGTGCCTGGTGCATAGGAGGCCTTCAAATCGTGGTCACGGTGGTAGCCCTGCTGCTACCCCCACCAGTTTCACAAGGGCATCCCTTCACTGAGGCTGGGGCTGGGGTCCAGGACAGAACTCCTCCAAAGCCAAGCTCAGGCCTCTGTCTCCCTTTGGCAACCCCTCCCTGCCGTGAAAGCTCCCACACCCAACAGGAACTCGAGGGAGGCACCTGTCAAGACTTTCCAAGACCTGAGAGTGATAAACTATTTTAAAAGTATTTCGTGACTCATATACTTAGAACTAAGATAACAAACAGGTAGAGATCAGGTGCAGGTGGAGCTAATGAGACCAGAATGATTTGTAACAAGCAGATCAGCTGTTTGCGGGTAAACGGAGGCTGTTGGAGAGCCCTCAAGCCGCAAGAGGCTCTCGGAAGCCACTCTGGCCTTCTGGTTTACAGAGAAAATCTTGTTGACACCAAGAATCTCTTTTGAATACCTTCCTTCTACAACTTATCTGCCCCTGCCCTCTGCGTGAGATCCAGGTCTCAAGTTCTGAATCAAAGGGGTCAGAATCCCAGAGCTGCCTTCCCTGGGACATTGTGTAGCCCTGAGGCCTGGTCCCATCTCCAAGGTGGTACCTGGATGTCGTTCCTCCTTCCCCCTTCTCCACCTGCCAGTTCTTTCAGGCCTGGCCCCATGTCACCTCTCTCTGGAAGTCTTCCTGACACACCGCAGGCAAAAGAGGTGGCTCTGCCCTCCCTCAGTGCACTTCCTGGGCTGCTGAGCTGACTTCTTCAGCCCCATGGTGAGGGGTCACCCCTTCTCCCCAACACACAAATTCACAACCTCCCTAAGTTCTCACTGGCATTCCTAGCTCCTGACAGACATAACCCAGGTGTCCGGGAATTGTTTTGAATTTAATTCTTTCTCTAGTCACTCGTTCCTCTGCCCTGCTCAACACCCCGGAAGGCTGACCCCTGTGGACAGCATCACTTCGGCTCTCTGACCTCAGCTGAATTCCACCCATGGGAGGCATCAGCAGAAGGCAGGTGGGCAGAAAGAGAGAGGCTGGGGTATTTCTCCCTTGCTTCCTTCTTGCCTTGATTCTGAGGGTTCGGCAGTGGCTTCCGCCCTGCTGGGTGGCCTCTCTGTCACTGTGACCTCCAGCTCTCATGGGAGTCTCATAGCCATTCCTGCCCCACTTGGGTGTGGAGATGCTAAGCTTCCCATAGATGTAGTCCTTGGTGCTTTGTATATCATATTGGCCTCTTAGCCCTACCCAGGCTCTGTAAGTGACCCCACCACTAAATTCCCTTCAAATTCCCAGCTGAGGGCGTTTTCTGGTGGGACCCTGCCTGGACACCCCCTTCCTTCTGCCCACCTCTTAACCCATACTCACGAAATACTCCCTGATCAGCCCAAGAAAGCTCTAGAACGGCCCCCTTCCTGCTCCCACCTGCCTCGCATGGGAGTAAGGGAAGCCCCCAGTGCCAGCCTCTGCCCAGGGGACGGCCAGGACAGGCCAAAGACAGCGGCTACACTGCGGGAGCCCTGGTGGGTGTCTCTGCAGACCCCTAACTCAGGGACAGGGAGGGGAGGGGAGGCAGAGCTGGTGATTCTGAGTGTCAGAAAAGGGCATGAATTAGCTTGGTGAGTCAGGGCGGGGGCGGAGGCTGGCAGGGGGCCTGTGCAGTGGCCGTTATCTTCGTGTAGAAAGCAATAAAAATGTGTTCGCTCATAAACGGGCACCGCCAGGACCTATTTCCTGCTCAAATAAAATTAAAGGTGATGGATAGAGGCAAGAGCAGCGGGCAGAGCTGGGGGCCGCTTAGTGCTGAGTGATGGGCCCTGTCCTGAGCCTGGCTCCGGGGGGTCTAGAGGGGCAGCACAGGCTGGCCAGGCAGCCATCCCAAACCTTTGGGAGGCAGGGCAGGTGCAGGTATTTCGGGAGGTGGGGGAGATAAATAGGGTGGGTGAGAAAGATTAAATTTTACCCAGGGGAGCCAGCCGAGGCACAGAGAGGTCTGAGAATTCACTCAGGCTCACACAGCCACACAGAACATCAGCCAACAGAACCATTAGATTGTAAAACTCAACGTTTCCGTCTCCAGAAAGAGGGCAAGTAGCGCACTGCCTCCCTCAAGCTGTGCCCAGCCAGCAGAGGCCCAGGAACACACGTATACACACGTGTGTGTGTGTGCATGCACACACACTCAAGGAAGCCTGCTGTGACAATTACACAGTGATTCTAAACCAGACTCCTGACTGAATCCTGGGTCTGCTATTTGCAAGCTGTATGAGCTTGGAAAAGTCAGCTGCCATCTCTGTGCTTCAGTTTCAGCGTCTGTAAAATGGGAAGATAATCAGAGCACTGGCCTCATAGGGTTGTTGCGAACATTAAATGAGTACAGGTATGTACAGTGAGTGTGAAGGGCCACTGTGTGTGTTAGCCAGGTGCCTGCCTATTTCCTGGTCCCGCCTCCCTCTGTGCACCTCAGGTGGGTGCACAGGTGGGTGACCTGGGAGGGTGCAAAAGGAGAAAGCCTCTTCAGCACTCCTGTCAGGGCTTCATGTCACCTCAGTCCTGAGTCTGAGGTACAGCTCACGCCAGGCCCTGCCAGGCGCTCTGATGCACCACTAAAAGGCCACCTCCTCCAGGAAGACCGCTGGCTTCCCATAGTACGGCCTCATTCTCACACTTGCGTCTACGCTGGTTTCTGCTTGGTCTCAGGCCCTTTCAAGGCACTGTGGTTAAGATCACAGGCTGGGTTCAAATCCTGGCTCTGCTATTTACACCCTTTGGCTTAAACCCTCTGAGGCCTTAGCTTCCTCATCTGCACAAGAAGCATAACCATGGGGTAGTTGTGAAGATTAAATGAACACCATGCTTTTCGGCAATACTTGGCACATAGAGGGTACTCAGTAAATATCAGCTATTATTATAGTTATTACTGTAAGACAGGGTCTTTTCTCCCCTCACAGAGATGAGCTCCGTGAGGCAGGGTGCTTAAGTCCTGTTAGCCTCCCTGATACCAGAGACAGAGGGGGCAGGGGTGAGGGGCACCCTCCCAGTCAGAGCTCCCCCTGCAGCCGCCACAGGTCTCTGTACTCCAGGGGCCTTCTCACTTATCTGGTCACACCTCTCCCGGGCCAGGTGTCCCCTGCAGGCAGGAGTGAGCTGGGAGGGCAGCCCCACTAATGCCCTGATCACTACTCCCGTTGGGGTCATCTGACTGCTGAGGCCCTGAAGAGTCAGAGGAGGGCAGGTACAAACAGCCACCGCACACACATACACACCCACATCAACACAAGGGCACCTCTGGGTAACGGCCCTTCCTGAAACCCCAGGATCTGTTCCCACCTGTCTCCTCTCCTGACCCCTGGATGACGGGCTCACATTTCTCCCTTAAGTCAGATCCTTTCCTCTCCCGCCACGTACCTGCCAGCACGGGCCCCGAGCACACGTTCCATCAGACACCCGCTACTGTCCCTCCCCCTCACAGACACCCATGAGCAGGCCCCAAGGCCCCCCTGGGGCGGGGAAGGCTGTGTCCCAGGGGAAAGGAAACCGTGTGTGTCCCACTCCAACTCCACCCCCCACCTCCAGCCCCCTGGACACGAGAAGGGTGGTTCATGCGTGGGGGGGGGGACTCACCTCTGTTGGCCCAGGGCAGGTACCAGGGGCAGCTGACATTCACGAAGGAGCCCGGTGAGCCGTCTGGCCAGCAGGCGTAGTCATCGAAGGTCCGGTTGCAGAACAGGCCTGGGTGTGGGGGGAACGCTGCTGAGTTCTGGCTGAGGCACTTCCCCACCCGGGGGCCGGCAGCTGGTGGGGCAGACACCTCTGCTCTGCTAACCTCTGCTGAGCAACTTCTGTACGCCAAGCACCCTGCCCACCCTGCAGGTGCCATGCGCAAGCAGACTGGGCCACTTACCAGCAGTGGGAATTTGAGCAAGTTACTTAATCTCTCTCTGTTCATCTGTAAAATGGGGGTAATCCAGGTTCCACAGGACTTCGTGGGGACAAATGATGTATGTCACATAGAGAACCTGAGCATTGTAAGTGCTCAATAAGCAATCCCCACAGGACTATCCTTAAATTACACATCGCAGGTGAGGGGGCAACGGCAGCTCACGTGGCTGCTATAAGCTTCCAGAGATCGCTGTGTTACGATGGCAGGATCAGGATTTGAACTCGGGCCTGTCAGTCTCCTGTCCTGTGCTCTTTAAAAACCACCCCCAATCCTCCAGCCCCTCAAAACAGTTATTCCTATAAATCCATTGGTTGGGCCTCCGGCCGCTGTGCAGGCTGGGAAGCGCTGAGGACAGAGAATGGATAGGCCAGGTCTTGCTCCTGCCGGGCCCGAGCCGGGGACACGGGGGAACAGACAGCGACAAAGTGACATCCTGAAGCACAGGGCAGATGTGGCAGCTCTCAGAGGCATGTGATGCCCACCAGGGCTTGGGGGCCTTCGGAGCCTCCTTGCAGTTAGTTGGGTGAGGGCCCCGCCCGGACTCACCTGTGGCTGGGGGTGGAGTCTCAATCAGGAAGCGCTGGCACTGGCGTCGATATTCTCGCCATTTCTGCACTGTCGTGGAGAGGGACACAGTGGCACCCTGGGGAGAAGAAGAAATGGGGGCCCTTCGGTTCCAGTCGACCTCTTTTCTAATCCCAACCCCCAGTACACTTGGTTTCTGCATGTCCCGGAGACCTTAGGGCCCCAAACTCCACTAGGAGGAGAGAGCAAGTTGCACTTCAAAGGGATGTTTTTACATCTTTGTCCTTCCCAGGGGACTGGCGCACAGTTTCATGTGCAGCAGTGCCCAGCAAATGTCTACGAACTTGATGTTGCTAGGGGATGAGTTGGGGGACGCTCTCACCTCATCTCACCTCGGAGAAAGCGCCTGAGAACCCCAGCCTTTGTGATTGCCAGGGGCTCCTCTCCAGGACCCAGTCAGCCTACCCACAAAATCCTCACATTTTCAACCTTCTAGAAGGGGAAGTGTAGGCTCAGTGTAGGAGAGGGACTCAGTCAAGGCCACACAGCACCCAGGGGAGCAGAGCTAAGGCTGGACCCTGGAGCCCCCCCCACCCAGACAGTGACTGTGCTGGACTACTAGGGGGGTGGTGTGTGTGGTGGGACTCAGTGCCACAGAGCCTGGTAATTCGATTCCTCCTACACAAAGCAATCGGCTAGGGGGGCAACACGACCCCCCAGGGTCCCCTCTTAACATAACAACACAGATCGAATACTCAGCTAAGCCTCTATCAACTAGAGAGAGAGGAGACCTGAGGACACGTGGTGAAGGAGTCAGACAAGTTCGGGAACTTGGAGATCAGGCCTGTAATGGGAAGGGTCCCCCGTGTGTGAATAAAGGAACACAAACCTCGATTTTCAGACAAGGTACCAGAACTGGCTTTTCAGCACAGAGACCCAGATGGACCCACCAAAGTGAGACTGGTCCTTTCTGAGTATTTTTGTGTACTTCTTTTAGGTATGTCTTGGGACCGTTTATTCATTTCATTATATTATTTTATTTTCTATTTTACTTTCTGAACACGCTTAAGATGAGAGATGTTCCTTGTGTAGAGGCTGCAGATGCTGAGATGACCAGGGAGACTCAGGAGCTGCACACAGTCGAGGACGAAGCTTCACTGTTTGAAATCACAAATTACACATGTGCACTGAAATCAAAATAGCTTGTTTTTGGAAACTCGCACCCTTGACTGGTGGTGCCCTGAGCATGGACTGGATCTGGTTTTTGAGTAACCCCACCCACGTTGCAGCCGAGTCCTCGTTTGTGAAACACTGCCCATAAGAGCCGCAGGCTGTCATTGCTGGCCCCGGCCCCACAGGAGTCCCCAGGGAGGGCACCAAGCTTGCTGGAGCCCCAGCTACTTTCCTGCAGTGAGTGTGCTGAGGCCACCTAGGCTACCTGAGGGATGCAGCTATTCTCAGGGCAAAGTTCAAGTGTATTAGTTAAATAGATAAATAAAGTGAACAAAGAATCAAACTCAACCACAGCAAAGGCAGCGGCATGATTTTAGCTACAAATGAGGGGTCAGTGCAGTCTTCACTGGAAGTTGGTGTGGTAGCTCTACCCCCAAATCCCTTTTCCTTCTTCTCCCAGCCCCTGAAAGCAGCAGCTGCTGGTGAGGGAGGGCGGAGAGGCTGGGGAGATGTCCCCTGATAGCTCTTTCTGGGATGAAAACAGTCAGGAAGCAAGGTCATTGCTGGGAACAGGGGCAGTAGGTACATCTGGGCCAGTGAGTGGGGACAAGGAAACCCACGGAAACCAGAAGTCTCAGAATGGGGGTGGGGGGTGGGGTTAAAGGCCAAGGTCAGCACCTGGAAGGGCAGCCGGGCCACCACCACCCCAGGGAGCTTCAACACACAGGCAGCCCCGCACCTGCTCTATCTTCAGACTGGGGCTCCCTGAGGATGGGGTGTGTCCCCCCTCCAGACTGGGGCTTCAGTTATAAGGTGAAGAAATAGATATAACTTACAGCAGCATAGGGAACAGAATCAATAATATCGTCACAACCACGTACATTGACAGATGGTCACTAGACTGCTGTGGTGATCACATCTAAGTTATATAAATGTTAAATCACTATGCTGTGCTCCTGGAACTAATATAATATCATATGTCAATTATAACTAAAAATAAATTTTAAAAGTAAAGTGTGGTGAGAACACACACAGAGACAAATAAGAACAGGGTCTGTGTGTCTCCCCTCAAAAGGAGAGCTTCTTGACTGTGGGGACCCTGTCATCTTCTGCACCAGCGTGGGATCTCCCAGCCCTGCTCCTCGCCCCCCCACCCCCCCACCCACAAGGCACCTGGGCCGCAAGCCTCTCCCCAACCCGGTGTTCATGGAAGCCAAAATGTGTCAGACTCTGGGTGGTGGTGCTGGGGAGCAAGCGGGACAGATGGGCGGACATAGAGGAACACAAAGATGTAGGACACAGCTCTGGTCTGAGAGCATCCTCAGGCCCGGACATGTCCTTCACGTGTGGGTGGGGTGAGGTCTGCAGGGCATCACAGAGAAGGCAGTGTGTGGAAGCGCTCAGGGAGCGGCCGGGGCCAGGCTCAGAATCCAGTGGAGACCCCCAGGGGGCTGGGAGCTGGGGGTGAACTGAGGGTGGGTGGGGGACAGACTGGACTAGCAAGGGGTTCAGCAGAAGAACCCAACAGGGACAAAGGCACAGAGGTAGGGACACTGAAGGTCCGGGGAGCAGGGGAAAGCCTCGGAATGATGTTCAGGAGGACGTGCCGGGGCAGGGAGAGAGCAGCGGAAGAGCCTGGGACAGAGGTGAGGATCGGGTCTGGGACAGGGCCGGGGGCCACCCAGCGCGGCTGGGCCCGGGTGCTCAGGTGAGCTCAGTTAACACAGTGGAGGGGGAACATCCCTGGTTTTGGACCCAAACCCGGGCCTGACACTGAATTAATAAATTAATCCCCCCAAATTAAGTCTGTGACCTGTGCAAGAGTTTTAACTTCTAGCCTCAGTTTATACATGTGCAAAATGGAAATAACAGTCCCTACGCACCCAGGCTGGTTTCAAGGATTAGGTGAGTTAATGCTTGCAGTGGCCCCTGGCCCAGGGAAAATGCCAGGTCAGTGGCAGCTCTTCTCCGTTTCTGCTGCTTATGGGGGAGGAAAGAGAGGAACAAGCAGCCTGGCTTCCTGGGGAGTCTGCACCCCACCCCTCCATCACTTTTAGGATCAACAAACTCTTTTCACACCACGCACCAATCATCCGCTTAATCTGTGACATCTTCCAGCAGCCACTGTAGCTGGTGGCAAAGCCAAGTGGGGACGCTGGGGACTCCATGCCCAAGGGCAGAAAACAGGTAGGAGGGACCAGACCCTGACCACCAGCCCCGACCTTGTTTCATCTTCCTGTGCTATGAGGCCCTCGCTCCAAGTCCAGCGAGGTGGGGCTGGGCAGCTGGGTGTCGGGGAGGACACGGTGGCCGCTGCCCCTGCCCCTCACAGGGCAGCTGGCCCAGAACACAGGGCAGCCGTGAGGGAGCCTGCGGGCCTGGGTGAGGGCCGGCTGGCAGTTTTGAAAATTGGGACATGCCAGGCTTTACGGGATCTCTCAGCGGGGTGAAGGCAAATGGCATGAAGTTTACAGCAGGAGGGGGTGTCTCTCAGATTCAGGAGTTTGGGGAGGAAGCAGGAGGTGACAAAGGACGCCAGGAGGGAATGGCGTGCAAGCGCTGGACAGGATGACTCCCACCACCTCTGGCCTCCCCGCCGCTTGGCTTAAATCTCAGCTGGGACCGAAGGGACGCATTTCTCCTTTTGGGGCCTGAGTTCTCTCACCTATAACATGGGAGTATCATCGCTCTCAAAGAGCCACTGCACAGATCCAGCCAGCCAAAGTCTGTGAGGATCCTTATGAGTTGCCGAGTCCTGTAGCAGTGGGCAGTGTGAGAGTGGGTGCTCCTGAGACGCTAGGTGTCCCCACCCACACCCTGGGAAGGCACCCTTTCCGGAGACTGGCTGCTAACCTGAAAAATTGCTCCTGCAGTTTCTTCAGATTCTTTCTTTTTCTAGTTACCATTTTGACTGAAGGGAGGAGGAAAGAGACCTTGCCTCCCTGGGCCACAGAGGTGGGAAAAATGGGAGACGGCCTCCCAAAAGAAGAGAGAAGGAGGGCTCCTTCCAGGACCCCCAGGCTCCCTCCTCTCTGGCCACGTCCCAGAGCCCAAACTACTGGCCCCTGTGCCCTGGAGGGGGCGCTGTCTGACCCCTGGCTCTTAGACAGCAGCCACCCTCACTTTTTTTGTCTTAAGGGTTCCAGATACAAGAGCTGAATGACGGAAAGGAAAACTGCACCACATTCTCACATGTACAACCCTCACACGGACACATGGACACACTTACCTAACTGAGACATGACCCAGAGTCTCTCTGGCACATGAACACACACAGTCAGATACATACTCACATGCTGAGACACTATCCCCAAGACACATACACACAGCCCTTAATTGACACATTCTCATCTCACACTGTCACATACGCACATACAGAGACACAGCCACACACTCTGTGACAAGCACTCTGTCTGTCACCCACACACAGGCTCATACTGGCAGACACCCAGTCACACACAAAGATGTCGCATACACACACCTTCCCACAGACACACTATCACACATGAAGTCACAAAGACATATACACCACCAGACACAATTACTTGCTGAGATATTTCGCTCACGAACAAACCGTCATACAGGGTCACGTACAAAGACACAGAGAGACAGGCCCACACAGCCCTCACGCCCTGGTTCGTCTCCTTCCATTTCTCCCTCCCTGCTTCCATGTCTGCATCTCTGTATCTCTCCAACACACACACAGGAATCTGCACAGAGGCAGGTGGCATCAGAGGGCAGGGTGTGATTCCCTGGTTGCTCCTGCCCCAGCACCCGCTGGGTCCATGTGCGGGAGTGAACCCTGCTCAGAACGATGTCCATGCTGGACGCTACGCACCCCGGCCTCCCTCCGCCCCTCACGGGAGGGCGGACCGGGCCCTCTCCGAGCCCCTCTCCGAGCCCTGTCCTGCTGCCCTGAAGAAGGCTTCCAGGTTCCCGAGGACAAATGGGTCCGTTCTGCCAAGCGACAGAAGCTGCTGCCTCAGGTGCCAGCGTCTCAATCTTCTCTACAAGCCTGTGTGGGAGAGCTTGTAGTCCCTATTTACAGAGGAGGACACTGAGGTTCCAGGCAGTCAGCTGTCCTCCGCAGGATTGCCAGCTACTAACAGGCTCATTATGTGAACCCAGCTTTGTCTGGTAATTTTGGGTGTCAAAGGCCTGCCTATCCCCCTGCAGAACAGCTCCCTCACAGGGCTCTTGGGAAAGTAAGGAATAGGGGTGGGGTGGTCCTTCCCGGCAGCAATAGCGTGGCCTAGGTTCCTTCTTCAGAGCTCAATTCGGCCAGTGAGCAGGCTCAATGGAAGCCTGCAGGGAAGCTGCTGCCAGCCTGGCCAGACGTGACAACGGAGCTCTCACTCTCTGACCTTCCTCCAGTCCCACCTGGGCAGGCAGGTGCTGGGCACGAGCCCAGCCCCGGACCCCTTGTTCCTCTCCGTTCCTGACCAGCTGGGTCACCTTACACAGGGAACACTTCTTACTTTGCTCTTGTCCCCTCATCAGTGGCAGGGAGGGAGTAACTCTAGTCTTGCCAACCTCATGAACAGAAAACAGAATGCAAAACTTTACCATTTTTTTTTAGAATATTACATGCGGGCATGAGGTTGTGTCACAGTTATTGCAATCTAATCTCAAAGTTCCTGTCCCTCAGATCTCTGTGGCAGCCAGAGATGCTCGGGTCCCCCTACAAGGGCATACCCTGAGGCTCCACTCTCTCTGCTCGGAGCCTGGCTCATCTTCCCCTCCTCTGCCTCTCAGCCTTGTTATGGTGCCAAGACATCTGGCTTTTGCCCTTGGTCCAGGGTTGAGGAATGAGGGGATTAGAAGAAAGGGCAACTTCAGGGAGCCCCTCTCCTCTGGGTAAAGGAAGGCACCTTGGGGAGTAGACAGGCAGCCCCCAGAACCTCTTCTCTTCCCTTAATCCAAACCAGTCTGCAAACTTGGTCTGGACCAGAATGCAAACCCCGTCCCATCCCATCCCAGTCAGGGGAGGAGGCGAAGGTGAGAGAGAAGCATGTAACTGGTCTGTAGTCCTGTCTCCAGAAAGATCCCAAGTGCACCAGGAAAGCCAAGGCCTGGCTGAGGGGCGGGGGAGATGCTATTGGGAGGGAAAGGTGTCTCTTGCACTAGGGTGGTAGTGCTGGGGGGCAGGGAGAGGGAGGGAACCTGGAAAGAAGTCTGAGGGCTGAAAATGTGCTGGAACCTTAGCTGGGAGGCACATCTGTCCACATCTGGATTATCAAGGGGGTAGAGTAGGCCCCTCTCCCAGGGCAATGGCCCCTAATCCTGCCTTCCACCTGTGCTGGGACACATTTCAAGGCCTGTGTGGGCCCACTCCCCAGAGCTCTGGGTTCTTCAGGTCTGGGGGTAGGAACGGGAGAGAATGGGAAGAGGCAGTTCCTGACACAGGGCAGTCAACCCAAGCCTGTGCCGCCTCCCTGCTCCAGCATCTCACAGCATCTTTGGACAACTCCCCTCCCCCAAAGCAGGCTGACCACAGCCCCCGGAGCCAGAGTCTGGACACGGGAAAGACAGGTGAGACAGTGAAGGCCAAGAGGGGCTTCAGAGGTCCTTGCGGCGGCCTGCTCTCCAGTGGCAGGCAGGAGGCCAAGGTATGTGTCTCAGCCTGTGCTCTGGTGTGTGCTGTCAACCAGGGGGTCGAGTGGGGGCTTAGGCTAGTGCATGGGGAGGCTGGCTGCAGGAGCCTCCTGACTGTCTGCGGCAGGGTGGGGGGGTGCGACAAGTTCCATCTGGGAGGTCACCAGGAAGGACAAGAAGCTGCGTCCCTGGGGCTGAGTCAAAGCCGGTGCTGGGGGGCTGATAAGGGGTAATGGAGCTGGGTGTCCACATCCTGGCCCTTTTGCGCTCCCTAAGTCTTGTGGGGGGTCTCTGACCAGCGAGCTTGCAGGTTGGGGGTAGGCACTGCTGGGCAGGGGTCGCGCGCAGTGGGAGGGAGCGAGCTGGGGCAGGGGCAGGGCGGCTGGCTCCGGGTTCCAAGGAGGAGTTGGGAAAGTGTCTGGGGAGACGCGGAGCAGAAGTCGGCGGCGCACAGCGGCTGCGGGGCAGCTGGCTCCCAGGCAGAGGGACGGGGGCGGCCAGGAGGCGGGCGCCGTGCCTGGGACAGGGGCGGTCGCCCGCTGGCCAAGCCACCTCTGCCACCCAGCTCCGGGCGCGGGCTCCGCAGTCCCTACGCCCCCGGTGGTCTCGGTTCCCTCCCCCGGAGGTCGCGGAGTTTCTCTCAAGTCCCACTGTCTTTGCCAAGACCCTGCGGCGCCCCCGCCCCCCTCCCTGGGCCCGCTGCCTCACCTGGGGGCGGGGGCCGGCCATGCCCACGGTCCCGAGCAGCAGGAGTGCCAGGCGGAGCGGCCCGGGGGCGCGGGCCATGGCGCGGCGCTCAGGACTGGGCCATCGCTGCCACCTGCGGAACCGCGCGCTGCGACTAATTCCTGGCGGGCGCCGGGCGGCGGGCGCGGGGGAGGAGCCGCGCGGGCCGCCCCGCCTGCGGGAGGGGCCAGGCGGGGTCCCCAGCCTTCCGCCCCGGCCACCGACACCCCGCAGCCGCGCAGCGCCGCGCCCGCTCAGCCGGTCCCGGGCCGGGAGGTGCTGCGTCCTGCGCCTCGCATCTCCACCCACGCACCCCGACCTCCTCCCAGGTGCCCCTGGTTAAGGAGAGCTAAACCACCGCCACCTATTGGGGCACCGCAAAGGAAACTGAGGCTCGAGGAGCGCGTGGGACTGGTCCAAGGTGACACCGGCCCTCAGACCCTTCCCGGAAAACGTATACAGATCCACTCAGTGGGGTTGCCTCCTTCCCGAGACCTCTCATTGCCGGGCTCCGTCCCTGTGGCAGCCCTGGGACAGCCAAGCTTGGGGGAGGAGAGGGCAGGTGACGAATGGATGGATGGAGCCGGGTCGTTGGGGAGAGTAGGTTTCCCCCGCTTTTGCAGCCCCCAGGGCCCCTGCTCTGAATCACTGGGCTCTTAGAATCTCTGTGTCCGCTTGATAACGAGTGCCCACGGCTGTTCCCTGTGACTCCTGCATCTTTGTCTCCCTGTATTTCACCGGCCCTTGTGTCCACCCCCAAACACAGTGCGGGCCAGGGGGAGGGGACCGGTGGCGCCCCGCTGGCCCACACCCTGGGGGAGGGAGTGCTAAGAAGGCACCGACTTTATGTTCCCCAATGCCTATGAAAAGTTGGGTGGGAAAAGGAGTTCTCCCTCCCCCACCCCCAAAGAACTTTGATGCCACTGTTGGAAAGGCGACGGCAGAGCAACCGTGCCCCCTGCCCCAGGACTTGCAGTGGGCGTGTCTGGAACATTCCGAAGGGAAAGAGGTTCTGTCGGAGTAGCTGGAGGGTGGATCTGTCTGGGATTCATTTATTCCCTCCTCTTCCCAGAAGTTAATCTAACAGCCACCTTCTGTGTGCCACTTAGGATTACTTTGTTCAGCTGTGGGTGACAGAAAACCCCAAACAACAATGGCAGTAGTCGAGGGCTCTGTCCTGTAAGGCAAGGTTGGAGTGTCAGCCCAGGGATGGAGCATGGCTGCCCCATCATCAGGGGCTGCGGGTCTTCTGGCCTCTGCATTCCCACGGTGCACGGCTTCCACCTAATGACCCAAGGTGGCTGCTCCCGCCCCTGCCATCACCGCCACATTCCAGCCAGCAAGGAGGGAAGCGAAGACCATGGGGGGCATCTCCTCCCACAAGGACACACCCTGAGAGACGCAGTTGTCAGTCCCACCACTGGTCAGAACTCAGACACAGGGGCAGTCTTGACTTTGAAGAAATCTGGGAAAAGTGCCTTTCATTCCAAGCAGTCCCTGGCAAGATTAAATACCAGGGCATTTATTAATCTAGAGGAAGGGAAATACAGTTACTTGGCCCCTGAATAACACCAGGGTTTAGGGTGCCGACCCCCTCACTATTGAAAACCCACATATAAATAACTTTTGACTTCCCCAAACTACATTCATCCCCTAGGATATGCGTCCCTTGGATTAGCTCCAGAATCCTCCTCATAGATCCCAAAATTTCTGGATGTTGAAGTCTCTTATATAAAATGGAGTAGAACAATGCATACAGCCAGCCCTCCATATCTGTGATTCCCAACCACAAATGGGAAATGTTGGCTGAATCTGCAAATGAAGAACTCTCAGGGATCTGCGTATATTTATGGGGGGAAAATCCACATGTGAATGGACCTGTGCAGTTCAAATTTGTGCCGTTCGAGGGTCAAGTGTACATATATCTGGATGGATGGATGGATGGATGGATGGATGGATGGCTAACTATTCAGAAACAACTTGCAGGCTCTGCCACACCAGGGTGGAGGTTGGGAGAGGAGGAGAAAACAGAGGAAGATAAGGGCTAGAAAAAGTATTTAGATAGAATTAGGCCTTTACTATGAACTTATCAACCTCTAAATCACATTTATTCAATTAAGTATCTGTTGAGTACCTGCCAATGAGCCAGGCGCTGAACTAGCCCCTCCCACCCCCACTTGTGGTAAAGTGGTGACTAGTCTATCCTCAGGGAAATTCTATTCTAATGCAGAAGGGAGACGTCAAACAAGTGCTTACTGGCACCAGGTAGATTACAGTCGCAATCATGATCAGCAGGTAATTTAGAAGTCCTGCCCTCAGCAATTAAAAGAGCATTTTCTTTCTGCCTGGGTCTTTCTCTGACTGGGAGGGGAGTTTTGGGTTCAGCCAGTGAGGGGCAGGCACCCCTAGGAGCAGCTCTCAGCGTGAACAAACCAGAGTGGATGGATAAATACCCAGTTCCTCACCATTTGATCTGGCAACTCAGAGGAAGCCCCAGCCTCTGGTGGTGGTAACCTGCTCAGTAACACACTCACTGCTGGCTTCCTTCCCTGGCCTGTCTCACTTACCAAAAATAGGGGACTAGTACTTCTGGGGGACCCCTCCCAGACACAAGGAAACTACTTGTTCTAAGTTCTCTTCTTAGGGTTTGTTTCTGGGCTAGCCCAGCTGAGGACAGTGGGCATAGGGGATGCTCACAGGGGTGGGGGTTGGCCCCCTGAGCCCAGAGACACTTGGGTGGTCGATTACCCAACCTCTTCTTTTAACACTTGGGGGCCCAGTGGCTCTGATTTTGCCCTGATGCCGCCTGTCATCTCAGCGTGTACCACTCTGGACTATAACTGTCTCTTCATGACACAGGCTCTGAATGAGCCAGCACGCGGTATTTCAGTACTGGCACAGGTCTGTACCTTGTAATAAGTGCACAGTCTTTGCAGACCCTTCCTGATTCTGTCTCAGGTGTGATGGGTGGTGCCAGGTGCCATGTCTGGTGCCTCCGTGTGCGTCCCATAGCAGCTGCAGGTTGAGTGTTGTCTCCCCAAACTAAGTAAGCTTCAGGGTAGGTCCAAGTTCTGATTCTTTTCAACAACTTAACTGCTCTCCCTCCCTCCTTATCTAGTTTCCTAGAGGACTTTCTAAAACCCTCACCTGACCTAAGCCTATATATTGGTTCCCCACCCACCCAGCACCAATCCTCCGAACTCATCAGCATCTAAGGAGTCAGCTTGTAACAGGGCGCAGCCAAGAGGGGGGGCCCAGAAAAGGATTTGGGATGGGGTCCAGAGCTCAGGGTGTCCAGAAAATATTAAGATGTCCTCACCCCCTGCCCCCGGGGGAAGGGACAAATAGAGTCAGGGCCATTGAGAGCTGTTTTGCATAGCAACAGTTCTGCAGCTAACCTCTAGAATAATTATTTAACATATCTATAACCTTTAACTGGTTTCATGGATATGTTAAATAGCTGTGGACATGCTTTGAGCCAGGAAGAAGGAAGTGGCTTCTGTCCAAGATGTAACTAGGGGCTGGTCCCCCTGAGTCACAGCCTGCGTGAGAGCTTGGAATTGATTAGCTCCATGCCACGGGGCCATATCTGCCCAGACTAATGGTGGCAGCCCAGTAAAGCTGGGAGGGTACGAGAGCCCTGGCAGGTGTAACTGATTGTAGGAGGAGTTGGAAATGGGGCTGCAAAGGAGGATGGGTGCGGAGATTTAAACACAGATGCGGCAGCTATTGAAGGGAGAACCATGCAGTTTTGGCCAGAGTGCAGACCCCTGCAGCCAGGTAGAAGGGAGAGCCACACGGTTTCAGTAAAGTAAGGGTCCCCCTCTTGGCCAGGTGAAGAGAGCCATGTGGTTTCGGCAGAGTGCAGATCCCCTCTTTCCCAGGTGAAAGGGAAAATTACGCAGTTTTGGCCAGAATGGAGATCCCTGCAGCCAGGTGAAGAAGAAAGACATGCTTTTGGTGGAGTGTGGACCCCTGCAGCTTTGGTAGAAGAGGCCCACGTGGCTTTGGCTGCATGGCCTGGCCAGTGGACCATGAGAGGGTACCACGGAGAGTACTTTGGATTAACTAGAGAAAGATCCTGCCTGCACGGTGACACACCTGCATGGTGACACAGCTGCAGGTGACACGTCCGAAACACAGACGTGTGCTCTTTTCCTGATTTACGGAGTTGGAACAGTGGGAGAGCTGTGTGTGTGCATAGGTGTATACCCTAAAGGACTTTGATATTTTAGTGGAGGCATTAGGCCTAAATAGCATTAAATAAACATTTTGTTTCCTTTTCACAAATCTCTGGCATTGAGAGATGTCTTTCCAATTGGCAGCGGACAGAAGAGCCCAGTAGATAATAGTATTCCGTCCTTGGGAGGGGCCCCTGTTCTGTAGCAGTTTTTGGCGTCCCGAGGTGGGCCAAATACTGCCCCCCCCCTCGGACCTCTTGTTGGGTAACAAGCTTGGGTCTGCTCCCAGCTTACTTCCAACTGTACCTCTCTCAAGTACTTCTTCCCATTTCGCTGCAACATAGTCCCTTCTGTTCGAAGCGTCGTCGACCACCCTGCCTGCCTGAGCTCTGACTCATACTCCAGGATCCTGCTGAAACAGCCCCCCTCTGAGAAACCTTAGAGGGCAGCGTAGGGGCTTTTATCAGCTGCAAGAACCTGGAAGGGCTTTCCTAACATGGTTCCCAGGGCTCCCCAACTCCTTCCCACTCTCAGAGTCTCAGGGAAGAGGTCACTCCTACCTGGAATCTTTCCATGATTCCACCGCCTTCTTCAATTTCTGGGCACTTTGGAACCCTCCTGGATGTTTGCTGGGTAATCCCTTGTTTTTTACCCAAATAGGGATCTTGTTTTACTCATCTCTATACCCACAGCACCCAGTGCCATGCTTGGCACATGCTAGGTACTCAGTGACTGTTGTTCAAAACACTAAAAGGAATGAATTGAAGCACCCACATTTTTTTTCTTTCTTTCTTTCTTTCTTTCTTTCTTTCTTTCTTTCTTTCTTTCTTTCTTTTCTTCCTTCCTTCCTTCCTTTCTTCCTTCCTTCCTTTTTTTTTTTTTTTGCAGGGGGAGTCAGCCAAAGGGGCTAAGTTGTCATATAGTTTATTTTTTATTTTTTAATATATTTTATTGATTATGCTATTACAGTTGTCCCATTTTTTTCACCTTTATTCCCCTCCACCCTGCACACCCCTTCCCATCTGCATTCCCTCCCCCTTTAGTTCATGTCCATGGGTCGTACATGTAAGTTTTTAGGCTTCTACATTTCCTATACTATTTTCAACCTCCCCATCTACTTTCTACCTACCATCTGTGCTATTTATTTCCTGTACCTTTTCCCCCTTTCTCCCCTCCTGCTGATAACCCTCCATGTGATCTCCATTTCTTTGGTTCTGTTCCTGTTCTCGTTGTTTGCTTAGTTTGTCTTTAGGTTTCGTTTTTTGATAGTTGTGAGTTTGTCATCATTTTTCTGTTCATATTTTTAATCTTTTTCTTAAATAAGTCCCTTTAACATTTCATACAATAAGGCCTTGGCGATGATGAACTCCTTGAACTTGACCTTATCTGAGAAGCACTTCATCTGCCCTTTCATTCTAAATGATAGCTTTGCTGGATAGAGTCATCTTGGATGTAGGTCCTTGCCTTTCATGACTTTGAATACTTCTTTCAACCTCTTCTTGCCTATAAGGTTTCTTTTGAGAAATCAGCTGACAGTCTTATGGGCACTCCTTTGTAAGTAACTGACCCCTTTTGTCTTGTGGCTTTTAAGATTCTCTCCTTATCTTTAATCTTAGGTAATGTAATTATGATGTGCCTTGGTGTATTCTTCCTTGGATCCAATTTCTTTGGGACTCAGCTTCCTGGACTTCCTGAAAGTCTATTTCCTTTGCCAGATTAGGGAAATTCTCCTTCATTATTTTTTCAAATTCAAATAGGTTTTTAATTTCTTACTCTTCCCCTTGTTGTTCTGGCACCCCTGTGATTCAGATGTTAAAACATTTCAAATTGTCCTGGATGTTCCTAAGCCTCTCCTCATTTTTTTTTTTTTGAATTTTTGTTTCTTCATGCTCTTCTGGTTGAATGTCTATTTCTTCCTTCTGGTCCAAACCGTTGATTTGAGTCCTGGTTTCCTTCCTGTCACAGTTGGTTCCCTGTGCATTTTCCTTTATTTCACTTTTCATAGCCTTCACATCTTCCTCTATTTTGTGACCATATTCAATCAATTTTGTGAGCATCTTTCTTACCAGTTTTTTGAACTGTGCATCTAATAGGTTGGCCTATCTCTTATTTGCTTAGTTGTATATTTTTCTGGAGCTTTGATCTGTTCTTTCATTTCAGCCATTTTTTTCTCAGTGTACCTATTACATTGTAAGGGGCAGAGCCTTAGGCATTGGCCAGGGCAGGGAACCCCATGTGTACAGCATTGTGGTGCTATGTGTTGGGCAGGGGTCTGAGAGGGAACAGTGCCACTTGTTCAGCTCTCTGCCAGATTTCGGTCACTTCCCCTGCTACCCACAAGCAAATTGGGCCCTTCTGGGTGGATGGGTTTATGTATACTCTAGAACCCTGTGGGTTTCTCCAATGAACTCTCAGGAGAGGCTGAGAATTTCTCCCTTGGCCTCAATCCTCACAGGTATTTTCAGTCAGCGGTTTTGAGGCTTTATTTCCCTAAGCTGGAGCCCTGGGTTGCACGGTCTGTCTTGCTCCCCAGTTATTCCTCCTGGTTTATCTGCATGCAAATGTGGGACCACCCGGTCCACCAGCTGCTGCCCGGCCTGGTCCACCAGCCACTGCCTTGCCCACTCGATCCTCCAGCAACCACTTTGCTGCGAGTCCTCTCCACCCTGGCTGCCTGTCTCTGCCCCTCCTACCACTCTGGATGAATGTTTTAACTCCTTGGTTGTCAGACTTCCATACAGTTCGATTTTCTGTCAGTTTTGTTTGTTTTTAAATTTTAAATTTGTTGTTGTCCTTCTTTTGGTTGTATGAAGAGGCACAGTGTGTCTACCTATGTCTCCATCTTGGCCAGAAATCTCCCACTTAACCATGTTCTGTCAATGTCTGATTATGACTCTCCCTCATTAGTCTGTGAACTCCTGGAGGGAAGGATGTTTCCATCTTCGTCTCTGGATAGCCAGCATTGGCACAGGCCCTGGTACATAGCAGGTGCTCTGTGACATTTGTCCTAATGGCAATGTGTCAGTCCAGGGTCCAGCGAAGTATCTGGCACATAGTAGGTGCTCAAAAACTTATCAGAAGAAAGAGACACTGGGAGAGAGAACAGACTATGCACTAGGGAGCACGGTCCTTACCGGTTCCCACCGTGCTAGCAGGGACCCTAGCTCAGGCTCTGCTATGTTTGAATGTTTATGCTCCCCTCCCCCTATTCATGTTAAATCCTAACCCACAATGTACTGGTATTAATAGGTGGGGGCTTTGAGAAATAACTAGGTCATGAGAGCTGAGCCCTTGTGAATGGGACAGGTGCCCTGATGAAGGAGAGCCCAGAGTCTCCCTTGCCTCTTCCACCAAGGGAGGGCAGAGGAAAAATGGCCATCAATGAGCTGGGAAGTGGACTTTTACCAGACACCAAATCTACCATGATCTTGAACTTCCTGCCTCCAAAACTATGAGAAGCATTTGTTTATAAACCACCAAGCCTATGATATTTTTGTTACAGCAGCCTAAGTGGACTAGGAGAAGCCCTCTAGAATGAAGGGCAGGAAGCTCCCTAAGAAAAGAAATTTGAACAGATAGAATACTATTTCCTGAACTAACAATAACCATGAGCAAAAACAGTAGCTACCATTTACCAAGCCCCCACCCTGAGCCGGGCGCTGCTGAGTGCTCAGAGTGTCTCCATCTTCTCAGGGACTTTGCCCATTTATGGATGAGAAGACCAAGGCTCAGGGATGAAAAGTAGTTGCTCCCAGAGCAGCCCTGGCAGCATCCCAGGCCACCTACCCCGAAGGCTGGAGTAGTGGCGCCGGGGAGCTGCTTGGTCGGTGGCAGTGCAGAGGGTGCCAGCCTGTCCTGGGAGCCCTCTGTGGCTCCTTCTTCTGCAGCCCAGAGCTCTGGATCCTGCTCCTACCCTCATGTCCAAAGCTTCTGTGGCCCTAAAGTGGGTCACCTTCCGCTTCCATTAAAAAATTCGGTTTTCAGAGTATCTTCAGAAATGCTAAGGGGAGCAACTGCTGTGTGCATCTGAGGGGAAGATGTAGCAAGGCCTGTCCCTCTGGGACAGACCCCAGAGCAGGCCACCCCATCCTCCTTTGTCCCTGGCTGAAGAAAGCCCTCTCCTTGGTAGGAAGACTTAGCCAATGGGCAGGACAGAAACTTTCACAGCAGGAAATATGGAGATGGAGGGAGAGGGGAGGCAGAGAGAGCAGGGGTCGGGGAGGAGGACAAGGAGAGAGGAGAAAAACCTGCTAAAAAGACAGATGTCTCTTGTCCATGTTGTTTAGGTTCCTTTCCAAGCTCTAACTTCCTAAGAAAATTGTTTATTTTCCAAAACTGAAGATTATATCCCTCTTCTAGGGGACTAAATGGGAAAAGAGCCAACATCTTTTAGCTGAATATAAGCATGCATGCGGATTCACACACCTACACACAGATCTCAGAGTCAGTCAGTCTCAGGTGCAAATCCAGTTCAGTCGCTCACCGGACATCCCTGATCCTCAGTCTGTCTGTAAACTGGGGGTAATAAGAAAGGTCCACATTTACCGAGCACTTGCCTTCAGCTGGGCTCTGTTCCAAGAGCTGTGTGAGTGTAGCTTCATTACTGCTTACCACCAGCCACACCCTAGTTGTTGCCTCTCCAGTCTGAAGACCTGTTGCTGGGATGAGACGCGGGCCACGGGCCACAGGCCACGGGAGTGCGCCCAGGAATCCCACTTCAGCCAGGAGAACCTGGCTGCCAACAGCTCCTGGGGCAATGGAGTGAGTCTCAGGAGGATGCCCCTGCGGGTAGAGGCTCCACCCTGGGCCTCCTGCTTCTCTTCTCTGATCCTGCCCTTTGCCTCTGACCCACAGCTTCTGGGAGGAACCCTGGTTTGTAAAGTGGCATCATTTTAATCTCCGTTGTTCTGATGAGGACCTGGAAGCACAAAGCAGTGAAGTAACTAGCTTTGAACCCAGATGGTGTAAGATAGCCCAAGAGACCCGAGACGCAAACCTGCCCAGACCTGGCACGCTGACTGCACATTCCCTGTCTTTTAGGAAGAGGGGAAGGGAGGGAGAAAGAAAGGGAGAAAAACATTAATGCGTGGTTGCCTCTCATGTGCCCCTAACTGGGGACCTGGCCTGCCACCCAGGCGTCTGCCCTGACTGGGAATCCAACTGGTGACCCCCTTGGTTCACAGGCCAGCACTCAATCCACTGAGCCACACCAGCCAGGGCTGTGCATTCCACACCTTGCAGAATTGTAGACAATTGGGCACAGCGCTAGCCCAGAACCGGTCACACAGCAGAGCTCAGTAAATGGCAATGTTCACACCACTGTCATGCCCCCGGCCCTCTGTCTTCCTGGCTGTAGTTGCACCAGTTGTACCAGGTCTCAGCAAGGGACAGGCATGGCGACTAACACCCAGGGGCTCTGGCTCAGTGCATCCCTTCCTGGCCCAGGTGGCTACAGCCCAATCTCTGGCTCTGGGGGAGCGTGGAGGCTGGCTAGACCAAAGAGGCCCTTCCCCAAGTGGAGTTACTGTTGCTGTCCCCACACGCCATCCAGCCAAATTTCCAAGGTGCTGGGCCCTGTCCAACTCTGGGCAGTCATCTGGCCGGGATTTACAGTCGTTCAAGCTGTAGTGATTATTGCTGTCTTGGGAGATTGCAGCACACCATATTTCCAAAGTGTCAGACATCGTTTTCATGACTAACTCCTTTGTTGAGAGGAGGGGACCGCTCCCACTTTACAGAGGGAAACTCCGTCCCACAGCATCAGGGGATCTGCTTGAAGTCAGTTGACAAGGTGTTGGCAGGGTTCGTGGACCTCTGGACCAAGGAAGAGAAAAAAAAATGAAGGTCCCTCTCTCTTCTCCACATGGGGAGAAAGTGAGCGAGAACCCAGGGGAAGAGGGAGTCACAGGGAGAGGGCGTCGTGCGGAGGGGGCAGAGCCAGGGAGGCTGCCGGATGCTGCCCTCACAGCCACCACCCTTCCTTTTGGAGAAGGTTGTGTAGCAGAGCTGGCTGAATGCTCCCCAAGTCTGGGCGCACAGCTGCTGCGGTTCGTTTCCTGGGGCTGCCATAGCAAACCACCTGAATCCAGGTGACTTAAACAACAGAAATTTATCATCTCACAGTTCTGGAGGCCAGAAGTTGGAAATTAAGGTGTCAGCTGAGCTGGTTCCTTTGGGGAGCAGGGAGGGAGAGTCCGCTCCACCCACTCTCCCAGCTGCTGGGGCTCAGGTGGAGCTCGTGCCCTCAGTGCGTGTCTCTCTGTGTCCAAATTTCCTTGTTATATAAGGATGCCGGGCACTTTGGATTAGGGCCCACCCTCGTGACCTCATTTTAATCAAATTACCTCCGCAAAGACCCTGTTTCCAAAGAGAGTCACGTTCTAAGTCACTGGGAGTTTGTTCAAGATATCTTTTTGAGGTACAGTTCAACCCTAACACCTCCAGACCGCATCTCCCAGTTTCCCTTGATGCTCAGTGACCAGTGGAACGACAGCGGGCACCTCCAGGCTTGGCTCACGAGACCTCCCACACAATCCTGCACACCCTCTCCTCCTCCCTCTTCCAGCAGAACACAGATGATGTGGTGGACACCTGCAAGGTCCCAGGGGACTGTGGAAACACAAGACAGAAAGAGCCTGGACTCCCAAGTGACTGCCCAGAGCAGTTTCCTGCTCACCCGCACTAGATTGCATAGTGCGGAGCTGCTGAGGTTTGGGAGCTATTTGGCACTGCAGTTAGCTTCCCCTAACAGGCCTCTGCCTGCGTCTGTCTGGGGACAGGGCTAGCCTGTCCGAGCAAAGGGCTTCTGAAGGTCGCCTCTTTGTAGCTGCCATGAGGTGAATAGGGCCCCTTCTCTGGGCCCATCTCCTCCCTTGGTCTCCTCACCTCTGTCCGTGGAGGGCAGCATCGGCAAGGGGACTCTGGCTCTGTGTGGCTATGGCTCCTGGGCCTGGAGAGTGGACGTTCATTCTTACACATTTGGCTCCTCTCTACATTTCACCCCTGGCTCTTCCTACCTGAAAACCTCTCTCGGGAGAGAAAGCAGGGGGCCAGGAAGAGAGTGGTTATGACAGAGCCCACATTGTCCCTTCACAGAATTAAAATTCTGCAGGAAAAGAGGAAATGTGCCAAATGTTACACGTTTGGAAGTCAGATGAAAGGAGGCATCACAGCAGTCCTCGCACTGTGGACCTTCAGTGCCTCCATCATGGCTGAGAAGTGCACTGTGACCAAGATGAAAACCTAAGCCAATGTCAACATGAGTCAGAAACAAGAGAGGTCATCAGACTGACCTGGTACCCGGCCCACCCGCAAGCAGCCTCCTTCTTAGAGACTCTCCCCAGCTGTTCCCTCTCACAGCTGCCTTCAGACCAGCTGGTCACGGGCCTCACAGGCCTGGGGAAGAAATGCCCTGCAGAGGAGCCTGTAGGACCCCTGGAGAGATGGTTCTGGAGCCGAGTGGGAAGCTACTGCTGGCTCCAAGGTCAAGGTCACTGCAAAGCCTGTTCAGGGTCCCCCAAGGCAAGGGACAACCAGCACACAGGGCAGGCAGGACCCCCGGCAACAGCTTGACCCTAGTCTGGGAGCCCTCCGGGTCTCTCTTCCTGACACACTCAGGCAGGACAAAATCACGTCCCTGTGTTACATAAAAGGAATGTCATAACCCACTCACTTTTTTCTCCTAAATAATAAAAAAAATGCAAAACACAAAACCAGCACATTTCTGGGCCTCCTCCTCCCAGTAACCTGCACCATCATGCCTTGGTGGTCATCTGCAGCCGCCCAGAACCTCACAGGGCACCCCCGGGACCCAGACTGCAGTGGCCGCAGCCATCGAGGACCGACACTACTAGTGTCTCCCACCCTCCACAGCATCACAACCCAGAAGTTTCCACTCCTTCTCTGGTCATGTCCCTCAGCCCTGACTTTGTGACATGGTAATACTTCAGGTTTTGAGACTGGCCTTAGGGGAAGCCAGGAGTCAGTCTCTGTTGTTGTGGTCTGACCTCCAGACCTGGCCTCAGCAGGACCTGCAACTTTGCCCAGCAGGTGACCCTTTCCAAGGACCCAATATATTTCATTCTTTGCCCTTACAAGTTCAGCTCAAGAGGCACTTCCTTCCCTGCTCTGAAAGCCCTCACTCCTAATGCACTCAGCCGCGCTCTGGTTTCTGGCTCATTTGCCAAACAGGATGGCAAACAAAGCTGCTGAACCTACTCAGCACCTAATGGCTCATAAGTCCAGGCCCCTGCCTTCCAGGTGCTGTTGGGGAGCTCCGCAGGGGTGCGGACCCACAGCATTAATTCCAAGCATAGCAGTTTTGCACTAGGAAAACGAACAAGCACTTCTCCAAGACAAAAGCTGATGACACTGTGCTGTGGGAGGGGTTGGAAGCTGCAGGCGCCCGGGAATGAGAGGTTGTGGAGGCTTCAGCAGCATCAGCAGGCTGGGCTCTCAGTGGTGGTCAACACGAGAGTCAAGACTCCGAAACTCTTGGAGGCAAATCGAGGACAAGGGATGGATCCTCATCAGCAAGCCAGGCCACTGGGTCCAGGGCCTGAATGATTAAGTCCCTGGAGATCAGTCTCTTTTCTCTTGCATCAGGAATTTGAGATCACTGACTTTTTTTCTAGGGATGCCCCTCAAAGATGAGGTTCTGAAGATCATGCTTGTGCAAATGCAGACGTAAGCTGTCCAGCGGGCCAGGTTCAAGGTAACTGTAGCCACCGGTAACTATAGCAGTCATGTTGGTGTAGATGTCAAGTGGCCCGAGGAAGTACCACTGCCACATGTATGGCCTTCATCCTAGCACAGTGGGGCTGCTGGGAGGACAGACTCCTCGTGCTGACACTGCAGCTCTGTGCTACTGGGCCTCGGCCCTGCCTCTGGCATTGTCTCAGCCCCTGTGCCCAGGAAGCTGCAATGGATGGCAGGTCTTTGGCAGCTCTGCCAGCTGCCAAAGGGAACAATGGCACCTCAGCTTTGTCAAGACCACTTCAGCATTATGTCCAAGACTCACAGCCCTGACCTCTGGAAGAAGAGTTTTCCCTAAGTCTCTCTATCAGGAATTCACTGACCCACACCAGAGTATCCATGGGTGGCCTCACTATGGTGCTTGTGCACAAGAAAACTCAGTAAATTAAACCCGAAAGCAAACTACAAAACAAAACCCCCACAAACATGCAGTCCAGTTGGGTACTACAGAGCAAGTTCTTGTACAGACTCCCTACTACCACCTGAGCTTGGGGAAAAGCCCTGGTCAGGGCTTGGGAAGAGCTGGGCTCTCATCATGTTTCTTCCGCTATTTTCCTTTGTCCCTTAAAGCAGATTGGCTCAAATTTCCAAGGCTCAATTTTCTCATCTGTGTAATAAATAGTCTCTGCTATTGCCTGCTTACAGGTTTCTTGTGAAAGTTAAATGAGATGTGTGCACACAAGCTTTGGAAACTACAAAACGCCATTTAAATATAAGGAACCACCATGGTCATACCCACATTGTTCTTGACCCCCGTGGTTGCGGGCTTTCCTGTCAGCGCTCCCTGTCACATGTCTTGTGCTACAGCCAACCCAATGTGTTGTTGTGGTTTAAACCAGGCCTGCCATTGTCCATGTCTGGCCTTTGTTCTGCCTGTGCCCTCCTCCTAGAATGCTCCTCTTCCTTATTTCTTTTGGTCAAATGCCATCCATCCTTCATGGCACAGCCTAAATCCATTTCCTGCAAAGATCTGGCCCCACCCTCCCTGAGAAAAGCCAAGCCTCTCTCCCCTGCCACATCCGCTTTAATGCAATGGCCACTCTGAGACTTCCACTGTGTGCAGAGGCTGTGCTTTCTGCCACAGCACATGCTTATGTGGCACAGGCTTCCTCTTGCATCTCGCCCACGTGGAGCTTGTGCACAGAAGGTGCTGACACCATCATCTTGCGTTGCAATGAGTTGGAAAGGACCTCAAGAGGTAATCAACATGACCGGGGCCTTGAGGTAGAAGATGAGCGTGGCCAAGCTCCAGGGAGCAAATCTATAAACATCTTTTGACAGAAAAGCCCAACTTCAAAGCCTAGCAATTTTAGATTATATTTGCATTGGAGGCTTTTAAAAGAATAAAACATTAGATTTATGTTTCTGTGAACAGATGTGGAAGGGAAATCAATTTCTCATAGGATTGGCTTATTTGTTTTTTATTGCAGTGCTAAATATTATAAACCAAGTGACAAATTAATACATAAATTGACATAGAGACACATACACACTCTCCCCTAAATGAGAAAGGAGTGAGAAGCTGCCTGAGATTCTTCTCATGGCCGGAGGTGGCAGGTGCTTGCATGGCATGTGTCAGTCAAGTTGGGATTTCCGACAAAGGGACTGGAGGTGACGATGGCTCTAAAAGAGCTCAGGCTTTCCCCCAGAAGAGGGGAGATGCTCACATTGTCTTGGGGAACACATAGTAGAGCCGCGCCTTCTTGCCTCCGGCTCCGGAGCTTTTGGAGGCTGCAAGAAGGAGGGTAGAAGGGCTGGCAACACGCTGGCCCGCTCCCACCATGCCCTCCTCCAGGAAGGGAAGAAGGGAAAGGAGAAACATCCCAGACTGGCCCTGAGAGTAGTTCCCTCTGGGCCGGTGGGGGGGCCTGCCTGCCCCAAGTGACCACCTGTCACACCTGGCATGGCTCCCAGAGTAAGTAAACGAAGTGTGAGCATGACCTTCCTCCTGGAGACCAGAGTGAGCAGGTGGGCAGGAGAGGTCAGGTCCGAACTCATCTGCCCATCCCTGGGGCACTTGTCCCACAGTGCAGGGTTCCATGGCCAGGGGAGGGATTTTAGGGGCTTGTGGGCCCTGAGACCCACTAAGGGGCACCGGAGCTGCCTGCCGACGGGGGGGGACTGGCCTGGCTTCCAGAGAAAGCAGATCAGACAGAAAGAGCTAATCTATTCTCCAAAATATTTCCATAAATGTGGAAAAAAACTAAAAGTGACTGCTTTCCCCAGGAGAGAGGATGACACATAAAAGACAAAGCTTCCGACGTGGTGTAGCTAAATGCCAAACAGTTAGTTCTTTGCTTTGGAGGTGAGGGGGGAGGATGTGGAGAGAGAGAGAGATTTTCCATTTGTCTGGCAACCTCTCATTCAGGTTCTTATTATGACGGACACTGGATGTCCTCTGGGGGGACGATTGAAGAGGAACAATAGAAAGGGGAAGGTTTTCATAAGAAAAGAATACATGAGAACCACAGATGACAAATGGATGCCCTTATCCCCTCAGACACAAGCTGAAATCCCTGAGCACATGTCTGAGGAGGCTGGGGTTCCAGCGACAGAAATATCCATGAATATGTCAGGTGGCAGACTAGGAAAGAACCCCCACATCCATTGGACCATCTTGAAGAAGCTGTGAGGGAGCCAGGAAACTAGAGGCATCGAATACCTGCACCAGGTCAAACGAGGGTTTTGCCTGGGAACAGGGGAGGGGGCTTTGATGAATCAGGCAGAGCCTGAGAGAATGAAGGGAAAGGCAGGGAGCTGCCGCCCCACCCAGCACCTGAGTGAAGTGGAGAGGGGTTTTGCTACTTCCTCAGGACACTTGTTTACTTCAGACTGTTTAAAGAAATGACTGTCATCCTGCCACATTCCCAAGGAGGGTGATTTGCAAGCCCCGGAGGAAGGAAGCCATTGCAAACCCCTCTGTCCCTGGTTTCTTTCGGGGAGAACGGAAGAGGTCATGGCAAGCTGCTAAACCAATAGCTTCTAGGGGATGGGTATTAGATGAAGAACAGTTTCATTTCTGGAGCATTATGCCAAAATACTTATATTTCTCTCAGAAGGTTGTATGTCAATCAAGAGTTGAGTGCTCAAAGATTATGCTTCCTTTCTGCAGTCAAAGCCAGATGCTGGAAGAGAGAAGTGATGGAATTGACTCATTTTCTTCCATTTGCTCAAGGTACAAAGGACACTTTTTGTCTAAGGCAAAATAAAATTCTATCCTTCAGAAATTCTTAGGGAATTTGTGGATCTGAAGAAAATAGCAATTAATAATGAATGCTTTTAGATTTTACTTCTTTGTGTTGGGGGATCTTTTCAAAATCTAACCTGTTACTCTGCTCAGTCCAGGGCGCCCTCAGGCAGGGACCCCCTCTGTCCCAGCCACTCAAAGGGACAGAAATCATACCTTTCAGGTCTCCCACCACCTCAGGCAGGCACACAAGAAAACTCTCTTTATTTCAAGGGTATGCAGATATCTAGATGAACTTGTTAAGATCTTCTAAGGAACCATAAGGAAGAAGCAAGGGAAAATATGTTTATGATTTGTTTTCATATCAAGGAAGGTAGAGAAAGAGTGACTCAGATCCCAGCTCCTGAGGTCCATGGCATTATGGATGAGATGAGACAAATTAACACAGACTACCGAGTCCTGTGGAGCAAAAGGGACTGCACAGCTACTCTCTCAAGAGGGAGGGGGGACCTTCTCTCCGCTCCCTCCTTCCACTCCTCTGTTGCTAACCCTCCATGTGATCTCCATTTCTGTGGCTCCACTCCTGTTCTAGCTGTCCGCTTAGTTTGCTTTTGTTTTAGGTGTGGTTGTTAATAACTATGAGTTTGCTGTCCTTTCACTGTTCATCTTTTTATTTTCTTTTTCTTAGATAAGTCCCTTTAACATTTCATATAGTAAGAGCTTGGTGATGATGAACTCCTTGAACTTGACCTTATCTGAGAACTACTTTATCTGCCCTTCCATTCTAAATGAAAGCTTTGCTGGATAGCACAATCTTGGATGTAGGTCCTTGCATTTCATGACCTGGAATATTTCTTTCTAGCCCCTTCTTGCCTGTAAGATCTCTTTTGAGAAACTAGGTGAGAGTCTGATGGGAACTCCTTTGTAGGTGACTGTTCCCTTATCTCTTGCTGCTTCTAAGATTCTTTCCTTAATTTTATTCTTGGGTAATGTAATTATGTTGTGCCTTGATGTGTTCCTCCTTGAGTCCACCTTCTTTGGGACTCTCTGAGCTTCCTGGAATTCCTGGAAGTCTATTTTCTTTGCCAGATTGGGGAAGTTCTCCTTTATCATTTGTTCAAATAAGTTTTCCACTTGTTGCTCTTTCTCTTCCCCTTCTGGTATCCCCATAATTTGGATGTTGGAACATTTAAAGATGTCCTGGAGGTTCCTAAGCCTCTCCTCATTTTTTTGAATTCTTGTTTCTTCATTCTTTTCTGTTTGGTTGTTTCTTTCTTCCTTCTGGTCCACTCCACTGATTATAGTCCCAATTTCCTTCTACTGGTTCCCTGTGCATTTTCCTTTATTTGTTCATCTAGTTTGTGACCAAAGTCAACCAATTCTGTGAGCATCCTGATCACCAGTGCTTTGAACTGTGCATCTGATAGGTTGGCTATCTCTTAAGTGGTTAGATGTATTGGCTCTGGGGCTTTGATCTATTCTTCTGTTTGAGCCATTTTTTGGGAGGGAGTCTGGTCAAGCTTGTTGCATATGAGGGGCGGAGCCTTAGGTGTTCACCATGGCAGGTCAACCCAGTTGCTGGGTTGCGACCTTGTATGTGGGGGCGGGGTCAGAGAGGGAACAATGGCACTTGCTCCGCTTTCTCTCAGATTTTAGTCCCTTCTGCTGCTTCCCACAGGCAAATTGGGCCCTTCTGGTGCTGGTTCCCAGGTGGGTGGGCTTGTGTAGGTTCTAGGACCCTGTGGGTCTCTCCAGCGAACTCTCCTGTGAGGCTGGGAGTCTCTCCCTGCACCTCAACCCCCACAAGTGTTTTCAATCAGTGCTTTTAGGCTTTATTTCCCATCTCTGGGGCCCTGGTTGTGCAGTCTGTCTTGCTGCCCATTTTTACCTTGTTTATCTGTGTGCGAATGTGTGATCCTGGTCAGCCATCGGCCTTGCATGCCTGATTGGGTCTGCTCATTTCCTCCCCTTGCCCGCGGTCTGCTAGCCCCATACCACCTGTGGGCCTGGGTCTGCCAGCCACCGCTTTTCCTGCCGTGACCCCTCTCCACCAGATGCTGACTCCAATCCTCTTACCGGTCTGGATGAATGGTTGTTGGACTTCCGTACAATTCAATTTTCTGCCTGTTCTGGTTGTGTTTTTATTTCTAAATCTTTGTTGTCCTTAATTTTGGTTGTGCGAGGAGGTACAGTATTTCCACCTATGCCTCCATCTTGGCCCGAAGTCTGCCTTGACAGACTTTTATGGGTTTTCTAATATCATACATCACAGAAGGTTTTCATTCATTATACTTAGGTTTGCTTTAGGTAATTACTTTTTACAGATAGCAATGGAACGAATGTTACTGATTACTTCTTACAGATTAACAAGGAAAAAATATTGCAAATGCAAGGGAATGATAAGAGTAACAGGTCTGGTTACACTTCATTCCTTGGGAGAATTAACACAGGCTTCAGGAAGTTACTTTAAAGATATACAGTAAGCGTTTTCTGCCTGAACCCAGGGAGGGGGAGTTTTAGCCAGAGCAAGTCACAAAGCAGCCTAGTTATAATGCAGACCAGATTTCCCACAGGAGAAACGATCCGTAGGCATGGTCTTGAGTGCTGACTCACTCCCCACTGGTTTTCCACGTGGGTACTGAGCTACATTTTCACGCCTTGCAAAGCAGTTTCCTACAAAAGAGGATGAGAGTAGACAAGGGAAAGAGTGTGGAGGAACAAAGGTGTCACCTTGCATGGGCTGCCCGGGTCTTCTGGCAGGTGGTGGTCCCCCCACCTCACAGCCTGGAGTGTGGCTGCGATGGGTTAACAACTGCCTGGCCCCTTAGCATCCTTGCCCCAGTGGAACCTCTTGCAGGGCCATCTGGGATCCACAGCTCCAGGGGCCTAGTGAAGCCCTTTGCTGTGACTGCATTGCACCCCAGCTTCTCCCTCCACCCAGTCTTACCTCCTTCCTGCCCCCTCTGGTGGTGTTCAAAGAGCTCTGCACACAAATATCCAGCTCAGACTCTGTGTCCAGAGAACCTGACCTAAGACAGGGAGAGGTCCAAACTTTTTAGTGTTTTGAGTGGGTAGACAATTTTTTATCCTCACCTGAGGACATACTTATTGATTTTAGAGAAAGGGGAAGGGAGAAAGAGAGGGAGAGAAATATCGGTTGCCTCTCATACATGCCCCAAACTAAGCAAATGGCAACCCACATATGTGCCTCCACCAGTTGCAGGACGATGTTCAACCAAATGAGCCACACTAGCCAGGGCCGAATGGGTAAACAACTTTTAGCAGTATAGAAAAGTATTGCAAGCCAATGTCTATACAGCCCTAGGTAACACTTGATGGAATCATCATCTATTCAGTATTAGGCATGTTTTTGGAATTATGCTATACAGGCACCTTATTGTATTGCACTTTGCTTTATTGTGCTTTGAAGATGTTGTTTGACGAGATGGAAGGCAAGACCCTCCACAGGCAAAAAGAATACAACTCACTGAAGGCTCACATTATGGTTAGCATTTTCTAGTACTAAAGCATTTTTTGAAATTAGGTATGTAAGTTTTTTATACATGATGCTACTGCATACTTAGACTACAGTACAAACATAACTTTTATGTGGAAGGGAAACAAAGAAACAAAAAACATATCTGTGACTCTCTTTATTGGGATGGTCTGAACAACACCTCCAATACCTCTGAGGTAGGACTGTACATCCTAACTATTCCTAGGGTGTTGTCGTGTGGCCTTTTTTTGTGTCTAAAGCGGAATCATTTTAAAAATATATTTTACTGATTATGCTATTATAGTTGTACCATTTTCTCTCCCCTTTATTCTCCTCTACCCTATACTCCCCCAACACCAGTATTCCACCCCCCTTCTTAGTTCATGTCCATGGGTCATACATATAAGTTCTTAGGCTTCTCCATTTCCTATACTGTTCTTAACCTACCCCTGTCTATTTTGTACACCTATTTGTGCTTCTATTCCCTGTACCTTTTCCCCCATTCTTCCCCCACCCCCTCCCTGCTGATAAGCCTCCATGTGATCTCCATTTCTGTGATTCTGTTCCTGTTCTAGTTGTTTGCTTAGTTTTTTGGGGTTTTTTTTAGGTGTCTTTGTTAATAGTTGTGAGTTTGTCATTTTATTGTTCATAATTTTGATCTTTTCTTTATTAGATAAGTCCCTTTTATATTTCACACAATAAGGACTTGGTAATGATGAACTGCTTGAACTTGACCTTATCTGGCAAGCACTTCATCTGCCCTTTTATTCTAAATAATAGCTTTGCTGGATAGAGTAATCTTGGATAAAGGTCCTTCTCTTTTATGATTTCAAATATTCTTTCCCAGCACTTTCTTGCCCGTAAGGTTTCTTTTGAGAAATCAGCTGACAGTCTTATGGAAACTCCTTTGTAGGTAACTGTCTCCTTTTCTCTTGCTGCTTTTCATATTCTCGCCTTATCTTTAATCTTGGCTAATGTGATTATGATGTGTCTTGGTGTGTGCTTCCTCGGGTCCAACTTCTTTGGGACTCTGTGAGCTTTCTGGACTTCCTGGAAGTCTGTGTCCTTTGCCAGATTGGGGAAGTTCCCCACTATTTTTTCAAATAGGTTTTCAATTCTTTGCTCTTCCTCTTCTTCTCTGGCACCCCTATGATTTGGATGTTGGAACTTTTAAAGTTGCCCCAGGGGTTCCTAAGCCTCTCCTCATTTTTAAAAATTTTTGTTTCTTCATGCTGTTTTGGTTGACTGATTATGTCTTCCTTCTGATCCAGATCATTTATTTGAGTCCCAGTTCTTTCCCTTCACTGTTGATTCCCTGTGTATTTTTATTTCACTTTGCATAGCCTTCATTTTTTCCTGTATTTTGGGACCATACTCCACCAATTCTGTGAGCATCCAGATCACCAGTGTTTTGAACTGTGCATCTGATAGGTTGGCTATTTCTTCATCACTTAGTTCTATTTTAATAGAGCTTTGATCTATTCTTTAAGTTGGGCAGTATTTTTTTTTTTTGTCTCAGCGTGGCTGTTACATTGTAAGTGGCAGAGCCTTAGATTTTCACCAGGATGAGGCTGTATGTGGGGGAGGAGTCAGAGAGGGAAAATTGCTGTCTGCTCGGGTCTCCCCGGCTTTCAGTCACTTCTCCCACTACGCAGAAGCAAAGTGGGCCCCTCTGGTGCTGATTCCTGGGTGGGTGGGTTTGTATATATTCTAGGACCCTGTGGATCTTTCCAGTGAACTCTTCTGTGATGCTGGGAGTTTCTCTGCTGCTGCAGCCCCCCACAGATTTTTATAGTCAGAGGCTTCATTTACCTGCACTGGAACCCTGGGTCAGGTGGTCTGTCTTATTTCCCAGTTGTTCCTCATGGTTTATCTGCAGGTAAATATAGAACCACTGGGTCCACCAGCCACCACTGCACCCTCCCAGTCCTGCAGCCACTGCCTTGCTGTGTGTCCTCTCAGCCCCAGTTGCCCATCTCCACCCCTCCTAATAGTCTGAATGAATGTTTCTTCTTTAACTCCTTGGCTGTCCAGCTTCCATACAGTTTGATTTTCTGACAGTTCTGGTTGTTTTTTGTTTTCAAATTTGTTGCCGCCCTTTTTTGGGTTGTGAGAGGAGGCAAAATATATCTACCAATGCCTCCATCTGGCTGGAAGTAAAGCAGAATCATTTTTTAAAAGCTTAAAAACAACATTGAAGGTTCTGTTAGACACCCAGGATTAAGTCACTGAGCTACTTTAACCATGAGTGCCTTTTTGGCTTTTTAAATGGGAAGGATCTCCATAGCTCCCTAAATTTTTTCATTTAGGTCAGTGAATTACTTTTTTAAAAACTGTTGCTGTTTTTATCCTTTACTGAATTTTGCTTTTCAAAATAACCTTTTAGTTACTTTTTCTTTCTTTTTGTGTGTGGACAAGGAAGACACCCAGAAGTGTGCTTGCGTCTTAGGACTTAGACCCCTTATCTTCTCATTTAGCATCTCGAGCTAATTTCTCCAGGTAAAAATGCACCTGCTGACCTGGAATGTTCAAGAAAGCCAGGAAAGAGCTTGTTAAATAAATGTACTGATTCCCTTCAAAATTCCTGAATTTTAAGTTTACATTTGTTTGCACACATACAAATGTCGACATTTGCCTGGTAATCTCTCTTCTAAGCACCTTATTATTTTCATTCACATAATTAAAGCTGTTCAAATTAGAAAGCCAGAGAAATATAGATTTACTATTTTCTATGCACAATTTTGAATTTTCGACGTTTATGCAATAGACTCCAGCTTTTAAAAAAAACCAAAAAACCAAATACTGCCTTGCAAATTTCACCAGAGCATGGACTAAAATCATTCAGGCTGAGTTCAAATCCCAGCTCTGTCATGTATTAGTTGTGACACCTTGGACAAGTTATTTAGTTTTTCTGTGTCTCAGTTTCCTCATCTGTGAAATGAAAATGACAATATCAGATATTATAGGGTTGGTAAAGTGTCACATGGGTCAATTCATGTCAACTGCTTAGACTAGTGCCTGGCATAAGGTAACACTGTGTTACTCAGTTGCAGACTTCATCATTAGCAAGGACAAACACAGAGATCTTTGAGCCTCTCTCCAGAGACCCCAGCAGTTATTTATAAACACTTGCCTAAGAAAATAGCTCTTTTCCCAAATTGTAATGACAGAAGAAATATCCAACCAGACTTTCCAGGCTATAAACTGCTACATCTTTCAACCTTTCCTGATCATTATTTATCTCATCTACTTGGTTTCTGAATTCCCAAATTTCACCTCTATGCTATCTTTCAAATGACTTGCTTTATTTCCATTCTAATTGTCTTCTCTCTAATTCCAACCCTCATTTCATGTTGTTTGGTGTACAGCAATAGCCTCCTAACTGACCTACTTGCTTCCATTCCTGTAGCAGTCCAGAACCGCTGTGGCTCCCCTCTTCCTTCGTGGTATTCTAGACCTCCCAACATGCCTCCCCCCACCCCCCGCCGACAGCCCCTCCTTTACCATCATTTGCCTGTGTTTACCAATCAAATCATATTACATGCTCTCATTCACTCTTTCAGAAATTCAGTCAGCACTTATTGGAGTGCCAAAAAGCCAGGCTCTGCTTTCAAGAAGCTTGCTATAGAGTGAGGAGACAGATATATATATATGATTAATTCCTAGGGTTGATTGAAATTGTTTAATTCATTTGCAACCAAAATGCAGGGGAGTAATATATCCTACCTGGGGGAGTCGTGAAGGCATTATGGAAGTCCACACAGAGACGAAGGAAGAATTGAGTGGTATAAAGAAGACTTTTCTTTACAGCTTTATTGAGGTATAATTGAAGTACAGTGAACTGCACACATTTAAAGTGTAAAATTTGGTACATTGTGACCCTTGTGAAACCATCACCACAATCGAGAGAAGGAACACAACGATCACCCCCTAAGTTGCCCCCTGCTCCTTTGCAGTCTTTCTCATGCCTCCCTCTGCCTCCCCTGCCCCAGGCAACCCCTGATCCCATCTCTGTCACTATAGACTAGTTTGCATTTTCTAGAATTTTATTATATATACATATATACGTGTGTGTATGTGTGTGTATATATATATATATATATATATATATATATATATATATATATGGAACCACACACATGCACTTTGTCTTCTTTAGCATAGTTATTTTTGAGATTCAGCCATGTTGTAGTATATATCAGTAATTGAATTTTATTACCGAATAGCAGTCTATAGAATGGTTGTACCATAGTTTATCCATTCACCTATTGGTGGATATTTGGATTCTTTCCAATTGTTGGCTGTTACAAAGTTTCTACAAACATTCATATGGTAAGTCTTGTCTTTGAATGGAAATCTCCTTTTATTTCTCTTAGGTGAATGTCTAGGAGTGAAAAGCGTGGGTCATATGGTACCTGCATGTTTAACTTGAAGAAACTTCCCATCTGTTTTTCAGAGTGATTGCACCATTTTACATTGTTTCCAGCCATGTATGAAAGGTCCAGTTGTTTTTATCTGGGAAAGTCTCCCTTGATAAGGGAACAATCTGAGGATGTTCAGGGAACATCAAACAGTCCTAACAGCAGAAGCAATGGGCCACAGGCAGAAATTGTGTTTTAGGCTAGCTCATGAAAGGTTTCAGTATTTGGAGTGTATGTTCTGGGTGATGATAACTCACAAAACCCTTCTGAGAAGGGAACTGCATGGTCCAGCCTCTGTCTCTGGATGTTCCTAGTACCAGCTTGGTACCATCTATATGGAAAGACCAAGATCCAACTGCACTGTCACCTTTCTTCACGTTCATCCCTCACCCCTGAGTTTCTTTACCCATTCTTCTGTCCTTCACTCATGGCCCCAAGTCACACTCACATTACAGGTGAGTCCCCTACTCATCTCAGGTCTCTTGACAGAAGATATATCATCCCTAAAACCAATCTCTTTTAAAAGTTATATATTTAGGCACTTCTTTTTTGGTCTTATTTTTATGCAAAGTTCAAACTAAAATAATATTTTAAGTCTTGTTCATTTTGCAGAGGCCAAAATGAGAATATGTGGACTCATTCCAAGGAGGGAAAAAAGTACTCTTTCTCTCCCTGCTTCAGTTGGCTTAACCATCTTGTCCCCAGTCCTTTGCTCTTTTATGCTCACCAGGTCTCTCTCACTCAAGCACAGCAAATTACGTAATTAGTGAAAAGCAACAATTTTGCCAAGAAAGTGGTTATGTGTTTATGGAAGTTCAGTGGCTCAAAATGTCTATGGAAACCATTTAATGGGCCTAGAGAAAGAAAGTAGAACTGGACTGCAGCATTTTTGCAAAACTAGGAATGGCTGAGTAGTACCCACCATAAAGACCATTCTGAGGCACTTCTTGGGTGCCAGGTGCTCATCCCCAGGTGGCCTTTGCACCCATTTCTCTCCTCTATGTTGACACAGAGTGAAATAATCGGCAACAGTGAAAAGTTCCCAGGAAATGGTCTGTGGCTTTAAACAGCCTGTTCTATACTCCTGCTTGACTCACATATTTTCCAACTCTTTTTCAGCTTTCCATAAGATATTCAAGTTATTAGAGAACATTGAACCTGCTGCTCTCCACAAACCTACCACGATATACTGGGGTTTAGATTGTGCAGTTTGCCTTCAATCATTCTAGCAACTGGACAGGAATATGACTAAAATGTGTGTTGGGGACTTGCATTTTGGTTTGCTATGTGTTTCACTTCCTCTGTGCCTACCCAGCATGGCAGAGGGGTCCAAATTCCAGCCTTGCTTTGGGAGGACATTCTTTCCAGAGTGTGCCATCTTTCCCTTTAGTGTGCCTGTTGGCCAAGGGAAATACCAAAATGTTTGGGCCAGGGGCTAGATTACTTTACTTTTCAAGCTGCCCTGGAAAGTTCTACGGCTCTGACACTGAATCAATATTAGAAGCACACCAAAGTCACTGCTATAATTTGTATTTCATACTATATTTTCTGCTGTCTGAAAGTACACTAGACGATGGTGGAATTTTCTCCAGGGTCTTCCCCGAACACAACACCCACACCTGGGCTTTTGCTCCGCCGTTTTGTGTCTTCATTGTCTTCTCTGATCAGGGCAACATAAGGATGAGAGGGGAGCAAGATGACTTGACAAGCTTCCCTCCTTTAGAATAGACAGAGGGAATTCAGTTTGTGAGCTTAGCTGGGGGCAGGCAAAGGGATTCTGGATGGGAAGACCAGTCAAGACACTTCTTCACTATCCTGAAGCTGCATGAGAATTCAATATAGGACCCCATCTATTTTGCTAAATTGACCATTTCCTTTAGCAGGAAATAAAGGTTCAAACTGAGTTTCAAACTAGCTACAGAGTAAGAAATAGCTTCTCTTTTTAAAGACTTTGCTCTTTAAGGCATTAAGCATATAACTTAATTTCACTTGATGGATTTTGTTTTTCCTTCCCCATTTGCTGCCTAGAAATGTGTGCTCCATTATGTCCTGCAGAGTTGATTTGGGAGGGAAGAGCTGGAAACTCAGAGTTCTCTGGGCCTCAAAAGTACTTAAAAATACCACACGGCTGTAAATCTTAGAGTTATGGCAGGGCCCCTCTAGTTTCCATTTCACAAACATGGATGGAAAACCAAACTCAAATGAGCCAAGAATAACATTAGGAGAAACACGGACATGGGAAGATTGTACTGACAGGAATTTATTAGAAAGAAAAAATTGCATTTACTGGATTCCTTTTAGAATGTAATGAATGCCTTTATTTTTTAAGTATATTTTATTGATTATGCTATTATAGTTGTCCCATTTTTTCCCCTTCATTCCCCTCTGCCCTGCACCCCTCCTCCCTCCAGCACTCCCCCGCTTTAGTTCGTGTCCATGGGTCATACATATAAGTTCTTAGGCTTCTACATTTCCTATACTATTCTTAACTTCCCCCTGTCTATTTTGTACTTCTTACTTCTTACCAATTATACTTCTTACTCCCTGTACCTCCCATCCTCTGCTTTCTCCCTCCCTGCTGATAACCTTCCATGTGATCTCCATTTCTGTGATTCTGTTCCTGTTCTAGTTGTTTGCTTAGTTTGTTCTTGTTCTTGATATTTAGGTTCCCTTATTGATAATTGTGAGTTTGTTGTCATTTTACTGTTCATAGTTTTGATTTTCTTTTTCTTAGATAAGTCCCTTTAACATTTCATACAATAAGGACTTGGTGATGATGAACTCCTTGAACTGGACCTCATCTGGGAAGCACTTTATCTACCCTTCCATTTTAAACAATAGCTTTAGAGTAATCTAAAGAGTAATAATCTTTTTAAAAATATTTTATTTACTTATCTTTAGAGAGGAAGGGAAGGAGAGAAGGAGAGAAATATCAATGTATGGTTGCCTCTTGTGAGTCCCCTGCTGAGAACTGGCCTGCAACCCAGGCATGTGCCCTGACTGGGAATTGAAACGAGATCGTGTGGTTCACAGGCCTGCACTCAATCCACTGAGCTACACCAGCCAGGGCATAAAGAGTAATAGAGTAATCTTAAATGAAGGTCCTTGCCTTTCATGACTTGGAATACTTCTTTCCAGCCCCTTTTTGCCTATAGAGAAATGCTTCCTTAGAGAAATCAGCTGATGGTCTTATCGGAACTCCTTTGTAGGCAATTGTCTCCTTTTCTCTTGCTGCTTTTCAGATTCTCTCCTTATCTTTAATCTTGGGTGATACAATTATGATGTGCCTTTAGTGGGTGCTTCCTTGGGTCCAACTTCTTTGGGACTCTGTGAGCTTCCTAGATTTCCTGGAAGTCTATGTCCTTTGCCAGATCAGGGAAATTCTCCTTCATTATTTTTTTCAAATAGGTTTTCAATTTCTTGCTCTTCCTCTTCCTCTCTGGCGCTCTTATGATTTGGATGTTAGAACATTTCAAGATGTTCCAGGGGTTCCTAAGCCTCTCCTCATTTTTTTTGAATTTTTGTTTCTTCATGTTGTTCTGGGTGACTGTTTATGTCTTCCTTCTGCTCCTAATTGTTAATTTGAGGTCAGTTTTCTTCCCTTCTCTGTTGTTTCTCTGTATATTTTCCTTCATGTCACTCTGCGTAGCCTTCACTTTTTCCTGTATTGTTGGGACCATACTCAGCCATTTCTGTGAGCATCCAGACTACCAGTTTTTTGAACTCTGCATCTGATAGGTTGGCTATTTCTTGATCACTTACTTCTATTTTTAGAGTTTTTGTCTTTTCTTTCACTTGGGCCGTATTTCTTTGTCTTGGCGCACCTGTTATGCTGTAAGGGGCAGAAGTTTAGGTATTTGCCAGGGTGGAGCTGTATATTCGGGAGGAGTCAGAGAGGGAACAATTCCACTTGCTCAGCTCTTAGCTGGCTTTCAGTCACTTCCCCTGCTACCCAGAAGTAAATTGGGCCCTTCTGGGTGGGTGAGTTTGTGCACATTCTAGGATCCTGTAGGTGTCTCCAATGAACTCTCCTGTGAGGCTGGGAGTGTCTCCTGTCACTGCAGCCCCTACAGGATTTTATAGCCAGAGGCTTTGAGGCTTTATTTATCTGCACTGGCACTGTGGGTCAGGTGGTCTGTCTCGCTCGCCAGTTGTTCCTCCTGGTTTATCTGCATGCACATGTGGGACTGCTGGATGTGACTGCTGGGTCTGCCAGACGCTGCCTCACCCTACCGGTCCTCCAGCTGCCACCTTGCTGTGTGTCCTCTTTGCCCTGGCTGTCTGTCTCCATCCCTCCTACCAGTGTGGATGAATGTTTCTTCTTTAACTCCTTGGTTGTCAGGCTTCCATACAGTTTGATTTTCTGACTGTTCTGGCTATTTTTTGTTTTTAATTTTTTTCTTGTTTTTCTTTGGTTGTGCAAGGAGGCAAAGTGTATCTACCTATGTTTCCATCTGGGCCAGAAGTCCTTATGAATACTTTTAGATTTTTTTTAAAATTCAAACCTTCCAAAGTGTTCTGATAATGAAAATAGGACCTCATCTAAAAAGTAATTAAAGTGGAATATGGTTGCCTGAATTAAAAGCATTTCTTTAGAAATGTCTTTTTGAATACTGATACAGGGAAAAACACAGACATAAGCAATTACAGAAATATCAACTTTTTAATTTAGAAAGGTAATCAAGCAATTACCAGAAAGAAAAGACAGGTTTCTGAGTCTCTCAGTAGCATTGGCCATCGATGTGGCTTCTGTGCCCTCAGCAAATGGAAATGAACTTACTTGATGTCACACAAAAGGGCCACCCCTCTCAGGATCCAGTGATCTGGGGACAAGACTGTTCGCAAATACACCACAGTGATGAAGGTCAAGTCAGTTCGCCTGGGCTTCTTGTAGATGGGACACACGTACAGCTTGGGGTCCTTGGGTGCAGTGGAATTGATGGCAAAGACATGCAGCACAGGCAGCTGCGTGAAGAGCACCTTGGGTGTGGACTCCGTGAGCTTCCCATTCCGCCTATCCCAGCCTGCGCCATCCATGTAGAGCCCATATATATACACACCTTCCTGGAAGAGTCAAGCAGAAGGTAATAAATAGGGCTTTTAGATGACAGCAAGTAGTGGGGTAGGGGGTACAGGCTGGAGGGATTGAGGAAAAAAAAGGACTCATGGACATGGACAACAGTATGGTGATTACTGGGGGAAGGGGCGGTAATGGAAAAAATACAATAAAAAGTAAATTAAAATATTTAATAAAAAATTAGGTGCTGTGAGATAGGTGTCCATTACCATAATAAATGGAGTACGTTTGGACAGACAACACACACAAGTCTTATGAAGCTTCTAAAAGATGAAACCACCACTGGGCATGCTGTGTTAGCATTAACAGTAAAACAAATCTTCCCTGCAGCCCACCTCAAGGTTATGAGATAAGTAGAAATATGTGTTACTGGTTATTTGAGTGTGGCATCAGCTGCCTGGGAGGACAGACAGCCAGCTGCATGAAATCAGCTCTGCAGGGACCTAAAAGTCTCCCAGGGGTCTGGTCTGAGTTGGTGTGGGGTGCGAGCACGGAACAGGATTTGGAGCTGGGAGCCACATGGGGTCTCTACCTGTGCCGGACAAGCCAACCTATGGCTCATCTCAGTGACAGGAAGAAGTGAGGTCTGTGCCACCAGGCCTGGCGAACAGGAGAGTCCATGGCCAGGGTGGGAGATGGAGATTGGGTGTGATGGGCAGGGAGGGCACAGTGGCTCCACTGGACTCACTCATGTCTCCCTCTCATACAACAGGACCTGCCTTTGAGGACCCACCATTAAATCAAGACGCAAGACACACACAGAGAAAAAGTCTTTAAAAGACACCATGTTAACACCAGCACACACTTGTGAGAGGGACTGGCTAGTCAACAGCACAGAGGCTCCGTGCAGTGCCTTCTGAGGTGAATGGCCACCGTGGACTGGAGACTTTGGGGGGAACACGTCCTTGAAGGGTGTGCTGCTTTTGGAAAGATGGGGGGCAGGGGATGGTTATCCCAGGCGGGAACAATACTACAAAGAGAGGCGAGGTGGGTGGGAAGCTCCAGCATTTTATTCAGCAGAAGGTTTCAGTGGTGATAAAAATAAGTTAGTGCTCGAGCAGGGAACAGTCTAGATGCCAAGCTGGAGAGTCTGAACTTTATCTTGTAGGCAGAGGGGAGCCATAGAACACATATTCAGCAAGACAAGAGAGGTTAAATTGATTCACAGGAGAGGCTCCAACATGTACGTCAGCTCATAAAATATATTTATGTGGATGATGGCTACCCTTTTTCCACCTCTGGCAAGAATAGGGTAAGGGGAAGTTAAGTACAGATTATAATAAATGAGAGTGAGATTAGTTACAAAATGTTTTCCAACAGGATAAGGGTCATACTTTTAAAATCAAATACTGAGGTATGTGGTTTTACCAAACCATGGGCAATCCCGGAACATCAGAACATCATTAGTTACTGGATGACAGTTACTACATGAACGATACAACCACAACGGTACCATCTGACAGTAAATTGTAACCCTTCTAAGCTCCTGTCAGCCTCAGAACCTTACAAAGCCATAGCTGGAAAGTGTAGGGGATTGAATGGTGTCACCCCAGAACTCATGTCCACTTAGAACCTTAGAATGTGACTATTTGGAAACAGGTTCTTTGCAGATGTAATTATTGTAGTGAAGGTCATACTGGGTCAGGAGAGGCAAATTCCTACATGGCTGGTGTTCTTCCAAGAAAGAGAGGCCACACAGAGACGCACACACACAGGGAGAAGGCCATGCGACAATGGAGGCAGAGATTGGAGTGCTGCAGCCACATGCCAGGGAATGCCACGGACTGGTAGCAACCCCCAGAAGTTAGAGGGGCCCTGGGACAGACTCTCCCTTAGAGTCCTCAGAGGAAACCAACCCTGACAATACCTCTGTTTCAGACTCCTGGCATCCTGAACTGCGAGGGAACAATTTTCCATTGTTCTAAGCCACCCAGTCTGTGGTACCTCGTTACAACAGCCTTAGGGAACTCATACTGATCTTGGTACCCAGAAAGGGGTGCTGCTATGCTAGATACCTAAAAATATGGAAATGACTTTGGCATTGCATAGTGGGAAGAAGCTAGAAGAATTCTGTGACATGTGATAGAAAAAGCCTACACTGTTCCTAGAAATACAGAGATTAAAGGTACTTCTCTCAAGATAAGGAAAGGTGATATTTGTTACAAAGTGGCAGAAAGGGTCAGAATATGGAAATCACGTGGTCTATCCCTTCACTTGACAATTGAGAAAATGAAAGTCACAAAAAGGGAAAAGGAGACTAAGATTTATTGAGTGTCTGTGTGAGGTCCAGCACCAAGCTTAAATGATCCCATTAAATTCTCACAATCACCTTTAATGAAGTTGAAGTATCCTCCTCATTTTACAGTTAAAGAAGTTGAGGCTCAAAAAGTTAAAAGAACTTGCCTAAGTTCAGAGAGCAGGTTAAGTGTTCAAACAGTGGCTCCCAAAGGTATCTGCCCATCGCAAGCCCTGCCCCTTGCCCCACTCAGGGTCCTGAAGCTGGGGGGGAGGGGGCCCACCACTCAGGACCACTGGTCCTTTTAGTGTCTACTAGTGCCCTTGATACTCATCCATTCTGTAAGCGGCTCACAGCTGTAGCTGGAGATATGTGGAAAATCCTTTTCAGCAAGCACAAGGGTAGCTTGTAATAATAAAGAAATGCAGTCTGGGGAGTTCCTAGAACTTGTCATTAATCCCCATAACAGCAAACAGAGGAGGCTTTGACAGTGAAGTCTTCTGGTTACAATTGAGGAAACCCTGGCTACAAAGCTGGTGGGCTTGACTGAGGCACGCCTAGGTCAGCTTTCAGCAGAACCTGAACTTTCAGCCCCAGCTCCAGAACTGTCTGTAATGCCAGGGGCACCTACCGCAGGGGGTGACGTGACCTCCTCTTTGGTCTGCCGCAGAACTTCATTGTGGATGGTCACGGAGTCCAGGGCCCAGCCTTTGTGGGCACGGGTCACCTCTTGTCTCATTGCTGTCAGGAAGCCTTAAAAAAAAAAAAGAATTTTGATGGCTTTGTGCAGTCCACTTTGGAAACAAAGGGAGCAGTGTTAATTGTTATTTGCTCCTGAATTTCCAAAAGTGCGCCCATCCAAGAGGAGTTGAGATTAAACCTTAAGGGTGAGGAGGAGGCCATTCTTTTCAGTGTTTTGTTTTTACAGGAACCTGCAATGAGCTAAATATTTCTTGTGAGCTCACAGCTGGAAAACAGCACCCTCTATGCCTCAGATGAGAGCCTTGGTTTGAAATTCTCCTGGGATTCCAGCCACTCAAGTCCTATAAGGGTTGTAACCCAGTCCTAGCTCACAGCCTCTACTGAAGATACAATATCTAGGAATAAGATTGGAATGCTGAAATATTCTGAGAACAGCATTTCAATTACAATTTGAATCAAAACATTATCAAGTTTCTATTTGCTATAATGGAACAATTTCATTTAGTCGTAATGCCCAAATAGAAAACCAGATTTTCAATTTAATCAGACAAAGCAATGACACCAGAAAGGAAAGCTACATGTTTTAATATGCATAATATAGTTATTTTAAGATAATACATCATTCTGCATGCTGGAGTCTTCCTTTAAACTTAATATTTGCAATCCATGCCATTCAATTCAATAAGAGAAGGCTTTCTTGGAGAGTAGCATTTGATGTTAGAAACTATACCCTAAACTACAAAATCGTAGGAGAATTTACCTGTGACATATAGTACCTTGAGGCCTCCATGTTAATACTGAACACCACGCCACGCCAAGTTTCAAGGCATAATTATAGGTGGCAGAGCAAATATCCCTTGGAGAAAGAATAGGGCCCTAGCCTGGCTTAGGGAGAGGTCAAATTTTCCCCACTGCCAAGTTCTTCCCTAGTTATTAAATTAGACACTTGTGGGGGCACTCATTCATTCATTTGTTAAATCTCTTGAGGGTGGCCACCATGTACCAGGCACTGCTCCATGTGAGGTGACTACAAAGAGGAGGAGGCCACCCATGGACCCGGCGTTCAAGGCGCCAGTCTAGAATGTGGAGGGAACAGGACACAATGTTGCTCTGAGCAAAGAGGTGAACAAAGTAAATCACGCAAGAATTGAAAAGATGAAACAGAAGGTGATGCTCAAAAGATGAACAGGAGTTTGCCACGTGAGACAGTTCCAGCTGGAGAAACAGCACGTGTGAAGACGGCGTGGAGGTCTAGACTAAAAGAGAGGCCACACTGGCAGATAAAGTTAGAACAAAGGTATAGGCCAGATTTCTCAGGGTCAGGGTTTGGACTTGATTTTGTGGACTGTGGAAGGCTACTGAATATTTAAAGTAGGCAAATGATTTGGTCATATTTGCATCTTAAAAGATTTATCAGAGCATTCACTAAAATAGGATTTGGGGCTACAGGAGAATCCTTGCATTAATTTTTTTTTTAAAAGTTGATCAACCAGAGTAGCTGATTAATAGCCTTGTATAGGTAATTTTCCTAAAGCTATAGTTTCACAAAACCAAGAGTTCCTAGTAGGAAAGGACGATGTATGACATAAAAAGTTAACTCCCAGGGCAGGAAACGTGGCAGAAGTTTGCCTGGCAGCGACTTTCTTGCTCTATGTCTGGAATCACTTGAGGTGATTCAATTGGCACGTGACTGTGTGGATTTCCATGTTAAATACCGGAGGTCCCACACTTTAGTAGTAAAATAAACAGTTTGTGTACTTGCCAGTCAGTGGTAAATATGAGCACAACAATAAAGTCCGATTCTCCCTTTCATGGCACTTAGTGAAAATGTCATTTTCATCATTCCGCATTAACTGCGCATCCACGTGGTGCACCGAAATAGAGTACCTGGAATTCAACTGACCCTATTTTATGATATTTTAAAATTCCTCACTGATCTATGATTCTACAAGGTCATAATGCATAAGACATGAATCCTGATCCTAACCATCCATCTGCACAAATTTCTTAATTGAATTTTTCTATGACATTTTAAGTTCCAGCTAAATTGCAAATTCAATCTCGCTCCATATGGCACTCAGGACAATGCCGTGGGTGCCAGGTGAGGGCTGCGCAGGTTCCTCTCTTCTGCAACATCCCTGTGACAAAGACTTCTGTCATTGTCACAAAGCTCTGAAAATCTCCAGTGCAGTTAAAGAGATGCCAAACCCTATCTTCTTCCTGCCCCCAACGGTAAAGCCTCTTAATGTTTCGGAAGCACCCTTCACCTGCTAGTAGATGAAATCCAGAATATACATAACCGTGAGCTAGAAAGACAGAAAAGTTAAGTAAACACATGTGAGGCTCGAGAGTGGAAGGGAGGGAACTGTTCCACGGGCTGTGCCCACTGAGAGAACACGGAGAAGATGCACGCTTTTTTCAATTCTCAGTAGTTTTGATTTGGCTTCCTAAGAAAAAGAACATGATCTTGTGGAATTCAAACCATAATGAATCCACTGAATAGTTCATTATTGAGTTTAACAAATGAATGATTTTCTTGTAGACTGATATCAGCTCTAATGGAATCAAAATCTATGCTTTCTGAAACCTAAAATGATCGCTGATGTTTCTTTTTAAAGCTTGAAAAGCAGTACTTTTGTCTTGGCATCAACTTAATTTTAATAATTCTTAAGCCAAATTTCAATCATTGGTGGTGGAAAAGTGATTCATACATTCATATGTTTGACTCTGAAGTGAGAAAGAAAAGTTGGGGAAAGTCTTTGATAATAATAACCTTTCTATTCTCCCTGAGATTTAACCCCCTCACCCCCATGGGAGTGGGTGATTTGACCATTCACACATCTGAGTCACATGCGGCGTCAGTGAGGTGCTTTACAATTTTTCCCTTCAAAACTTAGACTGCATGATGATTTCTTAAAACACTTGTCAAGCTTGTTTGTTCTTTAAAAAAAGTCACTGCTAAGCAAGGATTATACTTTGGAGACGCAGGTCTAAAATAACACTTGTTATGTCTTAGTTCATGTAACAGCAGTAACCTAACATTTCAGCAAACTAATTACTGCCATTTGACTGTGCAATCAGTTGGCTTAAAGGAAGCTGTACAGAGCTTTCAGGATCATTTCTAACAAGGTCTTAGAAAGGACGAAAGAAATAACTAATTAGGAAGATTGTGTGCCTCAATTTTACAAGGAGTTGGTTGGCACTCTGTAACGATGGGTCTATAGGCAGCACCTTTTATTCCTTTAACGAATGAACCAGTTCTTATGTAATGGGCTTAAGCTCTTTGGTACTTCCTGTCTTATCACTTACTATGCCTCCCAGTAGCATCTTTGAAAATGAGGAGAAATAATGTTCCTGCCGCAAGTTTAGGACAGGCAGTTTTTCCCCCAAATGAGAAGAAAATGGAGTTCAATGGTAAGTTAAATAAAAGATCAGAAATCATTAAACAAAGATGGGGTGGTTTTTGTGAATAAAACCACAAAAACCACCCTTCCTGGTGCTTTGCTAGGTGCTGTGAGGCAGGATGCTGAACTCGGGTAAACATCAGAAATACCCGGGCAGCCTTTAAAAATCCTGATTCCCAGACCACAGCCCAGATCAATAAAATCAGAATCTCATATTGTTTCAAGGTAGGGCTTCTCAAACTTTGATGGTCACAGGTATCACCTGTGGAAGGAGCTCTTAGTACAATGCAGGTTGTGATTTGGTAGGTAGGTCAAGAGTGAGGTCTGAGATTCTGTGTTGCTCTCAAGCTCGCAGGTGACGCTGATACTGCTGCTGCTGGAGCACATTACTGGGTAGCAAAAGACTAAGGTCAAGCTTCTGTACCCATCAGAATGACCTAGGAGAGCTTTTAAGAAAGTTAACTGTACAGACTCCAGAGGCCTCCTCCCCAGAGGTTCTGATGTCACTGGTCTAGGGCCCCAGCATTAGTTTGTATTCAGAGCCCCCAGGTGATGCTGCTGTGCAGGCAGGACTGGAACCATGGTCTGTGAAAGGACCTGCCCAACAAGCCACTGACAGGTCACTCATGCTCACATTTGCTTCAAAATATTTTCTGAAAAGTGGCAAGAGCAATGCTTCATGACACAAGCAAAATATGAAGGTGGCTTTCAGTAGTACTAGCCACTCTTCCCAGAGTGCCCTGAAACACAGGTGCTCTCTGAAATGTCTTTAAACCAGGACACAGTTGGCTCCAGGAAAACCTGGGTACAGGCTGGAGGGCTGAGGCTAATTCTCTTGAGCAGTGGGGACCAGCTAAGCCTAATGTGTCTCACATGCCAAGATGCCATCCCTCACACTGCTCTACCTTCTCCATGTGCAACTTTGTGTGTGCTCTTTGCCTCCACCCAACCTCACATTTCTCCCCGCCCTCCCAAACCTTTCCACTTACTCATGAACAAACTCTTACATATTTTCTGCCTCACCAGAGAACATCTCTCCATCTTCCTGCCTCAGAGCCTGACTCAACTCTGAAGACACTGTCCTTCCCAACCATTACTCCATCCTTCCTAAGGACCTCCACTACTTGGACGACCATGCCCTAGGGGCATATGCCCCTGCCCTCACTGTCCCTGCCAAATGCCCTCTGCCCCCATTCACTGAGCATCCTGCCATCACCTGGGTCTCTGGGGATCGTACTCAGCATATTGATCTCTTAGCTCCTTGATCCATCATTTCTGGAGACCTTCTCCCTTTTCTTTACTTCCTTTCCTATGTAGTCTAGACCCATCCTTTCCCTCACTTGCTCAGCAAACCCCCAATCCAACATGAGTCCAGATGTTCCCCTTCCTGCACTCATACCAGGCTGTCGAATAATCCTGAGACAAACACACAGCTACCCCCATGGTTAACTACCACCAGCTTAGACATTCTCAAACCACCCAGCCTTCCTTCCCTACCCCCATCATGAGCCCTCTTTCTCAAACTTCTGCCACTCTCCCTAAGTCTCTCCTTCAACATTTCTTGTTCCTGAGATCACTTCCTCTCCTCCCTCAAAGACAAAATAGGAAGTATCAGATGGGAAACTCCCTTATCTGCTTCCCACTAAACCTACAAACCTCTTGCATTTACACTTATTTCCTTATAACTCTTGTTGCAATGGGTGAGGTGTCCCTCCACCTGCCTGGAGTGTATCTTCGCCCTGGGGAGCCATCCCTCTCCCTCCTCTTTTACCCTCTCAGGTATCTTCACTCTTTCTCCCTGTCCTTTTCCCTCTCTCCTTCCCCTTCTCACTAGTATTAGAATAAGCTTGTTTCTCCTATCGTTAAAAGAAGAAAGAAAATCCTTTCTTCTTACAATGAATCCTCCCCATTTGCTTCTCCTCTTTCAAGCCAAATTTCTGCCATCACCTGCCATCTCTTTGGTTGCCACTTGGCATTATCCCTGTTGTCTGTACTCACCCTCTGTCTCTGCATTTCCTGGTCTTCCACTGCCTCACCTTGAAGTCTAATTCCTCTACCTTCCCACCCAATTCCCTGAGACTTCTGTTGCCAACAGTCTCCTTTTTGATAAAGCTGTCTGACCATCTGGGTTCTATCCTACCTGACCTCTGGAGGCATCTGTCACTATTTCTTCCCCTCCCCTCTTGTCTTCATGATGCTATGCTCCCCTAGTTTCTTCTTCCAAGCTGTTTTGACATGAAGGGACTATTCACAAGAGTTTGCATAATCTGGACATTGGTGAAACACAAGCAAACAGAAGAGAATCCTGATAAGGCTAGCGTGGTAAGAAGAGGGCCAGATGGTAGTGCTGGTGAAGTCCACACTTCACTTGGACAGAATATTTGACATTGGCACTCAGAGGTGAAGGATCAGAATCTCACACTGGGACTTTGGATGAGTCAGTCATAGGTAGAGATGCATAGCTGCATCAATGAGAATGGCTGACATCATCAATGAAGGGCCGGGCCAAGGGCAGAACTTGCCTAAGGAGAGCCCACAAAGAGACAGGAAGCAGCCCTATGAGAGGTGGGAGGAGAACCAATGAAGGTACTGGACAGAGGCCAAGGTATGAAAGACTTTCCAGAATGAGTGTCCTAGTATAGGCAAAAGGAATGGAGTTGGTGGCAAGCTCACTAGGTTTAGTGGCCTTGGAGAGAGCAGTTTCAGTATAGTGATGAGGAGGGCCAGGTTACAAGGAACCAGGTGGTTGGTGAGGATGGCCACCATAGGCAGAGACTAGAATTACAAAGAATGTGGCTGTGACTAAAGCCAGTGCATCAAATCCCCTCACAAATGAAGGCAAGGAAGGTGGGTTGTTATACACTCTAGAAGCATTTCTAGGATGTCCACAGTCCTATTGTTTTGTGATTTGGGACTGGCAGGTGAGTGCTATCTCTTAGATTGAGGTCCATTTACTTGGAGTCCCTCAGATGTTAGGGACAGCTCTGGGTCGGCAAAGGGGAGCTATGGGGCATGCTTAGATTGTTAACAGGCAAGAAGGAATTCCCTGGTGCCTTCAATCCTGAAGCTCTATTAACTTTTGGTGCACTCTCCCACCCAACAAACATCAGGCTTTTATAACTATTCTCATGCCAAGCACTCAGAAGTTACTGCTAGCTCATGGAGCTGCCCTGATAACAAACAGGCAGGCAAGAGGTTGTAGATGATTTTTATAGTAACAGGATAACAGGACAGAAATGATCCATCTCCTTGCTTCAGCAAAATCCTAACTGAAAATCATGACTTGTACAACATTAATAGTGAACAATAAGTTGTCAACAATATCTGCCACAAGAGACTGGTACAGCCTATCAAGATGCTGAGGAAAAAAAAAAACACAACAGAAAAACTGGTACGAAAATGGTGTCCTGCTCCAGACTGAATTAAATATTTGGGAACTAATACGTATTAGTTCCCAAATTAATGCTGCGTGGTCAATCCAATGCAGAGGAGTGAGCTAGAAGAGCACACCAGCCTCTGCCTCCAATGTGTACATAAGGCTCTTTAGGTCCACACCTATGAGAAAAAGACCAAACACAGACTCTGAAAACCTGAGAAGCACAATGTTAAACTATATGTGAATAAGCCTTCCAATGATGGCTAGGAAAACCCCATGGAGCACACTGGTTCTCCTGGTCCTGAGATATCTCTTGGGAGGCAAATACACACATTGCCAAAAACTGTGCCATTGACTAAATATTATAGGGTCATGGGTACAAGAGCTTGACCATTGTTTAATCAAATTTAACTGCCACATTGTTGAGCTTGCCAGTTGCTACAGAAATGATTTGGAAGGGGGAATGAAAATATCAGATTAGTTCCCCGGTGGCTGACTCAGCCTCTTCAAATGTGACTGACAGAGTATCAGGCCACCATAGTGCAACTGAGCAGCATGAGCTCAGACACAGAGTGGGGGACCAATGAGGCCTGACACCTGTTCTTGCAGTAGTGTGGACCTCAAAGGCGCCTAGGTCTGAGAAGCAATCAGCAGAGGTGTGATGGGAGACACACCCAGGCAGTATCAGATGCACACTACATTATAAGAGCACACAATAAATGGTCATATATAAGCAGAACATTTTCAAATGCATTATAACCTAGGTGATTTTGACAATACATATTTGTGATGTAACTACAGCCTTTCTGTAAATACCGCTGTGTTTTATGTCTGTTTTTTTGTTTTTAAGTATATTTTATTACAAATGATAATGCTATTATCATTTTTTTGTCTCCATCCACCCTGCACTCCCATTCCCTCCAGCACTTCCTCCACCTTTAGTTCATGTCCATGGGTCATAAATATAAGCTCTTTGGTATCTCCATTTCCTATTCTATTCTTTACCTCCACCTGTCTGTTTTATACCTACCATTTATGCTTCTTATTCTCTGTACCTCCCATTCTCCACTTTCCCCCTCCCTGCTGATAACCCTCCATGTGATCTCCATTTCTGTGATTCTTTTCCTGTTGTTTGCTTAGTTTCTTCTTGTTTTTGTTTTTTAGGTTCCCTCATTGATTGTTGTGAGTTTGTTGTCATTTTTACTATACATGTTTTTTTATCTTCTTTTCCTTAGATAAGTACCTTTAACATTTCATACAATAAGTACTTGGTGATGATGAACTCCTTGAACTTGACCTTATCTGGGAAGCACTTTATTTGCCCTTCCATTCTAAATAATAGCTTTGCTAGATAGAGCAATCTTGAATGAAGGTCCTTGCCTTTCATGACTTAGAATACAATACTTCTTTCCAGCCTTTTCTTGCCTGCAAGGTTTCTTTTGAGAAATCAGCTAATAGTCTTATGGGAACTCCTTTGTAGGTAACTGTCTACTTTTCTCTTGCTGCTTTTCATATTCTCTCCTTATCTTTAATCTTGGGTGATATAATTATGATATGCCTTTGGTGGGTGCTTCCTTGGGTCCAACTTCTTTGGGACTCTGAGCTTCCTGGACTTCCTGGAAGTCTATTTCCTTTGTCGGATTGGGGAAGTTCTTGAGGACTTCTGCCAAGATGGAGGGTAGGTGGAAGCACTTCACCTCCTCACACAATCAAGTTTAAAAACAACAAAGTTTTAGCAACAAAAACGCATCCAAACCACAAAAAGTTGAACTACACAGAAGTCTGACAACAACGAACCCTCCAGCCAAACTGGTAAGAGGGGCAGAGCCAGCAGCAGAGCGGGGTCAGGCAGAAAAGATCCACCTGAACGACCCAGGTGCACCAGCAGCCATGGCCGGATCCCAGGTGTGAAGAAGCGGGCAGACCCACTGAAGGCAGACCGTGGTCACACATTCGCGTGCAGATAAACTGGTGAAGGAGCTAGCGGTGGTAAGACGGACCATGCAGGCCCCAGTGGCAGAGAGAACCGCCATTGTCCCTCTCTGACCACACCCCCACATACAGTGTCACAAACCAGCGACCTGGGTGGCCCCGCCCTGGTGAACAACCAAGGCTCCGCTCCTCATATGTAACAGGCATCAACAGATCAAAACATGGCTCAAGAACAACTCAGAGCCCCAGAGCTGATACATCTAAGCAAGGAAGAAATAGCCAAACTTTCAGATGCACAGTTCAAAACACTGGTGATCAGGATGCTCACAGAACTGGTTGATTTTAGTCACAAATTAGAGGAACATATGGAAGCTAAACTAATTGAAATGAAGGGAAATGCACAGGAAACCAACAGTAATGGAAAGGAAACTGGGACTCAAATCAAAGGAGTGGACCAGAAGGAAGAAAAAATGACCAAACAGAAAAGCATGAAGAAACAAGAATTCAAAAAAATGAGGAGAGGCTTAGGAAACTCCAGGACATCTTTAAACGTTCCAACATCCGAATTATAGGGGTACCAGAAGGGGAAGAGGAACACCCATGAGTGGAACACTTATTTGAACAAATAATAAAGGAGAACTTCTCCAATATGGCAAAGGAAATAGACTTCCAGGAAATCCAGGAAGTTCAGAGAGTCCCAAAGAAGTTGGACCCAAGGAGGAACACACCAAGGCACATCATAATTACATTAGCCAAGATTAAAATGAAGGAGAGAATCCTAGAAGCAGCAAGAAATAAGGGGACAGTCACCTACAAAGAAGTTCCCATCAGACTGTCAGCTGATTTCTCAAAAGAGACATTATAGGCAAGAAGGGGCTGGAAAGAAGTATTCCAAGTCATGAAATCCAAAGACCTACATCCAAGATTGCTCTATCCAGCAAAGCTTTCATTTAGAATGGAAGGGCAGATAAAGTGCTTCTCAGATAAGATCAAATTCAAGGATTTCATCATCACCAAGCCCTTATTATATGAAATGTTAAAGGGACTTACCTAAGAAAAAGAAGATAAAAAAGATGAACAGTGAAAGGACGGCAAACTCACAGTTATTAACAACCACACCTAAAACAAAAGCAAACTAAGAGGACAGCTAAATCATGAGCAGAACCACAGAAATAAAGATCACATGCAGGGTTAGCAACAGGGGAGTGGGAGGAGGAGAAGGGGGGAGAAGGTACAGAAAATAAGTAGCAAAGACAGTAGGTAGAAAATAAATAGGGGGAGGGTAAGAATAGTAGGGGAAATAAAGAATCTAAAGAACTTGAGACACATGGTCATAAACTAAAGGGGGGGAATGGTGGGGGAGGGGGTGTGCAGGGTGGAGGGGAATGAAAGGCGAAATAGAACAACTGTAATGGCATAATTAATAAAATATATTAAAAAAAAGATTAGGGAAGTTCTCCATTCTTCCTTCAAATAGGTTTTCAATTTCTTACTCTTACTCTTCTTCTCTGGTACTCCTATGATTTGGATGTTGGAACTTTTAAAGTTGCCCCAGGGGTTCCTGAGCCTCTCCTCATTTTTTTGAATTTTTGTCTCTTCGTGCTGTTCTAGATGACTGTTTATTTCTTCCTTCTGCTCCAAATTGTTGATTTGAGGTTAGTTTTCTTTCCTTCACCATTGGTTCCCTGTACATTTTCCTTTAATTCACTTTTCATAGCCTTCACTCTTTCCTCTGTTTTGGGACCATACTCAACCAATTCTGTGAGCATCCAGATTACCAGTGTTTTGAACTCTGCATCTGACAGGTTGGCTATTTCTTCATCACTTAGTTCTATTTTTGGACATTTGATCTGTTCTTTCATTTGGGCCATATTTTTTTTGTCTTGGCAGGCCTGTTATGTTGTAAGGAGTGGAGTCTTCAGTATTTGCCAGGGTGGGGTAATCCACTTTGCTGCCCTATGGTACAGTCTGGATGAATATTACTTCTTTAACTCCTTGGTTGTCAGACTTTCATACAGATTGATTTCTGGAAGTTCTGGTTATTTTTTGTTTTTAAATTGGTTGTTGTACTTCTTTTGGTTTTGCAAGGAAGCAAAGCATATCTACCTATGCCTCCATCTTGGCTGGAAGTCCCAAACATGTGCTTTTTAATTTAAAAAAATTACTCAAATGTTTTGAACTGAAGAAAGAAATTATTTCATCAAAGGTGACTGGATTAGAGGATATAAATTCAGGGGATATGTTCAAATTGAGAAATCAATGTTCGATGTCAAATAGTGGCAGAGAGGCTTCCAAACCAAAAGGACTTTATCTGCTTGCACACGGCCTGTGAGCATGCATGGATTGGCTGTGATGTTTATCTTTTCCAGATTTGGCCAGGCAATAGGGAATAGAAAATAATTGGTCTCTCATGTTAAGAGAAGGAAAAGGAAGCAGAGAAATTATTAGGATGGAGGAAAGTTGACTCCACTCTTCTATGCTAAAAAAAGCAATCAGATAAGGCTGTGTGTCTGTGTACATGTGTGTCTGGGGCTTTCCAACACACGGAACATCCTGAAATGTGGAATCAAACTTTAGCTTGAAGCCAGAAATAAAGAAAAGAGAAAGGATTGGATTATTAAAAAGTAAAGATAGGTACAGAAACAAAAACCATGAAGTATACACCTGCATTTGTATTTAAGTATTGTTCTACCTTATAACACTTAACAGAGAGTAACAATTAAAGATTAGTTCATATTAATATTTTGCTATTTTAAGTCATATTTTTAATGAAAAATCAATGGAAAAGATTGTGTGCTGTGATCTATGTTGCAGTCATCTGTGTCTATGGAAAGCCAGGGAATAACCAACCTCCTCCCCTGGTTTCTGTATATCAAAAATATACTTACCAACTTCACAGTTTTTAAAATTACTGATCTTTGCCTCTCTCCCAGACTCCAAGTCTGCCAACACATCTCCCACCCAGAGGTGCCACCACCACCATCTGACAAATGTGCTCTCGCCTTCCCTCTCAACCTGTGCCTCTCGCACTGCTCAGTCTTGCACCTACCTTCAGCCCTCAACCACTGCCATGCCCTCTGCTCTCAAGGATTCCCATGTAAGCACTCCATCCAGTCTGTCCCTTCCTTTGTACCTGGTTAAGGTCCCAGGCTCTCTCCCTTATCCTGATAAGAGTCTCATTGCTCTGGGTCCACATTCCAGTCTACCCTCTGCTTTCTCCTGGGATGATCTGATAGTTGGTGACTTCCTATTGCCTTTAGGATGCAGCCTGAACTCTTCCAGGAAAATTTATGCTCCAGCCTCACTCCCCACCACTTCTGCTCCTGCTTCCTGGGCTCTGGCCACACTGTTTCCTTCTTTCCCTGGACATGCCTTGTCTTTGCTCAGACTGCTGCCTGGAATGGCCTTTTCCTGTATCCTTGCCTCTGCAAACCTTACTCACTGCTTCCAGTGGGAAACTGTTCTCAAGCCCTGCCTCAGCACAATTCATCTCTCTGTCCACAGTGTGGCATTTAGTTCTCACATGGGGGAGGGGTAGGGGACAACACTTAACACATTGCATTAAAATTGCTGGTGTGTCTGTTTCACAAACCATATTATTGGCTCCTTTAAGGCAGGAATCAGGTCTCAGTTTCTCTCTATTGAAAGCACTGAGCAAAGAGCTGGCAAATAGAAGGTGATTAAACAATCCTAATTAAGTTAAATGCTATTTCTTCAGGCTCCAATTACCTGGTGACTCTTTACTGAAATTGAGGGCTAGTAAGTAGACACATGAAATCTGAGAACCATAATAAAAACTTTCCTCCCTGAATTCAATGAAAATTCCAGAAGAAAAATAGAAAGTGAAATCTGGGGCTGTCCTTTTCAAATCTAATACGTATAATTTGGTAAGATCATAAAAATTACCATGGTTAGAGTTTTAAATTTAGAAAATGATACAGCTTTTGAAAATGCATGAAGTGAATGTATATATGTACACCAAAGACAATTAAATGTATATATTTTAAGATATACAGTTTATTTAAGTATTACTTATACAAAGAAAAGTGCACAAATCGTACATAGAACTCAATGCATTTTCACCAGGGAATATAACCATGTAACCAATGTCCAGATCAAGAAACAGATCATTTCCAGACCACAGAGGCCTTCCCGAGCCCTTGTGCAGTCACTGTCTTCCCTGTCTAGGGTAACTACCACCTTGCCTTTTGATACCATGGAACGGTTTTACCTGTTTAGATTCTTTGTACAATGAAATCATATAGTACACATATATCATACACACATTACAATGTGTGTTTGTAGTGTCTGTTTGATGTTCTTCACTTAACATTGTTTTATGAGATTCAACTGGATTGTTGGAAGTAGCAATGATACATCCTAAATCTGAAAGTGTGAATGCTTCTTAAATTGTATTACTAGGGGAGCTAAACAGTGCTGAACTGTGAGCAATCTACCACCTCTTCCTTTTGGCCAAGAATTACCTGAAGTAAAACTATCCATTTTGTAGTCAGATAAGAAGTCGTCATATTTCTGAACTTTATGACCTTTATGACATCAGTCAGTAATTTACTCAGTAAATATTCCTAGAATATAAGAATAAATGCAGAGCACTTTTCAAGAAAAAAAAAACAACTAACTAAGGGAAGAGCAGGGCAGACTCAAGAGCTCACCAAATAAAACTTTTGCCACATGATCATTTTTTAAATCAGTCTAATTTTCTGTACTTTTTGCATATTTTGGCACTTTATTTTTGTCATTTTTATAAACATTTAAAAACTAAGGTTTGAGTGAACATTTTTTTTTTTTTTTTACTATTTCATAAGTCCTAACTACAGACTAATGGCCGACTGAAGTGGGTGAAAAGAAAAACAAAGGTTTGGCTGCCGTATTGTAGAAAAGGACTACAACAGAAAGAATTTCAGATTGAACTTGTAAAACAAATACGGAAGGATCATCTGCGGTCTCCAACCTTTGAGAGCATATGTCCAACACTCAGCAGGCCATACCTCTATGTTGTTTAAGGTATATTTATCACACAGTGCCATTTACAAACACCCGAATCTTCCAAGTTGCCCACTTTCCTATGAGCACGTACCTTGGGGATTAAAGAAGCCAGTCATCCAGAACACATTGGGCCGCCCTTCAAATATCCAAGTGGAAAACTGAGCATTCCTCTCCAAAAGCTCGGTGAACCAGAAGCCCAGTGTGGACGAGTCCCAGGACACTCTTTTCCAGATCTGAGGTATTCGAGCATCATACATGTTGTCCAGGGCATCTCTCAAGTTCTGAAAAGATAAACTATGAGAAGAAGAAAGATCCACAAAAAAAAGAAATGGCAAGTGAGATAAGCACTCACCTCACTCATAATGATTGTTCCTTCAATGGCCAATTTTAGATCACTCAGGCTACTGCGAAGTATTGAGATGACTTTTTGCATTCTGTCGATTTCTTGTCTAAGAAATATGTTCATTGAATTAAGATGTCCCATCTTTATCAAACGAGCTTTCACCTAAAACAAACCATACAATACAATGAAGATTTAAAAAAAATAACCTGTCACCTCTCTCCCAATGATCTCTCCTTTCTCTGTTCTTTTCTTCCTATGGATGTATCTGCCAGCCCAAATGAACTCTAAAATATCTCTTGCAGAACCAGACCTGCCATTAAATTCCCCATTTTCTGGGCTTCAAAAATTACTGTTCAACTAAAATGATTTTTATTTCATACTGATTTTACTTAGTTGATAATTGGAAATGTACCTTAAAAAGCTAAAATAAAATTGTAACTTTTTCCCCTTTCAAATGATTAAGGACTAGGTGTTAGTTAAAGCCTAATTTAACCTTTATAAGAGTACATTTTGGAATAGTTTTTAAAAAAATAATGTGTAACAGAGTTATTAAAAATCTTACAGAAAGTAGATACAGCCGAACCTTTCAGAACAGTTATTAATGAATGTGATTGGCTGCGGTTTCCTCAGATTGCTGTCGCCTTGGCGAGGGTGACTAGGCGAGGCTTTCCTAATTTAACCAATGAAAATATTTTACTTTGTGGGAGAGTCATTAAGCACCTGTCATTTGTTCCTTTTGGTGTATCATTTAATGATCATTTTGAAGAGATCAATATAAAAGTCTCTGGTTAAAGGAACAATAATTACAACAATTACTTGAAAATAAGCCAATACATACATACATACACATTTCAATTTAGTGATATTTGCCCAATAAAAGACTGACTACAAATACTGGCAAGAGCTCATGAAGAGATTTGAACTTTCCGCTGGCCACAATCGAAGAGCTGCTGGAGTAGGAAGGCTAGGATAAACACACAGCATGGGAGAGAACATAGAGCCATGTCCCAGTCCGAAGAACCACCAGGTTGCCAGTAAACTTCGGGACTCTGGGCTGGGGAGACCTATTGCCCCTTCTTGAGTCCTGGAACATTAGAGATGGATGACGAGCTTCAGAGTCACCAGGACCATTGTCCTCATTTTATAGAACCGCTCTCTGGCATGGCACAGAAGTTCCCTGTTCAGCACCAGACACCTCTGCTTTACGGCAGTTATGAAGCACCTCCATCCAGTAAGTGAGGGATGAAGAGGAAAACACAAGCTCAGAGGGAAGCAGTGATGTAAAACTGAACAGCCTGGACAGGATGAACTGTGCAGACAGAGCAAGTGATGCTGAGACGCCAGTCTAACGTGCTAGTGGAGGCCCCTAACCAGTCTGCCACAGCCTTCAGGCACTGGCCTAAATTCCTGCTTCGAGCCCTTTATGCTCGTGTCTGACTGGCATATTTATCATCCCCTTTAAATAGTGACTACTCCGTGGAAATTCACACCTCAGGAAATGGGAAATTATGTAAATATTTTTGCAACCCCACGCAAGTGGGAAATTAAGCCCAGGTGTTGGCTAAAATGTCAAATCAATAGAGCAGGTGACTTTCACTGCCCTAACAGCCCCACACACATGGCCTTGCCCTGCACAGGGTTTTAAAAGAGAAACTTCCCTTGCAATAGAGACATGCTTAGGAAAAACTTATTCTAGAAAGTCTGATTCTAGCACTGATTTTATTTTGAGTGTGATTATTGTCCCAACCTAAAACTGTCATTTCACTAATGAAATGGAAGATTTGCTGTAGTCTCATACAGGCTTTTCATTGCTTCTGGGACCAGGTAGGAATGTGGATCCGCAGTAATGTGGCTCCGTTTTCACTGTGGAAGTCAAAAGTATAATTATATTGCCATTTACAAAGTTCACCTTACCACCACGTATGAAGAACAAATCCCTTCCATAAGATCAACAACACTAAAAACTAAGAGATCTTGGAAAAGGAAGCAATTTTAGAAGTCTCTTAGCACAAATGCCCTCCCGGACAGCAATCTGTTTAGTGACATCTGCCACACTCGGTTCCTGCTGGGATTTTCCCTGAGCAGAGGTCTTGGTGACGTGGCCCCAACTAAGCCTGAACGGCTCAATTTATCCCCAGGTCTCATAACCCTCCTCTAATCACATCAACCCATGGCCTAGTCATACCGAATAAGTTTTATCCCTCTTTCGCATGCCAGTTTTTAAAGTCTTTGAAGGCAGGCATTATGCCTCATCTGTCTTCTGAAGATCACTTACAATGAATCACTGAAAGTATGTACTTAAAATATTTTCTCACTATATGAAGTCATTGATTTTAGAGTTATGGCCAAATGTCTCGGTACTCATTTACACAATGGAAACAAAAATTGTTTAAGAGGCAAGAAAATGTTTTTTATTGTTGGGGGCACTCATTGCAGTTCGGAGGATGATGGGCTCCCAACTGACAAGTGCATTTTTCTCAGACTCGGATGCAGGACAGGGCAGACACAGGACCAGTTACACCTGCATTAGGGCATCAGCCTCTCACATTTGGGTTGAAAAGTTAACCTTGACTCAGCCCAGGTGAAGACAGGCTCATATGAAGCTCTGGCCATCAGCACAGAGGTGTGGAGGCGAAGAACAGGAGAGAGAACACAACCTGTCCTCTTGCATAAAGAAGGAGGACAAGTTGGAGGATCTCTTACAAAACTTTTAGACCATCCAGAAATTTTACCACAAACATTTATTTAGATCATCAGTTCTCAAAAAGTGTGGTCTGGGGATCACATGAATTTTCCTGAGTTCCTTTCAGAGGATCAACGAGGTTGAAATTTTTTTTATAGTAATACTAAGACTTTATTTTATTTTTTCCCTTTCTCTCTCAGGAGTGTACAGAGGAGTTTTCCACAAACTACGGGACTTGCTTTCACAACAGACTGAATGCAGAAGCAGATGTGAGAACCCAGCTGTCTTGGTCAAATCAGATATTAAAGTGATTTGCAAAACTAAAACAATCCCACTCATCACAATGAACTTGTACATTTTGAAAAATACATTTTTAAATAAAAATCTCATTTATGTTAACATGTAATGGATTTATTACTGTTATTTTATAATAAGTTAGTATTTTTGAAATTTCTCAGTTAAATGTCTAATATATTAAACACCAATAATTTACCCACATTAAAAAAAGGCACTTGAGCCCTGGCTGGTGTAGCTCAGTGGATTGAGCGCGGGCCTGCGAACCAGACAATCGCAGTTCTCGAGGTTCAATTCCCAGTCAGGGCACATGCCTGGGTTGCAGACCAGTTCCCTGAAGGCCAGTTCCCAGCAGGGGACGCACAAAAGGCAACCATACATTGATGTTTCTCTCCCTCTCTCCTTCCCCTCCCCTCTAAAGATAAATAAATAAAATACTTTTTAAAAAAAGGTATTTGAGGTCCTCATACATTTTGTAAAGGGGTCTTGAGACACAAAAAGTTTTGAGGAAAACTGATGTAGATTAACAAGCAAACCCCCAGAAGGTTCAAAAAGTAGGAAATGATTTCCATCCAAAGTGAGGAGTGAATTCATTAAGTGGTTTGCTTTCCTATTACCTAGCTGAGAGGACTGGAAAATGAAAAGTATGGGGGACAGGGGACAAAAACAGGGGCAAATTTAAAGGATGGACAGAGCAGGCTTGGGTCAGAGAGGGAAGAAGTTTCTAGCCTCATGGGTTAAGATACTGGGGAATCCAAAGGTAGGAAAAGGGTACAGAGAAGGTGATTGAAAGAGACAGTGGGGTAGAAAGGAAATAGAGAAAGGTGTCAGAAAAACTGCATATCATAGTCTGCAAGGTGCTTGAGAAAAGTAAGGAAGACCAAAGGGTAAAAAGAAAGAACTGAAAATGAAGAGGGAATGAACAGAGAAGGGAAGGGACTGAAACATCCCATCGGAGAATTGAGCTCAGCTTTGTGGAACCCAAAGATAGCCCTGCACACTGTGGGGCGGGCGAGGAGGATGCTGTAGCTTACCTCATGAGGAATGTAATCAGGAGGCAGTTTGCTCAGCATATCTTCAGACAATCTATAAACAATGGCTTCCCGGGTCTCTCCCACTCCACCTCCACTCTCTTTGGGTTGAATGTTGGTAATAGTTTCAAGAACATCAGAAGCAGTGTTACTCTGGTACCTGATAAAAAGCGGGAACTGTTCAGAATGTAGTAGGGAAATATACCTTCAGAGATAATGATGAAAGCTAAAATGAAATGATGAGTCATTTAAATCCAGCCCCCACGAAGCTCCCCCAAAAGGGAGTAAGGACTCCACTATCAATCTATAGTAATTTTAAAAAGTAGAGATCCATTCTACAGACTCCTAATGAGATACCAAGAGCATCACAGAATTGAAAACCTCTTCCCCTTCAGGGAAAGAGATTCCACAGATGTCTCCAATAGTCCAAGGCAGTACTGTACAATCCTGTTTGCAATGAACCTAACCCCCTCCAGCTGGACAACAGACCCACCTCCTTTCCTCCTCTTTGGCTTATGGACTGGTGCTAAGAAGCTGCCATTATATTAAAATTTGTTAGATCAAAGAGCATCACTCATATTTCCCCAATGAATTATAAATCGTTATAAATTTCTTGGGTCTTTTCTGTTTTGTTTTCTCACTTTCCCACCTGCGTTACGATTGGCACCCATCTGCTCCACCTATCTAACCACAGTCACCCATCTTTAAAGTCCATATATTCAATAAAGATTTATTAATGTACCAGGCACTGAGCTAGGTGCTAAGATATGGTGGCAAACAGGTCCCTGCCTTTTCCCCTTCTCTAGTGGAGGAGGGGACATGAGTCAATATCATCGTAGGAAATTCTGTGGAGAAAAAAAATTCTGTGGAGGTGCTTTAAAAGATTATAGTCTGTCTCTCTCACTCTTGCTGCCTAGCTCTCCCTGGGCTAACCAGATGCTCTGCAGCACAGGAACTTAGGTTTTGATTGAAAGTCGCTGGTTCAACTAGCAGTCTTGATATACAGATGGCATGTGCAAGTGTGAGTGTGTGTTGGGTTAATTTACACTAGAAGATCAAGGAAGGTGTCTCAAAATATCATGTGTAAGCTTAGTCCTGAAGGATGAACAGGTAGGCCAGCCAAGGTGGGGAGGGTAGGAGGTAAGAAAGGACCTTAAGGTAAAAGGCCTGGATATGAGAAGGCATTCAGTGCAAGGCTGGAGGTTAGAGCCAGTGAGCCAGGAGGAGAGATGAGGATGGAGATGAAGCAGATCACTACTTTCTAAGGGTTCTGACCATTGCCCTGAAGGTCATGGGCAACCACTGAAGACTTTCCAAGCAGGGACATGACATGAACAGATGTAAATTTTTCTATCTTTTTTGAACTCATAATTTACCACCTATTAACATCACCTAATTAGATTGTTTGGGATTACTGTTTTGCTTGCCAGTTTTGTTTCTTGTCCATATGTAAAGCACACATCTCCTTTCATAGGTATTGGAGGCAAGTCTAAAAGAAATTCAACAAATGCTTGCGATTATTTGTTTAAGTAATTTTTTATTTTAAATTGCAGTTGACATATATTTTTTCAGGTGTACAACATAGTGAATATAGTAATTTGTTTTTATGTTTTATTTCCTTGGACACAAGATAGGCCTTTATGATATGGCTGTATGTGTCAAAATGTTAAAGGGTAAACCTTTAGTCCAGCAATTCTACATCTAAGAATTTATCCCAAAGAAAGAATCAGACATTCCATTTCTGACAGTATAATGCAATTTGTACCCTGAACAACAATCCTGAAAATAACTAAAAATGCTGCATGAGATATGAAAAACAACTTTTTAAAAATACATTACTGAACTAGCAAGAAACTAAGAAATCCTCAGGGTCCAACAAAATATAGAGTGAAGCCCTTACTTGTGAGGCTCTGTTGGCTGGAGCATTATCCCATAAAGCAAAAGGTCATGGACTCAATTTCCAGTCAGGGCACTTGTCTAGATTGTGGGTTTAGTCCCCAGTCGAAGGAATGTACGAGAAGCAACCTATCAATGTGTTTCTCTCTCACATCAATGCTTCTTTCCCTCTCTTCCCCCCATCTAAATATACACACACACATACATACACAGAGTCTGTCCAGAAAAAGTCCAGCCATAATTAATATAACAAGAACAGTTTCATGACATCAATATAACCTGGCAGCCAAGGGCAGTAGACTGGAATGTGCATGCAAGAACAATGATGACTTCACTGTAGTAGTCAGTAGAGGGAGGAGATACGTTTGAGTAAGCATGTGTACTGTGTGTCCATCACATTCAAAATGACTGAGTGTGTAGAGCAATGAATCTGCATCCAATTTTGTGTTAAGCTTGAACATTCCTCCGTGGAAACTATATGGATGATTCAGAAGGCCACAGCTATGGGCAACTAGCGATTGGCAGCTTCATCACAACACACCCACTCTTGCACCACATCTCGTGCAGTGTTGTTGTTGTTGTTGTTGTTAAACATTAAATCACCCAGGTGATTCAGCCCCCTATAGGCCACAATTGGTGCCCTACAACTGCTGGCTTTTCCCAAAACTAAAATCACCTTAGAAAGGGAAGAGATTTCAGACTATCGATGAGATTCAGAAAAATATGATGGAACAACGGATGGAGACTGGGAGAACTGTGTGAGGTCTCAAAGTGCCCAGTTTAAGGGGACTGAGGTGTCATTGTCCTATGTACAATGTTTCTTGTATCTTGTATCTTGTTCAATAACTGTCTTTATTTTTCATAATCCATGGCTGGATACCTTCTGAATATACCTTCTGAATATATTCAGAGAGAGAGAGAGAGATCTGGAATGCAGAGAGATAAGCCCTGGGGGCATCAACTAGTCACTGGTGTTCTTGAGTTGCTCTTTGGATGGTTAGATGGTACAATGAGAGAGGAGGTAAGTGATAGACTCAAGGTGGAAAATCTAATAAGAAACTCCTACATAAATCTGAGCCTCACAGGGCTATACACTTCATGTAAGGGAAAACCAGAAATAACCTACCAGTCAGAAGGGAATTGCATGTAAATTGATCTATCTAGCTTGGCATTGGGCAGGAAAAAATCTTTCCTGAGAATTTTTAATTCACCAGGCTTGTGATATTAATCAACATTTATTCATACTACCTATGTGATTTGAAAAGCCTCAAGCCAAAAGTTTATCTTAAGATGGTCCCAGGAAGTCCCAGGTGGCACATGGTAGAAGCAGACACAAATCTTCCCTGGAACAAAAATCTTCCCTCCAAGAATCCAACACTTATTTTCCAAAAGGCATGAGCTCACAGTCAAAAGTTAGAAAACTCATAAAGAAACAAGGAGCTGTGAGCAGGAGTCCACAGAAACAATAAAAATCAGAACCAGACCTACAAGTGTCTCAGATAGTGAATTTTCAGATGCACATTATAACAATGTTTTTACTACACTGAAGAATTTAAAAGGTAATTGAAAATATAAGTATAAAATTGGAAACTATAAATATGAATAGCATATTTGAAAAATAGCCAAATAGAACTTCTATAAATTATTGATTCTGCAACAAACTACCACACAATCAATGGCTTGATAAAACAATATAAATTTACTATCTTATAGTTCTATAGCTAGTAAGTCCAACAGAGGTCTCACTGGGCAACAATCAAGGCATCAGTAAGACTGGGTTCCCTTCTATAGGCCTCAGAAAAAGATCCATTTCCTTTTGCTCACTAGAGTTGAGTTGTTGGCAGAATTCACTTTCCTGCAGGTGTAGGTATGAGGTCCCTAATTCCTTACTGTCAGGTGAAAGTTTTTCCCAGCTTCCAGAGGCTGTCTGCATTCTTTGGCTCATAGCCCCTTTGGCAAAGGCAGACTAAGTCCCTCTCTTGCTTCAAATCTTTCACCTTCTTCTATTGCATCTCTCTGACCCAGTCTTCTGCCCCCCTTTTCCACTTTTAGGTGCTCATGTGACTAAATGGTATACATTCGGATAATGTAGGGTAACATCCCCATCTCAAGATCCTTAAGCTTAATAGCATCTATAAATCCTTTTTATACATAAGGTCACATATAGGTTCTCAGGGTTATAGGATATGGGTATCTCTGGGAGTCCATTATTCAGCTGCTATAACAGTTTACAATGGATTAAAACAGCAGATTAAATAGTGCCAAAGAAAGAATGATAAAACTGGAAAAGAGATCTGAAGGTATTATCTAAAATGCTTCAGAAGGAAAAAATAAATAGAAAATATGGAAGAAAGGTTGAGAGATATGTAAGCTAAAGCAATAAGCTCTAACATACATCCCAGAAAAGTTTTGGAAAGATAGAAGAGGGAGAATTTAAAAGTGATAAAATGATGACTAAGAATTGATGAAAGATTTGATTCCTCAAATTGAAGAAACTCATTGCATCCTAAGATAAACAAACAAGCAGATAGAAACCCAGAGGTAGACATATCATAATGAAACTGTAGAACACAAAAAATACAGAAAATATCTTAAAAGCAGTCTGAAAGAAAAACAGGTTATCCAGAAAGAAATGACAATTAGACTGACAGCCAATTCCTCAAAAGCATCAATGAAAACCAGGAGAAAATAGAATAATGTATTCTACCTACTAGAATAAAATAACTACAAACATGGAATTATATACCAGTCAAAATTATCTTTCAAGAATGAGGGCAAAAAATTGAATGGATATTTCACCAAAGAAGCTATAATAATAGCTAAAGCTATTATTATACATAAAAAGATATTTAACTTCATTATTTATTAAGAAAATGCAAGTTAAAACCTCCATGAGATAACACTTCATACATACAAGAATGGTTACAATAAAAAAAACACACAATTACAAGTGTTGACAAGGATGTGGGGAAACTTGAACCCTCATACATTGCTGGAGGGTATTGTAAAGTGGTATAGCCATTTTGAAAAACAATTTGGTAGGTTCCTAAAATGTTAAGGGTAGATTAATCATATGACACAATAATTACTTTCTAGCTATCCATCAAGAGAAATAAAAAGACATATCTACACAAAGAGTTGGACATGAATGTTCATAGCAGTATTATTTGTAATAGCTAAAAGATGAAAACTACCCAAATGCCCAACAACTGGTGAATGAATAAACAAAATGTAGTCTATTCATATGTTGGAATACTATTTAGCAATAAAAAGCAATAAAGTACTAATAAATGTTACAACATGGATGAGTTTCAAAGACATGCTAAATGAAAGAACCCACACCCAAAGACCATATATAATTCCCTTTATAGGGAATGTCCAGAAAAGGCAAATCTATAGAGACAGAAAGTAGATTAGTGGCAGCCTGTGGTTAGGGGTGGGAATGGAAATGAATTACGAATGGGCACAAGGATTTTGGGGAGTGATGGAAATGTTCTAAAATTAGATTATGGCGATGGTTGCACAACTTTATAAAGTTACTAATAACCATTGAACTAACTATTTAAAATGAATTAAATTATAGTATGTGAATTATAACTTTAATAAAGCTATTTTTCAATAAGAAGAGGGCAAATTAAGACATTTTCAGAAAAGAACAAAAAAGTTTACCATCAACAGGCCTTCACTCAAGAAAATTCTAAAGAATATACTTCAAAGAGGAGAATAATGATTTTGATGGAAGGTTTGAGATGTAGAAAAGGATGGGTCAGACTGGGTGAGTTAAGAAGTACAGATTGTTAGTTACAAAATAGTCATGGGGGTGTAAAGTACAGTACACAGAACACAGTCAATAGTATTGCAGTAACTATGTGTGGTTCCAGCTGGGACATTGGAAGTATCTCAGGGACGCTTTGTAAAGTATATGATTGTCTAACCGCTAAGCTATACACCTAAAACCAATACAAAATAACATTGAAACAAACAACAACAAAAAAACCATTAAAAAGAATAAGTCATTGCATGGGCAAATCTAAATAAACATTATGGTATAAAACAATAACTATATGTTTAATTGGGGTTAAAAACAAGATACAATTGAAATACTGAAATGTCAGAAGAGAAATGACAGTAAAGTTACCTGAGAGATTTTGACAGAGAGGAGGGTAAAGATATTGACTGTAGGCCTAATTTAAAATGAATGTTAAAATGTCTCGGGTAACCAGTAAAACAATAGAAACAAAGTACATAGCTTACAAATTAGCAGAGGGAAAAATAGAATAAGAAAAATTCATATTCAGCAAAAAGTCAAAATGGAGGAAGAAGAAACAAAACATAGGAACAGTGGTGCAAAGAAGCAACACTTTATATTCTTTATGCTTTATACAAACATTATAAATGCTCTTGTACTTATTCAATATGTTTTAAAAAGAAGCAATCAGACCAGTGTACAAAGATGTATGTATAAGGCTATTTATAACAGTATTTGTAATGACTCCTGGTAAGACTCTATAAAAATATATCCAACCAGTAAAAATGGTGCTATGGCTCTGTATTTATTAAGATAAGGCTGCTGAATTGAGAATACTGACTAAAATAGCATGGTACAAAACCCAGTTACAACACGATCAATTTTTGTTGATAATGCTGTGCATACAGGCACAGAGAAAACCTAGAGTATTTTGATAGTAAGATTTTTTATGAGCTTTTGCTTCAATGATTACTTTCTATTTTTTGTACTGGTTCTTTCTCTCAATGAGAAATTATGATTTTTCTAATAAAGAGGATTAAAACCATTTACTTTTTGAAAAATATGAGAAACAAATCCCCACAAGTGTCAAGAAATTAAGAGAGATGAATTAGTAACAAATGTTTTAGGTTCCATGAAACGCATTTTACCAATCCCTACTAATCTTTATGCCCTGCTGGAACAGCCCCTGTGTGCCTTTTCTCACAGAATATGGAATGAGAGAATTACACCCTCTTTTTCTTCATCCCTGTATGTGAATTAAACAACCTTTTGTGAAAATAGCCCCACTTGTTGGCAGAATCCCAAGGAGCTCCTGCTAAAGTTATCCAAGCTTCTTTGCTTATGAAAAAGCCTCATTTTGTGCAAACTGAGGAGCACTGAACTATTTAGATGACCTTTAATTTATTTAGGAAACTAGCTCAAGAACAGAGGGGATGCTTCTGTAGCCCATGTTTTTATTTGATTATCAGGTAGGATATGCATGGACCCAAACCAGCATATCATAACAACAGAATCCTTTCCAAAGTGCCAGCTAAGGCAAATGCACCTGCCCCGTGCTTTATGAGCTGGGCTTTCCATCAGATGATGCACAGTGATTATGAGGGCCCTGCAACAGGTCTAGTAAATGCTTACAACCCAACCAGAGTTGGAAAATTAACTCCCATTACCTTTAAACATAAGAATTTCACAGTAGAGATCAATAAGGTAAAAGTTTATTTTTAATAAGTTAAAACTGACTGGTATAATTTTATATATAATTTTAATTTTATTATTTTATTACTTCTGGGGTGAGCAAATTTTATTCAAAAGTTGAGGTTTTAAAATATTCCAAAAAACTTTTACTTAAAAAGTTGTTCTGGCCGAGATGGAGGTGGAGGCAGATACACTTTGCCTCCTCACACAACCAAAAGGAGGACAACGACAAATTTAAAAACAAAAAATAACCAGAACTGCCAGAAAATTGAACTGTATGGAAGTCCAACAACCAATAAGTTAAAGAAGACACATTCATTCAGACCGGTAGGAGGGGCAGATGGGAATCCTGGAAAGGTGGCGGCTGGCAAATCAGGCAGGCCCACATTTGTGTGTGGATAAACAGGGGGGAAACAAATGGGGAGTGAAACAGACCACACAACCCAGGGTTCCAGAGCAGGGAAATAAAGCCTCAAAACCTGACTGTAAAAACCCATGGGGCTTGCGGCAGGTGGAGAAACTCCCAGCCTCACAAGAAAGTTCACTGGAGAGGACCGCAGGGTCTGAGAATGTACACACACCCGCCCACCTGGGAATCAGCACCAGAAGGGCCCAGTTTGCTTGTGAGTGGCAGGGGAAGTGATTGAAAGCCACCAGAGCTGAGCAAGCTGCATTGTTTCCTCTGCGACCCCTTCCCAACATACAGCACCAAAACGCAGGGATGTGGGTTTCCTTGCCCTGGCGAATACCTAAGGCTCCACCTCTTACTTTGTAACAGGTGTGCTGACACAAAATATTATGGCCCAAATGAAAGAACAGATCAAAGCTCCAAAAACAGGACTAAGTGATGAAGAGATAGCCAGCCTATCAGATGCAGAGTTCAAAACACGGGTGATCTGGATGCTCACAGAATTGGTTGAGTATGGTCACAAATTAGAGGAAAGAGTGAGAAGTTGTTTGCTATGCAAAGTGAAATAAAGGAAAATATACAGGAAACCAATGGTGAAGGGAAGGAAACAGGACTCAAATCAGTGGTTTGGAGCAGAAGGAAGAAATAAACATTCAACCAGTATGGAATTGAAGAAACAAGAACTTCAAAAAATGAGGACAGGCTTAGGAATCTCTGGGACAACTTTAAAAGTTCCAACATCCAAATCATAGGAATGCCAGAGAAGAAGAGGAAGAGCAAGAAATTGAAAACCTATTTGAAGAAAGAATGCAGAACTTCCCCAATCTGGCAAAGGAAATAGACTTCCAGGAAGTCCAGGAAGCTCAGAGTCCCAAAGAAGTTGGACCCAAGGAAGCACCCACCAAAGGCACATCATAATTACATCACCCAAGATTAAAGATAAGGAGAGAATCTTAAAAGCAACAAAAGAAAAGGAGACAATTACCTACAAAGGAGTTCCCATAAGATTATCAGCTTATTTCTCTAAGGAAGCATTGTAGGTAAGAAGGGGCTGGAAAGAAGTACTCAAAGTCATGAAAACCAAGCACCTATATCCAAGGTTCCTCTATCCAGCAAAACTATCATTTAGAATGGAAGGGCAGATAAAGTGCTTCCCAGATGAGGTGAGTTCATTATCACTAAGCCCTTATTATATAAAATGTTAAAGGGATTGAACTAAGAAAAAGATGGTGATCAAAAATATGAATAGTAAAATGACAACAAACTCACAACTATCAACAACTGAACCTAAAAAACAAAAACAAATTAAGCAAACAACTAGAACAGGAACAGAACCACAGAAATGGAGACCACATGGAGGGTTATCAGCAAGGGGGGGTAGGGGTAGAATGGAGAAAAAGGTACAGGGAATAAGAAGCATAAACGGTAGGTAGAAAATAGTCAGGGGGAAGTTAAGAATAGTATAGGAAATGGAGAAGCCAAAGAACTTATATATATGACCCATGAACATGAACTAAGGGGGTGGGGAATGCTGGTGGGAGCAGGGGTGCAGGGAGGAGGGGAAAAAAGGGGAGAAAAAATGGGATAACTGTAATAGCAGAATCAATAAAATACATTTTTTTAAAAAAGAAATTTGGCCCAATTAGCAACTAACATTACAACCTGATAGGGGTGTTTTTTAGTCTTCTCCTTAAGCTAAAGTAAAACTAGGTGCACAGAGTGGAAAAAGGCAAATTAAAGATTATGTAATTAGACAGGTAGGTTGCCAATAAGGTTCTTTATGTTTCAACCAAAATTATTTATTTTTATTTTTATTGATTGATTTGAGAGAGAGTGGGGGAGAAAAAGAGAGAAAGAGAAAGGGATTGGTTTCTTCTTGTACGTGCTGTGACTGGGAATCGAACCTATAACCTTGCCATATTGGGACAACACTCTAATCAACTAAGCTACCCCGTAAGTGCTTGACCCAAATTTTGAGAGCAGTTGTCCATACCTTACACCTCTTTGTGAAGCCACAAATCCAGCTCTAGAAGCAATTGAAACCCACCTATGTTTATCATCCCCACTTCCTAAGGCTAAAGAAAAAATGGGACATTAGGGTGTTTTTGAACATACAAACTGCTTCTATAGCTCCAAGATTCCCTTACGAAGGAAAAATACACATCTTAAGTGCTTTATCCACACATATATATATTTAAATCTGAGCCATCTAGGCAGATCAATTTGCCTTATTTATTTCAGTGGATCTTTTCTACACTAGAGAGTTTTCCTTTATAATACTGGTTTCATGGTTGAAAGATCTCTGTGTCTCTCTGTATGTTCAGGTATATTGTGGTGTTTCCTACATCTAATGGAACTGTTAATGTTTTTAAAGCTCTAGTAAACTGTCTTAAACAAAAAAATAAAAAGTTGAAAGATAAATCTATCAAACATGTACACAATGGAACATATGAAGAGAGAATAAAACATTCTAGTAAAATGGCACAAAGGGCACTTGTAATCTATTTCTGATTTTTTTTATCATTACTGATTTTTGAAGTATGGTGCTATCCTAGTTTTTAAAAATCATGTAACTAAAAGAAAAATACTAATAACAATATCCTGACCCACATTTGCCCCCTTTGTTAACAGTACAGTGTGGGGCAAAAATATAGTTGTGAGTCCATGAAACAAAGTTTATTCTTGTGTTATTATTTTTTTAATTATCGTACTATTTTCTTTCCTTTTTTTCTTTTTATTGATTATGTCATTACAGTTGTCCCATTCCCCCCCTTCATTCCCCTCCACCCTGCACACCCCTCCGCCACCATTCCCCCCTTTAGTTTATGTCCATGTGTCACGAGTTCTTTAGATTCTATATTTTCCCTACTATTCTTGCCCTCCCCCCTATTTTCTATCTACTGTCTATGCTACTTATTCTCTGTACCTTCTCCCCGCTTCTCCTCCTCCCACTCCCCTGTTGCTAACCCTCCATGTGATCCTCATTTCTATGGTTCTGGTCATGATCTAGCTGTCCTCTTAGTTTGCTTTTGTTTTAGGTGTGGTTCTTAATAACTGTGAGTTTGCTGTCCTTTCACTGTTCATCTTTTTTCTCTTCTTTTTCTTAGGTAAGTCCCTTTAACATTTCATATAATAAGGACTTGGTGATGATGAACTCCTTGAATTTGATCTTATCTGAGAAGCACTTTATCTGCCCTTCCATTCTAAATGAAAGCTTTGCTGGATAGAGCCATCTTGGATGTAGGTCCTTGCATTTCATGGCTTGGAATACTTCTTTCTAGCCCCTTCTTGCCTATAATGTCTCTTTTGAGAAATCAGCTGACAGTCTGATGGGAACTCTTTTGTAGGTGACTGTCCCTTATCTCTTGCTGCTTCTAGGATTCTCTCCTTCATTTTAATCTTGGCTAATGTAATGATGATGTGCCTTGGTGTGTTCCTTCTTGGGTCCAACTTCTTTGGGACTCTCTGAGCTTCCTGGATTTCCTGGAAGTCTATTTCCTTTGCCAGACTGGGGATGTTCTCCTTTATTATTTGTTCAAATAAGGTTTCTATTTGTTGCTCTTCCTCTTCCCCTTCTGGTACCCCTATAATTTGGATGTTGGAATGTTTAAAGATGTCCTGGAGGTTCCTAAGCCTCTCCTCATTTTTTTGAATTCTTGTTTCTTCATTCTGTTCTGGTTGAATGTTTCTTTCTTCCTTCTGGTCCACTCCCTTGATGTGAGTCCCAGTTTCCTTTCCATCACTATTGGTTTCCTGTGCACTTCCCTTCATTTCAACTAGTTTAGCCTTCATTTGTTCCTCTAATTTGTCACTAAAATCAACCAGTTCTGTGAGCATCCTGATCACCAGTGTTTTGAACTATGCATCTGATAGGTTGGCTATCTCTTGGTTGCTTAGAAGTATTGGTTCTTGAGCTTTAAGCTCTTTTTCTGCGTGAGCCATAATGTTTTGGTCTGTTCATGCCTGTTAGGTATGAGGGGTGGAGCCTTAGGTGTTCACCAGAGCAGGGCTACCCAGTTGCTGGGTTGTGAAACTGTATGTGGGTGCAGGGTCAGAGAGGGGCAATGGCCTTTGTTCTGCTATCTCTTAGATTTCGGTCCTCTCTGCTGCTTCCCGAAAGCACACCAGGTCTCCCCTGGTGCCGGCTCCTGGGTGTGTGGGCTTGTGTACTCTCCAGGACCCTTTGGGTCTCTCCAACAAACTCTCTGTGAGCCTGGGAGCCTCTCTCAGCACCTTGACCCCGAAAGTTTTTCCAGTTGGTGCTTTTAGGCTTTAATTCCCAACACTGGGGCCCTAGCCTGTGTGGTCTGTCTCACTGCTCACTCCTTTGCCTGGTTTATGTGCACACAAATGTGTGACAGCGATCAGCCAGCCGCCTTGCACCCTCACTGGGTCCACCCGTTGCCACCTCAGACCTGGGATGTGCCAAGCCACCTGCGCATCTGGGACAGTCCAGCAGCCACCACTTTTCTTGTCAGGATCCCTCTCTATCAGCCACTGACTCCGCCCCTCTCACTGGTCTGGATGAATGGTTCGTTGTTGTCAGACTTCTGTACAGTTCAATTTTCTGTGTTTTGTTTGCATTTTGTTACTAAAACTTTGTTGTCTTTAAACTTGGTTGTGTGAGGAGGCACAGTGTTTCTACCTACGCCTCCATCTTGGCTGGAAGTCTAATTATCATATTATTTTCCATATGAACAACTGTGAACCTACTTTTGCCCAACCTTGTACATATAATAGCTGGTGTCTCATGAAACTAGCTGATGTGACAAAATGAAGTTATCAACGGTCAAGGATCCATATGTTGTTATATAACAAATTTATTCAGAAATTTAAATGTGAATGTGACTCATATTGCTTCATGATCTCATTCTAGTACACAGTGAAGGCAGACTACATGGATGAAGTGCTATGTTAGAGCAGACAGGGGTGTCACCATCGCTGATGTCTTAGTGGGAGCCATGAAATACTAGGCAAGTCTGGGTACTGTTGAGTCTCTGACTTCACTGTGAACTCTGTGTACCCAACTTTCCATTGGCTCCCAGGCACTGTTGCTTAAATCAAATCACACCTAAACTTCATTTGTTTTCATTTTCCCTTTCCCCTCTCCTGAACTATCCCTGTCCCATGTCCTTTAACAATATCAATGTCTTCACTCAGCTGCCCAACCTACAAACTTCAGAGGTGGCCCCCTCCTTGATGTCACTCCCCAGCTCTTGTTGGTTTCCCAGTCCTATTTCCAAATCATGTCTAGCAACCATCTAGAAATTTCCAGCATTCTCATCCTTACCGTCTTTAGAACTGTCACAAATTCTTTCACATGACACCTCAAATCTTCCAAAGCCAGCCTCTGCATTTGTATCAGCATCATTGTTAGGTAACTTTTTTCTTCAAGCCCTTCCCTCACCAGGCTCTAGGCACATTGAACTTGGTTTCCCAAACGTACCACACAATTTTACATCTTTGTGCCCCTCCTTAGAAAGTTCTTTCCCATATGTGCTCTTGTGTATGTTGTTTGCACTGTGCTAAAGTATCTTATTTTTAATTGTATGTATTTAAGGTGAACAACTTGATGATCTGATATGTGTACACACCATCATCATCTTCCTCTTGCCTTGCATTGTCCTTCTTGCCCTGGTGCTGCAGTCACCTCCTCCCCATGCCTCTCCAGCCTGGGAACTCCTGTGCTTCCGTTAAGGCACAGCTCAGATGTGGCTTCTCTCACTCGCTAGCTTACTTTGATCCCTAAAACTGAAATTTGTTGCTCCTTGCCTTTGTTCTTATAGCAATGTGTGTGTGTGTCCTGATTTTGTGTTACCATATTGCGTTATATAACTATTTGTCATCCATTTATTCTTCCCTCACAGTCGATGAGCTCTGAGGGCAAGGACTGAGTCTTACCAATGCCTAAGTTGGTTAGGGAGTGACTTCTCACTAAATATTTGTTTGTGGAATTGAGGCCAACTGGCTTGAATTTCATTAAATCTCAAATAAAAGTAGAGCAATTATCTGATATTTTAAAGGGTATGAAAATCTAATTATTTGTTTCTTCTTGAGGTAACAGTACATTATCATTACTATTTGTTTATTTCTCAGCATATATATATATATATATCAATATATATCAGATTTTTCAAGGTCAAAGAGGAGAAAACCACAGTAAATTTCCATTCATACCAAGAAAATTATAATTTATTCTTCCTATCTGTTCTACCTAGGTATAAAAATGGGGAACAACCCCATGCCGAGGATTCTCAGGCACTCTCTCACTCACTTCCAGCTTGAATCCTCTCTGCAAACGCTCTGCACCAGTGGCTGGGAGCCAGCAGCACACACGACTGCAGACACAGCCATCCGCTCTGGACCAGCCCGGCCACATTCACCAGCATTCCAAGGAGGGGCCAGTGGAGATGCTGCTGCTGCTAGATCTCACTAAAGAAAGCACTTTCGTGTAGGCCACTTAATTAAATTTGTTAGGTATTTAAAAACAGTCCTTAAGACACAGCTATGGGGAAGAATTCCTGGAAAATTGACCCATTTTGCATAAGAGCTGGACAAGCTCTCCCCATCATCTCCCGACCAGCACACATGAGGCACTGAATGCCACAGGTGTACAACTTCCATTTCATTTCTTTTTCCATGATGTGATTTTAACTTTGCAAAGACAGAAAGGGCAGAGAAACCTACTTAACTACCTATAATGGAGAACTGCAGATACCTCTATGTGCCTAAAAAAATCCAAGGGCTTTCAGGAAACCTGTCCCTATAAATAAATGCTCTGAGATGAAGAAAGAGAATGATAATTCTCTATTTGCTTTGGTGCTGAGTTACTTCTAGAAGAAATTTCCCCTTGAAGTAAACACAGGAAAAAGCTCATATTGGTCTTACAAGACGGTGGTGTGGGGGAGTCACCTAGGTCATCTCTGTTGGGTAGTCACAGATGATATAAATGTGAAATAACTGAAAAACACAACTGTCTCTAAAATAATTAACTATCTAATGAGATACTAATGCACTATCATATCCAAATCAGCCTAGATTTACATAAATCTTTGCACATGAACCATCATGTGTAATGAGCATAATTTTTTAAAATCTGAAACTCAGCAGTGTCAGCTCACATGAAAAGAAGTACAATTAAATTCAGACTTCATAGAGATGAATATAAAAGTTGTAATAAGACATTTGGTAATTCCAGAAGGTAGAAAATATGTATAACCATTAATGAGAAAACAAGTGAAAATAACTGTTTTTGACATTGAGATAGTTCAATCTGCAATGTCCTTGGTTCCTTATAAATCTAGATAATAAAACTATTAACTTTGCACGGTGATTAAACTATGTACTTCTATGGTTCCTGTCACCAAGGTACCTAGGCTCTTGGGAGAGATTGAACTTATTTTAAAGCATTTATTCAGCTTGGTTTCCCTCCTCTACTTCAGGGATTCTGCATTCTTAAGCAAGGATCGCAGGGAGGGGGACTTGTGGTCCCCTTTCCCAAGTCTCCCTCTCCTTTCTCATTTGTGGATGCTAAAGCCACAGTGCAGATTCTGATAAGCATGGACACAGATTCTCCACCATACCCAGTTACAGCCCTGGAGTCTATGTGGAAGCCAGAGCACTTTTGAATGACCTGGACAATCAGATAAATTAATGAGGATCTGTGTAGCAGCGGTAGTCATATATGGATTTAGCTGGTGTACCTCAGAGAGTCTACACCTCATGTGTCTTCAACTGCTATCTTTGCACAAATGCACTCAAACCTCTCACCTGGGCACCAGGCCCCATTTCTCTCCCCACTCAGATGCATCCCACTGTCTTTCCTAATTCAACACGCCCCAAGCAGGACTCTAAGAGCCCCACCAGGACTCTTTCCTAATTCAACACTCCCCAAGCGGGAGTTGTACCCAACTCCTCCAGCAACTCAGCTACCAGACCAGAAACGACAGGGGAACCTTTGGTTACTTGCTTTAGTTCACACAGAACGTGGAGAGCGATATCTTGCTGGAGTGAGAAGGAAGTACTTGAGAGAAGGAGACCAGGGATGGATTTTAGCTAGGAAGCTGCGCCTGCTGCTCCTTACTGCCACCTGGTGGCTGGTGAAGGAACAGTAGGGGTTGGAGTATAGCCCTCCCAGAAGGTTCAAACACCAGAGTGAGGCCCGGATTCTAGTTGCCAGATATTTCGGAGCCCAGAGGATAGAAGGATCAAACCTAGGACAGAGCTTACTCAGAGATGGAGAATATAACCAATGGAGAGGTATAGAACAGAGCCCACTGCCTGAGCAGGGGTGGGTGGGAAAGACCCTTCAACAGACAGAGTGGGAAGTTAAGAACAAAGAGAAGTCAGAAGAGAGGGCCACGGGTCTCACAGGCCAGCTAATTGTCTCTAGCAGAAGTAGCCCTCCATTTGAGGCAGAGATCAAATGGAGCTTTTTACTGGACCTCACTCAGTGTGGTGGGGCTTGCCAGATCTGACAGACCCATTTGAGAAAGACAGCCATGCCCTATATAGACAGCATGCCTGCCAGCAATGGACTGTCAGATCTCCTGTGGACAGAGTTCTGAAGAGAAACTTGCCAAAAGACAAAGAAGGTTTGCCATGCCCTCTCTACCCTGTAGGTAGCAGCAGCAAATGAATGAAAACTGTGGAAGGTTCCCAGACACTGTCCTGCAGCTTCACCCTACCCGTGCCTCACATCAGCATCCCTAGTTACAGCCTGCAACGTCACAGACAGGGTCTCCAAGAAGGTCGATTAGCCCAAATAGCCACTAACTCCCTGGACATGTGCTCAATTTCACTCAAACTAAGAGAAAGTACATTAAAACTATGCTGAGGTCACATTTCTCACTTGTTACATGGGTGAAAATGTAAAACTCTGCCAATGCTCTGTTGAAAACACTGTGAAGAAAGAGGCACTTTTGCGCTGCTGGTGAGAGTGAGAGCACGGCTCAGGGCAAGGGAATCTGGCAGCACGCACTAGCCCTCGATCCAGCAATCACATCCATAGCAGTGTGCCCTGAAGACACATCTCCAGCAGTATGAGACACCATGAGCATGAGATCATTAATGGGGAAATTATTTGGAATAGTAAAGTCCTGGAAACAACCCTCAACGCCCATCCACGGGGGCCCGCATGAATGAACCATGGTGCATATGAATAAGGGAGGGCATGCACCTATAAAATAATGAGGAAGGCATCTATGAACTGATATGGAGTGGTTATAACATACACTGTTAAGTGAAATGGCAAAATATAAAATGGCAAGGCAAAAAAGTATATATATACACATATACACATACACATACATATACATATACATATACATGGAGAGAGAGATAGTATAGAAAATTTGCTTAAGAGAGAAAGGGTAGTGAGAATATATATGCACGCGTGTGTGTATGTATGTCTGAGCAAAAAGAAACATGAGGAAGATAAACAAGAAACTGATGGATCTGATTGGCCGTAAAGAAAGGGGGAAGTGGGTCGGAAGTGAGACTGCTCTAAGAACACCTCAGTATCTAGTTGGGACTTTTAGCCATGTCCATGTTTCACATAATTAAAACAATCAACAAAGATGGGAAAAAACCTAAAATGTAATACAAATAAAAACAAATGATCCCTGGCCAGGCTGCTCAGTTGGTTGGAGTGTTACCTGTACACCAAAAGGTTGTGGGTTCAATCCCTGGTCAGGCACATGCCTAGATCACAGGTTCAATCCCTAGTCAGGGAGCATACAGGAGGCTACTGATGAATGTTTCTCACATTGATATCTCTCTGACTCTCTCTCTCTCCCCTTCCTCACTCTCTAAAAGCTATAAAAACATATCCTCAGGTGAGGGCTTTTTTAAAAAGTTGAAAAAAACATAAATGTACCTATGTATCAATTGACAGTATAACCAAACAGAAAAAAATGTGAGTGACATTTGGAAATAATACTCTGTGCACCCTCAGTAGGATTTATTCCAAGGGTAAAAAGAACAGCAAAGAAAGCTGGATCTGTACTCAGGACATCTGTTTGTGGTAGAGGTATTGGTAGGGTTATTCAGAACAAGTGAGTAAATACAGAGTCCGGCAGAAGTAAGGCCTGCTGGAGGTGGTTGGTAGAGTAATAATATGGGAGCAATAATTTATAGTTTTAATTTGAACACTTCATCTAAAATGTCGTATGGTGTGCCTAAGTGTGATATTGCTATGTTACAGGATTACATGCGTACGATTTTGTAATAAAAAGGGGGCATTATTTGTGCTGGATGCTGCATATTGAAGTTGCTGGGAACCAGAGTTCTCACCATGGGAGAAAGGGGATAACAACACAGAACGAGGGAAGACAAGGAACAGCTCCGAGGTTTATAATTGGAATTGGAGTTATTAGTATTAGCTTATGGCATTTAAAAAAGTACATATTTCCTGGCTCTGCCCACTGGGAGGGGTTCCAAGTGCGCATGCGTGCGCGCACACACACACACACACACACACACACACACACACACAGAAATAAATGTGGTTATATATGGACATGGTTGCAGATATTTAAACGGAGGTTTAAATATAGAAAGAGAAAAGGCAAATGGAACAAAATGTTAATAATCAGTGAATCTCAGTAAAGGGTATATGAGTGTTTACTGCGTAAGTGCAGGTTTTTCTGAGAGTTTGTAATAGCTCAAAATAAAACTCAAGGGAAAAGCACTTTGTCTCTCTACTGTTTCACATTTGAAATACATGTTAGTTGCCCTGCTTTGAACTCTTTTGAGCTCTGGTTTATCTTTCGTGTGAGCTGGTGACCAGAACTGCCTACAGTAATCCAGGCATAGGCACGCCATCCTCGCTAAGTCAGGGTGAGACGGTGTCAACTTATTTTATGTGCTCTTTGGCAGGGTCCCACAGCACACGACAGGATCGGATTTCTAGGAACCAGCTCTCATGGCTCCTCAGGCTCCTGCCACGGATGGAATCCATGTTCAGAGCCTTCCTATGTGAACCGCCTCAACTGCTAATTTACAAGTGCATTAAAACTTTATCGGTCATTTTCCTGCCCACTCACATGAACTCATGAGATCTTTCTATAGATTATCCCCATCCATTAGATCCTCCACAGCCTGGAAGAATTTAGTATTGCTGTCACATTCAACAAATATTTGCTCAGCATCGGGCCTTGGTTAGCACTGGGGGAACAGTAGTAAAAACAGACCAAAGTTTTGACATAATGGAACTTCTGTTAAATGATGGCAGCCAGACAAAACAGCAAACAAGTAAGTTAGTACAGAGTATGTCAGTCGATGATAAAATCTATAGAAAAAAGCAGACAAGGAGGATAGAGTCTGAGACAGGGGTTGGTTTGCAGCCAGGGAAGTCTTCTTTGACATTTAAGCAAAGACGGAGAGAGGTGAAAGATGAGCCACAGTGTTATCTGGGGATAAGGACTTGCCAGGAAGTCCAACATCCTGTGGGGAGAGCCTCTGGCTCTCTGATGACAGGAAGCAGCTCCAGCAGGAGCTGGAGTCGGAGGCAACCAGTGAGGGAGGGGGCAGAATGAGACCCGGCTGAGGCATGGGGGCGGAGGGCATTACTGGGCCTCGTAGGTCACTTGCAGGTCACCGTTGGTCTTTGACCTTGACTTGGAGTAAGACAGGAGCCTGCAGAGGGTTCTGGGCAGAGGAGTGATGTAGTCTGAGTCACATTTTTAAGGTCTCAGCTAAAGCAAAATGATTTCTCTGTTTTCTCTTTCAGATAATGTTTAAATCAATTCACAAATGGGTCCCTGAGGAATTCATTTTATTTCTTCACTTTTTGCCTATTTCCAGCTAACTTTATGACAGCTTTTATTCTTAAAATAACAGCTAGAGTCACCACTAAAGAACCATCAAGTTTTCTCATGGGGTCTGAAGGGAGTGTTAGCCACATGGGCCTTCAGAGTCATGCCCATATTTTTGAGAATGCAAAGAACAGGAGAGAGATTAGAGAAAAGGGGGGAGTTTGCATCAACATGGGTGACAAGCGGCCAGGAGGCCAAGCCTGGTGGAAGGGTGAGGTACATGTTCAGGGGTGGAAGCACCTGTGGACTCCAGGGCTGCCTGACAAGGGCAGAGAACCGGGTGGGGACGTCCGCTGCAGCTGCAGGTGAGTGACTGGGAGAGACGCGCTGCATTCCATCTCAGCCAGGATAGCTCAGCATCTACCCAGTGAATCTTGGTTTCTTTCTGTGTCCTGAAACCACTCTCCTAGACATAAACTTATGCCCATCCAGAGGGGAATCTGAGCTGGGACTTCCTGGAGTCCTCTCTGTGGAGCCGAGTGGTCCTGTTTTCAGGTGTGGACTTCTAGAGAGATGAGGGATGAGACCCCATGCAAAGGAAGTGTCCTAATAGGGGCTTGGGACCTGGATGCATTTCCTATTGCTTCACTCATTGCCTCTTTCCTCAGTGACTGGAGCAGAGACCTCAGGTAGAGCTGCGACACCCAGCACTGCATTGTGCCCACGGTAGATGGTTAGTGACAGAAGAGTGCCAGTGAGCACGTGAGTGAGCAGGACCATGAACGAGAGAAGATCAAGCAGAAACACCATCTGCACCCTCCTCTCCCTACCCTCCTGGCCCTATTAGATTCTGTTTATTTTTAATAGATTTTTTTTGAGGTAAGACTGGGAGACTGGGAGACTACAGTCCTATCAGTGGAGAGCATCAGTACCAATAACACCAACTGGTTTTATGACACCACAGAGAAGTAATCAATGCATAAATTAGAGCTTTAACGTTGTCATAAACTCCAGAGCATCAGGATTTAGTGAGGGGAGAGCAGCCAAGGCATGACAAAGTTATAACTGGGGGATAGAAAGTGACACTATTTTTCACAATAAAATAAAAAATAGGGAAAGGAGAGAGATTAAGAGAGAAAATGAAATGCACAGTCTTTGCCAAGCTGAGTTACAAATGGCTCCTTCAAATTTAAAAGATGCTAGGGACTTACGTGATATCAGCATTTGGGTGAAGCCCAAAGACTTCGGGGTTATCTAGGGAGGGCAGTGACTGGATGTATTCAAAATACTGGTCCAAGGTTTTGCACAAAGGAATTTTATATCCAGTATAAAAACAGAAGGATGGTTCAAACATCTTCTCACTGAACCAGACCTATACAGGAGAGAAATAGAAAAAATAAAATCGATAAACATCTAAATGGAAACTGCTATTGTAAAAGAGGAAGGGTTGCCTTATTTCCATGTTAATAGTTTTTAACGCTGAGGTTGAAAGCACCCAAACACAACCACTGAAAGAATAATGAGCACACTGATGAAGAAGAGAGGCCACAAGACAAAAACAATGAAGCCCCAGCCTCTGTTTAACAGCAAAGAAGATACTCGCTAACAGTGGAGAGGAGGGAGCCGGCCTGGCAAGTCTGCTTGCTGCTCTAGTGACTGGACGACCCTCAATCCCACTTTTGAAGAGGAGTCGCAGTACTACAGAGTGGATGAGCCAACAACCACACACACACACACACACACACACACACACACACACACACACACACACACACACGACTATCTGGCATTTGCAGTGCTGCCCTTCTCCCCCAAGCGGGGCTCATGCCAGGGGGTTCGGTCTGTGCTCACCGTGGCTCGCAGCAGTGCTGAGCACTGCACAAAGCCAGGGAAGCTTCTCCCAAACCTCTCCCCTCCCACCCTGAGCCAGAGCGCTCCCTCTGTTAATTAAGTTCCGTCCTTGGCCACAAGAAGCAAATGTATCCAACCACCTTATTGTTCGCCTTAAGGACATTGTTTTCTCATTCCATATGAACTGATTATCCGTAATGTAACAGCAAGAGAACAAATATATACTTGGTGTGAATAGCCTTATTCTGAAAAGGAAAAAATAATAATGCTGAATGCCTATGAGCCGGATTTGAGGCAATGAGTTTAGTATCTAACAGAGCAATTTTCCCAGTCGGAAGGGCAATAATGGGAAGTTAGGAGGGGCAGAAGTGCAGGCAGGGTGTCTGAATCACTTGGAGGACTTGACACAGAAAGAGGTGGGGACTGTGCCTGACTTTAGTTAACCACACCTTTTCTAATATCTTCCCTCCATCTCTTCTTCCAGGTCTTTTTAGGTTCAGTGATTACTCTGAGTATGAAACACCCGATCTCTTTTTTGCTTTATTTGCCACACTTCTATCCTATTCAAGTTCTTTGCACAAGGTAACGAGCTCAGAATGAGAACAGAATGCAAAGATGAGACACACACAGTCCTTTCCTTTGAGGAGCTTGTGACCTAGCAGAGGGCTAAGCCAATTACATAATAGCCACAATACAAAGTGCACTAAGGTGAGGACCAGAGGAAACAAAATAAGAGGAGTACTAAGGAGGCTGGAAGCAGGAAGAGAGAATAGCCATACGGAGGTCAAGTAAGGCCCTACCTAGGAGGTGATTTTGGCACTAAATCTCTTTGGCATTTTGATAGTGGAGACCACACAGGCAAAGGTATAGAATAAATAATGCAAAATGTGAGGCAGGTTAGAGATGATGAAGTCTCAGGTGAATGTAATGTGGTGGTAAGAGAGGACAGGAAAGTGAGGTGAGGCCATTTTATGGACGACTGTGGGTGTCAGGGTGATAACTGGTGTACATTTAAGAATGGGGAGCAGATGAAAATTATTAAAAAGAACAGTGCTGTGATCATGTCATTCATCAGAAAGACTACACTTCTGGTGATGTGGAGGACGAGGGAGGGAGACCCCAGGGAGTGACTGGCCACAGAGACAGCAAAAGACCACAGTGAGTTCTGTGTTGTCAGATGACATATCTGTAAAAGCAAATTGAAGGTTTTTCCTGTTTTCCATTATTTTATTTATACAAACACCAATAGCTGCATTCATAAACGTACAAATAGCTGAGTTTCGCCCAATTTGGAGGACAGTTTGGTGGTACAGTCAAAATACAGAATGTGAAGTCTACATGGAATTACTTTGAGAGATTCTGGAAGCTATTTGACAAAGATAAGCAGTCATACTCCAAAGACAAGAAATAAGGTTCTGCAGTTGTTGGGTGTAGACATGCCATAAGATGCTGAGAATAGAGAAAATAAACCGGGGTTCAAAGTTTAGACCCACATCAAAAGACACAGGACTAGAGGACCCAGTTTGAAGGCAATGATATGCAATTAAATTGATTGTTACCCAGGCAACGCTAGATAACACGGTCAGGGTGATGGGGCAACAAAGAGGTCAGGTCCCCTAGTTGAAAGGTAAGACTGAGATATCTTTTTTTTTCCTTTTTGAACTTCACATACACAAGTGAGCTTATCATATCCCTTTATTTTATTGTTCTCATGAGTGTAGGCCACTTTTATCTTAGTTTTTTTTCCTCCCATTCAGCCTTGATATCCACTCTGGTCTCCTTCCCTCTGAGGACTTCTGTTTAAGCGTACTTGGCCCTTGGCCAAGTGGCTCGGTTGGTTGGGACGTTATCCTGTACAGCAAAGTGTTGCAGGTTCGATCCTGATCCAGGGTCAGGGCACAGGCCTAGATTATGGATTCAATCCCTTATCAGGGTGTACATGGGAGGCAACCGATCAATGTTTCTCACATCGGTTTCTCTCTCTCCCTTCCTATCTCTTAAAAAAAGTCAATAAAAACATATCCTCAGGTGAGGATTAAATGTACTTGATATATGTCCTGGAATATGCATTTACCTTTGTGAAATATACACATATTACTTTATAGATCTATTTGATTTCATTAAGCTCTGCACTCAGCAGCAGCTGTTTAAGATCTGTGCATGATGTCATGTGGATCATTTCTTCCACGTGCCACACTTAACCCACAACAGGCATCCACAACATTTAACTTAACTTCTGTGTTCCCCCGTGACAGACTCCTCAGTTGCCTTCAACTTCCTACACACAAAACCACCATGAACATTTGCACATATCCATTCGTGGACTCTTCTAGCAATGCTCTGGAATGCACCTTGCCCAGAATATTTAACTTCAGTGAAGTTTGCCCAGCTGTTTCCCAAGAAGTCTGTCCCAGTGCAGCCCCTGGCAGCCAGCTCTTGCCTTCACACCATCACCCACCTTTCTCCATATACAGCTTCAAGGAAACTTGTAAAAAGGTTGAAGGAAAAAATCCCTTTTCTGGTCAACCCCCAGTTTACCAAAATACCCCCAATGTTTGTGCTTCCAATTTTGTTGAGGTTTTAATTTTGTTTAGGGGGAAAATCATTGAAACGGAGAATTAACAATACACATTCTAATGCAAAGAATTCAAGTTACCATAAAGTACTCACATATCCAATTTTCTCCCACTTAGATAATGTATATTGCTTCTTTCACATGTAAAAATTTTAAGAAGAGTTTTGGTCTGATAGGTTATTTATACTATTCATCCATAATTGCTAAGAAATAATGTTCTCTAGAAAATGTTTACCAGTGTGATCTATGTAGATTTTATCAAGTACAGAGGAAAAACAAATACCTCATTAATTCCCTATTGTCTGTCCTAATGAAAAGGTGAGCAAACTCAAATTATGGTTCATTTTCCAATCACTTTTTGGGGGGCTTGAAACCCGTGTGACTTCAGAGGAAGAGGTGGAGAAATGACGCCCACTGTTTCAGGGAGGAGGGGTGGGGCGAGGCCCTGGGCAGGAGCAGCACCTCTGTGAAGGGGGCTCAGCGGCCACAAGCACACTGCTGGTTGGTTTGGCTTGGTTTGGGTTTGAATTCTGTTTTGTTGGCTGATTCTTTGCAACAGTTCAGCTCAATACTTTTTGTCCCCTTAAGTCTGGCTTATCTATTACAAAAAATATTTTTATTTAAAAGGAAAATGCATTAAAATGTATCCCCATGCTTTCCCCTCCAAACTGACTTACTCTGGCAAAGCAGTTAAGTAGACGTTTATCAAAGTCATCTGTCACTCTGCCTCCATACTGTACTTCTCCAATCATGTACCGAACTGTACTCCACGACACACCCTGTATCGAAGATAAAAAAGAGTTAATCACTGTCAATCCAAACAAATAATTCTAAACATTTCAGGTCTTTCTTAGAGGAAAGGTCTGGAAAAATGAGCACTATGTAGGCTGCATTTAAAAATCTCATTACATTATATTAACTCCTTTGCTACTACATGGCTGGAACTGCTACAGTTTGTTCACAGAAGAAAAATCCGTGCTAAATATCCGTGAATATGTTGCTCACTGATTATTTAAAGTAGGGGGAAAAAACTATTTTTACTCCATGTATGTAATCACCTATAATGTTCATTACAGGAATGCCAAGCTGTTAGAGAACAAAAAGTTGTTTTTAGTGAAGAAAAGAAAAAAATCAAGTAATCAATGTTCTAATATGCTTTGTTAGTAATAGTTTTTTATTTTAAAATCAATTCAATAAATTTGAGGTAGGAGAAGTAAGGATGCTTGATTTTACTTTCTACTGGTTAAAACTTTACTTTTCAGCTTTGTTACCTTTCAGAGAAATTATTTTAAGAGAACTGTCATTTGTATATACCAAAATGATAAATAATCACAGAATATGAACACATGTGATATAATTGTTCATCAAAATGTCATAGTCAATTTATTATCCCCTTGTAACTTCAAGGAAAATGGTTTGAGTCTAGATTTTATGCCTGCCCATATAAAAATTCATCATTGCTTACCATTACCACTGACACAAAGTCTCTATAATTTTCTTTTTTAAAAAAAAGATTTTCTTTATTTTTAGAGAGAGGGGAAGGGAAAGAGAGAGGGAGAGAAACATCCATGTGTGGTTGCTTCTCATGTGCCTCCTAATGGGGATGCAGCTGCACCCCAGGCCTGTGCCCTGACTCGGAATCCAACTGTGACCCTTTCATTTGCAGACCCGTGCTCAGTCCATTGAGCTACACCAGCCAGGCTAATAATTGTCTTCAAGATCTACTAGGAGAATAAAGAGAGTAGGAAATTGGTACTTACTGAGCCCTCATTGTGTATAATATACTGCGCTTTACAAGGGCTAACTCACTTATTCTTCATAGAAGGCATGGTCATTTTACAGATGAGGAAACAGGTTCTGAGACGCTCGGGAACTTGCTCAAGTTCATAGAAGAAACAGATTCCAGTCCTCTGTAACGTATGTGTGGAAGGCCAACAAGGTTTGCAGTCTTAGTTCTGTGACCTTGAGGAAGCCCCTTATTCTCTTTTGTCATTATCTCATCAGTGAAATGGGGATAACAGTAATGCCTTCTGTATCTACCCCACAGAATTGTGAAAATAATAATGAAATCCTGCCTACAGGAGCACTCTGAAAACTGTGAAGTGCTATACAATGATTAGTGACTGTTACTTTAGAAATTGTTGCTGTTTATCTACATAAGCTTAACCATCTGTTAAGATGTGGCTTTAAGTGAGAAAGAACTTCCCCATGGGCTGGGAGATAACATTTTCACTTCTAAGGAGGCATGAGTAAGAGAAAAAATGAGAAGTCTGATTTAAGGTGAATGCACTCTTTAGAACTGCACTCGGACCCTTGGGTGTGAGATGGGGAAGGCTGTGGTGTAGTGGGGGGGGGGGGCGGGGGAAGGCAGTGTGAGATGGAGTCCCAATGCACTGCTGCAGGCAGCAGGCTGTGAGGGGAAATGGCTGGACCAGTAAATAGCTGATTGGAACGAGCAGTCTCTTTTCAGAGAGGTGGGGGACTCAGAACACCCACTGCATATCAGGCTGAAAAAGTCTGTAGAACCTTGATTAAGGACAGTAATAAACATAGAAAAAAGATTAAAAATAGAAAAAAGAAGATATTCACTCACTTTTTTAATATCGCATTCATCAAGGTGATTCTGAATGAACTGAACACTGGCTGTGAAGTCAGCAGAGTTGAATTCATAGGGAATATTCCATCCTAAGGGGCCAAATTTGCGGCGTTCCTTAAAAACACCGAAGAAAAATACTGGGTGAGATTTTAAAACTGTCTGCAGTTGATTCCTTCTTTGTTATTTTCAAAATATAAAGTAAGTAAAATTAAGGCCTGATATAAAAATAAGTTGATGTAAAAGAACAGCATACATCTTCTGGTATAACAACCACTGAAAATATTATTCCATGGCTCAAGAACAAATCTCCAAATGTTTGCCAAATTGCAGTTCTTGGGTTTAAAGAGAAGTCTTGGTCTCCATTGTCAACTCAAAAAAAAAATGCAATAGGTGCTCAGTAAATATCTGTTGAATGAATTCATTTATTCTAAATTGGACTCTTGGAAGTTTGAAGTGTTAAATGTAAGGTTTTGAATTTTTGTTTTTCAAGTTGAATAACTTAAAGCACTCTAGAGCATTTAGATTTTCTGCTGGTTTCACTTTGTAATCTTGCACTTCAGATTGTGAAAACTAAATATTTCTGTTGTAAAACATGATGCATCTATCTGTCTTAGAGTGTTCCCATAGCCTTCATTTATACTCTCCTATGAAACACTGGCTGTTTCCAATTACCAAATTATGCATAATAATCAAACTGGTCTCAGATTAAATGTTTCAATTGCTGTGACATTCTGGAGACCATTTTAAAGGTATGTCGTATAAGAACTTATCATTCTAGGCCCTGATCACCTAGCAAACCACACAGATGAGCTCAACTCTTGCCACACCATCAGCTTTCCCTGCCACCTCCAGCACACAGCCAGTCTCTAAGGAAGATCCAGTGATTTCTTTGGGTTACCTCTTAGGCCTTTGACCTTTGACCCTACCACCAGAGGTGAGGACCCATGTGGAAAGCAGAGTCCCCATATATCTATGGGAAGATATAATTATACTTTTCTACCTCTAAATGTATTCTTTGTCTCTTCTGCCTTCCCTAACCCAACACACATACACACATGCTGTTTTCACAAACTAATCCATTCCTTCTTTCTGTAGCTGCTTCATGCTTCAGATCCTGAAAAATACCACCATTCAAAGAAATCTAAATGAATTTTAGTTTGGACAAGTTCATGGACAGGTCAGAGAAGAAATTCAGAAAGCATAAAGGTTTTAATTTCTGATTTTCAGGATATGCTTTTAAAATGTTAAGTAAACCATGAAAATTAATTTGGGTCCAGATGTCTGGCTCTAGGAGACCAGACTGAGGGCAAACACGTAACTTTCGAAAACGTCTACTCCCATAACTTCTAGACCTGCACTTCTTTAGGTCAGGTTGTCAGGCATTAGACATTGGTATGGGGTGACTCTCACTGCTGTCCCTTAGTTAATTCCATCAAAGATGGACAGTCAGTCCCAAAAAAGCCAACACGATTCCTTCTTCCTGGAATTTGGACTCAGGGTTCAGAATTGCTATCAGCATTTACCCTAGTCAGTGCTTAACTGGAGAGACTAATAAACTTGGGAGCTGTGAAGCACCATCTTATACCCTGAATATAGGGAAGGTGAGAAGGAGCAGAGGTGTTGCCTTGTCATGAGGAGAGACATGTGATGCAGTCCCAGGTGCAAGAAGCGTGGCTCTCAATGGTGTCAGCTCCTCTTGATGGCTTTCTGCTTCATGGTCTCTGCATTCATGTTGCCTCGATGAGAGTTTTCTGGTTGTTTCATGCTGAATGAAACAATACATCTAGTACTGTACTCGGATTCTGAGCCCTGACAGTAAAAAACATCTCTCATTTTTGTCTCCACTTTTGCACCTGTATCTTGGGGTAAGGGTCATGGCTGTCTAATGAACTTATCATGATCAATATTATTGATAGTGATATCAATAACTGATAGTGATATCATCAAGTAACAATGATGATATTGTTATCAATGCTTATCAATGATGAATATTATTGATAAGTAGAATGAAAGGCAATTTTTCTCTTACGCTCTGCAAGGGGTCACTTTCAAGGCTGACACAAGGTTTTTAATTCCTTGAGTGGATCCCAGAAACATTGAAGTGAGCCTCCTCCAGGTTATTCTAGAAGCAAAGGTGCATTGGGAAGGTCTATGGGATAATAACATGCATTCAGCTAACACTAAGTCCTTGGAATTTCTTCTATCTTGAGGTCTTCAAAGAGGAAGAATGCTAACCACTGACTGGTGAAATGCAAATGTTTTTTCATTTTTTAAAAAAGAAAATCAAATCTAAAATAGTTTCACCTATGCTTAACTTAATTTTTAAGATTTAATGCTCAATTAGACAGAAGACTGAATGAAGAATAATTCTTTCCTTCTAATTATTGAAGTACCTTGTACTGGCTGTATGGAGACACTTCCATTTATAAGCATTCAGCAACTATAATTCAGTTGCTCCTTAAAACATGATCTTTGAACATTGCAAAATGCTGAGATTTGCCTCACTTTACATTACTTATTATCAATTTTCATTTAGAGCATTCATTTTTTAGGTCAATTCACTAAAGTCGTAGACTGTTTAGCTCACCTTAGGGGAAAAAAATCATGGTGGGTATCTTTTCTTTCACAAATGTCATTTCACTGTCTTCCTGCTTGTTTGCAGTCACTGACCTCTCTGTGACAATAACGAAAAAACTCTAGACTTTCGGCCAAGATGGAGGTGTAGGTGGAAACACTGCCTTCTCATACAACCAAGTTTAAAGACAACAAAGTTTTAGTAACAAAAACTCAACCAAAACAGATAGAAAATTGAACTGTATGGAAGTCTGACAACAACGAACCATTCGGCCAGATTGATAAGAGGGGCGGAGTCAGCGGCTGGTGGAGCTGGGTCACTGTGGGGAAAAAGTGGCCAGACTGACCCACGCGCACAAGAGGCAGTTGGTGAACCCAGTGAGGGCGCAAGGTGACTGGCTGACCCCGGTCACACATTCACACTCAGATAAAACAGGCAAATAAACGAGCAGTGAGATAGACCACGCAAACCAGGGCCAAAGTGCCGGGAATTAAAGCCTAAAAGCACCAATTGGAAAAACTTTTTGGGGTCAAGGTGCCAGGAGAGGCTCCCAGGCTCACAAAGAGTTTGTTGGAGAGACCCTCAGGGTTCCCAGAGGGTGCACAAGCCCACACATCCAGGAACCAGCACTAGAAGGGCCCAATTTACTTGCAGGAAACAGCAGAGGGGACTGAAATCTGAGTGAGAATGTGGAACAAGCTCCATTACCCCTCTCTAACCCCACCCCCATATACAGCATCACAACCCAGCAACTGGGTCGCCCTGCCCTGGTGAACACCTAAGGCTCCGCCCCTCATACATAACAGGCATGAACAGACCAAAACATTATGGCTCAAGAAGAACAGCTCAAAGCCCCAGAGCAAGAGATAGCTAACCTATCAGATGCACGGTTCAAAACACTGGTGATCAGGATGCTCACAGAACTGGTTGATTTTAGTCACAAATTAGAGGAACAAATGAAGGCTAAACTAAGTGAAATAAAGGGAAATGCACAGGAAACCAATAGTAATGAAAAGGAAACTGGGACTTACATCAAGGGAGTGGACCAGAAGGAAGAAAGAAACATTCAACCAGAACAGAATGAAGAAACAAGAATTCAAAAAAATGAGGAGAGGCTTAGGAAACTCCAGGACATCTTTAAACATTCCAACATCCAAATTATAGGGGTACCATAAGGGGAAGAGGAAGAGCAACAAATAGAAACCTTATTTGAACAAATAATAAAGGAGAACATCCCCAGTCTGGCAAAGGAAACAGACTTCCGGGAAATCCAGGAAGCTCAGAGAGTCCCAAAGAAGTTGGACCCAAGAAGGAACACACCAAGGCACATCATCATTACATTAGCCAAGATTAAAATAAAGGAGAGAATCCTAGAAGCAGCAAGAGATAAGGGACAGTCACCTACAAGTTCCCATCAGACTGTCAGCTGATTTCTCAAAAGAGACCTTACAGGCAAGAAGGGGCTAGAAAGAAGTATTCCAAGTCATGAAAGGCAAGGACCTCCATCCAAGATTGCTCTATCCAGCAAAGCTTTCATTTAGAATGGAAGAGCAGATAAGGTGCTTTTCAGATAAAGTCAAGTTCAAGGAGTTCATCATCACCAAGGCCTTATTATATGAAATGTTAAAGGAACTTATCTAAGAAAAAAAAGATAAAAAATATGAACAGTAAAATGACAGCACACTCACAGTTATTAACAACCACACCTAAAACAGAAAGCAAACTAAGAGGACAGCTAGATCAGGAGCAGAACCATAAAAATGGAGATCACATGGAGGGTTACCAACAGGGGAGTGGGAAGAGGAGAAGGGGGGAGAAGGAGAAGAGGGGAGAAAATACAGAGAATAAGTAGCATAGACACTAGGTAGAAAATAGGGGGGAGGGCAAGGATAGTATGGGAAATAAAGAATCTAAAGAACTTGTGACACATGGACATAAACTAAAGGGGGGGATGATGGGAGAGGGGGTGTGCAGGGTGGAGGGGAATGAAGGGGGGAAATGGGACAACTGTAATGGCATAGTCAATAAAATATATTTTTTAAAAATCCTCTAAATTACCACCTTAAAATGCTATTAGGATAGATCACAAACCATTGGGACTTAACAACTCATCTGGAAGCTCAAAAGCAGGAGGAGACTGCTAGACTTTAGAATGTTGAGTTATTGCCAATTAGTATTGTTGAAGCTATGGAATGAGTCCTACATGACACAATAGAAAAATATTAAAATCAATGTATTTTCAAGAAGTTTTAACCGAGTTGAGAAAATAAGACTTAAAAATAAGAAAAGGACAATGTAATAGTAAGTATAATTAACTGTCAAAATTTAATAAGATGATAAGCCTGAGGAAGACATTCAATCAGAGTGTTCTGGGAAGACTAAAATTAAAGAATGAAGCAGAAGCCCATCTCCCCTGAAGAAGGAAGAAAATACTGCCCGGCTCTGCAAAGGCCTCAGGCCTCAAACAAAGACAGGAAGGCAAAGCTCTGACATCTAAGAGGAGGGCACAGGTAAACGTTGTACTGCAGCAGAAGGTGACCGCTGGTGAGTAGCTGGACCTACTCGCCCATGGGATGGTTCAGGATGGAATGCAGACAGACTCAAATGTCAGGATAAAGGGCCAAATCATGATTCAACAGGAGGGAGTTATTATTCATTAGTAAGTTGACAGTGATGACTTATGCAAGACTAGTCTACTCAATTTAATCAACACAGTTACCTCTTTTTACTCCAAAGAATACACAAAACACAGAGTTACTAGAGAATTATGGAAAACTTGGAATCCTTCTTAGAACACTAAAGAAGAGTTTCTCAACAGAGTCATCATTTTGATGATGTCAAAACTATTTTTGCTTTAATAATGTTAGAGTCTGCCTCAACCCAGCAATCCCACCTCTCACAGCCTAACACAGAATCCCTTCACTTGCATCTCCAGAACAAGGATCTCCTTGAAGCAGCACACCCTATTTACTTAATACCTGGAGCTAACATAGATGAAAAAGTACAATCCATACTAGACAATGTAAGGGAAGTTTTAATAAACAAAAATAATGAACAGAAATTACAAGAGCCACTGGGAAACACTACAGAGAAAAGTGTAAAATAACTTTTTAAGAATCTGTATCATATTATTGTAATTATACTGAGGACATTTAAACTAAGAACTTTTTTTGTACAATTTCTTAGCTAAAAACTTAACACTTTGGACCAGACAACTTTCAAAATCTTATCCAACAGTAAAAAAAAAACAGTAAGAGCGCAATACTGTAATTTTTAACATTTTTTAAATTGTTGTTCAAGTACAGTTGTCTCCATTTCCTTCCCAACACTCCCCACTGCTCCACCCTTGATCCTACCCCCCCTTTGGCTTTGTCCATGTGTCCTTTATATACATTCTTTGATGACCCTTCCTCTAATTTACCCCATTGTCCCTCTCCCCCTTCCCCTATGGTTACAGTCAGTTTGTTCTTTATTTCAATATCTCTGCTTATATTTTGCTTGCTTGTTTGTTTTGTTGATTAGGTTTCACTTATAGGCGAGATCATATGGTTGTCTTTCATTGCCTGGCTTATCAATCTTAGTACACTGTTGGTGGGAAGGAAGACTGGTGAAGCCACTGTGGAAAACAGTTTGGAATTTTCTTAGAAAACTAAAAATGGAACTGCCTTTTGACCCAGCAATTTCACTGCTGGGATTATACCCTAAGGATCCTGAGACACCCATTCAAAAGAACCTGTGCACCCCAATGTTTAGAGCAGCACAATTTACAATAGCCAAGTGCTGGAAGCAACCTAAGTGCCCATCAGTAAATGAATGGATCAAAAAACTGTGGTACATTTACACAATGGAATACTACACAGCAGAAAGAAAGAAGGAACTTCTACCCTTCTTGATAGCATGGATGGAACGAGTGTATCATGTTAAGTGAAATAAACACCATCATGTTTGCATAAAGCAAGCAAGGGATATCTGGGTAATTTAGAGGAATCAATTAACAAATCAGGTATTTAGCTATTATGTCAACACTAGAAAAATATGTCACAACCTATCCAATTCAGAACACACTTTCCTACATCAGTTGCATCTCAAGCTGTAATGCTCGCCCAAATCACTTGGGCATTTTATTACAATGCAGGCTCTGATTCAGCAGGTCTGGGGTGGGGCCTGAGATTCATCTCTTACAAGCTCCCAGGTGATGTGATGCTGCTGGCCCAGGACTGCAAGGCCCTAAAGAACTCTGGATTTTTCTATCAAGCTAGTTTTATCTTAACCAAGTAAAAGAAAATATTTAGTTAGTACCACAGCACACATTTTTGAAATTAAAAAAAGGGACAGAGGAAAACATGCTTGAGTTATCAACACTCCCTGTATACTCGTAAAACTAGATAACAAAATTACAGAAATGGGGAAATTCTCAAAAGATCACCTCCTCCTGCCTCTAAGTGCACAGAAGGGGAAACAGAGACTCCGAGAGGGGTATGACTTGACCGACTTCACTCACATAGGCAATTGATTTGCAGCAAGTACTAAAGCCTAGGCTGCCTGACACTTTGTGACGTGCTATTCCTAGCACTACCATCATTGGATTTTAAGAGATTCAATCTTTCATTCACAGACATGCCACTGTTGGCTTCATGGCCTTAGCAAAGGGGATTTTTTCTGGTTTAACCCAAATACAAGTCATGTTAAGTGCAAGCACACTTCAGCCCATGGCTTCACCACAGTCCTGTTGTTCCTCTGTTTAGCACTTAGATAACGCCACTAACAACACAGGTTGCCACACTGACCATATGGAAAATATCCTAGTCACTTCTCCATGATAAACACAATGGAAGAGTTGAATCATCACCAGTAGAAACCAAAATCATAAAATACATTAGTTGTGAATTGGGAATTTAAAAACAGAGCTAAAGCAATATTTGTATTAGTATTAGAGTGTGATAAGGTCTAGCAAAATGAACAATCCCCAGATAAGGATGTATGAAATAGGCTTCAGTGTATTTACAATCCAAAGGCCACAGTGGGACTTACTGAAAATAACCACCCACAGTTTTACCCGATTTTAACTTTCTCAGGGTTGGGGGACAGATAAGCACCAACCCTCTCTGTTGGACAGTGTTGGAACCCTGCAAAATGGTAGGGGCAATGAACCTGAAGATAAGTATGCCCAGGGTGTGCTGGGTGGGAAGGGGAAGGTGGGTGCTCTGCACACACTGTGCAGCTGATGCATGGCTTCTGGTTTAAGCCTCAGGGAAGGGAAATTGCAGAAAGTAGTTAAAGAAGCCTCTTCATCTCTCTGTGAAATCAAGGAGTGAATCAAGAATATGAACATTATACAGCTTTTAAATAAAGGACCAAACACAAAATTTTAACGTAGAACCAAGCAGTAATGGAATGAAAAAATCCCACTGACAAGTTGCTGGATAGCCATACAATCATCAAATTGCTTTTTTAAATAGTTTTTTCTTATTTTCAATTACAGCTGGCATACATTATTATATCATGTGTATACCCCAGTGCTTAGACATTACACAATTTCATAACTGATCCTGATAAATCTTGCACCCATCTGACACCATACATAGTTATTAGACTATTATTGACTATATCTTGTATGCCGTACTTTATATCCCCATAATTATTCTATAATAATCAATTTGTACTTCTTAATCCCTTCACCTTTTTTGCCCATCCCACCAACCCCCTTCCCATCTTGCAAGCATCAACACATTCTGTATCTATGATTCCATTTCTGTTCTGCTTGCTTGTTCATTTTGTTTTGTATATTCAATTGTTGACAGATATGTATTTACTGCTATTTTATTGTTTATGTTTTTTATTTTCTTCTCCTTAAAAAAGACTCTAACATTTCCAGTAATACTGTTTTGGTGGTGATGAACTCCTTTAGATTATTCTTGTCTGGGAAGCTCTTTATATGGCCTTCAATTCTAAATGATAGCTTTGCTGGGTAGAGTAATTTGGCTATAGGTTCTTGCTTTTCATCACTTTGAATATTTCTTGCCAGTCTCTTCTAGCCTGCAAAGTTTAAGAAATCAGCTGTCTTATGGGAGCTCCCTTGTAGGTATCTAGCTGCTTTTCTCTTTCTACTTTTAAGATTCTGTCTTTGTCTTTAACTTTTGGCATTTTAATTATGATGTGTCTTATTGTGGGCCTCTTTGGGTTCATCTTGTTTGGGACTCTCTGTGCTTCTTGGACTTGTATGTCTATTTCCTTCACCAGGTTAGGGATGTTTTCTGTCCTTATTGTTTCACATAGGTTTTCAATTTTTTGCTATCTCTTATCTTCTTCTGGCATCTCTATGATGCCAATTTTGGTATGCTTGAAGTTTTTCTAGAGGCTCCTTACACTATCCTCATTTTTTGGATTGTTTTTTCCTTATTGTTGTTCTGAATGGTTGTTTTTTTGGTTACTTATATTGCAGGTTGCTGATTCGATTCTCAGCTTCATCCTCTCTACTGTTGAATCTACTAGATGCAAAATTCAAAACACTGGTTATAAGGATACTCAATGAACTTAGTGAAACCCTCAATAGCATAAAGAAAAAAACCAGTCAGAAATAAAGAATACACTAACTGAAATGACAGAGTAAAAAAATTCCACAGACAAGTTGCTGGGTAGTCATAAAATTATCAAACTTAAGTATAAGGTAAAAGTAAATAGCAAGCAACCTGGAAACGACAGATAACCAATGTGACTCCTCCACCCAACATCACCACCACTCTCACTAGTGGGGAGTAGGGTCAAAACCTGCATCTGAGGTAGCCAGTGTAGGGCTTGACTCCTAGGTCTACTGACTACAAAGTGAACTTAACCTCTTTGAATTTCAATTACTTCATTTTTAAAATAGTGATAATCCTACCTTGAAATGTGGTTCTTAGTATTACATGAGATGGTGCACATTAGATTCCTGGCCACCATTGGCACTTCGGAAACCAAACTCCTACCTAGATAATCCATTTGTTCATCCCACAAATATTTATGGAGCTCTGGCAATGCCCCAGCTGCTGCTATGATAGGAAGATTCAGCAGTTACAAAAGGACGAAGTCTTTGCCCTCAAGCAGTTTATACTCTAATGGAAGGGTGGGAAAAGATGATGAGTACATAATAAAAATATATTTTTAGCAGGTGGAAAAAAGTGCCAGGAAGGGGAAAAAGGCAGGGTGAGGGGACGCAGTGCAGAAAGCACCCTTATGAAAGGGTTTCCTAAAAGGCCACACAACAATATGAGCATCCCCAAAGTGTGCAACTGCTGCAGACATTACCTGCACAGTGGAGTGTAGAAATGCCACTGTGTAAAGCATTGGCTTCCACATGGGTAAATTACTGATATCCAGGAGGTCTTGATTAATTCCTGCGAACGTTCTTTTCAAACCTGCACGTATGCCTTGGGGTGGCTCATTAGTGAATTTGAGAGAAGTCTGTCATAAAAAGCAAATGGTAATTTTATTTATATAAATTACTGTAAAGGATAAACAGAAATTACAATATGTCAGACAATAATAAACTTATGGTACATAAAATGTGACATTGATCAGAGCTGAAACCCAATAAATTAGTCCTAAGTTTTAGAACTCTTGGGTAGAAGAAGAGTTCTCGGTGATTAGAGGAAACAATTTTGCAGTGCCAACCCCACTGGACCAAAAAGCCTGTTGTGTTTGCATCCTTCCATGATGCCAGTTATGCTATCTTTATTTGTGTAATTCTCAAGAAAAAGACACTTATCTCCTAATAACAAACCTGGAGCAATGTAATTGGAAATCGATCGTGGGGCTCGGTGGTTATCCACACTCGGAAAGAATCATCATTGGCTTCAGTGGTAATTATTGTCTCTAACAATTCTTCCATGAATTCCAGGCCAAGGTGACAATTTTGCAGTAATACCCAGCCACCCTGCATTCCAAAATGATTTCATATTAATTTCTTGTAACTTTTTTGGTATGATTTTAATAAGAACAAAATGTACAAATACATTGTTTTTAAACCTTTGCTTAAGGCATGTGAAAACTTTTGAGTCTATATTTTTAATGAAATTACTGTATGTCGAAACAATAATTTCTCCTGCTACTGACAAAGCTGTTCACATGGACTCAAGTGGCTCAGAGTGACTGGATTCTGCCACCCAGCAGGGAACAGAAACTGAACTACAGTCAAACTTGCATAAGTGCAGTGTGTGCACCATCTAATGGTGGGAATGGGGATTCTGGAATTTGTAACTTAAATTGTTCTTCCTACAGTAACTCAGAACTGACTTACCCCTAAACTATAGTCACAAAGAGGCGCCATCCTCTCATGAAAGTTGTATTCAGTGAATTTTATGACATTTGCTACCATAAATACTAAATTTAATTTTTTGTCATCATTCTTCCTGTAATTCCCACTCTTATGGGAAGAGTGATAACAAAAAATTTAACAAAACTTAAGTATTTAACAAAACTTATTAAATAACTATCTAAATACTTGATAAAAAACTATCTTTAACAATATAATTCACATAACCAGCACTCCTGTGTGAGGAAATAGTTTAATACCCAGACAACATTTTGTCCCCCTTACATGACAAGATCAGATTAAATACAGCTACAAAATATGAAGCATAATAAAGATATGATAAGGTTTGTGTATTATGCTTTCTAATGTAAGAGAAAATGCAATATAGAGTGGCTTAAACAGCAAAGAGTTTGTGTTGGTCTAGACAACTGAGATGTCCGGGGAAGATGGACTTTACAGGCAGTTTGTGCCTTCATAGACCCAGTTAACTTCTGGTTCCCCACTCTGCATTCCACAGGGTCAGCTTTACCCTACGTCCCGTCCCCAGTGGCAATGTGGCTACAGTGGGTCACTTTCCTCCCCCCAATAATGCTATTATTATCAGTACTTATCCCACCTTGAGAAACAGCACATAAAAGTTGTAACAGCTAGTATTTCAAAGGTGGTAAATGTAAATGCACTTTCTAAAAAGTTTCTCACTTGTAAAAACTAAAGAAATTATTTAGGGCTTGAAGTTCAACTGTCAAGTCACTCAAGTAAGTGAATCATTCAATGTGAGTAAAACCAATTATATGTAATTGCTTTGATATATATAAATGAAATATATTATTGAATTTGATTAAGTGATAAAAATTATGGCTTAGAGCACCTGAGAATTAATGACCAGGGAAAACTTTTGATGACCCAAGCAGAGTTTTAGCCCATTAACACTCTGTAGTCATTAATTCCTGGGAAAAATTGCATCAAAGTTGCTACAAACATTATGAGATAAAAAGCTTAAAAACAAACCAAGATCTTATCTTATTTTCATAAATTGTGCAATTTCTTAACTACAGCTGAAATTGCTATCTACCAAGCATTACTAGAAAACTAATGTCCTGTGCATTTATTAGGTGTGACAGAAAGCGTTTTTCAACAGTCTATCCGGTATGCAATTTCCAATAAAAACCATTAACAATATTTAAATATGCCATCCTCAAATATGTCTTATTTGGCCCAAACTATCCATTAATGAGAAATGAAAGTATAATTTTAACCAAAAATTGAAGTTTAACTGTTTCAATGTGTCACTCCTTAGCATTATCTATTAATACTGATCATGAAATTCTAAGACTGCTAGTAGCTACATCCTTGGGAACTGGAGCATGTGTATGACATAACTGTCCAAAAAATTAGTAAAAACATGCCCTGACCAGTGTGGTTTAGTTGGCTGGGCACTGTCCTGCCAAGTGAAAGGTGGCTGATTCGATTCCCAGTCAGAGCAGAGGCCTGGGCTGCAGGTTTGGTCCCCAGGTGAGGTGTGTATGAGCAGTAACTGATGGATGTTCCTTCCTTTCTCATGTTGATGTTTCTCTCCCTGTATTTCTCCTTCCCTTCCCCTCTCTAAAACTAACTAGATAAAAAATCTTTTTAAATAATGAAAATAAAACGGAGCATATAAAATAGAAAATGAAACAAGCTTTTTGTGGGGATGTCTGAAGCCAACTAGCCTGAGGTTTTAAATTCACAGATAATCAAAGGTTGACTATATACACATAAAGAAAAGTAGGAAGAATCACTGAGCACCACAGGCAGGGTGCTGCCTTGTCACTGCGGCAGCCCTAGACAGGCCTGATGGCTAGAGGGGCAAGAGCGAAGATGCTGCACTCGAAGTGTTTGTTTCTTGCTTCATACCTGCTGCATTGACATCTGAATCAGCTTTCGAGCATGTACTTCTTGTCCTTGCCCCATGGAGATGGTTCTGCACTCTGTGATACAGGAGAAGGTTCATTATGTTAAAACATAAATTTTATAACAGGACTGGGACAAAACATTAATTTCTGAATGGTCATAGCCTCCCTAGGAAGGAGCTGTTATTACTCAAACAGGTCTGGCCTTGGGTAGTGTTGATGAGAGAAATCAGTGGAGCAGTAACTGGAGGAACCACCAGGAGAGGGAAGAGCAAGGAAAACCAGACAAAAGGCACAAGTTGTGGGGTCTTTGGGGATAATGAGAAGGAAGACTGATGGTGGTAGAGGCAGCTATGATATTATAAATATTCAAAGGGAAGGAGGATTTTTACATTTTGTTGTATGTTTTGATGAGAAACCTCCGTGGTATTATTTTACAGATGCGTCAGGAAAGCTTTAATTGAATTTTTATTCTTTTAGGATGTCATGCTTGCAGTGTTTCTGTCTGTTTTGTTTTTGTTTGCATGTTTGTCCATTTTCTGAGATGGAACTTGAGGCGGCTCAGCCCAACGTGGGCCACATTCAGGTTAAATCTCCACCTCGGAAGTGAGAGGGAAGAGAAAGTGGAGGTCATTCGGATGTGTGATTATAATTCAGGGGAGAATACACCACTTAGGTTCATAAGTACATTTGATGTCCCAGGCAGAGAACCACATTCATGTCCTGCCATTTGAATTCACTAAATTGAAGAAATCTATGAATCATGCTTGTGAAACTCAAACTGGAAATTAACTTTTAAGCACGCCTTTGTGGACCCAGATTTTCTTGAGTTTGGGAGGCATGATCTCGGCCTGGGGAAAGGAGGCCAGTGGAGAGGTTGTGAAGCAGCATATGGTCTGCCCTACTCGGCTGGGTGAGTCTGACTCAGAAAAACAGGCTGCTGTGGTTGGGCAGTGAGGCTACAAGGGACTGGAAAAACTCAAGGGATAGGGAGGGAACCAGAGAAGAAGTTTTCAGAATACACCATTTAAATGACACTGTGTGGTTAATGGCCAGAGAATCCATTAGGGTTTGTAGGTGCAACATGAGGGATCCAGGGCCCCAGGGGGAAACTTTGCAATGGGTGCCTGAGAGAGCACTGCTTGGAGAATCAGGAATTGCCATGGGCCAAGGCTACTAAACAAAGCTGGACACCCCCCACAAGGCCCATGATCTCTCCTGCTCAAGTGGAACCAGGCACTGTTTCCACGGGCATCTGAGAAGAATCCATACAGCCTATAAAAGGAGAAGAAATGTATTTTATTGATTATACCATTACAGTTGTCCCATTCACCCCCTTCATTCCCCTGTACCCTACATACCCCCTCCCCCCACACTCCCCTCCTTTAGTTCATGTCCACATGTCATAAGTTTTTTAGCTTCTACATTTCCCACACTACTCTTGCCCTCCCCCTGTCTATTTCCTCCCCACCATCTATGCTACTTATTCTCTGTACCTTCTCCCCCCTTTTCCTCCTCCCATTCCCCTGTTGCTGACTCTTCATATGATCTCCATTTTTGTGGCTCTACTCCTGATCTAGCTGTCCACTTAGTTTGCTTTTGTTTTAGGTGTGGTTGTTAATAACTGTGAGTGTGCTGTCATTTTACTGTTCATATTTTTATCGTCTTTTTCTTAGATAAGTCCTTTTAACATTTCATATAATAAGGGCTTGGTGATGGTGAACTCTTTGAACCTGACCTTATCTGAGAAGCGCTTTACCAAGCCATTATTAGATGATATGTTAAAGGGACTTATGTAAGAAAAAGATCAAAACTATGAACATTAAAATGCCAATAAATTCACAACTATTAACAACTGAATCTGAAAAAGGAAAAATAAACTAAGCAAACAAACAGAACAGAAACAGAATCATAGGTATGGTGATCATTTGAAGGATTATCAGCTGGGAAGGTGAAGGGAGAGAATGGGAGAAAAGGTACAGGTATTAAAAAGTAAAACTCCATAGGTATAGAATAGATATGTGGATATTAAGAACAGTATAGGAAGTGGAGTAGCCAAAGAACTTACACACATGACCCATGGACATGAACTGAGGGGGTATTGTGGGGGGGGGTTGAGGGGGTAACTGGTGGAAGGGGCAAAAGGGGAAAATTGGGATAACTGCAATAGCATAATCAGTAAAGTACATTTTAAAAAAGAAAAAAAAAAGAAGAAGAAATGGGAGGTGGGCCCTGGGTGGGAGGAGCCTCTGGATGGTACCAAGAAATACTGAACACTTCTCACACTGGAGACACACAAGTGCCCTGTGGGTCAACAGGGTTAGGCTGATACGGACAAAACGTATAAACACGTGAATGTGAGCCAAGATCTATCTCCTCTCCTTCAACTCGGAAATAATACACCTTCTGAAAAGAACTCGTGTTTTTTCAAGTGACCTGATTTTCTTCTATTGATCTCCAGGTTTGGGGTCGTCGAGAAAAGACTTAAGAGACAGAATCTGACCGCTTTTCCACATCTCTACTTTTGTTCCCCTGGTTCAAATGACTGTCACCTTTTGCCTGGATTTTTGCAATAGCCACCTAACTGGGGGCCTCACTCCCACTGTTATCCCCTAACAGCTTTTTTTCCCACTGCCTACAGAAGGATACTGACAAGCTCTAAATCAGATTATGTCTATCCTCTGCTCAGAACCCTCTAATGGATTCCCATTTCATTCAAAGCAAAATCTAAAACCCAATCCAAAGTTCTTACCTACAGCCTCTAAGGCCCTACACAATCGACCCCCACTGCAGCCACACTACACACACTACACACACACACACACACACACACACACACACACACACACACACACCTTTTCTTACCTCACCACTCTTCCCCTCATTCATTCATTTTTCTCCTGCTGCACTGGCCTCTTCTGTTCCCTCCGCCTGAAATGTGTTTCTTTGTCAGAGGCATTGACTCACTTGCTTCACATGTCGGGTCTTCCTCACCCCCTCAACCAGGCCTTCCCTCACCATCCCACCTAAAACATCACCCCCCGCCCCATCGCTCTGCCCTTTCCCCACCTTTCTTCGCATGTTATATAGTTTTCTTAGCATGGTATATACTTAGCACAGTATATACTTGCTTATCAACTTTTGTCTGCTTTGCCCCCACACTAGAACGTCAGATCCAAGAGAGAAAGGACTTAGATCAGCACCTAGACAGTGTATGGCCCTCAGTAGACGCTCAAAAGTTATTTTCTTAAACTTTTAAAATTGATATATAGCCCTGGCTAGTGTGGCTCAGTGGACTGAGTGCTGGCCTGTGAATCAAAGGGTCACTGGTTCGATTCCAAGTCAGGGCACATGCCTGGGTTTCGGGCCAGGTCCCCAGTGGAGGTTGTATGAGAGGCAAACACACACTGATGTTTCTCTCCTTCTCTCTCACTCTCTTTTCCCCTCTCTCTAAAAATAAATAAATAATATTTAAAAAAATTTGATATATAATTCATATATCACATTAAAGTATGCAAGTTGAATTATGTTTTTAGTATATTCATAATGTTGTAGAGTAATTGCTATTATCTAATCTCAGAACATTTTCCTCAGCCCCAAAAAAACCTCAAACTCATTAACAGTGACCCCTCAACCCCTGCACTCACTGCAAAAACCACAGAGAATCGACAAGCCAAAGTGTCTTCTCTGAGATCAGCAAACTGACACCACGAGGGGATTCTCAGAGACAACCAAGCAGGGAACGCAGCGTAATTACTCTCTCGATCTGGGGTTGGGTTGCATTTTTTATTTTTTGGTTGCTTGTATTTGAGAGACTTTAGTAATATTTCCCCTGCCTTTCTCTTTCATTCCAAAATTAGGCTTGTGTCTCTTTTACTTTTCCTTTCTTAAAAAAAAAACACTTAATTTCTAATTAAGCAATATATAGTCATAGTGAGAGCTTTGGAAAATATAGTAGAGTATAAAGAAAAAAATTAAAATCACCAATATCCCTCCCTAGAGACCTTCATTCTATTCTTTTTTAATATGCACAATTCACAATCCCTTACCCTCATTTCAAAATTCAAAGCACTCTGAAAACTGAAAATTTTGCCATAAAATTATTTTAGTGGCAAACACTGACCTGAATGGACATGAGGCTATTTATAGTCTTTGATTTATCACTATCTTTATGAATATTAATACTCTTCTCTGCAGTGTATTATAGAATGTGTGGAATACTAAAAGCTGGAAAAATTTCATTTCTGAAACGTATCTGGCTTTTGAATAAGAAACTGTATGCTGATCTATGTATGTGTGTATTAAATATATACATATCACACATTACATACAGACATAAAATACCAGATGCCTCTACTTCTCACTGCCAGCATATTGTGAGCATTTTACTGCCATTAAATGCTATTGGAAAGCAGTTTTTATGGTGATACAGTATTCCTTAATGCTGCTCATTCAGCCATGACCCTTTTGTACATTTGAGACATTTCCAATTTTTAACATTAAAAATAGCATTAGATTAAATTAAACATCTTTGCTTATATATCTTGATGTGTATCTCTCAGTATTATTTCAACTTATTTCTTATTCCTGTTAAGTCTAATAGTTTTTCAGTTTTTTTCTTAGGAGAAATTCTTACATATTACATTCCCTTCCAGGTAGGGTACTTGGAACAAAGCACACAAACCACTTTAACGAGGTTTCGTGATGTATACAAAGGAGGACTGCTGGTGTCCTGGCCGCAGCGGAACGCTGTGATTCCTAACCAACTCTTCTCCTCAGTTGTGCTTTAACTTACAGTGCTTCTGACATTCAGAAAGTAGTCTTAAAACTTTATCCAAATTATCTATCTTGTCCCTCTCATTTTGGACTCTGGTATTATGATTAAGGAAATCTCAGACACTGCAATACAAATAGAAGTATTCAATATATTCTTTTATTTTCTATAGCTTAATTTAAGCCATATAAACCTTAATCAGTGTAGAATTTTACTTTGGAGTTTAATGTGAAGTAAAACTCTTACTTTTTCCACAACTTCAACATTGTTTATTTAATTCATTTACCCTCCACTGATTTGAAATGTGAATCTTATCATAGACTAACCTAATATATATACTAGAATCTAATTTGGGGCCTTTTATTTTACTGTGTTGATTTGTTTATCTACTCTGAGCCATGCTCATACTGATTAAATTATCTCAATTTGATAGTTTTAAGAACCTGGTAGTGTTCACTCCCCATTATTCTTTTTCCCTTTCAAGCTCTCTGGGCTATTCTTGTCCTTTTATTGTTCTAGACGATCTAAGATCCCTCTCTTATCCCATTAGAAGAAAATACTGTTGGAATTTCAATTAGACTTGCATTCAATTTATAGATTAATTTAGAGACTATTGACATCTTTATAATATTGAATCTTTAGCCTGAGAATGTGGTTTAACTCTCCATTATTTTATCCTACTTTTATGTCTATAAGAAAGTTTTATAGTTTTCTTCTAATGGCTATTTTAAAAATTGTTGCTCAGTTTTACTTTTATTGCTATACTGAATGGGATTTTTACATTTCATTTTATACAATGCTTCATTGATTTTTTAACGTATTTATTTTGTGACCAGCCACCTTCCTGAACTATCCTGTTGAGTCTATTAGTTTTTCAGTTGATTCATTTTTTTAGTTAGATGATTACACTATCTGAGAATAAGGAGGATGTTTGCCCCTACTTTCCCATAGTTACATCTTTTACTTATTATTCTTACAATACATTAGCTACATCTTCCACAACAATGCTAACTACTAGTGGTGGTAGCAGACATCTCTATCTTCTTCCCAACGCCAGTGTGCATGTCTCTAGTCGGTCATCACTGAGTATGATGGTGATGCCTGAAGTTCATATTCATCACCACGTTAACTAGATATTTTTTATTTACGCTTTTTAACAGCCAGATAAAAAATTAACTTTTTATACAATGCTTTTTTAGCATCTATCAAGGTAATAATATGATGGCTTAAGGGACAGGCTTTTACTTATTGTTGTGGTAAGATTTTTTATTATCATACCTTTCTTATTTCAACTATGCATTTCTACTTGGTCAGGATACATTATTATTTTTTTTGGACTGTTACACTGAATTCTTCTTGTTTGCATTTTAGCTAAGATCCTTATATTTGTATCTATAATTTGATTCTGTATTTTTCTTTCTTTTATGCAGTTACTAGCTTGGTCTGTTTTTGATATCAGAATAATGCTATTCCCTTAAAATAAAAAGGAAAATGTATCTTATTTTACCATGTTCTAGAATGGAATACAGCATGTGAAAGTGTTGAAAGACATCAAAAAAATATCATCCAAAAAAAATATATCATCCAAACTCAGAGCCTTTGCTGAAGTAATAATTTCAAAACTTCTAATTTTCCCTCATTTTCATAATTAGCCTATTCAGATTTTTCTACCTTTCCTGAGATAATTTTGTAAATTTGTATTTTTTACAAATTAGTTAATTTTAATGATATTAAAGTTTTTATCATAATTATATATCATTCTCTTGTTATTTAAATTTTTATCTATGTACATCATTCTCATTCATTCTTTTGTATATTTGTGAGTCTGTGTTTCATTTGTTCTCTTTTATTTGTGTTTGGATTCTGTTTTTAAACCTGCCCTTCCCCTGCTACCCCGCCCTCCCCCACCTAGGATCCTGGTAGAGTCCTCATGCTAAATCCATGGGTTTTCTACCCTTGCGCAGGCACCCAGTGCTTTTGTGCAGAACTTATCTGCTCCAAATCTCTCACTGCAGAGCTTGAAAGGCACCAGACAGTATCCATTGTGAGGTTTCCTTCTCTTCTTTTCCTACAAAAACTTATTTGATTGGTTCAGTCCTTCAAGATGCTGTCAGGTAACTGGTTAATTTGTCCAGCAAAGGCAGAGAGAAGGAATAAAGGAAGAGAGCACTAAAGTGAAGCTTCCCAGCGAGTCCTGAATCCGATCTGTCACCAGCTAGCTCTCTGGCCTCACATTGAGACCTTAGTTTCCCCAGCTGTAAAATAAGGTATATAGCTGGATTTCAAGATTGCCAGAGTCCGATTTACCTTGAGCATTCTATGATTATCTGTTATCCAATTATCCAAATAAAATATTTCTAGTTGAAACTAGATTAATATGGCATTCTGTCTACATAATTGTTTCATTTTCACAGCTATTTGGGGAATTTTTAACCCAAAGCAGTGATAGCATGTGACTTTCTAACATTCCTAAAAATGATTTAGGGAATAGTTCTTTATAACTTCACTGAGTCCTTCAGTATCAAAATCAAATCTACTTTGTTTTAGTCTCCTAACAACGTATCCAACAGAAGCTTGAATGATTGTTGGAAAAACAAATTAGGAGCAATGGAAATGGAAATCACCAAACTGCCAAGCAAAGCAGTATGATAACATGTAATAACACTAAAGGTGATACAATTCTGGCCTTTCATATATTTATTTAATTTCATCGTTAAAATTTCTCCCAAAGAAGATCTTAAATTTAATTCTATTTTAAACGCTTGTCCAAGACAGCAGCATTATTAATATTTGAAATGGTAAGTAGTTGAACGTGTTCTTCTTCTAGGAAAAATATGCCTTTCTAAGAAATGCTCACTACTACTCTAGCTCCATCTATGTGATTCCTGCTATGAACCTATTGCCACAGCAACAGTTCACTGACTGGCCCAAAAAGGAGCACAAGACCAAAGCAAAACCAATGAATTTCTTCCCTGGCTATTTGGACTTGGGATTAAGAGAGTAAAGGGGATTTCCCTGGGAGTGCTGAACTTACTGAACATGTCAGCCCACAAGCCACCAGAGGCCATGGATTCTGTCACATGGAGATGGGTTGTGTCAAGGTAGAAATAAAGAAATCTATATGCAGAGCAAAATGAAGCACAGAAGCAGCTGGACAAAGACCCATAGAAGACTGGATCTGAGAAAGATTTGCAAGCTACAGCTGTGAGAGAGGCACCACCCTTAGACCAGCACAGATGACTGGCAAGCTAAAGTACATACCAGAGCAAAACAGCCCATTTTGAAGGTGGTTAATGAGACTTAACCATGAGCAATTGCCAAAAAAAAAATTTAAACATGAGCCCATATAAAACATAGAATGATGTGGTGACAATGAGCAGAGCTAAGTCAAGATAAGAAAAGTGGGAGCAAACATAGATCATGCTACCATAAGCTAATGATTTACAGTAACTTCTTAGTGCAGAGGGACATATGGTGAACACTTGAATTGATTTTGTATCATGCTTATATTAACTATATAAGAAACTCAATGTAAGTTTTATTTCATAGAGTAGGGTTGGTGATTCATAATTAATTACTTTATGATCTTTATAAAGATATGAATGAATCAACCTGGCAAGTTATACTTGTAGAGATCTGAACCTGGAAGATCCCAAATGGACGTTCCAACAAGACCCAAGTTTTCAAAGGAAGAAGAGCAGGTCAACCGCCTTCCTACAAGAAGATGGTGGCTCAATCCTGTCAAGATGGGCTCTGCATCATGCAGGTCCCTGTCCTTTGGTTCTGCTGACTCAGTTCTGCTCTCACAACTTAGGTGTTTATAACTCCTCGCTCTGTCTCCCCCACCAGAATAACTTCCCTTCCATTTCCCACCATCCCTGACTAATGAAATTTTATTTTTCTTAGATCCTTCTCAAAATATCATCAGTGTGATCTCCATATCACACAGTGTGACTGCTACCCATGCAGTCTGAGTAGTTCTGGATCCTGTAATTGGACATGTCTGTGTAACTCTGTTACAGCAGCCGTTACATGGTTTTCAATGAAGCATTTACATGTCTGCCTTCCCCAGCTGTGTTTCACTCATCTCTGGACTCCTCAAAACTATCACCATGCCTGAACTAAACGTTATTGAATGAAGACATGAAAAGTGAATCCTCCATTACTATGCATTACGATGGTTATAGCTTTTAACATTTGTAACAAAATAGACTTTGTTGTAATTTTATATAGACATGACAATAAAATTTGCTTTGTGTTTGCTAACCTATTATTCATGTAGTATGGTCATCTGCTTATAACTTTAAAAAGTTTGTGCAGATGTTCCTCTCTGCACAAAGATATCTATTTCCCAACCTCACTCTAGATCTGAAAAGGGAGGAAAGAAGAAGGAGTTTAATATTTTTTCTAACTCATTTTTATGGATATATTTCCAATCAGTTATAAAGTTATAAAAGTTAAAAGTTGAGAAAAAATGTGGAGATTTTGCTAAATTTCATACAGTGCTGACCATACCCAGCTTCAGTTTCTTGGCCAATGCATCAATTTGAATTGTGGGATCGGATCCCATGGACAGAAAACATATCAGAGGTGTTCGCGTATCACTTTCTTCCCAAGTTTTTTCCAGATTTAAGATAACTGGTTCTGTGTACTTCTCCTCCAAAGAATCTGCAATATACTTTCTTGCTTGAAAAACAGTACGGTCTGGGCACCAAGATCTAGAAATGAATATGAGTTAGAGGAAAGAAATTTAATCTGTTCATTTTATATTCTATCTAATTCTAAGCACATAAAGAACGTATTTAATTAGCAAAGGACAAAAAGCTAATTCTCCAGTATGCAGTACTGTGTAAGAGGGATGGCAAGGTTTTCTATCCCTGGATGAGTGCAAATTTAATCATGTGGTTTTGGTGCTAGGCGTTGGCAAGTAGAGCAGAAACAGTAACAACACAGTCTGTCATCAGTCTGGAAGGGGACTTAGAAGTCAGCTAATCCAAGTGTCTCGTTCTCATTTTTTAATTGAATTTATTAGGGTGACATTGGTTAGTAAAGTTACATAGTTCCCAGGTATACAATTATATAACACATCATCTGTATATCGCATTGTGTGTTCATTGCCCCAAATCAAGGCTTCTTCCATCACAATGTATCCTGTTTAGCCTCTGCGACCTCCCCCACTCCCTTTCCCCTCTTGTAATCACCATACTGTTTTATCTGTGTCTGTGACAAGTGTCTCATTTCCAGAAGAAACAGCAACTACTCTGAGACTTTGATTGGTTATTTTTTAAAACTGCATCAAAATTATCTATCCCTGGTAACTGAGACTGTTAGCTTCAAGTAAGCACTTCCTCATTAAAACTACTACACAGGAGCACATCTATTCTTTGACAGATTTTTACCAAGCACCTACTACACATCAGGTCCCACTCAGCAGTGAAGCAAGGGGAGGTATCCTCTGCCAGCTTCGTGCCAATGGAGGAGCTTCCTGGGCCGACCTACCGCACCCCAGGAAGCTCTGCAGTCTTCCACAGGAGAATTAATGTGTCAAAAGTATCATAAGTATGTTGATCAGCAAGCATTTACTTAATACCATCCATGTTGCCTACACTGTTGTAGGTTGAAAATATGACACATTAAATAATGTCATTTGTTATTTGATATTTAAAATTGCAGACAAATTCTACAGGTTACGCTGCTCATTTAACAAAGATTCAGTTTAAAATGATGGATAAAAGATAGACACATCTATTCCAATAAAAAAAAATAGCTCTTTCAGACTCTGTAGACCACGACGTCACCATTGCTGACGGGATCACTCCTGAAGAGTGACAACATGAGGAAACCACCTTTTGTACAAAATACAAGCTAAGGTAAGCATATAACACTGGGAAAGACAAAAACTACTCTAAAATTATCCAACATCTTTTTCTTAATCATCTGGTGATCTCATCTGCACCCAACTCCACCCTCTTGCCTCAATCACCAATCTGATCTCTCTCTCTCTCTCTCTCTCACACACACACACACACACACACACACACACACACACAGATCTAATCTAGAAGCCTTCTTTGAGCTACTGGATATTGAGAAAATGTGGGGGAGATCCAATATGGTAGAGAAGTAAGTGGAAGCTACACTAACCTCCTCCCAGGACCAATCTGGAATTAAAACTAAACTATAGAGAAATCATCCTGAATAACCAACTGAACACTAGCTGGAAAGAAGCCTCATGACCACAGAAAGACAGAAAAAAACACTTCACCAAAAGGAGACTGGTAGGGAATGCGGAGGAGGTGCAAGAGAGCTGGCTGGGCTCCAACAAGTGGCAGCTGAAGTTCTGGAGGGATATTTCAGAAACCAGGGGGTTCCTCCTGAGAAAGGGTGGAGTCTAAACCCTAAGCTGAGCTCCCCAGGCTTTGGCATCAGAGCTGGAAAGAAAACCAGATAACATCCAGCCCTAAAAAGCAGCAGGGTTTCTGTCTGCCAGGGAGAGAGGGCTGGAGACACAGAGAGCCTCTTACAGGGCCAACCCACAAAATTTTGTAGCCACTTACCTTAGGATCCAGCAGGGAGAGGGCAGTGGATTAGAAACACTTGAGGAGAGTCAGGGATTGTTGGCTCTGGGGAGAAAACTAAAGGAAGAGCCACCAGGATCCCTGTGCTAAGTCATTCTCTATACTGCAGAAGCCATCTTTCTCACACAGAGCACTTCTACCTAAGGGGCACAGCTTAAGGGGAAGCAATAGCCCTACCTGCAGGTGTTACTCTGCACCATCCTGTGGTTGCTTAAGCTACTGATTATGGCTTGAGGCTATACCACTGATTAGCTTAACAACTAAGGCAGAAAATATAAAGCTGCCAAAATGGGAAGACAGAGAAATAGACCCCAAATGAAAAAAAGAGAGAATTCTCCAGAAGAAGAACTAGATGAAATGGAGGTAAGCAATTTATCAGGTAAAGAGTTTAGAGTAATGATTATAGAGATAATCAGCAACATGATGAAAGACACAGAAACCATAAAAAGGACCAGTCAGAAATAAAAAATGTAGTATCCAAAATAAATAATACACTGGGAAAAATAAACAGTAGCTTAGATGAAACAGTAGATAAAATCAGTGATTTGGAAGGCATGGTAAAAATAAGAAAACACCCAAGCAGAACAACAAAAAGAAAAAAATTTTTTTTAAATGAGGAGAGCTTAAGACACATTTGGGACAACATGAAGTGTAACAACATCCACATCATGAGAATACCAGAAGGAGAAGAGAGCAAGAGAGAGATTGATAACACATTTGAAGAAATAATGACTGAAAATTTCCCTAATTTGGTGAAGGAAAAAGTCTAGGAAGCTTAGAGAGTCCCAAAAAATTTGGACCCAAAGAGGCCTACAGCAGAACACATAATTAAAATGACAAAGCTTAAAGACAAGGAGAGAATCCTAAAAGCCATAAGATAAAAGCAGATAGTTACATACGAGGGAGCACCAATTACACTGTCATCTGATTTCTCAACAGAAACATTTCAGGCCATAAGGGACGGGGTGTGAAATATTCAAAGTGATGAAAAGCAAGGACCTACAACCAAGGCTACTTCACCCAGCAAAGCTATCATTTAAAATGAAAGGAGAAATGAGGAGCTTCCAGACAAGAAAATGCTAAAGAAGTTTGTTAACACCAAACCAGTAATGCAACAAACGTTAAAGAGCTAAGAAGAAAGAAGGATAAGGAGAAGGAGGAGAGGAAGAGGGAGAAGCTGGAGAAGGAGAAAAAGATTAAAAGAAACAAAAGAGGAAAATAGCCTAACAATAAAATGGCACCAAATACATATCTAGCATTAATAACCTTAAATGTGAATGGTTTAAATGCTGCAACCAAAAGACACAGGGTAGCTGGACAGATAAGAAAACAAGCCCCATATTTGTGCTGCCTCCAAGAGACTCGTCTCATATCAAAAGATACACACAGACTAAAGTAAATGGATGGAAACAGATATTTCATGCAAATGGAAAACCAAAAAAAGCAGGGGTAGCAGTACTTATATCCAACAAAATGAACTTTAAAAGAGGACTTCCAGCCAAGATGGAGGCATAGGTAGATATACTTTGCCTCCTCACACAACCAAAAGGAGAACAAAAAATTTCAAAACAACAAATAACCAGAACTGCCAGAAAGTCAAACTGTATTTAAGTCCAACAACCAAGGAGCTAAAGAAAAAACATTCATTCAGACTGGTAAGAGGGGCGGAGACAGGCAGCCAGGATGGAGAGGACACGCGGCAAGGCAGTGGCTGGAGGACCAGACAGAAAAGGCAGCAGCTGGCAGACTAAGGTGGGCAAGGCAGTGAGTGGTGGACCAGGTGGTCCCACATTTGCGTGTGGATATACCAAGAAGAACAACTGGGGAGCGAGACAGATTGAGCAAACCAGGGTTCCAACGTGGCGAAATAAAGCCTCAAAACTATGGCTGTAAAACCTGTAGAGGTTGCAATGGCAGAAGAAACTCCCAGCCTCACAGGAGAGTTCCATGGAGAGACACACAGGGTCCTAGAATGTACACAAACCCACTCACCTGGTAATCATCACCAGAAGGGCCCAATTTGCTTGTGAGTAGCGGGGGAAGTAACTGAAAGCCAGCCAAGAGCCTAACAAGCTGCATTGTTCCCTCTCTGACCCCTCCCCCACCTAGAACAAAATGGGTTGCCCCAACCTTGGCAAATACCTAAGTATCCACCCTTTACAACAGAACAACTGGGCTGAATATGTTTGCAAAATGAAGAAAAAAGTGAAGACTTTGCAAAGTGAAATAAAAAAATATATACAGGGAATCAACAGTGAAGGGAAAGAAACTAGGACCCAACTCAACAATTTGGAGAAGGAAGATATAAACATTCAACTGGAACAGAATGAAGAAACAAGAATTCAAAAATAAATGAGGAGAGGCTTGGGAACCTCTGGAACAACTTGAAACGTTCCAACATCTGAATCATAGGGGCGCCAGAAGGAGAAGAGGAAGAGCAAGAAATTGAAAAACTATTTGAAAACATAATGAAGGAGAACTTTCCCAATCTGGCAAAGGAAATAGACTTCCAGAAAGTCCAAGAAGCTCAGAGTCCCAAAGAAGTTGGACCCAAAGAAGCACACACCAAGGCACAGCATAATTACATTAGCCAAGATTAAAATGAAGGAGAGAATCCTAGAAGCAGCAAGAGATAAGGAGACAGTTACCTACAGAGGAGTTTCCATAAGACTACCAGGTGATTTCTCAAAAGAAACCTTACATGCAAGAAGGGGCTGGAAAGAAGTATTCAAAGCCATGAAAAGTAAGGACCTATATCCAAGATTAGTCTATCTAGCAAAGCTATCATTTAGAATAGAAGGGCAGATAAAGTGCTTCCCAGATAAGGTAATGATAAAGGAGTTCATCATCACAAAGCCCTTATTATATGAAATGTTAAAGGAGCTTAACTAAGAAAAAGATGGTGATCAAAAATATGAATAGTAAAATGACAACAAACTCACAACAATCAACAACTGAACCTAAAAACAAAGACAAACTAAGCAAATAACTAGAACAGAAACAGAATCAAAGAAAGGGAGATCATATGGACAGTTATCAGTGGGAAGGGTCAGTGGGGACAATAGGGAAAAGGTACAGGGAATAAGAAGCATAATTGGTAGGTAGAAAATAGACAGGGGGAGGTTAAGAACAGTACAGGAAATGGAGAAATCAAAGAACTTATATGTACAACCCATGGACGTGAACTAGGGTGGGAGGGAAGCTGCTGGGGGGAGTTCAGGGTGAAAGGGAATAAAGGGGAGAAAAAATGGGGTAACTATAATAGCATAATCAATAAAATATATTTAAAAATAAAATAAAGGCTGTAGTACAAGATAAAGAAGGATAATACATAATGGTAATGGGGGCAATCCAAGAAGAGGATTAATAATAATAAACATTTATGCACCCAACATAGGAGCACCTAAGTTTGTGAAGCAAATTTTGACAGTCATAAAGGGAAAGATCAATAGAAATACTGTCAGAGTTGGAGATTTTAACACCCCGTTGGCTTCAATGGATAGATCTTCCAGACAGAAAATCAGCAAGGAGACAGCTGCCTTAAATTAGGCAGTAGATCAAATGGATTTAATTGATATCTTCAGAGCATTTCACCCCAAAGCAGCAGAATATATATACTTTTCAAGTGCACATGGAACATTTTCTAGGATAGACCACATGTTAGGACACAAAACAAGTCTCAGTGAATTTAAGATTGAAATCATTATTAAGTATCTTCTCTGACTACAATGCTATGAAACTAGAAATCAACCACAAGAACATTGAAAAACACACAAAAACATGGAAGCTAAATTACATGTTATTAAACACTAAATGTGCCAACAGGGAGATCAAGCAAGGAAAAAAAATACTTTGAAATAAATTAAAATGAGACCACAACAATCCAAAACCTGTGGGACACTGGGAAAGCAAGCCTAAGAGGGAAATGCATAGCATTACAGGTCTATCTCAAAAAACAAGAAAACGTTCAAATAAACAATCTAATGTCATCTTAAAAGAACTTGAACAGGAACAGACAAAACCCAAACTGAGTAGAAGGAAGGAAATGATAAAGATCAGGGTGGAAATAAACAAAACAGAGTTAAAAAAATGATACAAAAGAACAATGAATCCAAGAGCTGGTTCTCTGAAAAGATAAACAAGATTGACAAACCTTTAACAAGACTCATCAAGAAAAAAGAGAAAGGACCCAAATAAAATCAGAAATGAAAGAGGAGAAATAATAACTGACACCAAAGAAATACAAAGGATTGTAAGAAAATATTATGAACAATTATATGCCAAGAAACTGGACAATGTGGAAGAAATGGACAAATTCCTAGAAACATACAATCTTCCAAAAATAAATCAGGAAGAATCAGAGAATCTGAATAGACAGATTACACCTAGTGAAATTGAAGCAGGAATCAAAAAACTCCCAACAAACAAAAGCCCTGGACCAGATAGATGGCTTCATCTTACCAAACATTCCAAGAAGAACTAATACTTCTCCTTCTCAAACTATTTCATAAAATTCAAGAGGATGGAAGGCTCCCAAACTAATTTTACAAGGCTAATATTACCACAATACCAAAAGCAGATAAAAACACTAAAGAAAGAAAATTATGGGCCAATATCACTGATGAATACAGACACTAAAATCTTCAACAAAATGTTAACAACCCAAATACAGCAATGCATCAAAAAGAACATACATTATGATCAAGTGGGATTTATTCTGGGAAAGCAAGGTTGGTACAACATTCGCAAATCAATAAATGTGATTCACCACATAAACAAAATAGATAAAAAACACATGATCCTATCAATAGATGCAGAAAAAGCATTTGATAAAATCCAGTCCCCATTTGTGATTAAAAAATCTCAACAGAATGGGAATAGAAGGATCATACATAAACATAATAAAGGCCATATGCCAAACCCACTGCCAGCATCATATCAATGGGCAAAAAAAACTACAAGCGTTCCCCTTAAGATCAGGAACAAGACAGGGATGTCCACTTTTACCTCCCTTACTCAATGTAGTACTGAAAGTCCTAGCCACAGTAAGCAGACCAGGAGAAGAAATAATAGGCATCCAAGTTGGAAAGGAAGAAGTCAAACTGTCACTGTTTGCAGATGACATGGTACTGTACATAGAGAACCCCAAGGATTCCACCAAGAAACTACTGGAACTGATAAATGAATTCAGCAAAGTAGCAGGATACAGAAATCAGTTGTATTTTATATGCCAATAATAAAGTGACAGAAAAGGAAATTAGGAAAACAATCCCATTCACAACTGCTACAAAAAGAATGAACTACTTAGGAATAAACCTAACCAAGGATATAAGAGACCTGTACTCAGAAAATTATAAGACACTGAAGAAAAAAACTGAAGAAGATACAAATAAGTGGAAGCACATACCATGTTCATGGATAGGAGGAATTAACATCATCAAAATGTTCATACTACCCAAAGCAATCTATAGATTCAACGCAATTCCTATCAAAATTCCAATGACGTATTTCACAGAACTAGAACAAACAATTCAAAAATTTATATGAAACCATGTTGGGAACTGCCCTGTCTGGTTCAGAAGCTATAAGCCCTCATGACTAAGGCCAAATAAAAAGACCTTGGGACCATAAGCCACTAAAGAGAAAAAGCTTATCCTCCCAGCAGGGATACAGCCTCTCCCCCTTTACTTCACCCTGCTTGGCCCTGGGCAGGTGACTGGTTAGCCAATGATGGGTAAGATTCCTTAAGGGAAGGACAACCTAAGATAGGCATGGTTGCAAAGGGGCCATCAGGAAAGGACTTAGAGAACTACAGAAAAGGGATGATGGACCTTCACCCCTTGGCTGTGTCATAGCATGAGTCCTCATTCTATCTGTAAAGTCTCCTAATCTCTTGGCTGCCTGTATCTCCCACTTGATTTTAAGCCTGAAATAATGCTGGAGGCAGGTGTGGTCCTGTGCTACAATGGGCAGTTTCCAGGGTCAATCAGGCCTAAGAAAGAATGCATAAAATCCTGTGAAACCTTCTTTGCTAAGAATACCCTTGATTTAAATGATAAGGGTCCAAGCATAAAATAAGTTTGTTTCCCAGAGTTTTATGGTCCTTTGGCATCACTCTAGCTATCTGACCCTGACTCAGAATAAGCCCTCATAGTTCTTTGAATGTTATCTATTGCTTGATCATTACTACCTGACAATGACTGATGAGCTTTACCTATCTGCCCTGTATTCCTATGCAAATGAAACCCAATAAAAGCCCATTGAGGAACAGGGTCAAGGCCCTTCTCCTCTGAGAGACTGGCCATCTTTCATTTCAAAGCAGATCACATCTTGGTAGACTTATTCTCATCCTCGGCAGACTGGGGGAGCTCTGTAGGCAGAGCCCTCCTCACAGAACCACTAAAGGCCCCACATAGCAACAGCAATCCTGAAAAAAAGGAACAAAGTTGGAGGAATCACACTACCTAATATGATACTATACTGTAAGACCATAGTAATCAAAACAGCATGGTAGTGGCATAAAAACAGACATGGAGATCAATGGAACAGAATAGAGAGCCTAGAAATGAACTCACACCTTTATAGTCAATTGATATTTGACAGAGAAACCAAGCACATACAATGGGCTAAATAAAGATAGTTTATTCAATAAGGGATATTGGAAAAATTGGACAGATATGTGCAGAAAAATTAAACTAGACCACCTTCTTACACCACCACAATAATAAATTCAAAATGGATCAAAGACTTAAATGTTAGACCCTAAACCATAACAAATTCTAGAAGAAAACATAGCCAGCAAAATCTCAGACATTGCTAGTAGAAATTCTTTTATTGGATATATCTCCCCAGGCAAGGGAATAAAGGAAAAAAAAAACTGAAACTACATCAAATTAAAAAGGTTTTGCACTTTTTAGCAAAGAAAATCATCAACAAAACTAAAAGACAACCCACAGAAAGGAAGAACATATTCACCAATACATCTGATAAGAGGTTAATATCTAAAATTTATAAAGAACTTACAAAAGTCAACCCCCCAAAACAAACAACCCAATTAAAAAATAGGCAAGGGACCTGAATAGACACTTCTCTAAAGAGAACGTACAGAGGGCCAGCAGACATGAAAAGATGCTCAACACCACTTATCATCAGAGAGACGCAAACTGAAACCACAATGAGATACTATCTCATACCTGTCAGAATGGCTACTGTCAATCAATCAACAACCAACAAGTGTTGGCAAGGATGTGGAGAAAGGGGAACCCTTTTACACTGTTGGTGTGGATGAAGATTGGTGCAGCCACTGTGGAAAGCAGTATGGAGATGCCTCAAAAAAATTGAAAACGTTCTCCCTTTTGACCCAGCAATCCCACTTCTAGAAATATATCTGAAGGAACTCAAAACACTAATTTGAAAGAACATAAGCACTCCTGCATTCATTGCAGCCTTTATTTACAATCACAAAAATATGGAAGCAGCCCAAGTGCCTATCAGTAGATGAGTGGATAAAACAACTATAGGACTTTTACACAATGGAATACTACTCTGCTGTTAAAAAAGAAGAAAATGTTACCTTTTGTGACAGTATGGATGGATATGGAGAACATTAAGTGAAATGAGCAAGTCAGAGAAAGACAAGTATCATATGGTTTCACTCACACATGAAATTTAATGAACAAACTGAACTAACAAGGCAAATGGGTACAGACTCATAGAGAGCTGGATGACAGCTAGTGGGGGATGGCAGAAGGGGTGGAGGGATTGAGCAAAAAGGAAAAAGGACTCATGGGCATGGACAACAGTGGGGTGATTGCTGGGAGGAGGGGGACATAATGGGACTAAATGGTAATGGAAAAAATACAATAAAGATTAAACCAAAAAAATAAAAAAGAGAAAATGTGAAAAGAAGAAAAAATACAATGTTCTTTCTTAACATAAATTTGAAACTTCTGCTTCTATTTTAATAGTCATGCCTGCATTATACACTTTTATAATGCAATATTTATGGTTTTTTTCTCAGATGAAATTGGATTTCAGCTTATAAACTAATTGCTTTGTAACTGTGAGTTTTACAGAAATAAATTAAACAATAAATAGTAAAATGAATATTAAAGCATATTTTTCATGTTTTTTTCTAAAAGCACTATAACTAATATGTTGTCAAAACATACCATTCTTTGCCACCATCATCATTTTATTTGCTTGTCAAGGAGCTAAAGAATTGCCATCAAAAACTGCAATTTGAAAGCATATGCATTTCTCATAACAACTACGGGGACACAGAGAATTAGACTCACTGAGATGAGTTCTATGATTTGATGGTACAATGAGTGATGCTTCCAGCTCTGACTATACCTATTCTCACCTGATAAGTAAAAGTTTGTGGCAGGTATCCAGTGAATCATTATATCCATCAGGGATAATTTCTTCCTCTGGAGCATCTTTATCAAACCAGCTTTTCCATCCCTTCTCATTGCGAGATATCTAAAATAAACAAGCCAATTAGCAAGCCACAGGAATATGAAATTGAAATATAACCTTAGAAGGTTATTCTTCCCAGGCACATCATATTTCAACCATAACTACACAGTTTACCTTTTTCTTCAAAATAAATGACTCAAATAACACAGCTATTACTATTCCCTTTTAGTTTTTCCATTGCTCTTCTACATTATTCATTGAAATTGGGGCAATGTATCAATTACACTAAATGATTAGACAGGAAAAAACCATATAGCAGGGATTTTCAACCTCAGTGCTATGGGCATTTAGGGTCAAATTATTTTTTGGTCAGGGAGCTGTTCTGTACGTTGTGGGATGTTTTGCAGCAACCCTGACTTCTACTTACTAGACGCCAGTAACACCCCTTCCCCAATTCATGACAATCAAAAATGTCTCCAAACATTGTCAGATGCTCTCTGGGGGGTGAGGGTGGCACGAAGTTGCCCTTGGTTGAGAACCACTGATAGGGACCATTCTGATAAGCAAACCTCTAAATGTTGACCTCTACTTAAAATATTGGTAGATGGAAAAGTCAGAAGTTTCATTTTCTTAGTGATCCTTTGCCTTGAGACCTTAAACCCAAGAATAGAAGAAGTCTTTCCAAGAGCTAATCTCAATACCTTTCAGAAGCATGGAAGAACTACAGAGCTTCGGAGGCATTGAAAGGTGCTCTGTGAAGCCCAAGTACTATAGAAACCAATTACAAAAACTACATATCGGGGAGCCTGATGCTGCTCTTCAGCAACAGTCAGGCTGGGTTATCTAGGTCATCTTTGCAAGCATGTTTAAATAGCAATGGTAAGCCCTAATAGCAAATAGCAAATGATCATATAGCAGAGACTACATGCCAGACCCAAGCATTGTCCTTTTCCTCCATTATCCCCACTTTTTACTGAAGCATAAAGGGGTTAAATAGCTGCCCGAAGTCCACATCATAAAGGATTCAGATAGTGTGCAAATTAATAACAAAACTATTAACTCAATTGCTCCAACTTTGTCCCTGGGACACTAAAAGATGGAGGAGGACTTCTGAAATGTTTCCAAACTGTCGTCTTTCTCCTGGTTTTCCCTAGTTGTCTGCTCTTGAAGAATGTGCCTGGGCTCTGCAGGCATGGGTGCTGCTGCAGCCCCACCTAATGCCCTGGTTCCTGGGAACTGCTACTCACAGCACCCCCTGCAGGCCTCCTCAACACTAGCACTAGAGAGAGGAGGCACAGAAGGAGGGTATTTATTTTCAGCCTACTGGCCTTCCATCTGCTAATTTTGACACTTAACCACAGTAGAGCTTCCAGGGCGAGCTGCATCTGTGATGGGCAATGGGATAACTTCTGGCCCCTTGAGGCCCATCTCCATCTCCCTCTCTTTTTCCTGGCCCTCTCTGTTAGCAAAAACCACTTCCAGGTGTCAAACAGTTTGGTCTGGGATGGCAAGGCTGGGAAGGTACTGATTGAGGTTATTTTTGTTCCAATTGCTGACACCCAATCAGCTATGAAATTGATCTCCTCTACTTCTTTTCAGACAAGCCAACCTGAGGGCACCTTGATGGCAGGTCCCCAGTTAACTTCTGCCACTTTCCTGAAAATGACTCCTGCTCTCCCCTCTGGCCCATCCAATGGCATTCAAGGAGATGGAGAGAAATAACTCCTGTTGTCAGGGAAACATCATGACATCTTCAGGCAAGTGGCTTCAGGCAAGTACTTAACTTCTTTCAATCTCCATTCCCTCATCTGTAACTCAGGATTCAACAACACCCCCCTTGCAGGAGGACTGTTGTGACTGTTGTTGCCCAATACTTAGTCCACAGTCAGCAGTAGTAGCTACCAGATTCTATACCATAGGTATTTAGAATCTAATTTACAGAGGCAAAGGATAACACATATCCCTCTATCGATATAACCCATCAGAGCAGGGCCCGGATTTTGAGTGACTTTTCCAGTGATTGCTGAAGGTCTCCCTTACCCAGTCTTCCAATAGATAAGACCACTTCCAACCTCCCACCCCAATGAAAGTATTTGTTTGAGCTTGAGGGACTCATCTGTGGCTGTACCACAAAACAAAGCTTACTGTCCATCACAGATGGGTCCAGGGACTTTATCCAATTGACTCTGACCCAACCATGGCTGAACAGGTAAAGAATTTATCTACAGTGTTCTAGAAATACCACTAAGTGGACATACATAGTTTACACACATGGGGCCGGGATGGGGGTGGTTCAAGGGGAGTGAGTCACAAGGTGACAGCATGAGGCATCTGCCAACTTGCGGTCTACCTATCACCTCATCTGTCCATCATAAGCAACAACCAGAAGGATGATTATTATTAGCACTGACACTAGGATACTACAGGCCCTTCGTCAGTGACAAGGAGTTGTAACCAACAGACCCCTGTAATAAACAACTATATCTATTCTAAGTTGCATAATTGTTTTCCAGTGAGAGTTGGATCAAAAACTAATTCACAATAGCAAATTTACTTTTTCAAATAAGAAAAACAAGGAAATCAGAACCCAGTTCACCAGTTTCAATATTATACCTCACCATTTTACATTTTCACCATTAAAATTATTTATTTTATTTTATTTTATTTTATTTTATTTAATTATTCTTAATTTTTTTATTCTTGTCTGAAGCTGACTGGCAGCAATGGCTAAATTAGTCATGCTGCCAACTTACCTCCAAATGTTTACTTAGCACATCAGAAATTTCTTTTCTCTTGACATAAAGAAAAAAGACAGTGAAATGTACACCAAATGACTGATTTTTTAAGAAAGAACTTCAACATCTAATTTGCCTCAAGTTTAAATAGCACAAATTATTAATCATAGGCAGAAGTAAAAACATCAATAGCCTACAACAAAAAGGTCCACCCACTGGGTCTGATTCTGACAGCAATTCAAGCAACTTGTAAATGACCCATGCCCACCACACAGAAGGAAAAGGCAGCAGCTTACCCCCATGGAAAGGTTCCTTCTGGAAGCCCCCTCTTCGAAATCCCCCTGGAGAACCACAGAGCCTTAAAGCCACACTATTGTGTTGACTCTTTTGGGTGAAGAAGGATTTGTCATCAGGAGGCCCCAATTAAAATGGACTGAGTATGTTTGGATGTACAGATCTGTACCTTTTTCCAGTCCTTTATTACCTGGTTCATAATTTCTGCAAATTGTGGAAGTTTACTCAGCTCCACGAGGTTCAGCCAGGTCATATCAAGGATCCAGCGAAACGGTTTGGGAGGGCAGGCTTTCAGATCCAAGGCTGCTCCTCCTGGGGAAAGGCAGCAGCAGGAATCAGGTCAGCTCACGTTTCATTTTTACAAATTTACTTTCCAAGTCATAAAAATAAGATAACCATATTACAGAAAAAAAATGAAAAGATTGGAAAATAGTCACATTGCAGAAATTGTAGTTATATTTTTTGGTACATTTCCTTCAAGTCCTAGTGTTTTATTTACTGATTTATACCATCTTAAAAAATACAGATGGTAACTCCTTGTCATTTTTCACTACAAAGAATTGTTCTCGGGTGGTTGTGGTTGTTTGCCTTTTTATGTTTTTTTTTAACAATCTGAAATGTACAATTTTGATATCAATGAGTAGGCTGATCTTTTCACATGTAATTTTAAAAATCACTCCTCCAGAAGTTTGATATTCAATACAATTTGTTACCAGGTCAAAAAGATAGGTAGATGGTTAGATTGAGGTTTTATGGGGGTAACTATGGTTCGAATCATTTATTCATTCACTTATTTAACAAATATTAATTAGGCATTTTTTATGTAACTGACATATTCCAGGCACTGGGAATAAAGCAGAGAAAACCAGACACGGCTCCTGCTCTCACAGTATGTTAACTACAGGGTTGGTTCGTATTTTGAAACAAATCTCAAGTGAGCATACCCAATGTGGTGATCTTCCACACAGACTACATTTATGATTTCAAAATTCCTCTATTGTATGTTTTTAGTAATGCTTTATCATAATAATTCCAGCTCTGTTAATTCAAATTATACAAAACAGTGATTTGGGACTTTTAAATCCCATTATCCTCCTGAAGAACTCAGGAAATCCCTCTACTTCATAGATCAGCCCTCGGGCAAAAAAGGAGGAGAGAGGACTAGAGGCTCCCCACTCCAGCATCTTTCTGAGACGCTGAATGAGCCTAAGTACTCCTTTTGCCCCTTTGTTCTGCCCACAGGGTCAGGGACTCTGCACACCTCAACACCATTAGAACAGGTAAACCTTCCTCACCACCTGCTGCACGCACACCTGGTAAGAGGGAAAGCCGTACTCTGCAGCATTTCTGCTAACACCAAGTTCACTACAGAAGCAACCACTGGAGTCACCTGCAGACTGAGGGATTCTGCTTCTCTGACACAGAGACAAAGTCATCCTTTTCTTTTTGGTTGTTTCCAAAACTGTTTTCATAAGCCTCAAAGATATCAGGAGAGGACGTTTAGGCTGCGTCACTGTTTCCACACATGTTGTACACCCGAGCTAACCCAGAACAATCACAGCCCATTCTATACCCCCAAATAACCTGGCTCAGATACTCGCTGGCTGCATAAACTTGAACAAAGAACTCGTTTTTCTGTTTCCTCTTATGTCACATATCATCTGCCAGATTGGCTGCTGTGAAGATTAAATAAATTATTGTAGTAGAAAGCTTAGGACAGTTTTGGTCCACAGTAAAAGCTATGTAATCATTAACCACGGTTTTGGTATTAACTCTTCTTCCCGTTAGGAACTCTGGTCCAATCCAACCTGGAAGGCAAGAGCACACCCCTAAGGTGTCTTTTATCCATGGGATATGATAAAAGAAAGATGATACCTTTCTAAAATAACTAGGCAGGGAAAACAGGTTTTCCTTGCATTATGGAAATTATGCCATAATGCAAGATTGCCCCTGGTATCTATTTCATTTTTTAAAGTGTTCTAACATTCTCAGTTGAAATAGAAAGTCAAAGCCACCTTCCAAATATTGCAGAAAACAAGTAGGAATTGATATAGTCATTCTTGAAAAATCAAACATTCTTGGGAAATCAAACAATTCTGTTGTGATAAATAAGTCTTTCTTCTTTCTCCTGTAAGCACTGAGTTCAAAATGACAAAAAAAAAAAAAAATCAGTGATCTAAGGACCGTATTTGTTAACTTTGAAAAGACCATTAAAAACAAGGTCACACCATCTTTTAAAAAATTATTTGGTCAATATGTAAGTCAAATGTAAGTTAAAAACTAATACAAAACTGTACAATAAACCAGCTTTGGGTTGATTTAAAAAAAAAAACCCTCCTCTCTTACTGTCAAGCTAACTATACTTTTGTCAATCAACCTATCATACAATCCCAAATTAATCTTCCTAAAGCACTGCTCTGTCCATGCTACTTCCCTGTTCATAAAGCATTCGATGGCTCCCTACTGCACACTAAATTAAATCCAAACTCCTCTCACTGGCCCTCTGGCCCTGTACAAGCTAGTTCTCCTTTACTCTCAGACTGATGAAATGGGGTTACAGATGTGTTCTCCCCACAACCAAGATTTGCAGCCTTCTTTATTTTTCTGTGTCAAATGTAGTTCTCCTCACAAATTCCTTCCCCACTGTGATGCTGTCTGTCTCAGTCTCCTCTGATCTGCATACTTTGTCTCACAGAATCCAATCTGTTTTAGGTGAGAGCTCTGGTTTGGCTGGGTCTGCTGGGTTGGGAGGGGTGAAGTAAAGGGAGGGAGACTGCATCTTGACAGGGAGGGTGCCTCAGACCTGCATGCTGCCCTCTAGGCTCTGTGAGTCTTGGTCACAGGCTGAGATCCCACATTGTGTCCTCTGGACAAATCCTGTCTGACCTACAGGTACACTGGGCTGTTATCCACAGGAACTGGTCCTGTGTCCAGCTCCAGTCCCCCTGCTCTGCAGCTTCTTGGTTTATGCCCCAGGTCTATGGTGTGTGCCAACCTCCTCAACATTTCCATGTCCACACTCCTGCTTGCCAAACCTGAGGCTTATCCCTCTAGCTACTCCCTCCACCAATGCCACAAAGCAGCTTCCATGTCGGACATGGCTCTGCGCAGAATGCAGGGCATCTTCCAGCTGGATGCTTCTTGAGCACCCTCCTTTGCTGATCCAAGGCAGAGCCTCAGGAGACAGGGAAGGGACAAAGACCTTTGCGTCTGACCTCCTTCTGCCTCTGACTCTTTGTCCTTCCCATAACCCACTGTGGACCAACGGGCCAGGTTTCCCACTTCTTTGTACATTGTATCTGTCCCCACCCCAGTGGTCATACTAGCAGATGGGATTCAGAAAGCACAGCCAGCTCACCAATAAGGAAAAATCTAAAAGTATCCTTCCCGAACCACTCATATCCCACAGACAGGAGGCTTTCTACTTTGTGAGGCTCATTTTGTCCCCACTGCTGTCTGGATTCCCACATGTTTCAATGTCCCCCTCCCCCACTGGCCAGTGCCCCAAACACGGAGGATGTGTCCCTAAGCCTGACTAAGAGCTTTAAGGTGACTGAAGTGAGTCAAAGTAACTTTCTAGATTTGGTAAATTCAGGCTTATTTTATTTCAACATCACAGAGACCACACATACATCTGGACCCTTCCCTACAGAGTGCACTGTGTCTCTCCCAGGTGGCACTAATCATTTCCCCCAGGGCCTTACAGCTTCCTGTACTGTAGGTACCTGTACCATGCTGTCTTACTCCTACATACCATTTAAGACATCAATTCCTAAGGAAAAAATATGAACCAAATGGCATATTCCAATTTCATTTGAATTAGAAGAAAAATATCAAAGAAGAAATTTCAGTACTTATGAAAAACTGTTAACAAAATTTCTTAAATGGCAATCTATCCTGGATCTGAGGACGAAATTAACTTAAGAGGAATGATAGAGTAACAAGAAGTTATGGGTTACTATCCTGCTGATTGTAAATTGTATGATGGGGATACAAGTGTATCACATCCTGTTGCCTGTAGTGCCAACTTGGAAATACTCTGCATTTTCTTTTTAGATGATCTCTTTTGCCCCCATGGCCTTGGTCGTTATTCTTATGCCCTACCTTTTAAGGGCCCCCATCCTATCACACAATTTGCTCTTCCATGGTAACTATGGAAGCCGTGTGGATTCCTGCGAGACTATGTCAAGCATGTTGAAGAAAGAGCGAAAGAGAAGTACGCCTTTGCTGTGCTGAGCCACTGAAATTTGAGGATTGCTTTTATGGTCCGAAAACCTGGCCTGTGCCGACTGAAACTAAGCACCAAAATCACTTTCATTACTCTCCCGCTCCGACACTCCTACACTAGCTCCTCTTCCAACCCTCCAGACCGGAAGTCTGCACAGACGCGACCGCATTTCGACCCTTCTCTTGGCTCGGACATCCAGTCCGTTTTACAGTTATGGTCTCTCACCTCTGTTTCTTCTTTTTTATTCACAGTCTTAGCTCTAGGCTGAGAATGCCTTCCCTGTGGGGAAGATTATAATAGGGTCTCCGGATTTTTTTCTCTAATCCTATACATGTCTGCCAGAGTAATCTTCCTAAAAGACAATAAATGGCTCCTGAAGGACCTCATCACCACCTTATACAACACCTTGTTTCTCATTAGATCAAGAAAACCCTTCCTCTAGGAATCAAGTTTCACCAATTTACATATTATTCATTTCTTTCCTCCTGTTGTTCTGTTTCAGCGAGAAATGTTTCCTTTGTTTCTACCTGTTCTTCACGGGTCATTTTCAAATATCACTTTCTCTTTTGCGGGGAGAAGAGCAGATAGAAAATGACTTATTAAATTATATACAAAAACCAAAAAAAAAAAATGAAGAAAGGATTGGATCATTTCCCCATATATCAAATAATCTGAAAAACCCACAGTTTAATGTGCAGAAGTCTATTTTCCAAGGAGCTTTTCCTGATCTCGCCAACCACAGGTAGTCTCTGCCTTGCTTTAGACCTAACATTTTGTTTTTAGCTCTCTTACAACACTTAGGTTATTCTGCCTCATTCTGCAGTTATTTTTAAAATTATTTTTATCGCCAGTATGAGACTGTTGTTTCTTTTAAAGCAATGTCTGGTTTACCTTCGTATCATTTCAGACTCCAGCATGATGGGCTTGCATAGCATGTGCTCAATACATACTTGTTTTAGTGAATTGAATAAAATACTTTTGTCTTAATTATGCTTCTAACATGGAGCAATGAACGGAATTAACTTCAAATACAAAATACAAGTGTGCCTTTTTCACAGTGCAAAAAGTCATCACGCTCCCTGCTTACGGAATTGCTCTCTTGCAATTGAAGGCTCATCCCCAGCATCACTTTTCCTCCCTTCGGCATCTGATCTCCTAATCACAGGCAACAGTGAGCAAACCCCACTTAACTACATAACTAAAAATCAGAGTTAACACTGACCTGAAATAGTTACCTTGAGTGAACAGAGCACAATGAATGGAAATTAGAAAAAATGAGGTGTATAAATAAAGAGCTTCACTTTCCTTAGAACATAATTGTTCTGCTGTATTATAAAACTGAGTCTACAGTATACCAAAGAACATATAAAAAGAATATCCCTTCCATACCACATCCATATTCCAAACCCTTCACCTTTAATGAAAGCCTGAAACTCTTTGTGCTTCACTGTTCCTCTCTGGAGATCAATCTTCAAGGTCATGAGGAGGACAAAGAGGAACTTGTGATTTTCATACAGGCCTCTGACAGAGTATGTAAAAACTTCATATGTCAGGTACTCGATAATATTCGTAATTCTCTTTTGAGGGAGTGGAGACTTCTCAGATCTGCAATACATTTTAAAAATCAAAGGAGTAAAAAGCTTTTTCTAAGAGAGTAGGAAGACAAACAAATACTTTAAGTTACTCTCTGGCAGGGAAGGTAGGAAGGCCCACCTAGCCATGGACTGGTCAAATAACTTCAAGAACTGGGCCAGGGAGGTCTGGTACATGATGTTGACCATGCTCATCTCTGTGATAAGAAAGTAGAGGATGCTCCCACGGGTGGCGGCAGGCCGGAACTCCTCCTGAGCCATGTTGATCTTGATCTCTGTTTCCGCAGCCACGTGTAGCTTTTCACTAACTTCAGCTGCTGTCAGCTTGGTGGTTCGGAGGACACCAATGAGAGACTCATCATCTACCAAGGACCCTAAAAACCAAACAGGAAGACTATAGTACTGTGGAACACAAGATGGGGAAGCTGGAAATCTGTTCAGATATCATCTCGTTAATTGTTAGCTCTACTTCTTCAAAGCCCACAGGGTAGAAAGGCAGACTCTTAAGACACCAGAAGGCCAACTACCAGCCGATGTCTGAATTCTTCTAAACATTCCTGCCGAGGGGCTTCCTTCAATCTGCCTAGAAATCTTTATTCCCAAGATAGGCCATGACTGGCCTCCAAATGTCTCAAGACAAAATCCTGTCTCCATCCACTCCCACAGGTTTCAGGTGTTCTTTATGTGACATGGCTTTCACTCCATCATCATCCTGATGGTTTCCCTCAAAGTGCCCTGAGCTTGTCAGTCCAGCTGCTCTCACAGTGGGGCTGAGGCGAATGTTCCACACCAGTTTGCAGGGCAGTGGTACACTCTCTACTCCCACTTCAGTGGAATAGCCCTTGCCACTGAGAATTCTGGTCTCTCTAGGTCTCTGAACAAGAGTAAATTAGGCAAACAGTGGAGGCATCTCACCAGGAGAAAAATCCTAATTTTATTTTTAGTTTCACCCTTCATTATTGTTTTTATTAGAAATAACACATTTTTTACAGTAAACTCCATTTTAAGATATGGAAAGACACTTTGGACATGAGGAGCTAATGGTCATGATATCCACAAACAGCAGTGTTCTGGCCTAGCTTAGAATTTGGAGTGGTGGGCCAGTGCTGCGGAGGGTGCAGAGTTGCTCTGATGGGCCTGCCAGGTCTCCCACCGACACCCAAACTGCAGTTACCCTCACAGGGAAGAGACCGAGATCCAGCACACTCTGGCAAGATCAGGGGAGGAGCCCTCAGCTCTTTTTTCTAATATTTAGAATCCCCAGAGGTATCCAAATGGTGAGAGAACTCACTACGCCAAGAGACACACAGCTTCACTGGCACAAGCAGTGCAATTAAGGCAGGAAGAAAGGACTTTTCCTTGAGATTACCTTAAAGGTACTGCTGGAGACTTTTGTGAGAGTAACACATAGTGTTCTTCCAGGAGATTAAGATTTTTTTAAATCTAAGGATTAAAGTGCTGCTGATAAGTGTTTCTTATTAGAGTTCTAATAAACAGTAGAATTTACATTGCAGTAATTTGCCTAATTCAGAAAACTATAGTGTTTGTTGAATTTATTCCCATTGGATAAACTATTTCTACATATTCAGAGAGAGTACATCCCCAAATCAGGGTGTGGTGTGATGACCTGACTGCCCAGAGGAGAGCCTATCCCTGGCTTCTAAGTGGGAGGTCAAGTCAAATCAAGAGTAAGATGTGCCTTGGGTGCAGGCATGTCTCAAACACTGATTACACACATCAGGACCCACTTTGGTAACTGTATTTCAGTGCTAATGAGAGGGTCAATCTAAAAACCAAATTGAGCACATTACTTTCCTTTGGGCAAGCAAATTAGCCTATTATGAGTTACCTAACTCTACTGGGAGCCCTTATTTTTCTCGGAAAAGGGTAATTATCAAGAAAACTGTGTTATTCTCAAATGCTGAGACTCTGTTTGCTAATTCAAAAATCAAATTCTCTGCCATCCCTCTTTAATATCTATGTGGAAATTGCCTTGTTTGTTTTTGCATTGATAACTCAACTATTTCCTAACATCTGTAATCATTAGGCCATTGAAAAGAGGGCACAAGAAGTCCCTATTCAGAATCCATTGTTTGACTACCTCTTAATAACACAATACCTTTTGTAGCACTTAATTTGTAGAGGAGGTTATCTTCAAGTTCTTTCATCTTCCGCTTATTAAAAGTCACATCCTCTAAAAGTTTGACCCTCTCAGACTCTAGCTCCTGTTATTAAGAACCACAAAACAACATTGGAATGTTACCAATTGTTATGGCAAATCCCATTTACTAGGGTTTATTATCAAATTTTAAAAGTTTAACCCAAAGTGCCTTTTGAGTGGAAAGAAATTACCATCATTAGTCAAACCTATCTTTCTGTATTTTTGTTTCTCTGTAGTTTTCTTAAATTATACCCAGTAGCATTAAGTTTCCATAGCACGCATACTGGCATGCATGAGATAACCTTGCTAAGATAATTTTGCTCAATTACCCCAGCTCCCTTTCCAGCTTTCAGTTTATTTAAATTAGAGCATCCCATTTTCTTGGACCTGTTCCCACATTGCCTCTGGGAGAAGTGCTAACTTTATTTGCAGTCAGAAGTGGTAGAAACAAGGAGGCATTAATTAATTTCAAGAAACCACGAGGCAACCCAAGCCAAATGTGAGGTCTTCGCTTGGGATCTGCCTACAGGAACTCCAGATACCTGGTTTGGCATAGCCAGTTGCCAGTACAAATCCATTTTTCATTATTTTGCAGCTCTTTCTACCGGTGGGACTAAATTGGATGTTTGGGAGGTATCTTTTCTGCGTAGATGATGCATTTTTAAAAATTATATTTTGAAAAATTTCAAACTTTCAGAGAAGTGGCAACGAACTCTTATAAACCTATAACCTAGATGCACCGAATATCGTTTTGCTGTATGAGTCTTTCTCTATACATAACAATTATTATCACTATTGCCAAACCACTTGCCCATGTTATGATCCATTATCCTTAAAAACTTTAGCAAAGGAGCTACTACCTTTTGCAACAACATGGATGGAACTGGAAAGCATTATGCTGAGTGAAATAGGCCAGGCATTGAAGGACAAATACCATATGATCTCACCTTTGACAGGAAGCTAAAGAATAAAACAAACAAGCAAACAGAATAAAAACAAAGACACTGAAATAGAGAACAAGTGGGCAGTGACCAGAGGGGAGAGGGAAGGGAACTTAAGGGGAAAAAGGGGGAGGGATTTTGAGGAATAAGTATGAAAGACACAGAGATGAGGACTTGGGGGGGGGGGGGATGAGAGGGAGGGGGAAGACCGGGCGGGGGTGGGGGTGGGGTGGGATGGGAGAAATAGATTAAAAAAAAAATGTACTTGAAAAGTAACTAAATAAAATTTAATATTAAAAACAAACAAACAAAAAAAACTTTAGCAAATATCCCAAGAACCAAGACATTTTCTTATACAACCATAGTACAATTTTCAAACTCAGGAAATTTAACATGGGCATAGTATTCTTGCTAAATGTAGAGTAAACTGAAATAGTCTCAATAGCATTCTTTATAGCATTTTTTCCCTGATCTTATACATACATAATCATACCTTGTACTTAGAATTGTATCAAAAGGCATTTTTACTTAGTTGAGAAAGTTTCTTAAAAAACTGCTTCAGAAATCCCACCACTTTCAAAAAGTCTTCCTAAACCAATCTGTCAATCAAAAGCCACAGCACAGCATCCATGTGCATATCTGCTATGACTTGCATTACAGTCTGTGTGTAGCTTATGTTCTTCCAATTAGATTCCATACGTCTGAAGGGCAGGAACTTGTCTTATTCATTCTTGTATTTTTGACAGCACTTATCTCAAGGCTTTGCAGAAAATAGTCTTGACCCAAGAAATATTTGTTAAATTGAAGTGTGCTGAATTTAGTTCATCAACTTTATTTTACATTTGGGGAAACTGAGCACCCAGAAATATTAACTCCAAGTAACATTCCAATATAATGTGCACAGCTAGTGACTGGCAGAGAAAGACCTAATAACCTTGTTCTCCAACTCCAAGATCAGTGTGCACTGCCGCTGCACTGTCAGGTCTGCAGCACTTGATGGGGTGTGATAAAAGTCATGGCTGCCTTTGCAGGGGAATGGCTAATGAATGGTTTTCATTAAAACAGTCACCCCTGGGTGGCAGTATAGGAACACGTGGACAAAATGAGTACCCATTAGCTTCCTTTCCAGTTTTTTAAAGCATTTTTTAATTTAATTATTCTTCAAGTATAGTTTTCTGTCTTTTATTTTGATATGAAAAAACAAGCATCATGGTACAGTGGATGCTGTGAGCTTTACAGCATGACCTCTACAGTTTATGTAGGAAGTTTGGCAGGGGCAACATGGGGGAGAAATCCATGTGCTCTTATAGGTTGACTCTCTTCTCTCCAGTCTCCATTTGTTCATCTGTAAAATGGAGGTGTGAAGGCAGAATTGTTAGGTGGGTTAAACATTACAGTCAGGATGACCTTCTGCAGATTAAGTGTGCATTTTGTTTTTTCCAGCAAGACTGGCAATAGCACATCTCTGGAAGAGGAAGCTAAGGCCTAGAGGAATGTGTGTGGGGCACTCTGGTGACATGGACTACACAGCCTTAGACAGAGGAGTAGCCAGCCTTACAGAAGTTAGCACAGCCTGCACCGGGCAACTGCACCCATGAGGAATCATTCCAGAACAGACCAACGGCACCAGGCAGACCACAAAGGAAGGACTAATTTTCAGCAGTTAACATTGTGAGGCCCTAAGAGATGATGGAGATGACGAACTGAGGGCCTATACTCTTTCTGCCTTGCTGTGAAGTGGAACAGATTCTCTTTCTGGATTGCGTAAGCCCTGATTGTTTGTTAACTAAGATCAAACAGCTAATGAGAGTGGAAGCTGGGACTGCATCCCTTCAATCCACCAGACTGGCTGCCTTTCCAGGGCCTGCACTAAGTGAACCATCTTAACCAGGTACAATTTTACTTCTCGTTTCACTGAGTCTCTCTCTTTCTTTGGTGGCAGTATCGTTTCTCCTGCCACTTTTGAATGTCTTTCCTTTGTGTCTGTGTCCATCTATTCATATCTCTTGCCTTCCCTCCTTTCCCTGTCCAGCCTTCTTTTGCCATTCTTTTTCTCACTTCTAATTTTATGCCTCTGTGGTCTTACTATTTCTAACCTTGCCTAGTCCCTAAACCCTTAATGCTAAAATTAATTATATTTAAGCAAATATAAACTTTCTTGGATTTTATGCAAATATATTTATATGTACAAATATATAAATTATATTTTATGTATAATATTTAATATTTTCTAAGATTTACCCTAAACTCAAATTAGTTCAATCTTATATCAATTTCCTAGAACTATCCAGTCTTACATTGTTCTTTATTTTATGAGAACCCTCAGTTATACTTAAGTAAGTTCCCTGTTGCAGTGTAAATTTCATTTAATTAAAATGAAAGTATGGCTCCTTATATATTAGATTACTAGAGTATAGTAGTTGAAACTACTAGAATGGTAAAATATTCAGAGGCATTCTTTTTCTATAGGATCCTTATTTTATTGAATTCTTCAGGTATACCCAAGACCATCCTTCCAGAGGACGATCGAGATGAAAGTCAACATACCCAAAGGTTTAAAAACAGATGTAGCAGGTGGAAAGAGGGTTGTGTGTGTGTGGGGTGTGTGTTTGAAGTTGGAGGAGAGGTGAGTTATATGACTTCTTGACAGGACTTAAGACTGCAAAACAAATATTTATGTTAATAATGGTAAATATGATATACTTAATTTTTTCTTGTCCATATCCTTAACAATTTCCCAACAGAGTTGGACCACTTACTATAATTTGTTTTACATTAAAGTTCTTTACCTTAAGAGATTTATTACCTGTTTCTCTGTTAGAATTACTCTCCTTAGTAACTGATTCTCAAGTCCTTTCATTGTAACGGTGAAGTCAATAACTGATGTTTTAGCATTGATTTCAGGTGTGAAGGCAGGGTTTGGTAACTTTGTAGTAATATAAAGTTTAAATGTACTCATGATATCACATTCCTTATCACCGACTTTCACCTATATCAATTCAAATACAAAGTTTAAAAAAGCATAAAGGACAGGACAAGAAATATGGGTTCAATTTAAGAAATAACTTAGCAAAGATCAGTGCTGTGAAACTTGAAGGAATTGCAAAGGAAAGTTGGAAAATTTTAATCACTGATCTTAAAGAATACAGCCTATTCCTCTAGAATAACTTAGATTTGTGGTCTTGCTTGAAGATGTTTTTAGTCATGACACCAAATTAAATGAAAAATGTATCCAAAACAAATGTTGAATATAGGAAAACTCAGTCAAAGATTTGACTGTTTTTTCCACTTGAGAAAATTGTTTTCTACTATGCAAATTCATCCTGTTTATAGAAAGTATCATTTCTTTTGCCATTTCACAGTCATATCTGAAGCATATTTAACAACAGAATGGGTTAATAAAATTTTAAAAGAAAAAATGCCAACATTTTTACAGAATGATGACATTTATCTTAAACACTGAAATCTGCAGCACACTGAAAAACAGCAGATTTTGCTATTTAAAACTCAGGTAGAAATTATAACATTTTTAAATGACTTAAATTTTTAATTTATCTAAATCCTGAATGTGATGGAAAATCAAGTCTTAGAGAGACCACCATAGTCCCAGGCAGTGTGGCATCACAGTACAAATGAGAACTGGGGGTCTTGTAAGGACCTTCAGGAATGGTGATTCTGCAACCTCCTTTGGCATATTAAACATGGCATATAAAAGAATTCATATTATGAATAAACTTTTTCTAAATAAATCTCTTTGTCTAAAAAGAAAAATTTGAATTCTTATTCACTGGCGTTCATAGAATTAAGTTGTTGGAAGAAAAAATATTCCATCAGCAATGCTGTCATTTCAAAGAAAGAGAGAAAGAAAGAAACCAAAGAAGCCTCAAGGTAAAGAATGACACCAAGTAAAGAAACACTTATACTGAAAACAATTATAACCAGTAATCAGGAACAGAATTCCATAGCTTCCAGCAAAGTCCATGATTTTGATTGAAAATTAATAAAGAGAGAAATGCAGAAATCAATGTGCATTGACTTTATTAAAATGTCACTTTCTCTAGTGAGAAAATACAGGTTTTATTGTACAGATGTATATATGGCTTACACAAGCAAATTTCTTGGAGTCGCTGAACTATATATGTTTTGTGTAAAATATTAGCACCTTATTATGAGCAATGTCTTTCCTTAATATATTGTTTGGTTTCAGTGAAATGGCTACTCTTCCCAAGATATCGCTCTAACCTTGTATTTTTTTTTATCAAAAGCATCCCTGCTTATTTTATTTTTTAAAATATATATTATTGATTATGTTATTATAGTTGTCCATTTTACCCCTTCATTCCTCTCTACCCTGCACACCCTCTCCCACCCACATTCCCTTTAGTTCATGTCCATGTTTCATAAGTTCTTGGCTTCTAAATTTCCCACACTATTCTTACCCTCCCCCTGTCTAATTTCTACCTACCATCTATGCTACTTATTCTCTGTACCTTTTCCCACTCTCTCCTCCTCCCACTCCCCTATTGCTAACCCTCCATGTGATCTCTATTTCTGTGGTTCTGTTCCTGTTCTAGTTGTTTGCTTAGTTTTTATTTTAGGTTATTAATTATTGTGGGTTTGCTGTCATTTTACTGTACATGTCTTTTATCTTCTATTTCTTAGATAAGTCCCTTTAACATTTCATATAATAAGGGCTTGGTGATGATGAACTCCTTCAACTTGACCTTATCTGAGAAGCACTTTATCTGCCCTTCCATTCTAAATGAAAGCTTTGCTGGATAAAGCAATCTTGGATGTAGGTTCTTGCCTTTCATGACTTGGAGTATTTCTTTCCAGCCCCTTCTTGCCTGTAAGGTCTCTTTTGAGAAATCAGCTGACAGTCTTATGGGCACTCTTTTGTACGTAACTCACTCATTTTGTCTTGCAGCTTCTAGAATTCTCTCCTTCATTTTAATCTTGGCTAATGTAATTATGATGTGCCTTGGTGTGTTCCTTCTTGGGTCCAACTTCTTTGGGACTCTGAGCTTCCTGGACTTCCTGAAAGTCTACTGCCTTTGCCGGATTGGGGAAATTCTCCTTTATTATTTGTTCAAATAAGTTTTCCACTTGTTGATCTTCCTCTTCCCCTTCTGGTACCCCTATAATTTGGATGTTGGAATGTTTAAAGATGTCCTCGGGTTCCTAAGCTTCTCCTCATTTTTTTGAATTCTTCTTTCTTCATTCTTTTCTGTTTGGTCATTTTTTTTCTTCCTTCTGGTCCACTCCATTAATTTGAGTCTCAGTTTCCTTCCCTTCACTATTGGTTCCCTGTACATTTTCCTTTATTTCATTTAGCACAGCCTTCATTTTTTCATCTAATTTGAGACCAAATTCAACCAATTCTGTGAGCATTTTGATTACCAGTATTTTCAACTGTGCATCTGATAGGTAGGCTATCTCTTCATTCCTTAGTTGTCTTTTTTCTGGAGCTTTGATCTGTTCTTTTGTTTGGGCCATTTGTTTTGTCTTGATGAGCCAGTTATGTAGTGAGGGGCAGAGCCTTAGGTGTTCACCAGGGTGGAACAACCCAGTCGCTAGGTTGTGACACTGTATGTGGGGAAGGGGTCTGAGAGGAAACAATGGTACTTGGTCCGCTCTCTGCTGGATTTCAGTTACTTTTCCCACTTCCTGCAAGCAAATTGAGCACTTCTGGTGCTGATTCCTGGGTGGCTGGGTTTGTGTACATTCTAGGACCCTGTACGTCTCTCCAATGAATTCTCCTGTGAGGCTGGGTGTTTCTCCTGGCACATCAACCCCCACAGGTATTTTCCATCAGTGTTTTGAAGCTCTATTTCCCCACGCTGGAACCCTGGGTTGTGCAGTCTCACTCCCCAGTTTTGCCTGGTTTATCTGTGCATGAATATGGGACCACCCGGCCCACCAGCCGCCTTTCGCACTGTGCTCCTCCACAATCCACTGCCTCACTGGGTCCACCAACTGCTGCTTTGCATGCACAGGGTCCACCAGCCACCCTGCCAAGAGTCCCTCTGTCCTGGCTCCCCAACTCTGCCCCGCCTACTGGTCTGGATGAATTGTCTGCTTTAACTGCTTGGTTGTTGGACTTCCATACAGTTCAGTTTTTCTGTCAGTACAGGTTGTTTTTTTTGTTTTAAAATTGTTTTCGTCCTTATTTTGGTTGTGCAAGGAGGCACAGTGTGTCTACCTATGCCTCCATCTTGGCTGGAAGTCCATGTGTATTTTTATATATTATACATTTTCAAAGAAATACTGAATATAAATTTGAAAATTTTTTTTCCAGTGTACCAAATACCTGAAAGAAATTGCCTTCACTGCTATGCTCAGAAAGACAAGTAGATGTCACCATCGTTCTTTTTTATCTTTCTTTATTTTTCTTCCTCCCTTCCCGCCTCTCTCTCTCCCTCTCTTCTTTCCTTCCTTCCTCCTTTTCTTTCTTCCTCCCTGCCTCCCTCCCCCCTCTATTTCTTTCTTTCTCCCTTTCTCTCTTCCTCCCTTCCTTTCTCTCTCTCTCTCTCTCCCTCTCTCACTTTCTCTTTCTCTCTCTCTTTCTTTCTTTCACAAACCTCACCTTGAAAGTGGTGCCTGATTTAATGAAATTCTTTTCTAACACATTATCCAGGACTGGATCCAACTCTTCACGAATATCCTCGATGAGAAGGGGTCTGCCCAAGGAAAGGCTGTCCTCCAAGTGTGTGCGGAAATATTTATGGTTCAGAGATGTCACCTGAAAATAAATAATTCATTACTATAGAAATTGCACCAAGAATGTGCCTCCTCCTCAGTGGAAACTAAGAGCTAAGAATTTTGAGGGCTCTACAGGAAGCCTTGCTTATAAAAATGAAGGTAACAAACATCAATTAGTATCAAAGCTTGGTGAGTCCCTGGCTGTGAAGGCCCTGGGCATGTGGCAGGCTCTCTGGGATGGAAAGGGGAGAGCAAAGGGGCATTCCTTGGGTGCAGGGTCAGAGCTCTGCTCCACAGCTGGAAGAGCAGTAATAAAGTATTAACCCTTTTACACTTACATAACTATAGCCACTTAGAGAAAGCAAAGTAACCTGCATACTTGTGATATTTATTACTTCTCAGGACTCCTATGAGATGATTTTAAAAAATAAGCATAAGGTTGTCAGAAGTGATATACTGAGTCAAACCAAGGGTTCATCCACCTAATCTGTCTCTAGGAGTGGCACAATGGTGGAATATGATAGGTACTTGCCAACCTAAAGACTATATATTCACTTTTTACTTTCTTCTTTTTTTTAACTTTTAAAAATTTATTTATCTTTAGAGAGGAAGGGAAGGAGAGAGGGAGAGAAACATCAATGTATGGTTGCCTTTAGTGCATCCCCTGCCAGGAACTGGCCTGCAACCCAGGCATGTGCCCCAACTGGGAATCGAACCACAATCTTCTGGTTCACAGGCCTGCAGTCAATCCACTGAGCTACACCAGCCAGGCCACTTTTTACTTTCTTATAAAATATAAAAAATATTCTTATAAAATATAAGAAAATCACTTTAATTAGAATTCTGAATGCCTGGCAGAGTTCCTCACTCACAGATCAATTTCTGTTATTAGTTACAATCGACACAGTGGGCTGGCTGATCTTTGCATGAGCCAATTTCCTTTGAACTCCTACTTCTCCTATCGTCCTTCCCCAAGCGTGAGTGTGAGGATTCCAGAAGGTCCAGTGCTCTCAGCTCTCTGTCTCCTTTCAGCCTATCCTCTGAATTCAACTACTGCCTTTATGCTACCATGAGTGCTCATCTACAAAAAATCTCACACATGAATTCCCCCCTCCCACGGAGAGCCCTTTTTAATATAAATGCTGTGCTATGAAAAGGTCTTACTATGAGTTGATAAGGTAAAAGAATCTAAACAGAGAGCTTTAACTAGCTTATTAAACAAGATAAAATAAGGTCCCAATAAGACTAAATGTAACTGTCCTGCTCTATTTTCCAAGGGATAAATTCTATTTTTGTGATTAACCTTCCCCAAAATTCTGTTTTGTGATGGTTAATTTTATGTGTCAATTTAAAGGATGGACTAAAGAAGGCCCAGATACCTGGGAAATGTTACTTCAGGGTGTATCTGTAAGGGTTTTTTCAGAAGACATTAGCATTTGAATTGGTAGACTGAGTAAAGATTGCCCTCACCAGTGCTGGTGGGGGGCATCATCTGATCCTTAGAGAACAAGGTGAAGGAAGGGTAAATTGGCTCTAGGCTTGAGTTGAAATAACCATCTTCTGCCCTAGGATATCAGCTCCTGACTCTCTGCGCTTCGGACTCAGACTGGGACTTACACCACTGGCTTACACGGTTCTCCGGCCTTTGGGGTTTGAACTAGAACAACATTCCCAGCTTTCCTGGACCCCCACCATGCAGGTTGTGGGACTTCCCAGCCTACATAATCCCATGAGCCAATCTCTCATAATAAATCGTTCTATATATCTATATACAGATGTCCTACTATTTCTGTTTCTCTGGAGAGCCATAATTTGCTAAGTTAGGAAATAATAGTTTTCAAGTTGATAATGTATTTAAGATGACCTTTTATCATCTTCAGATCTTTTATAAACTTGAAATCACACCATATAGTCAGAATTTCAGGTTTAGTTTTCTTGATCTTTCTTGTGCAGAAACACTGTGTGGTAGCCACCACCAGACGCTGGGTCATCTGCACAGATACAAGGTGACCACTGGGTTCTTTATAAGGGAACCTGGGGGACAGCTTCCCTTTCCAGAAGTCTGCACTGTGGGTCCTGGAGAGGACACTGACGGCAGCCTTGGCACAGTTACCAGGTGGAGTGTAGCCCTGGAATTTAACATTTATAAAGTGCTTCATTTTTCACTTTTTTTCCTTCTCAAGTCAAGAAATATCTAATTTTGTTTCATTTTGTTTTCATTTATGTGTTTGTTCATGTGCTGATTCACATATTCAGAAAAATCATGTTTTCTGAGTAAGCAGACTATTTTCAATCTGCCTATATTTCAACGGTAGGTAGTTTTTAAAATATGGAAGCATCTCTGGCATATGTCTGCTGCTTCTTCAAGAGGGTTCCTAGGTCTGAACTGTATCAGGAAAGACATTACTGAAGACTATTCATTCAGTAGTGTTCTAAGGAGGCTTAGATCAGGAAATAAGAAAAGATGAGCAGGGAGATCAACAGCCAGAGGCAAGACGACTGGAATAAGGGACAAATTACAGTTCAGTTGGATCCGGACAACTGAGTTAGCAGGAGTGCACTCCCCTATGAATGTGGGTCCTCAGAAGCGGCATTCCCACTTGCACCATTTCCCTTCACTCTTCCCCTCCACATGTACACTCTGACCCTTACCAGGATTTCTCCAGGTTGTCTAAGTACAAACAGACTGATGCATTGTGTTCTGGAGTATTAATGAGGTGGGGCTACCTTAGGGGTGCTCATGAGCATGAGGCAGTGTCTACCTGCCAGCTAAGCAATGATCTCAGAGGGAAATCTTTCAATATCTCACCATTAAATATGGTGTCTGCTGTAGGCTTTTTGTAAATGTTCTTTATATGACACTCTATTCTTAGTTTTCTGGAAGTTCTATCATGAATGGGTGTTTAATTTACCAAGTGCGTTTTCTGCATTTATCAAGATGGCCACATGATTCTTCTGCATTTTTCCTATGACATACTTTGATTAATTCCTTTAAGTTCAATAAATATCATAATTTCTATTTTATATAAATAACTGTGCAGAAAATATAAAAATGGGTAAAACCATAAAGTTGGACAGCAAGAGGTTTAAGGTACAGTAGAGATAAAAGAGAAATCTGAAAAGAATAAGAATTCCAGACAGACTCTAAACCCACAGCAGAAAGACAAATAAGACATGAGGAATCAGCACAGGCTGTCTTAAGCTAAGGACACAGAAAACTCTTGATGAAGGTAGCCACAGATGTGGACTTTGAAGAATATTTAAGATTTTTATCTGTGATATAAGTAAACTGGGCAGTAGGGTGGAAAAAGACATTTTTATTAGCAGAAATAGTACAAGCAAATATACGGATCCAGGAGGCTTAGAACAGTGTCTAGGAAACAATGAATGGTCCACATTGGTAGCTGGATTAAAATATCAGTGGTAACAAGATCCCCAAGGGAGTTTCTGGAATCCTGCCCTTTGTCCACCCCTCCCTTAAAGTTAACAACTTATTAGACTCCAGCTCTACCACTAGACTAGTGCGCTAAGGGAGTACCAAGTGTCTGAGCTAAGCTAGCGCCAGTGGCCTGAATCACTAATTCTTTTGTTGCTTTCCTGTAAACCCAGACCCAAGGCCCAGAATAAAAGCCATATCCAACCTTGGGAAAAGCAAGGGAACTGGACAGAGAGGGGAAGAGTGAGATTAACAGAGAGCACAAAAGAGAGAAAATATCAAAGGCTTTGCCTCAATCCCCGTTACAAAACTCAAGTGTGTAAATCAGCAACCAATTAGAGAGATGACAGCTTTATCACTGGAAAACTCAACAAAAATTTGGGGAAATTTTCATGACTTTAAGATTACTTTCCCCTGCACCAAATGGTAAATACCTGCAGATCATTTTCTTTTTCCTTTGATTTAATCCAAGTTTTGCCTTGAGTTTGTGGGTCTATAAGAAGTGGGTATCTGGTGGCCTTTGTCACAATAATGCCATTCTGAATCGACAGGTCATCTCCTGGTAATCCTTGCAGTCCCCACTCGCCAATCTGAGTAACAGAAATGGATACGGCCATTCAAAGGAGAACAAGAATGCTTTTATTAGTAATTAAAAGCACTATGATATAAAAAAATTTAAAGTTTACAGGTATATTTTTCCATTGAGAGTATGCAACAAGTACCTAAAAAAAAAGCCCAAACTTGTAAATGTGAACGAAGTAATATTAAATTTAAAAAAATAAATGTATCATATAATAAATCCTTTCTCTAATAATGCAAGGCTAGGCTTAGTCCTGTATGTTGTACTTTCATGCTTATGAGGACATACTGTTAAATTGACCACATGAAGCATGGTTGCTGAGCATTCAGAGAACAAGGGGCTTGAAATATGGTGACCCTGGCTTTGCGGGTGGGACCCAGATGGGCTGGAGTTAGCCAAGATAATGAATACAAGTGGTAGGACATCAGAGAAGATGAGCCCCGAGATAAGCCTCTGATACTTCCCCTTTGAGCCCTCTGGTTCTGCTTTCACGATGTTGTACAGGGATTGTACGGCTAGAGGCAGAGAAGTTAGGGGAAATGAGATATTGTACTGGCAGGAGCTCATGAATGACATTAAAAATACATTTCCTTTCCAAATTAAGAGGGAATTGCCCTCCTGCCTCCCCATGGTCAGTAAAACCACCTGAAATCCAATGAACCAACCAGCATTCATCTTTGTTAAATTATCCCAGCACCTTCAAAGGATATAATTGGTAAGGAATACCATGGCCCACTTAGCCTCATCAGTGACCCACTGCATCTTCAATACATTATCTAGTCCCTATCGGGACTAGTGCAACATTGTTTGAATTGGAAAAGATTAGTTTTTAACTTGTAAATAGAGATAACATGAAATTAATAGCATGCCACCTCTAAGGCAACTGGGGAGCATATTCACAAATCAGAAAAGCAGCTCATGAATACAAATTGCCTGGAAAGCATTTAATACAACAGAAGCTCTGTAAAGTTTATTGAAAATTGACAGAGGCACTAAATTCCCAAGAAGGAAGGTTACCGTGGTAGGTCACACTATCACTCAGTGACGCAAAACATGCTGCTGTGTTGGATACTAATAAAGCATTGCTAATGGCCAAAAGAAGGTTAGTAACAGTACTTATGGCCTAGCTGATGTCTGTATTTGCCTAACGTGTTTGAGAGAGAGTGTGATTTAATAGGACTGGTGTAAATACTGAAGGGTTATAAGAAGAGCTCAGTATCAGCAAGTCTGTAACTCACAAATAATCTTTTAGTTCGTAGCAATGCAATTGATATTAATTTGTAAGCAGGGTTTCTTAAAATGAAAAGAAACTTATATGCAACAAAGAAAATTCATTTTTGGCGCTCATAGGCATTTTGAAAGCAATCTTTTCAATTAAGTGAAAAAGCAAACAAATTTGGTGAACCTTTAGTAAGAAATAAAATGAGGCTGAAATTCAAATATTATGAGGAAAGTAACACTTACTGTTGGAGGATCCACCAGCATTGAAATAAGATTCAGGTTTTCAGTGAAAGGAATTTTCCGTGCTCTCAGCTCCATCTCCCATTGATCTTTAAGCAAATAGTTCCTAAATATCTGATTGAAAGGACCAAGGTAGGAAAGGAATCCGGTGCACAGCAATATATCACCTACGAGTCTGTTAAGCAAAAACACAAGCGTCACCTACCACAGTTTAAGCTCTCACATTAAGGAGTTTGAAAGGCCACAGCGCAGTTTTGTTTCGTTATGAGGCCTTCTTTGCTCCCTGCCCTTGGAAACCAGACATGGCAGAGACTATGCAAAAAGTGGCAGCAATGGCCACATTTGGGAAGGTCAGGGAGCAAGACAGAAGGCTCCTCCTGAAGCCACAGGTCCAGAGCTTTGACTCCCAGAGGAGGAAAAGATCCTGTTCCTCACCCGCAGCTGGTCCTGTTCAGAATCACTGTTGGTTAGACTATTTTTCTTTTGCATTCCCCTCTCTGAGCTTTCTGAGCACAAGAATGGTAAAAGGCAGACCAACAGAGCAAGCCCACAGATTGTCCTGGCAAATCCAGACTATGTGAAGCACTCTCATACTGAAAACCCACACTGCTGAACCAACATGGAGACTCAAAGTGCTTCACAGAATTTTCTTGCCTCTTTGACTGAGAGTGTGTTACTTAAGCTGTAGGCAGTTCCTTAGACAGTGGGATTCAGAGATGGATATTTGGAAATGAAGAAGAAACACTGTTGACGGGGAGATGGATTTTATGTTCTCTTCATGTGACGAAGAGGTGGCATTTGAGGTGGTGCCAAAGATGGAGAGTAGAACGAGTATAACAAAGACCGAAATTTATACCTATTAATCTGAGCTTTGAACTCTTTACTTTGCTGAGTCCATCGGATTTTTTCTCCACTCAGTCCATCGATGAGAGTGGAAGCCGCCTGCATCTTTTTCCGGCACATATCAGCATCGTTAAGCAAATCCTACATTCATAAAGGAAGAGGGTCTCAAAGAAGTTTTTAAATTGCTGATTAAATATCCATTATCTCCACATGTAAAAATACATGGAGGAATTTCTTAATGTGCAAAATAAGTATAATTTTACTATACAGTGTGAGTGAAACTTTACATATTAAATTCTATGTATTCAGTATATAGCTATTTTACATTACAAAATTTCAAGAAAAGCACATAAATTAAAATAGTATTTCTATTACATATTTCAAAATAGAATCAAATCAAATCAAATATTACATTTTAAATCTTTGATTTGATAATTCTGAGTTCTTCGTAATTCACCAAGATTTTTTCCCAGGAAAATCCTGCACAATAGCCATGCACTGTACACAGCCTGTGTCTATCCACAAAACCAATGGTTAGATTTCCAGGAAATGTGTGTGCTGGTGTTAAACACCCATTGTTAAAAATTAAATTATATAAACTTATAATTAAATAAATTATATTAAAGGAAAGGTAAAGTAACCAAAACACATCACTTCCTAATTATTTACTAGGTTTTAGTAATGCCTAAGTGAGGTTATTTCAGTCCACTGCGTCAGCATGGCGGAAGTCATACCTAACGGTGTGCTGCTGCCTGGGTTCAATGTCATCACACTAACAGCTTAAAACTGTCAGTGAGAGAAGTAACTAGACCACAGAAAGCAGCAAACCCTGCAAACAGGGCTTTCTTCTGCTCCAGGCCCCTGCCCCTCACAAACTGACTGCTGAGCATTTTATCAGACCACCACTGCTTACAACCTACCTCCGAGGTCATGTTAGGATCCCCATTTGATGGATAATTGAGGCCAATTGCCCTCAACTGCATAATTAATAAGTGCATGAGCTGGACCTGAAACTAGTTTCTAATTGTAAAGTGAGTCCTCTTTAGGTATGACATCACAGCTTCCTCTTATAGAAAATGATTATTAAAAAAGAACTTGAAGGGTCAAAGATCCCAAATAAGACATGGCTAGTGAGTAAGAGCATTCAGGTAAATTTTTTTGTCATAGATATTTACCTAATTTATAAATACAACATATACTTGTGTAACTTTACAGTACATCGTTTCAGTAATTTGGGGTCTTTAATCTCACCATTTTCTCATTCATGGCTGCATCAAATTTTGCTTGTACTTTATCCAGCTCAGCTTGTTTCTCATCAAGAAGTGCCTGTGCCTTCCCCAGCTCAGCATTAGCAACTGCTAACCGGCCCTCTTGCTTGGCCAGGTTAGCCTTAGAAGGAAGAAGAGGTGATTAGTGTAGAGCCGTATTAGCACTGCAAGACATTTACGACAATAGATTACATAATTTTGCCCTAAACGGTTCGGAGGTGATCTGTTTCAGTGTTTTTAGCCGGGAAGCAGAAGGTCTTGAAGATACTTCATTTATGTCTTTTTCTTTTAATTATTAATGTTACATATAGAAAACATGGAAAATGCAACCACGTATAGGAAAGAAAACAAAATTACCCTTAAGGTTACCCAGAGACAGTCTGTGAGTACTGTGTTAAGAAGCTGACAACTGACATTTTAATTATTTTTCCACCTGATACAGTCTAATCATTTCCCTGTCCTTAAGAACCTTTTCATGAACATCAGTTATATGGCTGCACCATATCCTGCAATTCGGATGTATCATTATTTATGTAATCTTTTCTGTACTTTTAGACATTTCTTTTTTCAGTTTTAATTATTATAAATAATGCTGTGATAGGTACTATTGGGTATATAAACATTTTGGATGGTTTCCTTGGTATAAATTCCTGGAAGTGAAATTACTGTAACAGTAGTTTTTATCTTCTCCTAAGTCCTACAACATGGTAATTACATTTTCTGGTAACTATAAAGTACTTAATCAGCAAAGTAAGATATCCCCAGAGACTTCTGGCATAGACGTTTTTGGATCACTTTCTGGTTTTTCTTTCTCAATATTTCATTTATTTGAATTTAGCCATTTTCCCTACGAAATTTTTATTTCATTCATATTTTCCAATGTATTTACATATAACTGTGTAAAATTTGCTTTTCAACTATTTAAATCTACCTGTCTGTAATTATACAAATTTATTCTTTTATACTCATTTGTTATTCTATATTTTCTTCTTGATGAGATTTTCTGAGATCACATTTCTTATATTTTGTTTTTGTAAAGCACCAGTTTTTAGATTTACTCATTTATTCTACTTTTCTCTTTTCTCGTTTTTAAGGTTATTTATATTAGCTCTATTCTGCTTTCCTTAAATTTTTTGTATATGTATTGTTGTAAGTAAGTATGTACTGGATTTACTTTCTTTGATTCATTTAAGGAAAGAAAATGTACTACTTTACCACATCACAAAAGCTTTGATAGCTAGTTTTTTTATCATCATTCTTTAAATAGAAGTGACTTTTTTTTAAATGTAAGCTTTCTAATTTTATTGCTTATTATCAAAGAATGAGGCCTCAGCCCTCATTCTGGCTGGGTAGCTCAGCTGGATGGAGCCTTGTCCCAACGGCCAAGGTTGCAGGTTCCAGCCCGGCCAGGGTGTATACAAGGATCAACCAATGGGTGCGTGAATGAGTGGAACAGCAAACCAGCATTTCTCTCTCTCATTTTCTCTCTCTCCTTTCTCTCTCTCTCTTTCCTCTTCCCTCCCTTCTCTCTCTCTAAAAGTCAATTTTAAAAAAAGAATGAGGCCTCAGCAATTTTTGCTTCTGAGAATTAAATCAGGGTCTTCTTTTAGAATTGAACATCATCAATTTTTGTAAATGTTTCTTTGATTATATTTTAAAAAGTTCAATGTAGCAAATCAACCTTAAAAATAATATAGGTAAAATCTCTATGTAAATATTAATTTATGCCCACTCGAGATTCACCATATAATTTGCAGGGCCCAGTGCAAAATAGAAATGTGGGGTCCCTTGTTAAATATTAAGAACTTCAAGAGGATGACAGCGAAGCATTAAGCCAAGCACAAGCCCTTAACACAGGACCCTGTGTGCACAGGCCACACACCCACGAAGCCAGGCCTGTGACACCTGGTCCATGCTAGATTGATACTGTGGGCCGCAACCTAAAATTACATTATTGTTATTAATCTCTAGTTCAAGTGTTAATAAATTTTGTTTTATGTGACTTAATACTATTTTATTTATTGCATAAGACATTATTACAATTAAGTCTCACTGTGGACTTAATTATAAGGAATCAACATTTTTACCAATAAAAATAATGGCTCTTTTAGGCCTTTTGTTCTTGAATTCTAATATTTATAGTAACATTTTTTTCTTGGTATATTTTTGTTTTGGTGTTTTGATATATATTCTCATCATTACCCTTTGTTAAAACTTTCCTGCTTTTTATTTACTTTCTACTTGTTTTGAAGTATGGAGTGTAAAGAGGCAGTCACTTCTATAAAGTTTATTATAAAAACCAGAAACCCTCTCCCACCTTCTCCATTTTCCATTCCACAGAGCAACTACTTTCAACTCTTTTAGCTTTTCGGGGCTGGGGGTGGGCAGAGGAGGTTGTGTTTGTCTGGGTGGTATATTTTATGACTCCTTTGCATTCCTGAGGAAGCCTTCTGTTCCCTCAGACATGAAGGACAGTCTGACCCAGTATAGGGGTGTGTGTGTGTGTGTGTGTGTGTGTGTGTTGATTACCCTTCAATATTTAACCTGTATCCTTCAGAATGTCTGTTTGTTCTCCCATACATGTAGGGCAGCTTGGCCAGATACTGAATTCTTGGACAACTGCAATTTCCTCCTCAATACTCTTTGATTATGTTTTTCATTATTTTCTAGTATTTAGGATTAATGAGGTGGCTACAGTTTCTTGTCTGAGATGCTCAAAACATATAACAGATATAAAATGAATGAGAAACTGAGAGGACATACAGAAAAAAAGAAAAACTTGGTAACAAGAGCATCTACCTTCGTTAGTTAAATTATGCTTTGTTTTCATTTTTTATTTTTTTAAATATTTATTTATTTGTTTATTTATTTGTTTGTTTATTTATTTTTAGAGAGAGGGGAAGGGAAGGAGAAAGAGTGGGAGAGAAACATCAATGTGTGGTTGCCTTTCATATGTCCCCTGCTGGGGACCTGGCCTGCAACCCAGGCATGTGCCCCGACTGGGAATCGAACCGGCGACCCTTTCCCTTACAGGCCCATGCTCAATGCACTGAGCTACACCAGCTAGCGCAAATTATGCTTTGTTTTTAAATAGCAGTCATACTAATGCTTGATTTTACCAAACTGATTTACTGGGAGACGCAGGGAAATTTTTACCTTCAGAGGCAATACTTCTCTATTGATGCCATAAAATGTTGCCATAGCCAGTGTCCAAGACAGCAGACCAGCCACATTCCCACAGACTTTCTTGGCACTTTCAAAAGTGTAGTCATCCATGTTAAAATATGGCTGTAGTAACTCTACAGTCTCTTCATTAATAGTGTCCTTGGGGAACTGCTGAAGGCTCCACAGGAATCCCGTCGCACTCATTAACTGAAAAACAGTACTGTAACCTGTAAGTTCTGGAAGAAGATAAATACTTCCTTTCTGAGGTAGTATGTGCTTCTAAACTGATTTTCAAAACAGAACTAAGAGTTGATTTTCTCTAAACACATAAATCAAGACTATGACAGTATTTAACCTAAATCTGCAAATGCAAACTGCCTTCTCATTTCCATGGTGAAACAGTGAAAATAAAAGCTACCTAAGTTTCCTGCCAGGTGGGTGCATTTCGGTGGCGCCAACCACACAGGCCTCCCTTTGGAGACTTGGTGCAGCTGCCATCAACACTGTGCCCACACTAGCCACTGTTTCTGAACAGATTTTATAAAAAGAAAGTGTTCAGCCTAAAAATCTTTCCCTACCTACACTTTGGGAGATGCTGATTAAGATAAACCTATTCAACACACAGTGGTCAATTTTTATCTGCCAGCTTGTCTGGCCTATATTGAGTGTCCTGGGATTAGGACACCAACAGACCTCACAGGGCCCACAAAAGTAGATTTTACTTACTTTTAATGACTCTCCCCACGACGGCTTACAGCAAGGTTTCTCTGGATCCATAGTAACAGGGTCGATTTTCTTTTGAAATAGTAACAGAACGCAGTCCATGATTCTCATAATAAGATGCGGGGGCTTTGCAAGTTTCCTGACTGTAGCAATATCATTTGGTTTGATAGTCTGTTTTGGGAGTTAGGAATCAATATGTTTTTTTTGTTGAGTAGTATTCATGGTCATATTGAAATCTAATACTTTTAAACAAGTAGAAAACTTTAAAATGTACCTTTCCCCAAACCCTGACATTATCTCCTCAAGGGTCTGCATTCTGAAATTTTTTTCCTAATAGCTCTTTTATGGTGATTCTAGGATTTTCATTTGTTTTCATTCTGTTGTCCAGAACTAATTCTTTAGCATATCACTACTGTTCACTGCCCACCAGCCCGACCTTTGTTAGCAACAAACCTCACTGATGGGTAATATTTAGATAACTTGCATCTTCAAATCACAGAGTCTATATTATGTGTAGATAATAAAATAGGACAAAGGCCCTGGAGAGCAGAGGCCTCACTTTCAGTCTTCATTTTGAGGGCTACACTATCTTTGGAAGTGGGGAAAAATTCAAAAGAGACAAAAGAAGTTATTATATGGCAAATGAAAATATTTTTGAAAGTTTCTATATGTGAGTTGGGTTTAGAATAAGTCATTACCAGATATTCAAGGCAAGAAGGACTGGGGTATCCGAGATGGAGGTGCAGGTAGATACATGTTGCCTCCTCACACAACCAAAAGAAGGACAAAAATGAATAAAAAAAAAAAAACAGAACTGCCAGAAAATCAAACTGTATGAAGTATGACAACCAAGGAATTAAAGAAACATTCATCCAGACTGGTAGGAGGGGCTGATGTGACACCTTGGTGGCTGGAGGACCTTAATGGGCAAGGCAGCAGCTGGTGGTCCCGCACTTGCATGTGGATAAACTAGGGGGAACAACTGAGGAGCAAGACAAACTGCAAAACCCAGGGTTCCAGCGAGGAGAAAGTCTCAAAACCTCTGGTGGTAAAAACCTGTAGGGATTGTAGTGGCAGGAGAAACTCCCAGCCTCAAAGGAAAGTTCATTGGAGAGACACACAAGGTGCTAGAATGTACACAAACCCACACACTTGGAATCACCACCAGAAGGGCCCAATTTGCTTGTGCATGGCAGGGGAAGTGACTGAAAGCCTGTTGAGAGCCAAGCATGCAGCACTGCTCCCTCTCTGACCCCTCCCTGATATATAGCAAAGTGGGTTGCCCCACCCTGATGAATACCTAAGACTCTGCCCCTTACAACAGAACACCTTGGCTGAGACAAAAAAAAAAAAAAAAAAAGAAAAAAAAATGGCCCAAATGAAAAAAATGAATCAAAGCTTCAAAAACAGCTAAGCAATGAAGAGACAGCCAACCAATCAGATGCAGAGTTCAAAACAATGGTAATCAGGATGCTCGCCAAAATGGTTGAGTATGGTCACAAAATAGAAGAAAAAGTGAAGGCTATGAAAAGTGAAATAAAGAAAAATAACAGGGAACCAATAGTGAATGGAAGGAAACTGGGACTCAAATTAACAATTTGGAGCAGAAGGAAGAAATAAACAGTCAACTGGAACAGAATGAAGAAACAAGATTTCAATAAAAGCCCTGGCTGGTGTAGCTCAGTGGATTGAGCGTGGGCCTGTGAACCAGACAATCACGGTTCGATTCCCAGTCAGGGCACATGCCAGGGTTGCAGGCTGGTTCCCTGCAGGCCATTCCCAGCAGGGGACCCACGAAAGGCAACCATACATTGATGTTTCTCTCCCTCTCTCCTTCCCTTCCCCTCTAAAGATAAATAAATAAGTAAAAAAAAAAAGATTTCAAAAAAATGAGGAGAGGCTTAGGAACCTCTGGGACAACTTGAAACATTCCAAAATCTGAATCATAGGGGTACCAGAAGGAGAAGAGGAAGATCAACAAATTGAAAACTTATTTGAAAAAATAATGGAGAACTTCCCCAATCTGGCCAAGGAAGTCCAGGAAGCTCAGAGATTCCCAAAGAAGTTGGACCCAAGGGAGCACCCACCAAGGCACATCATCATTAATTGCCCAAGATTAAAAATAAGGAGAGAATCTTAAAAGCAGCAAGAGAAAAGGAGACAGTTATCTACGCAGGAATTCCCATAAGACTATCAGCTGATTTCTCAAAAGAAACCTTGCAGGCAAGAAGGAGCTAGAAAGAAGTATTCCAAGTCATGAAAGGCAAGGATCTATATCCAAGATTATCCAGCAAAGCTATCATTCAGAATGGAAGGGCAGATAAAGTGCTTCCCATATAAGGTCAAGTACAAGAAGTTCATCATCACCAAGCCTTTATTATATGAAATGTTAAAGGGACTTATCCAAGAAAAAGAAGAAGATCAAGAATATGAACAGTAAAATGACAACAAACTCACAACTACCAACAACCAAAGCTAAAAAAACAAAAACAAACTAGAACAACTAGTTTGTTAAGCAAACAACTAGAACAGGAACAGAATCACAGAAATGGAGCTCATGTGCAAGATTATCAGCAGAGCAGGGGACGGGAAATGGGGGAAAATGTACAGGGAATGAGAAGCATAAATGGTAGGTACAAAATAGACCAGGGGAGGGGGTCACATTAAGAGTAGTATAGGAAAAGAAGAAGCCAAAGAACTTCTGTGTATGACCCATGGACATAACTAAGGAAGGGAGTGGAATGCTGGTGCAGGGGAGTACAGGGAGGAGGGGAATAAAGAAGAGAAAAAATGAGACAACTGTAATAGCATAATCAATAAAATTTATTTTTTTAAAAAGAAAATCTCCTAAGACTCATTTGATTCAATGATCTCTCTCATATGTTGTTATGGAACCCAAAAAGGGAGTGGGGATGAAGAATGTATCCTGGTCAGTTTGTCACAGTTTTATAAATGATTACCATAAATCCATCCACAGAACAACTACAGGCATTATCCCATATAAAACAAACAAAAATAGCCCTGTCCTCATAATTTTCCATGGAAGAGAGAGAGAAAACACTTACACTAAACTAGAATTATCTGTCAAAATACAAGCATAGGGATGATAGGAAAATAAAGGAAGAACCAAAAACTTCCCCGAAGGTGTGAGATCTGAGCCTGGTCTTAAAGAATGACTTATTGGGCAATGAAGGTTAGCAGGAGCATTCCTGGCAGAGGGAGGGACTAATTTAAACAGACCATAATTTTTCCAGAAGCCTCTAGGTTTTTCCATATGGCTGTGTCATGCTGTGTGTAAGCACAGAATGACAAGAGAGTTCAAGGAGTAGATAGAAGCCATCTTAGCAGCAGCACTGATATTTATTCAGTACTTTCCATGTGCCCAGAAAACTGTATTCATTACTACTACTGTTTACATTGAAACTTCAAGGATCAGTGAGGAATTATAATCCTCACAGAGACCCAGGAAAGTGAAGGCAACTTTTTTAAGGAGCAGTGATGATGAGAAGCAAGTGCAGATCTGCCTGACTCCAAAGCTGCGCCCTCAGAGCTGTGGATGCCTTGACTGTATCATAAGAGTAATGGGAACCACATGGGGACTTCAAAAGGGCTCATGACATAATCTTTAACACTATGCTGGAGGAACCGAGAAGGCTTTCTTTCTACGTAATCCGAATCCCTTATGTTATAGGTTAGGCTGTTAATCACTAGTGTTCTCAGTTCTTATGGAAAGCTGATTTATGGCATGAAAATAGTGAGTTATGGGAAGTGAAGACTTAAAATATTAGAACTTTGAAAACTTAATCAGTGAAAAGATTTGTTTCCAGACTGAGAAATTATTATAAGTCACATCTGTAATTCAGTTCAGTTTTGTGATGACAAAAATCCCACAGTTACTTCATGTGATGAAACATGGTGCCTGCCCACACTTGTGTTGGGAGGGGTAATGATGCACTCACTACTCACATTCAGGGCTGCTTCTGCTTCTTCCAGTGCAGGTTTGGCTGCCTCGAGCTTCGACTCAGCTTTCACTTTTTCATTATCAATTTCATCCACAATTTTTTGGGCTTTGTCTTTTACCTCCTGCACTTCATTTTTTACTTTGGCTGAAGCTTGAGCACTTATTGTGACTTCTGCTAGTACCTTTTAAGTTGAGGAAACATATGAGAGCAAATTGAGACCTCTGGGAAGAATTTACAGACTTGAGCAGTGGGAGAATATTTATTCAATATAATATAAAACATGAATAAGCAAACTTATTTCTCATCTAAATCATCTGTATTTTAAGATATCATATGTTTCAGACTATAAGATGTACCTTCTTCCCACCTCCCCCCCACCAAATTTGTGAGGAAAAATGCAGCGGTGACCCTGCTCCTGCCTCCTGTGACCCTGCTCGACTGCTACTCCACCCTCCACAGCAAGCCAGGTAAGCTACATTCAGACTATAAGATGCACCCCCCCTTGGCCCTGGCTGGTGTAGCTCAGTGGATTGAGTGCAGGCCTGCGAACCAGACAATCGCGGTTCAATTCCCAGCCAGGGCACATGCCTGGGTTGCATCCCAGTTCCCTGCAGGCCAGTTCCCAGCAGGGGATGCAGGAAAGGCAACCATACATTGATGTTTCTCTCCTTCTCTCCTTCCCTTCCTCTCTAAGGATAAAAAAAAAAAAAAAAAAGATGCACCCCCTTCCCCTCCCAAATTTGGGGGGAGTGAGTTTTATAGTCTGAAAAATACAGTATATTAAAGAACAACCCAACACCTATTAACACCCAGTTACATCCAGAGAGCCAACACAAACAGCACAAAGAACATTCCAAGAGCACTGAGTTCAGGAGATCAAGGAGACTGCACCACTAAATCCCACAGGTCTCCTACCATAGAAGTTCACACTGGAAACACAAGGAGTCAAAACAGATCAATTTAAGCAGAGGTAAAAAAGAAGAGTCTCACAAATAATGGGAAGACAAAGAAACAACCCCCAATTGAAAGGAAAGGAGAAATCCCCAGAAAGAGTGCTAAATGAAATAGAGGCAAGTAAACTACCAGACATTGAGTTCGAAACAATGTTTATAAGGAAGCTTAATGAGCTCAGTGAGAACTACACAGAACTAGAAAGCTACTAGGAACTTACTGTGAACTACATCCGCATGAAAAAGGACATAGAAACTATCAAGATCCAGGACGAAATGAAGAATTCAATTTCTGAATTGAAGAACATAACAGAAGGAATTAAAAGCAGGCTAGATGAAGCAAAGGATCATATCAGTGAACTAGAAGACAAGGTAGAAAAAAATTCCCAGAAAGACCAAGAGAAGGAAAAAATACTCAAAAAGAACAAAGAGGGGTTAAGGAGCTGCAGAACAACATGAGACATAATACTATCCATATAATAAGGATACCAAAGGAGAATAGGAGCAAGGGATAGAAAACCTATTTGAAAAAGTAATAACAGAAAACTTCCCTAATTTGATGACAGAAAACATCGCAAAAGTCCAGGAAGCACAGAGGGTCCCAAACAATAGGAACCCAAAGAGGCCCACTCTAAGGCACACCATAATTAAAGTGGCAAAATTCAAAGACAAAGAGAGAATCTTAAAAGCAGCAAGGGAGAAACAACGAGTAACATACAAAGGAGCTCTGACAAGGCTAGCAGCTGATTTCTCAACAGAAACATTACAAGACAGGAGGGAATGACAAGAAATATTCCAAGAAATGAAAAGCAAAGGCCTGCAACCAAGGTTACTCTACACAGCAAGGCTCTCAATTAAAATGGAAGGGAAGATAAGGAGCTTCCCAGACAAAAGAAGGCTAAAAGAATACACCTCTACCGAATCAGCATTACAAGACATGCTAAAGGGACTGCTCTAAGAAGATGAAGAAAAAGAGTGAGGGAGAGAGGAACACAAGTACAAAGGGGAAAATGGCAATGAATAAGCACCTATCAATAATATTCTTAAATGTAAATGTATTAAATGTTCCAGTGAAAAGACACAGAGTAGCTGAATGGACGAGAAAACACGACCCACACATATGGTCAAGACTACAAGAGACCCACCTCAGAAAAAAAGACCTACACAGACTGAAAGTGAAAGGCTGGAAAAAAGTAATCTAAGCAAATGGACAGGGGAAAAAAAGCCAGGGTTGCAATACTTATAACAAACAAAATATATTTAAAGATTTGTTAAGTACCTACTACATGCCAGAACTTTGTGAAGTGCCTCTCCTAACTCTCTCAGCAACAGGCTGAGGATCAAGACTTAAGTATCTCTTCTTAACTGCCTCTCAGGGAATGGAAGCTGAAAGCAGTCTGAGACTGGCGGGGTCATAGATAAAGGAGCAGCACACATATACTCATATTTCTACCACCTTGGGAGAAGAATCTTTTTTCTTGTAATTCCATCAACTCTTCCTCTTATTCTTTCCCCTGCTCTGCACAAACTTCAGATGAGACTTGGGCCATCCTAGAGTCCTAGAGCATGCAGGGACCTTAACAATTTACAGTCAAGCAGAAATTTTATAAATAGATGAGAGAGCAAGAGAGACAGACAGAGCCAGAGAAGAAAAACCAGCCTTAGACCTGGTAGAAGATATGATAGTTTAGGTATGTCTTGGTATAAGTTAAACAAAAATAACTAATGGTCTTTGGGAACATTATCTTACCAGAAATACTCTGTAACTTTATACCCTGTAAGTTTACACATTTTGTTTTAATATGGAAAAAGGTACCTCATCACTCAGGATAAAACAAATGCAAACTCACTTCATCTGCTTTTACAGAAGCCACTGCCAATTCCTTTTCCTTTACTGCAAGATCCTGAGAGAGTTTCGCAACGGATTCACTTGCCTCCATAAGCTTGTCAAGACCTTTAGAAACACACATATACATACTCTTGCTGAGTATGTGAATATACTTCATCAAATATTTATTCACCATTTACTACATATAAGGCATCATATAAATACTATAACAAACACAAGGTAATTAGTTATGGACAAAAGCTTTAAAAACACACATATCTTCAGAGCAACTGACTGTATTTCTAAGAGTTTCAGCAGTGGGATGAAGAAAATAGCTCCAACTGATGAAAATTATCTAACCATATTCAAGGGAAAGTCACAGTGCCTTACCAAGTAACCTTAATCACTGAACTTACTTGACAAACATTAGTCAAGTAACTTACTTGACAAGCAGGTGCTGCCTTGGCTTTGCAAACACTTTGTTGCTATCATTTTTTTACCTTTGAATAATACTGCAGCTGAGATGGCAAATGAGACACAAAATCTATTAACAGTTTTGTGGTTCTCTTCATCATAAAAATGAAAATAACTGTGAAGACCTATGCAACCGGCTCTGAGACTTTCAATACTAGAGAGCAAAGTAACTGACTTTCTCAATTTCCACCTGGGTTTTAGACAGAAGTGTTTCAGTAAATGTTTAGCATCTGATCTCCTAAGGCAGAAGGGGAAGCACCCGTTTATGTTTTCAGTTTCCGGGGTGTCAGTACTCCCCCATGGCTGAATTCAAGCTACCAAGAGATTCTCAGTAGCACAATGCTATATAATATTTCTACCATACGGGTAGAATGGAAATAATGTCAAGAACATTAATAACAGCAAAATAGAGTAAAAATAACTAAGAAGTGGTTAAGTTTTGAGTATTTATTGCCTTCATTTTAATATAATTTAATTATAAGTTTATATAATTTATTTTTAATAAAAACTGTGTTTAAAAACCAGATCACAAAATTCCTAAATTTAATAATCAGCTCCCAGGAGCCAGTGCAGGTGGCTTCAGCACACCACCCATCCTGGAGCATCAGTGGAAAAGCTGTAGGAAGGTGAGGCATGAGAACAGAAGAAGGTTTCTTGGACTGCGTTTCTATTGTCATTATAATGTCACCAACCATGGAGCTCAGTTATGCTCTGTGACCAAGTCTTGCATGGGAGAAGTAAAAAGAAAGCACTAATGTATTCTGGAATGTTTGGACCAAATGCTTTCTAGACATATAACCTATTCCAATTGCTACTTTTTCTACTTACGTATACTGAACACTCAGAAAACCATCACTCAGGTAAACGCTCTCTTTTTGTTTTCAGCTGTTTTGCCTTTTCTTTTGTTAGAAATCCGAGAAGCACTAATATTGCAAAGTTTACATGAATTGAGGGAAATGGCAATGAAACCAAAAACTGAAACTGTGGTCAGTTCCCAAGAGCTGGCTGGTCTCTGTCTGCAAGTGACTATGGTGACCCGCTGCCAGAGTTGGAAACTCGGAAAACCCAGAGTTGAAAGAGCTGGGAGAAATGGTTATAGAAAGGAAACAGGCCACCTTGTTTAGATTTCTTCTGCCCAGAGTTTCTTGACAGGTCAAAAGCCACTTAAGGGCATTCCTTCAAAATAATCTATCATTAACACTAAAGTCAGTATTTTAATTTCAAATACAACAATATCCACCAAGCAAAATACTGGGATCCCTATCAAATGAGCCCTTAAAATTCCATTCTACTTACCGATATTCATACGCTCAGCTTGTTCATGAATATATTTCAACTTTTCAGTATAAATGTTTTTATAACCATTTATAAACGAGAGATAAGATTTAGGAGTCACGTGTGCTCTTCGACGGTATCTGAAAAGGAACATAAAAGCAATCTTCATCTCTGCCATTCTGGTGCACTCCCTTACAATGTCAGAACGGATGCTCTTCTCACTGTGAAATCAGGGCAATTCCTGAGAGTGAGTCACTAGCAGGAGGGCAGACTAGGGGTGAGGTGGTGAGAATGCTAATTGTCTGACATCTGGGCCTTTTGGGGGTCTTTAACTCCGCTCTTACACAGCTCTGGGCTTGTCTCCTCATCAGGAACACCGAAGAAAGTCACTGCTCTACACTTGTCAGAAGTTTGTGAAGATAAAAAAATATGTAAATATACATTGTAAACTTTAAGGTTCTGTAGAAATATTAGGGGTAAGTGGTTGAAGTGAATTTGTACTGAGGTCCGTTTTTATTCAACTGATATTGGCTACACACCTCTTCACTTCTAGGAACCAGCTGGGTGGGATTCCCGAGGTGAAAGCCACTCTCTCTCCCCTGAGTTCCTGGATTGTCTTTGAAAGCAAAGTAGCCACACTTGATCCAAACATTCAACTCACTATGTACTATAGTATAATAATTATATTTAACAATAGAAATAAATAAAAAGAATAATTTTATGCAGGAGAAACTAAAGTCAAAGAAGAGCTTCACACATACTATAAAGTCATTAATTTTTGCACTTTGAGAGTTCAGTAGATTTTTAATGTTAAAATATTTTAAAGACTTAGCATATATATGACTATCATTAAAGTGTCATGTAAATATTACATTCAGAATGAACTTCTACAACCTAAGAGAGTATGAAAAATTTTAAAAACACTACATTTTTCAAAAATAACACAGGTTTTTATAGCTGTATGAAGGTAAAATTTCTCTGTACAGATAATGGTAGCAGGAGGAGTTCAAATGGGGTAGAAAGAAAATCTTCCTAACAGTAAAAATTAATACCCATGAATTCACCAACAGAATCCAGGAGATCATCTATAACTATTCAAGAAGGTGGTCTAGGTATAGATTTTTCATAAACTTTTTTGAGATAAGGAACCCTTGGAAAAATCAATGAAAGTGTTACCCGGATTCTCTATGCGGAAAAATAAGCATAGTCTTCCTGGCAGGTTCGGCACCCCTGAAGCCCATCGTCCATGAACCCTGAGAGACAAGCCCACTCCTCCAGAAATCCACGCCGGCACAAGTACACTGATGTCTGTCAGTCATACACAGTGACTATCATGCTTGGGGTGGGCAATGGTATTTTTAAACTGTTGACACCAGCTTTCACACATAACAGTATTGTTCCTTTTAGTGACTAGATTCCCCTGTGGTCAATTAAAACTTTGTTTCAAAATTATTTGGCATAAAAACATGATGAAACATGCATCACTTTATTGGACTAAGTGATGCAAATACAAAACCTAAATGTTCTCTTAACAGAAGGCAATGAGAAAACTTTAAAACAGTGTACTTCTTTAACCACAATAAATAATGCCTTTGAGCAAGAAACTAATTTTAAACAGTTAAGTCACTTAAAAAAATTAAGTCAACAAAATAGAGTGATTCATTAAGCATGTGTTACTTTGAAGTCTGAAAGGGAAAAGGTACTTAAATTAAGTATGGACATTAGTTAACTTTTAAAGCTCATTATTTACCATCTTTTCAACACATAATCACTAGAAAAATCAAAGCAAGTAAAAATCTAAGTGCAGCTTGGACTCTGTGCTCAATCAATATGACTAGTTCTTTATGGGATGTTCCTTTCAATTTCTCTTTGAAGGAAATTTTTGGTTCTGTAGCTTTCATGCTCATGTGATGTCACCTACCTTTGGAAATAATTTTCACAGCTCTCTGAAACCATGTCATGGAAGAGGCCCATTGTTTCTACAACTTGTTTTTTGGTGTCACTAGAACAGACAATAGTATAGCCTGAAAGGAAATAGGAGGCCACGGCGACCAGAGCCTCCTTTGGCCAGCGACTGAACCAGTCCATAGTGCAACCTGATATCAAGCCAGGAAATTTCAGAGACCGAGCACGGAACTTCTCCCCAACCTATTGACAGAAAAGTCAGAAAGCATTAGAAGCACAAACATTATAAATCATCTAGAGATAGGCTTGTGCATGCTGAGCCAACAGTGTAACATCACGCTTTTTAAAAAACCTTGAACTACATTAATAAAGTGTCCAGATGAAGGAAGGTAATATTTCCTTACTCTCCCCTGTTCTAAAACTACATCTGCATTCTTAGATTTGATTCTAGGAGCTACCTCTTAAGAGGAAACTGACAAACTAGAACTCTTCTAGAAAGAGATAACCAAGACAATGAAAGGCCAGGACACTAGAACAATTGAGCATAGCAGAAGGCATAGGAGGTGTCTGATCTAAAAAGAAAATAATTCAGGGAGTCTGCAAAAACTTTCTCAAACAATGAGCAGCTGTATGTGGGAGAGGGGTTGGGTTCATTTTACAGGGCAGAAACAAAATCACAGCGAAACAAAAGACAGAGAAACAAAATTCAATTGATTGTAAAAAACACCTTTCTGGCTATCACATTATCTAAAACTTAAGCAAATGCCTTGTAAATCAGTGAGACACACCCACCCTGCACCCAGAGCAGAGCTGACCAACAGAACTTTCAGTGATGATGGAAATTTACTATATATGTACTTTCCAGTATGGTAGCCACCAGCCGCATGTAGTTATTGACCATTTGAAATGGAGAAAATGAAATGAAAAATTGGGGATTTTTATTTTTACTTAATTTTAATTAATCAAAATTTAAATAACCATACATGTCTACTGGCTACTATATGGACAGTGTAGTGAGGTACAGATAGTCAAATCTACATCTGGGACATTCTAGATAATATGTCTAGACTGGAGGTGGAGGTGGAGCTAGACAAGGTCGTATCACCAAATCCCTTACAATTCAAATAATCTGTATCTTTAGTAATGAAAGCTGTAGCCTATGCAATAATTTCAAATCAGATGAACATTTTACACTTTGATATGAGATTTTGGTCCATGGAGATTGGTAGCAGTATTGATTTTATTTCAATGTAAAAAGTGTTAGTTTCTAAGTAAATCATCTCATCAAAGAAAGTAAACCATCTAAATACATTTAAATAAGTAATTCCTCCTACATATATATAACTAAAATAAAAACTCACTGGAGAGAAGCAGAGAACAACATGCAAGTTCTTCCTTGATCTTGAAATAAAGTATTCATACAGATTATCAAAAGTAGGAGGATGGCGAGGCAGCTCCTTTTTCATCACCGATATCAGACTTTGGGTGATTTCATCCATTTCATCCCGTGCAAACAAATTGGAGATCTTTGAGGAACAGACAAGATAGTGTTCTGTGTTTTAACTGTTCTCCACAGCCAGTTCACTGCCAAAGTCTGGTCCTCTTTTCCCCGCCTATATGTCTTCTTTTGTTCATGTTTTCTTTCTGCATCTCTACAGTTAAAATGCTGGTTTGCCAGAGATTACCAAGAGTACAACTATTTATTGAGCAAGTTGAGCAGTTTCATCAGGAGCAAATTATGTTTCCTTTTGTTCATATAGCTGTCACTATAGAAACAATCCCTGAAAGTCTTAAATAGCTATCACTAAAATGCTCTCTCTCCACCATTTTTATTATTTCTTTAAAATGCCCGTGATGCCCTCTGTTCTCTGAGTCATTGTCAGTCTCAATTCTGTCTCCAAGGTAGTTACCAGCTCCTATACCAATAAGATTCCATAGACAACATGGTGCAGGAAAGAGTTAACACACCAGTTTTAATGAACTCTTTTAAGAAGGGTTTAATTTTAAGAAGTATCTTTGCAGGGCTGGCATCTGCAAATTTGACTTTTGGAATGTCTCCTCCACTGCTTATTAATAAGGTTGTTCCACTGTACCCAGACTATTTACACAGACATTGGGATAGATGGGGAACATCTACATGCCATCTGGGAGTCTGGAATTTGGGTGGCTGTGGCTAGGCAGGGAGTGACGAGATGGCCAGCACCAATAAAACTGTTGGACTCTGAGCCTCAGACAGCTTCTGAAAACACAGTGCATGTGTCACAGCACCTCACTGCTGGAGGGAAAACATGTTCTGCACGGCTCCTCTGGTGAGAACATGGAAAGCCTGCACATGGATTTCTCCAGACTCCACCTGATACGTCTTCTTCCTTACCCATCTGGCTGTGACTCCTTACTGTGTTGCTTCACTAAATGTTAGCCATGAGTACAAGTATATGTGAAGTCCCCTAATTCCTTTTCATGTAGAACCATGCATGTGAGTGATCATGGCAGTGCTGATACAAGTAGTGTCAGAAGTGGTACCACTGACATCTGCTTACACCTAATGGAACTCTTCTAATTGTTCTATATCCCTGTTAAACAACTAGGTGGGTGGATGGATAGATCAATAGGTACTCTGCTCTTCCTAAAATAAATTATGGGATCAAATTTAAGACTTAAGAGACAAATAGGCAATTACATGTAAAATGGAACAAAGCATACACAAAATCTAGGCGTAGGCAGCATTAATTTCACAGGAACTTCAAAACCTTACCAAATCTCATATGTTAATCATTTCTAAAACAAAAAATATATGATGAATGGCATCATGTGTTAAAGGTTGCTGAAGGGTTGCTGCTTTTTTGTATTCAAATATAATTTACATTTTTAAAATATGAGCTCTTCCTCTACTTTGGAGACCTACCTCCCCTGAAGATAGTAGGTTGTTAAGATATTCTAGAAATGCCTCATCTTTTATCTCATTGTCAGTAAAGATGAAGGTGATGCCTTTTCCTTCAGCCCCAGCAACTTTGTACAGAAATTTTAAATCATCTATTAGATTACTCACATTATAAGACCTAAAAAATAAAAGAGGTAAAAAATTAAAAATTTAAATATATATACAGTCATAACTTATCTCAAAATACTATATAACCCAGGTCATTAGAGCATAACTGCACCTGCTCCAAGAAATATTAAGTAATAATGCCTGCTAAAAACAGAGATTTGAGCAGAATCGCTACATGTTACCATTCAAAACACATGTTTTATTTAACTTAAAAAGTGAGGAATGGGGAATTTAACAGAAATGACTCATGAGTGAACTTTTATTCTCTGCAATCTGATAGTCCTCAGCAGCAGATGTTTTCCAAGGGTATACATGTATAATATTTAAAACTAATTTGAAATTTGGATGAGTTTGGACTGATAAAAAATAAAGATAAATTATGAATAAAATCAGTGATAAATTATATATAGTAGTAACATCTCACTAAGCACCTAGATTCAGAGAAAACCTACAGAACAGATGCATTATGCAATGTGATATAAATAGTAGAAATGCTATAATTATGCGATTATAGATTATAAAAAGATCTTGGTCTCTGTTTTCTGTTTCCTACTAAATGTATGTGCTACCAGACCTGATGTGATGTACAAAACTAAAGCAGACATTTTTTCAAGTGCCTACATATAAATATTAATGAGTAAGTTGATGACAAAGACTATGAAGAAATCCTCACTTGAGCCCTGGCTGGTATAGCTCAGTGGATTGAGCATGGGCCTGCAAACCAGAGGATTGCAGTTCGATTTCTAGTTGGGGCACATGCCTGGGTTGCGGGCCAGTTTCCAGCAGGGGATGCATGAGAGGCAACCATACATTGATATTTCTCTCCCTCTCTCCTTCCCTTCCAATTAATAAATAAAATCTTTAAAAAAAAAAGAAAGAAAGAAAAGAAATCCTCACTTGAAAGAAGCTTTACAGTTCAAGTAATAGGGAGTTCTAGGTAAGCCTTAGGGTATAATGGAAAGACTATGGGCATTGCATCTGGATTCAAATTCCCTTTAGGCAGCTTTAGAAAAGTTCCTTCACAAAGAATGAAAAAAATTCCATGCAAATAAAAAAAAATATGGGGTAACAATACTTACATCTGACAAAATAGACTTCAAAACAAAGGCCATAATAAGAGACAGAGAAGGTTAATAATAAAGGAACTGATCCAACAAGAGGATAAATATGTAGCCAACGCAGGAGTACCTAAATATATAAGGAAAATCTTGGTGGGCATTCACAGGAGATCAACAGCAATATATAGTCATTGTAGGGGATTTTTAACACCCCACTGTCACCAATGGATAGACCTTCCAGACAAAAAAATCAACAAGAAAAGAGCTACCTTAAATAACACACTGGATGAGATGGATTTAAATCATATTTACAGAATATTTCATCCCAAAGCAGCAGAATATACATTCTTCTCAAGTGCACATGAATATACATTCTTCTCAAGTGCACATGTAGCATTCTCAAAGAGAGACCACATGTTAGAACACAAAATAAGATTAAGCTCCTATCAAGCCTCTTCTCAGGTCATGGTGTATGAAACTAGAAATCAACTATAATAAAAACACTGAAAAACATTCACACACATAAAGACTAAACAAATAGCATGTTATTAAACAATGACTGGGTTAACAATGAGATCAAGGAAGAAATAAAAAATAACCTAGAAACAAATTAAAATAAACACACAACCCAAAATCTATGGGACACATCAAAACAGTCCTGAGAGGAAAGTTCATACCATTACAGGCCTACCTCAAAAAGAAGGAAAAATGTCAAATAAACAATCTAATCCCACACTTAAAAGAACTAGAAAAATAACAACAAACAAAGCACAGAGTGAGAAGAAGGAGGGAAATAATAAAGATCAGAGCAGAAATAAATGACATAGAGATTTTTCAAAAATACAAAAGATAAATGAAACCAATAGCTGATTCTTTGAAAAGATAAACAAGATTAATGAACTTTTAGCCAGACTCATCAAGAAACAAAGAGAGGAACCAAATAAATAAAATCAGAAATGAAAGAGGAGAAGTAACAACTGACATTACAGAAATACAAAGGATTATAAGAAAATACTATGAACAACTATGTGCCAAAAAACTGGACAACCTGGGTGAAATGGACAAATTCTTAGAAACATACAATGTTCCAAAACTCAAATCAGGAGGAATCAGAAAACCTAAACAGACTGATTACAACTAATGATATTGAAGCAGTGATAAAAAAATTCCCAGAAAATGAAAAGTCCTGGACCAGATGGCTTCAAAGGCAAATTTTACGAAACATTCAAAGAAGAACTAACACCTGTCATCCTCAAAGTATTCCAAAAAATTCAAGAGGAGGGAAGACTTACAAATTCTTTTTACTAGAATAGCATTATCCTAATTCCAAGACCAGATAAATACACTACTAAGAAAGAAAATTATAGGTTAGTATCTCTAATGAACTTAAGATGCTAAAATCCTCAACAAACTATTAGCAAACCAGATCCAACAATACATTAAAAACATCATACATGATAATCAGGTGGGATTTATTCCATGGGTGCAAGGTTGATACAATACTTGCAAATTAATAAATGTAATACATCACATAAACAAAATGAAAAATAAAAATCACAGAATCATGTCAATAGATGTAGAAAAGCATTTGACAATATCTAGCACCCATTTATGATAAAAACTCTAAGCAAAGTGGGAATAGAGGGATCATACCTCAACATAATAAAGGTCACATATGACAAACCTACAGCCAACACCATACTCAGTGTTCCTTAAAATCAGGAACAAGACAGAAATTTCCATTTTTACCACTTATTCAACACAGTACTCTAAGTGTGAGCCACAGTAATCAGACAAGAAGAAGAAATAAAAGACAACCAAATTGAAGCGGAGAAAGCAAAACTGTCATTATTCACAGATGACATAATATTTTAAATACGAAGAAAACCTGAAAGACTGCACCAAAAACTACTGGATCTAATATATGAATTCAGCAAACCAGCAGGATACAAAATTAATATTTGGAAATTGGTGGCATTTTTACACACCAAAACGAACTATCAAAGATATTAAGAAAACAATTCCATTTACTATTGCAACAAAAACAAGTTAAGGGACACAGGAATAAATTTAACCAAGGAGGTAAAAGATCTGTACTTGGAAAACTATAGGACATTGAAGAAAGAAATTTAAGAAGATACAAATAAGTGGAAGTATATACCATGTTCATGGATTGGAAGAATTAATATCTTAAAATGTCCATACCACCCAAAACAATCTACAGATTCAACACAATGCCTATTAAAATACCAATGTCATATTTCACAAATCTAGAACAAATATTCTGAAAATTTACATGGAACCAAAAAAGCCCCTAAACAGTCTCAGCAATCTTGAAATAGAAGAACAAAGATGGAGGTATCACAATACTTGGTACCAAACTATAACAAGGCCATTGCAATCAACACCCTGGCACTGGCTTAAGAACAGGCATATACCTTAATGGAACAGAAGAGGGAGCTTGGAAATCAACCCATACCTTTATGCTAATTAATATTTGACAAAGGAGTCAAGAGCATACAATGGATTAAAGAAAGTCTCTTCAATAAATGGTGCTGGGAAAATTGGACAGGTACATGCAAAAAAAAAATGAAACTAGACTACCAACTTATACCATACAGAAGAATAAAGTCAAAATGAACAAAAGACTTAAATGTAAGTCATGAACCATAAAAATCTCAGAAGAAATTAAAAGCAGTAGGATCCCAGACATCTTGTGTATCAATATTTTTGCTGATATCTCTCCTAGGGCAAGGGGAAAAAAGGAAAAATAAACAAATGGGACTACATAAAACTAGAAAGCTTTTGCACAGCAAAAGAAACCATCAGCAAAATGAAAAAGGAGCCCACTGCATGGAAAAACATATTTGCCAATAATACATCTCATAAGAGGTTAATTTCTAAAATATATAAATAACTTACACAACTCAACACCAGGAAGACAAACAATCTAATTAAAAAATGGGCAAAGAACCCAAATGGATGTTTCTTGAAAGAGGACATACAGATGGCCAATAGACATATGAAAAAATGCTCCATGTCACTAATCATCAGAGGAATGAAAATTGAAGTCATATTGAGATATCACCTCACACCTGCCAGAATGGCTATCATCAATGAATCAACAAACAACAAGTGCCAGCAAGGAGTTGGAAATAAGCGGAAAAAAGAGAACCCTAGTACACTGTTGGTGGGAATGCGGACTGGTGCAGCCACAGTGGAAAACAGTGTGGAGTCACCTCAAAAAATAAAAAATGGAACCTCCTTTTGACTCTGTGATCTTGCTTATGGGAATATATCCTAAGAATCTTGAAACACTAATTCTAAAGTATATGTGCACCCCTATGTTTATTGCAGCATTATTTACAATAGCCAAGATCTGGAAATAGCCCTAGTGCTCATTTCCAGAATGGAAAATTTCCATTCCTGGTACATTTACGCAATGGAATACTATGTGGTCATAAAAAACAAGCAAATCTTACCTTTTGCAATAGCATGGATAAACCTGGAGATTATTATGCTAAGTGAAATAAACTGTACAGAGAAAAACAAATATCACATGATATGTGACTCATATCTCACTCATATATGAAATGAACAAAATAAACTGATGAAGGAAATAGAAACAAGCCTGGATATATGGAACAGACTGACAGCTGTCAGAGGGGGGGAGGAAAGGGGGACTGGACATAAAAAGGTGAAGGGCTTAGCCAAAAAATCATATATGCATAAACACACAGACACAGACAACAGTGTGATGACAGCCAGAGGGAAGCAGGGGTGGCTGGGTAAAAGTGGTCAAGGCGGGGAAATGGGGTGGAAAGAGACTTTGCATGGGGCAGTGGGCGCATGATGCAGTGTGCAGATGATACTTTGTTGAGTTGTACATGAAACCTGTGTGGTTTTGTGGACCAATGTCACTACAATAAATTCAATTAAAACGGTAATAATAAAAAGTTGAAAAAAGTAAAAATAAAAGTTCCTTCACATTTCTCAACTCTGTTTCCTCGTCTGCAAAATGAAGGGAACACCTATTTGTAAATGTTGTTGTGGGCATTACAGATGATGTTGCTTAAGTGAACGTAAATGAACAAACAGCTGGGTTTTAAACCGGCATTGGCTACACCCTTTTGGGAAGCACTAGAGTAAAATTTTATAGACATTGGCAAAAGGGACTCCATTAAAAAGAAGATATACATCCCTTTCAAAATAATTCCCAAGAGTTAAATTTATTTAAAAGAGAAATTGGTAAAATGCTTTGCTAAATGGAACACAGCCCGCCCTTCCTGCAGAGGCACTGTGGCCAGGTGCTGCTGGTATAACCCTCCCTCTGACTGGCCAGTCCTTACTTGACCAGGCAATGAGGTCACAGAGCCACACTGCCTGTGTTTGTTGGTTTGTTTTTTAATTAAATAGACTGTTATGTATTGTTTTTGTGAAGTATGGAAACAGTCACAACACACCCTTCTCTAGGTACTGACCCTTCTCTTTTGTTTCTTTCACAGCTAAGCTTCTCGAGGAGTTTCTATACTTATCTCTGCTTCTTCACTTGGTTAATTCGATGCGGCTTCTGTGCCCATCCACTCCCCTGAAAGTTTTGCACAGTGAGTGTTCATTATCACTTTTCATGATTTAACACTTTCAGGCTCCTGCTTTACCTCCTTGGCTTCTGGAAACCACTCTGGAGTTCCTCCCATCTTGCCTCTCCTTTCTACCCACTGCCCCTTGCAAGGCCCCTTTTCCTATGCTGAGAGACCCAGAGTGCTCTCCTGATCCATCCTTTCTCTTTGTTATGATCCTATTCAAACTCCTCATTACCTTAAGAGTATTGTCATCACTGAGATTCCTATCCTTCTATCTCCAGAACTCTCCCCTGAGTCTAACCACCTATGGAAACTGTGTTCTGTAGACACCTCACACTCAACATACACAGAACTGAATTCTCATTTTATCCCTTTAAAACTGGTCATTTATTCATTTGTTCAACATATATTTTTACAGTTGGATAAAAGTAGCCACTTTATAGTAATGGTAGACAAGACAAAGGTTACAACGGTCTGTTCTCAGCCTGGTAAAAGAGACAGAATTATGTCAAAAGCTTTTATTTTTTAATTTTTTTATTGTTTATTCTATTACAGCTGCCCCAATGTTTTCGCTTTTTTAATGCATTGTGACAATACCACTAGAGAAACAAGGGCATCATCCTAGACTCTTCATACCTTTTTTTCACCCCGTGTCCAATTAATTACTGAGTCTAATCAATCATATCTACTTTAAACTGTCCCCACGGACTCCTCTCTACTCCCACTTTCCCTGCTGTTTTGCAACATGCCCAGGATTCGATCTGATTAGGGATGGTAAGACACGCAGGCACAAAGGAAGCAGTTTATACTCACAGGTCCTTAGAAGCAGGAGGAGGCATGTCGTACCACATAGGGCCCCAGGGGGAAGCTTCCCAGGCTAATCAGGAAGCAGCAGGAGCGAGGGGAAGGCATAGACAATTACCAACAAACTTTCTTGCACTTTCCAGGTGAAAGGAAAAGCCAGAAAGCCTAAGCAGATTTAGGATTGGCTAGTTTGCATGACTTCAGCAGGCTCTGGGGCATAGATGCTATTCTTAGTTGACCAGTCCTTGACTGGTGCTCTTAGGACAGACGAATATTGCTTCCTTAAGGGTAAAGCCAGATAGAGGCTTTGTCTCTGGATTGTTAGCTTTGCATATGAAAGGCATGTTTCTGGGCTAGCCCTGGGAGAGGCAATCTCAACCAAGTCACCAAGGTCCCAGTGCCAGAGCGTCAAGAAACAGACAAGAAAGTATAGTTAACACACCTACCTTAATTTAAGCCTCTGTAATTTCTAACTACAATGACAGCATCACCACCTATGCCAGATCACAAACTCAGACACCTCCAGGAATCAGGCAGATAATACCAATGAGTGAAGCAGGGCTGGTGTGACCTCAGGTGAACTGCAAGACTGCATGTCCACATAAGCAGGCAGCTGCTGCTCAGCTTCAACTACATAGGAATATAGGCCCGATTGTTGCCAGAGCTTGACACAGGGTGCAGCGGGGCGGGGGGGAGGGGGTCTCCAAACAAAAGATTTGGAATGGTGTCCAGAACTCAAACTGTATAGGAATATTGGAGAGATATATAAGATGTCCTCACCCCTTCCCCCCACAGGTGTGAGTTGGGGGAAGGGACACATGGAGCAGGAACATGCAGGGCTGTTTTGCATAGCCACAGCCTTGCAGCTAATCCATGGCATGGCCATTTAACATATCTATAGCCTTTGGCGAGTCACTTGGATATGTTAAATGGCTGTGGCCAGGCTTGGAGCCAGGGGGATGGAAGTCACTTCCTTTCAAGATGTAACTGGGGGCAGGTCCCCCAGCACCTGCATGGGAGCTTGGAGAAGATTGGCTCTAGGACATGGGGCCACACCTGCCCAGACTAAGGATGGCAGCCCAGCAAACTTGTAATAATACAGAAATACTGGCAGGTGTAACTGATTGTGGGAGGAGTTGGAAATAGGGGTACACAGGAAGACTGGCACGGGGATTTAAACCCAGACACAGCAGCCACTGAAGGAGAGCCATGCGGTTTCATCAGAGTTAGGACCCCCTCTTGGCGAGGTGAAGGAGGGAACCACGTGGTTTTGGCAGAATGCAGACCCCCCCTCTTTCCCAGGTGAAAGGGAAAACCATGCAGCTTTGCCAGAATGGAGATCCCTGCGGCCAGGTGAAGAAGAAAAACATGCGCTTTTGGTGGAGTGCGGACCCCTGCAGTTTTGGTAGAAGAGGCCCACGAGGCCTTGCAGATCCCTTGCGGTGCTCCCTTTGGCCACATGGCCTGGGAAGCAGGAGAGACTCTGACTGGAAAAATGGGTACAAAGAACTCTTGCCAGTGGAAGGTGCCACATGACTTTGGATTAACTGGAGATCCTGCCTGGACAGCAACACAGCTCACAGTACCAGTGGCCTGGAAAAACGGACGTGTGCTGTTTTCCTGATTTACGGTACCTGGAGTTGGGACAGGGGGAGAAGTGAGTGCTGTGTGTGTATGTGTGTGGGGGGGGGGGTAGGTGTATGCCCTAAAGGACTTTGATATTTTAATGGAGGTGTTAGGTCTCAATAACATTAAATAAACACTTTGTTTCCTTTTCACAAATCTCTGGCATTGAGAGATGTCTTTCCAATTGGCGATATATTGGTATACCATCCTCTGGAGTCCGGGGCCCTGGTGTATCTGTTCTTTAACAGTTTTTTTGGCATCCATGGGTGGGCCAAATATTGCCCCCCATTGGACCTCTGTTCAGTAACAAGCCTTCAATTATTTCAAAAGAAGTCAGAAATATTTTTATTTATGTGAAATCTCCCAATTTTTAAATGTTTTATTTATAATGCTCTCATAATTGTACCTTGTTAAATTTTCATGTATTTGGCAGAGTGCTGTGTCTGTGTGTGTAAGTTGAAAAGGCAATCTAAAATGTATACAAAAATACAGAGTGCTAAATATTCAATACAGTGTTGAAAAATAACAAATTTGTTCGACATATTAAAAGGCTACCAAAATCAAAACAGTGAATAATGAAGAAAAGATAGAAAATTAATCAGTGAAAGAGACTATAGTCAAATATATGATCGGTTGATTTATGGGAAAAAACGACATTGCAATGTAGCTGAAAAACAGATGACCTTTTCAATAGGTGGAACTGAATTACTTGGATATCTATTATTGAAAAAAATAATCTAAACTAAAACTACCTCAGACATTATGAGAAAATTAATTCTATATGAGTCACAGTTCTAAATGCAAAAATAGTAAAGTTTATATGTAAATATAAAACAAATCACAGGAGAATATCTTCATGACCTTGGGGTGAACAAAACATTTTCATGAAACTCAAAGAGTAGTACAATACAGGGAAAATTGATAACTTAAATTTCATTAAAATTAAGATTCACTAAGAGTGAAAAGGCAAGACAATGACAGGGCAAAGATATTTGCAATACACACTTGGATAAAAAAATTATATCCAAAATACAGAAGGAAAAAAACTCCTACAAACCAATAAGAGAAAGAACCACACACTTCAATAGAAAAAAAATAAATGAAGAACTTAAAAACAAGTCAATAAGAGATGCAAATGTACTGAACATTATTAGCCATTTGAGAAATGCAAATTAACACCACAATGAGATACCCGACAGATCTGCTAAAGTGAAAAAAATTCATGGTGGCAAGGGCAAGGGCAAGGGCAAGGGCAAGGATGTGGAGGAACTGAAACTCTCATGAACTGCTGGTTGAAGTGTGAACTGGTTGAACTACATTGGAAAACTGCTCTGCAGAGCTAGTACAGTTGAGCATATATATCCAGCAACTCTGTCTCCAGAGTATACTCAGACATATACAAGAATATTCATAAAACCCTACAAATGTTCATAAACATTGCAATGGATAAACAAATTGTGCTAATATGTGGTAAAGTTGAAGACAACAGGAATAAGAATGAACAAACTATTGGTACATGTCACATCATGGATGAACCTTACAAGCAATGCAAGCAACAGAAAAATTACAATAGAGTGACTGTTGTATGATTTGATTGATATAAAGTTCAAAAATTGGCAAAACTAACCAATAGGCTCAGAAGTGGGAATATGGTTACCCTCGGGAGGTTAATGACTAGGATATGACATGAGGGGTACTTCTGGGGTGCTAGTACTGTTTTATTTCTTCATCTGCGGGCTAGCTGCACAGTTGTACACACTTTGTGACACCCAGGCCTCATGTACACTTCCTTATATAAGTTACACTTCAACAGTTTACTTAAGAAAGAAATACACCAAATTGTTGTATTTTTTTAAATAAACATTTTACCCTGGAGAAATTAACTATAGAAAAATGTATTGTCTTGTTTACTTTATCTTACCTGGTTAACGTTATCTGGAATATTTGATATCCAGCTATAAAAGACGCCAATCTCGACAGACTTTGTTTTCCTGAACCACCAACACCCACCAGCAATGCATTTCCACATGATGTTCGAATTATTCGTGAAATCTGTTTTGAAATAAAATAGTATTTGCTTGAAATAGAATTCAACTGTTTTTATTTTCTTGTCCTAAAATGGTCCAAGATTTGACCATATAGCTTCCAGACTATATTGAACATTTTTATTTAGTGATATATCTCAGAATTTTAAAAATTAAAGTTCACATTAATTTATTCTATTCAAATGATTTCCCTGCCATCTATATTTTCATGATGAAAAACAAACCAAATTATCTTTCCTGTCCTACGTCAAAACTATCCTGTGTGTGTGCAACTTTTTTTCATTTCGATGGTGGAGCTTTCGCGAATCTATAGAAGTAAGTGTAGAATTGTTGGCTTATTCTTCATCAGTCTAACACGCTGACTTCGCAGACACGAAGCTCTAGCATGAATGCTACCTCTAGCATATCTTTCCCAATGGAAATTCTTTAAATGTATCAAAATTCTACTGGCAATGGGGGCAGAAAGGCATTTGTAAAAAAATAATTAGAGAAATGACTTTTATAGTTTTATGTTGCTTTTCTATGGTTGATTTTTTCAGTGAGGACAAGACTCAAATTGTGGTTCAAATCTTATGCAGGCCAATTTAAGACATTGCTAAAAAGCTGTCTTTTTACATTAATGACACTGATGAGGAAGAAAGTCTAGATGGATCCCTAAATTCATTATCAACACTAAAAAGAACATTTTAAATCCAAGTTTTAGAGATGACAGATCACGTAATGATCTGTCAAGTAATGATACCTTGATATGTATTGATTCTTTCATTATATTTCTTAATATGTAAATCTTTTATATGGTTTTACACCTAGAACAGAGTCCCACAGTGGGTACCAAATAATTACTTGCTGAATGGTTGAACATCGAACAATCCTAGGACATCTAGAAATTCACCAACTTTGCAGGAGACAACTGTACAGTTGTTCATATGGAAAATAATACAATAATTAATAGATAATAGTACAAGAATAAACTGTGTTTCACATACTCAGTGAAAACTGTAAACCTACTTTTGCCCCAGCCTGTATTATAAACACAGTTACCGTATTTTGCTGTGTATAATGTGTGCCTGTTTTTGGCTCAAACTTTCCAGAAAAAAATCCTTAATTTTAATTTTTTAATCCAATTTTACTTATTTGTATTTAGATACTTGTTTTTTGTATTATAAAGGGATTTTAACATTTACTTTTGAACATATTATGGTACAAGAAATTTTATGTACAAATAATTACAAAACACAAGAACAGATACAAGGTACAAGATATTTTATGTTCCAGTAACAAATTAGTACTACCCATGTATAATGCACATCCTTATTTTTCCCTCAAAAATTTGGGCACAAATTGCACATTATACATGGCAAAACACAGTAAATGCCTCTTCTTTATAAACCTCTCTACCCTCTGTTCTGACTCTTGGAGAACTCAGAGATCTACAAATTATACAAATAAACGACTACATTCTGCAGTCTCCCAGATTTGGGTCAAACCATACTTCTTTTTGGTGCTGCCTCTAACTGGATTCTATTTTTTTCTCAGTTCTGTATACCTGCTTTCCCTATTCACCATCAATTTGCCCCTAACCTGTAAGCCAATCATGAGACTGCCATCTTAAAAAGCATCGACTTTGTTTTTTTAATTGATTACACTATTACAGTTGTCCCAATTTTTCCTTCTTTGCCCCCTCCACCCAGCATCCAGTGATCCCCCCTCCTTTGTTCCTGTCCATAGGTCATGCATATCAGTTCTTCGGCAACTCCATTTCCTATACTTGCTCTTAACAATCCTCTACCTATCCTGTAACTACCAATTTGTACTTCTTAAACCCCTCACCTTTTCCTTCATTCCCCCAGACCTCCCCTTCCAACTGGCCACCATCCCAGTGTTCTCCATATCTATGACTCTGTTTCTGTTCTGTTTGTTTGCTTAGTTTGTTGATAGTTATATATTTATTGCCATTTTACTGTTCATAGTTTTGACCTTCTTTTTCTTAAATTTAAGTCCCTTTAATACTTCACATAATAATGGTTTGGCAATGATGAACTCCTTTAGCTTTACCTGGTCTGGGAAGCACTTTATCTGCCCTTCAATTGTAAGTGATAGCTTTGTTAGGTAGAGTAATCTAGATTGTATGTCCTTCCTTTTTATCACTTTGAATATTTCTTGCCAGTCCCTTCTTGTCTGCAAAGTTTCTTTTGAGAAATCACCTGACAATCTTATGGGAACTCTCCTGTAGGTAACTCTCTGCTTTTCTCTTCCTGCTTTTAAAATTATCTCTTTGTCTTTAACCTTAAGCATTTTAATTATGATGTGTCTTGGAGTGGTCCTCTTTACACTCATCTTGTTTGGAATTCTCTGTGCTTCCTGGCCTTGTATGTTTATTTCCTTCACCAAATTAGGGAAGTGCTCTTTCATTATTCTTTCTAACAGGTTTCTAATTTTTTATTCTTTCTCTTCTCCTTCTGGCACCCCTATGGTAAAAATGTTGGTACATGTGAAGTTGCCCCAGAGGCTCCTTACACTACCCTCAATTTTTTGTATTCTTTTTTTCTTCTTGCTATACTGATTGGATGTTTTTTCTTATGTTCCAAACCATTGATTTGATTGTTGGCTTCATCCGCTCTGCTGTTGATTTTCTGTAAATTGTTCTTTATTTCAATTAGTATATCCTTCATTTCTGCCTGGGTCTTTTTTATGCTGTTGAAGTACTCACTGAGCTCCTTGAGGTTCATTGTAACCAATGTTTTGAACTCTGCATCTGATAAATTGCTTATCTCCATTTGTTTAGTTCTTTTTCTGAAGTTTTGTTGTGTTCTTTCACTTGGGCCATGTTTCTTTGTCTTCTCATTTTGGCGGTTTCCCTGTGTTTGTTTCTATGTATTAGGCAGAGCTGCTACAACTTCCTGCCTTGGTAGTGTGGCCTAATGTAGTAGATGTTCTGTAAGGTCCAGTGGCACAGGCTCCCCTATCTCCCAAGCTATGTACTTGAGGTGATCCCTCTGTGTGGGCTGAGTACACCCTCCTCTTGTAGGTGAGTCTTGATTGCTGATCCAGGTCAATGGGAGGGGTTTAACCCAGTCCAGACAGCTGGTAGGACTGGCTATACTCCTGGTCAGCAACCACCTCCCTCTGTGGCTTGTGGAGGTGATCAGATGGTGCTCAGATGTGGTCTGTAGCTGTCCACTGGGTGCACAGGCTCTCGGGTTTTCCAGATGGTGTAGGCCAAGGTCAGCCTTTAGCTGTGTTCTGTCTGCAGATGGCTGCTACTAGTTCCAGGCTTGGGTGGACCTATAAGGTGGATGGGGTGGACCCTTAGGTAATTGTTAAGAAAGGGTTTACAGTGTGAGCCAAGTTAATGGAGATTCAGTATGGTGCCACTGCACTGTGGCTCTGTGTGGGGGATGGCTCACAAAAGGTTCAATGGCCACTGTCTGCAGTTCTATCTGGGATAAAGCTGTCCCCCAGCTCTTGCCCTGACAAGGGCAAGACACTTTAGTTTTCCTCCCCATATGCCACTGGTGCCTTTCCAGCTGCTGCCCCAGTGCTGGAGCCCAGAGGGAGTGAGTCTGAGTAAGTCTGTGTGCAAGGTCTTTTAAGACAAGAGTCCTGAGGATCCCATAGTTTCTTCTGTCAACTCACTCCCCACTGGTTTTTACAGCCGGAAGTTGTGGGGACTTATCTTCCTGGCACTAGAACCCTGGGCTGGGTGGTCTGGGGTGGCAGTAGGATCACTCTTGAGATACCCCGTTGTTTTATATCCAACACACGTGGGTTTGGAACCAGCTGGTTCTGTGTCTCCACATCTCTGCCCCTCCATCCTCCTACCCATCTGGGTGAATATGGTTTCCTTAATTCCTTAGTTGCTGGACGTCCATACCGATCGATTTTCTGACAGTTCTGAGTGATGGCTGTTCTATATTTTAGTTCTAATTTTGCTGCGGCTGTGCAAGGAGGTGAGCTGCCTTTACCTACACCTCCATCTTGACCAGAAGTCCAAAAGTATCAACTTTTCCTTCATGGGGAACAGAATTCCCATTATACTAAAATGTGATTTAAGGAGGGAATATCTCTTCACTGGGTTTTCCAGCTTACTTTCTTACTTACTGGTTTAGCATGTCAAAAGCTCTGAACACAAAACTCATCAATTTGCCATTGAAAAACATTTGCTCTCATAGAGATGAACTCAAATAAGCGGTTTCTGATTAAGTCTTTGGTTTCTGAGACAGCGAACTAACCCAACTTATAGATACTCTTCAATACGCTACCTGATACTATGTATTTATTCTCTCAAAAAGTTTACCTCTGAAATTCACTAAGTTTTTACATGACCTATTTATGTCAATAAATAGTCAATAGTCGGAACCTTAATAAGATGAGTCATTGCATCTTTAAAAAACACCAGATCAAGAGATGTTCCTCTAATGATTTCATTGAACTGTCTCTGGTAAAACTGGAGTCTTTCAGACAGAAAGTCAAAGGATGGTACCTATGAGTGGGGAAAGAGAGAGAAAAATAATATGTGAAACCCAAAATTTATAAAGGTAGCAATTGTAAAGACACTCAAAAGTAATTCTACATTTTTTAAAAAAGAAAAACCTAATGCATTTTCAAAAATTTGTCATGGATTAGTTGACTTTAATTTACTTCCATTTTCAGAGGCCTGACACCTAACTTTCCAATAAGAAATTATCCCTGACTTTTCCCTCCAAGAATCCCAGCAGCAACTCCTATCCACGGCAATGAAGGTTGGAATATAACAAATACTTTTCTCAGTTTTTATTTGCTTTTTAATATTATTTATGGATTTTTTATCCTCACCTGAGGACATTTTTTTCATTGTTTTTTGTAGAGAGAGGAAGGGAGAGAAACATCAGTGTAAGAGAGAACCATCAAGTGGTTGCCACCAGAACATTCCTGGACCAGGGACAGAACCAGGTACCAAACCAGCAACATAGGTATGTGCCCCAGAGGGCAATAGAACCCATAACTTTTCAGTTTTGGGAAGATGCACCACACCAGCCAGGGCTATTTATGGTTTTGTTTTGTTTTTTTAATGTACAGAAATTTAACATTGTTTATATAATCAAGTTGTTCTGAAATAGATATTTACTTATTTGCTCTGCCAATTGTTTTTCCCAATTTATTTGTGTACTGAATTACTTTGTTATATAACCCTGTTTAAAAAGTACACCTGGAGTCTTGTTTCAAACTTTATTAAACCTATGCATTAATTTAGGAAGAATGATGTGTTGCTGTTTAATCAAGCTTTATGTTTATTCCTAGACATTTTTACATATTTTTGCTGTTGAATAAAATGCCTCTTTTTAATTTTCTATCTTGTGATTATTAGTAAGGATTGGCAAATTTTTTCTACAAAGGGAAAGATAGTAAATATTTTAGGCTTTGTGGCAGGTATGTTCTCTGGAATAGCTTCAAAGCTCTGCCATAACTGTGTGAAAGTTGTCACAGACAATTTATAAATAAATGGCCATGGCTGTGCTCTAATACAACTTTACTTATAAACACTAAAATTTTAACTCCATATAATTTCACATGCCTCACAATATTATTATTCTTTTGATTTTTTCTATCCATTTAAAAATGTAAAAATCATTTCTAGCCCACAAATCTAACAGAGAACAGACAGCTGACTAGATCTGGCCCACTGATTATAATTTACTAACCTCTGGTATAAAGATAGTTATTGAGTGTTATATATCATACTTGGTCATCTTACTGAACTCTTAGTACTTAAAAAAGATTTAAAATTCTCTAGGATCATATGAAGAGATAGCCATATCATCTGCAAATAAAATGATTTTTGTTTTTTCCTATCTGATAATTACATCTTTTTTTTTTGTCATTTTGTTACAGTGCTTAGAACTTTCAAAGCAATATTAAATAACAGAGATACTATCAACCAAACTTGTCTTATACCTGACTTTAATGGGGCTGCTGCTAAATTTCCTTGAAAAAAATATTTTACACTTGGTGTATGATGACATGAATCACAACTCATAACAATGGAGAAGTTACAGCAACTCCATGGTGAGACTTAGGTACAGGGAGAAATATCTAGGTAGGTGAGCGATCCAAAAACCTCTCTTTAAAGGCGAAAATAAATACCAGTTCATAGACTTTGGGTACTTCAAACGTAGTATCTTCAGGTTCATCACCAGTTGGTTCAGGCATCTCACGGAGAAAATCTACAAAGTATGGCTCAGGAAGAATATATGATGTCACATCTGAGCTGACAGTTTCTTCAATTGCACGAACAAGTTGTACATTAAACCAATGCTCATCATCAGGAGTTATAAATCTGAAAAAAAATCCAGGTGTAGAAACGCAAAATATGAGGGGCAGGAAAACCACGCTCTTTCCTGAGCATGGTTTCAGTCTCTCTCCACCTCCTCTCAGCCCCATCCTGCACCTCCATCACGTCAGGGAAATGGGAAATGATGTCTGCCATCTGACGAGAAGGACCTAACCCATCTAACATAGTTACATTGACACTGTTACCTACAGAAAATACTGACGAAGACAGTCTCTCCTTGACCAAACTTGGGCTCCTCTGAATCCACTTCCCTCAACTCTTGGACTTCCATGTCCTTCTCTGCATCACCCAATTTTAGCACGAATCTTGTCAAGAACATTTAACCAAAATCCTCCACCCACAATACCTGGTCACCCTCCGTAAGTGACCAAATTCCTAAGTCTCACTCATCCCCCTGTGGTAACATCTGATCACCTGGCCTGCAAGAATCCTATTTAGGTAAGCTCAGCCAGAATCCTCCTCTACCCCAACATTTCCTCTTGCTGATTTTCCATCCACTGGCTTCTCCCTCTTCCTTCATGGCTATAAATCCCAATTCTTTCCTTGCTGAAGTTGGAGCTGAGCCCATTCTGCATCCCCTTCTGCAAAACCCTGTAACAGTAGTCCCTGTACCTATCATGACATTCCTGAATGCTGACTGTGCTCCTGATTGTCCAAACCAGTGTCATGAATAATTTTTTTGTTCAATGATACAGGTGAGTCAACTAGGTGAGGTTAAAGGTCTCTAAAACTTGCAATAAAAGTACAGAAGTGTCCATCAGTAGTGGGTGAGCATCCTTTTTCTGGGTCTGTGAGCACACAGTGCACAATGGCAAGGGGAAGAGAGGAAGAAGGGGACTAACATTTGACAAACAGCACCTGTATGTGAGACGCTGTGGTGGGCCTTTACAACTCTGAAAGACTGGCATTCCCACACCAATACAAATACTGCTTTGTATTTTACAGAGGACATGGGCTCAGAATGATGACTGAGTTTATATAGCAGATTTCACCAAGCAAAACCTACACAGAGCTCAACTTTTTGAGAAAATGTACATAACTATAATTTGTCTCTGAATGTTATCAATTCTCTGATAATGTGGTGATTTAAAAAGATGTCCTGTTGAATTTGGCAGAGAATTTTTTAAGGTGACCAACAGGTGGGAAATGGCATCAATACTTCACAAACCCAAAGAAAATTAAGACACTACTTACCCCAACTCTACTGATTTGAGCAGGGGATGCAGGAACTAATCTATTGTATAAACTTTTGGTACAGTACATTAAACTCAGGCCCTGTAATACACACCTGTCTGCAACTACTCTGTTGCACTCGTGTTTGAAAAGTGACAGGAGAACAGAGATCGAATCACACTCTTCGGCTTTTATGGTTAACATTCCTTGCCAAATTCTGGAAAGATCTCGAAGATTAAAAATGTAATGAAATTTAGAAGGAGTTGGCAGCATCTTCACCTAAAGATGGTAAAAAAAATGTGGTACTCTCATTTACTTTTCAGATAAACTAAAAATAGAACTGTTTTTATAACTATTTTATTTCACAAATCCTATTTTAAATTAAATAGGCTCGATATTAAACCAAAGTTAAATTACATTGTCATCACAGCACTGATGGAAAAACATATATCACCAATAAACCCACAGAGAATGTAGAAGATCATAAGCCCCCAGACGGGATGGATTCAAATATAATGCACTAGGTGCAGATTCCAGCCTCTGTTCTACCACCATTAGTTGGCTTTGATCAGTCACTTCCCTCCCCAACCTCGATTTCTTAAAAACTATGCAAGTTGTGGGAATAAGCATTCCTAATCATTATTAACCTTATTAGTGTTATATGGAAATAGGTCATAACAAAAAACTAAATGTGAGTCAATCATCATGTTCATTTCTAAAGTGAGTAATGACTATGTTCTATAGATTGTTTTGATTAGGGTCCTTAATGTGTTTGTATTTCCACAAATGTATTTGTATATTGGAATCTAAATTTCACTAAGGGGATCCAAGCTCAGTCAACATGCTTTCATATATCTGTGTACCTAGAATAAATTGACAGGCAAGTCTGACATGCAGCTGTTAAGCACTAGCTGGTATTTCTGAGTTTTTTTGTTTGTTTGAATACTAATTTACTTGTTATTTCTACCAACTTGCAGAATTTAAATAGGCAAAGCTATAACAATGACCAGTTAGGCATGGCCTGGAGGTGTAGCAGGTGTGGGAAGCACTCTGGGCTGTGTATAAGGAGTGTAATAGGTGTCATTAGCATCATTTCAGAGAGTGCAACCATGATAACTCTGTATCTTGAGATACAGAACAGACTCTCCATGTGATTAATGCAGGGGAATGAATGGTTTCTTTAATACTGATTCATGGAATATGTCCTTTCCTTGTTGAAATAGTACCCCACTGAGTTTGGAGAGTGATTCTTACAGACTAATTCACAATAGAAGTTAGAACAGCAGGTAACAAGGGAGTGAGAATAAAAAGAAGTATTTCTTTCTTTGCTCAATTCCATGCCAAGCTAAAATGTTTGTTCTACTTACAAAAATGTAAATCATACACTTATATTACAAATATGCAAAAATAAAGAGACAAGGCTGTATGACTATTGCATTTTCATCTTTGCTGTGAAAAACCATAGCCATTGGCAAATGAAGCAATCATTAAAGAGAATTAAATAAATTCCTTTCTTTCCTTCTTCTCATTTATTAACCTGCTATTTCCCTTTAATTTCTGTCAACGTCTTTCTTTTCTCACCTGCTTTTGCTTTAAAGCTATGTAAAGTAATAAAAAGGTTAAGTGATATACAAGGTGAGTGGATTAAGAAAGTGCTTTGTGAAGATAGGTGATTTGAAGAAAAATATGAAGAGGGCTGTTTATCTGGGGATGGGGACAGGAGGAAGGTTCATTTATTTTTCAGTGACTCTGTCTGAGCACCTCCCACAGTGGGCTGCCCTCAGGAAGATACCTCAGTGAGAGGACAGCTGCATCTACTGCCATTGGGGAGCATCCATTCTAGTGGGGGAGCCTGATAATAAATAGGAAGCAAATATACTGATAAACAAATAATAGTGATAAAAATCATGGTTAGAAAAAATAGAGTCTGGAGACAGATAATGCCTGAGATGAGGCCATGGACAGTTAGTTTAGAAAAAATGATCCAGAGAAGCACATCTGAAGCTAAGAATGATGAGAATTAGTCAAATGAAAGTATAGTGACTCCGAGGCATGAAAACTTGGGGTCTTCTGGCAATAGCATGAGAAAGGCAGCAGAGGTGGAGCAGAATGATGGAAGCGAAGACGGGTCAGCACGGGCCAGCTCAGGTTGAGGTACAAGTGCAAATGCAACTGGGAATCTACTAATGGTTTAAAGAAGAAGGAATGATGTCTGGTTACTGTTTTAAAAAAGCACTTTAGGGCTCTATAAAGAACAGACTTGAGGGGGGCAAAAAGATAGCAAGGAGGTTGGTTAGGAAGTCACTGCATGGTGCAGGGGGCAGGTGAGGGAAGCATCTATCAGGGTTTACAGTGAGATGGCACTCAGTTCTGGGCTTTGGGGTATATTTTGAAAGCACAGTTACTGGTGGATTGAATAAAGGGAATGAGAAAGACAAATCAAAGATGGTACCCAGGTGTTTAGCCTGAGAAGCAGGATAATTGTTGCTGCTGTTAACTAAGATGTATAAGTCTGAGGAAGGGTCATGTTTAAGGACAATAAAGAGTTCTGTTTGGACATGTTAATTTTGACGTGGTTATTAGATTCAAAATGGTAAAATCTACTAAGCAGTTAGAAATATGTCTGGAGCCACGCAGAGAGGCCTGGGATGCAGGTATTGATTATGAAGACATCCACACAGAGATGGTGTTTAAAGCCCTGAAGCTGGATGAGGCTACGTGGGTAAAGGGTGGAGATGGAGACTGAGTCCCAGCATCCAGATCAGGGGCACTCCAGTATTTAGAGAAGGAGAAGAAGGGGCTTAGAAAAGGTAACCAATGATGAAGAAAACCGAGAGGATGAGTCCCCTCTGAAGCCTAGGGAAGGAAGTATTTAAAGGGACTGTTCATGTCAAATGCTACTAAAAATCAAGTAAGAGGAGGAAGAAATCAGACTTTAGATTTGGCAAGATGGAGTTCTTTGGTGACTGAGAACCAAAGAAATGAAATGAAAGCTCGTGCACAATGGGTTGAAGAGGTAAATAAAGAAAGGTAAGAAAGTGGAGCTAGTTAACATTCATGTAACAAAAGAAGCTTTGATAAAAAGACACCAGGAAGACCAAAGCTTTTCAGAAAAAGTATGTCTACAGGCACATTAAATTGAACAATAGCCCCACTAGAAAACAGGTGGATCTTACCGCACTAAATTCCCAAACACTCAGACCTTACCATTCATTTTGGAGTTTATTTAAAAGTGGCAGAACAGCATGTGAGAAGACCCTGTGCTGACAAGGAGCCGTCGTATGTAAGGAACTGATCACTGTGAGGGCAGATGGGAGGCTTTGTGGAAGAGTATTCCATGAGACACACAATTCCCCTTCTGATAATTCTGTAGCTAGAACTGTCCACCCAGGAATCTGAAAGGCCGGCACACCCTAGTTGTCCCCAGGGCATAAGCATCCACATCAATGTGTGCAATTGGCCTAATGAATGTATAGTGAACCATGACAACAAATCCTTATCTCCTTCACAATTTTTTTGGCAAATATATATCAACTTTGTTTTTAGCTCAAACCTACATTTAATTGCTTTTTCATGTCTGCCTTAAACCATCTGGTGGCAGTTAGGGGTCTGCTGAGCTTTATTAGGGCACTGATTTGTGTTTTAAAATCTAGCCTATTTTAAGTACATTTCCATCCATTCACTAACTCATGCTCAACCTCTGAGTAACACACAAGTTAGAAGTTAAGTTTTGGTTAGCTAAGAATATCTGGAAATCCAAGTATTCACTCAGTTAGTAAATATTTGTATCTGATATAGTTTGGCAGGGTGGGGGAGACAGACATATGCAGAGTTACAAATCAGAGTAACAAGTGGAAAAGCAGCGTTTTCATTTCATCAAAATTCTACTTTATCTTGGATGTCATATCTGGTTTATAGTAATACCTCATACATATGGAAGGCAGCCTTCAATCAGAATATTTGCTGCCTGGAAGGAAAAGCTGTCATAAATCTATTTGAGCACCTAATTTGTCTCTTACAAAAAAGCATTACCACATATAATGTGATGATAATTTCATGAGCCACGAGGTGAGAACTAGGCTGAATAATATTTGACTTTTTTTATTATTGACAACAGATGACTCAGTACCTTGGTCCACTGCCACAGCACTCTGCCTGCTGAAACTAAATTTGAAATCATCTCACATATTTCAGGTTTGAACTTTCTACAAGGATCAAAGTATCCACAGCCAATAACTCCTGGAAAAAAATTGAAAGCAAGATTAAAGATACAAGCTTACTAGAAGATTATAAGATACACATCTATCCCTTTGAATAAATCACTCCAAGACTGGCTAGGTGGTGTTAAGAACTTCTCAACTAAAACTGGAAGTCAGCAGTGAGGCCTGCAAAGCTTAATATGCTGTGATAAGCATTTTATATGGATTAACTCATTCAACCCCCCCAACACTTTATGAAAAAGAAAGTGAGGTAGACATTGTTATTGTTATTCCCATTTTAATATGAGTTTAGTAACTTGCCCAACGTCACACAAGCTGATCAAATCTGAGATTTAACCCACAGAGCCTGGCTCCAGAGCCTGTAAAAAAGCACTCATCCTGAAGTGTAGGAGAGCTGGGAAAGAACTTAGAGACTACTTCCTCATCTCACAGAGAAGACCAGGACCAGACAGGTGGAGCAAGTTGCTCAAGGTCACCCAGACTGGTTGTTGCTAGACTAGAAATCTGCACACATATCTCCTGAGCTGCAGTCAGTCAACACTCTGGCTTGGGCTGGTCATCTAATGACTCCTAGGAAACATCCAGCACAGTGACAATCTGATATAATTTCCCTCAGGAAGGACTGAATTATGGGTTTATAATGTGTTTGGTTTTAGACTGCCAAAACAGGTTTACTCTACTTCACTCCAGTGAGTTACTATGTTGAGTGATATGTTCAGTTCTGAACATGGAATTTTCAGAGTAATATGACTATGAGTATCTGTTCAGAGATGCAGAGTAGTTTCATGAAGGGTGGGACAGCTAAAGAAACTGGGCTCCATTCACACAGATCTAAGAAAAGCAGCCTTGAGGGAACATGAAACTGTACTCCAAAGTCATGGCCGCTTGTGCCGGATGCCTGTTAAGCCCCTTTGCTTCCTGAAACCCTCTGATTCTAGGTTTCCAACTTCCTGCGGGAAAAATGTGTTATACAGGAAGCATGAGATCTGGAATACAAAAACAGGATCAGCACCATGCCTCTGCCATCCACTAGCTAAATGGCCCTGACTGGGCACTTATTTCTCTTCTCTGAACCTCGGTTTCTTTACATGTGGTTTGTTCCCAGCACTTCAGGGGCTGTTTCCAGCACTATGTCATTTTTGACATTAATCACATCAAAAAGTGTATAAAATAGTTTAACAAGCAAGCCAACGCTCACATACAGACTGCTAGATTGAGAACACAGCATGGCCCCAGTACGTCAGAAGCCCGTCTGTTGGTCACTATCCACCCTTTTCTCCCCCAGCGGTAGCCACTGCTCTGACTAGGTGATAGTTTTGCCATTTATGTTTCTGAACTTTAACTTTTTTCACTCTTAATTTTTTTAAAATATTTTATTTATTTATCTTTAGAGGGAAAGGGAAGGAGAGAGGGAGAGAAACATCAATGTATGGTTGCCTTTCGTGCGTCCCCTGCTGGGAACTGGCCTGCAGGGAACTGGTCTGCAACCCAGGCATGTGCCCTGACTGGGAATCAAACCGCAATTGTCTGGTTCGCAGGCCCGCGCTCAATCCACTGAGCTACACCAGCCAGGGCTTTTTTCACTCTTAATTTTTGAAACTTAATTTAATGGAATCATATACTTCTCTGTGACTTGTTCCCTTCACTCTACATGTCACTTCTGGGCTTCATCCATGTTGAAAAATATAGCTGTGTTTCCTCAGATTCACTGCCCCACAGCATTGCATTATACGCCTGTGCTGCAACTTACTTATCTCATTTTACTGTCAATACATATTGGGGTTATTTCAAGGTTTCTGCTATCATGAACACTGTTCTATGAACATTCTGTGTAAGTCTTCTGGCACACATATGCAAAATCATGCATATGGATTAAGGACTTAAATATGGAAGGTGAAAGTATACAAAGTTTGGAAAACATACCTTCAGGACATCTTTAAATGTTCCAACATTCGAATTATAGGGGTACCAGGAGGGGAAGAGAAACAGCCACGAGTGGCAAACTTATTTGAACAAATAATAAAGGAGGACTTCCCCAATCTGGCAAAGGAAATAGACTTCCAGGAAATCCAGGAAGCTCAGAAAGTCCCAAAGAACTTGGACCCAAGAAGGAACACACCAAGGCACATCATAATTACATTACCCAAGATTAAAATGAAGGAGAGAATCCTAGAAGCAGCAAGACATAAGGGGACAGTCACCTACAAAGGAGTTCCCATTAGACTGTCAGCTGATTTCTCAAAAGAGACCTTACAGGCAAGAAGGGGCTGGAAAGAGGTATTCCAAGTCATGAAATCCAAAGACCTACAACCAAGAGTGCTCTATCCAGCAAAACTTTCATTTAGAATGGAAGGACAGATAAGGTGCTTCTCAGATAAGATCAAATTCAAGGAGTTCATCATCACCAAACCCTTATTATATGAAATGTTAAAGAGACTTATCTAAGAAAAAGATAAAAAATATGAACAGTGAAAGGACAGCAAACTCACAGTTATTAACAACCACACCTAAAACAAAAGCAAACTAAGAGGACAGCTAGACCAGGGGCAGAACAATAGAAATGAAGATCACATGGAGGGTTAGCAAGAGGGGAGTGGGAGAAGGAGAAGGGGGGAGAAGGTACAGAGAATAAGTAGCATCGACGGTAGGTAGAAAATAGATAGGGGGGAGGGCAAGAATAGTATGGGAAATATAGAATCTAAAGAACTTGAGACACGTGTTCATGACCTAAAGGGGGGAATGGTGGGGGAGGGGTGTGCAGGGTGGAGGGGAATGAAGGGGGGGAATAAGACAACTGTAATGGCATAATCAATAAAATACATTTAAAAAAAAATAAAATGTTTGGAAAACATATAGGAGACCATCTGCATGACCTCTTCTGGGTAGAAAAGGACTTCTTAAATGATACTCAGAAAGCACAAATCATAGAGGAAAACAACGGTACATTCCTATATCCTAGAACCAGAACTGCCAGGGGTGTGCCCCAGTCTGCTCCAGTTGTCATCCACAGGGCTGGCAGCAACTTGCAGTCCCTCCAGCAGTGGGTGACAGTCCCACTTGCTTCACATTCTCACCAGTGCCTGATTTAGTCAGAGTTTTTCATTTTTGCCAACCTAGTGAGTATAATATGGCATCTTCTTGGTGTTTTAAAATTTATGTTTTTCTGAATACTGATGCTTATCACCTTTACATTTGTTTACTTGCCATTTGATTACCTCTTCTTAAAGTACCTGTTTTTTTATTGCCCACTTTTATGTTATGCTGTTTGCTTTTTACTGAATAATTCATAAGATTTCTTTAAATATTAAGAATACTAACTTTTTTGTTTTGCTATATGAAATTAACAAATTTTCCAATAGGTTGGAATTTTTTTCTTCCACTTTGGGGCTTGTCTTTTTATTCCATTAACGTTGCTTTTTAGATCAACACAAGTTCTTAACCTATCAAATTTATCACTTTTTTCTCTTTATGGCTTATGCTTTGTGAGTCTTATTTAAAAAGTTCTTTCCTACACAGAGGTCATTCAGATATTTTCCTATATTGTCTTCCAAATGTTTTATTAGCTTTAATTTCCATATTTAGATCTTTAATCCATCTGTATTAATTCTATTCTTGGTGTGAGGCAGGGGTCCAATTTCAATGATTTCCCATAAAAATGACTGAACATCCTAGTATCACCTACTGGAATTCTGCCTACCCCTCTGGTTGTAGCACTTGCTCTGTCAAATAATTAACGTCCACACACACATGAGTCGGTTTCTCTCATGGGTCTTCATGAACATAATTTTTGATGGCACAGTTTGTGTGAGCCTAAATGTCACATTAAAATATTCATTTTTATTAATACTTCAAAGTGCTCCCTTTGACTTGGTATATTGTACTGTTAACCCATGATCAATGTGCAGTCACACAGCCCAAATTTCTCTTATTAATCATGCCAAGAAAACCAAAACACAAAGGTGTGCTTACCTCTAACAGCAACCTTCAACAAGGCTATCTCTAAATTTCTGAGTCTTAAAATGGGATATAAACATTCTTAGAATTTACATCCTCTTTTCTGGCATTTAGCTCTCTATTTCAGATTTAATGCCCACTTCAAACAGAGCCTTTTATCTCTTAAGTAAGGTTTTGTACGGTTTATGTCCACATGTAATGAAATTAAACACTAAGAATAGTCATACCAAAAATTTTGTCTATTGAAGCATTTGAAGGCAATGTGCAATTAAATACAGTAAATTGTCTTTTTAAACGCTGAGGAATGTCGTTCCGCCCCCCGCCAGGGTGGATCATCGCCGCTATGAGCTGCACGTCCACAATAGTGGTGAAGTCTCCGGGCTTGTCCAGGCTGTACATCCCTTCCATTTCCATCATTTGTCGTACAATCTCATTAGTTATCTGAAATGGGATATAGTAATGCTTTAACAACATATCGCTATCATATTCTTCTATATCTCCTATAAAATAGGACATATGAGATTAGAAGAAAATATTCAACTTTTATCAGTGAAGTGTTTGTGAATGTTGATGATCACCTTCAAGGTTATTTGACTTCAACAATCACCCGTGAACTCTAAATAAGTTAAACATGTATGGTGCAAGTCCAATGTGCTTTTCATCACAGTGATAACACTAATTTCCAAATACATTTAGATAGGTGAATATTTGGTACAATTACAACAGTGCTCAAAGTTACAAGTTTTACTATAGATACCCTTCACACTCAAAATTCAACACCTCAAAATACTTAAATCAGAATGTGAGGTAGTTTACTCCTGCGTTTTCAATATTGTGTTACTGAATGTTTGGTTTTAGGTTTTGTATCCTTATCTTTTCTGCAGCCTGTAACGTTGCAAATACTCCCTCCTTGTTGAAAAATTGTTCTCTCTTGCTTTCAGAGGCTCAGTCCTTTTAGGTTCACCTCATGACTCTCCCAAGCCCTGTTTCTCCACCCACCCTCACATGCAATGTTCTACAGGATTCCATCCCTCCTTTTCTCTTCCCACTAGATCGGGGTGCTATTGCAACCCTGTACCCCAAAGAATCTCAACTCGAGAACACTAGCTTCAGATTCCTTTCTAAGCTTCACACCTATATATTAAAATTCCTACCAAGCATCTCAAAGTGATGACACACAAGCACCTCAGATATAGCTGCCTTTCATTTAACAAACATTTAATGAGTGACTACTGTGTGTCTGACTCTGTTGAGCATACACAAAAGTCCCTGTCTGCATGGAGCATACATTCTAGTGGTAGGAGAGAATAAGTCTTTGTGGGAAAAATAAAGCAGAGGAAGGAAATAGGCATTGCTCAGGTATACAACTGAATATGGGGAGCAAGGTGGCTTCTCCTCACAGGACATATAAGCAAAGACTTGAAGAACGTGAGAAAGGAAACCCATTTAAATATTAGGGGAAGAGCATCCCAGGCAGAATAAACAGTAAATGCAGAGGTGCCGAGTGAACATCATATCCAGGGTATAACAAGGCTCAGTCAATGTAGTTGGAACAGAGTCTTGGGGAGATAAGATCCAACAGGGTAGGGTCTTTGGGTCACGGTAGGAATTTTGTTATTTATACTCTACAAGACTCATGGGAGAATTTTGAGCAGAGGAGTGTGTCATGCTACAAATCATGTTTTAATTGTTTGCTGATTTGAGAATAGAATGAGAGGGACATGGGAAACAGGAAAGCAATGAGGAGACATTTTTAATGGTCCTGAGAGACTGAATGTGGCATTGCTATTTTTTGAGATATAGAGGACTGTTGGAGAAACAGATTTAAAGAGCAACAGGAATTTTGCTTTGCACATGTTAAGTGTGAGATCCAACTACACATTCCCAATTGGGTAACTGAGCCTGAAATTCAGGAGCTCTTCAGTTTATAGATGGTGTGTAAATATGCTTCCACTCTCCTGACCCTCTAGAAACTGCTGAGCAGTCTATCTGCCCTGGAACCCTGCTGAATGGGGGAGAACAGGGGAAGAAAAAGGAATAAAAACCTTTCCCTGGGAGGCTGTGGCTTCCGAATGACAGCTGCATAGATGTGTACCTTCAGTATACATAGCCTGAGCGGGGCAAAGATGTTCAAATCTTAAACATATTCTAATCCTTGAGTAATCTCTTAAGGATCTGGCAAAAGAATATTCAAAACCTGTCTGGTTGAGGGCACATCCATCCTAGGCTTCAAGAAACAGCCACAGATAATTTTTCAAGGGCAATGACCTAGCAAGAAGCCAATGATACATTCAGAAAATGAGAGTTCAGAGCTAAACAGGGATTTTCAAACCATAGAGAACAGAAACAAACTCACATAGACTTCACATGCTAGAATTAAGAGACAGAGAAATGAAAACAACTGTGCTGAAAATGTTTAAAGAAATAGACAACAAATTTCAACATACATGCAAGGAACAGAAAATTATTAAAAATGGCATTTTGAAAGAAATGAGAATCAAATAACTAGTAACTAAAATTAAACTCAATAAATAATTTTACAATAGACTGGACAAAGCCAAGAAGAAAACTACTGAAGTGGAAGAGAGGGGAAATTATCTGGAACATAAGCATTAGAGAAAAAAAGTTTTTTTGTTTTTTTTTAAAGATTTTATTTATTTATCTTTAGAGGGGAAGGGAAGGAGAAAGGGAGAGAAACATCAATGTATGGTTGCCTCTCATGCATCCCCTGCTGGGAACTGGCCTGCAACCCAGGCATGTGCCCTGACTGGGAATCGAACCGCGATACTCTGGTTCACAGGCCTGGGCTCAATCCACTGAGCTATACCAGCCAGGGTTGAGAAAAAAAGTTTTGAATGTACAGAAGAGTTTTATAGAAACATAGAGGGCAACACAGGTGTCCAACTTTTGGGCGTCTATGTGCCACACAGAAGAAGAGTTGTCTTGGGCCACACATTAAAAACACTGTGACCCATAATCACCCTTAAAAAACTCACACAATGTTAAATTTACAATTTTGTGTTGGGCCGCATTCATAGCCATCCTGGGCCACGTGCAGCCTGCAGACCACAAGTTGGACACCCTGGGATAGAAGAAAGTCTAATATTGGTACATCTGGGATCTGAGAAAAGAAGAAAGAAGGTGAGGCAGAAGCAATATTTGAAGAGATAAGGGCTAGAAATTTTCTCGAACTGATAAAAGAGCCCAAGCAGATTCACAGGTCCCAGTGAATCCCAAGCAAATAAATACAATTAAATTTGCATAAAGGAGCATCGTTTAAAAAAGAAAAAAATATAGTAAAGTAAGACAAAGTCTTAAAAGCAGCAAGTGAAAAAAAGCAGGTTAACTACAGAGGTGCAATGCTTAAGTGATAGTTGGCTACTTAATAGCAGCAAAGAAAACAGAACATAGGAATAATATATTCAACACAATGAAAAAAATAACTGCCCACCGAGATACTTACATTCAGCAGCAATGCCTTTCAAATAAAGAAGATGAAATAAACACATTTGCAAACAAACAAAAATTAAGCATTAGTCATTAAAAGACCTTCTCTGAAGAAAGTTCTAAAAGCAGGAGAAACATAATACCAGAAGGAAGGCTCAAGACACAAGAACAAGTGAAGAGCAAAGAAAGCGTTAAATATGTGGGTAATGCAAGCGAAGAGTGAACATATAAAACAGTAAAATAATGTCTCACAGAAATTTTATTTTGAAAGAGATTTATAGGCTTAAAATACATGTCAACAATAAAATGAGAATTCAGGAAGAAGATGAAGGAAATTGAAGTATTCCAATGTCATTGGACATACAAAATGAGAGTTAAAAGGTTTGGTTATCTTTATTTTTGATTATCTGTGTATGCAGGATGTAGGGCAACCTCTAGAACATGGAAATTAAGTACAGTGTAGATAATAAACAAAAGGGAAAATCAATGACTCAGAGAAGCAGAAAGAAAGCTGCGACATGTCTACGTTCGTTTGAGAGAGGAAATGGGGGTGTTGGAGGTCTGGAAAAAGAAACAGGTATGAAATAGTCGTCTCCCAGAGCATGAGCCCACCACAAAGGAAATGTGGTACAGGAATAGACAGGACAAGGATAAAACATGAGACGCGGTATGATTGTTTGGCAGCATTAAGAACTCAGCTGAGATGTGTGATCATGACTTTAGAGAGAAACCAGACATGGTTTTCTCCAGTCAAGTTTAGCTGCGTAGGTGCAGGTGGATGGAGAGTAGACAGCAAGTTTCACCAAGGCTTCAACGTAGTTAAGGCTGATGAGCAGAGGGTGTATGCTACAGTGATTACAGTGATGGACCATGGAATTTTTGCTGGGAAAATAGGTGAAGAAATGAGAGGAAATGGGGATAGTTTAATGATGGTAGGAAAAATGGATAGCAGGTCAATTTAGAGTCTGGGCAGCAGAGGGAATGAGCTGCAAGAGTGGACATGGTAATCAGAGAATGAAATGCCTGAAATTGAGATGCTGAAGGAGCCACACTGACAACGACACTGTGTAGGGTATGAGTGCACGAACGAGTCCCTCAGCCAGGGTGCAAGGCATGATCATTGGAGGAGGCCGGGTCAGGGAACTTAGAGGCCAAGATCATGTACGCACATACTGGCACCACCAAGAATTATGACAGAAGATTGTGTAATTTGTAGGACCCAGGTCAAAATGAAAATACAAGGCGCCTTTTTCGAAAATTATTAAGAATTTCAAGATGGTGACAACAGAGCATTAAGCCACATGCAGGACTCTTTGAAGTGCGAGTCCACAGTTCACACACCCACACAGCTCAGCCCTGATGACAGGGACAGTTCTGGAAAGAGTAACACTGATCCAGGAACAGAAATCTTCAGGGAAGGAGGGGTGATATGTGAAGGCGGAAGGCAATGAGAAGCAAGGAAGACATCCTCCTCACCTGCAGGCCCAAGTGTTCAACTGGAGAAGTCTGCAGGAAAAGCAGTGTCCTGGGATTCCATTACAGTACGAGGTGAAGAAAAAGTTCAGAGAAGTCAAATTTACAATGAATTTTGCGGATTAACTGTGGCTTCCAGGGGCACACAGAAAGGAGTGGGGAAGTAAGAGAGGAGATCAGAGAAGGGCCAAGCAGAGCTGTCTGGGGGTTATTCTCAGGCTGAGCACAGACCTGGGGTCCTGGCCACCCAATGGTGTCTGAGGTAAACCAGTATAAAGGGCGGGATGGGAGGGGTCCTGGCAGCTCCAGGTAGAGGATGCTGGTGAGGCAGTGCATGGAGGAAGGAGAGAAGTGCTGGGGATCCCACGAGAACACTCAGGATTCTAGCAGCATCAGTGAGGTTCCCTAATGGGGAATGACTCTGGGATTGAAAATGACCATGACCAGGACAGTGATATGTGACAGTTATAAAAAACAAGTGTTTTCTAAGTCAATGGAGAGTATGTAGAAGAAGAGGTAAGAGAGCAAGGTTAAAACCCTGGGGAGGGGAAGAGAGGAGCCAGAAAGGACACTGAAATCAAGTAGCCAGAGAGACAGGTGGGCATGTTGCTGAAAAGTGCAGGGGGGTTTCAAGAAGGGAGAATGTCAGCTGGCACCGAGAAGTCGAAAAGTCCAACAGCTGTTACCAGGTTTAGTAAGATGAAGATGATTTGACATTTTTACATATGACCAAAGTACTGATTAAATATAATCTATAGGAGCTATTTTAGTCATACCTGATCTCCCCACTCATTAATGATGGGCATATTAATATCATCAATAAACACAGTCATTTTTCTGCCTCCTGGTGGCCCATATGTGCTTCCCATTCGCTTATCCACATAGCTTTCAATTGTTCTCTAGAGAAAAGGAAATGGTCTGTCTTAGGCATTAGATCCCAAGCCACATTTCTAAAAATGATGAGCATATTTCCCAGCGTAGAATATAATTCATATAATGTGTGTAAATATCATTATTAAAATGTGTATTACGAATTAACAAAATAAGTTATTATGATGTTAATCATTAATTTATGTTAACAGAGATACACTCAAAAGTTCAGCTTCAGCCTCAATTTTAGGCTTTTAATCCAAATTTTAGGCCATTGATAATATTAGACTATTAATGCAAATATGGTATATGGATTTGGCTTTAATCTCAATCTTAGGGAGGTTCAATAGCTGAATGCCAACTGCCACACCCTTTATTTTGATGTTATTTTCATATATATATATGAGAAAACATTATATATATATGAATGTTTTACATGCATACACATTTTATCATAGCCACAACTTAAAATATGTACTTAATATACTGATTACTACAGGACATGATGGGTTTTACCTGAAACATCATTGGTTCCGTGGCAGATGAAAAGTTTAGACTTTTGGACAACTGCACTTCGGGATCATATTTTTTCAGATAGGCCTTAATCATTACCGTTTTTGCAGTCCCCTGCTCTCCGGTGAGCAAAACAGCCTGTAACCACAGGATAAGCATGTTGAAAGTGTTATAACATATTCAGTTTTAAATATCTTATGGTTCTAGTGGCCATTCTTTCATTCTATAAAAATACACCTTATTTTTTAGAATTACACATACACAAAAAATATCATAGTTGAATTAAGGATTTAAAAGTGAGAAGTATGCTGTAAAAGTGCTGGAAGGGAACATGGGTGAACGCGTAACTGCCGGGGCATGGAAGGACTGTAAGCAGATGCCCACGTTGCTCAGCAAGCCGGGAGTCAGCACTTCAGGGGATACTGGGCGGATGTGCACCCTGGGACCTGGGGTTTATTTCCCAAACGTGTGTCCTCTACTGCCTCCAGCCCGTTTTGCTGGAATTCAGTTCTTCCATCTGTAGCATATGAAAAGGAATGGTTTGCAGTCATGTAAGACACTAATGAACTTACTTTATTTTGTTTTGCAATGGTGTCTATCAAAAAATTTGTTCTAATATTGTCAACATTTGGAACCAAAATTGATGAATACTCTGGAATACTGTCAGTTGGGTAAAAATATGGCTGAACTTTCTTACTCCAGTGCTCCCAGTCACCTATACAACAAGTAAAATCAGTCTTAATAAAACTGCACTCTTCGGAAGTAATCAGAATACAAACACGCAAGTGCTATAAACCAGCAGAATCACAGAACATTTTAAACACTTTCCTAAAACATGTTAACCTACCTGTTTTATATAGACTACCGTCTTCTGTAATATCTACTCTAATATCTGCTTATCTAATACATATGGCATTGATAACCAAACTTATTTTGACTCCTTACAAAGTTTTCGATTGCTAAATCATTCATCCAGAAAGATCTGGCCTGAAATGCAACCCAGATCACCTAGCGGTGAGCCCAATGGCATGTTTACTATCTCGTAGGAAAGCCACAGCACCTGAAAGGATGGGGAAACTGACAAGGGATGACTGGTCACTGCCCAAGGATGTCTGCCATGAAAAATGGGAAGACAAATCTGGCCCTAAAACTAGTGTCATAGAGTCCTCACACTCTGACTTATAGTAACTAGTAATTTACTGATTGGTATTATTATTATGATAATTATCATTACCACATTTCATCAATTCTAAGAAAAACTTTTATTTACATCCTAGCATCTCTTTAGTGATGCCTTACAATCACTGTTGATTAGACTGACCTGGTCAGAGCTATTCATACTGTTGCCATTTAAATTGAATTGCTTGCATGGTGGTTGTTGCACAGTTGAGTTTAACTGCTATGTTAAATGTCTTCAGAAAGATTTTGCTAGGATTTGAAATTGTACCAAAAAAGTCACTGTGTACACAGATGTATGGAAAGAGATGAGAGGATAACTTTTGAAGGTAACAAAGCAACACCATTAGAACAATAATCTCAATTTCAGGTTTCCTTGCAAAATAATCAAGTCATATGATAAGTGTATGTTTAACTTTTAAGAAACTCCCAAACTGTTTTTCTAAAGTGGCTGTATCATCATGTAGTGCATAGAGTTCCAACTGCACATTCTTGCCAATATATGGTATTATTTTTAATTTTAGCCATTCTAGTGGCTAAATATCCCATCATAGTTGTTTCTGAAGATTTTATTTATTTATTTAGAGAGGAGAAGGAAAGGAGAAAGACAGGGAGAGAAACATCCGTGTGAGGACCTGGCCTACTTCTGCCGGACCCTGTATTATCCTTTTTAATATACTATTGGATTTAATTTGTTAAAATTTTATTAAGAAATTTGTGTCAATGTTCCTTGTAATGTCTTTTTCTGGCAGTGGTTTCAGGTAATACTGTCCTTATAAAATGAGGTGGCAAGTGTTTCCTCCTTATATATTTTGGAAGACTTTATGTAGAATTGATATTATTTCTTCCTTAAATATTTGATAGAATTCACCAATGAAGTCATCTGAGCCTACAGTTTTCTTTGTAAAAAGGTTTTTTAACTACAAATTCAATTTTTAAGTAAGTATAGGGATATTTAGAGTATTTCTTCTTGATGTTTGGCAATTTGTATCTTTCAGGGAATTTGCCCATTTCACCTACTTTGTCAAATGTATTTTTGATAATGTTGTTTCTAACATTCATCTCTTTTTTTAAAATGTCTGTAGGATCTGTAGTGATGTTCCCTCTTTCATTCTGGACAATGGTGATTTATGTCTTCTCTTTTTTTCCGATGCCTCGGGTAAGAGATTTATCAACTTTATTGATCTTTTCAAAGTACCATCTGTGGGTGGGCTCTGGACTCTAAAAGAGAATTCATACCTACACTGAGGGACGCATTTAATTTTACTTTGCATTTTGACTTAGACATCCTTTTTATCATTCTAGATCTTTAATAACATCTAATCGCACGCTATAAAATCATTGGTCACTCTGGTTAAAGACGCCAGCTAAAAATTTTCATTTACTTGAGTTTCTTTATAAAAGCCCTTTAAAACACAAACTCACTTAATGCTCATATTTAGATGATTCCCCTACCCTCAAATGTGCCTAGTGTCCCCTAGATCCAGGTAACCCTGTGTTTTACACTTTCTAAGTAATTTGTAATTCTTCAGCCTTTGGCCAGTGTGGGGTAGGTGCAGCTATGCAGCAGTGCAGCTTTGGAACGAGGACCTAAAGGTGTTTCTTAAGCAGACACACAAGCAGCCTTCCTGTCTTTAGCTCCACCTTTGCCCAGTTTCCAATGCCTGGGCCCTTTGAAGGTTCTGTGATATGCACCATTGCTTCCTGAATCTTCCCTCTGCTGGTGTAGGGTTTACCTTTGTTTAGTGTGCTAAGTCAACTGCCACATACCTTTCTGCTTTCTTGCTTTTAAAATGTAGCTATTGCTATCTAGTCTCCTGTTTTTTTGAGCTTGTGCATTAAAAAAATATCTTTGCTGTTTGGGGGTTTTAGAAAGAATTAGAGGTAAACACAATTGTTGGGAAGCATAAGTTTTCTTCCCTGGGACTTAGAAGAACTGAAAGTGAGGTTCTGGATAAAGGCACCAAGCTCAAAGGCATTTCTTTTAGAGAGAGGTGAGCTGAGCCCTGCCACACATGGGAGGCCGCATCTGCTACGTGTGAGGAAGATTCGTCTGTTTGGCTCACTCTCTAGTTATTGTGATATTTCCAATAGGGGAATTGTGGGATTGATATGTTCCTGCATCATGAAGAATCTGTGTTCTCCACACTGCTACCTTTCCTTGTCAAGCATTAGAAAGTAGCTAGTGTAAGAGGTACTGCTAACTTATTTATGCCAAGAGGAGGAGAAGTCAAGAGTCTCTATGCCAATTCCCACCATGACCAATATGCAAAATTATACTACTCTTTGCATATATGCCCTTCAAAAATGTATGAGAAATTGTTATACATAACTGGTTTAATATTTCCCTACAGAAGAGTTAATGAAGTTTACATTTTTCTCATTTAAAAAAATATCATTTCATTTTAGGTATAAGTCACTCTGCTTACCATAATCAGTAACATAAAACTCATACATGGTTTGATTTATGTCTTTAGGTATTTCTGGTAAGTCTAACTTGCTTTCATGATTTCGTATAAAGGCTTCAAGCTTCTCTCTGCTTTCCAGTTCCAGAAGGGCTCCTAAACTCCACATGAGGCCAAACACAAACAGTTTATGAAGATGTTCAACACATGAAACACCACCTTCTTCTTTGGAGGGGATCAGACCTTCCAGAAGAGTGAGAGACTGAAAATATTTAAAAGACAAATAAAACTTTATATCTAAATGTTTTAAATTTCAAAAATTAAATGATAGTATACTTAGAAGGAAGGAAAGAGAAAACAAACATATCTGCCAACATTGCCCGGTCACTGTCCAATAGCACCACCATTCGGAAGAAAAGCCACCCTGCGCAGAGGGACTGCAGGGCCTGGCGGAAAGGCTGCTCACCTGGGAATCTGCAGGGCCGGTTCCTACTCCACGCTAATGCTACTAACCTGAGTTTTGGTTTTTTGATCTGAAAAGTGAAAAGCCTAGACTAAATGTGTTCTAAGGCAGTTCCTGGTTCTAAAATTTGGTTACTCCAAATTGTCTAGATCAAAGATTTTATTTCTCTTTAACGTTCTGCAAGGCTCGGCAAACTGTGGCCCCAAGGGCCAGCCACATGCTGGGCAAATAAAGTTTTACTAAAACAAGGTCACAGTCATGTATGCTTTGTGTCAGCAGTTTTTGCAATAAACAGCAGAGTTGAGTGGTTGAAACAGAGAGTTGTGCAAAGCCTAAAATACCTACTAGCTGCCCCTTTAAGAAAGTGGGCCAACTCCCATTCAGCATCAAAAAGAAATGTATGTAGAATAAGACATCCTCAGTCTTTCAAAACAAAATTATTTCAAAATAAGATTTCCACTTACGTTAGGCATTTTAAAGTAATTACTAATATTTACTTCAGCCTCATGCATTATTTCTTACCCACCCACCCTCACTGACTGATGCCCCTTACACTAAGAACCACAGCCCTAGAATGGATAAGAGATCACCTGTGGGCTAGAATCAGGACGCCCTTAAAAATCTATACTTAGTTCTGTTGTTATTTGTTTTCCAAAGATTAATAAGAAAAACTGAGCGTGGAAGAAAAGATACTATAAATTACTTGAAGAAATGTTGAACAGTTTCCCTATCTACTAGATACTAAATTTGCATAGCCAACATTGTCAAGTTTTCCTGAATGTATCAGCTCCTTTTTGTACTTTTCTACAGAACTTCGGGCTCTATTTGTTTATTTTGTCTACTCTCTTTATTGGACATACTTTCCGGGAAGGTCACTAAGCTGGAAGATGGGAAAGACAGCACACTCTCTTCTCCTGACAACAGCTCCCAAGGAGGTGAAAACGACAAGAGAGATGGCAGTAAGAGCGTGAATGAGCTCTTTAACAGGAATCCAACTTCTCAGAGCCAAATGATAAAAAGATGCCTATGGATTACATATATTTTTATTTCAGATGATTCTAAACTGCAACTGAGTAGAAAAAGACCTCAAATCTAAGGAGTGAATATACAAAAAAATCTTACTTGCACAATATAGTTGCACTCTAGGAGTTGCATTTTTGGGTTGAGGTTTAGTTTCATAAATGTATATACATCTTCAAATATTTTATTATACAGAGCTTGGAAAACAGAAGCTTCCTGTGTAGTGCGCTTCTTCAACCATGCCTGCAGCAAAGAAACAGTCTCTGTTTATCAAGAGAGTGAAATATGGAAAGACACTGAACAGGCATCTGCAAGTCTCTCACCGTACCTCTAATATGGGCCGCCAGTTGAGGGCGGAGCTGCTGATGTAGACCATGCCCATTCGAGAAACAGTGGCAGGAGAGGCATTCTCAATATTGTGGACTTCAAACAAAAGCTTGCAATTAGGGGACATGGGTATGCGATCTCCATTAGCTAACGTGAGCGTTTTATTGTCATCCAACACAGAATTTAAGTTCTCAATCCAAATGGCATCTACAGGGCCATCTAAAATAAGAAATATATTTTCACCTGCGAATAATTAAAACAGAAAATTAAGCAAATACTGTTCATAATAAACTGGCAGGAAAAAATTGATCACAAAGGAGAACTTATGTGTACCTTTTTTAGCTTTTAATGTTTTTCTCCACAGAGTAGAAAAAATCCCATCTGTCCAGTCATTGGTAGCAGTGTCCAGTCTGCCAAACATCTGAGGCGCAGTAATAGCTTTTGGGTTCATTCGCATTTCTCTGTGGGGCCTTCCGCATTCCGTTAATGCCTTCATCAGGATGGTTATAACAGTTGTCTTCCCTGAACCACTGGGCCCAAGAGTCATCAAGCCATGACGTACAAGGGATGTCTCATATAACTAAGCAACGAGATGATACGATCAATTGGAAAATGTAACTTACAAGTCTCTTGCAGACATTTATAGAAGTAGTGTGCTGAAATGAAAAACCTTTTAATAATTGATTAACTAAAGTAACTAGCTCACTATTTAAAAAATGAGAAAATGTAAAAAAAAAGGTTTTTGTTTTACTAGATTTGGATAGCAAATTAGCACCAAGTTATAAAGAATCTGACTATGATCATGTGAAACATGAGCTAAGTTTTGGAAATAATTAATTCCGAAATTTGAAATCTAGCTTTTACTTCTTAAACCTTGTGATTTTGTTTTGTGATTTTATTCCTCCTGATTTTGTTTTGCTGATACTTATCTAGCAGTTTTTCCATTTTCTCAGCATGCAAGCAATGTGATTATATCGCCCCCTAGTGGCAGAGAGCAGAAACACACACCATCGTGGTGAAGATCCAAGTATACGTCTGCCTTCAGGTTCTCCAGAAGCATAGCTTGAGATGCAGATTCTTGTGCAAGTAATTTACTCAGTGAATGCTCTGAGAAGAAACCATTAAGGAAGTGGGGAAGCAGGACCGGAATGGGGAGAAGCTAAGTAAGGTGTGATAAACTCCCTGGCACTGCCTATTCTTTGCGCCTGCCAATAAAGTGGCTCCAGTTCTCCAGGAGGGCGTGGTGAATGTGGATGAATGTATTAGAATCCCAAAGAAACTGAGAAAGAACACATGGAAATGGTAAAAGAGATACAAGGCACCAAAACACGGACAGTGTCTGTTACAATATCCTGTCTATTGTTTTGTTAATAAAAGTCAAAGGTCTCAAAGCTGATTAGACATAGAATTTGAGTTCTCCTAACATGTATTTCTTTCTTTAGAAAGAAATATACATATTACTACTTAACCCATAGTTTAAAAGCAACAGAGGCACTGGTCATAACATTATACTAAAGAGTAATGCTATTGACATCAAAAAACAACACAACATTCTAGTCCCTCACCCACTCAGGTGACTAGGGTTCTAGTGCTCAGCATACTGAAGTGGCTGTCACAGCGAGTGAAAGTGATAAACAGAAGGAACCAAGAGCCCTAGCCAGTGTGGCTCAGTTGGTTAGAGTGAGGTCCCATAATCCAAAATGTCACATATTTGATTCCTGGTGAGGGCACATTCCTAGATTATGGGTTCAGTCCCAGGTCAGGCGTACAAGAGGCAACCAATCAATATCTCTCTCTCCCATCAATGTTTCACTCCATCTCTCTACCTCCCTTACCCTCTCTTTAAGCATATTCTCAGGTGAGGATTAAAAAAAAGAATACCAAGAGATGTAAAGATTCAAGTTTTACTGTAGGTGTGTGAACACGTCCACACACAAAGTAGGAGCAAAGCAATACTACCAGACTCTTCAGTCTCCAAGCCCCTAGACGGCATCCAGTCATGGCTGTTACTGCCAGATTGGCTCAAGAAGCCAGCTGGACCATTCCATCTCCCTGGTTTTTAATATCTTAATATCCCCTTGAGATTCACCCAACCTTCTCACTGGTTGTAAGTACCTCAGTAAATTACTACCTGTTTACTGTGAGGCAGGGTAAATCTGTTCCATCCCGCTAGAAGCAACACATTCTCCTGGGGATTCTTCTTGCATTGATGTGTTTTAATTTAACTTCAACATTTACATCAAGTAAGACTAATATCATGAGTTCTTCTCCTAACATAGTGGTCTTTAACAACACATGCTGAATGGCAGCAAAGTAGGTTGGAGCAGAGCCTACTTCCCCCTGTACCCAGCTAGAACACCTTGCTAATCTTCTGAGGAACAGAGTGAAGAGCCAACAGAATTCCAGCTAGATAAAGTTTGGAGGCCAAAATTGTAGAGGACATTGACAAACAGATGGTAAGGAGATTACATTGGGACAGTAAGGTCCCTGGCACCTGCACAGCGACCAAGGCTCCTGCGGCCCCTGGCCAGGCACCTGCCGTGGTGGTTGGTGCAGCTGCAAGACCTTTGGAGGAGAGCTGGGTCAGCGACTCCCTCCCCTACCAAAGCAGGGAAGACAGCAAGGCACAAGGAGAGACCTGGATGGTTGAAGTCGCCGAGGGGAATAAAGACAAAGTGGGAGACACACAGAGGCTGTGTACACCAACTGGGACTATAGATGCCAGCTAGGTCACTGCCAGAGAAATTAGGGAGCCAGGTGACACCTGAAGAAGGGAGAAGTACTGGGCCATGTCAGACCCTGACCCAGGCAGTCTCCAGTCTGGTTGAAAGTTGGGCCATGTGAAAAACTCGGTGCTTGTTAAGAATGGCGAGCTTAAACAAGTGGGCTGTACTCCAAAAAAGGCTCTCAGCTACTGTTTAAGGAACTCTCATGCAGCGGCTGGCTTGCGAAGAGGATGGAGGTGGTGCACCACACAGACCATTCAGTAGAGGGCAGCCGGGCTCAGGGAGTTAGCAGTCCCCAGAGACACTTAATTTAGTGGGGGAGCTGAACTGCCCTAAAGAGACTTTGAGAGTGTGCAGCACCTAGGCCAGCTAAGAGGCAGAAGGTGGTGTATGAGTTGCCCCTAATCTATGCATCTCACGGGCAACACAAATGGTAAATTAAAGGCACTGGCCTGGTGCAGATGGATGGTGGGGGCCCCGGCAGTGCAGGCAGTGCACGGAGAATCTGGGCTGGAGGCTGGGCAACAGCAAATATTGCGGTCCAGACCTGGTCTCCATCCTCACAAAACCACAGGAAGGGAGAAAAACGAACCCTAGTCTTCTACCCGCTGCATCTAGGAAGACCAGCAGAACTTGCTTGGCAGGTTTAAAGTCAGCAGGAGGCTTTTCTTTTTTCTCCTCCCCCTTCTTCCATCGCCCCCCCCCCTCCAGGAAGTGAGACAATAAAGAGCTGGAGCTGTGAAAGGTCCAGAGACAGATCCAGAGAGGGAGCACAAGGCTAACACCAACATCTGAGAAACTGAGACAAATTTCTCTTTGCTCTCCTATAGAACTTATACTTTATTGTTTATTTGTATTATTATTTTTTCATTATTTTTACTTCTTTTATTTTATTAGTATTTTTATTCCTCTTCTTTCTGTTAGGTTTTCTTCATGTTGATTGCTTAATTGCAGTTTGACTGGTTTGCCTTGTTCTCTCTTTCATATTGTCTTTTAATTTTCCTTCTTTCACTTGACTCATGTTCCAATAACACACTACTCTTGGCCATGTACTTTCTATTCCTATTATTCAGATCATATAGTTCCTGTCACATTATTCTCGTTCCAGTATCATCGCAAATAATTGTTGTTCTATACAATTGTAAATAATACACAGCACCCCTTCATGGTCTTACCCAATTTTCCTATCTTGCTGAGCTTTATTATTTTGTGGTTAACTCTATTCTCTCACACATTACACCTACTTTTTATCCTTCACTCTCACTGTATCTCATCATCTAAATTCACAAATGCTCTGTTTTCTGGGTTCAGCTCACAATCCTTCTCCCCTTTAACAAGAGTTTTATCTGTTTTTCATCTTTTATAAAAAGTGACTAGTTGGGTGAAATATCATAATTAACACTGTACTTACCCAAAGGATCTACTATTTCTTCTCTACTTGTTGATACTTTAAATCCCATATAATACTCTGTTGCTGTCTCAACACATTTTCCCTTCCCCCTGCCACTGATCACATACAAGATTAGGTGGGAGCTGTAATCACTAATATACCTGCTGGAGGAGGGAACCCACCAAAAAGGAAACCACAAATAGGTAAAAACCCAAGTACAACAAGAGAGCCTACACAAAAGGAAAAAGGGCAAATCTAGAGCATTCAGAAAAGGAGATTAAAAAAACCACACCCTGAATCCCACAGAACTCCTACCACAGAAGTTCACCCTACAAAGACAACTAGCAAAGTGGAATATCAGGAAGCACAGAAACAAACAAACAGAGTCACCTAAAATGTGGAGATAAAAAAAGAACCTGCAATCAAAAGGAATGGAAGACTCTCTACTAAAAGAGCTAAATGAAATGGAGGTAAGCAAACTATCAGATATAGAATTCAAAATAATGGTTATAAAGATGCCCAAGGAACACACAGACAACTACAAGGAACTGAGTAATAACTACAACAATATGAAAAAGGAAATAGAAACTATAAACAAAAACAAGGAAGAAATGATGAATACAATTTCTAAAATAAAAAACACACTAGAAGGAATTACAAGGAGGCTGGATAAAGTAGAGCACTGAATTAGTGAGCTGGAAGACAAGGTGGAAAGAAATACCCAGGTAAAGCAGCTACATGAAAATAAGACTCAAAAAGTATGAAGACAGCTTAAAAGAACTCCAAGATAACATGAAATGCAACACCATTTGAATCATAGGGATATCAGAAGGAGAAGAAAAGGAACAAGGGATAGAAACCCTCTTTGAAAAAATAATGACAGAAAACTTTCCGAACCCGGAGAGGGAAAAAAAAAACCCACACAAGTTCAGGAAGCACAGAGGGCCCCAATCAAGATGAACCCAAAGAGGCCCACTCTAAGATACATCATAATTAAAATACCAACTTTTAAAGATGAAGAGAAAATCCTAAAAGCAGCAAGGGGAAACAACAAGTAACATACAAAGGGCACCGATAAGACTAGCAGCTGATTTCTCAACAGAAACACTCCAATCCAGGAGAGAATGACAAGGAATATTATAAGTAATGAAAAATAAAGGTCTGCAACTGAGACTACTCTACCCAGCAAGGCTCTCAATTAAAATGGAAGGTGAAACAAGGAATTTCCCAAACAAAAGAAGGCTAAAAGAATACACCTCCACCAAACCAGCACTTCAAGATATGCTAAAGGGACTGCTATAAGAAGAGGAAGGAAAAGAGGGAGAGAGAGAGGAACACAGGTACAAAGGAGGGGCATGAATAAATACCACAAATAAAAACCTTAAATGTTAATGGATTAAATACGTCAAACAAAAGACATAGGGTAGCTGAATGGATAAGAAAATACGACCCATACACACATGCTGCCTACAAGAGACGCCTCAGGAAAAAAGGTCTACATAGACTGAATATTCGCAAATCAGTAAATGTAATACATCACATAAACAAAAGCAAAGACAAAAATCACATGATCATATCAATAGATGAAGAAAAAGCATTTCTTAAGGTACAGCACCCATTTATGCTAAAAACACTCAGCAAAGTGGAATAGAGGGAGCATTCCTCAACACAATAAAGGCCATATATGAGAGACCTACAGCCAACATCATACTCAATGTGCAAAAACTAAATCTTTTCCACTAAGATCAGGAACAAGACAAGGATGTCCACTTTCACCACTTTTATTCAATATAGTATTGGAAGTTCTAGCCACAGCGATCAGACAAGAAAAGGAAATAAAAGGCATCCAAATTGGAAAGGAGGAAACAAACTGTCACTGTTTACAGATGACATGATAGTGTACATGGAAAATCCTATAGACTCTACAAAAAAACTGCTTGAACTAATTAATGAATTTGGCAAAACAGTGGGATACAAAGTCAATATCCAGAAATTAAAGGCATTTTTGTATACCAACAATGAAACAGCAGAAGCAGAAATCAAGGGAAAAATCCCATTCGATATAGCAAAAAGAAAAATAAAATACCTAGGAATAACCCTAACCCAGGAGGTAAAAGACCTGCATGCAGAAAACTATACAACACTGAAGAAAGAAATCAAGGAAGACACAAACTAATGGAAACATATACCGTGTTCAAGGATTGGAAGAATTAAAATCATTAAAACGTCCAAACTACCCAAAGCAATTCATAGATTCAACACAATCCCTATTAAAATACTAATCACATATTTCACAGACATAGAACAAACACTTCAAAAATTTATACTGAACCATAAACAACCCCAAATAGCTGCTGCAATTTTGAGAAAGAAGAGCAGAGTAGGAGGGATCACAATACCTGATACCAAACTGTATTACAAAGCCGCTGTAATCAAAACAGCCTGGTACTGGCATAAAAACAGGCACATGAACCAGTGGAACAGAACAGAGAGCCCAGAAATAAACCCAAGTCTCTTAATATTCAACAAAGGGGGCAGCAACATAAAATGGAGTATAAATAGCCTCTTCAACAAATGGTGTTGGGAGAGCTGGACAGCTACATGCAAAAAAATGAAACTCGAGCACCAACTTACACCATACACCAAAATAAATTCAAGGTGGATAAAAGACTGAAATAAAGCTGTGACACCATTAAAGTCCTAGAGGAGAACATAGGCAGGAAAATCTCAGATATTTCACACAGCAACATTTTTACTGATATGTCCCCTAGACCAAGAGACATAAAGGAAAGAATAAACAAATGGGATCTCATAAAAATAAAAAGCTTCTGCACAACTAAAGAAAACAGTATTAAAATAAAAATAAATCAACTATATGGGAAAACATATTTGCCAATGATACCTCAGACAAGGGTTTGATCGCCAAAATATATAAAGAACTTACACGACTCCACTCTAAGAAGACATATACCCAATTTAAAAAGGGGCAAAACACTTAAACAGACACTTCTCCTAGGAGGACATACAGAGGACCCAGAGACAGAAAAAGATGCTCTGTATCGCTAGCTATCAGAGAGATGCAAATTAAAACCGCAATGAGATACCACTTCACACTGGTCAGAATGGCCATCATAAACAGAGCAACAAACAAGAAGTGCTGGAAAGGTTGTGGAAAAAAGGGACCCTAGTGCACGGTTGTGGGAATGCAGACTGGTGCAGCCACTGTGGAAAACAGTTTGGAATTTCCTCAGAAAACTAAAAATGGAACTGCCATTTCACCTAGCAATTCCACTGCTGGGATTATACCCTAAGAATCCTGAAACACTAATTCAAGAGAACCTATGCACCTTAATGTTCACAGCAGTACAACTTACAATAGCCAAGTGCTGGAAGCAACCTAAGTGCCCATCAGTAAATAAGTGAACCAAAAAATGATGGTACATTTATACAACGGAATACTACACAGCAGAAGGAAGGAGCTCCTACCCTTCTCAACAGCATAGATGGATCTGGAGAGCATTATGCTAAGTGAAATAAGCCAGGCAGTGAAAGAGAAATACCATATGGTCTCACCTATAAGTGGAACCTAATCAACAAAACAAGCAATCAAAATACAACCAGAGACATTGGAATAAAGAACAAATTGACAGTAACCAGAGAGGAGGGGGGTGAGGGATAATAGGTGATAATAGGGGAAGGGCCATCAAGGAACATGTATAAAGGACCCAAGGACAAAGCCAAGGGGGGTAGGTTCAAGGGTGGGGAAGGGTGGGGCAGGGGTCATCGTGGTATGAAAATGGAGACAAACGTACTTGAACAACAATAAAATTAATATTTTTAAATGACACTTTTGAAGGTGAAAGAAGGTACTATTAATAATTATTCATATATGGTCACCCAACCATAAAGTGTTACCCAAGCTCCCTAGTAGGGCGCAAGCATATGATCACTGTTAAGGACCTAGTTTGGTGAACTGTCCAGCTGGTCCATCCTTATGCTTTAGGAACCTAATCAACAAAACAAACAAACAAGCAAAATATAACCAGAGACATTGAAATTAAGAACAAACTGACAGTAACCAGAGGGGAGGTGGGAGGGCATAATGGGACGGGGGGAGAAGGGTGAAGGGCTTTCATGAACAACTATACAGGACACATGGACGAAACCAAGGGAGGGATGGAATCAGGGGACGGAGGTGGGGATGGCTGAGGTAGTGGGGACAGGTGGGGAGAAAGGGCAGACAACTGTACCTGGAGAACAATAAAATTTTTTAAAATAGGAAAAAAAAATAAAATAGGAGAAAGAAAACAGAACTTAGTCTGTGATGAAGCTTTTTACTGGTCCCAGAGAAATAAGAATTATTAATAATCATAAGATTTTTATAAAGCTAACCTAATCCAATTTTTTAAAGTTATATTATATTCTAAAGTTATGCCCTTCCCATCCTGTTTTGGCAATTAAATGTCATTTCAAGTGTGTAAAAAAACATACAACAACACACACTTATCATTATACTGATAATAGATTCAAGTTTCTTTACCTGCACAAGTTTGAGATTCCAGGGTGGATGGTTTATCAAACCTTCTAACTGCACCTGGTGTTCTACTGCAGCTTGTAGTTCCACGTAAGTATTACTATCCAGTTGCAATCCTGGAAACAGGTCATTGATTAAGCTGAGGAATAGTGGTTCATCTTCATCAACCTAAGATGGCATAGAATAAATTTACTCGTTCAGTTGACAAATATTCACGGACCAACTAGGAAGCACATAGCACTTGTCATTTCATGCCTGGAGAATAATTTATTACTCTCCTCCCCAGACTTGCATCCTCTAGTACTTTCTCCTGAACACTACCACTGAATCCACATCACCTATAGCATCGCACCCAAAATTCCTTGCATTCAAAGTCTTCTATCGTCCACCACTCCAAGGTTTGATCTCATTACTTTACCATATGAATGCTCTGCTTCTCACAGACAGGTATATACATTAACCTTAAAAACATGCAATTAACAGTCCAAGCCCATGAAAATAAAATGTTAATATTTGTTTAAATAAGGAAAATATACATGGCTCTGCATGACTGGCTCATCCAGCATCAGCTGGATAACCATCAGAGCACAGTTCTCACTTCCTTTTTTTTAACTTCTTTTTATTGTAGTTCAAGTACAGTTGTCTCCAATTCCCCTCCCACCTCTCCCCCTTACCCCAGGTATCCCCACTTCCCAGCCTTGACCCTACCCTCCTTTGGTTCTGTGTTTGTGTCCTTTATAGATATTCCTGAAAACTCTTCCCCCCTTCCCCCCACATTATCCCCTCCCACCTCCCCTCTGGTTACTGTCAGTTTGTTCTTAATTTCAATGTCTCTGATTATATTTTGCTTTATTGTTTGTTTTGTCGATTAACTTCCACTTATAGGTAAGATCGTACGGTATTTGTCTTTCACCACCTGGGTTATTTCACTTAGCTTCCAGAATTCTTGCCTACGAGTTTCAAGAATCCTTAAGGGAAGCAGTGAGATGTACTGGAAGGAGGAGAAAATTTGGCATCAGAAGGTCTCGTGGACCTTTTGTTCCAGTTTCTCAACTGACTGTGCTTGTGGATGGGTTCCCTCCTAAGTAAAATGGCAATAAGCGCACTGGCCATCCAAATCCCACAGAGTGCCCATGAGACTCAAACGAGACAACACCCCCAAAAGGTTCTATAATAGTCATGAACTACACAGGCATTAATTGTCTGTTTTTATAACTACAATGTGAGCTTCCTTAGAACCATTTCTTCTTCAACCTTGTTCTCCTAGGGTATGGACACAATATAGAGAGTCCCTTGAATAAATACCACATGAACCTGCCCATCAGCTAGTTTAAAACAGCCTGGCTCACTGTGACAAGAGTGAAATCAGGGCAATCACTATTATAATCTCCACAGCAAACATTCAATGCATTTTTAGAAAACAGAAATAATGCTGATGTTTTGGGAGAGAAATAGCTGAGATGGACCAAGCATAGACAGATAAAGCAGAAAGTGCTCGTGGTTTCCTGTGAATCCAGATGTTCATGTTTAGAACGTGTCCCATCATGAACAATGGTAGAATACTGGGCTGAGATTTGGGGACCGAAGCCCACTGATGAAGCCTGTTTTACAGCACACACCCGACAGGAAGATGCATTTCCAGCCCTCACTGGTCATACAGGCCATGGGGAGTCACATACTCCCGGTAATTACTGATGCTCACAGCCTAACATGAGCCAACCCCCACTTGTCAGCCAAGTAGAAAGAAACCAGGTCAAATTCTGGAAAGAGGAGTAAACTCAAGAGAAGAGAAATACCAATTTGGAAAGGTTCATATCTCTTAGTCCTCTCATCACAATGCTTAATTCACTGTCTTCTGGTCTGGCTCTTTTCTGAGATCCAAGTGTCCTCAACACAGATAGGATATTTCTCAACCCAAAGTCATAATGAACCTAAGATGGGAAAAGAGGGAAGAAGAAGATTTAATTGAAATACTCTAACTGAAGGCCCACTATATACATATAGGAAGGTATTCTGATACATATATACTACAGTTTGGAGTAGCTGAGCTGCAAAGTTTTACTAGCTAAATTCTTTCACCTTTAACAGAAAAGTGATCATTCCGTTGGGAAGATCAAGCTGTACTATACAGTATTCACACTTTAAATATCTTCTCAGAATAAAACAGTCTGATGCAGCCTGAGAGGCAGGTTTAAAATACATAAACAAACAGATTCTGTGTAACCCCATTTATATAACATTTCTGAAATAAAATTACAGAGATGGAGAGGGGATTAGGGGTTTGGGAGAGAGGTGGCTGTGGCTGTGAAAGGGGTAGCATGAGGGAACCCTGTAGTGATAAAACAGGTCTGTATGTCGACTGTGGTGGTGGTGTTACGAATCTACACATGCGATGTAATTGCACACACACACACTGAGTGAAACCTTAACAAACTCTGGATTGTAGCAATGTTCATTATCTCGTTTTGTTACTGTACTATAGTTATAAGATTTCAACTTTGAAGGAAGTAGGCTAATGAATACATGGACCCTCCTGATACATTTCTTTCCAACTTTTGGTGAATTTATAATTATTCGAAAATAAAGAGGACTTTAAAATGCATAACCAACAGGGCAAAGTAATTATAAATATACTTTAGAAAAGAGTCAATGGGATTTTCTTAAGCTTGCTGATCAGCATTTATCAAGGTCAAATTGCTAAGTAAAAATATCAAGTTTTATATCTAGGGGAGAAAATAAAAGTACACTTACCTGCTTAGTAAGTTGCTCCTCACAGAGTTTGTAAAGAACATAAAACTTCTGAGCCAAGATAACATTTTCAAGAAAACCACAGCTTGCAAGTTTAACTCGCATAATGATCTGAAAAATTAATATAGTGAGATTTTCAACAACTTGTATGAAAAACAAGAACATAAATCACATTTTTAAACCCCAATGCATACCTGTCTATCCGGAACCATCATAGCAACTGTTCTAAACTGAATTTTTAAGTTTTCTGGTAGTTCCTGGCGCCCAGCATATCCAGGGTTCTAAAAGTTAAAAGTATTTAATTTTTTAATTGATGTTACATCACTCTGTTACATATTTCCATTATACTAAAAAAAGGCACACACACCACTTTGTGTAGCAAAAATTAAGCATTGTTTATCTATTGGTTAAGAAAACAGAAAATTGAAAAAATGAATAAATACCTAGATAATTATGATTCAAAATATGTTATTGAAAGAAGAAAATTCAGGATTTCACACTGATGTACTTAGGTACTTTTTATTTTCTCTCTTCAATTATTATTTTCAGTCAAAATTATAGAGTTCTTTGGCTGATGCAGTACCATTTTAAAAACCCATGGTAGTGAGGGAATAAAAACAGGTGTGATAAGAAAAATACTGAAAAGGACAAATGTAGAGCTAGAAAGGAAGTTAAGTCCTCATAAGTAGCTATAGGTTGAGGACAGGTCAGACCCAAAAGTCCCAAGGGTAAGATTAGGAGTTCAAAGACAAACAAGGCAAAGAGAGGTCAGTTATTTTGGGGAAGTATACTAGATACCCACAAGCCCTGACAATTTACTGGGTACTGTCAATAGACAAGATACCTTGCTCTATGCTGGGAATACAGAGATTGCTGGCTGCCTATCAGTACTCCTTCTTTTCTCCTTCCCTAGTCACAGAAACCCATCTACAAGCTGGGAGCATCACTACCCAGATTAAAAATTACATTTCCCATCCAGTGTGACACCGTGAGATGCAAAGAGACACACTGTATGAAACAACTGCAGCAAAACAGTGATGCTTCTATAGTATTTTAGTCATAAGGTGACCTGGAAGTTGGAAACCATGATGGAGTAGAAATGCAGAAGAATCTTAAGAGAATTAACTCTTATGTGTTAAGCCACTATTTTTCATGTCTCAGTCATTCACAGCCTAACCTAGTATCTAATCGATGTTTCCAATATTATCCTTACTCCAAGGAGAACATGAAACTTCTCTTAAGAAGTTGGTGCTATGCCACAGTTATCACAACAAGTATCTTCATCCCATTTTCTAAGTTATAACTGATTTCTTCAGGATCATTATTTACCCCCAACTGCTTTTCAGACATCTGCTTACAATATAACTTATCAGAAACTTTCCTTACTTTGCTTCCTATGGTTTATCCAATGGGACAGTTAAAACTCAGAGTACTTTGTGTTATCTTGAAACTTAGAGATTTAACTAAATAAAAAACATTAAGTAAAACTGGTTCAGTGTTCACTTCACTTTTCTAATTCATAGAAACCCCTATTTATTCATGTCTTTGGTTTTCTATCTGTACAACATTGAATCCCAAAGCTCTGCTCTCAAACTTCAAACACATGGTAAATGAATTTACCGCAGTTCTTTGCTCTATGACCTTACGGAATTATTTGGGAAGTTTTAAGTCATACCTATTACCCTTTCCTAAATTTCAGAGAAAATCAAACGTAGAGGGTAAGTAGCCAGGTGTTGACGTTAGACGATATCATCTTTCTCTAACCGGCTGTGTGACTTGAGCAAGTGTTTAAATCTCTCTGTGCCTCGGGTACCTCAGTTATAAAATAGCTACCATGCAAAGTCAGGTCCTGACTACACTCCCCTGCCCCCTGAAGTTACGTGTGGCATGTAAATTGTTTTCACTTATGGTTCTGACTTGTGTCACTTCTGGACAGAAACTCTAAGAGCCAGAGCGTAATTGTTCATGTTCTTTCATGTTCTCTTTTTCCTGTGCTACAGAAACCAGCAAAGACTGAGAGAGTACCAGAGGAAGGGCATATACAGCAGACCCTGCCCTCCCCACCAACCCCACTGACAGGGAGAAACAAATCTTTGACATATTAAGCCACTAAGATTTGGCTGTTGTTACTATAGCTACCCTGTTAGATACAATGCAGAAAACATATAGCCCATCACCTTACACATAATAAGTGTTTAATTAACAGTAGCTATTATTATAATTAACATCTCGTTATTCTGTCTTCTGTCTAGGGTATTTTTAATACTAAAAAAAAATCATATGATTTAAAAGAATAGCTCTTGACCCCCAGATCGACAGTCATTACCCACTAATAGATACTTTCTTGTACTTAAGTCTATAACCATTAAACCAACCAAATTGCATTTAAAACCTATGTTCTCACCATTGTTAAGAAGATTCCAAATTCTGGATTTAAATCAACACAATCACCATCAGAAAAAATAAACTGTTTTTTTCTTTCTTTTCTTGCTGTCAAAACAATATAAATTTGTTGGGCTGCCACTGATAAGACGGGCAATTCAATTCTGTTAAATTCATCAAAACAGCCCCAAGAACCTGACTGTGCAAGACCTGGTATGAAAAACAGTTAATTTGAAAAGCTTTACTTCTTAATAGCATTTCTCCAAAATGCTCTCAAACAATTATATATTAAAATACAATTTATATAAAATTTCATGTCTGGCTATTTAGAAAGATATATTTAATTCCAGTGATATAAAGAGGTCTCGTTATTTGTACACAATCACCGAGACACTGAACATAGCACAGTGTCAAAACGAAAGAATGGGCATGTCATTGCACTCAGGGATGCTGTGGGGGGGATGAAGTTTGACTCCATCTGGAGGCCCCACCTTTGGTAGGGATTGGGGAGGAAGGGGCTGTATGTTTGGGGAAACTGACAAAACAAGGAATGTCCTCTCTGAGTCAGACATCTCTGCTCCTTTCTTGTTAAAATGAAAGAAATGTCAGGAGGCTGGGTAAGACAGAGAAGAGCCTAAGGGATTTTTATTTATTGCTTACAAAACCCAGCACAAAGACCTGGATATTGTGAACACTGCTCCTGTCTAATCTCTAAGAATGAAAACCTTCATTATCTTCAGGTGCATGAAATGCTCTTCTTTTATTTTTGCCCCCTCCCCCTCGTTTTTCTTCTCTCTCCTTTGGGAATTTCCATTACAAATGTTGGAATTTATAAAGCTATCCCTATTGATACAAGGTGCAGCCAGGGGAGGGGGGGCCAAAAAAAAGATTTGGAATGGTGTCCAGAATTCAAAGTATATAGAAATATTGGAGAGACATAAAAGATGTCCTCACCACCCCCCCCCAGGGGGAAGGGAGGAATGCACCAGGGCCATTAAGAGCTGTTTTGCATAGCAATAGTTTTGCAGCTAACCTCTGGAATGATTATTTAACACATCTATAACCTTTAACTGGTTTCATAGATATGTTAAATAGTTGTGGCCAAGTTTTGAGCCAGGGAGAAGGGAGTGGCTGGGGACTCAGGATGAAACTAGGGGCTGCGCCCCTGAGTGAGAAGCACCGGTGTGAGAGCTTGGAAAAGATGGGCTCCAGGACATGAGGGGATAACTGCCCAGGTGAGGAGAGAGCCACGCGGTTTCAGCAGAGTGAGGACCCCCTCTTGGTGAGGTGAAAGAGGGAGCCACGTGGTTTTGGCAGAATGCGGACCCCCTCTTTCCCAGGTGAAAGGGAAAAACCACGCAGCTTTGCCAGAATGGAGATCCCTGCAGCCAGGTGAAGAAGAAAGCCACATGCTTTTGGTAGAGTGCGAACCCCTGCAGCTTTGGTAGAAGAGGCCCACGCGGCTTTGGGATGCTCTCTTTGGCCGAGTGGCCTGGAAAGCAAGAGAGACTTTGACTGGAACTGGGTACAAAGAACTCTTGCCAGTGGACCATGAGAGGGTACCACAGTACTTTGGATTAACTAGAGAGAGATCCTGCCTACACGGCGACACAGCTGATGGTGCTAACAGCCTGCAACACAGACGTGTGCTCTTTTCCTGATTTACGGCACCCGGAGTTGGGACAGTGGGAGAAGGGAGAGCTGTGTGGGTGTAGGTGTATACCCTAAAGGACTTTGCTATTTTAGTGGTGGCATTAGGCCTGAATAGCATTAAATAAACATTTTGTTTCCTTTTCACAAATCTCTGGCATTGAGAGACGTCTTTCCAATTGGTGGCGGAGAGAAGAGCCCAGTAGATTTTAGTATTAGTCCTTGGGAGGGACCCCTGTTGTGTAGCAATATTTGGCATCCCTAGGTGGGCCAGATATTGCCCCCTCCCTCGGACCTCTTGTTCGGTAACACTATGACCCCTAAGTTTTTTTTTAAACTTTCCATTTCCTTTTGTAATGTATTGTCTTGGCTAGATATTCATCCCAATTCACGAGGTTTTTTAATTTACATTTTCAGTATCCAAATTTTCTAGTAGTTTTTTTTTTCATAGCAGCTTGTTATTTTTAAATCAGTAGTATGTGATAAATTCTTAAACCTCTTTAAACTGTTAATTTTATTTACTTTTGAATTTTCTTCTGTTTTCTGTTAACCAGTTTAGCAGTAGGTCTCTGATTTGCCTTCCTAATTCCTTCAAATATGTTATGAGACTTTGTTATCACTGTGTATGTGTATATTTCCGCATCTATAATGCAAATTCCCATTTGCAGGATGCGTTCCTGCCTCTGGTATTTGAGGAAAGGGATGGGAGACAAGAGAGCCTCCTCTCTAAGCCTGGGGCTTGCAGTCGGACCTGTTGCTCTGATTGTCTCTCCAGCACAAGCCCCTGCCTGGGGTTGATCTTTGTCAGGATTCCCACATCAGATAACTGTGCTACAGCTTTTATATGGAGTAGAAATGCTTTTCCTTTGCCTTCTGCTATACTTGTGGTATCATGGGGTTTACCTTGCACTCTGGCCTGCTTCTCTCAGCCATCCCCAACCCTCGAGCTGGGAGTGATCCACAGGTAAGGACTCTTCTCTTTGATTAGAAAATGATTCTCCAGGTTCAAAAATGTTTTAACAGACAGGCAGTTAAGAATAATAATATAATGAATACCCATGCATCCACCTGTCAAATCTTAACAATATGCTTCAGATTTCATTCTAAAAAATAATGTTAGAACTAAAGTTAGAGTCCCTGTATATCCTTCTTGGATCCATATTCCCTCCTTCTCTGGAGGTAACCTCTACACTGAACTTGATGCCCATGGTTCCTATGCATACTTTTAACTATTGCTCTCATGCATGTGTTCATGAACACTGTGTTATTTTGCATGTTCAAAGTTTATGTGTATCTATCTACATCTGTCTATACATAAAAAATATATATCCTCTATATGTATATATAGAATAAAATATTGTATTTTACTATAAAATATTGTACATATCCTCCCAAAATTTGAATCATTAGTTCAGTATTTTTCTGAGACTTATCTGTACTGACACATGAAGATCTAATTCACTATTTTAAAAGGCTGTGCTGTATAGTATTCCATTGCATAAACATACCAGTTTAAAAATTCCTTCTACTCTCAATGGATATTTGGGTTGCTCCTAACAATTTGTTATAACAACATGTCAGTCTTGCTCACGTCTTCTGGCAATCTGTGTGAGGAGTGGGAATGCTTGCTGCTCAGAGTAGGGGCACCTTTACATCTACCACCAGTTACCAAACTGTTCTCTGAAGCAGCTCTACCAGTTTACACACACATAAGGAGTTGCAATTTCTACTCGTTCTCACTGACATGGTTTAGTCAGACTTTCCAATTTTTGCCAATTTGGCAGGAGTGAGACCAGCAACTCACTATCATTCTGTGCTTCTTGATAATTTGAAGAAGATGCAGCAGGAGGTAGGAGAGCTGAGAATACACAGCATGCTTTTTCTACCAAACAAGGTACACTCCCACCAGTAGCGGATGGTTGTTTCTGTTGCTCTATATGTTGCTACCAAGTTGGGAAAAAAGTCCTACTTATATTGTGTTAATCTGGTGTGAACAAAATGGAATCTCTTTGTAATGTACAATTCTTTCATCAAGGGTCATTTGTCTATCTTCATTTGTGCAATGACTGTTTAAGATTTTTCCTCATTTTTCTATTGGGTTATTTCTTTTTCATTGATTCACGGGCTTTACTCATATATTTGGGATAGTGATCCTTTGTAGGTAGAATACATTGCTAATGCTGTTCCCAAATTTCTGGCATGATGTTTCTCTCTTTTTGGTATCCACTGATGAACAGATGTTTTTAACTTAGAGTAGGCAAAGTATCCATTTTTGTATTAAAAATCCCTTTTACTCTGAACACAAAGATATTTTTATTACCTCCCCAAAAACCTTACAGTCTTGCCTACCACATTTAGACATTTAATTCCTAGAACTAAGTTTTATATATGATTTAAGCGTATAATTTTTATATATGTAGGGATCCAATTTCCCTTTTTAAATAGTAATCAACTGTTGTCCCAGAACAATTTATTGTAAAGTTTGTCTCTTCATCACTGATTTATAGTAATACCTTTGCCATCTGTCAAGTATCCTTGGCTTATTTTTGCATTCTCTATTATATTCCACTGGTCTATTCATCAACCCCTGCACAAATACTACACTCTCTAAATTACATTATAAATGGTATCTTTCTGAAATTCATTTTGTTTTTTATGATTTATCAAAATAAAGTTTATTTTGTGTTGATTGTATATTCTACAAAACTTGCTAAATTCTATTTTTCTATAGATTTTGTTGAATTTTTTTAAGTGTACTATATCACTTGTAAAGAATAAAATTTTTCCTTCTTTCATTCCAATCTTTCTATTTTTGTTATTGTTTTTTACTGCATAGGGTAGAATCTGAATACAGGAGTGACTACAAAAAATAATGGGAATGCCTATCTTATACCTATTTCAAATTTTCAAGTATGATGTTTGCTTTGGACATCCTTTATCAAAAGAGCCATATGGATGAATATTTGGGGGAAGAATTTAAGGAAAGTAAGAATAAGGGATCTGCAAAGGAAATTTGCTTTGAACATTTGAGAAACATCAGAAAGGTCAATGCAGCTGCAGTAGAGAGGGTGAGGGGAGCAGAGAGTATTAGGAGGTGGAATCAGGTCAGAACATTACAATGGGGAGCAGGCAGGTGTAATTGTATAAGACAATACAGGATAATTGTAGGGATGTTGGCTTTTACTCTGAGTGAAGCCACTAGGCAGCTTTCAGCAGGAGAGCATCACAATCTGACTTACATGCAGATGTATTGCTATTGTGCTGTTTTGAGACTAGAATGGAGAGGACAAGGGTAAACACAGGGAGGCCAATTAGGTGGCTTTTTGGAATAGTGCAGGTGAGAGATGATGATTGGCTTGAACTAGTATGCTGCAGTGGGGATCAGAGGTGATCAGATTTGGGGTGTATTTTGAGGATAATAGAGTTTGGTGACAGTGTAAATGTGCGTCTGAGAGAAAAACAAAGATTTTTTTGTCTGAGCATCTGGAAGAATAAAGTTGCTACTTAGTGTGATGGGGAAGGCTGAGGATGGACTAGATACGGGGTGAGGAGATCACAGGTTTAGCCCTATTAGACATCTTGATACAGGGTGCAGCCGGGGGGGGGCCCCAAAAAAAGATTTGGAATGGTGTCCAGAATTCAAAGTGTATAGGAATATTGGAGAGACATATAAGATGTCCTCACCCCTCCCCCCAGGGGGAAGAAACGAATGGAGCTAGGCCATTTGAGAGCTGTTTTGCATAGCAACAGTTTTGCAGCTAACCTCTGGAATGATTATTTAACATATCTATAACCTTTAACTGGTTTCATAGATATGTTAAATAGTAGTGGCCAAGTTTGGAGCCAGGGAGAAGGGAGTAGCTTGGGAACTCAAGATGGAACTAGCGGGGACTGAGGATGGAACTAGGAGGACTCAAGATGGGAACTAGGGTCTGCGCTCCTGAATGAGAAGGGAGAGGACTTGGACTCAGGACGTAACTAAGGGCTGCTCTCCTGAGTGAGAAAGACTGGGACTCAGGAGGATGTAACTAAGGTCTGTATTCCTGAGTGAGAAGGGCTTGGGGACTCAGGATGGTAACGAGGGGCTGCACTCCTGAGTGAGAAGGGCTTGGACTCAGGATGGAAACTAGGGTCTGCGCTCTGGAGGAGTGCCTGTGTGGGAGCTTGGAAAAGACTGGCTCCAAGACATGAAGGGCCCCCACTTGGCCAGATGAAGAGAGAGCCACGCGGTTTCAGCAGAGTGAGGACCCCCTCTTGGTGAGGTGAAAGAGGGAGCCACGCGGTTTTGGCAGGGTGCGGACCCCCTCTTTCCCAGGTGAAAGGGAAAAACCACGCAGCTTTGCCAGAATGGAGATCCCTGCAGCCAGGTGAAGAAGAAAGCCACATGCTTTTGGTGGAGTGCGAACCCCTGCAGATTTGGTAGAAGAGGCCCACGCGGCTTTGGGATGCCCCTTTGGCCGCGTGGCCTGAAAAGCAACAGAGACTTTGACTGGAACTGGGTACAAAGGACTCTTGCCAGTGGACCATGAGAGGGTACCACAGTACTTTAGATTAACTCAAGATCCTGTGTGCACAGTGACACAGCTGATGGTGCCAGCAGCCTGCAATACAGACGTGTGCTCTTTTCCTGATTTACGGTACCCAGAGTTGGGACAGTGGGAGAAGGGAGAGCTGTGTGGGTGTAGGTGTATACCCTAAAGGACTTTGATATTTTAGTGGTGGCATTAGGCCTGAATAACATTAAATAAACATTTTGTTTCCTTTTCGCAAATCTCTGGCATTGAGAGATGTCTTTCCAATTGGCGGCAGACAGAAGGGCCCAGTAGATTTTAGTATTTTGTTTTTGGGAGGGGCCCCTGTTGTATAGCAGTTTTGGGCATCCCTAGGTGGGCCAAATATTGTATTGCCCCTCCCTCGGACCTCTTGTTCGGTAACAATCTCAGTTGGAGATGTCAAGTAATAGAGGTCAATTACATGTATGAATCTGAAATTTCAAGGAGTCCAAGCTAGAGATATAAATTTGATCACACAGATAGTATTTAACGAAGGGGTCTGTGTGAGATCACCAACAGAATGCATGTAGATAGAAAAGAGAGGACCACCAAGCACTGAGTTCTAAGACTGAAGTGCTCTCTAATCTTTTTTTCTTTGCTCATCTGAAACCATCTCCTATCTTTCAAGATTTTCTCAGAATATCCCCTCTGTTGATGGTTCTCCCTCTCCTTCTCCAGTGATTCAATGCTTTAAAAAAAAAATCAGTCATTTCAGTGGGGCTTGTTAACATGTGTCATTGGTTTGTTATCTTCATTTTATCGCCTCCACCACTGTTTCCACCATTGGTAACAAACTGACTCCATTTTCATAATTCAGTACACATTCAACTCATGGACTCTCATGCCAGTAATATTATTGAAGCAATGAAACTGACAATATCCAGCCATTTTTTACCAAGAAAAATGGCAATATCATATGCATCAACCACTACTAATTTTGCTATGTGGGAAAGTATCACTTTAGATTAATATCAGAAAATAAGCACAAAAATAAATTCTCCAAAAATAATTGAACTGTTTGACACTTGCCTTTAAAAATCCTTCCTAGCCCTCGGAAATCCATTTGATCTGAGCAGTTAAACACGACCACATACTTTCCCAAACATCTTCCCATGTCTTTTGTAGTTTCTGTTTTGCCAGTGCCCGCAGGCCCTGCTGGAGCACCTCCCATGTTCATTCCCAAAGCCTGTGCTAAAGTTATATAACATCTGCAAATGTCAATCGGATAGGGCATTGTGAGTATGCGGTAACACATTCCACATTTCAGTAAAGCACAAGCAAAAGGACATTGTGATTGGAATGGGCCCATTTCCTTTAGAATTTAAGCTGCTCACATGTAAGACAGGCAACCAAACAAGACTGGAATACCTGACATTCATTAGTAGTAGTAAAGCGAGTGACTGCAAAATTTTCTTGGGACAAACTTCTAAACTCCACAACAAGCTGGTATAAGCCAACTCTAATACACCATAGAAAATTGTTTTTCTATGAAATGTTTCATTTATTCAGATAAGTTAAAGAATAATCTAATAAATCTCCTTGTTTCTATGACCAAGCTTTGGTGACATTTGTTTCAGAACTAAGTAAAACTTAGTAAAGCTTCATGGTGCATGAAGCTTTGTGTGTAAACATCAATGGGAGGGGAAATACACTGACAAATTTATGTGGCAGTGGCACCGGGCAGAGAAAGGCAAGCTGCGTGAATCTAGAGGAGGCTGAAGAGGAGGCTGAAGACCAAACTGAAATGCTGTCATTTTACCTGGAGGCAGCCCTATGTAAAGTAATGGCAGAATTAATTGTTCTAGGATCCAATTTAAGTTAATTCTACAAACATTTATTGAGTGTCTTCTAAGCCCAACATATTGAACTGTCGCAGATACGTAAAGATGAAAAAGACTGAGTTCTAGTCTAGCATCATATACTAGAAAAAGCTATGAGGGGATCTGCTATTAACTGACTGGCAGTTCAGACCTGGCCAAGTAACTGTACTTTAGGTATCAATTTCTACATGAAAAACTAGGAGACTAAATTAGATGATCCTTCTTTGTGATTCCAACGACTTCCTTTATGGTCCAGAGATATTTTTCCAACTTGCAATCTAAAGTTTATTATTAAATTACTCATAGTCAACATTCAGGGTTGCTTTTATTCTTTTACCTTTTTCTACTTTATTAAAATTTAATGTACATTACATGTAATGTACATGTATTTCACTTAGACTGACTTTGATAAGCTAGCATAGACCTAACACAGCAGCAAGAAGATTTTGTTAATATTTCAAATGCAATTTTAAAATAATTTTAAGCACATTACTTAATTATAAAATGGAATAACAAAAACTAAGTTTCCTACCTGTCTGTTAATGGAGTGATGACAAGTCGATCAGTGCATCCCAGAAATTCATTTTGGTAAATAAAATCAACATTTGTAATAGAAACTACAGTTTGATCCAAATCTTCTTTAAAATAAAATCTACTCTGTTTTAGCCACTCAAAATCAGTTACTGATTTGATATGCATTTTTACCTTAAAAACAAAATAAAAAGAGATTGCATATTAAATTACAATAGCATAAAACATAAGCACATGGGCAGTTGTTACTTATTCATGATTATTCTCATTCATTTAAAATTTATTTATTGAGTCCCTCCTTGGGCCTGATACTATGCTGGGTAAAGAGAGAAAGACATAGTCCCTGAATTCTGGGGTTTTGAGAAAAGGACAAAAAATAAACAGATAAATAAGTAATTGTGATAAAGTAAAAGAGAAATTTGGGGCTTATGAAAATATATAGCAAGAGGACCTAACCTAGTGTAGGGTATCTGAGAAGAATACTCAAAAAAAAAAAAAAAAAAAAAGAAAGAAAGAAAAGGAAGGAAGGAAGGAAGGAAGGAAGGAAAGAAAAAGAAACATCAAAACTAACACCTGGACCCTAGCTGGTGTGGCTCAGTGGATTGAGCATGGGCCTGCAAACCAGACAATCGAGGTTCGATTCCCAGTCAGGGCACATTCCTGGGTTGCAGGCCAGTTCCCAGCAGGGGACACACAGCGGGCAACCATACATTGATGTTTCTCTCCCTCTCTCCTCCCCTTTCCCTCTAAAAATAAATAAATAAAATCTTTAAAAAATAACAACAAACAAACAACAAAAATGAACACTGGATAAATAGTAAGAATTAGCCAGGGAAATATAACAAAAGGGGTGGGCGATGGAGGAGTGGGAGGGCAAAATATCTCAGGCAAAGGCAGAGAAGATCTGGTTGGCATGTTCAAGAAACTGAGTGAAGTTTATCACAGCTGAGGGACTCTGGAGAAAGGAGTAAGAGCTGAGGCTTCTTGGTGCATGGGAAACGGGTTGGACATTGTTCCCACAGCAATGGGAAGCCACTGAAGGGATTAAGCAGGGAGATGCTCACATATACACATATGCCTTCCTACACCAGCACTGTGGCCAAGCCAATCAACCTGCCTAATCACCTGTGCATACCTATGGGACAATCAGTACCAGGCTCCCTCTGCAATGGATGCAAGAAACAGAAATCAGGCAAGCATGTTTAGGAAGAACATCCTACCACAATCACCCTCTGGGATGTTTCATGACTCCATTGGCAAATGTTGGAAAAACCTAGTTTTTCTAGCCCTGCCCATTCAGCGGATTCAACATAGGAAAATGGCAAATGGTCCCCTTCACTGCTCTTAAACCCAGTGGCTCACTTCCAGGTCCAACTGACACTGAAAAATGGACTACTGACAAATATACAATGTTCAGATCTCCATCTAATCAAGTCTCCATGCTATGTGCAAGCTTGCCTTTTGTGGTATCACTTCATTGTTAATGACCTTGCCTTCCCTCCAGTGAAGAACTCTTGCTTCCCTCCTAAAGCACAGTTTGCATTTACCACCTTAAAAGAGCTACTTTTGAGTAACATAACTGTTGCCACTCCCAGGAACTCTGCTCTCTAACATGGGACCTACAACCATGGAGATGCAGTCAGCTAGCTACTTTCAACAATCTATTAAAATGGTGAGAGGAGATGAAAAAGGATGAAGAAAGAATAGCTAGGGGAGACTTCCAGTCAAGATGGTGGTGTCCTACACAAATATAGTACTCAAATTCTCCCATAACCACATCAAAATTACAACTATAGAGAATAACCATCATTTAGAACAATCTAAAATCTAGCTGAATGGAAGTCCTACAACTAGGGATTTAAAGAAACCACATAGAGACTGGCAGGAGGGGCAGAGACACTGAATGGGCTGGTCCCACATGCATACATGGCAGATAAAAACTAGGAAGAGAAATATCTCACCTGCAGAGGTCCCCCCCTGAGGAGTGAGGGACCCAGCACCATGCACAGACTTACTTGGACTCACTCAGAGCTCCACCACCGGGGCAGCAGCTTGAAATGTTTGGGGCACATACGAGGAGGAACTGAATTGTCTGGCATGAGAGCAATAGCTGAAGGGGTAGCTTTCTCCCAGACAAAAGTGCTGGCAGATGTCATTGTTCCTTTTCTGAGACCCAACCCTCCCCCCATAAACCTGGCAGGTGGGCACCATATCTAAGTCTTCATTATCCTGGTTCATAATGTTCTCCTCACCCTCATGATTCCTTGAGAACCCACCCCACCCAACTTATGGACCCACCCAAGCTGTTTCCAGAGGCTTTTCCACACAAATAGTCTCTCTTGCCTCAGGCTTCACACTTTCCTAAAATCTCTCAAATAAGCAAAATCTGGCATTTTCAGACCCTGTACCTCTTGCTAACTGGTCCCAGGCCTGGCACTGGTGGCAAAAGGCTTTGGTTTGAAGCTTGGCCTCTTTGGGCACCTCCAAGCCCAGTAGAAGTAGCAACTACCTGAAGACAGCTCTGTGGCTGACCTCGCACATCCCAGGAGGCCCCAGAGCCAATGCACCTGGTGGACTCCTTCAGATCTCCATGAATAACACACTGAGGGGAGGACTTCATGAGCACCAAAGCCCCAGTGAAGCAAGTCCTGCTCTGTAGGGTCAACTCCCGCACAGCAGCTCCTCCACTGCACCCTCCCAGTGATGCAAACAGAAATCAAGGCTCAACTACAATTGGACAGTGCACATAGCCCACATAGAAGGCACCTGGAGCACTAAGTTCAGGAGACTGGGAGGCTATGCTACTGGGCTCTACAGAACACCTACCACACAAGGACACTCTACCAAGTTCAGAAGATGTAGCAGCTCTACCTAACAACATAGAAACAAATATAAGGAAGCAGCCAAAATGTGAAGACAAAGAAACAGGTCCCAAATAAAAGAATAGGAGAAATCTCAAAAAAAAAAAAAAGAAGAAGAAAGAACTACTGTATTTTGCCATGTATAATGAGTACTTTTTGCCCAAATTTTTGTGGAAAAACTAAGGATGTGTGTTATACATGGATATAATGATTAAATATCATGAATATAATTATCCTGTGTATAATGTGCAAAAAAAACATGGGTGTACATTCATGGCAAAATATGGTAAATAAAATGGAAGCAAGCAAACAGCCAGATACAAAGTTCAAAATATTGGTTTAAGGATGCTCAAGGAACTTAGTGAGAACAGCACAAATAAATGATATAGAAACCATATAAAAAGAGCCAGTCAGAAATGAAGGATACATTAACTAAAACGAAAAGTAATTTACAGGGAGTCAATAGCAGAGTAGATAAAGCCAAGAATCAAATCAGTGATTAGAAATACAAGGAAGCAAAAATACCCCAAACACCCAATCAGAACAGCAAAAAAAAAAAAAAATTGAAGATAATGTGAGGAGCCTCTGGGACAACTTCAAGTGTACCAACATTTGCATAATGGGGGAGCTGGAAGGGGGAAAGAGAGAGAGAGAGAGCAAGCAAGGAATTGAAAACCTATTTGAAAAAATAATGACGGAAAACTTCTCTAACATGGTAAAGGAAGTATCCAAGTCAGGAAGCACAGAATCCCAAACAAGATGATCCCAAAGAGGACCACACATCATAATTAAAATGCCAAAGGTTAAAGACAAAGAGAGAATCTTAAAAGCAAGAGGAAAGCAGTTAAGTCTGGGGAGCTACTTACACGGGAGCTCCTATAAGACTGATGTCTGGGTGATGAAGATGGGAGAAATGAAAGATACTGGTCAAAAAGTACAAACTTTCAGTTATAATATGAATAAGTTCTGGAGATCTGGGGATCTGATGTACAGCATAGTGACTGCAGTTAATAATACTATATTGTACACTTGGCATTTGCTAAGAAACCACACACATACACACAAAAAAAATGGTAACTATATGAGGTGATAGAGGGGTTAATTAGCTTGTAGTAAACATTTCACACTGTATACATAGGTCTGTCCAGAAAGTATCCAGCCATATAATATGAAAAATAGAGGTATTTATTGAAAAAAATACAAGATACAAAAAACATTGTACATAAAACAATGATGACTCAGTCCCCTTCAAAGTAGGCACCTTGGGACCTCACACAGTTCTCTCAATTGCCATCAGCTTCCCTATCACATTTTCCTGAATCTCATCAATTCAGGAAAATCTCTTCCCTTTCAAAGGTGATTTTAGTTTTGGGAAAAGCCAGAAGTCACAGGGTGCCAAATGGGGGCTGAGTCACTTAGGTGGTTTGATGTTTTGCAAAAAAAAAAAACTCTGCAGCAGATGTGATACATGAGCAGGTGTGTTGTGATGAAGCTGCCAATCAGCAGTTGACCACAGCTGTGGCCTTCTGAATCATCCAAATACTTTCTGTGGAGGAATGTTCAAGCTAAACACAAAACTGGATGCAGATCTGTTGCTCTACTTGCTCAGTCATTTTGAATGTGATGGCCACACAGTACACATGCTAACTCAACAACATCTACCACTCCTACTGAACTAGTACAGTGAAGTCATCATTGTTGACGCATGTGCATTTCAGTCTATTCTCCTTGGCTGCCAGGTTACATCAGTGTTGTGCAATGTTGTGTTCTGGTTATATTAACAATGGTTGTACTTTTTCTGGACAGACCTCGTATATCAAATTATCACACTGTACACCTTAAATGTATATAATTTTTGTTAATATGTACCTTTCTAAAGCTGGAAGGGTGAACTTTCAAATGAAAGCAAAATATAAATAAAAATGTAAAAATACAATCACAATAAACATTTTTTAATACCATAAATAAGAGTGTCAGCTTATATCTCAATAGAAATTTTGCAGGCCAGCCTTGACCCATGTGGCTCAGTTTTTTGGGCATTGTCGCACAAAGTGAAAGGTTACCAGTTTGATTTCTGGTCAGGGCACGTGCCTGGGTCCAGGTCTTCCCGCTGTAGACATGTACGAGAGGCAACTGATCTATGTTTCTCTCTTACATTGATATTTCTCTCCTCTTTCTCCCTACCTTCCCTTCTCTCTAAAAAGAAATAAAATCTTAAAATTTAAAAAACAAAGAGACTTTGCAGGCAAGAAAAGAATGGCAAGAAATATTCAAAATGATAAAAAGCAAGGACCTACAACCAAGATTATTCTATTCAGCAAAGCTATCATTTAGAATGAAAGGACAAATGAAGAACCTTCCAGACAAATAAAGCCAAAGGAGTTCATCACCACCAAACCATTATTATATGAAATGTAAAGGGTCCTCTTTAAGAAGAAGAAAAAAGGAAGAAGAAAACAAAGACAAAAATATGCACAAGGGCAATAAACACATATCTCTCAATAGTTGAATAAAAAAAAACAAGCAGAACAGAAAGAGACTCATGGGTACAGAGAACATTTTGACAGTTGCCAGACAGGAGGGGGGTTGGGAGGATGGGTATAAAAGATGAAGGGATTAAAACATACAAATTGGTTGCTACAGAGTAGTCATGAAGATGTAAAGTACAGCATAAGAAATGTGGCCAGTGATGTCCTGGTAGCTATGTAAGGTGTCAGATGGGTGCATGATTCATTGGGATGATCACTTGGAGAGTTGTATGGTGTCTAGTCACCATGTGTACACCTAAAACTAATGCAAAACTGTATATCAACTGTTATTGAAAAATAAAAATGATAAAGGAAAATAGTTAATATTTATTGAGTTCTTACTATATAACAGACTATTCTAAACATTACACATGAAAAAATAAAATGCAAATACACTGGCCAAGAAATCTCATTTGGTTGGGATGCAAACTGACCATGAGTTCAATAGTGATTAAGACAAAAAGAAAAGTTTCATGGCTTAATTGTGTATAGATTTTTAAAATCAATTTGGCATGGAAAGTAATGCCTCACTCAGCCCTCAAATTTAAAAGATTTTTCTTCCATGGACCTTCAGTTTTAAGAGTCACTGAGGATTCACAGATATCACCCTTGATAGCATACTGTTAGCAGATACAGTACTGGATTCCATAAGAGTTTCTTGATGTGGGCTTCAGTGAAAGCTACAGTGTAAAGATAATTGCAATTCAGTGAAAGCAATTTCAATGAAATCAGTAGAAGGCCAAAGAAATAAGGTCTAAATGTGCTTGATGATTAGCTTGATCCAGAGATAAATACTAGAGCCATGTTTTTGCTCTGGAAATCTTCTTGAAATGCAGATTCTGATTCAGTACATTGGGGAGGGAGTAGTGGGGGGAAGATGCTAGAGATTTGGCTCTTCTAACAAGCTCTCAGAAGATGCCAATGCAACTGGTTGGAATACAGTACTTTGAGAAGCGAGGATCTAGATTCCAGGGGAATAGACTGCATGTTTTTCAATCTTCAATAATATAACTTATCTGATCAGAACTTTTCATAGAAGTTTGAAACAGATTGTCTGTGGTCATGTTTTCTAAAAAAGCATCCAAAGTTGCATGAATTGTGTCTTTAATAAAGAAAAGTGGTGCCTTTAAGATGAATAAAATATAAAATAAAACAATGTTAAAGACAAAGGTCAAATGTTGGTATATCAAAACCTCCTGGGGCCCCTCAAGGCCACTGGTTACTGAGGGTTCTACTTCCAAAGATAATTCAAATACTCCTCCCAATCCCATCCTACAAAACCTTGTCCAAATCAAGCCCATGATGCCCTGTTGGACACCATCAGTTAAGACAAATATCCATGAGAGTTCTCTGAAGCTTGATTCTGTTTGATCTGGGCTTCCTTCCCAATCAGCTCATCATAACTCATAACCAATATCACCCAAATTGTATCATGTCCCTGTTATGTGGTTTAATGAAACAATTAGTTCACATTGTATCAGCTGGCTTTAGCCTTTCGGAACGGCAATTGTGAATATACATATATGGTTGTTTAAACCACCATATGTAGATATTTGCAGATGTAGTTTATATGTAGACAGTTGTGGAAAAGGACCGTGTAGAAGTTAGAGGATATGTAGAACACTTGATTTCCCACTACTAGGAGCACTAAATTATTAGTGCTACATTAGTGCTAGTATACTACATTATTTTACATTAAGAAAAAAAGATACTTTACCAAGTCATCAAAAATATCTCTCTGATGCACATGAATAGTAATTAGAGTTTCAAATTTCACTCTTTCAAACTTGCTTAGGTCATGTGTTGTCTGACTAATTAGGAGATTTAGAATATCCAAAAATTTCTGATTGGTTATTTGCATAATTTTTCTGTCATCTTTTGCATTATTTAAAGCCTCTTCTGAATCATGTGTCCACAGCATCTGAAGTCCCAAAAGCCCAACCTATAAATCAAGCAGACAAATAAGCCAAATATTTAAAACACATCTTATAATAAAATTTGGTGGTCATTTACTCACATGAAGGTAAACAGGGTTTCACTCATTTTAAACTAAAAAAGGGACATGCATTTCTCCACTCCTAAAAATACCTTTCTAAATGTTTCTTTGCCACTTTTTTAAAAGATACGCTGCCTATCTCCTTTCTTGACCTCCACTCTTTCTAATATCCATATCTTTATCTACATCAACTTTCTATCTACGTATTTATCTGAGGAGAGAGAAACAGAAAGCGAAGAGGGAGAAGCATGTCCTTTGTCTCCTGATGAAAGCAAAAAGGAAACTGTGAGTGAATATCCCCTTACCTGCAATGTCTACCCCAGGTAAGGGAGTAAAAGTGATCAGAATATCCCCCACCATCATCTCTCTGATGCAGCACTTGTCCCCTTGGGAGCATTTATTCATCCGTAGAGTTAAGGGATCGATACAAAATCATTGGGATCAAAAAGGAACCCCACGTGTGGCAGAGGAGTGGGAGCAGTGTGAGTGGCACGGTGTTTGATGTGAATAAAGTAGAAATAAAACACTGTCCTAATCCCTGCCTCCTCAGGAACTTCGATACCTTTCTCTGCTAGAACAGTGGCCAATCCTGGGTCTGTAGGTGAAGCTAAATGAAAGCACCTGGCTAAAGTGAGCAACAGAATGTGGAGGAAATGGCCAGTGTCAGGCAGATCCCAACAGCAAGCAGATTCTGAGCCTGATGGAAGCAGAAGACGGCATTACGTTAGGAAAAACGGAGAAACAACACAGAAACAGCAGTGTAAGGCTGTCTGATTTAAAGATAAACAGACCACAGACCCTGAAAAATCACTGCATAGACTACTACACAGTGATTCTATATTCTAAAAAGTTATCTTACAAATGACTACCCTGAGTCATCATGAAAAGTCTAAATTATGTTTTTTACTTAATTTAAGAAGGTGGAGGACTTAATGATAAAAACTGTGAAGATGTCTCATTAAAATAAAAAACAAAGCAAGAATGCTCATTCTTTTTAATATTACTTGATGCCTGTAATAGGCGCATTAAAAAATACTAAAAGGGAATATACTAAATATTTATAGTCATCATTTCTAAGTGGTAAAAATATGGGAAATTTTTATTTTCACTGTCATAGTTCCCAAAAGTTTGCACTGCATTTATAATCTTAGAAATGTGTTTTAGAAGCAGAAATTTGAAACAAACTTAAATAAAACCTTAAATTTACATTGTAGTCAACAAATTTCAGCTCTTCAAAAACATTGCTCTAAAGAGTAATGTATATAGTGAATGAATATATACTAAATATATATTCATTACTTTTTAAAACAATTTTTCCAAGGAGCTAAAATTTGCCCACTTTAATATTAAGATTTTTACCTAAAATTTCACTTCCTTATTTGTGTGTGTGTGTGTGTGTGTATTTATTTATTTATTTATTTATTTATGAACACTAAAGATAATCCTTAAAACTAGTCAACTTTCCTGCTATCTCCTGTTCAACCTGACAATTGCTTTGAACTTTCTCTTCAACTGTTCCACCTTTAATGCTAACTCCTCTGTCTAAACTAGACAGAGCCTCTCCTTCAGAATATACAGGGTGATCAAACTCTCCTGGGAGAAGAAAACTATGTTGATTTAGTCCAAGGAGCTATTTTCTCAGCTTTTGAAATGAAGTATTTTATAAAAACTTATCATAAAGATAATAATGCTGATAAAAATGTTAAAGCTTGCCAAGGATATTATTCATTATTTTAAAAGCACAATATTGAAGTATTCCCTCCAAAAACATTGATTCTGTATCTGTACTTGTGCCATTTGAATAAATAATTTCACATTACTTCAGCTATCTCTGCTCTGTGTGCAGCAATTCAGAATTTGGAGTGCAGGTTGGCAGAGGCAGATGGAGAAGAAATATGGTTTGGGCAAAAACTCCCTACATTTTCCTTGGATATCTCTTGTCTATCCCATACTATCTCTGACCAAGATAGTCATCACTTTTCATTTATCCTGGCTGAAAATGTAAAGAAACTACTGGAATTTTCTATATCTGGTGTTAATAATAGTTGGCACATTACAATGAACTTCTAAGAACCAAAGGACTAGAAAGCAGGAACACCTACTCCAACCCCAGCCTCTTTCAACGTCTTCTCTCCTTCAGAAGTTAGTTACATGAGAAGTCCTCCTTTAACGGAGTTGCCAGTGTTTAATTACTTGAAGGGAAAATAAGCAGAAGGCAAGATGGATTTTGTTTCAGGAAAAGATATGCTCATTCCATTCATATATACCCACACCCATATCTATATCAGTGTCTGTATCTACCTATGTTTTTATATATAAGATGAAATGTTCCTTAAGTGTTTTTAGTCTCGGTGTATATCCTTAATGATGAGAGAACAGTGGCAAATCCTCTTCTGGGGTGTGGGATGGGTGGGCCCGCAGTGACCTCGGTGCACGAGCAGGTGATTGGGAGCTGAGGGTGGGTAGGGTTCCCTAACTAGTTCAAAGCTACAACAGCCTCCACACCATCAGGCTGATTGCCTCCTGAGTATCCTTTCTCCTTATTTCCAGTTCTTATAACCATTGTTTAAATGCTGTGTGTTCTTACCTGTGCTGGAAAGTGACTGAGGAAAGGTAAGAGCTGAAATCCCGAATCACTGATTTGATAGAACGCAGATCGAATTATGTTATGCAATGATGACATCTGCATTTTTAACAATTCCAGAAGCCAAATCTCTACAGGACCTTTGGCCATAACAGGAGTATCCAACTAAAAAATATATGACAAATATATTACAAATTGATAATAATTTGGGGTTTTTACAAATTTCACACACTTGGTAAATCATAGTTCCTCAATGCAAAGCCAATAGTCTTATATTTATTTTTCAATATTTAAAACATAAGTAAAATCAACTAATACTACAGGTAGAATGAACTATAAAGATCATCTGGTCTAAAACTTTCATTTCAAAGAGGATAAAATGAGTCTCAGAGAAGTTAAATGAATTATTCAAACTAGTCTGTAACAGAGGGCTACAGAACTAGAAAGCAAGTCCACCCCACCTCCCTTTTCTCATAAGAGAATTGCATCCTCCTCGACCTAAATTTTTAAAGAAATCCTAATAACAAAAGCTTAACCGAGTTAAATTACAATAATTTTTTCTCCTTCTCTTGATATAACAGCCAGGATACGATCGTATTCTTTTGCATGAAATGTCACCTCATTTATGTTGTCAGATACCGCAGGGAGATGTGGCTGTAAAAAGCACGAGACAAAGCAAAAACATCACACATTAGCCTAAACAGAAAGCCACTGAGATTTTTTAAAGGCCTTAATATTGTTAATCTTTGTAAGAGATTAAGAATTTACTTCATTGTTTCAAAAAGAAGAAAGAGACTGTCCCTCCCCAGCTCTGTCCCGCCTCCTCTCGTCTCCACCCACCTCTGCCTTTCACAGCTTTTATTTCTCTCTTTTCTCATCCCCACCACTTCCTGGAAACCAACAGGGAAGATATTATTGGCAGTTCCCTAGATTCCCAAACCAGAACTGGCCCAGGGGATGGGTGTTTCGGTGCCTCCCATGGCCAGTTCTCCATAGTTTCTCTCTTTCTCTGGCAAGTACTGCCTTGGAAAGTGGCTACAAGCATTCGAGAAGTATTCTGGATGGAAAAAAGGACAAATCAAAACCACTAGCTCTATTTGATCTAAGAATATTTAGATTAAATACTTATAATAATGAACTGCATTTAGTAAGCATGCCAGGCATGATGGATACTTTTCAATGTATTATCTCGCATAATCTTTATAGCGATCCTGTGAGATGGAACCATTAATGTTCTGGTTTTAGAGATGAGAAAACTAAGAAGCTGGCAAAGATCACCCAGCTGGTGAGTGGCATAATCAATGACCCTCGCCTCAGGTCGATGGGCTCCAAATACACAGAAAAAAAGGACATTTTATAATCAACATAATTTTTAATACTCTTCTTTCCTGCCTCCACTTTTAAATGGTAACTTCATTTTTGTTACCCATTATGTACGCTGTAGGAAAATAAGAGGTTTAGGTAATAGATACTTAGATTATACCTGTATGGTATGGGAATCACTGGCTTGTCCAAGAATTTCCAGCAGAACTGGATCGGATACAAAGAAGAATCTTGGAAATAGTAATCGCTTCTTCTCCAAATACCTTTAAATAAAGTCATGTTACCAAATGATATTTTTTTGAATTATTTATTTAATTTTAGCCAAGATACACTGACCTGGTTCAATAAGATAATAGCAAACACCTATAGTCATTTCCCATTTGCCTCTGAAATATTTTGTTAGAACCAAAGTCCATGCTACACCATGTATGTCACTTAGGAAAATGAAAGAAAACAAGAAAGGGATTCAGAGCAAACCTGCCCCATCTATCATCTTCTTTCTTGTCAAGAGCTCTCCTGTGCCCTAATAATATTGTGAATTTCTTACTGTGGCTTAAATCCAGGGTGAACATACAATCTATCCACAAACCAGCACATTTTGAGTGAAAGCAGGGACAACTAGCCATTAAGCTAAGACAGAGCATAAACTTAGACAAAACAGGATATATGTTCACCCTATTTCACATAGAAACTGAGAATGAACTGCTTTTTCTTTTAAGATTTTATTTATATATCTTTAGAGGGGAAGGGAAGGAGAGAGGGAGAAAAATATCAATGTATGGTTGCCTCTTGTGCGTCCCCTGATGGGAACTGGCCTGCAACCCAGGCGTGTTCCCTGACTGGGAATCGAACTGCAATCTTTTGGTTCGCATGTCCACACTCAATCCACTGAGCTACGCTGGCCAGGGCAATGAACTGCTTTTTAAGAAAATTATCTGTGAATTTGTCTGGTGAATTGTTCTCTTAGTGGCATGCACATCCTTACTCCATGCCAGTGCTGGACTAAAGGGAAGCCCCATAAAAGACAGATCCCCATCCTGTTCCGTAGAATCTGTGAATGTAAGCTTAATTGGAAAAAGGGTTGTTACACATGTGTTGAACTTAAGGATCTCAAGAAGAAATCATCCTGGATTATTCAGATAAGACCTAAATTCAATATGTACTCATAAGAGACACAAGAAGAAAAAAAATGTGAATTCCGAGATAGAGATCGGAATTATTTAGCCACAGGCCAAGGAACTCCAATAGCCACCAGAAGCTGGAAGAAAGAAGGACAGATTCTCCATAAGAGCCTTCAGAAGATGCTGACACCTTAAATTCAGACTTCTGGCTTCCAGCACTGAGAAAATAAATGTCTGTTGTTTGAAGTCACCCAGTTTGTGGTAATTTGGAACAGCAGACCTACAAAACTAATACAATGCTTTAACTCACCTGCCCCTAGAATGAAGGTGTTTTGCAGAAAAATTAAATGTATGTGAAATGTTAAATTCCTATCACCACTCCTACCATCACCACCAAACCAGAAATTTATGAACCTGTTTGAGATAAAACACCAGTGCATATAAAATGATTAAACCCTTACTGACCCTGTCAGTGACTTCTGACATACTTCCAGCTGCTCATGCAAATGAGGTAGCAGTTGCCCCATGGTTTCGTCTCCAACACAGCAACTGATCACATTGGGATTCTCATGAGCTCGCTGCATTATCTTCACCCATGACTTGTCAATATTCTGAAAACGTTTTGCTTCCTAAAAACAAATCAGTCAGTAAAAAATTAGCATTTGGATGCTTGAATAAAGAAAAAGTATTCACTTTGAAATTTCCTAATAAACTTATTCTTCAAATAAGCCTCTATTAGTTTCAGTCTGCATATTTTTTATTGTTTATGCTACTATTGCTATTGTTCCCACTCTTCCACCCTTTTCCCATCTCCACCCAAACCCTCCTTCTCCCTTCTCTCAGTCAATGCCCATATGGTTGTCCATGTCCAAGGGTCATGCATAAATATTCTATGGTTAATCCCTTTACCATCTTTCATCCAGTCTCCTACCCCCACCCCTAAGAGCTATCAGTCTTTTCCATGTATCTATGCTTTTCTTTCTATTTTGTTTGTTAGTTTATTGTGTTTCATTAGATTCCATGTATAAGTGCAATCATGTGGTATTTATCTTCCAGTGACTGGCTTATTTCATGTAGCATAATAGTCTCCAGGTACATCTGTGCTGTTGCAAAAGATAAAAGGTCCTTTTTTTACACTGCTGCATAGTATTTCACTGGATAAATGTACCACAGCTTTTTTATCCACTCATCTACTGATGGACACTTAGGCTGTTCATCAGTAGATGAGTGGATAAATAACCAGATCTTGGTTATTGAAAATAGTGCTGCTATGATAATAGAGGTACATATATTTTTTTGTATTGGTGTTTTGGAATTCAAGCCTCAGCAATCATGAGAAAGAAGGACAAAGGTGGAGATATCGTAATACCCAATATCAAACTATACTATAAGACCACTGTAATCCAAATAGCCTGATAATGGCATGAGAACAGACATATTGATCAAAGGAACAGAACAGAGAGCCCAGAAATAAACCCACGCCTTTATGGTCAATTGACATATGACAAAGTTTCAGGCTACCTAATTTAAAGGGGCAATTCTTTTTTCATTTGAATTATCCCAAAGTCACAAAACTCCTTATTGAAATACTGATTTATCACAAAAGTTGATCACTTGTTTCCTTACATTAATACATTTTCCAAAGTGCCACATGATTAACTTGCAAAGCTAGCAACTTCAAGCTAAAATCTAGTCTTTCAGAACTCTTGGTGTTTTGCTTTAAAGAGAAAACTGAAGAAGCATGAAAATAATTTGGTCTTAAGATCCTTGGAATAATTACAGCTCAGTAATACCCCAGGAAAAAGAAAGAAGAAAACAATAAAAACTCCAAACAAAGCTTAACATCTTTGCAAATAAATATTTCCTATTTACTATGGATGATAGTAAGCTTTGCATTCGATTGCAAAATGCCTCTAGAAATTAGCATAATCTTCATTTAAAAATTTCTAAATGTCATTTTCTGACAAAGAAGAAATGACTTGTTTTAAAAATGTATTATAAAGGAAAATCCATCACTTTCAAATCTTACCCTTGGTTTTTAATCTCCATAGATCCTGTTTGTAGGTATGGAAGTTAAGAAAAAGCAGGCTTAATTTTATAAAAGGCACATTACCTTCTCAGAATAAAGCTATTAGTGAATTATTAGCATTTATTTAAAAGGCTCCAATAGAGTTGTTTTAACAATTTTGTTACGTGCTTCTAAGGCAAAATTTCTGTGCCCCATGGTATATTTCTGATGTACCATTTGTGGACTAGGTAACAGTTAATTGCACTCCCAGAATACAGACCAATTTTCATTCTATTCTCAGTGGGATATTATAAGATTAACTCTTGGACTGCTATAATTTTTTAGATTATATATTTTATTTTTCACAGATATATCATAAACATTTGTTTATTTTATTTATTTATTTATTATTTTTTTAGATTTTATTTTATTTATCTTCAGAGGGGAAGGGAAGGAGAAAAGGAGAGAAATATCAATGTATGGTTGCCTCTCATGAGTCCCCTGCTGGGAACTGGCCTGCAACCCAGTCATGTGCTTTGACTGGCGATCAAACTATGATTGTGTGGTTCACGGGCCCGTGCTCAATCCACTGAGCTACACCAGCCAGGGCTTGTTTATTTTTTTATTTATTTTATTTTATTATTTATTATTTTATTTTATTTTTTATTTTGTTTTATTTTGTTTTATTTTATTTTATTTTATTCTTGTTTATTCTATTACAGTTTTCCTAATTTTTCCCCCCTTTGTGCCCCATCCCCTGCTCCCACAGTCTATCCCCACCCCATTGTCCTATAATTTAACAGTACCATACTTCGATGTATCTCACATCCTCAAACAACCTGAAGATTTTTTCAGTTTGAAAATATATGGGTTTTTTCTTCCTGCAAATGTAAATCAAAGGTCACTTAGAAGCCCTAGTTAATGTGGCTTGTAGGTTGAGCACTGGCCTGGGAACCAAGAGGTCCTAGTTCAATTCCCAGTCAGGGCACATGCCTGAGATGCAAGCCTGGTCCCTGACTGGGGCATGTAAGAGGCAACCAACTGACATTTTTCTCACACATCAATGTTTCTCTCCCTCTTTCTCCCTCCCTTTCCTCTCTCTAAAAAATAAAGACTTTAAAAAAGTCACTTAGGAAAAAATTGTTTTGTAAAGGGCCAGATAGTAAATGTTTTAGGCTTTACAAGCTATATAGTCTCTGTTATAACTACTCAACCCTGCTGTTGTAATGCTAAAGCCTTTAAACAGAACATAAATGAATGAAAATGTCTGTGTTCCAATAAAACTTTATTTACAAAAACAGGCAAGTGAGCCCTAGTTTGCCAACCCCTGGTGTAAATAACCAAAATATGACCATATGTCCTTGTGAAGACTTTTACAGAGACATATAGACAAAACACACCAAATTATTCTATCAGTAGTTACAAAAACCACATTTACCTGAGGCAGCTGTTTGGCAATATCTCCACCTACAAAGACAGCTTCAAGATAAACCCAAAGATTCTGGACTACCAGCCACTCTTCAATTATATCTGAGGAAGTGGACAATTTATACACCCAATTCTGTATATTTTTTTTAAATGGAGCATTGTATCTAAAAAGAATGAGAAAATGTTATATTTCAATGACGATTCAGAAAATAGTGTGGTCTAACAAAGTAAATTATAGGAGAAACAGTCCTTTGGAAATAAACATTTTTTCCCTAAAAGGTAGTCACTAGTACATTTCAACAATGAGATTATTGCTTTTTTATAAATAAGAATCTTATAGTGATTTCCCTTATTGTTCCCATTTATTAGTTAATCAATAGGAAAATGGGCCAGGTTTTATGCCACAGAGGTCTAGAAAAGAAATCGTACTGCTTGCTTCTGGGAGTAAAGGGAAAACAAGGAACAAAATGGTTTTCCAAGACTTTTGTGAGCCAGATCCAAGTAGGGACCACCTATGAGAACAACACATATTTGTTACTATTATGTGGAACTACTACCACAAAGCCAGGGTCAAGCTTGAGGTCTGATACCCACTTGCAGATGTGTTCTTCCTGCCCATTGACTGCTCAATCTACCAGGCACTATGCCTAGATTCTACACTGCTAGAGATCCAAGACAGATACCCCCAAATAACACAGTTTTATGACCATCTATCAGGGTTAGTGGTAGGGTTTATGGCACAACAAAGAAAGAAAAGTGAAAGTGGATGCCATGAGGAAACTACTTACCAAGTAATGGAAGCTACTTGGTAAGGACTGAATTACCTGCAGCTAGATTAAAAACCTAACTTCAGCTTGGAGCAATGTCAAGGAGTTTTGATATGGTGTAGTGGCATGTCCTAGTGAGTAGCACACAATGACTAGGGTCTTAAAACTTTCCTTGACACAGGACAGGGTGACTTCAAGGTGCTCATATACCAAATGGAGTTCTCCTGGGTATAGTCTGATGCCTGAGTTCTCTGGAAGTCTTGTCATGTACAGATGTATAAGAGAAGTTGTACAAAAATCGATCCTAGGAGGTAGGTGAGTTGTTCAGGTAATAAGAGGCATTTTTCTCAACACTCATTACATACTGACCATCTGGCCACTGGTTTACAGCTAAAAGGCAGTCAACATGCCAAAAGCATCTTCAAAGTCAAGACATGCAAATCATTTCAGGGAATTAAAACTCCTGAAAATATTTGGGGCCAAAGTGGTCTTGTCCATAGGAAAAAATAAGAGTTACCTTTGATGATATGTAAGTTCCCAAGGTGAAAAAAAAAAAAGATCTGGAATAAACAGCATACCCAGTTTCTGTCCTTTGGCCAGATACCTGCATTGCACAGCTCTGCAGAGAGGAACCTGCCAGAACTGACAGGAATATCCATGAAGCCCCATGAAATCAGGATCCACCAGGAAAGTGTCACACATCCCAGGCAATACCTAGAGTCAAGTCTCACCCTTGGAATTATACAATTTCCTTCTGAAGTTTCATCCAGGTAGCCCTAGAGATCCAAAAGTCACTGCCTGCTAGATCAGTCTGTGATTAGTTCTGCAAAAAGCTTTCTAGATCTACTTGTGCTGCAAAATTCTCTAGGAGGAGAATATTCTAGAATGTAGTAACTTCTTAGACATCCTTTTACTCTTTCTTAGCAGGGCCTCAACATTGACTTTACTAGTACTATAAATAGGTACTATACTAATCAGGTTACATACAAGTTAAGTATATAAGAAATAAAGAAACCCTTCAAATCCAGAATTCCTTGGCCACAGACACTGGTTAGGTTAATCTATAGTAATTCTTCAAGAGGTTATCAACCAGGAAATCAGAATGGCAAAATCTGCAGTGAACTCTGGGGAAATGGAAACCTATGAAGCCTAGGAATCACTGAACATCGTATGGTCACCTTTGCTAGGATTATTCAGATTCCCTAAAAGCTAAAGGTGCACCCTAGGATCTTAATCCCAGTAAATTCAATCCTGAACTCCCTGGACTAGGAGCTGTGTGGATTAATACATTATCCAAATATAAGACTACCTCTGGGGCCAGAGGTCATGCAGGATATCATTCATTAACCAGTGATCCCAACCTGCAGAAGGGGTACTAGAATCCCCATGCTCCCTGTACACTGACCTCTGTTAACGATAGTGCTGTAAATTATTTCTTAGGTGTGTTAAGATAAAGAACAGTTAAGAATTACTATGTAGTTAGCCAGGGGATTAGAGGTGGCTAAGGCCTAACAGTATACTCACTCTGAGTCTCGCTGGAACTTCCTAAAGCAGCATGAAATCACATCGCCTTGGAGACTGTTCACTAGTCCAGTGGTGGACAGATTACCTCATTCGGGCCACAGAGAACCCAGCACAGATATAGCCATGTTTCACCATTTAAAAAAATGCAAATCAGTAAGTGCCTAGCCCCTAATGGTATATTCCATTCATGTGTGGCCAGCATGCTTTTCTGGGACATTGGGTGAATAATTGAGCAGGTTTAGCCAAAGAGAGCAATGATGGCAAATCAGAGAAATGAAAGAGAGAGAAAATAAAATGAAGAGGTCATCTCAGTGGGGAATCAAGATGTTCAAGAGATAAGTGTTAATTTGAGGGAGAATAATTACAGGGACCATCAAAAAAATAGGAAGGGTAGATGAGTACCATAAAAGAGAGAGGGAGGCCATGATTATTAGGGAGAAAAGGCAGTTCACAAGGACAGACAAGAGTTAGCACTTTAGGTCAGAACCATGTTTTGCTGCAATTGCAAAACTGGGCTTTACCTAGTATTTTATAACCCTACAAACAAAATAAAACCTCTGCCCCAAATTATAAAATTACCTGTTGCTTAGTAAGGAACCTAAGACCATTAAACTATCCTCCATCAAGGTGATAATTTCTCCTGATTCACTTCCTTTGAGCAGGAGCTCTCCTTTTCCCTTAAACGCTGCAAAACTCAGGTTCTGGTTGGTCCAGTTATCAATAACCAGAGCCAGCTTGGCTTCAATATCCTTCTCCTTAATAGCAGAGATGCAAATATCCTTCAGAAAGAAATCAAAGAATATGTCACAACACTTTCCATTACAAGTTAAGTGCACTGTAAAATCATAGAAATTTTGAGCTTAGACCCAATAGTCATTTAGTCATTTTATGGGCCAGAAAACCAAGACCGGAGATCATTATGTTGCAAGTTAAAACTCAAACCTTCTGTGACTCTGACTACTAATTATTTTACTGTATTATATACATGAAACAATGGAACTTAAATCATCATTTTGTTTGATTATATTTTAATTGGACTTTTTGGGGCCAAAATGGAGAGATAACCACATTTGCTCTATTTCAACAACTTGCTATGAGAAACAAATGAGAATAAATGTGAGAGTCTTTTGAACTCTTTAAAGTAACATATAAACATTGCTATATTTCTGCCTGTCTGGTCTTAATATAAATACTTCATCTGCTTAAAATTAAAATTTAGTTCTATCTTATGGGTTTTCCTGTTTTTCTCTGAGAATCCTTGATATGAAAGTCTCACAAGTGAAAGTAAAAGTAAGCAATTTCCCCCACCATGCCTCAATTTATTTTCTTAAAAACTTTTTATTAATCAATTTTTAGAAAGATAGGAAGGGCGAGAGGGAGAGAGATTTGTTGTTCCACTTATTTATGCATTGATTGGTTGAGTCCCATATGTGCCCTGACCGTGGATGGAACCTGCAACCACGACACATTAGGATGACACTAAAAGCAACTGAGCTACCTGGCTTGAGCACCTCAATTTATTCTCATACTTAGAGTCAAAGAATTACAGAGATGGAAAGGAATTGAAGGTCACAAGGTATTTCCATAAGTAAATACAATAAAAACTAGTGTGTGATAAATGTCATAAGAGTAGTATAAACTGCTATGAATTCTGAAGAGGGAGCAATAACTTCTGCCTGTAATGAGGAGGAAGCATCTGAGACAAAGTTGGATTCCAAAAGGGGGTTACTGGGGAGGGAGAGGACATTCCATAGAGAGGTGAAAGACTTCCTTTAGAGGAAGTGGATCAAGTAACAGTAGAAATCAGACTTGGCCAACAGCAGGAAATGTGGGACAGGGAGAAAGGAAGTATTTGGTGAAGACAGCACTGAAGGTCTGTTCTGGGGTACGAGTAGTTGGTAACTGAGTCCTAGAATTCCTAGGAATTGTAAAATAAAGTTTTCAAAGCACAGCCTATAAATGGCTATATTCCTAAAATGTAGAAACATATTTATGAGAATTAGAGGACCACCAAAGTGTTTTTTAACTCTTGGTTTCTTTCAACAGTATTTCCTTTAAAAAAAAAATCCTTTGTTTTTTTTTAAGTCCTCACCCAAGGATATGTTCATGTATCCTTTTTTTTTTTTTTTAATTTTGAGAGAGAGAGAAGAAGAGGGAGAAAGAGAAAGAGAGACAGAAACACCGATGCGAGAAACATCAATTGGCGGCCTCCCATATACATCCTGATTGGGGATTGGACCCACAAGGTAGCTATGTTCCCTTATCAGGGATTTAACCCACAACTTTTTGGTGCATGCAACAATGTTCAAACCAACTGAGACACTCAGCCCGGGCTCAACAGTATGTCAATGACATTTATAAATAGGACAAAAATTCTTTATAAACAAAATTTGGCACATATATGTTTCTAAAAAGAGAAAGGGGGCAGAATACACAAAACTGGGATAACTATATGTATATCAGACAAAATAGACTGTAATAAGAGATAAAGAAAGTCATTATATAATGATAAAGGGATTCAAACCAATTAGAAGATACAAGATTTGTAAATATTTATGCACTCAAGAAAGGCACCCAGATATATAAAGCAAATATCAGCAGACCTAAAGGAAGAAACAGACAACAAAATAATAGTATGGGACTTTAGTATCTCACTTTCATTAATGGATACACCATCAAGACAGAAAATCAGGGACTTCCACCAAGATGGAGACGTAGGTGGAAACACTGTGCCTTCTCACACAACCAAGTTTAAAAACAACAAAATTTTACTAACAAAAAACACAGCCAAAACACAAAAAATTGAACTATCTGGAAGTCCGACAACAATGAACCCTTCACCCAGACCAGTAAGAGGGGTGGAATCAACGACAGGCGGAGTGGGGTTGCACAGGAAAACCCAGGCATGAGGGCGGTGGTTGGTGGATCCCAGGTGTGGGGTTGTGACTGGCAGACCCAGTGACAGCGCAAGGCAGCAGGCTGACCGTGGTCACACATTTGCACACAGATAAACCAGAGACGGAGCAAGCAGTGAGACAGACCACGCAGGCCCCAGAGGCGGGAAACAGAGGGGACTGCTATTGACCCTCTTTGACCCTGCCCCCACATACAGCATCACAACTCAGCGACCTGGGCATCCCCCCCCCCCTGAACACATAAGGCTCCCTCTCATAAGTAATGGGCAGGAACAGACCAAAATATGGCTCAAGAAGAACTCAAAGCCCCGGAGCCAGTAACTCTAAGCGACCAAGAAATAGCCAAACTTTCAGATGCACAGTTCAAAACACTGGTGATCAGAATGCTCACAGAACTGGTTGATTTTAGTCACAAATTAGAGGAACAAATGAAGGCGAAACTAACTGAAATGAAGGGAAATGCACAGGAAACTAATAGTGATGGAAAGGAAACTGGGACTCAAATCAATCGAGTGGAACAGAAGGAAGAGAAAAATGACCAAACAGAAAAATAAGAAGAAACAAGTATTCAAAAAAAAAATGAGGAGAGGCTTAGGAACATCCAGGACATCTTTAAACGCTCCAACATCCAAATTATAGGGGTACCAGAAGGGGGAAAGGAACAGCCACCAGTGGAGAACTTATTTGAACAAATAATAAAGGAGAACTTCCCCAATCTGGCAAAGGAAATAGATTTCCAAGAAATCCAGCAAGCTCAGAGAGTCCCAGAGAAGTTGGATGGACCCAAGAAGGAACACACCAAGGCACATCATAATTACATTAGCCAAGATTAAAATGAAGGAGAGAATCCTAGAAGCAGCAAGAGCTAAGGGGACAGTCACCTACAAAGAAGTTCCCATCAGACTGTCAGCTGATTTCTCAAAAGACACCTTACAGGCAGGAAGGGGCTGGAAAGAAGTATTCCAAGTCATGAAATCCAAAGACCTCCAAGATTACTCTATCCAGCAAAGCTTTCATTTAGAATGGAAGGGCAGATAAGGTGCTTCTCAGATAAAGGCAAATTCAAGGAGTTCATCATCACCAAGCCCTTATTATATGTAATGTTAAAGGGACTTACCTAAGAAAAAGAACATAAAAAATATGAACAGTGAAAGGACAGCTAATTCACAGTTATTAACAACCACACCTAAAACAAAAGCAAACTAAGAGGACGGCTAGATCATGAGCAGAACCATAGAAATGAAGATCACATGGAGGGTTAGCAACAGGGGAGTGAGAGAAGGAGAAGGGGGAGAAGGTACAGAAAATAAGTAGCATAGACAGTAGGTAGAAAATAGATAGAGGGGAGGGCAAGAATAGTATGGGAAATATAGAATCTAAAGAACTTGAGACACATGGTCATAAACTAAAGTGGGGGAATGGTGGGGGAGGAGGGCGCAGGGTGGAGGGGAATGAAGGGGGAATAGAACAACTGTAATGGCATAATCAATAAAATAAAATAAAAAATTTAAAAAGGACAGAAAATCAATAAGGAAACACTAGCCCTAAACAACACATTAGATCAGATGGACTTAAGCCATATATATATAGAACGTTCCATCAAAAAAACAACAGAATAAAAACCACAACAAGACACCACCTCACATCAATCAGAATGGCTATTATGAGATAGTCAACAAATAACTTGCGTTGGTAAGGATGTGAAAGAAAGGAAACCCTTGCGCACTGTTGGTTGGACTGCATATTGGTATAGCCACTATGGAAAACAGTATGGGCATTCCTCAAAAAACTACATATGATCTATATATGTCCCAGCAATTCCACTTCTGGCTATTTATCTTTAAAAAACACTAATTTGAAAAGACATATGCACATCCACTGTAGCATTATTTACAATGGAAGCAACTCAAGTGTCCATTGATAGATGAAAGAATAAAGATGTGTTTGTGTATCTATATACTTGTATCTCTCTCTCTCTCTCTCTCTCTCTATATATATATATATATATATATACACACATATATATATAGTTGAATATAACACAGTAATAAAAAGAATGCAATCTTGCCATTTGTGACAACATGGATAGACCTCAAAGTTATTATGCTAAGTGAAATAAGTCAGACAGAGAAAGAAAAATACCATATGGTTTCACTAGTATGTGGAATCTAAACAAACAAACAAAAAAAACAAATGATCAAGCAAAACAAAAACAGACTCATAGAAACAGGCCAAAGGACTGGGGTAGGGAGGTGGGTTATAAAGGTGAAGGGGAGTATAGTCAATAATAATGTGATCAGTTTGCATGATGGCAGATGATTACTAGAATTAGTGGGGTGATAACATTGTAAGGCATAAAAATGTCAAATCACTGTTTTGTGCACCCAAAACTAATGTAACTAATATAATACTGTACACCAAATAGAAATAAATAGATGCAACAGAACATACATTCTTCTCAAGTGCACATGAAACATTCTACGGATAGATCACATGTTAGGATAGATCACATGTTAGACTACAAAGCAAGTTCTAGTAAATTTAAGAAGATTGAAATCATGTCAAGCATTGTTTCTAACTACAACAAAATTAGAAATTATAAAACTAGAAATTAATTACAAGAAAAAATGGGAAAAATCACAAATATGTGCAGATTAAATAACATTCTACTGAACAACAAATGGGTCAAAGAACAAATCAAAACAAAAACTCAAAATATACCTTAAGTCAAATGAAAATGGAAATACAATATACCAAAAGATATGGGATGTAGCAAAAGCAGTTCTAAAAGGGAAGTTCATAACGATAATTGCCTACATTTAGAAACAAGACAGATTTCAAATTAACAACCTAATTTTAAACTTCAAGGAAGGAGAACGGAAGAACGAACAAACTCCAAACTTAGAAGAAAGGAGATAACAAAGATCAGAGTGGAAACAAATAAAATAGATACTAAAAAGACAATGAGAAAGATCAAGGAAACTAAGAGCTAGTATTTGAAAAGATAAACAAAATAAACTTTCAGCTAGACACACCAAGAAAAAAAGATAATTTGAATATATAAAATCAGAAATGAAAGAGACATTATAACTGATACTATACAAATACGAATTGTCACGAGACTACTATGAACAACTAAACGCACATGAATTAGACAACCTAGAAAAATTACTAAGTTCCTAAAAAATCACCTACAAAGACTTAATTATGAGTAAACAGGCCAATTACTATGAGGAGATTCAATCAGTTATCAAAAACCTCTCAACAAACAAGTCAAGGACGATCTCAAACTTTTCCAAAAAATGCAAGAGAAGGGAACACTTCCAAACCAATTTTACGAGCTGAGCATTACCCTAATAGAAGACCACAGAAGAAAATTACAGGTCAAACTCCCCAGTGAACACAGATGCAAAATCCTCAACAAACTATTACCAAACTGAATTCAATAATACATTAAAAGGATCATACACCATAAACAAGTGGAATTTATTCCAAGGATGCTTCCATATCCACTACTAAATTAATATGATTAAATGTTGACGCAAAAAAATCAACATCCACTCATGCTAAAACCTGTCAATAAAGTAGGTATAGAGGTAATGTACTTCAACATAATGAAGCCCATAAATGACAAACCCACAGCTAAAATCATACACAATGGTAAAAGCTGAAAGTTTTTCTTCTAAGAGCAGGAAAAAGACAAAGACAACATTTTTTTCAACATAGTATTGGAATCCTAGCCAGACAAGTTAAGCAAATAAGAAATAAAGGCTTAAAGATTAGAAAGGAAGGAGTAAAACTGTATCTGTTTGCAGGTGACATGATTTTATATGAAGACTCCACACACACAAAAAAACTGCTAGAACTAATCAACAAGTTCAATAAAGTTTCACAATACAAAACTAATATACAAAAATCAGCTGCTTTTCTATACACTACTAACAAACTATCAAAAAAGTAAGAAAATAATGCCATTTACAATTGTATGAAAACAATAAATTAACAGAGATAAAAAAAGACCTCTAGAATGAAAATTATATGACACTAAAAGAAACTTAAGAAGACATGATTAAATAGACAGTTTATGGCTCATGGATTCCAAGAATTAACATAGTTAAAACATCCACACTACCTACAGATTCAAAGCAATCCCTATCAAAATTCCAACGCCATTTTTTCACAGAAATACAGCAAACAATCCTAAAATTTATATGAGACCACAAAAGACCCTATATAACCAAAGCAGTCTTGAGAGTGAAGAAAAAAATAGGGTTATCATGCATCCTGATTTCAGACTATTTTACAAAGTTATAAAAATCAAAACAGTATGGTATAGACACAAAACAGACACAGAGATCAATAGAAAAGAATATAGTGCCCAGAAATAAAACCATATATATATGGTCTATTAATTTATGACAAAGGAACCAGGAAAATATACTAGGAAAGGACAGTCTCTTCAATAAATGGTGTTGGGAATACTTAACAGCCACATGCAAAAAAATGAAACTGGGCCACCATTTTACACCATACAAAAAACAAAAACTCAAAAATGAATTAAAGACTTGGACTTAAGACTTGAAACCATAAAATTCCTGGAAGACAACACAGGTGGTAAAATCCTTGACATTGGTCTTGGCAATAACTTTTTTTGGATCTGACTCCAAAAGCCAAGGCAACAAAAGGAAAAATAAGCAAGTAGAACTACATCAAACTAAAAAGTTTCTGCACAGCAAAGAGAACAATCAACAAAATAAAAGTCAACTTACTGAATGAGAGAAAATATCTGCAAATCCTAAGTTTGATAAGGGTTTAATAGCCCAAATATACAAAGAACTCATGCCCTGGCCAGTGTGGCTCAATTAGTTGGAGTGTCATCCCACAGAACTGAAGGTAGCAAGTTCGATCCCCAGCCAGGGCACATATCCAGGTTGCAGGTTAGATCCCTGATGGGGGTGTGTACGAGTAGATAACTAATTGATGTTTCTCTCTCATATCTATGTTTCCCCTTCTCATCTCCCTTTCACATCTCTCTAAAAATCAGTAAAAAAATGTCCTCAGGTGAAGATAAAAAATAAATAAGTAAAAATAAAGAATTCACATAACTCAATAACAAAAAAACAATTTGATTGAGAAAATGGGAAGAAGAACTGAATTAACACTCCAAAAAGACAGACACATGGCCAACAGGTACATGTAAAGGTGCTCAACACAGCCAGTCCTCAGGAAAATGCAAATCAAAACCACAGTGACCTATAACTTCATACCTGTTAGAATGGCTATCATCACAAATACAAGAAATTATAAGTGTTGTTGAAGATGTGGAGAAAAGGGAATCCTTGTGTACTGTTTGCAGGAATATAAATTGGTGCCATAGAAAACAGTATGAAGATTCTTCAAAAAAATTAAAGAACAGAACTACCATTGATCCAGTAATTCCACATACCCTTGAATAATATGTCTGTATAATTTTGTATAACATTCATAAATGAAAAATGAGATATTCTTTAATGAACAATCTTATAATGTTATGTACCTCGATGTCATCCTTATTTTTAAGGAGTGGTGCTTCCATGATATTTCTAAGACAAAAAGAATCAGATTCCACATCAAATGGAGTTCCAGTTAACTCAGAGATTCGATCCCAGTGTCTCTGTTTCATTGCTTTATTGGTCATCATTTCTAGTAGAGGACACGACTCACTGAAATCATCAATTCTTTTCTTCAGATCCAAAAATGCTTGCCAATCTTTAAGTCCTTTTGGAAGTTTACGACACCTTTCAGAAAAAGAGAAAAAATTATTTCATCTATATATTTCTTTGAAGAAGGTGTTATGCATTTACAGCAATGTAACAGAGGGCAAATTCGTTTGTGAAATACTTATAGGACCCTAAGAATATAAGCATTATAAAAACATAAGCTTAAATTGAAACTCACCTGTTTTGAAATTCCTGCAGTTCTGCATTAATTTTTTCAATGTCTACATCGCCCCAAAGTATTTCATAATAACCACTAATACTGCCCATAACAGTGTCATAGAGTCCATACAGCTTCTGAAGCAAGTTGAGTTCCTTTCTGGGAAACCAAATAATTGAGTCATTACATATTGTATACTTTATTTTATTTACTTTTATTTAATCTTTATTGTATTTTTTCCATTACCATTTAGTCCCCTTATACTCCCCTCCCCCCAGCATTCACAACCCTGTTGTCCATGTCCATGAGTCCTTTTTCTTCACTTTAAAAATAAATTCCATTATTAGATAAGCAGAATTCATCCAATCAAATATTTCATGTTATGTGTATAAAATCTCATAAATACCGACATGCATAGAACTGTCAGTTTCCACAGACTCTATTTAAGCTCTGTAAATTAGGTCAAGTTCACTGCTCTGAAATATTCCAAATCACACTATGACCTGACACTGGCAAATGGTTTGAGTGTTATTAACATACCAGTCATTGCAAACAATGTGACCAAAAGTTGATAACTAAATCAAAGCCAAGACTCAGGTTTTATTTGATTTTTTTTTCTTTCGAATGCATGCTAGATTTTTATGAAAATGTCTGCCTTTAAGTCTGACATTAAACATCACTTTCCTACCGAAAGCTTTCCCTAATGTGTCTAAATAGAATTATATCCAAAGAAAGAATCAAAGGAGGGATTCCAGGTACATCTAAGACACCAAAAATTGACCCCTCAACAGCATTTGTGGATTCTGTCAGCAATTCCCCAACCATCAGCATACGAAGAGGGTCCAAGCTAAAATTTACTTATGTTTTTGATGGAGTAAAACTCATTTTATTTTCCATTTACCAATAGGGTACACTAGACTCTTTTATAAATCTAAGACACATTCTGGAATACTAGTTGCTTTCTTTCTCCATTTCTTGTTTCATTTTGCTAATTCATCATCCTAGGAATTATTTCATTATTAATTACTGATTATTCCCAACTGTACCAAAATGATGAAATCTCCTCTAAAGATGATGCAATAGTGATTTTCTTCTTACTGGACTTCCCAAAGAATTGCATCATCTTACAAGAAAGTACAAAAATAAGAACTCTGGAAATACCATTTTTGTAATCTTTTGGATTTTTGTTTATTTAGCTTCCACTTAATATAAAACAGTTAAGAACTCAGAATTTTTCACATTCTATCTAAAACATCAAAGAGAAGGAAACTGACAAAGGAAGGTGCTTTCTAAGTATTAAATGGAGAAGAGACAGAAAGCAGCACTCTAGACTCTAATTTTGATAATGAAACAGAATGTGTAAGTGAAATCTCAGGCTGAGTCTTTAAATGATGATAATTTAGGTCAATTTTATTTTTTAATCATTTTTATTTTGAATTACAGTTGACATACATTATTGTATTGTTTCAAGTGATTAGACATTATATAATTTAGTAAGTGATCATCCTGATATATCTCACACCCATCTGACACCATACCTAGTTATTAGACTATTATTAACTATGTTCCCCATGCTGTACTTTATATCCCCATAACTATTCTTAACAACTGATTTGTATTTATTAATCCTTTTATCCTTTTTGACCATCCCCCCAACCTCCCTCCCATCTGGCAACTGTCAAAATGTTCTCTGTATCTGTAATTGTTTCTGTTCTGCTTGTTTGTTTTTTAGATTCAGTTGCCGATAGATATGTATTTATTGCCATTTTATTGTTCATATTTTTAATCTTCTTCAAGAATATCCCTTAATATTTCATATAATACTGGTTTGGTGGTAATGAACTCTTTTTGTTGTTTCTTGTCTAGAGAGTTCTTCATTTGTCCTTCAATTGTAAATGATAGTTCTGCTGAGTAGATTAATCTTGGTTTAGGTCCTTGCTTTCCCTCACTTTGAATATTTCTTGCCAATCCTTCCTGGACTGTGAGGTTTCTTTTGAGAAATCAGCTGAAAGTCTTATGGGAGCTCCTGTAGGTAACTAACTGCATTTCTCTTGCTGCTTTTAAGATTCTTTTTTTGTCTTTAACCATTGACATTTTAATTATGACGTGTCTTGTTGTGGGCCTCTTTGGGTTCATCTTGTTTGGGACTCTTCTGTGCTTCCTGGCCTTCTATGTCTATTTCCTTCACCAAGTTAGGGAAGTATTCTCTCACTATTTCTTCAAACAGGTCTTAAATTTCTTGCCATTTCTATCTTCTTCCAGTACTCCTCTGATGCAAATGTTGGGATGCTTGAAATCATCCCAGAGGCTTCTTACACTATCCTCACTTTTTGGATTCTTTTTTCCTTTTGATGTTCTGATTGGGTGTTTACGGCTTTCTTATATTCCAAATCACTGATCTGAGTGTTGGCTTCATCCAGTCTACTGGGAATTTCCTGTAAATTAACCTTCATTTCAATGAGTGTATCCTTTACTTCTGACTGGTTCTTTTTTATGCTGTTTAGGTTCTCAATACATTCACTGAGCATCCTTATAACCAGTGTTTTGAACTCTGCATCTAGTAGATTGGTTTTCTTCCTTTCTAGTTCTTTTTTTTAAAGTTTTGTTCTATTCTTTCATTTGGGCCATGTTTCCTTGTCTCCTCATTTTGCAGCCTCCTTGTGTTTTGTTTGTATGTACTAGGTAGAGCTGCAATGTCTCCCAGGCCTGGCAGAACGGCCTTATGTAATAGGTGCTCTGTAGGATCCAGTGGAATAGCCTACCTCCTCAATCATCCAAGGTGGGTACTTGAGTGAACCTCCATTATGGGCTGTATACACTCTCTTCTTGTAGTTGAGCCTTGACTGCTGTTGGCACAACACTGGAAGGGATTTACCCCTTGGGCCAGTCAGCTGCAAGGGATTGACTGTGACCTCTGACCACCAACCTCTAGCCACTGTGGAAGATCAGGTATGCAGGAGCCCACCCTACAGACCAGAACTTACTTCAGCAGGGTTCTTGTGTCTGCTGAGTTTGTTCCCCTGAGTGTGTTGTTTAGGTGGTTGTGTGTGGTGCTTCAATGTGGTCTGAAGCTGTACACTGGGTATATTGTCTCTGGGGCCTCCTGGGAGGTGCAGGCCAAGGTCAGCCACCATCTGTGTTCTGCTCCAAGCCACCCTGCATGAGCTACAAAGCAATCTGCAGATGTATGACACTTGTGCTGGGCTCAGAGGTGCCCAGAAGCCAGACCATGAATTAAGCGTGGCTATTGCTAGTGGAAGGCCTGGGCAACTTAGTGAGAAATACAGAGCTTGTTGAGGGCAGATGCTGCTTGTTTGAAAGAATGTAGGAAGATCTGAATTATGAGCCAAGACAACCCATTCTGATAGAAAAACCACTAGAAAGAGCTTGGGTGGGCCCAAAAGTTGGGTTGAATGGGGACTCAGGGAATCACCAGTGTGTGCCAAATAGTGTGAGCCAGGTTAATGGAGTCTCAGATATGGTTTCTGCCTGCATGCTCATTGGGAGAGCTCATTAAGGGAACAATGAACTGTGCAGGTACTTCTGTTTGGGAGAAAGCAACACCCCCAGCTCCAACCCTGCTGTTGGATAATTAAGTTCCTCACCATGTCTATTGTACCCTTCAATTTGCTGCCCCCATGCTGGAGCACAGAGGAAGTAAGTCCATGCATGAGCCCTTTAAGAGAAACTGCCTGGGACTCCAGAAGCTTTTGTCTTCCTCAGCCTCAATCCCTGCTAGTTGAGAAGTACTGGGGTATTCTCTCCCTGGTAGTAGAAACCTTGGATGGGGAGCCTTGTATGGGACTAGGACCCCTTGTTCCTCAGAGGAGACCTTTGCAGCTATTTTCTCCCAATTCTTATCTACCATCCATGGTTGTGTGACCAGCCAATTTCGCATCTCCATGCCTCCTACCAGTCTCACTGTGGTTTCTTTAGTAATTCTGCAGTTGTAGGACTTCCATTCAGCTCGATTCCATTTAGTTCTGAATAGTGGTTGTTCTTTGATTCAGTTAAAATTTTGATGTGGTTGTGAGAAAAGGATACTGTGCTTTACCAATGCTGCCCTCTTGACTCTAAATTTTATTAAACTCAATGACTTATGAGTAAACAATATATTTCAGTAGAAGCAACAGCTTCATCTTGCAATATTTTGCAGTAAGAACTTACACCACATCATTCTACCAAACAGATGTAACAATGTTCTTTCATTATTTATGATATTTATGTAAGTTTTATTTGATACATTCCTTCAGTAGACAAGTGTTGAAGGTAGGCATGTATTCAAAAAAAATAGAAGATAATAAAAAATTCACTGAATCAATTACTCAAATCTCAAAATAATTATTTTTGGGTTTTTTATTTTTTTATTATTTTTTTAATTTTTTAATTTTAATTAATTTTTTTATTGATTATGCCATTATAGTTGTTCTATTCCCCTCTTTCATTCCCCTCCACCCTACCTCCCCGTCCCCATTACCCCCCCTTTAGTTTATGACCATGTGTCACAAGTTCTTTAAATTCTATATTTCCCATACTATTCTTGCACCCCCTTCTATTTTCTATCTACCATCTATGCTACTTATTCTCTGTACCTTCTCCCCACTTCTCCTCCTCCCACTCCCCTGTTGCTAACCCTCCTTGAGATCTTCATTTCTATGTTTCCACTCCTGATCTAGCTGTCCTTTTAGTTTGCTTTTGTTTTACGTGTGGTTGTTAATAACTGTGAGTTTGCTGTCCTTTCACTGTTCATGTTTTTTTAACTTCTTTTTCTTAGATAAGTCCCTTTAACATTTCATATAATAAGGGCTTGGTGATGATGAACTCCTTGAATTTGATCTTATCTGAGAAGCACTTTATCTGTCCTTCCATTCTAAATGAAAGTTTTGCTGGATAGAGCAATCTTGGATGTAGGTCTTTGGATTTCATGACTTGGAATACCTCTTCCCAGCCTCTTCTTGCCTGTAAGGTCTCTTTTGAGAAATCAGCTGACAGTCTGATGGGAACTCCTTTGTAGGTGACTGTCCCCTTATCTCTTGCTGCATCTAGGATTCTCTCCTTCATTTTAATCTTGGCTAATGTAATTATGATGTGCCTTGGTGTGTTCCTCCTTGGGTCCAACTTCTTTGGGACTCTCTGAGCTTCCTGGATTTCCTGGAAGTCTATTTCCTTTGCCAGATTGGGGAAATTCTCCTTTATTATTTGTTCAAATAAGTTTTCCACTGGTGGCTGTGCCTTTCCCCCTTCTGGTACCCCTATAATTCGGATGTTGGAGCGTTTAAAGATGTCCTGGAGGTTCCTAAGACTCTCCTTATTTTTTTGAATTCTTGCTTCTTCACTCTTTTCTGTTTGGCCATTATTTGCTTTCTTCTGGTCCACTCCATTGATTTGAGTCCCAGTTTCCTTTTCATCGCTATTGGTTTCCTGTGCAATTCCATTCATTTCAATTAGTTTTGCCTTCATATGTTTCTCTAATTTGTGGCTATAACCAACCAGTTCTGTGAGGATCCTGATCACCAGTGTTTTAAACTGTGCGTCTGAGAGTTTTGCTACTTCTTCATTGCTTAGATTTATAGGCTCTGGGGCTTTGAGATCTTCTTGAGCCATTTTTGGTCTGTTCACGCCCGTTAAGTATGAGGAGTGGAGCCTTGGACTCCCAGGTCGCTGGGTTGTGATGCTGTATGTGGGGGCATGGTCAGAGCGGGGAAATGGCGGCACCCTCTGCTGTTTCACGCTGCTGGGTGAGGAGCAGAGCCTTAGGTGGTTCACCAGGGCTGGGCCATTCGGAGTCGCTGGGTTATGACGCTGTATGTGGAGGTGGGGTCAGAGTGGGAAATGGCGAGGCCCTCCGTTACCGCTTGCCTCGGGGGGCCGCTGTGTCCCATCCAATCGCCCACTCCCTCGCTTGTCTATCCGCGCACGAATGCACGACCAGAGTCAACCTGCAGCCCTGCTCTCTCGCTGTTTCCCCAAGGTCGCTCACTGGGTCTCTCACTAGGTCCAACCCTGTGCCTGGATTCCGCGCGCCTAAGTCCGTCTGACCGAGTTTTCCTGTGCTACCCCGCCCTGCCAGCTGCTGGTTTCGCCCCCCTTACCAGTCAGGCTGAAGAATTTGTTGTTAACAGACTTCCAAAAAGTTCAATTTTCTGTGTTCTGACTGTGTTTTCTGTTGCTAATTAGTTGTCTCTGAACTTGGTCGTGTGATAAAAGCACGGCATATCCACCTATGCCTCTACGTTGGCAAAACTTATTTTTAAATTTACATTGCAAAAAAGATGATCTTCTCTTCAACAAAATTATGAAGGTCTGAGGTTTCAACAATCCTGAGTTTTAACAGTACAAGAAACATTAGAAGTGTAACAGTGTAAGAAAAGTCAGAAGTGACACCAGACCAGAAGTTCTGGAGATGGACCTGAAATCCAGAATCAGTGTTTACAGGATGGCTATGCTCCAGGTTCAAGCTTGACAGGTGGTGAGCAGCTGGTTGCATTTAAAAGTCAGTCTCTATTTCTTGTCTATAGATCTTAAAACCAGGACATTAGGAAGTTTGGGTTTTTACTGTTTAAGTTCTCAATAAATTTTCTAATAAAATTGATTTTTAGCCATCTATTCTTACTTCTGTACATTATTCACAAATTACTTGGTATAAAAACTAAAAAGGGGTCCATTGGTCCAAATGATATATAAGAATGATTATTTTTCCTGGAACACTAAAGATTCAAATAAAACACTGAGTCTCAGGTGGACTGTACAAAAAAAAGTTAACTAGGGAGTTTACAAAATATAAGTGTCCTCATCCCCAATCCCAGAGATTCTGATTTAGTATGTCAGGGCAAAAGACCAGACATCCACAATTCTGACGCAGCTGGTCACTGAATTAAGCTTGGTGAATGACTACTTTAGAAAAAGAATACAAACCATCTACCCTAAATGGCTAAAGCATTAATTTATCTTCATACAAAGAACATAAAGGAAAGAATAAACAAATGAGACTTTTTCAAAATAAAAAGCTCTGCATGGCTAAAGAAAACAGTATGAAAATGAAAAGAGAGCCAACTATATGGGAAAACATATTTGCCAATGACACATCACACAAGGATTTGATCTCCAAAATATATAAAGAACTCACATGACTCTACTCCAGGAAGACAAAACACCCAATTGAAAAATGGGTAAAAGATCCAAACAGACACTTCTCCAAAGAGGAGTGTCTCAACATCATTAGCCATCATAGAGATGCAAATTAAAATCACAATGTGATACCACTTCACACCAATCAGAATGGCCATCATAAACAAAGCAACAAACAACAAGTGTTGGAGAGGTTGTGGAAAAAAGGGACCCAAGTGTACTGTTTGTGGGAATGCAGACTGGTGCAGCCATTGTGGAAAACAGTATGGAATTTCCTCAGAAAACTAAAAATGGAACTACCTTTTGATCCAGCAATCCCACTGCTGGGATTATACCCTAAGGATCCTGAAACGCTAATTCGAAAGAACCTATGCACCCCAATGTTCACAGCAGCACAATTTACAATAGCGAAGTGCTGGAAGCAACCTAGGTGCCCATCAGTAAATGAGTGGATCAAAAACTGTGGCACATTCACACAATGGAATACTATGCAGCTGAAGGAAAGAAGGAGCTTCTACCTTTCACAACAGCATGGATGGAACTGGAAAGCATTATGCTAAGTGAAATAAGCTAGGCAGTGAAAGAGAAATAACAAATGATCTCACCTATCAGTGGGACCTAATCAACAAAACATATAAGCAAGCAAAATATAACCAGAGACATTGGAATAAAGAACAAATTGACAGTAACCAGAGAGGATGGGGGAGAGGGTTAATAAGGGATATTAAGGGAAGGGCCATCAAGGAACATGTATAAAGGACACATGGACAAAGCCAAGGGGGGGTAGGTTCAAGGATGTGGCAGGGGTTGTGGTTGGGTAAAATGGAGACAACTGTACTTGAACGACAATAAAAAAATTTTTCTACAGACAATTTCAGGCCTATTCTGTCATGATATTTTCATGCTGTGACTTTACAAGAATTTAGGAAAGCTCTTTCCTAAAGCCAAGATACTAATTAGCTAACACCACTGTTTTAACTTTGCCTTTAAGGAAAATTATATTTTAAATTATATTAAAATATACTTTTTTAAATCTTAAATCTATTTTTTAAAATCAATTAAGTTCCTTAGGCTTCAATCTCCATGAATTCTATGTCTACCCAATTAAAAAGAACACTTAGCATAAACGCAGTAAGAAGAGATCGTGAGCTAAGGATGGCTCTTCCTTTAAATAACCCAAAGTCATCCAAAATTGCAGTGCTTCTGAACAATCACTGACACTATTCAAATATAGCAAAAAGAAAAAAAATAAAGCACAGATGAAACTTGGCCATCAATACGCAGAATTTCTGCAATCCATTTTCTCCTATTCTAGAACACTGCTTTTGTATATGGAGACTATATAGACAATTGGTCAGGAATAGCCAAGAATAAAGGGAGGATTTAGGAGTGTTCTAGGGGAGCCCTTCTCCTCAATAATAATGGTTTTAATGATGACATGATTCTTCTAATGGACAGTATTTAATTACCTGCATATAACACTTATAAAATTTTTACACTTACCTGACTTTGTGTAAAACCTCATAGTCAGTCACAGGCAACCCAAAAAGTTGCTCACCAGATGAATACGTAACAAACTTTCTCCACAGATCATCAAAATTGGCCTATAGAAGGGTTTTTAAATTGCAGTAAAATATAATTAATTCAGACACCATTAAAGTAGAATATATTATAATTATATTACATTGAGGTTTATTTAATACTGTCTATGAAACAAGGACTTGTGAAGCAAATTTATGATACCAAGCTATCAAAAGAAAAGTTAATCACTTAGAAAAATTAACTTTCAAACTTTTTAAAAGTATTCCTTTTATATAAAATTATTTCTTTAATAATTTAAGCGGTCCCCAGAAGACCTATATTTTAAGTTCCCATAAATATGTCTGTAATGCAGTATTTAAAGCTGCATTTTAAAAAACCTATAATTCAGGCTCTATCACTAATTTAGACTGGTCATCTATCTCTCCTACAGAGTCCAAATGAGTGAAGCATTAGTATAATCCATGCAACCCTGTTTTCTCTGTAAGCTATAATGAGTTGCCACAATGAAAGATTCCATTTTAACACAATGAAAGAACAGAACAAAACTCCAGGAAAAAAACCTGAACAAAATGGAGATAAGCAATCTATCAGATGCAGAGTTCAAAACACTGGTTATAAGGATACTCAAGGAACTTAGTGGGGACCTCAACAGCATAAAAAAAATCCAGCCAGAAATGAGGGGTATACTAATTGAAATAAAGAACTATTTACAGGGAGTCAACACTGGAATGGATGAAGCCAAAAATCAAATCAATGATTTGGAACATAAGTAACCATTTGAGGGAATTCTAATAATTTAAATAGCAAAGCTAATGCACATCTTTGGAACTGGAATTTGAATCTCCTGTGGTTAGAATGCTAAGTATTAACAGTGTTTAAAGCACAAAAACTAACAGAAATAATCCACCTATGACAAGACATGTATGCTCTACTTAAATGGTATAACACATCAGTAAAGATGCTGAATTTCCAGCACTGGGAATTACATGGCATCGAACCTCACAGTGCTCAGATAGTGATATCGGTCCACCAGACACGTTAGCATGTTTTACAGGTGCCAAAACAGGAAAGCATGAAGACACCGGCAGAACACCAATAAACTCAGTTCCCAGAGAGTAAGAGCCATGTTTTGCACTTTTTATATTCTTTGGTGGTTAGTATAGTGGGACCATGTAAACATTAGAGAAGGAGAGACAAAAGCTTCAACATTAGCGTGCATTGAAACAATGACCTTTAGGAGGACTTCAGTTAGCAAAGGAGAAGTGCTAGCAAGAATGATAGGAGGAGCTAGCTGGTTTTAGTCCAAAAGTGACCACCGTATTTCTGGGGAGAGAAGAATCATGACAAAAACAAGGAACTAGACTATTTGAGGGTATCACATGTAAGTGAAAGGCTTGTGCCTGCTGCAACTCATGAAAACCCTTGTCAACACATACACCTACTTTATAAAACCCACAAGAGTTACTGGGCCAGACCAACCCTCCCCGGAACCTGGCACCAGAGACACTGGGCTCTATGACAGATGATTTCATCTGCTTTGCACAAGTTTATTCCACTAGGGACCAACTGCAACCTGGTTATTCCAGTGATCCTGAAGAAACACTCCTGATGTCAGAGTATAGCTGTTATATTTTAAAGTACTCAAATCAAGGGAGATACTTGAAAGTTAGATACCATATGAGAAACTCTAGTTGGTTATGATGGGAAAAGCCTGAACTACCCTTCCCACTCTCAGGAGAGCCTGCAACTTGAGAGATTCCATCTAACTTGATTGAACCTTTTTGGCAAAAGGGTGCATGGAACCAGTGCAAAGCATCCACAGAATATACACAGAGAGCAGCAAGAATGAGATTGCTGTCTCTAACTCCTCCACTTACTTGCTTGTGGTAAAAAACCCAATTGTCAAGTAATATAAAGTAACTTTTGATATAGGTAAAGGGATATTTCAAAATGCCAACCCAGTATGGGGCAAAACAAAGGTATAAACTACAGAAACCCTTCATATGGCAAGATTAGCTATAAAACATGGGAATTCCTGGTAAAAAGAAAACACTGACTTCTGGATAGCAGCTCTCTATGTTCTAGTGGGATGAGCATGGAAGCTGCCCAGGTATAAAGGCAGAAATTGGGGCCAGGAAGGAAAAGAGAAAAGTGAGGTCTAGAGGGAGGTACAGGACAGAAGGGTGTTTGTTACTATTACTGCATTTTAAGAAGGAAACACTAACAGTTTTTTAAATGCTGATTGAAAAGATATAGTGAAGGGGAAGAGGTTGAAAGAAAAAAATAATAAGGGTCAACCTAAGAAGAGACGGGGAGAGAGTAAAGAGTCCCCAGGGACAGGAAGGGAGGCACATCTTTCTGAAATTTACATCACAGACTCTAAATTTCCTCCGTAAGTTTGGAGACTAGGTAATCTGTTTCAAAAAAATCCCCAAACTATCCCTCCCACATCTGCCCTGTAAAATCTGCCCAGGCTGGAAACCCTGATCCTTTCCCTCCAGCCAGGCTCCAAGCCCATGAAGTCGGTCTCTTTACTAAACTCACAGTCTACCCAGTTTTCTTTATTCCAGTGCCACTTCTTGGCCTCAGCCTTTACAATTTCTTGTTTGTATTACTGAACCTGCCATCAGCTAAGCCACCCTCCCTCCAAACCACTCGGCACACTACTGCTAGAGAAATCTTTTAAAAACACAACTGTTGCAAAAATCTCAATCTAACCATTTCAGTCCCTGCTTTGAGCCCTCCGGCCCCCAGGATAGGTGAACAGCTCCTCATTACAACCTGCGAGGCCCTCCCGTTGGTGATAGCCACTCACCCCGCTGCCGCTGCCGCAGCCCTCATAACTATCTCCTTTGCCCACTACACCTCACATGACACTCCTTACATCTCCCTAAAGCTCCCGCTTATCTCCTGATTTAGGGGCTGCCTAACTTGTACTTCCTCCTTCTTCTGGTAAGGCACAGCTTGGACACCCCCTCTGTCTGCTCCACCAGCCCCCATGTGGGTTGAAAGCTCCTTACGTTTGTTTCCATACCATGAGTTCTCGTAACTAGATCATAGTGCTCACCACATGGTGTTGTAATTATTTCTCCAGCTCTCTGTCTCTTCACCAGGTTTTAGAAGCTTGGAGATAAGAACTGTTTCTTAATCATTTTCCTGTCTATCAAGTCACACGGTAGACACTGATACATATTTATTTAATAACTGAGAATGCAGATGGAAGAGGGGACATAAAGGGAGCATGAACATATTATACATCCATTGCAGAAAACAGAAGAGAGAACAGGAACAAATCACAGAGCTGCCTGATGCTCCTAAGGAGCCAGCTTACATGGGAATCCATGAACCTGGAAAACATTCATCCAAATGAGTGTGTGATTTGTCTCTAGATGTGCTCTGCAATCTGAGTGTGGAAAAAGATGGTGAATGGATGGCCTGATCCAATGAGTATTGCACGGTCCAAGGCAGGACAAAGGAGCAGGGAAGTTGAAAGTGATAGATTCAGAAGGAAGAAAATTAATGAATACAAAGAGAAGACAAAGAAATCATTAATATTTAAAATAATATTTGATACATTTTCTTATTCCATTAATTTTTTCACTTTACATACAAATGAGATACTTGGAACTAGAATAAAGTACACACATAAATTCAAAACCAAATTCTTACTCCCTAAAAATACAGAGAGATATTCTGTGTAAAAGAGCATGGAGGGACACAAGAAAAAGAAGTACATTATTTAGTAGATCAGAATATAATTAAAATCTGTATGTACTTTAAACATTAACATTGTAACATAAAAACATATAAATTTTTCCCTAAACTCATTTAAAAAAATAGTAACACATTATCAAATGCATAAAAAAACAATAGTTTTACATGTTACAGGAAAATTTAGTTTTTTACCTGAAATATCTGTAGCCTGTTGCTAGCTTCTTGGGGTGGTATATTTGGAACCATGGGTCCTTCCTATAATGAATAATATAAACTCCATGTTAATTTTTAATCATATGTACTATTAATTTACTGGATTTATCTATCATTTTCTTTCAAATAAACATTTTGTAATTTAAATGGTCTAATTTTGTCCTGTACATGAAGTTGTCATTTGTTTTTTTGTAACAGTTTTATTGAGATATACTTCACATGTTATATAATCCTCATTTAGGAGTGCTGCCAGCAGACTGTCCTTGGGCTCTACCAGCATGATCAGCCCCGTCCTGGGTCTCCAGCCTCCTGCCCAGCTGACCTCTTTTGGACTTGCCATCCTCTACAAATTTGCACGGCCTTGCCTCACCGCAGTCGTTCAGGGGCTGACCGTCTTCTGGGTGGACAGGCCTGGGCGCCGGGGAGTCAGCTATGGGAGTCGGACACTCCAAGCCCCTGTGATGGACCTGGACACCAGAGGAGTCAACTACAGGAGCTGGGACACTCGCAGCCCCTGTGCCGCTGCTGTAGCAATGGGCCTGGGCACTAGAGGAGTCGGTTACAGGAGCCAGGACACTCAGCAGTGATAGGCGACCAGCACGGGGACCAGCGTGAGAGTAGGTGGAGACAGAGAACATCAAGATACCTGAAGGAGTCTGCACCACTGAACTTCACAGGTATCATACCACAGAAGTTCACACCATTAACTCAGGGAGTCAGAACAGATCAATTTTAGAAGCTCAGACTAACAAGAAGAGTATCAAACAAGGGGAAGATAAAGAAACAATGCCCAAATGAAAGAAAAAGCAGAAACTTCAGAAAGAATATTAGATGAAATAGAGACTAGTCAACTATCAGATAGTGAATTCAAAGCACTGGTAATTACGAAGTTCAAAGAGCTCACAATGAGCTATCAGAAACTACAGGGGAACTACAATGATCTCTCTGCAAACTACATCAACATGAAAAAGGAAATACAAAATATCAGCAAGGAACAAGAGGAAATGAAGATTACAATTTCCGAATTGAAAAACACAGTAGATAGTTTCAAAAGTAGGATAGATGAGGCGGGGGATAGGATTAGTGAGTTGGTAGACAAAGTAGAAAGCATCTCACAGAAAGAGCAAGAAAATAAAAAGAGGCTCAGAAAGAATGAAGAGGGATTAAGAGAAATGCAAGGCAATATGAAATTTAATAATATCTGAATAATAGGAATACCAGAAGGAGAAGAAGAAGAACAAGGGATAGAAAACATATATGAAAGAGTAATGAGAGAAAATGTCCCTAATTTTATGAGAGAAAAAGTCACACAAATCCAGGAATCACAGAGAGTCCCAATCAAGAGGAACCCAAGGAGGCCCACTTCAAGACACATCATCATCAAAATGGCAAAATTCCAAGACAAAGAGAGAATCTTAAAGGCAGCAAGGGAGAAAAAAGAAGTAACATACAAGGGAGCCCCAATACAGGTAGCTACTGACTTCTCAATGGAAACACACCAAGAAGAGAATGGCAAGAAATATTCCAAGTAATGAGAACCAGAGGCCTACAACCAAGGCTACTTTACCCAGCAAGGCTCTCAATCAAGATAGAAGGCCAAATAAAGAGCTACCAAGACAAAAGAAGTCTAAAAGAATACGCCTCCACCAAATAAAGAGCTACCAAGACAAAAGAAGTCTAAAAGAATACACCTCCACCAAACCAGCTCTACAAGAAATACTAAAAGGACTGCTTTAAGGAAAGGAAAGAAAAGAGGAAGACAGAGAGGAACACAGGTACAAAAATGGCAATGAATAAGTACCTATCAATAATAACCTTAAACGTAAATGGATTAAATGCTCCAATCAAAAGACACAGAATAGCTGAATGGATAAGAAAGCATGACCCACACATATGCTGCCTATAAGAGACCCAACTCAAAACAAAAGACCATCACAGACTAAAAGTGAAAGGCTGGAAACTAGTTTTCCAAGCAAACGGAGAAGAAAAAAAAAGCTGGGGTAGCAATTCTCATATTGGACAAAATAGACTTCAAAAAAAGGGCCATAAAGAGAGACCCAGAAGGTCACTTCATTATACTCAAGGGAAGAATCCACCAAGAAGACATTAACATCATAAATATATATGCACCAAACATAGGGGCACCCAAATATATTAAGAAAATCTTAGAGGACTTCAACAAAGATATTGACAGCAACGCAATTATAGTAGGGGATTTTAACACCCCACTATCAAAAATGGACAGATATTCCAAACAAAATATCAACAAAGATATTGTGGCATTAAACAACACCCTAAGAAAATGGACTTAACTGATATATAGAGAGCCCTTCATCCCAAAGAAGCTAAATACACATTCTTTTCAAATGCACATGGAACATTTTCAAAGATAGACCACATGATAGGACACAAAACAAGCCTCAATAAATTTAAGAAAATTGAAATCATACCAACCATCTTCTCTGACCACAAGGGACTGAAATTGAAAACCAACCCCAAAGGAAAAAACCCAAAGCACCCAAAATCATGGAGACTGAATGGTATGCTATTAAACAATGAATGGGTCAAGAATGAAATTAGAGAAGAAATCAAAACATTTCTGGAAACAAATGAAAATGATCTCACAACAACCCAAAACTTATGGGACACAGCCAAGGCAGTCCTGAGAGGGAAGTTTACAGCAATACAGGCCTACCTAAAGAAGATAGAAACATTTCAAAAAAAAAAAACCTAACCCTATGCCTGCAACAACTTGAGGAACAACAACAAAGAAAGCCCACAGCAAGCAGAAGGAAGGAAATAACCGAGATTAGAGCAGAATTAAATGACATAGAAACTAAAATCACAATTCTAAGGATCAATGAATCCAGGCGTTGGTTCTTTGAGAAGATAAACAGAATAGACAAGCCTTTAAAAGTAGGCTCATCAAGACAGGCTCATACCTGTCTTATTTTGCAATTCTTATCAAATGAAAATTCTAGGCTTTCTGCTCAGTATTTAGTTCATGTAAGAAAGATGGTTTCCTTATAATAATTAAGGGGGAAAAATAATACAACTAAAATGTACAAGATTAACCTAGAATACATTTTTAAAGCAAGGAACAGTGTTCAAATGGGGGGGGGAGCTCTGTATTTAAGGTGTGAAAAATCCAGCAACTGAATTTCTTCCCTGGGTGGGAGATGGGAAGAGAAGGGAAAAGGAAGCTGAAAAGGCAAAGGAAGTAACCTGTGTTGAAGGATGACACAGTCTCAGATTTTAAGCAACCTTTTCAAAGTCACACACAGCAGGATGAATGAGTGTTAGAGCTGGAATTCTAATCTAAATCCTGCCCTCCAACCCCCCTACCTCTGGGCTCCATAGCCCAGTGATCACTGGAAAGAGAAGAGGACATCTTCACCTACATCAGCAGTACTGACTATCAAGTTCTTACACATTTATAGAAAGAATATGACTTTAAAAATATCATTACTAAACAAATGGGATCTCATCAAAATAAAAAGCTTCTGCGTGGCTAAAGAAAACAGTATTAAATTAAAAAGACAACCAACTGTATGGAAAAACATATTTGCCAATGATACCTCAGACAAAGGTTTAATCTCCAAAATATACAAAGAACTTACACGACTCCACTCTAAGAAGACAACCAACCCAATTAAAAAATGGGAAAAGGACTTGAACAGACACTTCTCCAAGGAGGACACGCAGAACATCCAGAGACACATGAAGAGATGCTCAATATTGTTAGCTGTCAGAGAGATGCAAATTAAAACCACAATGAGATACCACTTTACACCAGTTGGGATGGCTATCATAAACAAAGCAACCAACAACAAATGTTGGAGAGGGTGTGGGGAAAACGGGACCTTAGTTCACTGTTGGTGGGATTGCAGACTGGTATAACCATTATGGAAAACAGTATGGAATTTTCTCAGAAAAATCGACCTGCCTTTTGACCCAGCAATTCCACTGCTAGGATTATATCCTAAGAACCCTAAAATATCAATTTCAAAGAACCTATGCACCACAATGTTCATAGCAGCACAATTTACAATAGCCAAGAGTTGGAAGCAACCTAGGTGCCCATCAGTAAATGAATGGATCAAAAAATTGTGGTACATATACACAATGGAATTCTATGCAGCAGAGAGAAAGAAGGAACTACTACCCTTTGCAACAACATGGATGGAACTGGAAAGCATTATGCTGAGTGAAATAGGCCAGGTGTTGAAAGACAAATACCATATGATCTCACCTTTAACAGGAAGCTAAACAACAAAACAAGCAAGCAGAATAAAAACAAAGACACTGAAATGGAGAACAGGGGGACAGTGACCAGAGGGGGAGAAGAAAGGGAATTTAAGGGGAAAAAGGGGGAGGGATTTGGAGGAACACACAGGAAGGACACAGGGACGAGAACTAAAGGGGGTGGAAATGGGAGGGAGGTGGGGAGCATGGGGTATGGGGGGCTGGGATGGGAGAAATAAACAAAAAACTGTACTTGAAAAATAACTAAATAAAAATTTAAAAAATATATTTATCTTAAAAAAATCCTCATTTAAAAAGTACAATTCAGGGGTGGGGGGAAGGCAGAAAACTGTACTTGAATAACAATAAAAATGCTTATAAATAAATAAATAAATAAAACATACAATGCAGTGGTTTTTGTGTGGAGTTATGTAACCATGACCACAATCAACTTGAGAATATTTGTATCACTCCAACCTCCATTCATTTTTAAAGGATTCTGACATAGCTGATAAAAATGTGACCAAATTTTATCCTGTATGAAATCTGTACCAACAGTTATAGAGTTCGAAGAACAGCCCACTTTCACTAACTCTTCCACCCCATACGGAAATAGAGACACACACAGGTTGAATACCTGGAAGAAGCAGTAGGCAGTCTCTGTCAACTTGAACCAGAAAACAATTGCAAACAGGACCCCAGAGAGCCTGTACAATCATGAATGTTATGGACAGGCAAAATAATACACCAGATTCTCAGTATAATAGAATTACTGGATAGTCAAATATTGAATAATCCAACTAAAAAAAGGTAAGTTTAGTACATGTGAAAAGGTAAGTGTTATATAAGTAGCACCAAGGGCCTAAATCTCTTATGAATCCAGATCCATTGTAATCACTAAAAGAAAGTAAAATATTTTAGAAAATATGTCCAGTTTCTGAGTTTAACATCAAGGAAGTTGACATTATCAGTCATTATTCCAGGTTGAAGTTTCTGGGACTAAGTATGACATTTATTATTTATTTTCAGTGACATTTTTGGTCCTTTAAGAGTTAGTGAAAAAAATCAGTTGTTTAATACCCCAGAATTAGGGCATTTATAATTTCTTCGAGCCTTTCAATAACTGTATTGCATTTTCAACTATGAGAACTCTGGCTCTGAGAGAGGGCAAAGCCAAATCTTTTGCTCCTTCCATGGTCTTTAAAGTTGTTGTTCCTTTTAACAGTTAAATCTTCTTTTTAACTCTATAAAACATGCTTGAAGGAGCAGCTATTCCCTTTTTTATTGCTATGGTAGTCTCTTACAATGTACAAATCACAGTGTATTTCTCAGGGTTCATCACTTTCACCTCATATGAACATACCAGCAGACATGTTAACACAGAGCATGCAAATACTTAAATTACCATCTCATATGCTTCTGCAAAGTTCATTACATCCTCACGAAACACTTCCACAGACTCAAGTAGGTTACTTTTAAATTTTGGCTGCACCTGAACTAGCTCATCTTGTACAGAAACCTAGGGGGGAGAGAAGAGTACTCAATGTGAGAGTGCAAGTAACATATGAACCAAAAACTATGAAACAAAAACTTCTATTCTAGCAAGTTTGTCTTCCCACCAATGTCCTATATGAACAAAGACATCTCTGATATTTTTGTAAAAAAAGAAAAAAACCCACAGAAATAAACAACCCAAATGCACCAACGGGAGATTCAAATCATTCCAGTTCATGACCCAAGGGGCAAAGACATCTTCTCTAACTGCAGTTAGAAAGGCTTTTTGGGCCCTGGCTGGTGTAGCTCAGTGGATTGAGTGCAGCAGGCCTATGAACCAGAGTATCGCGGTTCGATTCCCAGTAAGGGCACATGCCTGGGTTGCAGGCCAGTTCCTGGCAGGGGACACACAAGAGGCAACCATACATTGATATTTCTCTCCCTCTCTCCTTCCCTTCCCCTCTGAAGATAAATAAATAAAATCTTTAAAAAAAAAAGAAAGGCTTTTTGGCTAATCCATCTCAGGCCATCACTGTGGCCAGGCAGTTACTTCTATATGCCCAGTCTGGGTCACACGCTGTGTCTGGGGCCAGACCAATGTCTGGGATTTGGAATCTCTAGTAGGAACCTAACTAGAGATTCTAGTAGGGATTCTAATAGGCTCCTACTAGAGATACCAGTGGTTGAAGCTATTCTCTAAAAGAAACTGGTATTACTCTGGGTTTAAAAAATATATAGCAGTGCCCTCCACAACAGTCTTCAAAGCTTCTGCTTAAAACTTCAATCATAACACCACTTAATTCATGCTTATTACCTGCCAGGCTGTTTACATGTTACCTCATTTAATCCTTAGGACAACCATGTTTAAAGTTTGCCAAGTACTAATACTATACCCATTTCACAGGTGAGAAAACCAAGGCACACAGAGACTAAACAATTTCTTCAAGGTCTCAGCACCAGTACAAGGCAAGGTCAAGATTCAAAACCTGGCAGTAGAGTTACAAGGCCCCTGCTCTTAACTGCTCTCAACAACAGCACTTATCTTGGTTGGAACATATACTGCTTTAAGCTTAATGGTGATTATATTATGAAATTGTCTGTCTCTACTAAAGGATGGGTCAGTACGTTTAACACTAAAATATAAAGAGACAGAAAAACAACTCACATGAATTTTTTCCATTGAACAAGAGAAAGCTGGACTTCACTAAATCTCAATGGAGTGTTCCCCATTTCCTTCCTAAGAGTCACTCTCCTGGCTAACCAGCAAACATTTTTCAAAACAAGCAATTACATAATATTTAACATGAACTTAAATAAACATGAGCATAAAAGTATTTTATACACATTACCTCAAGTGAGCTCATAACCATATATAAAAAATTCCTAAAATATTCCTAAATGACCACATGAAGAAATTTAGAAACAAAGGTTATGCACCTGCACATGATCACCCAGAGATGGAATCACAAGTCATGACCCCAGTTTCAGCTCTGCATCGTTGTCACTATGCCTTGCTTCAAGTTCAGTGACAGATCTTTCCATAAACAAGACATTTTAAGCCACTGTTAACTTAATTATGTTCAATAAAATTTTTTAGTATAATTAAAGAATCTGGACCCTCCCTTGGAGTTCATTTTCATTTTGTGGTGTGTAAATATTTACCTATGTCAAAAATGCTTAGGAGAAAAATATATACCTATAAATGCACACATCAAAAAAGATCTCAAATCAGTAACTAACCATCCACCTTAACAAACTAGGCAAAGAAGAAAAAAACTAAACCCATAGCAAGCAGAAGGAAAGAAGTAATAAATATAGAGCACAAATAGATGATATAAAGTATAGGGGACTGTTCTGCATGGCAGTGGGGAATGTAGCCCAGCCCCTGATTCGGAAAATCCGGTGGGGTGCAAGTCGGCACACAGGATCCACACCCATGGATAGGTCCTCACATGGGGGATCAGGCCTGCACTGTACCGAGGCTGCTCTGAGTCTTCCCTTTGCTAAAACTCCCTTACCCTGAAATGAGGCAACAAATGTTTACATATTTTGTAAATATATCATTGCATATCTTTGAAGTAACTTCCTAAAATGTACGCTAAACCTCCCAAGGATGAGTATAACCAGTCCAACCACTTTTTCCTTTTCATTTGCAAATATCCTTTTTCTTTGTAGTAATTAGCAACTTCCTCTCTTTTGTTATCTGTAAAAGGTGACCACCTAAAGCAAACCTGTACATAGTAAATGAGGACCATCCTCGATGTAATGTGCCCAGAAGAGCAATTAAAGCCTGTCCAGGCAGGGGTCAGGACCCTCTCTCTCACTCAGAGAGTGGCCATGCTATCCCTTTTTCTCCACAGGACTTCTGCAGTCCATGTGAATTTCTTCATCGCAGCTACAATACATGGTCCCCATGGGCCAGAGTCCACATCAATAAAGAATAGAAAATCAATAGAGAGAATCAACAAATCTAAAGTCTCATCTTTGAAAAGGTCAACAAAACTGATAAACTTTTGCTTAGACTAACCAAGAATAAAGGACTCAAATTACTGAAATTAGGAATGAAAGATGGGATATCACCACCTACTTTACAAAAATAAAAAGGACTATATACACACAATCAACAGCAAACAGGCGACCTATAGAATGGGAGAAAATAACTGCAAATCAAGTATCTGATGAGGAACAAAAAACCCAATTAAAAAATAAATAAAGAACTTGAATAGATATTTTTTCTCCCAAGAAGATACACAAATGGTCAGTAGTATATGAAAAGATACTCATCATCACGTATTATTAGGGAAATGCAAGTCAAAACCACAATTAGATACCACCTCACTCATTAGGATCCCTACTATACCAAGGAAACAGAAAATAACAAGTGTTGACAAGGATGTGGAGAGATTAGAACCACGTGCACTGTTGGTGGGGATATAAAATGGTGCAGCTGCAATGGAAAACAGTATGGCAGTCCTCAAAAAATTAAAAATAAAATTACTTCATGACCCTGAATTCTAGTGCTGCATAGATATCCAAAAGAATTAAAAGTAGGGTGTCAAAGAGATATTCATACATCCATGTTCACATTAATGATGCTATTATTGTAGATAATAGCAACATTATTCATAATAGCCCAAAGGTAGAAGCAACCTAAGTGTTCCTGACAGATTAGTATGTAAATAAAATATGAGATACATAATATATATATATGAATATTATTCAGACTTGACAATGAAAGAACTTCTGACACATGCTACAACATGGATGAACCTTGAAGTCCTAATACTAAGTGAAATAAGGCAGTCACAAAAAGCCAAATATGTATGATTCCACTTTATAAGGTACCTAAAGTAGTCAAATGTATAAAGAAAGCAAGGAGAATGATAATGGCTGAAAAAAGGGAGAATGGGGAGGTGTTGATTAATGGGTATAGGGTTACAGTTTTACATGATGAAAAAGTTCTGGAATTTGATTGCACAACAATGTGAATATACTTACCACTACTGAACTGTATGTTAAATTTTAAGTGACGTGTATTTTACCACAGTTAAAACAAAACTTAGCTGAAAGCTTCAATAATCAAAACAGTATGCTACTGGTAAAGGTACAGACATATGGATCAACAGAACAGAATTGAGAGTCCAGAAATAAATCCTCCCATTTATGGTCAACTTTTTGTCAACAAGGGTGTCAAGACAATTCACTAGTAAAAGGATAGTCTTTTTAACAAATGGCACTGAGACAACTGGTATCTACATGCTTTTATATGAAGGTGGACCCAAAACTCACAACACATAGAAAAATTAACTCAAAATGTTCTCAAAAATTAACTCAGAGACCTAAATGTAACAGCTTAAAATTATAAAACTACCTTATAAAAATATCTTAAGAAAACATTGTAGTAAGTCTTCATGACCTTGACTTAGACACTGGTTTCCTAGATACCGGTTTGGTTTCCATGATACCAAACACACAAGCAAAAAATAAAAATAAAAATGAGAGAAATTGGATTCCATCAAAATGAAAAGCTTTTACTTCACAAGACACCATCAAGAATGTGAAAAGACAAACACAGAATGAGAGAAAATAGTTGCAAATTCTTTGATAAAGGACTTATAACTACTCTTACAACTCAAAAACAAAGAAACAAGTAGCCCAATTTCAAAAACGAGCAAAGGATTTAAATATACATTTCTCTAGCCCTGGCTGGTGTAGCTCAGTGGATTGAGCGCAGGCTGAGAACCAAAGGGTTGCCAGTTCGATTCCCAATCAGGGCACGTACCTGGGTTACAGGCCAGGTCCCCAGTGGGGGCCACGTGAGAGGCAACCACACATTGATGTTTCTCTCTCTCTCTCTCCCTCCCTTCCCCTTTCTAAAAATAAATAAATAAAATCTTAAATAAATAAATGCACATTTCTCCAAAGAACATAATCAAATGGCCAATAAATACATGAAAAGATGCTCGACATCATTAGCCATTAGGAAAATAAAGTACTGATACATGAGACAATACAGGTAAACCTTGAAAATATTATCCTAAATGAAAGAAGCTGGTTATGAAAGACTACATCTTGTATAAGTCTATCTATATTAAATATCCAGAAGAGGCTAATCCATAGAGATAGAAGGTAGAGTACTGGTTGCCACCAGCTGTGGTGGGAAAATAAAGAATAATTGTTAATGGGTTTACGGTTTCTTTGGGGGTGATGAAATGTTCTAACATTGGATAGTGATGGTATTTGAACAACTCTGCAAACAGTTAAAAATCACTGACTTGTATATTTTGAAATGGTAAATTTTATGGTATATGGATTACATATCAATAAAGCTATTAAAATAATACATATTTAGCTTTTAAGAAAGTATGAAACGTACTTTTTTTCTTGATGACCTAAATAAGTCACTCTAAGTGTTAAATTGGAATTTATAAATAAAAAATAAGGAGTTTGTACTTACAGCTTTGCTCTGCAATTTGTTGAAAGAATATCTCAAGGTATCAACTGCTTCTGATTCTTCTTTGGTTACTTCAACTTCAAATCTGTTTAAAATAGCATAGGCTTCCTGTGGAGTAAGGGTGGAGCTCAAAAACATCAAAAGGAAAGTGTCCAATGATTTAGATGGCTTCTAGAAACACAGGCCTATGTCTTAGAAAGCAGACTATTCCAGGAAACACGTTTCCAACATTAAATGGGTTAAGAAGCACCTCTAGATTCTCACTGACATTGGTATTGACTCCAGATCCTCAGCCCTGAATCTGCATTTGGTAGTGCCTAGGTGATTCTGATGGAAATGCAGACAGATGACACTGAGACACTACCCTAGGAAATACGCCTAGAATCATTTTCTGCCTCTCTCTCCTCCTTGATCTTGTGTCAACACCATGCAAAATATTTTCTCATGCTCTATTAAAATGGTGAGCAGGCTATATAAGGAATGGAACGAAATGATGATATGGGAGATACACCAAAGGAAAAAAACTTCAATGATTAAAGAATGAATTGGCAACTGGCTTTACCAAAAGAATTCATGATGAAGAACTGAACTTCTGCAGTCAGGAAAAAAACCACTAAGATAATTTGTTAAATCTTGAAGAATGGGTGGTCGGCATCCAAAATTCCCAATTACTAAGATTTAAAGAAGTAGTAAAAGTGAGAAATTCATTACCTACCAAAAAGTATAAACTCTAAATGGGTTCAAGATGCTGATGGTGTCATGAGACTGGGTGCCAAAAGGGGGCTGTGGAGATGCCAGTTCCCCAGGCAGGCAATAAGGGAATGCACTCTCTATAGAGAATTTTTTAAAACAGTAATAAAATGAATTAAAAGCCTGATTTTTATTATCATCATGGGCCAGAAATTCTAAGTATTAGTTGTAAAATACTTATGGTAGACAGAATAATGGCATCCTCAAAGTTATCCACAACCTAATCTCCAGAACCTATGGTTATCTTACATGGCAAAAGGGGCTTTGTAGGTGTGATTAAGTTTAAAAATGTAATTATCCTGGGAGATTATCCTGGGTTAACTGTGTGGGCCCAATGTAATCACAAAGGTTCACACAAGGGAAAGATGAAGGCAGGAGGGTAGGAGTCAAGGATGTAATGACAGAAGCAGGGGCAGGAAAGATGTCATTGCTGGAAGGGGCCACGAGCCAAGATTGTGGTCAGCCTTGAGAAGCTGAAGAAAGCAAGAAATGGCTTCTTCTTTAGAGCCTCCAGAAAAAAATGCAGCCCTGCTGACATATCAATTTTAGCCCTATATGGCCCATTTTAAGACTGCTGATCTCCAGGACTGTAAAGTAATAAATTTGTGTTGTTTTAAGCCATTAAGTTTATGGTAATTTGTTGTACCAGCAATAGAAAGTAAATACAGTTCTAGTCCCTAAAGACATCTGCTGACTTAAGTTCCAACAGTTTCCCAGTGGAACTTAAGCCTAAGTGGACCACCCCCACCTTGCTGCCCACGGCATGCCACCGGTCATGAGTGAGACCTACAACTGGTTTCCAAGGAAACACAAAGATATTTGGAGAACTCGCCTAATATGTGAGACAGTGCAACCATTCCCTGCCATAAAATGTTGGCACCAGCATAAAAAAAAGAACACTGTTTATACCAGTACAGTATTATTAATATATTAATATTCCTTTGTGTACTGTACATAGTTGATAATTGTCAGAATACCTCCAAAGATACCAACACTAGAAAGCAGAAATAGGCAGTGTGCCATAAAATACATAAAGAAATACATTAACAGAATAAACTTTTTAGTGTGTCTCTATTTTGTTTTTTTAAAAATAGCATGTCAAGGGTAAAAAATGCAATTGTTCCTTACTTCAATTGGTCCCAAAGTCATGTCCATTTGAATTTCATTATCACGGATACAAGACAAGGCTTCCATTGCAAACCTGACATCATCTAAATCACGAATAGGTCTAGATAACTTTTTCAAGTATTCATTAATAAATGCTATCATGTCTGACATTTTCTTTTTGTATTCTTCATTCAGATATCGACACAGTAACATCTTCCATGCCTTAGCCTCGATTGACAAGGCCAATTTCATTGGTTCTGGTGAAGACAAGAAAAGATCAAAATGGAATACAACAGATATTCTGAAATGATTTATTTTTAATCTGAGCATCTGTCACTGCAGTATCCCATTTGATAATCACTAACCACATGTGGCTTATTAAGCACTTGAAAAGTAGTCTGAATTAAATGCACTGTAAGGTTACTAGGTTTTGAACATTTCATTCCCATTCCCATGGGGTATATTAAGCTGTGCACGAGGACACTACAGTCCGTGGAGAAGAATTTCGGAAATTACTTCTAGCCCTGTGCGATGGGAACCTGGCTCTGTTTTTGGCCATCCCATTAGCAGCCCTCGCTCCTCACCCCATTTTTTCTGGGTAACCCCACACAGTACAGTGTAATATCTTTTTCGTCTGCCAAATCTGCCCATTTTCCTGTTACAACACTTTCTATCTTCTGCGCATCATTAGAGAATATATATAACCTGACACTGTACCCCTAGCTGATTGTCTCAGTCAATCTTGATATTTCATGTACTAATCAGAATCCATTCTTCTGAAAGAAAAGTCATGCACAGAGGGAAGAAATGACAGTCACAGAGAAAGGATTTTCTCAGCTTCCTATATTGTCCCTGGTTCTGGTCCATTCTTAAAGCTCAGTTGCCTCTTGGATTCTGGAATATACTTTTCCCCCTTCGTATAGCTCAAACAGGTTTCTGTTCCTTGAAAATAAAACAGTTCTAACTAGTCAACTCTACATGATCAGTCCTTACCCATTCTCCTTTTATCTTCTCAGCACCCCTAGACTTCACAGCCCTGCCAAGACTAAAACATAGTTGCTCCCCTCTCAGCTTCCAACAGTAACCCTGAGAGGGCGAGGGAGCTGAGGAAAGCACAGCCTGAAGAGAGACACACCGCCAGCTTGTTGACTGAGGCTCTGAGACCCTGTCTCATGAGGTCCACACCTCCTGGGCCTCTCTTCTTCCTTTCCTCGGGCCCCAGAGATTCAGCCTAGTTTCCTCTTTTTTTAATCTAATTATTGTCACCATTTTTTTTAGTTCTCTCTAGGCGCAAGCTCCTGGCCAAATAGAACACTTGTGCTACAGTTAATTTTTGTAATAAGGATCATAATGCTAACCACTATGAGGAAACAGACAGAACTTAAAATAATATGTAGAGTACAGTTTCCGAAATGCTATAGAAGTTCTTGTGATTACTGCCCCTGATAGAGTCTTTGTTTCTATCTAAATAATGGCCTCAAGATTTGAGATTCTTCTCCAAATTAAAGATATGATAGTATTAGTATAATACCAGTATAACTATTATAATTAGTATAATAGTATTATATCTTCCTATAGATAAAATAGTATTTAATCTTTATTGAACATTAACTATTTGCCAGGTATTTTATAAAGTAGTTCACGAGATAGGTGCTGTCTATCACCGGCAGAAGAGGGGTCAAATAACTTCGGTAGCCAAATTTGAGAGCCACAGTTACCACTGACTACTTGAGCACAGATCTGAAAATCTGATTAAGGTGGATAGTTGATGTAAAATAGGTCGGTCATTCAAATATTTTGAGAATAAAATCTCACAAACTTAAGACAAGACTGATTGTACCTCTGTAACCATGACAATAAGTAACCACCACAACCAGTTTTAAACCCAAACCATAGACCAATTCACCTTAGTTCACACACTTTTGCAAGTTAATCAGTGTCAGCCCCTCTCTTCTGAACATCAACCAATCAGGAGGAACATACTCAAACAAACCCTCCTTTGAGTGCCAACCAATCAACAACAGCCACACCTGAGCAAGCATCCTTCTGCAGAGGATGTTAACCCATTTAGGATCACAGCCTGAGACCTGTAGTCTGCTCTGCTGCTACCACTGTGTCTGACCAGTGTAACTCTCCCTCATTACAGAAAGCAATAAAGTCAGCTTGGGCTTTTTATTTCAGACATCAAATGGTTGTCTCATCATCCTCTGACACTCTAATCCCAGCTGGATTAACTTCTCAGAAGACCTCAAACTATCTACAACCCCTCCTCTGTACTTTTAGTTATTTGACTGCCAATCAAGGAACTGCAACATATTAAGTGTATATTAAGCCACCTTGGTATAAGATATATAAAGGTACATATTACATAATGTACATATTTTATATATGCATGTATAGTACAATATGAATAATATTAGTGGTCCAGAACATGCATATTATGTATATAACACATACATGAACAATATTAGCAGCCCAGAAATATTTAATATTTATACTATTCTACCAAGTTAGCTTAATGACTGCTTTCTAAATAAAGTAACATTTCATGTAAAAATACAGATATTTTATAGATTATTGTTAAAATACCTGTATGCAACTCAAGTGCTCCCACAACAATAATAGGCTTCAATTCATCAATCTCCTGTTCAAAAGTGGCATAGTGCAGAATTTCTGATCTGATTTCAGTCAGAGAGGGGTTGTTAGCCAAAAACTCCTGGAGTAAGGAAACAATGTTTTCTTTAAATTCGACAGTACAAATCTTACACTTATAATAGTTACATTAGAAAATTGTACTTGCTTATGTACTTTTACACTTGTATGTACTATCAGGCCAGGGGCTTGATAAGGAAATGGATGAACTAACTGTTAGCCTTGGAGGAGAGGCTATGGGAGGGAACTTCACAAAATAACAGGAATGGCTGTTCAGAGTTCTCAAGTTTCCTTGAGTCTAACCAAAAGTACAGCTGAGTCTTTGTAAGTGTGCCGCACCCTGAACACCTGCCCTCTGGGCAGTCTGGAACACGACAGCTACTCAATTGCTCAAGCAAATTAAACATAATCTGCCTGAGCCTCGCTATTATCAATTGCCTCATTGTCAATGTGAGAATTACACACAATATAACCTGTTACATGCTTTGCATTTATAGGTTCTTGACCTCTGCTCATGAGCTCCTGTCAGTATCACTGATGTTTTCTTAGTGTTCCCACATGCATTAGATATAAACGATTCAAACCCCAACTGCATTACAAGTAGCAGAAATACACCTTCACTTTCACATCTCGGTCCTCTGTCCAGAGTGTCTTGTATTTCTGAAAGTCCTGCAGGGCCTCATTGGCCACTTTTCTTAGAGAATTAACAGAAGAAGAGAGCAGGAGGACCAACTTGGAAATATCCTTATGTTCAGCTACACCTGGATAAAAATTCTTCAGCTTCCTTGCAGGAATCATTTCTTCAAAAGATCCTAAAAACAGATGTTTTTTTAATATAGATAACATCTATATTCTACTTTAAATATTATATCAATTTCAATATTTATAGACTTTTTCAGGCTGTATTTTTAAAGACTCTCCCTCTAAGCAATTAAGAGCTATTTTCTTGCTATCTTCACTTATTCTAACTAAACTATTGACTAACTAAATGATTGAGGTCTAAATTTCTTTAATATGGAAAAACTGTGTTATTCAGAGGAGAGAAATAAAAGAAACTGATTAAACCCCTCATGAACATTTTTTTAATGTCTTCCAAGGAAAGGTCAAAGAGTTGAAATTGCTACCTTCCAAAACAGCATGGTGGTTAAAGGGGAGGCACGACATTTATTACCCACACAACCTTTGGCCAGTTACTTAATTTTCACAGAGATACTTGTGAGAATGAAATGAGAAAACATATATTTGTCTTCGGCTAGGCATGTGGGATACAGAGATCATCCAATCACTATTAACCACCACTATAAACATCTCTTGCCAAAATATGGTCGTCACAGCCTTGACGAAAATCCTCAAGTATTTTCCATCAGAGAGCATACAGATAGATACTGCTGTTTGGTTCAAACAGTGCCTTACTTTCTATAATAGGTGTTAACAATTAAAAATCATGTGATTTCACACAAAATTCCAGATTACAGCTTTTCTCTTAAAATGGTTTAACCTGGCAATACAGTGCCCACATTCCGTCATGGCAACAATTAGCTGAAGCCGAATAGTATCTCCTCTAAGGCCAGTCACTCATTTGTTCTTTTGTCTTATATTTAATCAAAATTACAGCATAACAAAATGGCAGGGAATAGGCTTAATTAAGTTAATTAACTAATTGACTAACATGGCACGTCTGGGTAGTTCTATCCCTTTTACTGCATGAAAGTATTCCATTGTATCAATATACCACTTTTTGTTTACCCATTCACCAATTTTGGACATCTGGGTTGCTAGCACTTTGGGGCTATTACAAATAATGTAGCTAGGAACATTCACATACAAGTCCTTACATGAACATCTGATTTCATTTCTCTTAGATAAATTCTTAGGGGTGAAGTTGCTGAGCCAAATGGTAAAGATACATTTAACTTTTTAAGGAGGTGTCTACCTGGTTCCAACATGCTGTACCTTTTTACACACCCATCAGCAATCCATCAGAGTTCTGTGTATATGTACATATAGAATAGAATGTGTACACACAAATATATAGAATGTGTGTGTGTGTGTATATATGTGTGTGTGTGTATATATATATATATATACCCACTATTAACTTATGCCCATTTACATAACTACTATTACGATAGAATATAGAATAGCAGGTATGTAGTTTAAGATACATTTAAGGTTTCCCATATGGATAAAAGTCCCTAGTGCCATTCATTAAATAGTATATTCTTTACCCTGTGATTTGTAATTCTATCCAAGTCATAAGCTAATTTTCATATATGTGTTTCTGCTGTCTCTGTCCTGTTTCACTGATCTATTATCAACTCTTGGACCATTAAAAGATTTTCTGAATTAGTTTGACTTTGTAATACTCCTTGCTATTTGGCAGGCCCCCTTACCTTTTTCTCTTCACCAATTTTTAAGCTATTTCTGGCTCTTTGTACTTCCATATGACTTCATAATCAATTATTAAAGTTAAATTAAGGAATTATAGAAAAATTCTGCTGTAATTTTACTGGAATTGTATTGAATGTGTAAGTTAATTAAGGAAGTGTCTTCTTCATGTCAAAAATTTATTCTAGTATTCCACGTCATTAAATAATAATCATTTTCTCCAAAAATGGTGTGAAAATATTTTTTTACATTTATAAAGTACTTCATGGTCAGATATAATTAACATAATTGTATTACATTTTAAGTGAATTATTGGCCAGTATAGAATTACTCTTTATTTTATATAATTGGTCTTTATACATATATATTACTAAACTTTTTAGTTATAACAGTTGTTTCTAGATTCCTTGAATTTTCTATGCATTATCATTAAGTAAAAACAATCTTAGGCTTCTTTTCCAATTATTATTATTATTATTATTTTTTAAGATTTTATTTATTTATCTTTAGAGGGGAAGGGAAGGAGAGAGGGAGAGAAACATCAATGTATGGTTGCCTTTTGTGCGTCCCCTGCTGGGAACCGGCCTGCAGGGAACCTGCCTGCAACCCTGGCATGTGCCCTGACTGGGAATCAAACCGCGATTGTCTGGTTCACAGGCCCGCGCTCAATCCACTGAGCTACACCAGCCAGGGCTCCAATTATTATTTTTTAATATGTTTTATTGATTATGTCATTACAGTTGTCCCATTTTCCCCCATTCATTCCCCTCCACCCTCGCCTCCATTCCCCCCCTTTAGTTCATGTCCATGTGTCTCAAGTCCTTTAGATTCTATATTTCCCATACTATTCTTGCCCCCCCCTTCTATTTTCTATCTACCGTCTATGCTACTTACTCTCTGTACCTTCTCCCCCCTTCTCCTCCTCCCACTCCCCTGTTGCTAACCCTCCATGTGATCTTCATTTCTGTGGTTCTGCTCCTGATCTAGCTGTCCTCTTAATTTGCTTTTGTTTTAAGTGTGGTTGCTAATAACTGTGAGTTTGCTGTCCTTTCACTGTTCATATTTTTTCTCTTCTTTATCTTAGATAAGTCCCTTTAACATTTCATATAATAAGGGCTTGGTGATGATGAACTCCTTTAACTTGACCTTATCTGAGAAGCACTTTATCTGCCCTTCCACTCTAAATGAAAGCTTTGCTGGATAGAGCAATCTTGGATATAGGTCTTTGGATTTCATGACTTGGAATACTTCTTTCCAGTCCCTTCTTGCCTGTAAGGTCTCTTTTGAGAAATCAGCTGACAGTCTGATGGGAACTCCTTTGTAGGTGACTGTCCTCTTATCTGTTACTGCTTCTAGAATTCTCTTCTTCATTTTAATCTTGGCTAATGTAATTATGATGTGTCTTGGTATGTTCCTCCTTGGGTCCACCTTCTCTGGGACTCTCTGAGCTTCCTGGACTTCCTGGAAGTCTACTGTCTTTGCCAGATTGGGGAAGTTCTCCTTTGTTACTTGTTCAAATAAGTTTTCCACTTGTTGCTATTTATCTTCCCCTTCTGGCACCCCTATAATTCAGATGTTGGAACATTTAAAGATGTCTTGGAGGTTCCTAAGCCTCTCCTCATTTTTTGAATTCTTGCTTCTTCATTCTTTTCTGTTTTGAATTCTTGCTTTCTTCCTTCTGGTCCACTCCATTGATTTTATTACTAGATTTGTTTCCATCACTATTGGTTCCCTGTGCAATTTGCTTCATTTCACTTAGTGTAGCCTTTATTTTTTTATCTAATTTGTGACTAAAATCAACCAGTTCAGTGAGCATCCTGATCACCAGTGTTTTGAACTATGCATCTGATAGGTTGGCTATCTCTTGGTCCCTTAGAAGTATTGGCTCTGGGCTTTGAGCTGCTCTTCTGCTTGAGCCACTCTTCTGCTTGAGCCATAATGTCTTGGTCTGTTCGCACCTGTTATGTATGAGGGGCGAAAGCTTAGGTGTTCACCAGGGTGGGTCAGCCCAGTAGCTGGGTTGTGACTGGGGACGGGGTCAGAGAGGGAGCTATGACATTTTTCCACTCTCTCTCTCAGATTTTGGTCCCCTCTGCTGCTTCCCACAAGCAAATTTGGCCCTTCTGGTGTTGGTTCCTGGGTGGATGAGCTTGTATACATTCTAGGACCCTGTGGGTCTCCCAACGAACTCTCCTGTGGGGCTAGGAGCCTCTCCCGGCACCTCAGCCCCTGGAAGTTTTTCCAATCGGTGTTTTTAGGCTTTATTTCCCATCACTGGGGCCCTGGGTTGCACAGTCTGTCTCACTGACTATTTTTTAAACTGCCTGGTTTCTCTGCGCACAAATGTGTGTCCGCGGTCAGCCAGCCAGCTGCCTTGCGAGCCTTACTGGGTTTCCATCTGCACTGGCCAGGGTCATCAATCACTGCCTTCTCCTGCCAGGACCCCTCTCAGCCCCTGCTGACTCCACCCCTCTTACTGGTCTGGATGAATGGTTCATTGTTGTCAGACTTCAGTACAGTTTACTTTTCTGTCTGTTTGGTTGTGTTTTTGTTTCTAAATCTTTGTTGTCTTTAAATTTAGTTGTGCAAAGAGGCACAGTGATTCCCCCTATGCCTCCATCTTGGCTGGAAGTCTCCAATTATTATTTTAATTTTTATCATCTGACTTCATAGTGAAGATCTCCAGTAAAATATTGAATAAAAGTGATAATAGCAGGCTTCTTTCTTTATTCATTTTAATGGAAAATAAATACTTAGATTTTTCCATGGACAGCATTATCAGAAAATTCCCTATATTCCTAGTTCGCTGGAGGATATGTATGGGTGAGTGAAATATATGTGCAGAGGCATATATGACAAGTAGAATACATTTATTAAAGAATTAAAAATATATAAAACATATATTGATGAAGAAAAAGAATTTCTATGTACTCAGCACCCAAGTTAAGAAGAGAATGCCAAGGTATTAGGAGTCCTCTCTAGGACCATCTCCAATCACATCTCTTTACCCCTAAGTATCCATTATCCTGATTTTTCTTTGAAGATAAACTCAAAGACAATCTGATGTCTTATCTTTAAATAATATGTTGTTTAATTTTTTTTAAATTAGCTATATGGACAAACATAACTATGAAAGAAAAACATTAATTGTTCATATTAGATGAAGGCTCCAAAGATAAAAGAAGCTAGAGTCTCTGGATCTAGGCTTGCTTCCGCTTTCCACAAGTTTACAAAAGTCCTTTTTGGGGAAGCCATGGGGTAGGATCATAAGTGAGTCCTATATAGAAAATATAAGTCTCACCATAATCCAGGCATCTGGCAGTGCTGTGTTTATAAGCTAAGTAATGGATGTCCAACAGGAATATGGCCAGGACAGTGGGGTAACTCATAGTCTCCTAGATCACAATACTTTCCTCCAGTTCTCAAATGTAGGTCAAAGCAGAACACTTAAAAGAGTGAAATAAGTTTCTTTGGCTGACCTAGGGCAATGAGAGGAGAGCAGCAACTTCATCAGCGCATGTGAAAGCAAGCAAGCACAGACGAAAAGATGGACCAGGTGCACACAAGCATTCAGTCTTCGAGTTAAAAGACAGTACAATGGCACCAGGCATCTTGATGAGGGCAGTGAAAACTTGTCTACACTGCTGGCCCTCTAAGCTTAGAATACAATTGTTATTGTGTACTCATCTTTGATCATTTAACTGGGAATTCCCTTTTTTCTCTCACTGTATTTCACTCCTGTTCCCTACATCCCATATCTTCTTCTCTTCTTTATTATTTTAGTTTCTCATTTTGAAAGGGTACAACCTTTGGTAACTTCATAGAAAAGGGTGCATTAAAGGTAAATTTTTAAAGACATTCAATGTATAAAAATGCCTTTATTTTATCATCATACTTTTAGTTGATAATATGGCAGAGAATAGTTTTTATTTGCAAGCTTGTTGTTGATTAATCCAAAGACTCTTGCACCTAGATGCTTTTAGCTTTACATTTAGTCTGTTATAATAATAGAAAACATTGGACTAAAAGTAAGACCATTGGATTCTAGTCCTCTTAGCTGAGTTCATTCCTAGGCCATCGCTAGGTCTGTATATACACAGACCCATCCACATGCTTTTTTCCCCAAACCACCTTACTCTCATTTTCCAATGTTGCTTCTCCTAGTTCCCACGTGAGTCCAGCCATTCATCATTACCCAAGAGTCCATGTATATCTTCACTTTAAATCATTCTTCCTCATTCAAAAAGATACGCTTCTTGAAGCTCTGCCCAGGAGGGGAAACAGCCCCTCTCACAATCCTTAAGGGCCACTCATGAGTAGTCTGTAGGACAAAGTCCATTTTCAGTTCACACCAAAACATCAAGCCAACTCATCATACACCAGGCCTGAGATTTTCTTGTCCTTCATTGGCTGGTTGTAGGGAACAACCCACGGGACTATACAGGTAAAGCTGGGAGAACAACGTTTGCATAACACAGAAGGGTGGCAGCGGGGTCTAGGCCACCCGTTCAGGTAACTTACATAGGACCTTATTTTTAATTTGCATTTCCCTGGTCACCAATGGAGGTGATATGGTTTCGGAAAAATAATTTGACCTTTTTTTTAGATTCCACATATAAATAAGATTATACAATATCCTTTTTCTGTGTCTGTCTTATTTCACTTAGTATAATGTCCTCTGGATTCATCCAGGTTGTCACCAATGGCAGGCTTCCTTCTTTTAAAGGCTGAATAATATTTCATTGTAAAAAAACCTCAAACTTATAGTAACACAGAGTAGAATAGTGGCTACCAGAGTCTTGGGAGTGGAGGAAAAGGGAAGGTACTGATTGAAGGATACAAACTTTCAGTTATAAGATGAGTAAGTTCTGGAGACCTAATGTAGCATAGTAACTATAGTAAATAATAATGTATTATGTGCTTGAAATTTGCTAAGAGAATAGATCTCAAGTGTTCTCACCACATACACACAAAAAGATGCTAATTATGGGAGAGGCAGAATATGCTGATTACTTTCATTGTGGTAATCATTTCATAATGTATATGTATTTAAAAATATCATGTTGCATACCTTAAATATATAAAATTTTCATCAAAAGTAAACAAAAAATTTCAAATGTGGCAGATCAGCAAAGAAAAAAGAAGAGGAGGAGGAAGAGGAAAAGAAGAAAAGGAGAGGAAGAAAAAGAAAAAGAAGAATAAGAAGGAGCAAATTATTAGTAGTAGTTGTTTGACTTTCTGTACAACACAGTATCCAAAAATGTCCCTGGAATTTGGGGTCAGCACCATATCATGCTGGTAATTACTTGAGGGAATAGCTCATATTACTTTATGCCCAAGGAACACATGACCCAAACCATCTGAGCACCATGTTCCAGCAAATTAAGTTTATGAGACCAAATACAATGCTCTTATTCTCATTTTTAATTTTGAATCTAAATTATGATAGCAGAACTATGATAAAAATCCTTATTCACCCATGACCAAAATCAGGAAATAAATGTCTGCATGTAATGTTTCAGATGGAGGGTGGAGAACACTAGTTTTTTAAATGTAAAACTTAACAAATAAGCATAAAGTGACTTAAAAAATATTTATAGTATTGTCATACCCAGGAGGAATCAGAGAGAGCACTTATTAATTGTTGTAATCCTAAGATTCTACTGATCTCAGGTTTGCTTTAACATTCTTACTTTCTTCCTTCTTCAACTGTTTTCCTGTGCTTGGATGGGTCAGTTCACTAGTGGTGGTACGGCTGCCACTGGTGATGAGGGGCTTGATGAGACGGGTCGGTTGTTGCCCCCAGTGAGCCACACCTCTGCTGACCTCCAGGGTTAACTGGATCATACGGTTAATGGCTTGTTGAATGTCATCCAAACTTGGGACCATTACCTGTGAAAAGAAGAAACAAGTTCCTGGTTCTGCTGGCACATAAAATCCAGCCCTCTGATGCTTACCACTCCCATTGCCTCCCCCCAGTGAGAACAGCCTCAGCTGGCCCAGGAAAAGCTGCTTTCAGGGGAGGATGTGAGGGAAGCACAAACTGCATGAAGACTTTCTCTATCTGAGGTTTTCCCATTCTACCAGTTTTCACAGACAAGAAGGTAAAATAGTACTTACCATTCTTTCCCTGTGAGGTTGGCTGGATACAGCCAAAAATTGTGACAGTGTGTTGGATGTTCATGAAGCAAAATAAGTAAAGGAGCTATGCTGCCAAGAGTCTGACCTTAGCTGTCTGAACTGTGCCAAATAAGCAAAGGAGCTACCCTCCAGGAGGCCAGACTGTGTAGATGTGGCTTCAGGTGAGTCACAGATTGGCCCTGCCTGGCCTCATCCGTTGGCCTCTCACAGGATGCACCTCAGTCATCCTGCGTGGTTTTGGGTTCGAGATACCAATACACAGCTGGGGTGGTTGAGACAGGATCCATGAGAAGGCACAGGGTTTCGTGATGCTCAGGGAATAGGTTCTTTCTATTCTGCATACAAAGTGGGTTTCCTCATAGTCAAGTGTTTGGGGTAGGGATTTTGACTTCTGACATGGTCTTATTTGGATAATGTAATGTTTAAAGTAAGACAAAGCAAGATATTTAATTGCTAATTGATGGCTGAATATGTGCTTTACTCAACTGTTACACCAACCCTCAGTATACCATATGCTATGCAGAGCAATTTTTGTAAGATATTAATCATAATATTTTATTGTTGTTAAATAGTAAGGTGAAATTAAAAAATACATAGGACCAAGAGGTTACCATCAATGAAAGTTCAGTTCTAATGCTACACTCCTTAAATACGTTACCAAAATATCATTGTGTTAATGTGACTATTTAATAATACTTACCACATTAGGAATCGCAAGATGTACTTCAGTTTTTATAAAGGATATAACATCATCTGACTGCTTTCGTCCATATAGACTGTAATAAGATAGACATTTAGCTGAAAAACCTTAACCTATAAGTTCATAAATAGTTTGCTTAGCTATAACACTCAGTCATAAAATAAAGACCATTTTCAAAATACTGAATTACATGAAGAGAGTGTTATTTATAGTGAAAGTATAAACTTCAAAGAACTAAGAAAACACAATGATTTAATACTCTTAGAAGTAAAATATTAAGTCTCGTACACATTTTCTAGTATTTTAATGCTGTTCTCTTTGTAATTAATAATGTTTACTAGAAGCATTTGTTCCTCAGCCTCACAACAGGCATTATGGGGCTGGGGAAAAAGATTACCAGCAAAATGCACCAACCTATGCCCAATAAAAAGCATATGCCCTCATGTAGGGTCCAGCACAAATAACACCCCCTTTTTTTTTTTTACAAAATCTTTTATTACAAAATCATAAGTGTGTAATTCTGTAACATAATAATACCACACTCAAGCACACCATATAACATTTTAGGTGAAATATTCAAATTAGAGCTATAAATTATTATACCCATAGTATTACCCTACCAACCACACTCAAGCAGGCGTTACTTCTGCCAGACCCTGAATACTTTTTAATATAAACTTTTTTATAAGATTAGACAGGAGGTTTTATGTCAAAGCTTTCCAAAAAGCTTTTTAAACAATATCACTCATGCTCAGATATAAATACAGATATACAAACACATGAGTGCAAGCAATGAAGGACACACAGACCAGAGCTGCAAATCAGTTTGGTCATCTTCCTCTGCCTTGACCTCTGTCCCCAACCCATACAAAATTATAATAAATGTCAACTTTCCAAGCAAGAGATGCTGTCATTACCAGAAAACTACACTTCCACTTATGAATATAGCCTACTGCCTACAGCTACAGTTTTTCTGGACAGTGAGGGCCTGGGCTGACAGAAGTAGAGCCACCGCATCCCTCAGCCAGGCTCTTGTGTGCTCCCTGCTGAACCTGCCACACCCTGGCATCTCTTTACGGGGCAGGAACTGTGAGCCCATTAAATCTGGCTCTGTATTCAAGGTTCCAAGGGTGATGTGAAGGCAAGAGTGAACCTCCTAGATAAGAACAGAGGGAAAGAAAAACAAACACTCAAAAACAAACTTCTCTTATTCAAAATGACTTAATTAAAATCCCAATAACCATGTATATGCCTAACAGTAAGAAAGAGAACTAAAATACCAATAATTGAACCAGCAACTCACTCCAGATAAAATTCAATGTAGAAAAGTATGACAAACTCTAAAACAAGTGTGATGACGATGTTCAAAGATACAAATGAAGACTATCTTCTAAAACAATGATCATAAAGAATTGCTACACTAAAAAGGCAGAAATGATACAATACCCAGAGGATAAGAAAAGTATCGGTTAAAATATTTAAGGTGTAATAGATGACACAGACAAGCATTTAATCTCCAAAACATATGAAGAACTCACATGACTCCACACTAAAAAGACAAGCAACCCAATTAAAAAATGGGCAAAGGACTTGAACAGATACTTCTCCAAGGAGGACATACAGAGGATCCAGAGACACATGAAAAGATATTCAGTATCGCTAGCTATCAGAGAGATGTAAATTAAAACCACTTCACACCAGTCAAAATGGCCATCATAAGCAAAACAACAAACAACAAGTGTTGGAGAGAGTGTAGAGAAAAGGGAACCCTAGTGCACTATTTGTGGGAATGCAGACTGATACAACCACTATGGAAGACAGTGTGGAATTTTCTCAGAAAACTAAAAATGAATCTGCTTTCTGACCTGGCAATTCCACTGCTAGGACTATACCCTAAGAACCCTAAAACACCAATCCAAAAGAACCTATGCACCACAATGTTCATAGCAGCACAATTTACAATAGCCAAGTGTTGTAAGCAACCTAGGTGCCCATCAGTAAATGAAGGAATCCAAAATCTATGATACATTTACACAATGGAACTCTATGCAGCAGAAAGAAAGAAGGAGCTCCTACCCTTTGCAACAGCATGGATGGAACTGGAAAGCATTATGCCAAGCGAAATAAGCCAGGGGGTAAAAGACAAATACCACATGATCTCACCTTTATCAGGAACCTAAACAACAAAACAATCAAACAGCAAAATATAACCAAACACACTGAAATAGAGAACAGGCTGACAGTGCCCAGAGGGGAGAGGGGAAGGAATTTTATGGGAAAAGGGGAAGGGTTTGCAGGAACAAGTATAAAGGACACATGGGCAAAAACAAGGGGGAGTGGAAACTGGAGGGAGGTGGGGAGGACTGGGGGAGTAGGCTGGGCTGGGAGTAAAAGGCAGAAGGCAGAAAACTGTACTCAAACAATTAAAATTTTTTTTAAAAGATGCAATAGATGAAATCAACTTTTACTACATACAGAGATACTTGCCCATGATGTAGCCCAGAAATGCAGAAAGATCAAATGTGTGACAGAGTAGTTAGGACATAGGGAGGAGAGGACCCAACATTTGAGATGACCACACATCCATTGTGCCCAGGACAGTTCTGGGTTAAGTCCATCCTGACAGGTCATCTGAATCATGCCCCTCACTAAAAGTGTTCTAGTTGGAAGAATAAATTATGTGCTCAATCCATTCAATGTTCAGCTACTAGGAGTTCCATCAGAAGAGAATATCCCAAAAGTAATAACTGAAGAGGAAGTAGCTGAGGATTTTCAAGATTAAGGAACACTATATACACTCAATAGAAAGTGTATTCTGAGAGAAAAGCAGGATTAAATAAAGAACTCTTCACAGGGGAAAAGAACTACAGAATATCAAGGATAAAATACAATCTTCCCTTAGACTGACTGCAGAGTAACAAACATCAGAAAAAAATGAAGAAGTACTTTCAAAGTGCTGGGAGACAAACTAAAAATTTTTATCTAGCCAAACTTGTTATGAAAGTAGAAAAGCAAAAAAAGGGCATTTTTAGTTAAAATGAAGAATAAGAAAGTTTACTCCTCATACATTAAAATAAAAGGTCATAAATGATTAACTGTAACTATATAAAAAATCACAATAAATGTAAACTAAGCTCTATTTTTTTTTATTTAATTATTGTTCAAGTACAGTTTTCTGTCTTTTACTCCCATCCCAGCCCACCCCCTCAGTGCTCCCCACCTCCCTCCCATTTCCACCCCCCTTAGTTGTTGTCCATGTGTCCTTTATACTAGTTCCTGTAAATCCTCCCCCTTTTTCCCCTGAAATTCCCTCCCCTCTCTCTTCTGGTCACTGTCCCCCTGTTCTCTATTTCAGTGTCTGTTTTTACTTTGCTTGCTTGTTTGTTTTGTTGCTAGCTTCCTGTTAAAGGTGAGATCATATGGTATTTGTCTTTCAACACCTGGCTTATTTCATTCAGCATGATGCTTTCCAGTTCCATACATGCTGTTGTGAAAGTTAGGAGCTCCTTCTTTCTTTCTGCTGTATAGAATTTCATTGTGTATATGTACCATAATTTTTTGATTCATTCATTTACTGACAGGCACCTAGGTTGCTTCCAGCTCTTGGCTATTGTAAATTGTGCTGCTATGAACATTGGGATGCATAGGTTCTTTTGGATTGGTGTTTTAGGGTTCTTAGGATATAATCCCAGCAGTGGAATTGCTGGATGAAAAGGCAGGTCCATTTTTATTTTTCTGAGAAAATTCCATACTGTTTTCCACAGTGGTTATACCAGTCTGCAATCCCACCAACAATGGATTAGGGTCCCCTCTTTTCTACACCCTCTCCAAACTTGTTGTTTGTTTCTTTGTTTATGATGGCCATTCTAACCCATGTAAAGTGGTTTCTTATTGTGCTTTTAATTTGCATCTCTCTGATAGCTAGTGATCTATTTTTTTAAAAGACTGAGATAATCGTATTAAATAAAAATAATCCTATATATGATGATTTTAAGAGGTAAAACAAAAACTGCACAGTAAAGTTTAAATGAAGAGATAAAAAAGATACACAAAAAATGCTGGCAAAGTAAAATTGATGACAGATTAAATAGAACATGATGAATCATGATTAATATGCATGAAGAGGTTCACCAATTAAAAGTAAAAGGAGCAGTTCTCTAAGCAGATCTAACTACTATGACTTTGTATACACCTAATGGTATAGCTTTATAATATATGAAACAAGAACTGACTACAACAGAAGGAAAATTTGACAAGTTTACAGTCACACAGGAAGATTCAGCAACAAAAATCTAAGGAATAAATCTGACAAAAATGTGCAAGACTTTTACACTGAAAGTTATAGAACTTCATTGAAAAATATTAAAGGCAAATCCATGATTCTGGTTAACACATGACTCTGGATGGAAGACTCAATACTGTAAGGAAGCTAATTGTCTCCAAGTGTTTTACAGATTCAATGTAATCTAAATAATCTTTCCAAAAGAAAAAATAATTTTCAACAACTTTTGCTTGGTTAATTAACTACAGAAACAAATATACTGGTTTCCTACCTCACACTAACTACAAAAATCAATACCATGTGGATTAAATCACTAAATGTAAAAGATAAAACTAAAAAATTTTAGAAGACATAATGAAATAGGAAATACTTCTTTTAAAAGACATAAGAAAATCACAAATTACTAAGAAAAAGATTGATAAATGAATATTTTAAAGAACAGACAGACTTGAATAACTTGAATATTTTAAAACCCAGCAAAGGATACCATAAAAAGAATGAAAAAATGGCCACAACTGAAAGAAGATATTTGCTGCATTATCATCAACAAACTAATATGTTGAGAGAACTGACAAATGAATTCAATCCAATAGCTTGGAAGAGGAGGAGAAGGGGAGGAAGAGGAAAAAATGGGAGGAGAAGCAGAGAGGGCAGTTAAACAGAAGGGAAGGGAAGGAAAACACAAATTTTAAGGAAGAGAAAGCAAAAATGGCTCGTAAACATAAAAATATGTTCAACGTCATTGGTAACCAGAAAAATGATAACTGAAATTCCAATGAGAAGCATGGCATACCCCATATGCTGGCAAGACTTTTTAAAATGACAGCACCAGCTGTGTGCATGGGTGAGGAGCACTGGGACTCTCATGCTAGGCATTGTCTGGCAAAGCGAGGCATGAACATACGCTACAGCCCAGCCATTACACTCTTTGCACGTGTAGCAGGAGAAGGGTACAAGAACGTCCACAGAGGTTTTATTCAAAATAGTCCAAACGAGGAACAGTCCAAATGACCATCACTAGTAGAGCAGAAAAAGATTGTGCATGCTCCCGCTAAACAGAAGTGAAAATAAGCTATATCAACATACATTAATCTAAAAAACATAATGCTGAATTCAGTCCAAAACAAGTAAAAGTAAGTGATATATTGATTAGGAATACAAATACATGGCAAACTCTAAGGAAAACCAAGACAATGATAAACATTGTTCAGGATAGTAGTTACCTGTGGGTGAGGCAGGGTGAGGAGAGGACCAGTAAGGGAATTGGCTGTGTTCAGTGTTCTTCATCTTGGCCCAGCTGCTAAGAACTTGGTTGTTCATTTGATCACTGTTCTTGCAATATTACCCTTATGCTTTCATACAGTCTTTTCATCAAGGCTATATTTTAAATTTTTAATTTTTAAGTTAATAAAAAGAGGTGCTCTTATTAGCATTATGTTATGGCAGTATTACCAGACATATTTAGCATATTTTCAACTTGCCTTGCAACAAATATTCTTCTTTTCATTGTGTCCAAAGATAATCGTGTAGCTTTTTGAAGACTATCTAGTAATTGATGAGAGAAGAAAGCATAGACCTCTTTACATTCCTGTAATAAGAAATTATATTACATTTGGTACAAAAAAATACAAAAACTCTAACACACCCAAAGCAGGAATATTACAAGTGTCATGTGAAAAATGAAAAATAATGAACTATACAATTTCAATTATATTATAGAAAGTCCAACCTTAAATTACTTGCTTATTTTTCAAAAGAATAATGAAAAGTTTGCTTTCATAAACAATCTAGAAAACCACAAGGACTTACTGAAAAGCTGAAACTCAAAAGTAGCTTATTCAAAATAATCATGGTTTGCTCAATACTCAGTAATTTGCTCAACAAAACTGAAGCATTTATTAAGTGCAGTACACTTCTCAATGCTTAAGGGTATAAGCATAAAACAATATGTAGTCACCATCCTTAAAATGTGTAGCATGGTAGATGAACACATTTCAAAATGTACAACACCAATGTATATGGCATGAAACCTGCACTGTCTTGAGACCATAGTTTGCCCCTCTCTCCAATCCCCTCTTTGCCTGCAGAGAAGTAGCAAATTTACTGGTCAGAGTATAGAACAAGTATTGAGCCTGGACAGTGGTCTAGGCACCACATCTTGCTTACATATCAACGGGTCAGTCTCTGCCCATACTCTGCCCATACTATGCCCCTCTGTGACTGGGTGAGTGAGTTGGGTTCAGCTGGGTTGAGTTGGGTTGGTTGGGTTGAGTTGGGTCAGAAGGAAGGCTCAGCAGGTGTGAACAAAGAGAACTAGCTTTACCAGGCTGAAGCACAGGTGTGACATGATCAGATATTTACCTTAGACAGACCATTCTGACAGCAATGTGGAAGGTGGATTTGAGAGGCAGAGGCTATTTAGGAGGTGACTGCACTGATGCAGCTCCAGGTAATTCCCCAATTGGAAAGAATTTGATAGCACTCAGTCTTGCTCTACGGACCCCAGCCCAAGTTGAAGGGAATGCAACTGGAAGAGAAGAGTTGCTGGCATGGGAATACCTTCTGATCTCCCACTGACTCCTACCAATGCTAATGGCAGCCTGGCGCATGGTTCTAGAAGAAATCCAAAGCTAAAATCTAGACTCAGCAGGACAGTGTTTCCCCATCAATTGCTGATATCATCCTTGAGCAAGGAGGTGAAAGTGTAACAAATGTGTGCCATTTATTTCCAAAATTGTACTCTTTTCTTCCAGTTGTGTTCCTTTCAACTCTGGCTGTGGTCTGTAGAGCAAGACTGAGTGCTACCAGATCCTTTCTAATTGGGGGATTACCTGGAGCTGCAGCAGTGCAGTCACCTCCTAAGTAGTGTATGTTCAAGAGTGTAGAAGAATGTAAAATAGTGAATGAAGATAAATATCATGAGTTAGAAGACTGACAGGGGCAGGGAAGCAGGACTGAGCACAGATGTGGCAGTGGCACTCAGCAGTGATGCATGGCCAGAAAGCTGAGGCAGAAGGAGAAAAGAACCTTCATTTCAACACTTCTCAACACAGTGTGAAAACCTGCCCACTCAGGGTCTCTCCCAGGGAAGAGTCTACAGGCTATTCATGGTGCTAGTTAAAAATGTGAATCCCTGGGCCCTGACTGAATCAAAATCTATGTCTGCAATACAGGTAACACTATTAAACACAATAACTGAGAAAAAGTTCTCCATTGAGTCAAACAGATTGACACTACAATCCTAGAAGAGGCATTTACTATATAAGAAAACATGGTCAATTATAGAAACATGGTCTCTTCCAATTATAATAGGGGAAGATAACTATACACATGTAGTTGAAAGATCACATTAAAAGTTGATGATGTTGGAGAAAACTGTAAGGATTGCCATATTTTGTCAGGTTCTACAGTGCAGAATTGGAAGTTATATTTTCTGGATTTTGTTATAAATCCAAATTAGTTGTACATCCACATAGGATGGTTGTAGAGCCTCCTGAACAAAGCACCATTCAGGGTCATCTACAATCCTACGGGGCATAGTCCTGTGAGGTACAGTAAGGTTGTGTCACAATAAATACCTTTTTAAATTCATCTTCTTTATCATTGACAGCAACCTCAGTCACAATATTAGTCTCATAATCAGGGTTTTCACCCTCTTCTGCTTCACTTCCAAAAACAACATGTTTCCTCTGCTCTATAGATAAAAGACAAAAAATATATAACATTTAATATTAAGTATTTGATTTACTATATATGGTCTAAACTTCTTTTAAAACTTTCTTAAAATGTTCTTAATTTAAAAATTTAAATTTTGTTTCTGTAGGAATCATTCTTGAATGCAATTTAAATCACCCCTCTCAATAGAATCATCATTCCACTGAGAAATACACTCTTTAAATATATGCTTAGTATCTAGAATTAAGAAATATTTAAGGAGGGTTTTACATACTATCTTTCTACAATATTTACTTTTTTGAGTTTTATAACTTAATAAATGGATATTTTTGTGTTTTGACACTTCTGAGGAAAACTAATTAGACTAAGAGGGAAAGCTCTAAGCTAAAGAAGACATGCTATGGCTAGTTGTTTAAGCTCAGAGTTTCTCATCATTAGCACTATTGACAGTCTAGTTGCTGGGGGCTGTCCTGAGCATTTGGGATGTTCAGCAGCATCCTTAGTGTCTACCCACTAGAAGCCAGTAGCACCTCCCCTTGCTGTGTGACAACCAAAAATGTCTCCAGGCCTTTTAGAAGGCTGTGTGTGTGTGTGTGTGTGAGAGAGAGAGAGAGAGAGAGAGAATGAGAACATAGCAGACCTGAGACTGCTATCCACGGAAAAGGTTGGTCCTTGGTTAGAATCTGGGAACTTGGATTTCAGAAGGGTTTCCACCATCTCTAACTATGTGATTTTCAACCTTTTTCATTTCATGGTACATATAAATTAATTACTTAAATTTTGTGGCACACCAAAAAATATGTATTTTGCTGATCTGACCAAAAATATGTATAATTTTGATTCATTTGTACTGATGGCTATTGTTATATTGGCTGTAGTTATTTTTTTTATTTGACAACCTAAGGGAAAGAGGTCAGTGCCCCTGACTAAATAGTGGGGGTACATTGTGGGGTGAAAATGGAGACAATCGTACTTGAACAACAATAAAAGTAAAATAAAAATGAAAATAAATAGTCAAGTATTGCATGTTTTAAAGACTCTTGCCATTGGTTGAAAATGGCTGCTCTAACAGAAAGGGTTCGCTGTGCCTGCCTGAACAGTTCATGCAAACAACGTGGTTTGTGCTGAATACCTGCTCTGCTTTCCTTCTCGGAGTCTGGATTTTGGTACCTGCTAACCAGAAGGTGTCTACTTGTGAACATATCTCTAACTATTGTGATTCAAACATAACAGCCAGTAAAATTACCTGATCCGTGTTTTTTTCTCCCACTGTATTTAACTTCATAAATACTTTCAAATATTGATATAAGTTCTCTGACAGCTTCCTCCACATGCTTACTTTTGTGGTTTAGAACCTCGGCCCATTCTTTTGTATATGTCTATTAAACAAAGAAATGACTTATTAATTTCCAGATAATTTAAAAATACTGTGAAAGTCATTAATAAAGCTAAATTAACACCCCTTGAAAATAACTAGAGACAGTTGCCAACAGCATAATGTTTCAGATCCAAAACTGTCAGTGACTGAAGACACAGCTGCTAAGGCCCACACCGAGAACAGGAGAAAGAAGAGAAATTCAGTTTTTTATCGTTATCTGATTCAGTCACACACAGGCATCTACGTTCACATTTATATGATGGGGAAAAAAGGCTAAAGAAATAAAGAGATGAGAATGTTAAAAGTTTAAAATAAGAAATGGTTTACAAAAGGACAATCCAAAGTGTTACTGAGATTCAAATGAGATGAGGTTTTTAAGTGAGTATGGTGTTGGATTCCATGCATTAAAATTTAAGAGCTTTGTGTGTATTAATTCATTTAATCACATGACAACCTCTTGGGATAGGTAACATTATTGTACTCATTTCACAGCTGAGAAAACCGAGGCTCAGGAAGAGTAAGAAATTTGACCAAGGTCACATGGTCAGCGGTAAAAATGGAGTTTTAAGATCAGCTTTGACTGATTCTGAAAACCTGTGCTGTGCCTTTCGAAATCTTTTTTAATGGTCAGAAGAGGAGGCTTTAGGAAGAAGCTAAAGACTAGCTACATTTAAAAAAGAAAACTGGTATATAAATTGAACAGGCCTTTTGACATACCCGCAACATCCATACATTCTAGAAAAGAGAAAAGCAAATGGGAGCAGCTAAATTGGGCCTTCCAAACCACCTCTGCAAAGGAACAGAAGCCTATCTATGCAAACCTCTCCCGACAAGCCTTACAAGGTCCCATATTCTCCGTGCAGCCCTCATGTTCCTTTCTTGGCTACTCGACTGAGGGAGACACTTCTAAGTTTGTTGCTCCCATTTATACAACCTCATCTGTATCTAAACCCATCCTCATCTTTTGCCAGTCTCATGGGAAATGGTTTCCTCCTCCTCCTCCCCGAAGACATTCTCTGGTAGTCTGAACCCCCACCAACTCCCCTGACTTTGCTCCATCATCCACTCCTCCCATCTCGTCTAATTAGTCAACACAGTGTTAAACAGTGCAGTGAAAATGGTGGCGAAGAACCACTTCAGTCTAGCAGGGAAAATGAGTTTTAAGCAAGTAGACACTTCCAGCTAATCCCAGCTGATTGACCACATGTAAACACAGGCTTACACGATCGCCCTCCCCACCCTTGTTTGCTTTGAAATCCCCTAAGAACCATACACTACAAATTAAATATGATAGACAGATGACACATGTTTACTTGGGTAATCCTCTGACACCCCCAGATATCTCAAAACACACATACAAAGAAGTCTTTTTAAAACAATGTGCCCACAAGAATAAATGAGATGATGCCACATAAATTCTTCTGTATGTTTCCAATACTATATAAAAATAAAGTTAACAAAATTTGACAATAGGTGCTGGGACAACTGAATATCCACTTGCAAGGGAATGAAATTGGATCCTTCCCTTATACCATATACAAAAATTAACTCACAATGAATCATAGACCTAAATGCAAGAGCTAAAACAATAAAACTCAAAAAAAAAGATAGTCATAGAACTTCATGATCTTTGATTAGGCAAAGTTTTCTTAGCTATAACACCAAAAACAAAGCAACAAAAGAAAAATAAGATAAATTGGACATCATCAAAATTTAAAAACTTTTGGAATTTGTTAAGACAACATCAACAAGGTGAAGAGGCAACCCACAGAATGGAAGAAAAATGCAAATCATATATCTGATCAAGGACTAGTAGCTAGAACATATAAAAAATAATTACAAATCAAAAAACAGACATTTCTGAAGGGAAGTATACCATAGGTTAATAATCACATGGCAAAAGGGTCAACATCACTAGTCATTAGGGAAATGGAAATCGACATCTCAGTAAGATACACTTCACAGCCACCAGGATGGCAATGATAGGAAGTGTCGACAAGATATAGAGAAATTGGAACTTTGTACAAAGCTAGTGGGAAGGTAAAATAACACAGCCACTTTGGAACATAGTCTGACAGCTCTTCAAAAGGTTAAAAGTGGCCTTGGCTCATGTGGCTCAGTGGATTGAGTGCCAGTCAGTCTGGGAACCAAAGGGTCTCCAGTTTGATTCCTGATCAGGGCACATGCCTGGGTTTTGGGCCAGGTTCCCAGTGAGGGGTGTGCAAGAGGCAGCTGGTCAATGTTTCTCCCCCTCCCTTTCTCCCTCCCTTCCCTCGAAGAATAAATGAAATCTTTAAAAAATATAAAAGTTGGAGTTTCAAATCATCTTTTAAAAAAAGTTTCAAAGTGGAGTTAACATACAACCTAGTAATCCCACTCCTAGGTTTATACCCATGAAAGATGATCACTTATCCTCACAGAAACTTGTACACTATATTCACAGCAGCATTATTTGTAATGGCCAAAAAAAAAAAGTGGAAACATAAAAACATTTCAAATTTGCATACTCCAAGAACAAAATGTTAAAATGGGGCCTTCAGCACTGTGTCCATTACAGTCAAGGCCCCAATGCTGAGAACAAATGATTTTAAGATCCCTCACATCATGAAAAGCAGTTTTTAAAAGGTAGCAGAGAAGGCAAACTTCAGCCCATTGCCCACCTTGAGGTTACAGAAGGCAAGCCTGATTATTGGTAGACTTGGAGAAATAAGTGTAGGGAACTTTCTAAACAACTACTCAGAAAACAACAATAAATAATAATAATAAACTACTCAGAGACCCTGATCCCTGTCCTCTAGAATTTGGGGACACAGGGCAGTGCTGGCCCATGCCTAAGTAGCCCTTAGGCAAGAGGCTGACTGAGTATCCCAACACCTGAAGGCAAAAAGAGGTGTTCTGAGAAGAAATTTCATTTTCATAGAAAGAGGGGCAAAGGTACTTGTTTTTCACAGGCTAACTGAGCCCCTTGAGATGGAGCCACCCTTGGTTGTCTTGGAAAGATAATGGCAAGACTCAAACCAGCAGGGGTGTGTAGCTGAAAGGAGTCCTGATGGCTCCCAGATATCTGAGTGACAGGAAGGGGAAGTATGCGGTAATTAAAGCCATGAGAATGGATGGTATTGTCCCAGGAGCCTGCGCAGAGGAAGAAGAGCAGTGAAGCACTGACAGAACCTAGCACGAAGTTGGGACATTAGAAGAATAATGTCTGGAGTGTGGCCACTGGCCAGAGCTGTTGAAGTCTGTACCTCTTTGGAGCTGAGGATGTTCCAGAACAGCTAAGACATCTAAACGCAATTGACACAGATTTCTACTTTTAGAGTGTAACTTTACATTTTAGGTTTACGATTAAAATGAGCATTTTTATGATTAAAATAAAATATGTAAATGCATACCTCATTGAGTGTCAACATGTCTTCTACTTTGGTAGCACCACTTTCAGGCAGAGAAATCAACACAGTTTTGGCTATCTCCTTTAGAACTGTATCAATATGCATCTCACACAAGTCACTGATCTACCAACAAGAAAAAATGTGGAAGAAAACTCTTCTTTGATCCAAAATGTACTCGATTTATAAACTAATTTAGAGGGCTATATCTGGAAACTTGCCTCCAGAGCCCAGCATAATTTGGTGGAAATTTTAGAAGTATATCTGCAAAGAAAGCTTGACATGGAACTAAAGTTTTATTGAGCAATAATGTGTACCATATATATTCTCTTTTAAATCCTCATTCGAGCCCATGAACTGTCACTACCCCAGTTTTACAGTGAAAGAAATCAATGCTCAGAGAGGTAAGGTAACCTGGGGAGAAACACATACCTAATGAAAGGCAGAGACCTCTCCCTAGAAAAATCAAACCCCCAAGCCTCTAAGTTCTGAGGATTACACCAGCTGCCGCCAATGACAGACTAGCACATCAAAATGATGTGCATGTTCTATGTAGCAAACATGTCATAAATCAACAGACAGTGGCCAACTAGATGACTGTCTCATTTAATTAATATTAGATGCAGGGGTATTGGGGCACTCTGTTCTGCCATTTTCCACAGTCTACAATTATCCCATTCTCTAAAATACATTGTGGAATTGAGCCATCATTTTAACATATCTAAGGCAAGGTAATTCAGAAAGAACAGGCAATCCTAAATGAAAAGGGCTCAAAGTAGTTAGAGAAATATAAAGCATTATTTTTTAACTTAATGGATTCCTTTTAGTAAAAAGTCAGAGCCTTCAAAGGGCTTTCATAGGTCATTAAACTGTTACTCATAGCCTGATATCCATGTAGGTAGTTTTTTAACATTCATCTATTTTACCTTCTTTAAAAGTTGATTGAACATATCCAAAACTGAGTCGACTTCTTGAAAGAAGCTTTCTAGTGTTAAAGATGACCATGTTAATATTGTGAGCCCTTGTCTCAACACAGATTCCACCTAGAAAAAAAAAACAAAGCTTCCATTATTAGCATAAGCATCAGTATTTATTAAAAAAGCTTTCTTTTATTGCTTGGAAATATTATAGATAATATTTCCTTAATTACATTTCTCCTCCATTATACTTAGCAAAGGTGACTTTTTGGTTTTTATTAATCAGCTTTGGCTGCCTGTGAAGCAATCGCTGTTTCTTAGAAAGTTCTAATTCTTTAGATTTAATTGTTTTGCAAAGGCAACAAAACTTAGACAAGAAACCATTCCGTAGCAATAATAAAGCTATAAAATTGAACTAGAAAGATAGAGGGTCTAGGCAAAAAACATGTTCTAAAATCCATAATCTAACTTTAAATGGCAAGAAAATTAGTGTAACCTTCAGCATTACCAACCTTTTTCATTTTGGGTGTCATCAGATTGACAAACACAGAAGGCACTTCCTGACATAACTCATCATAGTACTGCAGAAGATCCTGTCAAAAGTCAAAATGGTGTGTTTTACTTTAACTTATTTTAAAACAACAGACGTATTTTGATTCAGACCAGCAAGGCTTCATAATACCCATTTCCTCACAATCCTGCCAGATGGAGGGTCCTCATTTCAACATGTACTAATTTACCGCACTTTCTCCTCATCTGTAAAGTGCTTGAGCTTCCCCTTCAAACAATGAGTCAGTGGGGCTTTCCAGAGTTGCATTTTTCATATTCATTATTTAATTGCCTTTTAGATTTGTGCTATTTTAAATAGCTTGGATAATTATCTTTTCACAATGTTTGTCATTACACATTTTCCTCTTTCTCTTGCTTGACCTTTGACACAGTAAAGCATACATATCACTGATGCCACACTTGTTTTCTTGAATCAAAATCAATGTCCACACAATCAGAATTAATAATAAGTTTTGTGACTTCCAGCCAAGATGGAGGTGTAGGTGGAAACACTGTGCCTCCTTGTGCAACCAAGTATAAAGACAACAAAGTTTTAGTAACAAAGACGCGGCCAAAACACAGAAAATTGAACTGTACGGAAGTTCAAATACAAGGAACCATTCAGCCAGACCAGTAAGGAGGGGCGGAGTCAGCGGTGGAGCGGGGTCAGGCAGAAAAGGCCGGATGACCGACCCAGGAGTGCAGGTGGCGGTTGGCAGATCCCAGGTGTGGAGTGGCAACAGGTGGACGCAGTGGGGGGCACAAGGCAGCTGGCTGACCTCGTTCACACATACTCGCGCAGATAAACCAAGGGAAGGAGGAAACAGTGAGACAGACTGCAGGCTAGGGCCCCAGCGACGGGAATTAGAGCCTGAAAGCACCAACTGGAAAGACTTTAGGGGTCGAGGTGCTGGGGGCGGATCCAAGGCTCACAGAGAGTTCGCTGGAGAGACCCACAGGGTCCTGGAGGGTGCACAAGCCCACACACCCGGGAACCAGCACCAGAAGGGCCCAATTTGCTTGCGGGAAGCAGCAGAGGGGACAGAAATCTGAGAGAGAGTGGAACAAACACCATTGCCCCTCTCTGACCCCGCCCCCACATACAGCATCACAACCCAGCAACTGGGTCACCCTGCCCTGGTAAACACCTTAGGCTCCGCCCCTCATACATAACAGGTGGGAACAGACCAAAACATTATGGCTCAAGAACAGCTCAAAGCCCCAGAGCCAATAATTCTAAGTGACCAAGAAATAGCCAACCTTTCAGATGCACAGTTCAAAACACTGATGATCAGGATGCTCACTGAACTGGTTGATTTTACTCGCAAATTAGAGGAACAAATGAAGGCTAAACTAATTGGAATGAAGGGAAATGAGCAGGAAACTAATAGTGATGGAAAGGAAACTGGGACTCAAATCAAGGAAGTGGACCAAAAGGAAGAAAAAAATGACCAAACAGAAAAGAATGAAGAAACAAGAATTCAAAAAAATGAGGAGAAGCTTAGGAACCACCAGGACATCTTTAAACGTTCCAACATCCAAATTATAGGGGTACCAGAAGGGGGAAAGGAACAGCCACGAGTGGAAAACTTATTTGAAAAAATAATAAAGGAGAACCTTCCCCAATCTGGCAAAGGAAATAGACTTCCAGGAAATCCAGGAAGCTCAGAGAGTCCCAAAGAAGTTGGACCCAAGGAGGAACACACCAAGGCACATCATCATTACATTAGCCAAGATTAAAATGAAGGAGAGGATCCTAGAAGCAGTAAGAGATAAGGGGACAGTCACCTACAAAGGAGTTCCCATCAGACTGTCAGCAGATTTCTCAAAAGAGACCTTACAGGCAAGAAGGGACTGGAAAGAAGTATTCCAAGTCATGAAATCCAAAGACCTACAACCAAGATTACTCTATCCAGCAAAGCTTTCATTTAGAATGGAAGGGCAGATAAAGTGCTTCTCAGATAAGGTCAAGTTCAAGGAGTTCATCACCGCCAAGCCCTTATTATATGAAATGTTAAAGGGACTTATCTAAGAAAAAGAAGAGAAAAAAGATGAACAGTGAAAGGACAGCAAACTCACAGTTATTAAGAACCACACCTAAAACAAAAGCAAACTAAGAGGACAGCTAGATCAGGAGTGGAACCATAGAAATGAGGATCACATGGAGGGTTAGCAACAGGGGAGTGGGAGGAGGAGAAGGGGGGAGAAGGTACAGGGAATAAGTAGCATAGACAGTAGGCAGAAAATAGATGGGGGGAGGGCAAAAATAGTATGGGAAATGTAGAAGCTAAAGAACTTGAGACACATGGACATAAACTAAAGGGGGGAATGGTGGGGGAGGAGGGTGCAGGGTGGAGGGGAATGAAGGGGGAAATAGGACAACTGTAATGGCATAATCAATAAAATATATTAAAAAAAATAAAATACACCAAGTCAGGAAAAAAATAATAAGTTTTGCTGTTTCAGAGATGAACCATAACAATCAATTTTTGGCCATTTTGCAATTTATTGCACTGTGTAATGGGAGATACGGGTTCAAGGTAATCTCCCATCAAAGTAATAATGTTACATGGTTTCAAATGTTTACTTACTGGTTTCAGAAGTTATTAATTCCTTCCTTGCTTTTTTTTTACTTGTAGTTGAACTTTTAAGTATACTTGACACTTGGCAAAGGGCTTTGACTTTCCTGATATCATTTGATACTAACTAAATCCTGAAGGACATAATGCAGGTGATAGGATCCTCAATTTACAGCAGCACTTCAACTGTCAATTCTCCAAAGCCACAACTAGCCAATAAAAAACCTAGGGTTTTTTATGTTGAAGCTACAGTTTGCACAATGCCAACAATCCTCTCAGGTTTGTTTGTCTGTTTTTTAAATACAGCAATTAAATACTATTTTGATACCAGCTAAATTTATTAAACTCTTAGGAGAAAGCATGTGCATAAATCTTCATGACCTTGCATTAGGTGAATGTAACACTAAAAACACAAGAGACAAAAGAAAAAGTAATAAACTGAACACCAAAATTTAAAATATGCTTCAAAGGACACTATCAAGAAAGTGAAAAGAAAACTCACAGAATAGGAGAAAATATTTTCAAATCATTTATGTGATAAGATATTTGTACCTAGAATATGAGGTCTGTCCACAAGGTATCCAGCCATGTAACACGAAAAACAGAGACGTTTATTGAAGAAGATACAGGATACAAGAAACATTGTACACAGGACAATGACGCCTCAGTCCCCTTCAAAGTAGGCACCTTGGGACCTCACACGGTTTTCCTGATCTCTATCATATCATATCTCCATCAGCTCTATCATATTTTCCTGAATCTCATCAACAGTTTGAAATCTCTTCCCTTTCAAAGGTGATTTTAGTTTTGGGAAAAGCAAGAAGCTGCAGGGTACAAAATCTGGGCTGTAGGGGGCTGAGCCACCTAGGTGGTTTGATGTTTTGCAAAAAAAAACTGCACAAAATGTGACACATGAGCAGGCATGCTGTCGTGATGAAACTGCCAATCACCAGCTGCCCATAGCTACAGCCTTCTGGATCACCAGAAAAGTTTTTGTGGAGGAATGCTCAAGCTTAATGCAAAACTGGATGCAGATTTGTTGCTCTACTCACTCAGCCACCTTGAATGCGACAGCCACACAGTACACATGCTCACTCAACAGCATCTACCTTGCCCACTGACTAGTCAGTCCAGTGAAGTCAGTGAAGTTGTCATTGCTCATACATGTGCATTCTAGTCCACTCTCCCTGGCTGTCAGGTTACATCCATGTCTCACAAACCGTTCTCATTATATTAATGATGGCTTTACTTTTTCTGGACAGACCTCGCTTATAACTCAGTAATAAAAAGGCAAATAACTCAGTTAAGATATGGACAAAGGATCTGAATAGACATTCCTCCAACGACTGGAGCATTGCTGCCTCAAGAATTTTTAAAACATGCAATGCTTGACTATTTAGTCAGGGGCACTGATCGCTTTTCCCTTAGATTGTCAGATAAAAGAAAATGACAACAGCCAACACAACAATAGCCATCTGGTGTTAATGAATCCAAACTATACATATCTTTTTGTCGGATCGGCAAAAAATATATTTTTTGGTGTACTGCAGAATTTTAGTAATTAGTTTATGTGTGCCATTGGATGAAAAAGGTCGAAAATTGCTTCCCTGGAGAATAAAAACATATACGTCCCAAAAAAACTTGTATACAAATATTCACGGCATTATTAATAATGGCCAAAAAATGAAAACAACCCAAGCATCCATCAACTGAAGAGTGGATAACTGAAGTGTGGTATAACTATACAATGGAATGTTATTTGGGCATAAAAAGATATAAAGTACTCATACATGGAACAATATAGATAAACTTTGAAAACATCATGCTAGATTAAAGAAGCCAGTCTCAAATGTCCAAACTAGGCAAATCTGTAGGGATAAAATGTAGACTTAGTGGTTGCCAGGGGAAGGTGTATCTTATTAGTATCCTTAGGACTAAACATATTATAAAATAAAATGCCCTTAACCTATAAAATTATAATATCAAGAATATGTGTTAAAAGTTGTTATGGATCATTGTCATTACTCAGAAGTCTAAATCTGATTTGCAATAATCTCTTCATCTGCTTTCCAACTCCAATCCTTCCTTTTGTTTGCATTGTCAGTATTTTAATTCTATCAAGAATCAACAGTGGAACAAAATAGAGGGCCCAGAAATAAACCCACACATATATAGTCAATTAATTTACAAAGGAACAAGAAAATACAAAGGAGCCAAAAACATACAATAGGGAAGGAGGGTCTCTTCAATAAATTGTGTTGGAAAAACAGGACGGTCAGATGCAAAAGGATGAAACTGGACACCTATCTTATACCATACATAAAAATCAACTCAAAACACATTAAAGAGTTACATTCAAGGCCTGAAACTATAAAACTCCTAGAATAAAACATAGGAACTAACTTCCTTGACATAAGTCTTAGGAATAATTTTTTTTTAATTTAATACCAAAAGCATAAGCAACAAAAGCAAAAATAAGTGGAAACTACATCAAACTAAAAAGCTTCTACAGCAAAAGAAATCATCAATGAAATGAAAAGGCAACCTATAAAATGGGAAAATATATTTGCAAATCATATATATGATAAGGGGTTAATATCCAAAATATATAAAGAACTCACACAATTCAAAAGCAAAAAATAAAAATAAAAAATCATTTAAAACACGAGCAGAGGAACGTTTTTCCAAAGATGACATACAAAAAGCCAAAAGGTACATGAAAAGGTGCTCACATCACAAATCATCAGGGAAAGGCAAATCAAAATCACAGTGAAATACAGATCACAGCATAGGGAATACAGTCAGTAATACTGAGCTAAATACGCATGGGGCCAGGTGGGGACCTGAAGAGGGAATGAGGGGTGGTGAACCAACCACTCTGTAAAGTCCATTATTTTCTAAGCGTTTTGCTGTACATCTGAAACTAATACAGAATAATATTAAATGCAAACTATAATTTTTTTAAAAGATAAAAAATAATAAGTGTTGGGAAAGATGTAGAGAAGAGGGAACCCTGGGAATGTAAATTAGTGCAGTCACTATGGAGAACCATATGGAGGTTCCTGAAAAACTAAAAATAGAACTGCCCTAAGATCCAGCAAATCCCGCTTCTGTACCTACATCCACTGGGAATAAAACCAAGATCTCAAAGACATATCTGTCCTCCCACATTCACTGCAGCATTGTTCACAACAGCCAAGATAGAGAAACACCCAAATGTCTGCCAAAGGATGAAAAAACAAAGAAGATGTAAGGTATATGCATATAATGGATATTATTCAACCATGAGAAAAAGGACATCCTGCCATTTGGCACAAGATGGATGGATCTTGAGGCCTCATGCTAAATGAAGTCAGACACAGAAATACAAATGTTGTATGACATCACTTACATGTGGAATATAAACAAGCCAAACTTGTAAAAACAGAAAGCAGATAAGTCGTTGCCAGGGTCTGGAGAGAGGTTGGTGAAAGGATACAAGCTTTCAGCTACAAGACAAATAAGGTCTGAAGATTTACTGTATAATATGGTGACTGTAGTTGATAACACTGTATCATATCATTGAAATTTGCTTAGAGAGAACTTAAATGTTCTCCCCACCCCACCCCCCAAAAAAACACTGTGTGTGTGTTGCATATGAGATGAATGTGTTAATTAACTAAATGGAAGGAATGTATACTTTTCACAATGTATATGTATATCAAACCATCACAATGTACACTTTAAATATCTTACAATTTTACTTGGAAATTATACTTCAATAAAGCTGAAAAAAATATAAAGAATCGACATAGAAACAAACTTTCCCTCAAAGCATGTCAGCACAACTACAATGATATATTATTTCCAAAAAGAGAAAGAACTACTTCAAACATTAACAGAAAACATAAATTATCTTACCTGCAAATGCAATTTGTCTGCTTTCAATTTGCTTTCCAATTTTAGCAATCTCTTTGCCTGTTCTGGTACATCCAGCTTCATTTTTATCATGCACTTAGTTTCCCGAACAACTTCCAGAATTTTAGGATCAAAATTAACCAGCAACTTCCCTGATTCTGGATGTCGCACAAAAAGTGTCGCTTGTAAAGCTATAAATAAACAATTCTTGACTTTAGTAATTTGGGATTTCTTTTCTATCTCCAGGTCTGTTTCACATGCCTCTCTTCCCCACTGGACTACTGACTTTTTTAGAGAACAATAGTTTTGGATATCCCAGGTTCCAAGGCACAGCGCCTGACACACAGTTGGTGCTCACAACTTAGATAAATAAATTCGGTGTCTATAGGCCATAAAATCAGAGCAAGAGAGATAAAAATGGGCCAAGAATGAACAGCCCTTGTGCTGTGAGCTGCAATACTTTCCTGAGTGGGACTAAGTGACCTGTGCTACAATGTTAGTTTATTTTCACAGATGGTGATTTAACCCCTAGGAGAGAACCGGAAGATGTGCACAACTACAAAAACATGATATGCCTTAGAGATTTCAAACCCTTTTCCACGTCTAACCCCAAGCTGGCTTCTTAAAGGACATTTATCTGAATGAAATATCCATCTTGAATTTTTTATAACTAGGCTCATTATTAGTAAAAATAATTATTAAACATCATTACATTGGGAACTCCTAGAATATAAAAAAAATTTATACTACATCTGAACTACTAAATGAATATCATTAATATAAATAGGCATTTTAAGATGTGCTTTTTATTATGAATCCCTGTGGTTCATGCAGAAAAGCCTTAGATTATCTGCTACTGTAGCATGATAACAAATAATAACAACACACCTGTCAACAAGGATGATCTAGCTTAGATTACAGCTCATACGAACAAACACTACTAACTTGAGAATGTCCCATGTATCCTCCAGGCCTCACGCTGCTGCACAGAATGTGGCTGCATCAAATATCTAGTTAAACAAAATAGTCTGTATATCCCTTGCAAGTTAGTGGACTTTTACTTATCACATAAACTTAGTCTTGATATGGTTCTCAATGATGCTAGTTTCATGAAAATATCAGCTAAAAATTTTACCCAGTTCATTTGAAATCTTTTAAAAATGGAGCTATAAATCATTTATCCTTCCAAGTAACATTCAAATTTACCTTTGAACATTCACGTAATAAAATCTGTCTTCCTTAAGGCTGTACTAAGCTTTCTTGAAAGGACAAAATGGTCAGCGAGACCATTAATAGGAATGACAGCAAGGAAGTCCTCTCTAGGACGGAGTGAACATTCATCCCATGTGAATCATTATCAGAGAAACATTACAGAGAAACCAGCTTGAAAAGGTTGACACTAGGTCTCCAGTTATTATTCTGAGCTCCTTTATAATTAAATATCATCACATCACTGTAACAAGAAGCCTTCCACAGCAATGCACGCCCATTAGCCTGTGTTCACATGAAGGCAGATTTGAATCCTCACCCTGCCACTTCCCAACTATGTGATCTTGGGCAAGTCACTTAACTGGTTACTCAGTGTGCCTCAGTTTCCTCATCTGTAAGATGAGGATAATAATGTTTTCTCATAGGGTTGCCATGAGGATTAAAGGCAGCTGTATATGTAAAGTACTTAGACAAAGACTGGTACATGGTAAGCAGTATATAAATGTTAGCTATGACTGTTATTTAAAGGCTACAGAGATGAAATCAACACAGAGAGTATCCTTGGAATATGTTAGAAGATAAAACAGATCCACAAAGCAGTAAGAGTCCTGGGAAAGAATTATAGATAGTGTGTGGAGAACTCTAGAGAGCAAGGATATTATTTTTCTGCTGGGAAGAATAAGAAAGGGCTTTATGGAACAGGTGACTGGTGAACCTGTTTTAGAACATGTACAGATAAGAGGAAAAACTAGCAGGACGAAAGAAAGTAGGAAAGTGCAGGGTGTTGCAGAAGCTATACGGTACATGTTCCATGCTTCGATTGTTCAAAATTCTTTTTCGCCTTTCTCCATAATGTGAATTTTAAGCTTCCTTCATGAGAATTTCAAGCTCCTCTGAGAGAGCTACTCCACTGGCAGGCTTTCATTCGGACCCCTAGGGTCCTGTCATTCACATCTCCCAGAACTAGCGGGCCTGACAGAGCAGCCTGTTAAAGATTTCAGTGAGGTGCCGGTTGGGGAAGACACCCTGGGAGCTGGGACCCTGTCCTCCAGGACGCGGGTGTGCAGGGACTCAACAACCTGTGTATATGCTGTGTCCTCAACAGCTAAAATATGTGGGTCTGGAACCAAGAGGCAGAAGTAGGAGGGGCCCCTCCCACCGCCACTCCTGGGCTTCCTATGCCTGCAGTCGATGCTCCTTGCAAGTCGAGATCCCAGGGTGGGAGAGGAAACGAAGACACTGTCAGAGTTCCACCCAGGAATGGATAAGAGCTTAAGGTTAGGGTGAGACAAGGCACGGCCAATGACTGAGCCCACACAATAACAACACCCCAGGTGACGCCAGCACAGATGGATGACTGTTCAGAACCACCTATCTTCTGCCTCACATTTAACTCTGCCCAATGACGTAGCACCCTGAGAGGTACCTGGATGCAGCCCCGATATTCTTAATTTACTGGAGCTCAAAACTGAAGGTAAATTGACATAGAAAGAGGAGAGAGGAAGAGAAATGTGAAAAGGAAAAAAGGAGGGAGGAGGGGAGGACGGGGACAAGCAAGCTGCAATTCTTTCTCCCCTGATTCAGACTGAGATTTGAATCTATAACAAGATAAAACTAAATATAAAACCTTCCCTAAATTTATGGAGAAATATCTATAAAGAATCTTGATATTTACTTTTAAATACTGTTTTTCAGGGAAGTCATAATCGAAGTATATCAACTTTAAGGTCATGACGATTTTTACTCATAAAATCAGAAAATTATTTACTATAAAGCAATAAATAATGGTATCATCCCCAAGCCCAAATTTAATCATCATAAGGTCATATAAAAGGGATGCCAAACTTCCCCAGAACCATGAACACATTTAGAACCGCCCGACCCCCCTCTGTGGCACCACGGCTTAGCCGCATACACACCATACTGCAACTGCGAGATCTCTCGGACCCAGGCCGTGTGATAGACCACCTCAAACTCCACCAGCACATAGGAAATTTTGTTATACTGACGAATGACAGCTTTACCTTCTGCACTGGACAAAATTTCTGAGTTTTTCTGTTTTTTAAGGAAAAGAGAAAGATTTATTTTAAAATAAGGCGATAAAAGACAAATACTGTATGATCTCACCTATAAGTGGAAACTAATCAACAAAACAAACAAGGAAGAAAATATATCCAGAGACACTGAAATAAAGAACAAACTGACAGTAACCAGAGGGGAGGGAGGAGAGGGATAATGGGAGAAAACAGGGAAAGGGTCATGGAAGAACAAATATAAAGGACACAGGGACAAAGCCAAAGTGGGTAGGATCCAGGGTGGGAGGCAGGGATGGGTTGCGCAGGGGGAAGTGGTGGAGGGAAAATGGAAACAACTCTACATGAACAACAGTAAAAATAGATGGTACTTGTTTTCATTCAAATCATAAAGCTCTTTGTATAAAATGGCATCAAATAAGTATGCTACCCATTTAGATTTTCATCAAAGTAGAACAGAGATGAGGGAGACTATACAAGCTGGAGATGGAAATAGGGAAATATTACCAGTAGAAAGGAAAAACTGGAAAAGGAAATAAAAGATTTAAAAAGAAAGGTCTCTAGCCCTGCAGGCAGCCCGGGCACTGAGGGCCTCTCCTTCCAACTCTCTGTTCCTTCCCCACTTTTATGGACAAGATACAATGGACTGATTTTCCCTGAACTACGGATACCAGAGCAAATTCCTAAATTCCAGCACCAAAAACAGTAACCCTATATCAAAAAAAGCAAATTTTGAATGTAAATGACTGAAAGTTTTATGTTTTGATTTACATGAGTCAAAAACAGGGCAACCTCTGCTCTGCCGCTATCAAGTCAATCAGCAATCCGGCCTCCAGCCCACACTCCTCTGTGAGGCCAGCGTTTTAATGATTTTCAATTTTGAGAACAGTAAAATAAACAATAATAGCTAAACAGAAACAACAAAAACTTAATATTTAATAATTCTTAGTAATAATGTTACTTGCGAGACTATTATTTGGTATTATTTTGTTCTGAATTTAGGCATAAGGCACAAAACTAAGCCAACCATCTATACTGTTACCCTGTCTCTTTAAAAACCAAAGCAAACAAACAAAAACCCTAAAACAAAGAGCAGAAAAACTGGCAATTTCAAATGCCAACAGGGCCTGAGAGTGTCCTGATGTTTTTCAGAAATCTAACACCAATCTTAAGGACATAGAGAATGAATGTGCTTTATTATTTCCTGCTCTAAGTCTCAGGTCTTCATATAGAAATAGACTGAGTATGTCTTCACTTTTACTGACATATGGCAGTGACCCAGCTGTCCACACGTAGAAGTAAGCTCAGCACTTGGCCTGTACTTCACTGCCTTCAAAACAATTTTTAAAAGGCTTTATAAAGTGTCCTGTATTAAAAGCCATAAAGCTTAAGATCAACCCCCTTAGAGTTAACTGTAATTAAATGGGCTTATCTACCAAACACGAAAGAATTGACTTAGTGTCTCTCAAGTATATTTATAAACTAAGCATATTTATAAATTAAAATTTCTTCACCCAGTAAAATAATTAGCTCTAAGTCCTTTCTTAGACACAAATATTATAGAATAAAATGTTTCTTTTGTTAAAATCACTATAACTCACATATCACAAATTGAACCATTGGCTTACAAAGAAATAGTTGATGGGCTCACTTATCCGGCGATACAGCTGCCTCACCCAAAGTATTTTTCCTGCTATTGGGGGCATGTTGCGGGCCAGAGGGGGGTCATCTTTTTGAGAATGATAAAGCTGTAATTAAAGATCTGGTATTAATGTTTCAAATTGAATATGATGAAAAAGGCAAAAAACATAAAGCTATATTTGTACTGATGTTTTACCATTATTCTCATGTTTTATACCAAGGAAGTAACCAATACATATAAGTGCACTTTAGAGATTAATAACCTGAGGTTTGGAAATTATGATATTTATAATATATGGCACTTAATTCTCTCTTAACCCTTATTTCCCATTACATGTAGAGTTTTTTCTGCCTTTTATCTCAAACACTGCTGCATCACACCTGTCACAACAGTCTCCGGAGCCCGTGTTTCTTCTATACACGGGAATATTAGCTGTAACGGGCTTTCCTATGCACCCTGAACGCTGTCACGCAGACAGTCCTCAGGAGCACGGGGCTGTGCATCCGGCCGACCGGTGACAGACTCCGCCAGCATCTGCCCACACAGACAGGGGAGCATCAGAGGAACAGAGCAGTGAAAGGATGGCTCCTGGAAAGCTTAGCACAAAATAACGATGGCAAGTACTTTTGGAATACTTCTGTGTTTGTACAAAAGTACCATTCTACTTATAAAGATGATACTAGCCTTCTTAATAGCTTCAAGTTCAGCCACGTAACACTGAAGAATACGCTCAATTGTGTGATTTATTTCTAACTGAAGACAGGGAATGTTCAGCTTCTGGAATCTAAAAGTAATTAAAGGTGAATAATTAAAAAGTAAGTGAGAAACATACTTAAGAATTGCTGCAGTCCTAAAAATCCACTCATTTATTCAGTTGACAAATATTCATACCAGGCCTCAGACATTTCCTAGGGACACAGTGAGGAACAAGGCAGATGTGGTTCCAGCTCTCTCGGAGCCTATGTCATCTTAGGGAAAAGGGAGCTAATCAGCCAAGAGTTACATAAATAATTGTTTAAATTACAAGAGCACTAAGTGGGTGGCTGGTTAGCTCAGTTGGTTAGAGTGTGGTGTTAATAAATTACATAGGTGCCAGAAATACATTATTAGTGGGGAACCCAGCCAAGCCTGGTGAGTCAAGAAAGACTTCCCTGAGACATTAAACTGAGATAAAAAAGATGAGTGGGGAGTTGGCTTAGCAAGGATGGAGAGGAGCACACTATCCCTCTGCCAATATTAATGCTCACATGATTCCAAATAGCTGTAATAATGACGATTTTGGTGGCCAAATATCACTTTCACTTAGAGACTAAGTAATGCACAGAAAGTACTAGAACCAGAACGTTCTGATAATCAATTAACACCAGCATACTATAGGTTAGAGAGAGAGGTAAAAACAGAAAGAGAGAGATATAACCAAGAAAACAGTACCAGCCATCTGTCTGTACAGTGCTGTCACTAGTCAAAATCACTTCATCTGTTTTGACTCTTACAATAGCTTCCTAAGGCAAGGTCTCACTGCCATTATCCATCACTAGAGAGACACGGAACTATAGCAAAGCTGGGCCCTGGCCCAGATCCACTGGCTGTCAGGACAGGGTTGCCAAAGGGTCACCAACATGGGTCATCATGAATCCTCCCTGAGTTGGAAGAAAACGACCCCTAGTCCAGCTCGTCCCTCTGTCCCTCTCTAATCCAGGATTTCCTGTCCTTTGCAGGTAGGGGGCACTGTTGTCAGGAATAGAGAGAAAGGAATTACAGGGGCACTCAAGAGGGAAAATGGAAGTTTGGAGAACTACCACTCTCAATTTCACTTTTAGAAATTATTTCAGTATGCAGAATTAACCATTATTTGTTCCCTTCCCAATAACATCTATGAAATTAACTTCAAATATATTATCTAGCTGGGGAAAACATAAAATATTTCATTTTCTTATTGAAAGCTTTATGTTACAAAAATGTAATGAAAAATATCATATTTCAAATGTTTACCATTCTATTTAATGGTTAATTAAAGAGTAATGTTTATGAGTTTAAAAGTTTACCTAGAAAAGATTTTCAAGAACATCTTATTTGAAATTGTATTTTCAGATATAAAGTTATCCCAACTAGAAATTATATTGCTTAATAAATTTTAAATACCTTTGAAGCAGCTGAAGAGCCTGCTGGGAAGATAAGATTTTTCCAAAAGTACTGTTCATAAATGCCTGTATTTGTATCTAAAATAAAATATCGATCCTTAATTACTTTTGACATTAAGAGACTAGTTTTATGCAACAATAACTCACAATTTTCCTACAGAATCAAAAGAGCCTTCAACACACCCACCATCTAAGGATGTAAAACCACACAGGTGACCACTAAACACCTGAAGCATCACCACTTGGAAGTGACATGTGCTATAAGTAGAAAATACACACCAGATTTCAAACACTTAGAATAAAAAAGAATGGAAAATATCTCCATGATTCTTATATTGATGACATGCCAAAATGTAATATTTTGAATATGATGGGTTGAATAAAGTATATTGTTAAAATTAATTTCATCTGCTTCTTTTAACTATTATTCTTTTGACTATTAGAAAAATTATAATTGCATATAATTTGCAATTTGTTCCTCATTATTTGTTGGAAATTACTGACCCACAGAATTTATGAAAGAAGTGAGTATCCCTTACTAAGCATATTTCTTTGGGATATTTGGAATTTCTGTAATCTTAAAGAGAGAAGTTATTTTATTTTTAAAATGAAATATTAGCACCTTCCCCAGAATAAGCATTTCTAAGCATTTTGGTAGAGCAATGTAATGACACTATAAACACCCAGAGCCAACAGAGTCTCTGACCAACATCACTGCTCTCAGAAACCTCTTTACCATACTAAGGAGAAACCAGAAGAAAATATTTGTCTGAGACCCCTCCCCACCATGCCAAGCAGTGAATTCCAAACTTCTACTACCCAACCAATGGCACTGAAGCACTCTATGCAAATTCCTTTCACTTACAGATTATATTGTTATGGTCTACTAATCTATACCACAATGTTACTCAAACATTGGGAAGGGAAAGAAAGTTAAAACATTGACACCTCTCTTAAAATATTTTTTCTTTTTTTTCTATTGCTATTCTTCTTACATTTTTCCCAATTTTCCCCCATTGTTTTCCCCTGCCTTGCTCCCACAGTCAATCCCCTGTTCATAAATGCCTGTATTTGTATCCATGTCCATGCTATTAAAAAGTTAATATAGCCTCTAAATATCCTAAAAGCTACAATTTGCATCTCAGACCACAGTAAAGCCTTCAAAACATGTAATCTTTATTAAACAATAATAAAAATAATTTAAATGATAAGTTTTTTAAAAATCCATAAATTCTCAGCACCATAAAGATATAACTTGCAAGCATTTTAGAAGCAAACCCCACCCTTCCCAACTAGCCAAACACTGAAAGTAATAACTAAAATATATCTTCACACCAGAGTCTCACTTTCAGAAACTACAAGGAAATCCATTTAGTTTCCAAAAAGAAAAGGTGTTAGATTTTCAGATTCTTCATTTTTATATTGTCCACAGTACATGTATATTGTTCTTTAAAGAACTGCAGACTCAGGAAGTAAACAGGGAATATTCTTGTCCTTCCCTGTGTCTCCAGGACATTGTGTATCAAAGAGGAGACCTTTCTGTGGGGTTTAAACCTGGGTTTGCAGTAGTTTTCAGTATGAGAGTAACTGAGGTCATATAAACCCAAAGGTGAGAGAGAAATATGGCACAATCTCACCAGATATATTTTTTACTACCCTTCATCCCTTTGGTAGCATCCCCTGAAGCAATAACGAGCAGGACAAGGGCCAGTGCAGAGCTGTCCTCTAAGCTGCAGAGAGAATATGGCCATAAAGTGCAGTGCCAAGGGGACGGGGATCCGCCTTCCTATTCTGTCCTCAAATCTTTTCACGCTTAATACAAAGAATAAAAATGACAGATTTTTCCTTAGACTGGAAAAATGACATTGGCTCCTTGGCACAACAAAACCTGACCACAAACTTTAATGAAATAAGAAATTAACCCTAACTACAATAGTCCTTTGGGCTTCTGGTTACTCGCTGACATCTTTGGTTGAATATGCTCATTTTCCAGTTTTTAAAGGCAGAAAATATTTTGTGGACTAGTTAAAAAATTATTCATACTAGCAAATATTTCTGATCCCCTTGCAAGAGTAACTTACAATAAATAGGAAATATGTGAATTCTAGTATTATTGATTACATTTCAGCTTTACTAAAGTAAAAGTATGTATAATTACTTACCTCTAATCCATTGATTTTTGACATGAACTCTAAGAAATCTGTGTCAAACTCTGTCCTTCTTGGATCCAGAATGTCATATTGCTTTTTCTTAACCCCGTGATATATATTTTTAAATTTTATTGCCATTATATCTATTCCCTCTATGGTAGAATTACTCAAAGCTGAATATGTTTGCACAACAGTTATCATTTCTGTAATCTTAAAAAGAGAATATTTTATTTTCAAAATGGAATATTAGCACCTTCCCCAGAGTAAGCTCTAAGTGAATCATTAATTCAAAAACAGATCAAGAAACAGGCCCTGGAATCATTTAGCTAAAGCCAACCAGGGGAGATAAAACAGATGGCAAATCTCTGTCACTAATCAGTGCTACTCTCCAGCCATTTAAGATAGATGATGTTCTAGCACATCCGGAGAGAGTTTACAACCCTTCTCAAAATTTGACCATTTTGTCTTTCAAAACGAAATCTGAAAAAAATCTTTGCAAATGTCTGAATAGTTTCATCCTTTTATTCTTGAGACCTTTCTGAAAAGCATTTTGCTGAGTCACTGGATTCAAAAGCTTTACCATTCTTTGTGGCCCTCCCCTCACTGTAGCTCCAATAGGTAGCACTAGTATAAACCCACACCTGTTTTCCTTTTCCCTTGCATCCAGGTAAAGGGAAGGCCCAAGAAGACTGAAGAATGACCCCAGTCACTTCTGACTTGTGAAGAGCCCCAGGAAACCCTCAAAATGGATTTTATTGCGGAAATGGCTGCCTCCATCTCAAGGTACCAAACCCACCTACGTCATACACACACACACACAAATTCACATCCACAGGCTAACCTTCATCAGTGATTCCCTATTTGGATTCCTGCTTTGGAGAACAATGCCCAAATCTCTCCAGGTTTGTTTTCTGTTTGGCCATTGAACAAAGGGAAGATTTGTCCAATGGCCAAACAGAAAACATACCTGTTTTCACAGCAGTCCTCCAAATACTATACACCATGAAGACAACACTACAGAGCCAGCAGAAGTCAAAGTCTCTGCACATGTCAATCCACATCACCATTTTCTGAAAACTGTCACTGTTATGTCACTATTTCTGTATTCTTCCAAACTGTTGTCATCCTAGAAGCCAGTCCAAACCTTGAGGAAATATGGACCTCCTGGAATTCATAGCATTCTGTGTATGCTTTATATAAATATGGGAAACAACTGGGCCTCCTACTAAAACATACACTCCACTCACCTTTAAAAAACAAAAGTAAACTTCAAAAAGCAAACTGAAGAACTAAATTACCCACTTGCTCTGTTACTCTACCCTAAGGCTCTGCCCTCTATCCCTTACTTTATCCCTTTATGGTGGTAGTCCCTGCCGTAAAGCTCATTCACCCAATTCAGTGACCACTGCTACACAAAATCATGGCCACACTTCAAGGTAAGTTGTACCGCCCATTCTTTGAGAATGTGGATACCAATGTCTACCAATTATACTTGGGGGGAAGCCAGTCAGCAAAAGGATTCTTACCACAGGAGAGGCAGTAACACACAATCACGATGCAATTTAAGTAGGCCTCTGGGAGGTGCTGCATTAGCTCTGGTTGCTGAGCCCTTGTGCCATGATGTTTTTAAGACTAAAGGCATGGCTTCTCCAGAGACAGGGCAAGGGGAGTAGCTAATGCAGTTGGCCATTACTGCCCACTCTTTCTAACATCAGGAATGTGTTGGCTGCTACAAATGAACACCCATCATGCCCAGCATTAGACCAGCCACTAAAGGTCTGTACTGCTAATGGGCTAACTATTAAGGCCCAGTCCTGAAACTATCAAACATAAAATTGCACCCAAGCTGGTAAGGGTTCTGGCTCCTGGAAAAATTAAGAGTAACCAGGACCCACCTCCAGGTTTCTACTCTACTGGATTCAGAAACATTAAGTATCCTTGTGGAACAGGTCCTTACCAGTGAGGCCTATTTATTAATTTGACACACGTCATTATCCTTCTAATTGGATTTCGAACCCCAAGAAATCCCTGGTGTTCACAAAACAGCCCCATATAACAGTTTAGTAGATATAGCACCAAAATGACAAGCAACAAAAGAAAAACTTGATTAACTTAGACTTCATCAAAATTAAGAACTATCACACTTCAAACAACGGACACCATCAAGATAATGAGAACATAATCCACAGAATAGGAGAAAATATTTGCAAATCATATATGATAAGGGACTCAAACCCATAATATATAAAAGACAAATACCATATGATCTCACCATTAAGTAGAACCTAATCTACAAAACGAACAAGCAAGCAAAATAGAGCCAAAGAGATTGAAATTGAGAACAGGCTGACAGTAACCAGAGAAGAGTGTGGAGGGGATAATGGGGGAAGAGTTTACAGGAACAATCATAAAGGACACATGGACAATACCAAGGAGGGGGTGGAAATGGGGGAAGAAGGTGGGGAGGGCTGGAGTTGGGGGTAAGGCTGGGGGAAAAGAGAGAAAACTGTACTTGAACAACAATTTTTTAAAAAAGAACTCTTAAAACTCAACAATAACAAACACAAACAACTAAATATAAAATGTGCAAAAAATTTGAATACAAATTTCTCCAAAAAAGAAATGAGCAGTAAGTACTTGAAAATATATTCAACATCATTAGTCACCAGGGAAATGCAAATCAAAAACCACAATAAGATACCACTTCACACCCACTAGGATAGTTAAATTTAAAAAGACAGATGATAACAAGAACTAACAAGGATGTCGGGAAATTGGAAGTCACAAATTGCTAATGAAAATGTGAAATGATGCAGCTTCTCTGAAGAATAGTTGGGCAGTTCCTCAAAAAGTTAAACAGAGTTACCACATGGCCTAGCAATTCCACTCCTATGCGTGTACTCCAGGAGTGGCAACATACGTTCACCCAAAAATCTACACGCAAATGTTCATAGCAGCACTGTTTATAACAGCCAAAAAGTACAACAACCCAAATAATCTTCAACTAATGAACAGATCAATAAAATGTACTACATCCATACACAGAGTATTATTCAGCAATAGAAAGGAATGCTACAACATAGATGAACCTTGAAAACATTATGCTAAGTAAAAGAAGTCAGTAACAAAAAAACACATAAGACTCCATTTACATGAAATGTCCAGAATAGGTAAATCTGTATAAGCAGAATATTAATAGTTGCTTAGGGCTGGGAAGAGAGGGACATGGGGTGTGACTGCTAATGTATAGAGGATTTCTTTCCGTGGAAATGAAAGTGATCTAAAATTGGGTTGTAGTAATAGTTGCATAACCCTGTGAATACATTAGAAAATGCTGACTTACACACTTTAAATGGGTGAATTGTATGATGAGTGGATTATAGCCCAACATAGCTATTAAAGAAACAAACAAAAAATAGCCCCACAGAAATACAAGGTCTGTCTGGGAAAAGTCCAGCCATTATTTAACATTAACAAGAATGGTTTGCATAGTACAGATGTAACCTGGCAGCCAAGGAGAGTGGACTGGAATGCACATGCATGAGCAATGATAACTTCACTGTACTACTCAGTGAGGGTGCTCAACGCTGTTGAGTGAACATGTGTACTGTGTGACCGTCACATTCAAAATGACTGAGTGACTAGGGCTACAATCTGCATCGAATTTTGCGTTAAACTTGAACATTCCTCCACAAAAATTATCCGGATGATTCAGAAGGCCACATCTATGGGCAATTGTTGAATGACAGCTTCACCACAACAGGACACTCTCTGATGCCTCGTGTCTTGTGCAGTGTTTTGGCAAAACATCAAATCACCCAGGTGACTCAACTCCCCTATAGCCCAGATTTTGTGCCCTGCAATTTCTGGATTTTTCGAAAACTAAAGTCACCTTTGAAAGGGAAGAGATTTCAGACCAGTGAGATTCAGGAAAATATGACAGGGCAGCTGATGGTGATTGGGAGAACAGTGTGAGGTCCCAAGGTACCTACTTTAAAGGGGACTGAGGCATCATTGTCCTATGTACAACATTTTTTGTATCTTGTATCTTCTTCAATAAATGCCTCTATTTTTCATATTAAATGGCTGGAAATCTCTGAACAGACCTCTTATGTATGAAAGTCCCCACAGAATAACTTGGTTCTCTTTATCACCCATACTTTCCTATCCTGGTTGTGTCAGGGGATTATAAATGAAAAATAGGCTTCTGGACATGACCAGGAAATGCACTTCAACCTATAGGTATTGCCCTCAGCAACTTATAACAAATGATAAACAGAAAGCTAAATCCCACAGGACCCAAGGAGTTAGCAAGGTGGAAGTGGGAGAAGTGGAGAAAATGGTACTGAAATGATATCTTTGTAAGCTTTTCAAAGGATGACTCCAAGAAGCCACCAGTATGGACTGTCCTATACACCCTGAAAAAAAAAACAACACTCCTTTGCAGCCAATATTAGTAAATGAATTAAAGGTGCAGAAGATTCTAATGCATGTCTTCACAGCCAAATACATCACCCACGCGCTGTCTATGTATAACACGCTATACAATGGCCTAGAGAAAGAAAGGCACACATATCCAAATATGACACAAATACTAGGTTCTGCCAGATATCACCATTTTATTTCATCTCACATTTTCCCTCAGCCTAATACAATACGAGCAGAAGCTTTTAAGCCAAGCTTCACAGGTGGAGGTAGATTTGAAGGAGAAAGGTGAAAGTTTGCAACAGCTTTTGTGTATCTGGCAGAAGACAGTAATCAGGAATTAAAAATAAGTTATAATAAAATGTAGTGAGTAATAGTGAATGAGTCATATCAATAGTGACACAAGAGATCTGGAACAATAATTCCCACTACTGCTACATAAAGTAATAAATAACCAGAAAAGTGTGCCTGGGAGCAGATACTGTGACTGCACAATGCTTACTTTCTCCAGCCTTTTGCAGAAAGCCTCGAAGTTTCCAAATATATACATTTCTGAAACCTCAAAAGATTTTTCCCCTGAAGATTCTAAAATCTGTTTCCTTGTTTTGTGAAAAGATGCTTGATATTCCTTAAACAGAAAAATGCAATCCTGTAAAAAAATAAAAGGGGGAGAAAGCGTGGTGAGACATTTGTTCAGGAGTCAAAACTTCAAAAATTCTACCTTCACACAGAACTGATAATCAAATCAGCCTTTCGGCAAGGCCTGTTGCTGTTAATATTAAAAATTCAAGTTCTCTGCCTACATATTGAAAAGCTTGTAAATAGTATTTTTTAATTTACATTGTATTTTCATCTTCTTCATAGTCACTATTTTCCCTCAACTCTTAACCTTATCAAAGCATGACATATACTATTTTATGTTTTTATGGCTGATAAGAACTCCCAGGGGGCTAGAAATCATCAGTTCTATCAATCTACTATCAACTATCCATTTATTTAGTTGGCATCTGACTTTTAATAAGCATTCTTTATGTACAGGTATATAAACATTAATATTATAATTTCTCATCCAAACATCATTTCTCCACAAAGAGATCATAAAGCCTTTGATAAGTGCATTGCTGAAATATTAATATTTGACTAGAGCCCCACGACTGACCAGTTCAACCAGGTTAGTAAACCTAGTAGAAATTTTCTTTAAAAAAAGGACATGTTTACAGGTCCAGTAGGGAATTACTGTCATGTCATAATAATAATAAATTCAAAAACGTTAAACTTTCTCAAAGCCACCCATGGACAGTTAAAGCTTTTTCATAATGCCATTTTTCTAGTTCTGACTTTTCCTCATATAAAGAATTCTTTTGATTACAACAAAGATGAACATTATACTAAGTGATTAAGTTTACTTAGATAATCCAGGATAATCTTACCATCTCAAGGTCAGGTGATTAGCATCTTAATTTCATCTGCAACCTTAATTCCCTTTTGTCATATGTTAAATGTGTCATTTAACATGACACATTCATGGTTCCAGGGATGAACACAATACTTTCTAGGTCCATCCATGTTGTTGCAGATGGAATTATTTTATCTTTTTTATGGCTAGGTCATATTTCATTATATGTATATATACTACTTTATCCATTCACATCTTGATGGACACTTAGGTTGCTTCCATATCTTGGTTACAGTAAATAATGTTGAAATTAACATATGGATATATGTGTTTTTTTTAATTCAGTGTTTTGGGTTTCTTTGGAAAAACACCCAGAAGTAGAACGGATGAGTTCTTCATCTCTCCGTTATAGTCTTTCTTTCAAAGTCTAATTTGTCTGGTGTAAGTGTTGCTACCACAGCTTTGTTGTTTGTTTCTGTTTTTAATGAAATATATTTTTCCACCCCTTTACTTATATTCCCTGTATGTCTTTCCATCTGAAGAGAGTCTGTTATGGAAACTATATGTAAGAATCTTGTTTTGTTCTCCATTCAGCCACCATGTCTTTTGATTAAATGTTTAACCTATTTGCACTTAAAATAATTGTTGATATATACTTATTGCCATTTTATTGTTCATATTTTTACCTTTTTTCTTCTTCTTAAATAAGTTAAACTCCTTTATTTTTTTCTTGTCTGTATATCTCTTTATCTGTCCTTCTAAATGATAGTTTTTCTGGGCAATCTTAGTTGTAGGTCTTTGTTTTTCATCACTTTGAGTATTTCATGCCAGTTCTTTCTAGCCTGCAAAGTCTCTGTTGACAAATCAGTTGACAGTCTTATAGGAGCACCCTTGTAGGTAACAAACTGCTTTTCTCCTGGTGCTTTTAAGATTCTCTCTTTGTCTTTAACTTCTGGCATTTTAATTATGATGTGTCTAGGTGGCCCTTCATTTTGTTTGGTATTCTCTGTACTTCCTGGACTTGTATGTCTATTTCCCCCACCAAGTTAGAGAAGTTTTCCATCATATAATTTTTTTTCACCCAAGACCATTTTATCCATTACTTATTTTTTTTTTAGAGAGAGAGAAAGGAAGGAAGAAAGGAAGAGAGAAACATGGACTGGTTGCCTTCTGTACACACCTGGATTGGAGACTGCACATGCCCAGACCAGGGATTGTACCCATCTGGACCTGGGACCAAACCAGCAACCTAGGTATGTGCTCTAACTGAGAATTTAATCCACAACCCTTCAGTTACAGGACAACACTCTAACCAACTGAGCTACACCAGCCAGAGCTCTATCATTATTCTTGCAAATAGGTTTTCAATTCCTTTCTCTTCTCCTTCCAGTACCAGCATGCAATGAATTTTGGTACAACTGAAGTTGTCCAAGAGTCTCCTTATAGCATCCTCTTTTGGGGGGATTCTTTTTTTTCCTGTTCTGATTGGGTGTTTTCTGTCTCCTTATTTTCAATATCACTGATTCAGTCTCTACTTCATCTACTCTACTGTTGATTCCCTGTAATATATTCTTCATTTCAGTTTTTGTATTCTTCATTTCTGGCTGGTCCTTTTTTATATTTTCTCTTTACATTTTTATTTTTATAGTTATATCTTATTGATTATGCTATTACAGTTGTTGTCCTGTTATTTTCCCCTTTGTGCCTCTCCACCCAGAGCCCCCTACTACCTCAGGCAATCCTCCACCATTGTTCATGTCCATGGATCATGCATACAAGTTATTTGGCTACTCCATTTCCAATACTGTACTTTACATACATAGGGCTATTCTGTAACTACTTATTTGTACTTCTTAATCCCCTCACCTCTTCACTCATTCTCTCCCTCCTCTCTCCCATTTGGCAACCTTCTAGGAACTAACTTTTTTCTATTGCTTTTAAGAGTCTCTCTTTATCTTCAACCTTTGGCCTTTTAATAATGATGTGTCTTGGAGTGGGCCTCTTTGCATACATATTGTTTGGGACTCTCTGTGCTTCCTGAATTTGTATGTCTATTTTCTTCACTGAATTAGGGAAGTTTTCTTTCACTATTTTTTCAGATAGATTTCCAATTTCTTCCTGTTTCTCTTCTCCTCCTGGTAGCCCTATGATGCAAATGTTGGAATGCTTGGAGTTGCCCCATAGGCTCCTTACTCTATCCTAGATATTTTAGATTCTTTTTTCTTCCTGCTACTCTCACTGGTTGATTTTGCTTCCTATGTCCCAAACCATTGATTTGGTTCTCTGCTTCATCCACTCTACTGATGTTTCCTATAAATTGTTCTTTATTTCAATTAATGTAACCTTCATTTCTGACTGAATCTTTTTTATGGTCTTGAAGTCTTCACTTCTTGAATTCCTTGAACATCCTTATAATCAGTGTTTTGAACTCTGCATCTGATAAATTGCTTATCTCCATTTTGTTTAGTTCTTTTTCTGGAATTTTGATCTGTGTTTTCATTTGGGCCATGTTTCTTTGTCTCCTCATTTTGGCAGCCTCCCTGTGTTTGTTTCTATGTATTATGGTAGAGCTACTTTGACTCCCTGTCTTGGTAGCATGGTCCAATGTAGTAGGTGTCCTGAAGGGTCCAGTGGCAGAGCCTCCCCTATCACCCAAGCAGGGTACTTGAGGTGCACTCTTTGTATGGGCTGTGTATACCCTTCTCTTGTAACCAAGCCTTAGCTGCTGTTGGCAGATCAATGGGAGGAACATACCCAGGCCAGTCAGCTGCAAGGGCTGGCTGTGACCACTGACCAACAACATTCACCCTCCGTGGAGGATCAGCTGTGCAGGGACAGGGTGGTAGTCTCTAGCTGTCCACCGGGTGCATTTCATAAGCTTTTTTAATACAAGTGTGGCAGTCACTAGCTCCTTCCTTTATTGGCTCACCAAGTACTTCTGGTGATGTTTTCAAACCACTGCTTTATGAGCTGCTTTGGTCTGTCTCTGTGTACTACGTATCATATACGGCCAACTCCAAGAATTACACAATGATCCTGGTTTTTCCAGTGTTTAGAATCAGGTATTTTCAGCAAGAGAAACTATTCTAATTATAATTCTTCATTCTTTGTTTCCTCTGACAACTCCTTCTACCCTCCAGAGTTCCAGTGGTCAAAGCACAACAGTTTACATCGTTGGTAGAGGGCAGTGGGCATTCTTACTGGCTCTATCTCCTAGTCCCAGCCTTGTGCCTTGGCTCTACAAAGCTCAGGAACTAGCACATGAAGACAGCCAATAACCATTTCTAGATGGAACCTTCCTGGACTGGTCATTTCTTTCAGACTTTTATAAAACAGATCATTTTAATTTTCTCCAAACTTTTCCATAGAATAGAAAAGGGGAATACTTTCTTCCCCTCCCCTCCCCCTACTCATTCCTTAAGGACAGTCTGAGGAAGGAAAATTATAATCTATCTCCCTCATTAATATTGCTCTGAAAAATCCTAAACAGAACTGTAGCAAACTGAATTTGAGTGTTTAAAAGGAAGTTATGATACTGAGACCAACTCAAGTGTATCCTATGGATATTAGATTGTTTCATTTTAAAAACCCCCAAAATTTCATCCACCACATTAACAGATTCAGGAGAAAAATCTTATAAGCATCTCAAAAAATATGTGCAGAAATTTTTTTCAAAACTCATTCATAACTTAAAAAAAAAGTCCTAGCACTAAAACTAGACATAAAATTACATTAGTGTAATCAACAGTATATTAAAAACATACAAAAGCATCAGGCTAAACAGAAAAATGCTAGAAACATTCTATCAAAATCAGATGCCGCCCTGGCTGGAGTAGCTCAGTGGATTGAACATAGGCCTGTGAACCAAACAACTACAGTTCGATTCCCAGTCAGGGCACATGCATGGGTTGCAGGCCAGTTCCCAGCAAGGGACCCACGAGAGGCAACCATACATTGATATTTCTCTCCCTCTCTCCTTCCCTTCCCCTCTAAAGATAAATAAATAAAATCTTTTAAAAAATCAGATGCCAACTGTCCCCATGTCTATTTAAGAATGTAGGGCAGTCTTGGTCAGTGCAAAAAGGCAAGAAAATAAAATGAACAGGCATTGGAATGAGAGGTGGGGACAAGAGTATATAAAATGGCACACAAGAGGTGTTTGATAAAGGCGTCCATAGAGAATATGGGGATTAAAATATACCCTAAAAAGGGCACTAAACATAAATATAAGTGGACAATTTTAATTATCATATTCCCATGCTACTCTGTTCAAAGTCTTATCAAAATTAACATGCCAACAGTTTACATCGTTGTAAACATGGCATGAACAAAATAAACAAAATTGGGCCAGATAGTGGAACCTTTACTTTATGAAAATAAAAATACTTAAACAAACCTGAATTTTCTTTAGTACGAGTGGTGTTTCCTGATCCCACACATGGTTAATTCCTCCATCAGTAATATAGGCTTTAGAAGCTGTCACCATTTGATTTGTTACCTAGAATAAATATTAGTCCCCCCAAAAATAGGGAAATAAAAATTTTCAATTTCTTAAAATTGCAAGCATAAAAATGATAAATAGTAAACTTATGGAATGAATTAATCACAGTATATAAAACATAAACAAATACACATTCTTGTCAAAATAAAAGATAACCCAAAGTCATGATTACCTACAACATGTAAGTCAATGTAATTGGGGCCATAAATTTCAAAATCAACTGTATTTTCCACTTGTCTATTTCTCCTCTGTGATTCTTCGCTGTCCTTCAACATGCAAATCAAATACCAAATCAACCACCTTTCACATCCTCCAAAATAGTGAAAAAAATCGAGATAGCTATATAACTGATCTGAAGGTTAGATCAAGATGGCAAGCTGACACACAGAAATTTTAGAAAATTTCTAAAATATGTCAAGTGTGAGATCAAATCAATAGGAAAAAAAGGTGTGGGAGGGGGTACTAGGAAAACCAGAACCCATTTGTAGAGGTTATTGTGAAGGTAAAACAATTATGGGAAACTTTCAAGATGGGAGTTGATGTGAGGGAAGCTTCAGGTGAAACCATGCACACCGAATTTGGAGCAACTTGTATAGCAGGCAAAGGGACACGCTAAAAGGACAAAGCCCTAAGTGTGAACACACTACAGTCTTGGAGAGGTGTGGCTGTGCCCCAGGTAGCTACTGCACACAAGGAGGATATATCAGAGAAATGCTATTCACATTCCCCTCCCAACCTAAGTTACACCCATCCCCTACAAGAAACAGCACAAAAGTATATTAGGATTCTCAAATACAAAGATGGCCAGACAACCCAGAATCCTAAGCAACTGAAGAAAACAAACATGGTAACACAGGCATTAAACTCAATAGACAGGACATACAGAAAAGATATATGTAAAGTCTTTTAAAATATATTTTATTAACCAAATTAATTCATGAGAAAGCTATGAGAACATTTTGTCTCATGAGAACAACTAGAGAACATGGAAATTGATATTTTTATTGTCAAACTTTTATCTCTTGATGGACTGACCAGCAATTGGGACAGAAGTAAAGAACACATGAGTGAGCCGAAGGGTTAAAGGACAAAGGTAGGCCCCCAAAAATAGTTAAGAGAAATGGATGTTATATTCAAGGGATGAGAATAAACTAAACAGGTGGGTAAGGAATAATCAAAGGCAAAATAGGTAATTTCCCAGTAACGAAGGAGACAAAAGTCTTTGGATTGAAGCAACCCAGCAACTATAAAACAAGATAAATATAAAAAGAAACTATCACTGAAATTTTAGAAGTTCAAAGATAAAGGAAAAAATCCTAAAAGCTTCTTGGGAGAATACAACAGGTTTCCTACACAGGAAAAGCAGTAAGATTAGCATCAAGTTTCTCATCAACAATACTGTACAGTAGACAATATCTTCAAAGTTCCAGGAGAAAATTACACGGAACTTAGAATTCCAGTCAAACTAATATTCGAGCGGTACTACAAAATGAAGCTATCTTCAGATATGCATGAATTCGGGAAGCTCACCACACACAGACCCTCTCAGAAAGAACCACTTGAGAATTTTTTTCAGCAAAAGAACTACTAAATCCACGATACAACAGAGGTAACCAAAGAAACAGATGCTACTTAGACTTTAGACTTAATGCTTGTTGATCCATAATACTGAAAAATGTTAACAATAATATGAAACTAGAAATCTTAATGTAGGACAGAAATAGCAGTGTTACCTTTTTTAGAGTTATATGTGTGACTCCTTCCCTTGAAAACTTACCTTGATAAATAATGAGGTCATTCTCTCTGAGGTATTATAATACCTTGAAACGCTGTGTATCATCCTGATGGCATTAATTAAATTTTGTATTCCATGTGCCATGGAAACCTAAAATTGAAATATGTTAAGTGAATTCCATTATATAGTTATAAGTTTAATAGCCAATAACCTGTATCATTCAAAACTCTAAACATATACAATTTTAATCTTAAAGTCAAATTTCACTAAATGCAATGTGGTATCCTAGACTGGATCCTGGAACAGAAAAAGAACATCAGTTTTCATAAATGTGCCAAGTGAATTCAAGATGGAAACAGGAGAAACTGGATAAAGAGAATCTGGTATTATTATTGCTTATTTAAAAATAAAATTTTAGACTTCCGCCAAGATGGAGGCATAGGTGGATGTGCCGTGCCTTCTCACACAACCAAGTTTAGAGACAACTAAATATTAGTAACAGAAAACACAGCCAGAACACGGAAAATTGAACTTTTCGGAAGTCCATTAACAACAAATTCTTCAGCCTGACCGGTAAGGGGTGAAACCAGCGGCCGGTGAAGCAGGGTTGCACAGGAAAACTCGGTCAGAGGGACTCAGGCGCATGGAATCCAGGCGTAGGGTTGGACCTAGTGAGCGACCGACGGAGCAACCAGGCAAGCGACCGCCGGGGAGACAGCGGGGGAGTGGTGCTGCATGTTGACTGTGGTCCCGCATTTGCGCGTGGGTGGACAGGTGAGGGAGTGGGCGGTTGGACCGGGGCCGCGGGTCCCCGTGGTAAGCGGCAGTGGAGAGCGCCGCCATCTCCCTGCTCTGACCCCACCTCCACATACAGCGTCATAACCCAGCGACTCTGAGTGGCCTGGCCCAGGTGAACCACCTAAGACGCTGCTCCTCACCCAGCTGTGAGAAACAGCAGAGGGGGTCGCCATTTCCCTGCTCTGACCACGCCCCCACATACAGCATCACAACCCAGTGACCTGGGAGTCCAAGGCGCCGCTTCTCACACTCAAAGGGCAGGAACAGACCAAAAATGTCACAAGAAGATCTCAAAGCCCCAGAGCCCATAGATCTAAGCGATGAAGAAATAGCAAAACTCTCAGACGCACAGTTTAAAACACTGGTCATCAGGATCCTCACAGAACTGGTTGATTATAGCCACAAATTAGACAAATATATGAAGGCGAAACTAATTGAAATGAATGGAATTGCACAGGACACCAATAGCAATGAAAAGGAAACTGGGACTCAAATCAATGGAGTGGACCAGAAGAAAGCAAATAATGGCCAAACAGAAAAGAGTCAGGAAGCAAGAATTCAAAGAAAGGAGGAGAGTCTTAGGAACCTCCAGGACACCTTTAAACGCTCCAACATCCGAATTATAGGGGTACCAGAAGGGGAAGAGGAACAGCAACAAGTGGAAAACTTATTTGAACAAATAATAAAGGAGAACTTCCACAATCTGGCAAAGGAAATAGACTTCCAGGAAATCCAGCAAGCTCAGAGAGTCCCAGAGAAGTTGGACCCAAGAAGGAACACACCAAGGCACATCATCATTACATTAGCCAAGATTAAAATGAAGGAGAGAATCCTAGAAGCAGCAAGAGCTAAGGGGACAGTCACCTACAAAGGAGTCCCCATCAGACTGTCAGCTGATTTCTCAAAAGAGACCTTACAGGCAAGAAGGGGCTGGAAAGAGGTATTCCAAGTCATGAAATCCAAAGACCTACAACCAAGATTGCTCTATCCAGCAAAACTTTCATTTAGAATGGAAGGACAGATAAGGTGCTTCTCAGATAAGATCAAATTCAAGGAGTTCATCATCACCAAGCCCTTATTATATGAAATGTTAAAGGGACTTACCTAAGAAAAAGAAGTTAAAGAAACATGAACAGGGAAAGGACAACAAACTCACAGTTATTAACAACCACACCTAAAACGAAAGCAGACTAAAAGGACAGCTAGATCAGGAGTGGAAACATAGAAATGAAGATCTCAAGGAGGGTTAGTAACAGGGGAGTGGGAGGAGGAGAAGGGGGAGAAGGTACAGAAAATAAGTAGCATAGACAGTAGATAGAAAATAGAAGGGGGGGCAAGAATAGCATGGGAAATATAGAATCTAAAGGACTTGAGACACATGGTCATAAACTAAAGGGGGGGTAATGGTGGGGATGGGGGGGTAGGGTGGAGGGGAATGAAAGGGGGAATAGAACAACTGTAACAGCATAATCAATAAAAAAAATTTTTTTAAATTTAAAAAATAAAAATAAATAAAATTTTACAGATAAAGTAATTTTAAGGATTAATAGTTCAAATTGCTCTTTTTAAAGATGAAGAAACTGATGCCTTCAGGGGTACAATGACTTACATTAGAAATCTAGGTAAAAGCAGAGATTAGACTAGAACTCATTCCATGTGTTCAGTTCAATTCACCTTTCAGTACTTATACTAAGTGCCACTAGGTTCTGAGAATACTGGGCGAAATCCAAACATGAGAAACTCATTCCGGAGGAGGTCATGGCAGAATGGAAGTGATGCACACAAACAAGTAAAACAAGCAGAAATCACAGAGAAGAGCAGGACAAATGTAAACACAGATCAAACAATCACTAATGTCTACTGAATGCTTACTATGAGCCAGGCACTAGGCAAAGAGCTTCACCTAGTATCTTAATTTATGCCAACAATGACCATTTAAGGTAGATTTGATTATATCACACCTAAGACTTCACTGCAAGACTGTACCATTACTTTACATAATACTGAAAAGGGGAGAAAAACGCCCAAGATAGGTCATCTCACTCCCACATAAAACCAAGCTACCAAATGGCTACACCACCTCTGTAAAGGTAAGCATGAAACAGAGGAGCTCTGGAGAAAAAGATAGGAACAAAACTTCTATGTCCCAATCCTACTTCTTGCAGATGGAGAGAAAATAAATTCCCCTGGAAATTTGTACCACAAGCTGGTTCTCCTTCACTGCAGTCTGATTCACACCAGTTGTAAAAAAAGCAAAACAAAGCCAGTGCTACTGCTCAAGGAGAGAACTAATAATCTAAGAGGGTGTCAATTCACATCTACAATGATTCATAAACCTGGACTGACTGTAAGATGTGCTCTGAGAGATGTTAAAATTTTTTTTAAAGTTTTAGAACCTATAAAACAAAATACAGTATATTATTATTCCCATTCTGTACATAAGAAAGCAGAGAGGTAGAGAAGAACCTTGATCGAGATGCCAAGACTGCAAAATAACCACAGCTTCGTGACTCAGATTTTTGACACCTGCTTTCACTGTGATGCAACTCATGATGAAAGAACAGAGAAGGTCATCGCCATGATTGCCCTCAAGGAGCACGCTTTCAATTGTTAGAATAATATAAAATACATAAAAGATTTTTTAAATGGTGATGGAATATATAAAACCAGGAAGAACTAATAATTCATGTACTACACCTCCTAGGTATGAGGTATACTATGAGATGATTAAATCAATTGTATGTGGTTTATGAAAATTAACATTATTTTATAGTTAATTTTATTATGTCAGAATTCGTATTATATGTGTTATCTGTAGATTTTTTTTAAAAGACTCTAATCTAAAAATGTGCCCAGAAGGAGTCCTTGCAACCTCAATAAGGCAAGTCTACAAAGTGCCCCTAGCTCCAATGAGGAAAGCGTAAGGATAGCATCAAACGGATCCATCGGTAAAATGCCCTTCATCTGAATTTTAAACACCATCATTTATAACAGCAGCTCCTTGAGTGCACAGTTCTTACCTATTTATACACAGTACTAAGACACACTTTATATGTAAGATATATAATAGAAGATATGCCTGAAGTGCAATACCAGGATGAAAAAATAAAACATTAAACATAAAATTCATAAAATTTATCAACAATAAACAGAAGCAGGAGTGCTCTGCACTTTTCCTGCTCAAATGACAGCAATAAACTAAACAGAAATTGCTGGTTGCTTTTAATATGAATGAAAAAAAATGAGATAAAAAGAATTTGTGATGCCCTGGCTGGTGTAGCCCAATGGACTGAGTGCAGGCTGCAAACCGAAGTGTCACAGGTTTGATTCCCAGTCAGGGTACATGCCTAGGTAGTGGGTCAGGTCCCCGGTGGGGGCCATGTGAGAGGCAACCACACACTGATATTTCTCCCTCCCTTCCCCTCTCTCTAAAAAGAAATAAACAGAATCTTTTAAAAAAGAGTTTGTGAAACTACAAAAACAGTAAGTGTTTGAGGGGGAAGCAATTACATGACTCACTATTAGTACTTCTCTAATTTCAAAAGAAAATGTTTGAAACATTCCTATATCAGAAAATGTAAAAAGCTCAATAACAATAAAATAATAGTAATGATAATAATGTGCATCAATAGCTAGAACAATTGAACAAAGTTTTACAAATTACTAGGATGAAAAGAACACCAGAACTAAAAGATTTGAAAATTATATAAATTTAAGCAAATCTCTTGACCCAAGAAGTTGAAATTAGTACACCTTAGAATTTAGAGGTCTCGATAACAATAAATAGCATTATCTTTTTTCCAAGTTTGCCTTTTATAATGAAAAGCTTTAATTATACAGAATAATTGTCTGATGATCATCTAGCCCCATCGCCAGATTTTACAAATATCAACATTATTTTTTACATCAAGAGCCACTTGTAAGTAGTCCTCCTACAGTAGGTGTTACATATGTGTATTTAATATTTGATTCTTCAACTCCTGTGAGTAACCCCAAATGCTTGTGATATGATAAGTTTAATTCTCTTAGAAAAATTTTAATTGCATATGTTACAAAGGTAGGAATTGAGTACTGGAGCTATAGTGAGCCAAACAACACCCCAAACAACACCCATATTTCTCTATCACCACATGACCTGGATTTTTTTACTCATGGTTGCATACACAGAAGCACCTAAGATGTTCTTATGTAAAACAGGTCTTAAAGAGGTTCCCAACAGAAGTCCAGTTGCTGGTACTAGAGGGAGAAGTGAATAGAGAGTGAAGTTTAAGGAAGTCATAACTCTTCTTTGTAAACAACAAATTATAAATAAGAATCCATCATCTCTTTACAGAATCAATTACAAGACTGCTTCTGAGAAGCCTTCCTTTCCTTTCATGGGGCTTCCTGATGGATGATGGATTCCCATATGGCAGTAAGAATTGCACCTTCCCAGGACTCTCAATCCACCTTTCCCTCCCCACCCACATTAAATTTATTGGCTACAAATACCCTCTAGGGATGGGTATGAACTGCCCTTACACATCCCTCTTCTCCAAATCTAAGTGATGTGGAACACAGACTCTTCTCCTTTCCCTGCTTCTAGTAGAAAACTAGCACTCAACCTACCTCCAGAATGGCAGGTCAACCATGCCATATGGCCAATGGTGCCATGTATGTGGAAGATTTGACTAGCTCTTCAAAAATTAGAATGGAGAATGCTGAACATGTGTGTTAGATACTAATATAAACATTATTTTGAGAGCATTTAAATTTGGAGAATACCTTGAAGAGGCAGCATAGTGAAGTGGGAGAAAATACAACCCATAATGCCAAAGAGTGCTGGATTCAAATACAGTCCCGCCACTTACACTTTTAGAAAAGCACAAGCTCATTTTTCTGATCTTTGAAATGAGGAGTGATGTGAATATAGAATGAAAACATATGGAAATGGCTACAATGCCAAAACAAAGGGCCAGGGATCTCAAGACTGTGGACATCTTTAAAACTACAAGTGCCCTAAGTTCTCAACAAATACTAGTTTCTTTGATTTCCCCCTAAAAATATAGTAAGACTTTTTTTACTTTTTGTATTTCATATAAAACATTATGAAATGTCAGATAGTTTTAGAATCAAAAACTAATACAAACTCTAGAAAAAATAAAAGCAAATGGTAGTGTTAATATGTCCTTCAAAGGAACTTTCCTATAAGGAAATATTATAGTAGGTTAGTAACTAGCAGAGGGGTCCTGTCCTGCATCACTGATTCACTGAGTGATGCTGGTAAAGTCACTGTGATATCATGAGTTTTGATTTCCTAATCTCTAATCTGGTAGGTGGCCTCTAAGATGGTCCCAATAATCTCCATCCTCATGGTATTCACACTCTCCTATAATCCCCTTCTCCTGAGTGTGCACTGGCCTTCCTGACTTGCTTCTAAAGAACAGAAATAATGGAAAATGAATACATTTATCTTATTTAATTCTCAAATAAGGCCATACTTATGATAATACTATATATTTAAATGTGGGTTAAAATAATAAATATAGTTTTACTTCATTATAGATATGTAATAGGAAAATACAGCTTTGAAGTAACTTTTCTGCAGTATAAGTTTCCCCACACACACATAGTAAGTTATTTTTAAATGCAGTAAGTTTTAAACTATACTCTTAAAAGTGTACTTACTAGATCATAATTATAGAGAGGTTGACATACTTTTTCTAGAGTGTACAAATATCTGACATTATCTTTTGATTCATTTGCTGTATCTGTGATTCTTGCATCCAAGTCACGCCAATTCTAAGAAAAAAAATATATGAATTCTGTAACACATCCAAATATGAGTGTGCTAAAGTTTAGTCAAGAAATTCAAGCTGTCTTCCCTAATCATATATACAGATATATACTAAAATAGTAGCTCCTTATAGGTGATTGATATATCTTTCTAGTATATTATTTAAGATTAAAGTTATAAACACCTTAAATGATGTACTAAAACTGAAGATTCATTCTATTTGTAATTAACATCCTGTCCATAGGCTTAAACTGGATCTGCTTCTACTTGGAGTGAATTTTTCTAGGTTAGCTATTTATATTATTCTGGGAATTCAAGTATGGGTCAGGTTATGAAACAGAACATCATTTCAGGAAAATATTCCTTATCAGCAAAGTGAACTTTTCATATTCAGCAAGAATGTGGAGAGATGCTAAGGGATTATGGTGTATTGTCTTATTCAACATACATAACAACTGATTAATAGCAATAGTAATAAAGAACTCCTATAATAATACCAAATAATTTCTGAATTTTTTAATGGGGGGAAGATAGAAACAACCTATTCACAAGAGAAGAAATGCAAATAGCCAACAAACTCTAAAAAATGACCAACTTCACTATTAATAAACAAAAGGCAAACACAACAAGCCATTTTTCACATGTCAGATTGGAAGAAAAAATTTCAACTCATAGTATTTAAAAAGTTGTGGAGTATACACCCTCAGCAAATACTCTCATGTACGCATATAGAAGTTTTAACTGCAGCAATGTTTGTGAACATATAGAAAAGAAACAATTTTCCTCAAAAAATTAAACAGAGTTAGCATCTGACCCAGAAATCTGCCTCTACACCTTATCTCCATGCAAAAATGTATACAAATGTTCAGAGCAGCATTCTTCACAACAGTCAAAAAGTGGAAATAATCCAAATGTCCATAAACTGATAACCAAAATATGGTTATCATCTGCAACAGAATACTATTCAGCTGTGAAAAGAAAGGTGTGCTGATGCATGCTACAACATGGGTAAACTTTGGGAACATGCTAAGTGAAAGAAACCAGTAAAATGATTCCACTTATAAAAACCACTAAACTGTACATTTTAAATTGGATAAATAAATAGTATGTAAATTATTTTCCAAGAGAGTTGGGGGGAAAAAAGAAAGAAAACTGCCTTTCCTGTTTGTCTTTAAATAGGAAGATAACTAGATAAAAACCAGGTACATTAACATTCTGGAAAACTACATAGCTTGATTACAGGCATAACTCTCTACCATAACTACTTGGGGGAAAGGGCGTTGAAGAGCAATCCAATATGACACTACGTTATAAAAAATAGAAACTATGTAATATGTAATAGAAACTATGTAGTAGAAACTATTACAAATTACAAAACTATGTAACTTCATATGTATGTATGTAGTATAGTAATATAAAAATATCACAGAAAATGTATTAATAAAACCAACCAATAGAAAACTGATTGTCTTTATACGCTTACCATTCAGGAACAGGAGTTATGGTTTGGGAGGATGTTTGATTGAGAGAAATACGTTTTAACTCAGACATACACAACAGTATGGTGGTTATCAGAAGGCATGGAGGTGGGAGGATGAAGTAGATAAAGGGGTCAAACATAGGGGTTCGGAAGGAGACTAGACTTTGGGTGGTGAGTACACAATGCAATATACAGATGATGTAGTATAGAATTGAATACTTGAAACTTATGTAATGTTACCCTGATAAATTTAATTTTAAAAAAGAGACATTTCTTTCATTCATACTGTTTAAATCTTTTACCCAAAAAAATCATTTATTATTTGTTATAGAGATAATTTTTAAAATATTTTATTATAAATATATACTTTTTAAGGAAGAGTTAAAAAAAGGGAAAGGACCTAGAAAGAATCAAACGAAACTGTTAATACAGATGACCTCTAGAAAAAAAGGTAAAATACTGGAAATGAGATGTATGACAAGAGGGCATTTTTGCTTTTGACTTTCTAAGTAGTTCTTTCCTCAATGAGCCTCTGTTGATTTACAATTTCAAAAACAATTTAAAAATGAATGGTAATCATCCCACCGTAGTACTGTTAAAACTAGTGTGCAAAATACTAGAGACTAAATCTTCATTTCTATACCTTTTCTTCTTCTGAAAGTAATTGTAGTATATGAGAAAGCATTACTCAAAGTTTAATACTTCTGAACATACGATTTCCATATATGATGCAAAGAAACAGTTCAAGAAGGGTAATTTTCCAGTTGGTTGTTCTGAAGTATACCAAACTTTAAAATACAAGGCCTTTACCTTTAACAGTTTGGAATGTGCAACATTAAGCACATTTATGACAGCCTTACAACTTGACCCTTTAATCTGTTCAATGATATAATTGAATTTGGCTGACATTCGTTTCCAGTGCTCCAATTCAGTGAGTGGACCTGAGTCATCAGCTTCTTTTCTCATCTGCTCACTCTCAATGAGTACCTACAATAAAAAATTCAGAGAATATAGAAATGCTGGGGGTTTTTTGGTAAAAACTAATTACTTTCATCTTTTCTAAGGAAGCTAAAAGTGTAAATGATATTCAACACCTAATAATGTTAAAAATTGTTAGCAAACTAAGACTAGAACAGAACTTCTTTAACATGATAAATATTGGGTTGGCAAAAAAATTCTTTTAGATTTTTCTGTACAATGGCACTAATAGTACTTAGTTGTTTTTAACTTCATTCGAAACAATTTTGTTAGACTGTATTGTGACAGCTGTCATATCAACATCAAAATTGGTCATTTTTGTGTAGAATTTTTAATATTGAAGATGGAAGAAAATACATAACATTTTTGGCATATTATGCTTCATTATTTCAAGAAAGTTAAAAATACATGAAACACAAAAAAGGGTTTGTACAGTGTATGGAGAAGGTGCTATGACTGAGCAAACATGTCAAAAGTGGTTTGCAAAGTTATTTTTTAAAATTTATTTAATTATTGTTCAAGTACAGTTTTCTGTCTTTTATTCCCATCCCAGCCTAACCCCTCTAGTGCTCCCTATCTCCCTCTCATATCTCCTCCCTGCCTGAGTTTTTGTCCACAAGTCCTTTATACTTGTTCCTGTGAATCTGTCCCCTTTTCCCCTGAAATTCTCTCCCTTCTCCCAAAGTTTCTTTCCAGAGATTTCTCACTGGACAATGCTCCATGGTCAGGTAGACCACTTGAAGTTGATATGGATCATCAAACTGACACATTGAGAATAATCAACATTATAACATGCAGGAGATAGTCAACATACTCAAAATATCCAAATCAGTAAGGTTATTGGTGAAAATGAAAAATGTGCCTTTTATTTTACATAAATAAACTAAATGGACTTTTTGGCCAACCTAGTAGTGCCTAGCTACCAAAAATCTATAGCAAACACAGTTAAGGGTGAAATTTTAGAAAATATCACTTTAAAACCAAGAACAAGACAACTTTGACACTATTAGCACCCACTTCCATTCAACCTGGTAATAGAGATCCCAAAACAAGATTAAGTAAACAAAAGAATTCTGATAAACAATGGAAATGAAAAAAACAAAGATGGAATAATCAGAGCTGACATAGTTGACCACATTCTAAACATTCAAGAATATCTAAAGACAAACTTTTGCAATTAATAAAAGTGAGGTTGCTGGATATATATATATATAAATTTCAGTAGCATTTTTTTACAAACCATGTAACTAAAAATGTAAATCTATAGCATTTGCTATAATAAATAATAACAATGATAAGATATTGAGAGATTAACAAAATATATGCAAGATCTTTTTGGAGGAAATTAGAAAACTTACTTCCAGCACAAAAAAAAGACCTAAATAAATGGAGAGATATACCATGTTCATGGATAAAATAATTTAATATAAAAATGGCACTGTTCTCTATGTTAATGTATTGAGGCCTGTCCAGAAAGTATATACCCATGTAACATGAAAAAGAGAGATATTTACTGAAGAAGATACAAGACACAAGAAACACTGTATGTAGGACAATGACACTTCAGTCCCCTTCAAAGTAGGCAGCTTGGGACCGCACACAGTTCTCCTAGCATCTCTTTCACTGTTCAAAACACTCTGTAAAATCTTTTGTTGGAATCATCATCAGCTGCCTCATTTTATTTTTTTGAATATCATCAATGGTCTGAAATCTCATCCCTTTCAAAGGTGATTTTAGTTTTGGGAAAAGCCAGAAGTTGCAGGGTGCCAAATCTGGGCTGTAGGGTGGCTGAGTCACCTCGGTTGCCAGTCTTTGTTGATTGCAGCCCATACCCATTCAACATTCTCCGGTTTTACGTTTGTTGCAGGCTTTCCAGAATGTGAATCTCTTTCAGCAGACTCTTGGCCATCTTTAAAGAATTTGTGCCACACTTTATGTTGCACTCATTGCATCATCCCCAAAAGCCTTCTGAATCATCCAAATAGTTTCCACAGAGGAATGTCCAAGCTTAATGCAAAATTTGGTAGATTCATTGTTCTACTCACTCATTTTGAATGTGATGGCCACACAGCACACATGCTCACTCAACAGCATCTACCAACCACTAACTAGTACAGTGAAACTGTCACTGTTTATACATGCACATTCCAGTCCACTCTCCTTGGCTTCCAGGTTAAATCAACATTGCACAAGCCATTCTTGTTACATTAACAATGGCTGGACTTTTTCCAGATAGACCTCAAACATTCAATGAATTTTCAATCAAAATCTCAAAAGGGGTTTTGATGATACTTGAAAAACTAGTCTTAAAATTAATTTGGAAGAACAATTAGGCAGAAATTATCTATGCAATTTTGAAGAAAAATACAGAAAGGGACTTTCCATACCAAATGGTGACTTATAAAAGCAGCATAGAGTAAGTACAAAAAACAATTAAGTACACCACCAGTGATATAGAAAAGTTCTGGGTTCCAAAACTTAGTATGTTACAGAGGTAGTATTACAAATTTGTTAGGAAAGAATGGACTATTAAATAAACAGTTCTGGGGAAAAAATGACTGGCTATATGGAAAAGACAAAACTAGATTGCTACCTCATATTCTGCCTGCACATAAAAATAATTCCAGGTGCTTTAAATACCTAAATGTTAAAAACAAAATGGTAAAACTTAAAAAACACATCAAAGATGCCCTGGCTGAAGTAGCTTAGTGAGTTGGGCATCATCTTCAATCAGAAATGTGGCCGGTTCGATTCCTGGTCAGGGAACATCCCCACAGTATTGGCCAGGTCCCCAGTTGGAGGCATGCAAGAGGCATGCAAGAAGGAGTGCGAAGCAACCAGTCAATATTATCAAATGTTTCTCTCCCCCATCGGTGTTTCCCTCCCTTTCTCCCTCTCTCCCTTTCTAAAAATAATTTTCTATTGTTGTTCAAGTATAGCCGTCTCCATCCCCTCCCCCAACCTCTCTCCCCTGCTCCTCCCACCCTCAAGCCTACCCTGCTTTGGCTTTGTCCTTGGGTCCTTTATTCATGTTCCTTGATGACCGTTCCCCTATTATCCCTTATTACCCCTCTCTCCCATCCTCTCTGGTTACTGTCAATTTGTTCTTTATTCCAATGTCTCTGGTTGTATTTTGCTTGCTTGTTTGTTGTGATCAGATTCCACTTATAGGTGAGATCATATGATGTTTGTCTTTCACAGCCTGTCTTATTTCACTTAGCATAATGCTCTCCAAATCCATCTATGCTGTCTGGAAGGGTAGGAAATCCTTCTCTCTTTCTGCTACATAGTATTCCATCATGTAAATGTACCATTGTTTTTTTTTTATCCACTCATTTACTGATGGGCACTTAGATTGCTTGCAACATTTAGCTATTGTAAATTGTGCTGCTATGAACACTGGGGTGCCTAGGATCTTTTAAATTGGTATTTCAGGATCCATAGGGTATAATCCCAGCAGTGGAATTGCTGGGTCAAAAGGCAGTTCCATTTTCAGTTTTTTGAGAAAATTTCAAGGGACATAAAGGAAGGAATAAACAAATGGGACTCCATCAAAATAAAAATAATTTTTAAAAAAATATTGAAGATGGGGTAAAACTATAAAGAAAACCATGAAACTAATATCATAATTACTAAGGAAGCAGTTACTGCTGGGGGAAGAAGAGGGAATCGCAATCAGGAAGAGGAATGCAGGGGGGTTGTTGGTGCTGGCAATCTTCTATGTCTTGACTTGTGCAAAGGTTATACAGGTGCAATTTTTCAATAATTTGTTTATTTCATTATATTTATCCTTGTCTATTTCACCATTTAACATAAAAGAATATCTTCATAACACTTGAACAGAAATGGGTTTATAATACCAAATGAAAACGAAGACTACAAGGAGGACCAAGAAAGGATTAATATCCAGAAAATATTATTTAATTCAGTAAGAGAACACCAAGCAAACTGAAGTATAACTAGGTAAACAATATGAAGAGGCAATTCAACGAAGAGGAACATAAATAGCCATTAAACATGCTCAACCTCAAATGCATTCAAGGTAATGCAAAGTAAATCAAGGTACCACTGCACATCCAATATACTGGCTATGAATAAAGATCTGACAGTCCCAAATGTAATGAAAGATCTGAAGAAATGGGAACTCTCAGATGTTGTGTAAAAAGGATTATAGTTAGTATTTTATATTTTATAGTTATATAACCAGTATTTGGAGGGCTTTGTTATCCCCACAAAATATCCATTCTCTATTTCTCTCAGCAGTTCCCCTGGGAAACTCTTGAACGTGTACAAAGGAGACCCAAACAAAGATATTCATTAAATGCATATTTTTATTGTTTGCAATAGGAAAAAAGTAGAAACAACTATCTTCTTTCTGAAGGAATAAATGATTAAACTTCTCTACCTCCCTAAACAGAGGATACTAGACATAATTTAAATGTCTCCTAGATTTCTTCATAGAGAAATCAGTTAATTAAATTTACTTATGCTAATATGAAAGAGAATGTTAAATGAACAATAAAACTGTAAAATGATCCTTAATCGTAGTGTACCTGTTATTAAAAACACAAATTTTAAACACAAACACGTAGTATATGTACCTACATAATTTATTTATATCTGTCATACAAAGCTTACAAATTTTTAAATGCAGTAAAAGTGTAAAACTTTCAGGCGAACAGGAGGAGTCAGTCACAGGAGCACTGCGGTGATACGGAGGGAGGGGGAAGGCAGGGTTGGGGGCATTAGAAGAGAAGATCTGAAGTGAAAGGTATCCGTTTAATCTCAGTTACAGCAGTGTTATACCATTTTCTGTACTTTTCAATGTGTATAACTTTTCATAACTTAAACTGCCATTGTATTTTTAAGAATACAAATGAGGAAAAAATACATTGTTAATTTTTCAAGCCTATGAAGATTCTATTTTTAATCCATAAAAAGCTTTTAATTTTAAACATGGTTTATGGAACTCTTTCCTAATCTTATTACAAGCTTCTCCACCTCCCTAAATAGAGGATACTAGACATAATTTAAACTTTTTAAATAGCTGAAAGTCTATATAATTTGAATAACTGAATTTAAAAATGGAAATGGACCTTGAAATTAACTTTAAATTTTAAATCAAACAACCCTTTTGATGTTTAATTCCTGTTACATTATTCATAGATGGTAATCCAGCCTCAAATTGAATACTCCCAAGGATTCAGCACATTCCATTTCCTGTCTTCTCCTTATAACCATCAATCTCTCTGGTCTTCCTTCTTCCTTCTAAGACCATACAGTGCAACTTAAATTTCACATTAAATCCCATCAAATAGTTGAAAACACCATGTCATCCCTATACCCCCTTTTTCTCTCCAGGTCAAACTTCTCCATGTACTTTCCTTTAATAACATTGTTCATATCCTTGGTCTATACTTCTCTGAATTGATCATTCTTAATGACTAACATAAGTTCTTTATATATTATGTATACAAACTCTTTATTATATATTCTGATAATATGTTCTCTCAGAAGGTCACTTATCTTTTAACTTTGTTTATGGTAGTTTTTGTCATGTGGAAGTTACTAATTTTTCTTTTTTATGTAGCCAAATCAATCATTTTTTTCTTTCATGCCTTCTGGGTTTTATATCTTACTTAAGATATTACTGTAGTTTTATGTTATCTTTTACTTCCTTTACAATTTTTGTTTCGTTTTCCACATTACTATATTTTTAATTTTTTAAAATTTGTACTGAGGATTTTTTTAAATTTATTTTAGAGAGAAAGAGAGAAATATCAATGCAAGAGAAACATCACTGGTTGCCTCCTGCACGTGCCCCAGGCAGGAACTGAACCTGCCTCCTTCTGGTGAACAGGACAGCACCCAACTAGCCGAGCCACCTGGCCAGAGCTTCACATTCCTTTTCTTTAAGATTGGCTTCTCTCACACATGTTTTTGAGATTCATGTTGTTTTATGTTCTCTTTTTTTAGTTTTAGCTTTCAGATTTATGTCTATGATGCACCTTGAATAAATTTTGTGTATGACAAGAGGTCAAGGTTTATTTTTCATGTAATATTTTTTAAAGATCTCTCCCATTTTCTACATTGATTCTGCTTAACTGGATATAATTTGCTGCAATCACCCAAGTTGATTTGCTTGTTTCAAGTGGTTAAATCTCTTATGTCAAACATTTTCTTTTCCTTGTTCATTTTTGTGAGTGAAAATCTACACTGATTGATCATAATAATTGGAGAGGGTCTCCTTGGCCATTGTGTAGGAGCGGGCTTGATTTCCATAGTGGTTTACAACTCTCCCTTCCTCCTGTGGCAGAGCAGTGGCTTCAGGAGTTCTCTGGTGCATAGTTATGCACATCAATTACCTAGTGACACCTAGAAGCAAATTCAGTGGCCAGAACTCCAGGCCTTGGTGGAGTTTCCAAAGCCCTTCAATTTTTCCACTCCAACCACGCCTCCTTCCTTCCAGCATAGTTCTTTGAGAAGTAATACTGAAAATCCTTTTCTCTAATACTTGCTTGGTCAAGATTTTTCTCCCCCCATCCTCATTTAACTGAACACTTTCTTTTTCTAGGTCCATTGTCCCGTGCTCATGAACCAGAGATCTGTAAGCTGGCTCCTAGAGTCCTTTCAGGGCAATTACATGATTTTTTAGAGCAATTACATGATTTTTTCTTTCTTTTTTTAATATATTTTATTAATTATGCCATTACAGTTGTTCTATTTCCCCCTTCATTCCCCTCCACCCTGCACACCCCCTCGCCCACCATTCCCCCCATTTCGTTTATATCCATGTGTCACAAGTTCTTTAGATTCTATTATTTCCCCTACTATTCTTGCCCTCCCCCTATCTATTTTCTACCTACTATCTATGCTACTTATTTTCTGTACCTTCTCCCCCTTCTCCTCCTCCCACTCCCCTGTTGCTAACCCTCCATGTGATCTTCATTTCTATGGTTCGCTCCTGATCTAGCTGTCCTCTTAGTTTGCTTTTGTTTTAGGTGTGGTTCTTAATAACTGTGAATTTGCTGTCCTTTCACTGTTCATCTTTTTTATCTTCTTTTTCTTAAGTAAGTCCCTTTAACATTTCATATAATAAGGGCTTGGTGATGATGAACTCCTTGAATTTGATCTTATCTGAGAAGCACCTTATCTGCCCTTCCATTCTAAATGAAAGTTTTGCTGGATAGAGCAATCTTGGTTGTAGGTCTTTGGTTTTCATGACTTGGAATACCTCTTTCCAGCCCCTTCTTGCCTGTAAGGTCTCTTTTGAGAAATCTGCTGACAGTCTGATGGGGACTCCTTTGTAGGTGACTGTCCCCTTATGTCTTGCTGCTTCTAGGATTCTCTCCTTCATTTTAATCTTGGCTAATGTAATGATGATGTGCCTTGGTGTGTTCCTTCTTGGGTCCAACTTCTCTGGGACTCTCTGAGCTTGCTGGATTTCCTGGAAATCTATTTCCTTTGCCAGATTGGGGAAGTTCTCCTTTATTATTTGTTCAAATCAGTTTTCCACTGGTGGCTGTTCCTCTTCCCCTTCTGGTACCCCTATAATTTGGATGTTGAAACGTTTAAAGATGTCCTGAAGGTTCCTAAGCCTCTCATTTTTTTGAATTCTTATTTCTTCATATTTTTCTGTTTGGTCATGTTTTTTCCTCCTTCTGGTCCACTCCTTTGATTTGAGTCCCAGTTTCCTTTCCATTACTATTGGTTTCCTGTGTATTTCCATTCATTTCAATTAGTTTAGCCTTCATATGTTCCTCTAATTTGTGACTAAAATCACCAGTTCTGTGAGCATCCTGATCACCAGTGTTTTGAACTGTGCATCTGAAAGTTTGGCTATTTCTTCATTGCTTAGATTTATTGGCTCAGGGGCTTTGAGTTCTTCTTGAGCCATGTTTTGATCTGGTATGAGGAGCAGAACCTTAGTTGTTCACCAGGGCGGGGCCACCCAGGTTGCTGGTTTGTGATGCTGTATATGGGGGCGGGGTCAGAGAATGACAATGGTGGTTCCCTCTGCCACTTCCTGCCACTGGGGTCTTCGCGGTCTGTCTCACTGCTAGCTCCTTGACTGGTTTATCTGCGCACGAATGTGTGACCGTGATCAGCCCTCAGTGGGCCCACCGCCTTGTGCTCTCAGTGGGTCCACCCACTTCTCCACACCTGGGATCCACCCACAGCTGCTGGCCCATCTGGGTCGTGGGCCCGGGTTGGTCTGGTGGATCTTCCTGCCCACCCCGCTCTTCTGCTGGCTCTGCCCCTCTTACCAGTTTGGCTGAGGGGTTCGTTGTTGTCAGACTTCCGTGTAGTTCAATTTTCTGTGGTTTGGCTGTGTTTTCGTTGCTAAAACTTTGTTGTTTTTAAACTTGGTTGTGCAAGAAGGTGCAGTGCTTCCACCTACGCCTCCATCTTGGCAAAAGTCCTAATTACATGATTTTTAATAGTGTTTATAATATATAAGTTGGCATCTCTCAGAATGTTGACATATATCCCATTCATAACATTGCTTTTGTTACTGCCAGAGAATGTATGTGGCCAGAGTAGTACTGACATAAATAAGCTTAGTTTGGACCTCTTTGTCAACACAGGCAATTCCATGGATAAACCAAGAATATTTAGTGCCCAGTCTCTTCATTGTGTTCTCTTCCTCTCTACCTTCTGAAGAGTATAAACAATATACTCCTAATTCTTCATTATTTCATTCTTAACCCATGTTGTTATAGTTTCCTCCTTAATGTGAAAAATATATTAAAATTGACATTCAGTGGTCCACAGAGAACAATGAATTTTGCACTGGAGTCAAGAATAGGCTGGGTTTCACAACAGAATCTGGAAGACTCCCCTTCCCTTAACTTTTAGGGATAAACTGCAGTGACTATACCACAGATGTAACTGCGACTCATACCTGATGAAATTACTTGAATCATCTCACCTGTTCAATCTGTTTGTACCACACCATCAGCACGTCCTCCAGCTGACGAACAGTTTCTGAATTGCTAGCTGCAACTGTCACATCTTCAAAGGCATGCAGTTTAGAAAAATCAATGTTGTCTATCTTCTTTAACTTCACTGTTCCCTCAATACTTATTCTAGCACCTACAAGGAAAAAAATATTGAGAAGAGGTGTTTAATGTCAATGTATAAATGTCACTGTGTGGTTTCAAACTGTAATTATTAAAATGTAAGAGACCTAATACTTTATAGAAATATTATATAATTCTAATTAATAATTAGACTGACTTGATGGTTTCTTAATAAAATTGTGCTTTAATAATATGAAATAATATAATTATATTCTTAAGAGTTTATAATAATGTATATGTGTTTAAATATGGTAAAAATTTTCACAAATAATGTAGGAAGAGAATCCTTCTGCTACAATGAAAAATAAAAATGAGAACTTATTTACTCCTGCAAAAATCCCTGAAAAAAAAAGGTGCTGATGATCCGATATCTTATCTCTAGCTCTGTAATTACTTTAATATCTTCTTTTAAAGTGGATTTTTTCCCTAATGTTTATTTTTAATAACACAGTCAATTTTCTCATTTTTAGTAAACATGAAATTTTATACTTACCATCTAAAAATGAAAGGTATCTGTTGATGGTTTCAGTGAAAATATGTTTTTCAGATTCTCCTTGTTTAGACTGGTTTAAAGCACCCCAATTATTTGTTGCAAGAATAGCTGGTAGAAATATCTTTGCCAGCATATTCCTAATCCCAATTAGGAGGCCTTGCGAGGCATCCAGAACAGTAAATAGCACTTCCTGAAAGAAAAGCATTCAAATGTTGATAGGCTGATCCCATTACAGAACTGAGAATCATAACCTATTTCGTATTACAATAACCATGGACAATGCATTTTATAAATTA